>NW_027361704.1:41355000-43755000 GCF_039654945.1 Dendrobates tinctorius | reverse complement strand
AAAAATGTCAGCTCAGCACAGAAAAACCAGCCCTATATCTTCATCGATGGAAAAAAAATGGCAAAAAAAAACTTACAAGTCTGGCACAAACTAATTTTTTTTCAAGCGTGAAAATATTAATAATAAAAAATCTATTGAAATTTCGTATTGCCGTAACCACACTGGTCTGGACAATTATGTTACCAGATTGCTTTTAACATAGAATGATTGCCACAAACCAACGCCAAAAAATGATGCAGGAAATGCTTTCATTCACTGTATTGTTTGTATTGCACGCTAGGGAAGCGTGCCATTTCAATTTTTGCTTTAGGCACCAGGAAAGTCAAAATCGGCTCTGCCAGCAGACACTGCCCATATGCAGAATCACACTGCAGTCACCAACAAAATATTGATGCACTGTGTGTTAGGCATCTGGGTTCTGCGTCTGCTCTGCAGGAATCCAGAGCCTCACATCCTGCGGTCTCCTGCTGTCTATCTACTGCAGAGAAAGTTACTTTGCAGCAGACCGCTCCAGAGACTAAGTTCCTCAGTGCTCCTACTGGGCCTGCTCACGAGGCGATCTCCCATTGGAGATCAGGAGTCATGTGCCCAGGTCCTGCTCCAGATCTCTTTGGTCCATCTCGGAGATCTGGAAGGTCCCGCACGGCTATAAAAAGCACGCATGACCATTCGGCCATGCGCTAGTATAGACATTTCAAGCTAATATGTGAATGGTGACGGATGTATGACTCTGGTGACTGACTCATTTGAAACCCCTTCCCTCTGATATTACGCATGTGGATAGTGAATTAGTGCAGCTGTCAGCGCCAGTCAATGGCAAGCCATAGGCCACTGTACACACTGCGCCTCTACTGTAGCGTCCAACACTGTGCCTGCTTCCTAGCTTTGTCGACTAGCAGCCGTGCCATACACTGCGCTGCAGTTGCAGCCCTCTTTGGCGTCCGCAGTAGCGATGCCGCACACACGGTAGGTCTAGACGGACGCAGCTCCTCTGTCTTAGTTCCTGCTCCTGTGACCAGATACCGTGTGTGCATTTCCTTGTGGTCTGTGACACTAACAGGCTCAGCGTTTTCGTATGTTTATGTTGAGGCGCCTCTGTGTGTGAACAGAGCCCGCTTTGCGCACCTCGGGTGAAGTCTAACCCGTGCGCATTATACCGCCATATTGCTCGTCTGTCATTACCTAGCAGCGGTGTAACATCTACTGCATGGTGGACCCCGAGCCGCGAACGCACTTTATTATTTATTTTTATTTAGTGCATTCCGCCGTTCCTAACACTGTGATCCTAAACTTTATCCTACCCTCCATGTAAAGTTCTGATATATGAAGCTACTGCCACTATCTTTTTCAGCCCCATTCAGATGTGCAAGAGTTTTCTTGCACATGAAAACACAGAACATGTGTTTTGCATCAGAGTTTCATCAGTTTGCGGCCCATGTGTCAGTTTTTACAATCAGTGTTTTATCAGTCATTTTTTTACTGATGAAGAAAAAAAAAAACCTGCAAAGCTTCTCCTACTCATTACAGTGTAATGACGGATGACATCCGTGCGCCATCTGTGATTTTCACTGGCCCATAAACTTGTATGGGGAATTTTGAGCTGTGACTCGGTCCACAAAAAACCTAGATCTGTGTAAAAAGCCCCGTAGATTATATGAGGTACGGGTCCCATCTGTGAAAAGTACGGAAACAAATTTGTGCAACTCAGACTCTAAATGAGTTTGAATTTAACTAGTTAGAAGGCCACATTACTGTGCTATGGAATTACTTTGTGGGAATTTTAATAAAATCAAATGTTCACATTGATTTGTTTCATTATTTAAGGAGACTGAGTTAACCGTTGTGAGATTCTAATCTGCAAAGAAAAATAATATGTAGGACATCCTTTTTAGAGATTCAATCGCAATTATTACAAGGTTTCAACTTTTGTTCTGTTTTTTTTTTTTCAATAACAGATGAATAGAACTTTCTTGCCACCATTCATCATATTCTTTAAATTGCATTCTACTCCTGAAATGCTTTTAGAAATCTACAATCCCATACATCGGTCTACACCTCTTTTATACAAACATGAAAAACATTTTAGACAAACTTTTCTCTGAAAAAAGAAAAACAAAATATTATAAAAGTATACAAACATGTGTCTTACCGGGTTTATAATCCGTACAAGGAGTATGATTTCCGTGTGGGATAACTACCAATCCCACCAGCAAGGTCTCCATACACATCACCTTGAAGACCAGGATTTTGTTGTGCTGTTGACACACTGCTTTTGAAATCAGGTCTTGCAAAAAATCTGCCAGACATCCCTCCTGTCAGTCTACCACCATAGGAATCACCATTTATTTCACCATTTGCATACATTCTTCCATTTGTATCCCCACCTTCTGAATCTAGCACACTTATTGGGGTTACAGACAAGTCTTTTGCATCACCATTCAATCTTGTCATGCTCCCAACTGATGAAGTCAATCCTCCAAGTGAATATAAAAGGCCTCCTGTTATGCCATCATTCAATCCAGTCATGCCCCAAATTGGTGCATTTGATCCTGTCAATCCTCCATGTGAGCTACCATACCCTCCTGTTATGTCAGCATTTGATTCTGTCAATCCTCCAAGTGAGTCAGTAAGCAGTCCTGTTATGCCATTTGTTATTCCCCCAACTGATGAAGTCAATCCTCCATGTGAGCTACCATACCCTCCTGCTGTGCCACCAATCAATTCTGATAATCCTTCAAGTGAGTTACTAAGCCCTTTTGTTATGCCACCAATCGGTCCTGTCACTCCTCCAAGTGTGTTACCAAGCCCTTTTGTTATGCCATTTGTTAGTCCCCCAACTGATGAAGTCAATCCTCCAAGTGTGTTACTAAGCCCTCCTGTCATGCCATTTGTTAGTCCCCCAACTGATGAAGTCAATCCTCCAAGTGTGTTACTAAGCCCTCCTGTCATGCCATTTGTTAGTCCCCCAACTGATGAAGTCAATCCTCCAAGTGTGTTACTAAGCCCTCCTGTCATGCCATTTGTTAGTCCCCCAACTGATGAAGTCAATCCTCCAAGTGTGTTACTAAGCCCTCCTGTCATGCCATTTGTTAGTCCCCCAACTGATGAAGTCAATCCTCCAAGTGTGTTACTAAGCCCTCCTATCATGCCATTTGTTAGTCCCCCAACTGATGAAGTCAATCCTCCAAGTGTGTTACTAAGCCCTCCTGTCATGCCATTTGTTAGTCCCCCAACTGATGAAGTCAATCCTCCATGTGAGCTACCATACCCTCCTGCTGTGCCACCAATCAATTCTGGTAATCCTTCAAGTGAGTTACTAAGCCCTTTTGTTATGCCACCAATCGGTCCTGTCACTCCTCCAAGTGTGTTACCAAGCCCTTTTGTTATGCCATTTGTTAGTCCCCCAACTGATGAAGTCAATCCTCCAAGTGTGTTACTAAGCCCTCCTGTCATGCCATTTGTTAGTCCCCCAACTGATGAAGTCAATCCTCCAAGTGTGTTACTAAGCCCTCCTGTCATGCCATTTGTTAGTCCCCCAACTGATGAAGTCAATCCTCCAAGTGTGTTACTAAGCCCTCCTGTCATGCCATTTGTTAGTCCCCCAACTGATGAAGTCAATCCTCCAAGTGTGTTACTAAGCCCTCCTGTCATGCCATTTGTTAGTCCCCCAACTGATGAAGTCAATCCTCCAAGTGTGTTACTAAGCCCTCCTGTCATGCCATTTGTTAGTCCCCCAACTGATGAAGTCAATCCTCCAAGTGTGTTACTAAGCCCTCCTGTCATGCCATTTGTTAGTCCCCCAACTGATGAAGTCAATCCTCCAAGTGTGTTACTAAGCCTTCCTGTCATGCCATTTGATAGTCCCCCAACTGATGAAGTCAATCCTCCAAGTGCCTTACTAAGCCCTTTTGTTATGCCACCAATTGATCCTGTCAATTCTCTAAGTAAGTTACTAAGTAATCCTGTTTCGCTATCAGTCAAACCTGTCACTACTGAAGTCAATCCTCCAACCGTTCCTGTTACTCCACCCAGCAATCCTTTCTCATCTCCAAAAAGTAATTTTAACACCGGATTTACAAGTCCTGGTGGCACATTCGCAACAGTTCCAAAAAGATGTTTTCCACCATTTATTCCAGCAACATTCCATATTCCATCAAGGCTGGGGATTCCACGTGTGTACTATATTAAAATAAATGCATTACAGTTAATTAATAAAGTATGGCATGATAGTAGAAAACGTTTGAATTAGCACTAGTTTTATAACAAAAAGGTATCACTTTTGTAGTATATTACTTCAATAAAATGGCACCAGAGTCAAGCGCGTTCGCATACCGCGATCTTCGGCGCCATTTTATTGAAGACATTCTGTATGTGAATTTGCAGGCACAGTGTCTTAAAAAAATGGTGTAAAACTAAAAATGTACCAATAAACATGCTCACCACCCAGGTGTAGAACGGATTCAATAGCCAATACATACAGGGTGGGCCATTTTTATGGATACCCCTAAATAAAAAGGGAATGGTCGGTGATATCAAGTTCCTGTTAGTGGCACATTAGTATATGGGAGGGGGAAAACTTTTCAAGATGGGTGGTGAGCATGGCAGCCATTTTGAAGTTGGCCATTTTGAATCCAACTTTATTTTTTCCAATGGGAAGAGGGACATGTGACACATCAAACTTATTGAGAATTTCACAAGAAAAACAATGGTGTGCTTTGTTTTAACGTAACTTTATTCTTTCATGAGTTATTTACAAGTTTTTGACCACTTATAAAATGTGTTCAAAGTGCTGCCCATTGGGTTGGATTGTCAATGCAACCCTCTTCTCCCACTCTTGACACACTGATAGCAACACTTAATAATAATAATAATCTTTATTTTTATATAGCGCTAACATATTCCGCAGCGCTTTACATTTTGCACACATCATCATCACTGTCCCCGATGGGGCTCACAATCTAAATTCCCTATTAGTATGTCTTTAGAAGAAATGCTTGTCTAAGGGGGTCAGATTCCTTGTAGGACACCCATAATGTGGTGGTGCACCATCTTGCTGGAAAAACTCAGGGAACATGCCATCTTCATTGCATAAAGAGGGCAACACATCATCATGTAGCAATTTCAGATATCCAGTGGCATTGAGGTTTCCATTGATGAAAAATGGCCCCACTATCTTTGTACCCCATATACCACACCATACCATCAATTATGGGTGTCAGGTCCAAGCATTCCTACATTAACAGTTTCCTGGAAAGTGGATTCGTCATCGTGGGCCAGATGATTGGCCACCAAGGTCTCCCAATCTGACCCCCTTAGACTTTTATCTTTGGGGTCATCTGAAGGCAATTGTCTATGCTGTGAAGATACGAGATGTGCAGCATCTGAAACAACGGATACTGGAAGCCTGCGCTAGCATTTTTTCTGCAGTCTTGCTATCAGTGTGTCAATAGTGGGAGAAGAGGGTTGCATTGACAATCCAACCCAATGGGCAGCACGTTAAACACATTTTATAAGTGGTCATAAATAGGGATGAGCGAGTACTGAAGTATTCGGACTCGCTATACTTGTACCGAGTATACCGTAATACTCGGGTATACGGTACGATTAGCGAGTCCAATGATAGTCAATTAAAATTGTGAGTAATTGTTTGCTGGACCCTACAAAGCGGTCTGGGGGTTGAGGAAAAGGCTGAAAATGTGTTAAATGTTAAAAAAATGTATGCTGTATACAAATGTATATAACATGGGGGCACCTGGTCAGGGGCTGCACGAGTGGTTTTACAGCACTGCATCACTAGAATGTACAAACTATTTGAAGTTCTGTCATTTTTTGCCGGCAGAGCGGGACTCGTATGCCACTTATACAGTGCCAGTGATATATCAGAAGTGCCGTAAGAGCGAGTGATGATGGAAGCGATCTTCTGACAGCTAAGTGTGTAAGTGGTGTAAGGAGAGCGATGCACCCTAGGGGCTGTATGATGGTTAACGCAGAAAGAAGCCACACATCATCACCACCACCACCACCACCACCACCACAAGGGATTCACAATTTTAAAGCTTGGACTACTGTCCTTGTTGTTCCACTGCCACTGCCCAATGTGTAGGCATAGACATAGTGTCTTCAAAACATTAGCCCTAAGGGCTTTCTCATGGTTGATGAAGGAAGGAGGCCTCAAGTGCCAGACAATTATGAAAGTAGACTACTAGCATGGTAATTCCAGTGCCCAATGTGCAGGCATAGACATAGTGTCTCCAAAAATTAGCCCAAGGGGCTGTATCATAGTTGATGAAGGAAGCAAGGCAGGTCTGAAGGGCCAAACAATTATGATGAAGCTAGGACTACTAGCATAGTAGTTGCAGTGCCCAGTGTCCAGGCATAGCCATAGTGTCTCCAAAAATTAGCCCAATGGGCATGATACCATGGTTGATGAAGGAAGAAGGGTCTCACTCTCATCACAAGTGCCTCCGATGGGAAATATTAATTTACAGAACATTGTTTTTAGCTTATATTGACCATGAGGTACACGTGGCAGAAGCAGGATTTGAAAACATTTATAAGAAGAAAAGGGGCTTGTATGGGAAGGGGTGGACATGATCACCAATTGGCAAAAAATATACTGTCATCTGGAGGGCTTAAATACTGTTCTGAAATCCAGTCCTTGTTAAATTTTATCAGAGTCAGCCTGTCTGCATTTTCTGTAGTCAAACGTGTGCGTGTACCTGTGATGATTGCCCCAGCGGTACTGAAAACACGCTCTGACATCACACTAGCAGCAGGGCAGGCCAGCACCTCCAAGGTGTATAAGGAGAGGTCTAGCCAATTATACAGCTTGGATACCCAGTAATTAACCGGAACAGAAGTGTCAGGAAGGACGCAGGTATGGTCACTTAGACAGTTGTTGACCATCTTGTTCAACTTCTCCGTCCTTGACATTGTTACTGTACCAGCTAGTCCTTGTACTTCTGCTAGCAGTGGTGTCTGAGGGTGCTGTTGCCATCAAATGATTGACAACGGCCCTGGAAGGATTCCATTGTGAAACCCCTTGGTGACTGCAACAGTAGCAAAGGAAATTTGTCCTTGTACCGTGGGTCTAGAAAGGTGGCCAACCAGTATAGGTTGCTATTGCAAATGTGGATTACGCGAGGGTTTTGGCACAGACCGTCAGATATGAAGTGTGCCATGTGTGCCAAGCTGCAAAGTGGCA
Source organism: Dendrobates tinctorius (assembly GCF_039654945.1). NCBI lineage: Eukaryota > Metazoa > Chordata > Amphibia > Anura > Dendrobatidae > Dendrobates > Dendrobates tinctorius. The sequence goes on along the minus strand of NW_027361704.1, from coordinate 43,747,796 downwards.
AATCTTCTGTGACTCCAGAAGGAGGAACAATACCCATCCTCTTCTCACACTGACTCTCCTCCTCCACCTCCTCCTCTCCAGCCCACCCATGCTGGACAGACATGAAGCTGGCGGTTGAGATTCCCCTCTGTAGCATGAGGTGTCCCCTCTGTAACACTTAAAAATAAGTCCTCTCCCTCCTCGTTTTCATCATCATCTTCATCCCCAGTCTTACCTGATGATATTGGCTGGGCTGGGTAGGATCACCCATTGTGAAATCTTGCTCCATACCCAGCTGCTGGGCACGCAAAGATTCCATTTTTTTTATTCTGCAGCGATTTTTTTCAGCAGACATAGCATAGGGATGGTTATGCTGATAATAGCCTGATCACCGCTCACAAGCTTGGTGCAGTACTCAGTTATCAAGCACCTCACAAATATCAGCAATCCACACCCACTCAACAGTTATGTGTTTTGGCTGAGTCTCAGTGTGATGTGAATGTTTAAGCTGGAATTCAGCAAGTGTCCTCTGCTGCTCACTTATCCTTGCCAAGATATAATATGTTGAGTACCACCGTGTTGGCAGGTCGCAAATGAGTCAGTGGTTTGGCAAATTAAATTGCTCGCTGCAAGACTGGCAACAGCGGTTGAGGAATGGCGGAAATGGTCGCAAATACGGCGCACCTTCTCAAGTAGGTACAGCAAGTCAGGGTATGTTTTTATAAATTTCTGCACCACTAGGTTCAGCACGTGAGCCATGCATGGTACGTGTACCAGCTTCCTGAGCTTTAAAGCAGCCACCAGGTTACACCCATTGTCGCAGACAACCAGACCGGGTTGGAGTTGCAGTGGAGAGAGCCACTGATCAGTCTGTTTTAGTCCTTGCCACAGCTTTTCTGCAGTGTGTCGTGTCTCACCTAAGCAGATCAGCTTCAGCAGAGCATGTTGCCGCTTTGCCGATGCGCTGCTGCACAGCTCCCAGCTTGGGAGTGATGTGGAGGGTAAATCAGCATAGGATGATGAGGCAGAGGAGGAGGAGGAAGAGGGGAGACAGGACGTTTATGATGAGGCAGAAACCCTGAGTGAGGTTGGGCCCGCTATTCGTGGCGTGGGTAGGATATGTGTTGATGATCCAGTTTAAGACTTTGTCCCTCTCTTCACCAGGTTGAGCCAGTGTGCCATGACAGATGTATCATCCCTTGCCACAAATACTTGTCCACATGTCTGTTGTAAGGTGGACTTTCCCGGTTACGGCGTTGGAGAGAGCAAAATTTAGATTGTTTAAGACGTCCTGGTGTAATGCGTGAACGGCATACCGGGAAAAATAGTGCCGGCTGGGAACCAAGTATCGTGGGGCAGCCACAGCCAAAAGATCACGGAAAAACTGTGTCCCCAAAAGCATAATTGGCAACATCTCCATGGCTAGTAACTTGGCAATGTGCGCATTAAGTATTTGTGCTTGTGGGTGCGTGGCTTGGTATTTTTGCCTCCTTTCATACATCTGGGGCACAGACAGTTGGACGCTTTCCTGGGACAAACAAGTGGTTGAGCTTGTTGTGTCCTGTGTCTGTGCAACCGCAGCTTGTGGTATGATGATCACCTGCTTCCTGCCCAGCAGATTGGGAAGGACATATCACAGGTGACATGCCAGTGGTTTGACCCGCAGTCGCAGACACTGATTTGGTACCCTGTTGTTCAGCCCACCGACTAGGGTGCTTGGCTGCCATGTGTTTCCGCATACTGATGGTGCTTTGGTTGCCTTTGCCCTGGCCTCTGCTCAGCTTCGTATGGCAGATGCTACAGGTGACAGCATTTGGTTCAGAAGGACTATCGGAAAAAAATTTCCAGACAGCGGCTGAACACACCCTTGCCTTGACTTGTGGCACAGAGGGATTGCTCTTGGCAACAGTTGACACACTTCGCACTCTGCTCAAACCAGTAGACCTTGGTGCCTTTGTTGGTGCTACGTATCCACCTTCTTCCTCTGTGCTGCTGTGCTGGCTATGCGTGTCAACGGTCCAGGTCGGATCAGTTGTCTCATCATCGACCACCTCGTCGTCCATGTCATCCTCCTCCCATGTTGATATTGGCGACTGGCCAGATGGCAACTGTGTGTCATCACCATCAGCCTCCACCTCTTCACCGGGTATATCATGTGGATGAAAGTGGCTTTCTTCTGGTCTTGGGGTTTCAAATATTTGGCCATCATCAACAGACAACACCTCCTCACGTTCCTCTTCAATGTCGCGCGGTGAGAGGCCAGAGGCAATGAAAGGAAATGGACCTAACAGATCCTCGGAGTGGCCAAGATTGGGGTCAAATGTTTCCTGTGACTCTTGATTGGGTGATGAACTAGGAACAGGTTGAGAATAGGATGACCCAGCTTTCTCTGTATGGACAGGAGACTGTTTTGTCATGGACGATTGGGTGCCACTGCTGCTAGAAAATTTTGTTGAGGCCTTATCAGCCATCCAAGACCATATCTGCTCTTGTTCTTCTGTCTTCCAGACCTGTTTATGTTCCAGACCGGGAAATTTCACCAGGAACCTAGATACATCAACCTTCTTCGGTCTCCCAGACTCTGTGCCTTGTTGGGCACCAATGAAAACCCTACGTCCACGTCCCTTCACAACAGCCTTTTTAGGAATTTTGGATTTTTTTGCCATAGTTGCAAATGTTCAGATGCAGATATTGGGGAATAAGGAGCAGTTAGTGCTTTGTGGAAGGTAGCACTACAGTCTAGTACTGTTTTGTGTTTTACAAACAGCACCGCAACAGCACAAAAATATTGCCCTGAGGTTTAAGGCGAGATTCTGCACCCCAGTAACCACACAAGACAGTGGTGCTGCCACTAAAAAATTGCCCTGAGGTTTAAGGCGAGATTCTGCACCCCAGTAATCACACAAGACAGTGGTGCTGCCAATAAAAAAATTGCCCTGAGGTTTAAGGAGAGATTACGCACCCAAGTCACCACACAAGACAGCGGTGCTGGCTGCTTGTCAGTTGTGCAGTACCGTGCGTCCTATTCGCTGTGAACACAGCACCACAACAGCACAAAAAAACTGCCCTGCAGGGGTAAATGAGACCCCAAAAATAGCTGGGAAAACTGTCATTACTCAGTCCCTGACCTTATACTTTCAGCTCTGAAAAGAGCTTTTGGGTTTTACAGAGGATTTCTGGAGGATTTGCACAAACAACTCTCCCTAACAGCTGCTCACACTCTCCCTACACTAGCTGTGTTCTGCATGCAATGTGCAGAACATGGCAGCGGCAGGGCTTATATAGAGTCAGGCTATGACTCATAAGCTATGAGTCATAGCCTATGACTCATGTATGATGCTGGGCGGCCAGCCAATCATAGTAATGCCGCCCACAGCCAGCAAGGCTGCGGCATTACAGTGATTGGCAAATGCTGGGCGGGAGATCCGAATAGTGCGAGGCGAGTAGTGAAATACTCGCTATGTTCGGAGTACCGTGAGTACTTCACTACTCGCTGAGTACCAAATACCCACGATTATGCTCGCTCATCCCTAGTCATAAGCTTGTAAATAACTCATGAAAGAATAAAGTTACGTTAAAACCGAGCACACCATTGTTTTTCTTGTGAAATTCTCAATAAGTTTGTGTCACATGGCCCTCTTCCCATTGAAAAAAATAAAGTTGGATCCAAAATGGCCTACTTCAAAATAGCTGCCTCGGTCACCACCCATCTTGAAAAGTTTCCCCCCTCCCATATACTAATGTGCCACAAACAGGAAGTTGATCTCACCAAGCATTCCCATTTTATTTAGGTGTATCCATATAAATGGCCCACCCTGTATATACATGGATGTTAAGAGTAATAACAGAAAAGCAGGTTTTTGTATCGATAATAATGGTGCTGTCTCATGATGAAAACCACTTATATAAAAGTAAACTCAGCAAGATGAGCAGATGATCGACATTGGTCTAATTTCTGAAACTCCTGACTGAAGATGTTGATATGATGAAAGGAAATGTTGTGTTATATGACAGCTATTTAAACGAACCTGTCACAATGCAGCCCAATCTACAGATAGCTTGCTTACAGTGCAAGAGTTGAGGAGAGCTAAATATAGTTTTGAGGGAAAATACAAGTTATACTAAATCTTTTCCAACAAACCCATTACATAGAAACTAGACTTAATTTTCAATGTGATAGGTAACTTCAAATGATAATATATGGTTCTGCTGTAACTTATAGAGTGGTGTCCTGAGTTGGGGACCATAATCCTCCCCACTATTACATTTGTATTCATTTTCCATACACTAGAGAGAGTGCAAAGAAATTAGTGCAGTGTGAGCCCTGTGAGTGGGGGGATAGATATGGGAGCCCAGGGCGAAACAATCATGGTCACAGAAGTACGAACATCACCGGGCTTGTAGAGTCAGGGGGCTTGCCAACGCCTCGTACTACTTCCTTGTATTGTATACTTCCTTGGAATACTTACCAATATTTGAATTACTTTTATTACAAGGGGTCCCTGTAACAAAGGAGTACAACAATAATGAATAGAAAGTTGCTGAGAGTTAATAGCATTGTTATATGTGCTAACCTTTTAGCAAACTCCTTGTATTATCCATTTTATCACACTATATTACATGTGCTCAATGAAAAGGGCGGAATATAAAGGATGTGAATGTAAATATTGTTGTATCTTATCTATATATGAATGTACATAAGGAATCTTACCAGTGGTCCACAAACTGGTGTACTGAAAGATCCAATATTGAGCGGAATCTAGAATGTAAGTAAAATGTATGAAATCTCTATATATATATATATATATACATATATATCACAAATACATAAGCATTTAAATATTCTGGCCCCAATACTTTTTGTAAGATTACTTGGTTTAGCCTTACACAAGTTTTATAGATAAAGGGCTTTCCAATTGAAAACAAGTTATCACCTATTCACAGGACAGGTGACTACTTATTGATCAATGAGGGTCCAACCGTTGGGACCCACACTGATCGGCAATCATGGAGACCAATGACTGATCGCCACTCCATTCATTCCTTATGAACCTGTTGTAAAAAAGTACAAGTGCATCGCTCGGGAACCCAACATGGAATGAATGGAGAAGCAACTAGCCACACACGCTGGCACTCCACTCTAACAGGGACAAAAGGTACCTGTTCTGATGAATGGTGCAAGTCCCAGCAGACGGACGGCCACTGAGTAATATCCTATGGATAAATGAGAACTTGCTTTCACTGGACAACCCATTGAAAAAACAAATTTAAGTTTCTGTTAGGCTGTGTGCCCACGCTAGCATTTTTAAACGCCCAGAAAACGCGCGTCTTTTTTCTGCGCGATTCTTGCACGTTTTGTGCCAAAAAGCCGCACATTTTTTCCGCGCGTTTTCTGGGAACATTGGGGAAGGCTAAAAACGCTCAGCAATGTGGAAAAAAATGAGCATGCTGCGTTTATAGCCGCTAAGCGATTCCTGAGCGGTTAAAAATGCATGCATTGGCACAAAAAGTCAAAAAAGCATGCAAATTAATTTGAAGCATCTTTTAAGCGTTTCTGCAGCGTCTGATCCGGCACAAACGCTGCGGAAACGCTTAAAAAAATGCAACGTGGGCACACAGCCTTAATGTAAGCATATGAGGTCTTACTTGGTTATGCAGGGTGAGATCTATGTTTTAATGGCTACATTGCGCTGGTAAAATGAACATCAATTCCCCAAATGGTGTAAGTGACACTCCCAGGTCAGTGAGGCAATACAAAATGTATAGACCTTTGTTATGTCTTACCATTTTTGAACAATAAAAACAGTTTGTTAGATAGATATTTGTGAGGCTAGTTTCACACTTGCTTTTTTTTGCAGCGCGTTTTTCCCGCAAAAAAACGCCTTGAAAAAACGCATACATAAGCATACAACTGCTGCGTTTTTTTCAAGCATTTTTATGAGCATGCATGAAAAAAACGCAGCGTTTTTATGCGTTTGTATGCGTTTTTAGTGCGTTTTTACCGCGTTTGCGTTTTTTTCCAACATTAGGTGGCCCCTCACACTAAACCAAACCATGACTTTACTAACCCTAACCCTGACCCTAACCCTAACCCTAACCCTGACCCTAACCCTTAACCAAATCATACTTAACCCTAACCCAAACCCTAAACCCTAACTAACCCTAACCCTGACCCTAACCCTGACCCTAACCCTAACCCTAACCCTAACCCTGACCCTAACCCTAACCCTAACCCTGACCCTAACCCTTAACAAAACCATACTTAACCCTAACCCTGACCCTAACCCTAACCCTGACCCTAACCCTAACCCTGACCCTAACCCTTAACCAAACCATACTTAACCCTAATCCTGACTCTAACCCTGACCCTAACCCTTAACAAAACCATACTTAACCCTAACCCTGACCCTAACCCTAACCCTGACCCTAACCCTAACCCTAACCCTAACCCTGACCCTAACCCTTAACCAAACCATACTTAACCCTAATCCTGACCCTAACCCTGACCCTAACCCTTAACAAAACCATACTTAACCCTAACCCTGACCCTAACCCTAACCCTAACCCTAACCCTGACCCTAACCCTAACCCTAACCCTAACCCTGACCCTAACCCTTAACAAAACCATACTTAACCCTAACCCTGACCCTAACCCTTAACCAAACCATACTTAACCCTAACCCTGACCCAAACCCCAACCCTAACCCTGACCCTGACCCTAACCCTAAACCCCCTTAACTAACCCTAACTCTAACCCAAACCCCTAAATTCCATGGTTAAAAAAAAAAACGCATATGCAAAAAAACGCATACATGAGCATGCCAGTGCGCACATATGCGCATCCATAGGCTATAATGGCCATTTTTAGCGCAAAACGTGCGCATATGTGCGCATGCGCTTTTTTGCAGGGCCAAAAAATGCAACATGCTGCGTCTGGAAAATACAAACGCACACCCCAAAAAAACGCAGCGCATGAAAATCGCATACATGCGCTTACAAGCGCGCAGGTATGCGCACCCATGTTAAATATAGGGGAAAAAACGCATGCGCACATATGCGTTTTTTTCCAGCGCTAAAAAACGCAAATGTGAAACCAGCCTAAGACCTACAACTTTTTTATATCGCAGAGCTCTTTTTCAGGTACTTTTTGATCAATTTTGTATACTATTTTTTGAGGAGCGGCCATAAAAGACAGTAAGTTTGGCTTTTTCCTTTTACAGCAATCTCTATGTAAGTTTAAAAGTTACTTTGTTTTTTTATATTTTTGCACAATATAAGACATTTTTAATGGGGAAATTATTTCTGTTTACTTCTTTATTTTATTTATAAGAATTTCATTACTTTTTATTTTAGTCCAGCTAGGGGCCTTAAAGTGCAATATTTCTGGTACATGCAGAGGCTAATATGTGTATAGTAGTAATACCTATTTTTAGGTCCTGAGTCTTCCTTTTTCATTCACTCTATTGCATTCTGACACTTTACTCCTAGCATCACTAATCAGATACACGTTAGCTACAATTCTTACTAAAGGATGGTTTGTAGTTTTGTGGTTTGCAGTACCTTGATAGTATTTGTTAAATTAGGATTTGGGTTCTTTCTGCTCTGCTGAATTTTTTAAGCTATGATTTAATTAAAAATGTATTTTTTAACAGTATCCTCTAGGCTGGATGTGTTAATAATATTGAGGAGGTGCCCTGTTAAAGACAGAAACAAGGGCCTTGATTGCGTAATACTTTTTAAATGATACTTCATATTTTTAAAAACTTATTTTTTCTTCACTTTTTACTGATTTCTTAGTCCCCTTAGGGGACTTGAAGTGGCAATTATTAGAACACTTGCCCTATACATGGGAGTGCATTAGCACTGGTAATCAATAGTAGTGAAATCCAGCTTCAGAAATCCTGTAAAAATGAATTTTATTGAAAAATCTTTAAAAATAAATAACAAACAGCACAAAGAGGGAAGAGATCACAATGGCAGACGCGTTTCATACCCCAAGGTCTTTAGTCAACAATTTAACAGCTGCGGGAAGAACTCTACCATGTCTGTTAAAATAACATGATGGCTTATTGACTTGTGTGTTCTAAGGCAGGGACACAAGATATGAAGTGTAGTAAATATACGTCATATGTAACGAAGGATTTAAGTAAAAAGTTACACATTTTTAATCTGCTTTATGTAAACCTTCATATTTCAGTTCTTTATCGCTTTCAAACGCTCATTGCTTTTAAGTCAGCAATACTCATTAATGTGCTATGGACCAGAAGATTTTATTGGGATCATCCAAGCATCTAATGTGTACGGGGGGCCTCCCAACTTTTCTCTGACAGATGATGACAGGCGTAGTCCGACACAAACTTACTTTACTAAGTTAAAGGGAACCTATCACTTCTAGAAACACTATATACCTGTAGCTATAGGAGAATTAGCAGACAAATAACATTTAAATTCGGTATAGTCAGTGTACTGGAACAGCAGCTGCAGGTTGAAAACAAAGTAATATTCTCCATGCAGCTGCTCATTTCCAGTCAAGGTGAGGCAGGGAGCTTTTACAATCTCCACTTACTGTACAGTGTAATTACTCCCCGGCACATTAAGTGACAGTCTGCTCTGCTTTCAATCACTGCACACATGATGCAGAGCATCAGGGGCATACATAGAAATTATGGGGCCCCTGGATCCGTGCTCCATAGAGCTCCATGTTAATTCCAGACGTGTAGCCACGGATCCGTGCGTCACCCTGTGCCTGCGTGTTTTTCAGATGACACAAAACTGCAACAAGTTGCGTTTTTGTGCATCTGAAAAAATATGCAGTAACACGGATCTGTGGGAAAACGGTGACAACTGGATGCACATGCAAGTCCCATCCATCACCACTGAAAGTCAGTGGTGACGAAAACGGATCCGTATGCAGCCAAAATATGCACGTGTGAAACCAGCTGAACTCTATATATTGACTGGAGCTGGACCTAGATCTCTCCACAGGTTTTATCTAAAATCACTTTACATTACTTACCCTACCCTAAGGGCTCATACTCACTTGCGAGAGAGTCGCGTGTTTCTCGTCTGAGTCTCTTGCATGGAAACCTGGCACTGCCGCCAGCACTGGGACTGAAGCGTGCAGTTACATGTACTTCTATGCAGTCGCCCCCTCCGGTCCGAGTGCCGGCGGCAGTGCCAGGTTTCCATGCGAGAGACTCAGACGAGAAACACGCGACTCTCTCGCAAGTGAGTATAAGCCGTTAGCAGCAACAACTGACGTCATCTATCCTCCTCCCTGTAGTGTTGTCCTGAATCCTCCTGGCCCTGCGTTCAGCGGGATCCGTTACATAGCAGCACTAACACACCCTTTGGCCACAGTGATACTAACGCATCCAAAATCGGCATGATGCGTTACTTCATGACGCACCCTGGAACGTGGTCTGCAGCATTTGGGGGTGCGCCATGAAGTAACGCATCATGTGTTTGGATGCGTTAGTATCACTGTGGCCAATGGGTGTGTTAGTGCCGCTATGTAACGATCTCATTGAACGCAGGGCCATTAACGCAATGTGAATCTTGCCTAACACTATGAGAAGATGATATACCAAACAATGTGCTGAGCCTCTCCTCCTGCACATACCATATACTGTATGTATATGCCATGGATTAGGGGACAGTGAAGTATATCTTAATTTGGGACTAAATGTAGCGCACAGGTCATTGCAGATGATGATGATGACAAACAATGTGCTGAGTCCCTCCTCCTACTACACATAGTCAGATACCATATATGCCATGGAGGAACAGGCAGGATTAGAGTTGAGCGAAACGGGTCGAAAAAATTCAAAAGTCGCCGACTTTTGGCAAAGTCGGGTTTCATGAAACGAAACCCGACCCTAGGATGAGGTCGGCCACGAGGTCGGCGACTTACGCGCCAAAGTCGCGTTTCAAAAGTTTGTTTTGCGCTCTTTTTCAGCCAATCAGGATCCACGGACACTGTGGGCAACGTGATGACCTAGGCACGGGTCACCACCATCTTTCAGAAGGGAATGCAAGTGATTGGCTTGCTTTGGTGGGCGTCACAGGGAGTATAAAAGGGCGTGCACGCCGACCGCCATCTTACTTCTGCCGATCTTAGTATAGGGAGAGGTTGCTGCTGATTCTGTAGGGAGAGCGTTAGGCAGGGAAGAAGACAAAAAAACTGCTTCTGCTGCTAGCGATTTGGCCTGCACAACACACAAGTCACTGTGTGTGCATTGCAAGGGGAGGCTATATTGTGGTGTATCAGTGGTGTTGGTTGTTGGGCTGCCTTTTAAGGCTTCCTGACACGCTGGCATTGCTGTTTACCCACTGCTCCGCAAACTGCTTTTTTAAAAGCAATCCAATCTCCCTTATCCTCTAGTCACTTTTGTCACAGCTGTGCCATCGAGCCTGTCACATAGCGCTCAGATATCAGTGGGCCTCACACAATCCACAAGTGTCCAGTGTCCAAAAGTGTGCGCAGAGATTCAAAATCTCCATTATCCTCTCGTCACTTTGGTCACAGGCAGCTGTGCCATCGAGCGTGTCACATAGCGCTCAGATATCAGTGGGCCTCACACAATCCACAAGTGTCCAGTGTCCAAAAGTGTGCGCAGAGATTCAAAATCTCCATTATCCTCTCATCACTTTGGTCACAGGCAGCTGTGCCATCGAGCGTGTCACATAGCGCTCAGATATCAGTGGGCCTCACACAATCCACAAGTGTCCAGTGTCCAAAAGTGTGCGCAGAGATTCAAAATCTCCATTATCCTCTCGTCACTTTGGTCACAGGCAGCTGTGCCATCGAGCGTGTCACATAGCGCTCAGATATCAGTGGGCCTCACACAATCCACAAGTGTCCAGTGTCCAAAAGTGTGCGCAGAGATTCAAAATCTCCATTATCCTCTCGTCACTTTGGTCACAGACAGCTGTGCCATCGAGCCTGTCACATAGCGCTCAGATATCAGTGGGCCTCACACAATCCACAAGTGTCCAGTGTCCAAAAGTGTGCGCAGAGATTCAAAATCTCCATTATCCTCTCGTCACTTTGGTCACAGGCAGCTGTGCCATCGAGCGTGTCACATAGCGCTCAGATATCAGTGGGCCTCACACAATCCACAAGTGTCCAGTGTCCAAAAGTGTGCGCAGAGATTCAAAATCTCCATTATCCTCTCGTCACTTTGGTCACAGGCAGCTGTGCCATCGAGCGTGTCACATAGCGCTCAGATATCAGTGGGCCTCACACAATCCACAAGTGTCCAGTGTCCAAAAGTGTGCGCAGAGATTCAAAATCTCCATTATCCTCTCGTCACTTTGGTCACAGGCAGCTGTGCCATCGAGCCTGTCACATAGCGCTCAGATATCAGTGGGCCTCACACAATCCACAAGTGTCCAGTGTCCAAAAGTGTGCGCAGAGATTCAAAATCTCCATTATCCTCTCATCACTTTGGTCACAGGCAGCTCGCCATCGAGCGTGTCACATAGCGCTCAGATATCAGTGGGCCTCACACAATCCACAAGTGTCCAGTGTCCAAAAGTGAGCGCAGAGATTCAAAATCTCCATTATCCTCTCGTCACTTTGGTCACAGGCAGCTGTGCCATCGAGCGTGTCACATAGCGCTCAGATATCAGTGGGCCTCACACAATCCAAAAGTGTCCAGTGTCCAAAAGTGTGCGCAGAGATTCAAAATCTCCATTATCCTCTCGTCACTTTGGTCACAGGCAGCTGTGCCATCGAGCGTGTCACATAGCGCTCAGATATCAGTGGGCCTCACACAATCCACAAGTGTCCAGTGTCCAAAAGTGTGCGCAGAGATTCAAAATCTCCATTATCCTCTCGTCACTTTGGTCACAGGCAGCTGTGCCATCGAGCCTGTCACATAGCGCTCAGATATCAGTGGGCCTCACACAATCCACAAGTGTCCAGTGTCCAAAAGTGTGCGCAGAGATTCAAAATCTCCATTATCCTCTCGTCACTTTGGTCACAGGCAGCTGTGCCATCGAGCGTGTCACATAGCGCTCAGATATCAGTGGGCCTCACACAATCCACAAGTGTCCAGTGTCCAAAAGTGTGCGCAGAGATTCAAAATCTCCATTATCCTCTCGTCACTTTGGTCACAGGCAGCTGTGCCATCGAGCCTGTCACATAGCGCTCAGATATCAGTGGGCCTCACACAATCCAAAAGTGTCCACTGTCCACAAGTGTGTGCAGAAATTCTAAATCTCCCCTGTCCTATAGACACCTTGTACCTTGTTTTACATTACTATATAGTTTGTTGGATTTTGTCTACATTTCTACCAAAAATGAGGAAGGCTGGTGGAAGAGGCCGTGGAATTGGGCGGGGGTTGGCAGCTGGTAATGATGGTGTTGGTGGTGGATCTGATGGTAGTGGCAAGAGCAAAATAGGACCGAATGCAGGAGGTGCTGACCCTGCATCATCGTCTGGCTACATAAGGCCTCGAACGCTTAGTTTTCTAGGAGTTGGCAAACCGCTTTTAAAGGCAGAGCATCAGGAAAAAGTTTTGTCTTACATTGCTGACTCAGCCTCCAGCTCTATCGCCTCCTCTTCTTCAGTTGTAAAAAGTAAAAGCACTGAGTCGTCATTGGAGGCTCATGTTCATGAACCACACCTTTCCTTGTGTCCTTCACCCCAACCAAGATTGAAGGATGACGCAGGCCATACTACTGATTACTCCATGGAGCTGTTTTCACATACCATGCCTGGATTATCAAGTGAAATGGTGAATTACCCAGGCCAAGATGAATCTGACATGGAGTGCACTGATGCACAGCCGCTGATGGATGATTCTGCTGGTACATTCACTCAGAGCACTACATTGTCCTCGCAGTGTACAGAGCCAGATTTTGACCCTGATGAGACTCAGGTGCCCCTTCCCGCACACTATACCACCATGCACGGTGACACAGAGAAAGGTGCACATGACATAGAAGAGGAGGTGATGGATGACCCAGTTGTTGACCCAGATTGGCATCCATTGGGGGAAGAGGGTGCTGCTTCCAATAGCTCAGATGAGGAGCATCCACAGCAGACATCGACATCGCAACAGCTGTTATCTGGCAGGCCCGGAGCACTCCAAAGACAGGTTCCAAACATCAAAAGAGTTGCTGGACAGCTTGTCCAGAGGGTCAAAAGCTCACAGCGTGCTAGGCCGCAAAATGTCTGCCAAAGTAGGAAGAGTGCAGTGTGGCACTTTTTTGAACAAAATCCTCATGATCAGGCCAAGGTTATCTGTAAGAAGTGTGCAAAGACCTTTAGCCGAGGGAAAAATCTGAAAAATTTGAATACCAGTTGCATGCTTAGACATTTAACCAGCATGCACTTGCAAGCATGGACACAACACCAAACCTCAAGTGCCACATGTGCAACTGATCACAACGAAGGTAGTCAGCAACGCTACATTGTTTCCCCCACTGTAAGCCCACCGGTTAGCACAGCAGCAAATGTTGAGGTGTCGTTGCAAGACCACAGCAGTCAGGGAATCCCACTGTTATATCAACGAAAGACTGATTCTAGGCCATCAGAAAGAACACCAACTCCATCACCATCATCAACCCTCTCTCAGTCCGCCCTGTCCACCGCTACTTCCACCATATGCAGCTCTCAAGTCCAGCTCACCCTCCCAGACACTATGAGTAGGTCAAGAAAGTACTCAGTCTCTCATCCGCGTACACTGGGTTTGAACGCCCACATTGCCAAACTAATCTCGTTTGAGATGATGCCCTTTCGGTTGGTGGAAAGCACAGCTTTCCGCGAACTCATGGCCTATGCAGTACCACGCTATGACCTACCCAGTTGCCACTTCTTCTCTCGCAAAGCCATCCCAGCCCTCCACCATCATGTGAAAGACCGCATTGTCCATGCACTCAAGCAGTCAGTGAGCGGAAAGGTGCACCTCACAACTGATGCATGGTCCAGTCGGCATGGCCAGGGCCGTTACGTGTCCATCACTGCGCACTGGGTTAATGTGTTGGATGCAGGGTCCACAGGGGACAGCGGTGGTGGGACAGTGCTGCCTAGCCCACGGTATAGGAAACAGTTGGCTGTAGGCGTTCGACCCTCCTCCTCCTCCTCCTCCAGAAGCGAAAGCTCGTCCACAGAGCGCAGTCGTACGAGCACTCCATCTGCAGCTGCCACTGTTGCACACGATGTGTCCCCCTATCGAGCAGCTAGTGGAAAGCGTCAGCAGGCTGTATTGCAGATGATGTGTTTGGGCGACAGACACACCGCCGAGGTGCTGGCCGAGTACTTGAAGCGACAAACTGAGTCATGGCTGGGCAGTGTACATCTTGAGGCAGGCAAGGTAGTTAGTGATAACGGCCGTAATTTTGTGGCAGCCATAGCCCTTTCAAAACTCAGCCACATACCTTGCTTGGCTCACACCTTGAACCTGGTGGTGCAGTGCTTCCTCAAAAATTATCCGGAGTTAACAGCCCTGCTCCAGAAGGTGCGAAGACTGTGCGCGCACATCCGCCGGTCACCTGTACACTCCGTTCTTATGCAGAAGCTGCAGCGATTGCTCCACCTTCCCAACCACCGCCTCATTATCGACATTGCAACAAGGTGGAACTCCACCCTGCACATGGTGGAGCGGCTGTGCGAGCAGAGGCAGGCCATAATGCATTTGTGGGAGGATACACGGCCAGGCACTTTGAGAGCAGACATGGAGTTGACAGGCGTGCAGTGGTCGAAGCTGAAAGACCTTTGTAAAGTCCTTCAGTGTTTTGAGGAATGCACACGTCTGGTAAGCGCAGACGACGCCATCCTAAGCATGAGCATCCCACTTATGCGTCTGCTCATGCAAACTTTGACGCACCTTAAGGAGCAGGCGTCTGCAGCCAATGTTGATGAGGAGGAAGAGGAGGAGGGAATCCTTGATGACATTCAGCCATTGTCTGCTCAGGGACCTCTCCTGGACGAGGTGGAGGAAGAAGAGGAGGATGATGGGGATGATTACTTAGGGGAGGAGGATGCCTCTCATGGGGCAAGTGAAAATGTTGGCGTGGCAAGGTCTGGTACAGGGTTTGTGCGTGACTGGAGGGATGTGGATTTGCCAGAAAGTGCTCCTCCACCCAGCACTCGCAGTGCATCATTGACACCGGGAACATTGGCCCACATGTCAGATTATGCCTTGCGGATCCTAAAAAGGGACCCCCGCATTGCCAAAATGATGAACGATGACGACTACTGGTTGGCCAGCATCCTGGATACACGCTATAAAGGCAAATTACAAAACATCATGCCACAGGAGAACCTTGACCTATATTGGCTAATAAACAAGCAACTCTGGTAAATCGGTTGCTTGAGGCATTCCCAGCACACAGCAGCGGTGATGGTTCTCACACGAGCCGTACAGGCCGGGGGCAGCTTGGCAGAGGTGTTCGTGGTGCACACAGCAGAAGTGGCGTTGGAGACAGGGGTTTCATGACAATGTTGTGGACTGATTTTTCAAATACCGCTCACACAACTGGTAATACTGCATCGATGGAAAGTGACAGGAGACAGCAGTTGTCAACTATGGTTACAAACTACTTTTCCTCCCATATCGATGTTCTCCCACACAGGTCATTCCCCTTTGACTATTGGGCCGCTAAACTGGACACCTGGCCTGAATTGGCCCAATATGCCTTACAGCAGCTCGCTTGCCCAGCTGCAAGTGTGCTATCGGAAAGAGTCTTCAGTGCAGTTGGATCAATCCTGACAGAAAAAAGGACCCGTCTGTCAACCCAAAATGTGGATAATCTAACCTTCATTAAAATGAACCACGCATGGGTTTCCAAGGATTTTGTCCCACCTTACCCTGATGACACATAGGGTGACAGAAAAATGGCTTGCTTTCGTCCACCTCTTCCTGGTACTTCACCTATTTCGCCTTTTGCATCAGCTGAATGTCCAACATCAACATATGCCACTTTCTAAAACTCCCTAACTGTGCTGCCTCCCCCCCCATGGCCGGGGTCACCACCTACCGCACGACACCGTGCGAGTGCCGTTGCCCTGGACAGGTGGGTAGGCCGACTCTTGGGCGCGGGCACTGGCACAGGGTCCCTCATAGTGCAATCAAGTGTCTCTGACGGTGGTGGTGCACACCCGCCGTCAGACACACCGCTGTACTATGAGGGGCCCAGTGCCAGTACCGACGCCCATGAGTGGGCCCCCCTTGCTTGGGCAGGGCCCCAGCATTTGCAATCTTTACCTCTCCCTGCTCCTCCGCTGTGTAATCTGGGCCGTCAAATCCATACTGTGCCTGACACCGTCTGAGCCTGCCTCCTGAGACATATATTTTGAATGTGTACGCTATCCATACATGTTATCCGGGGATACGGTACCCTTTCTAACCTTTGTGCAATCACGTGCAATCCATACTGTGCCTGACACCGTCTGAGCCTGCCTCCTGAGACATATATTTTGAATGTGTACGCTATCCATACATGTTATCCAGGGATACAGTACCCTTTCTAACCTTTGTGCAATCACGTGCAATCCATACTGGGCCTAACACCGTCTGAGCCTGCCTCCTGATACATATATTTTGAATGTGTACGCTATCCATACATGTTATCCGGGGATACGGTACCCTTTCTAACCTTTGTGCAATCACGTGCAATCCATACTGGGCCTAACACCGTCTGAGCCTGCCTCCTGAGACATATATTTTGAATGTGTACGCTATCCATACATGTTATCCAGGGATACGGTACCCTTTCTAACCTTTGTGCAATCACGTGCAATCCATACTGTGCATGACACCGTCTGAGCCTGCCTCCTGAGACATATATTTTGAATGTGTACGCTATCCATACATGTTATCCAGGGATACGGTACCCTTTCTAACCTTTGTGCAATCACGTGCAATCCATACTGGGCCTAACACCGTCTGAGCCTGCCTCCTGATACATATATTTTGAATGTGTACGCTATCCATACATGTTATCCGGGGATACGGTACCCTTTCTAACCTTTGTGCAATCACGTGCAATCCATACTGGGCCTAACACCGTCTGAGCCTGCCTCCTGATACATATATTTTGAATGTGTACGCTATCCATACATGTTATCCGGGGATACGGTACCCTTTCTAACCTTTGTGCAATCACGTGCAATCCATACTGGGCCTAACACCGTCTGAGCCTGCCTCCTGATACATATATTTTGAATGTGTACGCTATCCATACATGTTATCCGGGGATACGGTACCCTTTCTAACCTTTGTGCAATCACGTGCAATCCATACTGTGCCTGACACCGTCTGAGCCTGCCTCCTGAGACATATATTTTGAATGTGTACACTATCCATACATGTTATCCGGGGATACGGTACCCTTTCTAACCTTTGTGCAATCACGTGCAATCCATACTGGGCCTGACACCGTCTGAGCCTGCCTCCTGAGACATATATTTTGAATGTGTACGCTATCCATACATGTTATCCAGGGATACGGTACCCTTTCTAACCTTTGTGCAATCATGTGCAATCCATACTGGGCCTGACACCGTCTGAGCCTGCCTCCTGAGACATATATTTTGAATGTGTACGCTATCCATACATGTTATCCAGGGATACGGTACCCTTTCTAACCTTTGTGCAATCACGTGCAATCCATACTGGGCGTGAGAACGGCTGGTGAGCTGTTAAGCAAGCTACAGCACCTGTCCAGACAAGTACAGGGATTCCCTAGCGAGGAGACTTATTTGATTGTTTTCAATGTTGGGACAGCAATTTTTGGGGAGCACTATACTCTGGAGAATGATAGATGGGGCCCACCATACACTGGAACATTCCAAAGGTGGACATCAGACACTGGAGCAGCATTTACAGGGCCCATTATACACTAAAGCATTAGAAATGGGGCCCATTATGTATGGAGCATTATTTGGGCC
Source organism: Dendrobates tinctorius (assembly GCF_039654945.1). Classification (NCBI taxonomy): domain Eukaryota; kingdom Metazoa; phylum Chordata; class Amphibia; order Anura; family Dendrobatidae; genus Dendrobates; species Dendrobates tinctorius. The sequence continues at coordinate 43,729,914 of NW_027361704.1, read as the reverse complement.
CATAAGACAGTGGAGCTTCATCCATGGGGACCAACATATACTGTAGCATTATGTGGAGCTCATCATATACTGTTTCAAACATTATATGGGACCAATGATTCTGTATGGAGAAATAGATGGGCCTCGTCATGAGATGTAAAAAGTGAGGTATTTTTCATTGTACTATACCGCTATTTATCTGCCGTATCGGAGCATGATGAGTTGTGGTATGTGTTACAGGGGCGCTCTTTCGCCCAGGGAACATGAAAACCTGCAGCCAGCCCTCCCCCCCCCCACAACTTTAGCCAAATAACCCCCATTTTTCAGTGCGTAACTTGTATTATGAAGTTAATTAAGGTTGACAAGCTTAAGTAAGAAGAATTGATGCTTTTGGCATTCAAATGGGCACTGTAGGTGTGTTTCCTGTCCTCCTCTCACTGCCGACTTTTATTCCCCATTGACTTACATTGGGTTTCGTGTTTCGGGACGACCCCGACTTTTCCCTATAATCGGACGATCTTGCTCGACCCGACTTTTGGAAAAGTCGGGTTTCACGAAACGAAACGCGACCCTAAAAAACCAAAAGTCGCTCAACTCTAGGCAGGATATATTTGGGACTGAAGGGTTCAGTCACGTGCATTTATTTACAGCCCATAACTCCACATCTCCTACTCTCCTGACCGCTCCTCCCCCCAGATGAGTCACAGTCAGGCTTCACTAAGCTGAAGCTGCAAGGTGCCAGAAAAAAAAACTCGCCTGTTCTCCCTGCAGAGTCGGCTCATTTCGTTCACAGCAGGGAGCTGGCTCTTTGAACAGGATGGTTCACGAACACCACATCACTACTGAAGAAGCAATGTTATGTCACAATTCACAGGGAGGAAGCCAAAGTCCTTCACACACCTCATCCACCTCCTGACAGACGGCTGGGTCTCCTCCCAAGGAGAGAAAACAGGCAGAGGTATAAAACAGCATTCTGTATCCTAGATGCCGAGGATTTTGGATAATAATAGGATCAGTCGTGCATAATATATAGCAAAGGGATGTGAGAACCACATAAATTACGACCAATGGATCCAAGTATCAAAAATGTTACATACTTTATTCAGGTATTTATACAGAATGGGGAATGGGGAACATGTGTACAGAAAAAGCAAAGTGCTGCAGTGCAAGAAGACACGTGGGCTAGCCCTGGCCATGTATATCTCTATATACACATTAAACTATGAACCAAAATGGCATCATTACCAACTCCACTAGGGCAAAAAATAGCCTAACAGCCTCAGGATCTGCAAAGAAATATTATTGTATGCAAGATCCCTTAATACTAATGTATGCCCATGTTAAATTAACAAATATACAAACACAATTGTGGCTGGTTATGCATACATAGGCAATATGGTCTACCAGGGGCCGTAATGGGAAGTCTGCTCCTGCAAATGGCAATAAATCCACCCACCCACATAGGAGTGAGTAGTACCAGGGCAGAACATACCTTTAAGTGGAGAGAGCAGAGAACAGAAGGCTGGGCGGCCTGTTCTCTGCTCTCTCCACTTTAAGGTATGTTCTGCCCTGGTACTACTGACTCCTATGTGGGTGGGTGGATTTATTGCCATTTGCAGGAGCAGACTTCCCATTACGGCCCCTGGTAGACCATATTGCCTATGTATGCATAACCAGCCACAATTGTGTTTGTTTATTTGTTAATTTAACATGGGCATACATTAGTATTAAGGGATCTTGCATACAATAATATTTCTTTGCAGATCCTGAGGCTGTTAGGCTATTTTTTGCCCTAGTGGAGTTGGTAATGATGCCATTTTGGATCATAGTTTAATGTGTATATAGAGATATACATGGCCAGGGCTAGCCCACGTGTCTTCTTGCACTGCAGCACTTTGCTTTTTCTGCACACATGTTCCCCATTCCCCATTCTGTATAAATCCCTGAATAAAGTATGTAACATTTTTGATACTTGGATCCATTGGTCGTAATTTATGTGGTTCTCACATCCCTTTGCTCCTCCCAAGGAGTAACATCTTAACTCCTTCTTAAGAGCTCATGTTCTGCAGTGAGAACACACAGCACTCTGCTACATCCTGACCAAGCACAACCCATCACTGACAGACAGCCTACACGTGCAGACAGGACCCTTCATTATAACACATCACCTTGTACATGTAGCCCATCAGCACCAGAAACCCTTCTGCTTCCTGCAATGCACATGTGCTGCTACCTCTCTGGCTGCTAGGAGGCGTGGCGATCTTATGTAAATCCAACCAGAGACTTCAGCCAACTGCTGACCAGGAAACAAGGAAAGGGGTGCTTCAAGGGGCCCGGGGGTATACGGCGGCCGTCGCTTACATTTAATTAAAGGAGATAGTACTGTGTCAGCACAGCACAGCTGCCAAACCGCAGGCCCCCTCACCTCTCCGGGCCCCATAGCAGCTGCGTGGTCTGCTACTATTGACGGTAGGCCACTGCAGAGCAGGCTGTCAATCAAAGTGCTGGGATGTGAAGATTTCTGTGCTTGTTGTATAGTAAGTGGTGACTAACCGGTCCCTGCACCACCTCGATGACCGAACCAATTTTCTATCTGTAGATTTTTCCCCACCGGATAGGATTTAATTGCTATTTACCTGCACATTACCTCTATATCTACAGGGTGTGATAACAGATTTCATTAATTTTGAATACAATGAGTATATTATGTGCCATTTTCACGTGCTAATCTGTGCAATCTGACAATTCATTACATATAGCCCACCTCAGATATTGCAAGTCATTATTTTTATCATCAGTTGTTTTCATCAAAGTTAAATAAATCATACTTAGATGAGATTTATACCATAATAAATTGTGCTCTGAAACTTTAGGAATGACTCTTAAAATGAAATTACCAGCACATCGACCATAGCCCTGAGCGCATCCTCCATAACATTGTCCACATCAGCGTTTAGTTCCTTCTAAATATGATACAGGGCAGAAAAAAAATCAGTGACAGAAATTAAGGTTTCCCTTTACTTTATACAAGAAAATCATTTATATAATAAGATTTCTGCACAATTCTGTTTCTACTGAGAATTTAGTATGTGACCCTGGTCCACCGCTATCTATGTGTCCCTGATGTACTGCATGTAAGATTGGAAAAAGTTCAGGGCCCATTGGATTTCTCCCTTGCGGCTGAAAAATGTCTGGAAAATGGATGCTCAAGCACATTTTTGTCTCAAATATAATCTAGCCTCTGTAGTTACTATTTTTCAAGGTCACAAAATAAATTAACTAATAATACCAAAATTTTTCCTTGTATGACAATATGATAGACAAATAGTGGACGGACGTTTCAAGCAGCGTCCTAGATCTCAGCTTCCTGTAAGTATGAAGCGGCTTTGGAAATTATCAACTGAAAGTAAAAGGTTTGATTGGAAATGTGACTGGAACGCATGAATGTTATTTGGCAAAAAATGGAAAATGTGTCATATTGAGCAAACTGAGATCATCTTTATGAGCAGAACTGTGGGCAATCTGTTCAGTTATTTTCTGCCATACTCCCTTAATGAGTGGGCTCACTTAGAAATGAAATATCAAAAAAGTGACAGAAGTATTCACCACGGTAAAATCTCCAAGATGGTCACAACGAGTAAGTTCCTGCAAGATAACAAAAGCATGCATTCAAATAACAAGTACATTGCCTTCAGAAAAAGGAGAAACAACGGAACTGGAAAGTCCAGCCTAACGTTAGAATGTTTAAAAAAAACAAACCTATTAAATTTTAAATGCAAACAAAGAAAAAAAAAGGGAAGAGCAGAGTCCTGCAGTGCACAGGCGCCAGGAGAGGCCACAACAGGAAGGAGAGAAGAGGATGGCATTGTATGAAGATGAGAAGCGCCGGACCGCAACACCCATCGGACCAAGACCGGACCGCCCCCCGGTCAGTATAATATAACTCCTTTTTCTTATCTTTCAGGTTACATCCGGGGCTTATCTACAGCATTACAGAATGCATAGAAATGCATAGAGCAAGACAGGGAGGGGGGAGCATGTGAATAAGCCCCGCCCAGCAGCAGTTTACATACATCTGAACCGATATAATAAAAGGTATTTATGCATGAAAGGTGCGGGGTCAGGGGGAAGCAAAAGTACTAAGAGAATCCTTATGTGATACACAATTGAATGATATCATTATAGGATATCTCAAAAAAGGGGTGACAGATTCCCTTTAAGGAAGATAAGGTTCGGTTGCAGGGGTTTTGTAAAGCCCCCGTTACAAACAGCGAGATCGCTAGCGATATCGCTAAAGCGAAGAGCGACGGGTGGACGCGGGCGTGAGGACGTCTTCATCGCCACGTCTGACAGGTAAGTAACGACCGCCGACCGCTGCTATGTCGCTGGCAAGATCTGCCCTGTTTGGCAGCTCACTAGCGACCATTTAGCGATGCACCAGCGATCCTGACCGGGTCGTATCATGGTCGGAATCACTGGTGCATCGCTAAATGTAACGGTACCCTAAGTCTGTATATTTTAGTTTACTTTACCACAAAATGGTTTTATCTTATCACAAGACCACCATAGGTGGAAAAGCGTCCCCTTATTCAAAGCGCATCTCCAGCAGGTTGGTGGAATACTGGGGCACCATACATGTGTTGACACCGGAGTGGTATACCATCTTGTAATGACCTTATATGAGTTTTCTTGAACTCTAACACAACTGGATGGGCCATATGAGTTTTTGTAAATGCGTTCGACTTCCCAGTCCTGTAACTCAATGCCTAATTTTTTCTCCCAAGCTAGTATATAAGCCTGTCTTTGATAATCGATTGGGTGAGAAGCCACAAACAAAAATTACGGACAAAGATGGCTGAGGACTCAATATCAATACCGATTGCTACCATATTATATGCATCCAAAGAGTTTATTTATAAATTAGACATACCTATTGCTATTACCAGGTATATAGTACAAACTTGGGCAAACTATTCTATTTCATTTATGCCACTCCCGTCACCTTTAGCCAGAGTTTTGGACCTACCGGGATAATATTTAGACCAGGCCAACACTAAGACCACAGATTCCTTACACCTGATTAGAGATGGTGTGGACGCTCTTATGGCAGATGGCTCACTACTTTCGCTACCAGACTTGCATAATAAATTCCCAAGGTATTTTAATTTTCTACACTATAACAGACTCAAAAAAGCTGTGGGGTCGTATTTGCAACCTGGAATCCAACCAGGAAGTTAAAGATTTTTGAATCATTACTAACCCAGAATAAACAGCCAAAATGTATACTGACAAAGCTGTACCAGATACTCTTGAGTAATTTAATCCCGGTTTTGTTTTGTTTTTAATTAAAATTATTATTTTTACTATTGCTCAGAAGCTCCCATGTTAAAAAAAAATATACTGTGTGGTATATGTTTAATGGGATGCCATGTAAGAAATAGCAGAGCAAGTTGTGCTAGCAAATGGATTGTAATGGACTAACATTTATAACTTATCTGTAGCATTGGATATCGGATCTTTGGGGTCCGTCACTTTGAACCTCCACTAATTAGTTGCTCCGGTGGTGGCCAGATGAAGACATGCACAACTGCAGGTCATCTCCTATTTAGATGATCAGGAGCTGACCTGCATTTCCTAGGAGAGGCCACATATTTTCTTAATATTTATCTTCCTTTGCCTTACACTATACACCATTTAAAGAGACTCTATTATATTCACAAAATTCATCACACATCTAGTTTGCCTATATTTACGACACTATTAGAGGGATTGTCCTTAGTGTCACAGGTTCACCGTGACAGAGAGGAGCCAGAAGACCACAGCATCTGATTTTTCCTACTCCTGTACTGGTTAGAAGCACTTCACCTTCGCATTAAATAGTGTAAATTTCTTTTCGCAGTGCAGTGGTTAACCTGCTCAGTTGAGAGCTCCTGGAGCTAAGACTCTCAACTGCGCACTGTTAGCTACTCTCATCTCCTATATAATCTGGGCCCTGGCTAGCACTCATTGTCAAAGTAGTTTTTGCTGGCTGGAGATTATTGTTGGTGGTTATAAGAGTAGGCGGTTGGTGGATTTATCTGTGACTGTTGCTAAGTTCTGAGTGTGTGATAATTCCCATTCTTCTCCTACTTTGGTTTAACCCCATCTGCCACTCCCCAGTGCATCCCTCTGTTATTTGTGTATGTATATTTGTATGTTTGGTATTTTTCATTAAACCTGTTTGCATTACCTTGTTAGTTTGGTTGGTATATTACGGTACACTACTACTCCCCTCTTCCCTGTGTGGGGGAAGGGTACAGACTAAGGGCAGATTCAGGAGCTTAGGTAAGGTACATGGCCCCAGCATCTTCACCATCAGAAGTAAGGGAGCAGGGCGAGCGAGGGCGCCACTAGCTTTAGGGACATGGAAGGAACTCCTGGTCCTGGGACACCCGACAACATAGTTGTGACATTCAGGTTACGTTATCAATAACAGATCCGTGAGGATCAGACACCTGACAACCATTTTCAGCCCCGGCAGCAGACAGATACAAACAATAGTGAATGGATTTAGCGCAGCTACACAGAGGCTGTTGCGGCAAGTTGCAGCTCATCTCCCATGTATCTCAATATGAGCCGAAATGTAGTCCTCGGAAATGGCCATTACTGAGCTTTGTTGATCCGGCTCAATCCACTGATATTGATGGCCTCAATTTCAAAAGCCTGGTTAATCCATTTGACAAATCTCCCCCATTTTTGCTCAGTCCAGAGCTATACATAAATCTGTAAACAGGTTTACAACTAAAACCTGCTTGTTTCTTAATTATCACCTTGCAATGTCTTATTAATTTACCTGCAGTATTCTTAATGCTTTTATAAGTTCCATTTTATTTCTCATTGCCTACAAAAAAGAAAATCTTAGTAAGCTCCACTATGTTATAAAGGGTAAGAAGTGGACATGCTGTGAGAGAGCATGCTGCACAGGAAAGCAGAGACAGAAAGGAGGGCCATGCATTTAATGACTGCTAAATATAGAAATTACACAGAAATCCAACAATTCTTCTCTTAAAGGGAATTTGCTACTAGGTTTTTGCTACTATAGGATTGTGTAGAGAGAGACCCTAATTTCAGAAAGGTACAATTTACTGAAGTGTTTGCTCTAGTTTTGATAAAATTACTGTTTTTATGTTACAGATCTAGAAGTTCTATGAATGCTGAGCTCTGTATAACCTGCCCACATCCCTGATTGGCTGCTTTTTTTGTCTACACTGTGCATAGGCAGTAAGCAGCCAATCAGTGGTTGAGGGTGGAATTAAACAAAGCTCATGAATATGGAGGACTACATGACAGCACATCTACTTGTCCTTTAGTAGTAATCTACTGCAATCCAAAAACTGTCACGTTGTTGGAATCAGGATCTCTGTCAGTCCAGCATTATATTTCAGTCAAAACATTAAGAGCCTGTTATCAGATCATTATCTCCTTACTCTTTTCCCACCTATCAAACTGTTATAGATACATGGGGAAAAATAGACTACCTGGAAATCTATACCCTACACCCTAATGTAGTACCACATTTTTCTGCAGTCTTTGGGTCAACATGGGAACAGATGCCACATCATTTCCTTACCTTACATCGGTCATAAGCACATAAGACGTTGGCTATGGCACGAATAGTTGCGACTTGGTTTTTAGCCTGAAAATATATAGGTTTTATATATGAATTGTTATATCATTTTCACATTCTCATCAGAATAATTTTCTAGCTATTACAGTATATTTAACATTTGGTAGATACAGCCCTGGCAAAAATTAAGAGACCACCACATCAAAGCCCTGTCATGGCCAGCCCAATCTCCAGACCTGAACCCCTTTGAAAACCTCTGGAATGTAATCAAGAGGATGATGGATAGTCACATGCCATCAAGCAAAAAAAGAACTGTTAAATTTTTGCGCCAGAAGCAGTGTGAAAGATTGGTGGAGAGCATGCCAAGACGTATGAAAGCTGTTTTTAAAAGTCACTGTTATTCCACAAAATATTGATTTCTGAACTCTTCCTGAGTTAAAACATTAGTGTCAGTGGTTTATAGACTAAAAGAACAATTTACATTTTACTCAAAAATATACCTATGAAGAGAAAAATCAGACAAACTGAACATTTGGAAGTCGTGTCTTAATTTTTGCCAGAGCTGTATTTTATTTCAGTTTAGAATCAATATCTAGAGACTCGGCAGTGATGACATTCCTATTTGGCACATTCTAATATTGTGTTGTGTGATCTGTGTTTCTATCCAGGACTACCCTGTTTCACAGTCTGTACAAACCACAAAGTCCAGATCGACCTCGAGTTTCCTGATACAAGGTAGCTAGGCATCTATGAGCCTGTTAGTTTGGGTCAGAGACCTGCTGTCTGCCTGGGCATTGCAGCCCCCATACATGCTAAAAAAGATAGATGATGGTTAACACTTCATCATTATTCTAAAAAAAAACATGGAAATATTATCAGTATTAACTCTTCAAATATGGGGCTCATTTCTAAAGACCTAGAATTTTCCATAAAGGAGAATGACTTCTCTTTTACTAAATTCTTTACATGGTTCATTTATTTTAAAAAGGTTCCTTGAAAAAGGTTCCAGGTGGAACTGAAACACTCCTCTGAGATATCGGCATACAAAGGATTTAATCATTTTTGTTTTGCATGAGCTTTGGAGTGCGGCCATTTCTGCTAATTACTTAGGATCTGGTCAGGGTCCTGGAATCTGCTCACATTGCTGCTTCTGTTTATCGAACACTATTTCCTTTTTTAGGCACCACTCCAAAAATTTTTTTTATTATTTCCATGCCTGGAGTTGTATCACTAGTGTTTGTTCCTTGCCTGTAGTAAATTACCAGCCACTGTCTTCTGCTCTTCACATCATGGCTCTGGTCCCATTCCGCCATCAGGTTTCCGTAGCTCCTGACTGACCAGAAGTCACAGCTAACAGTCACAAGCTCTCAATGTAAGTTTATGAGGTCCTCGTTCTGGCTCTGATTGACTTACATTGAGAAATTACTTTTGGTCTGTCCAACAAACACCGCAGTTATGCAGTTATTCACAAGTAGAAGATGACCAGAGAGGCACGGAGAATAGCAAAAAACCGTGACTGATAAGTCAACAGGATATATACGCAGAAAAGATTAAGAAAAAATAGCTGGAGACACTTAGCAACATTAGTTCAGAAAAATATAAAAAAAGTGTTTTGAACAATGGAAAAACCATTGGGACAAGTGCATATCATCTAAAGGACAGTATTTTGAAGGTGATTAATGTTTCCAAGATGTTATCTTTAATAAAAAGAATAAATAAGTAATTCTTGTTTTTAGGAGGTACCCCATGTTAAATTAGTGATACTACTCCAGGAGTGAGATTAAAAAAAAAAATGCTGCAGTGATGCTAGAAATATCATCATTTAGTTTCAGGAATCCTTTTTATTAATATGGCCTTTGTGATTTGCAATGGTTCTTGGAAAGCTTCTTCTGAAAAATACATATGCTGGATCCCCTAACAGCCAGTTGTCATTGATAAGGGAAATTAATAAAATATTTATAGACCTGCCAAGTCCTCAAAAACAAGGCCTCCCTTAGACTCAGAATATCATAATACATAACTAATTTAATTGCTTTTGTAATATTTAATTGAAAAGACCCTACTGCTTCCTCGTTGCTCTCTCCAACTCCTTTATTTTTTTTTAACTTCTGGTTTGATGACATTTCATTTGAAAATCCACAGTGCATGCTGGGAACATCAAATGAGATGTAATCAGGAGGCTGGGGGTCTCATAATGGCTCTAATGAGAAGTGATGAGCCAGCAAGAGAGCACACTGTCAGTATGCATTACAATGGAGAGAAGGCGGCGAACAGGAAGAGCAGAGACTAGCCCCACCTCCCAGTCCGTTTCAGGGGCAAGGCTGGTCTCTGTTCTCCCTGCTTGCCCTGTTCACGCATACTGACAGTGCTAGTCACTTTTCATTAGAGCTAGTGAGGGAACGCACTGTCACTGTGCATTGAAAAGGAATATTGCACATTGAGCTCATACTGATCATATAATAGACTTGACAACTGACACATACTCATTAGAGCAGGAACTAGCACAGCCTCTGAAACGGATGTCACTGATGACACTTCATTTTAGGGTGGTGAAAGCAGTTGCGGCAGTGACCGAATTCCCTTCCCCTTGATGTCTTCTGATTTGAGTATCCCAGTATGCACTGGGGATTGTCAAACGTAATGTCATCAAACCGGAAGTTAAAAAAATTAAAAAAGTATCCCCCCTCTTTAACCGCAGTGCACATGCACAGTACATTTAATATAGTCACGTAATGTGATATGGAATACAATATAAACCTTAATAAATAGTTTAGCATCCTTACTTACCAAAGCCCTTTGTAGGCATTTTAAATTAGCAATATGGGTCTGCTGGCAACTGTTAGCACATCTTCTCATGCAGTTAGCTGATGCAAGATCTTAAAAAAGTGGGACACAATTCAATATGTAATAGCAATATCTGGGGATGTTACACATCTTCAGTGTACAACTTTGAGTAACTCATTGCTAGTTATGTTTTATTAATGCCCCCAATATCTGCATCCTTAAGCCATACAGTTCATATGATGCCCATTGACTCCCATTGTAGAGTAAAACATATTTATGCAGCACATATTTTTTGCCGGATTCCCCTTTATTTGAGCTCTTCACTGATCTTCAATACAGTGAAAAAATGTCATTCTGACACATAGCAGCCTAAAATGTGATAAAAGAAACACCTTTTAGGCATATGTCAGACCCATTAGCCTCCTTGATTACAGATAAGGGGCGCATTTTAGACAAAAAAATCCCATAATGAAGGAGAAAATGGGGTCTGAGCATTACATAGATCTAAGAGGTGCCATATTGCCAAATATAGGCTTCTTGTTCTACAGTGAAAAGGTGAAAAATGCAATAAAGATCATAACACCACTTAAAATAAAATCTCCCACCTAAAAGTTATGAATTACCTTTAAAGTGCACACATTAACTACAAAAAACACTAGACATAAAGTGTAACTTACTGAAGTAGCAGCTGAAAGCTACTAGTAGAAAGGCGACTGCAATCTTCATGATACCTGGATGAGGTGATCACCAGACATCCTCTCTACATATAGTGGGGTCAGGAGCTCACAGCCCCCAAACCGGAAATTGACATTGATATTTGAGAAGCATGAGAATCATGGTCAAGTTCATTCTTCTAATCTCATTGATAATCCCCATTATTCATGGTATGTTAAAGAGATATAAGAGTATATAGAGTATAACAAAATGTCTACATGATTTGTAATGCTTCTTGGAAGTAGAACTAATCAAAAACTGTGTGATATTATCAAATTGCAGATTAACAGAATATCTGGTGTTTAGTTTAGTGCGGTGATAGTTGGCTGTACTTCAATGTTGGAAAGGAAACTATGTAGATAGGTACACATCACTGTATAATTAGTCTATAAAGAGCATTTGTTCTCCATACACAGTATCTCCTCTAAGGATCTTTAGACCCAAAATTTAGAAAAATTATGCTTTCCGATTTACACAGTAATATTCTTCAAGAATGAGACGATCTTCTGTATAATTTATGTTAGTCATATTGCCCATTTCATCATATCACCAGATATATTCTGAGCTTCCTATTGATTTCATCATATTGTAGTTTAATAGGAATAATAAGGTAGAATGACCCTTTGGATGCCTACAAATCAGTAAAATTTACTTCAATAAAATTAGTTGTTAAAATTGTAGGCCAAGTAAAAAATTGTATATGTTTTGGGTAACATACATTGCCTGGACATCTCATGTCCAAGTAAAATGTGTTTGTGTCATGGTTCCGGATCAATCCACAGTATTCTAATACCCTAAAAAAAGAAAAGAACAAGAATATAAGTAATTATTCTTATTTACTATACCACAAGTTTAAGATCCAGATCAATGTTGAAATTATAAAGGCAAGCAACAGATCTAAAGGATAGAGTTTAGTTTAAAGACCACATTGAGGCCATGAGGCCTTTTGATGTTCAGTCTACGTATCCATTGTAATTATTTTGCTTCTAGTAATTTAAAGCTGCTACCACTCCTCCTCAAAAGGTGGTACATGATGTATAATACGAAATGTGAGATTTTTCTCACTCAGTATAGCCACACAATAAAATCTTTTCGTACAGGTGGATCCAATCTTTTCTTTCTTATAGTATATCTGTTAGTTTATCCATGTTTTTAAGTTCCATGTGGTCTCCCCCACATACCACAAGTTACAAGGACATTGTAATCGATAAATTACATATTCTGTAGAACAAGTCAAGTAGTAATTAATGAAGAAAGTTTTTTTAGTTGTAGGGTGTTCAAAGCAATCACCCTTCGTCATATTGTAACAGTTTATACAACAAACAGCTCTGGCAAAAATTAAGAGACCACTGCAAAATTTTCAGTTTGTCAGATTTTTTTCTTTCTAGGTATATTTTTGAGTAAAATGTAAATTTCTCTTTTATTCTATAAACTACTGACAACATAGTAACATAGTAACAGTTATTAAGGTTGAAGGGAGACTTTAAGTCCATCTAGTTCAACCCATATCCTGTCCTAACCTGCCCTAACATGTTGATCCAGAGGAAAGCAAAAAAAACCCATGTGGCAAACAGTGAGCTTCACATTGGGGAAAAAAATTCCTTCCCGACTCCACATACGGCAATCAGACTTGCTCCCTGGATCAATGAAATATCAAGGAAACTAGTGTATATACCCTGTAATATTATACTTTTAAAGAAAGGCATCCAGTCCCTTCTTAAATTTTAGTAGGGAACCACTCATTACAACATCATATGGCAGAGAGTTCCATAGTCTCACTGCTCTTACAGTAAAGAATCCGCGTCTGTGAGTATGCTTAAACCTTCTTTCCTCCAGATGTAGAGGATGCCCCCTTGTCCCCGTCACAGGTCTAAGAGTAAAAAGATCATTAGAAAGGTCTTTGTATTGTCCCCACATATATTTATACATTGTAATAAGATCACACCTAAGCCTTCGATTCTCCAAACTAAATAACCCCAAGTGTAATAACCTGTCATGGTATTGCAGACCCCCTAGTTCCCTAATAACCTTGGTCGCTCTTCTCTGCGCCCGCTCCAGTTCAGCTATGTCTTTCTTATACACCGGAGACCAGAACTGTACACAGTATACTAAGTGTGGTCGCACTAGTGACTTAGATAGAGGTAAAATTATGTTCTCCTCATGAGCATCTATGCCTCTTTTAATGCATCCCATTATTTTATTTGCCTTTGCCGCAGCTGCCTGACACTGGCCACTAAATGTGAGTTTGTCGTCCACCCATACACCCAGGTCCTTTTCAGTGACTGTTTTGCCCAGTGTTTTACAATTAAGCACATAATTATACATCTTATTCGTTCTACCCAAGTGCATGACCTTACATTTATCCCCATTAAAGCTCATTTGCCATTTATCAGCCCAAGCTTCAAGTTTACATAAATCCTCCTGTAATATAAAATTGTCCTCCTCTGTATTGATTACCCTGCAGAGTTTAGTGTCATCTGCAAATATTAACCCCTTCACCCCCAAGGGTGGTTTGCACGTTCATGACCGGGCCAATTTTTACAATTCTGACCACTGTCCCTTTATGAGGTCATAACTCTGGAACGCTTCCATGGATCCCGGTGATTTTGACAATGTTGTCTCGTGACATATTGTACTTCATGATAGTGGTAAAATTTCATTCAAATAACTTGCATTTATTTGTGAAAAAAACGGAAATTTGGTGAAAATTTTGAAAATTTCGCAATTTTCCAACTTTTAATTTTTATGCCCTTAAATCACAGAGATACAGCACACAAAGAACTTGATAACTAACATTTCCCACATGTTTACTTTACATCAGCACAATTTTGGAAAAAAAAAATTTTTTTGTTAGGAAGTTATAAGGGTTAAAAATTGACCAGCGATTTCTCATTTTTGCAGCACCATTTTATTTTTACGGACCACATCACATTTGAAGCCACATTGAGGGGTCTATATGATAGAAAATACCCAAAAGTGACACCATTCTAAAAACTGCACCCCTTTAGGTGCTCAAAACTACATTCAAGAAGTTTATTAACCCTTTAGGTGCGTCACAGGAATTTTTTTGAATATTTAAAAAAAATGAACATCTAACTTTTTTTCACAAAAAAAATACTTCAGGTTCAATTTTTTTTATTTTACCAAGGGTAACAGGAGAAATTGGACTGCAAAAGTTATTGTGCAATTTGTCCTGAGTACGCTGATACCTGATATGTGGGGGGGGGGACGACTGTTTCGGCACATCACAGAGCTCAGAAGGGAAGGAGCGCCGTTTGACTTTTTCAATGAAAAATTGGCTGGAATTCAGATCGGACACCATGTCACGTTTGGAGAGCCCCTGATGTACCTAAACAGTGGAAACCACCCACAATTGAACGCATTTTGGAAACTAGACCCCCCAAGGAACTTATCTAGATATGTGGTGAGAACTTTGAACCCCCAAGGGCTTCACAGAAGTTTATAACATACAGCCGTACAATTAAAACCTCATATTTTTTCCACAAAAATGATCTTTTCACCCTCAATTCTTATTTTTCCAAGTGTAACAGGACCCTAAAAGTTATTGTGCAATTTGTCCTGAGTACGCTGATACCCCACATGTGGGGGTAAACCACTATTTGGGCGCATGGCAGAGCTCGGAAGGAAAGCAGCGCCATTTGATGTTTTTGGCTGGAATTGAGATCGGACTCCATGTTGCGATTGGAAAACCCCTGATGTACCAAAACAGTGGAAACCCCCCACAAATGACCCCATTTTGGAAACTAGACCCCCTAAGGAACTTCTCTAGATGTGTGGTGAGCACTTTCAACCCCCAAGGGCTTCACAGAAGTTTATAATGCCCGGGCATGAAAATTAAAAAATCGTATTTTTTCCACAAACATGATCAATTAGTCCCCAATTTTTTTATTTTCCCAAGGGTAACAGGAGAAATTGGACCCCAAAAGTTGTCCAATTTTTCCTGAGTACACTGATACCCCATATGTGGGAGAAAACTATTGTATGGGCACACGTCGGGGCTCGGAAGGGAAGTAGTGACGTTTTGGAATGCAGTCTTTGATAAAATGGTCTGCGGGTGTCATGTGCGTTTGGAGAGCCCCTGATGTACCTAAACTATTGAAACACCCCACAAGTGACCCCATTTTGGACACTAGACCCCCCACGGAACTTATCTAGATGTGTGGTGAGCACTTTGAACCCCCAAGTGCTTCACAGAAGATTATAACGCTCGGGCGTGAAAATAAAAAAATAATTTTTTTCCACAAAAATTATATTTTTGCCCCCAATTTTTTATTTTCCTAAGGGTAACAGGAGAAACTGGACCCCAAAAGTTGTTTTGCAATTTGTCCTGAGTAGGCTGATACCCTACATGTGGGGATAAAACACTGTTTGGGCGCATGGCAGAGCTTGGAAGGGAAGGAGCACCATTTGACTTTTTCAACTCAGAATTGGCTGGAATTGAGATCAGACGCCATGTTGCATTTGGAGAGCACCTGATGTGCCCAAACAGTGGAAACCCCCAATTCTAACTCCAACCCGAACCCCAACACACCCCTAACCCTAATCTCAGCCCTAACCCTAGCCCTAACCCTAACCCTAGCCCTGGACCTAACCCTAGCCCTAACCCTAATGGGAAAATGAAAATAAATACATTTTCTTTTAATTTTATTATTTTTCCCTAACTAAGGGGGTGATAACGGGGGTTTTGATTTACTGTTTATGGCGGGTTTTATTTTTGACAGCTGTCATACGCTAAAAGACGCTTTTTATTGTAAAAATAGTTTTTGGATCACCACATATTGAGAGCTATAATTTTTCCATATTTTGACCCACCGAGTCATGTGAGGTCTTATTTTCTGCGGGACGAGTTGACGTTTTTATTGGTACCATTTTCGTGCACGTGCCTTTTTTTAATCGCTTTTTATTCCGATTTTTGGGACGCAGAATGAAAATAAACCAGCGTTTCATGAATTTCTTTTGGGGGGGTGCATTTACACCATTCCGCGTGAGGTAAAATTGATAAAGCGGTTTTATTCTTCGGGTCAGTATGGTTACAGCGATACCTCATTTATGTCTTTTTTTATGTTTTGGCGGTTTTATGCAATGAAAACAATTTTATATAAAAAATAATTATTATTGCATCGCTTTATTCTGCGAGCTATAACTTTTTTATTTTTTCGCTAATGATGCTGTATGGGAGCTCGTTTTTTGCAGGACAAGATGACGTATTCAGTGGTACCATGGATATTTATATGCGTCTTTTTGATCGCGCGTTATTGCACTTTTTGTTTGGCGGTATGATAACTCATTTTTTGCTTCGTTTTTTATTTTTATTTTTTAAGGGGTTCGCTAAAGGGGTTAACTAATGGGACAGTTTTATAGGGTGGGTCGTTACGGACGCAGCGATACCTAATATGTGTACTTTTAATTTTTTTTTTTTTATTTCCAAAAAATGGATTTATTGGGGGAATATATTTTTTTTTCTAATTTATTTGGCGATTTTTGAAAAAATTATTTTAACACTTTTTTTTTTTTTTAACTTTATTACATAGTCCCAGGTGGGACATCACTGTCCTGTGACAGATCGCTGATCAGCAATCTGTCACAGGCACTGCTGCAGACTTCCTCATGCCTGCGCTTTGCAGGCACTGAGGAAGTCAGCTCCCTGCATGCCCCCGAAGGCTCCCGTCGCCATCTTGGATTCGGGGGCCTGCAGGGAAAGAGTCCCCCACAGCAGCGCTGCACATTGTGCTGCTGTGGTGGGCTCAGGGAAGCACGGAGGGAGCCCCCTCCCTGCCGATGCTTCCCTTTAACCCCCGGTACACCGCGATCATGTTTGATCGCGGTGTGCAAGGTGTTAATGTGTCGGGGGCGGTCCGTGACCGCCCCTGACACATTGTGCAGGGTGTCAGCTGTGATAATCAGCTGACACCCGGCTGCGATCAGCAGCGCTCATCACGTGGGCACCGCTGATCGCGCTAGACATACTATCTCGTCCATGGGCATAGGGGCCCGGGTCCCATGAACGGGATAGTACGTCTGATGTCAGAAAGGGGTTAAAATTCTACTCTCTATGTCCCCTACAAGGTCATTAACGCCTTCCTGACATCAGACGTACTATCCCGTCCATGGGACCCGGGCCCCTATGCCCATGGACGGGATAGTATGTCTCAGCGATCAGCGGCGCCCACGTGGTGAGCGCCGCTGATCGCGGCCGGGTGTCAGCTAATTATCACAGCTCATACCCAGCACAATATGTCAGGGGCGGTCACGGACCGCCCCAACACATTAACCCCTTACACACCACGATCAAACATGATCGCGGTGTATCGGAGGTTAAAGGGAATCATCGGCAGGGAGGGGGCTCCCTCCGTGCTTCCCTGAGTCCCCCACGGCAGCGCAATGTGCAGCGCTGCTGCCGGGGGCTCCTTCCCTGCAGGCCCCCGAATCCAAGATGGCGATGGGGGTCTTCAGGGGCCTGCAGGGAGCGGGCTTCCTCAGTGTCTGCAAAGCGCAGGCATGAGGAAGTCTGCAGCAGTGCCTGTGACAGATCGCTGATCTGTCACAGTGATCTCTGATGTGACAGATCAGCGATCTGTCACAGGACAGTGATGTCCCACCTGGGACTATGTAATAAAGTTTAAAAAAAAATTGTTAAAATAATTTTTTTTTAAAATCGCCAAATAAATTAGAAAATAAAAAAAATATTCCCCCAATAAATCTATTTTTTGGAAATTAAAAAAAAAACAAACAAAAGTACACATATTAGGTATCGCCACGTCCGTAACGACCTGCCCGATAAAACTGTCCTATTAGTTAACCCCCTTAGCGAACCCCTTAAATAAAAAACGAAGCAAAAAATAATGATTTATTATCATACCGCCGAACAAAAAGTGCAATAACGCGCAATCAAAAATACGCATATAAATATCCATGGTACTGCTGAAAACGTCATCTTGTCCCGCAAAAAACGAGCCATGACACAGCATCATCAGAGAAAAAATAAAAAAGTTATAGCTCGCAGAATAAAGCGATGCAAAAATAATTATTCTTTATATAAAATAGTTTTCATTGCATAAAAGCGCCAAAACACAATAAAAGACCTAAATGAGGTATCGCTGTAACCATACTGACCCGAAGAAAAAACCGCTTTATCAATTTTACCGCACGCGGAACGGTGTAAACGCACCCCCCCAAAAGAAATTCATGAAACGCTGGTTTTTGTTCATTCTGTGTCCCAAAAATCGGAATAAAAAGTGATCAAAAAGTGTCATGTGCCCGAAAATGGTACCAATAAAAACGTCAACTCGTCCCGCAAAAAATAAGACCTCACATGACTCGGTGGGTCAAAATACAGAAAAATTATAGCTCTCAATATGTGGTGATGCAAAAACTATTTTTACAATAAAAAGCGTCTTTTAGCGTATGACAGCTGCCAAACATAAAAACCCGCCATAAATAGTAAATTAGTTAGGGAAAAATAATAAAATTAAAAGAAAATGTATTTATTTTCATTTTCCCATTAGGGTTAGGGCTAGGGCTAGGGTTAGGGCCAGGGCTAGGGCTGAGATTATGGTTAGGGGTGTGTTGGGGTTAGGGTTGGAGTTAGAATTGGGGGTTTCCACTGTTTAGGCACATCAGGTGCTCTCCAAATGCAACATGGCGTCTGATCTCAATTCCAGCCAATTCTGAGTTGAAAAAGTCAAATGGTGCTCCTTCCCTTCCAAGCTCTGCCATGCGCCCAAACAGTGTTTTTCCCCCACATGTAGGGTATCAGCCTACTCAGGACAAATTGCAAAACAACTTTTGGGGTCCAATTTCTCCTGTTACCCTTAGGAAAATAAAAAAAATTGGGGGTAAAAATATCATTTTTGTGGAAAAAAATGATTTTTTTATTTTCATGCCCGGGCATTATAAACTTCTGTGAAGCCCTTGGGGGTTCAAAGTGCTCACCACACATCTAGATAAGTTCCTTAGGGGGTCTAGTTTCCAAAATGGTTTCATTTGTGGGGGTTTCCACTGTTTAGGTACATTAGGGGCTCTCCAAAGGCAACATGACACCCGCAGACCATTCCATCAAAGTCTGCATTCCAAAACATCACTACTTCCCTTCCGAGCCCCGACGTGTTCCCATACAGTAGTTTTCTCCCACATATGGGGTGTCAGCGTACTCAGAACAAATTGGACAACAACTTTTGGGGTTCAATTTCTCCTTTTACCCTTGGGAAAATAACAAAAATTGGGGACTAATTGATCATGTTTGTGGAAAAAATACGAGTTTTTTATTTTCATGCCCGGGCATTATAAACTTCTGTGAAGCCCTTGGGTGTTCAAAGTTCTTACCACACATCTAGATAAGTTCCTTGGGGGGTCTAGTTTCCAAAATGGTGTTATTTGTGGTGGATTTACACTGTTTTGGTACATCAGGGGTTTTCCAATTGCGACATGGTGTCAGATCTCAATTCCAGCCAAAAAGTCAAATGGCGCTGCTTCCCTTCTGAGTTCTGCCATGCGCCCAAATAGTGGTTTACCCCCACATGTGGGGTATCAGCGTACTTAGGACAAATTGCACAATAACTTTTAGGTTCCTGTTACCCTTGGGAAAATAAAAATTGTGGGTGAAAAGATTATTTTTGTGGAAAAAATATGATTTTTTAATTGTACCGCTGTACGTTATAAACTTCTGTGAAGGCCTTGTGGGTTCAAAGTTCTCACCACATATCTAGACAAGTTCCTTGGGGGGTCTAGTTTCCAAAATGGGGTCACTTGTGGGGGGCTTCCACTGTTTAGGTACATCAGGGGCTCTCCAAATGTGACATGGTGTCCGATCTGAATTCCAGCCAATTTTGCATTGAAAAAGTCAAACGGCGCTCCTTCCCTTCTGAGCTCTGCCATGCGCCGAAACAGTCGTCCCCCCCCACATATCAGGTATCAGCGTACTCAGGACAAATTGCACAATAACTTTTGCAGTCCAATTTTTTCTGTTACCCTTGGTAAAATAAGACAATTGAACCTGAAGTATTTTTTTTGTGAAAAAAAGTTAGAATTAATTTTTTTTTTTTAAATGTTCAAAAAATTCCTGTGACACACCTAAAGGGTTAATAGACTTCTTGAATGTGGTTTTGAGCACCTAAAGGGGTGCAGTTTTTAGAATGGTGTCACTTTTGGGTATTTTCTATCATATAGACTCCTCAAAGTGGCTTCAAATGTGATGTGGTCTGTAAAAATAAAATGGTTTTGCAAAAATGAGAAATCGCTGGTCAATTTTTAACCCTTATAACTACCTAACAAAAAAATTTTGGTTCCAAAATTGTGCTGATGTAAAGTAAGCATGTGGGAAATGTTACTTATCAAGTTTTTGTGTGCCGTATCTCTGTGAATTAAGGGCATAAAAATTCAAAGTTGGAAAATTGCGAAATTTTCAAAGTTTTCGCCAAATTTCCATTTTTTTCATAAATAAACGCAAGTTATTTGAATGAAATTTTACCACTAACATGAAGTACAATATGTCACGAGAAAACATTGTCAGAATCACTGGGATCCATGGAAGCGTTTCAGAGTTATTACCTCATAAAGGGACAGTGGTCAGAATTGTAAAAATTGGCACGGTCATGAACGTGCAAACCACCCTTGGGGGTGAAGGGGTTAATAAATATGTTAAAAAGAAGCGGGCCCAAAACTGACCCGTGGTACCCCACTGCTAACCATGACCCAGTCCGAGTGTGTTCCATTAATAACCACCCTTTGTTTCCTATCCTTGAGCCAACTCTTAACCCACCTAGACATATTTTCCCCTATCCCCATTGTTCTCATTTTATGTATCAACCTTTTGTGTGGCACCGTATCAAAAGCTTTTGAAAAGTCCATGTACACCACGTCCACTGTATTCCCTTGGTCCAGTCGGGAACTTACCTCTTCATAAAAGCTTATCAGATTAGTCTGACAGGAACGGTCCCTTGTAAACCCATGTTGATATTGGGTCATGAGGTTATTCTTCTCCAGATACTCCAGTATAGTATCTCTTAGAAAACCCTCCAGGATTTTACCCACAGTTGAGGTTAAACTTACAGGCCTATAATTTCCAAGTTCAGTTTTTGTCCCCTTTTTGAATATTGGCACCACATTTGCTATACGCCAGTCTTGTGGTACAGACCCTGTTATTATGGAATCCTTAAAGATTAAAAATAATGGTCTATCTATGACTGTGCTTAATTCCTGCAGTACTCGGGGGTGTATCCCATCCGGGCCAGGGGATTTGTCAATTTTAGTGATTTTTAGACGCCGCCGTACTTCCTGCTGGGTTAAGCAGGTGACATTTAATGGAGAATTTTTATTCCTGATCATGTTGTCCATCATGGGATTTTCTTGTGTAAATACTGTTGAAAAACAGTCATTTAGCAGATTGGCTTTTTCCTCATCCTCATTCACCATTTCACCCAGACTACTTTTAAGGGGACCAGCACTATCATTTTTTAGTTTCTTACTATTTATGTAGTTAAAGAATATTTTGGGATTATTTTTACTTTCTCTGGCAATGAGTCTCTCTGTCTCAATCTTTGATGTCTTGATTTGCTTTTTATAGAATTTATTTAATTTTCTGTATTTATTTAATGCCTCATCACTACCTACTTGCTTTAATTCTCTAAATGCTTTATTTTTATCTCTTATTGCGCCCCTTACAGCTCTATTTAGCCATAGTGGTTTCCTCCTATTTCTCGCATGTTTATTCCCATATGGTATATATTGTGCACAGGTCCTATTCAGGATGCTAATAAACGTCTCCCATTTTCTTTGTGTATTTTTATGTCTCAGGATATCGTCCCAGTTAATTGCACCAAGATCATCTCTCATCCGTTGGAAATTTGCCTTCCTGAAGTTTAGTGTCCTTGTAACCCCTCTACTACACATCTTATTAAAGGATACATGAAAACTTATTAATTTGTGATCACTATTACCCAAGTGACCCCCATTTGATATGCGGTCTGGCCTGTTGGTTAATATTAGGTCTAGCAGTGCCACCCCTCTTGTTGGGCCCTGAACCAGTTGTGAAAGGTTGTCTCTCATAGTTATCAAAAACCTATTACCTTTGCTGGAACTGCAGGTTTCAGTTCCCCAATGTATTTCAGGGTAGTTGAAGTCCCCCATAATAATGACTTCTCCTTGAGTCGCTGCTTCATCTATTTGCTTTATGAGGATATTCTCTGTTGCTTCCATTATTTTTGGAGACTTATAACAAACCCCTATCAGTAATTTATTATTTTTCCCCCCTCCCCTTATCTCTACCCACAGGGACTCTACATTTTCATTAGATTCATATATATTATCACGCAGGATGGGTTTTAAGGATGATTTTACATATAAACACACGCCTCCCCCTCGTTTATTTGTACGGTCATTTCTGAACAGAATATAGCCCTGTAAATTAACCGCCCAGTCATGGCTCTCGTCCAGCCATGTCTCAGATATCCCCACCATGTCGTAATTATGTTCCAACAACATTAACTCCAATTCCTCCATTTTGTTGGCGAGGCTTCTGGCATTAGTATACATGCACTTTATGTATCTCTCTGTACCTCTATTCTTTCTTAAATTATTAACTGTTCTAACCCCACCCCCATGCCACGCCCACCCCCAATTTTATTATTTGTGCCCAGGTCTCTATCTGCACTGTCTTCCCCTCCTATAAAAGGAATACCCTCCCCCCGTCCCTAGTTTAAACACTCCTCCAACCTTCTAGCCATTTTCTCCCCCCAGCACAGCTGCACCCTCCCCATTGAGGTGCAGCCGGTCCCTAGCGTAGAACCTGTAACCAACTGAGAAGTCGGCCCAGTTCTGCAGGAACCCAAACCCCTCCTTCCTACACCAATTCCTGAGCCACTTATTAACCTCCCTAATCTCCCATTGCCTCTCTGGCATGGCACAGGAAGTATTTCCGAAAATACCACCTTGGAGGTCCTTGCTTTAAGCTTACAGCCTAATTCCCTGAAATCATCTTTAAGGACCTTCCACCTACCTCTAACTTTGTCATTTGTGCCAATGTGCACCATGACCGCTGGATCCTCACCAGCCCCTCCCTGTAATCTGTCAACCTGATCAGCGATGTGTCGGACTCGAGCGCCAGGTAGGCAGCACACCGTTCGACGATCCCTGTCTTTGTGACAGATTGCCCTATCTGTTCCCCTAATAATTGAGTCTCCCACTACCAGAACCTGTCTGGCCTGCCCTGCTCTCCTATTTCCCCCCTTATTGGAGCAGACATTCCTCCGGCTTTCAGAGGACATGCCTTGCAGCAGCAGTGCTACTCCTGCACTAACACTCCCCTCATCTGCCAACTTAGCAAACTTATTGGGGTGTGTCAGATCTGGACTAGCCTCCCTGGTGCTCTTCCCTCTACCCCGCCTTCTAACTGTCACCCAGTTAGCTGCTTCATTGTCCTGCAGCTCCAACCTAGCATCCCCCCTCATCTATCCCATTGAGCGTCTGCTCAGTGAGCAGAAGACTCCTTTCCATATTGTCTATGGATCTTAGTGTTGCCAGCTGCACATTTAGATCCAGTATCTGGGCTTCCAAATGCACAACGTGCTCACATCTCGCACAGCAGAATGCACCCTCGACCGGCTGTTCAAGGATTTCATACATGTGGCAAGACGTGCACTGGATGGCATTGGCAATAGTGGAGCACATCCTAATGGGGAGTGCACCAGACAATAAGATAAGCAAAAATAAATAAAAAGTATTAATAAAATTTAACAGCAATTCCGTAATACCTCCCTTGGAAACTCCCTGAATCCAAAGTCACTGAATCTCAAGTCATACACTTACCACAGTTCGCACTTATGCTCAGGTCACACTCAGCTTGTTCACACTCGCTCAGGCAGAAGATTTAAAAGATTTTTTTTTCCCTTTTACCAGTACAATGCACTTCCAAAAGGAGTTGAGCCCCAACCAGCTGCCCCTTATAAACCCTTAATTATGAACTCCCACCCTTAATTAACCCCTGGTGAATATAGTTACACCTCAAGATTTAAATGCAATATAGTTAACCATTAAAAACACAGATAGTAAAATAAGAGATTAACCCTGTAGAGAGAAAAAATAGGTTAAACAAGCCCCCCAAAAATTGAACAGGTAGAAAGCACTCAGAAACCTACAATTCAGCAACTCACACAGGTGTTTGGAAAACCTATAACAAACACCTCTTCACTGAATCTCAAGTCACATACTTACCACAGTTCGCACATATGCTCAGGTCACACTCGCTCAGGCAGAAGATTTAAAAGATTTTTTTCCCCTTTTACCAGTACACCACCTTGATGTTCAATGCACTTCCAAAATGTCTTCGAATTTCCAAGCACTAAATTTTGCATTTATTTTTAGTAAATGAGAAAAGGTCAAAATAACAAAAAAATGCAGTGCTTGCAGACCTCAAATAATGATAAGAAAACAAGTTCATAATCATTTAGACAACAACAACACTAATGTTTTAACTCAGGAAGAGTTCAGAAATCAATATTTTGTGCAATAACCATGATTTTTAATCACAGCTTTCATGCGTCTTGGCATGCTTTCCATCAGTCTTTCACACTGCTTTTGGGTGACCTTATGCCACTCCTGGTAGAAAAATGTACGTAGTACTTTGTTTGATGGCTTGTGACTATCCATCTTCCTCTTGATTACATTCCAGAGGTTTTCAATGGGGTTCAGGTCTGGAGATTGGGCTGGGCATGACAGGGATTTGATGTGGTGGTCCTTCATCCACACATTGTTTGACCTAGCTGTGTGGCATGACGCATTGTCCTGCTGTAAAAACTAGTCCTCAGAGTTCGGGAACATTGCCTGAGCAGAAGGAATCAACTGTTTTTCCAGGATAACCTTGTATGCGGATAACCTTGTATGCGGCTTGATTCATATGTCCTTCACAAAGATTAACCTGCCCAAATCCAGCCTTGCTGAAGCATTCCCAGATCATCACCGATCCTCCACCAAATTTCACAGTGGGTGCAAGACACTGTGGCTTGTATGCTTCTCCAGGTCTCCGTCTAACCATTAGATGACCAGGTGTTGGGCAAAGCTGAAAATTAGACTCCGAGAAGATTACCTTACTCCAGTCCTCTATGGTCCAATCCTTATGGTCTTTGGCAAACTACAGCCTGGCTCTCCTTTGCTTTTCATTGATGAATGGCTTTTTCTACCTTTACATGACTTGAGCCCTGCCTCTAGGAGCCTGCTACAAACTATTTTTGCCGTGCACGTCACCCCAGCTGCCATTTGCCATTCCTTTTGTAGGCCACTTGATATCATCCTGCGGTTGCTGAGTGGCATTCGAATAAGATGACGGTCATCCAGGTCAGGGGAGAGTTGTTTTTGCCCTCTGCCGGTCTGTAGCTTTGTTGTCCCCAATGTCTGCTGCCTGACCTTGTTGTAATGGACTGCCATCTTAGAAATTTTAAGGATGGAGGAAACATGAAGCTCAATGTATCCCTCTGCTAGTTAAGCCAGAATTGAGCCCTTCTTTTCCTCACTCAAGACTTTTATTTTAAACTCCTTTGGCATGGTTAAATGTTATTTTTTAATTCCTATTACTTTTGGGATATTACTTGCACTTGCTTCGCCATCCAGCTTGTCCTATTGCAATAGTATTGTGAACATCACAGCAGGGTTTTGTTATATTTTCCTTCGTTAAATAAGATTTGGTTCAGGTGATCACCTAATCAGAAGCACATTAAGTGGAATGAGGTGTACTCTGGTTGGCATTCAACTGACACTGGAATGGAATTGCTTTCAGACATGTAGAGAAGCTGATTTTTATAAAACTGTGCAGTGGTCTCTTAATTTTTGCCAGAGCAGTAGATATGGCTAACAACCTGTTCAGTGATTCTCAGTTAGGGAGGTCTGGATAAGGGATTTTTTTGGACCAATGTCAGAACGAACCAACTTGTCCATAATGTTTCTTTTCTTTTTATATGAAATTAAAGGGGAACCTATATTTCTTTATTTCGGGAAAACATTTTTCCAACATGGGCCAGTGACACCTAATTATACTAACTATTTTCCACGATTGATGCCAGCAGGTGATACAAATGCATCTTCCCCTGTGCTAGGTGCTTCCCAATCGCATGTTCATGACTGTGGCGCAAATGCCTCCTGCCCTGCACATTCTGACGTACCATCATCAGGCACTTGTCCCAGCACAGCATTCAGTTGTCCCAGCACAGCATTCATTTGTCCCTACCCCAGGCTTTGGAGCAAAAAATAAATAAAGTTTCCAGCCACCCATCCACGGACCCATGTGTTAAAGGCTGCTTATTGTGGAAATGTTGCCATTAAGGCTTGTTAACAAAGAAGATTTCCATTGACTCACGGCAGCAGACAGCTGTTGATACACGGTCTTCAGCCGCCACTTTTTGTCCTGGTGTGGCGTCCCCACCTTATACCAGCATGTATCCAGAAACATCACCTGTGCACTTACCAATGTGGTCACTGGGATTATCCACTTAATGACTGACATGTGGACATGCGCTTGTGGCCAGAGACTCTACATTTTCCTCAAGGCACACTGAGTGAACATTGTGGAAGCTGGGGAAGAGTCTCACCCTCACACTGCTTATGTGCTCCTGACGTCGAGGATTAATGATCCTACTTCTAGCAGGGTTTCCTCCTTCTACATCAGTTCTTGCACCACCTCCTGCTCCTTCTTTTCCTCCATCAACGATGTGTTATCTCAGAGTATGTTATCCACATCAGACGGAGCTGGCAGCTGAGAAGCACTGCCTGAACGAAGCAGCAACAGGCGCTACTGAAGCTAATTTGTCTAATAGACACCACGGCAGAGTTACTTGAAGGAATAACAGGCCAGACAAATCTGTGGCTTTTGCCGCTGAACCTTCAACCAGGTCATGTGTGATAATGGGTGTAATCTGGTGATGGCTGTGAATATTGGCAAGGTCACACATGTACCATATTTGGCTCACATGCTTAACTTGGTAGTTCAGTGGTTTCTGAAAACATACCCAGATTTGCCAGAGCTTCTGATCAAGGTACGCCAATGGTCAGCATCCATTTCCGCAAGTCAGCTACAGCTGCCGCTGCTCTGGTGGTTCTGGTCAGCCTCCGCACATAACAACTGAAGAGTGGATATGGAAGTGAGACATTTGTGCTGTTCTCCAAGACTATGAGGACTCGACAAAGATTGTGAACGGCGATGACGCCATAGTCACCACAATGATACTGCTTTTGTCCCTTCATAAAGATACGCTGCTCACAATTAAACATGAAGCTATAATTATCCCCTAAAATGATACTTTATTTTGTTAAAAAGACCAAGCAATTGGTCATACACCAAGAAATACCAAAGTGACAATAAAAAAACAAAACAGTGTTCAAACCAGAAAAAAACCCCTTAAGGGAAAAACTAGGAATCCCTAGTAGATGTCCTGAGCTTTGGCCTACCTAGCCGCGGAGGTTGGCACCCTAGGGGGAACGTTGTGGGGCCCCCGCTCAACGGTGGCTGTCCCTAGGTGCCCTGATACGCCCTGCAGCCACTAAGGATACCCTCTACCCGATATTAAAGGGATCCCTAGTCCTAGACAGATGCAAACTGCTCTAAAGAGGGCCCTAGTTCCCTGTAACAGTTAAAATCAAACAAACACATAAGGTACATATAGTACCAGGTGGCACAATGGGTATATAAAGAACCCCCTAAGATAAATGTTAATAGATAATATACACTCACTGGCCACTTTATTAGGTACACCTGTCCAACTGTGTGTTAAGACTTAATTTCTAATCAGCCAATCACATGGCGGCAACTCAGTGCATTTAGGCATGTAGACATGGTCAAGACAATCTCCTGCAGTTCAAACCGAGCATCAGTATGGGGAAGAAAGGTGATTTGAGTGCCTTTGAACGTGGCATGATTGTTGGTGCCAGAAGGGCTGGTCTGAGAATTTCAGAAACTGCTGATCTACTGGGATTTTCACGCACAACCATCTCTAGGGTTTACAGAGAATGGTCCGAAAAAGAAAAAAAATCCAGTGAGCGGCAGTTCTGTGGCCGGAAATGCCATGTTGATGCCAGAGGTCAGAGGAGAATGGGCAGACTAGTTCGAGCTGATAGAAAGGCAACAGTGACTCAAATTGCCACCCGTTACAACCAAGGTAGGCAGAAGAGCATCTCTGAACGAACAGTGCGTCGAACTTTGAGGCAGATGGGCTACAGCAGCAGAAGACCACACTGGGTACCACTCCTCTCAGCTAAGAACAGGAAACTGAGGCTACAATTTGCACAAGCTCATCGAAATTGGACAGTAGAAGATTGGAAAAACGTTGCCTGGTCTGATGAGTCTCGATTTCTGCTGCGACATTCGGATGGTAGGGTCAGAATTTGGCGTAAACATGAAAGCATGGATCCATCCTGCCTTGTATCAACGGTTCAGGCTGGTGGTGGTGGTGTCATGGTGTGGGGAATTTTTTCTGGGCACTCTTTGGGCCCCTTGGTACCAATTGAGCATCGTTGCAACGCCACAGCCTACCTGAGTATTGTTGCTGACCATGTCCATCCCTTTATGACCACAATGTACCCAACATCTGATGGCTACTTTCAGCAGGATAATGCGCCATGTCATAAAGCTCGAATCATCTCAGATTGGTTTCTTGAACATGACAATGAGTTTACTGTACTCAAATGGCCTCCTCAGTCACCAGATCTCAATCCAATAGAGCATCTTTGGGATGTGGTGGAACGGGAGATTCGCATCAGGGATGTGCAGCCGACAAATCTGCGCCAACTGTGTGATGCCATCATGTCAATATGGTCCAAAATCTCTGAGGAATGCTTCCAGCACCTTGTTGAATCTCTGCCACGAAGAATTGAGGCAGTTCTGAAGGCAAAAGGGGGTCCAACCCCTTACTAGCATGGTGTACCTAATAAAGTGGCCAGTGAGTGTATATGTCTCCATTAGGCTGTTCTTTTTAATTAACTGTGATTGTGCATTGCAGCCCCTTTGTGATTTAGGGATTGAGCGGTGTTATGGTATTTATATATAGTAAGGCTACTTTCACACATCAGGTTTTCGGCGTCAGGCGCGATCCGGCGTCGTGCCGGAACGCCGGATCCGGCAAATGTTTCTTAAAACCGGATGTGACGGATCCGGTTTTCTGCCAGATCCGTCTTTTTCTTGACAGACAAAACCGGATCCGTCTCATCCGGTTCATCCGTTTTTCTATCCGTTTTTCGACGGATTACGCCGGATCCGGTTTTTAAAATTGACCCTTGTGGCCTTCCGAACGGGATTGGCTACTGGAAAACTATATATAGCATGTTCCTACAGCCTTTCTTTGACAGGTTGTAGAGGAGAAAGTGCAGGTTGGAGAGAAGAGCAAGTTACTGGCGAAGATGGATGTTGTCATTGGAAATATTTTGAAGAATTTGGCGGATTTTATAGCGGAGGCGAATCGTTTGAGGGTGATTGTTCTGGAGAAGGAGAGAGCGAGACAGCAGTGCATCAGGCATCGTAGACGACGTTTGTGGATCCACCCCATCACAGCCAAGAGAATGACGCATGGGGTCTATTCTACACTCTGCATGGACCTTCGACGAAACCCGGATAAATTTTTTGGATATGTTAGGATGAAAATGGAGAATTTTGATTACTTGGTGGAGCGCATTGCACACCTCATAAGAAAAGCGGACACCTATTGCCGCTTCTCTGTTTCACCCGCAGAGCGTCTGATGGTGACTTTAAGGTAAGCCACATTTATTGGATATGCTCGCATCAGAGCACACTTTCACTGCAATCTTGTTGGTGGTAGTTTGTATCTCCAAGTGTTATTGGTCAGTTTTGGTATGTAATGCTGTGATTTAAAACTAATTTATTGTTTTTTAATTCCCCACAGATTTCTTGCAACTGGAGAATCCCTTTCGTCACTGCATTTCCAGTACAGACTCGGGATTTCCACCATATCTGGAATTGTGAAGTACACATGCCGTGCACTGTGGGACTCCTTAGCTGAAGAGTTACCAGAGCCCACAACAGAGAGGTGGATTGAAATTGCTGACAAGTTTCAACAGATATGTCAGTTTCCAAACTGCTTGGGCGCTGTGGACGGGAAACATATCCGCATTGTAAAGCCAGCTGGATCGGGATCGGAATATTTTAATTACAAGAAATATTTTTCAATTGTCCTCATGGCCATCGCTGACGCGGAATACAAATTTATTGCGGTTGATATTGGGGCCTATGGCCGCTCCAATGACTCTCAAGTTTTCAAACTGTCTGCCATGGGGCGTAAACTGTATGGAAACACCTTCCAGTTCCCACCACCTAGACCGCTGCCGCAAACATCTGGTCCACCTATGCCATTTGTCTGTGTAGGGGATGAAGCCTTCCAGCTGTCAGAACACCTTTTGAAACCGTACTCTAGCAGAGGATTGACAAGACCAAAACGCATTTTTAATTACCGCCTCACAAGAGCAAGAAGAATGGTTGAATGTACCTTTGGTATTCTGACAGCCAAATGGCGGGTCCTATTGACTGCGATCAACCTCAAGACAGAAACTGTGGACGAGGTGATCAAAGCGTGCGTGGTACTCCACAATTTTGTTATCTGCAAGGAACCCATTTCCATTGAGGACACCTCTGAAGAAACCACCTTGCAAGATTACCATGACATTACCACTAGAAGTTCTGTGACGGTTTCAGTAATGAGGGACAATTTTGCAATATACTTTGTCACCTCAAGGCAGAGTGCACTGGCAGGATGACAGAGTGTGAAAGATTTGTGCCCTAACCAAACTTGTGTACCTTCTGGACCAACAGTATATACCTTTGCCAACCAAAGTTGGCTATCTTGTCATGGTCTTACTATTTTTAGCTTTAGGCCACA
This sequence comes from Dendrobates tinctorius, assembly GCF_039654945.1. Taxonomy (NCBI): domain Eukaryota; kingdom Metazoa; phylum Chordata; class Amphibia; order Anura; family Dendrobatidae; genus Dendrobates; species Dendrobates tinctorius. The sequence goes on along the minus strand of NW_027361704.1, from coordinate 43,698,948 downwards.
GGTGTGTACCTGGTTGTGTTTTATGCAAAGTATTTCACCTTTTAACAAAAGTTGTGTACATTGTTAGGAAATCACCAACAATAAACACAACTTTTTAGGTGAAATACTTTGCTTCAAACACAACCAGGAACACAACTGTGGCAAAAAGCTAAAATTTACCCACAGTTATATACCTAGTTTTGAATACCATTTCACCTTTTAAATACCCTGTATTTAACCTTTTTCGCCGCAGAAAGAAATGACAGACAACCAGTGTAAAATAATTTAACTTTTATTGAAAAATGTTTTTTTTAGTAAACTTTTTTAAAATTTTAATAAACTTGTTTAATAAAGCTTTGAAACCATAAAACTGGTCATTTTTATTTAAATACACACATTATAAATCTGTGTAGTGTGTGGTGGAAATACTGCTGGAGGGGCTGCGGGACACTTCGACACTGGGAGTGTGGAGAGAGGACTGGGATCGTGGTGGGGAAGGAACAGTTAGAGGTGAAGGTGTGGAAAAAACTACAGAATGGGTGGACATGTGGGAAGCAGAAGAGGTGGTGGGTGGTGGAGTGGAGGGTTGTGCAGGGACTGTAGGAGCAGATGATGTTGATGGCAAGTTGTATGGGGAAGGAGTTTGGTATGGGGCAGGTTGCTGGAAGTGGGGAGATGTCTGGTACGGGGCAGGTTGCTGGAAGTGGGGAGATGTCTGGTACGGGGTAGGTTGCTGGAAGTGGGGAGATGTCTGGTACGGGGCAGGTTGCTGGAAGTGGGGAGATGTCTGGTACTGGGGAGGTTGCTGGTACTGGGGAGTTTGCAGGTACTGGGGAGGTTGCTGGTACTGGGGAGGTTGCTGGTACTGGGGAGGTTGCTGGTACTGGGGAGGTTGCTGGTGCTGGGGAGGTTGCTGGTGCTGGGGAGGTTGCTGGTGCTGGGGAGGTTGCTGGTGCTGGGGAGGTGGATGGTGCTGGGGAGGTGGATGGTATGTAATAGGAGGGGGAGGATGGAAAGTGGCTGGAGGGGGTGTAGATGTAATAGGAGGGGGAAGATGGAAAGTGGCTGGAGGGGGTGTAGATGTAATAGGAGGGGGAGGATGGAAAGTGGCTGGAGGGGGTGCAGGTGGAGGAACTACTGTGGTGGGAGGAGGAGGTTGGGAGGTAACTTGCTGGAGAGCAGCGTGGCATGAATGCATTACATGCATCTGCTGGGCAGGAGAGAGCGTTTCCATGCGCTCCACAACAGACCTGAAAAAGGTGTGGTTTGGCGAAGATCTTGCTTCTGAATGCATGGTTTGCAGAAGTGTCTTCACCTCCAGAATGCTGGAGTTGATCTGCTGATAGCCTGCAGAGATTTGCTCTGACAAGACTTTTAGACAGTTCTGGAAAGATGCATTCAGATGCAAGAACTCTGGCGCATAAGTCTTTTCCTGACCCCTCTGCCGCTGCCGCCCAGTACCCGCAGGTGTACTAGAGGTGGCAGGGGCAGAAGGGTGGGGTAAAGGGAAAGCGATCTCCTCACCAGCAGCTTCATGTAATGTAGGCGGCCACGATGCTCCTGTGCTGGTGGATGGGACAGATGGGTCGAATGTGTGGGAAGGCTGGGAAGGTGCAGATGTACCGGGGCGGTCGAAGTGTCCCTCGGTGCCGGTCTCCTCAGGGATCGCCTCAGAAGGGTCCAATCGTGCAGGCTCCCGAGTGCTGCTCACCGTGCTGTGGAATAAAGAGAAAAAAAAACAATTAAAATACTGACATGGTATGGCCCTGGCTGAAAAAAAAAATTTACATCTAACATTTTTTTTCACATGTGGTGTGTAATATTTACCTTCTAGTGACCATTGTTTCCCGGAGGAACGACAGGGCTTCTGCGTACTTGTACTTGCTCCTGCTTCCTCCAGATCCACTCGGGGCCCGCATCTCTTTATTGAACTCCTTCTTGAAACGATCCCTCACAGACCGCCACCGATTCACAATTCTGTTCCCTGAAACGAGAAAGGACAAAGTGGTTAGTATACAACATCAGTGTTTCCCAAACTCCAGTCCTCATGGTCCCCAGGGGTCATGTTTTCAGGATTTCCATAGTAAATAGAAATCCTGAACACATGATCCGTGGGGACCACGAGGACTGGAGTTCGGGAAACACTGGTTTACATCAAGCAACCGGTACTGTATATACTTACGCTCTTTAATCTGGGCCCGAACATCGAGGTCCTCCCAGCAGCCCACAAGGAGCGAACAGATTTCCTCCCAGAGTCGTCGGGTAACGATAAGGTCAGCGTGGCGGCGGTCAGCCATATTCCAGAGCGGCTCCCTTTCTCTGACGAGATCGATGAGGTGGTCCACATCGAGTCCTCCATCCTCACCGTCAGAGTCGGGAGCACGCTGTGAAGGCTGTTAAAGAAAAAGACAAAAATAACATAATTAGCCTCCACAAAAGAAATGAAATAAAAAGTGCAAAAAAACAAAGCAAAAATATTTATACTTACACGCTGGTGACCGCCGCGTTGCTGTCGCCGACGACCCTGGGAGGCACTGCGAGGACCTCTTGGCCGAGCACCAGATTGGGAAGACTAGAGAAGAAAACAAAAAATGTTATGTCTTTGGATGTAGGCATTTGTTTGCTGTGTGTGGTCTGCAGAACATTGTTTTCTATGTGTTGTGTGTAGTGTGATGTTGTGTTTCTGCGTTTGATGCAAAAAACTTACCAATTGTGAGCCCACTCCAAGTGTCTGTCCACCCCTTCCTTCTTCTTCTGGGAGCTCCTCTTCATCTTGTGAATCCTGTTTTGAAATAAAAGGCAATGAATAGACATATATTACAGAGATGATGGATTTTGGAAATAAAAACTTACCGTCAAACGCTGACGATGCGAGGGAGGGCTCCCAGAAGATGATGTGCTGTCTTCCTGGTGGCCACACTCCATGCCTGTGGGTGGTGTTCCACCTGCTGCCATTGCTGCTGCTGCTGCTGCTGCATCTATTGGGCGGCTGTTGAATAAAGAGAAACAAAGGGCCAATGAATATCTTGATATTCAATAGCCCTAGTTTGGAGGAATGGGGGATTTGATAATTACCGTCTCTCATCTGCTGCTGGCCTCCCCTCCTCAGCATGTTCCATTTGCTGCTCCATTTGGGGTGGTGGTGGTGCTGATGGTGCTGCAGTGGTCTCCTGCCTTCTCCTGCTGCGCTTGGTTGCTTTCTTGGGTGGCATGTTGGGTGTGGCTGTGGGTCCCACTGTCTTGCTTTTATATATGTCTTGTGGGCAGAGCTACTGAGCATGCTCAGACCAAAAAAACCGGATCCGGCCACCGGATCCGGCTTTCGTCGGATCCGGCGCATTGTGGCGCTCATAGGCTTTCATTGTGTGAAAAAGCCGGACGCGCCGGATCCGGCGTGTCCGGCTTTTACGCCGGAGACAAAAAACGTTACAGTAGCCGTTTTTTCCAGACGCCGGATCGCGACACATTGCCGGATCCGGCGAAAACCGGATGAAACGCATGGCCATCCGGCGCGATCCGGCGCAAATGCAAGTCAATGGGGGGGAAACCGGATTCGGCATTGCATTTCGCCGGATCCGGTTTCTGTCAAAAGCGCCAGATCGCGCCTGACGGCGAAAACCTGATGTGTGAAAGAGGCCTAAGAGATGAGATGTCGTAGTATTTGATGGTGCCCCCGAGTATGCGGAGTCAGACCCGAATGAGTGAGCTGCTTGACTTCTGGCAGTTCGGGTATGCCGACATGGCGATTGTGGCCTCAGCCCCTTGAGTCGGCATAATGAAGCACTTGATGACGTGATATAGGAGCCTCCCGGAAGCTCCCGATGTTTGTGGCTGGGAGGTGGAGTGAATGCGCATTGTGGAATCTGTCTGTGCGATATGCGCATGAACCGGAGGCTGAGGGGGCGTTGACAGTATGATGCAACCAATGCAAACGCCTGGTTGGTTGCTTTTAGTAACGTTCGGTCATGCGCAATGGGACTATGGGGAGGACGCCGTACCATGGAGTTACGGGTGGGCGTCTACACACATGCTGATGGCGGCGGTTTTAAAAGGGAACCGGGTAAGGCATCATTACATTACTGCACCTTATTCTGGACACATGACATGAGACTATCTGGCCTCCTGATGAGCCATAATTGGCGAAACGCGTTGAGGCGCTATTAACTCTTTATAGGTGGCGGGTGACACAGACCAATGACACAGATGAGTATCGTTTTAACTCTGTGCTTTTCTGGATATATATCTATGATTAAGGCTGGCATAGATTGCTAATTGCTGTAGATATGTACTATAATCATTGAGGGATTAGGAGAGTGCTGATACTATGGAGACAGTATATGGCACCTCCATTGCAAGAGATCTGAATGTATTATAAATGCTGACTGCATAAAGTGTATCGGTGGATTATAAGGTCATAGTATTGCCAGTTGATTGATATCCTATGTTGTGTCTGTGAAACCCCGGAGACATATATATTATCTGTTAACATTTATCTTAGGGGGTTCTTTATATACCCATTGTGCCACCTGGTACTATATGTACCTTATGTGTTTGTTTGATTTTAACTTTTAAAAGGGAACTAGGGCCCTCTTTAGAGCAGTTTGTATCTGTCTAGGACTAGGGGTCCCTTTAATATCGGGTAGAGGGTATCCTTAGTGGCTGCAGGGCGCTTCAGGGCCCCTAGGGACAGCCACCGTTGAGCGGGGGCGCCACAACGTTCCCCCTAGGGTGCCAACCTCCGCGGCTAGGTAGGCCAAAGCTCAGGACATCTAATAGGGATTCCTAGTTTTTCCCTTAAGGGTTTTTTTTCTGGTTTGAACACTGTTTTGTTTTTGTTTTTTGTCACTTTGGTATTTTTTGGTGTATGACCAATTGCTTGGTCTTTTTAACAAAATAAAGTATCATTTTAGGGGAAAATTATTTATGATTGAATTTGAGACCCTTGTGCATACAGATTGAGATTTTTTATAAACATGAAGCTATGCATACAGACCAGGTGGAGCTGGAAGAAAACATGAGACAGTGAGATAATACCCAGCCAGCCACATTTCATCTACTCAGCATGAATGAGGAGAAGGATGCTGAGGAGGAGGAGGAACAGGAGCTGGTGGCTAGTGCAACAGGGGCTCTAACACCCACACAACCTTCCTACCGTCTCTTCTACATGGATGGGCTTAGGAGGGGAATGAGGACGAAGAGAGGGAGAAGGAGATGAAGAGTCATCATCATGGTGGAGACAGGGAAGTGTTAGCGGTAGGGAGCTTGGCACATATAGCCAACTTTATGTACCACTGTCTTTCCCATGACCCTCACGCAATATTTATATTGACCAAAAAAAAAAAAAAAAAAAAGTACTGGTTGTTCACCCTCCTAGACCAATGCTACAAGGAGAACTTTGCATGTCTCCTTCCTGACAATGCTAGGTGGCAAGCTTCCTTGACTAACCAAGTAGGAGAGGTGAGGGAGACAGACAGCAGAAGCAGGTGTACACTGTCAAAGGCTTGGGGGAATTTCATGGCCATCCCAGTGTCTAGGGCCTGATGACCAGGTATTTCTGACAAGGAGAGAAAAAAATGTAAAGATGGTCAAGCAATACCTGACAGACCAAACCAGTATACACTCTAATTCCTCTGTGACCTTCAACTATTGGGTCTCAAAATTTGACACCTGGCATGAGCTGTCCCTCTATGTCTTGGAGGTGTTGTGCTGCCCTGACGCTAGCGTCTTATGTGAACTAGTGCTGCAGGGGGATCATAACAGACAGGTACTTTTGCCTGTAAAAAGAAAATGCTGATAGGCTCACTCTGATAAAAATTAACAAAGCCTGGATTAGCCCCAATTTTTCCACACCACCAGATGACAGAAGCACATAAACTGTTTTTAATGTTCAATATTTGAATGAGGCCCTCCAGTTGTTTCCTTCAAGGAATGTTTCTTAATATTTTTTTCCTGTAAACTCCAATTAATTGTCAATTTTGAATGTTCTATTGTTTGTCCTTAAAGTGGAGTAAAAGTGTGACACCGTTGTTCTCAACAGAGATCTGGGGGTCAGAGATGCTTCCAGGGACCTTTCTCATGCTATTCTCCTTCCATTCAGCACTTTTTGCATCCTTTTCAACATTTCCACTAACCCCTAGACCTCCTTGTAGGGTCCACTGGAAAAATGCTCAGATTTCCCATTGACTCCCATTATCCTCAATATTTTTGTTACTTGAAATGAGCATACAAGCATTAGGAATTGCTCGGTTCGAGTAATGAACATCCGAGCATTTTCGTGTTCACTCATCTCTAATCATTATCCATTTGTTTAAGTCATCCTCTTTTCAACTTAAGATTTTTTATGGTTGCATCAAGAATTTGCTCAAATTTCATTGAATCCATTCTTCCCTCTACCTCCTCTACCTGTGAAATGTTTCCCCCCGCTATTGGTTGAAACACAACCACAAAGCATGACTGATCCACCCCTGCTTAATAGAAAAAAAAACGGTGAAAGTCAGCTTACCAGTCTGAAGAAACTCCCCTGGCCAACTCATATCCAGCACGGATCGTGGTGAGCAGCCACAGCAAACATCAATTGAAGAAAGGAAGAATCCAGCTCAGAATGGAGTAGGCAAAAATAGGACAAACCTTTATTGGACAAACTTAAAATATCGAAAACATAGCAAACACTCGGCACACCAGTGGAGGCGATCAACGCGTTTCAACTAAAAAGTCTTACTCATGATCTCAGATCAGTTTGTCCTATTTTTGCTTACTCCTTCCTGAGCTGGATTCTTCCTTTCTACCCCTGCTTAATAGTTGCCGAGATAGTCTTTTCCTGAAATTCTGTGCCCTTTTTCTTAACACATACCTTTGATCATTGTAGCCAAAGAGTTCTATTTTAACCTCATCAGTCCACAGGTCTTCTTTCCAAAAGGCATCAGGCTTGTTTAAATGTTCTTTTGCATACTTCTGAACCTGAGTATTATGGTGAGGATGCAGGAGAAATTTTCTTCTGATGACTCTTCCATGAAGGCCATATTTGTGCAGGTGTCTCTGAACAGTGGAACAATGTACCACAACTCCATAGTCTGCTAAATCTTTCTACAGGTCTTTTCCAGTCAATCCTGTAGCAATTCTACGAGGCGCTCTTGCTGAAATTTTGCTTGGTCTTCCAGAAATTATCTTGACTTCCACACTTTGTTAATTTCCATTTCTTAATTACAGCAATAGTAAAGAAAGGAAAAAAGTTCCAGCACCAGGCATCTCTTCGTTAAAATCTTCAATATTTTATTTTCATGTCAAGAATAAAAAATCATGCGGGGACGCAGCCCCTAAACGCCTGTTGTGTTTGAACAAAGTTCTTAATCATAGGCATTTGAACAATACATAAAAACATCCTTATATACCTATTCCAATAAGTGAAACTATGTACACCTGTTATTTGCTAATTATGCAAATTGTCTCTTCAGAGAGGAAGAGGACTAGAACTCTAGTGCCACCTATTGGAAGTGGCAATCCTAAAAGTCAATGTCAACCCTTTAACGAGCCTTGCTACATGACTTAGGATAAAAGCCAAGCCAGAATCTCAATTTGCAGACACTGTGTTTCGGGGTACTGCCCTTTGTCAGTGCAAAGTGTGAGATCTGGTTTGGCTGTGAGAGAGGCGTCTGAACGATATCCAAGAAGTATAATTTCTCCTTGCGGAGAATGACATGCTAGGCATGTCAAGATGAGGAGACTTAAAGCCGCAATGCTCCTCTGGGAAATATGCTAATTATGCAAATTGTCTCTTCTATTCCTCTTTCTCTCTGAAGAGACAATTTGCATAATTAGCATATTTCCCAGAGGAGCATTGCAGCTTTAAGTCTCCTCATCTCGACATGCCTAGCATGTCATTCTCCGCAAGGAGAAATGATACTTCTTGGACACCTGTTATTTGACATGATTAATTTACATTCTTTACAAATTCAAATGTGAGACAGCCTACCAAAAACCATGACGTCTACATAGTTTGTTGTCTCCTTGTCCACACAAAATAAGTTTTTAAAAGACATCTCTACTTTCCCAGTGCAGCAACTTTATGTATTTTTTCAAAATGGTAAAAGTATAACATATAAAGCAAAAAAGGAGAGAAAAAAAAAAATATATATTTTTTTGCAACGTAGTTCTCTGCTAGTCTCTATATTGATTTATCCTTTGTTCGAAACGCTTCAGGTGTTTAGGCAGGGGTGCACCTTCCATGAGACAAGTTGAACACTTTGCCTCAGGTGGCAGTGCGCCCCTGAAGAGAGGGGGTGGCAGATTCTCCTCTCCTGCCTCTGCTCGGGTTGCTCATATATGGCTGTTCTGTGCACATAGGACCTGTGTTGAGGTCACAGGAGGGGAGGAGTAAAGAGTCACATGATCAGGGAACTCAGTGTATACAGGACTCTGCTGTGCTGGTTGTCATGGTGCTGGATGAGGGGAAGTTTATGTGTGGGGTCAGGAGGGGTTTACAGGGTGGATGTAGCAGATCCGTGTGTGTACAAGGTGTAGTGAGTGGAGCAGTGTGTGTACAAGGTGTGCGGAATGGAGCCGTATGTACAAGGTGTATGGAGTGGAGCCGTGTGTGTACATGGTGTACAGAGCGGAGCCATGTGTGTATGGGTTGTATGAAATGGAGCTCTGTGTGTACAAAGTGTATGGAGCTGAGCCGTGTGTGTACGGGGTGTATGAAGAAGGGCCGCATGAGTACGAGGTGTACAGAGTGGAGCCGCATGAGTATGAGGTGTATGGAGCAGAGCCGCATGTGTACAAGGTTTACAAAGTGTAGCCATGTGTGTACAAGGTGTATGCAGCGTGGCTGCGTGTGTACAAGGTTTACAGAGCAGAGCCGCATGTGTACGAGGTTTTACAGAGTGAAACCATGTGTGTACTGAGTGGAGCCATGTGTGTGCGAGGTGTATGCGAAGCCGAGTGTGTACGAGGCATACAAAGCGGAACCGTGCGTGTATGAGGTGTGCGGAGCCGTGCGTGTACGAGGTCGGTGTATGGTGGGGAGCATTCATACCTCCCAACTGTCCCGGATCCAGCAGGACAGTCCCGATTTTTAGAGTCTGCCCCGCTGTCCTGGCCGGGAGCTTACTTTTCCCATGGACACAGGAGTACACGGCAGAGCCCCGAGGAGCACTTTAAAACTCGCATGTGACGTTCCACAAGAAGTGACGTGCTGGAAGCTGACCGGAAATTAGGTAATTTCAGGAGGAGATTGTGATGGAACAATGGAGGCACTTCAGGGAATGCTTCAAATCCATCACCGTGTCCTCCTCCGACAATGCAGACAACGGATCGCCTTGGAATCGGGGATGCCAGCCATGTGAGCGGAACATGATATGTCCTGCATAGGGAGGCACAGGTGGGCATTACAATGGGAGCCGGCTGCTATAGTATCTTTATAGAATCTTTCTTTCTCTATCTCTCTGCTCTTTCTTTCTCTCTGTTTCTTTCTCTATCTCTTTGTTCTTTCTTTCTTTCTCTCTCTGTTCTTTCTTTCCCTCTCTAATCTTTCTTTCTCTGTTTCTTTGTCTCTCTGTTCTCCCCTTTCTTTCTCTCTGTTCTTTCTTGCCCTCTCTCTTTCTCTCTGTTCTTTCTTGCCCTCTCTCTTTCTCTCTGTTCTTTCTATCCCCTCTTTTTTTCTGTTCTTTCTTTCTGTCTCTGTTCTTTCTTTCACCTCTTTCTTTCTTTCTCTGTGTTCTTCCTTTCTCTCTCTGTTCTTTCTTTCCCCTCTCTCTCTCTGTTCTTTCTTTCCCCTATTTTTTTCCTCTCTCTTTCTTTCTCTCTCTCTGTTCTTTCTTTCCCCTCTTTCTTTCTCTCTCTGTTATTTCTTTCCCCTCTCTTTCTCGGTTTTATTTTTTGAGAATACTGTTTTAAGTGGGGGAGGCAGTCCTGTTAATGTGCAGAGCAACACTGTCGCTTTTTTCTTCATCTGGTGTAGTTTAGAATTTGAGATAAAATTAGGTAATGTGTTCTGGAAGTGGTGCTCTAGATAACTGTTATTTCCTGCAGAGATGAGTCCTGGCTGGAAGAAGTGATGGCGATCTGTGCTGGATGAAAGATGAAAAGCAAAGATGAAGGACTTCACCTAGAGACGTCACTTGTGAGTTAGTGTTTTACCTGTACACTGACACTATACACTGCATACTATATGCAGTGGTGCGGTGTATAATGTCACCGGTGATCACTGTATTACCTACACATTATATGCAGAGCTCCTGTATTACCTGTCCGCAGATACTGCACAATAAGTACAAATCTCCTGTGTATAATGACACTTAAGGTGATATTAGTATTGTGTTTTTTGTTCATGATCAGTATTGTAGTATTCAGTCACTATGTGGTGGTAATATGTTGTCTGGCCATGGTGTGGCTATATTTGTTCCTTGTAAGTGCTATTATTTGGTCACCATGTGGTGGTAACGTGGTCTGGTCATGGTGTGGTGCCATTTGTTCCTTGTATGTGGTATTATTCGGTCACTGTGGTGGTAATATGTTGTCTGGACATGGTGTAGTGGCATTTGTTCCTTGTATATGGTATTATTTGGTCACTGTGGTGGTAATGTATTGTCTGTGGTGGTAATATAATATATTGTCTGGACATGGTGTGGTGGTATTTGTTCCTTTGTATGTGGTATTATAGGTCACTATGTGGTGGTAATATATGGTTTGGTCATGGTGCGGTGGTATTTGTCCCCTGTATGGGGTATTGATCATTTGAAAAATTGAAAAATAAATAAAAATATACCTAAATTGTATTTGATATTTTAACCTATGTTTAATAGGTTAGAGTAGAGTAGAGCCCAGCCAAAAGAGTCTACCTTGTCGTGGTGGCTTAAAAAAATCTTATGGCCAAAACAAAAGCTGCTGGCTATAAGTGTGATCTGGTGATGGGAACTGTTAATGTGTGATTGGTGAGTAGTGCAGTTTTTCCAAGAGAGGGCAGTGGGACTGTGGACAGTTCGAGGGGTGAACGCGGGGCTGGGGTGGAGCCTGGGTGGAGTCTCAAGGGGGCCCCAAAATTCCTAGTGGCAGCCCTGTGTGCACACAGGCAATGTTTGCAGCAGGAGGAATCTCCATTGTTCTTTACAACATTTGTTACACTACTACTAAGCACTAATTTATAAGATTTATCATCAGTTTTATTCACAAGTAGTGTTGAGTGATACCATCCGATCCGATATTTTAGGGTATCGGATGGTATCGGCCCGATACGAAAAAAGTATCGGCTATCGCCGATTCAGATATCCGGTATATCCGGATATTCCGGTATCGGAATAAGAAAAACCCTTTTCTGTCCTTGTACAGCCTCTCGGGGGTGTGTACGGACCTTCCGGGGGTCTGTACCGGCCTGCTGGGGGCTGTGCCGACTGTCCGGGGGTCTGTGCAGGCTACGGGGGTCTGTACCAGCCTGCCGGGGGGGCTGTGCCAGCCTGCCGGTGGTCTGTACCGACTGTCCGGGGGTCTGTGCATGCTGCGGGGGTCTGTACCAGCCTGCCGGGGGGCTGTGCCGGCCTGCCGGTGGTCTGTACCGACTGTCCGGGAGTCCGTGCAGGCTGCGGGGGTCTGTACCGACTGCCCGGGGGTCTGTACTGGCCTGCCGGGGGTCTGTACCGACTGTCCGGGGGTCTGTACCGGCCTGCCGGGGGGTCTGTGCAGGCTGCGGGGGTCTGTGCAGGATCGTCCGATGGGACTACAAGTCCCATCGGGCGATGCCTGCTACCATGACTGTGATTGACACATTAGCCAATGATGGGATAGTAGTAGTCCCATCATCCGGCTAATGTGTTGAATGTACAAAAAAAAAATACATACTACATACATACTACATACATGCAACATACATACTACATACATGCTACATACATACTACATATATACTACATGCATGCAACATATATACTACATGCATGCAACATACATACATACTACATATATACTACATACATACTACATATACTGTATACTACATACATACTACATACATACTACATACATACTACATACATACTACATGCAACATGCATACTACATTTATACTACATGCATGCAACATACATACAACATATATACTACATGCATGCAACATACATACAACATATATACTACATGCATGCAACATACATACTACATACATACTACATGCAAAATGCATACTACATGCAAGCAACATACATACTACATATATACCACATATATACTACATGCATACTACATATATACCACATGCATGCAATATACATATATACACAACATATATACTACATGCATGCAACCTACATATATACCACATATATACTACATGCATGCAACATACATATATACTACATATATACTACATGCAACATACATACTACATGCATGCAACATGCATACTACATATATACTACATGCATGCAACATACATATATACTACATACAATACATTCATACAATACATACATATAGACATACAGTACATATAACAGAGTACATACTCACCATCACTTGTCACTTTGATCCCCGAAGCCATTGTCATCTGTGGAATAAATATTAAAATAAACCACCAATATACTTACCCCTGATCCGCAGAAGTCCACGAGTGTCCCACGACGATCTTGCGTGGAGAACAGCAGCATCAGCTGATGCTACCGTTCTCTACGGGCTCCAGGAAACCAATGACGGGAGGTAGGTATCCTTCCGCACTGTATTCCTCCGCCACTGTAAAAAAAAAGTCCCTAGTCTCATTTTATGGCATTGCTGTGTGAGAAATTTCCCACGCAGCTTTTGTCCCTCACGCCTCCTTGATGAAGCACAGCGAAACGTTCGTCGGGGCGTGAGGGACTTCCAAAGAAGCGCCATTTGTACTGGGTATGTTTGTAGATTTTCACATGTTTTTTATTACATGGTTAGGCTTTTGCAGAGCCAAGGGTGTGGATTTTTTCTGGGGGAGTATTGAAAAGCTCTTGGCTCTAAATATAGCGAGTCATGTCTGAGGACAGTTAGCTCATGTATATAATTAGGAGTGAGTCTCTTTTTCCCCCGTAATGCTACACAGCCATGTTCACATGGGAAATAGATTTTGGTGCTTCAAAAGGATTTTGGTCTCTCACACTGGTCTAGCACCTTCTGTTTTAATTTTTTCATATGTGTAAAATAATCTTTCATGGTTGTATATTTATTGTGTAATAAAATATTCATTCTTATGTATCATTGTGTGGGACCCACTTTGTCAAAAAGGATTTAGGGGGCCACAAAAGGGATTTATTGTTGATATGTGATACATTTCCCAGTTTGGGAATGTTGATTGGGCAAAATTGGTGGATTTAATGTTGCATGCATGTAGTATATATGCTGTATGTATGTTGCATGCATGTAGTATATATGTGGTATATATGTAGTATGCATGTTGCATGTATATATGTTGTATATGTATATATGTATGTTGCATGCATGTAGTATATATGTTGTATATATGTAGTATGCATGTTGCATGCATGTAGTATATATGTTGTATGTATGTTGCATGCATGTGGTATATATGTAGTATGTATGTTGTATATATGTATGTTGCATGCATGTAGTATATATGTGGTATATATGTAGTATGCATGTTGCATGCATGTGGTATATATATGTAGTATGTATGTTGCATGCATGTAATATGCATGTTGCATGTAGTATATATGTTGTATATATGTAGTATACATGTTGCATGCATGTAGTATATATGTTGTATGTATGCAACATGCATACTACATATATACCACATGCATGCAACATACATACAACATATATACTACATGCATGCAACATGCATACTACATATATACCACATATATACTACATGCATGCAACACATATATACTACATATATACTACATGCATACTACATGTATACTACATATATACTACATGCAACATACATACTACATATATACTACATGCAACATACATACATACATACTACATATATACCACATGCATGCAACATGCATACTACATATATACCACATATATATGTAGTATGTATGTTGCATGTTGTATATATGTAGTTTGCATGTTGCATGTAGTATATATGTAGTATATATGTATGTTGCATGCATGTAGTATATACTGTATGTGGTATATATGTGGTATGCATGTTGCATGCATGTGGTATATATGTAGTATATATGTAGTATGCATGTTGCATGTAGTATATATGTAGTATATATGTATGTTGCATGCATGTAGTATATATGTGGTATATATGTAGTATGCATGTAGTATATATGTAGTATATATGTAGTATGTATGTAGCATGTATGTAGTATGTATGTAGTATGTATTTTTTTTTACATTCAACACATTAGCCGGATGATGCGACTACTACTGTCCCATCATTGGCTAATGTGTCAATCACCGTCATGGTAGCAGGCATCGCCCGATGGGACTTGTAGTCCCATCGGACGATGCCTGCACAGACCCCCGCAGCCTGCACAGACCCCCGGACAGTCGGCACAGACCACCAGCAGGCCAGCACAGCCCCCCGGCAGGCCGGTACAGACCCCCGGGCAGTCGGCACAGACCCCCGGCAGGCCGGTACAGACCCCCGGCAGTCGGCACAGACCACCATCAGTCAGCACAGACCCCCCGGAAGGCCTGAACTGACGGCGCATCATGATGCGCACAGACCGTGCATCATGATGACGTCATTTCGGCAGCCAATCAGAGCCACAACAGTGGCTCATTGTATTATGGGAACTTCCGATTCCGATATTGAAAAAATATCGGTACTCGGTATCGGAATTCCGATACAGCGAATATCGGCCGATACCTGATATTTGCAGTATCGGAATTCTCAACACTATTCACAAGTAATTTGTGTCAGCAAAATGGCCCCAAATCATACACCCTGGGTACTGCCGATATATCCAGGTTGTCTGCTCCCTGCAGGGCTGCCCCTAGGAATTTTGGGGCCCCATACTGGTAAAATTTTCGGGGCCCACTTTAGACTCTGCCCAGGCTCCACCCCAGAACAATGGAGATTCCTCCTGCTGCAAACATTGCCCGGGTGCACACAGGGCTGCCACTAGGAATTTTGGGACCCCCTTGAGACTCCACCCAGGCTCCACCCCAGCCCCGCCTTCACCCCTCGAACTGTCCACAGTCCCACCACCATCTCTTGGAAAAGCTCCACTTCTCACCAATCACACATTAACAGTTCCCTTCACCAGATCACACATATAGCCAGCAGCTTTTGTTTTGGCCAAAAGATTTTTTAAGCCGCCATCACAACACTGCAGACACTTTTGGCCGAGCTCTACTCTATGCTAACCTATTAAATATTTGTTAAAATATGCAGTACAATTTAGGTATATTTGTATTTATTTTTCAATTTTTAAAATGACCAACAATATCACATACAAGGGACAAATACCCCCGCACCATGTCCAGACCACATTACAACCACATAGTGACCTATAATGCCACATACAAGGAACAAATACCACCACACCATGACCAGACCACATATTACTACCACAGTGACCGAATAATATCACATTCAAGGAACAAATACCACCGCACCATGACCAGACCACATATTACCACGACAAAGTGACCAAATAATAGCACATATAAGGGACAAATACCGCAACACCATGTCCAGACCACATATTACCACCACATAGTGACTGAATACTACAAAACTGATCAGTAATAAAAAAATACTATCACCATAAGTGCCATTATACACAGAGGATCTGTACTTAGTATGCAGTGTCTGTGTACAGGTAATACAGTGATCAATGACATTATACACAGGTCCTCTGTATATAGTATACAGTGTATAGTGTCAGTGTATAGGTAACACACTAACTCACCAGTGATGTCTGTAGGTGAAGTCCTTCATCCTTGCTTTTCATCTTTCATCCAGCACAGATCGCCATCACTTCTTCCAGCAAGAACTCGTCTCTGCAGGAAATATCACAGTTATCTAGACCTCCGCTTGCAGAACACATTACTTATTTTTTCTCAACTTCTACATTACATAACATGAAGAAAAAAAGGCGACATAGTACCACTCTACACAGTAACAGGACTGCCCCCCATTTAAAATAGTATACTCAAAAAATAAAATAGAGAGCCATGTGTATGCATGTTGTAGAGAGCCATGTGTATGCATGACCTTTGCCTCTTGAGGGCCTATTCACACACCCTTTTTTAAGAGGACTAAGAAGCGGATTTTCAAATCCAAATTAAAAAATGCTTCAAATACTGTTTGAATAAGCTTCTTGTTGGATTTACTGGGAAATGTTATAATATATATATATATTAGCTTGACCCATGCAAAACGTTCGCACATTGGTCATTGGGGGGCGCAGGCAGTTTCAGAAACAGCAAGCTTGTCAAATGTAAATGTATTTCATGAGCTGATGAGCACAGAGAGGTATTTATATATGTTGATTGGTAATACAATAAATTATTTTGATAAGTAGAGGCCCAAAAATGTTTTTCGGTTGAGGTGCCACCTGCAGGTCAGTGTGTCTATCTGCAGGTTGCAAAAATGAATGTTTAAACTGTATTTATTGATAAAATCGTGAATGTGTTTTCTTGCTGAAGGGAGCAAGTTTACCTTTCAAATGGTGTACCATGTGTGTGTGGGGTGAAGTAATCCCCGAAAAAGCAGTGCATGAATACAAATGTGTTTGTAGTGTGCTTTGGGGTACTGTGGTGCCACCTGCAGGTCATTTTTCCTTACTGCAGGTTTATGAAAATTAATATTTAAACTGTATTTTGTGATCAAATTGTGGATGTGTGGTTTGTTTGGCTATTTTCTTGCTGAAGGGGACAAATTTACCTTTCAAATGGTGTATCATTTGTGTGTGTGGGTGCTTTATGAACAGAGATACAAAGTAATCACTGAAAAACAGTGTTTAGAAATAATAGAATACACATATATACAGTATATATATATATATATATATATACAGTATATATATATATATATATTAGTGTAAGACAGCGCTTACTGAGTGTGTAGGGACACTCGCTTGGCAAAGGAATTAAAGCACACAGGTCCGGTTTTCTCACACGGTCTATCCGGTTTATTTAAGCATCATAAACCACACTGTAGGCCATGTTACACTTCACAGGCTTAACACATGGTCCATAAAACTTCTTAGTTCACGGCTTTAATATGCAGTCTCTAAACACACCGGACTTCTTTGCCCAATTACCATGGGTGACCACACGCCGAACAGTTCATTAATGTCCACGGAACACAACAGGCACCAACAGATGACATTACGTTGCAGTCTCTAAATATGCTGGACCTTTCTCTGTCCAGTTACCATGGGTGACCGCACAGTTCATAAACATCCATGGAACACCATAGGCACTAACAGTTGTTCAACTGGCAGATACTTGTCTGCCCATAACCCCCTTGTCTGGAGTTACCTTACAGGAGCTCCTGCTCCCCACGCTGACTGCTGTCAGTCCTCTTTCCTGGGGGAAGCTGCCTTACTGGGATCATATCCTTGTGACCAGGGCAATCCCGACAGTCCAGAACAGCAGAAGGAATGGTAGTTTCCCTAACACAGTGCCATCACAGACTCTGTACATACGGCCTCTCCGTGTGCTATTCAGGAAGTCCACTCCTTGGACCTTCCAACACACAGGCCTTCAGGTCCAAGGCTTCTCCATGTGCTATTCAGAAAGTAGGACCTTCCATCACAAAGTCTTCCAGGACCTTACATCACAGACCATTCAGGTCCATAAACTCCGACCGCGTGACCAGACCTCAGTCTCATTATATAGCTGAAACCACCCCCATAGGTGGGCGGTGTATGTGTGGTTACTCAGTCGCACCCAGCTCTACGACTAACCCTATAAGCCCCCCTATTATACTAAGCCAAACTCATGGAACTACATGTCCCAGCAGAACAACATTATTTTGGGCTTACTGTGCAGAGGACCTCTGCAACACATTCCGGCCATTTACAATCACGCCGGTCACTGACTCACCATCATAATCACAGATAAGTCTGCGACTGCGATGCCGTTCCATGGCCCCAACATGCTTCTGTGCGCACTCCGAGGAGCACACACAGTGCCCCCTAGCTGCAACAGGGGTCCCTTTAATATAATTTAAAATTATATATATATTCATATATATTATACACTGCTCAAAAAAATAAAGGGAACACTTAATCAACACAATGTACTAGAATGTGTTCCCATTATTTTTTTGAGCAGCATATATATTATGGCCACAAGGGATAATAGTAGATATACACAGAACAATAGTGGAGGTAAATGGGATCTACAGAAAGTGTCTTGAGCCCTATCACTGTACAAGTAGTTCAGAGATTCAAATGGAATCCTTGATAGGTTCACAGGTGATCAACTTGAGCTTTATTCTGGCATTGTCCTTCTGTCCTTTTGTGCTCTTTAAAAAGATGGACACTTCTGGAAATGAACATCAGTAGAGTCCATTTGAACTCAGTCCATCATTCCATTTTTTGAGGATTCAAATGGAACCTTTAGCAGATTCATAGATGCAATGCATAAACAGTGTGAAAAGGGTCTGAGTTTTAACTATACTGTTTATTGGTTTGAGATTTTAGCTTTTAGAAAACCCTTTTAATTTTAAAGCTAGTCACAATTGGACTTACTATAAACCACTGAACACGTCACCGATTTTAGGTCTTATTTAGACAATGCTTGTTGTCAAAAAGTTTTATACGCCTTACAAATATTCAAGCCTAATAAGTAAGGAAAGTATCAGGAAAAGAGCCAAACACATCAAACGGCATCCTGCTAAATATATCAGATTACAATTTAGAAACTACATTTTGGAACTAAAAAATATTTGTTCTACCGCTTTCATCTTATCATGGCAATTCCACGAAATGTCTGAGCAAACGAGCAAATAGCAGTTAAGACAAAATGTCACATTTGTTTGTTTGGAAAATATGACGCCAGGTCAAGAGTCTTGAAAATAGAATAGGATTGATATATATTATTTATTATATATGGTTGGAAATGCAATGTCTGACTTTTCATTTGTTAATTTTCATAGATTTTTGATTTATTATTACTTTTGTCAGATTCAAGTTATTTCTGTGACCATTGTGGGTTTCTGTCATTAAACAAGGGGTACCAGCAAGTTTGACCACGTGTGTATGTCTTTGTGTGTGTGTATATATATATATATATATATATATATATATATATATATATATATACACACACACACATATACACACACACATACACACACATATACGTGCATACATACATACACACACACAAAGACATACACATGTGGTCAAACTTGCTGGTACCCCTTGTTTAATGACAGAAACCCACAATGGTCACAGAAATAACTTGAATCTGACAAAAGTAATAATAAATCAAAAATCTATGAAAATTAACAAATGAAAAGTCAGACATTGCATTTCCAACCATGCATGCACAGAATGTAAAAAAGACTAAAACTCATGAAATAGTCCTGGACAGAAATGATGGTATCCCTGAAAATAATGTGACAAAAGGGACATGTTAAAGCAACGTGTGTCCACTAATTAGCATCACAGGTGTCTACAATCTTGGAATCAGTGAGTGGGCCTGTATAGAGGGCTACAGATACTCACTGTGCTGTTTGGTGACATTGTGTGTCTCACACTCAACATGGACCAAAGGAAGTGAAGGAAGAGTTGTCTTAGTAGATTAGAAAGAAAATTATAGACAAACATGTTAAAAGGTAAAAGTTATAAAAGAATCTCCAAGCAACTTGATGTTCCTGTGACTACAGTTGCACATATTATTCAGAAATTTAAGTTCCATGGGAATGTAGCCAATCTCCCTGGACATGGACGCAGGAGGAAAATTGATGACTAATTAAAGAGACAGATAATACGAATGGTAACAAAAGAGCCCAGAAAAACTTCTAAACAGATAAAAGGTGAACTTCAAGCTTAAGGAACTTCAGTGTCAGATCGCACCATCCGTTGTTGTAAGAGCCAAAGTGGACTTCATGGGAGACAACCAAAGAGACATCATTGTTGAAAAAAAATCATAAAAAATCCAGACTGGAATTTGCCAAACTACATGTTGACAAGCCACAAAGCTTCTGGGAGAATGTCCTATAGACAGATGAGACAAAACTGGAACTTTTTGGCAAGGCATATCAGCTCTATGTTCACAGATGGAAAAATGAAGCATATCAAGAAAAGAACACTGTCCATACAGTGAAACATGGAGGAGGCTCTGTCATGTTCTGGAGCTGCTTTGCTGCATCTGGCACAGGGTGTCTAGAATCTGTACAGGGTACAATGAAATCTCAAGACTATCAAGGGATTCTAGAGAAAAATGTGCTGCCCTGTGTCAGAAAGCTTGGTCTCAATCACAGGTCATGGGTGTTGCAACAGGATAATGACCCAAAAAACACAGCTAAAAACACCCAAGAATGGAAAAGAAGAAAACATTGGACTATTCTGAAGTGGCCTTTTATGAGTCCTGACCTAGATCCTATTGAGCATCTTTGGAAAGACCTGAAACATGCAATCTGGTAAAGGCAACCTTCACATACAAGACAACTGGAGTGGTTTGCTGAAAAAAGAGAAAGGACAGCACCTCCAAAAATCATGCAATGATTTAGTGCCTCTCGGCAAAATTGTACATGAGGTTCTTAGTTTAACATTCTGATCATGCTGTATCATAGAATCATAGAATCGTAGAGTTGGAAGGGACCTCCTGGGCCATCTGGTCCAACCCCCTGCTCAAAGCAGGATTCGCTAAATCATCCCAGTTAGATGTCTGTCCAGCCTCTGTTTGAAGACTTCCATTGAAGGAGAACTCACCACTTCTCGTGGCAGCCTGTTCCACTCATTGATCACTCTAACTGTCAAAAAGTTTTTTCTAATATCTAATCTGTGTCTCCTCCCATTCAGCTTCATCCCATTGCTTCTAGTCTTTCCTTGTGCAAATGAGAATAAAGTTGATCCTTCTACAATGTGACAGCCCTTTAGATATTTGTAGACAGCTATTAAGTCTCCTCTCAGTCTTCTCTTTTGCAAACTAAACATTCCCAAATCCTGCAACCTTTCCTCATAAGACAGGGTTTGCAGACCGGTCACCATTCTGGTCGCTCTTTTCTGAACTTGCTCCAGTTTGTTGATGTCTTTTTTAAAATGTGGTGCCCAAAATTGGACACAATATTCCAGATGAGGTCTGACCAAAGAGGAGTAGAGGGAAATAATTACTTCACGTGATCTAGACTGTATGCTTCTGTTAATACATCCTAGAATTGCATTTGCCTTTTTTGCTGCTGCATCACACTGTTGACTCATATTCAGTCTGTGATCTATTAGTATACCCAAGTCTTTTTCACATGTGCTGTCACTTAGCCCTATTCCTCCCATTCTATATATGCTTTTTTCATTTTTATTGCCCAGATGTAGTACTTTGCATTTCTCCCTGTTAAAAACCATTCTGTTAGTTGCTGCCCACTTCTCCAGTTTATTTAAATCTTTTTGAATCCTCTCTCTCTCTTCACTAGTATTAGCTTTCCCTCCTAGCTTTGTGTCATCAGCAAATTTAATCAGTTTACCCTCAATTCCTTCATCTAAATCGTTGATAAAAATGTTGAACAATACAGGGCCCAGGACAGAGCCCTGTGGTACCCCACTTGAGACATTCTTCCAACTGGATGTGCAGCCATTTACGACCACTCTTTGGGTCCGATCACTAAGCCAGTTATGAATCCACCTAACAGTTGCCGTGTCCATTCCATACTTAGTCATTTTTTCAATAAGGATTGTATGAGAGACTTTGTCAAATGCTTTGCTGAAGTCAAGATATACTATATCTACAGCATTTCCTTGATCCACCCAATCAGTAATACCGTCATAGAAGGAAATTAAATTAGTCTGACATGACTTATTAGTTACAAACCCATGCTGACTCTGTTTAATCACTTCATTCTTATCCAGGTATTGACATACATGTTGTTTAATAATTTGTTCAAAGATCTTTCCTGGTATAGAAGTCAGACTCACCGGCCTATAGTTGCCTGGGTCCACCTTCTTCCCCTTTTTGAAGATAGGAACAACATTTGCTCTTCTCCAGTCTTCTGGCACATCTCCTGTTCTCCAAGAATTTTCAAAGATTATGGAGAGGTGTTCAAAAATTTCTTCTGCTATCTCCTTCAGTACTCTGGGGTGTAATTCATCTGGACCTGGAGACTTGAATTCATTTAGGTTAGCTAAGTGTTTCCTCACTATCTTTCTGTTTATAGATATCCTGGATTCTTCTATTCCCTTAATAGGACAGTGAATAACAGTTGATGTTACATTTCCTTTCTGAGAGAAAACAGATGCAAAATAGGAATTTAAAAGTTCAGCCTTCTCAACATCCTGTCTTACCATTTCATCATTTTCATCCTGTAAAAATCCTATAGCATCTTTGACTTTTCTTTTACTTTTGACATATCCCCAAAATCCTTTATTATTGCTTTTGACATCTCTTGCAAGCCTCAATTCATTTTCAGCTTTAGATAATCTGATTTGTGCCCTGCAGGTTCTGCAGACAGCATTATATTCTTCTTTAGATATGCCTCCCTCTTTCCATTTTATAAACATTTTTTTCTTCCTTTTTAGCATGTGCTTAAGTTCTGTGTTCATCCATCCTGGTTTCCTTAAATGCTTCCTATTCTTCCCTCTTTTCGGAATTGTTAACAACTGTGCTTTGAGAATTTCATTTTTCAAGATTTCCCATCCTTCCTGGACATTTTTGTCTTTAAGGATATCCAGCCATTGGATCCCTCCAATTCTCTTTCTGAATCCCTTAAAATCTGCCTTTCTGAAATCTAACCTTGACGTCTGAGTCTTCACAGGTCTTCCGCCTCTAGTTATCCAAAATTCTAAAATAGCATGGTCGCTACCTCCTAGGGTCCCAGCCACTTTTACCTCCTCAACCATTTCCTCCCTGTTTATAAGGATTAGATCCAAGGTAGCAGTTCCCCTTGTTTTCTCCTTTACCTTTTGGAAGATAAAGTTGTCAGCAAGAGAGGATAAGAATTTCCTTGACCTGTTAGTTTTGCCTGAGAGAGATTCCCAACAAATGTCTGGATAGTTGAAATCTCCCATGACAACTATGTCATATTTTTTGGAGAACTTGGCCATTTGATGCATAAAGAGTTCATCCATATCTTCAGCTTGCACAGGCGGCCTGTAGTAAATGCCTACAATGGTGTCCTTTCCATTGTTCTGTCCTTGTATTCTTACCCAAACAGTTTCCACAGAACTCCCAGTCTCTGAAGCTTCAATCTCTGTGCAGATATACGCATTTCTAACATACAATGCGACACCCCCTCCTCGTTTATCAAGTCTGTTTCTTGCAAATAAGTTGTATCCTTCTAGTCTTGTATTCCAATCATGTGTATTGTCCCACCAAGTTTCAGTGATTCCAATGACATCATATTTCTTTTCCTGTGTTAGTAGTTCCAATTCTCCTTGTTTGTTGCCCATGCTTTGTGCATTAGTATAGAAACATTTTAGTTTGTGATTGGTTTCTCTTTCTCCAATATTTTTATTAATTAGATTCTTTCGTCTTTGTTCTTCCTTTCCACTTCTAATAGCAGAGTTCTCAATAGCATTTGTCAGGTGTATGGCTTTTTCTGGTCTTTTGCTTCCCTTCCCATGTTGTTCTAGTTTAAAGCTCTCCTTACAAAGGCGACTTCCAAATACCTGCTTTCCAGTTTTCGTAAGGTGCACCCCATCTCTAGCAAGTAGTCCATCGTATAAGTAGTTCACTCCGTGATCCAGAAATCTAAATCGTTGCTGACGGCACCATCGACGTAGCCAGTTGTTCACCTGCAGAATCTTATTCCACCTCCTTGTTCCATGGCCATCCACTGGGAGGATGGAAGAGAAGACCACCTGCGCTCCCAGTTCTTTCACTTTCTTGCCTAAGTCTTCAAAGTCTCTGCAGATGGTTTCCAGGTCGTTTCTTACGGTGTCATTTGTCCCCACATGTAGTAGCAGGAATGGGTAGTCATCTGTAGGTCTGAAGAGTCCTGATATCCTGTCAGACACATCTTTAATTTTTGCACCTGGAAGACAGTACATTTCTCTTGAAGTTATATCCGGTCTGCAGATAGCGGCCTCTGTTCCTCTCAACAGGGAATCCCCCATGACCACCACTCTCCGTTTCTTCTTCACAACATTTTTCTTTCTCCATCCAGGAGGACTCTGAAGGCGTACAAGGTTGCTGTTTGTTGGCAAAAGTCTTATCCTGATGTATTTCTTCATCGTTTTCCTGCGTGAGAGCCTGGTACTGGTTTCTGAGCAGTATGGGTGCTGACTGCCTCCTGTATGAAGCCCACTACCACGTCATGGAAAACTTAGCCCGGTAAACGCGCACCTGGCAAGGTGAAATCGAAAAAAATGATTACTAGACATCACGTCTAACAGTAATCTTACTGCGGAAGTTGGTGGCTGACTTCGAGGGCGACAAAATGGTGTAATGGCGATGTTTTTTCGGAGCTCCGAAACCCATGGCGTGGAATGGCGAAAGCGTCAAACAGGGTCGAAAAAGGTCGAAAGTTTTTAAAATGCCTCCGATCCGCAAACCACAGATGTCTATTCGTTCGTCTTTTCAAGCCGGTCGATTTGGTACCCTACTCGGGAGTTTGCTGCCAAAGGGGGCATGTCCAGAGCATCGGAAATGCGTCGGCTATTTTGTTAAGCCAGTGTTTCGGATGAAATACCTCCATATCCTTTCACAGTATCGTTTTGAGTTTCTTACACCTAGCTTAGGACTACTGACAGATCTTGCATGCAAAAACTCGTGCTCCTCAGGGCCTGCTTCATGCTCCTCAGGGCCTGCAACATGCTCTCAGGGACTGCTGCATGCTCTCAGGGACTGCAAGATGCTCTCAGAGCCTGCTACATGCTCTCAGGGCCTGCTACATGCTCTCAGGGCATGTTACATGCTCTTAGGGCCTGCTCCATGCTCTCAGGGACAGCTACATGCTCTCAGGGCCTGCTTCATGCTCTCAGGGCCAGCTACATGCTCTCAGGGCCTGCTGCTTGCTCTCAGGGTCTGCTGCATGCTATCAGGGTCTGCTGCATGCTCTCAGGGCCTGCTGCATGCTCTCAGGGCCTGCTGCATGCTCTCAGGGCCTGCTGCATGCTCTCAGGGCCTGCTACATGCTCTCAGGGCCTGCTACATGCTCTCAGAGCCTCTCAAGACCTGCTACATGCTCTCAGGGCCTGCTACATCCTCTCAGATGCTCTCAGGGCCTGCTACATGTTCTCAGGGCCTCTCACGGCCTGCTACATGCTCTCAGGGCCTCTCAGGGTCTGCAACAGGATCTCAGGGCCTGCTACAGGCTCTCAGGGCCTGTTACATGCTCTCAGAGCCTGCTACTTGCTGACAGGGCCTCTCAGTGCCTGCAAAATGCTCTCAGGGCTTCTCAGGGCCTGCCACATGCTCTTAGGGACTGCTACATGCTCTAAGGGACTGCTACATGCTCTCAAGGCCTCTCAGAACATGCTACATGCTCTCAGAGCCTCTCAGGGCCTGCTACATCCTCTCATGGCCTGCTACATGCTCTCAGAGCCTCTCAGGGCCTGCTACATGCTCTCATGGCCTCCTACATGCTCTCAGAGCCTCTCAGGGCCTGCAACATACTCTCATGGACTTCTACATGCTCTCAGGGACTGCTACATGCTCCCAGGGCCTGCTACATGCTCCTAGGGCCTGCTAAATGCTCCTAGGGCCTGCTACATGCTCTCAGGGCCTGCTACATGCTCTCAGGGCCTGCTACATGCTCTCAGGGCCTGGTGCACGCTCTCAGGGCCTGCTACATGATCTCAAGGCCTGCTGCATGCTCTCAGGGCCTGCTGCATGCTCTCAGGGCCTGCTGCTTGCTCTCAGGGCCTGCTGCTTGCTCTCAGGGCCTGCTGCTTGCTCTCAGGGTCTGCTGCATGCTCTAAGAGCCTGCTACATGCTCTCAGGTCCTGCTACATCCTCTTAGGTCCTGTTACATGCACTCAGGCACTCTCAGGGCCTGCTACATGCTCTCTGGGCCTACTACATGCTCTCAGGGCCTGCTACATCCTCTCAGATACTCTCAGGGCCTGCTACATGTTCTCAGGGCCTCTCACGGCCTGCTACATGCTCTCAGGGCCTCTCAGGGTCTGCAACAGGATCTCAGGGCCTGCTACAGGCTCTCAGGGCCTGTTACATGCTCTCAGAGCCTGCTACATGCTGTCAGGGCCTCTCAGTGCCTGCGACATGCTCTCAGGGCTTCTCAGGGCCTGCTACATGCTCTCAGAGCCTGCTACATGCTCTCAGAGCCTCTCAGGGCCTGCTACATGCTCTCAGGGCCTCCTACATGCTCTCAGAGCCTCTCAGGGCCTGCAACATACTCTCATGGACTGCTACATGCTCTCAGGGACTGCTACATGCTCCCAGGGCCTGCTACATGCTCCCAGGGCCTGCTACATGCTCCCAGGGCCTGCTACATGCTCCTAGGGCCTGCTACATGCTCCTAGGGCCTGCTACATGCTCTCAGGGCCTGCTACATGCTCTCAGGGCCTGGTGCACGCTCTCAGGGCCTGCTACATGATCTCAAGGCCTGCTGCATGCTCTCAGGGCCTGCTGCATGCTCTCAGGGCCTGCTGCTTGCTCTCAGGGCCTTCTGCTTGCTCTCAGGGTCTGCTGCATGCTCTCAGAGCCTGCTACATGCTTTCAGGTCCTGCTACATCCTCTTAGGTCCTGTTACATGCACTCAGGCACTCTCAGGGCCTGCTACATGCTCTCTGGGCCTTCCACATGCTCTCTGGGCCTACTACATGCTCTTAGGGCATGCTACATGCTCTTAGGGCCTGCTACATGCTCTCAGAGCCTCTCAAGACCTGCTACATGCTCTCAGAGGCTCTCAGGGCCTGCTACATGTTCTCAGGGCCTCTCACAGCCTGCTACATGCTCTCAGGGCCTCTCAGGGTCTGCAACAGGATCTCAGGGCCTGCTACATACTCTCAGGGCCTGCTACATGCTCTCAGGGCCTGCTACATGCTCCCAGGGCCTGCTACATGCTCTCCGGGCATGCTACACGCTCTCCGGGCATGCTACACGCTCTCCGGGCCTGGTGCACGCTCACAGGGCCTGCTACATGATCTCAAGGCCTGCTACATGCTCAGGGCCTGCTGCATGCTCTTAGGGCCTGCTGCTTGCTCTCAGGGCCTGCTGCTTGCTCTCAGGGTCTGCTGCATGCTCTCAGAGCCTGCTACATGCTCTCAGGTCCTGCTACATCCTCTTAGGTCCTGTTGCATGCACTCAGGCACTCTCAGGGCCTGCTACATGCTCACTGGGCCTGCTACATGCTCTCAGGGCCAGCTATATGCTCTTAGGGCCTGCTCCATGCTCTCAGGGACAGCTACATGCTCTCAGGGCCTGCTACATGCTCTCAGGGCCAGCTATATGCTCTTAGGGCCTGCTCCATGCTCTCAGGGCCTACTACATGCTCTTAGGGCCTGCTTCATGCTCTCAGGGCCAGCTACATGCTCTCAGGGCCTGCTGCTTGCTCTCAGAGCCTCTCAGGACCTGCTACATGCTCTCAGAGCCTCTCAGGACCTGCTACATGCTCTCAGGGCCCGCCACATCCTCTCAGATGCTCTCAGGGCCTGCTACATGTTCTCAGGGCCTCTCACGGCCTGCTACATGCTCTCAGGGCCTCTCAGGGTCTGCAACAGGATCTCAGGGCCTGCTACAGGCTCTCAGGGCCTGTTACATGCTCTCAGAGCCTGCTACATGCTGTCAGGGCCTCTCAGTGCCTGCAACATGCTCTCAGGGCTTCTCAGGGCCTGCTACATGCTCTTAGGGACTGCTACATGCTCTCAAGGCCTCTCAGAACATGCTACATGCTCTCAGAGCCTCTCAGGGCCTGCTACATCCTCTCAGGGCCTGCTACATGCTCTCAGAGCCTCTCAGGGCCTGCTACATGCTCTCAGGGCCTGCTACATGCTCTCAGAGCCTCTCAGGGCCTGCAACATACTCTCAGGGACTGCTACATGCTCTAAGGGGCTGCTACATGCTCCCAGGGCCTGATACAAACTCCTAGGGCCTGATACATGCTCCCAGGGCCTGCTACATGCTCTCAGGGTCTGGTGCACGCTCACAGGGCCTGCTACATGATCTCAAGGCCTGCTACATGCTCTCAGGGCCTGCTGCATGCTCTCAGAGCCTGCTACATGCTCTCAGGTCCTGCTACATCCTCTTAGGTCCTGCTACATGCACTCAGGCACTCTCAGGGCCTGCTACATGCTCTCTGGGCTTGCTACATGCTCTCTGGGCCTACTACATGCTCTCAGGGCCTGCTTCATGCTCTCAGGGCCAGCTACATGCTCTCAGGGTCTGCTGCATGCTCTCAGGTTCTGCTGCATGCTCTCAGGGCCTGCTGCATGCTCTCAGGGCCTGCTGCATGCTCTCAGGGCCTGCTGCATGCTCTCAGGGCCTGCTGCATGCTCTCAGGGCCTGCTGCATGCTCTCAGGGCCTGCTGCATGCTCTCAGGGCCTGCTGCATGCTCTCAGGGCCTGCTACATGCTCTCAGGGCCTGCTACATGCTCTCAGGATCTGCAAAATGCTCTCAGAGCCTCTCAGGACCTGCTCCCAGAGGCTCTCAGGGCCTGCTACATGTTCTCAGGGCCTCTCACGGCCTGCTACATGCTCTCAGAGGCTCTCAGGGTCTGCAACAGGATCTCAGGGCCTGCTACAGGCTCTCAGGGCCTGTTACATGCTCTCAGAGCCTGCTACATGCTCTCAGGGCCAGCTACATGCTCTCAGGGTCTGCTGCATGCTCTCAGGTTCTGCTGCATGCTCTCAGGGCCTGCTGCATGCTCTCAGGGCCTGCTGCATGCTCTCAGGGCCTGCTGCATGCTCTCAGGGCCTGCTGCATGCTCTCAGTGCCAGCTACATGCTCTCAGTGCCAGCTACATGCTCTCAGGGCCAGCTACATGCTCTCAGGGCCTGCTACATGCTCTCAGGGCCTGCTACATGCTCTCAGGGCCTGCTACATGCTCTCAGGATCTGCAAAATGCTCTCAGAGCCTCTCAGGACCTGCTCCCAGAGGCTCTCAGGGCCTGCTACATGTTCTCAGGGCCTCTCACGGCCTGCTACATGCTCTCAGGGCCTCTCAGGGTCTGCAACAGGATCTCAGGGCCTGCTACAGGCTCTCAGGGCCTGTTACATGCTCTCAGAGCCTGCTACATGCTGTCAGGGCCTGCGACATGCTCTCAGGGCTTCTCAGGGCCTGCTACATGCTCTCAGAGCCTCTCAGGGCCTGCTACATACTCTCAGGGACTGCTACATGCTCTCAGGGACTGCTACATGCTCCCAGGGCCTGCTACATGCTCCCAGGGCCTGCTACATGCTCCCAGGGCCTGCTACATGCTCCCAGGGCCTGCTACATGCTCCCAGGGCCTGCTACATGCTCCCAGGGCCTGCTACATGCTCTCAGGGCCTGGTGCACGCTCACAGGGCCTGCTACATGATCTCAAGGCCTGCTACATGCTCTCAGGACCTCTCAGGGACTGCTACTACATGCTCTCAGGGACTGCTTCAGGGACTAAAATACAACCACTCTGCATGAGAGTCTGCCAAATTGCACCAAATAAAGTGCAGGATTTCATGGCTCTCAGGTGAAATCCCAAAAATAGGACTAAAATCCATCGAAAAACATACAGTTGAATGCACTCCCATCGGACTGAATGCAGTAGAATGCCTTCCCCTTTGGACTCCTTACAGTTGAATGCACTCCCAATCGGACTCAATACAGTAGAATGCACGCCCCATCGGACTGCATGCAGCAGAATGCACTCCCCTTCGAAATCCATACAGAAGAATGCACTCCCCATCGGACTCAATACAGTAGATTGCACTCTCCAAATGACTCCATACAGTAGAAAGCCCTCCCCATCGGACTGCATGCAATAGAAAGCACTCCCCATCGGACTCAATACCGTAGAATGCACTCCCCATCAGACTGCATGCAGTAGAATGCACTTCCCATCGGACTCAATACAGTAGAATGCACTCCCCAGCGGACTGTATGCAGTAGAATGAGGCTGAAATCCCAGAAATAAGACTAAATGACCACCACTCTGCTTGAGAGCCTGCCACATTGCACCAAATAAGGTGCAGGATTCCATGGCTCTCAGGTGAAATCCCAATAATAGGACTATAATCCATCGAAATCCATACAGTAGAATGCACTCCCCATCAGACTCCATACAGTAGAATGCACTCCCCATGGGACTCCATACAATAGAATGCACTCCCCATCGGACTGAATGCATTAGAATGCATGCCCCATCGGACTCAATACAGTAGATTGTACCCTCCATCGGATTCCATACAGTAGAATGCCCTCCCCATCGGACTGCATGCAGTAGAATGCACTCTCCATCGGACAGCATGCAGCAGAATGCACACCCCTTCGAAATCCATACAGCCGAATGCACTCCCCATCGGACTCAGTACAGTAGATTGTGCTCCCCATCGGACTCCATACAGTAGAATGCACTTCCCATCGGACTCAATACAGTAGAATGCACTCCCCATCGGACTGTATGCAGTAGAATGAGGCTGAAATCCCAGAAATAGGACTAAAATACCACCACTCTGCCTGAGAGTCTGCCAAATTGCACCAAATAAGGCGCAGGATTCCATGGCTCTCAGGTGAAATACCAATAATAGGACTAAAATCCATCGAAATCCATACAGTCAAATGCACTCCCTACAGTCGAATGCACTCCCATTGGACAGAATGCAGTAGAATGCACTCCTCATCGGAATCTATACAGTAGAATGCACTCCCCATAGGACTCCATACAGTAGAATGCACTCCCCATCGGATTCCATACAGTAGAATGCACTCCTCATCGGACTGCATGCAATAGAAAGCACTCCCCGTCGGACTCAATACAGTAGATTGCACTCTCCATCAGACTCTATACAGTAGATTGCACTCTCCATCAGACTTTATACAGTAGATTGCACTCTCCATCGAATTCTATACAGTCAAATGCAATCCCCATTGGCCTCCATACAGTAGAATGCCTTCCCCATTGGACTCCTTACAGTTGAGTGCACTCCCCATCGGACTTAATACAGTAGATTGCACTCACCAAAGGAATCCATGCAGTAGAATGCACTCCCCGTCGGACTGCATGCAGTAGAATACACTCCCCATCGGACTGCATGCAGTAGAATGCACTCCCCATCGGACTGCATGCAGTAGAATGCAATCCCCTTCTAAATCCATACAACCGAATGCACTGCCAATCGGACTCAGCACAGTAGATTGTACTCCACATCGGACATCCTCTCAGGGCCTGTTACATGCTCTCATGCACTGCTACATGCTCTCAGGGATTGCTTCAGGGACTAAAATACCACCACTCTGCATGAGAGTCTGCCAAATTGCACCAAATAAGGTGCAGGATTCCATGGCTCTCAGGTGAAGTCCCAATAATAGGACTAAAATCCATTGAAATTCATACAGTCGAATGCACTCCCATCAGACTGAATGCAGTAGAATGCACTCCCCATCGGACTCTATATAGTAGAATGCACTCCCCATGGGACTCCATAGAGTAGAATGCATGCCCCATCGGACTCAATACAGTAGATTGCACTCTCCCTCGGATTCAATACAGTAGCATGCCCTCCCCATCGGACTGCATGCAGTAGAAAGCACTCCCCATCGGACTCACAGGGGGGCGTCAGTATGTTGTAGGGCCCCCACGGAGGGTCCCCAAACTGGGGTTAAAGTTTGTGGATCCTGGGCAGAAAGTTGAATTTTGGAAGAAAAACCATAGTTTTGGACTTAGAAAAATTTCGAGATGAAACAGACTTCCAGGCAGGGGAGCGTCTCAGGAGGTGTACCCAGGACGCTTCCAGGAGCCTGGGTACACTTTTCAGAAAGAGTCCTTGGGACTTAGTCATTTTTTTCAGGATTTTTGGACTTAGACTGATTTTTGGGTTTTTGTTCAAAAATCGGATTTCCCCTTCTCCCACCACTCAGGGGCGTCAATATGTTGTGGGGAACCGAGGGAGAGTGCCCTAGCCGGGGGTAGAGTGTGTGGTTTATGGGGGAAAGTCGAATTATGGATGAAAAACGATATTTTGGGACTTAGAAAAATTTCAAGATGAGACAGACTTCCAGGCAGGGGAGCGTCTCAGGAGGTGTACCCAGGAGGCTTCCATGTGCCTGGGTACACTTTTCAGAAAGTACCGTTGGGACTTAGTCATTTTTTGAAGATTTTAGAACTTAGCCTGATTTTTGGATTTTTCACCAAAAATCGGATTTCCCCTTCTCCAACCACTTAGGGGTGTCAATATGTTGTGGGACCCCGAGGGAGAGTGCCCTACTCCATACAGTAGAATGCACTTTCCATCGGACTGCATGCAGTAGAATGCACTCCCCATCGGACTGCATGCAGCAGAATGCACACCCCTTCAAAATCCATACAGCCGATTGCACTCCCCATCGGACTCAGTACAGTAGATTGTACTGCCCATCGGACTCCATACAGTAGGATGCACTAACCATCAGACTGCATGCAGCAGAATGCACTCCCCATCGGACTGTATGCAGCAGAATGAGGCTGAAATCCCAGAAATAGGACTAAAACACCACCACTCTGCCTGAGAGTCTGCCAAATTGCACCAAATAAGGTGCAGGATTCCATGGCTCTCAGGTGAAATCCCAAAAATAGGACTAAAATCCATCGAAATCCATACAGTCTAATGCACTCCCCATTGGCCTCCATACAGTAGAATGCCTTCCCCATTGGACTCCTTACAGTTGAATGCACTTCCCATCGGACTGCATGCAGTAGAATGCACTCCCCATCGGACTGCATGCAGTAGAATGCACTCCCCATTGGACTGCATGCAGCAGAATGCACACCCCTTCAAAATCCATACAGCCGATTGCACTCCCCATCGGACTCAGTACAGTAGATTGTACTGCCCATCGGACTCCATACAGTAGAATGCACTCCCCATTGGACTCCATACAGTAGGATGCACTCCCCATTAGACTGCATGCAGTAGAATGCATTTCCCATCTGACTCAATACAGTAGAATGCACTCCCCATCGGACTGTATGCAGCAGAATGAGGCTGAAATCCCAGAAATAGGACTAAAATTGTACTGCCCATTGGACTCCATACAGTAGAATGCACTCCCCATTGGACTCCATACAGTAGGATGCACTCCCCATCAGACTGCATGCAGTAGAATGCACTCCCCATCGGACTATATGCAGCAGAATGAGGCTGAAATCCCAGAAATAGGACTAAAACACCACCACTCTGCCTGAGAGTCTGCCAAATTGCACCAAATAAGGTGCAGGATTCCATGGCTCTCAGGTGAAATCCCAAAAATAGGACTAAAATCCATCAAAATCCATACTGTAGAATGCACTCCCCATGGGACTCCATACAGTAGGATGCACTCCCCATGGGACTCCATACAATAGAATGCACTCCCTATCGGACTGAATGCATTAGAATGCATGCCCCATCGGACTCAATACAGTAGATTGTACCCTCCATCGGATTCCATACAGTAGAATGCCCTCCCCATCGGACTGCATGCAGTAGAATGCACTCTCCATCGGACAGCATGCAGCAGAATGCACACCCGCTCTCAGGGCCTGCTACATGATCTCAAGGCCTGCTGCATGCTCTCAGGGCCTGCTGCATGCTCTCAGGGCCTGCTGCATGCTCTCAGGGCCTGCTGCTTGCTCTCAGGGCCTGCTGCTTGCTCTCAGGGCCTGCTGCATGCTCTCAGGGCCTGCTGCATGCTCTCAGAGCCTGCTACATGCTTTCAGGTCCTGCTACATCCTCTTAGGTCCTGTTACATGCACTCAGGCACTCTCAGGGCCTGCTACATGCTCTCTGGGCCTTCCACATGCTCTCAGGGCCTGCTGCATGCTCTCAGGGCCTGCTACATCCTCTTAGGTCCTGTTACATGCACTCAGGCACTCTCAGGGCCTGCTACATGCTCTCTGGGCCTACTACATGCTCTTAGGGCCTGCTACATGCTCTCAGAGCCTCTCAAGACCTGCTACATGCTCTCAGAGGCTCTCAGGGCCTGCTACATGTTCTCAGGGCCTCTCACAGCCTGCTACATGCTCTCAGGGCCTCTCAGGGTCTGCAACAGGATCTCAGGGCCTGCTACATACTCTCAGGGCCTGCTACATGCTCTCAGGGCCTGCTACATGCTCCCAGGGCCTGCTACATGCTCCCAGGGCCTGCTACATGCTCCCAGGGCCTGCTACATGCTCCCAGGGCCTGCTACATGCTCTCCGGGCATGCTACACGCTCTCCGGGCCTGGTGCACGCTCACAGGGCCTGCTACATGATCTCAAGGCCTGCTACATGCTCAGGGCCTGCTGCTTGCTCTCAGGGCCTGCTGCTTGCTCTCAGGGCCTGCTGCTTGCTCTCAGGGTCTGCTGCTTGCTCTCAGGGTCTGCTGCATGCTCTCAGAGCCTGCTACATGCTCTCAGGTCCTGCTACATCCTCTTAGGTCCTGTTGCATGCACTCAGGCACTCTCAGGGCCTGCTACATGCTCACTGGGCCTGCTACATGCTCTCAGGGCCAGCTATATGCTCTTAGGGCCTGCTCCATGCTCTCAGGGACAGCTACATGCTCTCAGGGCCTGCTACATGCTCTCAGGGCCAGCTATATGCTCTTAGGGCCTGCTCCATGCTCTCAGGGACAGCTGCATGCTCTCAGGGCCTACTACATGCTCTTAGGGCCTGCTTCATGCTCTCAGGGCCAGCTACATGCTCTCAGGGCCTGCTGCTTGCTCTCAGGGCCTGCTACATGCTCTCAGGGCCTACTACATGCTCTCAGAGCCTCTCAGGACCTGCTACATGCTCTCAGAGCCTCTCAGGACCTGCTACATGCTCTCAGGGCCCGCCACATCCTCTCAGATGCTCTCAGGGCCTGCTACATGTTCTCAGGGCCTCTCACGGCCTGCTACATGCTCTCAGGGTCTGCAACAGGATCTCAGGGCCTGCTACAGGCTCTCAGGGCCTGTTACATGCTCTCAGAGCCTCTCAGTGCCTGCAACATGCTCTCAGGGCTTCTCAGGGCCTGCTACATGCTCTTAGGGACTGCTACATGCTCTCAAGGCCTCTCAGAACATGCTACATGCTCTCAGAGCCTCTCAGGGCCTGCTACATCCTCTCAGGGCCTGCTACATGCTCTCAGGGCCTGCTACATGCTCTCAGAGCCTCTCAGGGCCTGCTACATGCTCTCAGGGCCTGCTACATGCTCTCAGGGCCTCTCAGGGCCTGCAACATACTCTCAGGGACTGCTACATGCTCTAAGGGGCTGCTACATGCTCCCAGGGCCTGATACAAACTCCTAGGGCCTGATACATGCTCCCAGGGCCTGCTACATGCTCTCAGGGTCTGGTGCACGCTCACAGGGCCTGCTACATGATCTCAAGGCCTGCTACATGCTCTCAGGGCCAGCTGCATGCTCTCAGGGCCAGCTGCATGCTCTCAGGGCCAGCTGCATGCTCTCAGGGTCTGCTGCATGCTCTCAGGGCCTGCTGCATGCTCTCAGGGCCTGCTGCATGCTCTCAGGGCCTGCTGCATGCTCTCAGGATCTGCAAAATGCTCTCAGGGCCTCTCAGGACCTGCTCCCAGAGGCTCTCAGGGCCTGCTACATGTTCTCAGGGCCTCTCACGGCCTGCTACATGCTCTCAGAGGCTCTCAGGGTCTGCAACAGGATCTCAGGGCCTGCTACAGGCTCTCAGGGCCTGTTACATGCTCTCAGAGCCTGCTACATGCTCTCAGGGCCAGCTGCATGCTCTCAGGGTCTGCTGCATGCTCTCAGGGTCTGCTGCATGCTCTCAGGGTCTGCTGCATGCTCTCAGGGCCAGCTGCATGCTCTCAGGGTCTGCTGCATGCTCTCAGGTTCTGCTGCATGCTCTCAGGGCCTGCTGCATGCTCTCAGGGCCTGCTGCATGCTCTCAGGGCCTGCTGCATGCTCTCAGTGCCAGCTACATGCTCTCAGGGCCAGCTACATGCTCTCAGGGCCTGCTACATGCTCTCAGGGCCTGCTACATGCTCTCAGGGCCTGCTACATGCTCTCAGGGCCTGCTACATGCTCTCAGGGCCTGCTACATGCTCTCAGGGCCTGCTACATGCTCTCAGGATCTGCAAAATGCTCTCAGAGCCTCTCAGGGCCTGCTCCCAGAGGCTCTCAGGGCCTGCTACATGTTCTCAGGGCCTCTCACGGCCTGCTACATGCTCTCAGGGCCTCTCAGGGTCTGCAACAGGATCTCAGGGCCTGCTACAGGCTCTCAGGGCCTGTTACATGCTCTCAGAGCCTGCTACATGCTGTCAGGGCCTGCGACATGCTCTCAGGGCTTCTCAGGGCCTGCTACATACTCTCAGGGCCTGCTACATACTCTCAGGGACTGCTACATACTCTCAGGGACTGCTACATGCTCTCAGGGACTGCTACATGCTCCCAGGGCCTGCTACATGCTCCCAGGGCCTGCTACATGCTCTCAGGGCCTGGTGCACGCTCACAGGGCCTGCTACATGATCTCAAGGCCTGCTACATGCTCTCAGGACCTCTCAGGGACTGCTACTACATGCTCTCAGGGACTGCTTCAGGGACTAAAATACAACCACTCTGCATGAGAGTCTGCCAAATTGCACCAAATAAAGTGCAGGATTTCATGGCTCTCAGGTGAAATCCCAAAAATAGGACTAAAATCCATCGAAAAACATACAGTCAAATGCACTCCCATCGGACTGAATGCAGTAGAATGCCTTCCCCTTTGGACTCCTTACAGTTGAATGCACTCCCAATCGGACTCAATACAGTAGAATGCACGCCCCATCGGACTGCATGCAGCAGAATGCACTCCCCTTCGAAATCCATACAGAAGAATGCACTCCCCATCGGACTCAATACAGTAGATTGCACTCTCCAAATGACTCCATACAGTAGAAAGCCCTCCCCATCGGACTGCATGCAATAGAAAGCACTCCCCATCGGACTCAATACCGTAGAATGCACTCCCCATCAGACTGCATGCAGTAGAATGCACTTCCCATCGGACTCAATACAGTAGAATGCACTCCCCAGCGGACTGTATGCAGTAGAATGAGGCTGAAATCCCAGAAATAAGACTAAATGACCACCACTCTGCTTGAGAGCCTGCCACATTGCACCAAATAAGGTGCAGGATTCCATGGCTCTCAGGTGAAATCCCAATAATAGGACTATAATCCATCGAAATCCATACAGTAGAATGCACTCCCCATCAGACTCCATACAGTAGAATGCACTCCCCATGGGACTCCATACAATAGAATGCACTCCCCATCGGACTGAATGCATTAGAATGCATGCCCCATCGGACTCAATACAGTAGATTGTACCCTCCATCGGATTCCATACAGTAGAATGCCCTCCCCATCGGACTGCATGCAGTAGAATGCACTCTCCATCGGACAGCATGCAGCAGAATGCACACCCCTTCGAAATCCATACAGCCGAATGCACTCCCCATCGGACTCAGTACAGTAGATTGTGCTCCCCATCGGACTCCATACAGTAGAATGCACTTCCCATCGGACTCAATACAGTAGAATGCACTCCCCATCGGACTGTATGCAGTAGAATGAGGCTGAAATCCCAGAAATAGGACTAAAATACCACCACTCTGCCTGAGAGTCTGCCAAATTGCACCAAATAAGGCGCAGGATTCCATGGCTCTCAGGTGAAATACCAATAATAGGACTAAAATCCATCGAAATCCATACAGTCAAATGCACTCCCTACAGTCGAATGCACTCCCATTGGACAGAATGCAGTAGAATGCACTCCCCATAGGACTCCATACAGTAGAATGCACTCCCCATCGGATTCCATACAGTAGAATGCACTCCTCATCGGACTGCATGCAATAGAAAGCACTCCCCGTCGGACTCAATACAGTAGATTGCACTCTCCATCAGACTCTATACAGTAGATTGCACTCTCCATCAGACTTTATACAGTAGATTGCACTCTCCATCGAATTCTATACAGTCAAATGCAATCCCCATTGGCCTCCATACAGTAGAATGCCTTCCCCATTGGACTCCTTACAGTTGAGTGCACTCCCCATCGGACTTAATACAGTAGATTGCACTCACCAAAGGAATCCATGCAGTAGAATGCACTCCCCGTCGGACTGCATGCAGTAGAATACACTCCCCATCGGACTGCATGCAGTAGAATGCACTCCCCATCGGACTGCATGCAGTAGAATGCAATCCCCTTCTAAATCCATACAACCGAATGCACTGCCAATCGGACTCAGCACAGTAGATTGTACTCCACATCGGACATCCTCTCAGGGCCTGTTACATGCTCTCATGCACTGCTACATGCTCTCAGGGATTGCTTCAGGGACTAAAATACCACCACTCTGCATGAGAGTCTGCCAAATTGCACCAAATAAGGTGCAGGATTCCATGGCTCTCAGGTGAAGTCCCAATAATAGGACTAAAATCCATTGAAATTCATACAGTCGAATGCACTCCCATCAGACTGAATGCAGTAGAATGCACTCCCCATCGGACTCTATATAGTAGAATGCACTCCCCATGGGACTCCATAGAGTAGAATGCATGCCCCATCGGACTCAATACAGTAGATTGCACTCTCCCTCGGATTCAATACAGTAGCATGCCCTCCCCATCGGACTGCATGCAGTAGAAAGCACTCCCCATCGGACTCACAGGGGGGCGTCAGTATGTTGTAGGGCCCCCACGGAGGGTCCCCAAACTGGGGTTAAAGTTTGTGGATCCTGGGCAGAAAGTTGAATTTTGGAAGAAAAACCATAGTTTTGGACTTAGAAAAATTTCGAGATGAAACAGACTTCCAGGCAGGGGAGCGTCTCAGGAGGTGTACCCAGGACGCTTCCAGGAGCCTGGGTACACTTTTCAGAAAGTACCGTTGGGACTTAGTCATTTTTTGAAGATTTTAGAACTTAGCCTGATTTTTGGATTTTTCACCAAAAATCGGATTTCCCCTTCTCCCACCACTTAGGGGTGTCAATATGTTGTGGGACCCCGAGGGAGAGTGCCCTACTCCATACAGTAGAATGCACTT
This sequence comes from Dendrobates tinctorius, assembly GCF_039654945.1. Taxonomy (NCBI): domain Eukaryota; kingdom Metazoa; phylum Chordata; class Amphibia; order Anura; family Dendrobatidae; genus Dendrobates; species Dendrobates tinctorius. Next base: position 43,659,775 of record NW_027361704.1, on the reverse strand, counting down.
TCCATCGGACTGCATGCAGTAGAATGCACTCCCCATCGGACTGCATGCAGCAGAATGCACACCCCTTCAAAATCCATACAGCCGATTGCACTCCCCATCGGACTCAGTACAGTAGATTGTACTGCCCATCGGACTCCATACAGTAGGATGCACTAACCATCAGACTGCATGCAGCAGAATGCACTCCCCATCGGACTGTATGCAGCAGAATGAGGCTGAAATCCCAGAAATAGGACTAAAACACCACCACTCTGCCTGAGAGTCTGCCAAATTGCACCAAATAAGGTGCAGGATTCCATGGCTCTCAGGTGAAATCCCAAAAATAGGACTAAAATCCATCGAAATCCATACAGTCTAATGCACTCCCCATTGGCCTCCATACAGTAGAATGCCTTCCCCATTGGACTCCTTACAGTTGAATGCACTTCCCATCGGACTGCATGCAGTAGAATGCACTCCCCATCGGACTGCATGCAGTAGAATGCACTCCCCATTGGACTGCATGCAGCAGAATGCACACCCCTTCAAAATCCATACAGCCGATTGCACTCCCCATCGGACTCAGTACAGTAGATTGTACTGCCCATCGGACTCCATACAGTAGAATGCACTCCCCATTGGACTCCATACAGTAGGATGCACTCCCCATTAGACTGCATGCAGTAGAATGCATTTCCCATCTGACTCAATACAGTAGAATGCACTCCCCATCGGACTGTATGCAGCAGAATGAGGCTGAAATCCCAGAAATAGGACTAAAATTGTACTGCCCATTGGACTCCATACAGTAGAATGCACTCCCCATTGGACTCCATACAGTAGGATGCACTCCCCATCAGACTGCATGCAGTAGAATGCACTCCCCATCGGACTATATGCAGCAGAATGAGGCTGAAATCCCAGAAATAGGACTAAAACACCACCACTCTGCCTGAGAGTCTGCCAAATTGCACCAAATAAGGTGCAGGATTCCATGGCTCTCAGGTGAAATCCCAAAAATAGGACTAAAATCCATCAAAATCCATACTGTAGAATGCACTCCCCATGGGACTCCATACAGTAGGATGCACTCCCCATCAGACTGCATGCAGTAGAATGCACTCCCTATTGGACTGTATGCAGCAGAATGAGGCTGAAATCCCAGAAATAAGCCTAAAACACCACCACTCTGCCTGAGAGTCTGCCAAATTGCACCAAATAAGGTGCAGGATTCCATGGCTTTCAGGTGAAATCCCAAAAATAGGACTAAAATCCTTCGAAATCCATACTGTAGAATGCACTCCCCATGGGACTCCATACAGTAGAATGCACTCCCCATCGGACTGAATGCAGTAGAATGCACGCCCCATCGGACTCAATACAGTAGATTGCACTCTCCATCGAAATCCATACAGTCGAATGCACTCCACCATTGGCCTCCATACAGTAGAATGCCTTCCCCATTGGACTCCTTACAGTTGAATGCACTTCCCATTGGACTGCATGCAGCAGAATGCACACCCCTTCAAAATCCATACAGCCGATTGCACTCCCCATCGGACTCAGTACAGTAGATTGTACTGCCCATCGGACTCCATACAGTAGAATGCACTCCCCATTGGACTCCATACAGTAGGATGCACTCCCCATCAGACTGCATGCAGTAGAATGCATTTCCTATCTGACTCAATACAGTAGAATGCACTCCCCATCGGACTGTATGCAGCAGAATGAGGCTGAAATCCCAGAAATAGGACTAAAATACCACCACTCTGCCTGAGAGTCTGCCAAATTGCACCAAATAAGGTGCAAGATTTCATGGCTCTCAGGTGAAGTCCCAATAATAGGACTAAAATCCATCAAAATCCATACAGTCGAATGCACTCCCATCGGACTGAATGCAGTAGAATGCACTCCCCATCGGACTCTATACAGTAGACTGCACTCCCCATGGGACTCCATAGAGTAGAATGCACGCCCCATCGGACTCAATACAGTAGATTGCACTCTCCATCGGATTCAATCCAGTAGCATGCCCTCCCCATCGGACAGCATGCAGTAGAAAACACTCCCCATCAGCTCACAGGGGGGCGTCAGTATGTTGTAGGGCCCCCAGGGAGGGTCCCTAAACTGGGGTTAAAGTTTGTGGATCCTGGGCAAAAAGTTGAATTTTGGAAGAAAAACCATAGTTTGGGACTTAGAAAAATTTCGAGATGAAACAGACTTCGAGGCAGGGGAGCTTCTCAGGAGCTGTACCCAGGAGGCTTCCAGGAGCCTGGGTTCAGAAAGAGTCCTTGGGACTTAGTCATTTTTTCAGGATTTTTGGACTTAGACTGATTTTCCATACAGCCGAATGCACTCCCCATCGGACTCAGTACAGTAGATTGTGCTCCCCATCGGACTCCATATAGTAGAATGCACTCCCCATTGGACTCCATACAGTAGAATGCACTCCCAATCAGACTGCATGCAGTAGAATGCACTTCCCATCGGACTCAATACAGTAGAATGCACTCCCCATCGGACTGTATGCAGTAGAATGAGGCTGAAATCCCAGAAATAGGTCTAAAATACCACCACTCTGCCTGAGAGTCTGCCAAATTGCACCAAATAAGGTGCAGGATTCCATGGCTCTCAGGTGAAATCCCAAAAATAGGAGTAAAATCCATCAAAATCCATACAGTCAAATGTACTCCCATCGTACTGAATGCAGTAGAATGCACTCCCCAACAGACTCTATACAGTAGAATGCACTCCCCATGGGACTCCATAGAGTAGAATGCACGCCCCATCGGACTCAATACAGTAGATTGCACTCTCCATCGGATTCAATACAGTAGCATGCCCTCCCCATCGAACTGCATGCAGTAGAAAACACTCCCCATCGGACTCACAGGGGGGCATCAGTATGTTGTAGGGCCCCCAGGGAGGGTCCCTAAACTGGGGTTAAAGTTTGTGGATCCTGGGCGGAAAGTTGAATTTTGGAAGAAAAACGATATTTTGGGACTTAGAAAAATTTCGAGATGAGACAGACTTCCAGGCAGGGGGGAGTCTCAGGAGGTGTACCCAGGAGGCTTCCAGGAGCCTGGGTACACTTTTCAGAAAGTACCGTTGGGACTTAGTCAATTTTTCAAGATTTTTGGACTTAGCCTGATTTTTGGATTTTTGACCAAAAATCAGTTTTCCCCTTCTCCCACCACTTAAGGGTGTCAATATGTTGTGGGGCTCCGAGGGAGAGTGCCCTACTCCATACAGTAGAATGCACTTCCCATCGGACTGCATGCAGTAGAATGCACTCTCCATTGGACTGCATGCAGCAGAATGCACACCCTTTCAAAATCCATACAGCCGATTGCACTCCCCATCGGACTCAGTACAGTAGATTGTACTGCCCATCGGACTCCATACATGAGAATGCACTCCCCATCAGACTGCATGCAGTAGAATGCACATCCCATCGGACTTAATATAGTAGAATGCACTCCCCATTGGACTGTATGCAGTACAATGAGGCTGAAATCCCAGATATAGGACTAAAACACCACTACTCTGCCTGAGAGCCTCCCACATTTCATCAGAAAAGGTGCAGGATTCCATGGCTCTCAAGTGAAGTCCCAATAATAGGACTAAAATCCATCGAAATCCATACAGTCGAATGTACTCCCCATCGGACTCCATACAGTAGAATGCCTTCCCCATTGGACTCCTTACAGTTGAATGCTCTCCCCATCGGACTCCATTGCACTCTCCAAAGGACTCCATACAGTAGAATGCACTCCCCATCGGACTGCATGCAGTAGAATGTACTCCCCATCGGACTGCATGCAGCATAATGCACACCCCTTCGAAATCCATACAGCCGAATGCACTCCCCATCAGACTCAGTACAGTAGATTGTACTCTCCATTGGACTCCATACAGCCGAATGCACTCCCCATCAGACTCAGTACAGTATATTGTACTGCCCATCGGACTTTTTACAGTAGAATGCACTCCCCATCGGACTCCATACAGTAGAATGCACTCCCCATCGGACAGCATGCAGCATAATGCACACCCCTTCGAAATCCATACAGCAGAATGCACTCCCTATCGGACTCAGTACAGTATATTGTACGGCCCATCGGACTCCTTACAGTAGAATGCACTCTCCATTGGACTCCATACAGTAGAATGCACTCCCCATCAGACCGCATGCAGTAGAATGCACTTCTCATCGGACTCAATACAGTAGATTGCACTCCCCATCGGACTGTATGCAGTAGAATGAGGCTGAAATCCCAGAAATAGGACTAAAACACCACCACTCTGCCTGAGAGCCTCCCACATTGCACCAAATAAGGTGCAGGATTCCAAGGCTCTCAGGCTGAAATCCTAGAAATAGGACTAAAATCCATCAAAATGCATACAGTTGAATGCACTCCCTACAGTCGAATGTACTCCCATCGGACTGAATGCAGTAGAATGCACTCCCCATCGGACTCTATACAGTAGAATGCACTCCCCATCGGACTGAATGCAGCAGAAAGCACTCCCCATCGGACTCAATACAGTAGGTTGCACTCTCCATCAGACTCTCTACAGTAGATTGCACTCTCCATCGAAATCCATACAGTCAAATGCACTCCCCATTGGCCTCCATACAGTAGAATGCCTTCCCCATTGGACTCCTTACAGTTGAATGCACTCCCCACCGGACTCAATACAGTAGATTGCACTCTCCGAAGGACTCCATACAGTAGAATGCACTCCCCATCGGACGGCATGCAATAGAATGTACTCCCCATAGGACTGCATGCAGCAGATTGCACTCCCCATCAGACTTTATGCAGTAGAATGAGGCTAAAATCCCAGAAATAGGACTAAAACACCACCACTCTGCCTGGGAGTCTGCCAAATTGCACCAAATAAGGTGCAGGATTCCATGGCTCTCAGGTGAAATCCTAGAAATAGGACTAAAATCGATCGAAATCCATACAGTCGAATGCACTCCCCATCGGACTCCATACAGTAGAATGCACTCCCCATGGGACTCCATACAGTAGAATGCACTCCCCATCTGATTGAATGCAGCAGAATGCACGCCCCATCGGACTCAATACAGTAGAATGCACTCCCCATCGGACTGCATGCAGTAGAATGCACTCCCCATTGGACTGCATGCAGCAGAATGCACACCCCTTCAAAATCCATACAGCCGATTGCACTCCCCATCGGACTCAGTACAGTAGAATGCACTCCCCATTGGACTCCATACAGTGGGATGCACTCCCCATCAGACTGCATGCAGTAGAATGCATTTCCCATCTGACTCAATACAGTAGAATGCACTCCCCATCGGACTGTATGCAGCAGAATGAGGCTGAAATCCCAGAAATAGGACTAAAACACCACCACTCTGCCTGAGAGTCTGCCAAATTGCACTAAATAAGGTGCAGGATTCCATGGCTCTCAGGTGAAGTCCCAATAATAGGACTAAAATCCATCGAAATCCATACAGTCGAATGCACTCCCATCGGACTGCATGCAGTAGAATGCACTCCCCATCGGACTCCATAGAGTAGAATGCACACCCCATCGGACTCAATACAGTAGCATGCCCTCCCCATCGGACTGCATGCAGTAGAAAGCACTCCCCATCGGACTCACAGGGGGGCATCAGTATGTTGTAGGGCCCCCAGGGAGGGTCCCCAAGCTGGGGTTAAAGTTTGTGGATCCTGGGCGGAAAGTTGAATTTTGAAAGAAAAACCATATTTTGGGACTTAGAAAAATTTCGAGATGAAACAGACTTCCAGGCAGGGGAGCGTCTCAGGAGGATTACCCAGGAGGCTTCCATGAGCCTGGATACACTTTTCAGAAAGTACCATCGGGACTTAGTCAAATTTTCAAGATTTTTGGACTTAGACTGATTTTTGTTCAAAAATCAGATTTCCCCTTCTCCCACCACTTAGGTAGAAGGCCAATGGGGAGTGCATTCGACTGTATGCAGTCCAATTTGGAGTGCATTGTACTGTATGCAGGCCGATGGGGAGTGCATTTTTCTGTATGGAGGCCGATGGGGAGTGCATTTGACTGTACGGATGCCAATGGGGATTGCATTCTACTGTATGGAGTCTGATGGAAAGTGTATTCTAATGTGTTGAGTATGATGGGGAGTGCATTGTACTGTATGGAGGCCAATGGGGAGTGCATTCTACTGTATGGAGGCAAATGGGGAGTGCATTCGACTGTATGCAGTCCGATGGGGAGTGCATTCTACTGAATGGAGGCCAATGGGGAGTGCATTCTACTGTATGCATTCCAATGGGGACTGCATTCTACTGTAGGTAGGCTGATGGGGAGTGCATTTGACTGTATGAAGGCAGACGGGAAGTGCATTCGACTGTACGAAGGTCGAGGGTGAGTGCATTCTACTGTATTGAGTCTGATGGGAAGTGCATTCTACAGAATAAAGGCCTATAGGGAGTGCATTCTACTGTTTGGAGGCTGATGGGGAGTGCATTTGACTGTATGGAGGCCATATATAGTATTTATGGCTCCATTCCCCTCCTAGTATATATAGCCCCATCATCCTCTCCCTAGTGTATATGGCCCCATCATCCTCCTCCTCCTATATATGGCCTTATCCTTCCAGTATATATATGGCCCCATCCTCCTCCTCCTTGTATATATATGGCCCCATCATCCTCTACCTAGTATATATGGCCCCATCATCCTACTAGTATATATGGCTCCATCATCCTCTTCCTAGTATATATAGCCCCATCATCCTTTCCCTAGTATATATGGCCCCCATCATCCTCCTCCTCCTATATATGGCCCCATCATCCTCCTCCTCCTATATATGGCCCCATCATCCTCCTCCTATATATGACCCCATCATCCTCTTAGTATATATGGCCCCCATCATCCTCCTCCTCCTATATATGGCCCCATCATCCTCCTCCTCCTATATATGGCCCCATCATCCTCCTCCTATACATGACCCCATCATCCTCTTAGTATATATGGCCCCATCATCCTCCTCCTATATATGGCCCCTTCATCCTCCTCCTATATATGGCCCCATCATCCTCCTCCTATATATGGCCCCATCAGCCTTCAGGTCTCCCACCATTTTAAGTCCTTTTAAAGCAGGCTGCCTGCCACTCAAAGCCCCTTTTCTCCCCTTCATCATTATGAATCTTCCCATAGTCCTTAGCGACTAAAGATTATATGGCTCTACCACATCAATCCGAAGTCTCTTAAACCACTAGTGTCCCACCCTTAACACTAAGACACCCACCATTCACCTATGGGCTCCCAGTTCTTTTAAACAATTAAATTGAAGACAAACATATGCTTAGTTAAAAAGAAAAACAAAATTTATTGAACAAACCCCATCACATCAAATCAGTGCAAACATAGTGATGTAGGTTGAATAAAGACCTAGGTCCATCACGTTCAACCTTTCTCCCCCAATTGTACTCCCCATACCAACACTACACTAACTTACTGGGACTAGGCCTCACAAATGAATAGTATTACTGCACTATTACAATCTAATATATAAAGCGCAAGTGTGTGTATGTCCAGGATAGGCATGGTGGATATGTATGATGGGTGTATGGGCACGGGACTATGGGATGGCGGATATGTATGATGGGTATATGGGCACGGGACTATGGGATGGATGATGTGGATGGGTATATGGGCCCGGGACTATGGGATGGAGGATATGTATGATGGGTATATGGGCACGGGACTATGGGATGGATGATGTGTGATGGGTATATGGGCCCGGGACTATGGGATGTAGGATGTGTATTATGGGTATATGTGCACAGGACTATGGGATGGAGGACATGTATGATGGGTATATGGGCACAGGAGTATGGGATGGCGGATATGTATGATGGGTATATGGGCATGGGACTATGGGAAGGAGGATGTGTGATGGGTATATGGGCCCGGGACTGTGGGATGGAAGATATGTATGATGGGTACATGGGCACGGGACTATGGGATGGAGGATGTGTATTATGGGTATATGGGCACGGGACTATGGGATGGAGGACATGTATGATGGGTATATGGGCACGGGACTATGGGATGGCGGATATGTATATGGGCACGGGACTATGGGATGGAGGATGTGTGATGGGTATATGGGCATGGGACTATGGGATGGAGGATATGTATGATGGGTATATGGGCACGGGACTATGGGATGGACAATATGTATGATGGGTATATGGGCACAGGAGTATGGGATGGAGGATATATATGATGGGTATATGGGCACGGGACTATGGGATGGTGGATATGTGTGATGGGTATATGGGCATGGGACTATGGGATGGAGGATATGTATGATGGGTATATGTGCACGGGACTATGGGATGGAGGACATGTATGATGGGTATATGGGCACGGGAGTATGGGATGGAGAATATGTATGATGGGTATATGGGCACGGGACTATGGGATGGAGGATAATTATAATTTGCTATAACTAACCACAGTTAGTTACTATGCCTGGGCAGCACCGGGCTCTTCAGCTAGTTACATATAAGCCAGTTTATAATATTTAATTAGTTTTATTTTTGTATTACTGTTATGGTATTACTAAAATCCCTGTACCTAAATCTGTTGATCCAGAAGAAGGCAAAAACCCCAGGATACATTCAGCCAATTTGCACCACGGAGAAAAATTCAATCTTGACCCCTAGAAAGGCGATCGGTACAAGAACCCTGGATCAAAAAGACTACTATAGGTGTAACATTTTGTCTAATTTAACTATAACCCACAATGTTATGGGTATCGAGGAAATCATCCAGCCCTTTTTTTGAAAGCTGTTATAATGTCGGCCATCACTACCTCATGTGATCGTCATTCCACAGCCTGACTGCTCTGACTGTAAAGAACCCTTTTCTGTTTACGAACATGTATTAATACAGTATAACAAAAAATAGGTCTTCAAATTTGAATTTCCGCTCCTTAAAGAAGAAGTGCAGTGCTGAGACGTCTTCCAGGTGTTAAATTTCCCTATTAAATAAAGCATTTTTCTATGTATTGTAGGGATGTGACTCGCAGCGGGAGACAAACATGAGGCACGTTCCTTTAAAAGTTCACAGGGTTTATTGCTCCATAAACCATAGACAGCACATAAACAGTCCTTAGCTGGGCTGTGTTCCCTCAGGTCCTGTGCACACAGGTCAGGGCAATGTCCAGAGCAGCGCTCTATCTGCAGCCGCAGACACAGGAAGGCTTCTCCTTCCTTGGAACCCAGACCACTTTCGGTAGTGTCCCAGCTGGACACATGGAAGTCTGTCCACACTCTCACAGACTCCCTCACCCTCACACATGTGCCAAACACCTCAATTACACAGCCCTGTAACCACACCCACAGGTGATCACATGGCTTTGACATCACTAAAGGTTGTATTGCACATAGACACACACAGGCTTCCCTGACACAGTGTAACAGAAATATCAGCAGTACCTCTGCTGATCAATACACCCTGGAGCCTGCATCCCAAGGCCACCCACCTTGAGACCCATAATGGTCATTTAGGACCCTGCTCCTGTTACCACACTGAATGTGCCTGTACACCAGTCCTGGGACACCCACACAGCGCCCCCTAGCGGACATAGTGGTCACTACACCACAGTATGTTCACATTGTGGGGCGTCATAATTCCTTTTTTCTGTCTCCATGCAGAGAGTTGGGGCAGCCACGGCCTCGATGTGAATGCTGCATCATGACATCTGATTCTCAAGCTGCTCCTAGGAGCCTGATAAACACATGCCCTGATGTTGCACTCACATCGTGGCCACGACTCACTCCGCTCTCTGCACGGAGGCAGAGAAAGGGGAAACAAGGCAGTGATTGAATGTATTTAGAAAAATGCTCTATTTAATAGGGTAGATGTAACACTGGGAAGTTGTCCCAGTGCTGCACTTCTTTAAGTTAAAACAATATCTGCTTTATTAAGCAGCCCCCATCCCACCAACCCCCACAAATCAATGTGTTTATGTGCATTCAAACATACAATTGCCAAGAAATAAAACATACGGTCATTCTTAAACACTCCTGACAGGTCGTAAGGTATGTCAGAATTTTCTGATCACAGAAGGGCTCACAAGTGAGACCTAATATGATCAAAAGCTTTTGACATACCCAACAAAATCCATAGAAGTGTCCATTCAATAGAATAAGTGTCCTTATAAGAGTGTATTGTCCATTGTCCTGTTCTAAGTCAAACACTTTTTCCATTTTTCAAAAATATCCTTCACCCTCGGCAAGTTACTTTTCCAAAGTTTCTGTGCAATACATCTCTTCACCTCCTCTTCATCTGGATGATCATCCTTAAGAAGTCCAAATATATAGTCCACTCGCATTCTGTTCTGTCTCCTCCTCCACCTATCATACAGATGTGGTCCATTCAGTGGGAACTTGTCCTGGCATTGTTTTAACGTCTCAGCAGTTAGGGGATACAGGGAAATAAATCTTTGAAAATCCTCGTCTTTGGTCTCTATGGTGGGAGGTCCAGGCTTATTTTCTTTTTCTTGATTAAACTTTTCTTCTTTTTCAATTGCAGCTCTGTAAATGACACATATATATTTAATTGAAGAAAAAAACAGAAAAATGCAATATTTGTGAAAGATTGATCAAACAAAAATATTCTTCTTTTCAAGTACTTACAGTGAGAAGTGGAAGGCTTCTCTTGCAGTCTGTCGAGAGTCTGTGTTGTCATCATGGATACCTTCACCATATTTTCCATCAATAATATTAAATATGCTCAAAATAAAGAAAACAAAATGATAATAGTCACAGGAATAGAGCAGCACAACCATTAAACTGAGAAATGGCGCCAGCAGGCAGGTGCTAAATTCAGGACTCATAATAGAGGACATAAGGGATAAGCTTTAGTACTCCATGGTAAAGTAAAATCAATGCAGTATTTTTATTCCATCATACAAGATGAAAAATGTTGTGACATCACACCAACTCACTCCATTATGTTCAAGCATGAGATGGATGTGTGAGGTGCTGAAACGTCATAACATGTATTCTCTCCTAAGATGGAATAAAAACACAGGGTTGATTCAGCTTTACCTTGGCATGCTGTAGTTCAGAGGTCTCAAACTGCATTCCTCAAGGGCCACAAACAAGTCATGTTTTCACGATTTCCTTGTATTGCACGGGTGATCATTTCATCACCTGCACAGATAATGATTCCAGCACCTTGTGCAATGCTATGGAAATCTTGAAAACACGCATGGTTTGCGGCCCTCAAGGAATGCAGTTTGAAAGCCCTGCTTTAGGTTATTCCTTATAAGATAGAAAGATACATGGGTAAGAACAGACATAGATGATAACTTTAAAGGAGAAATAAAAGAATCAAGATGACGGGAACACATTTTGGCAGTGGCCCTCCATCTGTCTATTGGTTTTCTTGCCTTTAACCCCTTCCTGACATGAGACGTACTATCCCGTCCATGGGACCCGGGCCCCTATGCCCATGGACGGGATAGTACGTCTAGCGCGATCAGCGGCGCCCAAGTGGTGAGCGCCGCTGATCGCGGCCGGGTGTCAGCTGATTATCACAGCTGACACCCGGCACAATGTGTCAGGGGCGGTCACGGACCGCCCCCGACACGTTAACCCCTTGCACACCGCGATCAAACATGGGAAAGGGAAGCATCGGCAGGGAGGGGGCTCCCTCCGTGCTTCCCTGAGCCCCCCACGGCAGCGCAATGTGCAGCGCTGCTGCGGGGGGCTCCTTTCCTCCAGGCCCCCGAATCCAAGATGGCGATGGGGGCCTTCGGGGGCCTGAGGAAGCTGGCTTCCTCAGTGCCTGCAAAGCGCAGGCATGAGGAAGCCTTCTGCAGTGCCTGTGTCAGATCGCTGATCTGTCACAGTGATCTGTGATGTGACAGATCAGCGATCTGTCACAGGACAGTGATGTCCCACCTGGGACTATTTAATAAAGCTAAAAAAAAAAAAAAAAAAAGTGTTAAAATAATTAAAACAAAATCGCCAAATAAATTAGAAAAAAAAAAAAAATATTCCCCCAATAAATCCATTTTTTGGAAATAATAATAAAAAAAAACAATAAAAGTACACATATTAGGTATCGCCGCGTCCGTAATGACCCGCCCTATAAAACTGTCCCATTAGCTAACCCCGTTAGCGAACCCCTTAAAAAATAAAAATAAAAAACGAAGCAAAAAATAATGATTTATTATCATACCGCCAAACAAAAAGTGTAATAACGCGCGATCAAAAAGACGCATATAAATATCCATGGTACCGCTGAAAACGTCATCTTGTCCCGCAAAAAACGAGCCGCCACACAGCATCATCAGCGAAAAAATAAAAAAGTTATAGCTTGCAGAATAAAGCGATGCAAAAATAATTATTTTTTATATAAAATAGTTTTCATTGCATAAAACCGACAAAAACATAAAAAAATGACTTAAATGAGGTATCGCTGTATCCGTACTGACCCGAAGAATAAAAGCGCTTTATCAATTTTACCGCACGCGGAACGGTGTAAGCGCACCCCCCCAAAAGAAATTCATGAAACGCTGGTTTTCGTTCATTCTGTGTCCAAAAATAGGAATAAAAAGCGATCAAAAAATGTCACGTGCCCGAAAATGGTACCAATAAAAACGTCAACTCGTCCCGCAAAAAATAAGACCTCACATGACTCGGTGGGTCAAAATACGGAAAAATTATAGCTCTCAATATGTGGTGATGCAAAAACAATTTTTACAATAAAAAGCGTCTTTTAGCGTGCGACAGCTGCCAAATATAAAAACCGCCATAAATAGTAAATCAAACCCCCCGTCATCACCCCCTTAGTTAGGGAAAAATAATAAAATTTAAAAAAAAGTATTTATCTCCATTTTCCCGTTAGGGTTAGGGTTAGGGTTAGGGCTAGGGTTAGGGTTAGGGCTAGGGTTAGGGTTACGGTTAGGGCTAGGGTTAGGGCTGTAGTTATAATTGGGGGGTTTCCACTGTTTGGGCACATCAGGGGCTCTCCAAATGCAACATGGCGTCTGATCTCAATTCTAGCCAATTCTGAGTTGAAAAAGTCAAATGTTGCTCCTTCCCTTCCAAGCTCTGCCATGCGCCCAAACAGTGTTTTACCCCACATGTAGGGTATCAACCTACTCAGGACAAATTGCAAAACAATTTTTGGGGTCCAATTTCTCCTGTTACCCTTAGGAAAATAAAAAATTGGGGGCAAAAATATCATTTTTGTGGAAAAAAATGATTTTTTTATTTTCATGTCCGAGTGTTATAAACTTCTGTGAAGCACTTGGGGGTTCAAAGTGCTCACCACACATCTAGATAAGTTCCGTGGGGGGTCTAGTGTCCAAAATGGGGTCACTTGTGGGGAGTTTCAATAGTTTAGGTACATCAGGGGCTCTCCAAACGCACATGACACCCGCAGACCATTCCATCAAAGTCTGCATTCCAAAACGTCACTGCTTCCCTTCCAAGCCCCGACGTGTGTCCATACAGTGGTTTTCTCCCACATATGGGGTGTCAGCGTACTCAGGCCAAATTGGACAACAACTTTTGGGGGTCCAATTTCTCCTGTTACCCTTGGGAAAATGAAAAAATTGGGGACTAATTGATCATGTTTCTGGAAAAAATACGATTTTTTTATTTTCATGCCCTGGCATTATAAACTTCTGTGAAGCTCTTGGGGGTTCAAAGTGCTCACCTCACATCTAGATAAGTTCCGTAGTGGGTCTAGTTTTAAAAATGGGGTCATTTGTGGGGGGTTTCCACTGTTTAGGTACATTAGGGGCTCTCCAAAGGCAACATGACACCCGCAGACCATTCCATCAAAGTCTGCATTCCAAAACGTCACTACTTCCCTTCCGAGCCCCGACGTGTGCCCATACAGTAGTTTTCTCCCACATATGGGGTATCAGCATACTCAGGACAACTTGGACAACAACTTTTGGGGTCCAATTTCTCCTGGTACCCTTGGGAAAATAAAAAAATGGTGACTAAAAGATCATGTTTGTGGAAAAAATACGAATTTTTTATTTTCACGCCCGGGCGTTATAAACTTCTGTGAAGCACTGGGGGGTTCAAAGTGCTCACCACACATCTAGATAAGTTCCTTGGGGGGTCTAGTTTACAAAATGGTGTCATTTGTGGGGGGTTTCCACTGTTTAGGTACATTAGGGGCTCTCCAAAGGCAACATGACACCCGCAGACCATTCCATCAAAGTCTGCATTCCAAAACGTCACTACTTCCCTTCCGAGCCCCGACGTGTGCCCATACAGTAGTTTTCTCCCACATATGGGGTATCAGCATACTCAGGACAAATTGGACAACAAGTTTTGGGGTCCAATTTCTCCTGGTACCCTTGGGAAAATAAAAAAATGGTGACTAAAAGATCATGTTTGTGGAAAAAATACGAATTTTTTATTTTCACGCCCGGGCGTTATAAACTTCTGTGAAGCACTGGGGGGTTCAAAGTGCTCACCACATATCTAGATAAGTTCCTTGGGGGTCTAGTTTACAAAATGGTGTCATTTGTGGGGGGTTTCCACTGTTTAGGTACATTAGGGGCTCTCCAAAGGCAACATGACACCCGCAGACCATTCCATCAAAGTCTGCATTCCAAAACGTCACTACTTCCCTTCCGAGCCCCGACGTGTGCCCATACAGTAGTTTTCTCCCACATATGGGGTATCAGCATACTCAGGACAAATTGGACAACAACTTTTGGGGTCCAATTTCTCCTGGTACCCTTGGGAAAATAAAAAAATGGTGACTAAAAGATCATGTTTGTGGAAAAAATACGAATTTTTTATTTTCACGCCCGGGCATTATAAACTTCTGTGAAGCACTGGGGGGGTCAAAGTGCTCACCACACATCTAGATAAGTTCCTTAGGGGGTCTAGTTTCCAAAATGGTGTCATTTGTGGGGGGTTTCCACTGTTTTGGTACATCAGGGGTTTTCCAAACGCGACATGGTGTCCGATCTCAATTCCAGCCAAAAACGTCAAATGGCGCTGCTTCCCTTCCGAGTTCTGCCATGCGCCCAAATAGTGGTTTACCCCCACATGGGGGTATCAGCGTACTCAGGACAAATTGCACAATAACTTTTAGGGTCCTGTTACCCTTGGGAAAATAAGAATTGAGGGTGAAAAGATCATTTTTGTGGAAAAAATATGATTTTTTAATTGTATGGCTTTATGTTATATACTTCTGTGAAGCCCATGGGGGTTCAAAGTTCTCACCACACATCTAGATAAGTTCCTTAGGGGGTCTAGTTTCCAAAATGGTGTCATTTGTGGTGGGTTTCCACTGTTTTGGTACATCAGGGGTTTTCCAAACGCGACATGGTGTCCGATTTCAATTCCAGCCAAAACCGTCAAATGGCGCTGCTTCCCTTCCGAGCTCTGCCATGCGCCCAAATAGTGGTTTACCCCCACATGTGGGGTATCAGCGTACTCAGGACAAATTGCACGATAACTTTTAGGGTCCTGTTACCCTTGGGAAAATAAGAATTGAGGGTGAAAAGATCATTTTTGTGGAAAAAATATGATTTTTTAATTGTATGGCTTTATGTTATATACTTCTGTGAAGCCCATGGGGGTTCAAAGTTCTCACCACACATCTAGATAAGTTCCTTAGGGGGTCTAGTTTCCAAAATGGTGTCATTTGTGGTGGGTTTCCACTGTTTTGGTACATCAGGGGTTTTCCAAACGCGACATGGTGTCCGATTTCAATTCCAGCCAAAACCGTCAAATGGCGCTGCTTCCCTTCCGAGCTCTGCCATGCGCCCAAATAGTGGTTTACCCCCACATGTGGGGTATCAGCGCACTCAGGACAAATTGCACAATAACTTTTAGGGTCCTGTTACCCTTGGGAAAATAAGAATTGAGGGTGAAAAGATCATTTTTGTGGAAAAAATATGATTTTTTAATTGTATGGCTTTATGTTATATACTTCTGTGAAGCCCATGGGGGTTCAAAGTTCTCACCACACATCTAGATAAGTTCCTTAGGGGGTCTAGTTTCCAAAATGGTGTCATTTGTGGTGGGTTTCCACTGTTTTGGTACATCAGGGGTTTTCCAAACGCGACATGGTGTCCGATTTCAATTCCAGCCAAAACCGTCAAATGGCGCTGCTTCCCTTCCGAGCTCTGCCATGCGCCCAAATAGTGGTTTACCCCCACATGTGGGGTATCAGCGTACTCAGGACAAATTGCACAATAACTTTTAGGGTCCTGTTACCCTTGGGAAAATAAAAATTGGGGTGAAAAGATCATTTTTGTGGAAAAAATATGATTTTTTAATTGTACCGCTGTACGCTATAAACTTCTGTAAAGCCCTTGTGGGTTCAAAGTTCTCACCACATATCTAGATAAGTTCCTTGGGGGGTCTAGTTTCCAAAATGGGGTCACTTGTAGGGGGTTTCCACTGTTTAGGTACATCAGGGACTCTCCAAACGTGACATGGCGTCCAATCTGAATTCCAGCCAATTTTGCATTGAAAAAGTCAAACGGCGCTCCTTCCATTCTGAGCTCTGCCATGCACCGAAACAGTGGTTCCCCCCCACATATCAGGTATCTGCGTACTCAGGACAAATTGCACAATAACTTTTGAAGTCCAATTGCTCCTGTTACCCTTGGTAAAATAAAAAAAATTGAACCTGAAGTATTTTTTTTATGAAAAAAAGTTAGATGTTCATTTTTTTTTAGATATTCAAAAAAATTCCTGTGACAAGGCTCTTTCCTGCCCCATCCTCTATCTCTGGAACCTCATTATCCTGTGCTGGGGAGAGGGTGATCTTTGATAATTAGATAGGTATATGAATAAAATGACCATTAGTATACAATCAGGTGATGCATGCAGAAACTAGCTATAGACTGGTTCATAATTTTGATGCATTCACCTTTTAGTCCAGATCACTTCCTCTTTGTCAGTTGTGTCCACTTGGAGTCTTCAGTCTCCTTCCCTGCTGAGACATCTTCCTGGTGTTAAATTTCCCTATTAAATAAAGCATTTTTCTATGTATGTTCACATTGTGGGGCATCATAATTCCTTTTTTCTGTCTCCATGCAGAGTTGGGGCAACCACGGCCTCGATGTGAATGCTGCATCATGACATCTGATTCTCAAGCTGCTCCTAGGAGTCGGATAAACACATGCCCTGATGTTGCACTCACATCGTGGCCACGACTCACTCCGCTCTCTGCACGGTGGCAGAGAAAGGGGAAACAAGGCAGTCCCACGATGTGAATGTATTTAGAAAACCGGATTACTTACCGGTAATACTCTTTTGTAGAGTCCACGACAGCACCCACTGAGAGAGGGGATCCGCCCCAGGAACAGGAAACCTACAGAGAGATAAATGGGGCGGTCCCCCTCGCTCCCTCAGTTTGTATTACCGAGAACAACGGAGGAACCGCCATACATGTTTTAGTCAATTTGTTTGGGCGATTCATCTATCTTACCCCTATATCCTTTATGCTCGCTAAGTTTAACCACATATTAAATTCTAATTACAATCTCCACCACCAAGGAGACCCATGTGTGAAAAATTTTTTACGGGAGGGAAGTGAGCGGGTGCTGTCGTGGACTCTACAAAAGAGTATTACCGGTAAGTAATCCGGTTTTTCCTCTTCGCCACAACAGCACCCACTGAGAGATTTCCAGAGATAATCACTTGGGAGGGCACACCGTGTTAAGGACTGATCTACCAAAAGTTAGATCCTCGGTAGAGGACAAATCTAGTCTATAGTGACTATAGAAGGTAGATGGAGAAGACCAGGTTGCAGCCTTACATATTTGTTCAATTGGGACGTTTGCTCTCTCGGCCCAGGAGGATGATATGGCTCTAGTAGAGTGCGCCTCAATCCGCAGCGGAGGGTCTTCTCCTTTTGCCAAATATGCCATTGTGATCGCATCTCTAATCCACCAGGATAATGTGCCTGTTGTAACTCCAGACCCCTTTCTGTTGCCCTGGAAGGAGACAAAAAGAGACCTACTCTGCCTCCAGGGACTGGTCCTATCAAGGTAGGCTAGTACAGCTCTTCTCACATCTAAGGTGTGATATTTCACCTCGTCCTGGTTTGACGGGTTCTCATAGAAGGAAGGTAGGCATATCTCCTGAGACCTATGAAATTTAGTTGCCCGTTTGGGAAGGTAGGACGGGTCTGTCTTCAAAATCAGTCTGTCTCGTGTTATTGACAGGAACGGAGGGTCTACTGATAGAGCATGAAGATCACTTACTCTTCTAGCTGATACTAAAGCTACTAGTGTAGCAGTTTTCAATGAGAGGCACTTCACTGATGCTGAACTTATGGGCTCAAACGGGGCCTGAGTAAAGGCATCCAAAACCAGAGTAAGGTTCCATGCCGGAAGCCGAGGAATATGCACCGGTTCTGATTGTTGACAAGTTGAAACAAAACGGGTCACCCATCTACTTGCTGCCACGTTATAGGTAAATAGGGCTCCTAGGGCCGATATATGGACTTTAAGAGTATTAACTGAGAGGCCCAATTCTCGGCCTCTTTGAAGAAACTCTAAGATGGCCGTAATGGGTACTTCACCGGCTAGCTCTGCTGGGTGAAAGGCCAGGAATTTCCTCCACACCTTAGCATATATTTTTGTTGTAGACTCTTTTCTACTTTGTAGCAGGGTATTAATCAGGTTTTCCGAAAAGCCCTTCTGCTTCAATAGTTCCCTTTCAAATTCCAGGCCACTAGGTGTAGGGCTTTGACCTGTGGATGGTAGCAGGGTCCCTGCGAGAGAAGATCCTGGTGCAGCGGCAGGATCCACGGGTCGGTTATTGACATGGCTCTGAGCCATGAAAACCACGGCCTTTTGGGCAAAAACGGGGCTATCAAGATGACCCTCGCCCTCTCCTGTCCTATTTTCCTGACTACTGTTGGTAGTAGAACCATTGGAGGGAAGGCATAGGCTAGTTGGAATGTCCAGGGTGCTTGGAGGGCATCTAGAATGTCTGGGTTGTCTGACCTGTAGAGCGAAGCAAACTTTCTTACGCGTCTGTTGGCTCTAGTCGCGAACAGGTCTCTCTCTGGTCTGCCCCATTCTGTCGCTATTGTCTCGAAGACGTGCCTGCTGAGGACCCACTCGCCCTGATATAGGACCTGGCGACTGAGATAGTCTGCTTGAGAGTTGTTCACTCCTCTTATGTGGAGCGCCGACAAGGAGTGAAGATGTACCTCGGCTATTTCTAGGATCTTTTCCGAGATAAACATCAACGGTCCCGATCGCGTACCTCCTTGTCGGTTTATATAGGCCACTGCGGTGGTATTGTCTGTCTGGATCCTCACGTGGGTTCCTCTTAACTGCGGGAGAAATTGAGATATCGCATAGTAAATTGCTTTTAGCTCCTTTACATTAGAAGAGGTTTCTATTTCATGTTTACGCCACCGGCCTTGTATCATGTGCTCCTCCAGGTGGGCCCCCCAACCTAAGGGGCTAGCATCCGTGGTGAGCACCTTGGAGGGAGTTACCCACCATTGCACTCCCTTTGACAAATTGGTAGGATTCAACCACCACTTTAGGGATTTAACAACTTCTGGCGATAGGGACATCCTCCCTTCCAACCGCCCCTGCAGTCTGTTTCCTGCAGAATAGCCCACTGTAGTTTTCTGGAATGGAACTGGGCCCATTGCACCGCTGGGATGCACGATATCAGGGACCCCAGCAAGGACATACCCTGTCTCAATGATATTACGGGTCTTCCTGTAGTATTCTGTATTTTATTGATTATGGCCCCCGCTTTAGCGTCTGGTAGAAAGCATTTCTGACTTACAGAATCTACTTGCAGGCCTAGGAACCTCTGACAGGTCACTGGTTCTAGCCTGGACTTCTCCCAGTTGATTAGCCATCCTAGTGTCTGTAGGGATGAGATAATCTTAGCTATTCTTGTTTCGCACTGAGAAACAGAACTCCCCACTACGAGCAGGTCGACCAACTAAGGGACCACTAGGGTGTCATTCAGCCTTACATACGACATCACCTCCAGCATCAATTTGGTAAATACCCGAGGAGCCATGGATAGCCCGAATGGCATTGCCCTAAACTGGAAATGCTGAATCCGACCCTTGAACCAGACCGCTACCCGCAGGAACTTCTGGTGCTCTCAGTATATGGGTAGATGGTAATAGGCATCCTTTAGGTCCAAGACTGCCATGTAACACCTGGGAAACAAAAGTTTTATTGCAGAATTTATTGACTCCATCTTAAATGGCCTCAGCCTCAAGAAGGTATTAAGCTTCTTTAAATTTATTATAGTCCTAAAAGAGCCATCTGGTTTTGGGACTAAAAATAGAGGAGAATAAAAGCCCATTCCTTTTTCGTCCCCTGGGACCTCTATCAGGACCTGTTTAGTTAGTAGTACTGCAATCTCCATCTCCAGTGCTTCCTGCTGTATCTGGGACTTCATGGAAGTGAATAGGAAGAAGTTCGGTGGATGCCGAGCAAATTCTAGTTTTAGGCCCGATGAGACGATATCAATGGCCCATGGGTTTGATGTTACCTTCCCCCATTGGTGGCTGAATTCCAGTAGTCTGCCACCTACCGGTGTACTGGTATTAGCGGAACCTGTCTCCTCTGAAGGGACGTTTCCCAAATAGATTGCCCCTCTGTTTGGGGTCCTTATTTCCCCAGCGATCCTGGGGTTTAAAGTCTTTCTTTTTGCCAAACGGCGGCTTTCTCTAGGACCTCCTATTAAAGGGAATATACGGGTTAGGAAAACCTTTTTTTCTCTCCCCCGCTTTTGTTAAGATCTCGTCCAGTTCCGTGCCAAATAGGTACTTACCCTGGCAGGTTATAGCACACAGTTTAGTTTTTGTCTGCGTGTCTCCTTTCCACCCCTTCAACCATAAGGCCCGCCGGCCAGCAGGGGTTAGCCCTGCTGCTCTAGCCGATAAACGGAGAGAGTCCGCTGAGGAATCGGAGAGGAAGGCCGCTGCTCCTTTAATGAGGGGCATAGAGGACAGGAGTTTATTCCTGGCCACTGCGTTTTTAATATTGTCATCTAGGTCATTCAGCCACACCAACATTGACCTTGCCGTGCACGTGGCTGCTATTGCGGGCTTAAAAGCTGCCGTACATGCTTCTCATGATCGTTTAAGGAGTGTATTGGTCTTACGATCTAACGAGTCAGCCAAAGTTCCTGAATCCTCTACCGGCAGGGAGGATCTACGAGAAGTAGAGGCCACTGCCGCATCCACTTTGGGGGCTCTCGACCAAGCTGTCAATTCCGCATCGTCAAACGGATATTTACGCTTTGACGTTAAGGGGAGGAAGGTTCTCTGCCCCTGTTTTTCCCACTCCCTTTTTACTAGCTCTTTTATAGCTGGGACCACTGGGAATGCTCGGACCTTTCTACGGGAAATGCCTGCAAACATTATGTCTTGCGGAGTCTTGGGGTCTTTACTCTCTGGTAGTCCCATGGTATTTCGGACAGACTTAACCAAGTTACTGACGCTGTCTGTAGGGAAACATGTCTGCTCCTCGTCCTCTGAGGAAGGGTATTCCTGGCATCTATCAGAGTCTAGTTCCCCAGTTTCTGACGGTGACTTTGACGCCGGTGAAGCTCCTCCTCTCGGTGAACTTATTTCTCTTACGGAGGAGTAACCCCCCAGACTACTGGAGCTGGAATATTGTGTCCAGTTTTGGGCACCACATTTTAAAAAGACATCAACAAACTGGAGCAAGTTCAGAAAAGAGCGACCAGAATGGTGACCGGTCTGCAAACCCTGTCTTATGAGGAAAGGTTGCAGGATTTAGGAATGTTTAGTTTGCAAAAGAGAAGACTGAGAGGAGACTTAATAGCTGTCTACAAATATCTAAAGGGCTGTCACATTGTAGAAGGATCAACTTTATTCTCATTTGCACAAGGAAAGACTAGAAGCAATGGGATGAAACTGAATGGGAGGAGACACAGATTAGATATTAGAAAAAACTTTTTGACAGTTAGAGTGATCAATGAGTGGAACAGGCTGCCACGAGAAGTGGTGAGTTCTCCTTCAATGGAAGTCTTCAAACAGAGGCTGGACAGACATCTGACTGGGATGATTTAGCGAATCCTGCTTTGAGCAGGGGGTTGGACCAGATGGCCCAGGAGGTCCCTTCCAACTCTACGATTCTATGATTCTATGATTCTATGCCTTAGGCCCGTAGCTCTTCTCTAATTATCGCTCGGATATCCTCCTTTTTCCGTGAGGATTCCTCCTGTAAGGCCTCCTCAATACACGAATGGCATAATCTTTCAGGGTGGCCGTCTGGGAGGGGCTGAGAACATAAGGCACACTCTCTATTTTTCGCCTTCTCCGTTCTTTTGGCCTAAAGGGGGGGTATGGACAAGAAAAAACGGCCATCAGTTATTTATTCTGACTAAAAACCACTCACCCGTGAGTCTCGTCAGCAAACTACCGGCAGCGGGGTCCGCGACTCAGGCTTAGGCGAGGCGTGGGACAGTTTTTTCTCTTTACGTTTCTTCTCCAAGGGCTCATCTTGCCTGGAAGGTCCGCTAGATTCCTTCCTGGAGCTGCCACTTCTTGTGGTGCTACTGCTTCTCCTTGTAGTACCGCTTTGTCTGCTGCCATGTGGGGATTCCACTGGCTGACCTAACGGGAGCGAAGCTGGGTCATCTATGGATGACATGACTGCGCACTGGCGCTGCATTCGTGGCTTCTTTTTATAGCCTTTCCTATTGATGCTCCCCCTTTTTTTTTTTTTTGTCCCTTCTGCGCATGCACGGGCGTTCTCCCGCGATCGCCGCCTCCTGTCTTGACCCCGGAAGTCCTCATACCACTTCTGGGTTGCCTCTGCCTGGGAGCGTCGCTGGAAGTGCTGATGCAGCGGCCGTCGGACGGTGACACCCACGCATCCGGCCGCAACCCCCTTGCCGCAGGTATGACCCCCAGTAGCGCTGCCTGGCACAACGCTCAGGCTCTTCTGCTTCCTCTTGGGGGGGGGCGTGCGGCCACCATCCCCGATATGCCCCAATGGCATTTGTAATGCGCTCGCCCCCTTCCTGGGGGGGGGGTATACGCCATGTCCCCTCAGTGAGCCTTGGCACTCTCTTACCTCCGGCCTCACCTGCATTACCAGCTCTGGGGGGGGGAAAAATCACCTCTCCGCCTGACGCTGCCTCCGGTCCTGGGGCCCCTGCTGCTCATATTATGCACGCAGGCGGCTACCAGACCAGGTATCCTCTTCTGCGGGTTCCTTTCCAGGAACAGGAAACCAAAAACTGAGGGAGCGAGGGGGACCGCCCCATTTATCTCTCTGTAGGTTTCCTGTTCCTGGGGCGGATCCCCTCTCTCAGTGGGTGCTGTCGTGGCGAAGAGGAAAAAATGCTCTATTTAATAGGGTAGATGTAACACTGGGAAGTTGTCCCAGTGCTGCACTTCTCCTTTAAGTTAAAACAATATCTGCTTTATTAAGCAGCCCCCATCCCACCAACCCCCACAAATCAATGTGTTTATGTGCATTCAGACATATTTATTTACATTTATTTATTTACATTTGCCAATAAATAAAACATACTGTCATTCTTAAACACTCCTGACAGGTCAAAATGGGATAATAAGAGCTTATTGAGACTGAACAGCAACTATCACAGTGGAAAATCCACCGGATTCTACAGGAAATATATCTAAATATCTAGAACGAAAAAATATATAATTTTAACTCTGGATCTCCCTGGTTTATCAGAACAATGTATGACAATGCAGCTCCTCAGGTGGTTGTTTGTCAAGGGCAGTGCTAGATGCAGAGCCTCTAGCAAAATATGATATGCTACTATGTTCAAGCATGTAAACGCTAAGAATTTGACAGGGTGCTGCCTCAGATCAGCATACAGGCTAAAAATGCCCTTTGGTAGTGACGCACCCGCTGGGGCAGAGGGGTACTCGGGTCCGGGCCTGCGTCGGTGGCTGGGAATGCCGCGGTCACGGTGGCAGGCGGCCTGGCCCATGGCCCGGGCGACTGGATCCGCAGGGGCACGACAGTAGCCCATTGGGCAACTAGTGGGTGAACCCACATCATCCTAGCAAATCATAGTATGTAGTAACATGGTTATATGAGAAGGATTTAAAACAATATTTAAGTCTTGCAACAGAAGCTTGTTAAAATTTAGAATTTGATGGCCATGAAAGAATTTTAGGACACTTCAGACATCTTTCATCTCACAGCAGCTCAGGTCAGTAGTGATTTCAATAGAAGCTTAATTTGCCAAGTTGAATTTGGCCTAAGCAAAGGTCATCATCGCTGCAGTGCTCAAGGCATGTCTGAAGTGGACTTGCAAGATCTAAAATTAATTTACACAGAATACTATTGATTTATTAGGATGATGAATATTGTCTTTCTGCTTGTCAATCTAAAAGAGAAATAAATACCGTATTTTTCGCTTTATAAGACGCACCCCCAAATGTGGTGAAGGAATAGAGAATTTTTTAATAAATGGGGTCCGTCTTATAATGCCAGTGTCCGTCTAACAAATCATATAGGGTATAAGTCCCTCATAGCCCCCCCACCCTAAAATTAGCCCCCTTAATCTGGATATGGCCACCTTATATTGAATATAGCCCCCTTGTGCTGGCACACGGGCACCCTGTGGCTGGCACACATCACCCTGTGGCTGGCACACTGGCCCCTGTGGCTGGCACACATCACCCTGTGGCTGGCACACTGGCCCCCCTGTGGCTGGCACACTGGCCCCCCTGTGGCTGGCACACTGGCCCCCTGTGGCTGGCACACATCACCCTGTGGCTGGCACACTGGCCCCCCTGTGGCTGGCACACATCACCCTGTGGCTGGCACACTGGCCCCCCTGTGGCTGGCACACATCACCCTGTGGCTGGCACACTGGCCCCCCTGTGGCTGGCACACATCACCCTGTGGCTGGCACACTGGCCCCCCTGTGGCTGGCACACATCACCCTGTGGCTGGCACACTGGCCCCCCTGTGGCTGGCACACTGGCCCCTGTGGCTGGCACACATCACCCTGTGGCTGGCACACTGGCCCCTGTGGCTGGCACACATCACCCTGTGGCTGGCACACTGGCACCCTGTGGCTGGCACACATCACCCTGTGGCTGGCACACTGGCCCCCCTGTGGCTGGCACACATCACCCTGTGTTAGATATCGCCTCCATGCTGCTGCTTTTAGTAAAATAAACTCTTTCCTTACCTTCTCAGCGCTGTCCCTCCTCATGTCTCCCTCAGTGTGGTTGAGCTCCTCCTCCACTTCCTGGTTCTCAGAGCCGGTCATGTGATCAGCACAGCAGAGTGCTGATGACAGCAGCAGCAGAGACACCGGGAGATCAGCGCTGGAGGAGGTAAGGAAAGAGTTTTTTATTTTACTATGGGCAGCAGCATGGGGGCGATATCTAACACAGGGGATCATGTGCGATCAAAGGAGGGCGCAGGCAGCTATAATATGCACCGCTCCCCCAGCCAGTCACCGTGGTGCGGTTTCAGCACCATGGTGATGGACAGCGGCAGTGCATATTATATGAGCGGGAGCAGGAGATCAAAGGCTCCCTTCGGCAGCTTTTACCAGCTCACAGCACTGCTCCAAAGCTGCCCCCACCTCCCCTGGACCCTGCAGTACATATATATATATACACCCCCTCCCCCGTATATTCGGATTATAAGACGCACCCCCTACTTTCCCCCAAAATTTGGGGGAACAAAAGTGCGTCTTATAAAGCGAAAAATACGGTAAACATCGAAAAGATAAAAGTGCATGCAATCAATGTGCCTCTGCTTGACTTCAACTAGTGTTGAGCGAGCATGAGGCTGCTTGGAGCCACTCGATACTCAATCAAATATTCACAGTGCTTGTCACCAATGCTCAGAATCACCTGCAGGCTTTATTCTGGAGCTCACCAATGTCCAAGACTCACCCGATGCTCTAAGATCAGAGATTACTCCGCATCTATGCACATAAAGGCATTGATGATGTCACATTTAAATGACTGGTCTCATGACTGGGACATAACTGCCTTTATATGGATACAAGAAGAGGTGTTTGACTGACATCATCAATGCCTTTGAATTTATAGACAGGCAAGAAATCTCAGAAGTCAGTGTCAGGTGATTATTAAACAGCGCTCTGAGTGCAGGTAAAGAGCTGCAGCAGCCTGCGGGTTGCACTCTTGGGCTCTGCAGGCTGCACTTTGCGGCTCTGGTGAGCTCCTGAGGGAAGGGAGACTTTGGGGCAGGCGGTCCCCAGTTTTTACATTTCTCCAGACATCCTCCCCTCTACCAAGTGGAGGGAGTCTGGAAAAATTCTTGGGTCAAGCACATCGATTCTTTGCGAAGTGTTCAGCTTGACTATCAAGCATTCGAGCACTTTGGTGCTCAACCATCACTAACTACAACAACTACTTTACTTCCCCGAGGCAAAATCCAATTGATTGTGACATCTCGAGTCCTCTTAATTCTTCCATCTGGACTGGAATCTTCATTGTGAAATATGGCTCTTCCTCCATCTATAGGGAAAAAAATACATTAAATACTATTAAATCCTAGTTTAAGGCATACATTATTTGATTGTAACATTTTACAAATTTTTTCTGCTACCGCATTCAACAATTCTCCAAAGCACACAGGTGCACATACACTAACACACATCTACTGCATATTTACCCATTTTTTACCATTTTAGTAATCATTTCTTTAATTGATGCAATATTTCAGTCACTCTTGGTAGGTTCCTTTTCCAGCCTTGATTTTGAATGTGTCTTTCTACTTCTGATATTTTCACATTACTTTTCTGAAGCATTCCTATAAAGAACACATAATTGAATTTTGTAACATGATAATGTAAAATAGATTCTTTAAAAAATGGTAAACATTTAAACATCTTACCAGTGATATGATCGACTCGCATTTTGTTCTGTATCTTCCTCCATCGATCACCAAAGTATCGCCAATAAGTTCTGGACTCTTCTCGACATATGCTTGGTGATGGCACATTCTTCTCTAGAGCAATGGGATATTTTTCAGTAAAACTTTTGAAATGTTCCTCCTTAGACATCAGCTTATGGGTAGGACAACTGTCTCTCTTTTCTTTGGAAATTATTTCTTTTCGCTTTACAGCTCTGAAAAAAAATAAATGCCACATATTAGTGTCAGAAAACTCATTTATAACATTTGAATTTCAAAAATGAATGCCATCAAATTGCTTGTCTTCTTACCTGGTAGATGTTTGTAACCCTATCTGCCTCTGCCTAGTAGATCTTCTTACAGTGTCATGCAATGATTTTTTGGCACTGAAATGAAAAAAGCATAATGCAATATTGCATGCAAACATTTATTAGTTTAGAACAGTTGTATTATTTTTGAGGTTATATCAACCTTGAAATGTACGTTTCATCGTTGATGTCACTTTCAGATTCTTCTTCCTGCCCACTTTGGTGACTTGACTCTTCTTTGTCAGTGGCATCTTCATCTTCTTCCTGGCTTTCGTCTGTAGTCTCTTCCACTGCTGCCTCTTGATTTCTTTACAGCAGACAAGAGAAGCAAAAAGTATTATACTTGGTGATCATACCCAACATTTTTTGCTATGTTTCTAATGACCCCCAAAAACCAAGCTCTAATATCCAATCCTTGTGGAGACCCTGTTGGACACAATCCTACAACAACCTGCTCATAGGACAGGAAACCTATGGTCTATGTTTCTCAGCAAGTAGTAGGATGGCGGTGTATTTTAGAATATAGGTAACTTTGCATCCTTTTGACAGTTCTCTGACTTGAACCTCTCTCCAAAGATGTGGAAATCTGATTTGGATTAAGCCACCCAAATGCATCCGCATCCTCTTGACTCCAAAATTCCAGTTTACCTATCCTTTTTATATTGTATAAGGATTGAACACCCATTTCTTTGTCCCTTTTCAAAAAATTACCTTGAGGTAGCAGCTTGGGGCCTATCACTGTCATCGTGTCTTCTCTGCATCACTGTTGCATCTTGATTTCTTTTCAGCAGACAAGGGAAAAACAAAAACTATTATACTTGGCAAACAAAATTAATAAATGCCACAAAGCAATAATCATCTGCCCCTTTCTTAATATATTACCGTGAGGTGCTAGCTATGGGCTCATCACCGTTATAAAGTCCTGTCTGCCTAACAAGCTCGGGAAGGAATTTTTTCCCCAATGAGAAGCTTACTGTTTGCCACATGGGTTTTTTTTTGCCTTCGTCTGGGTCAACATGTTAGGGCAAGTTAGGATAGGATATGGGTTAAACTAGATGGACTTAAAGTCTTCCTTCAACCTTATAACTATGTTACTATGTTCTCTGAGTCGCAGTACATATTCAACCACCGAGACGCCCATAGTTTTGGGGTCGCTCTCCCAACAGTCCTTAATCAAATCAAGTGGCCCCCTGACCCTCCTTCCATAAACCAGTTCAAAGGGGGAGAATCCTGTAGACGCCTGGGGTACCTCTCTGTACTCAAAGAACAGATGAGGGAGGTACCTTTGAGCATTTGTTTTATTGTCCCATTAAAAATGTCGCAGAGTCCATTGGTTTGGGGATGATAGGCGCTGGCCACATTTTTTCGCAGAGGCTTTCCATCAGATTGGACATGAATTGAGTTCCCTGATCGGTTACCATTTCCCTGGGGAAACCCACACGAGAGAAAAAGTTCAGTAAAGCATCCGCCACTTTGTCTGCTCAGATGGAGGACAGTGCTACAGCTTCAGGATATCATGTAGCATAGTCCACCACTGTGAGGATGTACTTTTTTCCAGAGCTGCTGGAAAGGCTCATTGAGCACTGGCAGTGGTATCAATGGGGCTTTCTGTATATTCAGAGACTTTCCAACTCTCTAACAAACTACACAGGATCGACATTAATTGGCAATATCTGTCCCCCATCTTGGGCCAATAAAAGTTATGTGTCAGGCGAGCTTTAGTCTTTTGTATTCGAAGGTGTCTAGCAACAGGAATTTCATGAGCAATTCTCAATAATTGTTCCCTAAATAGATAAGGAACGGACCAGCCACTTTTCACAGTCTCAAGGTTCTGCATTATCCATGGGGACAGTCTCTTTATAGAGTCTGCCCTGGTTCCAGTATATTCTCTCTTTGTCAGAAGCAGCAAGGGGTTGGTCTGCAAGGCATCTGAGCTTCTCCAGACAGTCATCTGTCCGCAAGGCCTCCTGGAAACTGTCAGTCTGCAGCTCCTGGCCTAGTGTGAATGCCAGTCTCTGGACTGAAGCGGAGTCTTCAGTGTCGGTTATCAGGGACCTCGGTGGGTCTGCCATGTGAGGTGGCTCCCGGGCCATAGTATGGTCCTCCGGTTCTGGCAGTTCTATCCGAGACTCATCTCACAGCTGCCATGTACGTACATTCCTGTGCAGTGGTACATTTTCCCTCCTCACACGGGATCTCAGGTGGGTCACTTGCTTCCACCTTCTCTGTAGCATTTACTTGCAAGGGAGGGACATAGTGGGACACCATCCTCCCCAAGTCTGTGCCTAGCATCACATTGGTGGGAATAGCCTCTGATACTCCCACCTCTCTGTCCTTTCCCTGCTCCCCAGTCCAGGTATACATGGGCCACGGGCAAGGCAGGGCTGACACCTCCAATCCCAGTTATAGACATAGTCTTTCCTGGTGTGATATCGGCAGGGTTTACCATTACTGGGAGCACCAGAGTCACCTCTGCCCCAGTGTCTTTGAGGTCAATGGTGACTTTATTACCAACATTGACAGATTGACAGTTCTCATTGGTTCTCACATCAGAGCCGGCCACAAAGAGGACAGAAGGTGGGGACCCAGATGGCTTTGGGGTTGTAGTTGGGAGTTTCTCCCTCTCAGGGCACACTGCGAGAACATGTCCTACTTTGCTGCAGGAGAAGCACTGGCATACATCGTCTAAAGAATGTCTATTCCCCAGGACCCCATACGAGATGGGTTTGGATGGCACTGGTGATCGGCCGACAGAGGGAGAAAGGTCCCCGTTTGGCTTATCTCCCTTCCAGCTGAATACTGATGGCTTCCGCACCTTAGGCATCCTGTTAGCCATCTAACAGTCAGCAATATTTGCGGCCTGATCTGTAGTTCGTGGCTCTCGATCACACACAAATTGTCATACATCTGTGGGGCACATATGAAGAAATTGATCCTTGACCATAAGATCCATTAAGTCCTCAAAACTGTTAACAGAAAGTCCCCTGATCCATTGGTGGAACGTGGTTGTCAAGGTGCTCACAACATCCGCATAGCCGTCAGTTAATCTACATTGTAGGTTCCGGAACTTTCTCTGATACAACCTAACCCCAGAGTGTATTTCCTGATCAGGGCCTCTTTTTTTGCCTCATAGTCCACATCTAGCTCTGGTGGGAGGCCAGCAAAAACTTTTAGGGCTTTGCCTCTCAACCCTGGGGTTAGATACTGCGCCCACTGCTCACAGTGTAGATGGTATTGCCTGCAGGTTTTCTAGAACTTCCGAAGGAAAGTATCTGTCTGTATCTTTCTCCATCACAGGGAAGTTTTCCAAACGTGGTCTCCTTGGATTTATGTCCTGGAAGGGGGTCAGCTGCGGGATGTTACCCCTTTCTATTTGAGCCATCTGAAGCTTGAAAGCTCTCAGCCTGGCGTTCTGCAGCAGCAGCCTGGCATTCTGAAGCCTCTCTCTCAGCCTGTTGGTACTGTAGAATAAGCTGCATGCACAGCTTATTCCCAGCTGTTGTAAGTCCCAGCTGTTGTAAGTCCATTTGTAAAGTAGAGTCCATTGGCTCCTCAGCACTGGCATTACTGGCACTTCCAGAAGGTAGCTCCGATGCAAGAGCTGGCATTGCAGGGTCTCTCTGAGGTGGACTCTCTCTTTGGTCAGATGCTTCAGTATTTTGCTCTATGCCCTGCTCGACCAAGGCGCGTATCAGCAGCTCCTTGGATTTGTCTGCTGTTTCTATTCCTCTCTGCTCACAGAGGTCGGTCAGAGCCTCTTTCCTCTGCTTCTTGTACAGGGCTGCCATATCAATGAACAGCCTTTGCCAAGTAAAAGATAGAATAGAAAAACAGGGAAGGGATACTGTTTACAAGTATGTCTAAGTAAGCACTGAGCTGAATCTTGCAGAACTGGTGCACTTCTCGCAAGGATACCAATTCTTTAGTACAGGGAGTAGTTGCTTAAATCATGCAGTAAAGCTCTAATAGAATATATTCTATCTCACCTCTCTGCCACTAATTGTCATAAATTACCAGTGTCACGAAGTGACTGGCCCTGTGTGACATGACCCAGCAAGCGGTCGGTCACTAAACGGAACACAAACAAGGGAACACCGGGGACACAATTGCAACGGTGGGCCGTGCGATAAGGAACGGGGAAATGGACACCTCCTGCACTCTCCTGAGGGTGTGCCTTGGTCTATCCTGACGTCCCTATACGGCTTCTTTCAAACCGTTGCCGAGCAGGATACCTTAGCCCTCACTTGCCCTGCACCTAACCCTCAGTAGGGAATTGGCAAGTGCGGACACTGGTCCCACCGCTGCACTAATATAACACCAAGGGAAGATATAACAGGCAAGGTAAGACAAACAACACTTAGTTTTCTCTGCTGCAATGCACCGCACAGCAGAGTAGGCACCAAATCACAGCATTCAGCTGAAGCACGACTGCACCAGAAGGCTCTCGTCTTCAGAACGGTTGGTTTCCAAAAAGACCTGTATCACCAACACCAGCTGAAGCATCAGGTGACATTTTAAAGGAAGGTGGGATGGTCACCATCTGCATCAGCAAATTCACCAGCCATGTGGTTACACTAACGGCCACCGAGGAGAAAAACTGATATTAACCCCCAATGGCCTGAAAGGAAAAAAGTTTTAATGTGAGAATCCAGATCTGACACAGATCCAAAAATGGATCATGACAACCAGGGTGATATATTCGTATATCCCACCATGTCTAAAATTTTGTGATGAAAGATATTTTCTGGAAATAACCATGGATATTTGATTAATATTGAGTTGTGCTTTACAGATTATGCCCAGACTTGTTGAACGACTTGACCCATTTGATTACCACTTTGAGTCTGGCATGCTGAAGGAATGGGGTCAGTTTTCAAAGCAACCGAACTTGGTGTGCAAAACCTCTCATGCAAGGATTTTTGACTTCTATACGTTGTCTTGGGAGACCCAAAGGAACCTGCACCTTAGCACGCCTTACGCCTGCTACCTTCATACTTCCGAATGGTTACCTAGATATCAATGCAGTCCCAAAACATACCCTATATAAACGAGCTGCAGACAACCACCCAGGCCGAACGGTAGACCTCATATTGGACATGGGGCTAGGGGATAAGAGTATATTAATTTACCCTGTTATTACATAAATGTTTGTACTACTAGTATATATAACCACTAGAACTGGTATATATGCTATGACGACACTATGTAAAGAGACAGATCATAGACACTCAGTTATCACATCTGCAAAATATCACAATACTTCTTCAGTAATCATGTATGACAAGATTTACAAACAAAGTATCTGTTGGTGAACAGAATTCGTCCCAGGCTACCATAACATGGGGAAGTAGCTGATGGATAAATTGACTGGAATAATAAAAAGGAGGAATTGTTATGGTAAATATTTAT
The DNA here is from genome assembly GCF_039654945.1 of Dendrobates tinctorius. Classification (NCBI taxonomy): domain Eukaryota; kingdom Metazoa; phylum Chordata; class Amphibia; order Anura; family Dendrobatidae; genus Dendrobates; species Dendrobates tinctorius. Next base: position 43,627,171 of record NW_027361704.1, on the reverse strand, counting down.
ACTTTCTTTTTATTATTATTTGACAATTAAATCTACCTATATATCTTTCCTAATTTTGTATTTTAGTATTATCTTTATAAGTGTTATTCATAGAAGCAAAAGCATAGGGTTTTGTATCTTATATAGAGATGTCTGTTGCGTTAAACATTCCTTTGCTTTTGAAAGTATAATAAGCTGGCTAGAAAGGAATTTGACAGAATCCATAAGTTACGATTTTGTTTTTTCCAACTTAAATATCTTCTCTCTTAGGTAATATAATATAACTTGCGACTGGGCATCTCAGAGTCAGACAAGCCTGTACGCTAACAGACACTGGTTGTGTGTAGTGATGAGTGAGTATACTCGTTGCTCAGATTTTCCTGAGCATGCTCGGGTGTCCTCCGAGTATTTTGGCGTGCTCGGAGATTTAGTTTGCGTAGGCTTATCTGCTGTCTATCAGTCGCAAATCATGCAGATGAGGTGACGAAAACTAAATCTCCGAGCACGCAAAAATACTCGGAAGACACCCGGGCATGCTTGGAAAAACCCGAGCAACAAGTATACTCGCTCATCACTAGATATGTGCCCTTGTCTCCAATCGATCGACTCTCTGATTTGATCAAAACTGGCAAATGTGTGAACATTTTGAATTTTTCCCTAAACTTTCCTTATAGATTTCCACATCTGGACCCAATATTTATATATTTATTTATTTTACTTATTTATTTATATAGTGCCATTAATTCCACAGCGCTTTACAGACATTATTGGCACTGTCCCCTTTAGGGCTCAGAATCTAAATTTCCTATCAGTATGTCTTTGAAATGTGGAAGGAAACCGGAGAACCCGGGGGAAACCCATGCAAACGTGGGGAGAACATACTTGCAGATTTGTCCTTTAAGGCTGGGGTCACACTTGTGAGAAACTCTCACGAATCTCACACCTCAATACTCTCACTACCGCCTTAGGGCAGCACGGTGGCTCAGTGGTAAGCATTGCAGCCCTGGGGTCCTGGGTTCGAATCCCACCAAGGACCACATCTGCAAGGAGTTTGTATGTTCTCCCCGTGTTTGTGTGGGTTTCCTCCGGGTACTCCGGTTTCCTCCCACACTCCAAAGACATACTGATAGGGAATTCAGATTGTGAGCCCCATCGGGGACAGTGATGAAAATGTGTGCAAACTGTAAAGCGCTGCGGAATATGTTAGCGCTATATAAAAATAAAGATTTTTATTATTATTAAGGCAGATGGTGTTTGATCATGGATGCACGTTTCAAGCATTGTATGCAGAGGCGTATCTAAGGGTGGGTAGCTGGAGCATGTGCCTAATGCAGCGGTCCGAAGTGTCTCCCCAGCAGCTTCTTACTGCAGCCCCCCAGACTGGGAGTCAACAGTTCTCTGAGCAGGCTGTCAGGCTGACAGCAAGCACAGAGAACTGCAGCTCATTACCTCCCAGTGTTCAATTGTACTCGCATCTTGTGCAGGGAATATAGTTTGGGGCAATAATTTACTCAGGGGCTCAGCATAAGGCAAATATTTTTATTTGGGAGCATTATAAAAGCACTCCTATCTTTAACCCCTTTCTGTCATCAGACGTACTATCCCGTCCATGTGACCTAGGACCTAATTCCCATGGACGGGATAGTACGTCATAGCGATCAGCAGTGCTCCCCCCAGGTGTCAGCTGATTATCACCCCTGGGACATAAACGCCTGGGACACTGCGATCAAACATGATCGCAGTGTACCGGGGGATTAGGGAAGCATCGGCAGGGAGGGGGCTCCCTCAGTGCTTCCCTGAGACCCTCATAGCAGCGCGATGTGCTGCGCTGTTCTGAGGGCCGCCTTCCCTGCAGGCCCCTGGATCCAAGATGGCCGCGGGGGCCTGCAGGAAGGCGGCTTCCTCCATGCCTGCAGAGAGCAGGCATGGAGGAAGCCTGGGCAGCACCTGTCAGATCACTGATCTGACACAGCGCTGTGTGAAGTGTCAGATCAGCGATCTGACACTTAACAGTAATGTCCCCCCGGGACAATAAAATAAAGTTAAAAAAAAAAAAGTGTAAAAATAATTTATAAAAAAAATCCCTAAATAAATAGAAAAAAACAAAAATATTCCCTAACAAATTCATTTTTTGGAAATAAAAAAAAAACAAAAACAGTACACATATTTAGTATCGCCACGTACGTAACGACCCACCCTACAAAAAACAGTCCCACAAGTTAACCCCTTTAGTGAACCCCTTAAAAAAAAAAACAAAGCAAAAACCAATGCTTTATCATCATACCCACCGACCATAAAGTGCAATAACGCGCAATCAGTAAGACGGATATATATAACCACTAGCTGAAGAGCCCGGCGCTGCCCGGGCATAGTAACTAACTGTGGTAAGTGATAGAAAATTATAATTATCCTCCATCCCATAGTCCCGTGCCCATATACCCATCATACATATCCATGATCCCATAGGCCCGTGCCCATATACCCATCATACATATCCTCCATCCCATAATCGAGTGCCCATATACCCATCACACATCCTCCATCCCATAGTCCCATGCCCATATACCCATCATACATATTCTCCATCCCATAGTCCCATGCCCATATACCGATCATACATATTCTCCATCCCATAGTCCCATGCCCATATACCCATCATACATATTCGCCATCCCATAGTCGAGTGCCCATATAACCATCACACATCCTTCATCTCATAGTCCCATGCCCATATACCCATCATACATATCCTCCATCCCATAGTCCAGAGCCCATATACCCATCATACATATCCGCTATCTCATAGTCCCGTGCCCATATACCGTCATACATATCCTCCATCCTATAGTCCAGTGCCCATATAGCCATCACACATCCTCCATCCCATAGTCCTGTGCCCATATACATATCCGCCATCCCATAGTTCCGTGCCCATATACCCATCAAACATATCCTCCATCCCATAGTCCAGTGCCCATATACCCATCACACATCCCCCATCCCATAGTCCCATTCCCATATACCCATTACACATCCTCCATCCCATAGTCCCATGCCCATATACCCATCATACATATTCGCCATCCCATAGTCGAGTGCCCATATACCCATCACACATCCTTCATCTCATAGTCCCGTTCCCATATACCCGTCATACATATCCTCCATCCCATAGTCCGGTGCCCATATACTCATCACACATCCTCCATCTCATAGTCAACCATTATGACATCATAATGAGCGGCGGCAGGGCTTGCAACCTATGATGACATCAGCGTCGCCATGGCAACCATTGTGACATCATAATGAGGGGCGGGGCTTGATACGCACACACTGTTTCCCCAGTATGCAAATAGGGGCATTATGACATCATAATGAGGGGCGGGGCTTGACGCGTGCACACTTTTTCCCCCATTATGTAGATAGGGGCAAAATTTTTTGGTGAATTGGAACGCACGGGGTTAAAATTTCGCCTCACAACATAGCTTAGGACGCTCTCGGGGTCCAGACGTGTGACTGTGCCAAATTTTGTGGCTGTAGCTGCGACGGTGCGGATGCCTATCCCGGACATACAAACATACACACACACACATACATACACACTTTGAGCTTTATATATTAGACTAGATTATGGCCCGATGCTATCGCATCGGGAGGATGCCATAGCATCACACCTCTTGCCATGTTAACCCTCAACACACACACTCCTCTCACCTTTCACCATCTCCACTCACTCTTTCACTCCACATACGACCCCCTCTCTCACTCCGTCTCTCATACTTACGCCGTCATCGCCGCTGCTCCACGATCCCCGACATCTTCTTCCGCCGGCGCCATCCTGGATCCAGACGTTGTCCACGCCGGCGACATGTTCTTCCGGCGACGCCATCTTGAGTATCGTGAAATCCCACAATATTCAAGATGGCGTCGCCGGAAGAACATGTCGCCGGCGTGGACGACGTCGGGATCCAAAATGGCGTCGGCGAAATCTCGCGAGTTTTCGCTGACGCCATTTTGGATCCCGACGTCGTCCTCGCCGGCGACATGTTCTTGCGGCGACGCCATCTTCAGTATCGCGGGATTTCGCCAATCCAAAATAGCGTCGCCGCAGGAACATGTCGCCGGCGAGGATGCGGTCAGGATCCAAAATGGCGTCGGCGAAATCTCGCGAGATTTCGCCGACGCCATTTTGGATCCCGACGTCCTCCACGCCGGCGACATGCTCTTGCGGCGACGCCATCTTGACTATCGCGGGATTTCGCCGATCCAAAATAGCGTCGCCGCAAGAACATGTCGCCGGCGTGGAGGACGTCTGGATCCAGGATGGCGGGGATCGTGGATCAGCAGCGATGACAGCGTGAGCATGAGAGACGGAGTGAGAGAAAGGGTCGTATGTGGAGTGAAAGAGTGAGTGGACGTGAGTGGAGATGGTGAAAGGTGAGTGGAGATGGTGAAAGGTGAGAGGAGTGTGTGTGTTGAGGGTTAACATGGAAAGAGGTGTGCGGTGACGTCACCGGTTACAACTGGACGGAAGTTGTTACAACCGGAAGCTGCTTAGGGCATTTATTATTATAGATAGTACCACTGAAAACGTCATCTTGTCCCGCAAAAAACGAGCCACCACACAGCGTCATCAGCGAAAAAATAAAAAAGTTATAGCTCGCAGAATAAAGCGATGCAAAAATAATTATTTTTTATATAAAATGGTTTTCATTGCATAAAAGCACCAAAACATAAAAAAAAACACATAAATGAGGTATCGCTGTAACCATACTGACCCGAAGAATAAAACTGCTTTATCAATTTTACCACACGCAGAACGGTGTAAACGCACCCCCCAAAAGAAATTCATGAAATGCTGGTTTTTGTTCATTCTGCGTCCCAAAAATCGGAATAAAAAGCGATCAAAAAAGTCATGTGTCCGAAAATGGTACCAATAAAAACGTCAACTCGTCCCTCAAAAAATAAGACCTCACTTGACTCGGTGGGGCAAAATGTGGAAAAATTATAGCTCTCAAAATGTGGTGATGCAAAAACTATTTTTACAATAAAAAGCGTCTTTTAGCGTGCGACAGCTGCCAAACATAAAAACCCGCTAAAAATAGTAAATCAAACCGCCTTTATCACCTCCTTAGTTAGGGAAAAATAATGACATTTAAAAAAAAAAATGTATTTATTTCCATTTTCCCATTAGGGTTAGGTTAGGGCTAGGGCTGAGATTAGGGTTAGGGGTGTGTTGGGATTAGGGTTGGAGTTAGAATTGGGGGGTTTCCACTTTTTAGGCACATCAGGTGCTCAAAACGCAACATGGCGTCTGATCTCATTTCCAGCCAATTCAGCGTTGAAAAAGTCAAACGGTGCTCCTTCCCTTCCAAGCTCTGCCATGCGCCCAAACAGTGGTTTACCCCCATGTATGGGGTATCAGCCTACTCAGTTGCACAACAACTTTTGGGGACCAATTTTTCCTGTTACCCTTGGGAAAATAAAAAATTGGGGGCAAAAATATCATTTTTGTGAAAAAAAAATATGTTTTTTTATTTTTATTGCTCTACGTTATAAACTTCTGTGAAGCACCTGGGGGTTCAAAGTGCTCGTCACTACACATCTAGATAATTTCCTTGGGGGGGTCTAGTTTCCAAAATGGGGTCACTTTTGGGAGATTTCCACTGTTTAGGCACATCAGGAACTCTCCAAATGCAACAGGACACCCGCAGACCATTCCATCAAAGTCTGCATTCCAAAACATCACTACTTCCCTTCCGAGCCCCGACGTGTCCCCATACAGTAGTTTTCTCCCACATATGGGATATCAGCGTACTCAGGACAAATTGGACAACAACTTTTGGGGTCCAATTCTCCTGTTACCCTTGGGAAAATAAAAAAAATTGGAGACTAAAAGATCATGTTTGTGGAAAAAATATGATTTTTTTGAATTTCACACCCGGGCGTTATAAACTTCTGTGAAGCCCTTTGGGGTTCAAAGTGCTCACCACACATCTAGATAAGTTCCTTGGGGTCTAGTTTCCAAAATGGTGTCATTTGTAAGGGTTTCCACTGTTTTGGTACATCAGGGGCTTTCCCAATGCGACATGGCATCCAATCTCAATTCCAGCCAAAAAAGTCAAATGGCGCTGCCTCCCTTCCGAGCTCTGCCATGCGCCCAAATAGTCATTTACCCCTCATATGGGGTATCAGCATACTCAGGACAAATTGCACAATAACTTTCGGGGTCCTGTTACCCTTGGGAAAATAAAAATTGGGAGTGAAAAGATAATTTTTATGGAAAAAATATGATTTTTTTAATTGTACGGCTGTACGTTATAAACTTCTATGAAGCCCTTGGGGGTTCAAAGTTCTCACTACATATCTAGTTCCTTGGGGGGTCTCAGGACAAATTGCACAATAACTTCTGCAGTCCAATTTCTCCTGTTACCCTTGGTAAAATAAAAAAAATTGGACCTGAATTAATTTTTTTGTGAAAAAAGTTAAATGTTCATTTTTTTTAAACATTCAAAAAATTCCTGTGAAGCACCTGAAGGGTTAATAAACTTCTTGAATGTGGTTTTGAGCACCTTGAGGGATGCAGTTTTTAGAATGGTGTCACTTTTGAGTATTTTCTATCATATAGACCCCTCAAAGTGACTTCAAATGTGATGTGGTCTCTAAAAATAAAATGGTGTTGTAAAAATGAGAAATCGCTTGTCAACTTTTAACCCTTATAACTTCCTAATAAAAAAAAAATTTTGTTCCCAAATTGTGCTGATGTAAAGTAAACATGTGGGAAATGTTATTTATTAAGTTTTTTGTGTGCCATATCTCTGTGATTTAAGGGCAAAAAAATTCAAAGTTGCAAAATTGCAAAATTTTCAAAATTTTCGCCAAATTTCCATTTTTTCACAAATAAACGCAAGTTATATGAATTAAATTTTACCACTAACACGAAGTACAATATGTCACGAGAAAACAATGTCAGAATCACCGGGATCCATGGAAGCATTCCAGAGTTATTACCTCATAAACGAACAGTGGTCAGAATTGTAAAAATTGGCCCGGTCATGAACGTGCAAACCACCCTTGTGGGTAAAGGGGTTAAGGGCAGTGCGTGGGGGATGTGCTGCAGGAAACCGGAGAAGATGGAAATCTGCAGACACGGCTGTGGATGAGAAAACTCATGGAGTCTGTAAAAGAAGAAGAAAAGAAAGAGAATGACTCCAGAGACAACGTCATCTATAAGGTATGTGGATGTAAATGTTTTATTGTGATACTGACTAATTCTCATATTTTCATTTACGTTTGGAATATTAAAGGAGTTGTCCAAGTTTGTGATGATTCTGCAGTCATTCTATGTGACTGCAGGCGTCTGAATTCTCACAGTGCGCACTGCACACTGTCAGGATTCTCTCGTGACGGCTATTTGCATATATGTGATCACGTGCTGACTAGACATGCGTGACCTCACTCAAAAATTAATTGAGCGAGACCGGGAATGTCTAGTCAGAATGTGGTGAGAAGTATACAAATCACATACTTGTGTAAGGAAGAATCCTAAAAGTGTGCAGTGCATGCACTGTGAGAATTCAGTAGCCTGCAGCCCCCTTTAGTCACTTCAGACTTTCATCTCAAACCTAGACGCACCCTTTAATTATACAATGAAGCCCTGCAGCCAATCCTAACAGTGTGAAATATACTCACTGTCAGGATTCAGCAGTAATCACTCATGCGATTTTCATACTTACGCTGTTACGTGACAACGAGCTTCTATTTTGCTTCTTTCAGTTTTTCACTGAACACTGAATTAGTGCGCGCAGCAAGTGACTAAATGTGCGAATCGCATATGTGCATGGGGGGAGGGAGAGGGAAGGCACCAAACTGAAATCTTGCCCTGGGTGCCAGGAAACCTAGATACACCCCTGATCGTATGTCTTAGGCTAGTTTCACACTTGCTTTTTTTTGCTGCGCGTTTTTCCCGCAAAAAAACGCATTGAAAAAACGCATACAAATGCATACAAACGCTGCGTTTTTTTCAAGCATTTTTATGCGCATGCAGGAAAAAAACGCAGCGTTTTTGTGCGTTTGTATGCGTTTTTTGTGCGTTTGCGTTTTTTTACAGATTTTGGAAAAACCCCACAAAAAAGAAAAAACAACCATTCTACAACACACAAGACCAATGGGACTTCATTGTGGGTGTGGTATGTTAATATATAGACCCTGTCTACAGTATTCTTCACATTTGCTTGATTCTTCTCGTGACCATGGATCTGCGCTGGAAGAGTTTTCACTTCAACTTGGATTTGGACATCGCGATGGCTCAGGCGTATGCAGTTGCTTGCCATGAACAAAGGAAGAGAGAGAGGCAGCGAAGACGGCGGCGTATGTGGATACATCCGATTGTTGAACTCCGGGAGAGCCGTGGGGCATACCACACCCTCTACAGCGAGCTACAGGCAAACCCGGAGAAATTTACAGATTATATCCGGATGTCCCACGAAAGTTTCATGGATTTGCTTGCTCGTGTCCAACAATCCATCCGGAGACAGGACACACAGCTCCGTCGTGCGATTCCTCCTGAGGAACGGCTACTGGTGACATTACGGTATGTTTTAAAAACCAAGGGGTGCGGTCTGATGGGTTTTTTTTAAATTTAGTATTCAAAACCTTGGGTAATTAGTTTTCGTGAATGTACTAATATTTTATTTTATAGTTTTTTAAAATAATATACATAAATATTAATTTTACTTCTTTGTCTGTTCACAGATTCCTGGCGACTGGAGAAACCCTATCTTCACTACACTTCCAGTACCGTATTGGAATCTCTACCTTGTCTGGAATTGTTGCTGACACCTGCCGGGCTCTCTGGAATGTTCTTTGTCCAGAATTTATGCCCCTGCCCACCGCTGAAAAGTGGATGGAAATTGCTGACAAATTCTGGACAGTATGCAATTTTCCCAACTGTTTGGGAGCTGTTGATGGTAAACACATACGGATCATCAAACCCCAAAGAACGGGATCTGAGTACTATAATTACAAAAAGTACTTTTCAATAGTACTCATGGCGATTGCGGATGCCGGATGTATGTTTGTAGCAGTGGACATTGGAGCATTTGGCCGTGGTAATGACTCACAGGCTTTTAAAAACTCAGACATGGGCCGGAGGTTGTATGGCAACCAATTTAATTTCCCTATGCCACGGCCTCTTCCTCACACCGAAGCTCCGCCACTGCCCTTTGTAATGGTTGGCGATGAGGCTTTTCAAATGTGCGGAAACTTACTGAAACCCTACTCCAGCCGGGACTTGGACCACACCAAAAAAATATTTAATTACAGGCTGACCAGGGCCAGAAGAACTGTCGAGTGTGCTTTTGGGATTCTTGTCTCCAGATGGCGAATTCTGGGCACGGCCATTAATCTTAAACTTGAAACAGTCGATGAGGTGGTGAAGGCCTGTGTGGTTCTACATAACTTTGTGATGGCTAAAGAGCACCCGACCTTTGAACTGGACGATGATGCTCCTAACCCATTGCCTGAATTCACTCAGCACACTCTCAGGTCATCCGTTGAAGTTGGCCAAATGAGGGACCAATTTGCGGCCTACTTTATTTCTGATGTAGGACGGGTGCACTGGCAAGATGAAATGGTGTAATGTTTTTGTTTGTTTATGGTAATAAAAAACCTTATTTGATACCATTACTGAGTGCACTATATTTTTTAAACTCCAATTAAATAAAAAACTTCCCATGTATAACTGAATTTTTTGATGTTCACACACCTGGGCAGGTAAATACACATATGAGTTAAAATGCAGCATTGCTAGTCTGCGTGAAATATATTGGAACGAGCAAAGCTGCAGGCCTTGAATCAGGAAACCAATTTTTTTCAAGAGAAAATTGTGCAACTAGTTGAAAAAAAAGTATGTGATTTTCTCAAAACACAACCCTCAAAACCCAACCACAATGAAAGTCCATGGGGAATACAAGTCAGCATTGAGTGGATGAATGTAATCTGCTCCATTCCAACTTACAAGTTATTACACTAGGCCTTGGAATGACTATACTAGGCCGTGGTATTTCAAATATGAGTATAGTAGGCCTTGGGCCTACTAGTATAGTCATATGTGAAATACCACGGCCTAGTATAGTCATACCAAGGCCTACTCGATTTTTGCCAACTAGGATCTTGTTTCACGAAAAACAAACTGGTGAAACTTGACAAGTTTCAACAGTTTGTTTTTCATGAAACCAGATTCTAGTTGGTAAAACTAGAGTTATTACACTAGGCCTTGTAATGACTACACTAGGCCGTGGTATTTAAAATATGAGTATAGTAGGCCTTGGGGCTAGTAGTATAGTAATATGTGAAATACCACGGCCTAGTATAGTCATACCAAGGCCTACTGTAATAACTCGATTTTTAACAACTAGCATCTTGTTTCACAAAAAACAAACTGGTGAAACTAGAAAGAAACTTATTTTTTAGACAAGTTTCAACAGTTTGTTTTTCATGAAACCAGATTCTAGTTGGTAAAACTAGAGTTATTACACTAGGCCTTGGAATGACTACACTAGGCCGTGGTATTTCAAATATGAGTATAGTAGGCCTTGGGCCTACTAGTATAGTCATATGTGAAATACCACGGCCTAGTATAGTCATACCAAGGCATACTCAATTTTTACCAACTAGGATCTTGTTTCACGAAAAACAAACTGGTGAAACTTGACAAGTTTCAACAGTTTGTTTTTCATGAAACCAGATTCTAGTTGGTAAAACTAGAGTTATTACACTAGGCCTTGTAATGACTACACTAGGCCGTGGTATTTCAAATATGAGTATAGTAGGCCTTGGGGCTAGTAGTATAGTAATATGTGAAATACCACGGCCTAGTATAGTCATACCAAGGCCTACTGTAATAACTCGATTTTTAACAACTAGCATCTTGTTTCACAAAAAACAAACTGGTGAAACTAGAAATAAACTTATTTTTTAGACAAGTTTCAACAGTTTGTTTTTCATGAAACCAGATCCAAGTTGGTAAAACTCAAGTTATTACACTAGGCCTTGGTATGACTATACTAGTCCGTGTTATTTCACATATGACTATACTAGGCCTTGGGTTGGTTTTTAACATGTATTTACCCATCAGTGTGTGTGAGCGGCGCAAACAACATTAGTGAAACTTTGTAATGGTGAACCACAAATGTAAATTTATTTTTAATCACAAAAATAAACCAAAAAATTATTTTTTCCGGCGTTTGGGGGCAGATGGTTTCAATTTGGGGGTGTGCAGGGAATATGCAACACTTGCAGTTGAAGACGGTGTTTGAGGGGAAGGGGCAACAAAACTTGTGGGGGAAGGTAGTCCAGTTAAGGGAATTAAACTAGGAACACTTGGAGGAGAGGAAATCTGTTCAGGTACATTAGTTGTAATGGCATGTCGCCGTAGGCTTGTGTGCCTGGACCGACTTTGGCCCAATGCCCGCCTTGATAGATTTCGCCTTGAACTAGGGGCAAATATTGAATGTAGGTCCCCCGTCTGCTGGTGTGGCTGCTGCTGCTGCTGCTGAGGTGGCTGCTGCTGCTGAGGTGGCGGCTGCTGCTGAGGTGGCTGCTGCTGCTGCTGAGGTGGCTGCTGCTGCTGCTGAGGTGGTTGCTGCTGCTGCTGAGGTGGCTGCTGCTGCTGCTGAGGTGGCTGCTGCTGCTGCTGAGGTGGCTGCTGCTGCTGCTGAGGTGGCTGCTGCTGCTGAGGTGGCTGCTGCTGCTGCTCTTCGTTGGCAGTGCTCGTCCTTGCAGGAGGACTGGTGGCGGCAGTGATGGTCCAGGTTTGCAGAGTGGTGGTGGCAGGGCTACTACATGTTGTTGTAGCGGCAGGGCTGTTCCATGTTTGCCTAGTGGTGGCTGAGCTCCACGCATGCATGGGAGTGGCGGTGGTGCTCCAGACAGGAGCAGCGCTTGCCATGGTGGTGTCGGTGAAGTGACCAGCTGCACTCAGACTTGTGGTGGTGTAACGGTGGGTGTCCTGGCTTTGAATAGAGGTGTCTGTGCAGTGGTATGCAGCACAAGTCGGTAGTGAGGTGAAGCGAGTCAATGGTGGCACAGGTGGAAATGACACCACTGACTGCTGACCGTACCGATTATGCTGCATAGCCTGCAAGAAAGCATTGTTGCAGGCCTGCAGCACATTCAGCTGTTGCTCAGGACTAAGGTGTTCCGCCATGCCCTTTTCAATCTTACTAAAAAAATGGTGTGCTGGTCTGTTGAGGTCGGCCTCCAGACGGTCAAGGCGCTGTTCTACAGAATTGAAGCGGTGTTCAAAGTGGTTAAAACCACGTTCCATGAGTGCAAAACCGCTTTCAACTCTGTCGGACAGTGACTTGAGGCTGGAATTAAAGGCCTCGCTCAAATGCATAAACTCGGGCAAGACATTCCTGTCCAAGGCCCTCTGCCGCTGGCGGGTAGTGCCCGCATAACCAGTGGCAGAGACCTGGGACAGGGGAACACCTGATGGCCTAGCTTCCTGGTCACCAGCTGTGTGTGTGGTTGACCTGCAAGGTGCTTCCTGGCTGTCGGATGGCTGGGACGGGTCAGAGGACGTCCGAGGAAGGACCGCTCCAGGGCCAGGTTGCAGGGTGCTGCTCCAGGTGCTGTGGAAGAAAGGAAAATCATTACTACCATGCCTTTACAAGAAGCATCAGCTGTGGATTAGAAAAACACAGATTAATAAAAATAAAAACCCAAAATTTATAATACTTACGATCTCGTGGCAAGGACCGGTCTTAGGAACTGCAACGCGTGATAGTGACGGTATCTAGTTCTGGTCCTTGACGCAGATCCACTGCGAACCTGGCCCTCAGCACGAACATCACTGTTGAAGCGGTCCTTGATCGAACGCCAACGTGTTCGGACTTTGTCCACTGTTGTTATAAAAAAAAACAGTGCCGTCAAGGACAACAGTCACTGCGGCACAATATAGCAATACAATACTCAAAGCAGTCACTGTAGACCCCGATGACACTGTTGGGTTTCCTGCTAGAATACACCTAGCACGAAACCCAACAGTGCCGTCAAGGACAACAGTCACTGCGGCACAATGTAGCAATACAATACTCAAAGCAGTCACTGTAGACCCCGATGACACTGTTGGGTTTCCTGCTAGAATACACCTAGCACGAAACCCAACAGTGCCGTCAAGGACAACAGTCACTGCGGCACAATGTAGCAATACAATACTCAAAGCAGTCACTGTAGACCCCGATGACACTGTTGGGTTTCCTGCTAGAATACACCTAGCACGAAACCCAACAGTGCCGTCAAGGACAACAGTCACTGCGGCACAATGTAGCAATACAATACTCAAAGCAGTCACTGTAGACCCCGATGACACTGTTGGGTTTCCTGCTAGAATACACCTAGCACGAAACCCAACAGTGCCGTCAAGGACAACAGTCACTGCGGCACAATGTAGCAATACAATACTCAAAGCAGTCACTGTAGACCCCGATGACACTGTTGGGTTTCCTGCTAGAATATGCCTAGCACGAAACCCAACAGTGCCGTCAAGGACAACAGTCACTGCGGCACAATACAGAGCAGGGAAATACTCACTAAACGCCTTTTTGGAGGATGCTGTGGCGCTGTCCCAGCCATCCATCAACGCTGCGGCCACCTCATTCCATAGCCGCCGGGTCACCACAATGTCCTTGTGCAGCCGGTCACGGCTGTCCCACAACGGCGAACGCTCCTGGACCAGGCTGATGAGCTGCTCATTATCCAGGTAGACGTCTTCATCCCGTTGTGGAACCTAGACAAAACACATTCATTAGAATAATCAAATTTAAATTGAATAAAAAGTTACAAAAAAAGAAACATAAAAAAGAGTAAAAATAGAAGATAAAAAATAAAGAACATTACAAATCATTTGATACATACATTCCGTATCACCACCGGGACTTGGCTTCGCTGCTCCTGCTCTTCGCCCTCACTAGTCCCGTCCGCAGAAGATGATGATGACGATGTCTTAAAAAAGTTGAAAAAAACGTAAGAGATTTGGAGAAGCAGCAGATATACTTACCAGATGCACGAAAATAATCACCTCACGGTCTGCTTGCGCCAATTCCTGCCGCGATGGGGAATACTCGGATTCTGAAGACATACTGCATGTAAAAATAATAAAAATCATTAGTACATACATAATTTAAAAGGACAGGCATATAATGTAATATACTCACATTCTTCGCTGATAGAAGATGGGTTCCTTGTTGACTGTCTGCTCTCCAATCTCTCAGTGTAGTAGTGGCAGCGTTTTGGCAGGCACCTCCTTTATATAGACTTTTTTTTTTTGACTTTAGAAGATTATAACTAGTCCAACAAGTGGACACCACCAAAAAAACGCAGCGCTAAAAAAACACATACATGCGCATGCCAGTGCGCACGTATGCGCATCCATAGGCTATAATGGCCATTTTTAGCGCAAAACGTGCGCATACGTGCGCATGCGCTTTTTTGCAGGGCCAAAAAATGCAACATGCTGCGTCTGGAAAATACAAACGCACACCCCAAAAAAACGCAGCGCATGAAAATCGCATACGTGCGCATGCCAGCGCGCAGGTATGCGCACCCATGTTAAATATAGGGGAAAAAACGCATGCGCACGTATGCGTTTTTTTCCAGCGCAAAAAAACGCAAATGTGAAACCAGCCTTACTACCTGATCTCCTTAAGCATTGACTCCATATTTACGCCTGTGTATCAGTGACCTTGGTGCGGCGTGCGCTGGTGGCCGATCTTCAGTCACCATGGACACGCATTCCACAGCATTGTACTTCCTGCCGGCAGCTGACGTGTCGCTGGTGGGCGGGAACACGAGACGTGGCTTCCGGCCTTCAGCTCAGGCACCAGAAGCACTGCAATGCTGCAGTCTGCCTCCAGCTATCGTTCAGCTGATCAATGGTACTTAAAGAGCCTGTTTTCATTCCCCCCACATGCACCCTGAAGAAGCTGATGCGAAACGCGCCTTGGGGTTAGTCACTTCTCAGCACTAGGAAGTATATGGATTTTTACACATGCATCTGCTGATATTTGGGTCTTGAATATGTATCTGTCCCTTTATTTGCATACTAGCTGAAGAGCCCGGCGCTGCCCAGGCATCATAGTAACTAACTGTGGTAAGTTATAGAAAATTATAATTATCCTCCATCCCATAGTCCCGTGCCCTTATACCCATCATACATATCCATGATCCCATAGGCCCGTGCCCATATACCCATCATACATATCCTCCATCCCATAGTCGAGTGCCCATATACCCATCACACATCCTCCATCCCATAGTCCCATGCCCATATACCCATCATACATATTCTCCATCCCATAGTCCCATGCCCATATACCGATCATACATATTCTCCATCCCATAGTCCCATGCCCATATACCCATCATACATATTCGCCATCCCATAGTCGAGTGCCCAGATACCCATGACACATCCTTCATCTCATAGTCCCATGCCCATATACCCATCATACATATCCTCCATCCCATAGTCCAGAGCCCATATACCCATCATACATATCCGCTATCTCATAGTCCCGTGCCCATATGCCGTCATACATATCCTCCATCCTATAGTCCAGTGCCCATATACCCATCACACATCCTCCATCCCATAGTCCTGTGCCCATATACATATCCGCCATCCCATAGTCCCGTGCCCATATACCCATCAAACATATCCTCCATCCCATAGTCCAGTGCCCATATACCCATCATACATATTTGCCATCCCATAGTCGAGTGCCCATATACCCATCACACATCCTTCATCTCATAGTCCCATGCCCATATACCCATCATGCATATCCTCCATCCCATAGTCCCGAGCCCATATACCCATCATACATATCCGCTATCTCATAGTCCCGTGCCCATATACCGTCATACATATCCTCCATCCCATAGTCCCATGCCCATATACCCATCATATATATCCACCATCCCATAGTCCCATGCCCATATACCCATCATACATATCCACCATCCCATAGTCCCGTGCCCATGTACCGTCATACATATCCTTCATCCTATAGTCCAGTGCCCATATACCCATCACACATCCTCCATCCCATAGTCCTGTGCCCATATACATATCCGCCATCCCATAGTCCCATGCCCATATACCCGTCAAACATATCCTCCATCCCATAGTCCAGTGCCCATATACCCATCACACATCCCCCATCCCATAGTCCCGTGCCCATATACCCGTCATACATATCCTCCATCCCATAGTCCGGTGCCCATATACTCATCACACATCCTCCATCTCATAGTCAACCATTATGACATCATAATGAGCGGCGGCAGGGCTTGCAACCTATGATGACATCAGCGTCGCCATGGCAACCATTGTGACATCATAATGAGGGGCGGGGCTTGATACGCACACACTGTTTCCCCAGTATGCAAATAGGGGCATTATGACATCATAATGAGGGGCGGGGCTTGACGCGTACACACTTTTTCCCCCAGTATGTAGATAGGGGCAAAATTGTTTGGTGAATTGGAACGCGCGGGGTTAAAATTTCGCCTCACAACATAGCTTAGGACGCTCTCGGGGTCCAGACGTGTGACTGTGCCAAATTTTGTGGCTGTAGCTGCAACGGTGCGGATGCCTATCCCGGACATACACACATACATACACACTCACACACACACACATACACACTTTGAGCTTTATATATTAGATTATATTTACTGAATATTGTGTTTTACTACCAGCAGATCATTTGACTGTGACAGTGACATTGTTTTGTGTCTGAGGGGATTGCAGGTACCCGTAGTGCTGTGACACTCACTGGCATGTCTCCTTGTTTTAAACATATGTTTTTATTTTTAAAAAAGTGTATACGGTATCTTGGAGCATAAATTATTCTGGAATATATTGTGAATGCCATGTCACATTTGCAGAGTCCCAGACATGTCAAAACAATAGAAATCCCCCCATAAGTGACCCCATTTTGGAAGCTAGACCCCTCATGGAATTTATTTAGGCCTGTACTGAGCATTTTTAACCTACAGGTGATTAATGAAACTTTATAAAATGCAGATGTGACAGCAAAAAATTACATTTTTTTCCAGTAAAATAGTGTTTTAGCATCAAATTTATAATTCCCATGAGGGTTAATAGGACAAAATGGACCCCATAGCTTGCTTTGAAGTTTTTACTGAACACGGTAGTACCCCAGATGTATGCTGTACACTACTGTTTGAGCTCATGGCAAGAATCAGATGGGAAGGGGCGCTTTTTGGCTTTTATGGCCCCGTCACACATAGCGATCTCACTAGCGAGATCGCTGCTGAGTCACAAGTTTTGTGACACAACAGCGATCTCACCAGCGAGATCGCTGTGTGTGACAGCGATCAGCGACCAGCCCCCCTGCCGGTATCGCTGATCGCTCTTTGAAACCTCTGGACATTTCTTCCATCGCTGGTCTCCCGCACACATCGGGTATCCAAGGGACATGCGTCCCTTAGAAACCCGATGTGTACGTTAGTTACCAGCGCCCTGCATCAGCGCGCTGGTAACTAACGTACACAGCGACGCCGCGCGCTGGGCGTCGCTGTGCTGATCGCTGGTGAATCTGTTTGACAGCTCACCAGTGATCATGTAGCGACTCACCAGCGATCCTGACACGTTGATATCGTTGTCAGGATCGCTGGTGAGTCGCTATGTGTGACTCCAGCTTTAGAACATAGATTTTGTTTGAACAGATTGTCAGCTCCATTAGCAGAGACCCTGAGGTGGCAATAAAGCAGAAACTTTTGTTTTTCGTGTTCTGCAGTGTTGAAGACCTGTGAGTGAGTCACTGACTGTGCCTGTGAGACCCAGCTTATGGTAGGATCTAACAGGCCATTGTATCCTGGGGTAATCAGATGACGTCAGGGCACCATGGCAACGTTCAACACCCAAGTTTAACAGCTTAGATACTGCTGTCCACAGCAGTGTATTTAAGGGGTTAATCAGCTCCACAACCAGTCTGGGCCGGTTACACATGATGTCAGTGTGGCGCCCCTGAGGGTTCAGTCGCCACAGAGGTACTACACCTCCTCGTGAGGTGTGTGGCCCCACTATTCAGGTAAGGTGGAGACACCTGACCACACTCCAACACCTGCATCCCACACCACAAAGTAGTGTAGCAAAGCACCTTCGGCGGCTCCCTGCTTGGAGTGCAGCAAAGCAGCCCTTGGTGGCTCCCTGCTTGGAACACGAAACGTGCTGGGAGGTGGGTGGAGCTGAGTTTACATAAAAGAGCGGGAAGAGTTGAGTCAGTCGTTCAGTCAGTCATTCATTCAGTGAGTGAGTGAGGATGTAGAAGGACAGAGAGTGAGGCAGAGAAGATCCCCGGTCTGCTGGCACAGGAAAGAGACAGAGAAAGGAAGTGTGATTCTCCATTGGGAAGGATTAGTACGGAACGTAAGGAGAATAGGAGGACTAAGGATCGGGGTTGGAAGAGAGAGCCCTTCCCAAGTTCTAAGCGCAAGGCTGGGGTCCATTCCCCGAGGTTGTATGGATACTAATGGTCCTGCAGCAGACACCGGAGGAAGAGAAGTAGTGACCACTTTATTCCAACACCAGACTTGGGGACACAACAGCAACGTGTATGAGCTGGGACTAGGTAGAAGGAGTCCCCGAAGCAGGCTACAGCTGTCTGCCGTACAAGTAGAGTTCATAGGAACATCAGACAGGAGGAACTCCAGTGTAACTCAGTACTAGGAGTACTTCATTCAAAGGCGCTATAAGAGGACACGTTCACAAAAGGCACATATGTTGGTGGAGTGTTGGAAAGGGGTACTTCTTCTTGCCTGGAAGTTGGCTGAGCTCCTGACCTGGAGGACACGGCACGGATGCGGGCACCTGTACCTGCAACAGACTGAGTAAAGCTTTGGAACTACAGGGCTGTGGGGTACTCGGTAACGGGCCCGATGAGCTTCAATAGGAGATGTCATGGCAGCTGGGACCCGGCCCGTGGCCCTGGGCGCCCATTGAAAAAAGATGTTTGTGGCAGTGTGCTATTGTGGTAAAAGTTTATAAGTGATTCGTGACGCCACCTGTGGTGTTTGGCAATGGAGATGTAAGCCGACGCTGCAGACAGATCCTCTGGGACAGATGGTGTGGTGCAGCAATGATGTTATAGCCCTCCACAGGCAGGGCTGTAGTCCCAGGGCAGAGTAAGTGAATTGACACGTAGATGGTGTAGTGTTTGGCAGAAGGGATGTAGCAGTGCTGGACGGGCTGGCGCAGGAATGAGTGGAGGACACCAGGGCATGTAGTTCCAAAGCTTTACTCACAGTCTGCTGTACAAACAGGTGCCTGCCTCCGTGCCATGTCCTCCGGGTCAGGGACTTAGTCAACCTCCAGGCCAGATGGAATACTCTTTTCCAACATTCCGCCAACACGTGTCTTTCTGAATGTCTCCTGTTATGAATGAGTCACCGTAGGAGGCAAAAACAGAAATACTAGCTAAGTCCAGAAAACCAGAGAAGTTGGCAGCTATCGGATTGCAGACCCCTGAACCTAACAACAACAACTAGCAGTAACCGTGGGGGGTTCCTACGGTGCCCTAGACCCCTCGATCACAGCCGGAGAACTACATAGCCTAAAGACAGAAAGGAAAATCTAAACTGCCCCAGAGCAGACCCCAAAGAAATAGGCAGCCCCCAACATATAATGACGGTGAAGCAAGATGAAAAAACACTCACACAGATAGAAAGATAGGCTGAGCAAATGATGGGGCCCAAGCTATCTAAATAGGACAGGATAGAAAAGCTGCTGTCTGTAATCCGCCAAAACCCTATCAAAACAAGAGCCAACAGCTGATAGGGAAAAAATCCCTGAAGACGCTAGGCTTCAAAAAGACTATATCAGTACTCAGGTATTATCTGAAGACAGAGCAAAAAGGAATTCGGCTCACCCAGCAGGGAAAGGCAGAAATCCAGAAAAACAAGGCAAAACAAAACCAAAACACAAATGCAAAAAGTAGAGCAGAAAACTTAGCTTTTGAGGAGCAGGAATCAGACTGGTCTCCAAGAATCCCTCAGAGTAATCACCCACAAGGCAGAAGGGCGTCAGCTGCCTTATATCCAGTCAGCAATCCCAGTCACCCAGTCATCATCATTCTGCTCAGGTGCTTTGTAATCAGCCTCACTACCTTCATTCACCAGAAGAGGGAGTTCATCAGACCTCAATGGTGAAGGGGAAAATGAACTCACAACAGTACCTCCCCCTTGAGGAGGGGTCACCGAACCCTCATCCATGCCACCAGGGCGATCAGGGTGAGCCCGATGAAAGGCACGCACCAATCTTTTGGCATGAATATCAGAGGCAGAGACCCAGGAATTATCCTCCTGACCATAACCCTTCCACTTAACCAAATACTGGAGTCTCCGTCTAGCCAGACGGGAATCCAGTATCTTCTCTACCTCATATTCCATGTTACCTTCAACTAATACAGGGTCCAGAGGTGCCACCCCAGGAACAACTGGTTCAACAAACCTCTTCAACAAGGACTTATGAAACACATTATGAATTTTAAATGTAACAGGAAGAGCCAAACAAAAAGAGACCAGATTAATAATCTCCAAAATCTTGTAAGGTCCAATAAATCTAGGCTTAAACTTAGGAGAAGCCACCTTCATAGCGATATTTTTTGATGATAACCAAACCATATCACCAACCTTAAACTGGGGACCAATGGTCCTATGTCGGTTGGAAAACCGCTGGGCCTTTTCCTGGGAGAGAGATAACTTATCCACCACTTGGTCCCAGATCTGGTGCATTCTCTCCACCACAGTGTCAACACCTGGGCAGGCAGAAGGCTCCACCTGCCCTGAAGAAAATCGAGGATGAAACCCAAAGTTACAAAAAAAAGGTGACATCAAAGTGGCAGAACTAGCTCTATTATTTAAAGCAAATTCGGCCAAGGGCAAAAATGAAACCCAATCATCCTGATCAGCGGAAATAAAACATCTAAAATACGACTCCAAGCTCTGGTTTGTTCTCTCCGTCTGTCCATTGGTCTGAGGGTGAAAAGCAGAGGAGAAGGACAACTGAATTCCCAGCTTGGAACAGAAAGTCCTCCAAAATCTAGACACAAACTGAACTCCTCTGTCAGATACAATGTTCTCAGGAATCCCGTGCAAACGAACCACCTGTTGCAAAAACAGGGGCACCAACTCAGAAGAAGATGGCAACTTAGGGAGTGGTACAAGATGAACCATCTTAGAGAGCCTATCACAAATCAACCAAATAACAGTCATTCTCTGAGAGACAGGCATATCAGAGATGAAATCCATTGAAATATGGGTCCATGGCCTCCTGGGGACCGGGCAAAGGCATCAACAACCCACTAGAGCGAGAACAAGGTTTAGACCGGGAGCAAGTCCCACAGAACTGCACAAAATTCCTGACATCACGAGACAAGGCGGGCCACCAAAAAGACCGACTCACCAGATCTCTAGTACCAAAAATACCTGGATGACCAGCCAATGCAGAGCAATGAACTTCAGACATCACTCTCTTCTTCCACTGGTCAGGAACATACAACTTTCCACTGGGACAATGCTCAGGTTTGTCCTCCTGGAACTCTTCCAGAGCACATCTCAAATCGGGCGAGATGGCAGAAAGAACTACCCCTTCACCTAAGATGGTAGCAGGCTTGGTCACCACAGGAGAATCAGCAAAGAAACTCCTAGAGAGGGCGTCTGCCTTGACATTCTTAGTGCCAGGAAGAAAAGAGACCACAAAATCAAAACGTGTAAAAAACAAGGCCCACCTAGCCTGTCTAGGGTTCAAGCGTTTGGTCGACTCCAGGTAAATCAAATTCTTGTGGTCAGTGAGGACCACGACTTGGTGTTTAGCTCCCTCCAACCAATGTCTCCACTCCTCAAATGCCCATTTCATGGCTAACAGTTCCCGATTCCCCACATCATAGTTACGTTCAGATGGGGAGAACTTTTGGGAAAAGAAATTGCAGGGATTCATTTTAGATGTTACAGGATCCTTTTGGGATAAAACAGCTCCTGCACCAATCTCAGAAGCGTCCACCTCTACCTGGAACGGGAGTGAGACATCAGGTTGCCGCAAAACCGGGGCAGAAGTGAATCTTCGCTTCAGCTCCTGAAAGGAAGAAACAGCCTCCGGAGACCAATTCAACACATCAGCACCCTTCTTAGTCAGATCAGTCAATGGCTTGGCAATACTAGAAAATTTTGCTATAAATTTCCGATAAAAATTAGCAAAACCCAAAAACTTCTGGAGGGCCTTCAAAGAAGTGGGCTGAACCCAATCATAAATGGCCTGTACCTTGGCCGGGTCCATTTCAATAGTTGACGGAGACAAAATAAATCCCAAAAATGAAATCCTCTGTACCCCAAAAAGGCATTTAGATCCTTTGACATACAGGGAATTCTCCCTCAAGATCCGGAACACAGTCCGAACATGTTCCACATGAGAATCCCAATCCTTGGAGAAGATCAAAATATCATCCAGATAGATAATCAAAAATTTATTCACAAAGTCTCGGAAAATGTCGTTCATGAAGCACTGGAAGACAGAAGGGGCATTAGTGAGCCCAAAAGGCATCACCAGGTACTCAAAATGTCCCTCCGGAGTATTAAACGCCGTCTTCCATTCATCCCCATGCTTAAAGCGGATAAGATTATACGCCCCCCTGAGGTCAAGCTTGGTAAACCAGCAAGAACCTTTAACTCTGGAGAATAGATCTGAAATCAGGGGTAACGGATACTGATATTTAATAGTAATTTTGTTGAGGGCACGATAATCAATACAAGGCCTTAATGAACCATCCTTTTTGGCCACGAAAAAAAAAACGGCACCTAAGGGTGAAGAGGATGGTCTAATATGACCCTTCTCCAACGCCTCCTTAATATAGGATCGCATAGCCTCGTGCTCGGGTACAGATAAATTGAAGAGCCGACCCTTGGGAAATTTACACCCCAGGCTCAGTTCAATTGCACAGTCATAACTCCTATGAGGAGGCAAAGACGCAGACTCATTCTCACTAAATACATCATAAAAGTCTGCCAAATAGTCAGGAACATCATGCGACTGAGGAGAGGTGGAAAAAACCGGAGCCTCACTAAGGGCACACCGACAACCCCAACTCACCACAGACACAGATTTCCAATCCAAAACTGGATTATGAATTTGTAACCAGGGAAACCCCAGAACAATGGTATCATGCAAATTATGCAACACCAAAAATCTGCAATTTTCTTGATGGTCTGGGGCGACCCGCATTACCACCTGGGTCCAAAACTGAGGTTTATTTTTCGCCAAAGGAGTAGCATCAATCCCCCTCAAAGGGATAGGCGTCCGCAGAGGTGTCATCGGAAATCCACAACATTTAGCAAAATCCAAGTCCATTAGATTCAGGGCTGCTCCCGAATCCACAAAAGCCTTGGCGGAAAATGTGGACAGGGAGCAGATCAGAGTAATTGCCAGAAGAAACTTAGGTTGAACACCACCCACAGAAAACGTGTGTGCAAAACGTTTCTCTCGTTTAGGACAGACAGAAACAATATGCGAGGCATCTCCACAAAAAAAACACAGCTTATTACGCCTTCTGAACTCCTGACGTTGCTCTCTGGACAAAACTATCACATTGCATAGGTTCAGACACTTGTTCAACAGGTGGCAACACCTCTCGTGCAGTCCTGCGTTCACTTAAACGCCGATCAACCTGAATGGCTAATGACATAGAATCGTCAAGACCAGAGGGAACAGGAAATCCCACCATAGTATCTTTTACGGCTTCTGACAAACCCTTCCGAAAGAGAGCTGCCAAGGCATTATCATTCCAGGTAGTAAGGACCGCCCACTTTCGGAATTTTTGACAGTACTCGACCCTGGCTCAATGCCAACAGGGTCTTTTCAGCCTGATCAATAGCATTAGGTTCATCATACAACAACCCCAAGGCTTGAAAAAATGCATTCACATTAGTCAGAATAGGATCATCTGGTTTCAAAGAAAACACCCAATCCTGGGGATCGCCACGCAGCAAAGAGATGACAATTTTAACCTGCTGCGCGAAGCTCCCTGACGAGTTAGGCTTCAAGGCAAAAAATAATTTACAATTATTTTTGAAATTCAAAAATTTAGACCGATCCCCAAAAAACACATCAGGAGTAGGGATCTTTGGTTCAGCAGCATGTGAATGAGCAAGGTAGGTGGAAATTCCCTGCACTTCCGCAGCGAGCTGCTCCACACGATCAGACAAGTGCTTTATCTCCATTGAGAGAAAAAAAAACTCCCCCTACGGCCTCAGAGATATGGAGGAAAAAATATACACACTTTTTTTTTTACAATTCTTTCCTGCTATTGAGTACCCTAGGATCTGCGGTATGGCGGGTGATTCTGTTATGAATGAGTCACCGTAGGAGGCAAAAACAGAAATACTAGCTAAGTCCAGAAAAGCAGAGAAGTTGGCAGCTATCGGATTGCAGACCCCTGAACCTAACAACAACAACTAGCAGTAGCCGTGGGGGTTCCTACGGTGCCCTAGACCCCTCGATCACAGCTGGAGAACTACATAGCCTAAAGACAGAAAGGGAAATCTAAACTGCCCCAGAGCAGACCCCAAAGCAATAGGCAGCCCCCAACATATAATGACGGTGAAGCTAGATGAAAAAACACTCACACAGATAGAAAGATAGGCTGAGCAAATGATGGGGCCCAAGCTAACTAAATAGGACAGAATAGAAAAGCTGCTGTCTGCAATCCGCCAAAACCCTCTCAAAAACAAGAGCCAACAGACTGATAGGGAAAAAAGCCCTGAAGACGCTAGGCTTCAAAAAGACTATATCAGTACTCAGGTATTATCTGAAGACAGAGCAAAAAGGAATTCAGCTCACCCAGCAGGGAAAGGCAGAAATCCAGAAAAACAAGGCAAAACAAAACCAAAACACAAATGCAAAAAGTAGAGCAGAAAACTTAGCTTTTGAGGAGCAGGAATCAGACTGGTCTCCAAGAATCCCTCAGAGTAATCACCCGCAAGACAGAAGGGCGTCGGCTGCCTTATATCCAGTCAGCAATCCCAGTCACCCAGTCATCATCATTCTGCTCAGGTGCTTTGTAATCAGCCTCACTACCTTCCTTCACCAGAAGAGGGAGTTCATCAGACCTCAATGGTGAAGGGGAAAATGAACTCACAACAGTCTCCTCTTATAGCGCCTTTAAATGAAGTACTCCTAGTACTGAGTTACACTGGAGTTCCTCCTGTCCGATGTTCTTATGAACTCTACTTGTATGAAAGACAGCTGTAGCCGGCTTCGGGGACTCCTTGCTACTAAGTCCCGGCTCACTATCCAGTTGCTGTTGTGCCCCCAAGTCTGGTGTGGGAATAAAGTGGTCACTACTTCTATTCCTCCGGTGTCTGCTGCAGGACCATTAGTATCCATACAACCTCGGGGACCGGGCCCCGGCCTTGCGCTTAGAACTTCTAGGAAGGGTTCTCTTTTAACCCACGTCCTTTGTTCTCTTGTACTCCTCACGTTCCGTACTAATCTTTCTTTCTATGGAGAGTCAGGCTTTAGGGATGGGCAAATCTACTCGTTAGAACTCGTTACTCTGCGAGTAGTAGGGGACTCGCAGGAGTTTCCAAGCGATTACTAGCACAGTAACGAGTCCAATGCAAATCAATGGCAATCCTAGTTTTTTCAGAGTTTAATACAAGCAATCCTAGTTTCTTAGCGATTTTGTGTCCCGCTGTCAGCAGCGAGTCTTAGCAAGTCTAGGACTCCTATATACTGTATTCGGGACTCGCAGAATACAGAATATGTTAATTTTCAGAGACAGCCTAGTTTGTTAGGTGAGAAAACTGTGAAGAGCACTACTATGATTGGCTGCTGTCCATCATGATGCCTATGTCATGTATCACAGGCAAGGCTGTATATAAACCCTGCCCCCGCCATTTTGGGCACATTCCAGTGACGGTCTGAACTAGTGCAGGGTGAGTTGGAGACATAGAGCAGACTGTTAGTCAGTGTAGGACCTCAAGATTCCTCACATATAACACAAAAGTTCTTTTCAGAACTACCAGGATGGAGGAGTACTGTAGAGGACTGTAGGCAGGGAGAAAGGCAGGAGCAGCCTTACAGTGCATACAGCACCATCCTCAGAGCTTAGCTTACTCACTCAGCTTCCATCAGAGCTGAAATCAGAAGCATAGCTGAGCAAATTTTCTTTTTTTTTTCCACCAAATATTATTGGGGTCATATTTACCCCTGCAGCGTTATTGTTTCTGTGGCAGACCAGTGCGTTGCTGCTATCTATCCCACCAGCTAATAGCACGCACGCTGCCTGCTTGTGTGCACTAAACGATTTTTTCAGGGAGAGTGCGTTGCTTCTCTGCTAAGTTACAGCACGCACTTCACCCCAGAGCGGTGACGCAGACAGCACCACAGTCCACCTAGGTGACTGCCTTTGCGCACTAAACAATTTTTTCAGGGAGAGTGCAGGGCTTCTCTGCTACCAGCTAATAGCACGCACGTTACCTTCCTGCTGTGCCAATACGCATCACTAGCCTTGATTGTCCTCCTATTACAGTCCCCTGTAGTTATCCCCTTTGCACTGTGCATCCCCTGAGACTACAGCACGGGTCACATCACATCCCCCAGTGAAGCAGACCCCGGCCCGGTGCTGGGTACCACGGTTTCAGTGCGTCACAGACGCCAATGGTGACACAAGAAATCTCACTCTCTCCTAATCCAAAAAAGGGTACAGTAAAAGAAAATAGAAGAAATGACATCACATAACTCTTACCCATGTTTGCCTGCCCATCTTCTCCAGCGTGATCAAATGACGGGAACATACTTCTGGCGATGGACCTCCAAGCCATATTTCGCTGTCTTTCATCACCATAGCCAGGGTGGGTGGGCTGCCACAGCTGGGGCCACTCTTCAACCAGGCCGATCAGCCTCTCTGTATCACGTCTGCTACACATCTTTGGTGGGCCTGTGTGTGCAGATCTGATCACCCTGTGTGTGCAGATCAGATCGCCCTGTGTGTGCAGATCAGATCTGCCTTTGTGTGCAGAATATCAGATCAGCCTGTGCAGTAAATCGGTTAGCACAGGCGACTTCCTGTTTAGCTTCTAGCGTGATGTAGAAACGATTTTCTGTGCTTTAGGGATGAATTCTAAATCGCTAAGCTAGGGGCCACTTGCGAGAGTAAACAGTAAAAAAAATGGCAGCACAGGAATCGCTGCAATACTCGCATCCCCATTCATTAACATTGGACTAGCTAGACTTGCAACGAATAGCGAGTTTCCGAGTCGGACTCGTTAGAGTCTAGCGATTCCGAGTATTTCAGGATTCGCCCATCCCTATCAGGCTTTCAGTATATGTTGCTCTTTCTCTCTTCCTTTCCTGTGCCAGCAGACCCAGGTCACTGGGATCTGCTGCAGCACTTCCACCCATCTATCCCTCTCTCCGGGGATCTTCTTCTCTCCAACCTCTAACCAACTGACTGACTACTCATCCCGCTCCTTGTAATGTAAGCTAACTCCACCCACCTCCCAGCACGTTTCGTGTTCCAAGCAGGGAGCCACAAATGGGTGCTTTGCTATACTCCAAGCAGGGAGCCACCGAAGGTGCTTTGCTACACTACTTTGTGGTGAGGGGTGCAGGTGTTGGAGTGTGGTCAGGTGTTTCAACCTTACCTGGATGGTGGGATACCGCACCTCAGGAGGAGGTGCAGTACCTCTGTGGCGACTGAGCCTCAGGGGCGCCACACATGCCCTGGTGTCCTCCTCTTATTCCTGCGCCAACCCGGCCAGCACTGCTACATCCCTTGCGCCCGACACTACACCCTCTAAGTGACACTTCACCTACACTGCCCTGGGACTACAGCCCTGCCTGTGGAGGGCTATAACATCATTGCTGCACCACACCATCTGTCCCAGAGGATCTGTCTGCAGTGTTGGCTTACACCTTCATTGCCGAATACCACAGGTGGTGTCACGAATCACTTATAAACTTTCCCCTTTTTACAATGGGCGCCCAGGACCACGGGCCGGGTCCCAGCTGCCATGACATCTCCCATTGAAGCTCATCGGGCCCTGTTGTGAGTTCATTTTTACCTTCATCACTGAGGCCCGAGGAACTCCCTCTTCTGGTAAGGAGAGGTAGTGAGTCTGATTATCAGACACCTGAGATTAATGATGATGACTGGCTGAGTGGAGTCACAGACTGGATATAAGGCTGCCTACGCCCATTTTCCCTGCGGGTGATTTCTCTGTGGTATCCTTGGAGTCCAGTCTGAATTCCTGCTCTGCTAAAGCTAAGTTTTCTTCCTTGCTTTTTGCATTTGTCCTTGCTTTGTTTTTTTCTGGATTTCAGCCATTCCCTTCTGGGGTGAGCTGAACTCCTTAGCTCTGTCTCCTGAAAATACCAGAGTGCTGATTTAGTTTTGAAGCTTAGTTGCTTCAGGGCCTTTTTCCATTTCAGCTTGCTGGCCTATGTTTTTGATAGGGTTTTTTGCCGATTGCAGACAGCAGCTTTCCTTTCCTTTCCTGTTTAGATTAGATTGGGCCCCAATGTTTGCTCAGCCTATCTTTCTATCTGTGTCAGTGTTTTTTCATCTTGCTTCACCGTCATTATATGTTGGGGGCTGCCTTTTACTTTGGGGTCTGCTCTGGGGCAGTTTAGATTTCCCTTTCTATCTTTAGGCTATATAGTTCTCCGGCTGTGTTCGAGGGGTCTAGGGCACCGTAGGTACCCCCCACGGCTACTGCTAGTTGTGTTGATAGGTTCAGGGGTCTGCAATCGGATAGTTGCCAGCTCCTCTGGTTTTCTGGACGTAGCTTCTATTTTTGTGTCTGCCTCCTACGGTCACTCAATCATAACAGAATCACCCGCCTAACCGCAGATCCTAGGGTACTCAATAGCAGGAAAGAATTGCAAAAAAAAAAGTGTGTATATTTTTTCCTCTATATCTCTGAGGCCGTAGGGGGAATTTTTTTTTCTCTCAATGGAGATAATGCAATTGTCTGATCGTGTGGAGCAGCTCGCTGCGGAAGTGCGGGGAATTTCCGCCTACCTTGCTCATTCACATGCTGCTGAACCAAAGATTCCTACACCTGATGTATTTTGTGGTGATCGGTCTAAATTTTTGAATTTCAAAAATAATTGTAAATTATTTTTTGCCTTGAAGCCTAACTCGTCAGGGAGCTCCACGCAGCAGGTTAAAATTGTCATCTCTTTGCTGCGTGACGATCCCCAGGATTGGGCGTTTTCTTTGAAACCAGATGATCCTAGTCTGACTAATGTGAACGCATTTTTTCAGGGCTTGGGCTTGTTGTATGACGAACCTAATGCCATTGATCAGGCTGAAAAGACCCTGCTGGCATTGAATCAGGGTCGAGATTCTGCAGAATTGTACTGTCAAAAATTCCGAAAGTGGGCGGTACTTACTACTTGGAATGATAATGCCTTGGCTGCTCTCTTTCGGAAGGGTTTGTCAGAAGCCGTAAAAGATACTATGGTGGGATTTCCTGTTCCCTCTGGTCTTGACGATTCTATGTCATTAGCCATTCAGGTTGATCGGCGTTTGCGCGAATGCAAAACTGCACGAGAGGTGTTGCCACCTGTTGAACAAATGACTGAATCTATGCAATGTGATAGAGTTTTGTCCAGAGAGCAGCGTCAGGAGTTCAGAAGGCGTAATAAGTTGTGTTTTTTCTGCGGAGATGCCTCGCATATTATTTCTGTCTGTCTTAATCGAGAGAAACGCTTTGCACACACGTTTTCTGTTGGTGGTGTTCAACCTAAGTTTCTTCTGGCTATTACTCTGATCTGCTCCCTGTCCACATTTTCCGCCAAGGCATTTGTGGATTCGGGAGCAGCTCTAAATCTAATGGACTTGGATTTTGCTAAACGTTGTGGATTTCCTATGACACCTCTGCGGACGCCTATCCCTTTGAGGGGGATTGATGCTACTCCTTTGGCTAAAGATAAACCTCAGTTTTGGACCCAGGTGGTAATGCGGGTCGCCCCAGACCATCAAGAAAATTGCAGATTTTTGGTGTTGCATAATCTGCATGATACCATTGTTCTGGGGTTTCCCTGGTTACAAATCCATAATCCAGTTCTGGATTGGAAATCTTTGTCTGTGGTGAGTTGGGGTTGTCGGTGTGCCCTTAGTGATGCTCCTGTTTTCTCCACCTCTCCCCAGTCACATGATGTTCCTGACTATTTGGCGGACTTTTATGATGTATTTAGTGAGAATGAGTCTGCGTCTTTGCCTCCTCATAGGAGTTATGACTGTGCTATTGAGCTGAACCCGGGGTGTAAATTCCCCAAGGGTCGGCTTTTCAATTTATCTGTACCCGAGCACGAGGCTATGCGATCCTATATTAAGGAGGCATTGGAGAAGGGTCATATTAGATCATCCTCTTCACCCTTAGGTGCTGTTTTTTTTTTTGTAGCCAAAAAGGATGGATCACTAAGACCTTGTATTGATTATCGTGCCCTCAACAAGATTACTGTTAAATATCAGTATTAGAGTTGAGCGACTTTTGCTTTTTTAGGGTCGCGTTTCGTTTCGTGAAACCCGACTTTTCCAAAAGTCGGGTCGAGCAAGATCATCCGATTATAGGGAAAAGTCGGGGTTGTCCCGAAACACGAAACCCAATGTAAGTCAATGGGGAATAAAAGTCGGCAGTGAGAGGAGGACAGGAAACACACCTACAGTGCCCATTTGAATGCCAAAAGCATCAATTCTTCTTACTTAAGTTTGTCAACCTTAATTAACTTCATAATACAAGTTACGCACTGAAAAATGGGGGTTATTTGGCTAAGGTTGTGGGGGGGGCTGGCTCCAGGTTTTCATGTGCCCTGGGCGAAAGAGCGCCCCTTTAACACATACCACAACTCATCATGCTCCGATACGGCAGAGAAATAGCGGTATAGTACAATGAAAAATACCTCACTTTTTACATCTCATGACGAGGCCCATCTATTTCTCCATACAGAATCATTGGTCCCATATAATGTTTGAAACAGTATATGATGAGCTCCACATAATGCTACAGTATATGTTGGTCCCCATGGATGAAGCTCCACTGTCTTATGGGCCCAAATAATGCTCCAAACATAATGGGCCCCATTTCTAATGCTCTAGTGTATAATGGGCCCTGTAAATGCTGCTCCAGTGTCTGATGTCCACCTTTGGAATGTTCCAGTGTATGGTGGGCCCCATCTATCATTCTCCAGAGTAACGTGCTCCCCAAAAATTGCTGTCCCAACATTGAAAACAATCAAATAAGTCTCCTCGCTAGGGAATCCCTGTACTAGTCTGGACTCCTCGTCGTCCCCATCTTCCATCTCACTGCACAGTATTTCAACCTTGCAAGTGCTGTGATCCTGAGCAAGCAGGGGGGGCCCACTCGTTGGCGACGGCACTGGCACAGGGCCCCTGATAGTACGGTGGTGTGTCTGATGGCGGGTGGGCCGAACCTGCACTTTCATCTGCAGCTTCCTCTTTGTCACCGTGTAAGATGGAACTGTATATGGGAAGGGTAACCTGAGTTTCATCAGGGTCAGATTCAGGCCGTGTAGCGTGCGAGGGGAATGTAGTGGTCTGGGTCAATGTACCAGCAGATTCATCGAGCAGTGGCTGGGCATCAGTGCACTTGTGTCGCCCCCAGGAGTACGGTCGCCACAGTGGCATTACCTTCCTCCTAGGGAGTGTGATGTCATGCTTGGGAGCAACTAAGGATCTCTCTAGCAGGTTAACTGATTGGGCGGCGTTATTCCCACGAGTCATGACCCTCCAAACAGCGTTCATGAAGGCAAATTGTTTGTTTTACGTGGGCAGTATGGTTGCAAAGCTGAACCTTAAAGGAATGTCCAGAAGGGCACCACCAGGAGTGGAGCCTACGGTTAAATTCGACTCCACCTGGGAAACCTCAACCATGCCAGCTACAGAACAGATGCACACATTGCAAGCTTAATTCCGTTAACGAACGAGACTCCGTCATGCCCCGCGGTCCGAGTCCGGCTTACTAGAGGGACACGTGAGGCTCTGGAACATGAGATTGGCCAATAACTGGTGTGTCATGCCCTTACATGTCTGTGGCTGCATGTGCGCTACACTGAAAAGGCCAGCGTTTGTCGCTTACAGGTGCAGATAACCCGCTGAACAACGTTAGTGATGGGGATCACTGATTACAATTATTACCCGTGAACAATGATTTCCCAGTAAGTGCAGGTCAACTGCAGTTCCGGAATTAGGCCTAACCGTCATTCCTGAAAAAGTGAAAAACTTACGTGTGCAAACCACAGGTGCTGTAGCTTGCTTAACAGCTCGCCAGCCGTTCTCACGCCCAGTATGGATTACACGTGATTGCACAAAGGTTAGAAAGGGTACCGTATCCCCAGATAACATGTATGGATAGCGTACACATTCAAAATATATGTCTCAGGAGGCAGGCTCAGACGGTGTTAGGCCCAGTATGGATTGCATGTGATTGCACAAAGGTTAGAAAGGGTACCGTATCCCCGGATAACATGTATGGATAGCGTACACATTCAAAATATATGTCTCAGGAGGCAGGCTCAGACGGTGTTAGGCCCAGTATGGATTGCACGTGATTGCACAAAGGTTAGAAAGGGTACCGTATCCCCGGATAACATGTATGGATAGCGTACACATTCAAAATATATGTATCAGGAGGCAGGCTCAGACGGTGTTAGGCCCAGTATGGATTGCACGTGATTGCACAAAGGTTAGAAAGGGTACCGTATCCCCGGATAACATGTATGGATAGCGTACACATTCAAAATATATGTATCAGGAGGCAGGCTCAGACGGTGTTAGGCCCAGTATGGATTGCACGTGATTGCACAAAGGTTAGAAAGGGTACCGTATCCCCGGATAACATGTATGGATAGCGTACACATTCAAAATATATGTCTCAGGAGGCAGGCTCAGACGGTGTTAGGCCCAGTATGGATTGCACGTGATTGCACAAAGGTTAGAAAGGGTACCGTATCCCCGGATAACATGTATGGATAGCGTACACATTCAAAACATATGTCTCAGGAGGCAGGCTCAGACGGTGTTAGGCCCAGTATGGATTGCACGTGATTGCACAAAGATTAGAAAGGGTACCGTATCCCCGGATAACATGTATGGATAGCGTACACATTCAAAATATATGTCTCAGGAGGCAGGCTCAGACGGTGTCAGGCACAGTATGGATTTGACGGCCCAGATTACACAGCGGAGGAGCAGGGAGAGGTAAAGATTGCAAATGCTGGGGTCCTGCCCAAGCAAGGGGGGCCCACTCGTGGGCGTTGGTACTGGCACTGGGCCCCTCATAGTACAGCGGTGTGTCTGACGGCGGGTGTGCACCACCACCGTCAGAGACACTTGATTGCACTATGAGGGACCCTGTGCCAGTGCCCGCGCCCAAGAGTCGGCCTACCCACCTGTCCAGGGCAACGGCACTCTCACGGTGTCGTGCGCTAGGTGGTGACCCCGGCCATGGGGGGGGAGGCAGCACAGTTAGGGAGTTTTAGAAAGTGGCATATGTTGATGTTGGACATTCAGCTGATGCAAAAGGCGAAATAGGTCAAGTCCCAGGAAGAGGTGGACCAAAGCAAGCCATTTTTCTGTCACCCTATGTGTCATCAGGGGAAGGTGGGACAAAATCCTTGGAAACCCATGCATGGTTCATTTTAATGAAGGTTAGATCATCCACATTTTGGGTTGACAGACGGGTCCTTTTTTCTGTCAGGATTGATCCAGCTGCACTGAAGACTCTTTCCGATAGCACACTTGCAGCTGGGCAAGCGAGCTCCTGTAAGGCATATTGGGCCAATTCAGGCCAGGTGTCCAGTTTAGCGGCCCAATAGTCAAAGGGGAATGACCTGTGTGGGAGAACATCGATATGGGAGGAAAAGTAGTTTGTAACCATGGTTGACAACTGCTGTCTCCTGTCACTTTCCATCGATGCAGTATTACCAGTTGTGTGAGCGGTATTTGAAAAATCAGTCCACAACATTGTCATGAAACCCCTGTCTCCAACGCCACTTCTGCTGTGTGCACCACGAACACCTCTGCCAAGCTGCCCCCGGCCGTACGGCTCATGTGAGAACCATCACCGCTGCTGTGTGCTGGGAATGCCTCAAGCAACCGATTTACCAGAGTTGCTTATTAGCCAATATTAGGTCAAGGTTCTCCTGTGGCATGATGTTTTGTAATTTGCCTTTATAGCGTGGATCCAGGATGCTGGCCAACCAGTAGTCGTCATCGTTCATCATTTTGGCAATGCGGGGGTCCCTATTTAGGATCCGCAAGGCATAATCTGACATGTGGGCCAATGTTCCCGGTGTCAATGATGCACTGCGAGTGCTGGTTGGAGGAGCACTTTCTGGCAAATCCACATCCCTCCAGTCATGCACAAACCCTGTACCAGACCTTGCCACGCCAACATTTTCACTTGCCCCACGAGATGCATCCTCCTCCCCTAAGTAATCATCCCCATCATCATCCTCCTCCTCCTCTTCTTCCTCCACCTCGTCCAGGAGAGGTCCCTGAGCAGACAATGGCTGAATGTCATCAAGGATTCCCTCCTCCTCTTCCTCCTCATCAACATTGGCTGCAGACGCCTGCTCCTTAAGGTGCGTCAAAGTTTGCATGAGCAGACGCATAAGTGGGATGCTCATGCTTAGGATAGCGTCGTCTGCGCTTACCAGCCGTGTGCATTCCTCAAAACACTGAAGGACTTTACAGAGGTCTTTCAGCTTCGACCACTGCACACCTGTCAACTCCATGTCTGCTCTCAAAGTGCCTGGCCGTGTATCCTCCCACAAATGCATTATGGCCTGCCTCTGCTCGCACAGCCGCTCCACCATGTGCAGGGTGGAGTTCCACCTTGTTGCAATGTCGATAATGAGGCGGTGGTTGGGAAGGTGGAGCAATCGCTGCAGCTTCTGCACACAAACGGAGTGTACAGGCGACCGGCGGATGTGCGCGCACAGTCTTCGCACCTTCTGGAGCAGGGCTGTTAACTCCGGATAATTTTTGAGGAAGCACTGCACCACCAGGTTCAAGGTGTGAGCCAATCAAGGTATGTGGCTGAGTTTTGAAAGGGCTATGGCTGCCACAAAATTACGGCCGTTATCACTAACTACCTTGCCTGCCTCAAGATGTACACTGCCCAGCCATGACTCAGTTTGTCGCTTCAAGTACTCGGCCAGCACCTCGGCGGTATGTCTGTCGCCCAAACACATCATCTGCAACACAGCCTGCTGACGCTTTCCACTAGCTGCTCGATAGGGGGACACATCATGTGCAACAGTGGCAGCTGCAGATGGAGTGCTCGTACGACTGCGCTCTGTGGACGAGCTTTCGCTTCTGGAGGAGGAGGAGGAGGGTGGAACGCCTACAGCCAACTGTTTCCTATACCGTGGGCTAGGCAGCACTGTCCCACCACCGCTGTCCCCTGTGGACCCTGCATCCACCACATTAACCCAGTGCGCAGTGATGGACACGTAACGGCCCTGGCCATGCCGACTGGACCATGCATCAGTAGTGAGGTGCACCTATCCGCTCACTGACTGCTTGAGTGCATGGACAATGCGGTCTTTCACATGATGGTGGAGGGCTGGGATGGCTTTGCGAGAGAAGGAGTGGCGACTGGGTAGGTCATAGCGTGGTACTGCATAGGCCATGAGTTCGCGGAAAGCTGTGCTTTCCACCAACCGAAAGGGCATCATCTCAAACGAGATTAGTTTGGCAATGTGGGAGTTCAAAACCAGTGTACGCGGATGAGAGACTGAGTACTTTCTTGACCTACTCATAGTGTCTGGGAGGGTGAGCTGGACTTGAGAGCTGCATATGGTGGAAGTAGCGGTGGACAGGGCGGACTGAGAGAGGGTTGATGATGGTGATGGAGTTGGTGTTCTTTCTGATGGCCTAGAATCAGTCTTTCGTTGATATAACAGTGGGATTCCCTGACTGCTGTGGCCTTGCAACGACACCTCAACATTTGCTGCTGTGCTAACCGGTGGGCTTACAGTGGGGGAAACAATGTAGCATTGCGGACTACCTTCGTTGTGATCAGTTGCACATGTGGCACTTGAGGTTTGGTGTTGTGTCCACGCTTGCAAGTGCATGCTGGTTAAATGTCTAAGCATGCAACTGGTATTCAAATTTTTCAGATTTTTCCCTCGGCTAAAGGTCTTTGCGCACTTTTTACAGATAACCTTGGCCTGATCATGAGGATTTTGTTCAAAAAAGTGCCACACTGCACTCTTCCTACTTTGGCAGACATTTTGCGGCCTAGCACGCTGTGATCTTTTGACCCTCTGGACAAGCTGTCCAGCAACTCTTTTGATGTTTGGAACCTGTCTTTGGAGTGCTCCGGGCCTGCCAGATAACAGCTGTTGCGATGTCGATGTCTGCTGTGGATGCTCCTCATCTGAGCTATTGGAAGCAGCACCCTCTTCCCCCAATGGATGCCAATCTGGGTCAACAACTGGGTCATCCATCACCTCCTCTTCTATGTCATGTGCACCTTCTTCTGTGTCACCGTGTATGGTGGTATAGTGTGCGGGAAGGGGCACCTGAGTCTCATCAGGGACAGAATCTGGCTCTGTACACTGCGAGGACAATGTAGTGCTCTGAGTGAATGTACCAGCAGAATCATCCATCAGCGGCTGTGCATCAGTGCACTCCATGTCAGATTCATCTTGGTCTGGGTAATTCACCATTTCACTTGATAATCCAGGCATGGTATGTGAAAACAGCTCCATGGAGTAATCAGTAGTATGGCCTGCGTCATCCTTCAATCTTGGTTGGGGTGAAGGACACAAGGAAAGGTGTGGTTCATGAACATGAGCCTCCAATGACGACTCAGTGCTTTTACTTTTTACAACTGAAGAAGAGGAGGCGATAGAGCTGGAGGCTGAGTCAGCAATGTAAGACAAAACTTTTTCCTGATGCTCTGGCTTTAAAAGCGGTTTGCCAACTCCTAGAAAACTAAGCGTTCGAGGCCTTATGTAGCCAGACGATGACGCAGGCTCAACACCTCCTGCATTCGGTCCTATTTTGCTCTTGCCACTACCATCAGATCCACCACCAACACCATCATTACCAGCTGCCAACCCCCGCCCAATTCCACGGCCTCTTCCACCAGCCTTCCTCATTTTTGGTAGAAATGTAGACCAAATCCAACAAACTATATAGTATGTAAAACAAGGTTCAAGGTGTCTATAGGACAGGGGAGATTTTGAATTTCTGCACACACTTTTAGACACTGGACACTTTTGGATTGTGTGAGGCCCACTGATATCTGAGCGCTATGTGACAGGCTCGATGGCACAGCTGTGACCTAAGTGACTAGAGGATAAGTGAGATTTTGAATCTCTGCACACACTTTTGGACACTGGACACTTTTGGATTGTGTGAGGCCCACTGATATCTGAGCGCTATGTGACAGGCTTGATGGCACAGCTGTGACCTAAGTGACTAGAGGATAAGTGAGATTTTGAATCTCTGCACACACTTTTGGACACTGGACACTTTTGGATTGTGTCAGGCCCAATGAATATCTGAGCGCTATGTGACAGGCTCGATGGCACAGCTGTGACCTAAGTGACTAGAGGATAAGGGAGATTTTGAATCTCTGCACACACTTTTGGACACTGGACACTTTTGGATTGTGTGAGGCCCAATGAATATCTGAGCACTATGAGACAGGCTCGATGGCACAGCTGTGACCTAAGTGACTAGAGGATAAGGGAGATTGGATTGCTTTTAAAAAAGCAGTTTGCGGAGCAGTGGGTAAACCCCCTTGCACTGCACACACAGTGACTGGTGTGTTGTGCAGGCCAAATTGCTATCAGCAGCAGAAGCAGTTTTGTTTTTCTTCTCAGCAGGACAAAAAAAAAAAATTGGGATTGCTTTTAAAAAAGCAGTTTGAGGCCCAATGAATATCTGAGCGCTATGTGACAGGCTCGATGGCGCAGCTGTGACCAAAGTGACTAGAGGATAAGGGAGATTGGATTGCTTTTAAAAAAGCAGTTTGCGGAGCAGTGGGTAAACAGCAATGCCAGCCTGTCAGGAAGCCTTAGAAGGCAGCCCAACAACCAACACCACTGATACACCACTATATAGCCTCCCCTTGCACTGCACACACAGTGACTGGTGTGTTGTGCAGGCGAAATCGCTAGCAGCAGAAGCAGTTTTTTTGTCTTCTTCCCTGCCTAACGCTCTCCCTACAGAATCAGCAGCAACCTCTACCTATGCTAAGATCGGCAGAAGTAAGATGGCGGTCGGCGTGCACGCCCTTTTATACCCCCTGTGACGCCCACCAAAGCAAGCCAATCACTTGCATGCCCTTCTGAAAGATGGTGGTGACCCGTGCCTATGTCATCACTTTGCCCACAGTGTCCGTGGATCCTGATTGGCTGAAAAAGAGCGCAAAACAAACTTTTGAAACGCAACTTTGGCGCGTAAGTCGCCGACCTCGTGGCCGACCTCATCCTAGGGTCGGGTTTCGTTTCATGAAACCCGACTTTGCCAAAAGTCGGCGACTTTTGAATTTTTTCGACCCGTTTCGCTCAACTCTAATCAGTATCCGTTACCCCTGATTTCGGATCTATTCTCTAGAGTTAAAGGTGCTTGCTGGTTTACCAAGCTTGACCTCAGGGGGCGTATAATCTTATTCGCATTAAGCATGGGGATGAATGGAAGACGGCGTTTAATACTCCGGAGGGACATTTTGAGTACCTGGTGATGCCTTTTGGGCTCACTAATGCCCCTTCTGTCTTCCAGTGCTTCATGAACGATATTTTCCGAGATTTTGTGGATACATTTTTGAAGCGAAGATTCACCTCCGCCCCTGTTTTGCGGCAACCTGATGTCTCACTTCCGTTCCAGGTAGAGGTGGATGCTTCTGAGATTGGTGCAGGAGCTGTTTTGTCCCAAAAGGATCCTGTAACATCTAAAATGAATCCCTGCGCTTTCTTTTCCCGAAAGTTCTCTCCATCTGAACGTAACTATGATGTGGGGAATCGGGAACTGTTGGCCATGAAATGGGCATTTGAGGAGTGGAGACATTGGTTGGAGGGAGCTAATAATAATAATAATAATAATCTTTATTTATATAGCGCCAACATATTCCGCAGCGCTTTACAGTTTAACAGTTTCAAAACACAAGTCATAAGTAACAACGCTAACAATACAATAATTAAAGCAAAATAAGACGAAATAAGACGACCCTGCTCGTGAGAGCGTACAATCTACAATGAGGTGAGGGAGATACAGAGTACAGGTGTGTATTTACAATGGTGTATTTACAATGAAGGTCCAGCCATCTTGCAGGAGTGAAGGATGGATGGAGATAGTGAATGGGCTACGCACGCACACTTACACAGAGAATGACTTTGATTAGTGAATGTGATAGGCCGCTCTGAACAGGTGTGTTTTGAGGGAGCGCCTAAAACTATGCAAATTGTGGATAGTCCTGATTTCTTGGGGTAGAGCATTCCAGAGGATAGGAGCAGCACGGGAGAAGTCTTGGAGTCGGGAGTGGGAGGTACGGATTAGTGCAGAGGTTAGTCGAAAGTCGTTTGCAGAGCGCAGCGATCGGCTAGGCCGATAGACAGAAATGAGAGAAGAGATGTAAGGGGGTGCCGCACTGTGGAGAGCTTTGTGGGTGAGAACAAGTACTTTGAATTGGATCCTATAATGAATGGGCAGCCAATGTAAGGACTGGCGAAGAGCGAACACGTCCGAGTACCGATTACCCAGATGGACGATCCTGGCTGCTGCATTGAGTATGGACTGGAGAGGGGATAGTTGAGTGACGGGGAGGCCAATTAATAGAGCGTTGCAGTAATCCAGGCGAGAGTGGATCAATGCAACAGTGAGGGTTTTTGTTGTTTCCATAGTGAGAAAAGGGCGGATTCTAGAGATGTTCTTTAGGTGTAAGCGGCAAGAGCGGGCAAGGGATTGTATATGGGATGTAAAGGAGAGATTGGTGTCAAACATAACACCCAGACAGCGCACCTGCTGCCGGGGCGTTATTGTGGTACCACCCACGGAGAAGGAAATGTCAGATTTAGGGAGGTTAGTAGACGGCGGGAGAAGAAGAAGTTCAGTTTTGGAGAGGTTGAGTTTCAGATAGAGAGCGGACATGATATTGGAGACTGCGGACAGACAGTCACTGGCGTTCTGTAGTACAGCGGGGGTAAGGTCAGGGGAAGACGTGTATAGTTGTGTGTCATCAGCATAAAGATGGTGCTGAAAGCCAAATCTGCTGATGGTCTGTCCAATTGGGGCCGTGTAGAGAGAGAAAAGAAGGGGGCCAAGGACTGAGCCCTGAGGTACCCCGACAGCAAGAGGAAGAGGAGATGACGTGGAGCCAGAGAACAAAACACTGAAGGAGCGGTCAGAGAGATAGGAAGAGAACCAGGAGAGTGCAGTGTCCTTAATGCCTAGTGACTGGAGCCTAGAGAGTAGGAGATGGTGGTCAACAGTATCGAAAGCTGCAGATAGGTCAAGAAGAATGAGCAGAGAGTGGTCACCGTTACGTTTTGCTGTCAGAAGGTCATTGGTCACTTTGATGAGTGCAGTTTCAGTCGAATGTAGGGGGCGGAAGCCGGACTGTGAAGGGTCTAGAAGGGAGTGAATGGAGAGGTAACGGGTAAGGCGGGAGTAAACTAGGCGTTCCAAAAGTTTAGAGATGAAGGGGAGATTGGAGACTGGTCTGTAGTTGTTTGTGCAGGATGGGTCGAGAGCAGGTTTCTTTAGTAGTGGAGTAACGATGGCGTGTTTGAAGGAGGATGGGAAAATGCCCGAGGAGAGGGAGAGATTAAAGATTGTAGTTAGGTGGGTTGTGACGACTGGAGAGAGAGACTGGAGGAGATGTGAGGGAATGGGGTCGGTAGTGCATGTAGTCGGACGAGGAGAAGAAGAGAGGAGTCTGGAGACTTCTTCTTCTGTTATGGGATCAAATGTGGAGAGTGAGCCAGGGGAGATGTAGGAAGGGATGGGAGTCACAGCACTTGGTGGTTGGGAGCAGATTTCTTGACGGATATTATCTATTTTTTCTGTAAAGTGGGAGGCCAGGTCATCAGCACAAATGTCTGTGATAGGGGCTTGTGCTTTTGGCCTGAGGAGGGAGTGAAAAGTGTCAAAAAGTTTCTTGGGGTTGTTGGCTAGTGAGGAGATAAGGGTGGTGAAGTAGGTCTGTTTGGCAAGGTGAAGGGCAACGTTATAGGTTCTTAACATAAATTTGAAGTGGATGAAGTCTTCTGGTGTGCGGGTTTTTCTCCATAGGCGTTCAGCACTCCTGATCAAGTCGTGGTCCTTACCGACCACAAGAATTTGATTTATCTAGAGTCGGCTAAGCGCTTGAACCCTAGACAGGCTAGGTGGGCCTTGTTTTTTACACGTTTTGATTTTGTGGTTTCTTTTCTTCCTGGAACTAAGAATGTCAAGGCAGACGCACTCTCTAGGAGTTTCTTTGCTGATTCTCCTGTGGTGACCAAACCTACTACCATCTTAGGCGAAGGGGTAGTTCTTTCTGCCATCTCGCCCGATTTGAGACGTGCTCTGGAAGAGTTCCAGAGAGACAAGCCTGAGCGTTGTCCCAGTGGAAAGTTGTATGTTCCTGACCAGTGGAAGAAGAGAGTGATTTATGAAGTTCATTGCTCTGCTTTGGCTGGTCATCCAGGTATTTTTGGTACTAGAGATCTTGTGAGTCGGTCTTTTTGGTGGCCCTCCTTGTCTCGTGATGTCAGGAATTTTGTGCAGTCCTGTGGGACGTGCTCCTGGTCTAAATCATGCTCCCGCTCTAGTGGGTTGTTGATGCCTTTGCCTGTCCCCAAGAGGCCATGGACCCATATTTCAATGGATTTCATCTCTGATATGCCTGTCTCTCAAAGGATGACTGTTATTTGGGTGATTTGTGATAGGTTCTCTAAGATGGTTCATCTTGTACCATTCCCTAAGTTGCCGTCTTCCTCTGAGTTGGTGCCCCTGTTTTTGCAACAGGTGGTTCGCTTGCACGGGATTCCTGAGAACATTGTGTCTGACAGAGGAGTTCAGTTTGTGTCTAGATTTTGGAGAACTTTCTGTTCCAAGCTGGGAATTCAGTTGTCCTTCTCCTCTGCCTTTCACCCTCAGACCAATGGGCAGACAGAGAGAACTATTCTCTTCATACAGGTAACCAGCTTTTCCAATCTCTGCTCTGAATCCACTCCTGTGTCTCCATTCAATGTCAGCAAGCAGTTAATCCTGAATGCTATCTCTGTGTTTTCAACTCTGCAAGCTTATATCTGGTAACCAGCTTTTCCAATCTCTGCTCTGAATCCACTCCTGTGTCTCCATTCAATGTCAGCAAGCAGTTAATCCTGAATGCTATCTCTGTGTTTTCAACTCTGCAAGCTTATATCTGGTATATAGTTTTTTCAACTTACTCTGCTTGTCCCCCTATGTTGTGAGGTCAAGAAACTTTTCAAAGTGCTTTATGATCCATGTAGTGCTGGACATGTGTTTATTTGACCACAACATTTTATTGGGTCCTGGTGTCTCAATTTAGTGTGATTGATTAACGAGAAGAGAGAGAGCCAAAAAAAAAAAAAAAAAAAAACAGCCTTAGCCTCCTATATATTCAGACATAGTTTGGGGATAGCATTTATGCAGGGGGCATTTATGCACACTTTATCGAAGTACAGTTTATCAAAGTACTGGCAGTTATAACATGGTAGTTAGACAGGGCAGGAGACAGGTAAGACATTTATATACATCTACTCCCTGTACATTTGGAGTACAACAAATATATACCATATGCATTTGTGTAATTTTAATCCTGG
The DNA here is from genome assembly GCF_039654945.1 of Dendrobates tinctorius. NCBI lineage: Eukaryota > Metazoa > Chordata > Amphibia > Anura > Dendrobatidae > Dendrobates > Dendrobates tinctorius. Next base: position 43,584,291 of record NW_027361704.1, on the reverse strand, counting down.
CCGCTGCATTCACACACATCCACCGCCCTGGCATTAACTCTCTACACTCCATCAATATTGGCCCCTCGCTTCTTTCCTCTCCTATGTATAGCGCTCACGCTCTTTTCACGTTGTTAAATTGCACAGATCCAGTCAGTCCCACCATTCAACATCAGAGACGCTCTCACAAATCACTTAACCATCTGCTCACTCTTTCTATCCTCCTTCTCCTAGTCGCAGGAGACATTGCTCCCAACCCTGGTCCCCCATGTTATAGAAAGTCAAACCCCCCGACTGCTAAACTCAGAAACCCCTCTAATTTTATTAATATTCCCTGCATGCCTTCTGTCTCTCTTAATTGTGCACTTTGGAACTCTCGCTCAGTGTGTAACAAACTCTCCTTCATCCATGACTACTTCCTTTCTAATTCTCTTAACCTCCTGGCTCTTACTGAAACCTGGATCCAGCAGTCAGACACTACCGCTGCTGCTGCTCTTTCTTACGGGGGGGCTACACTTCTCTCATACCCCAAGATCAGACAATAGAGCTGGTGGAGGCGTTGGTCTGCTCCTATCACCAAAATGTACCTTTCAGGTTATCCCTCAAGTACCTTCACTTGTCTTCCCTTCTTTTGAGGTCCATGCCGTCAGACTCTACACCCCCTTCTCCATGCGAGTGGCGGTGGTATATCGTCCTCCCGGCCCCTCCCATCAGTTCCTGGATCATTTTGCCACTTGTCTTCCACATTTTCTCTCCTGTGACATCCCTACCCTCATCATGGGAGATTTCAACATCCCCATTGCTCTTCCCCTCTCACCATCTGCTACTCACCTTTTATCTCTAACCTCCTCATTTGGCCTTTCGCAGCTTACTAATTCTCCAACGCATGAAGACGGAAACTCCCTCGACTTGGTCTTCTCTCGGCTTTGTGCAGTGGATGATTTTGCAAACTCCCCTCTCCCGCTCTCTGACCACAATCTTCTTTCATTCTCTATTAAGAAATGCCAAGCTGCTCAGGTCACCCCCACTGTCCAGACTTATAGAAACATACAGGCCATTAACACCCAGAAACTTATAAAGAATTTGCAGTCTTCATTGGCCCCTATCTCCTCCCTCTCATGTCCTGATTCTGCATTGAAGCATTACAATGAAACACTTCAAAGTGCCCTGGATGAATTTGCACCCCCTATAAATAGAACACCACAACGCAGACGGCGACAACCCTGGCACACGGTGCAAACAAGTTTCCTGCAGAGGTGCTCCAGGTGTGCCGAACGTCTGTGGAGAAAATCCAATCTACACGAAGATTTCATCCATTTTAAGTTTATGCTTAGAACATACAACACTGCCCTTCACCTCTCCAAACAAACCTATTTCAACACCCTCATCACCTCACTGTCCAAAAACCCGAAATGTCTCTTTGACACTTTTCATTCTCTGCTCAATCCAAGAGTACAGGCCCCAACCACGGAGCTCCGAGCTGACGATCTGGCCAATTACTTCAAAGAAAAAATTGACCAGATTCGACAGGAAATTATCTCCCAGTCACCTCATACCATGCACTGTCCTCCCTCCCCCACTGCATCTAACTCACTCTCTGATTTTGAACCAGTCACAGAAGAAGAAGTAAGCAGGCTCCTTGCATCTTCTCGCCCAACTACTTGCACCAGTGACCCATTTCCGTCACATCTCCTCCAGTCCCTTTGCCCTGCTGTCACCCCTCACCTAACTAAAATATTTAACCTCTCTCTCTCTTCTGGTATTTTTCCCTCCTCATTTAAGCATGCCATCATACATCCACTACTTAAAAAACCATCCCTCGACCAAAACTGTGCCGCTAACTATAGACCTGTCTCTAATCTTCCCTTCATCTCTAAACTCCTGGAACGCCTGGTCCACTCCCGTCTTATCCGCTATCTCTCAGAAAACTCTGTTCTCGACCCTCTCCAATCCGGTTTCCGCTCTTTACACTCCACTGAAACTGCCCTCACTAAAGTCTCTAATGATCTGCTAACAGCTAAATCAAATGGTCATTACTCCATGCTATTTCTCTTGGATCTCTCTGCAGCATTCGACACTGTGGATCATCAGCTCCTCCTCACTATGCTCCGTTCCATCGGCCTCAAGGACACCGTTCTCTCCTGGTTCTCCTCCTATCTCTCCGACCGCTCCTTTACTGTATCTTTCGCCGGTTCCTCCTCCTCTCACCTTCCCCTTACTGTTGGGGTCCCCCAAGGATCGGTTCTAGGCCCCCTTCTCTTCTCCTTGTACACTGCCCCTATTGGTCAAACAATCAGTAGATTTGGTTTCCAGTACCATCTCTATGCTGATGACACCCAATTATACGCTTCTTCTCCTGACATCACGCCAGCCTTTCTAGAAAACACCGGCGATTGTCTAAACGCTGTGTCTAATATCATGTCCTCACTATATCTGAAACTGAACCTGTCAAAGACTGAACTTCTGGTGTTTCCTCCCGCTACTAATGTACCTATACCCAACATTGCTATTTCTGTGTGTGGTTCCACTATTACTCCCCAGCAACATGCCCGCTGTCTTGGGGTCATACTTGATTCCGAGCTTTCCTTTGCCCCCCACATTCGATCACTGGCTCGCTCTTGTCATCTGCACCTCAAAAACATTTCTAGAATTCGACCTTTTCTTACTTTTGACTCTGCAAAAACTCTTACTGTTTCTCTTATTCATTCTCGTCTCGACTATTGTAACTCTCTTCTAATCGGCCTCCCTCTTACCAAAATCTCCCCTCTCCAATCTGTCTTGAATGCTGCAGCCAGGATCATATTCCTCACCAATCGTTACACCGATGCCTCTACCTTGTGCCAGTCATTACACTGGCTACCCATCCACTTCAGAATTCAGTATAAACTTATTACCCTCACCCACAAAGCCCTCCATGGCTCAGCACCACCCTACATCTCCTCCCTTGTTTCAGTATACCACCCTACCCGTGCCCTCCGTTCTGCTGATGACCTGAGGTTAGTATCCTCAATAGTCAGAACCTCCCACTCCCGTCTCCAAGACTTTACACGTGCCGCGCCAATTCTTTGGAATGCACTTCCCAGGTCAATACGATTAGTCCCCAATCCCCACAATTTTAAGCGTGTCCTGAAAACGCATTTATTCAGACTGGCCTATCGCCTTAACACATTAACCTAATCTATCCCTGTGTGGCACAGCCAAAAGTTTTACCATAACCAGATTTCCCGCATCATGTTCCCACATGCTTTATGCATCCATTAGCCCTCTGTGTCTGTACTGTCAAACACTTAACATTATGGCTGGTCCTTACAATCAGGGCAACTGTTACCACCCACCTTTCGTGTCTACCTCTTTCCTCATAGACTGTAAGCTTGTGAGCAGGGCCCTCTTTCCTCTTGGTATTTGTTATAATCTACTGTATGTGATTATTGTTATGCTGTAATGTCTATTGTCTGTACAAATCCCCTCTGAAATGTAAAGTGCTGCGGAATATGTCGGCGCTATAAAAATAAAATGTATTATTATTATTATAACAAACCAGACCTTGGAGTCATATTTGAGATGTTTTATTTCCGCTGATCAGGATGATTGGGTTTCATTTTTACCCTTGGCCGAATTTGCTTTAAATAATAGAGCTAGTTCTGCCACTTTGATGTCACCTTTTTTTTGTAACTTTGGGTTTCATCCTCGATTTTCTTCATGGCAGGTGGAGCCGTCTGCCTGCCCAGGTGTTGACACTGTGGTGGAGAGAATGCACCAAATCTGGGACCAAGTGGTGGATAAGTTATCTCTCTCCCAGGAAAAGGCCCAGCGGTTTTCCAACCGACATAGGACCATTGGTCCCCAGTTTAAGGTTGGTGATTTGGTGTGGTTATCATCAAAAAATATTGCTATGAAGGTGGCTTCTCCTAAGTTTAAGCCTAGATTTATTGGACCTTACAAGATTTTGGAGATTATTAATCCGGTCTCCTTTCGTTTGGCTCTTCCGGTCACATTTAAAATCCATAATGTGTTTCATAAGTCTTTGTTGAAGAGGTTTGTTGAACCTGTTGTTCCGGGAGTGGCACCTCCAGACCCTGTATTGGTTGAAGGTAACATTGAATATGAGGTAGAGAAAGTACTGGATTCTCGTCTGGCTAGACGGAGACTCCAGTATTTGGTTAAGTGGAAGGGTTATGGTCAGGAGGATAATTCCTGGGTCTCTGCCTCTGATGTTCATGCCAAAAGATTGGTGCGTGCCTTTCATCAGGCACACCCTGATCACCCTGGTGGTGTGGTTGAGGGTTCGGTGACCCCTCCTCAAGGGGGAGGTACTGTTGTGAGTTCATTTTCACCTTCATCACTGAGGCCCGAGGAACTCCCTCTTCTGGTAAGGAGAGGTAGTGAGTCTGATTATCAGACACCTGAGATTAATGATGATGACTGGCTGAGTGGAGTCACAGACTGGATATAAGGCTGCCTACGCCCATTTTCCCTGCGGGTGATTTCTCTGTGGTATCCTTGGAGTCCAGTCTGAATTCCTGCTCTGCTAAAGCTAAGTTTTCTTCCTTGCTTTTTGCATTTGTCCTTGCTTTGTTTTTTTCTGGATTTCAGCCATTCCCTTCTGGGGTGAGCTGAACTCCTTAGCTCTGTCTCCTGAAAATACCAGAGTGCTGATTTAATTTTGAAGCTTAGTTGCTTCAGGGCCTTTTTCCATTTCAGCTTGCTGGCCTATGTTTTTGATAGGGTTTTTTGCCGATTGCAGACAGCAGCTTTCCTTTCCTTTCCTGTTTAGATTAGATTGGGCCCCAACGTTTGCTCAGCCTATCTTTCTATCTGTGTCAGTGTTTTTTCATCTTGCTTCACCGTCATTATATGTTGGGGGCTGCCTTTTACTTTGGGGTCTGCTCTGGGGCAGTTTAGATTTCCCTTTCTATCTTTAGGCTATATAGTTCTCCGGCTGTGTTCGAGGGGTCTAGGGCACCGTAGGTACCCCCCACGGCTACTGCTAGTTGTGTTGATAGGTTCAGGGGTCTGCAATCGGATAGTTGCCAGCTCCTCTGGTTTTCTGGACGTAGCTTCTATTTTTGTGTCTGCCTCCTACGGTCACTCAATCATAACAGGGCCCGGTACCCCACAGCCCTGGGAGGGCGACTCATCAGCTTTCAAGTAATGACTTATGATTAGGTACCCGAGGAGGATAGCAGGGGAATAGACTAGGCAACCAGATAACCAGAGAGGTTGGTAACTTAGCAGATTGCAGACCGCTAAACTGACAAAACAACTAGAATTAGCCGTGGGACGTACCTACGATGCCCTAGACACCTCAGCACAGCCAAAGAATTAACTAAGCCTAAAGAGAGAAAAGGGAAAGCTAAACTGCCCCGGAGTAGAACCCCAAAGGAATAAATAGCCCCTGAACATATATTGCCGGTAAGCAAGATGAAGCACAAAACACAGGCAGAAAATAAGAGTAAGCAAATGATTGGGCCCAAACTGTCTAGATAGAACAGGACAGGAAAGGATACTGTCTGCAATCATGCAAAAAAAAAAACCCAAGAAAAAATCCAACATGTCTGATGTGCAAAAATACTGAGGCCACACGACCTCTCCCCCACTAAATCAGAACTCTGGTGTGAACTGGACGCAAAACAAAAGATACTGATATAACAGGGGATTAGAAAAAAGACTGACATGAGCTGTGGCATATGGAACAGAGTCCAGCACAGGTCCCAGCAGGGAACAAGGCTGAACTCACACCAGCAAAAGCAGAAATCAGAGAAAAGCAAAAAATGGATCAAATGCAAAAATATTCAAGCAGACAAATAACTTATCTGAAAGATGCAGGACAAAGCAGGTGGCAAGCAGACTTCCAAAATGCTCAGGAAGAAAACCAAGTCACCGGCAACAACTGAGGGAAGGTTGCTCACTTAAATCTCTCCAGTCTGTAACACCTGACCTCCAATCATCCTCCTCAGGTGATTGACTTCTGTCAGCCAGACCAGCTCCATTACCAGCAGCAACCACCAGAGGGAGCCCAAACTCAGAAGCCAGGTCAAAGGTGTTCACAACAAATGACCCAGACTCCACTCCACTTAACAAGGGGGCTTAACGGCAGGCCACATGACTCAATGTCTGCTTGGCCTGAATTGTGGGAAGAAGTTTTGGTGGAGGGGCATAGGAGCAGGACAGGGGGGGTCTCAGCAGAACAATTTGGTATGGGCAACATGTAGCTGAGCGCCCCTGAGACGGTGCAGCTGGGGGTGGTGTGGAGGAGCCGTTTGCTGCAGGTCGTGGAAATGGTGTTGAATTTTCAATCCCAGCCCCTTCCTTTTGCTGGTTATTTATTATTGTTTTAGTTGTTGTTTATTGAGTAAACGAGGCTGATGTCGCTTTTACATCCTGCATCACGCAGTGTAGTGTTTTATTTATTAGATAAGGGGATTTAAAGGGGATTGGGTTCTTGAATCGTCAGAGCGGCCTATAGTCACACATCCTGAAGTCGTGTACAGCTGTCACCCGCGGAAGTTTTGGTCAGCGGTATTCCCTTATTCCCTATTGACGTTTTTAAACAGCAATGAGGGCATAAGGCCCTTTAATGGCTGCCATTTTTATGTGCATCGGCAGTCGTTAAGGGGTTAAGGAGAAAGGAGTACATAGCTCCTGCCTAAACATACACACATGAATATAGAAACTTGGCACACACAGTATGTATGATTTCCAGTGAAAAAATGATTTTTAATATACAGTACATACAGTATAGACATTTCAGTCACATTGACCTTCATCACAGTACTATGTATTGAACTGCTGTCATTTGCATAATGCTCAAAAGAGGGAGAGCCAAAAGATAAGTGGTCCCCCCGGAAGTAGGGACAAAAGGCAAAGCTTTGCAGAGTCAGTCCGGTCAGAATGCAGCATGTAGGGCAATGACACAGCATCCACCGCGGGTCAGGTACCGGGCCAGTGTCAGGGGTATGTGTCACAGCGGTGGTGACCCGGTCCGTGGCCCTGGGCGCCCAAATCAATGGTGGTTTTTAATGTAGTTTATGTGAATAGCTCGTGACGCCACCTGTGGTGTTCGGTAAGGGAGGTGTTAAGCCAACGCTGCATGCAGATCCGCTGGGACTGATGGTGTGGTGCAGCAAAGATGGTGTAGCTTCCCACAGGTGGAGCTGTAGTCCCAGGGCAGTGTAGGTGCTATGGATCAGGAGAGGTGCAGGATGGTATGGATGCTGGTACCCAGATGTAGCGGTGCTGAAGGTGTTAGCGCACAAATCAATGGAGGACACCAGAGCTTGCAGTTTCAAAGCTTTACTCACAGTTCGTGGTACACACTGGTGCCTGCCTCCGCGCCGTGTCCTCCGAGGTAAAGACTCAACCAACCTCCCGGGCAAGTCAGGGCTCTCCTCTCCAACACTCCGCCAACATGTACCTTCCTGAACGACTCCGCCAATGCGCCTTGTGGTGTGAAGCACTCCAGTACTTAGTAACCTTGGAATGCCTCCTAAGAGATGTTCCTAGAACTCTACTTGCACGGCAGACAGCTGTAGCCTGCTTCGGGGACGCCTCACTCCCAGCTCTCTATCTGTGTTGCTGTTGTGCCTCAAGTCTTGGATGGGAGTAGTGCATTTACAGCCAACTACTCCACCGATGTCTGCTGCAGAACCATGTGTCCATACAACCTCGGGGACCGGGCCCCGGCCTTGAGCTGAGAACCTACAGGCAGGGTTCCTCTTCCAACCCACTTCTCCTCTCTGTTGTCTACTCCTTCGTTCCGTACTTGACTCTCTTTCTTATGGATGCTTAGGTTACAGTTCTATGTCTTTCTCCTTTCTCTCCTTTCCCGTGCCAGCTGGCTCAGGTCACTGAGGTAGCTGCAGCACTCCATCCTCCATCCCTTCTTCCAGGGATCGCCACTCCTCTCCAAGTGGCTGACCTTCTGTCAGACTGACCTCTGCAGACTGAACTGTAATTCTAAACCTTCCCAGTCTTTTATATGGATCTAAACTCCACCCACCTCCCAACACATCCAGTGTTCCAAGCAGGGAACCACCAGAGGTGCTCTGCTACTCTCTAAGCAGTGAGCCGCAATGTGGTTATGCAGAACTACCCTGTTGTGCGGGGTGCGAGTGTTGGAGTGTGGAAAGGAGCTCCCAACTTACCCAGACGGTGGGGCACCACACCTTAGGAGAAGGTGCAGTACCTCTGTGGCGACTGAGCCTCAGGGGCGCCACATAATAATCAGCCATCATCTGCCTCTCACAGATGCACATGCAGTGTAGCTCTGCCAGTAGTGGTTAACCTGTCAATCAGGCTATCCGGGACAGCGGCATTTGCATCGCTTCAGTGGGGAGGTGCTTTTCTATGTACCCTTTGGTGAGCCAATGATGTGATCGTGGCGTGCTGATAGGTTGCCATGAAGGCCAGGGTCTGCTGAAGACCTCGGTGGCTGTCATGACAGTATTCCTAGGTAAGGTAGCCCATGGCTGGCATTCATTGGAGACTGAGATTTTTGCTATACATAGCAATACTATGGTATTGTGGTGTATAGCATAAGAGATCAGGTGATTGCAGGTTCAAGTTCCCTAAGGGGGCTAGTAAATACAATAAAAAGTTGAAAAAAAAAAAAAATTGGTAAAACATAAACTTTTACATTTTAAGTCATCCCCCTTTTCCCATTAAAAAATTAAGAAACAAAAAAAAGCTTAAAAAAAATACACATTTGAGATCGCTGTGTTCGTAAAAGTCTGTTATTTCAAGATATAAAATACATTGATTCAATCAGTAAACGGCATGACAAGTAAAAAAAAAAAATCAAAATATCAAAATTGTGTGGTTTTGGCCACCACAACAACACAAAAAAATGTAATACGCGGCAATCAAAACATTGTGTCTGCCCCAAAACATTAGCAATAAAAACTTCCGCAGAGGGCTCAAAAAACAAGGCTTCACACAGCTATGTGGATGGTAAAAAAAAAAAAAGGTTGTGGCTCTTGGAATAACAGGAAGAAAAGCCAAAAGAGCAAAAATGAAAAAATGACTTATCCCAAGAGATTAATACAAAGCATAGGCTACAAAGGGTACACTTTCTACACAATCCATACCCTGTGTGTGACTTCAGCCAGGAGCGCTTCTGTCTCCTGAGCTGCGCACCTCTCACGGGAAAGGTTTGGCCGATCGGTGGGGACCCCAGAACCCGTACCCCGTTGTTCAAATGTAATTATAAGCGTACTGACATATGAAAACAACATTATAAAGGTTTAGTTACTCTTTAAGAAAAAAACATTAAGGTAATTTTCAGCAAGGAATGTGTCCTGACATGTACAGTATGTCCTATACATATGACACATGGAGAGAGACTATATGGAGGGGACATGTCAGGACACAGCCCTCTTCTCAGCTCTGCTGAGCCAGTACTACAGCCTGAGATCACAGATGGCCTTAAAAAGAACACACACAGTCTCTGTTATGTGGTGACAGCTGGACTTTTCTGGAGGGCAGAGCCGGAGGGCGACACCTTCGGATAAGCGCTCAGTGTCCTGCCTTGTCCTAATGTCTTCGGCTTCAGCTTGTGCTCAGGTTTCTCCCACCCGTTAGGCCACATGCCCACAATGAGCTTTCAGGGAGGTTATAATGCTGCAGGGTTTCGACAACAGTGAGGCAAAACCATTGAACCCCCAATCACCACGGGAAGGGAACAGACCCTAAAGGATCAGTGTTTGACTCCTTAGGCCTGTTTCACACATCCGTTTGTGTCCATCAGTCAAAATCCGCCGTTTTGCAAAAAAAACGGATCCGCCATTTTTCTTGGCGGATCCGGTTTTTTTCCCATTGAGTTGCATTACCGGCGGATCTTGACGGATGGCCATCCGTTGGATCCAATTTTTTGCGGATCTGCCAAAATTTTGACATCCGCCGACATGCCCGAACGGACCATGCAACGTTTTTTCGGCCGGCAGGATCCGCATTTCTCACTGCGCATGCCCGAAAGACTTCACTCAGCCGGAAATTTAACCCTAAACTCTGTTCTGGCGGCTGAAAAATTATCTCTCTCTCGGCAGCGGTTCCATTAAAATTCTTCCTTTGACGTATCCGTTAAAATAACGGTCCGGTGACAAATGTTGTGGTCAGTACAGGAACGGATCCGTTATCCGCCATTTTAGCGGATTTTGACTGACCAAAAAAACTGATGCGTGAAACAGGCCTTATAATCTCCTTTCCATCGATATCTATGTTTTGTGGGTGATCAAAATAATAGCGTCACATGGACAAATATTAACCAACATTATGGCTTTTACCCTGGTTCTTTTTGCAGGTAAAAATATGAACATCCATGTTTGTTTGTTTGTTTGACAGTCTGCTGTCATGACTACAGCATGTGACCACTGCAACCAATTGCTGGGCTCCACGGTGACGCTACCTCGGTACTACGTGCTGTAGCTGTGATGTCACCACTGCATCCTCTCACCATAGACTGGGGGCAGGGCGAGGTGGGCGATTAAAGCTGATTTTGTTACTTTTACATAGGGCAAGCGTAAAGGGGGAAAAAAATGTAATTCTATAAAATACCTTTACATTTTACCTGGGTGAGCTGTGGCAAGAAGGTTTGCTGTGTCAGCGTAGTGTCCAGAGGCTGGAGGCACTACCAGGAGACAGGCCAGTACACCAGACAGACACAGCACACCTTCTTGCCACAGCTCACATTGATGTGCCATCCTGGGTGAGCTGCACTACCAGAGCTACTTGTGTGGGTTGTAGAGTCCGTCTCATGCTACCACGAGTGTGAAAGCATAACCAACATTCAAAAGTGACCAAAACATCAGCCAGAAAGCATTGGTACTGAGATGTGGTCTGTGGTCCCCACCTGCAGAACCACTCCTTTATTGAGGGTGTCTTGATAATTGCCAATAATTTCCATCTGTTGTCTATTCCATTTACCCAACAGCATGTGAAATTGTCAATCAGTGTTGCTTCCTAAGTGGACAGTTTGATTTCACAGAAGTTTGATTTACTTGGAGTTATATTCTGTTGTCTAAGTGTTCGCTTTATTTTTGAGCAGTGTATAATGAAAGAACTTAGGGATTTTTTTTTCCCACCATGAAGAAACCAAGTAGAGTTGAAAGGGAAGTCTGGTGAAAGCGGTTACGGCCGAGTCACAGGACAGATGGAATCTTAGGGATTGGTGGGGGTCCGACCTCTGGTGCCCGCGCCGATGGGCAGAATGGAGCAGCCTTGTAGGGCCGCTGTGTGCTGTGCGGTGTTATCCAGAAACTTCCTACAGGATGAGTGGAGGGCCGGTTTGGGCATCTATATAGTAATAGGGACAAAAATACCCCATTCTACTGATCCCAGCAGTCGGACCCCCACCAATCAGCGAGTTATCACCAATCTGCATGAGAAGCGATGGACAAAAGGAAAGCGGAGGGTCACTACTGGGCTATGTGCACATGCTGCGTTTTTTGCCGGGGGGTTTATGCAAATTTTGAGCTGCATTTCCAAAGTATATGAGAGTTCGGAATCCTCATGCACACGGCCTGGCTTTCTTTTTGCTGACTTTTTTATGAGAGCGCTGCGTTTTTGCAAAATGCATTATGTCACTTCTTTCACTGTTTGTTTTTTCAACGTTTTCCACTCATTGCTGTTAGTGCAAAAAACGCAGGTATCAGGTTTTGCTGCGTTTTTGGTGCCAAGCCCTGATGAATGAAGTTTAATCAGATTTTTTTTTTTTAAGCACTAAACTATATCGGCATCTACAAAAGACAAATGTACCCTGACAAAAATTGCAGCAAAAACCAAGAACTTTGTAAGCAGTGCATAAAAGTGGATTAAAAAAAGCAATGTGTGAGCAGGGATTTGCGTCACTGAGAACTCTGCAGTTACACAGTATCACCAGCAGGTGGAGTGCTGCATCCTGAGGAACTGCTGCCTCACTACGGGCCAATAGGAGGGGAGGGGCGGCCTCCAGGCAGGCTATATAAGCGGCTGTCAGGGGGGCGAGCCCTTTAGTCAGCTGAGTACAGGAGAGCTGGGGAGGGGGCTGTTAGTTTGGGGTGGGGGACGCTTTAATGACTATCTAATAGGAGAAAACGGGAAGGAGAAGAAACTATTTTCCAAGCTCCAGTAACTTCGTAAGACGTGGACCTCCCGCACCCCGGACACGGTACGGCCCTGGTGTGAGGTGGGGGCGGCTTCTAGAGTTCAGCTCTTGGGAACGCTTTTAGTCTCTGCCTGTTGCTGGAGTCCGTGCGTCCAGGCGGTGAGCTCCGGTACCGTAGCGGGGCCCGTACGGCCGGGCCTGCTGTTACCATGGAGAGGACAGGTCCGGGCTTGTCCTGTGTGAGGGCGGGGCTTGTGACTGGTGTCGGCAGCTGTTCGGGGGTTGCTGCTTTACGATAGGCCTGACTGGCGGTCTGAGGCCGGAAGTGTGGAGCCTGACACTGCGCATGTGCAGGGGAGCTGGGCACGGTCTAGGTGCAGAGCCACACGGGGTGTCCGCAGTCTGATGTACACGGGTGGCCGCTTATGTCACTGAGAGGAGTCCGTGGAGTGGGCTGGTGCTGATCCCTGTGCTCAGCCAGACATCCCTGAACGTGGGGCAGTCAGGACTCGCTGTCTAGTGTGTACAGGGGCCTAGCTTTTTTTTTTTTTCTTCTTTGTAAAAATAAAACCCTCCGGCCTATACATCTTCACAAATGGATGTATTCATTTGTAGGTTGTAGAAATGGGTGAAAATGTCACCGTGCCCTCTAATCGGAAGAAGAGGGGCAGATTCTGTTCTTGTCTTCCAGAGACGGCAGACGGGGCTGAAGTTGGTTTGTTATTCGGCAATTTTCCTTTAGTTTTTATCGGTTTAACAAAAAGAGCACCACAATAATAACCTACCATGCAGCGAGGTGCCCTGATGGGAGTGCACCTAACAGCTCCAGAAACTAAGGCTACTGTATGTGCACACGTTGCAGAAATGCTGCGGAAATTTCCGCAACTCCCTGCCGCAGGTAAAACGCATGCGTCTTCCCGCATAACACAAGCGTTTTTAGCTTGCAGAATGCTAGCGCTTTTCCAAGCGATTTGAAGAATCGCTTGGAAAAGTGACAGGTTGGTCACACTTGTGAAGCATAGTGTTTGACAAGTGTGACCAACTTTTTACTATTGATGCTGCCTGTGCAGCATCAATGGTAAAAGAATGTTAAAAATAATAAAAAATAATTTTAAAAAATGGGATATACTTGCCTTCTGACGGCCCCTAGAGTCCTCAGCCACACTCCCGGTATCTTCAGTTCCCAGGCGTGCTTTGCGTGAAGGACCTTTGATGACGTACGAGTCGCGTGGTGAGAGGCGGGAAGGACGCCGGGGGGCCGACATAGGGTAAGTAATATCCCAATTTTATTTTTTTTTTAATTCTATTTTTTACAGGGTTATGGTACCCAGGGCATGGAGGAGAGTCTCCTCTCCTCCAGACCCTGGGTGCCATCCGCACATGAAGCGCTCACTTCACGCATGATAGGCATAGCGACATGCGTAACGTGAGCGTTTCAATGCAATCCTATGGCTGCGGAATCTCCAATTCCGCAGAAATAATGAACATGCGGATTTTTCCGCTATGCGATTGCGCAGCATTAACACTGCAACTGTGGAATCCCATAGGATTGCATGGGATGTGTTTTGTTAGCGTTTTTTAAGTGTTTCTGCTGCAGAAAAAAGCGGCAAATGCTTAAACGCAATGTGGGCACACAGCCTAAAACTGGCACAAAAATGGGCATCAAAGTGGACACCGAAGGGCGTTGATGAAAGGGTTAAATGACTTTGGGCCACTGAGCTCACACTGCAAACATATAGAACAGGAAGCCCCACATCAAAGGCCTGTTTCACACTTCCGTTTTTTCAAATCCGTCAAAATCCGTTGGTTTCCGTAAAAAAACGGATCTGCCATTTTTTTGCAGGATCCGTTTTTTTTGTCCCATAGACTTCCATTAGTGGTTACCGCGGATCCGTAAAAAAAACGGATCCGTTTTTTAAAAACGGATCCGTTTGCATCAGTTTCCGTCAAAAAAACTGAAACGGATCCGTTTGGCCGACACAAAAACGGAAGTGTGAAACAGGCCAAACCCAGCTCCTTTCAGCCTGGCCCAAATGGGTTCTGGGCATCAGAAATGGCATCAAAGTGGACACAGTCAATTTTGGCCATTTGAATAAGTGGTGTTTTTAAGGAGTTAAATGACTTTGGGCCACTGATCTCACACTAAGAAACACAGATGGTGATGCCTGGTATCAAACCCAGGTCCCTCTAACCTGGCACAAATGTGTTCTGGGCATTACAACTGGCATCAAAATGTACAAACAACCCATTTTCACAGATTTGAATAACTGGTGATTTTAAGGGGTTAAATGACTGGGCCACTGATCTCACACTAAGAATACACAGTGAGATCAGTGGCCCAAAGTCACTTAACCCCTCCCCTTAAAACCATCAGTTGCTTGTTCAAAACTGTGAAAATCAGCTGCTTGCCCACTTTGATGCCAATTCTAATGCTCAGAACCCATTGGAGCCAGGCTAGAGGGACCTGGTTTTGATGCGGGGCATCACGATCTGTGTTAGTGTGAGATCAGTGGCCCAAAGTCATTTAACCCTCTTATTAATGCCCTTTGCCCATTTTTGTGCCAGTTTTATAACTCTTGTAGCTGTTTTTAGGTGTATTCACATCAGGGCACCTCACTGCATTGTATAATTATTGTGATGCTTATTTTTTTGTTAAACCTATAAAAGACATAAAATCGAAAATTGACAAATAAGAAACTGGACGAATAAGAAACCAACTTCAGCCTCGTAGAAGGCAGCTGCACTGTATCAAGTGGTCTTACATTGGGGAGCTAGGAGGTAAGAGGGCAGGTGCACTGTATGAAGAGGTCTTGCATTGGTGGGCTAGGAGGTAATGCAGGACAGCTGCACTGTATGAAGTGGTCTTACATAGGGGGGTAGGAAGTAACGGAGGACCACCTGTGGCTCATGGGCCAGTGAGTGACTATTCTACACTAATCTCTTCCACCAGATGCAGAGCGCTATGTGACTACATGCAGAATGTTTACCGAGTCTGATCTGTCGTCTTGTCTTGCAGATGATCGACACGCTTGTAACATCAGAAGCTCAGTGTCTTCTTTACCAGCTGAACTCACTCTTGGAGCAGGAGCTGAAATGCCAGCCCAAAGCTTGTGGTTTGCGTTTGATAGAAACTGCTCACGACAATGGCCTCCGGATGACGTCCAGACTTCGTGACTTTGAAGTGAAGGACCTGCTTAGTCTAACTCAGTTCTTTGGTTTCAGTACAGAAACCTTCTCGTTGGCTGTGAACATTTTGGACCGTTTTTTGGCCAAAATGAAGGTAAAGGACCCATACTTGGAAACCTGCTGCTACGGCTAGGTCCACACTAAGTTTGTGCCCAGTGTTGGGTGCATACACTCAGGCGGTGTATGCCCAGTGTTGGTCACTATTAGTTTATTCTGAGGCTCTGTCCACTATAAGGACCCATGATATAGAAAGATCTACCGCATGACGTGTTCCACTATATAGGACTGCAGAGACTGCTGTATGGTTGTCCTGTCTGTATACTCTTTTTCTGGTTTGAAAGACCAGCTCACCCATGTCTGACCTCACCGCACCTCAGACTCGGATCCGGCCCTGCCCTGGCCGCACAGCAATAATAAAAGAAGTGATCCAGCTGAAGTGCTCTGGTGATTTATTGAGTGCTGTTCAGACAACAGAACATTGTTTACGCGTTTCTGGCTAATGTTCTGTTGTCTGAACAGCACTCAATAAATCACCAGAGCACTTCAGCTGGATCACTTCTTCTTTTATTATTACTCTTTTTCTCCCCCCACTCAGGAGCTGAGGTATGATCAGACAATGTTCCGGTATGGGCCGACACAACCAGTACACATCGGGGGCAAATTTATAAGATTATCTCTGCACAGGAACATTGGAAGTGTAACTTTTTATGGGCTGGAGTGACAGTGCAACAAAGACGCAATGAGGAGTTTACAGATTTGCACTGTTAGTAGTTGAAGACTTCTGAAGACCCGTTGGGTAGCACTGATCCCACTATTAGTCTTGAATGTGTCACTACATTGGGCAAGAGTAAAAACTGAACTCTGAGGAAAAATAAGCAATATTCTGATGTAATATTTATCTTATTTCAGGTACAACCGAAATATCTGGGCTGTGTCGGTTTGACGTGTTTGTACCTCGCTGTTAAAAGCACAGAAGAAGAGCGAAACGTGCCCCTGGCGACCGATCTGATCAGGATAAGTCAGTACAAGTTTACAATGTGTGACATGATGCGCATGGAGAAGATCGTTTTGGAAAAGTTGGGCTGGAAAGTGAAAACTACAACTGCGTATCACCTCTTACAAGTCTACCATTCATTGGTTGTGGAGAACTTGTCAAATGAAAGGTAAAATCATTACTATTGAGGTCAATCTGTAAATACTAAGCAATCAATCCTGGGTGGGACTAACATATGTGAGTTGTGGCCTGAGCATGGATGTGATGCACTGACTGGCTGCGGTCCCCTGACCTGAACTCTGCAGCCTCATGTGCATGAGGTTCTCCATTACTGTGTGAATCTGGCGTATAGCGCAGGGCAGCAGTCACAGCTCTGCATAGTTCTGACAATGGAAAGTTCTGTTCTGCAATGCATTCTGGGAGACATGAGACTGCAGCATTGGGGGTGTTGCTGAAGATAATGTGTTCCAGAGATTATTAAAATATGACAGGAGAAATATAAAGATGTTGCAACAAAATGGCTGGTTAGCTGATGTGCCCCTTCTCCAGACTTGTGGGTCAGTTAGACTCGCTGAGGAGAGCTCTAGTGTTAAAGCCCCCCCATATACACTAGGCGGCTGAAGACTATAACTCCTCCTTACGTAGGAATGCATGAATAACTACACTCTTCGGCTTCCTCTCCACTGACATCTGATGGTACAGTCAGTCCACCCATGACATCTCTTTAATGTTTATGGGGGGGCCTTTAGAAGAAACACGTGTGATGGCCAAAGTGTTCTGGTTGGGCGTAGAAGTATAATCAGACATGCTTAAGAGACATGGGTAAGGTGGGAGCGAGGACCCTGCCTGCAAGGGCTTCCTATGTAGAGGGAGGGGGAAAAGTATACCATAGGTGAAAATAGAAGCTGCTGATCTGGCAGTGTAGGCTGCATTTGCTGATTCGGATGATAAAAAATCATGGTTTTCCCAAGTGAATAATCATTATAACCTCTGGTTCCAGCGGTGACTCTCCCAGAGATCGCATAACACTGTCAAAGGATCCCTGCAGTCAGTCAGTGTCTGCTTTACTCTCCTACGGACATAACTGATATCTGGAGGAAGTCAAAGCTGTGGCTGCTATCACTACCTCTGGATGTCTGATTTGTCCAAAGGAAGGGAGAGTGAATCGGCTGCAGATTGGATGCAAGGTTTATGTCATGCATGCCCTCTGAGAACCAGAGGCTAGGACAGTTATTTACGAGGGGGAGCAGTGATTGGAAGGGGTTGTTGGGGGTAGTGAACATCCTCCTATAAACAAACGCTAACTTCTACCTATGCACTGGATCATAAATCTACAAATGTAAAGCGATGTCAAATTGCAATGACTAAATATATGTGTATAATCTCTTTTCTACTTTTCTCCATTAGGCAAAAACTGTTTCCATTGGAACATCTTGAAGCAAATCTTAAGGCCTGTCACTGTAGGCTTGGATTCTCTAAGGCAAAGGTAAGTGAAGGGAGAGAAATGACACAATTTCCGTAATGTTGCATGTACTGGAATATAGACAAAATTACTTGGACTCTGTATATCATGGCAAATACCCCTTTTAATAGCACTTACAGACTTTTGTGAGTTTGATTTCTGGGACCCTCTTGATCCTGACAAGGAGACCGCCACTGCTTCAGTTCGGCATACCCTTCAAACTTTTCCTTCACAGGATGACTTGTAGCATGTGGGGGGGGGGCTAAGAATCTGTTCTGCAAAGACCTCACTACTCAAAGTGGAGCTGCAATGGAGCAAGCAGTCCTTCATTCCCCGGTTAGATAGTGGTCTTGGAGCAGGGATGTCAAATTTAAATACACAGAGGGTCAAAACTAAAGTTGCTGGGCAATCTTGATATTTGTACAATTGAGGAAGTTTGTCTTTATGAAATATAACTATAAACCTTTTCATATGGAAACATACTTAAAGGGGTTGTCCCATGAGCAAAGTATATTTTAACTAACAGATCCTGGAATAATATGTAAGAGCAGTAGAAAAAATATGGCCAAATTTTAAATATGTAATAACGTATAAAAAACCACACAAACCCTTGAATAATAGTGCCCCCACAGCATGATATTGTCATAAGACAATTGCTCCACATGCACGTTATGATGGTGCTATTGTACCTACCCCAACAGTGGTGACCATCACTGTATCATTCTCCAGTTGTAAACCCCTCACAGCCCTCCTCACAATGCACTATAAAGAATAAGACCCACATAGTGTTCCATAATGTACAATGTGCCCCACATTTAAAGAAAATAAACTCATCTGCTTGTTACCCATCTGCTCTGGTTTCTTCATGGTGTCTTTGGCTACTCTGCACATCTCTGTACAACTGGCACGTTATCACATCTCGGCGCAGTGGGGGAATAATATGGGAGGAACATCAGCTGATGCTCCCTCGTCCAGCGTTGCATTCATGTTTATTGGCGACAAGGATGCCAATCTAGTTAACAGTGCATGGGCCGCATCTGAAAACAAGGGACATGACTGGCATTGCGGGACAAATATACTCGTCCTGTGGGCCAGAGTTTGCCGTGTCTCTTAGAGCTTGTACTGTAAGTGATGGCATATTTGAGTGTTATTCCATGTCTTACATTGTATTACCCCCAAGCCAGCACTCACTGCTGTGAGGTCCATCTGTCATATTAACCATTACCACCATGGCAAAATTGTAGTTTTTATACATTCATTTTCCTGAGTCTTCCAGTTCATAACTGTTTTTTTTTTTTTTTTTCCTTCTACCAATAATCCAAAGTTGTAGTTTTGACTGATTCCATTCATTTTACCTTATAATTCAGTAAGCGGATGGGGTTAGATCCCAAGTTATAAATTGGTACAGGATATCAGTATTTATTTGAAGTTTGTTTTTATGCCATTCAATGTGGGTAAAAAATGGTTCCCCATAGTAGAGATGCCATTGTCTCACACACTTGCCCTCTCTTCTCTTTCCTAGCCCTCTTTGTTGGCATTGTCTATATTGGCGGTTGAGATGCAGGATCAGAAGTTGCATGAATTATCAGAAGTAATAGAAGGTCTCCAGACATATTCCAAGGTGAGATGATTTACACAACACCATTTATATAACAATTGTCACCCCACCATAGTTTTCTTATTTATAGGCTTACACCAGTGTTACATTACTGTGTCGTTTAGTCTGTACTGCAGTTTACAGTGGAAGTCACAGAGGGGAATGGCTCATTACGGAGGGTTAACATCTTCTTGCCCTTACTTTCAGATCAGTGGCAGAGAGTTGTTCTGCTGGAAAGAATTAGTATCAAAGTGCCTTGCGGAATATTCTTCAAGCAAATGTTCAAAGCCAAATGTTCAGAAGCTCAAGTGGATTGTATCTGGCCGCACGGCGAGACAGCTGAAGCACAGTTATTACAGGATAGCACATCTTCCCACCATTCCTGAATCTGGTTCCTAATACAGGTAATTGTGGTTAATTTTCAGGAGAAAACACTTTACGAGAACTTTTTTTTATAAAATATCTTCCAATGGAAATGGTCAAAGGGAACATTATCAGTAAGATCATCTCTCCTAAGCCATGTAGAAGAGTGTGCAGTCCTAGAAAGTTGAATAATTGAATATAATGGCACCTTGATATGTGATCTGATTTCTCTGGAATAATTTTTTTTTTCTTAATGTGTAATTGGACTATTATGATCTATGGGTCAGACAACGATCTGCCTCCAAATAATTTAAATGAGAGGCTGCTACCAGTGTGAGACCTGTAATGTCTGGTAGCCTGCTGTTCTGAGCCACTTGTCTCACTGGTAATGCCTCTTTTCATTTAATCTCTGTAGGCAGATTATCTATATAGATCTTAATAGCTCTTTACCTATTAAGAAAAATGTCTTATTCCAGAGGAATACAATCACTTTATTCAGCTTCCTATAACCTATATGATCATATAGATGGCTTAGGAGGTTTGATACTACTGACAGATTTCCTTTTTTAAAAGCCTACTCCTTGCTTCACATTGAATTTACACCACAAGGATCAAATTACTGCTGCTCAGAAGTCTGTGAGTGGAATGAGACACACTGCCTTGAATTGATTTAACTTGCCAGAGTACTGGATTCACAGCTGCACTGCTCATACTGCAGTATGTCAGCTATACTACTGCTTCTAAACGGTGTGCTGGTGAGATGGATGAGCAGGAGCACTCCTCTTCTGTAACACGATGGTGTGACGTGCGTCAGCTTACGCTGAATTGTTTCTTCTTTGAATGAGTGGACCCTCTGGGCCGTGGCACCCACCCACCTAGGGCAAGCTAACCTAGTGAGAACCACCCCCTATACAGGGAGTGTCAGGGGCTTGACCAAGGGGGTGAGCCACCACGGCAGCTGGACAAGACGAGACGTTAGTTCAAAGAAACTTCATTTAAGGAAGGCTTCAGGGATAACATCAGGTACAAACATAACCAGAACAGGGACAACATAGCTAGGTGCGTGCAAGGGCACGCCAAAGTCCAAGCATGGTACGTGCAGATGGTAAGCGGAGGCACGATGACATCAGACTCCGGACGAAGATCAACCGGGACATCAGGTTTGGAAGCTCTGTAGGCAATCATCAGGATCCGGACATCCGAAAGTCAGCCAGGGTTCCATGCAAGGAAACAAGACAGGGTTAACGACATGATGCATGTCAACGGACACGCCAGGGACTGGTACAAGGACGGAGACCTGCGCGTGCGAGGGCACGCCATGGACGGGTTCAATGGCATCGGAATCCGGGGTGCTGGCGTCGACCAACAGGGTCCAGGAAGCAGGCTACGGACATCAACTCCAGACATCAGGCCGCAGTCATCTAGGTCCAGACCTCTGGCAGCGGTCGGCAGGTTATGGAATCCGGCAGGCAAACTTAGGGAGCAGAGCAAGGAGAACAAAAGACTTTGTGCAAGAGTAGCACGAAACGGCACAGTGCGAGAACCAGCGTGCATGCAAGGGAGCACGGAGATCACAGCTGGGAGCAGCGGCAGGTGGTGCCGACGATGGCATAAGCAAGCGGGTATGACTAGAGGCGGCACCGCTGTGGCCACGCAGCCGGAGACCACTATAGCACTGGATGGGGCATGGCTGAGGCACACAGGCGAGCACGGCTAGAGGCAGCACGGTTGAGGCACAACAGACAGGCACGTGCACGGAGCCACAAGGCAGGGCTAGGCAAAGATACAGGACAGGGACGCGTGTAGAGAGCACGGCAAAGCCTAGTACGAAAAGTGCAGGAGCGCACGAAGAATCAGAGACAAGGCATAGAGTAGTAGACAGGACCCTGCGCATGCAAAGGACATGCCAGGGCAGGATACAAGGCGAGGCCTGCGTGTACCGAGGGGAACTCCAGGGACAGAGCACAGAACGGAGGCCTGCATGTGTAGACAGACACGTCAGGGACAGAGTCTTAGCAGCGGAGCGTAAGCCGAAGCCCAGAGCTGGGCCAAGGGAGAATCTTGGGACTAGACAGAGTACTGAGCGAGGCCTGCACGTGCAGAGAGGCACGCCAGGGACAGGGTACAGAGCGAGGCCTGCACGTGTAGGGAGACACGTCAGGGACAGGGTACAGAGGGGTACCTGAAGCCACAAGCAAAGCGAGACCGGAAACATGGAAAGAAACACGGAACAGAATCAGAACAAACAAGGACAGCAAGGCAAAGACAAAACATGGCACGAAGGACAAACACTAGACAGGGCATGAGACAAGAGACGGAATACGAGCACGGAGCGTGTGCAGAGACGCACTACAGAGCAAGGTGCAAGGGCACAGAATAGAGGAAGCAACCCCACAGACCAAACAGCCATGCAGAGAAGCAACACAATACTCAGGCCCTGAGCATAGGAAGGGGCGGACTGATATAGGGCATAGCACCTCCTCTTCCGGGTCAGGACCAGGGTAGAACTTCCAGTTCAGATCCTCTAGGATCACAGAGCGCAGTCACATGATCAGGATTCCAGACATGCAGGGATGATTGCAGAACCGGACAGTGCAGGATCCTAGAAAAGGTCACATGATCAGGGTTTCAGACATGCAGAGACGAATGCAGAACCAGCCTATGCTAGAACATAGGAAGGACACAAGATCAGGGATTCTAGACATGACGAGATGATCACAGAAGGCAGAGCAGAAACGCAGGCATCCTGCAGCTCAACAGACATGAGGTGAGTGTGCACACTGATCTAGGGAACATGCAGGATAGCTGACACGAGATGCGCGTGCACACCGCTCCAGGGGTTCTTGAGGCAAAACAGAAACAGCAGACATGACCGACATGGTGAGAATGACAGATGGCAGCTTGTATCTACCCAGCAGCTCCGTTACCTTTAGAAATGAACCTGCAGAGGGGAGAATTGAATATGTAAATCACAGAATGGCTTTATTCCTCGTGTATATAGGAAAGCTTTGTGCTGAAAGTGTATTTATTAGTGATGAGCAAGTGTACTCGTTGCTTGGGTTTTCCCAAGCATGATCTGGTGACCTCTTGAGTATTTTGGCATGCTAGGAGATTTAATTCGTGTCAACGCAGCTGCATGATTTGCGACTGCTAGACAGCCAGAATACAGGTGGAGATTCCCTAACAAAGCAGGCATTCCTCACATGTGTTCAGGCTGTCTAGCAGCCACAAACCATGCGGCTGCGTCGACACAAACTAAATCTCTGAGCACGCCAAAATACTCGGAGGACACACGAGCATGCATGGGAAAACCCAAGCAACGAGTGTACTCGCTCATCAATAGTATTTATACTGTAATCTACAAAAGTTAGGTTAAAAGTCCCAGTATAGAAGATTGAGTTGTTTCGTAACGTTGATAAATCCCTTTGCATAATGAACTCCTAAGGCTTAGATTATGATTGTAATACAGTCCATATTTGCACCTAGATTACAACCAATCCCAGTCTGAGCCCAGGTTTGGTGAACTCGGCTAACACGGTTAATTATGATGCTGGTAACTTGTGTCCATTAGCCAGGTGGTTGGACCAGGCATAGAGATACTTCTGGGACTCTGACTTAATTGGCGCATGTATCCTGAAATCCTAATTTGCAGCCAAAGGGGTTTTCTGGGCTTCTCAGTTCCTTCTGAAGTACAAGAGCTGATTTGTTGTATCTGGGGATAGCCACTATGCGGTGTGCAGAGCCGCTGTTCGACTCTATATATGACTGGTGCTGATTGGTGAGGATACAGTGTCGGACCCCTGCCCACACATCCTAGGGAAAGGTCTTCAATAGGAGAAGACTGAAATGTTTGCCTTCATTTTTTAGTAATATTTCTTTTTTTCTCACTGCAGGATTAGAAAACTATTGACCTTCTGTTCCCTGGACACTGGCGCTTATGTTGGATCCATAAACTGTGAAGCCCACTGATAACATGGCAGCTAGTTATTCGAAGACAAGATGTGATCTAAAGGTCTTCAGGACTTGGAGAGATTTGCACAGGCCTAGGAGTCTTGGCAGTAGGAGATGGTGCCTGCTGTATGTTCACTCCAACCTACATAGTCCATTTTGGGAAGGGGTAGCTAAGCAGAATGCATAATGAGGGGGTTTTTTTTCTCAAGGCTTGATGCAGATTCTCATCTCTCACAGATGTGAAATACTAATGTAGATATAAACTACCCAGTTCATTCTGCATAGTTTGGGGCAGGGGAGTCGGCATTCTGGCTGAAAATGCAGTCATATGAATGTATCCTGAGTAACTAACTGCACTACATGCTGATACTATCGGCATAGCTCTGCTTATCAGCCGCTGTGGCCCTACAACTATAAGAAGCAAACTACTGGCCTGTATAATTTCTCCAACAAAGCACTTTACTAGTTTTCTTCACATTTTTGGTGGCGGCGCCGTGAGATGTTTCAGTGTCACACATGAGCTCTTAGTGCAGATCTGCCCTTTTGAAGATTTTTCTCTGCTGTAGACCGTCACTGATGGTCTAGCATTTAATTATTAAAGTAATTTAGCCTTAAAAACACTATTTATTGATGGTCGCCTTGTAGGTACTTTGTTATAAGCTAAAACTTGGTCAAAGTTACTAACAATACATGGATATTTCCTGTCTAGAAGAAAGATGCGGGCAATGCCAAGCTTGATCCTGTGAAGTGGATCAGAGAAACTAGGCCAAATCAGTGTATGTAGCCATGAAGCGCGGCCATGGATGCAGCCCCTATTATATCAGTCTTCTGCATTTCAATTAATGGTTTTCTTCTCCTGGAATGTATGTATTTGTAATAATTATACTGATATTGTGGTTGTATGACTGGCTGGTGTTAGTTACTGTAACAGCTGTCCTTCACTGAGGCGCTGCCTACAGACGTGCACATTCGAGGGCCTCTGTCAGGGTTACAAGGAGTGCCTATACACAATGCAGTAAGAAGTGAGCCTTTCAATAAATGTATTGAAAAGAAGGCAATGTGACTTGTCTTTTATCTTGTAACTATACATAACTGAAGAACAAACTTGTTTCCTCACCGCTGCACTGATTCCTTTGCCATTTACTATAAATTATCTTTAGTCAGACTTCTGTAACACAAATTAATGTGAACCACTGCCACAAACAAGACAGGCCTCCATTTTTTAGAGATCAATAGCTGATTTTTTCCATGCTTTAGTATGTTGGAGAACCCAGTTTATCAAACGCCAGGTGAGTGGTGAAGAACTCTGGGTGGTCCCATCAGGTGGATTCCCACCCAACTTGGCAGCATTCTAGCTGCATGCAAATGCTGAGACCTGTCGACGACCATGTGAGGATACCTGCCCATAGTGTAAAAAAAAAAAAAAAAGTCTCCCCTCCCTCTTGCCTGCAGGGGATGGTTGCATGAGAGTTTCTTCTAGAGTGAAGATATCTTCTCTCTTAGAGCGACACAGTACAGACTTAGAAGGCCTGGTGCTGACTCCTACCTGGGCAGAAGTCTTGCAACTAGCTAGTGCATCATGTGCCATAGTGCAGTATTCCTGGTTCTGACACAACTTCCCTCCAAGGAAGGCTCTCTTGCTACTACCAGTTCTGTTCTGAACAATGTCTCCAAAAATCCAGTCCTCAGAGCCATCAACAGATCAAGTTTTCAGGATTTCCTTAGTATTGCAAAGGTGATGGAATTATCAAGGCATCAGAAAATGCTACAGGCTCATGCCTGTGCAATGCTAAAGAAAACCTGATCTGTTAGAGTTCCTGAGGACTGGAGTTTGGGGAAACGCTGCTCTAGAGTGTATCCAGAGTTGGAAGGAAAAGGTGAAGCTATGGTGTGGAGGCAGCACAGGTAAATGTATTGTGGAAGTGTTTCCTCAGATGGACTAGGCTTCTTGGCTAATACTAGTCACATGGCTTTATGCTGAAGCTTGGCGGCGGCTCTCTGGCCTACATCTTGGGGTTCGTTTCCTACGTTCAGGAATTGCTGAATATTTATGCAGTGTCAAAACCGCAGCGGCCAGATGTTACAGCATAGTGGATGGGATTGCTAGAAATCCAGTGTCCACTAGGCAACTATGTTCACCTGCAGAAACTGACGTGGCACGTCTTTCAGGACCGCAGAATGTCTATTTCTCTACCGGAGACTCTAGTCTCTGCTACAGAAATTGCATCAATAGAATGAATTGAATGTGGTAAAGTCAATTGGTTCAGTGAACACATTCAGCTTTGTCTGTGTTCAATTGGGAGCAGCAAAAATACACAGCGTGCAAAGCACTGCTACATCTGGATCGTGAAGTTTGCTGTAAGAGAAATGGTGCAATAGTGTGTTATCCGGTGTGCAGATAATTGCAAGTAATACAAAACTCCATTTGGTGAGTGTAACAGGCAATGGAGGATTTGCTGCTACAGAACCACAGATCCACAAGGGACCAACATGGAAGATTCTGGATAGGAAAAATGTGGTCAGACAATTCGCACTGCAAATCACTAAAAACTCAGATTATTAATAGAGTGGTCTTTATTCTACACGTTTCAGAGTCTCACAGAACTCCTTCCTCAGGTAAAAACCACCTCCGGTTTTTTCCTGAGGAAGGAGTTCTGTGAGACTCTGAAACACGTAGCATAAAGACCACTGTATTAATAATCCGAGTTTTTAGTGATTCGCAGCGTGGATTGTCTGACCACATTTTTCCTATCCAGAATCTTACATCTGGTTCGTGGGAACGGAACCTCATGGTTTAACTTTACTGCCTTGTATCATGACCGCTGGTCTTTGGTTGTTTTCATGGTTTGGCCTCATAAGCCCTCATGATTGGGCTTCAAAGTGGTGGCAATTCCCACAGTTGTCAGCTGCATAACAGCTGACACCCTACAGTATCGCACTCGACTGGTTTTGCACCCAATCAGGGCAGACTAACCCCTTAAATACTGAGGTCAATCATGACAGTGGTGTTTAAGTTGTTACAAGGGGGTCACAAGATCGCCCCCCTGTATCCACTGGACCCTCACGAGGAGAATAGTGTCTTGATGATTACCATGGTACTTTGAAGTCAGGTGATAATCCCAGAGTACAGTAGCCTAAGATCCAGCAATAAGCTGGCTCTCACAGGCTGTCAGTGAGACACTGACTGCTCTCATGCACTGCTGTACTCATGTATGAGACCAGTGATTAAAGTAAAAATTATACATGTCCCACAGTAAAGTCAAAATATGTGGGGAGAAAAAAACATTACTAATCTGTTTTGCTATTCAAAACGCAGCGTTGCTGATGACACAAGTACAAAATTGGAATTGCTGCGTCCAACGACCCGCTCTATTAAACTAGCACGTTATTCCGTTTGACTTGCTTTTTCATTATACTGACTTGCAAAAAAGTGATTAAGGGCATGTTTCCATGTAGCGGAAACATTCAGTATTTGCTGCAGATTGAACGCTGCGTACAGCCGCAGCGTTTAATCTGCAGCTGCCAGATGTTACAGCATAGTGGGGGGGATCTTATGAAATCCCGTCTCCACTATGCATCCGAATACACGGGTGACACACCTGCTAAACCGGACATGCGGCGTGTCTTTTTAGACCGCAGCATGTCGGTTTACCTGGCGGAGATGCTCAGTCTCTGCAAGGTAAATTGCCTACTCTATGGATACGCTGCAGTGATTCCGGATGTGTTCAATGAGCACATCCGGAATTGCTGTGCGTACAGAAGGGGGAGGGGCTCTGGGCGGAGCCGGGTTTCCGCTCTGACCAAAGTGCAGACATTACGGTACGTTGAATCGTACCCTTAAGCAATAGTCATGTTTAAAAAAAAAAAAAAAAAAAAACTGCCCTGCAAAAAACAAGCTCTAATATGGCTCATATGGTGAAAAAGTTACAGTTCTCAGAATGACAATGCTGAAACAATTAATTTTGTCAATTTTCTAAAATTTGATTTTGGTGTATAAAAATTACAAATATAAAACATCTGGTATCACCTTAAACTTACTGACCTGACTAACAAGTCTGTATCACAATTAGCGCATGGTGAATGGCACAAGAAAATAAAAACAATATCTAAATTGCTGGGTTTTGTTCATATTGTGTCAGAAAAATCTGAATAGAAAGCATTCCAAAAATATGTACCCCAAAATGATGCCAAAAAATTCTGCAACTCATCCTGCAAAAAAATAAGCCCTCATACAGCCCTGTTTGCCAAAAAATAAAGTTTAAAGTTACAGCTCAGACTATGGTGACAAAAGAAAAAAAACATTTTTACTCTGTTGGCAGCAAGATCTTACAAAAAAACTGCATAAATATGATATTGCTGTAATTGCACCAACCCAAAAAAATCCAATTTATCTTTTATAGCACATGGTGAACCGCATAAAAATAACTATTCTTGTACTGCTGTCTAGTTGTTCATTCTACCTCCCAAAAATCGTAATAAGGCTCGGCTCACATTTATCCTGTACTCCGCTGAGCGCTTCTGTCGGGGTTTCCGTGGAAATTTCCCAAAACTGTGATTCAGACGGAACCACTCACTTATGAGGCAGATGGAGTCACTTTGGACTGGTTTGTGTTCCAGCACTGTCCCATCACTTTAGGTGTCTTTTTAGCGCATAAGTGCAGGCCTGAAAAGATGGATGCCACCGGAGCAGACACTAAACGGCCTTTCGGCTGAATCCCATTTTTGTTAGTTTACACGGAAACCCTTTGCTAGGTAGAGAGAATGGGGCATCAGACTGCACTGCTCGCCGGTCAGGATGATGGACCAGAGGAGTCCAAGTGGATGTAATTGAAAATAGACTTTATTTCTACGCGTTTCGTGGTGATCACACCACTTCCTCAGGACAGTCTATACACATACAGGGTCTGCTATTTATAGCAAAGGAGGCAGATGGAGACGCCTCCTTTAAAAAGGCCACACCCAATGGGTGGGGAATCAGACTTAAGCACATATGTACATCGTAAACTCAACAAACAATCATAAAATATAATGGAGTATATCCCTGAAAACCATTGTTCATACATTTAAAAAAAAATCTACATGCAGAGAAACACAATAAAACAGTAGTTCAATAAATAAAACTTTGCAAGTTGGGGGAGTGCTTCAACCAATGGTGTTAGCCCATTCATTCTTTAGCAGGACCCTGCTAATTGTGCTTTAAACCATTGAGCCACGGAAGGAATTGATTGAATCTCTTTATTTGGTGGTGGTGGAAAATAGATGATAGTGGATTAAAAAACTCTGTAAGAAGGGGAAAAAAAATTAAAAAACAAGGGATGAACCCCTTCATAACAAGGAGCAGATGTTTGTCAAATCTGTGTCACAAAATACAGAGGAAAATTGAGGTGGGTTGTACAGGGGAACAGAGCACATGGGGATTTATAGTGTTGAGCTTGTGAATCCAGAAGATCTCTTTCCTATTAAGAGTCTGGACTCGGTTGGGGTTATCAGGGGGCGCATGGTCAATAGGGATCACCCGGAAGGAAATCCTTTTGTTATGATATAACGCATAATGCCTGGAAAGGCCATGCTGTAGAAATCCTTCTTTTATATTATGCCTATGCAAGTTTATTCTTTTATGTAGCTGTTGCATCGTCCTGTCCAGAACAATGTAATCACGAAGTGCCTCTCAGTAAAATCAGTAAAACGAAAAAAAGCCCCAGAGGGAAAAGAGGGGGTGGAAAACACAAACAAAAAAGGGAGGCCATCCCTGATATATAAGAAAAGTACAAACAAATGACATGGATACATCTACCAATGATTTTATCACTAATAGTAACAATATTTTCAATTTACAATTTATCTAGTTATAACCTTACATCTACAGAAACCTCTCTTCTACAGAAAGGTCTTTCTTTTTGCCCCACCCATAACACTAGAGAAATAGATCTATTTATGGACTTTCAGTCCTTCATAAGAAAGCTAACACTTAAGTGACATTTTTCAAAAGAAAACCCCCTCCAGAGCACCAAAACAACAGAGGATCCCATCTATCACACTGGATTAAAAGGAACGTCTAATTTTTACCCCATCCAAAGTCAAGGCCACCATCTGAAAACTTTCTCTGATCTTGTTTCAAATGACCTGGACAAAATCATTTTGACACATAGCAAGGGGGAATCCAATCTTACCCTAAAAGAAAAAGAGGCATTAAAATCCCTAAAGGGCAATCCAGACCTTGTCATCCGCATGGCAGACAAGGGGTGGGGGAATAGTGGTACAGGACCGGGGGGGGGGACTACCTAGCAGAAGCAATGAGACTATTATCTGACCCCAAGACTTATAATAAGGTTGATAACACTCATAGAATCATAGAATCGTAGAGTTGGAAGGGACCTCCTGGGCCATCTGGTCCAACCCCCTGCTCAAAGCAGGATTCGCTAAATCATCCCAGTCAGATGTCTGTCCAGCCTCTGTTTGAAGACTTCCATTGAAGGAGAACTCACCACTTCTCGTGGCAGCCTGTTCCACTCATTGATCACTCTAACTGTCAAAAAGTTTTTTCTAATATCTAATCTGTGTCTCCTCCCATTCAGTTTCATCCCATTGCTTCTAGTCTTTCCTTGTGCAAATGAGAATAAAGTTGATCCTTCTACAATGTGACAGCCCTTTAGATATTTGTAGACAGCTATTAAGTCTCCTCTCAGTCTTCTCTTTTGCAAACTAAACATTCCCAAATCCTGCAACCTTTCCTCATAAGGCAGGGTTTGCAGACCGGTCACCATTCTGGTCGCTCTTTTCTGAACTTTCTCCAGTTTGTTGATGTCTTTTTTAAAATGTGGTGCCCAAAACTGGACACAATATTCCAGATGAGGTCTGACCAAAGAGGAGTAGAGGGAAATAATGACTTCACGTGATCTAGACTGTATGCTTCTGTTAATACATCCTAGAATTGCATTTGCCTTTTTTGCTGCTGCATCACACTGTTGACTCATATTCAGTCTGTGATCTATTAGTATACCCAAGTCTTTTTCACATGTGCTGTCACTTAGCCCTATTCCTCCCATTCTATATATGCTTTTTTCATTTTTATTTCCCAGATGTAGTACTTTGCATTTCTCCCTGTTAAAAACCATTCTGTTAGTTGCTGCCCACTTCTCCAGTTTATTTAAATCTTTTTGAATCCTATCTCTCTCTTCTCTAGTATTAGCTATCCCTCCTAGCTTTGTGTCATCAGCAAATTTAATCAGTTTACCCTCAATTCCTTCATCTAAATCGTTGATAAAGATGTTGAACAATACAGGGCCCAGGACAGAGCCCTGTGGTACCCCACTTGAGACATTCTTCCAACTGGATGTGCAGCCATTTACGACCACTCTTTGGGTCCGATCACTAAGCCAGTTATGAATCCACCTAACAGTTGCCTTGTCCATTCCATACTTAGTTATTTTTTCAATAAGGATTGTATGAGAGACTTTGTCAAATGCTTTGCTGAAGTCAAGATATACTATATCTACAGCATTTCCTTGATCCACCCAATCAGTAATACCGTCATAGAAGGAAATTAAATTAGTCTGACATGACTTATTAGTTACAAACCCATGCTGACTCTGTTTAATCACTTCATTCTTATCCAGGTATTGACATACATGTTGTTTAATAATTTGTTCAAAGATCTTTCCTGGTATAGAAGTCAGACTCACCGGCCTATAGTTGCCTGGGTCCACCTTCTTCCCCTTTTTGAAGATAGGAACAACATTTGCTCTTCTCCAGTCTTCTGGCACTTCTCCTGTTCTCCAAGAATTTTCAAAGATTATGGAGAGGGGTTCAAAAATTTCTTCTGCTATCTCCTTCAGTACTCTGGGGTGTAATTCATCTGGACCTGGAAACTTGAATTCATTTAGGTTAGCTAAGTGTTTCCTCACTATCTTTCTGTTTATAGATATCCTGGATTCTTCTATTCCCTTAATAGGAGAGTGAATAACACTCAATATAATAATGCAGTGATCACTTATAACGCTGTAATATCAAAGGCTGATAGACTGAATATTCTGAACAAATCAGAGAAAAATTTCCTGAGAATTGTAAACCCACCGATTGCCTTTTTCTATCACCTCCCCAAAATCCACAAGGATGCTAAAAGACCCCCTGGGAGACACATAATTTCAGGGATGGGGTCCCTGACATCGAACCTTGCAAATTATGTGGATGTGGTGATGCGCACACACATGTAGACCAACTACACAGTTATCTGAGGGACTCCAGTCATCTAATCCGACTCACGAAGGACATCTCATGGAAGACACATTTGTTTTCATCTTCATGGATGTATCCGCCCTCTATTCCAGCATCCCACATGATTTGGGACTGGTGTATTTTAAAACATTCATAGACATTGACCCACGGATGACACAAAAGAATCTTTGTATGAAGGCATGCAGTTCATACTCCATAATAATTTTTTTACTTTTAAAGATACCCTATACCGTCAGATACTTGGGACCGCGATGGGCTCGAAGGTGGCACCTACTTATGCAAATTTGTTCATGGCCATCTTCGAGTCCATCTTCATATACAGTAGTTCACATGCCCCCAATATCATTTACAAACGTTACATAGATGACCTATTCTTCATTTATGATAATTCTAAGGATGATGTGGGGTCCTTCCGCAGGAGCATTGAAGATAATACCTGGGGTTTGAGTTTCACCCCTGTAGTAAACCCTGACACAGTCCACTTCCTTGACCTCACTTTCTTTCATGTTAATACAAAAATCCACACAAGAACCTATTTCAAACCTGTGGATGCGAACAGTTAGGTCCATTATCAAAGTGGACACCACACCAAATGGCTGAGGAATATCCCACTTAACCAATACAAAAGAATCAAGAGGAACTGTAGTATGGACATAGATATCATCAACCAATCAAAAGTCTTATCACATGGATTTCTTGAAAGAAGTTACCCCAAAAAATTGATCCATAGAGCCTTCTCTGAAAGCCAAAAAATAGAACAGACAGACTTAGTCTCCAATAAAACAAAAAAAACAGCATCTGATGCTAAGTTTAACTTCAATTTTATTACCACTTTTTCAGCTCAGAACAGGAAAATTCGTCTGGTTCTGAAAAAACATTGGGGTATACTTCTTAATGATCCCATATTGGGGAAGCTTCTTCCCAACAATCCCCTGATAACCTTCCGAAGGGCCCCGACATTGAAAAACATGTTGGCTCCAAGCCGGCTAAAGAAGAAAGAGGACTTCAATTACTCTGCAAAAAAGCTCAGACAAGCCCCCTGATGAAGGAGTAATCCTCCGAAACGGTCGTTGGGGTGGGTTGCTAACTGTTGGAACCTTTGCCTGTCATTTCATCGGGTATTTCTTGCTTCTCTTGCTAATTTGCCTTTTAGGCGTTATATATCTGTTGAACTATGGTGAATCATTACCTGTTATCTGACAAGGACCTGTGTATTTACTTATTTACTTAATGGATGGAGCTTGAATAAGGAATTATTTTTTTTAGTTTTTTTTGGCGGTGCACTCTTATTTGCTATACATTGCCATGCTCTATATGCACATTGTGATAATTCAGCAAATTTATGCATGTATTTTTTCCTATTGTATAGGTTCTGATTGTACAGCAGCCCTCTGTTATCCATGCGGTGTGCGGTTTCCGCACGTTATTGTCCACTTCTCCCCACTTGTATCTGGATTTGTCTTAATAATAAAAATTATTGATTTTACTTTGGACTTATAGTCGCTTTTTTGAAGCTTTGCTCAGTGTGTTCTCTTGGTAGATTGCGATTGTCCTTATTGTCCATTTATTGGTGTCTGCTATTGAATTATTATGCTGATTTTCTAATATTTGAAATGCAGATATTTGTCAGGGGCATTTTTATTCATAAGGCTCCTATAGATGTGGCACCCCGAGATGCCTATGCTGCTCTAGCATCATACATGATGCAAAAACTTTTTCAGGAGACAGTGGAAATTCATATGCGTTTCAAATCAAATACCATTTGACCTGCCAATCCAGTATCGTCATCTGTTATCATATGCGAATGTAAGAAATTATATGAGGGCAGGACGAAGCAACAGCTACATAAAAGAATAAACTCGAATAGGCATAAAATAAAAGAAGGCTTTCTACAGCATGGCCTTTCCAGGCATTATGCGTTATATCATAACAAAAGGATTTCCTTCCGGGTGATCCCTATTGACCATGCGCCCCCTGATAACCCCAACCAAGTCCAGACTCTTAATAGGAAAGAGATCTTCTGGATTCACAAGCTGAACACTATAAATCCACATGGACTCAATGAACCAACTGATTTGTTCAACTAATTTATCTATGGAGTGTGCTCTGTTCCCCTGTACAACCCACCTCAATTTTCCTCTGTATTTTGTGATACAGATTTGACAAACATCTGCTCCTTGTTATGAAGGGGTTCATCCCTTCATTGTTTTTTTTTTCCCTTCTTACAGTTTTTTAATCCACTATCATCTATTCTCCACCACCACCAAATAAAGAGATTCAATCAATTCCTTCTGTGGCTCAATGGTTTAAAGCACAATTAGCAGGGTCCTGCTAAAGAATGAATGGGCTAACACCATTGGTTTACGCACTCCCCCAACTTGCAAAGTTTTATTTATTGAACTACTGTTTTATTGTGTTTCTCTGCATGTAGATTTTTAAATGTATGAACAATGGTTTTAAGTGATATACTCCATATTTTATTATTGTTTGTTGAGTTTACGATGTATATATGTGCTTAAGTCTGATTCCCCTGCCCATTGGGTGTGGCCTTTTTAAAGGAGGCGTCTCCATCTGCCTCCTTTGCTATAAATAGCAGACCCTGTATGTGTATAGACAGTCCTGAGGAAGTGGTGTGATCACCACGAAACGCGTAGAAATAAAGTCTATTTTCTATTACATCCACTTGGACTCTGGTCCATCATCCTGACCGGTGAGCAGCGCAGTCAGATGCCCCATTCTCTCCACCTAGCAAAGGATCATCACATCGGGGCTTGCAGCAGCCGCCAATGCTAAGTGCAGTGGTTGTGTCTCACACAACCATAATAGGTGAGTGAATTTGATTATCCCTCACGAATATTCCTTTTATCTCGGATAAGACCCTATGTGCGCTCTATATTCCTTCTAGGTATATTGTTACACGGAAACCCTGGCATAAATGCTCAGCGTAGAACAAAAGAATGTGATTTAGTCTTATTCTGAAGTGATGGAAAACTTATGTGCCCTAAAATGTTACCGATAAAAACCCTATTTCATCCTGCACAGCCCCCGCTCAGGTCCGTCATCTTCCACTCCCTCAAATTCCAGTGAATTCTGAGTTCCCAAATCCAAATGTCCCCCTCTTTCTGAGCCCCACTGTGCCTAAACCACAGTAAGTGGCCACATATTTGGCATTATTGTAATGGCGAGAAGGCACTTAATTTATGGGTATGGCATATTGCCAGAAGCACAAGCTGGGCACAATGTATGGGGACACAATGTATGGGCACTAGACTGGCAGATTTGCAATTCTGGGAATAAAACCTGATGTGAATGTTACAAAATAGTCATTGCAGCCATAGATGAATTCATTGACAGGTGCATTTTCTACAATGGGGTCACTTTTGGGGTTTTCCTGCTGTTTTGGCACCTTCAAGGCTCCGCAAATGTCACTCATAAACTATTCTAGCAAAATCTGTGCTCTAAAAGCCAAATGGCGTTCTGTCCTTCACAGCCCTGACATGTGGCCTAACAGTAATTTCTGACAACCTATGATACAACACTACGTTAGGGAGAAATTATGCAATAAATTGTGGGGTCTAGTTTCACCTATTAACCCTTGTGTAACTGACAAATTTGCAGCAAATCCAAAAATTACATTTTTACCACTAAAATTTTATTTTTCCATGTCAATGTTATAAAATGCTGTGGAAACTGCCCTCCAGCTGAGCTTCATGGTGAAATTGTTGTTGGGTTGATCAGATGGGGCTAGCCTGACATTTGAGATCTTCCACTCAGAGAACGTTCGTAGTAAGGGTTATCGTATTAGAATTCACAGATGGATTAGGCCTCCTTCACACGGACATGTCCACATTTTTTCCCTGGCAACACTGACCAGAGCTGATACAAGTCTATGGGTCCGTGAAAAACACGCACAGTGTGTGCATGGCGTAACACTGCAAAGGATAGGAGACGCTTTGTAATTTTTCCCTTTCAGGATACACTGATGGAAAAAACTGACATTGGTACTGACTTTTCATGTACGTGTTTAAACACTGAAGTGTGAAGAATGCTTAAAGTCTGAGTCTAACCTCGTACCTCCAAGCATACCTCCTAAGCCTCAGACCTCACGCCTCCCAGTGTGGTTCAGGGCTTGGACTTTATGCCTTGTGTTTCTAGGCTAAACACCGGTTGGAGAGAACTTGTGCCAGCTTCATTTGTCTCATGCTTTCAGACTTGGCTTGGCCTTCTAAGCAGCTATACTTGGATTGGCGTTTCAGAACAGGAGTCTCTGATCAGTTACTGTCCATGCGTTGTCTACACAAGAGATATGGAACTCTACTCTTGATTCCTAAAGTCTGGACTATGTCATAGTTTATGGTTGAAGGGAGACATATGTCTACTAACTTCATCCTAAAACATGATGTATTGATCTAGAGAGAGGAAAGAAAAAAAAACAAGGGGCAAATGCTAATTTCCCCATATTAGGGGAAACAAATTCTTCCCAGATTCATGAGGCAATCAGACTGTCCCATCACAGAATCTAGTGTCCATAGCCTGTAATATATATCAAGAAAGACACTTAGTCCTCCTTGTACTTTGTAATGCATCAACTGTTACAACATCATGTGGCAGAAAATATGGGAAGCAAGGTGTGCCACAGTCCGTGCTGCTGAGTCCACAAAATCACCTGGGATGCAAGATGTTGTAACAAAGTACTTCTTTATTCCTTCCTACGCGTTTCGGCGCCCTTCCTAGCACCTTCCTCAGGGATATATCCCTTCATTCAATATAATAGCCACAAAAAATAGGGCTCCATACAGTATAACGGGCCCAGCATAGCATTCCTTGCAGTATAATGAGAAACTAAGTCTGAGCTGAAAAAGTAAATTAATGTGTATTCGAAATGTAAATGCATATAAACACATGACCTTTACACAGAGAAAACCAAAACAAAAAACAAATATCCTAAAATAAAAATGTAAAAAATCAATTGCAAAAATTGCATGAAGGTAGCAATAATAATAAGGGTATTTAGTAAACATAATTTTGATCAAAAGCATGTACAAGCCATCCCGCCATGTCAAGGCAACCCTTGTGGGACAGTCCTAACTATTGTATTTAAAACCTTTCCACTTTCAAGTGACGTAATGTGAACAAGGACCGAGGGACTGAACCACTAGTAAAAGCATAGGCCAGACTGGATGGATTTCCCAACTCAGAAACAGGGAGGTCACACCCTTATATTCACAGAATGCACATTGATCAAAATTATGTTTACTAAATACCCTTATTTTTATTACTACCTTCATGCAATTTTTGCAATTTATTTTTTACTTTAGGATATTTGTTTCTTGTTTTGGTTTTCTCCATGCAGTATAATGGTCTCACATTAAAAAATAAGTCACCTCTACCTACTCCCTCGCTTCTTTGGTCTCTTCATGGTGTCTTCAGATCCTCTGCATACCTCAGTTTAGAGGGCACGATGTAATGACAACATCGCGCCCGCTTCACTGAGACGTCTGATGCAGAGGGGGGGAATGATGGGAAAGGGAACTGATACTCCCTCCTCCATCATTGTTTTCAACTGTATCAGCACTTCGGATGGCCCTATGTTGCGGGAGAGAGGTACCACCCTTTCATTTCAGTAGGTTTCCTGTCCTTGCTGGATGGATCCCCGTTTCAGGTATGCTCTCATAGGTTCTGGAAAAATCGGCAACCAGGTAAGCAACCTTAATATTTTCTGATAGATATACTGTATATTATACAATATATACACTGCTCAAAAAAAAATAAAGGGAACACTAAAATACCACATTCTAGATGTCACTGAATGAAATATTACAGTTATAAATCTTTATTCATTACGTAGTGGAATGCTTGAGAATGATAAAACATACAAATGATCAATGTAAATCTAAATTAATATGCCATGGAGGTCTGGATTTGGAGTGATACTCAAAATCAAAGTAGAAAGTCAAATTACAGGCTGATCCAACTTGAGTGGAAATGCCTCAAGACAAGGAAATGATGTTCAGTAGTGTGTGACATCCACATGCCTGTATGACCTACCTACAACGCCTGAGCATGATCCTGATGAGGCGACGGATGTTCTCCTGAGGGATCTCCTCCCAGACCTGGATTAAAGCATCAGTCAACTCCTGGACAGTCTGTGGTGCAACGTGGCGTTGGTGCATGGAACGAAACCTAATATCCCAGATGTTCTCAATTGAATTTAGGTCATGGGAACGGGCAGGCAAGTCCATAGCATCAATGCCTTCATCATGCAGGAACTGCTGACACACTTCAGCCATATGAGGCCTAGCATTGTCCTGCAGCAGAAGGAACGCAGGACCCAGTGCATAAGGTGTCACAATGGGTCTGAGGATCTCATCTTAGTACCGAATGGCAGTCAGGGTACCTCTGGCTAGCACAAGTGTGGCCCTCCAATGAAATACAAACAAAAAAGCCAAGAAGCCAGCGCTGCCTATGGTCAGCATGCAATACATAAAGTGCACATGCACATATTAGTTTCTAACTGTACTTTAAAATGAGACATTTAGCAAACAATTGACCAATTCTTTGAGCCACCCCGCCACGGCATTCTCATATTGGGCAGTCCTACTCCTAAATGTATTAAAAGCAAGACTGTATAAAATGCAAATGTACCCTAAGCATTTCTGAATCACTCCCGTCGTGCCAGAAGGGCAAGCGCAGATAAAGGCCGACCAGGTCCGGACATGGACATTTCAGAACTGACCTCCACACTGCCACACCAACAACCATAGATGAAGGGTAAAACAGGCTCACACACTGATGCATAATCAAATAGAGCCTGGGGGAGGGGAGGGCTGCTGTATGTGTGTACAGCAGTCTAGATCAATCACAAAAAAAGACAGATAGAATGTCGTGCATAACCAAGCACGCACGGCAAAAAGTGGGGGTCAGCCACAAACCAATACAAACAAAAAAGCCAAGAAGCCAGCGCTATGGTCAGCATGCAATACATAAAGTGCACATGCGCATATTAGTTTCTAACTGTACTTTAAAATGAGACATTTAGTAAACAATTGATCAATTCTTTGAGCCGCCACGCCAAGGCATTCTCATATGGGGCACTCCTACTCTACGTTATTTATATTCACTGTGCCCTTACGGCCTCCTAAATGTATATGAGAATGCCTTGGCGTGGCGGCTCAAAGAATTGATCATTTGTTTGCTAAATGTCTCATTTTAAAGTTCAGTTAGAAAGTAATATGTGCATGTGCACTTTATGTATTGTGTGAAGACCAAAGGCAGCGCTGGCTTCTTGGCTTTTTTGTCCAAAGAAATGCATCTCCACACCATTAGTGACCCACTGCCAAACCGGTCATGGTGTATAATGTTGCAAGCAGCAGAACGTTCTCCAGACTCTGCTCATTGTGAACATGCTCTCACCCTTGAAGATCACAGGGCGCTAATGTCAAATCTGCCAATCTTGGTATTCTCTGGCAAATGCCAATCGCTCTGCATGGTGTTGGACTGTAAGCAGAACACCCACTTGTGGATGTTGGGCCCTCATACCACCATCATGAAGTTTGTTTCTGACAGTTTGAGCAGACGCATGGATGTTAGTGGCCTGCTGGAGGTTATTTTGCAGGGCTCTGGCACTGCTCCTCCTGTTCCTCCTTGCACAAAGGAGGAGGCAGAGGTCCTGCTGCTGGGTTGTTGCCCTACTACATCTCCTGGTACAGTATCTGCTACATACTCTGGACACTGTGCTGACAGACACAGCTACTCTTCCTGCCACAGCTCCCATTGATGTGCCATCCTGGATGAGCTGCAATACCTGAGCAACTTCTGTGGGTTGTAGACACCACCTCATGCTACTGTACAGTACCAATAGGAGTGAGAGCAGTCACAAAATGCAAAAGTGACCAAAACAACAGCCAAAAAGGATGAGAACAGAGAAATGGTCTGCGGTCACCCCCTGCAGATCCACTTCTTAATAGAGCTTGTCTTGCTAATTGCCTATTATTTCTATCTGTTGTCTGTTCCATTTGCACAATACCAGAAGAAATTGATTTACAATCGGTGTTGCTTCATAACTGGATGGGTTGATTTCACAGAAGTGTGACTAACTTGGAGTTACTTTGTGTTGTTTGTTTCCTTTACTTTATTGAACAGTGTGTATGTGTAATATATATCCATCAGAAATGAAAGCAGCACGCCTTGGAGGATTCAATTTGATGTTTATTAGCCCATCCGGCTATGTGCCCTGTGATAAAACACTCCGGGATCGCCTTTGCTGGGGTCAAAGGTCACGTGCATTCAGCATGAAACTCAGGCGCAGAGCTGGGATTCGGGTATAACTGACCCTGGGTCAGGTTTATTAACAGTGAAAGCAATGCAAAAGGAAATAAAACATAAAACAAATCCTTTCCTGTCCGGCACTAACTAAACAATAGACAACCTAACTACCAACTGGCGGGCTTCTCCCGTCCAGCCAAACCACAGTTGCAGTGGGCACTGCTTCCACTCACGTGTGTCTCTCACACAGACAGGCTCTCTGTGTTCCCAGGCTGAGACACTCACACAACCACCTGGCATCCTTTTATATCCACCTCCCATTATTCATTAGTAAGCAGGTGCGATACTGACCAGACTAGGCCACATAGGAAAGGAATCTGGGCGAGATATACCTGCCCTCATCCACTATTCCCACATGATTCTCACATATCCCCCCCTCTGCTCAGACCACTCCGGTCGAGCAATGACACCCGCCAAACAGTGCACTCGGGACAGGGCATCTGCATTTCCCATCTGTACCCCTGGGCGGTGCTCCACCGTAAAAGTGTAGGCCTGCAGGGCAAGGAACCACCGGGTCACCCGGCTATTCCGTTCCTTGTTCAAGTGCATCCACTTGAGAGGGGCATGATCCATGATCAGCCTGAACTTTCGGCCCACCAGGTAATATTTGAGGGCCTCTAGAGCCCACTTAGTGGCTAGGCACTCTTTTTCTACGACTGCATACTTTGCTCGTGTTTATTCAGCTTCCTGCTGAGATAGAGGACTGGGTGTTCCACTCCGTCCCTCACTTGTGAGAGTACGGCCCCGATACCGGTATCAGAGGCATCCGTTTGTACCACAAACTCACTGCGGAAGTCCGGAGTCACCAGTACAGGCTGAGAGCAAAGTGCCCATTTTAGGCTATGGAAGGCTTCTTCAGCCGCTAAACTCCATTTAATCATGACGGAGTCTTTCCCTTTTGTAAGATCCGTCAGGGGGGTAGCGATGGCTGCAAAATTGGGTATGAACCGGTGATAATAACCGGCGATTCCCAGGAAGGCTTGCACCTGCTTCTTGTTGACAGGTTGTGGCCAGTCCTGAACCGCCTGAATCTTATCAACCTGGGGTTTAACAACACCCCTCCCAATTACATACCCCAAATACCGGGCTTCTTCTAGCCCGATGTGACATTTCTTGGGGTTCGCGGTTAGACCTGCCTCCCACAGGTCGTCAATCACAGCTTGTACTTTCTGGAGATGAGTCTCCCAGTCCAAGCTGTAAATGACAATGTCGTCCAAATAGGCCGAAGCGTACTGCCTATGTGGCCTCAGGACTCGATCCATCAGTCTCTGGAAGGTCGCCGGTGCTGCGTGCAGTCCAAACGGCATATACACATACTGAAATAGACCTTCTGGGGTAGCAAATGCTGTCTTTTCTCTGGCAGCCTCCACCAGAGGGATCTGCCAATACCCCTTTGTTAGGTCTAGGGTCATAATATACCGGGCTTTTCCTAACCGATCTATTAACTCGTCGACCCGTGGCATGGGGTAGGCATCAAATTTTGAGACCGCATTCAGTTTCCTGAAATCATTGCAGAACCGGATGGTGCCGTCCGGTTTATGAATTAGCACAATCGGGCTGGACCAAGCACTGTGCGATTCCTCAATGACACCTAACTCTAACATTGCCTTCACTTCTCGGGAAACGGCTTCACGGCGCGCTTCCGGGATTCGGTAGGGCTTTACGTGAACTGTGACACCAGGTTCCGTTACGATGTCATGTTTTATTAGCGTAGTCTGCCCGGGTTTTTCTGAGAAAAACTTTTGGTTGTGAAGTAGAAACTGCCTGACCTCAGTCTTTTGCTGCTCCGAGAGAGTCTCTGCAACTCGTACCTCCGGTACGGTATGCGAGCAGATGGGACGGGCCAGCTCCGCTGACAAGGCAGACCGATCTTTCCAGGGTTTTATCAGATTTACATGATAAATCTGTTCAGGTTTCCGTTTACCTGCCTGGTATACTTTATAGTTTACTTCACCAACTCTTTCCTTAATCTCAAAGGGGCCCTGCCACTTTGCCAGGAACTTACTGTCCACCGTGGGGACCAGGATCAACACCCTATCTCCGGGTGCAAACGTACGGATCTTGGCGCCCCTATCATAGATTCTTTTTTGGGCTCCTTGAGCCTGTATCATGTGTTCTTTGATGATAGGCATAACAGCCGCAATACGGTCCTGCATTTGTGTGACGTGATCTATCACTGTTTTAAACGGAGTGACCTGACCCTCCCAGGTTTCTTTTGCAACGTCTAACAGTCCGCGAGGACGTCGGGCGTACAATAACTCGAAAGGCGAGAACCCCGTGGAAGACTGGGGTACTTCCCTGATGGCAAAAAGCAAATACAGAAGTAAATAGTCCCAGTTCTTCCCATCCTTGTCTATCACCTTTCTCAGCATCTGCTTCAGAGTTTTATTGAACCGTTCGACCAACCCGTCTGTTTGAGGGTGATACACGGATGTGCGTAACGGTTCGATTTGTAACAATCGGCAGAGCTCCTTCATTACCCTGGACATAAAGGGGGTCCCCTGGTCGGTGAGTATCTGTTTTGGTATACCGACCCGACTAAACAAATGCACCAGTTCCTTGGCAATCGTCTTGGTGGCCGTGTTACGCAAAGGGATGGCCTCCGGGTAACGAGTGGCATAATCCAAGATGACCAGGATATGTTGGTGTCCACGTGCAGACCGTGGAAGGGGCCCAACTAAATCCATCCCAATCCTCTCAAACGGGACTTCAATAATAGGTAGGGGTACCAAAGGGCTACAGAACCGGGGCTTAGGTGCAGAGGCTTGGCAGTCAGGACAAGACTCACAATATACACGGATATCGTGATGCATGCCTGGCCAAACAAAACAGTGTAATATCCTTTCGGTGGTTTTCTGGACTACCAGGTGACCTCCCATCACATGTCCGTGGGCCAGGTCCAGCACCTGCCGCCGGTAGGGTTTTGGCACGACTAATAGTTGCACCGTATCTTCCCCCTTTTTCTCTATCTGATAGAGTAAATCATTCTCCAGAACCATGTAAGGATATGCCAGCCTAGAGCCAGGTTCTACGGGTACCCCATTTATCACTTTTACATTTGTCCTAGCCTGAGAAAGGGTAGGATCCTTTATTTGCTCGCTTTGGAAGTCATCTTTCTGAACTTCTAAATCCGGCAAACGGGGAGGTGGACGGCTGTCGGCCTCCTCCTCTTCCCCGGTCTCCTCCGTATCACCCGCCATGACTGAAAACGGGAACTGCAGGTCATTTCCCACAGACTCTTCCCCCGAGTCTTCCGGGGAGACCTCTTCCCGGGGTTCGGGACCCACACGCGCCCTGGGAGAAGAATCATGTACACTATTACCCGAAGGCATCAACTGATTCTCCCACAATTGCCTGTAGTGGGGAAAATCCCGGCCCAGGATAACATCATGCAATAACGCCGGGACGAGTCCCACTTTATGTTGCACAGACCCATAGGAAGTTGTAATGCATATTACCGTGGTGAGGTACGAACAGGTGTCTCCATGCACACACGTTACAGAAAATTTGTCTGATGGTCCAGTCGGGGCTGACACCAGACTGGCCTTCACCAGAGTCACCACACTTCCCGAGTCTAACAATGCCACCACATTTTTGCCATCAACAGTTAAATCACACAAGTGTTTTTCCACATCCTTTTGACCGGCATTCACACTCACTACCCGTGCAACCATAGACATGCGGTTTTTAGAGTCTGTGACGTCGCACTGCATGGGTTCAGTAGTGACCGGACAGTTCGCAGCAATATGTCCCATCTCTTGGCAGCGGAAACACCTAACGGGCCCCTTGCTTAGACCATAGTTCGTTACTCTTGGCCTCGCAGTGCGGGCAGTCCCATTTTCCTCCCCCACTGTCTTAGGGATTTTTCCATCTCCCCTACTCCCTGGAACAGTCTTACCGGTTCCACGTGGAGATGATGAGGAACGAGGTGGGGTAACGTCGTCTCGGAGTCCTTCCGCCACGGAGTAACGTTCAACCAGATCCACCAGTTGATCTGCCGTCGTAGGATTTCCATGGCTTACCCACTTCCTCAGGGCTGGCGGTAGAGCTCTCAGGTACTTGTCCATGACGACTCTCTGGATTATCTCTGGCGCTGTCAGCACCTCGGGTTGTAGCCACTTCTTCGTCACGTGGATCAGGTCGAACATCTGTGACCGCGGTGGTTTATCCGGCTGATAAGTCCATTGATGCACTCTCTGTGCACGGACAGCGGTCGTCACTCCCAGCCGGGCCAAGATCTCGGCTTTCAATTTGTCAAAGTCCTGCGCGGCTTCAGGCTCTAAGTCATAATAAGCCTTTTGGGCCTCACCGGAAAGAAACGGGGCAATCAGGCCGGCCCATCGTGCCTTCGGCCATTTTTCTCGCACCGCCGTCCGTTGAAACGTGGTCAGGTATGCCTCGACGTCAT
Source organism: Dendrobates tinctorius (assembly GCF_039654945.1). Classification (NCBI taxonomy): domain Eukaryota; kingdom Metazoa; phylum Chordata; class Amphibia; order Anura; family Dendrobatidae; genus Dendrobates; species Dendrobates tinctorius. The sequence continues at coordinate 43,539,712 of NW_027361704.1, read as the reverse complement.
CTTCGGTCGTCATTTTCTGCCAGTACCGACTCACGTGAATCACTCTCGACTCGGCTTCCAGGTTAAGCTCAGGTAAGCTTGCCAAGCGCTGCGCCATCTGCTGGAGAAGCGAACGATCGGTAACTGTCATGTCCACCAACTTCTTCAGCTGGGCCATCATCACCCGATTAGCTTCTTGCTGGACGGCGGTGGACTGTACCAGCGCTTTCACCACGTCCTCCATGCTCATGCTTGCAACGTGATGCCCGCATTCTCCACCACAATGTGATAAAACACTCCAGGATCGCCTTTGCTGGGGTCAAAGGTCACGTGCATTCAGCATGAAACTCAGGCGCAGAGCTGGGATTCGGGTATAACTGACCCTGGGTCAGGTTTATTAACAGTGAAAGCAATGCAAAAGGAAATAAAACATAAAACAAATCCTTGCCTGTCCGGCACTAACTAAACAATGGACAACCTAACTACCAACTGGCGGGCTTCTCCCGTCCAGCCAAACCACAGTTGCAGTGGGCACTGCTTCCACTCACGTGTGTCTCTCACACAGACAGGCTCTCTGTGTTCCCAGGCTGAGACACTCACACAACCACCTGGTATCCTTTTATATCCACATTCCATTATTCATTAGTAAGCAGGTGCGATACTGACCAGACTAGGCCACATAGGAAAGGAATCTGGGCGAGATATACCTGCCCTCATCCACTATTGCCACATGATTCTCACAGCCCATACAGTGCGACGTTTCGGTCCAGAAAGGGTGCGGACCTTTCTCAAGCAGTACAATGTGTCAAATGAGTGCCTTCTTAAAGCACTCAGATTATACAGGTACGGTTAGGTCCATATATATTTGGGCAGAGACAACATTTTTCTAATTTTGGTTCTAGACATTACCAAAATGAATTTTAAACAAAACAATTCAGATGCAGTTGAAGTTCAGACTTTCAGCTTTCATTTGAGGGTATCCACATTAAAATTGGATGAAGGGTTTAGGATTTTCAGCTCCTTAACATGTGCCACCCTGTTTTTAAAGGGACCAAAGTAATTAGACAATTGACTCCAAGGCTATTTCATGGACAGGTGTGGGCAATCCCTTCATTATGTCATTCTCAATTAAGCAGATAAAAGGCCTGGAGTTGATTTGAGGTGTGGTGCTTGCATTTGGAAGGTTTTGCTGTGAAGGAAACATGCGGTCAAAGGAGCTCTCCATGCAGGTGAAACAAGACATCCTTAAGCTGCAAAAACAGAAAAAACCCATCTGAGAAATTGCTACAACATTAGGAGTGGCAAAATCTACAGTTTGGTACATCCTGAGAAAGAAAGAAAGCACTGGTGAACTCATCAATGCAAAAAGACCTGGGCACCCATGGAAGAAAACAGTGGTGGATGATCACAGAATAATCTCCATGATGAAGAGAAACCCCTTCACAACAGCCAACCAAGTGAACAACACTCTCCAGGAGGTAGGCGTATCAATATCCAAATCTACCATAAAGAGAAGACTGCATGAAAGTAAATACAGAGGGTTCACTGCACGGTGCAAGCCACTCATAAGCATCAAGAATCAAAAGGCTAGACTGGACTTTGCTAAAAAACATCTAAAAAAGCCAGCACAGTTCTGGAAGAACATTCTTTGGACAGATGAAACCAAGATCAACCTCTACCAGAATGATGGAAAGAGAAAAGTATGGTGAAGGCGTGGTACAGCTCATGATCCAAAGCATACCACATCATCTGTAAAACACGGCGGAGGCAGTGTGATGGCTTGGGCATGCATGGCTGCCAGTGGCACTGGGTCACTAGTGTTTATTGATGATGTGACACAGGACAGAAGCAGCCGAATGAATTCTGAGGTATTCAGAGCCATACTGTCAGCTCAGATCCAGCCAAATGCAGCCAAACTGATTGGTCGTCGTTTCATACTACAGATGGACAATGACCCGAAACACAAAGCCAAAGCAACCCAGGAGTTTATTAAAGCAAAGAAGTGGAATATTCTTGAATGGCCAAGTCAGTCACCTTATCTCAACCCAATTGAGCATGCATTTCACTTGTTAAAGACTAAACTTCAGACAGAAAGGTGCACAAACAAACAGCAACTGAAAACCACCGCAGTGAAGGCCTTGCAGAGAATCAAAAAGGACTAAACACAGCGTCAGGTGATGGCCATGAGTTCAAGACTTCAGGCAGTCATTGCCAACAAAGGGTTTTCAACCAAGTACTAGAAATGAACATTTTATTTACAATTATTTAATCTGTCCAATTACTTTTGGTCCCTTTAAAAGCAAGGTGGCACATGTTAAGGAGCTGAAACTCCTAAACCCTTCATCCAATTTTAATATGGATACCCTCAAATGAAAGCTGAAAGTCTGAACTTCAACTGCATCTGAATTGTTTTGTTTAAAATTCATTGTGTGGTAATGTCTAGAACCAAAATTAGAAAAATGTTGTCTGTCCGAATATATATGGACCTAACTGTATTTTGTGACTATTATGCAATTTAACATGTATAAAACAAGATCTCCAAGATCAAAATATGTAGTCATAAAGTGCTTACTAACTGCCAAATGCCATAGTGCGTAACATAATCAAAAGATATTCCTATATACAATACATAAATATTGTTAATAGATAATAATTATTAATCAGCGGCAGCTGAAAACTTCATATATAAATAAGTATGACTCACCCCAGCAACTTTATAAAAAAACGCCGAGCACCAGCATTCACAGCAATGCAGTGCTTAGGGCCTGAAGTTTCAGGCAGTATGCGGTATACTACCACTCATGCGCAATAGCGCAGCATGATAGTCAGCGCCATCTTGAAAGCTGGAAAGGTTGAGGTGTTGGGGTTGGGATTAGGGTCAGGGATAGAGCTATGTTAGGGTTGGGATTAGGGTCAGGGGTAGGGCTGTGTTAGGGTTGGCCTTAGAATTAGGGGGTTTCCACTGTTTAGGTACATCAGGGGGTCTCCAAAGGCGACATAGCGCACGCCATTGATTTCAGCCAATTTTGAGTTCAAAACGTCAAACGGTGCTCCCTCCTGTCATGGTCACGTGTGACTGAACACACCGCCTCCAGCAGGGCGAATTTATATGATACGCGTGTGTCATGGTCACGTGTGTCAGGACGCAGATGTCGCAAGGCGAACCCATAACACACGTGACCCTGGATACACCGCCTCCAGTGGGGCGAATTTAAATAATAAAGCGTGCAGGTGGATACGCCCCCTCCACCTGGCGGATTTAGGTATTACACGCCATGCATACATATATCTGGAAACACCGCCTCCAGTAAGGCGCATTTAAATAATAAAGGGGGGAACCTGGGTAACTTTAACAATGGTGGGCCCTGCGATAGGGAATGGGGACATGGAGACCTCCTAAGCTCCCCTGAGCCAGTGTCCCTACACTCCTCACATTCCCTAAACAGGCTCCGCACCTGTCGCCGCACGCGTACCTTTACGCCCGTGCTCACCCTGACCCTAAACCCTCACTAGGGAATGGGTTGGTGTGGAGACTAATCCCACCACTGCACTAATAACACACATGAGGAAAGAGACAACACAGGGGGAACACCACTTAGCTTTGCTCTGTTGCGTGCGCTCCTAGCAACAGAGCCCACCACCTGCGTGCATCTTCCCCTCCACCTGGATCCATCACCATAACTGGATCCGTCACCATCGTGCAGCCTGGGAGCAGAGTCCATCACCACTTGCAGCAGTCCAATACCCAGAGTCCCAAGATGAGTCCAGCCTCTGCCAAGAATCCAAGCATGCTCGAGTCCAGTTCTCAGCAACCAAGTCGAACATGCTGAGTGCAACTCTCTTCCTAGTCGCCACTCCTCTAAGCCATGCCCGCACTTCCCGCCGACACCATAAACTGCGACTCCACCAGGCCATGCCAGTCCTTCCTGCAGACACCATTAGCTGGCACTCGTTCTCTCTGGCTGACTGCGCAGGACTCCTATCCAGCTCCATCATTCCACCAGGCTCTCCAACAACTCAGCAAGAAATATCACCAGCAGTGAGTGAACACCCTGAGACCCATTTATAGAGTGTCACACCTGAACCATGATTAAGTGCAACCTAACCTAAGGTGCAATACCACAACCACCACCGGGGACAGTCAAAACACCTTTGAACTTAACCAAAGTAAAAAAAGTTCACTTTGTGCTTTTAATACCGCCAGATCCAACACTGGATCATGACAGTACCCCCTCCTTAATAAGGGGCCTCTGGACCCTCAAGACCACCCCTCATTAGGGAAACACCTACAGCGGGGACGCCCAGACCCTGAGTTCACCCCACCATTACCTGACACTTCAGGTTCATGACAAACACCGCTGATATTGGCAATACATGTTCATTTTGGAGGCACCACTCATCTCCACAGCGCCAACCTGGGGAACGAGATTATGTATGTGTATGTATGCTAAGAGCTGATCAGACTCCACAACACATTTCCAAGATGATTTTTGGTGGCACCCATACATGCTCGTTCACACACAGGTCCGGACCTGAACGTTTATTGCACACATACATTTGTCATAACTTGGTGAACTCACTCTGGACTTGACAACAGAGGCGTCCCCCTGTGTCACCACACTCACACCCCCACTATTCACCAAGGGACACCACCCTCCAACCCTTTCACCATGAGGACTACGCCTCCTAGGGTTGGTTAATGGCGAGGGTAGAGATTTGTCCCTACTCCCCCGCAGCACACCTGCTGCACACACCAGGAGGAGAAGGGGACCAGGAAATGGAGGAAATATACTCTCGCTGGTCGCCTTCACACGACCAGGAGGGCGGCTTCTTCGATGGTATGAAGATTTGGCGTAAAACCCCGCGGACTATCACACCAGTCAGCTCACCACAGGGGCGTACCCCTTCACCTCGGGGAATACCAGGCAGCTCCGTGGGGCACCATTCCTCCCACCTGCCTGGGTGCGCCCGCCTGCATGAACCAGTCCTGCTCCCCAGCAGCGACTCTAGGGGGTTTTAGTACCATAGCCGCAGGAATATGGAGGAAAATATATATACTCGCTGGTCGCCTCCACACGACCAGGAGGGGCGGCATCGAAGATTTGGCATGAGCCCCGCGGACTATTCACCAATCTGCTCACTACAGGGACGTACCCCTTCACCTCGGGGAATACCAGGCAGCTCCGTGGGGCACCATTCCTCCCACCTGCCTGGGTGCGTCCCCTGTAAGAGCAAGTCCCGCTCCCCAGCAGCGACTACACACCTAGTCTGCTCACCACAGGGATGTACCCCTTCACCTCGGGGAATACCAGGCAGCTCCGTGGGGCACCATTCCTCCCACCTGCCTGGGTACCTCCCCGTGCATGAGCAAGTCCCGCTCCCCAGCAGCGACTCTAGGGGCTTTTGCCAGACCGCAGCCGCCATTTTTGTTTCTCTGGTCATCTGAGCAGAGGCCCCAGACCCTGATAACTGCTGCTGCAGCGGCTCTAACACACCATGCCGCTCCCCACTCTCCTCAGTGAGGCCCGGCAGCAATTACCACAGGTCTCCACATGGCCGAAGCTCACCAGAAAAAAAATAGTAGGGCTGGTGATAATGTCATGGTCACGTGTGTCAGGACGCAGATGTCGCAAGGCGAACCCATAACACACGTGACCCTGGATACACCGCCTCCAGTGGGGCGAATTTAAATAATAAAGCGTGCAGGTGGATACGCCGCCTCCACCTGGCGGATTTAGGTATTACATGCCATGCATACATATATCTGGAAACACCGCCTCCAGTAAGGCGCATTTAAATAATAAAGGGGGGAACCTGGGTAACTTTAACAATGGTGGGCCCTGCGATAGGGAATGGGGACATGGAGACCTCCTAAGCTCCCCTGAGCCAGTGTCCCTACACTCCTCACATTCCCTAAACAGGCTCCGCGCCTGTCGCCGCACGCGTACCTTTACGCCCTTGCTCACCCTGACCCTAAACCCTCACTAGGGAATGGGTTGGTGCGGAGACTAATCCCACCACTGCACTAATAACACACATGAGGAAAGAGACAATACAGGGGGAACACCACTTAGCTTTGCTCTGTTGCGTGCGCTCCTAGCAACATAGCCCACCACCTGCGTGCATCTTCCCCTCCACCTGGATCCATCACCATAACTAGATCCGTCACCATCGTGCAGCCTGGGAGCAGAGTCCATCACCACTTGCAGCAGTCCAATACCCAGAGTCCCAAGATGAGTCCAGCCTCTGCCAAGAATCCAAGCATGCTCGAGTCCAGTTCTCAGCAACCAAGTCGAACATGCTGAGTGCAACTCTCTTCCTAGTCGCCACTCCTCTAAGCCATGCCCGCACTTCCCGCCGACACCATAAACTGCGACTCCATCAGGCCATGCCAGTCCTTCCTGCAGACACCATTAGCTGGCACTCGTTCTCTCTGGCTGACTGCGCAGGACTCCTATCCAGCTCCATCATTCCACCAGGCTCTCCAACAACTCAGCAAGAAATATCACCAGCAGTGAGTGAACACCCTGAGACCCATTTATAGAGTGTCACACCTGAACCATAATTAAGTGCAACCTAACCTAAGGTGCAATATCACAACCACCACTGGGGACAGTCAAAACACCTTTGAACTTAACCAAAGTAAAAAAAGTACACTTTGTGCTTTTAATACCGCCAGATCCAACACTGGATCATGACAGCGTGACCCTGGATATACCACCTCCAGCCAGACGAATTTTTATGACACGCGTGACCCTGGATACACTGCCTCCAGCAGGGCAAATTTATATGACACGCGTGACCCTGGATACACCGCCTCCAGCAGGACAAATTTATATAATAGAAAGTGCAGCCGGATACACTGCCTCCAGCAGGCGAATTTCAGTAGTACACGTATGTCTGGATACACTGCCTCCAGCAGGGCGAATTTCAGAATAAAGGGGAAAACCAGGAAAACAATTACAATGGTGGCCCTGCGATAGGGAACGGGGATGTGGAGACCTCCTGCACTCCCCTGAGTCAGTGTCTCTACACTCCTAACGATCCCTAGGCCGGTTCCGCACCGGGCGCCGATCAGGATACCTGAAATCCCTAGCTCGCCCTGAACCAATCCCTTACTAGTGAAGTGGACGGTGCAGAAACTAATCCCACCACTGCACTAAAACACACATTGAGGAAAGTGACAAACAGGGAAGCACCACTTAGCTTTGCTCTGTTGCTAATGCTCCTAGCAACAGAGTCCGACACCTGAGTGCATCTTTTCCTCCAACCGGATCCAACACCTGATTGCAGCTTTCCAGCAACAAAGTCCCGCATGTGAGTGCAGCTTTACAGCAACAGAGTCCAGCATCCGAGTGCTGCTTTCCAGCAACAGAGTCCGGCATCCGAGTGCAGCTTTCCAGCAACAGAGTACAGCATCTAAGTGTAGCTCTCTTCCAGCAACAGAGTCCAGCATCTGAGTGCAGCTTTCACCATAGCTGCCACTCCTCCAAGCTTTGCAAGAACTCCCCACTGGCATCATAGCTGCCACTCCACCAAGCTTTGCAAGAACTCCTCGCTGACACCATAGCTGCCACTCCAGGATTCTGACTGAGCTGCCAGGGACTCTTCTCAAGTTCCTTCCTTCACCAAGGATGGTTGGAAAAGACCAATATCACCGACAGTGAGTGAAACCACCTGCTACACCTTTATAGGCAGGATCCAAGGAATCACACCTGCTTCATTATCATGTGCAATAACACTAACCACCATCGGGGGCAAACTAGAACAAAAGACACCACCGTGCAATAACCCCAATGGCCACCAGGGGCAAAACCAACTCCAAGCAACCAGCTCAAAGGAAAAAAAAGTTTACTTATTCAAAACCTGTCATAATCCAGCATGGATCATGACAGTACCCTCCCCTTAATGAGGGGCCTCCGGACCCTCAAGACCGCTCCTCATCAGGGAACCACCTACAGAGGGGAGGCCCAGATCCAGAGTTCACCTCTGCAACTACCTGTACCTCAGGTTAATGACAAATGGGCACCGCTGGTATTGGCAATGTATGTCCTGGCGGCGTTGCACATCCCCAGAGCACCGTCCTGGGCAGCGAGTTGTGTATGAGCATGTTTGGAGGTAAAAAGCTGACAAGACTCCGCACACACTTCCACTGGATGTTATTTGGTGGACACCCATGCACGCTCGTTCACACACTGGTCCGGACCAGAATGTTTATAGCCACCCATTACTTTGTCAAATACTGTGAACTTTTACTGGAACTGACAACAGAGGCGTCCCCCTGTGTCACCACACTCACACCCCCGCTATTCACCAAGGGAAACACCACCTTCCAACTCCTCCTACTACGAGGCCTGCGCCTCTCTGGGTTGGCTAATGGCGAGGGTTGAGACTTGCCCCTACTCCCTGGCAGAACCCCTGCAGCCACAACTGGAGGAGAAGGGGACGGGGATATGGAGGAAATATACACTCCCTGATCGCCTTCCTCCGCACGACCAGGAGGGGGCAGCTTCTTTGGTGGTGAGACCCGTGAACTATAACACAAATCCGCCCACCACAGGGATGTACCCCTTCACCTCGGGGAATACCAGGCAGCACCATGGGGACACCCACTACCCCCACCTGCCTCGGTGTGTCTGCGTGCTTGAGCAAGACCCGTTCACCAGAAGGGACTCTGGGGGCTTCTTTGCCAGAGCCGCAATTTGATTTTCTGGTTGAGCCAGAGGGAAGGCCCCAGACCCTGATAACTGCCGCTGGAACTGCTTCAACACACCATGCAGCTCCTCACTCACCTCAGTGAGGCCCAGCAGCAATTACTCACCAGCCTGAACTTGGCCAAAGGCCTACCAGAAAAAAAACAAAATGTAAGGTTGGTGATAATGTCATGGTCACGTGTGACTGGACACACCACCTCCAGCAGGGTGAATTTATATGACACGCGTGACCTTGGATACACCACCTCCAGCAGGGTGAATTTATATAATAGAACGTGCAGCTGGATACACCGCCTCCAGCAGGCGAATTTCAGTAGTACACGTATGTCTGGATACACCAACTCCAGCAGGGCGAATTTCAGAATAAAGGGGAAAACCAGGAAAAGAATTACAATGGTGGCCCTGCGATAGGGAACGGGGATATGGAGACCTCCTGCACTCCCCTGAGTCAGTGTCTCTACACTCCTAACGATCCCTAGGCCGGTTCCGCAGCAGACGCCGATCAGGATACCTGAAATCCCTAGCTCGCCCTGAACCAATCCCTAACTAGTGAAGTGGACGGTGCAGAAACTAATCCCACCACTGCACTAAAACACACATTGAGGAAAGTGACAAACAGGGAAACACCACTTAGCTTTGCTCTGTTGCTAATGCTCCCAGCAACAGAGTCCGACACCTGAGTGCATCTTTTCCTCCAACCGGATCCAACACCTTAGTGCAGCTTTTCAGCAACAGAGTCCAGCATCCGAGTGCAGCTTTCCAGCAACAGAGTCCAGCATCTGAGTGTAGCTTTCCAGCAACAGAGTCCAACATCTGAGTGTAGCTTTCACCATAGCTGCCACTCCACCAAGCTTTGCAAGAACTCCTCGCTGACACCATAGCTGCCACTCCACCAAGCTTTGCAAGAGCTCCTCGCTGACACCATAGCTGCCACTCCACCAAGCTTTGCAAGAACTCCTCGCTGACACCATAGCTGCCACTCCAGGATTCTGACTGAGCTGCCCGGGACTCTTCTCAAGTTCCTTCTTTCACCAAGGATGGTTGGAAAAGACCAATATCACCAACAGTGAGTGAAACCAGCTGCTACACCTTTATAGGCAGGACCCAAGGAATCACACCTGCTTCATTATCATGTGCAATAACACTAACCACCATCGGGGGCAAACTAGAACAAAAGACACCACCGTGCAATAACCACAATGGCCACCAGGGGCAAAACCAACTCCAAGCAACCAGCTCAAAGGAAAAAAAGTTTACTTATTCAAAACCTGTCATAATCCAGCATGGATCATGACAGTACCCTCCCCTTAATGAGGGGCCTCCGGACCCTCAAGACCGCTCCTCATCAGGGAACCACCTACAGAGGGGAGGCCCAGATCCAGAGTTCACCTCTGCAACTACCTGTACCTCAGGTTAATGACAAATGGGCACCGCTGGTATTGGCAATGTATGTCCTGGCGGCGTTGCACATCCCCAGAGCACCGTCCTGGGCAGCGAGTTGTGTATGAGCATGTTTGGAGGTAAAAAGCTGACAAGACTCCGCACACACTTCCACTGGATGTTATTTGGTGGACACCCATACACGCTCGTTCACACACTGGTCCGGACCAGAATGTTTATAGCCACCCATTACTTTGTCAAATACTGTGAACTTTTACTGGAACTGACAACAGAGGCGTCCCCCTGTGTCACCACACTCACACCCCCGCTATTCACCAAGGGAAACACCACCTTCCAACTCCTCCTACTACGAGGCCTGCGCCTCTCTGGGTTGGCTAATGGCGAGGGTTGAGACTTGCCCCTACTCCCTGGCAGAACCCCTGCAGCCACAACTGGAGGAGAAGGGGACGGGGATATGGAGGAAATATACACTCCCTGATCGCCTTCCTCCGCACGACCAGGAGGGGGCAGCTTCTTTGGTGGTGAGACCCGTGAACTATAACACAAATCCGCCCACCACAGGGATGTACCCCTTCACCTCGGGGAATACCAGGCAGCACCATGGGGACACCCACTACCCCCACCTGCCTCGGTGTGTCTGCGTGCTTGAGCAAGACCCGCTCACCAGAAGGGACTCTGGGGGCTTCTTTGCCAGAGCCGCAATTTGATTTTCTGGTTGAGCCAGAGGGAAGGCCCCAGACCCTGATAACTGCCGCTGGAACTGCTTCAACACACCATGCAGCTCCTCACTCACCTCAGTGAGGCCCAGCAGCAATTACTCACCAGCCTGAACTTGGCCAAAGGCCTACCAGAAAAAAAACAAAATGTAAGGTTGGTGATAATGTCATGGTCACGTGTGACTGGACACACCGCCTCCAGCAGGGTGAATTTATATGACACGCGTGACCTTGGATACACCACCTCCAGCAGGGTGAATTTATATAATAGAACGTGCAGCTGGATACACCGCCTCCAGCAGGCGAATTTCAGTAGTACACGTATGTCTGGATACACCGCCTCCAGCAGGGCGAATTTCAGAATAAAGGGGAAAACCAGGAAAACAATTACAATGGTGGCCCTGCGATAGGGAACGGGGATGTGGAGACCTCCTGCACTCCCCTGAGTCAGTGTCTCTACACTCCTAATGATCCCTAGGCCGGTTCCGCAGCAGACGCCGATCAGGATACCTGAAATCCCTAGCTCGCCCTGAACCAATCCCTAACTAGTGAAGTGGACGGTGCAGAAACTAATCCCACCACTGCACTAAAACACACATTGAGGAAAGTGACAAACAGGGAAACACCACTTAGCTTTGCTCTGTTGCTAATGCTCCCAGCAACAGAGTCTGACACCTGAGTGCATCTTTTCCTCCAACCGGATCCAACACCTGAGTGCAGCTTTTCAGCAACAGAGTCCAGCATTCGAGTGCAGCTTTCCAGCAACAGAGTCCAGCATCTGAGTGTAGCTTTCCAGCAACAGAGTCCAACATCTGAGTGTAGCTTTCACCATAGCTGCCACTCCACCAAGCTTTGCAAGAACTCCTCGCTGACACCATAGCTGCCACTCCACCAAGCTTTGCAAGAGCTCCTCGCTGACACCATAGCTGCCACTCCACCAAGCTTTGCAAGAACTCCTCGCTGACACCATAGCTGCCACTCCAGGATTCTGACTGAGCTGCCCGGGACTCTTCTCAAGTTCCTTCCTTCACCAAGGATGGTTGGAAAAGACCAATATCACCAACAGTGAGTGAAACCAGCTGCTACACCTTTATAGGCAGGACCCAAGGAATCACACCTGCTTCATTATCATGTGCAATAACACTAACCACCATCGGGGGCAAACTAGAACAAAAGACACCACCGTGCAATAACCACAATGGCCACCAGGGCAAAACCAACTCCAAGCTACCAGCTCAAAGGAAAAAAAAAGGTTACTTATTCAAAACCTGTCATAATCCAGCATGGATCATGACACCTCCCTTCTGAGCCCTGTCACGCGCCCAAACAATGATTTTCCCCCACATACGGGGTATCAACATACTTAGGAGAAATTGCACAACAAATTTCGTGGTCCATTTTCTCTTACCCTTGTGAAAGTAAAAACGTTTGGATCTCAAGTAAATTTTTTGTGAAAAAAGTAAAATGTTCAGTTTTTTCTTCCACATTGTTTTAGTTCTCGGGAAGCACCTGAAGGGTTAATAAACTTCTTGAATGCAGTTTTGAGCACCTTGAGGGGTGCAGGTTTTAGAATGGTGTCACTTTGGGGTATTTTCTGTCATATTGACCCCCCAAACTCACTTCAAATGTGTGGTGGTCCCTAAAAAATGGTTTCGTGAATTTTGCTCAAAAAATGAGAAATTGCTGGTCAACTTTTAACCCTTATAACGTCCTAATAAAAAAAGTTATATTTCCAACATTGTGCTGATGTAAAGTAGACATGTGGGAAATGTTATGTATAAACTATTTGTGCGATATGACTCTGATTTAAGGACACAAATTTTCAAAATTTTTGCTAAATTTACATTTTTTTCATAAATAAACGCAAGTCATATCAAAGAAATTTTACCACACACATGAATTACAATATTAAATCAACTTAATGTCCTAATAGTACAAAAAAACCTATTTAAGGGCAAATCCACTTTCCCAAAACAAACCGAATTATACCAAAATACCCTAGGTAGCTGTAAACCATGGGTAAAAAGAAGTGTTTCAAAAAACATATATATTAAAAAAATATTTTATTAAATTATTATTCTCATAAAAACAAAAGAAAAGAAAGGTACAGAAAAAGGATGACGATAGAGGGACTGGAATGTACAATTAATTTTTGCAGCAGGTAAGTATTACAAACTTTCTCAAAAGAACATCAAATGGACGTAACTACATCTATATGATGCAAAAGGAGCCCAAGTATTGGGCTCATCAAGAGAATGCCAAGAGTGTGCAAAGCAGTAATCAAAGCAAAAGGTGGCTACTTTGAAGAACCTAGAATATAAGACACACAGTATTTTCAGTTGTTTCACACTTTTTTGTTAATTATATAATTCCACATGTGTTAATTCATAGTTTTGATGCCATCAGAGTGAATCTACAATTTTCATAGTCATGAAAATAAAGAAAACTCTTTGAATGAGAAGGTGTGTCCAAACTTTTGGTCTGTACTATATATATATATATATATATATATATATATATATATATATATATATATACACTGCTCAAAAAAATAAAGGGAACACTTAAACAACAGAATATAACTCCAAGTAAATCAAACTTCTGTGAAATCAAACTGTCCACTTAGGAAGCAACACTGATTGACAATCAATTTCACATGCTGTTGTACAAATGTAATTGGCAACAGATGGAAATTATTGGCAATTATCAAGACACCCTCAATAAAGGAGTGGTTCTGCAGGTGGGGACCGCAGACCACATCTCAGTACCAATGCTTTCTGGCTGACTGTTTGGTCCATTTTGAATGTTGATTGTGCTTTCACACTCGTAGTAGCACTCGTTTTTTGACAAATCACAGCTATCATCAAACCCAGCTACCATTACCCAACCACACAAGCCTCTTCATGAAACAAGAGCATCTGATTCCAGCATGCTATTGAGCCCACTATGCTTACTTCCAGGGGTGGGATTCGGCCGGTTCTCCCCGGTTCGGTGGAACCGCTTGTTAAAAAGGCAGCCGGTTCCCCGAACCGGGGAGATTCAGAGCTGCGATCCGGTACTGAGGACTATACAGCTGCAGCCAGCACAGTGCGGGGATCATCGCGTCACATCCACAGGGAGCACAAAGCTCACCTCCAGCCCCTGGAAGAAAGAACTCGGAACTACCGCTACCATATATAACCGAGGAGACGTGCCCCCGTCCTTCAGCAAGTGACTAGAAAGCGGGTGGTGCTGTGAGGACGCTGTCAGGCGCTCAGGTACACGGAACACACTGAGTCTGAAGGGGACAGTGGAGTCTCAGGGACAGAGAGGAGTCCAGAGGGGACAGAGAGGTCTGGAGGGGAAAGAGAGGAGTCAAGAGGGGACAATGGAGTCTGAGGGAGAGAGAGAAGTCTGGAGGGGACAGAAGGGACAGAGGACTAGAGGGGTCAGAGGAGTCCAGAGGGGACTGAGGAGTCTGAAGGAGAGAAAGGAGTCCAGAGAGGACTAGAGGGGACAGAAGAGTCTGGGGTGGACAGAGGAGTACAGAGGGGACACAGGAGTCTGCAGTGGACAGAGGAGTACAGAGCGGACACAGGAGTCTGGGGTGGACAGAGGAGTACAGAGCGGACACAGGAGTCTGGGGTGGACAGAGGAGTACAGAGGGGACACAGGAGTCTGGGGTGGACAGAGAAGTACAGAGGGGACACAGGAGTCTGGGGTGGACAGAGGAGTACAGAGGGGACACAGGAGTCTGGGGTGGGCAGAGGAGAACAGAGGAGTCTGGGGTAGACACAGGAGTTTGGGGTGGACAGAGGAGTACAGAGCGGACACAGGAGTTTGGGGTGGACAGAGGAGTACAGAGGGGACACAGGAGTCTGGGGTGGACAGAGGAGTACAGAGGGGACACAGGAGTCTGGGGTGGACAGAGGAGTACAGAGGGGACACAGGAGTCTGGGGTGGGCAGAGGAGAACAGAGGAGTCTGGGGTAGACACAGGAGTTTGGGGTGGACAGAGGAGTACAGAGCGGACACAGGAGTCTGGGGTGGACAGAGGAGTACAGAGCGGACACAGGAGTCTGGGGTGGACAGAGGAGTACAGAGGGGACACAGGAGTCTGGGGTGGACAGAGGAGTGAGGAAAAGGTGTGTGCAAATGGGTGTGGCTTTAAAATGGGTGTGGCTTAAAATGGGTGTGGTTTTCCTACACACAAACACAGAACCTGTTGTTAAAAATTTGAATCCCATCCCTGCTTACTTCCCTTTGAAATCAGAAGATGTTCAGCAGTGGTATCAGCTCAGAACTGGCAGAAACCAGTGGAAACCAGCTACATTCATCTATTGTTCAGAATAATAAAAAAAAGGTATGAACTAGGATATAAACTGGTGTGCATGCAGCGTGTAAGCACAAGTTCACATTGGCCACTGAACAGAAAAAAACAAAGACAGAAACATAATGATTGAATACCCTGCAGTAAATAAATAAATAGCATTACACGCTGCATGCACACTATTTTACATCACAGTCACCGTGAAGTGGTTGGATGGCTTTTGCATTTTTTTTATAAAAAAAAACATGTTAACTAAGTACCGTATATTATTTTCATGTTATATGCTGTAGCTGTACAAAATAACTGCAGACAGTTACAATAGTCGTGCTAAATCTAAACTTTGTACATCACATCTCTGCAGGATTTTCATGCTTTACCTCCTTCAACTAAGAGAGAATTTGCTAACCATAGATATGGTTTCTGACATGACCACTCAGTAATTGACTAAACTAGCAATTCACATCCACATTTAATAGGTCGAGTAATTGAGCCAATCATAAACGCAGTATCTGATACGGCTACACGGTTATTGTCCATACTGATCAACCACATAGACATGATATACAGCTCGGCTACCCAGTTACTGGCTGTCACATAACTGGTATGTTCTGACCATTGAGGCAACATCAGTAAAGATACACCATCATAGACCATTCTGCTTCAAGTGACCGTCACGAATAAAACATCTATTCTGTTTCATTCCTTTGTCCGGCTTTCCTCTTTACAGACCTTGATAAGTTCTCTTGAGCTTTTTCTTCTCAGAGCTGGCTTGGTCTTCTGATCTACACAAGAAGTATTAAGCCTCCTCTGCCTGCAACCGTTAAGGCTGGTTTCACATTTGCGTCTGTTTGCGCAGCGTTTCATCTGCAGCAATCCGTATGCATCATGTTTCCCTATTTTTAATGTGGTGTACACAGGGGCATGCATTTGAGTATGCATGCGTCATTTTTCGGTGTGCAGTGGAGTCCGGCGAACGCATCATGTTGGATTTTTGGAAGCGGCAAAAATCCGTCAAATATGCGCATTCATGCGCATGCGGATAAGTGCGACAAATAAATGCATTACTATCTATGGGATCGCATGCATACGCAAGGACATGCATACACATGTGTTCGAAATGCATGCGTTTTTCACATAATCATGTCCGGAAAATGAGACACGCCCATTGGATGTGGCTTGTGTCAAGGAAATTCTCTGAACGAAAGCGCTGAAAAAACGCATACAAGCACAACCTTTTTTTTGCCGTCATGCGTAAGCTGATGCGGATAAAAAACGCAGCGTAAACATGCGTTTTTATGCGCTTTGACATGCGTTTGCGCATGCAGACGAAACACTGTGCACACAAACACTAATGTGAACCTAGCCTAAGATCATGCAAAAGCCTACCTACTCTCTGGTAATAAAATGTCAAGGAATAAAAAGAAACCATTATGGACAAATAAGACAAAGTTTAATAAGACAAAATCAAATGGCATTCAAAATCCAGAATATTGAGAAAACAGAAATAGAATATAAAGATTTAAATAAGAAATGTAAAAACTAAATCAAGTGAGCAAAGTAATCTACAAAGAAACAAATTGCCAGCGCCTTTAAAATAAATCCCCCCAAATGTTATAAATACGTCAATGGCAAAAAGAAAATCATAGAGGACAAAGAAAATGCTGAGATACTATTCAGGCACTTTTCACCAATGACCTGTCTGTTGCAGTGATCATTCAACAAGGCAAAAATCAAAGTTCACCACCTGATATAACTAGTCTAACACAAAAAGAAGTATGCTTGCATGTGAATAAATTAAACATTGACAAATCCCCTGGCCCAGATGGCATTCATCCACGGATACTGAGGGAATTAAGCTCAGTAATTGACAGACCGCTGTGTCTTATTTTTTTAGACTCTCTTGTAACAGGGGTGGTGCCGTAAGATTGGAGGATAGACCATGTGGTACTGATATTTAAGAATCCTAAGAAGGTGGATCCAGGTAACTACCGTCCGGTAAGTCTTACACGAGTAGTGTGCAAAGTTTTTGTGGGCATCATAAGAGATGAGATGACCTGCAGAGATATATTGCAGAAAATAATAGAATAAATAACAACCTGCTTAGATTCATGAAAGATAAATCATGTCTAACCAACATGTTGGGTTTCTATGAGGAGGTAAGTGCAAATCTGGATGTTGGTAATGTGGCTGACCTGATTTAGCTGGACTCTGCAAAGGCATTTGATACTGTACCACATAAAAGCCTTATACTGAAGCTACGGAAGCATGAACTAGGGGAAACCATAAGCAGATGGGTAAGGAATAGGCTAAATGACAGGAAACAAAGAGTCGGGATAAATGGTACGTTCTATAAATGGGATATAGTCAGCAGTGGGGTAACGCAGGGTTTTGTACTAGGATCGATTCTTTTAATGAACTAGTGGATGGGATCGAGAGTAAAATGTCAGTCTTTGCTGATGACACCAAACTATGTAGGCTATTAAAATCTGACCTTGACATTACAATATTGAAAAGCGATCTGGATAAGATGTCTGAATGGGCTAACGCTTGGCTAATAAGGTTGGAGTAATCCTATTGCTGCATAAACAATTAATGGGAGTATACTCAGGACTACCGACAAGGAGAAGGACTTTGGTATTCTGATTACAAGTAAGCTAAGCAGCAGTACTCATTGTCATGCAGCAGGCGCAAAAGCAAAAAAGATTTTAGGATCTATAAAAAGAGAGAAAATCCTGTGATCCCAAGGTATTATTAACCCTGGGATCCAGTTTTGGGCTCTACGTTTAAAAAAAATGATATTCAGAAGTTAGAATCAGTTCAAAGACTGTCAACTAGATAATTACAATGGTTGGTAGACCTCTCATATGATGAGGTGTTGGAAAAGTTGGGTTTGTTTAGCATAGAAAAAAGACGCCTCAGAGGGGATCTCATTTACATGTAGAAATATATGTGTGGCCAGCAAAAAGGACTGGCACATGACATTCCTTCCAAAGACCATACTGAGGACCAGGGGGCACTCATACGGGTGGAAGAAAAGCAATTCCGGCAGCTAAATAAGAAAGGGTTCTTTACGGTTAGAGCAGTCAGAATGTGGAATGCCCTACCACAAGAGGTAGTAATGGCACACACTATAACAGCTTTTAATAAAATGGCTGGATGATTTCCTCGATACACATAACATTGGGCGTTATAGGTAAATTAGTGTTAAAATGTAGAATTGGTGGAGAAAGGTTGAACTTGATGAACCTAGGTCTTTTTTCAACCTACTGTATGCAACTATGTAAGCACCTATCATGGTGTACATTCTTAGGCTCATGAACTTGTGTGCTAACTCTATAACTCTATGAGTAGAACTATTCCCCTCCCGAGTTTCTGATGGGCCGCTGTTTTGGATATATGTGAACCAGTGCTGTAGAGTCGATGTCCATTTTGGTGGTCAGAGTTGGTATAAAATGGACTGACTCCAACTCCTAAAATATATAATAAATTGAGTAGAGTAGTTCAATGCAGGATGTGCTGAATATTTTTTCATAAGAATTTGAGAAAGTTATGAAATGTCCTATAAATGTCTGTTCTGTTCCCGATCTAGGTTTTTAGTGGAGATTAATCTGTGCTGCACACTATGTACATGCTCAGTGGTGAAGCTCCTCATCTAGAGATCAGAAAAAAAAGGCACTGGGAAGGAATGCCTGTACTCATCTCAGAACTGCTAGAGTGAACAGGAAGACAGGATTTAGGCAAGTAGTTCTTTACAGTGCTGTGGAGTTGGAGTCAGGGAAATTGAGGAATCTTGAGTCGGAGGTTTGGCTTACCAACTCAGCAGCATTGATTTGAGCCACAATATTTTCATGGTCTAGGGTACATCATACACCAAATTTTAAAGGGTTATTGCCAAGATATTAACCCCTTTACCCCCAAGGGTAGTTTGCCTGTTAATGACCAGGCCAATTTTTACAATTTTGACCACTATACCTTTATGAGATAATAACTTTGGAACGCTTCCATTGATCCCAGTGATTCTGACAATTTTTTCTCGTGACATATTGTACTTTATAATCGTGGTAAAATTTATTTGATATAACTTGCGTTTATTTGTGAAAAAATGAAATTTGGCGAAAATTTTGAAAATTTCGCAATTTTCCAAATTTGAATTTTCATGCCCATAAATAGCAGAGATATGTCACACAAATACTTAATAAGTAACATTTCCCACATGTTTACTTTACAACAGCACAATTTTGGAACCAAAATTTTTTTTGTTAAGAAGTTATAAGGGTTAAACCTTAATCAGCGATTTCTCATTTTTACACCATTTTTTGGGGGGACAATATCACATTTGAAGTCACGTTGAGGGGTCTATGATAAAAAATACCCAAAAGTGACACCATTCTAAAAACTGCACCCCTGAAGGTGTCCAATTTGTCCTTAGTATGCCGATACCCCACTGTTTGGACACACAGCAGAGCTTGGCAGGGAAGGAGCACCATTTGACTTTTTCAATTCAGAATTGGCTGGAATTGAGATCGGACGCCATATCGCGTTTGGAGAGCCCCTGATGTGCCTAAACAGTGGAAACTCTCCAATTCTAACTTCAACCCTATCCCCAACACACCCCTAACCCTAATCTAAACCCTAACCCCAACTCTAGCCCCAACTCTATCCTAAGTGCCCCGTCACACATAGCAACTCACCAGCGATCCCGACAATGATATGAACTTGTCAGGATCACTGGTGTGTAGCTACATGATCGCTGGTGAGCTGCCAAGCAGGCAGCTTCACCAGCGATCAGCACCAGGGACGACGAGAGTGAACGTCGCTGTGTACCTTAGATACCAGCGTGCTGGTGCAGGGAGCCTGTAACGAAGGTAAACAGTGGGTTTCTAAGCGCCGCACGGCACTTAGAAACCCGCTGTTTACCTTGGTTACCAGCTCCCTGCACCAGTACGCTGGTAACTAAGGTACACAGAGGGTTTCTAAGCGCCGCATGGCACTTAGAAACCCGCTGTTTACCTTGGATATGAGCTGGGAGCTCACTGGTCGTTGCTCTTCAGCCTGCCACACGCAGCGATGCATGCTGGCCAGCGGGAGACCAACGACCCAAAAAAAGTCCAGAGCTTTCAAGAACGATCAGCGATACCCGGTAGAGGGGCCGGTCACTGATAGATGTCACACACAGCGATCTCGCTGGTGAGATCGCTGTTGCGTAACAAAACTTGTGACTCAGTAGCGATCTCGCTAGCGAGATCGCTGTGTGTGACAGGGGCTTTAGTCCCAATCCTAACCCTAACTTTAGTCCCAACCCTAACCCTACCTTTAGCCCAACTCTAACCTGTTAGCGTGGCTGGTCTGGAGCCGGAATCTCCAGGAGTGGACCCTCTGGGCTGTGGCACCGAGGGGCCCCGGGCAAGCTGCCAGGTGGAACTATACAGGGACTGTTAGGAGCAGGCCCAGGGGTTCGAGTACCACGGCAGCTGGTACCAAGAGGGGTGGCTTAGGATGGACTGGAGTAGGAGGGTGGGACTGAAGTGTAGATGGCAGAACAGAGCTGGAACACAGGAGACAGGAGTGGAGTAAGACTGTAGACTGGAACGTGGAGGGACTGAAGTGTAGATGACAGGACAGAGCTGGAACACAGGAGACAGGAATGGAGTAAGACAGTAGACTGGAACGTGGAGGGATGGCTGGAGCAGGAAGGAACAGGAGACCGGAGGCAGGACTGGAGTAGGACGGAAGGACTGTAGCAGGATGGAACAGGAACACCGGAGGCAGGACTGGAGTGGGACTGCAGGACTGGAGCAGGATGGAACAGGAACACCGGAGGCAGGGCTGGAGTAGGACGGCAAGACTGGAGCAGGATGGAACAGGAACACCGGAGACAGGACTGGAGTAGGACGGCAGGACTGGAGGGAAGCAGGGGACACTGATAGCCGGACTGCGAGGCTGCTGCAGGAAGAACACGAGAATGGGATTGTGAGACTGCAGAAAGCACACGCAGAAGCGGGGCCCAGTGTGCTAGGAAGCACAACGATCAGGCGCCTCCCTCAGGGGGAAGCGGCCTGATATGCCCCTGTCTGGTCTGCCATTGGTCAGGGGGTGTTTCCAGGTCAGGGCACAACCGGAGCACAAGAGGCAGAAGGGAGGCGTGGCCGCGGCCTATGGCGCATGCGCATTGCATGCAAAGACGTCGTCGGCCGCTCTCCTGTCAGAGGTGACCGCCGTGCCTGTCGGGCGGCGAGGGGCTGCGGCGTGGAAGCGATGGCCGGGTGAGTATGCAGAGACGGCGTGACATAACCCTAATGGGAAAATACAATAAGTACATTTTTTTATTTTATTTTACCTAACTAAGGGGGTGATAAAGAGGGGTTTGATTTACTATTTTTTTTTTTTGATCATTGTGATAGGGTCTATCACAGTGATCAAAATGAACCAATAGGAAAAAATCTATTGTTGCTGGGTGCCGGCCGGTAGATCTCGGCGGGCGCACTGCGCATGCGCCTTCCATTTTCTCCTGGAAGAATCTAGTGGCCTGGGGGACTTCAGGGGGGCTTGCAGAGAAAACAGAGGTACCGGGGGGATCGGGGGTGTTCGGGGGACCCTCTTTCTCTCTCTTCTGATGTGCGATGACATCAGAGGAGAGAGAAATTAAATGGAAAATCAGACTTTTTTTGCGGTCGCCGTTATACCATCAATAACACGGGGTTAGAGTCCCTCTAGACCCACCAGCGCTCAGCGCCGCAACTGCGATGCCAGGGAGAGACCCTTACTGAACGCTGTGCCCTGTTAACAGCCACAGGGCACTGCTGATAGCTCAATACCGCACGAAGTACCTACAGAGCAGCTCTGGCGGACGCCACTAACCAGCCTGAGCTTTGGTATGGAAAGCGCATTAGTGGCGCACAGTGCCACTCAGGCTGATGTCGCTGAAAGTGCGGTACCATAGTGCCTAATGTAGTGTGGCGCACACTGGCGCTAGCATGTGATGGGAGCTGGGAGCACTGCGACGCTAGGCAGTGCCACTACCCGGCGCTGACTGGAACTTTAAACCCTAACAACATTCGTATCAGAGGGAAGAGGTTTCATTATGAGTCAGTCAGCGTTTCACAAGCATCCATCATCACACATACTGCTACAAATTACAGACTATACTAGCGCATGGCCAAGCGGCCATACAAACTTTTTATAGCAGCGTCCTTCCGGGACCTTCCTGATGGTCCAGTCTGAGCTGGAGAAGGACCTGAGCGTGTGACCCCCAACCTCCAATGAGAGGTCGTCCTACGGGCATGCTCAGAACGCTGCAAAAAGGACTTAGCATTTGGAGCTGCTCGCTGCTGGCTAGTGCGGATTGCCAAAGCTGACCCAGAGGTGGCAGCAGCAACCAACCTGACAGCACTAGCCTGAGCAAGATGCTGGGAATGACGTCTTTGCTGAGCAGGCTCCACTGTGGTTGCGACTGAATGGGAGACCGCAGTAGGCAAGGCTCAAGATTCCTCCTGTGCAGGGGCAGGAATCTGATGCCTAGCACCCTCCCATTTTCTTTTTCCTGGTGAGTCATGACTCAGTTTCAGACCTAAGCTCAACTGCTTCAGCCTCTCACCTATGAGCTCAGGGTGCTGCAGGGTGAGATGGTGCAGCAGCTGCAGCAGTTGGTGGGGATCTGGTCTTCTGCTCAGGCTCAAACAGAACCTAAGATATCTCTACCTGACAGGTTTTATGGAGGGAGAGACAAATTCTTAGTGTTTCAGGAGGCCTGTAAATTATATTTCAGGTTCCGCCCCCGTTCTTCTGTGAGTGAGGATCAACGCGTGGGGATTATTGTCTCCCTACTCAAGGGGGATCCCCAGGCCTGGGCTTTTTCCCTGCCCACCGATTCGCCATCCTTACGGTCAGTAGACGGGTTTTTTGCGGCTCTGGCGCTGGTGTATGGCGATCCAGATGGCATCTCTCTAGCAGAAACCAGACTCTGTAAAATCAAGCGGGAGGCCCGGCCGGTTGAGGAGTACTGCTCTGAGTTTAGGAGGTGGGCCACGAATACTCAGTGGAACGACCCTGCCCTTAGGAGTCATTTTGTGCAGGGTCTGTCCCCAAGGTTGCAGGATACTCTTGTGCAGTACGCCACCCCCAAGTTGCTGGAGGCCGCCATGTCCCTTGCCATCCGGGTGGATAGATGCCTCAGGGAGACACATACACCATATGTGCCCCCTATAGTCCTTGCTAAGGAGGAGGATACAACGGAACAGGAACCCATGCAGATCTGAGCAGTTGATTTCAAAAAGGGGTTGCCTGCGATTCGCTGTGGTGTGGGGTTTTTTTTTTCTGTGGGCAGACTGGCCATTTTATAGGAGTCAGCCCAGTGTGCGCCAAATCTTTGGTACAACCTAAGAAGCCACGTCCCCCTGGTCGTGTGGAGGGAGGCGACAAGGGAGTGTATATTTCCTCCATTTTGCCCTCTCAGTGTACTTTATCAGCTGAAGTGGTGGCTGACGGGGTACCTGAGGGCATACCGGTGTTTGTGGACAGTGGAGCTGGAGTCAGTTTGGTGGACGCTCACTTTGTCCAGACTCATGGCCTAAAGTGTTGGACGCTGGCCAAACCCCTAAGCGTCCAGGCCATTTACTCTGTCCTACTGAGCCAGGGGAGGTTGACCCAGTACAACCTAAGAAGCCGCGTCCCCCTGGTCGTGTGGAGGGAGGCGACCAGCGAGTGTATATTTCCTCCATTTTGCCCTCTCAGTGTACTTTATCAGCTGAAGTGGTGGTTGACGGGGTACCTGAGGGCATACCGGTGTTTGTGGACAGTGGAACTAGAGTCAGTTTGGTGGACGCTCACTTTGTCCAGACTCATGGCCTAAAGTGTTGGACGCTGGCCAAACCCCTAAGCGTCCAGGCCATTGACTCTGTCCTACTGAGCCAGGGGAGGTTGACCCAAGTGGTAGAAAGAATACATCTGCGCTTAGGGACCCAGCATGAAGAGTCCCAGTCATGCTACATGGGTCGCCCCCTTCCCAGGGCTGTGGGTACTCGGTACCGGGCCGGTGTCAGGGGGATGTGTCGCTGCAGTGATGGCCCCGGCCGTGGCCCTGGGTGCCCAAATCAATGGTGGTTTGTAATATAGTTTATGTGATAGTTCGTGACGCCACCTGTGGTGTTTGGCAAGCAAGATGTTAAGCCAACGCTGCGTGTAGATCCTCTGGGGCTGATGGTGTGTTGCAGCGTAGATGGTGTAGCTCCCCACAGGTGAAGCTGTAACCCCAGGGCAGTGTATAGGCACAGGTGGTGAGAGGAATGTTGGTACCCAGATGTAGCAGTGCTGGCGGAGTTGGCGCACAATTGAATGGAAGACACCAGGGCTTGTAGATCCAAAGCTTTACTCACAGTTCGTGCTACACACTGGTGCCTGCCGCTGTGCCGTGTCCTCCGGGGCAGAGACTCAATCAACCTCCCAGGCAAGTCAGGCTTCTCCTCTCCAACACTCCGCCAACATGTACCTTTCCTGAACGACTCCTCTTTTGTGCCTTTTAGTGTGAAGAGCTCCAGTACCGTGGTACTCTGAATGTTGTGAGTTCATTTTCTGGTCTACCAGTTGTGAGTTCTCCTTCCAGGCTCCCTCTGGTGGTAACAGGAGGTAGTGAGGCTAATTTAATTAGTGGAGATCTGCCACATGATAAGGAGGATGACGATTGGACTTCAGGAATCTCAGACTGGATTTAAGACAGCCGACGCCCTATCCTGGTGCTGGTGATTCCTTCTGGCTTGTCAGGTCTAGGGTCTCAGCTCTGTTCCTGTCAGCTCAAGCTAAGTTTTTCTGCTAATGTTCACACTTGATTTTGTTGGCCTATTCAGTTTTTTGTGTGGTCGGCCAGCCCCGGCTGGGGCTGTGCTGAATTTCCACTCTTATTTATCTGTATTTGCCAATTTGCTTTTTGTCCCTTATTAGATTTACCTCTTTTTGCTCTGTCTCAGAATATTTCAGAGTGCTGATATAGTGGGAGAAGTCTAGTGACTTCAGGGTTAATTTTGTTATCAGAAGTGTTGGACTTTATTTTTGTAGGGTTTTAGGCAGATTGCAGATAGTGTCTTTCCTATCCTATCCTTTCTAGTTAGTTTGGGCCCCATTGTTTGCTCAGCCTATTTTCCTGCCTGTGTTTGTGTTTTCATCTTGTTTCACCGTCAATAAATGTGTGGGGGCTGTCTTTCCTTTGGGGTCTGCTCTGGAGCAGTTAGTTTTCCCCTTTTCTTGCTTTAGGCTTATTTAGTCCTCAGGCTGTGACGAAGCGTCTAGGTTCATCGTAGGAACGCTCCACGGCTGCTGCTAGTTGTGTGGTTAGGATCAGGAATCTGCAATCTGCATAGTTACCAACCTCTCTGGTTTTCTGTGACTTAGCTGGTTTTGCTTTTTCCTCCTCGGTGACCCATTCATAACATCTGAAGTTCCTCCTGTCAGATGTTCCTAACAACTCTCCTTGTACGGCAGACAGCTGTAGTCTACTTCGGGGACTTCCTTTATCCTGAGTCCCGGCTCTCTATACAGATGCTGTTGTGCCCCAAGTCTTGGATGGGAGTAGTGCATTTACAGCCAACTACTCCACCGGTGTCTGCTGCAGAGCCATAAGTGTCCATACAACCTCGGGGATCGGGCCCCAGCCTTGCGCTGAGAACCTATAGGCAGGGTTCCTCTTCCAACCCACAACTCCTCTCTGTTCTCCTACTCCTTCGCTCCGCGCTGTTCCTTCTCTCTCTTATGGAAGCTTAGGTTGCAGTTCTACGTCTTTCTCCTTCTGTTCCTTTCCAGTGCCAGCTGACTCAGATCACAGAGACAGCTGCAGCACCCCTTCTTCTCTTCCTCTCCTAGGGAGCTTGTTCCACTAAGACCAGTCCTCAGCCTTTCCTGACTGTCTTCCTCTGCCTTGACCTCCCGTCAGGCTGACCTCCTGTCAGCCTGATCTCTGACTCAGACTCCCCGTCAGACTGAACTCCAGACTGAACTGTAATTCTAAACCTTCTCAACCTTTTATATATCTCAACTCCACCCACCTCCCAGCACATCTCGTGTTACGAAGCAACGACCAACGAAAGGTGCTCTGCTATCCTCTAAGCATGGAGCCGCAATCTGGTCCATTGCTGAACTATGCTGTGTGAGGGTGCAGGTGTTGGAGTGTGGAAAGGAGTTCCCAACTTACCTAGTTGGTGGGGCACTACACCTTAGGAGAAGGTGCAGTACCTCTGTGGCGACAGAGCCTCAGGGGCGCCACACTACGTCTTGAGGGATATGCCATCACCTATCGTTTTAGGCCACCCTTGGTTGGAAAAACACAAACCGGTGATAGATGGGCGGTCCAGGGAAATAGTCCGCTGGGGTCAGTCGTGTGAAGGCTGCTGTCTGGGGGCTACTGTCTCTGCCATCATTCTACAACCACCCCCTTCTTCTCCAGTGGGGGCAGCAGAGGTGCTGCCAGGGAGTAGGGGCCAGTCTCAACCCTCACCATTTGCTAACCTGGGTAATTGGAGTCCTCTTAGGAGGAAGGATGGGTGGAGGGTAGTGGTTCCCTATGAAAATCGTGGGGGTGTGAGTGTGTGGACACAGGGGCCTCTGTTGTCAGTTCCTTGAAGAGTTCACCGTCTTGTGGCAAATGAGTGTGAGGCAATAAACGTTCAGGTCCGGACCTGTGTGTGGGTACCCACTAAAACATCTAGTGGAAGTGTGCCGCTGGGGTCTGGAGTTCTCAGGTGATCGGGCCATATCGGGTGTCAGCCATTCTCGGCCCGGGGACTTACCAGCTGGAGTTACCCCCAGCAATGCCCATTCACAACTCGTTCCCCAAGTTGTCGCTCTGGAGATTTGTGGTGCCTCCAAAGCATACATTGCTACTTCCATCTCCCCATGTTTGCTATAAAACTGAGAGTCAGGTGGTTGCTGAGGTGAACTCTTGTGGATCTAGGCATCCTCACGGTAGGTGGTTTTCCGGTGAGGTGTTGAGGGTCCAGAGGCCCCTCATAGAAAGGGGGTAGTGTCACAATCCATTTTTGGATCTGTGGCAGATCCGGGCTCTTATATTAAAACTTTTTTCCTTTCAGGCCGCCGGGGGTTAATAATAGTTTTTCCCCTCCCCGATGGCCGCTGGTGTTACTGCATTGTGATTAATTATCTATGCAGGCGGAAACCACTCCCACCTTCGTACATAAGCTCACCAGGTACACCAACCTTCTGTTGGTGATATTGTTTCTCTTTGGAGACCAACCAACCTGGAGTTCAGGAGTTGACAGAGTTCTGTGGATCTTCAGTTGTCTGCTGTTTTCAAGTGGCTAACACTGCTATCCTGGAGCATTGCCGCAGAGCTAGCTAAGTGTTGTCTTTCAGTTTATTTAAGCCCGAGGTGTCTATATTACCCTTTCCCTGTTTTTTGGTGCAGTTTACTTTATTCCCTGTCTCACCCCCTGGGGAGGGGGTTGGATGTTTAGCTCAGGGCTGAACAGGAGATAGGGACAGGTTGGAGACTTGGGCCTCACTACCTTTAAGTGTACCCCCAAGTTAAGGAAAGTCAGGGAACCCCCTTAGTCTTAGGGGCAGTTCAGGGGCCCTGGTTTCACATCTCCTGTTTACCCGCAACTGCCCCATGACAAAACCTTTGTGATCCTCTAAAGACTTCACCCTGAAGGCTCTGCATTTTAGTAGAGGATATGGATTCTTGTGTAGAGGACACTGTTTACTGACATCCTGAGGCCTGTTCTCATCTGAAGGGTGTTTTTTTCCACAGGCCTTCCTCACAATGTGAATAATGTTAGTTTTGTGGACTGCCACTGGTGTCCTACTGGGTTTGACACCGGGGGCAGTGGAACATGACAGAGTGAAGTCAAAACTAGGGTCATTTCTGATCCTAGCTTGTTGGATGACAAAATCAACAAATACAGTGAAAGGAGGGAATGGTACATTATGATTTCATTTATACCGTGAACCACATGTAACCCACTTTTCTTGTACGTTGTAAGGAAGTTTCTGTATTATCGGATTGACACCCCTAGTGGTGTCTAAGTATGCCAATCCGGGCAAATCTCCTTCCTCCTGGGCAACCTGTAACTCTATCAATAAATCACTCAATTCTCTAAGCTTTTGATAACTTCCTATCTTAGGAAAATCATCAATTCTTTTATATAAAGCATTCTCTATGACTTCTACTGTCACATAGCATTTATCAAGTCTTTCCCACACTTTACAGAGACCTGTGCGTAATGTCTCTCAGTCTTTTGGCATGCTCGACCGACTCTCTTCCAAGCCACTTTACTAGGAGATTTAACTACTCACTACAAGAAAGGTCCAGACCATGAATGGCGTTCTGGAACGAGGCTCGCCATAACCTATAGTTATCGGGTTTGTCAGTGAACTTTAAAAGTCCTTTTGTAACTAGTTCTTGGTGGGCAAAGAACTTTGCAAAGTCCATGGTGGCTCGGTCAGTGCTGACACGAGCCGGTGTATTATAGTCATGTCTACGGTGTGGTGTATCACCATACCTGTAAGATGTTTCTGACTTCGGATAGTCTGTGCAGTACCTCCTCGATGAGGAAGGTGTCTCTTTAAGGCGGGATGGGAGCTGTACCTTCTGCTCAGTGGAACAGTAGCTGTGGTCGACATCTCTGTGCTGGACGTCTCTTCGTCAATGGTAGTGAAGTTCAGGGTTGGATCGCTGGTAATAGGCATAGGCTGATCGATATGATGCGTCAGGGCTGTCATCCATGCCCCAATGTTGAAGGACGTACTCTGTGATGCGCTGTGCTGGATCTTGCTTCGCTAGATCTGGTCCGAGGATGTTGCTGCATCTCTCATAATCAGGATTCTTCATAGCTTCCAAATACTTAGCTGTTGCAGCTGCTGTCTCTGTCTGCCACAAGTCTTTCTAGCTCAGCCTGCAAACGTTCAGTTTCCAATTCTCTTTCTGCCTGCAAACGTACAGTTTCGGCTTGCAGGAATGCAGTTTTTGCCTCTCTCTCTGCCTGCAAAGGTGCGGTTTTGGCTTGCAGTTTCCGTATCTTGATCTGCTTGTCTCAGCTTTAGATGCATCTCTTGTTCGGTAAAGGAGGATCTCGCTTTGGCTGCTTTGGCACGAGCGACAGCAGTGAGTTCTGCTATTGACGACCTGCTAGAACTTGCTCGTGACCTCGTTTTGAGTGAGGATGTGCTGTTTGGGACATTGTGAGTCTAGCTGCGTACTGCTGAGTATATTGGCGGGAAACTGAGTCTATGCGTAAGCAGACTTCAGAGTGGCGGAAATGGTGTAGCACTTGTTGGCAGGCTGCACTCTCGTTCTGCGGCTGTTTGGCGGGCTGCTGTGATACCCGTATGCGGAGCAGTGTGGGTGTTAGCAGTCCAGTACAGTCTATGCAATCACCGCGTGTGACCGGCGGTCCTCTACTGAGACCTGGGCTCTTATTCCCTTACAGTCTGTGTAATCACTGCATGCGACCAGCGGTTCCGTTTTCACTTAGCCCTGGAATCTTGTCCCCTGCGGCTGTATGGTGGCTGCTTTAGTACCCGTATGCGGAGCAGTCTGGGTGGTAGCAGTCCCATACAGTCTATACAATCACTGCTTGCAGCCGGCGCTCCATTTTTACTGTTCTGCCTTCTTCCACGTATGACGCTGTGTGGATTCCAGCATATGGCTAAACCCTTCATCCACTCCCAGTAAAAAGACTGTATGGGTGCTTAAGTCTATATTTATTGAGATGATGTGAACAATGGTAGATGATAATGGATAATATAGTGGAGGAGATTGGTGAACACAATTGTGGATGAGATCGGGTAAAAACTATAAAGAAATAGACAGTGCAGTATGTCAGTGCTGGCAGATAACAACACAGCAATAATACAAGGTGCTATCATAACAGTAAATCAATGATACAGAGTGCTGTTATATCAGTAGCAGGCATTATTACAGAGGCTAAGTAATACAACACACAATGCAGTGAAAAGAGATATCTAAACAAACTGAGGTTGCTAGCATTGCACTACCATGAACAGAAATGCATATAACTACATGCAGAGCAAGAGCATTACAAGGAGCTGAAAATATATTGCAAATATCATGGGGGGCTGCATTATGGCTAGCCAACACAGATACATAGCACAACACATAACTGCATTAAACCCTCACCGGAATCCGCTTGCCAGAAGCAGCGATTTTGCAGAGAACAGGAAACATGTGAGTAGCTCAGAGATCCAGGAGAAAACGGCTACAAGCTTCAGCCCGGGAAACTTGGAGGGGCGGTTCTAAACAGAACAACTATTAAAGGGAAAGGATTCTAAATCCATGAACAAGGGCAACTATGACATCTAATGGCCATAGCTGGAACAGCACTTAAGAAATGTCTTGCTACACATGAATGGGCAGAACAATCTTCTTGTTGAAGCACCCATATCAAGGGCATAGCCTCTTCAGCGTAAGGCAACATGACGTCTTCAAGTATTTTAATATATGCAAACTGGTCCACTATCCCTGGTATGCGGTAAATAGGGTTCGGCACCATAGTAAGAGAAACATGTCCATAACATGATGCTTGCACCACCATGCTTCACAGTCTTCAGAGTGTACTGTGGCTTGAATGCAGAGTTTGGGGGTCGTCTGATGAACTGTCTGCGGCCCTTGGACCCAAAAAGAACAATTTTACTTTCACCAGTCCACAAAATGTTTCTCCATTTCTCTATAGGTCAGTTGATGTGTTCTTTAGCAAACTGTATCTGCTTAAGTATGTCTTTTTTAACAGTGGGACTTTGCAGGGACTTTTTGCTAAGAGATTAACTTCACACAGACGTATTCTAACAGTCTCAAGTGACCTGTGAGTACTGTGACAGTCTTTGATCATCCTGGAGTTCATCATTGGCTGAGCCTTTGCCATTCTGGCTATTCTTACATCCATTCGAATGGTAGTCTTCTGTTTTCTTCCATGTCTCTGGTTTGGCTTTCCATTTTAAAGCATTGGAGATCATTTTAGCTAACCAGCCTATCACTGTCTGCTCTTTATAAGTTTTACCCTCTCCAATCTATTTCTTAACCCCTTCCTGCCATATGACGTACTATCCCGTCCATGTGCCCTGGGACTTAATTCCCAGGGATGGGATAGTACGTCATAGCGATCAGCGGCACTCACATGGTGAGCGCCGCTGATCGCGGCCGGGTGTCAGCTGATTATCACAGCTGACACCCGGCATTATGTGACAGGTTCGGTCATGGACAGCCCCCGACACGTTAACCCCTGGCACACTGCAATCAAACACGATCGCAGTGTACCGGGGGTTTAGGGAAGCATCGGCAGGGAGGGGGCTCCCTTCGTGCTTCCCTGAGATCCCCGCAGCAGCGCAATGTGCAGCGCTGCCGCGGGGGCCTCCTTCCCTGCAGGTCCCTGGATCCAAAATGGCGGTGGGGACCTTCGGGGGCCTGCAGGGAGCTGGCTTCCTCAGCGATCGGTCACATGACAGTTATGTCCCCCCTGGGACATTGTAATAAAGTTAAAAAAAGTGTAAAAATAATTTATTAAAAATCGCTAAATAAATATAAAAAAAATATTCCCTAATAAATTCATTTTTTGGAAATAAAAAAAACAATAAAAGTACACATATTTGGTATCGCTGCGCCCGTAACGACCCACCCTATAAAACTGTCCGATTAGTTAACCCCCTTAAAAAATAAAAAACAAACCAAAAAATAATGCTTTATTATCATACTGCTGAGCAAAAAGTGCAATAATGCGCGATCAAAAAGACGCATATAAATATCCATGGTACCGCTGAAAACGTCATCTTGTCCCGCAAAAAATGAGCCACCATACAGCATCATCAACGAAAAAATAAAAAAGTTATAGCTCGCAGAATAAAGCGATGCAAAAACAATTATTTGTTATATAAAATTGTTTTATTGCATAAAAGCGCCAAAACATAAAAAAAGACATAAATGAGGTATCGTTGTAACCGTACTGACTCAAAGAATAAAACCGCCTTATCAAAAGAAACTCTTGAAATGCTGGTTTTTGCTCATTCTGCGTCCGAAAAAATCGGAATAAAAAGTGATCAAAAAATGTCACATGCCCGAAAATGGTAGCAATAAAAATGTCAACTCGTCCCGCAAAAAATAAGACCTCACGTGACTCTGTGGGTCAAAATACGGAAAAATTATAGCTCTCAA
The DNA here is from genome assembly GCF_039654945.1 of Dendrobates tinctorius. NCBI lineage: Eukaryota > Metazoa > Chordata > Amphibia > Anura > Dendrobatidae > Dendrobates > Dendrobates tinctorius. Next base: position 43,507,430 of record NW_027361704.1, on the reverse strand, counting down.
AATGTGGTGATGCAAAAACTATTTTTACAATACAAAGCATCTTTTAGCGCATGACAGCTGCCCCTTAGTTAGGGAAAAATAATATTAAAAAAATGTATTTATTTCCATTTTCCCATTAGGGTTAGGGCTAGGGTTAGGGGTGTGTTGGGGTTAGGGTTGGAGTTAGAATTGGGGGGTTTCCACTGTTTGGGCACATCAGGTGCTCTCCAATCGCAACATAGCAGCTGATCTCAATTCCAGCCAATTCTGCGTTGAAAAAGTCAAATGGTGCTCCTTCCCTTCCAAGCTCTGCCATGTGTCCAGAGTTTTACACCCACTTATGGGGTATCAGCCTACTCAGGACAAATTGCAAAACAACTTTTGGGGTCCAATTTCTCCTGTTACCCTTAGGAAAATAAAAAATTGGGGGCAAAAATATCATTTTTGTGGAAAAAAAATGATTTTTTTATTTTCACGCCCGGGCGTTATACACTTCTGTGAAGCACTTGGGGGTTCAAAGTGCTCACCATACATCTAGATAAGTTCCGTGGGGGTCTAGTTTCCAAAATGGGGTCACTTGTGGGGGGTTTCCACTGTTTAGGTACATCAGGGGCTCTCCAAAAGCAACATGACACCCGCAGACCATTCCATCAAAGTCTGCATTCCAAAACGTCACTACTTCCCTTCCGAGCCCCGACGTGTGCCCATACAGTAGTTTTCTCCCACATATGGGGTATCAGCGTACTCAGGACAAATTGGACAACAACTTTTGTGGTCCAATTTCTCCTGTTAGCCTTGGGAAAATAAAAAAATTGGGGACTAAATGATCATGTTTGTGAAAAAAACATGATTTTTATATTTTCACGCCTGGGATTTCTAAACTTCTGTGAAGCACTGGGGGGGTTCAAAGTGCTCACCACACATCTAGATAAGTTCCTGGGGGGGTCCAGTTTCCAAAATGGTGTCATTTGTGGGGGGTTTCCACTGTTTAGGCACATCAGGGGCTTTCCAAACGCGGCATGGCGTCGAATCCCAATTCCAGCCAAAAAAGTCAAATGGCGCTGCTTCCCTTCTGAGCTCTGCCATGCGCCCAAATAGTGGTTTACTCCCACATATGGGGTATCAGCGCACTCAGGACAAATTGCACAATAACTTTTGGGGTCCTGTTACCCTTGGAAAAATAAAAATTGAGGGTGAAAAGATCATTTTTGTGGGAAAAATATGATTTTTTAACTTAATGTACAGCCGTAATAAACTTCTGTGAAGCCCTTTTGTGGGTTCAAAGTTCTCACCACATATCTAGATAAGTTCCTTGGGGGGTCTAGTTTCCAAATTGGTATCATTTGTGGGGGGTTTCCACTGTTTTGGTACATCAGGGGCTTTCCAAACGCGACATGGTGTCCGATCTCAATTCCAGCCAAAAAAGTCAAATGGCACAGCTTCCCTTCCGAGCTCTGCCATGCGCCCAAATAGTCATTTACACCCACATATGGGGTATCAGCATACTCAGGACAAATAGCACAATAACTTTTAGGGTCCTGTTACCCTTGGGAAAATAAAAATTGGGGGTGAAAAGATCATTTTTATGGAAAAAATATGATTTTTTAATTGTACGGCTGGACGTTATAAACTTCTGTGAAGCCCTTGTGGGTTCAAAGTTCTCACCACATATCTAGATAAGTTCCTTGGGGGGTCTAGTTTCCAAAATGGGGTTACTTGTCGGGGGTTTCCACTGTTTAGGCACATCAGGGGCTCTCCAAACGTGACATGGCGTCCGATCTGAATTCCAGCCAATTTTGCATTGAAAAAGTCAAACGGCGCCCCTTCCCTTCTGAGCTCTGCCATGAGCCGAAACAGTGGTCCCCCCCCCACATATCAGGTATCAGCATACTCAGGACAAATTGCACAATAACTTTTGCAGTCCAATTTCTCCTGTCACCCGTAGCAAAATAATAAAAAAAATTGGATCTGAAGTAATTTTTTTGTGAAAAAGAGTTAAATGTTCATTTTTTTAAACATTCAAAAAATTCCTGTGAAGCACCTGAAGGGTTAATAAACTTCTTGAATGTGGTTTTGAATGGTGTCACTTTTGGGTATTTTCTATCATATAGACCCCTCAAAGTGACTTCAAATGTGACGTGGTCCGTAAAAATAAAATGGTGCTGCAAAAATGAGAAATCACTGGTCAACTTCTAACTCTTATAACTTCCTAACAAAAAAAATTTTGGTTCCAAAATTGTGCTGATGTAAACATATGTGAAATGTTATTTATTAAGATTTTTGTGTGCCATATCTCTGTGATTTAAGGGCATAAAAATTCAAAGTTGGAAAATTGCAAAATTTTCAAAATTTTTGCCAAATTTGTTTTTTTCACAAATAAATGCAAGTTATTTGAATGAAATTTTACCACTAACATGAAGTACAATATGTCACGAGAAAACAATGTCAGAATCACTGGGATCCATGGAAGCGTTTCAGAGTTATTACCTCATAAGGGGACAGTGGTCAGAATTGTAAAAATTGGCCCGTCATGAACGTGCAAACCACCCTTGGGGGTTAAGGGGTTAATCAAAGTACACTGTTCTTCTGAACAATGTCCTGAATGACCCATATTTCATAGGCTTTCAAGTAGAAATGCATGTACATGTCCTGACTTCACCCTTAAAGAGCCACACCTATTTATTCAGAATAATTGACCTCACTAATTGAACTCCACATTGCTATTATTTTGAACATCCCCTTTCAATTAATTATTCTGATACACAGACTTAAAAACCTGCAGATCATGAATGATGATTCTGTTGGTTTTCTTAGAATCTACTGCACCAACTGGTAAATTGTTTGACATGTGGAAATATAATTTATACCAAAAACAGTGATTAATCAGGTTAGTCATATTGGGTTGCTATTATTTTGAACACTACTGTAAGTGCTTAGTGTAGAGCGCCGGATAAATGTGATTCCAAATATTATGTCAAATTTTTCAACTAAAGCATTCAACTCAATCCACAAAAAAAGTCTCCACTCAGGTCCGTTAACTGTCAATGGAAAAATAGGGAGTTTCCACGTTACTGGTAACACAAAGGCTTTGAAAAGTGCTATGGCTTACTCACCACCCAAAAGAAATTCAGCACTCCCAAATCCAAATGCCCTACCTCCCTCCTGAGCCCCAGTGTGCTTAAACCACTTTTATCGTCCACGTTTGTCAGGGCTATGCTTACCAAAATGGGGGTCATTTGAGGGGTGATTCTGCTCTTATAGCACTTAGGGACTTTGTATATATTTTTACTGTGCCTGAAAAGTATTTCCCAAATATAATAAGGCGCTCTTTCCCTTATGGGCTTTTTACTGTGCCTGAAAAGTATTTCCCAAATATAATAAGGCGCTCTTTCCCTTATGGGCTTTTTACTGTGCCTGAAAAGTATTTCCCGATTACATGTAGGGTATTGGCGCAATCAGGAGAAATTGCACAACATACTGTGAGGTCCATTTTTTCCTATTAGCCCATATAAAAATGAAAAATTTATGATTAAATTTATAATTATTCATTCTTTACTGCCAAATGGTATAAAATTCTGAGGTACATGTGGTGTCAACATTTTCACTGCACCCCTAGATGAATTCATTGAGAGCTGCAGTTTGCCAAATGGGGTCACTTATGGTGGGTTTCTGCTGTTCTGGCACCTCAGGGGCTCTGCCAATGTGACATGGCACCAGGGCTATGGAGTTGGTGCTGATTTTGGTGGAGTCGGAGTCTCCAACTCCTAAAATATATAATAAATTGGGTACAGTAGTTCAATGCAGGATGTGCTGAATTATTTTTTCATAGGAATTTGGGAAAGTTATGAAATGTCCTATAAATGGCTGTTCTATTCCTGATCTAAGGCTACATTCACACAGTGTTTTTGCTGCGTTTTTTGAGGATACGTTTTTCAGCTGCAAAAGCAGATCAGCTTTTTAAAAAAAATGCATCACCTGAAAGGTTTTTGAGCTCATGTTTTCAATAGCAAAAGCAGATTAGAAAAATGCTGCACAAACTGACATGCTCATTCAGCCCAAAAACGCATCCTCACAAAACAATGTGTCTGAATGTCATATCTTGAAACCCACTGACTTTGCTGGGATGCCCAGAGTCACTGCATTTTACTGCAAAAAAACGGATCCGCAAAAACGCTCTGTGTGAATCATGGCTGTAGCCAGCGAGGGGCAGGGGGTCAGAGGCACGCACCTATCAAAACTCATTTGTATGCTGCAGTTCTCCTGTCCTGCATCGGCTCAAGACTGCAGGGGGCAATCTCCCCTCCTCGGTCCTGTCTTCTTCACCAGAGAGAGGAAGATCTAGAAAAGACTCTCAAAAGACGCTTCATGTTTCTTAAAATGGATCCCTGCACACATCAGAGTGAACTATTTTGCCATCAATGTTCGATATGTTTGTGACAACAAAGAAATTGTTACCAAGACACTGGCAGTAAAAGATGCTAAAGCTCATCCAGGCCTTAGTGGAAAAAGTTCTGCAAGATTACAAAGAACAGGTTCTTGCTATTGTAACGGACAATGCTTCAAACTTAAGTACAATTAAACTGATGAATGAGAGTAATGAACAACAGCTAGAAAATTTAGGATTCAGCATGTTTGAGATGGAAGGCCACAGTGCTGTTCATGTAACTGAGGAACAAACATATTACAACAGAAGAACAGCAAAATTATACTTTACAAATAGATGATCTTGTTGAAGGTGCTTCAAAACACTTTCCTATTCATCACATGCGCTGTTGTGCACACGCTGCAGCTGGCAATAAGAGATAGCCTGCAAGAGGGACATGCTGGAAATCTGATTGGAAAAGTGAGGAAATTGGTTATTGCCGCCAGAACCCCTAAAATTGATTCCATCTTGAAGAGACGTGCTGGGAAAGGGGCAATTGTTGATCAAGCCACTCGGTGGGGCAGCACTTATTTAATGATTGAGCGATTGCTTGAACTAAAAGTTTCTTATAGATATTGGGAACCCTCAGGTAACCCTAAATGAAGGTCAATGGACACAGGTGGCTGAATTGAAGGAATTGCTTAATCACCCATTTACCGTGGCTAAAAAAATTACAAGCTGAGGATTTAACTCCTGGCATTTTCATGAGGGAGTGGAAGAACTTGCTATTTTTCTGTTTAATCACAGATGACATTTCTGCTTCAATGAAACGGAGAGAGACACAGCTATTGGAAAATAAAATTTTTCTGGCAGCTGTTTATGTGGACCCAAGTCATCGTATACTGCTTGATGATCAACAGTTTACTAAAAGGAGAAGAAGCTCTGAATGAGGTAGTAGTTAGGATGAGTGGCCTACAGGAGGACTGCCAGGCGCAAGAGGACTTGGGTCCTGACAGTGCTACTGCAGCCATATCTTCATCATCAGATGAGGAGTTTGACTTTGACAAGTATTTGGATGACATGGAGCAGGCAAAGCATTGCCGCAAGGAAAAAGATTTCACTCCATCTCCTATAGCAAGCAGATTGACCATATTTCAGCAAAATGTTTCACTTGCTCTCAAAAAAATAGAAAAATTCAACCGTTCATCAAAACTGACTGTGCATGAGGCAATTCCTTTATAACCGGAAACTGTTAGAGATGTTGCCCATGTGGTTACGGCTTTGCCTCCAAACCAAGTTGGTGTAGAGTTGTTGTTCTCTGGCCTTAAAATTATTAGGTCAGATTTGAGGTCATCTATGAAGGAGGATCTGATGGAGGCAATTCTATTTCTTAGAACAAATCCAAATCCATAGACTGCACAAATGTTATTTAGTATGTTTTTGTTGAAAACTGTTTTTTGCCACTGAAGCTGTGTGCACACGTTGCGGATTCTGCTGCATTTCCGCAGCGGTTTTGGCCCTGCGGAAAAGCAGCAGTTCCGCTGACATGGTACAGTACCATGTAACCCTATGGCTTTTCAAAACCGCTGTGCTCACGCTGCGTTTTTTTCCGCGGTTTGCAAACCGCAGCATGTCAATTCTTTGGGCGGTTTCCGCAGCGGTTTCACACGTTTAACATAGTAGAGGTGTGAAACCGCAGGGCTAAACCGCAGGTCACCTTACGTGCGGATCCGCGCGGAAAAACCCGCAGCTGAATCTGCAATGTGTGCACATAGCCTGACACAGTTTATTACAGTTGTGTGTATATATATATATATATATATATATATATATACACACACACACATACACACACACATAGTGTATTGCATATTTACAATTTATTAGTTTTTTGTGTTCTAAAGTTGTATTCCAATAAATATACATTATGTTCTATCTAAATATCTTGATTATTGTATCATAAAAATGATTAACTGTCTAATGTTCACATTGTACTACAATAAATTTTTCACTTAAATATAAGCAATATATGGTGGAGCTGGAGTCGGAGTTGGTGTATCGGAAATTGAGGAGTCGGAGTTACAGATTTGGCTTACTGACTCCACAGCCCTGCATGGCACCCTCAAATCATTCCAGCTTATCTGAACTGCAATATGGCGCTTCTTCCCTTCTGAGCTTTGCATTGTGCCTCAAATGTAGTATTCCCCCACATATGGGGTATCGGTGCAGTCAGAAGAAATTGCACAACAAATTTTGGGGTCTATTTTCTTCTGTTACGCTTGTAAAAAATATGGCTAAAAACTTTTTTTGCTGGAGAAAAATGAATTTTATATTTTCACGTCTCTACGTTATAAACTTCTGTGAAGCATCTGGGGGTTCAAGGTGGTCAACACATCTACATACATTCCTTAAGGGTTCTAGTTTACAAAACTGAGTCAATTGTGTGGGGTTTCGACTGTTTAGACACATCAGGAGCTCTCCAAACGCGAAGTGGCGTCCAATCTCAATTCCAGCCATTTTTGCACTCAAAAAGTCAAAAGATGCTCCTTACGTTCCAAGCTCTTACATGCGCCCAAAGGGTAGTTATTCACTGATATTTGGGGTATCAGTGAACTCAGGAGAAATTGCTCATCAAAGTTTAATGGTTCATTTTCTCCTGTTACCCTTGAAAATAAAACATTTGAGGCTAAAGTTAAATTTTTGTCAAAAAAATTTAAATGTTCATTTTTTTCCCCTTTAACTTTCCATTAATTCATGTCACGCACCTGAAAGGCTAATAAACCTCTTGAATGTGGTTTGGAGGACTTTTAGGGGTACAGATTTTAGAATTGTGGCACTTTCGTGTATTTTCTGTCATATAGGCCCCCAAAGTCACTTCAAATGTGATGTGGTCTCTCAGAAAAAAAGGTTTTGTATATTTTGTTGTAAAAATTAGAAATCGCTGGTCAACATTTTGTCCTTATAACTGCATAACAAAATAAAAATTATGTTTAAAAAATTGTGCTGGTGTAAAGTAGATATGTGGGAAATATTATTTAGTAACTATTTTGAGTTATATAACTCTCTAGTTTAAACGGCATAAGAATTCAAACTTTGAAAATTGTGAAATTTTCGCCAAATTTCCAATATTGTCACAAATAAACGCAAATCTTATCAAATAAATTTTATCACTATCAAGAAGTAGAATATGTTACGAGAAAACTAACACATAATCAGAGGGATCCATTGAAGCATTCTAAAGTTATCACACAAAGTAACAGTGTTCGGATTTAAAAAAATGAAGCTCGGTCCTTAAACTACAAAGTGGCTCTGTCCTTAAAGGGTATCTGTCACCTATTTTTTCGATAATCGGCTGCCGGCACCGCCATCAGGGGCTTATCTACAGCATTCTGTAATGCTGTAGATAAGCCCCCAATGTAACCTGAAAGAGAAGAAAAACAGTTATATTATACTCACTCAGGAGCGGTCCGGTTTTGGTCCGATGTGTGTCGCGGTCCAGTCCGGCGCCTCCCATCTAATGATGATGCCCTCTTCTTTGCTTCCTGTCGCGGCACCTGCACAGGCGCAATGCTCTGCCCTGTTGAGGGCAGAACAGAGTACTGCATTGCGCAGGATCTCTCTGATCCTTCCCGGCACCTGCACACTGCAGTACTCTGCTCTGCCCTCAACAGGGCAGAGCAGAGTGCGCCTGCACAGGAGCTGCGACGGGAAGCAAAGATGAGGTCATCGTTAGAAGATGGGAGGAGTCGGACTGGATCGTGACACCCATCGGACCAAAACTGGCCCCGGACCGCCCCTGGGTCGTTTTTCATCTCTTTCAGGTTACATCGGGGGCTTATCTACAGCATTATAGAATGCTGTAAATAAGCCCCTGATGGCGGTGCCCACAGCTGATACTCGAAAAAGTAGGTGACAGATTCCCTTAAAAAGGGTTAAATGTCTGTCATGAATGACTACTGCACATAACGCATTCCATTTGGTCTGAAATAACACTTGGGGAACTTGCATGGCGGTTCAGATTTTGTTTTGTATATGTAATAAGGTTATCCCAATTTTATGACTTTTCTTTTACACATCAAGTAGAAAATGTATAGTTTTTAATTTTATTTCTATCCTGCAATTGTAAAAAAATATAAATAGTCCATTAAGAACTGAGTTTATTTTTGTAAATTGGAGAAGTCCGGCCCCCCTTTGCTGTAGTTTCCTGAAATTTCTGCTCCACTGAAGTCAAATCCAGGATTCTAAAAAAGAAACACAAGAACAATGGGTTACTGATTTAATAACCTATTATGAATAGGTATGAGTAGACTACTCTTGTGAAAATATTCCAAGTGGAATCTGCAGCAATAATTGGAGGCTGACCCCCAGATTTCGTGAGAAAGAACTTTGCAGATTTGCAGTTTGTACTACTAGGTGGCTTACTCACACACAATGGGATTTATCACTGTGCGGTTATCTGCTGTGCTTCCAAACATTGTTTTCAATCCACAAAGGAAACATTTGCAGCTGTATCAATGGAAATGCAGAGCTCCTATGAGGAATAATGGCATTTTCATTCCTATGCTAAACCATGTCTCTTAGACAATTCTAGGGATCATAACGGAGGAAGACCTTCAACGAGATCCAGCATGGAGGCTGACAAAACCTCCTGCAGTTTCCTAGGAATTTCTTCCCACAGCCATTTATGTAATTGGGCCGAGGAAACAAAATATACAATTATGTACCAAGTAGAAAAAATCTGGCTAAGGCCGGGGTCACACTTGCGAGTGTGATGCGAGAAACTGCCGCCGGCACTCGAACCGGAGTGTGCGGCTGCATAGAAATACACGCAGCCGCAAACACTCCGGTCCGAGTGACAGGTATTGATGCAAGTTTCTCACATCACACTCACAAGTGTGACCCCGGTCTAAAACTTCTCATCTCACCCTTCTCATCAGAAGACGCTGCTGCTTAAGTGTTAACTTCTGTGGGTTGGCTGTAGTTCTACCGTTGTTACATTTTTGTATCACGTTTTCTAATCTTTGCTGTGCTAGTCTTGTAGTCTTTACCTTTCTTGTTTAAAGAAATTATTTCCTTTTTCAAATCTTGTGACATTTCTCTTCTATTTGGTACTATTACTGACAACATGAAATGCAAAGAGGTTTTCTTTGTTAAGGAAAACTGGAGAATCATAATGGCAGGTCAGTTTTAGCATTTAGTGAACATGGTAAAAAAAAAAAAAGAAACCCCACACAACTGAGATTGCACTTTTTTTGCAATTTCACCGCACTTGGAATTTTTTTTCCTGTTTTCCAGCACATGATATGCTAAAACCAATGTTGTCGTTCAAAATTACAACTCGTCGCACAAAAAACAAGCCATCACGTGGCCATATTGACTGAAAAATAAAAAAGTTAAGGTTCTGGGAAGAAGGAGAGCAAAAAGCGAAAACGCAAAAATGAAAATACCTCCGGGGTTCAATGAATAATTAGTCTTACGTGTGGTTGACTTCTTGTTAAGCAGAATTTTGTAACTCTAAACTTTAGTTTTGCTCCTAAGACTTTCAGTGGGGTATACTGATTTTTTGCAATTTGTAAAATAACAAATCTTATAGCCTAAAAAGGTCCATGGGAGTAGAAGCGAAACATTGAACCTGAAAGGGTATTCCCATCTATCTCTATACATAAAACTGAATGTGTGTGTGTGTGTATATATCACCAACCAATCACTAAGCATCTTTCATTTCAACAGAGCTGTTCAAAAGAAGCTGAGCTATGATTGGTTGCTATGAGCAACAGTTTTCCTTGCAACCAATCACTAAGCATCTCTTATTTCACCAGAGCTGGTTAAAAGAAGCTGAGCTGTGATTGGTTCCTATGAACAAGTTTTCCCACTTGACAACACCTCAGCAGACACTGACATGGTGGGAGAAATTTAGCATCCCCAGGAACATAAGCTCCCAGCCATTGTCTGCCCCCCAAAAAGGAGCACAGAGCACATGACAGAAATGAATCCCCCCTCCTGTGCCCATATACACATCACACATCCTCTATCATATAGGCACATCTTCCCTCTTAAAGGAATCATTGGTATGAAAGTCAGAGCAAATCCATCCAGCTCTTTGGTTTTGACCCCCAGGCCTCTCTTAAAGGGATCTCCGATATGGAAGTTAGGACCGTTCCACTCAGCTCTGTGGTTGTGACTCCAGTTTCTCTTAAAGGGATCATTGGTATGGAATTTAGGGCAAATCCACTCTGCACTTTGGTACTGACCCCAGGCCTTTCTTAAAGGGATCTCCGGTATGGAAGTCAGGACAATTGCCTTCAAATGCTCTGGTACTGACCCCAGGCTCTTTTAAAGGGATCTCCTGTATGGAAGTTAGGGCAAATCCCTCAGTGCTCTGATTCTGACCCCAGGATTCTATTAAAAGGGAGCATTGGTATGCAAGTCAGGGCAAATCCACACAGCGCTCTGGTTCTAATCCCAGGCTCTCCTAAAGGGATCCCCGGTATGGAAGTTAGGGCAAATCCACTCAGCGCTCTGGTTCTGAGCCAAGGCCCCTCTTAAAGGGATCTCCAGTATGGAAGTGAGGGCAAATCCACTCTGTGCTTTGGTACTGACCCCAGGCCTCTCTGTGATTCTCACCCCAGGCTTCTACTAAAGGGATCATTGGTATGGAAGTCAGGGCAAATCCACTCAGCGCTCTGGTTCTGACGCCAGGCCACTCTTAACCCCTTACCTACAATGGACGTAATATTCTGTCCATGTGACCCTGGACCTAATTACCATGGACGGAATATTACGTCTCAGCGATCAGCGGCGCCCACGTGGTGAGCGCCGCTGATCGCGGCCGGGTGTCAGCTGATTATCACAGCTGACACCCGGCACAATGTGTCAGGGGCGGTCACGGACCTCCCCTGACACGTTAACCCCTTGTACACCGCGATCAAACGCGATCGCGGTGTACCGGGGGTTAAAGGGAAGCATCGGCAGGGAAGGGGCTCCCTCCTTGCTTCCCTGAGCCCCCCACGGCAGCGCAATGTGCAGCGCTGCTGCGGGGGTCTCTTTCCCTACAGGCCCCCGGATCCAAGATGGCGACGGGGGCCTTCGGAGGCCTGTAGGGAGCAGACTTCCTCACTGCCTGCAAAGCACAGGCATGAGGAAGTCTGCAGAACTGCCTGTGACAGATTGCTGATCTGTCACAGTGATGTCCCACCTGGGACAAGGTAATAAAGTAAAAAAGGTAAAGTAAAAAAGGTAATAAAAGTAAAAAGGTAATAAAGTAAAAAAAAAAAAAAAAAGTGTTAAAAATAATTTAAAAAAAAAATCGCTAAATAAATTAGTAAAAAAAAAAAAAAAAAAATCCCCAATAAATCCATTTTTTCAAAATAAAAAAAAACCAAAACAATAAAAGTACACATATTTGGCATCGCCGCGTCCGTAGCGACCCGCCCTATAAAACTGTCCCATTAGTTAACCCCTTTAGCGAACCCCTTAAAAAATAAAAATAAAAAACGAAGTAAAAAATAATGATTTATTATCATACCACCGAACAAAAAGTGCAATAATGCGCGATCAAAAAGACGCATATAAATATCCATGATACCGCTGAAAACGTCATCTTGTCCCGCAAAAAACGAGCCGCCATACAGCGTCATCCGCAAAAAAATAAAAAAGTTATAGCTCGCAGAATAAAGCGATACAAAAATAATTATTTTTTATATAAAACTGTTTTCATTGCAAAAAACCGACAAAACATAAAAAAACGACCTAAGTGAGGTATCCCTGTAACCGTACTGACCCAAACAATAAAACCGCTTTATCAATTTTATCGCACGCGGAACGGCGTAAACGCACCACCCAAAAGAAATTCATGAAACGCTGGTTTTTGTTCATTCTGCGTCCCAAAAATCGGAATAAAAAGCGATCAAAAAATGTCACGTGCCCGAAAATGGTACCAATGAAAACGTCAACTCGTCCCGCAAAAAATAAGACCTCACATGACTCGGTGGGTCAAAATACGGAAAAATTATAGCTCACAATATGTGGTGATGCAAAAACTATTTTTACAATAAAAAGCGTCTTTTAGCGTGACAGCCGCCTGGTTGGGCACATCAGTGGCTCTCCAAAGGCAACATAGCGTCTGATCTCAATTCCAGCCAATTCTGCGTTGAAAAAGTCAAATGGTGCTCCTTCCCTTCCAAGCTCTGCCATGCGCCCAAACAGTGTTTTACCCCCACATATGGGGTATCAGCCTACTCAGGACAAATTACAAAACAACTTTTGGGGTCCAATTTATCCTGTTACCCTTAGGAAAATAAAAAATTAGGGGCAAAAATATCATTTTTGCGGAAAAAAATGATATTTTTATTTTCACGCCCGGTCGTTATAAACTTCTGTGAAGCACTGGGGGGTTCAAAGTGCTCACCACACATCTAGATAAGTTCATTAGGGGGTCTAGTTTCCAAAATGGGGTCACTTGTGGGGGGTTTCCACTGTTTAGGTACATCAGGGGCTCTCCAAAAGCAACATGACACCCGCAGACCATTCCATCAAAGTCTGCATTCCAAAACGTCACTACTTCCCTTCCGAGCCCCGACGTGTGCCCATACAGTAGTTTTCTGCCACATATGAGGTATCAGCGTACTCAGGACAAATTGGACAACAACTTTTGGGGTCCAATTTCTCCTGTTAGCCTTGGGAAAATAAAAAAAATGGGGACTAAAAGATGATGTTTGAGGAAAAAATACGATTTTTTTATTTTCACGCCCGGGCGTTATAAACTTCTGTGAAGCACTGGGGGGTTCAAAGTGCTCACCACACATCTAGATAAGTTCCTTGGGGGGGGTCTAGTTTCCAAAATGGTGTCATTTGTGGGGGGTTTCTACTGTTTTGGTACATCAGGGGCTTTCCAAACGCGACATGGTGTCCGATCTCAATTCCAGCCAAAAACGTCAAATGGCGCTGCTTCCCTTCCGAGCTCTGCTATGCGCCCAAATAGTCATTTACACCCACATATGGGGTATCAGCATACTCAGGACAAATTGCACAATAACTTTTAGGGTCCTGTTACCCTTGGAAAAATAAAATTTGGGGGTGAAAAGATCATTTTTGTGGAAAAAATATGATTTTTTAATTGTACCGCTGTACGTTATAAACTTCTGTGAAGCCCTTGTGGGTTCAAAGTTCTCACCACATATCTAGATAAGTTCCTTGGGGGTCTAGTTTCCAAAATGGGGTCACTTGGGGGGGTTTCCACTGTTTAGGTACATCAGGGGCTCTCCAAACGCGACATGGCGTCCGATCTGAATTCCAGCCAATTTTGCATTGAAAAAGTCAAACGGTGCTCCTTCCCTACTGAGGTTTGCCATGCGCCGAAACAGTGGTTCCCCCCACATATCAGGTATCAGCGTACTCAGGACAAATTGCACAATAACTTTTGCAGTCCAATTTCTCCTGTTACCCTTGGTAAAATAAAAAAAATTGAACCTGAAGTATTTTTTTTGTGAAAAAAAGTTAAATGTTCATTTTTTTTTTAAATATTCAAAAAATTCCTGTGACGCACCTAAAGGGTTAATAAACTTCTTGAATGTGGTTTTAAGCACCTTAAGGGGTGCAGTTTTTAGAATGGTGTCTCTTTTGGGTATTTTCTATCATATAGACCCCTCAAAGTGGCTTCAAATGTGATGTGGTCCCTAAAAATAAAATGGTGTTGCAAAAATGAGAAATCGCTGGTCAATTTTTAACCCTTATAACTTCCTAACAAAAAAAAAATTTTGGTTCCAAAAGTGTGCTGATGTAAAGTAAACATGTGGGAAATGTTATTTATTAAGTTTTTTGTGTGCCATATCTCTGTGATTTAAGGGCATAAAAATTCAAAGTTGGAAAATTACAAAATTTTCAAAATTTTCGCCAAATTTCCGTTTTTTCCACAAATAAACACAAGTTATTTGAATGAAATTTTACCACTAACATGAAGTACAATATGTCACGAGAAAACAGTGTCAGAATCACCGGGATCCATGGAAGCGTTTCAGAGTTATGACCTCATAAAGGGACAGTGGTCAGAATTGTAAAAATTGACCCGGGAGTTAACGTGCAAACCACCCTTGGTAGTGAAGGGGTTAAAGGGATCCCCAGTATGGAAGTTAGGAACGTTCCACTAAGCAGTCTGGTTCTGACACCAGGCTCTCTTTAAGGGATCTCCTGTATGGAAGTTAGGGCAAATCCCTCAGCGCTCTGATTCTGACCCCAGGATTCTATTAAAGGGAGCATTGGTATGCAAGTTAGGGCAAATCCCTCAGCGCTCTGATTCTGACCCCAGGGTTCTATTAAAGGGATCATTGGTATGCAAGTCAGGTCAGGGCAAATCCACTCAGAGCTCTGGTTCTGATCCAGGCTCTCTTAAAGGGATCCTCGGTATGGAAGGGAGGGCAAATCCACTCTGCGCTTTGGTACTGACCCCAGGCCTCTCTTAAAGGGATCTCCGGTATGGAAGTTATGGTAAATCCCTCAGCACTCTGATTCTCACTCCAGGCTTCTATTAAAGGGATCATTGGTATGGAAGTCAGGGCAAATCCACTCAGCTCTCTGGTTCTGACACCAGGCCTCTCTTAAAGGGATCCCCAGTATGGAAGTTAGGACCGTTCCACTTAGCGCTCTGGTTCTGACCCCAGGCTGACGGGATAATGTGGGATATTAGTGGTAGTTATCCGGTAGCTCTGGCTGACGGAATGATGTGGGATATTAGGGGTAGTAGTCCGTGGCTCTGGCTGACGGGATGATGTGGGATATTAGGGATAGTAGTCCGGTGGCTCTGGCTGACAGGACGATGTGGGATATTAGGAGTAGTAGTCCGATGGTTCTGGCTGATGAGACGATGTGGGATATTAGAGGTAGTAGTCCGGTGGCTCTGGCTGACGGGATAATGTGGGATATTAGGGATAGTAGTCCGGTAGCTCTGGCTGACGGGATGATGCGGGATATTATAGTGAATGTTGCTATGCGGACTGGGCGGGGCTCTACACTTATATATATATATATATATATCTATCTCATTATAATTTGTTTTAACTAAACGTAGTTAGTTACTATGCCCAGGCAGCGCCGGGCTCTCCAGCTAGTTGTCAGGAACACCGCACTGCACTCGCTCACTGAGCTGGTGCGCGTGTCCTGAGTAAAAAAAACTGTGCTCAGAGATACCTGTGGAGCAGGGCAGCAGCGGTGAAGATGCGTGCTTCAGACTAGCAGGACCTCAAGCACGTGACTCCTGGGGGCGTGGCCTAAACTCCAGAGAGCTAGGAGCTATAGGAAAACTCCTAGAAAGGTAACTATGGGACAAAGTTACCAAGAGGAATAAACCAGATCAAGCCGGGGTCAAAACACGAGATAGCACGACAGTACCAAAGGGTTAGACAGAATGGATAGTCAGGACGTAGCAATAGATCAGAAAACCAGAACGGGCAATAGACGGTACAGTAGGGACAAGCTGTAACGGAGTAACAATAGCCAAGCCAGGAGGTCAGAACCGGAGAAGACAATAGTACCAAAATGTGAGACAGAGAACAGAGTGAGGGGACAGACCGGGTCATACACGGGAAGTAAACAAGCAATGCAGTATACACGCACACCAGGGGGGTCAGACACACAGCCAGAATAACAGTATAGCTGATAGGGAATCCTAGTCTGGAGTGAGTATAAATACCCCTCCCAGATCCAAAGGGAGGCCAGCAAAATTAACCCTGAGAAAACAGGACATTAACCATGTCCTAACCATGACAGTACCCCCCTCTTAATGGGGGGCCACTGGACCCCCAGGTTTCTTAGGGTATCTGGCATGAAAATCCCGCACCAGTCGATCAGCGTGCACCGTACTGGCCAGAACCCATGACCGAACCTCAACGGAATATCCATTCCAATGAATAAGGTACTGAAGTCTCCGGCGCACCCACCGTGAATCAATGATGCACCCTACCTCGTACTCCAGTTGACCCTCTACCAATACTGGTGGAGCCAGGGATGAGGGATCTTCTCTAACTGTCCCCACAGGTTTTAATAGGGACCTGTGGAAGACGTTAGATATTTTGAAGGAGGTGGGCCACTGTAATCTGTATGCCACCGGGTTGATCACCTCTACAATCTTGTATGGACCAATATATTTGGGGCTCAACTTCATAGAGGGTATCTTAAGTTTGATGTTACGGGTGGACAACCAGACTTTTTCCCCCACTGTTAACCCAGGACCCAACCCCCTTCTCCTGTCCTCAAAATGTTTGTACTTCTTCTGGGCTTTGGAGATGTTCCCCTGCACCTCCCTCCAGAGGGTTTTTAACTGTTGCACCATCCCCTCGGCACCAGGGCAATCTGAATCCATAAGGGAAAATTCCCCAAACTGGGGAACAAACCCATAATTGACCTGAAAGGGAGACTTTCCGGTAGACTGATTAATACGACAGTTGAATGCAAATTCTGCCATGGGTAATACCTCACACCAGTCTTTCTGTCTGGAGAAGGCCAGGCATCTCAGAATCTGCTCCAATGACTGGTTGGTGCGTTCAGTCTGTCCGTTGGATTCCGGGTGATAGGCAGAGGAGAATGACAACGTGACCCCCAACTTCATACAAAACGCTCTCCAAAACCTGGCCACAAATTGCACACCCCTGTCCAACACCACGTTCACAGGCACTCCATGCAACTGAACAATGTGCTGTATAAACAGGCGGGCCAAGGTTTCAGCAGATGGTAACACAGGTAATGGCACAAAGTGGGCTTGCTTAGAAAATCTATCAACCACTACCCATACCACTGAGTTGCCCTTGGAAGATTAGTGATAAAGGCACCAATTCCCCAGCCGGCCGGACCTGAGAGCTTTTAGAGCGAGTGCACACCCCACAAGTATTTACAAACCTTTTTATATCAGTACCCATAGAGGGCCACCAAAAAACCCTAGCTACTGCCCCCTGGGTAGCTGCAATACCAGGGTGTGCACTTAACACAGAATCATGAAATTCTTGAAGGAGTGTGAGGCGGAATTGTTCGGGTACAAACAATTTACCTGGGGGTTTATTTCTGGGAGCCTGTGCTTGTGCTTCCAGAATCTCTCTCTGTAACTCAGAGGAGATTTCGGCTACAACCACTCCCGGTTGAAGAATGGAGGAAGGAGATTCTGGAGGGGACACAAAATCAATACTTCGGGATAAGGCATCGGCCTTTACATTTTTAGATCCTGGTCGAAACGTGATGGTAAAATGAAATTGAGAAAAAAAAAAGTGCCCACAGAGCCTGTCTGGGGGTCAATCTCTTAGCAGACTCGATATAGGCCAGGTTTTTAATGATCAGTGATGACCGAAATGGGATGAGCGGCCCCCTCCAAAAAGTGCCTCCATTCTTCGAAGGCCAATTTAACCGCTAACAATTCCCTTTTACCGACATCATAGTTTCTCTCGGCCGAAGAGAACTTCTTAGAGAAAAAGGCACAGGGTTTGAGGTAAGTCACGGTCGGGGCCCTGTGACAATACTGCCCCCACCCCCACCTCCGAAGTGTCGACCTCGACGATAAAAGGTCTTGATGAATCGGGTTGTACCAACACAGGGGCTGTAGTAAAACACTTCTTTAATGTAAGGAAGGCATTTTTTGCGGCCACGTACCAATTTTTTACATCTGCCCCTTTAAGAGTGAGGTCCGTCAAGGGTTTCACCACCTGCGAGAACCCTTTAATGAACTTCCTATAACAGTTAGCGAAGCCCACAAATCGCGGCAACCCCTTCAGATCATGAGGCTGCACCCAATCTGTAATGGCCTGAACCTTCCCTGGATCCATGCGGAATCCCTCCCCAGATACAATTACACCCAGAAAAGATAGTTCTTGCATAAAAAATGAGCACTTCTCCAGCTTAGCATACAAATGGTTCTCCCGGAGTCTCATAAGAACCATACGAAGATGGTGTAAGTGTGACTGACTGTCCTCAGAGTATATCAAGAGGTCATCCAGGTAAATGACTACATAATGCCCGATCAAGTCAGAAAAACCAACATTAATGACGTTCTGAAAAACAGCAGGAGTGTTAGTGAGGCCGAAGGGCTGTCATGGTCACGTGTGTCAGGACGCAGATGTTTCCGCAAGGCGAACCCATAACACACGTGACCCTGGATACACCGCCTCCAGTGGGGCGCATTTAAATAATAAAACGTGCCGGTGGATACGCCGCCTCCACCGGGCGAATTTAGGTATTACACGTTATACAATAATTCTGGAAACCCCGCCTCCAGTAAGGCGAATTTAAATAATAAAGGGGGAACCTGGGAAACTTTAACAATGGTGGGCCCTGCGATAGGGAATGGGGGACATGGAGACCTCCTAAGCTCCCCTGAGCCAGTGTCCCTGCACTCCTTACATTCCCTATACAGGCTCCGCACCTGTCGCCGCACGCGTACCTTAACGCCCTTGCTCTCCCTGACCCTAAACCCTCACTAGGGAATGGGTCGGTGCGGAGACTAATCCCACCACTGCACTAATAACACACATGAGGAAAGAGACAATACAGGGGAAACACCACTTAGCTTTGCTCTGTTGCGTGCGCTCCTAGCAACAGAGCCCACCACCTGCGTGCGTCTTCTCCTCCACCCGGATCCATCACCATAACAGGATCCTTCACCTTAGTGCAGCCTTGGAGCAGAGTCCACCACCAGTTGCAGCTGCTTAGTAACAGAGTCCCAAGGATGAGTTCAGCTTCTGACACGAAGTCGAGCATGCTTGAGTCCAGCTCAGCAGCCAAGTCCCACATGGTGAGTGCCACTGTCCATAGTCGCCACTCCACCAGCCCATGCAGACACTTCCCGCTGACACCATCACTGCGACTCCACCACGCCATGCCAGCCCTTCGTCCAGACACCATAGCTGAAACACGTCACCCTTGGCTAAGCTGCGCAGGACTCCTCACCAGCTCCATCCTTCCACCAGGCTCTCCAAACTCAGAGTGAACACAATCTCACAATATCACAGGCAGTGATTGCACACCCCTAGCACACCTTTATAGGGTGTCACACCTGATACATAAATTACGTGCACAAAAACCTAAAGTGCAATACCACTAACCACCACCGGGGACAGTCAAGACACCTTGGAACTTTCCAAAGTAAAAAAGTTCACCCAGTGCAATTTAAAACTGTCAGATCATGACAAGGGCATAACCAGGTTTTCAAACAGCCCCTCAGTTGTCAGGAACGCTGTTTTTCCATTCATCCCCCTCCCGGATCCTTATAAGGTTATAAGCCCCTCGTAGATCGAGCTTAGAAAACCATTTGGCCCCCGTGAGTTGGTTGCATAGATCAGGAATCAACGGGAGAGGGTACGTGTTCTTAACAGTAATTTTGTTCAGTTCCCGAAAGTCGAGGCACGGTCGCAACCCTCCATCTTTTTTCTTTACAAAGGAAAACCCCGCTGCCACGGGTGAGACCGAGGGCCGAATATGCCCCTTGCAAAGGCTCTCTTTGATGTACTCTTTCATAGCTTGGCGCTCAGGCCCGGACAAATTAAACAAATGAGCCTTGGGTAATTTGGCTCCAGGTACTAAATCGATAGCACAATCATATGGTCTATGTGGTGAGAGCGCCTCAGCCTCGCTTTAGGAAAACACATCTTCAAACTCTCACGTACTCCGGAATACCCTCTAGACTGACAGACGACACAGATACAGATTTTATCGGATTGACATAAGGAATCGTGTTACAACACAGACCATTATCATTACATCCCCATCGGGTGACCTCCCCCTTCACCCAATCAATGAGAGGATTGTGGCGTTGCAACCAGGGCATCCCCAGTCCTTCAGGCAGATTATTCATAATGAAACAACTTAACTTTTCCACATGAGTGGAACCCACTTCCATAAAAAAAACCTCAGACATAAAGCAAATTCCATCCCGGGTAAGAGGGGATGAATTCACAGCCACAATTTTAACAGGGTCTTTTAACCTGACTGTCCCTATCTTATTAAGAGTCACAACTTGGGCATCAATCAGATTAATGGAGGAACCACAGTCAACAAAGGCGGTAGTCACACAATTTGGGGTACAAGGGAGACTCTTGTTGCATCATTCCTCTAGCACGGAGTCTCCGGTCCATATGGACCGCCTGCATCATGGCGCCCTCCAGGGTATCAGGAGGCGGATGAAATGCCAGAGCGTCCTGCAGACTGTCATACAGGCCCCTGCGAAACAACCACATCAGGGCGTCGTCGTTCCAGGATACTTTGGCGGACCAACATCTAAACTCTGAGCAGAACCATTCAGCAGAGTGCCTCCCCTGTGTCACACTCATCACCATATCCTCTGCCAGACGCACTCTATCAGGCTCATCACAGATGTGCCCCAGAGCCTCAAAGTACAAGTTCACCGACATCCGTTCAGGAGCAGAGGAAGGCAGAGAGAAAGCCCACACTTGCGGAGCCCCCTGAAGTAGGGAAATGATGACCCCCACAGTCTGGAACTCGTCCCCGTAGGAGCGGGGCCTTAGAGAAAAAAAAAGCTTGTATCCTTCTCTGAAAGACCTGAACTCCTTTTTGGAAAAAAAAATGGAAAGAGAGGCGCAATGAGTGTACCTGTATTAAAATTTGCTTCCCTAACTGAATAAACAGGGTGCTCACCTTAGGGGGTTGTGCCACCCTTGCACAACCCTGGTGTAAACGTTAGTGGTGGGTGGGAAACGTATCCTCTCACCTCGGGAGGGCACTGCACGTGGCTGTCAGCAAACTCAGCTCTCCTGTTCGGTCCGTCTCTCGCCGGCTTCCGGACGTAATCCTGTAGCCGGCCCCAGCCGTAGGTACGATACCAAGGATCATGGAGGTCTTAAGTAACGCCCAGCAACCGCAAGTCCTCTCAAAAACAACTGCCCTCCAAGCTGCTCCTGCCGCTAGTCCTCAAAAGAGGAATTTTAGTAATGTGCTGCAAAAAAAAGCGGTCTGTAGGAGCGCTAAAGAAGAGGCAGAGACCAATAAAAAGTTAAAAACTCAGCTTTTAATCTTCCTCCAATACCCACAACGCGTTTCCATGGTCACAGCCGTCATCTTCAGGTGGAATGCTATTCTGGAAGTGTCAGCTTATTTGTCAGGAACACCGCAGTGCACTTGCTCACTGAGCCAGTGCGCGTGTTCTGAGTAAAACCAACTGTGCTCAGAGATACCTGTGGAGCAGGGCAGCAGCGGTGAAGATGCGTGCTTCAGACTAGCAGGACCTGAAGCACGTGACTGCTGGGGGCGTGGCCTAAACTCCAGAGAGCTAGGAGCTATAGGAAAACTCCTAGAAAGGTAACTACGGGACAAAGTTACCAAGGGGCATAAACCAGATCAAGCCGGGGTCAAAACACGAGATAGCACGACTGTACCAAAGGGTTAGACAGAACGGATAGTCAGGACGTAGCAATAGATCAGAAAACCAGAACGGGCAATAGACGGTACATTAGGGACAAACTGTAACGGCGTAACAATAGCCAAGCCAGGAGGTCAGAACCGGGGAAGACAATAGTACCAAAATGTGAGACGGAGTACAGAGTGAGGGGACAGACTAGGTCATACACGGGAGGCAATCAAGCAACTCAGTATACACGCACACCAGGGGGTCAGACACACAGTCAGAATAACAGTATAACTGACAGGGAATCCTAGTCTGGAGTGAGTATAAATACCCCTCCCAGATGCAAAGGGAGGCCAGCAAAATTAACCCTGAGAAAACAGGAAATTAACCATGTCTTAACCATGACACTAGTATATATATAAATGAGTGTATCAGCCACGTCCACTCCACTTAGCAACCAATCACTAGGCATCTTTCATTTCATCAGAGCTGTTTAAAAGAAGCTGAGCTGTGATTGGTTGCTATGAGCAGCAGTTTTCCTTGTAGACAGTTGTGGTAACTGAGGCCTATTATTCTCATCATTTCTATGGTGTTATCGTCCTTCTGTAAAGCTGGAAATAACACAATTTGTTACCGTGCTGACGCAGACCACCCTGACACAGACTGCAGGGGGAGCCCAGTATCACACAGGATAGGATTAGATACACGACTCAGCAGACTGTATCACACAGCATAGGATTAGATACACAGCTCAGTAGACAGTAAAGGTACTGTCACACTTAGCGATGCACCAGCGATCCCGACCAGCGATATGACGCAGTCAGGATCGCTGGTGCATCGCTAAGTGGTCGCTAGTGAGCTGCCACAAAGGCAGATCTCACCAGCGACATCGCAGGGGTCGGGGGTCGCTACTTACCTGTCACACTAGGTGATCCTGACGTCCTCCTGCCCGGTTCCACGCTCGTCACTCATCTCTCCACAGGAAGCCCAGCAGGAAGCTGACGACGAGAAACGGTCCAGGACGTTCGCGCGCGATCAGCGATAACAAGTGGGGGAGCCGGTCGTAGGTAAGTATCACACACAGCGATATCGCTAGCAATATTATAGCGATAATGCTAGCGATATCGCTTAATGTGACAGGCCCTTAACACACAGGATAGGATTAGATACACGGCTCAGCAGTCAATATCACACAGGGTAGGATTTGATACACGGTTCAGCAGTCAGTATCACACAGGATAGGATTAGATACACGGCTCAGCAGACAGTATAACACAGGAGAGGATTAGATACACAGCTCAGAAGACTGTATCGCACAGGATAGGATTAGATACACAGTTCAGCAGTCAGTATCACCAGAGCCGCCATCAGGGCATTACTGCACTGTTGTGCAGGGCAGGGCATTACTGCTATACAGTTGTGGCCAAAAGTATTGACACCCCTGCATTTCTGTCAGAGAATACTCAGTTACTTCCTGAAAATGATTGCAAACACAAATTCTTTGGTATTATTATCTTCATTTAATTTGTCTTAAATGAAAAAACACAAAAGAGAATGAAGCAAAAAGCAAAACATTGATCATTTCACACAAAACTCCAAAAATGGGCCAGACAAAAGTATTGGCACCCTCAGCCTAATACTTGGTTGCACAACCTTTAGCCAAAATAACTGCGACCAACCGCTTCCGGTAACCATCAATGAGTTTCTTACAATGCTCTGCTGGAATTTTAGACCATTCTTCTTTGGCAAACTGCTCCAGGTCCCTGATATTAGAAAGGTGCCTTCTCCAAACTGCCATTTTTAGATCTCTCCACAGGTGTTCTATGGGATTCAGGTCTGGACTCATTGATGGCCACCTTAGAAGTCTCCAGTGCTTTCTCTCAAACCATTTTCTAGTGCTTTTTGAAGTGTGTGTTTGGGTCATTGTCCTGCTGGAAGACCCATGACCTCTGAGGGAGACCCAGCTTTCTCACACTGGGCCCTACATTATGCTGCAAAATTTGTTGGTAGTCTTCTGACTTCATAATGCCATGCACACGGTCAAGCAGTCCAGTGTCAGAGGCAGCAAAGCAACCCCAAAACATCAGGGAACCTCCGCCATGTTTGACTTTCGGTACCGTGTTCTTTTCTTTGAATGTCTTTATTTTCTCCTGTAAACTCTATGTTGATGCCTTTGCCCAAAAAGCTCTACTTTTGTCTCATCTGACCAGAGAACATTCTTCCAAAACGTTTTACGCTTTTTCAGGTAAGTTTTGGCAAACTCCAGCCTGGCTTTTTCATGTCTCGGGGTAAGAAGTGGGGTCTTCCTGGGTCTCCTACCATACAGTCCCTTTTCATTCAGATGCCGACGGGTAGTACGGGTTGACACTGTTGTACCCTCGGACTGCAGGGCAGCTTGAACTTGTTTGGATGTTAGTCGAGGTTCTTTATCCAACATCCGCACAATCTTGCGTTGAAATCTCTTGTCAATTTTTATTTTCCGCCACATCTAGAGAGGTTAGCCACAGTGCCATGGGCTTTAATCCCTTAAGCCCCCAGGGTGGTTTGCCGTTCATGACCGGGCCAATTTTTACAATTCTGACCACTGTCCCTTTATGAGGTAATAACTCTGAAACGCTTCCATGGATCCTGGTGATTCTGACCTTGTTTTCTCGTGACATATTGTACTTCATGATAGTGGTAAAATTTCATTCAAATAACTTGCGTTTATTTGTGAAAAAAACAGAAATTTGGCAAAAATTTTGAAAATTTCGCAATTTTCCAACTTTGAATTTTTATGCCCTTAAATCACAGAGATACAGCACACAAAAAACTTGATAAGTAACATTTCCCATATGTTTACTTTACATCAGCACAATTTTTCAACCAAAATTTTTTTTTGTTAGGAAGTTATAAGGGTTAAAAATTGACCAGCGATTTCTCATTTTTGCAACACTATTTTATTTTTACGGACCACATCGCATTTGAAGCCACTTTGCGGCGTCTATATGATAGAAAATACCCAAAAGTGACAACATTCTAAAGACTGCACCCCTTAAGGTGCTCAAAACCACATTCAAGAAGTTTATTAACCCTTTAGGTGCGTCACAGGAATTTTTTGAATATTTAAAAAAAAAAAAATGAACATTTAACTTTTTTTCACAAAAAAAATACTTCAGGTTCAATTTTTTTTTATTTTACCAAGGGTATCAGGAGAAATTGGACTGCAAAAGTTATTGTGCAATTTGTCCTGAGTACGCTGATACCTGATATGTGGGGAGGAACCACTGTTTTGGCGCATCGCAGAGCTCAGAAGGGAAGGAGCGCCGTTTGACTTTTTCAATGCAAAATTGGCTGGAATTCAGATTGGACGCCATGTCGCGTTTGGAGAGCCCCTGATGTACCTAAACAGTGGAAACCCCCCACAAGTGACCCCATTTTGGCAACTAGACCCCCCCAAGGAACTTATCTAGATGTGTGGTGAGAACTTTGAACCCCCAAGGGCTTCACAGAAGTTTATAACATACAGCCGCACAATTAAAAAATCATATTTTTTCCATAAAAATGATCTTTTCACCCTCAATTCTTATTTTTCCAAGGGTAACAAGACCCTAAAAGTTATTGTGCAATTTGTCCTGAGTACGCCGATACCCCACATGTGGGGTAAACCACTATTTGGGCGCATGGCAGAGCTCGGAAGGAAAGCAGCGCCATTTGACGTTTTTGGCTGGAATTGAGATCGGACACCATGTCGCGTTTGGAAAGCACCTGATGTACCAAAACAGGGGAAACCCCCCACAAATGACACCATTTTGGAAACTAGACCCCCCAAGGAACTTATCTAGATGTGTGGTGAGAAATTTGAACCCCCCAGTGCTTCACAGAAGTTTATAATGCCTGGGCGTGAAAATAAAAAAAATCGTATTTTTTCCACAAAAATGATCAATTTAGTCCCCAATTTTTTTATTTTCCCAAGGGTAACAGGAGAAACTGGACCCCAAAAGTTGTTGTCCAATTTCTCCTGAGTACGCTGATACCTCATATGTGGGAGAAAACTACTGTTTGGGCACATGTCGGGGCTCGGAAGGGAAGTAGTGACGCTTTGGAATGTAGACTTTGATGCAATGGTCTGCGGGTGTCATGTTGCATTTGGAGAGCCCCTGATGTACCTAAACAGAGGAAACCACCCACAAGTGACCCCATTTTGGAAACTAGACCCCCCACGGAACTTATCTAGATGTGTGGTGAGCACTTTGAACCCCCAAGTGATTCACAGAAGTTTATAACGCCCGGGCGTGAAAATAAAAAAATAAATTTTTTTCCATAAAAAATATATTTTTGTCCCCAATTTTTTATTTTCCTAAGGGTAACAGGAGAAATTGGACCCCAAAAGTTGCTTTGCAATTTGTCCTGAGTAGGCTGATACCCCATATGTGGGGGTAAAACACTGTTTGGGCGCATGGCAGAGCTTGGAAGGGAAGAAGCACCATTTGACTTTTTCAACGCAGAATTGGCTGGAATTGAGATCCGACGCCATGTTGCGTTTGGAGAGCACCTGATGTGCCAAACAGTGGAAACCCCCCAATCATATCTCCAACCCTAACCCCAACACCCCCCTAACCCTAATCTGAGCCCTAGCCCTAACCCTAGCCCTAACCCCAACACACCCCTAACCCTAATCTCAACCCTAACCCTAGCCCTTATGGGAAAATGGAAATAAATACTTTTTTTTATTTTATTATTTTTCCCTAACTAAGGGGGTGATAACGGGGGGTTTGATTTACTATTTATGGCAGGATTTTATTTTTGGCAGCTGTCACACGCTAAAAGACGCTTTTTATTGTAAAAATAGTTTCTGCATCACATTTTGAGAGCTATAATTTTTCCATATTTTGACCCACCGAGTCATGTGAGGTCTTATTTTTTGCGGGACGAGTTGACGTTTTTATTGGTACCATTTTCGGGCACGTGACATTTTTTGATCGCTTTTTATTCCGATTTTTGGGACGCAGAATGAACAAAAACCAGCGTTTCATGAATTTTTGGGGGGTGCGTTTACACCGTTCCGCGTGCGGTAAAATTGATAAAGCGCTTTTATTCTTCGGGTCAGTATGGTTACAGCGATACCTCATTTGTCATTTTTTTATGTTTTGGCGGTTTTATGCAATGAAAACTATTTTACATAAAAAATAATTATTTTTGCATCGCTTTATTCTGCGAGCTATAACTTTTTTATTTTTTCGCTGATGATGCTGTATGGTGGCTCGTTTCTTGCGGGACAAGATGTCGTTTTCAGCGGTACCATGGATATTTATATGCTTCTTTTTGATCGCGCGTTATTGCACTTTTTGTTCGGCGGTATGATAATAAATCATTTTTTGCTTCGTTTTTCATTTTTTAAGGGGTTCGCTAAAGGGGTTAACTAATGGGACAGTTTTATAGGGCAGGTCGTTACGGATGCGGCGATACCAAATATGTGTACTTTTATTGTTTTTTTTCTTTTTTTATTTCCAAATATTTTTTCTTTTCCCAATTTATTTAGCGATTTTTAAAAAATTATTTTTACACTTTTTTTTTTTTTTTTTAACTTTATTAGGTTGTCCCAGGGGGGAATCACTGTCCTGTGACAGATCAGCGATCTGTCACAGGCATAGACGCAGACTTCCTCATGCTTGCGCTTTGCAGGCACTGAGGAAGTCAGCTCCCTACAGGCCCCCGTCGCCATCTTGGATCCGGGGACCTGTAGGCAAAGAGACCCCCGCAGCAGCACTGGTCATTGCGCTGCTGTGGGGGGCTCAGGGAAGCACAGAGGGAGCCCCCTCCCTGCCAGCTTCCCTTTAACCCCCGGTACACCGCGATCGTGTTTGATCGCGGTGTGCAAGGGGTTAACGTGTCGGGGGGCGGTCCGTGACCGCCCCTGACACATTGTGCCGGGTGTCAGCTGTGATAATTAACTGACACCCGGCCGCAATCAGCGGCGCTCACCCAGCGTACGTCACATGGGATTAAGGCGTTAAACTTCTTGATGACACTGCGCACAGTAGACAGGAATATTCAGGTCTTTGGAGATGGACTTGTAGCCTTCAGATTGCTCATGCTTCCTCACAATTTGGTTTCTCAAGTCCTCAGACAGTTCTTTGGTCTTCTTTCTTTTCTCCATGCTCAATGTGGTACACACAAGGACACAGGACAGAGGTTGAATCAACTTTAATCCATGTCAACTGGCTGCAAGTGTGATTTAGTTATTGCCAACACCTGTTAGGTGCCACAGGTAAGTTACAGGTGCTGTTAATTACACAAATTAGAGAAGCATCACATGATTTTTCGAACAGTGCCAATACTTTTGTCCACCCTCTTTTTTATGTTTGGTGTGGAATTATATCCAATTTGGCTTTAGGACAATTCTTTTTGTGTTTTTTCATTTAAGACAAATTAAAAGAAGATAATAATACCAAAGAATTTGTGTTTGCAATCATTTTCAGGAAGAAACTGAGTATTATCTGACAGAATTGCAGGGGTGTCAATACTTTGGGCCACAACTGTATGGGGCCCGGTGAACAGCAGTACACAGAGGGGCCCGCATGTCCGGGGCCCCACTTATGTGCTACTGTTCATGGGGCCCCATCGGGCCCACACGTCGGCGCTGGGGCCCAGGAGCTGTGCACGGCCATCTTACCTTGACGGCTGCGCAGCTTCTGCTGCCTCCATCTTCTGTGTGCTTCCTGTCAGGTGATGGTGCGTATGCGATGACGTCATCGAGAACGCGCCGCCCGACATGTACCGGACGCTGCACGCAGATCCGCGCTGCTGGTGAGCGACTGTGAGGTAAGTATACAAAACGTTTTTGTTTTCTGTACAAAATGAATTAAATGGGTGAAGGAGGAATTACACATGATTGGGGAAGGCGTAAGGGGGACTGCACAGATGATGTGGGGAGGGGGGTTAAAGCAGGACTGCACATGACGGGGGAAGGAGTCCTTACTCGTTCCCCCGTCATGTGCAGTCCTGCTTTAACCCCCCTCCTGCACATGATGATGGGGGGGTTAAAGGGGGACTGCACATGATGACGGGGGAAGGAGTAAGGAGGACTGCACATGATGAAGTGGGGAGGAGGGGTTAAAAGGAACTGCACATGAAGTGGGGGGTAAATGGACTGCACATGATGGAGTGTGGGGGTAGGGGGGACTGCAAATGATGAAGTTGGGGGTAAGGGGGACTGCAAATGATGAAGTGGGGGCGAAAGGAGATTGCACATGATGAAGTGGGGGGAGGGGATGGGAGACTACAAATGATGAATTGAGAGTGAGGGATGGGACAGCAAATGAATTGAAGGTGGGGGTGGGGAGAGTAAATGATGATCTGGGGAGAGAGCAAATAATGAACTTTAAGGGTCGGGGAGTAAATGATGTATTGAATGTGGGTAGATAATGAATAGACGGTGGGAGAGAGAAGACATGACAATGAATTGGGGCAGAAGGGGCATGTAAATATAATGAGTTGGGGGAGCGGCGGGAGTATGCCGTGACTGGTAATGAATTAATGAATTGGGGGAAAGAGTACAGGTGCTAATTAATTGATATACTAGGTTGTATAGCTAGAAGGGGCTCAGTGGCAGATTATAATTTATATTTAGAATGGTGGGTTGCATAATAAACAATTAATGGTGGGTGCATATTTGTATTCAGATGTGTAGTGTACAAGAAAGGGAAAAAGTGGGGAATGTGCTCTGGAAGCCGTGCTCTAGGTAACTACTCGTATGTGTTATTTTATAAAGAGACGAGTCCTGGCTGGAAGAAAAGATGGCGGTCTGTGCTGCATGAAAAAGAAAATATGACGGATTTCAGCTAGAGACGTCACTGGTGAGTCAGTACGTTACCTGTACACTGACACTATACTCTGTACAATGTCATCAGTGATCACCATATTATTTGTACACTGACACTGTATACAGAGGTCCTGTGTATAATGTTACTGGTGATCCCTGTGTTACCTCTACACTGCACTATATACAGAGGTCCTGACTATGTCACTGGTGATCCCTATATCACCTGTACACTGAAAGTAAATACAGAGTTCCTGTGTATATTGTCACTTAGTATAGTGTTTTTTTATTATTACTGATCAGTATTGTAGTATTCAGTCACTATGTGGTGGTAATATGTGGTCTGGTCATGGTGTGACGGTATTTGTTCCATGTATGTGGTATTATTCGGTCACTGTGTGGTGGTAATATGTGGTCTGGCCACGGTGCGGCGGCATTTGTTCTTTGTATGTGGTATTATTCGGTCACTATGTGGTGGTAATATGTGGTCTGGTCATGGTGTGATGGTATTTGTCCCTTGTATGTATGTGACTCATTCCCTTAAAGAAAAATATATAAAATATTATAGGTTATAGTAGAGTAGGGCCTGGCCAAAAGAGTATACCAGGTCATGGTGACATGTGAGCTCATCTGTTCATTCACCTTTTGTGTCCGAGGATCTCCCTCTTCTGGTGAAGGAAGGTAGTGAGGCTGATTTGGATGAAAGAAACCAAACACCTGATCAGGTGGATTGTGACTGGGTAACGGGAACTTCAGACTGGATATGAGGCAGCCGACGCCCTTCTGAGTGGCTGGTGATTTCTCTGCTGGATTCTTGGAGACCAGTCTGATTCCTGCTTCCCAAAGATAAGTTTTTGCTCTGCTATTGAACTTATTAGTTTTGGTTTTGTTTACCTTGTTTTCTGAGTTCAGCCATCCCCGGCTGGGGGTGTGCTGGATTCTTTTTCCTTGATCAGTGTTCTCTTTTGCTCTGCTTTCAGAATATTCTGAGTGCTGATATAGGGGTTGAAGTCTAGTGACTTCAGGGTCCTTTTTGCTTATCAGTTGTGTTGGTAATATTTTTAGCAGGGTTTTCTCGGATTGCAGACAGCAGCTTTTCTGTCCTGTCCTTTTTAGTTAGCTTGGGCCCCATCGTTTGCTCAACCTATCTTTCTATCTGTGTTAGTGTTTTCATCTTGCTTCACTGTCATTATATGTTGGGGGCTGCCTATTGCTTTGGGGTCTGCTCTGGGGCAGTCAGTTTTTCCCTTTTCTCTCTTTAGGCTTATTTAGATCTCTGGCTGTAGGAACACTCCACGGCTACTGCTAGTTGTGTGATAGGATTAGGGGTCTGCAATCCGCTAGTTTCCAACCTCTCTGATTTTCTGGGCTGAGCTTGTGTTTTATTTTTTCCTCCTCGGTGACTCATTAATAACAGAATCACCAGCCATACCGCAGATTCTAGGGTACTCAAAAGCAGGAAGGAGTTGTTAAAAAAAAAAAGGGCCGGATTCTTTTTTTGTGTATATTTTTTCCTCTTTTTCTGAGGCCGTAGGAGGAATATTTTTTTTTCTGATGGAGTTTAAGCAATTGTCTGATCGTGTGGAGCAGCTTGCTGCGGAAGTGCGAGGAATTTCCGCCTATCTTGCGCTTTCACACGCTGCTGAACCAAAAATCCCCACTCCTGATGTGTTTTTTGGGGATCGGTCTAAATTTTTGAATTTTAAGAATAATTGTAAATTATTTCTTGCCTTGAAGCCTAACTCATCGGGGAACTCTGCGCAGCAGGTTAAAATTGTCATCTCCTTGCTGCGCGGTGATCCCCAGGATTGGGCGTTTTCTTTAGTACCAGATGATCCTATTCTAACAAATGTGGACGCATTTTTCAGGCCTTGGGGTTGTTGCATGATGAACCTAATGCGATTGATCAAGCTGAAAAGACCCAGTTGGCATTGAGCCAGGGTCAAGATTCTGCAGAACTGTACTGTCAAAAATTCCGAAAGTGGGCGGTCCTCACCACTTGGAATGATGGTGCCTTGGCAGCTCTCTTTCGGGAAGGGTTTGTCAGAAACCGTAAAAGATACTATGGTGGGATTTCCTGTTCCCTCTGGTCTTGACGATTCTATGTCATTAGCCATTCAGGTTGATCGGCGTTTACGTGAACGTAAAATTACACGGGAAATGCTGCCACCTGTTGAACAAATGTCTGAACCTATGCAATGTGATAGTTTGGTCTAGGGCGCAACGTCAGGAGTTTAGAAGACGTAATAAGCTGTGTTTTTTCTGTGGAGATGCCTCTCATATTATTTCTGTCTGCCCTAAACGAGAGAAACGTTTTGCACACACATTTGCTGTAGGTGGTGTACAACCTAAGTTTCTTCTGGCAATTACTCTGATCTGCTCCCTGTCTACATTTTCCGCTAAAGCCTTTGTGGATTCAGGAGAAGCCTTGAACCTAATGGATTTGGACTTTGCTAAACGTTGTGGTTTCCCTATGACGCCCCTGCGGACGCCTAGTCCTTTGAGGGGTATTGATGCTACTCCGTTGGCGAAGAATAAACCTCAGTTTTGGACCCAGGTGGTAATGCGGGTCGCCCCAGACCATCAAGAAAATTGCAGATTTTTGGTGTTGCATAATTTGCATGATACCATCGTTCTGGGGTTCCCCTGGTTGCAAATCCATAATCCAGTTTTGGACTGGAAATCTGTGTCTGTGGTGAGTTGGGGTTGTCGGTGTGCTCTTGGTGACACTCCTGTTTTCTCCACCTTTCCCCAGTCGCATGAGGTTCCTGACTATTTGGCTGATTTTTATGATGTGTTTAGTGAGAGTAAGTATGCGTCTTTGCCTCCTCACAGGAGTTATGACTGTGCAATTGAGCTGAGTCCGAGGTGTAAATTTCTCAAGGGTCAACTTTTTAATTTATCTGTACCCGAACACGAGGCTATGCATTCTTATATTAAGGAGTCGTTGGAGAAGGGTCATATTAAACCATCCCTCTTCACCCTTGGGTGCTGGGGTTTTTTTTGTGGCCATGAAGGATGGTCCATTAAGGCCCTGTATTGACTATCGCTCCCTTAACAAAATTACTGTTAAATATCAGTAGTATCCATTACCCCTGATTTCTGACCTATTTTCTAGAGTTGAAGGTGCTTGCTGGTTTACCAAGCTTGACCTCAGGGGGGCGTATAATCTTATTCGCATTAAGCATGGGGATGAATGGAAGACAACGTTTAATACTCTGGAGGGACATTTTGAGTACCTGGTGATGGCTTTTGGGCTCACTAACGCCCCTTCTGTCTTCCAGTGCTTCATGAATGATATTTTCCGGGACTTTGTGGATAAGTTTCTGATCATCTATTTGGATGATATTTTGATCTTTCCCAGGGATTGGGACTCTCATGTGGAACATGTTCGGACTGTGTTCCGAATTTTGAGGGAAAACTCCCTGTATGTTAAGGGATCGAAATGTCTTTTTGGTGTACAGAGGATTTCATTTTTGGGATTTATTTTGTCTCCGTCAACTATTGAAATGGACCCGGCCAAGGTACAGGCCATTTATGATTGGGTTCAGCCCACTTCTTTGAAGGCTCTCCAGAAGTTTTTGGTGTTTGCTAATTTTTAAGTTTATAGCCAATTTTTCTGTTATTGCCAAACCAATGACTGATTTGACTAAGAAGGGCGCTGATTTGCTGAATTGGTCTCCAGAGGCTGTTTCTTCTTTTCTGGAGCTGAAGCGGAGGTTCATTTCTTCTCTGGTTTTGCGACAACCCGATGTCTCACTTCCATTTCAGGTGGAGGTGGATGCTTCAGAGACTGGTGCAGGAGCTGTTTTGTCCCAAAAGGATCCTGTAACATCTAAAATGAACCCCTGTGCCTTCTTTTCACGAAAGTTCTCTCCTTCGGAAAGCAACTATGATGTGGGGAATCGAGAACTGTTGGCCATGAAGAGGGCATTTGAGGAGTGGAGACATTGGTTGGAGGGAGCTAGACATCAAGTTGTGGTCCTCACTGACCACAAGAATTTGATCTACCTTGAGTCGGCTAAACGCTTGAATCCGCGACAGGCCAGGTGGGCCTTGTTTTTCACACGTTTTGATTTTGTGGTCTCCTTTCTTCCGGGCACTAAGAACGTTAAGGCTCAAGCCCTCTCTAGGAGTTTTTTGGCTGATTCTCCTATTGTGACCAAGCCTGCTACCATCTTAGGTGAGGGGGTGGTTCTTTCTGCCATCTCGCCTGATTTGAGACGTGCTCTGGAGAAGTTTCAGGAGGATAAGCCTGAGCGTTGTCCCAGTGGTAGGTTGTATGTTCCTGACCAGTGGAGGAGGAAAGTGATGTCTGAGGTTCATTGCTCCGCGTTGGCTGATCATCCAGGTATTTTTGGTACTAGATATTTGGCGAGTCGGTCTTTTTGGTGGCCTGTCTTGTCTCGTGATGTCAGAAATTTTGTGCAGTCCTGTGGGACTTGCTCCCGATCTAAGCCTTGTTCTCGTTCTAGTGGGTTGTTGATGCCCTTGCCGGAGCCCAGGAGGCCATGGACCCATATTTCAATGGATTTTATTTCTGATCTGCCTGTCTCTCAGAGGATGACTGTTATCTGGGTGATTTGTGATAGATTCTCTAAGATGGTCCATCTTGTACCACTCCCTAAGTTGCCATCTTCCTCAGAGTTGGTGCCCTTGTTTTTGCAACAGGTGGTTCGCTTGCACGGGATTCCTGAGAACATTGTATCGGACAGAGGAGTTCAGTTTGTCTCTAGATTCTGGAGGACCTTTTGTTCCAAGTTGGGAATTCAGTTGTCCTTCTCCTCTGCATTTCACCCTCAGACCAATGGGCAGACGGAGAGAACAAACCAGACTTTGGAGGCTTATTTGAGATGTTTTATATCTGCTGATCAGGATGATTGGGTCTCATTTTTACCCTTGGCCGAATTTGCTTTAAATAATAGAGCTAGTTCTGGCACTTTGATGTCACCCTTTTTCTGTAACTTTGGGTTTCATCCTCGATTTTCTTCAGGGCAGGTGGAGTCTTCTGCCTGTCCAGGGGTTGACACTGTGGTGGACAGAATGCAGCAGATTTGGGACCAAGTGGTGGATAAGTTGTCTCCCAGGAAAAGGCAGAGCGGTTTTCTAACCGGCATAGGACCATTGGTCCCCGGTTTAAGGTGGGTGATATGGTCTGGTTGTCATCAAAGAATATCTCTATGAAAGTGGCTTCTCCAAAGTTTAAACCTAGATTTATTGGACCTTACAAGATTTTGGAGATTATTAATCCGGTCTCTTTTCGGTTGGCTCTTCCTGTCACATTTAAGATTCATAATGTGTTTCATAAGGTTTGTTGAACCAGTGGTTCCTATGGCGGCACCTTCTGACCCTGTGTTGGTTGAAGGTAACATGGAATATGAGGTAGAGAAGATACTGGATTCCTGTCTGGCTAGACGGAGACTCCAGTATTTGGTTAAATGGAAAGGTTATGGTCAGGAGGATAATTCCTGGGTCTCTGCTTCTGATATTCATGCCGAAAGATTGGTGCGTGCTTTTCATCAGGCTCATCCTGATCGGCCTGGTGGCTTGGATGAGGGTTCGATGACCCCTCCTCAAGGGGGAGGTACTGTTGTGAGCTCATCTGTTCATTCACCTTTTGTGTCCGAGGATCTCCCTCTTCTGGTGAAGGAAGGTAGTGAGGCTGATTTGGATGAAAGAAACCAAACACCTGATCAGGTGGATTGTGACTGGGTAACGGGAACTTCAGACTGGATATAAGGCAGCCAACGCCCTTCTGAGTGGCTGGTGATTTCTCTGCTGGATTCTTGGAGACCAGTCTGATTCCTGCTTCCCAAAGATAAGTTTTTGCTCTGCTATTGAACTTATTAGTTTTGGTTTTGTTTACCTTGTTTTCTGAGTTCAGCCATCCCCGGCTGGGGGTGTGCTGGATTCTTTTTCCTTGATCAGTGTTCTCTTTTGCTCTGCTTTCAGAATATTCTGAGTGCTGATATAGGGGTTGAAGTCTAGTGACTTCAGGGTCCTTTTTGCTTATCAGTTGTGTTGGTAATATTTTTAGCAGGGTTTTCTCAGATTTCAGACAGCAGCTTTTCTGTCCTGTCCTTTTTAGTTAGCTTGGGCCCCATCATTTGCTCAACCTATCTTTCTATCTGTGTTAGTGTTTTCATCTTGCTTCACCGTCATTATATGTTGGGGGCTGCCTATTGCTTTGGGGTCTGCTCTGGGGCAGTCAGTTTTTCCCTTTTCTCTCTTTAGGCTTATTTAGATCTCCGGCTGTGACGAGGTGTCTAGGATCACCGTAGGAACACTCCACGGCTACTGCTAGTTGTGTGATAGGATTAGGGGTCTGCAATCCGCTAGTTTCCAACCTCTCTGATTTTCTGGGCTGAGCTTGTGTTTTGTTTTTTCCTCCTCGGTGACTCAATCATAACAGTGACAGTTTAAAAATTCTTCTGGCCAGAACAAAAGCTGCTGGCTATGTATGTGATCTGGTGTTTGATGGGAACTGTTAATATCTGATTGAGGACGTGGTGGAGAATTTGAGTTTTTCCAAGAGTGGGTGGTGGGACTGTGGAAGGTTGGAAGTTGGGGGCGGAGTCTCAAGGGGGCCCGAAAATTTTGCCAGTA
Organism: Dendrobates tinctorius; assembly: GCF_039654945.1. Classification (NCBI taxonomy): domain Eukaryota; kingdom Metazoa; phylum Chordata; class Amphibia; order Anura; family Dendrobatidae; genus Dendrobates; species Dendrobates tinctorius. The sequence goes on along the minus strand of NW_027361704.1, from coordinate 43,471,352 downwards.
TGGCGCTCCGAAATTCCTAGTGGCAGCCCTGAGTATCAGACAGGATAGGATTAGATACACAGGTCAGCAGTCAGTATCACACAGGATAGGATTTGATACAAGGCTCAGCAGACACCATCAAACAGGAGAGGATTAGATAGAAGGCTCAGCAGTCAGTATCACGCAGGATAGGATTAGATACACAGCTCAGCAGACAGTATCACACAGGATAGGATTAGATACACGGCTCAGCAGACAGTGTCACACAGAATAGGATTAGATACACAACTCAGCAGACTATCACACAGGATAGGTTAAGATACACGATTCAGCAGACTGTATCACACAGGATAGGATTAGATACACAGCTCAGCAGTCAGTATCACACAGGATAGGATTAGATACACTGCTCAGCAGACTGTATAACAGGATAGGATTAGATACACGGCTCAGCAGACTATCACACAGATAGGATTAGATACACGGCTCAGCAGTCTGTATCACACAGAATAGGATTAGATACACAGTTCAGTAGTCAGTATCACAAAGGATAGGATTAGATACATGGCTCAGCAGACAGTATCACACAGGATAGGATTAGATACACCGGTCAGCAGACAGTATCACACAGGATAGGATTAGATACACAGCTCAGCAGACTGTATCCCACAGGATAGGGTTAGATACACGGCTCAGCAGTCAGTATCACACAGTACAGAATAAGATACACAGAACAGTAAGATGGTATCACACAGATAGGATTAGATACACAGCTCAGCAACAGGATGTGCCAAAGGAGAGGACAATTTCATTCCAATTCCACTCATTCCATCTGATTTGCCTTTTGATTTTAAACGCTTCTAGTTTCCATTTCGACTGGCATTTGCAATATCCATTAACAAGGCTCAGGGACAGTCCTTGAAAGTAGTAGGGATCGATTTGTAATCTCCATGCTTTTCTCATGGTCAACTTCACGTGATCTGTTCAAGAGTTGGAACTGCCAAAAATTTGTTCATCTTTGCACCGAAAGGAAAAACCAAAATTGTTGTTTATCAAAAGGCTCTTGAATGAGTTGAAAATAAAATACTATCAATACTTGGGTAATTGTTTAGTTAATTTGTGTTGCAAATCTTTAGTGTTGAATATATGATGTGAAATGTTTTTATGTGCAATATAATCATTAGAATTTGTTAAAACTAACCACAGTTAGTTACTATGCCCAGGCAACGCCGAACTCTTCAGCTAATATACCTATAAAGAAAAAAATCAGACAAACTGAACATCTGAACGTGGTCTCTTAATTTTTACCAGAGCTGTATATGCAGCATAGTGCAATTTTAGGCATGTCTGAGTATAGAAAAATGTAAGTATTACTGTGTAAATAACTATTTTCCAGGATAATTCATTACCTCTCTATGGAATCTCTCCAGTGTCAGCTTTTTTTGCATCTCCTCTTTAACCCAAGGATCAGCAGAGTACTCTCCTTCTAGTAAAGACGGCCAACAATTGCCAGCATCCCGGTTGGACTTGGTTAGAACTATTCGAATAAGTTTCTTGTCCTCTTTGTCAAGAAAGAAAAAAAAATAATTACATGATAAAAAAATATTTAATGACACTAAACAGAATGTACATGTTTGCCTGGTGTATATTTTTGCAGTTATTTCCACTGGACAGTAAAAGCATGCGCATGCTAATTTATGCCAGAAAAAATATAAAACTTTCAGAAAAAGCAAAGTGGTCAAATAAAAAGTATTTCAAAAGCGCAACACACAAGCCTTCTGCTTCTCATACAGTGGATGTAAAAGTTTACGCATCCCTGGTAAAATGTCAGGCATTTGTAATATAAAAATCATACCAAGAAAAAGAATTTCAGAATTTTTTCCACCTTTATTGTCAGCTATAATCTGTATAGACCAGACCTGGGCAACGTGCGTCTCAAGGGTCACAACCGGCCCTCTGGCCGTTTCACTCTGGCCCTCCCAGATGAATGGCTGAAACAGTGGCCCTACGGACTGCACTGTACCGTCCATCTATCTGCCGCTCGCTGTCACCGTTATCCGCATCCTCTGAACGCAGGCAGCGGTGAATACATTGATGGGGGACAGGGCCACTGGCTCTATCCGCCACCAATTAGCGTGGGAGTCAGCAGCAATGACAATGTTTCATTGTGTCAGGTGTGTACTGCGGAGAGTCTGTGCATTGGAAAAAGCAGAGCATGTGTATAGGAATTTTGTATACCGTATTTTCCGCTTTGTAAGACGCACTTTTTTTCCCCAAAATTTGGGGGGAAAACAGGGGTGCGTCTTACAAAGCGGACATGCCTTACCTAGGCTGTGATCGGGGGCGTCCGGCGGTTGCTGGCCTCTGCTGCGGGTGTGTCCGGTGCCGCGTTGTGTGCCCTTCGATGCCCGGGGCTCTGCCAACATTGTGCGACAGGCCAGAGCCCCGGCATTTCCTCGGTTCCCTGTGTGCCGGTAAAAAGATGGCTGCCGGCGCTTGCGCAGATGGGATCTCGGGACCCAGTTCTCGAGAGATGAGATTTGAAATCTCATCTCTCGAGAGCTGGGTCCCGAGATCCCATCTGCGCACGCGCCGGCGGCCATTTTCCCTGGGTTCCCTGTGTGCGCGCGGTGGTGCCTGTAAAAAAATGGCCGCCGCGCGTGCGCAGATGGGATCTCGGGACCCAGCTCTCGAGAGATGAGATTTCACATCTCATCTCTCGAGAACTGGGTCCCGAGATCCCATCTGCGCACGTGCCGGCGGCCATTTTTTTTTTTTACCGGCACTTCAGCGCACGTATACAGGGAACCGAGGAAATGCTGGGGCTCTGGTCTGTCGAACAATGTCGGCAGAGCCCCGGGCATCGATGGGCACACAACGCCGCACCGGAGGCACCCGCAGCACCGGCCTGCAACAGCCGGACAAGTGGAGAAACCTGACACCAGCACAAGACTCTGCAGCAGCAACGGCACACATCGGAGCCCCCCCTCATCCCTGGATGCGGCCTGCAGCATCACTCCACGCCTGCCTCCTCCAGCAGCGAGCCTAGGACCCCGCTACACCGCAGCCACCAACCCCGGTAAGCAATAAGATGCAAGGATTATAAGAGGCACCACCATTTTATTAAAAAATATTTTTTTCTTATTTTTCTCCTCAAAAATTGTGGTGCGTCTTATAATCCGGAGCGTCTTATAAAGCGAAAAATACGGTATATAGGGGGCTGTGTGGGGCTCATACTGTATAAAGGGGGGCTCATGCTGTATATAGGAGGCTCTGTGGGGCTCATACTTTACATACGGGACTACTTGGGCACATGCTGTATTTAGGGTGCTACATGGGGCGCATACTGTGCACCACAGTCTGTCTGGGGAAAATGTATATAGTGGGCTACGTGGAGCACATGCTGTATATCAGAGGTTGCGTGGGGACATGCTGTACATGGGAGGCTACGTGTGGCACAGGCTGTACATGGCAGGCTACGTGTGGCACAGGCTGTACATGGCAGGCTACGTGTGGCACAGACTGTACATGGCAGGCTACGTATGGCACAGGCTGTACATAGGAGGCTATGTGTGGCACAGGCTGTACATGGGAGGCTATGTGTGGCACAGGCTGTACATGGGAAGCTATGTGTGGCACAGGCTGTACATGGGAAGCTAGGTGTGGCACAGGCTGTACATGTGAGGCTACGTGTGGCACAGGCTGTACATAGGAGGCTATGTGTGGCACAGGCTGTACATGGGAAGCTAGGTGTGGCACAGGCTGTACATGTGAGGTTACGTGTGGCATAAGCTGTCTCATAGATTGTAAGCTTGCGAGCAGGGCCCTCATTCCTCTTGGTATCTGTTATGATCTATGTGATTATTGTTATGCTGTAATGTCTATCGTCTGTACAAGTCACCTCTGAAATGTAAAGTACTGCGGAATATGTCGGCGCTATAGAAATAAAATTATTATTATTATTACATGGGAGGTTACGTATGGCACAGGCTGTACATGATGCTCATACTTGTGGGAGCTCAAACTGTACATGGGAGGCTATGATGGGAATCATACTGTACATAGGAGGCTAGGTGGGGGCACATACTGTATATGGGAGGCTAAGTGGGGGCACATATTGTATATAGGAGGGTATGTGGGGGAACACACTGTATATAGTGGGGCTGTGTGCAGGCTCATACGGTTTATAAGGGGATGTCAGAAGACTTAATTCAGTTCAATTTTAAGTCATACAATTAATATTAATGTAACATGATAATTAATATGTTAATATTAATAATTAGCAGAATTAGTTTTAGGGTGTGTGCACATGTTGCGGATTCTGCTGCGGATCCGGCCCTGTGGATCCGCTGCAGTTTCTGCTGCGTTGTACAGTACCATGTAAGTCTATGTAAAATGAAAACCGCAGTGCACACGTTGCATATTTTTCCACGCGGATTTGCTGCAGTTTCAAAACCACAGCATGTCAATTCTTTGTGCGGATTCCGCAGCGGTTTAGCACCTGCTCCATGACGGGTGTCAAACCGCAGGGGAAAACCGTAGAAAATCAGATACAAACCAGACAGGCCCAAATGCATCTGCACTAATACAGGGTGCAGCGAACCCAAGTAAAATGGCAGCTGCGCAGGTGCATAAATACCAAATGAAACAGCCAGCCTACAATCAGGGATTGGCCGTGTGGTACACCAGTGCAGAAGAAATAATCCACATGTGGCAGTGTTCACACAGGGAATGCAGGGCTTCTGGCTCACAACCTCTTAGTAACACCATACAGGGGGGCTGCCCAGTGCCAACTAGAATGCATCCCATGTGAACAGAGGCCACAAGTTGCAGAACCATTTGGGCCCAACTGCACCCTGTAAAAGATATAAAAAGTGCACAAAAAACATATCAATATATGTAAGGTATTGGTTTATATTAAGGCCTTAATACGGAAGCTGACAAACTGCATCAAAGTTCCTTACACTTGTCAGTCCTACTCTAACATGAAAACCTCAAAAAGAGGAAAAAATCCTCCAAAAAAATTAGATACAAACCAGACAGGCCCAAATGCATCTGCACTAATACAGGGTGCAGCGAACCCAAGTAAAATGGCAGCTGCACAGGTGCATAAATACCAAATGAAACAGCCAGCCTACAATCAGGGATTGGCCGTGTGGTCCACCAGTGCAGAAAAAATAATCCACATGTGGACCACACGGCCAATCCCTGATTGTAGGCTGGCTGTTTCATTTGGTATTTATGCACCTGTGCAGCTGCCATTTTACTTGGGTTCGCTGCACCCTGTATTAGTGCAGATGCATTTGGGCCTGTCTGGTTTGTATCTAATTTTTTTGGAGGATTTTTTCCTCTTTTTGAGGTTTTCATGTTAGAAAACCGTAGAAAATCCACAAATAAACCGCAGGTCTTTTGACCTGCGGATTTAGACAAATCGGGGCGGAAAATTCCGCAGCAGAATCCACAACGTGTGCACACACTCTTAGCCTATTGGTTCAGCCCTCCACAACAGTCTCATATGTGGCCTCTCAGGAAAATTAATTGCCCACCCCTGGTATAGGTTACACCCTCACCTCCACTGGGAAGAATGCCCTGTTGTGAAACTTCCACTACTTGAATGGATCCTCTGATGAACCCCTATCATTAGAGGGGGAAAATACGTGGGGATGAAAACTTGATCATAATTGAGGATAAGTACTCTTTAGATATTATCTGTTTCATGTCTTTTTGGGCCATCATTCCTTAAGATGTTCCTGTTTCTCTGTATTATCCATATGGTGGCTGTATTGTGAGCGTATGTCCAACTCCCCAATCTTTGGACAGATTACCAATCACTATAGGTCTATTTAATAACTAGATGGAGGCCTGCTGCTATCGCATCAGGAGGGTGGTAATGTCACAATGGGGGCAGGCTTTTCAGCGTTAAGAATCTCTCCCCCCATGAGCTATTCTTTGACCTGTCTACCCCATGTGCTATCTCTCTCCTTCCTGTGCGGTGTTCTCCCCTCATGTGCTGTCCCATTTGAGCTGTCTCCTCCCTGTGCTCTGTCTCACCCCTGTGCGCTTTCTCTCTCCCCCATCTGCTGTCTTCTCCTCTCATGTCATCTCCTTTGTCTTGTGTACCCAATTTGCGCAGGAGCAGTAAATCAGACCGCCACCATCTTTTTGCAGATAGCGGCAGTCAACTTAAAACTGCCCATGCGCTCTTCCTGTACAAAGATGGCGGCGGTCAGTGAATCATTCGGCTGATCCCGGTGGTGGCGTGTTCGCGACGTTGTTCCGCTGGTGGTACCGTGCAAGAGACTGCGTACGGTGTATACAGTGTGTGTGTGTGTGTGTGTGTACGGCATATACAGGGTGTGTTTGTGGTGCGTACAGCGTATACAGTGTGTGTGTGTGTGGTGCGACAGTGTTCCGCTGGTGGTACCGCGCAAGAGGCTGATACCACCAGCAGTTTTCATATTGAGACACCCATCACTTGGGTGTCCCAATATGAAGGTCAGTAAACTTCCGCCGCTTGGAATTCTGGGATCCAGACAGAATTGAGGGTGGATGTTAAATATGGTTGATTTATGTTTTGGTATTTGTATTATATCTATGCCAGTATAAATATGATGTTATGCCCACATTCTGCCCCCACGTCACTGGATTGCTTTGTATTAAGTACACTGTTTGTCTATATATGCATGGAAGAGGATGTCCCTGCGCTCCTGTCCTGGACGCCCATGATGCCTGGTTGCTGCGGTGCCTGCCGGCTCTCGGCGTCTATCTCTGTGGGCTGGGCCAGCCCCCGTTCCGCCCACATGTGACGCCGACGCCGTCTGGCATGGCTAGTGGCCGGTCGTCATGGTGCGTCACTTCCGGGCGGTGAGCGCTACTTCTGGTCTGGCGGTAATTCACGCCTCGGTCGAGGATTATAAAATGCTGGGACATGGTTTGATTGATAGGCCCCTTGACGAAGGAGTCCGAAACGCGCATTGGGGCGGACGCGCTGGCCCAGGAATCACGTCACCTGGTACCACTGACGTTAATAGGTAATCATTATGGATCCTATTATGAAATGCTTTTTTGGTCACTGGTATTAGGGATTGACCGGGTAGTGTGGGGACTATGGATGTGTGCTAAGCATTATGGGCATTGTTAGCAGGCACTATTGGGATATACTGCTGTGGCATTAACCCTATTATAAGGGATTGCTAGTAATCTGTTTGGTATTATCCTGCTGTCCTAAATTGGTGATATATGTGGCGCAAGGTAAATAATGCTGTTCTAGGCCTTATTTGAATGCCTGTTACTTTTTTGCCTAGCAAGGGAGAGACTATGTATTAACCTGTAGTGTCAGAACATTCCATCTGTGATGTCCTTCCTGGACCTGTGCGTCCTTGAGAGTTACGAGTGGTTAACACCTTGTACCTTGTCTATTTTTCACTAGTATCAGGTTATGTGATTTTAATTTTGTACTAATAAAAATTGTATTTTTTATGCATACATTGCCTTTTGATCATCTTTTCTATGTGTAAGGTAAGTATATATTAGACAAGAACTCTGGGTCCACCTTATTATCCAGTATATAGTCTGCATCTCAGGGTATATACATGATTCTTACCTTCTTGAGGCCATTGGGCATGCGCAATAGGGTGATATGTGTTATTTAGGGTCTGTTCAGCATTACAATATGGGTATGGTCTGTATATGGGTATATTTTCTCCTTAATACCTATAGTATTATGAGGCCCCTACATTAAGCCCCTACACTATAGTATTATGTCCAAGGTATTCGAAGTCAACTCAGGGTTGACCTGGCCACAGGTAGGGTTTCTAGGGGGCTCTGTAATGACAAGCTGTCATAGTTTCCGATCGGTGACCCGTGATTATGTTAAGGACGTGTCTATTCAATGCGCCCCCATGCCGGCGCGCTGTCAATGCTGCTAATTTAAGAGTTTGACAGCGGCATTTAACAGGTTATACACGGGCAGAGATTCACACAACCCGCGATTGTTAGAATCATAGAATCGCAGAGTTGGAAGGGACCTCCTGGTCCAAACCCCTGCTCAAAGCAGGATTCGCTAAATCATCCCAGACAGATGTCTGTCCAGCCTCTGTTTGAAGACTTCTATTGAAGGAGAGCTCACCACCTCTCGTGGCAGCCTGTTCCACTCATTGATCACTCTGTCAAAGTTTTTTCTAATATCTAATCTGTGTCTCCTCCCATCCAGTTTCATCCCATTGCTCCTAGTCTTTCCTTGTGCAAATGAGAATACAGATGATCCTTCTACAATGTGACAGTCCTTTAGATATTTGTAGACAGCTATTAAGTCTCCTCTCAGTCTTCTCTTCTGCAAGATAAACATTCCCAAATCCTGCAACCTTTCCTCATAAGACAGGGTTTGCAGACCGGTCACCATTCTGGTTGCTCTTTTCTGAACTTGATCCAGTTTGTTGATGTCTTTTTTAAAATGTGGCGCCCAAAACTGGATACAATGTTCCAGATGAGGTCTGACCAAAGAGGAGTAGAGGGCAATAATGACTTCACGTGATCTAGACTGTATGCTTCTGTTAATACATCCTAGAATTGCATTTGCCATTTTTGCTGCTGCATCACACTGTTGACTCATATTCAGTCTGTGATCTATTATTATACCCAAGTCTTTTTCACATGTGCTGATGCTTAGCCCTATTCCTCCCATTCTGTATATGCTTTTTTCATTTTTATTGCCCAGATGTAGTACTTTGCATTTTTCCCTGTTAAAAAACATTTTTAGTTGCTGCCCACTGCTCCACTTTATTTATATCTTTTTGAATCCTCTCTCGCTCTTCTCTAGTATTAGCTATCGCTCCAAGCTTTGTGTCAACAGCAAATTTAATCAGTTTACCCTCAATTCCTTCATCTAAATCGTTGATAAAGATGTTGAACAATACAGGGCCCAGGACAGAGCCCTGTGGTACCCCACTTGAGACATTCATCCAACTGGATGTGCAGCCATTTACGACCACGCTTTGGGTCCGATCACTAAGGCTATGTGCACACACTGCAGATTCACCTGCGGGTTTTTATCTGCAGAACCGCAGATAAAACCGCAGGTAAAATACCTGCGGTTTTCCACCTGGACAATGGAATAGGTGGCAAACCGCAGCAGAATCCGCAGAAATAATTGACATGTCAATTGTTTCTGCGGATTTAAAACCGCAGCTTTTCCGCAGTTAAAAGTCTGCAGCGTGTGCACAGCAGAATGTTAATCCCATAGGATAACATGCTACTGTACACTGTCTGCAGAACTGCTGCGGCCAAAACCGCAGCAGAACCACAGCAAAAACCGCAGCGTGTGCACATAGCCTAAGACAGTTATGAATCCACCTATCAGTTGCATTGTCCATTCCATACTTAGTCATTTTTTCAATAAGGATAGTGTGAGGTACTTTGTCAAATGCTTTGCTGAAGTCACGATATACTATATCTACAGCATTTCCCTTATCCACCCAATCAGTGATTCTGTCATAGAAGGAAATTAAGTTAGTCTGACATGACTTATTAGTTACAAACCAATGCTGACTCTGTTTAATCACTTCATTCTTATCCAGGTACTGACATACATGTTGTTTAATAATTTGTTCAAAGATCTTTCCTGGTATAGAAGTCAGACTCACCGGCCTATAGTTGCCTGGGTCCACCTTCTTCCCCTTTTTGAAGCTAGGAACAACATTTGCTCTTCTCCAGTCTTCTGGGACTTCTCCTGTTCTCCAAGAATTTTCAAAGATTATGGAGAGGGGTTCAAAAATTTCTTCTGCTATCTCCTTCAGTACTCTGGGGTGTAATTCATCTGGACCTGGAGACTTGAATTCATTTAGGCTAGCTAAGTGTTTCCTCACTATTCTGTTTATAGATATCCTGGATTCTTCTATTCTCTTAATAGGACAGTGAAGAACAGTTGATGTTACATTTCCTTTCTGAGAGAAAACAGATGCAAAATAGGAATTTAAAAGTTGGGCCTTCTCAACATCCTGTCTTACTATTTCATCATTTTCATCGTGTAAAAATCCTATAGCATCTTTGACTTTTCTTTTACATTTGACATATCCCCAAAATCCTTTATTATTGCTTTTGATGTCTCTTGCAAGCCTCAATTCATTGTCAGCTTTAGCTAATCTGATTTGGGACCTGCAAGTTCTGCAGACAGCATTATATTCTTCTTTAGATATGCATCCCTCTTTCCATTTTATAAACATTTCTTTCTTCATTTTAAGCATGTGCTTCCTATTCTTCCCTCTTTTCGGAATTGTTAACAATTGTGCTTTGAGAATTTCATGTTTCAAGATTTCCCATACTTCCTGGACATTTTTGTCCTTAAGAATATCCAGCCATTGGATCCCTCCAATTCCCTTTCTGAATCCGTCAAAATCTGCCTTTCTGAAATCTAACCTTGACGTCTGAGTCTTCACAGGTCTTCCTCCTCTAGTTATCCAAAATTCTAAAATAGCATGGTCGCTTGTTGCGAGTTCATTTTTCCCTTCACCAGTGAGGTCTGATGAACTCCCTCTTCTGGCGAAGGAAGGTAGTGAGGCTGATTACCAAACAGCTGAGCAGGTAGATGATGACTGGGTCACAGGAACTGATGACTGGAAATAAGGCAGCCGACGCCCTGCTGCCTTGCTGGTGATTTTCCTGGTGGATTCTTGGAGACCAGTCAGACTTCTGCTTCTCAAAGCTAAGTTTTGCTCTGCTTGTTGTACACTTTAGTTCTGGTTTTGTTTGCCTTTTTTTTTGGAGTTCAGCCATCCCTGGCCAGGGGTGAGCTGAATTCCATTTTTGTCTCTGATCTGTTGATCTCTGGCTCTGTCTTCAGAATATACCTGAGTGCTGATATAGTCTTTTTGAAGCCTAGCGACTTCAGGGCCTGTTTTTCCTATCAGTCTGTTGGTACATTTTTGGATAGGGTTTTTGCGGATTGCAGACATCAGCTTTTCTATCCTGTCCTATTTAGTTAGCTTGGGCCCCATCATTTGCTCAACCTATCTTTCTATCTGTGTTAGTGTTTTTCATCTTGCTTCACAGTCATTATATGTTGGGGCTGCCTATTGCTTTGGGGTCTGCTCTGGGGCAGTTTAGATTTCCCCTTTCTGTCTTTAGTCTAGTTTAGTTCTCCAGCTGTGATCGAGGGGTCTAGGGCACCGTAGGAACCCCCCACGGCTACTGCTAGTTGTTGTGGATAGGTTCAGGGGTCTGCAATCCGATAGCTGCCAACTTCTCTGGTTTTCTGGACTTAGCTATTATTTTTGTTTTTTCCTCCTTCGGTGACTCATCCATAACAGTGGCTACCTCCTGGGGTCCCAGCCACTTTTACCTCCTCAACCATTTCCTCCCTGTTTATAAGGATTAGATCCAAGGTAGCAGTTCCCCTTGTTTTCTCCCCTACCTTTTGGAAGATAAAGTTGTCAGCAAGAGAGGATAAGAATTTGCATGACCTGTTAGTTTTGCCTGAGAGATTCCCAACAAATGTCAGGATAGTTGAAATCTCCCATGACTACTATGTCATATTTTTTGGAGAACTTGGCCATTTGATGCATAAAGAGTTCATCCATATCTTCAGCTTGCACAGGCGGCCTGTAGTAAATGCCTACAATAGTGTCCTTTCCATTGTTCTGTCCTTGTATTCTTACCCAAACAGTTTCCACAGAACTCCTAGTCTCTGAAGCTTCAATCTCTGTGCAGATATACGCGTTTCTAACATACAATGCGACACCTCCTCCTCGTTTATCAAGTCTGTTTCTAGCAAATAAGTTGTATCCTTCTAGCCTTGTATTCCAATCATGTGTATCGCCCCACCAAGTTTCAGTGATTCCAATGACATCATATTTCTTTTCCTGAGTCAGTAGTTCCAATTCTCCTAGTTTGTTGCCCATGCTTTGTGCATTAGTATAGAAACATTGTAGTATGTGACTGGTTTCTCTTTCTCCAATATTTTTATTATTTAGATTCTTTTGTCTTTGTTCTTCCTTTCCACTTCTAATAGCAGAGTTCTCAATAGCATTTCCCAGGTGTATGGCTTTTTCTGGCCTTTTGCTTCCCTTCCCGCATTGTTCTTGTTTAAAGCTCTCCTGATGAGTGTAGCAAGGCGATTTCCAAATACATGTTTTCCAGTCTTCGTAATGTGCACCCCATCTCTAGCAAGTAGTCCATCGTATAAGTTTATTCACTCCGTGATCCAGAAATACAAATCCTTGCTGACGGCACCATTGACATAGCCAGTTGTTCACCTGCAAATTCTTATTCCACCTCCTTGTTCCATGACCATCCACTGGGAGGATGGAAGAGAAGACCACCTGCGCTCCCAGTTCTTTCACTTTCTTACCTAAGTCTTCAAAGTCTCTGCAGATGGTTTCCAGGTCATTTCTTGCGGTGTCATTTGTCCCCACATGTAGTAGCAGGAATGAGTAGTCATCAGTAGGTCTGAAGAGTCCTGATATCCTGTCAGACACATCTTTAATTTTTAAATTTAGAGGCAGGTTCCTAATATTAATATATAATACCTGCCAGATAAGGGGCGAGCACACCCCGTGAGCCCACTCCATATACCAGCTACCAACCTATGACGTATATGTACGGCGGATGTCAGTAACTGTGACCTAAATTATAAAAGTTATTCGTTTTTAAAGATTAATTTAAATTTACTTCTGGATTTCGGAATAACTCTTATGCACTTACAATTTCACTTGCAATAAGCACAGGAAATAAAGCATTGAATATTGTTTTTCTGTAAATAACAATGTATTAGGTCACATTTACCAAGTTCTCTAAAACCTTTTACAACACCTTTATTTTTCACTTATCCATGTAAGAAAGTGAGCTAGGCTCTTACCCAATGTCCAGGTGCTTTCGTCAGCGATGGTGGAGTCATACAGCCGTCCCTGAAACATAAGAAGGCATGATGTACTAGCCGAGCACAATAAGGAATGGCTTCAGGGGAAGACAGAGAACTGGTTCTTATTATTGAATTTACAGTGAAAGTCGTTCTGGGACTTTACAAAAGTTACAAATGCAATGTACAGAGGTCATAAAACAAGCTCTCTAGAGGTCCCCACCAGTTATGACATACCACCCATCATTCACGTCACCGCTGCAGCAAATCATTAGCTTCAGCAGTGTCGTCTGCACAACACCTGACTGATGAGGTCAGTGACTGGCTACAATGGTCACATGACTGATGGATGGGTCTTCACCCACCACTGCAAGACCGGTGTGAGGCAGGGATGCCCTGAGAGAGGCAGGGATGGCCGGAGGTAGGCAGGGATGGCCGGAGAAATCAGGGATGGCCGGAGAGAGGCAGGGATGCCCGGAGTGAGGCTGGGATGGCCGGAGTGAGGCTGGGATAGCCGGAGTGAGGCTGGGATGGCCGGAGTGGAGCTGTATCCAAGGAGAAAATAATTCCAAATTTTACAACATTTCCTGCTCTTTCGCAATTTTTGAAAAAAAAAAATCCCAGAAATTCTCTTATAGTTTGTAAATTATTTTAAGCTCAAAATAGTGGAATTTCACAAGATCAAAAAACAGATTTTGCAAAGGTAATTGTGTTGCATTTGTTTTTCCTATTATACAAGGAAATATTAGACTCTTTTCTAGACAAGTCCCATAATCACCTCATAAAATCATTGTATTTATTAGATGTGACTTAAAAAAAAGCCATGGTCCAAATATACAAAAAGGAGTTAAAAAAAAAGGATCAGGAAAGGTATAATAGACATACACTTACAATAAATTCCTTATAATGGGAGATCAGAAAGCCAACAAAATAAGAGGGGTTGAGTGACACCATCAGGGCTCCCTAGACAGGTATGTAATAATCAGCATTCCCCGAGTCCGGCAGTGTCAGTCACAGAAAATGTCACACGAGGCTTTAAGGGGAATCTGTCAGAACTTTTGCTACATAATCTGAAGGCAGAACAAGGTAGGGGCTGAGACACTGATTTCAGTGGTATGTCACTTACTAGGCTGTGTGCTGTTTCCAATACAATGAGCATTTTATCATCAGGAGATTATCACAGCCCGGACTGGTGCTCACGTGCTTCCTGGTCCGTCCACACCGCCAGCACTGATTAGCATCTTAATGGCAATATACACAAAAAGCCATGATGTGGGCGGGGCTAGCTTAAGCAATTCTGCTCTCCAGCCTACATTGCTCGCACCACCAATGACAGCAGAGGGGGTGGAGCTAAATATCTAATTGCCAATTTAGTAAAAAATAAAAATTAGGCAGACATACAATGGCAAATTATTCAAATTAATTAGTTTAATGGCCCAGCCCTACATCAAAGCTCCGTGTGACATTTCTGAGACAGAAACATCCTGACTGGGGGAATGCTGATTATTGCATAGTGAGCTCTGATGGGGTCACAAGGCCCCTCTTATTCTGCTGACCTTCTGGACCCCATTAAAAGGAACTTATTACATGTCTATGATACTTCCAGGGTTAGGCTGAGTTCACACGTGGCTTTTTTTCGCGTTTCCACGGCAGTTTTAACCGCGCGATTTTGCCGCGAAAAATAAGCATCCCATGCATTCCTATGGGATTCTGCAATGCTGTGCTAATGCTGCGGTTTTTACTGCGGCGGAATCGCTTTGCGGTAAAAAGCGCAGTATGCTCATTAATTTTGCGGAATCGCGGCAATCCCGCACCCATAGGAATGCATTGTTCTGCTTACTTTCCGCATGTGGCTGTGCACACCATGCGAAAAGTAAGCAGAACAATTGCGGATGGTACCCACGGTCCGGAGGAGAGGAGACTGTCCTCCGGGCTTTGGGTACCATATCCCTGTAAAAAATAGAATTTAAAATAAAAAATATTGTTATTCTCACCTTCCGACGTCCCGCGCAGCCTTCCCGCCTCTCCACGCTCGAGTTCCCAGTAATCCTTTGCGAAAATGCCCGCGATGGCGTCCGTTCTCGCGGGATCGCGAAGTCTTGCGGTCATCACGAATTACCGCGAGACTTCGCGATCCCGCGAGAATGTACGTCATCGCGGGCATTTTCGCAAAGGATTACTGGGAACGGGAGTGTGGAGAGGCGGGAAGGCTGCGCGGGACGTCGGAAGGTAAGAATAACACCATTTTTTATTTTTTTTTACATTTTATCTTTTACTACTGATGCTGCATAGGCGGCCTCAGTAGTAGAAAGTTGGTCACACTTGTCAAACACTATGTTTGACGAGTGTGACCAACCTGTCAATCAGTTCTCCAAGCGATGCTACAGATCGCTTGGAAAACGCTAGCATTTTGCAAGCTAATTACGCTTGCAAAATGCTAGTTTTTCCGCGGGAAAATTGCGGGAATTTAAAATGCGATTTTCCCGCGGAATGGAATTCTCGCGGTAATTTCCGTGAGAGTTCCGCTACGTGTGAACTTAGCCTTACACTTACCCTGCTCTTTTCATGTGTTTGGGCCATTATTAAGTGCTTCTATTTTAAGGCATATCTAATAAGCATAAAAACCCATCTGTCACTCTATATAAACACTATTAGAGCAAGGTAAACGGAAAAAAAGATTAACCCCTTAGTGACAGCCAATTTGCAGCTTAATGACCAGACCAATTTTTACAATTCTGACCACTGTCCCTTTATGAGGTTATAACTCTGGAACGCTTTAAAGGATCCCGCTAATTCTGAGATTTTTTTTTGTGACATATTGTACTTCATGTTAGTGGTAAAATTTCTTCGATATGACTTGTGTTTATTTATGAAAAAAATGGACATATTGCGAAAATTTTTAAAATTTTGCAATTTTCAACCTTTTAATTTTTATGCCCTTAAATCAGAGATATGTCACAAAAAATACTTAATAAATAACATTTCCCACATGTCTGCTTAAGGGTGGTTTCACATTAGCGTTTAAGGCTGCAGCGTCGGCCTGCGCACGGCCGCCGCTAAGCCCCGCCCCCTGCCGCAGCTCCGCCTACGGGCGCATGACGCTGCATGTGTCCCCTATCTTTAGCACTGGGGACGCAGGCCGTGCGCAGGTATGCGTTTGGTGGCGCATGCGTCCTTTTGACGGTGCGCCAAGCGCACCAAATTGCAACAAGTTGCGTTTGGCGCTGGTCGGCGCACCCGTCAAAAGGACGAACGCGCCGCCAAACGCATACCTGCGCACGGCCTGCGTCCCCAGTGCTAAAGATAGGGGACGTATGACGCATCCAGCGTCATGTGCCCGTAGGCGGAGGCGCGGGGCTTAGCGGTGGCCGTGCGCAGGCCGACGCTGCGGCCTTAAACGCTAATGTGAAACCACCCTTACATCAGCACAATTTTGGAACCAAATTTTTTTTTTGTTAGGAAGTTATTAGGGTAAGGCTAAGTGCACACGTAACGGAACTCTCGCGGAAATTACAGCGAGAATTCCGGAATTCCATTCCGCGGGAAAATCGCATTTTAAATTCCCGCGTATTTAGCTTGCAAAATGTTAGCGTTCTCCAAGCGATCTGTAGCATCGCTTGGAGAACTGATTGACAGGTTGGTCACACTCGTCAAACAGTGTTTGACAAGTGTGACCAACTTTTTACTACTGAGGCCGCCTATGCGGCATCAGTAGTAAAAGATAGAATGTAAAAAAAAAAATAAAAAATAAAATACTGTTATTCTTACATTCCGACGTCCCGCGCATCCGTTCCCAGTAATCCTTTGCGAAAATGCCCGCGATGACGTCCATTCTCGCGGGATCGCGACGTCTCGCGGTAATTCGCGATGACGTCGCGCGAATGACCGCAAGACTTCGCGATCCCGCGAGATCGGACGCCATTGCGGGCATTTTCGCAAAGGATTACTGGGAACGAGAGCGTGGAGAGAGGCGGGAAGGCTGCGCGGGACGCCGGAAGGTAAGAAAAACAATATTTTTTATTTTATAATTCTATTTTTTACAGGGATATGGTACCCAAAGCCCGGAGGATAGTCTCCTCTCCTCCGGACCATGGGTACCATCCGCAATTGTTCTGCTTACTTTCCGCATGTTGTGCACAGCCACATGCGGGAAGTAAGCGGAACAATGCATTCCTATGGGTGCGGGATCGCCGCGATTCCGCAAAATAATGAGCATGCTGCGTTTTTTACTGCGAAGCGATTCCGCCGCGGTAAAAACCGCAGCATTAGCACAGCATTGCGGAATCCCATAGGAATGCATGGGATGCTTATTTTTCGCGTCAAAATCGCGCGGTTAAAACCACCGCGGAAACGCGAAAAAAACGCCACGTGTGAACTCAGCCTTAAAATTTGACCAGCGATTTCTCATTTTTACAACAAAATTTACAAAACCATTTTTTTAAGGACCACCTCACATTTGAAGTGAGTTTGAGGGGTCAATATGACAGAAAATACCCAAACGTGACACCATTCTAAAAACTACACCCCTCAAGGTGCTCAAAACCACATTCAAGAAGTTTATTAACCCTTTACGTGCTTCACAGGAACTGAAGCAATGTGGAAGGAAAAAATTAACATTTAACTTTTTTTTTTTTTACAAACATTTTACTTCAGAAACAATTTTTTTTAATATCACAAGTGTAAAAAGAGAAAATGAACCACAAAATTTGTTGTGCAATTTCTCCTGAATACACCGATACCCCACATGTGGGGATAAACCACTGTTTGGGCGCACGGCAGGGCTTGGAATGGAAGGAGCGCAGTTTGACTTTTCAATGCAGAATTGGCTGGAAATGAGGTTGGACGCCATGCCGCGTTTGGAGAGCCCCTGATGTGCCTAAACAGTGGAAACCCCCCCCCCCCCCCCAAGTGACCCCATTTTGGAAACTAGACCCCTTAGGGAACTTATCTAGATGTGTGGTGAGCACCTTAAACCCCAAGTGCTTCACAGTAGTTTATAACGCAGAGCAGTGAAAATGAAAAATTATTTTTTTCCTCAAAAAGGATTATTTAGCCCGCTAGTTTTTATTTTCACGAGGCTAACAGGAGGAATTGTACTACAAAATTTGTTGTGCAATTTGTCCCGAGTATGCTGATACCCCATATGTGGGGGGAACCACTGTTTGGGGGTATGGGAGAGCTCAGAAGGGAATGCAGACTTTGATGCAATGTTCTGCGGGCGTCATGTTGCGTTTGCAGAGCCCCTGATGTGCCTAAACAGTAGAAACGTCCCACAAGTGACCCCATTTTGTAAACTAGACCCCCAAGGAACTTATCTAGGTGTGTGGTGAGCATTTTGAACCCCCAAGTGCTTCACAGAAGTTTATAACGCAGAGCCGTGAAAATAAAAAATCATTTTTTTTCCACAAAAATGATTTTTTAGTCCCCAATTTTTTTTATTTTCCCTAGGGTAATAGGAGAAATTAGACCCCCAAAGATGTTGTGCAATTTGTCCTGAGTACGCTGATGCCCCATAGATTGGAGTAAACCACTGTTTGGGCACACATCTGGGCTCGCAAGGGAGGGAGCACCATTTGACTTTTTGAACGCAAAATTGGCTGGAATCAATGGTGGCGCCATGTCACGTTTGGAGAGCATCTGATGTGCCTAAACAGTGGAAACCCCTCAATTCTAACTCCAACCCGAACCCCAACACACCCCTAACCCTAATCTCAGCCCTAACACTAATGAAAAAATGAAAATAAATATATTTTCTTTATTTCATTATTTATCCCTACCTATGCGGGTGATAAAGGGGGGGTTTATTTACTATTTATTTTTATTTTGATCACTGTAATAGGGTCTATCACAGTGACCAAAAGGAAAAATCTTCCTACTGTTGCCGGGTACTGGCCGGCAGATCTCGGCGGGCGCACTGCGCATGCGTCTGCCATTTTATTCCCGGAAGATGGCGGTGCCCATGGAGGGGAAAAAAGCGTGCTGAGGACCACTGGGAGGTACCGGGGGGGGGGGGGGATTGGGAACCCTATTTCTCTCTCCTAAGATGTGCGATCACATAAGAGGAGGAATTAAATGGTATATTAGACTTTTTTTTTTTTTTGCAGTTGACGTTATACGGTTAATAACGCTGATGGCAAAAGCGAGGTCGGTAAAAACCGACCCGAATCATGTTCTCTGGGGTCTCAGCTACCCCCAGCAGTTGAGACTCTGGAGAAAATCTGACTCTGGGGGGCGCTATACTTTTTCCACAGCGCCGTTAATTGACGGTGCTCTGGTTTAAGCACCCTTAACTACCGCCGTTAATAGGCATAATGGCGGTCGTTAAAAATCCAGAAAGTGCTGTGTCCCTCCACCACGACGCGCGTTTTGTCCACACTTCTTCAGGGCGCGTCTCACATCTGAGGTTACTTGGTTTTAGGAATAGTTTATGTTAAATTGTAAATAGAGTATCCAATAAATAATTGATTGGAATTTATTTGGCTGTATTGTGCTTTTTTCTGTTTACCCTTGCACTAATAGTGTTTATGTAGCGTGACAGACGGGTTTTTGTGCATGTCTTTTGGCACATGATTATTTTTGGATCTGATTGGGATTAAAACATCTAATAAGTGCTATGATCTGATGAATTTTGTGGATGCCTCTATCCAACATTACTAGCTGTCGGAGGCCAGTAATGTATAATAATCCATAATATCCGATAACGTGGCCTTTTTCCCTCATGAGAACGGTAGCCGCACCTAATATTCAGTAGGTATACTAACAGAAGTGGGATCTTCCAAAACGGGGCCCCAGACTCCGCTCCATCGACCAAATGAGAACAGTTACGGCTCAGAAAAATGGCCACACGTTGCTTTCTGTAAAAGCTCTGCGCCGAAGAATAAAATCAGCTCTGTAAGACGATGTTCACATGATGCATTTTTGCAGCGGGTTTCTTTTTCTGCTGCCATTTTTTTCTTGCCAGCAAAGAAACTGCTTAGGCCTCTTTCACACTTCAGTTTTTTACAATCAGTCACAATCCGCCAGGTTTTGAAAAAAACGGATCCTCAATTTTTTTTTGCATCCGTTTTTTTTGAGGATCCGCCAAAAGTTGCTGTCCGTCACCATCCTCAAAGATTTCAAAACGGAGCTTGTAACGTTTTTTCCTCTGGCGGATCCTTCAGACACTCATTTAACCCGAAATTCTTTCTGGGTGCCGTACAAAAAAAATTCTCTCACTCTCTCTCCTTTTCCAGGCTGCGATTCCTTTAACCCCTTCCCGACCTGTGACACAGCGTATGCGTCATGAAAGTCGGTGCCAATCCGACCTATGACGCATACCCTGTGTCATGAATTCAAAGCCCCCCTGCGGGTCGGGTGACTGGGGTCAATGAAAGGTCACCTGACCCGCAGATACAGGGGGATTTGTAATTCACCACAGGGGGCGTGGCTTCGCCCCCACGTGGCTACGATCGCTCTGATTGGCTGTTTCACTTTTAACAGCCAATCAGAGCGATAGTAATATTTCATCAATGAAAATTGATGAAATATTACAATCCAGCCATGGCCGATGCTGCAGTAGCATCGGACATGGCTGGAGACACCGATTTGCCCCCCCACCGGCGATCGCCCCCCCTGCCACT
Organism: Dendrobates tinctorius; assembly: GCF_039654945.1. Lineage (NCBI taxonomy): Eukaryota > Metazoa > Chordata > Amphibia > Anura > Dendrobatidae > Dendrobates > Dendrobates tinctorius. The sequence goes on along the minus strand of NW_027361704.1, from coordinate 43,450,904 downwards.
GAATGACAGCGGCGATCTGCCGCCGCTGTCATCATCTGCCCCCCCTCCCATTCCCTTCGCTCCCCGCCAGCTTCCGATCCCCCCCTCACCTCCCCCGGCACCTTCCAAGTCCCCCCCGTCGCTCCTGGTGTCCGGCGGGTCCGGTTCATGGGCGCCGCCATCTTAGAAATGGCGGGCGCATGCGCAGTGCGCCTGCTCGAATCTGCCGGCTGCAGATTCCATTATTTCATTTTGATCACTCTCAGAGTGATCAAAATGAAATAAAAAGTAAATGAATCCCCCGATTATCACCCCCATAGGTAGGCAGAACTAATAAAATAAAGAAAATATTTTTATTTTTCCATCAGGGTGAGGGTTGGAGAGAGGGTTAGGGTTAGGGTTGGAAAGAGGGTTAGGGTTGGAAAGAGGGTTAGGGTTGGAAAGAGGGTTAGGGTTGGAAAGAGGGTTAGGGTTGGAAAGAGGGATAGGGTTAGAATTAGGGTTAGGCTTGTGGTTAGTGTTATGGTTAGTGTTGGGGTTAGGGGTGTGTTGGGGTTAGGGTTGGGATTAGGGTTAGGGATGTGTTGGGGTTAGGGTTGTGGTTAGGGGTGTGTTGGGGTTAGGGTTGGAGTTAGAATTGAGGGGTTTCCACTGTTTAGCCACATCAGGGGGTCTCCAAACGCGACATGGTGCAACCTTTGATTCCAGCCAATTTTGCGTTCAAAAAGTCAAATGGTGCTCACTCCCTTCCAAGCCCCGACGTGTGCCCAAACAGTGGTTTACCCCCACATATGGGGTATCAGCGTACTCAGGAAAAATTGCACAACAGCTTTTGCGGTCTAATTTCTCCTATTACCCTTGGGAAAATAAAAAATTGGGGGCTAGAAAATTATTTTTGTGGAAAAAAAATGTTTTTTTCATTTTCATGTCTCTGCATTATAAACTTCTGTGAAGCACTTGGGGGTTGAAAGTGCTCACCACACATCTACATAAGTTCCTTGGAAGGTCTAGTTTCCAAAATGGGGTCACTTGTGGGGGGTTTCCACTGTTTAGGCACATCAGGGGCTCTGCAAACGTAATGACGACTGCAGACTATTCCATCAAAGTCTGCATTTCAAAACGTCACTACTTCCATTCCGAGCCCTGATGTGTGCCCAAACAATGGTTCCCCCACACATATGGGGTATCAGCGTACTCAGGACAAACTGGACAACAACTATTGGGGTCGAATTTCTCCTGTGACCCTTGTGAAAATAAAAAATTGCGAGCTAAAAATTCATTTTTTGAGGAAAAAAAAAGATTTTTTATTTTCATGGCTCTGCGTTACAATCTTCTGTGAAGCACTTCGGGGTTCAAGGTGCTCACTACACATCTAGGCAAGTTCCTTATGGGGTCTAGTTTCCAAAATGGGGTCACTTGTGGGGGGTTTCCACAGTTTAGGAACATCAAGGGCTCTGCAAATGTAACATGATGCCAGCAGACCATTCCATCAAAGTCTGCATACCAAAACGTCACTACTTCCCTTCCGAGCCCTGACGTGTGCCCATACAGTGGTCATCCCCCACATATGGGGTATCAGCGTACTCAGGACAAACTAGACAACAAGTTTTGGGGTCCAATTTCTCCTGTTACCCTTGTGAAAAAAAAAATTGCGGGCTAAAAATCATTTTTTATTTTCACGGCTCTGCGTTACAATCTTCTGTGAAGCACTTGGGGGTTCAAGGTGCTCACCACACATCTAGATAAGTTCCTTGGGGGGTCTTGTTTCCAAAATGGGGTCCCTTGTGGGGGGTTTCTACTGTTTAGGCACACAGGGGCTCAGCAAATGTAACATGATGCCCGCAGACCATTCCATCAAAGTCAGCATTTCAAAATGTCACTACTTCCCTTCCGAGCCCCGACGTGTGCCCAAACAGTGGTCTCCCCCCACATATGGGGTACCAGCGTACTCAGGACAAACTGGGAAACAACTTTTGGGGTCCAATTTATCCTGGTACCCTTGTGAAAATAAAAAATTGCAGACTAAAAAATTTTTTTTTAGGAAAAAAAAAAAGATTTTTTATTTTCACTGCTCTGCATTATAAACTTCTGTGAATCACCTGGGGGTTCAAAGTGCTCACTATGCATCTAGATAAGTTCCTTAGGGGGTCTAGTTTCCAAAATAGGGTCATTTGTGGGGGAGCTCCAAAGTTTAGGCACACAGGGGATCTCCAAACACGACATGGTGTCCGCCAACGATTGGAGCCAATTTTCATTTCAAAAAGTCAAATGGCGCTCATTCCCTTCTGCGCCCTGCCGTGCACCCAAACAGTGCCCCCCCCCACATATGGGGTACCAGCGTACTCAGGACAATCTGGACAACAACTTTTGTGGTCCAATTTCTCCTGTTACCCTTGTGAAAATAAAAAATAGCGTGCTAAAAAATCATTTTTGAGGAAAAAAAAATTATTTTTTAATTTCAATGCTCTATGTTATACACTTTTGTGAGGCACTTGGGGTTTCAAAGTGCTCACTACACATCTAGATAAGTTCCTTAAGGCTGAGTTCACACGTTGCATTTTTTTCGCGTTTCCGCGGCGGTTTTAACCGCGCGATTTTGCCGCGAAAAATAAGCATCCCATGCATTCCTATGGGATTCCGCAATGCTGTGCTAATGCTGCGGTTTTTACCGCGGCGGAATCGCTTCGCGGTAAAAACCGCAGCATGCTCATTAATTTGCGGAATCGCGGCGATCCCGCACCCATAGGAATGCATTGTTCCGCTTACTTCCCGCATGTGGCTGTGCACACCATGCGGAAAGTAAGCAGCACAATTGCGGATGGTACCCACGGTCCGGAGGAGAGGAGACTGTCCTCCGGGCTTTGGGTACCATATCCCTGTAAAAAATAGAATTTAAAATAAAAAATATTGTTATTCTCACCCTCCGACGTCCCACGCAGCCTTCCCGCTTCTCTTCACGCTCCGGTCCCAGTAGTCCTTTGCGAAAATGCTCGCGATGACGTCCGTTCTCGCGGGATCGCGAAGTCTCGCGGTCATCGCGAATTACCGCGAGACGTCGCGATCCTGCGAGAACTGACGTCATCGCGGGCATTTTCGCAAAGGATTACTGGGAACGGATGCGCGGGACGTCGGAGGGTGAGAATAACACTATTTTTTTTTTACATTCTATCTTTTACTACTGATGCTGCATAGGCGGCCTCAGTAGTAAAAAGTTGGTCACACTCGTCAAACACTATGTTTGACGAGTGTGACCAACCTGTCAATCAGTTCTCCAAGCGATGCTACAGATCGCTTGGAAAACGCTAGCATTCTGCAAGCTAATTACGCTTGCAAAATGCTAGTTTTTCCGCGGGAAAATCGCGGGAATTTAAAATGCGATTTTCCCGCGGAATGGAATTCCGAAATTCTCGCGGTAATTTCCGCGAGAGTTCCGGTACGTTTGCACTTAGCCTAAGGGGTCTAGTTACCAAAATGGGGTCACTTGTGGGGGAGCTCCAATGTTTAGGCACACAGGGGCTCTCCAAACGCGACATGGTGTCCGATAACGATTGGAGCTAATTTTCCATTCAAAAAGTCAAATGGCGCTCCTTCCCTTCCGGGCCCTGCCCTGCACCCAAACAGTGGTTTATGACCACATATGAGGTATTGGTGTGCTCAGGAGAAATTGCCCAACAAATTTTAGGATCCATTTTATCCTGTTGCCCATGTGAAAATGAAAAAACTGAGGCTAAAAGATAATTTTTGTGAAAAAAAAGTACTTTTTTTTTTTTACAGATCAATTTGAGAAGCACCTGGGGGTTCAAAGTGATCACTATTCCTCTAGATAAGTTCCTTGGGGGGTCTAGTTTCCAAAATGGGGTCACTTGTGGAGGAGCTCCAGTGTTTAGGCACACAGCGACTCTCCAAACACCGACATGGCAACCGCTAAATATTCCAGTATATTTTCCATTCAAAAAGTCAAATGGCGCTCCTTCCCTTCTGAGCCCTGCCGTGCGCCCAAACAGTGGTTTATGACCACATATGAGGTATCGGTGTACTCAGGAGAAATTGCCCAACAAATTTTAGGATCCATTTTATCCTGTTGCCCATGTGAAAATGAAAAAATTGATGCTGAAAGGAAATTTGTGTTGGAAAAATTAAAATGTCCATTTTTTCCTTCCACATTGCCTTAGCTGTTGTGAAACACCTGAAGGGTTAATAATCTTCTTGAATGTGGTTTTGAGTAGCTTGAGGGGTGCAGTTTTTAGAATGGTGTCACTTTTGGGTATTTTCTGCCATATAGACCCCTCAAAGTGACTTCAAATGTGAGGTGGTCCCTAAAAAAAATGGTTTTGTAAATTTTGTTGTAAAAATGAGAAATCGCTGGTCAACTTTTAACCCTTATAACTTCCTAACAAAAAAAAATTTTGCTTCCAAAATTGTGCTGATGTAAAGTAGACATGTGGGAAATGTTATTTAGTAACTATTTTGTGTCACATAACTCTCTAGTTTAACAGAATAAAAATTCAAAATTTGAAAATTGCGAAATTTTCAAAATTTTCGCCAAATTTCTGATTTTTTCACAAATAAACGCAAAAATTATCGACCTAAATTTACCACTAACATGAAGCCCAATATGTCACGAAAAAACAATCTCAGAATCGCTAGGATGCGTTGAAGCGTTCCAGAGTTATTACCTCATAAAGGGACACTGGTCAGAATTGCAAAAAATGGCCAGGTCATTAAGGTCAAAATAGGCTGGGTCATGAAGGGGTTAAACTTCTTCATTTTGCGGATCCGTCAAAAAAACCCGGATGGGTGTCATCCGTTGTCATCAGTTCAACAACGGATCCGGCATCCGTCCTTTTGGCGGATTTTGACTGATGCAAAAAACTGAAGTGTGAAAGAGGCCTTACAAAAAAACAGGCTGTGTCATCTGTCTACAGCGCAGTATTCCCCAACAATGCAGAGCTGCGGTTTTTGCAGCGTCACCGGCCGCGGTGCTGCCCGCACCTGTAGGAAGACGGTGTCCCGCACGGTCAGCGCCAGCTCCCGGATCCCCAGCTTACAGCGCACGTCCCGGCTCTGAGTCCCGGGGGGCACCTGCACTTCTATGTACACCTCCTCCATTGTCTGGTACCAGCAGCCCCACGGAGTCTTGCACGGCACCACCCCGCTCCGCTCCTCGAAATTCACCGACATGCCCTGCAAGTCAGCGCACGAAAAGCTGCTGTGCGCAATGCGCATGCGCACTACCCGTTGAACCATCAAACGAACCGAGAATCACGTGACACACGATCTATACCAAATGGCCATTATACGTTTATGTAGGATGCACCATATTATACACTGAGGGGAAGATGCCCTCTCTCTAACACTGCGGTTTATTACTATTGGTTAATAAAGATGTCTGTCATGGCCCCAACCAATAGAAGCGCGAATTTTCGGACTAATCCAAACGAAAACACGCCCCAGAGATTTCACTTCCCGCCACGCCCCCTGAGGCGCATCAATCTACATCCACTCAATGGTCTAACCTCTAACGTGTGATTGGACGGCTGATAGACACTCCTGGTTGGTTGCAGCGCCCGTTGCTGGTCGGGAGTAACTCCGCTATTGGTGGGCTGTTCTCTGCGCTGTTTTTAAAGAGGAGATAGGAGGAAAGTCGGTAATTGCTGGTTGTTGTGCTGCTGGCCGGTGCCGGAACCGTGAACATGTCTTTTCCCAAGGCGCCTCTGAAGAGGTTTAACGAGCACGTCGGTATGTGCGGGCGGAGGACTCTGCTATCCTGTGTGCCATGTTCTGGTGCCGCAATGCCAGGCTGTGTCGGTGTATGCTGGGGTTGGCAGAGCCGGGCACTGCTGCGGGTGACGGGCACACGGAGATGGCAGCGGGGCGCTCGGCTCTTCTGCTGTGGATCCTCAACCCATACCTGCCCAGAACTGTAATCTGTAAGCGAGATTAGGAGTCCAGGAGGGAGGGATTATATGTGCCCAGAGGTGGGAAGGAAGAAGGGGGTCCTGGGCTGGGGGGGGGGGGGAGAAGGTGGTCCTGGGCTGGGGGGGGGGGGAGAAGGTGGTCCTGGGCTGGGGGGGGGGAGAGAAGGTGGTCCTGGGCTGGGGGGGGGGAGAGAAGGTGGTCCTGGGCTGGGGGGGGGAGAGAAGGTGGTCCTGGGCTGGGGGGGGAGAGAAGGTGGTCCTGGGCTGGGGGGGGGGGAGAGAAAGTGGTCCTGGGCTGTAGCTGGGGGGGGGGAGAGAAAGTGGTCCTGGGCTGGGGGGGGGGGAGAGAAAGTGGTCCTGGGCTGTAGCTGGGGGGGGGGGAGAGAAAGTGGTCCTGGGCTGTAGCTGGGGGGGGGGGGAGACAAGGTGGTCCTGGGCTGTAGCTGGGGGGGGGGGGGGGGAGACAAGGTGGTCCTGGGCTGTAGCTGGGGGGGGGGGGGGGAGAGAAGGTGGTCCTGGGCTGTAGCTGGGGGGGAGAGAAGGTGGTCCTGGGCTGTAGCTGGGGGGGAGAGAAGGTGGTCCTGGGCTGTAGCTGGGGGGGAGAGAAGGTGGTCCTGGGCTGTAGCTGGAGGGGGGGGGGGAGAGAAGGTGGTCCTGGGCTGTAGCTGGAGGGGGGGGGGGAGAGAAGGTGGTCCTGGGCTGTAGCTGGAGGTGGGGGGGGAGAGAAGGTGGTCCTGGGCTGTAGCTGGGGGGGGGGGGAGAGAAGGTGGTCCTGGGCTGTAGCTGGGGGGGGGGAGAGAAGGTGGTCCCGGGCTGTGGGGGGGAGAAGGTGGTCCCGGGCTGTGGGGGGGAGAAGGTGGTCCCGGGCTGTAGCTGGGTGGGGGGGGGAAGGTGGTCCTGGGCTGTGGGGGGGAGAAGGTGGTCCCGGGCTGTAGCTGGGTGGGGGGAGAAGGTGGTCCTGGGCTGTGGGGGGGAGAAGGTGGTCCCGGGCTGTAGCTGGGTGGGGGGAGAAGGTGGTCCTGTGAGGGGGGGAGGTGGTCCTGGGCTGTGGGGGGGGGGAGGTGGTCCTGGGCTGTGGGGGGGAGAAGGTGGTCCCGGGCTGTGGGGGGGAGAAGGTGGTCCCGGGCTGTGGGGGGGAGAAGGTGGTCCCGCGCTGTGGGGGGGAGAAGGTGGTCCCGGGCTGTAGCTGGGTGGGGGGGGGGGGGAAGGTGGTCCTGGGCTGTGGGGGGGAGAAGGTGGTCCCGGGCTGTAGCTGGGTGGGGGGAGAAGGTGGTCCTGTGGGGGGGGGAGGTGGTCCTGGGCTGTGGGGGGGAGAAGGTGGTCCCGGGCTGTAGCTGGGTGGGGGGGAGGAGGTGGTCCCGGGCTGTAGCTGGTTGGGGGGGAGGAGGCCCTAGCCTGCCGCTGGCAGGGTTGGGGGTGTCCCTGGACTGCTGTTGGAGGGTGGGGGGGATGAAGGTAGCCCTAGGCCACGTTTTTTTTTTTTTTTTTCTCCTTCCTTCAAAGCTACAACAAGGAGTCCATCATTAGCTTCTTGATTTCTGCCCCTACTTTATGTTGCTCTCACAATGGGCAATATAAACCTCATGAGACTTCCTTAGAGTATTTGATCTAAGCTGTCCTGTGCTGGTTGCGTCAGTATTTTTCAGGAAGCAGCGGAGAGAGATGGAATAGCTCCATAGAGCACGCTAGCTATATGCTGAAGGGTCGGTGGGTCTGGCATATTTGTGCTCTTGTACTCGTTCATACTCTTTGGTGCCTGCCATAGATGAGCGCTGTACTGTGGGCTCTCTGGCAGTCCTGTAGAGAATGAATGAAGCAGAGGTGAGCGTGCTTTACCTTCATTGGTTTCCTGGTGGTGATCTCCTTGGAATCAGCTGTACACTGTGAGGGAAGAGCTCGTATCAGGAGAATGGCAACAGATGAGTCCATTTAAAGCTTTATTTAAAGGGATTTTCTTGTAAGTCTGCATTCACTATGTATATACTGTACAGACTTTTGAATCCTTACAGAATCTGCACCCTGTCGGGACCCTCCCGGTATTACCAGTGAGACCGGCCATTCACGTGATCACAAGTATGTGGTTTGCATTCGTGCAATCACGTGTCCACTAGACCTGCTTGGCCTTGCTCAATACAAGTGAATTGCCCATGACTTCCCACTCTCACCAGCAATACTGCAGGACCCTGACAGTGTGTGGTGTGCATGCTGTATAGAGACTACGAAGTCTGGGCAGACCCTTCAATAACCTCAAAATACCCCTTCACAAGACCTCTTGGTTTGGCCATTTTGAAATGACTGTTTTCCCTTCTTTATGGGGAGTGTGGCTGTGTCTGACAGCCGGCTTCCAGACCTGACGGCTGCACAATCTCCTGTAAGCTGCTGAACATCAGGGCAGAGGACAGTACAGACTTAAGGACATCTAGTTGATGGGGGACCTGGATGTAGTTGAAGGATTTGTTCTTCCACGGATCCACCAGCGACTCCGCCACTGCTCCTGTTTTCTGGCGCTGATGTGTTGAGAGCTTGGCAGCCAATCAGCAGCTCTATAGGGAGCGTTCTTTCTATACTGAGAACCTTTGAGCTCGCTGGCTGCCGATGTGAGGTCTGTGCCATAGTTGTCGACAGTCAGTCTGTGAGTTCAGCGGCTCTGCCTTCTTCAGAGCTGTTGATTGGCTGCCGCACTCTCATTGTGATGTCTGCGCCACAGCCAATGCCACACATGAGGAGCAGAGGCGTAGGTCGACTAGGGGAAGGTGAATAAAGAGCTGTTTCTTTATAGTCTGCAGCCTGGGACATTCAAGGGGATCTATCCTTTTAAACGTATACATTTTATAGCCTATGGCTAATGCATTGCTGCGACATGCTATATAGTGACTAGTCACCTCTGTCCAAGCTTCAAGTGTTGAAACGTATGGATAGAATAGGCCACCAATGCCTGACTTGTTCAACCCATCTGTGGCACATGAGTGCTGCTGCTTTGTTTGCACTGCTCCATCTAGCTGCACTGCGGGGTATTGCACCGCTGGCTCAATAATGCAAATCTTTACTGTCAGGAAGGCTTCTGACGTATCTGTTGTATCCATCGCAAAACGTTGGGACCTTGGCATACAAGTTGTAAATGTGGGCAGAAATGAGGTGTACTGCATCATACAGTAAAGGCAAATCTATACAGTTAATGTATGCATTTTATTTAAAGGCTGTACCCCGGCTCCAGGATCCTATGATGTCAAGGTGACTGACGGCCTCAAGGGACCAGTATCGTTTGAAAAATCCCAGCGGTTTAGAGCAAAGAAAGGTTGGTAATTCAGATCACTTGCCTGCGTATGCTGCTGTACGTAGGGGCCAAGAGCCGCTGCATTACTAATTTAAAAGCATCTAAAAAGTTGTGCGGTGTTATCTAGTGGATACCGGCTAGCTATGATCCGGCTTCGATCTAGAGCGCAATTCCCAGCCCCCGCACTGGTGCCTGCCAGCCGCTGTATGTCTGTGTACTGGGTGTATGGGGGCCGTCGGCACCTTTCACGGTTTCTAGTGGTATTTGTGCTGGAGATGCATCTCCTGGACATAATGGTCTGGAACTAGGATCAGGAATGTATGTGCCATGGTTTACTTGGAGTACAGGTGAGATTTCTTATTAAATACTATAGGTATGCAGGCTTTTCTAGAATTCTGCAATAAATTCCTATAAAACGTTCCCCTTTACCATTCAGACTCGTGTGCGGACAGTCAGAGTGTGGACCGAGATGACGAGCCTACGTCCCCAGCACGGCTTCGCAAGCACACGTCTCTTGGTTCAACGGTAAGTGAAGAATTCTCTCCAGCCGGACAGGACAGTGCCCTCACCCGACGCCTGTCACGGGTGTCCCGATGGGTGCATCGGATGACCGGCTCCCATGCCAATGTGCTGTTAATGCCACTGTCTAACGGTGGTATTTAACAGGTTAATAATAGTGCTCCATGCCACCTGCTGATAGTGGCGGTGTTCCAGCCAGCACTTGCTTTCACCTGCTGAGTATGGGGCGAGCTCTCCCCATGAGCCTGCTCCATAGAACCGCTTCCGACTTGCACTGTACATGTACGATGGATGTCTGTAAGGGGTTAAGGAGCTTGGCTCAGTTATTGCTGTGCCCTCTAGTGACCGATACTTTACCAAGCAACTGGAGCAAAGCTAATACGGGGCCCGTGTTTTAAAAAAAAAAAAAAGGAATTAAAGGGTTTTTCAATACACCTTGGAACAATAATTTCTATAATTGGAAAAGTATACAGACATCACACAAACGATTGTTTTTTTTTTTTAATTTTTTTTTAGCAAACCTGTCACCTCTTTTGGCTGCTATAAGCGGCGGCCGCTGCCTTTTAGGGCCTATCTACAGCATTCGATAATGCTGTAGATAAGCCCCCGATCTAACCTGAAAGATCAGAAAAATAAGTCTTATTATACTCACCCGTGGGGCGGTCCGGTCCAATGGGTGTCGCAGGTTTGGTGCCTCCCATCTTCTTGCAACGCCACCCTCCTGTTGCTTCATGTCTCCCCGGCATCGCGCTCCTGCACAGCCGTACTGATCTGCCCTGTTGAGGGCAGAGCAAATTCCTGTAGTGCACAGGCGCTGGGTCTCTGACCTTTTCCGGCGCCTTCGCACTGCATGCAGTACTTTACTCTGCCCTCAACAGTCCAGATAAGTACAGCTGTGCAGGAGTGCGATGCCTGGGAGCCGTGAAGCAACAGGAGGGCGGTGTCGCAAGAAGATGGGAGGACCCGGACCTACAACACCCATCGGACTGGACCGCCCCGGGTGTGTATAATAAACTTTTTTCCTGTCTTTCAGGTCGGACCGGGGGCTTATTTACAGCATTATAGAATGCTGTAGATATGCCCTGAAAGGCAGCGGCCGAATCTTATAGTGGGCCAAAAGTGGTGACAGGTGCACTTTAAGTAAAATGTTATTTAAAATCTGGCAGGGAAATGTCTTCTCACCAAAAGAATTGTCAGCAATCCCAAGATGTAATGTCTGTATACTCTTTTGCTTCCTCCCCTGCCCAGGAGATGTGGTATGATCAGACACAGACAATACACAGCAGGGACACATTTATAAGATTATATCAGCACAGGAAGAGTGTATTTAAACACATCCAATTGTGGAAATTATCAATCAGAATGACATTTGAAGGCATGCCCTGTCAATAGAGCGGGTCGGAAAAGAAGTTGTTGCTCTGACATCAGCAGAGGCAGCTGAATTCCCGGCATCCGTTCCTGTACTGACCACAATGTTTGGCACCGGACTGTTTTAACAGATCCGTCAAAGGAAAAATTTTAAAGGAACTGCTGCCAGAGAATTTTTTTCAGCCGCCAGAATTAGCGGCCGAGGCAAATCCTCCGGGCATGCGTAATGTAAAATGCGGATCCGAATGCCAAAATTTTGGCGGATACGCAAAAAACGGATCTAACGGATGGCCATCCATCAAGATCCGCCAGTAATGCAACTCAATGGGGAAAAAAAAAACAGATCCGCCAAGCAAAATGGCGGATCCGTTTTTTTGCAAAACGGTGGATTTTGACTGATGGTAAAATACGGATGTGTGAAACTGGCCTTACCGGTAAGTAATTAGCATTTTTCCTTGACTGGTCAAGATGGTGAATCTGTAATTGACACCATGTTTTTCACAGCCAAACCTGAGACAGAAACCTGAGCGGGACACCGAATTCATCCGGGAGACGAAGAAACAGAAGGACATGGAAAAAGAGGTGACAGCACTATGATGCGATATCATTTATCCTCTTTCTGTGTATTTGCCTTTATTCAGCCTGGCTGCACACGTCTAGTTGGAATGTGGATGGGTGTAGGCATATCGCATACTTGCCGCCATATGACTGCTTGGTCTCGCCACTGTCGCTAGTGATACAGTGCACGATGTGAGGATTCATAACCCTACAGACACGGACTGGAGACTTTCATGAAAAACCTGGACGACCCCTTCTAAAGTGATGTCTGGAACTAAACAACTGATGACCAATCTGTGAGGTGGATGAATGAAATGAGATCGGCGTGGCTCTGACACCCCACTTAAATGTGGGAGTAACCTCAGTACTTGGCAGCAGACACTAAACGGTGTATTGTGCTGTGGTCTTCTGCCCCATACATCACTAATATCCAGCAATGGGACAGCTGACTTCAGTTGATCAGTGTTGGAACGCCACCGATCTCATTTATGACCTGTCCTAGAGATGATTGTCAATTGCTCAGTCTATTCAAGAAGCGCATTTACCTCCTGGTCAGTGCAGATGTGGTACTGTCCAACCCATTGTTTGGTGGCTGATCTGAGCCTTGTAACAGATAATTGGCAAAGCCTGAGAATGTCGCATTTAGCAGTTGTTCCTCTGCAAAATCCCCAAATTATTGAAGTGCTGTTTAATTTGGCCTCACCCTTATAACTCTCCTGGAGTCCATGCTTTAACCCCTTAATGTCCAATGACTGACACAGTCCGTCATCAGACATCTCCCCTGCTTTGATGAGGGCTCCGGCGCTGAGCCCGCATCAAAGCCGGAACATGTCAGCTGTTATGAACAGCTGACATGTGCCTGCGATAGGCGTGAGCGGAATCGCTGTTCGCCCGCGCCTATTAACTAGTTAAATCCTGCTGTCAAAGCTGACAGCGGGCATTTAAATAGCATTTCCGGCCGCTGGGCTGGAAATGACGTCATCGCCGACCCCCGTCACGTGATCGGGGGTCGGCGTCATGTTTCCTGGACAACCAGAGGTCTCTGAGACCTCTATGGTTGTTCCAGGCATATGGCTTTCAGTGCCGACCACCACCGGCTCATCGCCCTTATGTAGTAGAGCCGATCGGGCTGCGCATGCTTCTAGCCTCCTATGGAAACTATTGAAGCATGCCAAAAGTAAAAAAAAAAAATTAAAAAAACCTAAAAGTTCAAATCACCCCCCTTTCGCCCCAATCAAAATAAAACCGTAAAAAAAAAAACCCATGTACACATTTAGTATCGCCGCGTTCAGAATCGACCGATCTATCAATAAAAAAAAAGCATTAACCCGATTGCTAAACGGCGTACTGAGAAAAAAAAATTCAACTCCAGAATTACGTTTTTTTTTTGGTCGCCAAGACATTGCATTAAAATGCAATAACGGGCGATCAAAAGAACGTATCTGCACAAAAGTGGTGTCATTAAAAACGTCAGCCTGGCACAGAAAAAATAAGCCCTCACCCGACCCCAGATCATGAAAAATGGAGACGCTACGGGTCTCGGAAAATTGCGCAAATTTTTTTTTTTTTTTTTTTTTTTTTAGCAAACTTTGGAATTTTTTTTTCACCACTTAGATAAGAGGACATAGACATGTTTGGTGTCTATGAACTCGTAATGACCTGGAGAATAATAATGGCAGGTCAGTTTTAGCATTTAGTGAACCTAGCAAAAAAGCCAAGCAAAAAACAAGTGTGGGATTGCACTTTTTTGGCAATTTCACCGCACTTGGAATTTTTTTCCCGTTTTCGAGTACACGACATGGTAAAACCAATGGTGTCATTTAAAAGTACAACTTGTCCCGCAAAAAATAAGCCCTCACATGGCCATATAGACGGAAAAATAAAAGTTATGGCTCTGGAAAGAAGGGGAGGGAAAAATGAAAATGCAAAACCAAAAATACCCCTGGTCATTAAGGGGTTAAAGGAAAGGTTCCTTGATTTTTAGGTTTATTACATATTGGTACAAAATTACCATAAATGCACTGCTTTTAACTCTTCTCCACTTTTTTTTTTCTTAACATGCAGCTATGACCTATAGGGGAAGGAATTTTTTTCCCTATGGAGAAAATTGGCTTCTACTCTGTGGGTTTTTGCCTTCCCCAGGATCAACAATGCAGAACAGCTGCACTAAAAATAGGCTGAACTAGATGGACATAAGGTCTTCCTTCAGCCTTCAAAACTATGTTACTATGACCTGAGCCTTATATCTAGTCTCATTATGTGATACAGTGCATGCCCTGTATCTAAGCCCAGCGCGCAATGAAGTCTGCAGCACCATCTAACCCCCATGTGTGATGCTGATCGTAGCACCTACTGACAGAATTGGTGCTGACGGCAGTGTTCAGTGTCACTGTCCACATCTCGATATCACTTTGCAGTCACCAACAATATGGCTCCACACCGTGATCTTAAACTTCATCCTCCCTTATCCTTTAGCAATCCCCCCCCCCCACAAGGGAGTGGTGTGGTGACATCACACGTGAGCAGACCACGCCCACTTTTACTGCAGTCGTAATGCGAGCAAGTGGTACAAATTTCAGCCGCTGCTCCCTGTAGTTTTACAAGTGAAACATGTCAAAACTTTAATTTACTTTACTCCATTAAAAACAAATATAAATGTTTTAATTTTTGTGTTAACACTTTACACTTTATATAGTATAATTTCTACATTTTCAACCCTCACCCATCGTTTAGATCCGTGCTCTCTTAAAGGAGCGTGCTGAACAGGATAAGAGACTTCAACTTTTGGAGGAAGAACTCAAAAAGACGGAGCTTAAACTGGTCACCGCTGTGCGAGAAAAATCTTCCCTAGCTGCAAGCATCGCATCCTTGGAAAGGCAAACTGCCGACTTGAACAAGGCAAACGACCTGTTAAAAACTAAGGTAAAGGCTGTGTTCACACACTGCGTTTTTATGCAATTTTTCAGCCACATTTCACAGTACCTGCAAAATCTGAGACTTCAGAAGTCTCATGCACACTTTTTTTTTGACTGGTTTATGGTTTCGACCATGGCTAAACTGGTGGCTGTTATGAGTGCGGCAGCTTGGTTTAGTGGCACTCTAACCACCTTCCTCCGAGGGACGTGATTTGACGTCTGCCTTGTACTACACAAGACTTTAACATTGCTAAAATGGAAGGGTGTGCAGACAGCAATCAATGAGCCTGTGAATAACTTATGTTCTCCCACTTCTAGTTTTCTGATGACGGCTCAAAGCGAAAAATTACCAGTCTATGTGCTGAGCTAATGGAAGCAAAAACTAAAGTGGATGCAAAAGACAAGGTTTGTGTTTGTACGTTGCCTCCTTCCCTGGGTCAGACCTGAATACGTGACTTGTCCTAGTCGCATCGCATTCTGGTTCTATTTCATATAACGTACCTAATTTTAAAGGGATATTCCATTCTCCGTAAGTAGTGGCATATTGCAGGGTGCTGCTGCACCGTGGGCCAGTTCATGGGTCCCTGCTTATTTTGGAAGCTTTAGGCCACGTTCCCATAATGAGCTTTTGATGTTGCAGATTTTCTGCTCCAATTACTTAATATACATAAGTGCAGAAATTCTTTTTTTCTTTTTTCCAAAAATGCACAACATAAGTCACCAAAAACTCACTGTGGGAACGTGGCCTTACTGTGCATGAACTGCTGTGTAGCGTTGACCTCTCCATATTTAGGATCATTGCTGATCCTAGAGGTCAGGTGTTTCAGGGATGATTATGCAATAGCATGTTTTAGCATTGAAGGGGTTGTCCACTACTTGGACTTCAGCTTGCACTGGCGGCCTGTAGTAAATGCCTACAATGGTGTCCTTTCCATTGTTCTGTCCTTGTATTCTTACCCAAACAGTTTCCACAGAACTCTCAGTCTCTGAAGCGTCAATCTCTGTGCAGATATACGCGTTTCGAACATACAATGCGACACCCCCTCCTCGTTTATCAAGTCTGTTTCTTGCAAATAAGTTGTATCCTTCTAGTCTTGTATTCCAATCATGTGTATTGTCCCACCAAGTTTCAGTGATTCCAATGACATCATATTTCTTTTCCTGTGTTAGTAGTTCCAATTCTCCTTGTTTGTTGCCCATGCTTTGTGCATTAGTATAGAAACATTTTAGTTTGTGATTGGTTTCTCTTTCTCCATTTGCATAAAGGGACTGAAACTGAACAGAATGAACTCCAAGCGGTCTACATGAATAAATGACTGGAAGTGACCAGCTGCAGGGAGAATATAACTTTTATTTTCTCACTGCAGCTCCAGTTATAGTAAGCAGACAGGAGTTCAAGGAAACCAGTCACCGGGAAAAAATAAAAACCCTGCAGATATGGGATTAGTCACATTACTAACCTGCCCAGCGCCCACATTTAAGGCCCCGTCACAGCGAGATCGCTGTGTGTGACGGGGCCTTAAGTGTGGGCGCTGGGCAGGTTAGTAATGTGACTAATCCCATATCTGCAGGGCTTTTATTTTTTCCCGGTGACTGGTTTCCTTGAACTCCTGTCTGCTTACTATAACTGCAGCTGCAGTGAGAAAATAAAGTTATATTCTCCCTGCAGCTGGTCACTTCCAGTCATTGTGGTGGGGGCAGTGCACGAAGTTGCAAGACGTGCTTTAAATGCCTTTTTGCCTGCAGATAAGCCTTGTATCTGCAGGTAAAAGGCATTTCTGGATCTGATGGCTTTTTTTTTTTTTTTATATAGGGAGCCAGTCATCTGGTTTCTCTTAATCGCTGTGTTCCTACTTGAAGGGAATCTGTCACCAGGTTCATGAGATGTAATCGGAGCAGCTTGAGGGCACCATGACATGTCACTTACTAAACTGCTGGTTGGTGTGTCAATAACCTATTTTCCTAGAAGGAAATGGGCTGGTTGTCTTAAGTCATATAGTTCTTCTATGTATCCCCTCCCCCATCTGATTGGCAGAAAACCACCAGTCGTGTGTGTCTGTATGTCGGGGGGGTGTTGTGAACTCATTTTCTGGTCTGCCTCTGGTTTCTGGCGAGGGAGCTGGTTGTGCTGACAGAGGAGTTGAGTTCTCTTTCTGGCCTCCCTTTGGTGGTGGCAGGAGGTAATGAAGCTGATCTAATTAACAGAGACCTGCCACCTGATGTTGATGAGGATTGGACATCTGGAGTCTCAGACTGGATTTAAGACAGCCGACTCCCTATTCCCATGCTGGTGATTTTTTTCCTGCCTCCTGAGGTCTTAGTTTCCAGCTCAGTTCCTGCCTTCTCAAGCTAAGTTAGGCCTGTTTCACACTTCCGTTTTTTCAAATCCGTCAAAATCCGTTGGTTTCCGTAAAAAAACGGATCCGCCATTTTTTTCAGGATCCGTTTTTTTTGTTCCATAGACTTCCATTAGCGGTTACCGCGGATCCGTCAAAAAAACGGATCCGTTTTTAAAAAACGGATCCGTTTGCATCAGTTTCCGTCAAAAAAACGGAAACGGATCCGTTTGGCGGACACAAAAACGGAAGTGTGAAACAGGCCTTATTCTCTGCTTATGTTCACATTTGATTTGGTTTGGTGTATTCAGTTTTTTGTGTGGTCAGCCAGCCCTGGCTGGGGCTCTGCTGAATTTCCACTCTTGTCATTTTATGTGCTAGTTTGCTTTTTGTCCCTTATTAGATTGGCCTCTTTTTGCTCTGTTCTCAGAATATGCCAGAGTGCTGATATAGTGGGAGAAGTCTAGTGACTTCAGGTTATTTTTTGCTATCAGAAGTGTTGGACATTTTTGCTGGTTTTTTTGGCGTGATTGCAGACAGTATCTTTCCTTTCCTGTCCTTTCTAGTTAGTTTGGGCCCCATCTTTTGCTCAGCCTATTTTCCTACCTGTTTGTGCTTTCATCTTGTCTCACCGTCAATACATGTGTTGGGGCTGTCTGTTATGAATGGGTCACCGAGGAGAAAAAAAGCAAAACAAGCTAAGCCACAGAAAACCAGAGTGGTCGGTAACTATGCAGATTGCAGATCCCTGATCTTACCGCACAACTAGCAGTAGCCGTGGAGCGTGCCTACGATGAACCTAGACGCCTCGTCACGGCCGGAGGACTACATAAGCCTAAAGCAAGAAAAGGGAAAACTAACTGCCCCAGAGCAGACCTCAATACACATGTATTGACGGTGAAACAAGATGAAGGCACAAACACAGGCAGGAAAATAGGCTGAGCAAATGATGGGGCCCAAACTAACTAGACAGGAAAGGGAAGACACTATCTGCAACCTGCAAAAAACCCTACAAAAATAATGTCCAAAACTTCTGATAGCAAAATTAACCCTGAAGTTACTAGACTTCTCCCACTATATCAGCACTCTGAAATATTCTGAGACAGAGCAATAAGAGACCGAACTAGTAAGGGACAAAAAGTCAATAGGCAAAATACTGATAAATAAGAGTGGAAATTCAGCTCAGCCCCCCGCCGGGGCTGGCAGACCACACAAAAAACTGAATAGGCCAACAAAATCAAGTGTGAACATTAGCAGAAAAACTTAGCTTCAGATGACTGGAACAGAGCTGAAAACCAAGAGCTGACAAGCCAGAAGGAATCACCAGCAACTGAATAGGGTGTCGGCTGACTTAAATCTAATCTGAGAATCCTGAGATCCAATCGTCATCCTCATTCTCAGGTGGCAGATCTCCACCGATCAAACCAGCCACACCACCTCCTGTCACCACTAGAGGGAGTCCAGAAGGGGAACTCACAACTGGTGAACCAGAGAATGAAATCACAACAGCTGTCTATTCCTTTGGGGTCTGCTCTGGGGCAGTTTAGTTCTCCCCTTTTCTTGCTTTAGGCTTATTTAGTCCTCCGGCTGTGACGAGGCATGTAGAATCATCGCAGGTACGCTCCGCGGCTGCTGTTAGATGTGTGGTTAGGATCAGGGGTCTGCAATCTGTGTAGTTACCAACCTCTCTGGTGTTCTGTGACTTGGCTTGGTCTTGTTTTCCTCCTCGGTGACCCATTCATAACAGGGGTGGTATGCAGAAGAGGAAATGGGGATTTTTTTTTTCTTTAAATCAAAATGACAGCAAGTGGTTCAGTATGTGATGTATCACTGGAATCAGGGTCTTGGCCCCTACATCATGTTGGTCTCAGATTACACTGCAATATACTGGTGACAAATTCCCTTTAATCCCTGCAGCAAAGTATACATGATCCACCTCCCTAAAGGGGCAGAATTATCTATTAAGAGAGTCTGAGGACAGTCCCGGACCACCCATCAGTCCCAGAAAATCCAATGACTTTTAAAGGTTTTTATTTATTTTTTTTTTTTTTAGGAAATTAATGTTGTTCAGGCAAATCTAGGAGGCCAAATCCAGATGCTGCAGGCAATCTTGGCGGAGTCCAAGGCTGATATGGAGTCTCTGAAAGAAAAGAATGCACTTCTAGGTACGTGTGACTTGATGCACCTGTTACTATACTGTTGTATAGGGGGTGCCACTGACGGGCCTGTTCCTGTTGTACAGCTCTCCATATCTGTAGGGCAGCAGTAGCCACATCACCTGCAACTTGGATTCAAACAAACTGTGCCACTGAGAACTAACTAGTGTGTACAGTCCCCTTCTGATGGGTACACATGGGATGGCTGTGGCCTCCATGCCGGCTGCTTATCTTCCCAGTCACTTATCAAGAGCAACTGGAGGACCCTGTACACACTGTACGATTGGCGGAATTTGCTTACGTCTAATGTGTACGGAGTTCATACAATTGTGGCACCCCTGACACCACTGCAATTTTGTCAGATAATACTCAGTTTATTCAATCGCCATGACAGCACCCCGAGAGAGGGGATCCACCCTTCAGGGACAGGAAACCTACAGACATAAAAAGGGTGGCCCTCTCTCCCGCTTCACTTGGTTTCCTGTCCCTGACAGGGGATCCCTGCAGACATACCGTAAGCTGGAATCGTGGAAGACCCAGGCCTGGTGGCGGACTCAGGCAGCGGGGGTCCCCTGCCTCGGCCTGACCAGGGCCATGGAAGCACCGCACGGCAGGGGAACTGTCGGTGCAGGTGATGCAACTGTAGGTGGCCTCCAGGGGAGAGTGTCCACTACAGGAGAGCCAGTGCCGGTACTGGGTGAGTAGGCTGGCTCCCTCTTTCTCCTCAGAGGGGCGGACGCTGTCCTTCCTGCTCGGTGAAGCCCGGGTACGTCAGCGCCGTTGCCTACTTCCACTTCAGGGGGAGGCCGAGGGCGTGCGGGCGCGGACTGATGACGCGGCCTGGTTGCGCCGTGTGATGCGCCGGTCAAGCGCTACAGGCCGCGGCCCTGGCATCACAGGTGCGCGTCTCTGGGGGGTCGGGCGGCGAGCACGTGTGCGGCGTCCTGGGGGCGTGCGCCGGCTGGGTGGGGGGGCGTCTCGCCGGCCCTGCCGGGGAGGGGGGGATGCTGGTTCACGAGGAAAAAAGAGACTACGCTGGTGGAAGACACCTGCGAGCACCAGAGGGGGCGGTGCCATGGCTATTTGAGGGCTTTGGTCACAGGGAGAGCTGCTTCTGGCCCTGTATCAGCCCATAATGGCGTCGCAGGAATAGCCAGAGCCTCTGGAGGAGACGCAGCCTCAGTCTTCAGAGAAACCGGAGCAGCGTTCTGGCAGCAGCCGTTCTGAGAAACACAGGTCTACTCAGAAGGCGAGACCTGAGAAATCCATGAGCCGTAAGTTTGGCGGCTCCGATGGACCCCCCGCAGAACCCGGTACCCTGGCTTACGACAGCACAGTAAGTGAGCCACGAGAAAGTTCAGTGGGTGATGATCTGTTCCCCTTATTTTCCCTCTCTCCCATTCTGCCAGGAGAAAAAGTGTTCGGGGAAAAGCAAACACAGACAGTGTGCCGAGTGCGGAGTCCCCCTCCCGGACGGTCAGGGAAGAAAACTCTGTAGACCCTGTATTAACCGCCTGGTCTCGGAAGAGACGGCTGACTTTTCCTCCAGTATAAGTCCTGGATCACACTTCCGCTTTTTTTAAATCCGTCGTTTTCCGTTAAACGGATCCGCCATGTTTTTGGCGGATCCGTTTTTTTCCCATAGACTTGCATTAGCGGCTACCGCGAATCCTTCAAAAAACGGATCCGGTAGCATCCGTTTGCGGCAAAAATCAAAAACTGATCCGTTTGGCGGACACAAAAAACGGATGTGTGAAACAGGCCTAAGGAAGATAGTCAGGCAGGAAGTCAGGGGTTCAGTTAGATCCCTATCTCTGGCAAAATCTAGGGGAAGGTCCCCTAGATCACTGGTCCTAGTCTCCGATAGTGACTCACAGGAGCTAAGATCAGATTCACCATGATCATCTTCCTCATCTGAAACCAGATCAGGACGTTCCTGTTTCCCACTGGAGCAGGTCAATGATCTGGTAAAAGCAGTAAATACTACAATGAGAATTGAGATAACCCCATCAGAGAAGTCAGTTCAGGACTCTATTTCGGGGTTTGGACCGAAAAAATCGAAGGTCATTCCCTCTGATAGTCAGTGCCCTTATCACAAGAGAATGGAAAAAACCTGAGAGGAAGGGCTCCCTACCTCTGGCCTTTAAAAGAAGGTATCCATTCGAAGAGACAGATTCAGCATCATGGAGCCCCAAAACTGGACGTGGCTATAGCAAAGGCTTGCAAAAATACTTCCCTTCCCTTTGAGGATCTGGGTAGTTTAAAAGACCCCCTGGATATGAAGGAGGATGCGTTCCTCAAGGGAACCTGGGAGACGTCAGCTGGAGCCCTTCGGCCAGCAATTGCGGCCACATGCACCGCCAGATCCTTAACGGTTTGGCTAGACCAGCTGGAAGAACAGATTAGGGATAAGGTCCCAAGACAGGACATTCTTTCCTCCCTCTACAGCTCAGGGAGCAGCGGACTTCCTCTCTGATGCTTCGGCGGATTCTGTGAAATTGGCAGCCAGATCCGCGGCCCTCTCCAATGCTGCCCGCAGGGCCTTGTGGCTTAAGTGTTGGCCAGGCGATATGCAGGCCAGATCTAAATTATGTAGCATCCCATGTGAAGGGATTTACTTGTCTGGCAAAGTTCTGGACGAACTGCTGGAAAAGGCAGGCGATAGCAAACGCTTCCCATATTTAGGTAGACTGCCTTTCAGAAGAGGCTCCTACAGAAGGTGGTTTGATCGAAGGAGATCTTCCAGAGAAGGACCCAGATATGACGCCAGGAGAAGAGGTAGGGGGTATATGTTTAACAACCCTCGAGACCGTAACGAGCCCAAATGACTGTCAGACCAGGTGGGAGGAAGGTTGCTGTCCTACCCGGCCTGGTCGCGTATCTCAAGTAGTCCTTGGAACCGGAGCATCATAAGAACAGAACTAAGATTTGAGTTCCAGCAGACTTCGGGTGACAAGTTTATCCTAACTCCCATCCATTCTTCGTCCACAAACCAGAAGGCGCTGGAGGCCGAGATCTACAATCTTCTCCAGAAAGGTGTATTGGTTAAAGTTCCTGAGCTACAAAGAAGTAAGGGGTTTTACTCCCCCCCCCCCCCCCCCCCCCCCCCCCCCTCTTTCTAGTCAAGAAGCTGGATGACTCTTATCGCACCATAATCAATCTCAAAGGCCTTAATAAATTTATTAAAACTATTCTTTCAAAATGGAGTCTGTAAAATCGGCGATTAAACTACTGTTCGGTGGATGCTTTATGGTAGTCCTAGACCTTAAAGACGCCTATTATCATGTCCTGATACATGCAGATCATCAGCAATTCCTAAGGGTAGCCATCTCATTGGGGGGAGAGATAAGCCATTTTCTGTATACAGCACTTCCCTTTGGGGTGGCAGTGGCACCCCAGGTCTTTACAAAATTAATGGCGGAGGTCATGGCCCATCTGCACGAGCAGGACATTGTAGTAATTCCCTGTCTAGATGATCTCCTGATTGTGGGGAACACTGAGTCTCATTGTGCCACCCAATTAGGGAAGGTAATAGCCAGCCTCCAAGATCTGGGTTGGATCATTAACTTTAAAAAATCACGACTACGACCCACGAAAGTACAACAGTTCCTAGGCCTTACCATAGACTCTGGTTTACAGGAGTGTCTGTTACCAGTGTCTAAAGTTCTGAAAACCCAGCATCAGATGCGTAGGGTGATAGATAATCCATCAGTTACCCTTAGAAGGAGCTATGTCACACTTAGGCTCTCTTACGGCATGCATCCCAGCAGTTCTCTGGGCACAATTCCACACAAGAACCCTACAGTGGGACATATTACACAACACCCATCAGCTGGAGGGTTGCCTCGAGGCTAGTCACCTTATCTAACGTTACTATTCAGTCCCTTCACTGGTGGTCCCTAAGTTCGAATCTGCGTAGAGGTGTTCCTTGGATTAACCGAATCTCCCGAATTCTAACCATGGATGCTAGCCCCAGGGGTTGGGGGGGCCCATATGGAGGGCAACTGGTTCCACGGAGTGTGGTCTCCCTCCGAACGAAGTTTCTCCTCTATCCTTAAAGAACTGCTAGCAGTAGAGCAGGCGGTAAATGCTTTCCTTGTGTCCTTACAGGTCGAACACGTCAGACTATTTTCAGACAACCAGGTAACTGTAGCCTAATTTAACCACCGGGGGGGAACCCGGTCCAGGCCCTTAATGGATGTAGCAAATCGCATTTTCCAGATCGCAGAGCTGCACCTCCTATCCCTCACAGCTCTACACATAAAGGGAAAACAAAATCTAACAGCCGACTTCTGTCGCAACAGGCTCAAACAGGGAGACTGGACACTAAAAAAAGGCCATCTTCGGACAGATTGTACACCGGTGGGGGCTTCCAGAGATAGACTTGTTCGCCAGGAGAAAGAACAGTCAACTTCCTCTGTTCTGCTCGCTGGATCCCAGAGAAAACCTGTACGCGGTGGACTCTTTCCTGGTTCGGTGGAGCTTCGGCCTAGCATATGCCTTCCCCCCTCTGAATTTGATTCCAATGGTGCTAAGGAAAATCTGAGAGGACAGGGCCAGTGTTATCTTGATAGCCCCATTCTGGCCCAGGAGGTCATGGTTTCCTTGGCTGAGGAAGATGTCTGTGTCCCAGCCATGGATTCTCCCCGAGCTCCCGGACCTTCTATCCCAGGGTCCAGTATACCACCCACGAGTCTCCAACTTACATCTAGCGGCATGGAGTTTGAGGGGGAGCTGTTAAGGGGGAGAGGGTTTTCCCGGGGGCTAGTCAATACCCTCCTCAAAGGTAGGAAAGTCTCCACAACAAATATCTATGCTAGAATCTGGAAAAGGTTTTTGGCAGTGTCAGGAGCAGAAGTTGGTCTGAGAATACGAATTGATCAGATTCTGGAATTTCTTCAGAAGGGGTTGGAGATGGGTCTAGCCACGAATACACTTAGAGTCCAGGTTTCGGCGCTAGGGGCCTTTTACAACTGTAACTTAGCGAGCAATTACTGGGTGGCAAGATTCATTAAAGCAGCAGCAAGATCCAGACCCATCATTAAAGACAGGCTGGTCCCATGGGACCTCAACTTAGTCTTATCAGCACTAACAGAGCCCCCCTTTGAACCTATTGATTCCATTCCCATAAAGATCCTGTCATTCAAAACTGCCCTGTTGGTTGCCCTAACATCGGCCAGGAGGGTTAGTGACCTGCAGGCCCGCTAGAATACCAACATACACCCAGTTTGGGGAAGATGGGGTCACCATAAAGCCAGATCCCTTATATCTACCCAAAGTTGCCTCGAAATTCCACAGGCTTCAAGAAATAGTCCTACCATCCTTCTACCCGAACCCTTCTAACCTGACCGAGCAGAAGCTCCATTCACTTGATGTGAGACGGTGCCTTCATAGTTACATTTCGGCCACGGAGCCATGGAAAAGGGACAATGCTCTATTTGTATCTTTTCAGGGAGCTAGAAAAGGACTTAGTGTCCAAGAACACCCTAGCTAGGTGGATTAGGGAGGCTTTCTCTTTTGCTTATACAGCAGGTGGGCTGGAGGTTCCGGAAGGCATAAGAGCGCACTCTACTCGGGCCATGGTGACATCTTGGGCGGAGAGATCGGAAGTATCCATCGAGGACATATGTAAGGCGGCCACTTGGTCCTCTCCATCAACTTTTTTCAACCACTATAGACTAGATTTATGCGGGTCCGCCGACCTCACGTTCGGGAGAAAGGTGCTTGAGGCAGCTATCCCTCCCTAGAGTTCTCATCTCTGTAAATCTCGTGGTGCTGTCATGGCGACTGAATAAATGCTCAGCTACTTACCTGTAGTGGTGTTTTTCAGGAGCCCATGACAGCACCTTCACATTCCCTCCCTCTGCTTTCACGTCTTGGATCAGCACCTTTACTTTGGTTAAAAATTTGTCACGGGAGTAAAGTATATTTAGTTTGACTGTGCATTTATGAATTGCTACTAACCAGGGAGGTCCTCTCATGCTCTGTAATCCAACTGAAGTGGGAGAGAGGGCCGCCCTTTTTATGTCTAGGTTTCCTGTCCCTGAAGGGCGGATCCTCTCTTGTGGCGCTGTCATGGGCTCCTGAAAAACATCGCTACCGGTAAGTAGCTGAGCATTTCTTCCTGAAAATGATTGCAGACACAAATTCTTTGGTATTATCTTCATTTAATTTGTCTTAAATGAAAAAACACAAAAGAGAATGAAGCAAAACATTGATCATTTCACACAAAACTCCAAAAATGGGCCAGACAAAAGTATTGGCACCCTCAGCCTAATACTTGGTTGCACAACCTTTAGCAAAAATAACTGCGACCAACCGCTTCCGGTAACCATCAATGAGTTTCTTACAATGCTCTGCTGGAATTTTAGACCATTCTTCTTTGGCAAACTGCTCCAGGTCCCTGATATTAGAAGGGTTTTTTCATTTAAGACAAATTAAATGAAGATAATACCAAAGAATTTGTGTTTGCAATCATTTTCAGGAAGAAACTGAGTATTATCTGACAGAATTGCAGGGGTGGGGTGTCAATACTTTTGGCCACAACTGTACATTACAGCCTTATGTACAGTCGGTGGGACGTAGCTGGTGACGCATACGTACAGTGCGATGTGTAATTAATGACAAATGTTCTTTTTATCTGCACTCCAGATGAGGGTCAACAAGAATCCGCTATGCATGCTAAATTCTTGGAGAAGGAGCTTGACCAAGCACAAGGTAACATCGCTGTACTGGTCGTAACGAAATTTTATTCGAATTGTGTTAAAGCCAAGCCACCAATTGTGTTCTTGGATCCACAAGTCATTGTGCTGCTGCTATTTAACATGGTGTCTTTATGACCCCACGGTGTTAAGAGGTATGTCACCAGGTTTTTATCACCTAATAGCATAGTGGTCCCTATTCCAGCGATGTATCGCTTGCTGTAGTTTTGATGAAATCAGGTTTATAAGCGGATTATCATTAGTGGACTAGTAAACCTACTGCCAGGTAGTCAATCATATTCATGATCTCTGTATAACCCTGCCTCCACCACCAATTGGCTGCTTTCTGCCAATCGGTGGGCTGAGCGGAGTTATACAGAGCTCAACATTCAGAGAACAGCTGGATCTGCAGAAAACTAGTTTTTATCAAAATGACAAGCTGCCCATCAAGCGACACATTGGGGTCTCTGCCCCTTCATTATGATGCACTCAGATGGGGCAAAGGAAATATGTCACCAGTTCTTTCTAAGTTATGGCCTAATTAAAAATGCAGTTACGGCCTTTGGTTCCCATGTCTGACTGATCACCTTGCTGAATTAGAAGCCAGAGTATGTTTGAAGACACATGGCAGCAGGTACAGCAATAATAGTCTAAAACTTCAACATCCCTTTTAGTAATGTGGTTAACATGGAGGCTCCTTATACATGACGTTCTTGGTGACCTCTGAGCAGTCACTATACTGTGCGGGCTCAGGAGCAGAGCCCGCTTTGTGCAGCACAGGACGTGGCTGTTACACAGCCTGCACCCGGAATAGCTGGAGCTGGCATCAGTCCAACCTCGTACATGCTGCTGTCAAGAAAGAATGCGGATTCTCAAACTAAATGGAAGTAGAACAGCACATACGGTAGAGGGAACAGTAGGGACATCTTACAGTATATTAGAAAGGCCAATTGCTTCTTGCATTAGATGCATCTAGAATTTAAAATCAGTGTTTGTTTCTGACCACCCCTGTAAGGCCGGCTTCACATTAGCGTTCCTCATAGCTGTGGAGGGCTGCGTAGTTCCTCTGTGAAGCTCCGCCCACTGCTGCACCTCCTCTGTTCAGCTCCACTTAAATCTGCATGCAGCCTGCGTACCTATCTTTAACATTGGGTACGCAGGCCGTGCGGATGTATGTGGATGCGTCCGCATGCATCTTTTTGACGATGCGGTGAACACACCGTGTTGCAATTTGTTTTGTTTGCAGCATTGTCAAAACGACGCATCCGGACGCATCCACATATATCCGCACGGCCTGCGTACCCAATGTTAAAGATAGGGTATGCAGGCCGCATGCTGACATAGGTGGAGCTGACCGGAGAAGGTGCAGCAATGGGCGGAGCATCACAAGGAAGTCCGCAGCCCTCCACAGCTCTGAGGAACGCTAATGTGAACCTAGCCTAAGACTACAGTCCCATGATGCGTATTTGCATTTTGCGATTGAAGTTTTACTGTAAACTGGGTTCCTTTCGTTTATATAGCAGTTCTTGGCATGTCACGCTTTACATAAAGTTGCTTTGTTTTTGATACTTTGACAAAACTTTGATAGCCATTGTAAAGCAGCAGCATTTCCGCCAGTGAATTTGGTGAGTGACCCAACAAAGTTAAATCAAACGTCCTTTATTGTCCAAAAACTGCACACATGAACCTGCTCGCCTCCGGATTGCAGCCGGGAACAGGTAAAGAAAGTCCAGTGCCGCGGACACTTTCACTCCCATAAGGTTGCCCACGTTGCTTGGTCTGTGTGAGTCACACAGCCATATATGTCCATAACACCTTCAGCTCTGCTACATGTGAACTCCTACCACAAGCTGACAAACCCAAACCTTTACTGCAGGTTTAAATGAAAACCAAGACCTAGACTGGAGGGAGAGATGCATCCCATAGATCTCTCCAAAATAAAAGCCCAGTACAGGTTTTTTTAAGCTGACTTATTTTGCATGGTAACTACAGCCGTGACACTGATTACAATGCACTCCAGCGATTCAATATGCTTCGAAGTACATTCTGGGGGATACATACGGTAACTGCCCTCGCATTATTCCCCTCACTTTCTCAGTTTACGGATGACATGCGTTTCTGTAGCAGAAAGGCGTATGGCTAGGCTTTGTCTTTTTTGAGGGTTTGGGTCAGTTCATCTGATGATTTTTTTTTTTTTTTTTATTATAATATTTTGTGAAGTAAACAACAAATGATACAATATAACTGAGAACTTCTGTGTGCATAACTATTCACCCCCTAAAGTCAGTACTTTGTAGAGCCTCCTTTTGGGGAAATTACAGCTGGAAGTCCCTGTGGATAAGTCTGAGCTTTCTACATTTTGCCACTGGAATTTTTTACTCATTTCTCAAGGCAATACTGTGCCAGCTCCTTCAAGTTAGATGGTTTTCTCTGGTGAACAGCAATCATCAAATCTGACCACAGATTCTCCATTGTTGCTTTCGCAGTATGCTTGGGGGCATTCTTTTGTTGGGAGGTGATCCTCTGTCCCAGTCTCAAATCACTGATAGACTGAAACAGGTTTTGTTCAAGAATATTCCTGTATTTCTTGATCACCCTTGACAGCACCATCAGAGGGGATCTGCCCTTCAAGGACAGGAGATTTGCAGGATAAAAAGGCGGTACCTCTCACTCGCATCAGTTGGTTTCCTGTCCTTGACAGAGGAAATTGTTAGCAGGGTCTGTGTACCTGAAGATTGAAGCCTGAAGACTTGGATGTTGGACTTTTTTCCCAAGCCTGGCTGGTTGGCTCAGGCAGTGATCCCTTCCCTGCCTTGGCCAATGCAGGGTCCCTGTGAGACCTAAACTGGAGGGAGTGGTCATCCCACTACCATCCCATAGATCTCCAAAAATAAAAGCCCAGTACAGGTTTTACTAAGCTGACTTATTTTGCATGGTGAACACAGCTGTGACACTGATTACAATGCACTCCAGCGGTTCAATATGCTACTAAGGACTCTCTCGTGTGCGGGTAGATGCAGCAGCATCACGCTGGTGATCTGCACATACATGCGCCTGGAGGTGTGCTCAGATGATGCGTGTACGAAAGACACAGGAGCCATCTGATGAGGAGCTTTTGAGGAGACCGGAAGCTGCCTGGAGAGGCATGTTGTCCCACATTTAGTTGCAGTAAGACCGCAGGGTGAGCGATTTCCCTGCTCCAGCCGTTCCCTCCAAGAAGATGAAGCAAAACCCTGAGCAGCAGGTGCTGCAGCAGCATGATGAAAAGCAGAAGTTGATTACTGCGGAGTATGGCAGCATCTGGTTAGATTGCCTAGAAGCCAAGTTGAAGGACAAAGCGGCTAGGGACAATATTTTAGCCACTATCCCACTCGTGCGAGGAGTTGCAGCATTTCGATCGGACGCTTCAGCTGACTGACTAATTGCAAGATCAGCAGCACTTTAGAACACAGCCTGTAGGACTCTTTGGTTGAAGTGCAGGAGGAAGCTCCTCAGAGAACGCTAGATGGGAGGACCAGAGAAAAAAGTAGAAGCTTTGTTTGGAGCAGTCTCCAGGATGCTGTGAAATTGGGCCCGTGACCCCTGCTCCCAGGTAGGGGGAAGCTCCCCTCTTTCCCTGCCTGGGAAAGAATAGCTGGAAGCTGCTGGATTCTCAGCCTGATGAAAACTGGTTTAAAACTAGAGTTCCAGTCAATCCCTTTAGAGAAAGTATGTTTTGACTTTGCAGAGAACAACTAGCCCTAGAAGCCGAAGTTCTAGCCCTAGTACAGAAGACTGATCATCAACTGATGAAGGCGGCGTCACTGCCGAAAAGCTTTGTGAGGACATAATGGCCAAGTAAAAAAGTTTTCTTTTCCATCTAAAACAAGTGTCTGTCTTGGTCTGAGCGCCCTAATCGGCCACACTTTTCCTCCCTTGCATTTTACACCCTTCTGGGTGAGCGGTTTGGTGCAGCACAGACCCAGCAGACTTTCAACCATCCTGCAAGAACTGAAGACTGAGGACCTGTGGTGACATCAGCATCACGTGACGCTCCACGTGACTGGCTAACATCTGAACCCGGAAGCCGGGACGGTGAATGGCGCACAATAAGCACAGCAGGCTCTGCAAACGTGGTTATGCCTGCAGCATAACCATGGCAGGTTAGTATACTTAATTCTTAAGGGGCTTTTACACATAGCGATATCGCTAAAGCGTCACAGATTTTGTGACTCTAGCGATATCTATGTGTGATACTTACCTCCGACCGGCTCCCTCGCTGTCTATCGCGTGAATGTGGGCGGGAGGACGTCAGGATCGCCGCATCTGAAAGGTAAGTAACGACCGCTGCTGCGTCGCTACATCGCTGTGAGATCTGCCTGTTTGGCAGCTCACTAGCGACCATTTAGCGATGCACCAGTGATCTTGACCGCGTCGTATCGTTGTCGGGATCGCTGGTGCATCGCAAATGTAAAGGGGCCTTTACCCAGTGGTCAAGTGGAGGAGATTATCACACCAGTAGCACCCCCTCCTCTCTCCTATTTTGTTTCTAGTATAGAAGGCTGTCCTCCTGGAGGTGCCTGTGTTGGAAAGGGGTGAAGGGTTTTACTCCCCTCTTCACTAAAATCAAATTTCACCGCTTGATATTAGTCTAACACAAAGTACATTTGCGTCTGATCAAATTAAACATTGACAAATCCCTCAGCCCAGATGGCATTCATCCACGGATACTGAGGGAGTTGAGCTCAGTAATTGATAGATCACGGTCTTATATTTTTAGACTCTCTGTAACAGTGGTGGTTCCACAGGATTGGAGGATGGCTGATGTACTGATGTATAAGAAGGTGGATCCAGGCAACTACCATACTGTTAGCCTGACATCACTAGTGTGCAAAGTTTTTGAGGGCATAAGAGATGACCTTCAGAGCTATATTGTAGATAATATAATAACTGACAACCACATAACAGCTTTATACTGCAGCAAGGACTGGGGGAAACTATATGCAGATGGTAAGGTATTGGCTAAATGGCAGGAAATGGTCATCATAAATGGTACGTTCTCTAAATAGGAGAGTCAGCAGTGGGCTAATGCAGGAATCTGTGCTAGGACTGATTCTTTTAAACCTCTTTATTATTGACCTAGTGGATGGGATTTAGATTAGTGTCAGTCTTTGCTGACAGCACCAAACTATATGGGATGATAAAATCTGACCTTGACATTACAATATTGCAAATCGATCTGGATAAGATGTCTGAATGGGCAAACTCTTCATAAATAAGTTTTAATGTTGATAAATGTAGAGTAATGCACCTGGGATGGAGTAATCCTAATTGCTGGATATACAATAAATGGAAGTATACTTGGGACTACAGAACAGGAGAAGGACTTGGGTATTCTGGTTACAAGTAATCTGAGCAGCAGCACTCAATGTCATGCAGCAAAGTGTGAAAGCAATTTTCATGGGTATAAAAAGAGAAAATCCAGTAATCCCAATGTATTGTTACCCCATTTATACATCACTGGTGAGGCCACATCTAGAATATGGGATCCAGTTTTGGGCTGCACACTTTAAAAAGGCTATTCAGAAGGTGGCCAGTCCAAAAGCGGGCAACTAGATGATTAGAGGATGAAGGCATCCATCCCCCCCGAGGCATCTTTTTATATGTAAAAATGATCAGTACAAAGGACTGTTGCTATACTTATTCCTTCCAAAGACCATACTTAGGACCAAGGGGCACTCATTACAGAAGGAAGAAAGGCGATTCCGGGAGCTAAATAGGAAAGGGTTCTTTACGGTTAGAGCAGTCTGTGGAATGCCGACCACAAGAGTGTCTCCATTTACTATGACAGCTTTTAATAAAGGGGCTGGACGATTTCCTCAGTACAAATATTGTGGGTTATAGTTAAATTTAGTGACAATGTACAATTGGTGGAGAAGGGTGAAAGGTTGAACTTAATGATCCTAGGTCCATTTTTTTTATTCTCCCTCCCAAACCTATGTAATCTAGGCTGGGCAGCTGAGCTTCTCCATAGTTGTCTTGTAGTAGAGGTGGAAACATCTCGAGTCTGTTAGTCACCGACAGAAGCTGACCAAATCTAGACGTGTTTCTGGTGAGTCTTGGCCAGTGACAATGCGGGTGGACTGTCTAGGAAGGACACTGGCAGTGTCTCTATCACTGTGTCTTATGACTTTTGTTTCCCAGGGAAGGGCTCTTTATCTCTTGCTGGAAGTATTATGAAATTTTTGTGTAATACTTTAGACCTTCTTGCATGAACAAGACACTTTGTGCCGGTGCGTACCTCAACTGCTGCCAAGGGTGGGTGCATACCTGCAATATTCACATCGCATGCACTGCATACTGTGAGGCTTCTCAGGTGCCTGGAGCAGCGGTCATGTGACCACAGGTATGCAGTATACATTCCCACTAGACTGTTTCTTGCTTTGCTCAATACACTTGCTTTGAGTGAGGCTGCGCCCGTCTGTCGGGGTGTGTGCATACCACAGACTTGTGCGGAGCTGAAGATGTCTGTTCTTTCAGGTCCCCTTGAGTAAGATATGGCCTTGGGAATTTTGGTGCCTCAAGTCTTGCTCCCCCCAACATGAAAGATTTGTTGCACTCAACGAGTCACCAACTGGTCCGGTAGGACAGCGGACCCTGCCTGCAAGGGATTGGACATGGCGATACGGTCTAATTTTAAGGGCCACTTGAAAGTGAACCACTCTTCCCTTGCGGAATTTGAAAATGTGACAAACCTGCAAAATGTCCTACTGAAGGGCCCAGCTTGGTTGGGTGGCTGCAGCAGTGAGCTGGGTGAAATCTACAGTCATGGCCAAAAGTTTTGAGTGACAAATATTAATTTTTACAAAGTCTACTGCTTCATTTTTTCTAATGGCAATTTGCATATACTCCAGAATGTTATAAAGAGTGATCAGCTTAACAGCAATTACTTGCAAAGTCAATATTTGCCTAGAAAATTAACTTTATCCCCCAAAACACATTTCAACATCATTGCAGCCCTGCCTTAAAAGGACCAGCTAACATCGTTTCAGTGATTGCTCCATTAACACAGGTGTGGGTGTTGATGAGGAAAGGGCTGGAGATCAATCTGTCATGATTAAGTAAGAATGACACCACTGGACACTTTAAAAGGAGGCTTGGCATCATTGTTTCTCTTCTGTTAACCATGGTTATCTCTAAAGAAACACGTGCAGTCATCATTGCACTGCACAAAAATGGCCTAACAGGGAAGAGTATAGCAGCTAGAAAGATTGCACCTCAGTCAACAATCTATCGCATCATCAAGAACTTCAAGGAGAGAGGTTCCCTTGTTGCCAAAAAGGCTCCAGGGCGCCCAAGAAAGACCAGCAAGCGCCAGGACCGTCTCTTAAAAGTGTTTCAGCTTTGGGATTGGGCTACCAGCAGTGCAGAGCTTGCTCAGGAATGGCAGCAGGCAGGTGTGAGTGCATCTGCACGCACTGTGAGGCGGAGACTCTTGGAGCAAGGCCTGGTCTCAAGGAGGGCAGCAAAGAAGCCACTTCTCTCCAGGAAAAACATCATGGACAGACTGATATTCTGCAAGAGGTACAGGGAGTGGACTGCTGAGGACTGGGGTAAAGTCATTTTCTCTGATGAATCCCCTTTTCGATTGTTTGGGACATCTGGAAAACGGCTTATTCGGAGAAGACCAGGTGAGCGCTACCACCAGTCTTGTCTCATGCCAACTGTCAAGCATCCTGAAACCATTCATGTGTGGGGTTGCTTCTCAGCCAAGGGAATGGGCTCTCTCTGTCTTGCCTAAAAACACAGCCATGAATAAAGAATGGTACCAGAATGTCCTCCGAGAGCAACTTCTCCCAACCGTCCAAGAGCAGTTTGGCGATCAACAATGCCTTTTTCAACATGATGGAGCACCTTGCCATAAAGCAAAGGTGATAACTAAATGGCTCAGGGAACAAAACATAGAGATTTTGGGACCATGGCCTGGAAACTCCCCAGATCTTAATCCCATTGAGAACTTGTGGTCAATCAAGAGACGGGTGGACAAACAAAAACCTTCAAATTCAGACAAAATAAAAGCATTGATTTTGCAAGAATGGACTGCTATCAGTCAGGATTTGATCCAGAAGTTGATTGAGAGCATGCCAGGGAGAATTGCTGAGGTCCTGAAGAAGGGTCAACACTGCAAATATTGACTTGCTGCATTAACTCATTCTAACTGTCAATATAACCTTTTGTTACTCATAATATTATTGCAATTATATTTCTGTATGTGATAAAAACATCTGACAAACACACATAAAAACCAGAGGCCAGCAGATCATGTGAAAATATAATATTTGTGTCATTCTCAAAACTTTTGGCCATGACTGTACTGTGCACACATGACCAGAGACAATCTGGTATCTGTACTGCTGAGATTCTCCAGCAGATGGCAGTAGAGTATAGTAGACGTTACTTAATACATTAAAGGGATAGATAGAGAATACATTTTTCTAATTTTGGTTCTAGACATTACCACAATGAATTTTAAACAAAACAATTCAGATGCAGTTGAAGTTCAGACATTCAGCTTTCATTTGAGGGTATCCACCTTAAAATTGGATGAAGGGTTTAGGAGTTTCAGCTCCTTATGTGCCACCCTGTTTTTAAAGGGACCAAAAGTAATTGGACAGGTTAAATAATTGTAAATAAAATGTTCATTTCTAGTACTTGGCTGAAAACCCTTTGTTGGCAATGACTGCCTGAAGTCTTGAACTCATGGACATCACCAGACGCTGTTTCCGCCTTTTTGATGCTCTGCCAGGCCTTCACTGCGGTGGTTTTCAGTTGCTGTTTTTGTGGGCCCTTTAAAAACAGGGAGGCACATGCTAAGGAGCTGAAACTCCTAAACCCTTCATCCAATTTTAATGTGGATACCCTCAAATGAAAGCTGAAAGTCTGAACTTCAACTGCATCTGAATTGTTTATAATTCTTTGTGGTAATGTCTAGAAACAAAATTAGAAAAATGTTTTCTGTCCAAATATATATGGACCTAAATATA
Organism: Dendrobates tinctorius; assembly: GCF_039654945.1. Classification (NCBI taxonomy): domain Eukaryota; kingdom Metazoa; phylum Chordata; class Amphibia; order Anura; family Dendrobatidae; genus Dendrobates; species Dendrobates tinctorius. The sequence continues at coordinate 43,416,157 of NW_027361704.1, read as the reverse complement.
TATATATATATATATATATAATTTTTTTTTTTTTACTTTTTTTTTTTACTTTTTTTTTTTTACTTTTTTTTTCTTTTCTTCAGCATATCAGGTTCTCCCCTCCTCACCAAGAGGCAGAGAAGATTTTAAAAGAAAATCTGCCAGATGTCTTTAGGTATCCTTGGTAGTTCAAGGATGGGTGGGCTAACATTAGGCTGCACCGATGGTATGACCTCAAAACATTAAGGCAGAGCCTGTGTACGCATTGTGGTGAAGGCCGAAGTGTGGCACATCAGGTTAGGTGCTTTTCTCTTTCTGAACTTTGTAGACAGTACAATAGAGACCTGGTAATGGAAATCCTCCAGTTACACAGTGCTGTTGGATAAGTGGACAGCCCTGTCCCACTCCCAGAAGGGGTTAGAAACAAAAGTCCAGTGCAGAAGCACCAGCAGTTCAAGGGTTCAAGGCCTCTGACCTGAAATGGACAGATACGATACAAGATGGCTGCCGGCAGGAAGTGTGGGATCAGACACCCCTGGGGCATTGGACTTCATACTATGCCATGCAGGGCCTCTGTCCTATGACAATCTGTAGGAGTAATCCCAGCACCGGTGTCTGGATCGCATGATCTTCAGGTTTCTCTTGTGACCACTGGAGAAGCTACAGTGCGAGATGTCCAAAGGTTGTGAAAACAGTGCAAGCAAGATCCTGGGCAACACAGCAGTAGCAAGACCTTCAGTTAAGATTGCCTGGGGAGTATAGGTAAGGTGTGGGGGGCAAGTTGAGCTAATTTGGAGTGCAGAAGCAGCAGATCCCCGCAGCCTAGAGGGTAAAACGCAAGCTTAGCACTCTGTCACAGGCATCACCAAAGAACTGACCAAGCCCTGACTGATGCACTGGCAGGATGCAGCAGAGCCCCATTGATAAAGGCTGGGGCAGCACAGGTGCATACCACTGATGAGGACAGCCAGTAACCCAAGAGGGTCCGGCTGCCCAGTGGAAAAAGCACATGATGTTGTTTTTTTGAAATTTTTGAAAAATTTTTGCAGGATGCAGTTGGAGCCCTTTATGTTGGCTTGGTTTTTCTGTGTGATGCATGTTATAGTGCTGAGCTGCCCGACTGCTAGAATTATGGGCGTCCTCAATAGGTTGCTCTGACACATTGCATCGCACTTATCAGTGTGACTTATGTCTTAACCCCTTCCTGCCATCCGACGTACTATCCCGTCCACGGTACCCGGGCCCGTATGACCGGGGACGGGATAGTACGTCGGCGCGATCAGCGGAGCCCACGTGGTGAGCGCCGCTGATCGCGGCCGGGTGTCAGCTGATTATCACAGCTGACACCCGGCACAATGTGTCAGGGGCGGTCACGGACCGCCCCGACACGTTAACCCCTTGCACACCGCGATCAAACACGATCGCGGTGTACCGGGGGTTAAAGGGAAGCATCGGCAGGGAGGGGGCTCCCTCCGTGCTTCCCTGAGCCCCCCACGGCAGCGCAATGTGCAGCGCTGCTGCGGGGGACTCCCTTCCTCCAGGCCCCCGAATCCAAGATGGCGACGGGGGCCTTCGGGGGCCTGCGGAAGCTGGCTTCCTCAGTGCCTGCAAAGCGCAGGCATGAGGAAGCCTTCTGCAGTGCCTGTGTCAGATCGCTGATCTATCACAGTGATCTGTGATGTGACAGATCAGCGATCTGTCACAGGACAGTGATGTCCCACCTGGGACTATTTAATAAAGTAAAAAAAAAAAAAAAAAAAGTGTAAAAATAATTTAAAAAAAATCGCCAAATAAATTAGAAAAAAAAAAAAATATTCCCCCAATAAATCCATTTTTTGGAAATAATAAAAAAAAAAAACAATAAAAGTACACATATTAGGTATTGCCGCGTCCGTAACGACCCGCCCTATAAAACTGTCCCATTAGTTAACCCCTTTAGCGAACCCCTTAAAAAAATAAAAATAAAAAACGAAGCAAAAAATAATGATTTATTATCATACCGCCAAACAAAAAGTGTAATAACGCGCGATCAAAAAGACGCATATAAATAGCCATGGTACCGCTGAAAACGTCATCTTGTCCCGCAAAAAACGAGCCGCCACACAGCATCATCAGCGAAAAAATAAAAAAGTTATAGCTCGCTGAATAAAGCGATGCAAAAATAATAATTTTTTATATAAAATATTTTTCATTGCATAAAACCGACAAAAACATAAACGACCTAAATGAGGTATCGCTGTAACCGTACTGACCCGAAGAATAAAACCGCTTTATCAATTTTACCGCACGCGGAACGGTGTAAACGCACCCCCCCCCCCCAAAAGAAATTCATGAAACGCTGGTTTTTGTTCATTCTGCGTCCCAAAAATCGGAATAAAAAGCGATCAAAAAATTTCACGTGCCCGAAAATGGTACCAATAAAAACGTCAACTTGTCCCGCAAAAAATAAGACCTCACATGACTCGGTGGGTCAAAATACGGAAAAATTATAGCTCTCAATATGTGGTGATGCAAAAACTATTTTTACAATAAAAAGCGTCTTTTAGCGTGCGACAGCCGCCAAACATAAAAACCGCCATAAATGGTAAATCAAACCCCCCGTTATCACCCCCTTAGTTGGGGAAAAATAATAAAATAAAAAAATGTATTTATTTCCATTTTTCCATTAGGGTTAGGGCTAGGGTTAGGGCTAGGGGTGTGTTGGGGTAGGGTTAGGGCTAGGGTTATGGCTAGGGTTAGGGGCGTGTTGGGGTTAGGGTTGGAGTTAGAATTGGGGGTTTCCACTGTTTGGGCACATCAGGGGCTCTCCAAATGCAACATGGCGTCTGATCTCAATTCCAGCCAATTCTGAGTTGAAAAAGTCAAATGGTGCTCCTTCCCTTCCAAGCTCTGCTATGCGCCCAAACAGTGTTTTACCCCCACATGTAGGGTATCGGCCTACTCAGGACAAATTGCAAAACAATTTTTGGGGTCCAATTTCTCCTGTTACCCTTAGGAAAATAAAAAATTGGGGGCAAAAATATCATTTTTGTGGAAAAAAATGATTTTTTTATTTTCACGTCCGAGTGTTATAAACTTCTGTGAAGCACTTGGGGGTTCAAAGTGCTCACCACACATCTAGATAAGTTCCGTGGGGGGTCTAGTGTCCAAAATGGGGTCACTTGTGGGGCGTTTCAATAGTTTAGGTACATCAGGGGCTCTCCAAACGCACATGACACCCGCAGACCATTCCATCAAAGTCTGCATTCCAAAACGTCACTGCTTCCCTTCCGAGCCCCGACGTGTGTCCATACAGTAGTTTTCTCCCACATATGGGGTGTCAGCGTACTCAGGACAAATTGGACAACAACTTTTGGGGTCCAATTTCTCCTGTTACCCTTGGGAAAATGAAAAAATTGGGGACTAATTGATCATGTTTGTTTTAAAAAAATACGATTTTTTTATTTTCATGCCCTGGCATTATAAACTTCTGTGAAGCCCTTGGGGGTTCAAAGTGCTCACCTCACATCTAGATACGTTCCTTAGTGGGTCTAGTTTTCAAAATGGGGTCATTTGTGGGGGGTTTCCACTGTTTAGGTACATTAGGGGCTCTCCAAAGGCAACATGACACCCGCAGACCATTCCATCAAAGTCTGCATTCCAAAACGTCACTACTTCCCTTCCGAGCCCCGACGTGTGCCCATACAGTAGTTTTCTCCCACATATGGGGTATCAGCATACTCAGGACAAATTGGACAACAACTTTTGGGGTCCAATTTCTCCTGGTATCCTTGGGAAAATAAAAAAATGGTGATTAAAAGATCATGTTTGTGGAAAAAATACGAATTTTTTATTTTCACGCCCGGGTGTTATAAACTTCTGTGAAGCACTGGGGGGGTCAAAGTGCTCACCACACATCTAGATAAGTTCCTTAGGGGGTCTAGTTTCCAAAATGGTGTCATTTGTGGGGGGGTTCCACTGTTTTGGTACATCAGGAGTTTTCCAAACGCGACATGGTGTCCGATCTCAATTCCAGCCCAAAACGTCAAATGGCGCTGCTTCCCTTCCGAGCTCTGCCATGCGCCCAAATAGTGGTTTACCCCCACATGTGGGGTATCAGCGTACTCAGGACAAATTGCACAATAACTTTTAGGGTCCTGTTACCCTTGGGAAAATAAAAATTGGGGTGAAAAGATCATTTTTGTGGAAAAAATATGATTTTTTAATTGTACCGCTGTACGTTATAAACTTCTGTAAAGCCCTTGTGGGTTCAAAGTTCTCACCACATATCTAGATAAGTTCCTTGGGGGGTCTAGTTTCCAAAATGGGGTCACTTGTAGGGGGTTTCCACTGTTTAGGTACATCAGGGACTCTCCAAACGTGACATGGCGTCCAATCTGAATTCCAGCCAATTTTGCATTGAAAAAGTCAAACGGCGCTCCTTCCATTCTGAGCTCTGCCATGCGCCGAAACAGTCGTTCCCCCCCACATGTCAGGTATCTGCGTACTCAGGACAAATTGCACAATAACTTTTGCAGTTCAATTTCTCCTGTTACCCTTGGTAAAATAAAAAAAATTGAACCTGAAGTATTTTTTTTATGAAAAAAAGTTAGATGTTCATTTTTTTTTTTTAAATATTAAAAAAAATTCCTGTGACGCACCTAAAGGGTTAATAAACTTCTTGAATGTGGTTTTGAGCACCTTAAGGGGTGCAGTTTTTAGAATGGTGTCACTTTTGGGTATTTTCTATCATATAGACCCCTCAAAGTGGCTTCAAATGTGATGTGGTCCTAAAAATAAAATGGTGTTGTAAAAATGAGAAATCGCTGGTCAACTTTTAACCCTTATAACTTCCTAACAAAAAAAAATTTGGGTTCCAAAATTGTGCTGATGTAAAGTAAACATGTGGGAAATGTTAGTTATCAAGTTTTTTGTGTGCCGTATCTCTGTGATTTAAGGGCATAAAAATTCAAAGTTGGAAAATCGCAAAATTTTCGCCAAATTTCCGTTTTTCTCACAAATAAACACAAGTTATTTGAATGAAATTTTACCATTAACATGAAGTACAATATGTCACGAGAAAACAGTCAGAATCACCGGGATCCATGGAAGCGTTCCAGAGTTATGACCTCATAAAGTTACAGTGGTCAGAATTGTAAAAATTGGCCCGGTCATGAACGTGCAAACCACCCTTGGGAGTGAAGGGGTTAAGCAAGCCTTATTAGTGTGCTTTTTCCATTGGGCAGCTGGACCATATTGGGTTACTGGCTGTCCTCATCAGTGGAATGCACCTGTGCTGCCCCAGCCTTTATCTATGGGGCTCTGCTGCATTTCGCCAGTGCATCAGTCAGGGCTTGGGGAGTTACCTTTCAAATGATGATTTTTTGAAATTTTGGAAAAAATTTTTTTTCCTCCCTATGTTCGCAATCGCCAAAGAACTGCTCACGGGTCACAAAATCTGGTGGGTGGGCACTGCTGATGAACCATGTTTTAAGGCCTCTTTCACACATTAGTGTTTCCCATGTGTGGTGACCGTTTTCACACATACAGGAGACACTTGTACACGTTGACCCATTCAAATGAATGGGTCTATGCACATGTCGGTGTGTTTTACAGATCGTGTGTCCATGGGCAAAACAAGACAAGCTGACGTGTGCAGCATGGGCTGCAAAACGTCCCGTGCACTGACACACGGATGACATCTGTGTGACAGGTAATGACGCCTGGGAAACGGCGTTACAGTTCATGCTGTTACCCCGATACCAAAGATGGCATTAATTTTAGTTAAGAAGGGGTCTCACTTTTCTTGTCGAATCCGATAACTGAATGAAATGGATTTGGATGTTGGGTAAACTTACATTGGAGGAAGATCATGAAAAATGCGTTAGGAGTGCTCGTTCACAATCTAAGTGTAAGCAGGCTGCCGCTAACTTGGTGAACAAGTGAAACGAATCTGGTGAAATGGGTTTTGTGCAGTGCAGAAGATCCTGGTTCTCAGTGGTGCATTGTCGTGTGAGCAGACCTCATGCTGCCGAGAACCATGGCGGCCTATTCACTCTGAGCAATCTAATGCTAATCGCCCTGTGCGTGTCGTTTATTTTGGTCTGCCAGTGTAAACTGGCTATTAAACGGCCACCAAACTAGCCATTCAGTGCCATAACTTTTGTTCGATGGTATTCTGTAACGCTGAGTTTATATTCCTTCTTTTTCAGTCTTAATTAAAGAATTGAAAGGAGAAAATGCAAATCTTGAGATATACCTATCGCATGCCCATGAGAAGATGCAGGTAATTTATCTTCTTGGCGTTCTGCATGCCATTGCTATTATCAATAGAAACAGCCGGTACGCTTCCTCCGTTTACAGCCGTCATGCCACATCAATCAATGGCTCTGATGATCGTCGGTGTCACTTAATCGATGAATTAAAACTTGTAACTTCCTCTCCAGGATCTCGGGCAGCAGATGAGTGCTCAAGAACAAGAATATCAAGGCAAATTACAAGTCGCAACATCTCAAATATCTGAGCAGAGTCTGGTGAGTGAGCAAACTCCGTTTTTCTTTACAACTTCTTTATTAGATGTTCGTCTTTAACTACATAAATGGCTATTTGGAGAAAGACAGTTCAGGTTTGTATTTTGTTTTATAGGTAGGTCTGCGTAAATCAGTATAGCACATGTCCTCCTTTACCTTATCGACCTCCTGGATTTTTATTTAATGTGCGAATGACTAGAGGCTTTCAGAATTAACCTACTCATGGCATGTTAATATAAGATCAGTGGTGGCCCAGCACCCCATCACTTGACTCTGCAGCAAATGGCAGCTCTGCCTCCCTCCAGTCACTTCAGTGGGAGCTGAGATGCAGCAGCATGGACCAGCCAGTGTTCGGAGCTCCACTTTTCTGGCTCTGTACACTGCTGCTCCTCCAGCGGCTGGATGTGCACAAGCAGCTGATTGGTGGGACTTCAGTTTGCAGCATATTATAACATTTAAAGAAAATGTTTAGAACCAAATAAGATGTGTAATTATGAGAAATGACACAGGGGGAAAAGTATTGTACACACTTACTGAAATGTATTTAAACGGAACCCCTGTCACCTGTTTTGGCTGCTGTAAGATGCGGCCACCGCCTTTCAGGGCTTATCTACAGCATTCTATAATGCTGTAGATAAGCCCCCAGTCCGACCTGGAAGATAAGAAAAATAACTTTATACTCAACTTGGAGGGGGGGGGGCGCAGTCCGATCCGATGGGTGTCGCAGGTCCAGGTCCAGCGCCTACCATATTCTTGCAACACCGCCCTCCTGCTTGTGTCATGGCTCCCCAGCATCGTGCTGTTGCGCAAGCATACTTCTCTGCACTGTTGAGGGCAGATCAAAGTACTGCAGTGCGCAGGTGCTGGGCCTCTCTGACCTTTCCTGGCGCCTGTGCACTGCAGTACTTTGCTCCGCCCTCAACAGGAGCTTTTTTTTTTTTTTGGTTGTTTGGATCATTGTCTTGTTGATTTGGCCACCCTCGTTTCATCTTCATCATCCTGGTAGATGGCAGCAGACTTAACACTTCAATTATTTATTTGCCAGGAATGTATGCTGAAAAACCGTTCCACACCATGATGTGCCCACCTCCAATCTTCACTGTTGGTATGGTGTTTTAACATGGTGCATAGTATTGCATCCAAAGATTTCGGTCCAGTCAGATGAGACCAAAATTATTTTCTCCCAGTATTTTTGACAGTTTTGTCTAAATGTTGTTGAGCAATCTAAATGTGGTGTTGAACATTCTTTATGTTCAGCAATAGTCTCGTGTAGCGATTCAGGCAATGGAGTTTGAGCGTTTTTCCTTTGAAACAATTGTACTTGCTGATTCCAGGTCTTTCTCTAGCTCACCCCAGGTGGTCTTTGGCTCTTGGCCAACTCTTCTGATTATCTTCACTCCTCTGTCTGAAGTCTTTTGGGGAGCACCTAGTGGTGGCCGGTTGATGGTGACGCTCTTGCGACAGCTCATTGGTTTTACCCATCATGAGATGTTTCCTGTGTGACACCTTTTTTTTATAGGCTCAGCTGAACCAGCTGGTAGTGGCAAGATTGACTTATAACTACTGATGGGTTTAGAAAGGTCATGATACAAGCTGAAATCTATCTTCATGTAGTCAATACTCCCCCCACCCCTCATTTCTCATTATCACACATGTATGGACATCTATGGTTTGGTTTGTTTGCTTGTGTGCTTTCGATGGGTTGTTACTGACATCTGGTGAGAATTTAAAGTTAATGGAACCTTTAGAAAATTAGTGACGTGTTCAATACTTATTTCACTGCTTGTGTGTTGCCATTTGTGATAACAAATATGTTGGACAAGATTTTCTGGCAGTTCAGGTTCTCCTATTTCCTCAGACTGCACTGCTCTCCTGTCCACAAAATGGCTGTTTGTGGAGCGGTATGTGATCAAGCTCGGTCATCAGCCACCATCGTATGGCCAACAGGGCTGTGCGGTCTGATTAAAAATGCACTAATTTGTAGAAAGGAGACAAATCTGTAATACTTGTAGATGAGTAATTGCCTCAACATGTCCCCTGACATCTGTGGAAATAGTGGATAACCCCTTTAAATATGCATAGACCGTTAAAGCATCAGATTTGGGTTGATTTATTTATTTATTTATTTATTTATTTATTTATTTTTTTTTTTTCAAGTTTTCAATCCTGATCTATGAGAAATAGTTAGATTCTAATTGGACTTGAGCAAAGTTGTAGGACCCCGATCCAAAGTCCACGATGCTCCACTGTGGCAGCTGGACTAGAGCATGGTTTCCTACCACCTGCTGGCATCCTGGGCACCGCTTCTTATTAGGCTACCCCCACACCTCCCATGGTGGAGGATGTCACAAGTAGTGGGAGCTTTGCAGGGCTTTTAATGGCTGCCATAGGCTACCAACCTGGCTACTAAGTGTGTATATATAATCTATTATGTGTGTGCAAATGCACGTGTTCATCAATGGCCACTGGTCTTTAGAGCATGAAACCAATTAGGGTTACCTATTAATGAGCATGAATAAAGTCGCACGTACAGGTCTATGCCTGGTCCACAATACTGTCATTTACGTCAGATTTATATTCTAAACCAAATATCCAACTCTTTCAGGCCATTGCCAGACTTGAAGACATTGAACATAAACTCCTGGAGGCTCGAACAAGGCTCGAAGAAGCTCTACAGAAAGTTACTCAGCTGGAAGTGCAGCTGTAAGTAACTTTTTAAGATTTGAAGGGAATCACTCTACTGTCCCCATCCACTACTTCAGTTCCCTTTCCCCCTCCACTCCTTTGGTTGCCCTTCGATTTCCCCGTCCACGCCTTCCTAACCTATGTCAGTTTCTGCTGAAAATATAGGAAAGTAGCATTATTTTGTCTTGCACTTGGTATAGGAGGTATTTCTAAATGTTAATGGTCCTGTTTCCTTTCACATCAGTCATGTTTTATATTCCCTCATCCAGTGCCAAAACCGAAGAGGAAAGGATCAGGTTGGTGCAGGAGAAGGCTGAGACTGAGAAGAAGCTTTCTGATCTGCTGGAACAAATGAGGTGACTATCAGAATAGCTGGAGCCCTGGGAGCAGGGACTCTCGCCTTCCATAGCTGGTGCATTGCTTGGCTCTAGAACGGCCCTATTATTGGGTGCTGTTTGTTGCGTCCGTTTCTGCACAATCCGTGTTAGACTATGGCTGCACCGTGGCCTGTGTTGTGTGACACCAACTTAATCGTGATTTTCTGATGCATGTCTAAATTAGAACTGACTTTTTTGGTGTCTTTTTGGAACAAAAAAATACCAAATCTTAGACCATTTTTTATTTAAGTCTGTGGCAAGTTAGTTGTCATCTTGCAACTGAAAGATGGAATTGGAAAAACTTAGAACTAAATCGGTGCATGGATTTAGGAAAATATTAGATTTGATCTCTCGCCCAAACACTGCAATCTGACGTGCTACACGTCATCATATGGCCCTAGCATTAAAGAAACCAGTGTTACTAACTCTCTTGTTAATCCCTTTAACACCATCTACTACTATCAGCATGTTTTATCAATCGGAGAGTAGCGTAATATATGGCCCGAATTCCAGGGATGTCACTTATCAAGATGTGTGCTGTAGTTTCAATGCAGAGTGTTTAATCTCTGCAGCTCACGGGACCGGCAGTCCAGCTAATATGTGTAACCCTGCCCCCACCGCTGATCAGCAGCTGCGTACGCAGGAAGCTGCCAGTGGGGGGGGGGGGGGGTTACATACAGAGCAGAGGACTTGGCTGTGCTACATCTGCAATAGACAAAATAAGTATTTTATGAAGGCTACACCCAGCTGCCTTTTTAAGCCCTTCACAACTTTTTTACATGTATATTTACAAGGTCATGTCCCTGCATTTGATGTGGGCATGCTGAGCCCACATCTCTCCACCTCCCTGGCACATGATTGATTTGTTCAGTCATCATGTGCCTTTAACAGCAATGGGTGGAGCGGTGCTCTGCCTGCAGCTGTTAATCAGACACTGGGCTTTAACAAGCGCTGGCCTGAAACCCATCATTCCGCTGATCAGGACCCTGGTCACGTGATCAGGGTGCACTGATGGGTTGCCACCTGGGGGTCTGCCAATGATATTGTGATTTCTGCTATACAGAGCTGTGCCGAAGCCCTGCTATGTATAGCACAAGCGACTGGCCGATCGCGGCTTCGAGTCTCCTAAGAAGACTATTAAACTCAGTGTTAAAACTTCAATTCAATCCCCCTTTGCCCCATTAAAAATAAAACCATAAAAAAATACACAAATACACATTTGGTATCACTGCGTTCAACCCCGACAGCACAGTTTCACAGAGTGCTTCTTCTATGGGGGCGTCTTTGAATTCACTTTACCGACACATAAGCATGTGTCTAATTTAACTGTTTAATTACATGCAGTTGTTGCATTTGTGCACTGAACACTCAAGATTTATTGTTGCAACAAATTTATCTTTATTTTTAGGCTTTTTAGCCTCTAATTATCTGGATTGTAACATTATTTCACACACCCCTTTTTTGTGCAGCAGTTTGCATGCAGTTACACTTTGATGCATATCAATGAGGAGTTTTTTTTCAGTGTTTTATTTTTTTTTTCGCATGATTTTTTCATTATAAGCATGTGGTGGGCATATCTATCATCACTGATATAATTCTAATACCAATTTTTCTGAGATATTCAGATTTTGTACTTTCACATGCAGCATGCACTTTTGCATTAAATAATTTTTTACATTTTTGTATTTTTTGTGCACTGCTTTTTAAAGTAATTTGTGTGTTCTTGGTATTCACCTTACATTTCCCAGTGCTGTTCTTCATCATGTTCCATTAGCTTGATGTGTAAAAAAAAACAAACTTTTTATCCAATGTATTATATTTAGTGTTGAGCGATACCGTTCGATACCCAAAAATATCGTATCGGATGGTATCGCCCGATATGAAAAAAATATCGGGTATCGGAATTTAAAAAAGCCCTTTATTTCCTTGTTGGCTAATTCAACATAATTGTAAACAAATAAGAATCATGTAGAATGTATTGTGGGAGGTGGAGGAGACATTAAAGGCATAGTGGTTTATTCAAATCACATGGCATAGCATTAATTCCAATTTTTTTTTTTTTCAAGACGTTCGGAGTTAAAAAGATATTGACTATGTTAACCTTTTTTTATATTTTGTCAGATATGTATGTTTCACAACTTCTATGCTCTTCACCTTCTTTTGTACTTCTCCCACACTTTCTCCTTCATGATCCGCAGCAGTAGCATTTTTTCATCAACTTTTTCTTCACCTTATTCATCTTCTTTTTCACCTTCTTCCCATTTTTTTTTTTTTTTGCATTCTTCAATTCTTCAGCTATTATTAATTTTCATATGCTATTTCTTCATCTTCTTCCTATTCTTCTTTTTCTTCATTTTCTTATGGTGACAGGCATTCCTGTAGTACTTATCTATAAAAGTTATAAGATTACACCTTACGTTCTGCCTGTCACTAAAGATTTACAACAGGATTTGTCCGCGTTCAGTTTGGCCTGCAGCAGCAGGCATTTTCCAGGGGCACCACGAGGAGGAATGGACTCACCCCCATACACTGCTTAGTCTTCTTCTGCTTATAATTTTGATTTCTTCTATGCTGATTTTTAGTCTTATGCTTAATGTTCTTCTGCTTTTGCTTCTTCTGCTTCTTGTTCTTCTGTCTTTTGTTCTGTATCTTGGTGGTTGTCTTCATGTTCTTTGTCCTCTTGGTCTTATTATTTAGGGTCATATTTCTGGTCTTCTTTGGTGTGGTCTTCAGGGTCGTCGTCGTCATGGAGATCAATAAGGATTACCAAAGACAATTTCAAAAAGCTTGATCTTGGAAATGTAGCAGAAGGTACAAGAAGGCTGAGAAACTGTCGAGAACCAGCTGACAGTACTGGAACCCGTAGTGGCAGCAGAAGGAACAATAGCCAATGACACTACTGAGGAACAGCTGACGGTGCTGGACCACGGTTACTAAGCAGAAGGTACCTGTGCTAAAAAGCACTACCAAGGACCAGCTGATGGTGCTGGACTTCGGATACAGAGATGGAGGCACCTAGGCCAAAGGCTCTGGCGAGAACCAGCTGACAGTGCTGGAACCCGGGTGTGTAGCAGAAGGTACCCATCCAAAGCAAAGTAGCCAGGCCGCAAGCCGGCCGCAGTTACCGAAACCCACAGTCCTACAGGGGGTCCATGTCCCATTGGCACTACGGATCCAGCCTTCAGTGCCAGTTCCCGCAGCCCACATAGGAGTCACCTAAACTGCAGGCACCGTAGAGTCGGCTAACCCGGCCGCAAGACGACAGGACAACGGATTGGTGGCATAGTGACCTTGACACTACCCGGAAACAGCAGGCGTGCTGAAAACAGGCTGGGCAACAGGGAGTACCCGTGCCAAAGACACTGCCGAGAACCAGCTGACGGTGCTGGAACCCAGATGGGTAGCAAAAGCTACAAGAGCCAATGGCACTACCGAGGAACAGCTGACGGTGCTGGACCACGGTTACTAGGCAAGAGGTACCTGTGCTAGAAAGCACTACCAAGGACCAGCTGACGGTGCTGGACCTTCGGATACCGAGATGGAGGCACCTAGGCCAAAGGCTCTGGCGAGAACCAGCTGACTGCTGGAACCCGGGTGGGTAGCAGAAGGTACCCATCCAAAGCAAAGTAGCCAGGCCGCAAGCCAGCCGCAGTTACCGAAACCCACAGTCCTACAGGGGGTCCATGTCCCATTGGCACTACGGATCCAGCCTTCAGTGCCAGTTCCCGCAGCCCACATAGGAGTCACCTAAACTGCAGGCACCGTAGAGTCGGCTAACCCGGCCGCAAGACGACAGGACAATGGATTGGTGGCATAGTGACCTTGACACTACCCGGAAACAGCTGGCGTGCTCGAACCAGGCTGGGCAACAGGGAGTACCCATGCCAAAGACACTGCCGAGCACCAACTGGCATTGTTGGAGGCCAGGGACAATCATGGTGTAGGCCGAGGCCTACTTGGTGGTAGTTTTAGATTGTAGGCTACAACAGACTGTCAACGTGCTCCAATTAGGCATCTGTCTCCACTCTGTTTCCAGGATTTCACGTGACCACCAACACCACCAGTTTATGCGTACAGCAGCCGTCTGCCCAATCCACACGTGTTCCTGTGTTACTGGGGTTCTGTAATGTCAGCAGATCCCCTGATGTGTCTGCCACTGCCTCCTGCTCTGTCCACATTCCCACCGTTTGCAGTGGGAAGGTGGACAGCGCAGGAGCCCGTGCCGGACACACATTGGGGGATCTGCTCACGTAACAGAATACCAGGAACACGTGTGGAATGCGTGGACGGCAACTGTGAGCAGGAACTGGCGGTGTTGGAGGTCAGGGGAAATACTAGAGACAGAGTGGAGACAGAGGCCAAATCAGAGAGTGTTTAAATCTGAAGTAGTTACAATTTGGAGGCAGCAGCACTTTGCCCTCCACACAACAGGGGATCAGCTGACGTTACGGACCCCCACTTTCACATGAACGAGTGGTTTTTTTTTTCTGTGTGGACAGCACTTCCGAGCAACAACTGACTATGTTGGAGCCCAGGGATAGTCATTTTGTAGGCTGAGGCCTACTTGGAGGCAGTTAAGATAAGACGTTGTTTGAATTTGGAGGCAGCAAGAGAGTTTGCTGTACACACAGCAGGGGATCTGCAGACGTTACCGAACCCCACTTTCACAAGAACAAGTGTTTTTTTTTTTCTGTGTGGACAGCACTTCCGAGCACCAACTGACGTTGTTGGAGCCCAGGGACAATCACGGTGTAGGCCGAGGCCTACTTGGAGCCAGGTGTAAATCTGAGGTTGTTTGACTGTGGAGGGAGCAGGACACTTTGCCATACACACAGCAGGGGATCAGCTGACGTTACCGAACCCCACTTACACATGAGCGCGTGTTTTGTCTGTGTGGACAGCACTTCTGAGCAACAACGGGCGTTGCTGTAGCCCAGGAAATAAAGTTCAGGTCATAGAAACATGAACACAACAGGAGACCTGGATCCTGTTGCCAGCCAATTATTTATTCTGGAAGAGGACTGGCAAATTCAGGTGAGATCCAGGCCTTGTTCATTTTCAGAAAAGTAAGCCGGTCAACATTATCGGCGGATAGTCGAGTGCGACGGTCTGTTACCACACCACCTGCAGCACTAAAGACACGTTCCGATAATACACTGGTAGCAGGGCAAGCCAGCACCTCCAATGCATACTGGCTAAGCTCTGGCCATGTATCCAGCTTAGAGACCCAATACTTGAATGGGGAAGAGCCGTCTGGGAGTACACTAACAGGGCAAGACAAGTAGTCTGTCACCATCTGACGGAAACGTTGCCTCCTGCTTACTGGAGCTGTCTGTGATGGTGTAGCCGTTTGTGGCGGTCCCACAAAACTTTTCCACATTTGGGCCATACTGGCCTTGCCTTGTCCTGCGGCACTGCCTCTGCTACCTCTTTGTGCAGAGCTTCCTCCACTGCCTCTACCCACATGGCTGCTTTGAAAAGCACTACCAGCAACACTTGCGGGGGGAATGGAGAACATGATGGCCTGCACAAGTGTTTCTTGGTACTCCCGCATTTTTCGCTCCCGGTTCAACTGTGGTATGAGGCTTTGTAAGTTGTCCCGGTAGCGAGAATCTAGGAGGGTGTACACCCAATAATCAGCCGTGTGGAGAATGTTGGCGATGCGGCGGTCATTTAACAAGCACTGCAGCATGAAATTAACCATGTGCTGCAGACTGCCAACTGGACCGGAAACGCTGTCCCCAGCTTGAGGCAGCATCTCAGCCTGCTCAGCATCACCCCACCCTCGCTGTACACACTGACTACTAGAGCCTTGTGTACTTCCCTCCTCTGGAGAGATGTGTTCCTCCTCCTCCATTGACTCCTCGTCATCCTCCTCACTAAGTGTCCCCTGCCTGGGCCTTTGTGTGGAAGCATGTTGCGCAGACTTGCCAGAAGCAGATGGCATTTCTGACTCCTCATCCTCGACCTCTTCAAAAACCTCCTCACTTAGTGCTTGTAAGGTTTTTTGAAGCAGACAGATGAGGGGGACAGTCATGCTGATTAGTGCATCATCTGCACTGGCCATCCACGTGGAGTCATCGAAGGCACGCAGAACTTGGCAGATGTCCCTCATAGTGGCCCACTCAGTGGTGGTGAAGTGTGTCCGGCACACAGTGCGACTTGGTTGCGCCTGATGCAGCTGGTACTCCATTACTGCTGCTCACACAACCCCTCCAACATATGTAACGTTGAATTCCACCTGGTGGGGAGGTCACATATGATGCGATGTTCTGGCAGGTGGAATCGGCGTTGCAGAGATGCAATGTGCGATCTTGCCATGCTGGAACGCCGCAAGTGAGCACACTCTAGGCGAACCTTGTGCAGCAGTGCATCAAGATCCGGATAGTCCCTCAGAAAGCTCTGCACGACCAAATTGAGCACGTGTGCCAGACATGGTATGTGAGTGAGGTTGCCTAGGCCCAGAGCTGCCACTAGATTTCGGCCATTGTCACTCACTACCAAACCTGGCTGGAGATTCGCTGGCACAAACCACACATCGCTCTCCTGCTTGATGGCATTCCAGAGCTCCTGTGCTGTGTGGCTCAGATTCCCCAAAGAAATTAATTTAAGGACGGCCTGTTGACGTTTGGCCACACCTGTGCTCATATCTGGCCTAACAGGCTCATGCAGTGCTGATTCCGAGGAACTAGAGTAGGAGGAGGACTCAATATGTACAGACTGCATTCCTGCAATCCTTGGAGTTGGCAGAATACGTACAGAGCCACTCTCCAGATCTGTACCCGGCTCCACAACATTGACCCAATGGGCAGTGAGGGAAAGGTATCGTCCCTGTCCATGGCTACTGGTCCACGCATCGGTGGTCAGGTGGACCTTGCTACTGACGGCGTTTAGTAGCGCATTTTTAATTTTTCCCTCCACGTGCTTTTGCAGGGCAGGGACGGCTTGCCTGCTGAAATAAAAGCGGCTGGGCACATTGTATTATGGAACTGCCAATGACATCAAGTTCCGGAAGGTGTCAGTCTCCACCAGCCTGAATGACAGCATCTCAAGGGCCAGTAATTTGGCAATGCCGGCATTCAGAGCCAGTGCTCGGGGATGGTTTGCCGAGTATGGCCGCTTTTTCTCCCATGCCTGTGCTACCGATTGCTGGTGAGTGGCCTGGGAGTGTGCTGATGACTGAGAATGTGGTTCAGTGGGTGGAATTTCACTGGGTCTCTGGACAACAGTGGCAGTGGTTCTTCCATGGCATTCTAGTGAGGAAGCCGAACCAGCTGTGTGTGAGCTGGAGGAAGAGGCCCCAACACGAGCTGAAGAGGTGGTAGGTGCTGCTGAAGGTTGGCCTACATCTTCAGTGTGTCTGTGTAACTCCACCTCGTGCTTGGTACGCACATGTTTCCACATATTTGTGGTATTGAGGTTGTTCACATTTTTCCCTCGTTTAACTTTCTGGTGACACAGCTTGCATTTGACAAAGCAAATGTCATCTGCAACTGTGTCAAAAAAAGACCACGCACTGCAAGTCCTGGGAGCGCCCGTTGTGTTTTGGAAGAGGATTGCTCCTCACGGGTGCCAAAGTGGAGGTTACAGGCAACCAAGTCTGCCCCCGCCCTCTCCCTCCTCTTTTGGCTGTTCGGGGAATCTCTTCCTCAGAGCTGCTCCTACCACCTTCCTGTGGCTGACGCCATGATGGGTCAAGGACCTCATCATCTCCACTCCCCTCTTCAAGCACCGGCTGGTCCTGGGTTGTTTCGCCAGCACCGTACGCACCAGAAATTGGCAACTGAGTCTCATCAGATGAGCACTGAGGTGTGCTGACAATAGGCACTGGCCCACCCGCCTCTTCAGATTCAGAGGGACAAAGCAGTTGCGCATCACTGCATACTCCCTCTTCACGCTCTAGAATGCTGCTTGGCTGGCCTCCTCTTTCCAAGCCAACAGATTCTGAGAACAGAAGTAAAGATTGAGATGGCTCCTGTACAGGGCTCTCAGACTGCCTGGGCAATTTGGCAGGTGGTGAAGAGACAGATGGTTGCTCTTCAGTGCTCTGGCCTTGGGAGGATGCGGAAGTCATTGAAGTGGATGCGTTAGCTGCCATCCATCCGACAACGGCTTCAATTTGTTCGTCACGCAGCAGTGGGGTACGGCGAGGTCCTACAAAGCTGCGCATGATGGACTGTTGCCTGGTAAAAGTGGGGGATGCCGGGTCACTGGTGGCCGCAGCAGACACCGAATCCCCACGTCCTCTCCCTGCTGAATCCCCCCGTCCTCTCCCTGCTGAAACTCCACGACCACGTGCCTTACTCCCTGCCGCCTTCATCTTGGTAGACTGATAAAGATAGGCAGAAAAGTAAAAAAGGGGTGGCTTAGTGTTCTTATTCCTGAACACCTGCTAACCAGTATAAGAAACACTAATTTGGCTAAGAGTGTGTGTACTACACTTTAATATGATCTAATGTGGCCTACACAACTGTAAAGTGGAGTGTTTGGTGAACTTTATTTCCTTTTTTTTTGGGGGGGGGGGGGGGGGGGGGAAGAAAAGGATGTGACCAAAGTTTGAAAGCTATAGTATCACAAACTTTTTGGAGCGATTACAATGCAGGAAGCTAACCTACAATGCAATTGATGAGGCTCCAAAAAATGGGGTGATACTAGTCTGGATGGCCCTGAAGGGGGCACAAGCCAGCAAAAAGGCTCCTCTATCTAATCCTATATAGTGTTTGCAACCAACCAATGACAATGGCTGCGGATGGAAGCACACTAATATAGGAACAAAAATCTGGATAAATTAGCTGCAAAAAAAGGACTATGTATGAGGCAGTGACGCACGCTGAGCGGACTACAGCTAGCGGTGGCTGTAGAACACACTGCAACGTGAGCTGCACTCACACACAGAGAGACCTATCAGACAGCCAAAAACAGTGCAGAGAAATGGGCTATAGCACTGAAAGGCTGCTGAAAGGCTCCGCTGTCCACTCCTTTAGTGTTTGCAACCAACGTATATGGATACGTATGGAAGCACACTATAGAGGAGAAAAAAAAAGCAGCAATAAAGAAAAATGTGTATGAGGCAGAGACACACGCTGGGCGACCTACAAGCAGACGTGCCTGCAGGACACACTACACAGCGTGGGTCTGCACTCACACAGCCCTTGCAGACAGCTATTAAAACAGCGCTGCTGGGCTACAAAAATGCTACAGTGGTGGATTATGTAGCCTGGGTAGAGCAATAGATATTTTAGATGATCGCTATTTCTAACTGTCCCTCATAGTCTTCAACAGCAGCCTGTCCCTAACTGAATTCACAGCAGAGTGACCAGAAATGGCGGCGGCTTTTATAGTGCATCATGACATCATTTCAGCAGCCAATCACAGCCATGCCACTAGTTAACATGCCTACATGCCTAACAGGATGTGCCCACACTTCTGAGGATCCTCATTGGCTGAATCAAATCGAGCTGGCTCCTAGCATTATGGGAACTTCCGATTCCGGTATTCGATATGAAAAAAGTATCGGAATTCCGATACAGCGAATATCGGCCGATACCCGATACTTGCGGTATCGGAATGCTCAACACTAATTATATTTCAATGAATGAAGATTTTTTTTTTTTTTTTTTAAACTTAAAAAAAATTTTTGGCATTTTTTTTTCGTCTTGCCTCCAAATAATTCTCAGGAGGTTGTGTACATATATGCGAAATATTGACGTTTGTTTGCTTCATTTATTAGTTATAAGACTGTGTTTATTAATTTATGTACATGGAGAGCCTGGTGTGGGTGGGGTTAGCTTTCTCAGCTCTTCTGCGTTGCTAAAAACTGTCACTATGGCTGCACCCAGTAAACTAAGTGATTACATGGTTGGATTCAGGGAAGGTGGTGCTTTTGGAAGATGTCAGGAAGTTTCTAGAATGTTTACTACTGTGGGTTAAACGTGTAACTCTGTTTTCAGTGGTATCACTTTCCAAGCTGAAAACTACAAGCTGCTTATAGACAAAGCTGAAGAGCAATTAAAGCAGAAAGAGGTGGAGCACCAAAGCCAAAGGGAAAGCTTCATCCAAAAAGAAGAGGAGCTATCGGGCAAAATGAGAGAGCTGGAGGCCAAGTACATTGTACAGCTGCAGGAAAAAGGTAAGCATCCGAATACTGTCCGAGACTCTGATATAGGTCAGTGTTAAGATGACTTGTTCCATATGTTACAGAAAGACTCTTGGCAGAAAGCAACACACGAGAGAGCAGTCTGTCTGCAGAATTGGAAGCCCTGAAGCAGAATGTGAGCCAAGGAGATGAAGCATGTCACACCTTACAAAAGCAAGGAGAAGATCTGGAAATGCTCCTGCAGAAGGAATTGGTAATGGAGATCTGTACCACTGCGCTTGTTCTGATTTTGTCAGATGCAGCTTTAGGAGCTTGCTGGCCACTACCTTCTTGCTTTGGGTTGGTGCACCCCAGAAGATAGTCGGTATAGTCACAGCTCTGGTCCAAACCAGGCTGCCAGCGGAGGAGCGGCTTTGCCTCTGCAGCTTGGGAGAAGTACAGGAGGACGGAATCCAGTGATCCAGCTAGATTCGGGGTGGGGTGAGCAGGCACTCACTAGAGTCTAGCTAGCTGGTCAGGTTGGGACTAAACGCTGCCCAGTAACATAAGAGTGGAAGAATTTTTGATTTTTAGCGTTTATAGATATTACTTACAAATGTAGGCATTTTAATAAGGGGTCAACTGCAGAATTGCTTGTATTTGAAAACTTTGCAATTTTTCACTTTTTTTTTTTTTTTTTTCTTGAGCCAACCCCTTTAAATATATATCTGGTTACTACCATAAGTTGTTGTCCACCTCTTTCACATCAGGACACCTCTGGCATGCTCAAGATGGAACTGCAGAAAGTGCAAGGAGAAATGATGAAAGAGAGGAGCCTTCTGGAAGATGAGCTGGAGGGGGCCCTGGATGAGCTGGATAGACTGCAACAGCAGGAGGAGGAGGCAGAGAAAATGATCCTCCATCTAGAACAAGCAAACAAGGAAAGGGCTGTGGAGCTGACCCATCTGAAAGAAATTTTACGAGGGTGAGTTGTGATACCCTTATGATCGCTCTCCTATTGTCTGACCACTGGCACTGACCCTTCCAAATGACATGGAAGCCTGTAAGGGTTTCTACACTGAATTCTCAGTGAGGAGAGCTGTTTAATCTCATCCATTTAGCAAGTAAGTGTATTACGCTGCAGATTTTTTATTGTAATTTTTTTTTTTATTACCACATTTTCAAAGAAAATCTGAAGCAAATGGGCCAACACTTTAAATTACAGAAAAGTTACTTATCTATAACAAATATTGTGAGCCCAAACCAATTTTTGATGGCAAGGTGATGCCTCCTAAGAAAGGCCTGGTTCATGCTAATGTTGAAATTATTGAATTGGTTACAGTGGTAAATTGCTGTGCAACCTCCCCCATCATGCATGGGTGCAGCAGCTGCCTTCCAAAAGGGCCCCAAATAGTGCATGCTGCGGTTATCATTCTCTCCCTCTTCTTGTTCCTTCTCCCTCTAGGGCACACATGTCAAACTCTGGCCTGTGGGTCAAATCTGGCCCGCAAGGTGATTTTTATACTTGGCTTGCGACACCTGCACCTCCCATCATCGCACTTTCAAATGTATTGGCATCCTGGATGCCGATACAGTTGCAAGCAGTGATGAAAAAGGGAGCGGTCCCACTCCTTCCCTCTGCATCGGACCCCTCACGCAATGGGCACAGTGACGTCACTGTTTCGCACCGAGCAGTACGGAGCTTCACAGAACTCGGCGTGGGGCCCATTTATATTGCGTGGAGGACTCTGTGGAGCATCAAACAGAATTGGGGTCACCATTCTTTGCCGAGAGGGTTGAGAAGTACAGTAGTCGTCATACCGTGTGTGGAGGGTACTGATGTGGATTTATTTTTGATTTGGATAGATTTACCCCTGTGCGTACTGTGGCCTGTCCTGATTTGACAGTCTTATTGAGCGTTCAAAGGAAAAGAGGAAGCTACACTTAGTTAGCAACAACTCATTCCAGCAGAACTCTGGAAACTTTATTCATATATAGTCTTTTATCAGTTCGTATAAAGGAGTGGCTACTCATTAACATAAAGGCTTTATTTCTTAGCTAATTGGTCAGTTTAAATGCATGAACATATATGGGTGTCCGACCTGGGGTTATTTAGACACCACGTGATTTACTGTCCGGAGTCTTGCACTTGTCAGCAAGTCTCCAATATCGGCCGGACCACCTGGCCTAAGTTCATCATTCCCTATGTCTGCTAGATATTTCTCAAGTCACAAGACAATGAGATGACTGGGTAGCAGGTTATTTCCACCAACTAGTTATAAGGTTCAAACTGTGAATATGTATCTGTGTGCAGTATATATGAGTATATAGCCTATATAAGAGTACAGGAGTATATAGCCTATAGCAGGCAAGTGAGATCTGTATGAAATACATATATATTTCCATAACAGTACTGTGTAGGAATTCAGTGGGGATATCTTTCTTTGTTTGGGGTCACCTTTGTTGGCATCATACCTGCTTTAGGGTGTAATGGCTTCAGTCCGCTGTCTCTGCTACTAGAAGTCTGTCCTGTGTAACGTTTGGTATTTATTCCATAGCTAATATCTTTCCATGGTTTTAACAGGAAAAGTCGAGAGCTAGAAAAAGCTAAAGAAAAGCACAAAAGGGAATTTTCACAGCTTGAAGAAGAACACAAGAGCACCTTGTGCAAGCTTTCTGAATATGAAAGGTACCTGCATTAGTTTTATTATGAATCAATACTAATACGATCTCCAAAAGGAAAGCCGTTTTTCCTACCATGCAACTTTTCTGGGAAAAGGCAACACTAATGCACGACAAACCCTTTCTACGCTATGGCAACATCTTCCCCAAGTGTCCGGCCAATGTGTATACTGCTTGTAAGGAGGGTGCTCGGGAGCTGCGAGTGCCCCACACAGTGCAATTGTCACCTGAACGTTAATCCTTTAGATGCAATTGTCAAACATTATTGCAGCAACTAGGCTATGTGGTGTAATGACCACTGTGTCCACTAGGGGGCGCTGTGTGGATGTCCCAAGAGAGGATGAGTGGCAGAATACTGAGTGGCCGTTGGGTATCTCAAAGTGGGTGGCTTTAAGATGAAGGCTTGGTTATATGCTGATCTGCAGAGCTGATCTTTCGTGCCTATGTGTTAGGGAGAAGCCTTCAGGCAGCTGGAGAGATGGGCGTGTTCTAGCTGCCTACAAATCCACCCAGGGGTGTGGCTGATAACACCTATAGTAAAAGGCTATGCGAGTATGTGAAGGACCTGTGATGAGGTCATAGCCATGTGACCCAGTGGGCGTGGCTACGGACCATATATGGTGGCCAGGGTAGGTCACATGATTGAATGCTGGGACCTGATTGGTCCAGTTTGGAAGGTCCCGTGAGGAGGAGGATCTCCTCACTAACAGCCTGTGGAGCGGCTGTGTGTGTAATGGCGGCCAGTGTCTGAGAGTCCCTGAGGAGTGAGTGGATTTCTGCTGCCTGGAGAAACAGCCATGTGGGAACCCTGACGTGGGTAAGATAAGGATGAGGCTGAATAGCCTGTATAATGGACGCTATCCTGTGACGCTGTTTATATTGCTGTGGTTTATGATGACAAACCTCATGGACTATGTTATGGCTTATGAAAACCCAAGCTGGATTTGATTGTGTGGCTGCCAAGCGAGTGTCCCCCAACCTTGAATGACAGCGCTACCTCACAGCAATTAGAAATTGGGGTGGTTCAGTGTAGTTCCTTTTTTTTTTTAATTTATTTATTTTTTTTTTTTTATGTAATTACATATTTTTTTTCTTTGCTTAGCATCCAGGTTTCAGCAACCACAGAGATTGATTTACTGAAATCCACTAATGCTTGCTTACTGGAGAAACTTGCTCTAGCAGAAGATGATAGGAAACTTCTACAGCAACACCTGGAAAATAAAGTAAAAGTCCTACAAGAATTAGAAGTTCAAACGTGTAATCAGCAAGCAGAATCCACCCAAACAAAGTTAGCACTAAAAAACCAATTGCTTGAGCTTCAGGAGTCACTGAGCCACATGGAAACCAGATTAAATAAGCAGCTAGTGCAGATCCAAGACGCCTCAGAAATAGAGGCTGGACTCAAAGAGCAACTTCTGGAGCTCCAGGAGTCTTCTGCCAGAAAGAAGGGGGAATTGGAGAAGCTGATCCTTGAGCTCCAAGAATCCGCAGCCAAGAGTAAAGAAGAATTAGAACAACAGATTACTGACCTGGAAGGAACGAAGGTGACAATGGAGCAGCAGTTGTATGAGCTTCAGGAGACCTCAGGAAAGCAGTTGTTGCTGCAATGTGCTGAAGCTGCAACTAAAGACATGTTGGAGAGACAACTCTATGACCTCCAAGAAAGCTCAAAAACAACCAAGGAGATGTTGGAAAAGCAACTGTTGGATCTGCAAGTGTCATCGAGCAAAACTGTGTTTGAGTTAGAGCTTCAAATCCTTGAGCTTCAGAAAGAATCCTCCAAAACTAGATCTGAAATGGCGTGGCAGCTTGAGCAAACAGCGAGAAAAAACAAGGAAGCACTGGAGAAGGAAACGAATGAACTGCACGTTACTTCTGATAAAATCAGGAAAGCACTGGAGCACCAGCTTCACGAGCTGCAAGAATCTTCACACAAGGCAAGTGAACGGTTAGAGGACCAAGTTGCTAATCTACAGAAGTCCCTGCTTATGGCCAAACAAGAAGCGGATGAGCAAAATAATGAACTTGAAAGTCTTAAAGCCCAACTTCAGGAGCTCAAAGATAACTACACAAGGTATTTATTAGATTTAATATTTTTGATCTATGTGTTAAGGGAATCTTTCACAATGTTTTTGCTACTCCTCTGAGAGCAATATAATGTAGGAAAACAGATGTAGCAGAGCTGAGAATGCTGACACTGCCCTCACTACAGCTTTCTGTGTATGTTGTATATTGGCAGCAAGCTGCTAATCACTGCTTGGGGTCAGGCTTGGACCAGGGTTCATGTGCCCATCAGTCCCGGTAATGATCGCCTGCTGATAACTCATTGTACAGTATGGAAATAGGACACTGCCTAATAAGTGACACATTGCTGAAATCAGTGTCTCAGTTTCTACCTTATGCTTTCCTCAGATTACATCGCAAACTTGCTGAAAGATTCTCTTTAAGACATTTGCATGGTCTTCTACTGCTCAGCAAAAGTATCCTGAATAATATTAAAGGGAAAATCTGCCAAAACCATTCACCCCCACACACAATGTGTAGCTATATTGTTCTCTGAAACATGCCATTCGCACCTCTACTAATTATGCAATCTGTTGCTCTGTCAGAAAACTCGCTGTTAATTGATATGAAAATAAAGCTAAAGTGCTCTAGGATGGTCGAAGCCCTTCCCAAGTTGCTGACTCTAGTCCCTGTCCAGAATCTTTTTTTTTTTTTTTTTTCTTAATCAAGGAGCTATTTTAGAAGTAACAATGTGGATGACCTTATCATTGCTATTAATATGACCACATAAATAGTTTGGGGCGGGAGGTTTCCTTCTGACAGAGATCCTTCTTTTTATTTCAGAGCTTTTGGTAATTAAAGGCAATAACCAGGAGTTGGAGAAAAGGCAAAAAAAATGCGGCTAAGCTCTAACAGTCAGGCAGCTGCTACTTACCTGCCTGTTGTGCATGGCGCTGTCCATTGCTGTCAGACCGCTCCTGCCTGTACTTGCGACCAAATAGCCGCTTCATTTTCGCTCTGCTCAGTTGATGGTGCAGGACTTCGACGTCATTCTGATTGACAACTGGATTCCCTCCTAACTGGAGGAGCCGGCTGTCCACAGAATGACATCAGAAGCCGACGCCCTGTCAACGTGACACATCAGCAGAGGCATCTGATTTAGTGTCAGGAGCGCTCTGTGCCAGCAATGAATGGCGAAAGGCACAACAGGCACGTAGGTAGCAACTACCTGCCTGTTGGTGCTCAGGCACATTTTTTTTTTTTTTTCCCTCCTTCTCCAAAGTCCCGGATATCCCCTTTAATCACATACATTGAGACTTGTATCTATAAATTTTCTTTCTACAGTAAAGAATCTGAATGTAACGAAGCAATTTTATTGGAAGCAAACAAGTGGCGCACAATGTTTGAGGAGTTGCAGAATAAAGTTCGTCCATTTAAGGTAAGTGGAAAGATTATGGAGAACTTTGAGATTTTATGACCATGCGAGTGTGTAATATTTTACCCTCTTGCAGAAAGCTACAAAAAACGATGTAGCTCCAAGGTGCTAAATGGTGACCGAATCTGAAATCTCACCAAAACGTTTATTTATAGATTCTTGACTTTATAAAAGAGATGCAGCGATTGACAGCTTTCCACTGAATAGTAGGACCGACCCCTGGACTCCGCCGCTTACAAACACCGGCTATTTGACTCTACTAGATACAAGTTTTGCTGAAGCTCCATGCTTGGTGCTGCTGCTCAGTTTCTTTCTGGTAATTCCCTGCAGGAACAATTGGATGCGTTTGAAGCTGAAAAATCGGCCTTACTTAATGAACACGGCGCCGCTCAGGATGAACTAAACAAGCTTAGTGATGCGTATGCCAAGCTGCTGGGGCATCAGAATCAAAAGCAGAAGATAAAGCATGTAATGAAGCTGAAAGCCGAGAACTGTCAGCTAAAGCAGGTAAGGAACAGGCAAGGCCTGTAAAAGACCCTAACCACGTCGTGCACAGGTGTGGAGAAGGATCAGGAGCTGGATTCTCTCCACATCGCCTTAAAAACTGCGCTGCTGCTCAAACTTCCTCACTGAAGGCCCCAATTGCCGGCATCAAGGCAATTGCTCAACCCCACCCCACATCCCCCAGAAATAAAATGTATGGCCGTTAACTGGATCATGCATCTTTTTAGAATTTTCTTTTTCTGCATTTGGAGCCTCCACAGCTCCTCCTCGTGTCTTTCTGCTTTCAGGCTTAGTCATCCCTCTCAATACTTTCATTGGTGGGAGTAATGTAATGCCTCACTATAGAAAGATTAATATTCAGATTTGAGTTGTTCACTCTCTGCATGGATTCAAGAAGAAAGGACCCTTTCTATAATTCTCTAACATGCATTACAATGTTAATGAGAGAGATATATATAATGTGTGTGTGTGTGTATATATGTATGTGTGTGTGTGTGTGTGTGTATATATATATATATATATATATATATATATATATATATATATATATTTATTTATTTTTTCCTCTTCAATAGCACCAATAAAATTCTGTGTGGTTAGTTTAAGGGGATCTGTAAGCAAGATTTCACTGCCTCAACTCCCCTCCCAGCCCCCACACTACATGTGCATGTGGCATTGTCACATACACATCCGCAATACCCTTACATGGCCAGCCTGCTCCTCCGTTACTGGGAAATGAGCGTTTGAATTGATCTACAAAATGCTCTACAGCCACATTTGCCTCTGTCACTCCAGCTCTATTCCAACCCTGCACAGCCGCATCTTGCTTGAGTGACTACTTCTTTTGCCTGAAGTCACACAGCATTTAGGCTGTCAGTAAAGCAGGAGGAGGTGGCACTGGGTGAATAATAGAGCTGGAGTGACAGATGCTTCAGATATACTGCCTCACTTGCATATCCATTCAAGCGATGATTCTTCAGTAGTGGAGGAACAGATTGACCATGTAAAGCTATTGCTGAACTTCTATTTTGACAATATTTAACTCTCTAGGTATTTTTTTTTTTTTTTTTTTTTTTTCCTTGAAGGAGGTGAGCAAACTTAAAACCCAGCTTTCCAAGGAGAAACAAGCAGAAAGGCAGCTTCAATCCCACTTAAATGATCTGCAAGGTGCAAGGAGATTTGACCCATCCAAAGCATTCCAGCATGATGTCAAGGAGAACGTTTATCCAAAAGTCCCTTTAAGAGATGGTAAGCCAAAACTGCATCATAGTCAGGACCTTGCGTTACTAGTTGGGATTGTAACATGGCTGATGTGAAGAATGCTGCATCTGTAAATGACAACCAGACTTATGGGTCTGTAACTGCTACATGAAGTCTTACAGAAGGCCTTATTTTATATACATTTGATAATTTAGTATGCAAATAACAAAATGGTAGCATTGTCAAATAGTATAGGGTGCAAAAGTACTCAGATGTTCAAAGTCCCTCCAAATGTGAAAAGAAAAATGTAGCATTCAGTGGTTTAAGCCGCACAGGAATATTTCAGCTCCTGCCCTGTAGCCTTTTATCAAGCATATTGACCTATATAGTGCCTAATTTATGCAACAATTGATTACTTTAAGAGCGCCGATGGCTGATAAACGTCTGGCAGTCCATGTTCTGAAATGTAACTTCATAGTAGAGCAGCTGTACACTATTATGAAGCTGCGGTAGAGGGGAGCCGGTGGCTGTCAGACACAGCCGGACTCCCTATAGAGAAAGTGGAGTCTATGGCAATTTCTGCCTTCCACTCGCCGTATAGACTGCACTAAACAAGTTCTGTGTATCAGGGGCATACGTAGAAATCTTGGGACTCCGTAGCAGATGTTCTAATTGGGGTCACATTCACTAGAAAAAAAAAACGACTGTCAGTCACAGAAGAGCATATCTCAGAACTTTTCTGCCTTTACATAATAACTTTCTCCTGCTGAAGTCCTAGATTCCTCTTTTCTCCTTCGCCTCATTGGGGGACACGGATACTGTGGGTGTATGCTTCTGCCGCTTGGAGGCTGACACTAAGTATACACCCTTGCCCGCATTGTGGGCGGAAATCAGTTTTTTGCTTAGTGTCCTTTGGAGAGGCACACGTCTGTTTTTCTCCAGACTTTTTTTTTTTTTTTTCCACGAAGATGAGACAAGGGGCGATGGACCCTATTGAAAGGTTCCGATCTCCCCAAACCAACAGGCGAGCACGTGTGAGTATCGCCTCCACGTATCCTTTCCCCCGCATCGTGGGACATATCTGGGCTGTATTCCCCAGACCTCTTTTTTTTTTTTTTTTTTTTTTAATTTTTTTATTTTCTCCTCTATGAATAGGATAATAGGGGCAACGGACCCTATTGAAAGGGTACGATTTCCCCAAACCATCAACAGGCGAGCACATGCGAGTGTCCCTCCACATATCCTCTCCCGCGACGTGATGCCGGACTTGGCCCTGACCACCCCTAGGTATTGAAACCATGGGCTATACAGAGGCACAAGACAGTCTGAGCGGCCCCCACTGCTCCACCAACGCAAGATGGCGGTGCTGCAAGGCGGCGGACGGTCCCTCTCCTCACCCCCTGAAGGGGTTAGACGGAGCTAGGGTGCATGCACCATCCTAATGTTCGAGGCCCCCCTCACATACCTGAGCTCAAGAAGCTGAAGAGGATCGTCAGAAGAGGATGGCCTGGGCGTCTGGGCTCTGCGTGCCTGCTCCCATCAGGTGTGCAATTCAATTGCTAGCAGCTTAAAGCGCCGGGACCAGAATGGAGACCAGCGGGCAAATCATCAGGTGGAGCCCTTAGCCGGTGGGCGTGCTGTGGGTAGTCCGCACCAGTAAGCATCGCCAGTTTTCGGCGCCATGAAAGTCCTGCCTCTGGGCCGCGCGTCACTTCCAGGGGCCCGCCTCTCAGGTCTGGGCGGCGGTGAATAAATTTAGTCCCTGGCTTCGGCGGAGCGCGGCTAGGCTGCAAAGCTGGAAGTACCGCCCTGGAGCCGTCAATACACTGGCAGGCCCGCCCCACAGCTGGGGCGCGCGATTTTGAGGTGAAGAGGCATCCAGGACGCATGGGGGCACAGGACTGGGGTAAGTGCTGCGGAAGGCCACGCTACAGGAAAGACTAGGTGCTACCTCCTCCCCCCTCCCCAGCAACGGACAGATACAGCAGGTCCAAAAAAGCAAAGATGCACACTTTTTTTTTTTTTTTACGCTGCATGCATCTCTTGGCGGGCTGCGTTCCCGTGGGCACAGAGCAAGCGATTATACGAGGCCTGCGAGTCCGAACGCGCCCAGGAGCCCTCCCCTATGACCGTGACCAAGGTCCCGAACCCCCCGGAGTGGGCCCTATCACAGTCCATGGCGTCACTTACAAGGGCAATCGAGTCCCTTCAGGCCCCAGATAGGCCCAGGGACAGTGGCTCGCCGGCCTTAGTGGGAACCTCCACCTCACAAGATCCTTTGGCCTGCAGGGGCCACTCATTCCAGGCAGACCCGAGGGGAAAAGAATCCACACTGTCGCCCAGCCCATCCGGTGCGTTGGCATCCGTAAGTTCTGCTGCCCGCTCCCCGTCACCAGTGGTTGATAGTGAGCAGATCTTAGATTGCTACTCCAGGGTCACGTGAAAAGGTGGACGGCCTCATAGAAGCCGTCAATCAGACCTTGGGGATGATCCCTCAGCAGCTACGGGGCATAAGGTGGCGTTTAAAGGGCCTGTCACACTAAGCGATATCGCTATAACTTGTGACGTTATAGCGATATTGCTAGCGATATCGCTGTCTGATACTTACCTACGACCCGCTCCCCCGCTGGTTATCGCTGATCGCGCGAGAACAGGCTGGACCGTTTCTCGTCGTGCGCTTCCTGTGGAGCGACGAGCGTGGAGCCGGACGGGAGGACGCAGGGTCGCCTAGTGTGACAGGTAAGTAGCGACCCCTGCGATGTCGGTGAGATCTGCCTGTGTGGCAGCTCACTAGCGACCACTTAGCGATGCACCAGCGATCCTGACAGCGTCATATCGCTGGTCGGGATCGCTGGTGCATCACTAAGTGTGACAGTACCTTAAGCGAGTGAAGCGGCCACTCAGTTTTTTGCCACTCATCCTGAGTTTGAGGACATAGTGCAGCGACACAGGAAACGACCGGACAGGTGTTTCTCGGGTCAAAGGGGCACTCGAAGCAAGGTATCCATTTGCCCCGGACCTTCGTAGAAAATGGATGCAATCTCCGATGGTGGACCCACCGGTTTTGCGCCTAGCCACTAAAACCCTGTTTTTCCCTTCACCCATGACAGCACACCTGAGAGAGGGATCTGTCCCGCCAGGACAGGAGCCTACTGAAATATAAGGGGCGGCACCTCTCCCCCGCTTCAGTTGGGTTCCTGTCCTGGAACAGAATCCCAGTCTAACAGCGGCGGTGCCTGTCATGGATGAAATGGACCCAGGGCCGTCCCGGCGCGGGAAGAGCAGGTCAGCTTACCTGCAGCACCGGCCGTCTGTGGCCTGGAAGCGCAGTCCCCGGGGATCCTCCTGCAGGTCCTGGGTTTGTGTGGGTGCGGCTAGGCGACCTCTGTAGTGTGGCGCTCCTCTGTGACTCCCTCCCCTTGCGTGCGCCCGACCCTTCTCCCTCGGACACGACGGAGAGCCGGAGGCGGTTTCCGGCATCTGATGTCAGCAGCGCGGGGCACCCTGGGAGCGTGTCGGCTGACTTCAGACGCGATGGCAAGATGGCGCCTGGTGCGTCGCCGGCCGCATTAAGAAGAATGGCGGCGGTCGCAGGGGGGAGGGGAAGACTAATCGCTCACCGGACGGACCTATTTAAAGGAGAACGGGCGGCCAGGTAATACAGTGGGGTCACAGCAGGAACGTTCACCGCCTCGACCGTCTCTGCCTCCATCACAAACCTCCGCTCGTAAGCATGGCAGCCGTTCAAGCGGCAAAAGCAGCAGTCGCCCGAGCCACAGATCGAGGGATTCCTCGAGGTTGAGAGAGCACAGGCCACATGCTCCAACACAGCCTCCGAGTCCGGTACCCGACTTTATGGGTGGTGAATGATCTCCGTGAATGCTAGACTAATGTTAATAGGGTCCTTCTTGTGTTATTTTTTCCTTAGGGAAAAGCCAAAAAGCAGGGAGCAAAAGAAATAGGGATTGTGCCATATGTCAGAGCCCCCTAGAGATAGATTGGCAAAAGGACCTTTGTGCCAGCTGTATCCAGCGAACTATGGCGGAGGAGGTGCCGAGCTTGGCAACTAACCTCAGATCAGTCATCAGGTCTGAGGTGGAAGTCTCACTTAGTGTTATTAAAGAAAGAGAGTAGGAGAGACTCCCCTAGTTCTTCATCAGACGACTCCTCCTCGGCTGAATATCAGGCCGAACACATGTCCTCCTCCTCGGATAGTGACACGGGGGGGCAAGCCGTTTTCCGGTAGAGGATATGGATGCTCTCCTTAAATCCATTAGGACAACCATGGTCCTACAGGAGGAGAAAACGACTAAGTGCCTAGAAGACGTCATGTTCGGGGGGGGTTACAGGAAAGGAAAAAGCGCACCTTTCCAGTCAATGAGAAAATCCAGGCACTCATTGAAAAAGAGAATGGAAAAAGCCTGAAAGATCAGGAAGCCTTCCTTCCTCCTCAAAGGAGATACCCCTTTGAGCCTAAAGACACGGAAATATGGTACAAAGTCCCAAAGATTGACGCAGCAGTGTCTAGATCATCCAAAAAATCGGCCCTGCCCCTGTAAGACTCAGGGGTACTGAGAGACCCGCTAGATACTAAAGCAGACTCCTACCTAAGACATACATGGGAAGCAGCGGCAGGGGGATTGAAACCAGCAATAGCCGGCACCTGCACAGCACGATCCTTAATGATTTGGCTACAGCAGCTGGAAGAAAAACTCGCATCCAAAGTTTTGAGGGAAAAAATTCTGGCGGATATGTATCTTCTACATGGAGGAGCAGCAGCTTTTTTTGGCCAACAACTCTGCCGATTCCATGAGACTGACGGTGGGGGCAGCAGGATTATCAAACGCCACAAGGCGTGCATTATGGCTTAAAGGCTGTCCTGGAGACCTACAATCAAAAGCTAAGTTGTGCTCTCTTCCATGTGATGGACAATTTCTATTTGGAAAAAATTTGGACGACATCCTGGAAAAAGCAAGTGATAGAAAGAAGGGCTTCCCCAGATTTCCTGGAAATCAAAGAAGGCCGTCCTTTCGGAGAGGAAAATTCAACAGGGGCCGTCCTCCGGGGGATCAGAAAAGATGGGAGGACACAAGGAAGGAGGAGTCTGGATTTATGTTCGGCGGAGCCACCTCATCCGCAAAAAAATCCCCACAATGACGCCGGGATCCCTTTAGGGGGGAGACTGATGCTCTTTTATCAGGCCTGAGAAAGTATCTCTTCCAATGCCTGGATCTTAAACATTGTATATAAAAAAAAAAAAAACCTCAAAATCCCTTTTCTTTTTTTCCCAACGGCCGAGAGCATCATTTGTGGTGACCCCCGTCAGGAAGGGGATAGAAGAGCAGTTGGCCCTGGAGTCAGAAATCTTAAGTCTGCTTAAATCTTAAGTCTTCTGACCGAAGTCCCAAGCGGACAGGAGAGAAGGGGGTTCTACTCACCCCTCTTCCTAATAAAAAAAAAAACAGACCAGTCATTCAGGACGATCACAAACCTCAGAGGCCTCAATCAATGGATAGAAAACCAGACCTTCAAAATAGAGTCGGTAACTTTGGCCATAAAACTATTACACCACAATTGTTTTATGGCCGTAGTCTATCTAAAGGATGCCTATTACCACATCCCGATCCATCCAGAGTACCAAAAATACTTAAGGGTAGCTCTGTACATCAAGGGCAACCTCAGGCATTTTCAATTCAGAGCCCTTCCATTCGGCATATCCATTGCCCCGAGGGTGTTTACGAAAGTCGTAGCGGAGATGACAGCCTTCCTCTGAATCCACAACACAATTATAATACCCTACTTGGACGATTTTCTAATAGTGGGCAACTTGGAACATCACTGCACAGAGCAGGTGGAAAGGGTAGCAAATATACCCTACAGAGACTTGGCTGGATGGTGAATATCATGAAGTCAAGACTACAACCCCTAAAGAGGCAGATATTTCTAGGTTTCATCCTGGTCTCGGAACAACAAACTTGTCTGTTGCTAGAGGCCAAGGTGGAAAAGGTGAGGATTATGACCTTGGCAGCCCTAGACCAGCCTCACATGACCCTGAGGGGCGCGATGTCCTTACTAGGCACCCTGACAGCTTGTATTTCAGCGGTCAGATGGGCACAATTTCATACCCGTCATTGCAGGCAGAAATCCTATCAGCACAGAAATCGCTAAGAGGGTGTTTGGAAGGAAGGCTGGAGCTTTCATTAAAGGTCAAAAACTCTCACATGGTGGCTAGACAGGGCAAACCTGGTAGCAGGAACATTATGGCACAGACCGGTGTCCGTTGTGATCCTGACGGACTCAAGTTCCTCGGGGTGAGGGGCGCACCTAAGCTCAGGGACCCTGGGGACCCCAAGAGCAAAATGCATCCTCCAACCTAAGCACTACGGGCAGTAAACAAAGCCTTAAAAATCTTTATTCCCTGCCTAGAAGGCCACAATGTCTGGATCATGTCGGACAACAAAGTGACAGTGGCGTATATCAACCACCAGGGAGGGACAAGGTCACACTCAATGAACGAGGCCAAAAAATTTTTTCACAGAGCAGAACGACCTCTACTCTCCCTAACGACACTCCACATAAGAGGTGTAGAAAACGTACAAGCCGACTTCCTAAGCCGCAACACATTGAGGCAAGCAGAATGGGCCCTAAATCACTTAGTGTTCCAGAAGATAGTACAACTCTGGGGAGTCGGTAGTAGACCTCTTTGCCAACAAAAGCAACAGACAGGTAGAGAGATTCTGTTCGTTGAACCCAAAAGAAAAACCATGGGCGGTGGACGCATTGCAAATTCCGTGGAATTGCAAACTGAGTTACGCCTTTCCTCCAGTAGCT
The DNA here is from genome assembly GCF_039654945.1 of Dendrobates tinctorius. Lineage (NCBI taxonomy): Eukaryota > Metazoa > Chordata > Amphibia > Anura > Dendrobatidae > Dendrobates > Dendrobates tinctorius. The sequence goes on along the minus strand of NW_027361704.1, from coordinate 43,381,876 downwards.
CTAATCCCAGCAGTGGTAAAGAAAATAAGAGATCAGGCCAGAGTGATCTTAATAGCCCCGTTCTGGCCGAAAAGGCTCTGGTTCTCGCTACTGCAAATAATGTCCCTCTCAGATCCATGGGTACTACCAGAGATTCCAGACCTGCTAGCTCAGGGTCCAGTATTCCACACGCAAGTCAAGGGGTTCCATCTGACTGCGTGGAATTTGAAAGGTCACTTTTAAGAAATATAGGGCTCTCTCCTGGGTTGGTGGCTACGCTGATGAAAAGTAGAAAGCCAGTAACAACTAACATAGACGGTAGAACATGGAATAAGTTTCTGCAGTTCCAGGGTAAGCCGTTAGACCAAAAACCCCCGATTAAGGCCATCTTGGAATTCTTACAGGCAGGACTACAGTTAGTCCTAGCGGTAAATACCCTTAAAGTACAGGTGTCAGCACTAGGTAGCCGGTTTTTCCGGAACCCATGACAGCACCTGTATATTCCCCCCACCCCCCCCACCCCTTTTTCACCGTATGGGTGTGCACGTTAGTAGGGTGTATTTGTGTGATGTGGTGTCGGATAAACATGTGACTAACCGGGGAGTCCTCTCAATGCTCTGTAACCAACTAAAGCGGGGGAGAGGTGCCGCCCCTTATATTTCAGTAGGTTCCTGTCCTGGCGGGGCGTATCCCTCTTTCAGGTGTGCTGTCATGGGTTCCGGAAAAACCGGCTACCGGTAAGTAACCATGGTGGTATCCGTACCTACTGGTTCTTCTATTAAGGATCCGACCAATCGCCTCAGAGAGCTTGGCTCGCTCAGTATAGGAGGCGTCAGGATCAGCGCTCTCTCCCTCGTTCGCAGCAACTTGGGAACAAGCTTGTGCAGGGGCAAGATCTGCCTGCAGAGATATCAGAGATCGCGAATGCTGGAGACTACATAATCAATGCATCTGTGAATGCAGCCAATTGCGTGGCACTTGCTGCTAACGCAATTTTCTATTAGTAGAGCTCTATGGTTAAGTACATGGCGGGCTGATTCTACGTCCTTGACCTCCCTGCCTTATCAATACGGCTGTCTATTTGGGGATAATTAGATCAACTTATCTCCAATTCCACAGGAGGAAAGAGTGGTTTTCTCCCTCAGCAAAAGGTTAAACCGCCTTTTCGCCACCCGTTTCAGGGACGTTTCCGGGCCTTTCGCAACCCCGGGTGGACCACAGCGGCCAATTCCGCCGCCTCAAGCCACCCCAACCAGGATAGGGAGCGGCAGGTCTCTTATAGAACCAATCAATTGGGGAGAATGTGTGCTCAGCAGCCCAGATCGAGGGGATCCAGATCCCAAAGATCAGCCAAATGACTCAAGGCGTTTGCCAGAAGACACCAGCAAGGTGGGCGACCGACTACTCTGGTTTTGCCAGGTCTGGTTCAGGGTCGCGCGTGACACACTTTTCTTGCTCTTCCTTTTTTTTTTCTTTTTGCTTATCTTGCAATATATGTAGGAAAATAGTACCAATTACTCCCCAAACATCATGTCAAACTTTTATAGCTCACTAACCCCTTATTGATTGCTGGTTTGCCTTTACAGTCTGGCCAATAATGAGCCTTATTCCTCACCAACACTTGTACATGGCGCTGCGTAATAACAGTATAGTGCTTCCTAGGCTATTAATATCATCCCTCAGCTGTCTGCATAGCCTTTGCTGGTTATTAAAGGGAATCTGTCGCCCCATTTTCGGCCTATAAGCTGCGGCCACTGCCATCATTTTGTAATGCTGTAGATAAGCCCCCGATGTAATCTGAAAGAAGAAAAACAAGTTAGATTATACTCGCTGGGGTGCGGTCGGTGTCGCGGTCTGGTCCGGCGCCTCCCATTTTCTAGAGATGACGTCGTCCGCCTTCTGCCATTGCTCCTGCGTAGGTGTACTTTATCTGCCCTGTTGAGGGCAGAGTAAAGTACTGCAGTGCGCAGGCGCCGGGTAAGGTCAGATGTCCAGTGCCTGCGTACTGCAGTACTTTACTCTGCCCTCAATAGGGCAGAGAAAGTACGCCTGCGTAGGAGCCACGACAGAAGTAAGAAGGACGTCATCTCTAGAAGATGGGAGGCACCGGACCGTGACACCTATTGGACCGGATCCCCGGCTGAGTATAATCCAACTCGTTTTTCTTATCTTTCAGATTACATTGGGGGCTTATCTACAGCATTACAGAATGCTGTAGATAATCCCTTGATGGCGGTGGCCGCAGCTTATAGGCCAAAAATGGGGTGACAGATTCCCTTTAATTAGAGGGGGGACCCCATGTGTTTTGGGTCCCCCATTTTAATAGCCAGTAAAGGCTAAGTATACAGTTGTGAGCTGATATTAATAGCATGGGAGGGAAGCTCCTTGGGTATTACCCCCTTCCCAGGCTATAAACATCTGCCCCCAGTCACCGCGTTTCCCTCTGCTGGTTACGAAAATTGCGCGTGAGCCCACACCATTTTTTTCTGAAAAATAATCTTTTAATTAAATACATGGAATTTGCACATCTGTACTAATTATATTTGTCACTGACTTCTATAAATCTACCTACTCCATTTGTATTTACTGTATGTAATCCATCTATTCTATCCTGCCTACTGTGATTTTACAGAACCCGGCGGATAAATGATTGGCTTTTCTTGTGTCTATCTCTTTATGCAATATAAATACATATATCTCAGTGACACGTGTTTGTGTGTCTGTCACTGATTGTGTGCACGTGTGTGTATATGTGTAAAATGTGTGTATGTGTATGTATATATATATATATATATATATATATATACTCACACTCACACTCTCACACACACACACACACACACACACACACACACACACACACACACACACACACACACTATGGACCAAAAGTTTAGACACACCTTCTCATTCAAAGAGTTTTCATGACTATGAAAATTGTAGATTCACTCTGAAGGCATCAAAACTATGAATTAACACATGTGGAATTATATAATTAACAAAAAAGTGTGAAACAACTGAAAATATCTTATATTCTAGGTTCTTCAAAGTAGCCACCTTTTGCTTTGATTACTGCTTTGCACACACTTGGCCTTCTCTTGATGAGCTTCAAGAGGTAGTCACCAGAAATGGTCTTCCAACAGTCTTGAAGGAGTTCCCAGAGATGCTTAGCACTTGTTGGCCTTTTTGCCTTCACTCTGCGGTCCAGCTCACCCCAAACCATCTCGATTGGGTTCAGGTCTGTTTACTGTGGAGGCCAGGTCATCTGGCGTAGCACCCCATCACTCTTTCTTGGTCAAATAGCCCTTACACAGCCTGGAGGTGTGTTTGGGGTCATTGTCCTGTTGAAAAATAAATGATGGTCCAACTAAACGCAATAGCAATTGGAATAGCATGCCGCTGCAGGATGCTGTGGTAGCCATGCTGGTTCAGTATGCCTTCAATTTTGAATAAATTCCCAACAGTGTCACCAGCAAAGCACCCCCACACCACCTCCTCCATGCTTCATGGTGGGAACCAGGCATGTAGAGTCCATCCGTTCACCTTTTCTGCGTTGCACAAAGACACGGTGGTTGGAACCAAAGAAATACATCAGGATAAGACTTTGCCAACAAACAGCAACCTTGTACGCCTGCAGAGTCCTCCTGGATGGAGAAAGAAAAATGTTGTGAAGAAACGGAGAGTGGTGGTCATGGGGGATTCCCTGTTGAGAGGAACAGAGGCCGCTATCTGCAGACCGGATATAACTTCAAGAGAAATGTGCTGTCTTCCAGGTGCAAAAATTAAAGATGTATCTGACAGGATATCAGGACTCTTCAGACCTACAGATGACTACCCACTCCTGCTACTACATATGGGGACAAATGACACCGCAAGAAATGACCTGGAAACCATCTGCAGAGACTTTGAAGACTTAGGCAAGAAAGTGAAAGAACTGGGAGCGCAGGTGGTCTTCTCTTCTATCCTCCCAGTGGATGGCCATGGAACAAGGAGGTGGAATAAGATTCTGCAGGTAAACTGGCTATGTCGATGGTGCCGTCAGCAACGATTTGGATTTCTGGATCACGGAGTGAATTACTTATACGATGGACTACTTGCTAGAGATGGGGTGCACCTTACAAAGACTGGAAAGCATGTATTCGGAAGTCGCCTCGCTACACTTGTAAGGAGAGCTTTAAACTAGAACAACATGGGAAGGGAAGCAAAAGACCAGAAAAAGCCATACACCTGACAAATGCTATTGAGAACTCTGCTATTAGAAGTGGAAAGGAAGAACAAAGACAAAAGAATCTGATTAACAAAAATATTGGAGAAAGAGAAACAAATCACAAACTAAAATGTTTCTATACTAATGCACAAAGCATGGGCAACAAACAAGGAGAATTGGAACTACTAACACAGGAAAAGAAATATGATGTCATTGGAATCACTGAAACTTGGTGGGACAATACACATGATTGGAATACAAGACAAGAAGGATACAACTTATTTGCAAGAAACAGACTTGATAAACGAGGAGGGGGTGTCGCATTGTATGTTAGAAACGCGTATATCTGCACAGAGATTGAAGCTTCAGAGACTGGGAGTTCTGTGGAAACTGTTTGGGTAAGAATACAAGGACAGAACAATGGAAAGGACACCATTGTAGGCATTTACTACAGGCCGCCTGTGCAAGCTGAAGATATGGATGAACTCTTTATGCATCAAATGGCCAAGTTCTCCAAAAAATATGACATAGTTGTCATGGGAGATTTCAACTATCCAGACATTTGTTGGGAATCTCTCTCAGGCAAAACTAACAGGTCAAGGAAATTCTTATCCTCTCTTGCTGACAACTTTATCTTCCAAAAGGTAGGGGAGAAAACAAGGGGAACTGCTACCTTGGATCTAATCCTTATAAACAGGGAGGAAATGGTTGAGGAGGTAAAAGTGGCTGGGACCCTAGGAGGTAGCGACCATGCTATATTAGAATTTTGGATTACTAGAGGCGGAAGACCTGTGAAGACTCAGACGTCAAGGTTAGATTTCAGAAAGGCAGATTTTCAGGGATTCAGAAAGAGAATTGGAGGGATCCAATGGCTGAATATCCTTAAAGACAAAAATGTCCAGGAAGGATGGGAAATCTTGAAAAATGAAATTCTCAAAGCACAGTTGTTAACAATTCTGAAAAGAGGGAAGAATAGGAAGCATTTAAGGAAACCAGGATGGATGAACACAGAACTTAAGCACATGCTAAAAAGGAAGAAAAAAATGTTTATAAAATGGAAAGAGGGAGGCATATCTAAAGAAGAATATCATGCTGTCTGCAGAACCTGCAGGGCACAAATCAGATTAGCTAAAGCTGAAAATGAATTGAGGCTTGCAAGAGATGTCAAAAGCAATAATAAAGGATTTTGGGGATATGTCAAAAGTAAAAGAAAAGTCAAAGATGCTATAGGATTTTTACAGGATGAAAATGATGAAATGGTAAGACAGGATGTTGAGAAGGCCGAACTTTTAAATTCCTATTTTGCATCTGTTTTCTCTCAGAAAGGAAATGTAACATCAACTGTTCTTCACTGTCCTATTAAGGGAATAGAAGAATCCAGGATATCTATAAACAGAAAGATAGTGAGGAAACACTTAGCTAACCTAAATGAATTCAAGTCTCCAGGTCCAGATGAATTACACCCCAGAGTACTGAAGGAGATAGCAGAAGAAATTTTTGAACCCCTTTCCATAATCTTTGAAAATTCTTGGAGAACAGGAGAAGTGCCAGAAGACTGGAGAAGAGCAAATGTTGTTCCCATCTTCAAAAAGGGGAAGAAGGTGGACCCAGGCAACTATAGGCCGGTGAGTCTGACTTCTATACCAGGAAAGATCTTTGAACAAATTATTAAACAACATGTATGTCAATACCTGGATAAGAATGAAGTGATTAAACAGTCAGCATGGGTTTGTAACTAATAAGTCATGTCAGACTAACTTAATTTCCTTCTATGACGGTATCACTGATTGGGTGGATCAAGGAAATGCTGTAGATATAGTATATCTTGACTTCAGCAAAGCATTTGACAAAGTCTCTCATACAATCCTTATTGAAAAAATGACTAAGTATGGAATGGACAAGGCAACTGTTAGGTGGATTCATAACTGGCTTAGTGATCGGACCCAAAGAGTGGTCGTAAATGGCTGCACATCCAGTTGGAAGAATGTTTCAAGTGGGGTACCACAGGGCTCTGTCCTGGGCCCTGTATTGTTCAACATCTTTATCAACGATTTAGATGAAGGAATTGAGGGTAAACTAATTAAATTTGCTGATGACACAAAGCTAGGAATTGTTAGAGAAAGCTGGAGATGACAAAAAGAAATTTCCCAGTCTCCGAAACCCCTCTTACAGACGTCCCTTTACCAGGAAAGGTTTTTTCCGGAGAAGGCCGTCCAGAGATCAGGGCAGATGGGATGAGAAAAAAAGGAAAGGTACAGGATTCATGTTTGGAGGGGGGCGCCAGGAAGGTCCAGCTCGGGATACGAAAAAGCCGCCCCAATGACTAGTTGCCCCGGTAGGAGGGAGACTAGCTGCCTTCTACCCATCCTGGTCTCTGATCTCTAATAGCAGCTCGATATTGGGGATAATAGCTGTGGGACTACGACTAGAGTTTTCATTGTTTACAACAGCTACAAAACACAATGTCTGCCCTAGAACGGTTAGGATGGTTGCTGAACGTCAAAAAGTCTCGGTTGCAACCAATGAAAGTCCAACAATTCTTGGGCCTAACCCTGGATTCTGAAAAACAGGAATGCCGTCTGCCTCCGGAGAAGCTTGTTCGCCTCTATTATCAGATCCTGAACGCCTTCAATAACCCCACCATGTCCCTCAGGAAAGCCAAGTCCCTTCTAGGCTCTCTTTCGGCCTGTATCCTGGCAGTCCAGTGGGCCCAGTTTCATGCAAGGAAACTACAGAGCGAGGTCTTATTACATCAAAAAGTCCTTGGGGGTTACTTGGAGGGTCAGCTAACCTTGTCCCGTAACACAAGGGAGTCCCTAGAGTGGTGGTTAGACAGGGATAACTTGTCTGAAGGGGTACCCTGGGGGTATAACGTAACCCGCATAGTCACCACGGATGCTAGTCCTTACGGTTGGGGAGCTCATATGGGTGAAATATTAGTCCAGGACCAATGGCAACATGATCAGTTAGGAATGTCATCTAACCTAAAAGAATTGACAGCAGTAGAACAGGCGGCTAAAAAGCTCCTTGTGTATCTACAGGGCCATCACGTGCGAGTGTTCTCCGACAATCAGGTCACCGTGGCATATATCAATCACCAAGGCGGGACCCGTTCCAGACCCCTGATGATTGTAGCAGAGCGGTTGTTCCATCTAGCAGAACAATACTTTCTATCTTTAACAGCGTTGCATATAAAAGGAAGAGACAACATCACGGCAGACTTTTTAAGCCGCAATCAGCTAAAGCAAGGGGAATGGTCCCTAAACACCTCCATATTCAATCTGATTGTTCAAAAGTGGGGATATCCAGAGGTAGACCTCTTCGCCACCAGAGACAACAGGCAATTGAAACAATTCTGCTCCCTAAATCCCAGAGAGAATCCTCTGGCGGTAGATGCCTTCCTGATAAAGTGGGACTTCAAACTAGCCTACGCCTTCCCTCCCCTATCTCTTCTACCCCTGGTGATGAAGAAAATCAGGAAAGACAGAGCGAGGGTTATAGTCATCGCTCCATTTTGGCCCAGGAGAGCATGGTTCTCATGCCTCAGGGCCATGTCGGTATCCGATCCTTGGGTTCTGCTGGACATCCCGGATCTCCTGTCCCAGGGCCCAGTCTTCCATCCTCAGGTGGCTGGCCTTCATCTGACGGCGTGGAGTTTGAACGGTCGTTATTAGAAGAGAAGGGCTTCTCCGCAGACTTAATTAACACCCTACTTAAGAGTAGAAAAATCATTACCACAAAATTTTATGTCAGAACTTGGAAAAAATTCCTTCAGAACTCAGGAGTAGTCGCTGGGATTCAGCGCCTATAATGCAGATATTAGAGTTCCTACAAAAAGGTCTGGACATGGGGCTCTCTACCAGTACCCTTAAAGTACAAGTGTCAGCCTTGGGGGGCCCTGTTTAGCTGTAACATCGCTGGTAATTATTGGGTAAGCAGATTCATTAAGGCGGCAGGTAGATCCAGGCCAATAATGAAGGATAGGTTCATGCCGTGGGACTTGAACCTAGTCCTCACTGCTATGACAGAGACCCCATTCGAACCTATCTCGTTGGCTTCCCTAAAAAACCTGTCCCTCAAGGTAGCCTTCCTGGTAGCTCTAACATCAGCCCGCAGAATAAGCGATATCCAGGCTTTATCTAGGTGTCCTCCTTATTTACAGTTCAAAGAGGATAGGGTAATACTTAGACCTGATCCAGCGTACTTGCCGAAGGTAGTTTCTAGTTTCCATAGGACACAGGAAATAGTTCTTCCATCCTTCCTCCCTAATCCAACTAACGAGAAGGAAAGGAAACTACACACCCTGGATGTCAGGAGAGGCCTCATAGAATATCTGACAGTCACCAATACCTGGAAGAAAGATAATGCCCTATTTATCTCTCATCAAGGCCCCAGAAAAGGTTGTAGAGCATCAAAAAATACACTAGCCAGATGGATTAGAGAGGCGATTTCAATAGCATACACCACAAAGGGCAGGTCGCCACCCAGGAAGCTGAGGGCGCATTCCACCAGGGCCATGGCGACCTCATGGGCCGAAAGATCAGAAGTCTCCATTGACCAGATATGTAAGGCGGCTACTTGGTCCTCTTCGAGCACCTTTTATAGTTATTATAGGCTAGACCTGGGTGCTTCCACAGACCTCTCTTTTGGTATAAGGGTGCTGCAGGCTGTAGTCCCTCCCTAAAGCTGATATTACTCTCTGTAAATCTCTCAGGTGGTGCTGTCATGGACGACCGAATAAAGTCTTAGTTACTCAGGTTAACGGTATTTTTCGGAGTCCATGACAGCACCCATATATTCCCTCCCTTTAGTTTAATTGGGGTGTGCACGTCTATTTCTTGTATATGCTCACTGGTGATAAAAGTTTATAATTGTAAACAATACTGTACATAAATCATGCATTAACCTTGGAAGTCCTCTTGTGCTCTGTAATCCAACTGATGCGTGGGAGAGGTGCCACCCTTTTGTATCTGTAGGTTTCCTGTTCCTAAAGGGCGGATCCCCTCTCAGGTGGTGCTGTCATGGACTCCGAAAAATACCGTTAACCTGTGAGTAACTAAGACTTTTCAGTTGTTTCACACTTTTTTGTTATATAATTCCACATGTGTTAATTCATAGTTTGATGCCTTCAGTGAATCTACAACTTTCTTAGTCATGAAAATAAAGAAAACTCTTTGAATGAGAAGGTGTGTCCAAACTTTTGGTCTGTACTGTATATTAAATTACAGAATTGCTGTATGTAAAAGCTCATGTTAAAATCGCATTGCAATCAGATAGCAATCTCACTGCATTCTAATGTAAATCGGATTTGCTCACATAAACACATGACGCTTGCATTACACTCGTCCGACTCTCCTGCATCATAATCTGACAGATTTTTAAAATCGCTAGTGTCTCCAGCCTAAGTGAAAAAGCAAAACCGTGAAGTATGTATTTGTACAGTGGCATGTAAAAGTTTGCGCACCCCTTGTGAAAGTTACTGTTATTGTGAACGGTTTATGCAAGTTGAAGATTAAAGGATCCCTAAAAGGGCAAAAGTTTAACCCCCTTTACCCCCAAGGGTGGTTTGCAAGTTAATGACCGGGCCAATCTTTACAATTCTGACCACTGTCCCTTTATGACAGAGGTGGGGAACCTCAGGCCCCAGGGCCATTTACGGCCCTCGATCTTTTATCAGGCCCCCAAGCAGATTCTCAGGGACCGCATTCTTGGGCAGGGAGCTGTATTTTGATTGCCACAAGCTCATTAATTTCTTCTTGCTCTGTTAGCACACAGTGTTCACTACTGAACATTGAAGGGCATGAAATGAAAGATTAAGTCATGAAACCAGTGCTAGAGTCAGGATGTACTTTGTGGGCGGAGTTTGTACGGCCCCTGAAGGATGGTGTATATATATCCAAATGGCCCTTGGCAAAAAAGATTCCCCACCCCTGCTTTATGAGGTAATAACTCTGGAACGCTTCGATGGATCCCGGTGATTCTGACATTGTTTCCTCGTGACATATTGTACTTTATGATAGTGGTAAAATTTCTTTGATTTAACATGTGTTTTATTTGTGAAAAAAAACGGAAATTTGGCGCAAATTTTGCAGTTTTCCAACTTTGAATTTTCATGCCCTTAAAGAGATACGGCACACAAAATACTTAAGTAACATTTCCCACATGTCTACTTTACATCAGCACAAATTTGGAACCAAAATGTTTTTTCGTTAGGAAGTTACAAGGGTTAAAAGTTGACCAGCTATTTCTCATTTTTACATCACTTTTTTTTTTTTTCTTCCAGGTTGCTTTAGTTCTTGTGAAGCACATGAAGGGTTAATACACTTATTGAATGTGGTTTTGTGCAGTTTTTAGAATGGTATCACATTCAGGTATTTTCAGTCATATTGACCCCTCAGTCACTTCAAACCTGATGTTATCCTTAACAAAAAAAAAAAAATTGTTGAAAAACGAGAAATCGCTGTTCAACGTTTAATGTGTATAACTTCATCACAAAAAAAAAATTGCTTCCAAAATTGTGCTGATGTAAAGTAGACGTGTGAAATGTTATTTAGTAACTATTTTGTGTGTGACATGACTCTGATTTAAGGGCACAAAAATTAAGTTTGACAATTGCATAAATAAACGCCAGGAAATTTTACCACTATCATGAAGTTCAATGTCACGAAAAAACACTCTGTGGGATACGTTGAAGCATTCCTGAGCTATTGCCTCATAAAGTGTAAGGCTGGGGTCACACTTGCGTGTGCAATGCAAGAAACTTGCACATCAATACCTGGCATTGCCGCCGGCACTCGGGACCGGAGTGTGGCGACTGCATAGAAATACATGCAGCCGCACACTCTTGTCTGAGTGCCGGCGGCAGTGCCGGGTATTGATGCAAGAGACTCGTGCGAGTTTCTCACATTGCACACGCAAGTGTAACCCCAGCCTAACTGTAAAAATAAAACGCAAATCTTCAAAATTGAATTTTTATGCCCTTAATTTCTGAAAATATCAAAAATATTCGCAATCATATCAACCAAATTTACCACAAACATAAAGTACAATATGAAGCGTTCCAGAGTTATCTAATATATAAAGCTCTGTGTGTGTGTGTGTATGTACGTATGTCTGGGATTGGCATCCGCACCATCGCAGCTACAGCGACAAAATTTAGCACAGTCACATGTCTGGACACCGAGAGCGTCGTAGGCTATGTTGTGAGGTGAAATCTTAACCATGTGTTCCAATTCACCATACAATTTTGCCTATTCTTATAATTTCTATGGTGTTATCATCCTTCTGTAAAGCTGGAAATAACACAATTTATTACCGTGCCAACACAGACCACCCTCTGACACAGACTGCAGGGGGAGCCCAGTATCCCACAGGATAGGATTAAATACACAGCTCAGCAGGCAGTATCACACAGACTAGTATTAGATACATGGCTCAGCAGACAGTATCACAGGATAGGATTATATACACGGCTCAGCAGACGGTATCACAATGATAGGATTAGATACACGGCTGAGCAGTCAGTAACACATGATAGGATTATATATACAACTCAGCAGAAAGTATCACACAGGAGAGGATTAGACACAGCTCAGCAGACATCACACAGGATAGGGTTAGATACACACACACATGTTTATCAAAAGGCTTTTGAATGAGTTGAAAATAAAATACTATCAATACTTGGGTAATCGTTTAGTTAATTTGTGTTGCAAATCTGTAGTGTTGAATATATGATGTGAAATGTTTTTATGTGCAATATAATCATTATAATTTGTTATAACTAACCACAGTTGGTTACTATACTCAGGCAACGCCGGGCTCTTCAGCTAGTTACTTCATAAACTGATAACATGTCAGATTTTATAAATGAGGCTTTGTCCTTAAGGGGTTAAACTTCTGGTGTTGAGTGTGATCTATTTGAGCTGATTGTCATAGGTGTTCCAATGGGGGCATGTATGTCACAAGAGGAACTACAAGTAGGGTAATGTCTTCCAAAAACTGATCAGGAGACCAAATCTGCAGATATGGGGTTAATGGCATTATTAAGCTGCCTGCACTCAGCTGAAAGCTGCAGGGAGAAAATTAATTTTGAAACTGGAACACTGCCAGTAGGGGGAACAGTCACCGGGACGTCGCCAGTTCAGTTACTGCTCAGAGTATAGAGAGCCGCCGCAGTAACCGCACCCCTGACCGACACTCGCCCTGTGTTGGGTCTTGTCATACTTGTTTGATATAACTATAATTAGCCTGATAAATAATATTGCCATGTAATTTTTACCACACAATATGTGATAGAAAATCCTGTCAGGAAACAGAGTAATCATAACCTGTTACCTTTGTTTTATTGGAAATGGTTTTTGTGTCTCCTTAATGCTTGTGAGCAGTTTGACTAATGGGCCCGGCAGGACTCCTAAACCATATCAGGGCGTCATGGCACTATAGACTAATACTGCATGATAGTTGGCCAACGTGGTAATGCAGCTACTGTTATCTCTTAAAACAGAGGTGAGGAATCCTCTTCTTTCCAAGAGCCATTTGGATATTTATACTAGTCTACGGGGACCATACAAATTGCACGCTAACTCCTCACAAAGTACGTCCGGATGCTGGCACAGGTGTCACGACGTAATCTTTCATTGCTTGCGCCTCACCGTTCAGTAGTGAACACTGCGTGCATATGTTCACCGAGCAAGAAGAAGCTAATGCTGGAATTGAGGCCATCAAAATACAGCTGCCAGCCCAAGCACTGTGGCTCCCTGGAATCTGCCAGAGAGCTGGATAAATGGCCCACGGGCTTGAGGTTTCCCCCAGTCCCCTGTCTTGGGGCATCTAACAAAGATTTGATCCCTTTCCCTCGGAGTTAAGCATCTGAATGGAAGTCTACTTTCATTAATGTACATTGTGTTATTCCTTGTCCAACTTTCGATTCATGGTAACTTTATTCTGTGCTTCTTTACAGGAAACCGAAAGAAGTGCTGAGGAGCCATTTCTACATGTACAATATGTAATGTTTTAAATGTGGTACTGTGTATTGTCACATAAAATGCAATAATGTCTATATCGTGAAAAGAATTTAGAATACCTATACAATAATTAGTTGTTTTTATTTTCTTTTAATAAAATTTTATCTCTATATTGCTGATGTCTTATTGTCCTGGATGTTCCTCTAACGTGTCTATATGAAGGCTCTCCTCATCCCCTCTAAACTTTCCACCAGTGGTCCAAGTCCATATTAGTTTGCTATACAGTAATAACCTTCTTAGATGCTTGTCCAAAATTGAACAAAATGGCCTTTTAAAGGGAATGGCCTAAGAGAAAAATGGATATAGAAAACTGGTTAAAGGAAGCTCTTTGACATCAGAGCCTGTGTCAAAAGTGGAGCTTCTCCTGTGTAAAACACGATGTTCAAAGGCCACGAAAGGGGGCGTGGCCTGAGCTGGCGATGGTGTAACACGCACGGCTCAGGCTCTCTGTGGAGGCATCTCCTAAAGTGACAAAGCAAAAGAAAATCGCTCTCCGCTAACCCACGGAAGGATTGTTATCTCATTACTCAGAGGTACATTGATACCCCTTGTCTGAGCTTTGGACATTAAAAAAGACATCTTTGAAATCTGAGGCCTTTTCCTGCCATTTTACTGCAAGGTGACACCATTTTGAACCGTGAATAGTGTTGAGCATTCCGATACCGCAAATATTGGGTATCGGCTGATATTCGCGCTATCGGAATTCCGATACGGAGTTCTGATACTTTATGCATATCGAATACCGGAATTGGAAGTTCCCATAATGCTATGAGTCAGTTTGATTTGTTTCAGCCAATGAGGAATCCTCAGAAGTGTGGGCACATCCTGTTAGGCATGCAGGCATGTTAACTAATGGCATGGCTGTGATTGGCTGCTGAAACGTCATGATGCACTATAAAAGCCGCCGCCATTTTGGGTTCACGCTGCTGTGAATTCAGTTAGGGACAGGCTGCTGTTCAAGACTCTGAGGGACAGTTAAAGATAGCGATTTGCTATATAATATTGTTCTTTACCCAGGCTACTTTATCAACCACTGTAGCTTTCTTTTGCCTTGCAGCACTGTTCACAGCTGTCTGCAAGGTCTGTGTGAGTGCAGCTCACGCTGTGTAGTGTGTCCTGCAGCCACCTCTGGTTGTAGGCCACTCAGCGTGCGTCACTGCCTCATACATATTTTTGTTTTATTGCTGCTCATTTTTCACTAAGTCTCCTATTAGTGTGCATCCATCCGTATCCATCTACATTGGTTGCAAACACTAGGAGTAGACAGCGGAGACTTTCTGCAGCCTTTCAGTGCTAGTGCACAGTTCTCAGCACTGTTCACAGCTGTCTGTGAGGTCTCTGTGTGTGAGTGCAGCTCACGCTTTAGTGTGTTCTGCAGCCTCCTATTGTTGTAGTTCGCTCAGCGTACGTCACTGCCTCATACATTGTTCTTTTTTGCTGTAGTGCTGCTTATTTTTCCAGAATTTCTCCTATTAGTGTGCTTCCATCTGTATCCAGCTAGATTGGTTGCAAACACTATATAGGAGTAAATAGAGGAGCCTTTTTTCTGGCTTGTGCAATGCAGCCCCAGCCAGATTAGTAGTAGCTTATTTTTTGGAGCCTCATCTATTGCATTGTAGGTTACCTTCCTACATTGTAATGGCTCCAAAAAGTTTGTGATACTATCGCTTTCACATCTTTGGTCACATCCTTTTTATTTTTTGGAAAAAAACACAGTTCACAAGCACTCCACTTGACAGTTGTGTAGGCCACATTAAAGTGTAGTCCACACACTTTATAAAATTAGTGTTTCTTATACCTGTTAGCAGCTGTTCAGGAATAAGCACACTAATCCCCCCCCTTTGTACTTTTCTGCGTATCTTTATCAGTCTACCAAGATGAAGGTGTGGAGTCTCAGCAGGGAGAGGACGTGGGGATTCTGTGCCTGCTGCGGGCACCAGTGACTCAGCATCCCCCAGTTTTACCAGGGAACAGTCCTGTATGCGCAGCTTTGTAGGACCTCGCCGTACCCCACTGCTGCGGGATGAACAAATTGAAGCCAATGTCGGATGGATCGATTTCAATTACGTCCACATCCTTTCAGAGCCAGAGCACTGAAGAGCAACCATCTGTCTCTTCACCACCTACCAAATTGCCCAGGCAGACAGAGAGCCCTGGACAGGAGCCATCTCTACTTCAGTTCTCTGAATCTCTTGGCTTGGAAACGGGGCCAGCCAAGCAGCATTCTAGAATGTGAAGATGGAGTATGCAGTGATGCGCAACTGCTTTGTCCCTCTAAATCTGAAGAGGTGGGTGGGCCAGTGCCTAGGGTCAGCACACCTCAGTATGTATCAGATGAGACTCAGGTACCACTTTCTGGTGCGTACTGTGCTGGTGAGACTACCCAGGAGAAGCTGGTGTTTGAAGAGGAGTGTAGATGATGAGGTCCTTGACCCATCATGGTGTGAGGAACAGGAAGGTGGTGGGAGCAGCTCTGAGGAAGAGATTCCCCGAACGGCCAAAACAGGAGGGAGGGGGCAAACTTGGTTGCCTGTAGCCTCCACTTCGGCACCTGTTAGGAGCATTCCTCTTCCAAAACGGGTGCTCCCAGGACTTGCAGTGCGTGGTCCTTTTTAGACAGTTGCAGATGACATTTGCTTTGTAAAATGCAAGCTGTGTAATCAAAGTCAAGAGGGAAAAGTTTCAGCAACCTCAATACCACAAATATGTGGAAACATGCGGACCAAGCACGTGGTGGAGTTACAAAGACACACTGAAGACGTAGGCCAACGTACAGCACCACCTACCACCTCTTCAGCTCGTGTTGGGGCCTCTGCCTCCAGCTCACACAGCTGGTTCGACTTCCTCACAGGATCGCCAAGGAAGAACCTCTGGCACTGTTATCCGGAGACCCAGTGACATTCCACCCACAGCACCACGTTCCCTGTCATCCTCATACTCCCAGGCCACTCTACAGCCATCGGTAGCACAGGCATGGGAGAAAAGGCGGCTATACTCGGCAAACCATCCCCGAGCACAGGCTCTGAATGCTGGCATTGCAAAACTACTGGCCCTTAAAATGCTTTCATTCAGGCTGGTGGAGACTGACACCTTCCGTAACTTCATGGCACTGGCAGTCCCACAATACACCGTGCCCAGCTGCTTTTATTTCAGCAGGCAAGCTGCCGTCCCTGCCCTGCAAAAGCATGTGGAGGGAAAAATTAAACATGCGCTACTAAATGCCATCAGTAGCAAGGTCCACCTGACCACCGATGCATGGACCAATAACCATGGACAGGGACGAAACCTTTCCCTCACTGCCCATTGGGTCAATGTTGTGGAGCCGGGTACAGATCTTGAGAGTGGCGCTGAACGTGTTCTGCTAACTCCAAGGATTGCAGGAATCCAGTCTGTACACATTGACTCCTCATACTCCAGTTCCTCAGAATCAGCGCTGCAGGTAGACCTCCACATGGACCCGTGAACGCTTACCTGTTACGATCGATATGAGCACAGCCGTGGCCAAACGTCAACAGGCCGTGCTGAAATTTAATTTCTTTGGGGAATCGAAGCCACACGGCGCAGGAGCTCTGGAATGCCATCAAGCAGGAGAGCGACGTGTGGTTTGTGCCAGCGAATCTCCAGCCAGGCTTGGCAGTGTGTGACAATGGCTGAAATCTGGTGGGAGCTCTGGGCCTAGGCAACCTCACATCCCTTGTCTGGCACATGTGCTGAACTTGGTCGTGCAGAGCTTTCTGAAGGACTATCCGGATCTTGATGCACTGCTGCACAAGGTCCGCATAGAGTGCGCTCACTTGCGATGTTCCAGCATGGCAAGATCACGCATTGCAGCTCTGTAGCGCCGATTCCGCCTTCCGGAACATCGCATCATATGTGACCTACCCACCAGGTGGAATTCAATGTTACATATGTTGGAGCGGTTGTGTGAGCAGGAGGCAGCAGTAATGGAGTACCAGCTTCATCAGGCGCAAACAAGTCGCACTGCGCGTCGGTCACACTTCACCACCATTGAGTGGGCCTCTATGAAGGACATCTGCCACATTTTGCGCGCCTTCAATGATTCCACACGGATGGCGAGTGCAGATGATGCACTAGTCAGCATGACTGTCTCCATTATCTGCCTGCTTCAAAACACACTGCAAGCACTAAGGGAGGAGGTTTTGGAAGAGGTGGAGGATGAGGAGTCACAAATGCCATCTGCTTCTGGACAGTCTGCGCAACGTGGTTCCTCACAAAGGCCTAGGCAGGGGACACTTTGTGAGGAGGAGTCAATGGAGGAGGAAGACATCTCCAGAGGAGGGAGGTGCACAATGCTCTAGTAGTCCGTATGTAGAGCGAGGGTGGGGTGATGCAGAGCAGGCAGAGATGACGCCTCAAGCAGGGGACAGCGCTTCTTGGCCAGTTGGGAGTCTGCAGCACATGGTTGATTTAATGCTGCAGTGCCTGAGAAACGACCACCGCATCGCCCACATTCTCAACACGGCTGATTATTGGGTGTACACCCTCCTAGATCCTCCCTACCGGGACAACTTATAAAGCCTCATAACACTGTTGAACCGGGAGCGTAAAATGCAGCAGTACCAAGACACACTGGTGCATTCCATCATGTTCTCCATTCCACCCGAGAGCAGTGCTGCTAGTGCTTTACAAAGCAGCTCTGTGCGTCGAGGCAGTGGAGGAAGCTCGGCACAAAGTGGGAGCAGAGTCAGCGCCTCAGCACAAGGCAAAACCAGTATGGCCCAAATGTGGCAAACTTGTGTGCCCGCCACAAATGTCTACTCCATCATAGACGGCTCCAGTCAACCGGAGGCAACGTTTCCGTCAGATGGTGACAGACTACATGTCTTGCCCTGTCAGTGCACTCCCAGACGGTTCTTCCCCCTTCAAGTTTTGGGTCTCTAAGCTGGATACATGGCCAGAGCTTAGCCAGTATGCATTGGAGGTGCTGGCTTGCCCTGCTGCTAGTGTATTATCGGAATGCGTCTTTAGTGCCGCAGGTGGTGTACTAACAGACCGTCGCACGCGACTATCCTCCGATAACGTTGACAGGCTTAATTTTCTGAAAATAAACAAGGCCTGGATCTCGCCGGAATTTGCCAGTCCTCTTCCAGAATAAATAATTGGTTGGCAACAGTATCCAGGTCTCCTGTTGTGTTCATGCTTCTACCACCTGAACTGTAATCTCTGGGCTCCAACACCGCCAGTTGTTGCTCAGAAGTGCCATCTGCACAGAGAAAAACACTAGCTCCTGTGTTAGTGGGGTTCAGTAACGCCAGCTGCTCCCCTGCTGTGTGTCCGGCAATTTCTCCTGCTCCTTCCACATTCAAACTACGTCAGATTTTTAACTTGCTCCAAGTAGGCCTCTGCCTACTCCATGATTGATCCTGGGCTCCAACACCGCCAGTTGTTGCTCGGAAGTGCCGTCTGCACAAAGAAAAACACTAGCTCCTGTGTTAGTGGGGTTCAGTAACGCCAGCTGCTCCCCTGCTGTGTGTCCGGCAATATCTTCTGCTCCCTCCACATTTAAACTATATCAGATTTTAAACTTGCTCCAAGTAGGCCTCAGCCTACACCATGATTGATCCTGGGCTCCAACACCGCCAGTTGTTGCTCGTAAGTGCCGTCTGCACAAAGAAAAACACTCGCTCCTGTGTTAGTGGGGTTCAGTAACGCCAGCTGCTCTCCTGCTGTGTGTCCGGCAATATCTCCTGCTCCCTCCACATTCATCCCAACATCAGATATTAAACTTGCTCCAATTAGGCCTTAGCCTACTCCATGAATGACCGTGGGCTCCAACACCACCAGTTGTTGCTCAAAAGTGCCGTCTGCACAGAGAAAAACACATGTTCCAGTGTTAGTGGGGTTCAGTAACGTCAGCTGATCCCCTGCTGTGTGTCCGGCAATTTTGCCTGCTGTGTCCACATTCACACTACTCCAGATTTTAAACTTGCTCCAATTAGGCTTCTGGATACACTCTGTTTCTACTGTAATCCCTGGGCTCCAACGCCGCCAGCTGCTGCTCAGAAGTCTCTTTGGCACAGGTACTCCCTCCTACCCAGCCTGGTTCCAGCACGCCAGCTGTTTCCGGGTAGTGTCAACGTCACTTTGCCACCAATACGTTGTCCTGTCGTGTTGCGGTCGGGTTAGCCGACTCTATGGTGCCTGCAGTTTAGTTGCTTCCTATGTGGGCTGCGGGATCTGGCAATAAAGGCTGGTTCCGTAGTGCCAATAGGACAAGCAGCCCCTGTAGGACTGTGGGTTTCGGTAACTGCGGCAGGCTCGCGGCCTTGCAACTTTGCTTTTCATGGCTACCTTCTGCTACTAGTGTTGAGCATGCCGATACTGAAAATATCGGGTATCGGCCGATATTCGCTGTATTGGAGTTCCGATGCCGAGTTCCGATATTTTTACAATATCGAATACCGGAATCGGAAGTTCCCATAATGCAATGAGCCAGTTGTGTTAGCCATGTTAACTAATGGCATGGCTATGATTGGCTGCTGAAATGATGTCATCATGATGCGCGGTCTGAGCGGGCCTGCCGGGGGTCTGTGCGGGCCTGCCGGGGGTCTGTGCGGGCCTGCCGGGGGTCTGT
The DNA here is from genome assembly GCF_039654945.1 of Dendrobates tinctorius. Classification (NCBI taxonomy): domain Eukaryota; kingdom Metazoa; phylum Chordata; class Amphibia; order Anura; family Dendrobatidae; genus Dendrobates; species Dendrobates tinctorius. Next base: position 43,362,069 of record NW_027361704.1, on the reverse strand, counting down.
GCGGGCCTGCCGGGGGTCTGTGCGGGCCTGCCGGGGGTCTGTGCGGGCCGCCGGGGGCCTGCACGGGCCTGCCGGGGGTCTGCAGTGGGCTGCCGGGGGTCTGTGCGGGCTGCCGGGGGTCTGTGCGGGCATGCCGGGGGTTGTGTGTGTGTGTGTGCAGGCATCGTCCGATGTGACTACAAGTTCCATCGGGCTATGCCTGCTACAATGACAGTGATTGACACATTAGCCAATGATGGGACAGTAGTAGTCCCATCATACATACATAATACATACATACTACATATATACAACTTTCATACAACATACATACTTCGTATATACTACATTCATACAACATACATACTACATACATACTACATACAGTGGGGCAAAAAAGTATTTAGTCAGTCAGCAATAGTGCAAGTTCCACCACTTAAAAAGATGAGAGGCGTCTGTAATTTACATCATAGGTAGACCTCAACTATGGGAGACAAACTGAGAAAAAAAAATCCAGAAAATCACATTGTCTGTTTTTTTTCATTTTATTTGCATATTATGGTGGAAAATAAGTATTTGGTCAGAAACAAAATTTCATCTCAATACTTTGTGATATATCCTTTGTTGGCAATGACAGAGGTCAAACGTTTTCTGTAAGTCTTAACAAGGTTGCCACACACTGTTGTTGGTATGTTGGCCCATTCCTCCATGCAGATCTCCTCTAGAGCAGTGATGTTTTTGGCTTTTCGCTTGGCAACACGGACTTTCAACTCCCTCCAAAGGTTTTCTATAGGGTTGAGATCTGGAGACTGGCTAGGCCACTCCAGGACCTTGAAATGCTTCTTACGAAGCCACTCCTTCGTTGCCCTGGCGGTGTGCTTTGGATCATTGTCATGTTGAAAGACCCAGCCACGTTTCATCTTCAATGCCCTTGCTGATGGAAGGAGGTTTGCACTCAAAATCTCACGATACATGGCCCCATTCATTCTTTCATGTACCCGGATCAGTCGTCCTGGCCCCTTTGCAGAGAAACAGCCCCAAAGCATGATGTTTCCACCACCATGCTTTACAGTAGGTGTGGTGTTTGATGGATGCAACTCAGTATTCTTTTTCCTCCAAACACGACAAGTTGTGTTTCTACCAAACAGTTCCAGTTTGGTTTCATCAGACCATAGGACATTCTCCCAAAACTCCTCTGAATCATCCAAATGCTCTCTAGCAAACATCAGACAGGCCCGGACATGTACAGGCTTAAGCAGTGGGACACGTCTGACACTGCAGGATCTGAGTCCATGGTGGCGTAGTGTGTTAATTATGGTAGGCCTTGTTACATTGGTCCCAGCTCTCTGCAGTTCATTCACTAGGTCCCCCCGCATTGTTCTGGGATTTTTGCTCACCGTTCTTGTCATTCTGACCCCACGGGGTGGGATTTTGCGTGGAGCACCAGATCGAGGGAGATTATCAGTGGTCTTGTATGTCTTCCATTTTCTAATTATTGCTCCCACAGTTGATTTCTTCACTCCAAGCTGGTTGGCTATTGCAGATTCAGTCTTCCCAGCCTGGTGCAGGGCTACAATTTTGTTTCTGGTGTCCTTTGACAGCTCTTTGGTCTTCACCATAGTGGAGTTTGGAGTCAGACTGTTTGAGGGTGTGCACAGGTGTCTTTTTATACTGATAACAAATTTAAACAGGTGCCATTACTACAGGTAATGAGTGGAGGAAAGAGGAGACTCTTAAAGAAGAAGTTACAGGTCTGTGAGAGCCAGAAATCTTGATTGCTTGTTTCTGACCAAATACTTATTTTCCACCATAATATGCAAATAAAATGAAAAAAAAACAGACTGTGATTTTCTGGATTTTTTTTTCTCAGTTTGTCTCCCATAGTTGAGGTCTACCTATGATGTAAATTACAGACGCCTCTCCTCTTTTTAAGTGGTGGAACTTGCACTATTGCTGACTGACTAAATACTTTTTTGCCCCACTGTACTTTAGCACCTAAGGGCCTTAATAGGGACTATGATTTACTGTCCTTCATATAAGGGATCTGTGCACATATAGTCAAATAGTCCTGTGATTCAATAAACATATATATGGTATTGTGTTCTGCCATTAAATCATGTCATTTTTGCCTCATTCTAACACATTGTTTTGATTTTGCCGAGTCGTCAATTCTGAACTACACGCAAATGTCACCGATTGTCTTTGTTACTCCCTCGGACTTCCCCCTCCTGCTTCCTTCAAGCTAAAACATTTTTTACATATTATAGTTTCTTTAAAACTATTTTCTATTTTTTATCCATTAGAACCTCTCTTGATTTGGAACACCGATTGAGATATTTTGAACTCACTCTTATGTGGGACATCATGAAACAAAAACCTTTTTCTTCAGTGACTTAAGATAGATTGCTCAATCTGCATATTGTTCACAATTACATATTTAATTTCTTTTTTTAGATATAACCGCATTCATACATAACACCACATGCACATTCGCTTAAACTTTACTCTCTACAAACATTCGCTCTGCGCGTCAACACAGGAAGCACAATTGCCTGTGTACGTTCTGTAGGGTGACGAGCATTCCAGCGCCACCTCCCATAACACGCCCCTCCATCTTACTAAGCCTATCAGCGCATTCAAATGGACGCTAACGTCACTTCCGGTGACGCGGTCCAATCAATCTGACAATGTCCCGCCCACCGTCTATTTAAAATCCACGATGCACGCTATGGACACCCTGGCTACAAGCGGTGGATACCGCGTTCTTCCTGATACAACACGCCGCCACCCACCAATGGTAAGCCCACTCCTAACTGGACATCCATATATATACTTTATTCTGTAGCGCTATTTAACCCCTCATACACTATACGTTTTTATTTAACAGCTACATCACACAGCGTGGTATGGGTTCTCTAGGGAATTGAAACCTACAGTTGATTCCTAATCTGACACTAAGTGAGTAAATCTATTGATGGCTCGTTGTCAATTTTACTCCTCAATATATTGAGTGAAATTCTTTTGCTTTTTATGATCTACAGACCCCTCACATAGGATTCTTTACGGTATCTTTACAGATTACTCCAGTTACAAAATCTTTATCGGTTGGTATCTATAATATTTCACTGGCATTTATCATAAAAACATGGTACATTTACATTTTAGTCCTCTGTTTTAGTCACAATTTCCTTTCTTTCAAGATGAATGAGAATCATTCTCAACACGGATCAGACCATTCACACCACTAACATAGTGGTACCTTACTATTGAGTGAGTAGTGACGGACCATTGATTCCGGTTACTAACCTAATACAATTATTATTATATATACTACATATGTACTCTTTTTTCTGTCACTTTAGATACACTGCAGACTTATTCAAGAGAGCAGTCTGGGTAGGTTATACACCTTCCCCCCCTTAATTTTTTTTCCTAAGAAACGTTTTTTCCTCCCTTTCCCTATACCTCAACCCGTCCCGTCTATCACTAGTGCACTACTATGAATACATTGTGTTATCCACTGTATGTTATCTTGATTATTTGTACACCATGTAGCCCTTGACTTGTACTGTACATTTGTATCTGATTTGCAGCTTACTGATGAAGGCTTATATGTGAAAGCCGAAACGTCTAATTATTGAGACTGCAAATAAAAATCTTCACTTTGCAACAAGTTGAGTGCCAAAAATTTATTATATTATATGTAGTCATAGAATCATAGAATCGTAGCGTTGGAAGGGACCTCCTGGGCCATCTGGTCCAACCCCCTGCTCAAAGCAGGATTCACTAAATCACCCCAGTCAGATGTCTGTTCAGCCTCTGTTTGAAGAATTCCATTGAATGAGAACTCACCACTTCACGTGGCAGCCTGTTCCACTCACTCTAACTGTCAAAAAGTTTTTTCTAATATCTAATCTGTGTCTCCTCCCATTCAGTTTCATCCCATTGCTTCTAATCTTTCCTTGTGCAAATGAGAATAAAGATGATCCTTCTACAATGTGACAGCCCTTTAGATATTTGTAGACAGCTATTAAGTCTCCTCTCAGTCTTCTCTTTTGCAAACTAAACATTCCCAAATCCTGCAACCTTTCCTCATAAGACAGGGTTTGCAGACCGGTCACCATTCTGGTCGCTCTTTTCTGAACTTGCTCCAGTTTGTTGATGTCTTTTTTAAAATGTGGTGCCCAAAACTGGACACAATATTCCAGATGAGGTCTGACCAAAGAGGAATAGAGGGCAATGACTTCACGTGATCTAGACTGTATGCTTCTGTTAATACATCCTAGAATTGCATTTGCCTTTTTTGCTGCTGCATCACACTGTTGACTCATATTCAGTCTGTGATCTATTAGTATACCCAAGTCTTTTTCACATGTGCTGTTGCTTAGCCCTATTCCTCCCATTCTGTATATGCTTTTTTCATTTTTATTGCCCAGATGTAGTACTTTGCATTTTTCCCTGTTAAAAACCATTCTGTTAGTTGCTGCCCACTGCTACAGTTTATTTATATCTTTTTGAATCCTCTCTCTTCTCTAGTATTAGCTATCCCTCCTAGCTTTGTGTCATCAGCAAATTTAATCAGTTTACCCTCAATTCCTTCATCTAAATAGTTGAAAAAGATGTTGAACAGTACAGGGCCCAGGACAGAGCCCTGTGGTACCCCACTTGAGACATTCTTCCAACTGGATTTGCAGCCATTTACGACCACTCTTTGGGTCCGATCACTAAGCCAGTTATGAATCCACCTAACAGTTGCCTTGTCCATTCCATACATTCCATTCATTTTTTTCAATAAGGATTGTATGAGATACTTTGTCAAATGCTTTGCTGAAGTCAAGATATACTATATCTACAGCATTTCCTTGATCCACCCAATCAGTGATTCCGTCATAAAAGGAAATTAAGTTAGTCTGACATGACTTATTAGTTACAAACCCATGCTGACACTGTTTAGTCATTTCATTCTTATCCAGGTACTGACATACATGTTGTTTAATAATTTGTTCAAAGATCTTTCCTGGTATAGAAGTCAGACTCACCGACCTATAGTTGCCTGGGTCCACCTTCTTCCCCTTTTTGAAGTTAGGAACAACATTTGCTCTTCTCCAGTCTTCTGGGACTTCTCCTGTTCTCCAAGAATTTTCAAAGATTATGGAGAGGGGTTCAAAAATTTCTTCTGCTATCTCCTTCAGTACTCTGGGGTGTAATTCATCTGGACCTGGAGACTTGAATTCATTTAGGTTAGCTAAGTGTTTCCTCACTATCTTTCTGTTTATAGATATCCTGGATTCTTCTATTCCCTTAATAGGACAGTGAAGAACAGTTGATGTTACATTTCCTTTCTGAGAGAAAACAGATGCAAAATAGGAATTTAAAAGTTCCTATTCCAAAGTTCCATAAAAGTGCATGTCTATATGTATGTATTGTATGAATGTATGAATGTATTGTATGTAGTATGTATGTTGTATGTCTGTAGCATGTTTTATGTATGTTGTATGTATGTAATATGTATGTAGTATGTACTATGCATGTATGTTGTATGAATGTAGTATGTATGTAGTATGTATGTATGTTGTATGAATGTAGTATATATGTAGTATGTATGTAGTATGTATGTATGTTGCATGAATGTAGTATATATGTAGTATGTATGTTGCATGAATGTAGTATATATGTAGTATGTAGTATGTATGTATGTTGTATAAATGTAGTATACTGTATATGTAGTATGTATGTTGTATGAATGTAGTATATATGAAGTATGTATGTAGTATGTATGTTGTATGAATGTTGTATATATCTAGTATGTAGTATGTATGTTTTTTTTTTTACGTTCAACATGGATGATGGGACTACTACTGTCCCATCATTGGCTAATGTGTCAATCACTGTCATTGTAGCAGGCATCGCCCGATGGGACTTGTAGTCCCATCGGACGATGCCTGCACACACACACAACCCCCGGCAGGCCCGCACAGACCCCCGGCAGGCCCGCACAGACGCCCTGCAGCCCACACAGACCCCAGGCAAGCCCGCACAGACCCCCGGCAGGCCCGCACAGACCCCCGGCAGCACACACAGACCCCCGGCAGGCCCGCACAGACCCCGGCAGGCCCGCACAGACCCCCGAGAGGCCCGTACAGACCCCACCCACACACACAGTCTCCGCCCATGCACCGCCCACACTCTTCCCCCCTCCCGAACTGAATTTGCAAAGAAAGAAACGGTTTATTTTCATTCCGATATTTGTGCCCCATTGACATGCATGGGTTTCTGGTATCGGAATCGGCGATACCCGATATTTTTGGGGTATCGGTCCGATCCAATTCGATCCGATATTTCCCGATATCGGAAGGTATTGCTCAACACTATCTGCTACCCATCCGGGTTCCAGCACCGTCAGCTGTGTCTCGGCAGTGCCTTTCGCTTAGGTGCCTCGTTCTCGGTATCCGAGTTCCAGCAACGTCTGCTTTTCCTTGATAGTACTTTCTAGCACAGGTACCTCCTGCTTAGTCACCGGGTTCCAGTACCATCAGCTGGTCCTCGGTAGTGCCATTGGCTCTTGTTCCTTCTGCTACCCATCCGGGTTCCAGCACCGTCAGCTGGTCCTTGGTAGTTCCATTGCCTCTTGTTCCTTCTGCTGCCTCTCCAGGTTCCAGCACCGTCAGCTGGTTCTTGGCAGTGCCTTTGGCTTAGGTGCCTCCTTCTCGGTATCCGAGTTCCAGCAATGTCTGCTGGTCCTTGGTAGTGCTTTCTGGCACAGGTACCTCCTGCTTAGTAACCGGGTTCCAGTATCATCAGCTGGTCCTCGGTAGTGCCATTGGCTCTTGTTACTACTGCTGCCCCTCCGGGTTCCAGCACCATCAAATGGTTCTCGGCAGTGTCTTTGGCATGGGTACTCCCTCCTGCGCAGCCTGGTTCCAGCATGCCAGCTGTTTCCGGGTAGTGTCAACATCACTTTGCCACCAATTCGTTGTCCCGTCGTGTTGCGGTCGGGTTAGCCGACTCTATGGTGCCTGCAGTTTAGGTGCTTCCTATGTGGGCTGCGGGATCTGTCAATAAAGGCTGGTTCCGTAGTGCTAATAGGACAAGCACCCCTGTAGGACTGTGGGTTTCGGTAGCTGCGGCAGGCTCGCGGCCTTGCAACTTTGTTTTTCATGGGTAACTTCTGCTACCCATCCGGGTTCCAGCACCGTCGGCTGTTTCTCGGCAGTGCCATTGGCTTAGGTGCCTCCTTCTCGGTATCCAAGTTCCAGCAACGTCTGCTGGTCCTTGGTAGTGCTTTCTAGCACAGGTACCTCCTGCTTAGTAACCGGGTTCCAGTACCATCAGCTGGTCCTCGGTAGTGCCATTGGCTCTTGTTCCTTCTGCTACCCATCCGGGTTCCAGCACTGTCAGCTGGTCCTCAGTAGTTCCATTGCCTCTTGTTCCTTCTGCTGCCCCTCCATGTTCCAGCACCGTCAGCTGGTTCTCGGCAGTGCCTTTGGTTTAGGTGCCTCCATCTCTGTATCCGAGTTCCAGCAACGTCTGCTGGTCCTTGGTAGTGCTTTCTAGCACAGGTACCTCCTGCTTAGCAACCGGGTTCCAGTACCATCAGCTGGTCCTCGGTAGTGCCATTGGCTCTTGTTCCTTCTGCTACCCATCCGGGTTCCAGCACTGTCAGCTGGTCCTTAGTAGTTCCATTGCCTCTTGTTCCTTCTGCTGCCCCTCCATGTTCCAGCACCGTCAGCTGGTTCTCGGCAGTGCCTTTGGTTTAGGTGCCTCCATCTCTGTATCCGAGTTCCAGCAACGTCTGCTGGTCCTTGGTAGTGCTTTCTAGCACAGGTACCTCCTGCTTAGCAACCGGGTTCCAGTACCATCAGCTGGTCCTCGGTAGTGCCATTGGCTAACCCGACCGCAACACGACAGGACAATGTATTGGTGGCAAAGTGATGTTGACACTACCTGGAAACAGTTGGCGTGCTGCAACCAGGCGGCGCAGGAGGGAGTACCCGTGCCAAAGACACTGCCAAGAACCAGCTGACGGTGCTGGAACCCGGAGGGGCAGCAGTAGTAACACTGCTGCCCCTCTGGGTTCCAGCACCGTCAGCTGGTTCTTGGCAGTGTCTTTGGCACGGGTACTCCCTCCTGCGCAGCCTGGTTGCAGCACGCCAACTGTTTCCAGGTAGTGTCAACGTCACTTTGCCACCAATACATTGTCCTGTCGTGTTGCGGTCGGGTTAGCCGACTCTATGGTGCCTGCAGTTTAGGTGCTTCCTATGTGGGCTGCTGGATCTTTCAATAAAGGCTGGTTCCGTAGTGCCAATAGGACAAGCACCCCTGTAGGACTGTGGGTTTCGGTAGCTGCGGCAGGCTCGCGGCCTTGCAAGTTTGTTTTTCATGGGTACCTTCTGCTACCCATCCGGGTTCCAGCACAGTCAGCTGTTTCTGGGCAGTGCCATTGACTTAGGTGCCTCCTTTTCAGTATCCGAGTTCCAGCAACGTCTGCTAGTCCTTGGTAGTGCTTTCTAGCACAGGTACCTCCTGCTTGGTAACCGGGTTCCAGTACCATCAGCTGGTCCTCGGTAGTGCCATTGGCTCTTGTTCCTTCTGCTACCCATCCGGGTTCCAGCACCGTCAGCTGGTCCTCGGTAGTTCCATTGCCTCTTGTTCCTTCTGCTGCCCCTCTGGGTTCCAGCACCGTCAGCTGGTTCTCGGCAGTGCCTTTGGCTTAGGTGCCACCTTCTCGGTATCCGAGTTCCAGCAATGTCTGCTGGTCCTTGGTAGTGCTTTCTGGCACAGGTACCTCCTGCTTAGTAACCGGGTTCCAGTACCATCAGCTGGTCCTCGGTAGTGCCATTGGCTCTTGTTACTACTGCTGCCTCTCCAGGTTCCAGCACCGTCAGCTGGTTCTCGGCAGTGTCTTTGGCATGGGTACTCCCTCCTGTGCAGCCTGGTTCCAGCACGCCAGCTGTTTCCGGGTAGTGTCCACATCACCTTGCCACTAATACATTGTCCTGTCGTGTTGCGGTCGGGTTAGCCGACTCTATGGTGCCTGCAGTTTAGGTGCTTCCTATGTGGGCTGCGGGTTCTGACAATAAAGGCTGGTTCCATACTGCCAATAGGACAAGCACCCCCTGTAGGACTGTGGGTTTCAGTAACTGCGGCCGGCTCACGGCCTTGCAACTTTGTTTTTCATGGGTACCTTCTGCTACCCATCCGGGTTCCAGCACCGTCAGCTGGTTCTCGGCAGTGCCATTGGCTTAGGTGCCTCCTTCTCGGTATCCGAATTCCAGCAATGTCTGCTGGTCCTTGGTAGTGCTTTCTAGCACAGGTACCTCCTGCTTAGTCACCGGGTTCCAGTAACGTCAGCTGGTCCTCGGTAGTGCCATTGGCTCTTGTTCCTTCTGCTACCCATCCGGGTTCCAGCACCGTCAGCTGGTCCTCGGTAGTTCCATTGCCTCTTGTTCCTTCTGCTGACCCTACGGGTTCCAGCACCATCAGCTGGTTCTCGGCAGTGCCTTTGGCTTAGGTGCCTCCATCTCGGAATCCGAGTTCCAGCAATGTCTGCTGGTCCTTGGTAGTGCTTTCTAGCACAGGTACCTCCTGCTTAGTCACCAGGTTCCAGTAACGTCAGCTGGTCCTCGGTAGTGTCATTGGCTCTTGTTCCTTCTGCTACCCATCTGGGTTCCAGCACTGTCAGCTGGTCCTCGGTAGTTCCATCGCCTCTTGTTCCTTCTGCTGCCCATCCGGGTTCCAGCACCGTCTGCTGGTTCTCGGCAGTTCCTCAGCCTTCCTGTACCTTCTGTAACATTTCCAAGTTCAAACTTTTTGAAATGGTTTTTGGTAATCACTCTGGATCTCCCTGATGACGACCCTGAAGACCACCCCAAAGAAGACCAAAAAGATGACCCTGAAGAAGATGACAAAGAGGACAAAGAACATGAAGACAACCACCATGATGCAGAACAACAAGAGACAGAAGAACAAAAAGCAGAATAACAAAAAGCAGAAGAACATTAAGCATAAGACTAAAAATCAGAGCAAAAGATATTATCAAATTTTAAACAGAAGAAGACTAAGCAGTGTATGGGGGTGAGTCCATTCCTCGTCGTGGTGCCCCTGGAAAATGCCTGCTGCTGCAGGCCAAACTGAACGAGGACAAATCCTGTTGTAAATCTTTTGTGAAAGGCAGAACGGCTTGTGTAATCTTCAAAATTTTATAGATAACAGCTACAGGAATGCCTGTCACAAATAAGAATATGATGAAGAAGAAGAATAGGAAGAAGATGAAGAAGTAGAATATGAAGAAGAATAATACTTGAATAAGAATATGAAGAATGTAAAAAAAAAAGAATAATAGGAAGAATGTGAAGATAGAAGAAGATGAATAAGGTGAAGAAGAAGTTGATGAAAAAGATGCTGCTGCTGAAGATCATGAAGGAGAAAGTGTGGGAGAAGTAAAAAAGAAGGTGAAGAGCATGGAAGTAGTGAAACATACATATCTGACAAAGTATAAAAAAGGTTAACATAGTCAATATCTTTGTAACTCCGGACGTCTTAAAAAAAAAAAAAAAAATTTCCTGCTATTCCATTTGATTGGGCTAAACCTCTATGCCTTTAATGTCTCTTCCACCTCCCCCAATACATTCTACATTATTATTAGTTGTTTTTCTTCATGTAGAATTAACCTACAAGTAGTGTTGAGCATTCCGATACCGCAAGTATCGGGTATCGGCCGATACTTGCTGTATCGGAATTCCGATACAGACTTCCGATATTTTTTCAATATCGGAAGTCGGCATCGGAATCGGAAGTTCAAAGTTGATTGACAGCCTGACGTCATCATGATGCGCGGTGTGTGCGCATCATGATGCGCCGTCATTTCGGGCCTGCCGGGGGTCCCTGCCGGGGGGCTGTGTGGACTGCCCGGGGTCTGTACCGGCCTGCCGGGGGGCTGTGCCGGCCTGCCGGTGGTCTGTGCACCCTGTGGGGGTCTGTACCGGCCTGCCAGGGGGCTGTGCCGGCCTGCCGGGGGGCTGTGCTGATGTCCGGGGGTCTGTGCAAGCATCATCCGATGGGACTATAAGTCCCATCTGGCGATGCCTGCTACCATGACAGTGATTGACACATTAGCCAATGATGGGACAGTAGTAGTCCCATCATCCGGCTAATGTGTTAAATGTTAAAAAAAAAAAAAAAAATACTACATGCATGCTACATGCATGCTACATACATACTACATGCTACATACATACTGCATACATACTACATGCATGCTACATACTACATACATACTACATACATACTACATGCATGCTACATACATAACACATATATACTACATGCATGCTACATACATACTACATATATACTACATGCATGCTACATACATGCTACATATATACTACATGCTACATACATACTACATGCATGCTACATACATACTACATACATACTACATGCATGCTACATACATACTACATGCTACATACATACCACATACTACATATATACTACATGCATGCTACATACATACTGCATGCTACATGCATGCTACATACATACTACATACATACTACATGCTACATACATACCACATATATACTACATACATACTACCTACAATACATTCATACAATACATACATAGACATACAGTACATATAACATAGAGTAACATACTTACCAATACTTGTCACATTGTTCCCCGAAGCCATTGTCTTTTAAAGGAATAAATATTAACATAACAAACCACAAAAATACTCACCCACGATCCGAAGCAGTCCACGAGTGTGTCCCACGACGATCTTGGGTAGAGAACTGCAGCATCAGCTGATGCCGCCGTTCTCTACGGGCTGCAGGAATCCAATGACGGAAGGTAGGTATCCTTCCGCAATGTATTCCTCCGCCACTTAAAAAAAAAAAAAAAAAGTCCCTAGTCTCACTTTATGCCATTGCTGTGTGGGAATTTCCCACGCAGCAATGGCATAAAGTGAGACTAGGGACTTTTTTTTTTAAGTGGCGGAGGAATACAGTGCGGAAGGATACCTACCTTCCGTCATTGGATTCCTGCAGCCCGTAGAGAACGGCGGCATCAGCTGATGCTGCAGTTCTCTACCCAAGATCATCATGGGACACACTCGTGGACTGCTACGGATCGTGGGTGAGTATTTTTGTGGTTTGTTATGTTAATATTTATTCCTTTAAAAGACAATGGCTTCGGGGAACAATGTGACAAGTATTGGTAAGTATGTTACTCTGTTATATGTACTGTATGTCTATGTATGTATTGTATGAATGTATTGTATGTAGTATGTATGTAGTATATATGTGGTATGTATGTAGCATGTAGTATATATGTGGTATGTATGTAGCATGTAGTATATATGTGGTATGTATGTAGCATGTAGTATATATGTAGTATGTATGTAGCATGCATGTAGCATGCAGTATGTAGCATGCATGTAGCATGCAGTATGTATGTAGCATGCATGTAGCATGCAGTATGTATGTAGCATGCATGTAGCATGCAGTATGTATGTAGCATGCATGTAGCATGCAGTATGTATGTAGCATGCAGTATGTATGTAGCATGCATGTAGCATGCAGTATGTATGTAGCATGCATGTAGTATATATGTAGTATGTATGTGGTATGTATGTAGCATGTAGTATGTATGTAGTATGTATGTAGCATGCATGTAGTATGTATGTAGCATGTATGTAGCATGTATGTATGTAGCATGTATGTATGTAGCATGTATGTATGTAGCATGTATGTATGTAGCATGCATGTAGTATGTATGTAGCATGCATGTAGTATGTATGTAGCATGTAGTATATATGTAGCATGTAGTATGTATGTAGCATGCATGTAGTATATATGTAGTATGTATGTAGCATGCATGTAGTATATATGTGTTATGTAGCATGCATGTAGTATGTATGTAGTATGTATGTAGTATGTAGCATGCATGTAGTATGTATGTAGTATGTATGTAGCATGTAGTATGTATGTAGCATGTAGTATGTATGTAGCATGCATGTAGTATGTATGTAGTATGTATGTGGTATGTATGTAGCATGTAGTATGTATGTAGCATGCATGTAGTATATATGTGTTATGTATGTAGCATGCATGTAGTATGCATGTAGTATGTATGTAGTATGTATGTAGTATGTATGTAGCATGCATGTAGTATGTATGTAGCATGCATGTAGTATGTATGTAGCATGCATGTAGTATGTATGTAGCATGCATGTAGTATGTATGTAGTATATATGTGGCATGCAGTATGTATGTGGCATGCAGTATGTATGTGGCATGCAGTATGTATGTAGCATGCATGTAGTATATATGTAGTATGTATGTAGTATGTATGTAGCATGTATGTAGTATGTATGTAGCATGCATGTAGTATGTATGTAGCATGCATGTAGTATGTATGTAGCATGCATGTAGTATGTATGTAGCATGCATGTAGTATATATGTAGTATGCATGTGGTATGTATGTAGTATGCATGTGGTATGTATGTAGTATGCATGTGGTATGTATGTAGCATGCATGTGGTATGTATGTAGCATGCATGTAGTATGTATGTAGCATGCATGTAGTATGTATGTAGCATGCATGTAGTATGTATGTAGCATGCATGTAGTATGTATGTAGCATGCATGTAGTATGTATGTAGCATGCATGTAGTATGTATGTAGCATGCATGTAGTATGTATGTAGCATGCATGTAGTATGTATGTAGCATGCATGTAGTATGTATGTAGCATGCATGTAGTATGTATGTAGCATGCATGTAGTATGTATGTAGCATGCATGTAGTATGTATGTAGCATGCATGTAGTATGTATGTAGCATGCATGTAGTATGTATGTAGCATGCATGTAGTATGTATGTAGCATGCATGTAGTATGTATGTAGCATGCATGTAGTATGTATGTAGCATGTAGTATGTATGTAGCATGCATGTAGTATATATGTAGTATGTAGCATGTAGTATGTATGTAGCATGCAGCATGTAGTATGTATGTAGCATGCATGTAGTATGTATGTAGCATGCATGTAGTATGTATGTAGCATGCATGTAGCATGCATGTAGTATGTATGTAGCATGCATGTAGTATGTATGTAGCATGCATGTAGTATGTATGTAGCATGCATGTAGTATGTATGTAGCATGCATGTAGTATGTATGTAGCATGCATGTAGTATATATGTAGTATGTATGTAGCATGTAGTATGTATGTAGCATGTAGTATGTATGTAGCATGCATGTAGTATGTATGTAGTATGTATGTAGTATGTATGTGGTATGTATGTAGCATGTATGTGGTATGTATGTAGCATGTATGTGGTATGTATGTAGCATGTAGCATGCATGTGGTATGTATGTAGTATGTATGTAGCATGCATGTAGTATATATGTAGTATGTATGTAGCATGCAGTATGTATGTAGCATGCAGTATGTATGTAGCATGCAGTATGTATGTAGCATGCAGCATCAGCTGATGCCGCCGTTCTCTACGGGCTGCAGGAATCCAATGACGGAAGGTAGGTATCCTTCCGCAATGTATTCCTCCGCCACTTAAAAAAAAAAAAAAAGTCCCTAGTCTCACTTTATGCCATTGCTGTGTGGGAATTTCCCACGCAGCAATGGCATAAAGTGAGACTAGGGACTTTTTTTTTTAAGTGGCGGAGGAATACAGTGCGGAAGGATACCTACCTTCCGTCATTGGATTCCTGCAGCCCGTAGAGAACGGCGGCATCAGCTGATGCTGCAGTTCTCTACCCAAGATCATCATGGGACACACTCGTGGACTGCTACGGATCGTGGGTGAGTATTTTTGTGGTTTGTTATGTTAATATTTATTCCTTTAAAAGACAATGGCTTCGGGGAACAATGTGACAAGTATTGGTAAGTATGTTACTCTATGTTATATGTACTGTATGTCTATGTATGTATTGTATGAATGTATTGTATGTAGTATGTATGTAGTATATATGTGGTATGTATGTAGCATGTAGTATATATGTAGTATGTATAGAATCATAGAATCGTAGAGTTGGAAGGGACCTCCTGGGCCATCTGGTCCAACCCCCTGCTCAAAGCAGGATTCGCTAAATCATCCCAGTCAGATGTCTGTCCAGCCTCTGTTTGAAGACTTCCATTGAAGGAGAACTCACCACTTCTCGTGGCAGCCTGTTCCACTCATTGATCACTCTAACTGTCAAAAAGTTTTTTCTAATATCTAATCTGTGTCTCCTCCCATTCAGTTTCATCCCATTGCTTCTAGTCTTTCCTTGTGCAAATGAGAATAAAGTTGATCCTTCTACAATGTGACAGCCCTTTAGATATTTGTAGACAGCTATTAAGTCTCCTCTCAGTCTTCTCTTTTGCAAACTAAACATTCCCAAATCCTGCAACCTTTCCTCATAAGACAGGGTTTGCAGACCGGTCACCATTCTGGTCGCTCTTTTCTGAACTTGCTCCAGTTTGTTGATGTCTTTTTTAAAATGTGGTGCCCAAAACTGGACACAATATTCCAGATGAGGTCTGACCAAAGAGGAGTAGAGGGAAATAATGACTTCACGTGATCTAGACTGTATGCTTCTGTTAATACATCCTAGAACTGCATTTGCCTTTTTTGCTGCTGCATCACACTGTTGACTCATATTCAGTCTGTGATCTATTAGTATACCCAAGTCTTTTTCACATGTGCTGTCACTTAGCCCTATTCCTCCCATTCTATATATGTTTTTTCCATTTTTATTGCCCAGATGTAGTACTTTGCATTTCTCCCTGTTAAAAACCATTCTGTTAGTTGCTGCCCACTTCTCCAGTTTATTTAAATCTTTTTGAATCCTCTCTCTCTCTTCTCTAGTATTAGCTATCCCTCCTAGCTTTGTGTCATCAGCAAATTTAATCAGTTTACCCTCAATTCCTTCATCTAAATCGTTGATAAAGATGTTGAACAATACAGGGCCCAGGACAGAGCCCTGTGGTACCCCACTTGAGACATTCTTCCAACTGGATGTGCAGCCATTTACGACCACTCTTTGGGTCCGATCACTAAGCCAGTTATGAATCCACCTAACAGTTGCCTTGTCCATTCCATACTTAATCATTTTTTCAATAAGGATTGTATGAGAGACTTTGTCAAATGCTTTGCTGAAGTCAAGATATACTATATCTACAGCATTTCCTTGATCCACCCAATCAGTGACACCGTCATAGAAGGAAATTAAGTTAGTCTGACATGACTTATTAGTTACAAACCCATGCTGACTCTGTTTAATCACTTCATTCTTATCCAGGTATTGACATACATGTTGTTTAATAATTTGTTCAAAGATCTTTCCTGGTATAGAAGTCAGACTCACCGGCCTATAGTTACCTGGGTCCACCTTCTTCCCCTTTTTGAAGATAGGAACAACATTTGCTCTTCTCCAGTCTTCTGGCACTTCTCCTGTTCTCCAAGAATTTTCAAAGATTATAGAGAGGGGTTCAAAAATTTCTTCTGCTATCTCCTTCAGTACTCTGGGGTGTAATTCATCTGGACCTGGAGACTTGAATTCATTTAGGCTTGCTAAGTGTTTCCTCACTATCTTTCTGTTTATAGATATCCTGGATTCTTCTATTCCCTTAATAGGACAATGAATAACAGTTGATGTTACATTTCCTGCATGCAGTATGTATGTAGCATGCAGTATGTATGTAGCATGCATGTAGCTTGCAGTATGTATGTAGCATGCATGTAGCATGCAGTATGTATGTAGCATGCATGTAGTATATATGTAGTATGTATGTGGTATGTATGTAGCATGTAGTATGTATGTAGCATGCATGTAGTATGTATGTAGCATGTATGTAGCATGTATGTATGTAGCATGTATGTATGTAGCATGTATGTATGTAGCATGCATGTAGTATGTATGTAGCATGCATGTAGTATGTATGTAGCATGCATGTAGTATGTATGTAGCATGTAGTATATATGTAGCATGTAGTATGTATGTAGCATGCATGTAGTATATATGTAGTATGTATGTAGCATGCATGTAGTATATATGTGTTATGTAGCATGCATGCAGTATGTATGTAGTATGTAGTATGTAGCATGCATGTAGTATGTATGTAGTATGTATGTAGCATGTAGTATGTATGTAGCATGTAGTATGTATGTAGCATGCATGTAGTATGTATGTAGTATGTATGTAGTATGTAGCATGCATGTAGTATGTATGTAGTATGTATGTAGTATGTATGTAGCATGTAGTATGTATGTAGCATGTAGTATGTATGTAGCATGCATGTAGTATGTATGTAGTATGTATGTGGTATGTATGTAGCATGTAGTATGTATGTAGCATGCATGTAGTATATATGTGTTATGTATGTAGCATGCATGTAGTATGTATGTAGTATGTATGTAGTATGTATGTAGCATGCATGTAGTATGTATGTAGCATGCATGTAGTATGTATGTAGCATGCATGTAGTATGTATGTAGCATGCATGTAGTATGTATGTAGCATGTAGTATGTATGTAGCATGTAGTATATATGTAGCATGCATGTAGTATATATGTAGTATGTATGTAGCATGCATGTAGTATGTATGTAGTATGTATGTAGCATGCATGTAGTATGTATGTAGCATGTATGTAGCATGCATGTAGTATGTATGTAGCATGCATGTAGTATGTATGTAGCATGTATGTAGCATGCATGTAGTATATATGTAGTATGTATGTAGCATGTAGTATGTATGTAGCATGCATGTAGTATATATGTAGTATGTATGTAGCATGCATGTAGTATATATGTAGTATGTATGTAGTATGTATGTAGTATGTATGTGGTATGTATGTAGCATGTATGTGGTATGTATGTAGCATGTAGCATGCATGTAGTATGTATGTAGTATATATGTAGTATGTATGTAGCATGCATGTAGTATATATGTAGTATGTATGTAGCATGCAGTATGTATGTAGCATGCAGTATGTATGTAGCATGCAGTATGTATGTAGCATGCAGTATGTATGTAGCATGCAGTATGTATGTAGTATGTATGTAGCATGTATGTAGCATGTAGTATATATGTAGTATGCATGTTGCATGCATGTAGTATATATGTAGTATGCATGTTGCATGCATGTAGTATATATGTTGCATGTAGTATATATGTAGTATGAATGTAGCATGTATGTAGTATGAATGTAGCATGTATGTAGCATGTAATTTTTTTTTTTTTTTTACATTCAACACATTAGCCGGATGATGGGACTACTACTGTCCCATCTTTGTCTAATGTGTCAATCACTGTCATGGTAGCAGGCATCGCCCGATGGGACTTGTAGTCCCATCGGACGATGCCTGCACAGACCCCCGAAGCCTGCACAGCCCCCCGGCAGGCCGGCACAGCCCACCGGAGCCTGCACAGACCACCGGCAGGCCGGCACAGCCCACCGGAGCCTGCACAGCCCCCCGGCAGGCCGGCACAGCCCACCGGAGCCTGCACAGCCCCCCTGGCAGGCCGGCACAGCCCCCCGGCAGGCCGGCACAGCCCCCCGGCAGGCCGGCACAGACCACCGGAGCCTGCACAGACCCCCTGGCAGGCCGGCACAGCCCCCCGAAAGGCCCGTACAGACCCCAGAGAGGCTGTACAAGGCAAAAACAGGGTTTTTCTTATTCCGATACCGGAAGTCCCATAGACTTGAATGGGACTTCCGGTATCGGAATCGGCGATACCGATACTTTTTTTTAAGATCGGCCGATCCATTCCGATCCGATACTTTGAAGTATCGGACGGTATCGCTCAACTCTACCTACAAGGAAAGAAAGGGTTTATTTTAATTCCGATATTTCTGTCCCATTGACTTGCATTGGTTTCCGGTATCGGAATCAGCGATATCCGATACTTTTTGGGCATTGGTCCGATCCAATCCGATCCGATATTTCACGATATCGGATGGTATCACTCAACACTAACCGTGAGTAAAAAAATCCTTTCCCTGCTCCCTCTATTACCCACTGGCTGTCCTTGTCTTCAGAAAAAGTATCTCCACGCTTGTCTACCACATTTTAAAGATTTTTATTGTCTTTTGGAGAGATTTTTTTACAAAAATCCTGTCATATACCAGCTGATTCGCGGAAGGATACAAAATAGTCCCTACCCTGTGCCTAATCTGACAGGATTTCTCTCGTTGCATAATTAAAAGACATTGACTTTTTTTTGGAATCTCCTCTTGTCTGTTTTAGACCCTTTGGAAGTCCCAGGGTGTCCTAATTTAGCTACTGTATATTCCCCTGCTTTGTGCGAGGCTGCGGGAGCTATATCGGCTGCAGAGGGATCTCTTTCATCTCAACGTCCTATCTCAAGTACGCCATTTTCCTGTCATAAGAGATCTGTGAGGTGGAAGGATCCAAAATAGTCCGTGATTTGTGCCTATTTCTATGTTTCCTCCGCTCCCCACCGCTCCTGTGCGGCTCCACTGGGGTGATCTGCCTTTCTTCAGCGGTGCCGTGTATCAGCTGCCGGCTCCCCTGTTAAATATTTCATGAGCGGGGACTGACGTCACTGAGCCCTGTGTGAAGACTAGCCGCCTGTCACGGCTGCATTTAAAGTCACAGGGAGCGCGTCTATATTGGCGCACAGTTAATAAAGGATTTTACTGTATGCATCATACAATATTAAAAGTGCCATCTGATTCTGTGGTGAATCTCATTCCGCACGGTCCCTTTTATAAAAAGGCATAGGAAGACACAAGAATATTCTATATTTTTAACGTCTATTCTGTATAAACATCACCAATAATATCAATTTTCTCCAATATAATCCCTGCAAAGCAGGATTCAAAAAAGGGCACAAGATGAGTCACAAGTCTACTCCAGTGTCCAAATCAACGAAAGTGTCTAATACGACTCCTCAAAAAGCACAAAAATTTCAGGATTCTTACAATCGTCACTTTAAAGATCAAGTGGATATCGTTAACCCATTTAAGGCCAGATCTCCTCATACAGAGGTCATGGATACATCTCTCTCATCAAAAAGGAAAAATCCTGGTAAAACTTCTTAAAAATTCACATCGCCAGCCGACGCTTCAAGTCCTGAGTCTGGAGATAATTCATCAAACTTTTCGCCGGAAAGGTCAAAATTTAAGATGGATAACACCAATCCTTCTCCTTCCCAAAATCTGGATGTTATATCCATACACTCTTACATGGATACTCTCTCACAGAAAATCACGTCCAGTATTTCTCAATCATTTGAAAGCCAAAATAAAATTTTACAGTCCACCTTGGATAAATTTAGCAGCAGGTTAGACAACCACGAAAAACGGCTAACTGTAGTGGAAGAACACACTGATGATTTATCAAAAGACACCCATGACCTCAAATCTGAATTTCACAGACTTAAAATTAAAGTTGCGGATATAGAAGACAGGAACAGATGAAACAACTTGAAAATAAGAGGAATACAAGAATCCATCTCACCGGATAAACTAGAAGACTTCGTCAAGACAATTTTCAAAAAATTACTACCGACACTTACAGACCAGGATCTCCTCATAGATAGGATCCACAGACTTCCCAAACCACGGAATATCGATAAAGATCTAACTAGAGATACCATCTTAAGGGTCCACTTCTTCAAGATCAAGGAAAAAATTCAAAAATCTGTTAAAAATCTAGGAGGTTTTCCAGAACCCTATGCTCACCTTCAGCTATTCACAGATCTTTCAAAGGAAATGATTGAAGGTAGAAAGTCTTTTAAGCCAGTCACCTCCACCTTGAGGGAAAATAATATCCCCTATAAATGGGGCTTTCCACTTAAACTTTTGGTATTCTACAAAGGAAAGACGACCGCCCTATTCTCACCTAAGGAAGGAAGAGATTTCCTGTCCTACTGCAGGATACTCGATCGCCATAGAAACTCTAACTCTCAAGACCCCAGGCCTTCTTCAGAGACGGGATGATCCAACGGAAAGACCCTGCCTACATATTTTCACTCCTGGTTAAAAGGCCTCTCTACACTTTTTGATTATTTGTTCAGTGTATTACTCTGCTTATTATTCTTTCCACACGTTTTCTTACTTCTCTACTTCTTTATGGACTCATATATCACATGAGATTATTTTCCTTCTAGGAACAGTGCAGTTATGATTGACAGCTAAAAGATGCCTCTGATGGGATCCTTACACAAACTTTCCCCACTAAGGAATTAGAGTCTACCGGCTAGGCTTTTTCTGAAGGACAATTTTGTTCTTACTGTTTTGTGTTTTTCTGTTTTCGGTTTTAAACAGGTCTTCAGTTTTAGGTTTTTTTTTCTTAACTAAGTTCTTCAAAGGTAGGTGCCCTCTGGTTTCCTTATTTCATCTACCCCACTTCATATGGTCCTTGCCACTCTTGTAACATGAAAATAAAAGTTGTGTCTTATGTCAGGGGGCTAAATAGCCCTTGGAAGAGATTTTCCATTGGTAAAGAAATTAACGGGTTACATCCTGAGGTTGTATGCCTCCAAGAAACTAAATTCAAAAAAGACAACCACCCTTCTATAAATCTCAAAAATTTCCCATTTGTATTTGAGTCTTGCAGCCCATGAAAGAAAGCTGGGGTTTTAACCCTGATTGGTAATTCAATTTCCTTTGAATTTCTCTCTGAAGTCAAGGACGTAAAAGGTCACTATCATATTCTCCTATGCAAATTGAACGGCCACACCTTCACAATAGTTAATACTAGAGTTGAGCGACTTTTGCTTTTTCAGGGTCGAGTTTCGTTTCATGAAACCCGACTTTTCCAAAAGTCGGGTCGAGCAAAATCAGCTGACTATAGGGAAAAGTCGGGGATCCGACCGAAACACGAAACCCAATGTAAGTCAATGGGGAATTAAAGTCGGCAGTGAGAGGAGGACAGGAAACACACCTACAGTGCCCATTTGAATGCCAAAAGCATCAATTCTTATTACTGAAGCTTGTCAACCTTAATTAACTTCATAATACTAGTTACGCACTGAAAAATGGGGGATATTTGGCTAAAGTTGTGGGGGGGTAGGGCTGGCTCCAGGTTTTCATGTGCCCTGGGCAAAAGAGCGCCCCTTTAACACATACCACAACTCATGATGCTCCGATACAGCAGAGAAATAGCGGTATAGTACAATGAAAAATACTTCACTTTTTACATCTCATGACGAGGCCCATCTATTTCTCCATACAGAATCATTGGTCCCATACAACGTTTGAAACAGTATATGATGAGCTCCACATAATGCTACAGTATATGTTGGTCCCCATGGATGAAGCTCCACTGTCTTATAGGCCCAAATAATGCTCCAAACATAATGGGCCCCATTTCTAATGCTCTAGTGTATAATGGGCCCTGTAAATGCTGCTCCAGTGTCTGATGTCCACCTTTGGAATGTTCCAGTGTATGGTGGGCCCCATCTATCATTCTCCAGAGTATAGTGCTCCCCAAAAATTGCTGTCCCAACATTGAAAACAATGAAATAAGTCTCCTCGCTAGGGAATCCCTGTACTAGTCTGGACTCCTCGTCGTCCCCATCTTCCATCTCACTGCACAGTATTTCAACCTTGCAAGTGCTGTGATCCTGAGGAAGCAGGGGGGGCCCACTCATTGGTGATGGCACTGGCACAGGGCCCCTGATAGTACGGTGGTGTGTCTGACGGCGGGTGGGCCAAACCTACACTTTCATCTGCAGCTTTCTCTTTGTCACCGTGTAAGATGGAACTGTATATGGGAAGGGTAACCTGAGTTTCATCAGGGTCAGATTCAGGCCGTGTAGCGTGCGAGGGGAATGTAGTGGTCTGGGTTAATGTACCAGCAGATTCATCGAGCAGTGGCTGGGCATCAGTGCACTTGTGTCGCCCCCAGGAGTACGGTCGCCACAGTGGCATTACCTTCCTCCTAGGGAGTGTGATGTCATGCTTGGGAGCAACGAAGGATCTCTCTAGCAGGTTAACTGATTGGGCGGCATTATTCCCACGAGTCATGACCCTCCAAACAGCGTTCATGAAGGCAAAGTGTTTGTTTTACGTGGGCAGTATGGTTGCAAAGCTGAACCTTAAAGGAATGTCCAGAAGGGCACCACCAGGAGTGGAGCCTACGGCGTAATTTGACTCAACATGGGCAACCTCAACCATCCAGCCACAAAAAAGATGCACACATTGCTAGCTTAATTCCGTTAACGAACGAGACTCCGTCATGCCCCGCGGTCCGAGTCCGGCTTACTAGAGGGACACGCGAGGCTCTGGCACGTGAGATTGGCCAATAACTGGTGTCATGCCCTTACATGTCCGTGGCTGCATGTGCGCTACACTGAAAAGGCCAGCGCTTATCGCTTACAGGTGCAGATAACCCGCTGAACAACGTTAGTGATGGGGATCTGGGATTACAATTATTACCCGCGAACGATGATTTCCCAGTAAGTGCAGGTCAACCGCAGTTCCGGAATTAGGCCTAACCGTCATTTCTGAAAAAATGAAAAACTTACGTGTGCAAACCACAGGTGCTGTAGCTTGCTTAACAGCTTGCCAGCCGTTCTCAGGCCCAGTATGGATTACACATGATTGCATAAATGTGAGAAAGGGTACCGTATCCCAGGATAACATGTATGGATAGCATAGTGTACACATTCAAAATATATGTCTATAGATCAGGAGGCAGGCTCAAATGGTGTCAGGCCCAGTATGGATTACACGTGATTGCACAAAGGTGAGAAAGGGAACTGTATCCCCGGATAACATGTATGGATAGCATAGTGTACACATTCAAAATATATGTCTATAGATCAGGAGGCAGGCTCAGACGGTGTCAGGCTCAGTATGGATTACACGTGATTGCACAAAGGTGAGAAAGGGTACAGTATCCCCGGATAACATGTATGGATAGCATAGTGTACACATTCAAAATATAAAAAAACTCCAGATTTTCAAAGCCAGCTTACCCATACACCCCGGTGTGTGAGATCCAATATCAATCCAGGAGAAAGTCTGCACGGAGACCAGAGCAGGAGCCAGCCACGAAAGATTCAAATGAAAAAATGTAACTTTAAACTCCAGCGGACAAAATCCAGGATGCAAAATTTTAAAAAGTTTTTTCTTGCATTAGCAAAGATTTTTATTATTAAAGTCCATCATAAAATAAATCCACACTTCTGGACAGTAGATAAATAGATTAGGGGAAGGGGGGGTTAGCCTCTCAGACTACGCGTTTCGGCGAATTAACGCCTTCTACATGGTCTGTCCAAATGAAAATTAAGCTACCAATATATAAGGAATAGGGGGGAAGGGATGAAAAAAGGAATTAAAATCAAGAGTAAGTCCTCCCATACTTTAACCCTATGATGACAAAACCCCAATCAATTGTGATACATGGAAAGAGCATATGAAAAATCAGTTAACAAGTATACAAATATATATATGGGAAAAAAATGTTCCAGCATTCTACATCATAATAATGTCACTAAATAAATATCTTGACACAAAGATACAACAAACAAAAGATATATATATATATATATATATATATATATATATATACATAAACATACATTCACCAGATGGATATATCATCAATTTTAATTATAAATTTATTATTTCTTATTCAATTCCCTTTAATCCTTCTTTCTGAAAAAAAAAAAAAAAAAAACGGAAACACATTCAATAACAAGTAATAAGGTCCTGTCTCTTATTCATGCCATCTGGTGTACGACTACCTAAAGTAAAAATCCAAAAACTCTCCCTATTTAATAATTTGCGTTTATAATTACCGCCACGTGGAGGTGGAATAACCTATTCAATGCCCATAAAGGAAAATGAATCTGTGTTTCTTCCATGGACTATCACAAAATGTCTAGATGCAGCAGAAATAGTAAGTGCCGTAGTGCTCTCAATATCCCTCAGATGTTTACGAATACGCCTTTTTAAGGGTCCTGAAGTACAACCAATATATTGGATCAAACAAATGGTGCATTCTATTGAATATATGATATAGTCAGAACTACAATTAATAAAATTGTTAATTACATAGGTTTTTTTATAAGCAAATGAAGAAAAAGTTTTGATTTTTTCGCAAAATGACAGCACTTGCACTTTCTTGCACCACATGGAAAAAACCCTTTCATATCCAACCACGTTGTTGGAGTGGTGGATTTTTCAGAAAAATAACTCGGGGAAAGGATATCCCTTAAAGAAGGTGCTTTTTTGGTAATAAATTCAATTTTGTTATTTCTCAAGATTTCCCTTAATTTTGGGTCCTGATTAAGAATGGGTAAATATTTCATTAGAATTTTCTTGATATTATAAAAATCTGTACTATATTGTGTTGAAAAAATTATTGTAGATTTTCTAGTATCAGAATCTTTTTTCTTTTCGCCAAAAAGGTCACTACGTTTTACTTCATTAACAATTTTATCCGCTCTATCAAGACACCATCGGGAGTATCCTCTTTTCTTTAATCTCTTACAAGTTTTTAATTTTTCACTCTCAAAGGTAGCAGGGTCTGTACTATTCCTTTTAATCCTTATTAATTCACCAATGGGAAGATTTTTTATAACATGGGGTGGATGGCAAGAATCCGCCGCTAAAATGTTATTAGAAGTTGTAGGTTTTCTAAAAGGTAAAATCTCAACCTTCCCATCTATATTAGTCCTCAAAGTAACATCCAAAAAATTAATCGAATTTTTGTTAGAACAAAAGGTAAATTTCAAATTGAAAACATTGATATTATATAATATATAAAATTCTGTAATTCCAATTGTGTACCTCTCCAAATAAACAGCAAATCATCAATGAATCTACCTATCCATACCACATTCCTTTTAAAGGGATTACTATCATTATGTAAAAATAATTCTTCCCACCTCCCCATTACAATATTTGCAAGGGAGGGGGAGAATTTAGATCCCATTGAAACACCAGATATTTGTAAAAAATACCGATCATTAAAGGAAAAATAGTGATGTGACAACAAAAAATCAACTGCTGATGCTAAAAAATCTTTAATGACAATATCATAGCTACTGAAATGATCCAAATAATAAACAAGAGATTTTAAGGCTATAGAATGTGGTATGGATGGATAGAGAGCAGTAACATCACATGAAAGCCAGATATAATCCTCCTGCCACTGAAACCCCTCTAGCATGGATATAATTGCCTTAGTATAACGAATAAAACTTGGAATTTTACAGGCAAGAGGTTGTAGATAGAAATCCACCCACTCACTCAACCTCTCCCCTAAAGATCCAATACCTGCTACTATAGGTCTTAAAGGTGGAGGAAATATATTTTTATGGATCTTGGGGAGGGAATGATAGACTGGGACAACAGGATCACAAACATGAATATATTCCATAAGATTTTTATCTATGGCACCTGTATAACATCCTTCCTCAAGTAATGATTTCAATGCAATATTAAATTCTTTAGTAGGATTCCTATTCAACTCCATATACATCTCCTTATCCTCCAATACCAGAAGGTTCAGTTTAGCATACAATCCCGCATTAAGGATCACCACTGCACCTCCCTTGTCTGCAGGGCGTATCAAAAGATCAGGATTATTTTTAACCATATCACAGTCGACGTCAGAGGCATTAGAGTGGGTGGATTTCTATCTACAACCTCTTGCCTGTAAAATTCCAAGTTTTATTCGTGATACTAAGGCAATTATATCCATGCTAGAGGGGTTTCAGTGGCAGGAGGATTGTATCTGGCTTTTATGTGATGTTACTGCTCTCTATCCATCCATACCACATTCTATAGCCTTAAAATCTCTTGTTTATTATTTGGATCATTTCAGTAGCTATGATATTGTCATTAAAGATTTTTTAGCATCAGCAGTTGATTTTTGTTGTCACATCACTATTTTTCCTTTAATGATCGGTATTTTTTACAAAGATCTGGTGTTTCAATGGGATCTAAATTCTCCCCCTCCCTTGCAAATATTGTAATGGGGAGGTGGGAAGAATTATTTTTACATAATTATAGTAATCCCTTTAAAAGGAATGTGGTATGGATGGGTAGATTCATTGATGATTTGCTGTTTATTTGGAGAGGTACACAATTGGAAATACAGAATTTTATATATTATATTAATATCAATGATTTCAATTTGCAAAAATGGCGTGAAAGTGCAATGAGGACTGCGCTTGCTTCTGGTGGAGTACAAAGTTCTTTATTCAGCCAACGCGTTTCCTGAGCCTACTGGCTCACTTCATCAGGGCAGATTACATTGAAAGATAATGAAACATTCTTATAGAGAAAAAAAAAAAAAATTGGCTCCAATGCAGGGTTAAATGACATCAACAAAGGTCAAAAAGAAAAAAAAAAAAAACTCAAAAACAATGAAATTTTATTACAAACATAAAATCACTACAATAAAAGTGTATTAAAATAAAAAGTATAAAATTATGCAAAAATAAAAATAGAACAGAGTGCTATGGATCACGGGGTAAAAAGTGACTAAGGTTAATGAAAAAAAAGGGGGGTGAGGGGTGAGACCTCAAGGAGTATTAGATCCTGGCTCATGAAGTGCAGATGTATGCTGTAAAGTGCAAATACCAGGTATTAGTCCACTAAACCATTGGATTTAGCTGAAGAGGTTTAAGAAAATTTTTTTAGAAATTATTTGTTTTATAAAAATCAAAATCCAGCAAAATAACTTGAAGTGGTATTAGAACCTGACTAATAAAGTGCAAGTACAGGTTGTAAAGTACGAGGTATTAGTCCACTGAACCATTAGAATAAACAGAAGTGGTTTGAAGAACATTAAAGGAATTATTTGTCAATTTATTTTATAGGAATCAAAATTCAAAAAAACAACTTCAAATGGTATTTTTGTAAAGAAATAGTCTTTTCATTTTATTTTGTAGAGGGAAAATCAAAATCGGACATCGGAAAAAAAAAAAAAAAGTCATAAAATTGGGTAAAATGTAATAAAAGTGTATGAAAATCACAATAAGGATGAAATCAAATGAAAGCATCATTGATAATATTGAGGCCATAGGAGCCAATTGTCTTCAATTTATAGATCCAATAGACCTCTTTTCTGTTTAATGCTTGGGTTCTATTGGAAACGTGTTCAGGGATGTGTTCTATAGGAAAAATGATGGCTTTAGAAAAATCTCTTTGGTGAAATGAATCAAAGTGTCGTGACAGACCATGTTGTTGGTATCCAATTTTAGTGTTGTGTCTATGTGAGTTCATTCTACAATGAAGGGGTTGTGTGGTTCTCCCAACATACAATTAGGACAAGGACACAGGATAACATAAATAACAAAGGCAGACACACAGGACAGGTGATTAGTGATGGTGAATTTTTCTGAGGTGAATGGATGTGAAAAGATGAAAGTATTATGGGCAATATTACTGCAAAGGCTACACCTGGGCCTCTGGCATCTAAAAATGCCTGGTGTCAAGCCGGTATGATTGTCGGGAGTATATTGGCTCAATCTGCTAGGGGCCAGATGATTTTTTAGTGATCTGGCCTTCCTAAATGTAACAGTAGGTTTGTCAGGAAGAACTTTATTAAGTACAGGATCTTTTTGGATAATGTACCATAGGTCCCCTAGTATATTTTTAATCTCCTTATGTTGGGAGTTGTAGGTAGTGATAAAATTGGCCTGATAGTTAGCATGTGTATCTTTTTCTTTAGATCTCCCACTTAAAAGAATTTGCTGGTTAAAATTTTTTGAAACATTATTAAAAGTAGAATGAACCAATTGGGAAGGGTATTTTTGAGCCAGGAATCTTCCCTTGAGGACCTCAGCCTGATTATTAAAATCATCTTCTGTACAGTTCTTTCGGATTCTCTGAAATTGATTATGAGGAATGTTAAAAAGCCATTTAGAATAGTGGCTGCTCTTAAAATGGACATAACTATTGGAGTCTACCTTCTTAAAAAAAGTTTTGGTATAAATTTTGGAGTTTTTTATATAAAAGGTGATATCAAGGAAGTCCATCTGGGTATTACTAATGTGGGGGGTGAACTCCAAACCCCATATGTTGTTCTGTATGGAAGAAGTAAAGACGTCAACTGGAATAAAACTGGTGTCAAAGATTAAGAATAAATCATCAATGTATCTTTTATATAAAACCACGCCCTCTAGAAATGAATCAATGGTAATAAAAGTATTCTCAAAGACCCCCATAAAAAGATTAGCAAAAGTTGGCGCGACCCGTGATCCCATAGCGGTGCCTCTGATCTGATGATAAAAATCCCCCAGAAAAGTAAAAAAGTTATTATGTAAAATAAAATCCATCCCATTAAAAATAAAATCCTTTTGAGGGTCAGACAATCGACTGTCAGTAAGTAGAAATTTTTTAAAACAGCTCAAACCCAGTTGGTGATCAATATTGGAATACAAAGCAGATACATCAAATGAAATAAAAACATAAGAATTTTTCCAAGGTACTGTATATTGTTAGTTAGGTTGATCAATTGTGTAGAATCCTTTAAAAAACTGGGGAGCTGTAGGACATGAGGCTGCATGATTCTATCTATATAACATGATAAATTGCTGGTGAGAGAGTCAATACCAGAAATAATAGGTCTTCCTGGTGGATTAATGGTACTCTTGTGTATTTTGGGTAAATGGTACAGGAAAGGAGTAGAGGGGTTCTTAACTGTTAAAAACTTCCTTTCATGGTCATTAAGAACCCCAGAATCATGCGCCTTTTTGATAAAATCATTGTAAATAACAGTAGCTTGGGGGATGGGGTTCTGGGGGATGGGCAGATAAAATTTTTTGTCAGATAAAATTCTAAAAGCCTCATTCACATAATCAGTTTTATCTTGAATCACTATCCCTCCACCTTTATCTGCAGATTTGATAACCAAATTCGTGTTTTTCTCCAATCTTTCCAATGCCACACGTTCTATTGAGGACAAATTCCGTTTTACTGGTATATTTTGTGTAGGTAGTGTATTAAGACGATCCAATAGAAGATCAGAGAATGTTTCTACATGATGTCCTCTACTTTCTAGTGGGTAGAATGAGGATTTCCCTCTGACATAAAGGTGGAAGGAAGAGACCACTGTGGTGTTAGAAGTGTCAGGGTTAGAATGAACTTTTTTGAGTTCAAAATGTCTCAGTAGGGTAAGTTTCCTAATGAATTTTTGGGCATCAAGAAATAATTCAAAACCACTGCTTTTATTTGTAGGGCAGAAGGAGAGTCCCTTGCTTAATAACCCTTCCTCATCCGGGGACAGGGGGTGAGATGATAAATTAAAAACATTTGATTTTATGGTTTGTCGCTTTTCCCTTTTTTTCTTTGCTCCTTGGCCTCTGGCTCCTCATCTTGATTTTTTCTTTTTAGTGTGACCTTCTGAAAAAAAGAAGGGATATCTCTTTTTGCTTGGGGAATGGGATTGCATGCAGCTGGTAAAAAGGACACTGCTGCTGATGAACCAGCAGCTGAGTTGTCAATAATGACCTGGTCATTAATGATCAACCTCTTTTCAGTAGAAACAGCAGGGAGTTTGTCTATACAGGAGGTAGTAGGGTTGTCAATGTTAAGAACAATGAGATCAGTGGTGACCGGAGGATCAAGATCAAAGACCTCAGTAGTGTCTAATTTTGCAGGGGTGAGCGGGGGGGTCAAAGAAAGGTAGGGGGAAGGAGGAAGACCTCCTTCTATCAATAATTAGTGCTGCCATGTCATTGGCAGAATTAGGAGTGACATTAACAGTGGGTATGGAAGTATGGCTTTCCCCACTTGACTTTAAGGAATTGATGTTGGAGTCCATCAATTCAGAAAGAGTACGTGTGGGCATAGTAATGGTGGAAGGAGTAGGTGTAATGGATACAGCTGGCCCAGGGGGATCCCTTGGTTTGCTTCTAGGGTGCTGGTTTTTCCCTCTGTTGCTATTAATAAAGACTCTCCCTGGGTTGGTGTTCATGGTGGAGTGAGTCTGAGTGTTAGGAAAAAAAGGGGGGGTTTTTAATGTGAGAAAAATTTTTAAAGTGAGAAGAATTATTAGGAACTACAGAGCTTTCTTCTAGAATGGGTGAGTCAAGGGTAGGGGAGGAAGGGGACTCTCTGTCCCTGCTCAATTTCTTTGACTTTTTTACAATTGTATCATGCTCCAAATTAAGAGCTGCAATAGAAATACTAGAATTGATTTTTCTAAAGAGAGGGTGATCAGAGAAATTGGATAACATTGCATTAGTTTCCAGTACCTTTTCTGCTGCAATCTGAGCAAGAGTAGTCCTTTTCTTATGTAGGCAATGTAAAAGCCTCTGCATACAGTCATACTGAATATCCTCCCATTCATCTGAGAATGCAAGATCTTGCGGAAAAGGTGTCTGTAAAGAAATCCTGAGTCCTTTAGGACAGATGTGTTCGTCCATATATATAGCTAGAAATCTAGCGTGTAGGCTGTTGGAGATTTCTTCT
Source organism: Dendrobates tinctorius (assembly GCF_039654945.1). Lineage (NCBI taxonomy): Eukaryota > Metazoa > Chordata > Amphibia > Anura > Dendrobatidae > Dendrobates > Dendrobates tinctorius. The sequence goes on along the minus strand of NW_027361704.1, from coordinate 43,330,673 downwards.
TTGATGGAATCTTCTAAGGTGTGGAAAAGGGTCCTCATGGTCCTGGTGTCGTCCTCCGAAAAGGCTACTTGTGGGGTCTCCTCCTGGTTGACCGGGTGGATTTTGCCAACCACCTGTAATATGAGGCGTTCTCTGGAGAGAAGGCGATGATTGAAATAGTCCATAACGGATCCTGGACAGTGGAGCAGCTCCTGAGAAAATCACTGACCGCTGAGCCCCCGCCAAGGGACACGAGTGAACTGTGAATAGAAAGGAAAAATAGAGGGCGCATCCACTGTGTAAAATCCGTATCAAAGAACACATTAACAGAGAAAAAGGAAGGTGCTCACCTATTGGGGTTGTGAGAAAGTCACAACACCCATAAATGCATGAGAAGCAGCAGCAAGTCTGCACAGGGTCCTAGGACAAAATTGCAAAAACGGCGTGAAAGTGCAATGAGGACTGCGCTTTCTTCTGGTGGAGTACAAAGTTCTTTATTCAGCCAACGCGTTTCCTGAGCCTACTGGCTCACTTCATCAGGGCAGATTACATTGAAAGATAATGAAACATTCTTATAGAGAAAAAAAAAAAAATTGGCGCCAATGCAGGGTTAAATGACATCAACAAAGGTAAAAAAAAAAAACAAAACACAAAAACAATGAAATTTTATTACAAACATAAAAACACTACAATAAAAGTGTATTAAAATAAGAAAAAGTATAAAATTATGCAAAAGTAAAAATAGAACAGAGTGCTATGGATCACGGGGTAAAAAGTGACTAAGGTTAATGAAAAAAAGGGGGGGAGGGGTGAGACCTTAAGGAGTATTAGAACTTGGCTCATGAAGTGCAGATGTATGCTGTAAAGTGCAAGTACCAGGAATTAGTCCACTAAACCATTGGATTTAGCTGAAGTGGTTTAAGAAAATTTTTTTAGAAATTATTTGTTTTATAAAAATCAAAATCCAGCAAAATAACTTGAAATGGTATTAGAACCTGACTAATAAAGTGCAAGTACAGGTTGTAAAGTACGAGGTATTAGTCCACTGAACCATTAGAATAAACAGAGGTGGTTTTAAGAACATTAAAGGAATTATTTGTCAATTTATTTTATAGGAATCAAAATTCAAAAAAACAACTTCAAATGGTATTTTTGTAAAGAAATAGTCTTTTCATTTTATTTTGTAGAGGGAAAATCAAAATCGGACATCGGAAAAAAAAAAAATAATCATAAAATTGGGTAAAATGTAATAAAAGTGTATGAAAATCACAATAAGGATGAAATCAAATGAAAGCATAATTGATAACATTGAGGCCATAGGAGCCAATTGTCTTCAATTTATTGATCCAATAGACCTCTTTTCTGTTTAATGCTTGGGTTCTATTGGAAACGTGTTCAGGGATGTGTTCTATAGGAAAAATGATGGCTTTAGAAAAATCTCTTTGGTGAAATGAATCAAAGTGTCGTGACAGACCATGTTGTTGGTATCCAATTTTAGTGTTGTGTCTATGTGAGTTCATTCTACAATGAAGGGGTTGTGTGGTTCTCCCAACATACAATTTAGGACAAGGACACAGGATAACATAAATAACAAAGGCAGACACACAGGACAGGTGATTAGTGATGGTGAATTTTTCTGAGGTGAATGGATGTGAAAAGATGAAAGTATTATGGGCAATATTACTGCAAAGGCTACACCTGGGCCTCTGGCATCTAAAATGCCTGGTGTCAAGCCGGTATGATTGTCGGGAGTATATTGGCTCAATCTGCTAGGGGCCAGATGATTTTTTAGTGATCTGGCCTTCCTAAATGTAACAGTAGGTTTGTCAGGAAGAACTTTATTAAGTACAGGATCTTTTTGGATAATGTACCATGGGTCCCCTAGTATTTTTTTAATCTCCTTATGTTGGGAGTTGTAGGTAGTGATAAAATTGGCCTGATAGTTAGCATGTGTATCTTTTTCTTTAGATCTCCCACTTAAAAGAATTTGCTGGTTAAAATTTTTTGAAACATTATTAAAAGTAGAATGAACCAATTGGGAAGGGTATTTTTGAGCCAGGAATCTTCCCTTGAGGACCTCAGCCTCATTATTAAAATCCTCATCTTCTGTACAGTTCTTTCGGATTCTCTGAAATTGATTATGAGGAATGTTAAAAAGCCATTTAGAATAGTGGCTGCTCTTAAAATGGGCATAGCTATTGGAGTCTACCTTCTTAAAAAAAGTTTTGGTATAAATTTTGGAGTTTTTTATATAAAAGGTGATATCAAGGAAGTCCATCTGGGTATTACTAATGTGGGGGGTGAACTCCAAACCCCATATGTTGTTCTGTATGGAAGAAGTAAAGACGTCAACTGGAATAAAACTGGTGTCAAAGATTAAGAATAAATCATCAATGTATCTTTTATATAAAACCACGCCCTCTAGAAATGAATCAATGGTAATAAAAGTATTCTCAAAGACCCCCATAAAAAGATTAGCATAAGTTGGCGCGACCCGTGATCCCATAGCGGTGCCTCTGATCTGATGATAAAAATCCCCCAGAAAAGTAAAAAAGTTATTATGTAAAATAAAATCCATCCCATTAAAAATAAAATCCTTTTGAGGGTCAGACAATCGACTGTCAGTAAGTAGAAATTTTTTAAAACAGCTCAAACCCAGTTGGTGATCAATATTGGAATACAAAGCAGATACATCAAATGAAATAAAAACATAAGAATTTTTCCAAGGTATATTGTTAGTTAGGTTGATCAATTGTGTAGAATCCTTTAAAAAACTGGGGAGCTGTAGGACATGAGGCTGCATGATTCTATCTATATAAAATGATAAATTGATTCTGGGGTTCTTAATGACCATGAAAGGAAGTTTTTAACAGTTAAGAACCCCTCTACTCCTTTCCTGTACCATTTACCCAAAATACACAAGAGTACCATTAATCCACCAGGAAGACCTATTATTTCTGGTATTGACTCTCTCACCAGCAATTTATCATTTTATATAGATAGAATCATGCAGCCTCATGTCCTACAGCTCCCCAGATTTTTAAAGGATTCTACACAATTGATCAACCTAACTAACAATATACCTTGGAAAAATTCTTATGTTTTTATTTCATTTGATGTATCTGCTTTGTATTCCAATATTGATCACCAACTGGGTTTGAGCTGTTTTAAAAAATTTCTACTTACTGACAGTCGATTGTCTGACCCTCAAAAGGATTTTATTTTTAATGGGATGGATTTTATTTTACATAATAACTTTTTTACTTTTCTGGGGGATTTTTATCATCAGATCAGAGGCACCGCTATGGGATCACGGGTCGCGCCAACTTATGCTAATCTTTTCATGGGGGTCTTTGAGAATACTTTTATTACCATTGATACTTTTATTACCATTGATTTTTTATTACCATTGATTCATTTCTAGAGGGCGTGGTTTTATATAAAAGATACATTGATGATTTATTCTTAATCTTTGACACCAGTTTTATTCCAGTTGACGTCTTTACTTCTTCCATACAGAACAACATATGGGGTTTGGAGTTCACCTCCCACATTAGTAATACCCAGATGGACCTTCTTTCACCTTTTATATAAAAAACTCCAAAATTTATACCAAAACTTTTTTTAAGAAGGTAGACTCCAATAGTTATGTCCATTTTAAGAGCAGCCACTATTCTAAATGGCTTTTTAACATTCCTCATAATCAATTTCAGAGAATCCGAAAGAACTGTACAGAAGATGAGCATTTTAATAATCAGGCTGAGGTCCTCAAGGGAAGATTCCTGGCTCAAAAATACCCTTCCCAATTGGTTCATTCTACTTTTAATAATGTTTCAAAAAATTTTAACCAGCAAATTCTTTTAAGTGGAAGATCTAAAGAAAAAGATACACATGCTAACTATCAGGCCAATTTTATCACTACCTACAACTCCCAACATAAGGAGATTAAAAATATACTAGGGGACCTATGGTACATTATCCAAAAAGATCCTGTACTTAATAAAGTTCTTCCTGACAAACCTACTGTTACATTTAGGAAGGCCAGATCACTAAAAAATCATCTGGCCCCTAGCAGATTGAGCCAATATACTCCCGACAATCATACCGGCTTGACACCAGGCATTTTTAGATGCCAGAGGCCCAGGTGTAGCCTTTGCAGTAATATTGCCCATAATACTTTCATCTTTTCACATCCATTCACCTCAGAAAAATTCACCATCACTAATCACCTGTCCTGTGTGTCTGCCTTTGTTATTTATGTTATCCTGTGTCCTTGTCCTAAATTGTATGTTGGGAGAACCACACAACCCCTTCATTGTAGAATGAACTCACATAGACACAACACTAAAATTGGATACCAACAACATGGTCTGTCACGACACTTTGATTCATTTCACCAAAGAGATTTTTCTAAAGCCATCATTTTTCCTATAGAACACATCCCTGAACACGTTTCCAATAGAACCCAAGCATTAAACAGAAAAGAGGTCTATTGGATCTATAAATTGAAGACAATTGGCTCCTATGGCCTCAATATTATCAATGATGCTTTCATTTGATTTCATCCTTATTGTGATTTTCATACACTTTTATTACATTTTACCCAATTTTATGACTTTTTTTTTTTTTTTTTCCGATGTCCGATTTTGATTTTCCCTCTACAAAATAAAATGAAAAGACTATTTCTTTACAAAAATACCATTTGAAGTTGTTTTTTTGAATTTTGATTCCTATAAAATAAATTGACAAATAATTCCTTTAATGTTCTTCAAACCACTTCTGTTTATTCTAATGGTTCAGTGGACTAATACCTCGTACTTTACAACCTGTACTTGCACTTTATTAGTCAGGTTCTAATACCACTTCAAGTTATTTTGCTGGATTTTGATTTTTATAAAACAAATAATTTCTAAAAAATTTTTCTTAAACCTCTTCAGCTAAATCCAATGGTTTAGTGGACTAATACCTGGTACTTGCACTTTACAGCATACATCTGCACTTCATGAGCCAGGTTCTAATACTCCTTGAGGTCTCACCCCTCCCCCCCTTTTTTTCATTAACCTTAGTCACTTTTTACCCCGTGATCCATAGCACTCTGTTCTATTTTTATTTTTGCATAATTTTATACTTTTTCTTATTTTAATACACTTTTATTGTAGTGTTTTTATGTTTGTAATAAAATTTCATTGTTTTTGAGTTTTTTTGTTTTTTTTTTACCTTTGTTGATGTCATTTAACCCTGCATTGGCGCCAATTTTTTTTTTTTTTTTTTCTCTATAAGAATGTTTCATTATCTTTCAATGTAATCTGCCCTGATGAAGTGAGCCAGTAGGCTCAGGAAATGCGTTGGCTGAATAAAGAACTTTGTACTCCACCAGAAGCAAGCGCAGTCCTCATTGCACTTTCACGCCGTTTTTGCAATTTTGTCCTAGGACCCTGTGCAGACTTGCTGCTGCTTCTCATGCGTTTATGGGTGTTGTGACTTTCTCACAACCCCAATAGGTGAGCACCTTCCTTTTTCTCTGTTAATGTGTTCTTTGATACAGATTTTACACAATGGATGCGCCCTGTATTTTTCTTTTCTATTCACATTTCACTCGTGTCCCTTGGCGGGGGCTCAGCGGTCGGTGATTTTCTCAGGAGCTGCTCCACTGTCCAGGATCCGTTATGGACTATTTCAATCATCGCCTTCTCTCCAGAGAACGCCTCATATTACAGGTGGTTGGCAAAATCCACCCGGTCAACCAGGAGGAGACCCCACAAGTAGCCTTTTCGGAGGACGACACCAGGACCATGAGGACCCTTTTCCACACCTTAGAAGATTCCATCAAAGAAGAAATCTCCAACAGCCTACACGCTAGATTTCTAGCTATATATATGGACGAACACATCTGTCCTAAAGGACTCAGGATTTCTTTACAGACACCTTTTCCGCAAGATCTTGCATTCTCAGATGAATGGGAGGATATTCAGTATGACTGTATGCAGAGGCTTTTACATTGCCTACATAAGAAAAGGACTACTCTTGCTCAGATTGCAGCAGAAAAGGTACTGGAAACTAATGCAATGTTATCCAATTTCTCTGATCACCCTCTCTTTAGAAAAATCAATTCTAGTATTTCTATTGCAGCTCTTAATTTGGAGCATGATACAATTGTAAAAAAGTCAAAGAAATTGAGCAGGGATAGAGAGTCCCCTTCCTCCCCTACCCTTGACTCACCCATTCTAGAAGAAAGCTCTGTAGTTCCTAATAATTCTTCTCACTTTAAAAATTTTTCTCACATTAAAACCCCCCCCTTTTTTTTCCTAACACTCAGACTCACTCCTCCATGAACACCAACCCAGGGAGAGTCTTTATTAATAGCAATAGAGGGAAAAACCAGCACCCTAGAAGCAAACCGAGGGATCCCCCTGGGCCAGCTGTATCTATTACACCTACTCCTTCCACCATTACTATGCCCACACGTACCCTTTCTGAATTGATGGACTCCAACATCAATTCCTTCAAGTCAAGTGGGGAAAGCCCTACTTCCATACCCACTGTTAATGTCACTCCTAATTCTGCCAATGACATGGCAGCACTAATTATTGATAGAAGGAGGTCTTCCTCCTTCCCCCTACCTTTCTTTGACCCCCGCTCACCCCTGCAAAATTAGACACTACTGAGGTCTTTGATCTTGATCCTCCGGTCACCACTGATCTCATTGTTCTTAACATTGACAACCCTACTACCTCCTGTATAGACAAACTCCCTGCTGTTTCTACTGAAAAGAGGTTGATCATTAATGACCAGGTCATTATTGACAACTCAGCTACTGGTCATTCAGCAGCAGTGTCCTTTTTACCAGCTGCATGCAATCGCATTCCCCAAGCAAAAAGAGATATCCCTTCTTTTTTTCAGAAGGTCACACTAAAAAGAAAAAATCCTATAGAGGAGCCTGAGGCCAAGGAGCAAAGAAAAAAAGAGAAAAGCGACAATCCATAAAATCAAATGTTTTTAATTTATCATCTCACCCCCTGTCCCCAGATGAGGAAGGGTTATTAAGCAAGGGACTCTCCTTCTGCCCTACAAATAAAAGCAGTGGTTTTGAATTATTTCTTGATGCCCAAAAATTCATTAGGAAACTTACCCTACTGAGACATTTTGAACTCAAAAAAGTTCATTCTAACCCTGACACTTCTAACACCACAGTGGTCTCTTCCTTCCACCTTTATGTCAGAGGGAAATCCTCATTCTACCCACTAGAAAGTAGAGGACATCATGTAGAAACATTCTCTGATCTTCTATTGGATCGTCTTAATACACTACCTACACAAAATATACCAGTAAAACGGAATTTGTCCTCAATAGAACGTGTGGCATTGGAAAGATTGGAGAAAAACACGAATTTGGTTATCAAATCTGCAGATAAAGGTGGAGGGATAGTGATTCAAGATAAAACTGATTATGTGAATGAGGCTTTTAGAATTTTATCTGACAAAAAATTTTATCTGCCCATCCCCCAGAACCCCATCCCCCAAGCTACTGTTATTTACAATGATTTTATCAAAAAGGCGCATGATTCTGGGGTTCTTAATGACCATGAAAGGAAGTTTTTAACAGTTAAGAACCCCTCTACTCCTTTCCTGTACCATTTACCCAAAATACACAAGAGTACCATTAATCCACCAGGAAGACCTATTATTTCTGGTATTGACTCTCTCACCAGCAATTTATCATTTTATATAGATAGAATCATGCAGCCTCATGTCCTACAGCTCCCCAGTTTTTTAAAGGATTCTACACAATTGATCAACCTAACTAACAATATACCTTGGAAAAATTCTTATGTTTTTATTTCATTTGATGTATCTGCTTTGTATTCCAATATTGATCACCAACTGGGTTTGAGCGGTTTTAAAAAATTTCTACTTACTGACATTCGATTGTCTGACCCTCAAAAGGATTTTATTTTTAATGGGATGGATTTTATTTTACATAATAACTTTTTTACTTTTCTGGGGGATTTTTATCATCAGATCAGAGGCACCGCTATGGGATCACGGGTCGCGCCAACTTATGCTAATCTTTTTATGGGGGTCTTTGAGAATACTTTTATTACCATTGATTCATTTCTAGAGGGCGTGGTTTTATATAAAAGATACATTGATGATTTATTCTTAATCTTTGACACCAGTTTTATTCCAGTTGACGTCTTTACTTCTATACAGAACAACATATGGGGTTTGGAGTTCACCCCCCACATTAGTAATACCCAGATGGACTTCCTTGATATCACCTTTTATATAAAAAACTCCAAAATTTATACCGAAACTTTTTTTAAGAAGGTAGACTCCAATAGTTATGTCCATTTTAAGAGCAGCCACTATTCTAAATGGCTTTTTAACATTCCTCATAATCAATTTCAGAGAATCCGAAAGAACTGTACAGAAGATGAGGATTTTAATAATCAGGCTGAGGTCCTCAAGGGAAGATTCCTGGCTCAAAAATACCCTTCCCAATTGGTTCATTCTACTTTTAATAATGTTTCAAAACATTTTAACCAGCAAATTCTTTTAAGTGGGAGATCTAAAGAAAAAGATACACATGCTAACTATCAGGCCAATTTTATCACTACCTACAACTCCCAACATAAGGAGATTAAAAATATACTAGGGGACCTATGGTACATTATCCAAAAAGATCCTGTACTTAATAAAGTTCTTCCTGACAAACCTACTGTTACATTTAGGAAGGCCAGATCACTAAAAAATCATCTGGCCCCTAGCAGATTGAGCCAATATACTCCCGACAATCATACCGGCTTGACACCAGGCATTTTTAGATGCCAGAGGCCCAGGTGTAGCCTTTGCAGTAATATTGCCCATAATACTTTCATCTTTTCACATCCATTCACCTCAGAAAAATTCACCATCACTAATCACCTGTCCTGTGTGTCTGCCTTTGTTATTTATGTTATCCTGTGTCCTTGTCCTAAATTGTATGTTGGGAGAACCACACAACCCCTTCATTGTAGAATGAACTCACATAGACACAACACTAAAATTGGATACCAACAACATGGTCTGTCACGACACTTTGATTCATTTCACCAAAGAGATTTTTCTAAAGCCATCATTTTTCCTATAGAACACATCCCTGAACACGTTTCCAATAGAACCCAAGCATTAAACAGAAAAGAGATCTATTGGATCAATAAATTGAAGACAATTGGCTCCTATGGCCTCAATATTATCAATGATGCTTTCATTTGATTTCATCCTTATTGTGATTTTCATACACTTTTATTACATTTTACCCAATTTTATGACTTTTTTTTTTTTTTTTTTCCGATGTCCGATTTTGATTTTCCCTCTACAAAATAAAATGAAAAGACTATTTCTTTACAAAAATACCATTTGAAGTTTTTTTTTGAATTTTGATTCCTATAAAATAAATTGACAAATAATTCCTTTAATGTTCTTAAAACCACTTCTGTTTATTCTAATGGTTCAGTGGACTAATACCTCGTACTTTACAACCTGTACTTGCACTTTATTAGTCAGGTTCTAATACCACTTCAAGTTATTTTGCTGGATTTTGATTTTTATAAAACAAATAATTTCTAAAAAATTTTTCTTAAACTACTTCAGCTAAATCCAATGGTTTAGTGGACTAATACCTGGTACTTGTACTTTACAGCATACATCTGCACTTCATGAGCCAGGTTCTAATACTCCTTGAGGTCTCACCCCTCCCCCCCCTTTTTTTCATTAACCTTAGTCACTTTTTACCCCGTGATCCATAGCACTCTGTTCTATTTTTATTTTTGCATAATTTTATACTTTTTCTTATTTTAATACACTTTTATTGTAGTGTTTTTATGTTTGTAATAAAATTTCATTGTTTTTGAGTTTTTTTGTTTTTTTTTTACCTTTGTTGATGTCATTTAACCCTGCATTGGCGCCAATTTTTTTTTTTTTTCTCTATAAGAATGTTTCATTATCTTTCAGTGTAATCTGCCCTGATGAAGTGAGCCAGTAGGCTCAGGAAACGCGTTGGCTGAATAAAGAACTTTGTACTCCACCAGAAGCAAGCGCAGTCCTCATTGCACTTTCACGCCGTTTTTGCAATTTTGTCCTAGGACCCTATGCAGACTTTCTGCTGCTTCTCATGCATTTATGGGTGTTGTGACTTTCTCACAACCCCAATAGGTGAGCACCTTCCTTTTTCTCTGTTAATGTGTTCTTTGATACGGATTTTACACAGTGGATGCGCCCTGTATTTTTCCTTTCTATTCACAATGATTTCAATTTGAAATTTACCTTTTGTTCTAACAAAAATTCAATTAATTTTTTGGATGTTACATTGAGGACTAATATAGATGGGAAGGTTGAGATTTTACCTTTTAGAAAACCTACAACTTCTAATAACATTTTAGCGGCGGATTCTTGCCATCCACCCCATGTTATAAAAAATCTTCCCATTGGTGAATTAATAAGGATTAAAAGGAATAGTACAGACCCTGCTACCTTTGAGAGTGAAAAATTAAAAACTTGTAAGAGATTAAAGAAAAGAGGATACTCCCGATGGTGTCTTGATAGAGCGGATAAAATTGTTAATGAAGTAAAACGTAGTGACCTTTTTGGCGAAAAGAAAAAAGATTCTGATACTAGAAAATCTACAATATTTTTTTCAACACAATATAGTACAGATTTTTATAATATCAAGAAAATTCTTCTGAAATATTTACCCATTCTTAATCAGGACCCAAAATTAAGGGAAATCTTGAGAAATAACAAAATTGAATTTATTACCAAAAAAGCACCTTCTTTAAGGGATATCCTTTCCCCGAGTTATTTTTCTGAAAAATCCACCACTCCAACAACGTGGTTGGATATGAAAGGGTTTTTTCCATGTGGTGCAAGAAAGTGCAAGTGCTGTCATTTTGCGAAAAAATCGAAACTTTTTTCTTCATTTGCTTATAAAAAAACCTATGTAATTAACAATTTTATTAATTGTATTTCTGACTATATCATATATTCAATAGAATGCACCATTTGTTTGATCCAATATATTGGTTGTACTTCAGGACCCTTAAAAAGGCGTATTCGTAAACATCTGAGCGATATTGAGAGCACTACGGCACTTACTATTTCTGCTGCATCTAGACATTTTGTGATAGTCCATGGAAGAAACACAGATTCATTTTCCTTTATGGGCATTGAATAGGTTATTCCACCTCCACGTGGCGGTAATTATAAACGCAAATTATTAAATAGTGAGAGGTTTTGGATTTTTACTTTAGGTAGTCGTACACCAGATGGCATGAATAAGAGACAGGACCTTATTACTTGTTATTGAATGTGTTTCCGTTTTTTTTTTGTTTTTTTTTCAGAAAGAAGGATTAAAGGGAATCGAATAAGAAATAATAAATTTATAATTAAAATTGATGATCTATCCATCTGGTGAATGTATGTTTATATATATATATATATATATATATATATATATATATATATATATATATCTTTTGTTTGTTGTATCTTTGTGTCAAGATTAGAGTTGAGCGAAACGGGTCGAAAAAATTCAAAAGTCCCCGACTTTTGGCAAAGTCGGGTTTCATGAAAAGAAACCCGACCCTAGGATGAGGTCGGCCACGAGGTCGGCGACTTACGCGCCAAAGTCGCGTTTCAAAAGTTTGTTTTGCGCTCTTTTTCAGCCAATCAGGATCCACGGACACTGTGGGCAACGTGATGACATAGGCACGGGTCACCACCATCTTTCAGAAGGGCATGCAAGTGATTGGCTTGCTTTGGTGGTCGTCACAGGGGGTATAAAAGGGCGTGCACGCCGACCGCCATCTTACTTCTGCCGATCTTAGTATAGGGAGAGGTTGCTGCTGATTCTGTAGGGAGAGCGTTAGGCAGGGAAGAAGACAAAAAAACTGCTTCTGCTGCTAGCGATTTGGCCTGCACAACACACAAGTCACTGTGTGTGCAGTGCAAGGGGAGGCTATATTGTGGTGTATCAGTGGTGTTGGTTGTTGGGCTGCCTTCTAAGGCTTCCTGACACGCTGGCATTGCTGTTTACCCACTGCTCCGCAAACTGCTTTTTTAAAAGCAATCCAATCTCCCTTATCCTCTCGTCACTTTGGTCACAGGCAGCTGTGCCATCGAGCGTGTCACATAGTGCTCAGATATCAGTGGGCCGCACACAATCCACAAGTGTCCAGTGTCCAAATGTGTACGCAGAGATTCAAAATCTCCATTATCCTCTCGTCACTTTGGTCACAGGCAGCTGTGCCATCGAGCGTGTCACATAGCGCTCAGATATCAGTGGGCCGCACACAATCCACAAGTGTCCACTGTCCACAAGTGTACGCAGAGATTCAAAATCTCCATTATCCTCTCGTCACTTTGGTCACAGGCAGCTGTGCCATCGAGCGTGTCACATAGCGGTCAGATATCAGTGGGCCGCACACAATCCACAAGTGTCCACTGTCCACAAGTGTACGCAGAGATTCAAAATCTCCATTATCCTCTCGTCACTTTGGTCACAGGCAGCTGTGCCATCGAGCGTGTCACATAGCGGTCAGATATCAGTGGGCCGCACACAATCCACAAGTGTCCACTGTCCACAAGTGTACGCAGAGATTCAAAATCTCCATTATCCTCTCGTCACTTTGGTCACAGGCAGCTGTGCCATCGAGCGTGTCACATAGCGCTCAGATATCAGTGGGCCGCACACAATCCACAAGTGTCCAGTGTCCAAAAGTGTACGCAGAGACTCAAAATCTCCATTATCCTCTCGTCACTTTGGTCACAGGCAGCTGTGCCATCGAGCATGTCACATAGCGCTCAGATATCAGTGGGCCGCACACAATCCACAAGTGTCCAGTGTCCAAAAGTGTACGCAGAGACTCAAAATCTCCATTATCCTCTCGTCACTTTGGTCACAGGCAGCTGTGCCAGCGAGCGTGTCACATAGCGCTCAGATATCAGTGGGCCGCACACAATCCACAAGTGTCCACTGTCCACAAGTGTACGCAGAGATTCAAAATCTCCATTATCCTCTCGTCACTTTGGTCACAGGCAGCTGTGCCATCGAGCGTGTCACGTAGCGCTCAGATATCAGTGGGCCGCACACAATCCACAAGTGTCCAGTGTCCAAAAGTGTACGCAGAGATTCAAAATCTCCATTATCCTCTCGTCACTTTGGTCACAGGCAGCTGTGCCATCGAGCGTGTCACATAGCGCTCAGATATCAGTGGGCCGCACACAATCCACAAGTGTCCACTGTCCACAAGTGTACGCAGAGATTCAAAATCTCCATTATCCTCTCGTCACTTTGGTCACAGGCAGCTGTGCCATCTAGCGTGTCACATAGCGCTCAGATATCAGTGGGCCGCACACAATCCACAAGTGTCCACTGTCCACAAGTGTACGCAGAGATTCAAAATCTCCATTATCCTCTCGTCACTTTGGTCACAGGCAGCTGTGCCATCGAGCGTGTCACATAGTGCTCAGATATCAGTGGGCCGCACACAAACCACAAGTGTCCAAAAGTGTACGCAGAGATTCAAAATCTCCATTATCCTCTCGTCACTTTGGTCACAGGCAGCTGTGCCATCGAGCGTGTCACATAGCGCTCAGATATCAGTGGGCCACACACAATCCACAAGTGTCCACTGTCCACAAGTGTACGCAGAGATTCAAAATCTCCATTATCCTCTCGTCACTTTGGTCACAGGCAGCTGTGCCAGCGAGCGTGTCACATAGCGCTCAGATATCAGTGGGCCGCACACAATCCACAAGTGTCCAGTGTCCAAAAGTGTACGCAGAGATTCAAAATCTCCATTATCCTCTCGTCACTTTGGTCACAGGCAGCTGTGACATCGAGCGTGTCACATAGCGCTCAGATATCAGTGGGCCGCACACAATCCACAAGTGTCCACTGTCCACAAGTGTACGCAGAGATTCAAAATCTCCATTATCCTCTCGTCACTTTGGTCACAGGCAGCTGTGCCATCGAGCGTGTCACATAGCGCTCAGATATCAGTGGGCCGCACACAATCCACAAGTGTCCACTGTCCACAAGTGTACGCAGAGATTCAAAATCTCCATTATCCTCTCGTCACTTTGGTCATAGGCAGCTGTGCCATCGAGCGTGTCACATAGCGCTCAGATATCAGTGGGCCGCACACAATCCACAAGTGTCCACTGTCCACAAGTGTACGCAGAGATTCAAAATCTCCATTATCCTCTCGTCACTTTGGTCACAGGCAGCTGTGCCATCGAGCGTGTCACATAGCGCTCAGATATCAGTGGGCCGCACACAATCCACAAGTGTCCACTGTCCACAAGTGTACGCAGAGATTCAAAATCTCCATTATCCTTTCGTCACTTTGGTCACAGGCAGCTGTGCCATCGAGCGTGTCACATAGCGCTCAGATATCAGTGGGCCGCACACAATCCACAAGTGTCCAGTGTCCAAAAGTGTACGCAGAGATTCAAAATCTCCATTATCCTCTCGTCACTTTGGTCACAGGCAGCTGTGCCATCGAGCGTGTCACATAGCGCTCAGATATCAGTGGGCCGCACACAATCCACAAGTGTCCACTGTCCACAAGTGTACGCAGAGATTCAAAATCTCCATTATCCTCTCGTCACTTTGGTCACAGGCAGCTGTGCCATCGAGCGTGTCACATAGCGCTCAGATATCAGTGGGCTGCACACAATCCACAAGTGTCCACTGTCCACAAGTGTACGCAGAGATTCAAAATCTCCATTATCCTCTCGTCACTTTGGTCACAGGCAGCTGTGCCATCGAGCGTGTCACATAGCGCTCAGATATCAGTGGGCCGCACACAATCCACAAGTGTCCACTGTCCACAAGTGTACGCAGAGATTCAAAATCTCCATTATCCTCTCGTCACTTTGGTCACAGGCAGCTGTGCCATCGAGCGTGTCACATAGCGCTCAGATATCAGTGGGCCGCACACAATCCACAAGTGTCCACTGTCCACAAGTGTACGCAGAGATTCAAAATCTCCATTATCCTCTCGTCACTTTGGTCACAGGCAGCTGTGCCATCGAGCGTGTCACATAGCGGTCAGATATCAGTGGGCCGCACACAATCCACAAGTGTCCACTGTCCACAAGTGTACGCAGAGATTCAAAATCTCCATTATCCTCTCGTCACTTTGGTCACAGGCAGCTGTGCCATCGAGCGTGTCACATAGCGCTCAGATATCAGTGGGCCGCACACAATCCACAAGTGTCCACTGTCCACAAGTGTACGCAGAGATTCAAAATCTCCATTATCCTCTCGTCACTTTGGTCACAGGCAGCTGTGCCATCGAGCGTGTCACATAGTGCTCAGATATCAGTGGGCCGCACACAATCCACAAGTGTCCACTGTCCACAAGTGTACGCAGAGATTCAAAATCTCCATTATCCTCTCGTCACTTTGGTCACAGGCAGCTGTGCCATCGAGCGTGTCACATAGCGCTCAGATATCAGTGGGCCGCACACAATCCACAAGTGTCCAGTGTCCAAAAGTGTACGCAGAGATTCAAAATCTCCATTATCCTCTCGTCACTTTGGTCACAGGCAGCTGTGCCATCGAGCGTGTCACATAGCGCTCAGATATCAGTGGGCCGCACACAATCCACAAGTGTCCACTGTCCACAAGTGTACGCAGAGATTCAAAATCTCCATTATCCTCTCGTCACTTTGGTCACAGGCAGCTGTGCAATCGAGCGTGTCACATAGCGCTCAGATATCAGTGGGCCGCACACAATCCACAAGTGTCCACTGTCCACAAGTGTACGCAGAGATTCAAATTCTCCATTATCCTCTCGTCACTTTGGTCACAGGCAGCTGTGCCATCGAGCGTGTCACATAGCGCTCAGATATCAGTGGGCCGCACACAATCCACAAGTGTCCACTGTCCACAAGTGTACGCAGAGATTCAAAATCTCCATTATCCTCTCATCACTTTGGTCACAGGCAGCTGTGCCATCGAGCGTGTCACATAGCGCTCAGATATCAGTGGGCCGCACACAATCCACAAGAGTCCACTGTCCACAAGTGTACGCAGAGATTCAAAATCTCCATTATCCTCTCGTCACTTTGGTCACAGGCAGCTGTGCCATCGAGCGTGTCACATAGCGCTCAGATATCAGTGGGCCGCACACAATCCACAAGTGTCCACTGTCCACAAGTGTGTGCAGAAATTCTAAAACTCCCCTGTCCTATAGACACCTTGTACCTTGTTTTACATTACTATATAGTTTGTTGGATTTTGTCTACATTTCTACCAAAAATGAGGAAGGCTGGTGGAAGAGGCCGTGGAATTGGGCGTGGGTTGGCAGCTGGTAATGATGGTGTTGGTGGTGGATCTGATGGTAGTGGCAAGAGCAAAATAGTACCAAATGCAGGAGGTGCTGACCCTGCGTCATCGTCTGTCTACATAAGGCCTCGAACGCTTAGTTTTCTAGGAGTTGGCAAACCGCTTTTAAAGGCAGAGCATCAGGAAAAAGTTTTGTCTTACATTGCTGACTCAGCCTCCAGCTCTATCGCCTCCTCTTCTTCAGTTGTAAAAAGTAAAAGCACTGAGTCGTCATTGGAGGCTCATGTTCATGAACCACACCTTTCCTTGTGTCCTTCACCCCAACCAAGATTGAAGGATGACGCAGGCCATACTACTGATTACTCCATGGAGCTGTTTTCACATACCATGTCTGGATTATCAAGTCAAATGGTGAATTACCCAGGCCAAGATGAATCTGACATGGAGTGCACTGATGCACAGCCGCTGATGGATGATTCTGCTGGTACATTCACTCAGAGCACTACATTGTCCTCGCAGTGTACAGAGCCAGATTTTGACCCTGATGAGACTCAGGTGCCCCTTCCCGCACACTATACCACCATACACGGTGACACAGAGAAAGGTGCACATGACATAGAAGAGGAGGTGATGGATGACCCAGTTGTTGACCCAGATTGGCATCCATTGGGGGAAGAGGGTGCTGCTTCCAATAGCTCAGATGAGGAGCATCCACAGCAGACATCGACATCGCAACAGCTGTTATCTGGCAGGCCCGGAGCACTCCAAAGACAGGTTCCAAACATCAAAAGAGTTGCTGGACAGCTTGTCCAGAGGGTCAAAAGATCACAGCGTGCTAGGCCGCAAAATGTCTGCCAAAGTAGGAAGAGTGCAGTGTGGCAGTTTTTTGAACAAAATCCTCATGATCAGGCCAAGGTTATCTGTAAGAAGTGCGCAAAGACCTTTAGCCGAGGGAAAAATCTGAAAAATTTGAATACCAGTTGCATGCTTAGACATTTAACCAGCATGCACTTGCAAGCGTGGACACAACACCAAACCTCAAGTGCCACATGTGCAACTGATCACAACGAAGGTAGTCAGCAACGCTACATTGTTTCCCCCACTGTAAGAACACCGGTTAGCACAGCAGCAAATGTTGAGGTGTCGTTGCAAGGCCACAGCAGTCAGGGAATCCCACTGTTATATCAACGAAAGACTGATTCTAGGCCATCAGAAAGAACACCAACTCCATCACCATCATCAACCCTCTCTCAGTCCGCCCTGTCCACCGCTACTTCCACCATATGCAGCTCTCAAGTCCAGCTCACCCTCCCAGACACTATGAGTAGGTCAAGAAAGTACTCAGTCTCTCATCCACGTACACTGGGTTTGAACGCCCACATTGCCAAACTAATCTCGTTTGAGATGATGCCCTTTCGGTTGGTGGAAAGCACAGCTTTCCGCGAACTCATGGCCTATGCGGTACCACGCTATGACCTACCCAGTCGCCACTTCTTCTCTCGCAAAGCCATCCCAGCCCTCCACCATCATGTGAAAGACCGCATTGTCCATGCACTCAACCAGTCAGTGAGTGGAAAGGTGCACCTTACAACTGATGCATGGTCCAGTCGGCATGGCCAGGGCCGTTACGTGTCCATCACTGCGCACTGGTTTAATGTGGTGGATGCAGGGTCCACAGGGGACAGCGGTGGTGGGACAGTGCTGCCTAGCCCACGGTCTAGGAAACAGTTGGCTGTAGGAGTTCGACCCTCCTCCTCCTCCTCCAGAAGCGACAGCTCGTCCACAGAGCGCAGTCGTACGAGCACTCCATCTGCAGCTGCCACTGTTGCACACGATGTGTCCCCCTATCGAGCAGCTAGTGGAAAGCGTCAGCAGGCTGTGTTGCAGATGATGTGTTTGGGCGACAGACACACCGCCGAGGTGCTGGCCGAGTACTTGAAGCGACAAACTGAGTCATGGCTGGGCAGTGTACATCTTGAGGCAGGCAAGGTAGTTAGTGATAACGGCCGTAATTTTGTGGCAGCCATAGCCCTTTCAAAACTCAGCCACATACCTTGCTTGGCTCACACCTTGAACCTGGTGGTGCAGTGCTTCCTCAAAAATTATCCGGAGTTAACAGCCCTGCTCCAGAAGGTGCGAAGACTGTGTGCGCACATCCTCCGGTCGCCTGTACACTCCGTTCGTATGCAGAAGCTGCAGCGATTGCTCCACCTTCCCAACCACCGCCTCATTATCGACATTGCAACAAGGTGGAACTCCACCCTGCACATGGTGGAGCGGCTGTGCGAGCAGAGGCAGGCCATAATGCATTTGTGGGAGGATACACGGCCAGGCACTTTGAGAGCAGACATGGAGTTGACAGGCGTGCAGTGGTCGAAGCTGAAAGACCTTTGTAAAGTCCTTCAGTGTTTTGAGGAATGCACACGGCTGGTAAGCGCAGACGACGCCATCCTAAGCATGAGCATCCCACTTATGCGTCTGCTCATGCAAACTTTGACGCACCTTAAGGAGCAGGCGTCTGCAGCCAATGTTGATGAGGAGGAAGAGGAGGAGGGAATACTTGATGACATTCAGCCATTGTCTGCTCAGGGACCTCTCCTGGACGAGGTGGAGGAAGAAGAGGAGGAGGATGATGGGGATGATTACTTAGGGGAGGAGGATGCATCTCGTGGGGCAAGTGAAAATGTTGGCGTGGCAAGGTCTGGTACAGGGTTTGTGCGTGACTGGAGGGATGTGGATTTGCCAGAAAGTGCTCCTCCACCCAGCACTCGCAGTGCATCATTGACACCGGGAACATTGGCCCACATGTCAGATTATGCCTTGCGGATCCTAAAAAGGGACCCCCGCATTGCCAAAATGATGAACGATGACGACTACTGGTTGGCCAGCATCCTGGATCCACGCTATAAAGGCAAATTACAAAACATCATGCCACAGGAGAACCTTGACCTAATATTGGCTAATAAACAAGCAACTCTGGTAAATCGGTTGCTTGAGGCATTCCCAGCACACAGCAGCGGTGATGGTTCTCACACGAGCCGTACGGGCCGGGGGCAGCTTGGCAGAGGTGTTCGTGGTGCACACAGCAGAAGTGGCATTGGAGACAGGGGTTTCATGACAATGTTGTGGACTGATTTTTCAAATACCGCTCACACAACTGGTAATACTGCATCGATGGAAAGTGACAGGAGACAGCAGTTGTCAACTATGGTTACAAACTACTTTTCCTCCCATATCGATGTTCTCCCACACAGGTCATTCCCCTTTGACTATTGGGCCGCTAAACTGGACACCTGGCCTGAATTGGCCCAATATGCCTTACAGGAGCTCGCTTGCCCAGCTGCAAGTGTGCTATCGGAAAGAGTCTTCAGTGCAGCTGGATCAATCCTGACAGAAAAAAGGACCCGTCTGTCAACCCAAAATGTGGATGATCTAACCTTCATTAAAATGAACCACGCATGGGTTTCCAAGGATTTTGTCCCACCTTCCCCTGATGACACATAGGGTGACAGAAAAATGGCTTGCTTTGGTCCACCTCTTCCTGGTACTTCACCTATTTCGCCTTTTGCATCAGTTGAATGTCCAACATCAACATATGCCACTTTCTAAAACTCCCTAACTGTGCTGCCTCCCCCCCATGGCCGGGGTCACCACCTAGCGCACGACACCGTGCGAGTGCCGTTGCCCTGGACAGGTGGGTAGGCCGACTCTTGGGCGCGGGCACTGGCACAGGGTCCCTCATAGTGCAATCAAGTGTCTCTGACGGTGGTGGTGCACACCTGCCGTCAGACACACCGCTGTACTATGAGGGGCCCAGTGCCAGTACCGACGCCCACGAGTGGGCCCCCCTTGCTTGGCCAGGGCCCCAGCATTTGCAATCTTTACCTCTCCCTGCTCCTCCGCTGTGTAATCTGGGCCGTCAAATCCATACTGTGCCTGACACCGTCTGAGCCTGCCTCCTGATGTATAGACATATATTTTGAATGTGTACGCTATCCATACATGTTATCCGGGGATACGTTACCCCTTCTAAACTTTGTGCAATGACGTGCAATCCATACTGGGCCTAACACCGTCTGAGCCTGCCTCATGCTGTATAGACATATATTTTGAATGTGTACGCTATCCATACATGTTATCCGGGGATACGGTACCCCTTCTAACCTTTGTGCAATGACGTGCAATCCATACTGGGCCTAACACCGTCTGAGCCTGCCTCATGCTGTATAGACATATATTTTGAATGTGTACGCTATCCATACATGTTATCCGGGGATACGGTACCCCTTCTAACCTTTGTGCAATGATGTGCAATCCATACTGGGCCTAACACCGTCTGAGCCTGCCTCATGCTGTATAGACATATATTTTGAATGTGTACGCTATCCATACATGTTATCCGGGGATACGGTACCCCTTCTAACCTTTGTGCAATCACGTGCAATCCATACTGGGCCTAACACCGTCTGAGCCTGCCTCATGCTGTATAGACATATATTTTGAATGTGTACGCTATCCATACATGTTATCCGGGGATACGGTACCCCTTCTAACCTTTGTGCAATCACGTGCAATCCATACTGGGCCTAACACCGTCTGAGCCTGCCTCATGCTGTATAGACATATATTTTGAATGTGTACACTATCCATACATGTTATCCGGGGATACGGTACCCCTTCTAACCTTTGTGCAATGACGTGCAATCCATACTGGGCCTAACACCGTCTGAGCCTGCCTCATGCTGTATAGACATATATTTTGAATGTGTACACTATCCATACATGTTATCCGGGATACGGTACCCCTTCTAACCTTTGTGCAATGACGTGCAATCCATACTGGGCCTAACACCGTCTGAGCCTGCCTCATGCTGTATAGACATATATTTTGAATGTGTACGCTATCCATACATGTTATCCGGGGATACGGTACCCCTTCTAACCTTTGTGCAATGACGTGCAATCCATACTGGGCCTAACACCGTCTGAGCCTGCCTCATGCTGTATAGACATATATTTTTAATGTGTACGCTATCCATACATGTTATCCAGGGATACGGTACCCTTTCTAACCTTTGTGCAATGACGTGCAATCCATACTGGGCCTAACACCGTCTGAGCCTGCCTCATGCTGTATAGACATATATTTTGAATGTGTACGCTATCCATACATGTTATCCAGGGATACGGTACCCTTTCTAACCTTTGTGCAATGACGTGCAATCCATACTGGGCCTAACACCGTCTGAGCCTGCCTCATGCTGTATAGACATATATTTTGAATGTGTACGCTATCCATACATGTTATCCAGGGATACGGTACCCTTTCTAACCTTTGTGCAATCACGTGCAATCCATACTGGGCCTAACACCGTCTGAGCCTGCCTCATGCTGTATAGACATATATTTTGAATGTGTACGCTATCCATACATGTTATCCAGGGATACGGTACCCTTTCTAACCTTTGTGCAATCACGTGCAATCCATACTGGGCGTGAGAACGGCTGGCGAGCTGTTAAGCAAGCTACAGCACCTGTCCAGACAAGTACAGGGATTCCCTAGCGAGTAGACTTATTTGATTGTTTTCTATGTTGGGACAGCAATTTTTGGGGAGCACTATACTCTGGAGAATGATAGATGGGGCCCACCATACACTGGAACATTCCAAAGGTGGACATCAGACACTGGAGCAGCATTTACAGGGCCCATTATACACTAGAGCATTAGAAATGGGGCCCATTATGTTTGGAGCATTATTTGGGCCCATAAGACAGTGGAGCTTCATCCATGGGGACCAACATATACTGTAGCATTATGTGGAGCTCATCATATACTGTTTCAAACATTATATGGGACCAATGATTTTGTATGGAGAAATAGATGGGCCTCGTCATGAGATGTAAAAAGTGAGGTATTTTTCATTGTACTATACCGCTATTTCCTCTGCCGTATCGGAGCATGATGAGTTGTGGTATGTGTTAAAGGGGCGCTCTTTCGCCCAGGGCACATGAAAACCTGCAGCCAGCCCTCCCCCCCCCACAAATTTAGCCAAATAACCCCCATTTTTCAGTGCGTAACTTGTATTATGAAGTTAATTAAGGTTGACAAGCTTAAGTAAGAAGAATTGATGCTTTTGCCATTCAAATGGGCACTGTAGGTGTGTTTCCTGTCCTCCTCTCACTGCCGACTTTTATTCCCCATTGACTTACATTGGGTTTCGTGTTTCGGGACGACCCCGACTTTTCCCTATAATCGGACGATCTTGCTCGACCCGACTTTTGGAAAAGTCGGGTTTCACGAAACGAAACGCGACCCTAAAAAAGCAAAAGTCGCTCAACTCTAGTCAAGATATTTATTTAGTGACATTATTATGATGTAGAATGCTGGAACATTTTTTTCCCATATATATATTTGTATACTTGTTAACTGATTTTTCATATGCTCTTTCCATGTATCACTATTGATTGGGGTTTTGTCATCATAGGGTTAAAGTATGGGAGGACTTACTCTTGATTTTAATTCCTTTTTTCATCCCTTCCCCACTCTTCCTTATATATTGGTAGCTTAATTTTCAGTTGGACAGACCATGTAGAAGGCGTTAATTCGCCGAAACGCGTAGTCTGAGAGGCTAACCCCCCTTCCCCTAATCTATTTATCTACTGTCCAGAAGTGTGGATTTATTTTATGATGGACTTTCATAATAAAAATCTTTGCTAATGCAAGAAAAAACTTTTTAAAATTTTGCATCCTGGATTTTGTCCGCTGGAGTTTAAAGTTACTTTTTTACTTTCAAAATATATGTCTATAGATCAGGAGGCAGGCTCAAACGGTGTCAGGCCCAGTATGGATTACACGTGATTGCACAAAGGTGAGAAAGGGAACCGTATCCCCGGATAACATATATGGATAGCATAGTGTACACATTCAAAATATATGTCTATAGATCAGGAGGCAGGCTCAGACGGTGTCAGGCCCAGTATGGATTACACGTGATTGCACAAAGGTGAGAAAGGGTACCGTATCACCAGATAACATGTATGGATAGCATAGTGTACACATTCAAAATATATGTCTATAGATCAGGAGGCAGGCTCAAACGGTGTCAGGCCCAGTACGGATTACACGTGATTGCACAAAGGTGAGAAAGGGAACCGTATCCCCGGATAACATGTATGGATAGCATAGTGTACACATTCAAAATATATGTCTATAGATCAGGAGGCAGGCTCAAACGGTGTCAGTCCCAGTATGGATTACACGTGATTGCACAAAGGTGAGAAAGGGTACCGTATCCCCGGATAACATGTATGGATAGCATAGTGTACACATTCAAAATATATGTCTATAGATCAGGAGGCAGGCTCAGACTGTGTCAGGCCCAGTATGGATTACACGTGATTGCACAAAGGTGAGAAAGGGTACCGTATCCCTGGATAACATGTATGGATAGCATAGTGTACACATTCAAAATATATGTCTATAGATCAGGAGGCAGGCTCAAACGGTGTCAGGCCCAGTATGGATTACACGTGATTGCACAAAGGTGAGAAAGGGTACCGTATCCCCGGATAACATGTATGGATAGCATAGTGTACGCATTCAAAATATATGTCTATAGATCAGGAGGCAGGCTCAGATGGTGTCAGGCCCAGTATGGATTACACATGATTGCACAAATATGAGAAAGGGTACTGTATCACCGGATAACATGTATGGATAGCATAGTGTACACATTCAAAATATATGTCTATAGATCAGGAGGCAGGCTCAGACGGTGTCAGGCACAGTATGGATTTGACGGCCCAGACTACACAGCGGAGGAGCAGGGAGAGGTAAAGATTGCAAATGCTGGGGCCCTTTTTTCTGTCAGGATTGATCCAGCTGCACTGAAGACTCTTTCCGATAGCACACTTGCAGCTGGGCAAGCGAGCTCCTGTAAGGCATATTGTGCCAATTCAGGCCAGGTGTCCAGTTTAGCGGCCCAATAGTCAAAGGGGAATGACCTGTGTGGGAGAACATTGATATGGGAGGAAAAGTAGTTTGTAACCATAGTTGACAACTGCTGTCTCCTGTCACTTTCCATCGATGCAGTATTACCAGTTGTGTGAGCGGTACTTGAAAAATCAGTCCACAACATTGTCATGAAACCCCTGTCTCCAACGCCACTTCTGCTGTGTGCACCACGAACACCTCTGCCAAGCTGCCCCCGGCCCGTACGGCTCGTGTGAGAACCATCACCGCTGCTGTGTGCTGGGAACGCCTCAACCAACCGGTTTACCAGAGTTGCTTGTTTATTAGCCAATATTAGGTCAAGGTTCTCGTGTGGCATGATGTTTTGTAATTTGCCTTTATAGCGTGGATCCAGGATGCTGGCCAACCAGTAGTCGTCATCGTTCATCATTTTGGCAATGCGGGGGTCCCTTTTTAGGATCTGCAAGGCATAATCTGACATGTGGGCCAATGTTCCCGGTGTCAGAATCATAGAATCAGAATTGTAGAGTTGGAAGGGACCTCCTGGGCCATCTGGTCCAACCCCCTGCTCAAAGCAGGTAAAGTAGCAATAGCTAATTGTTAAAGTGCATTCCCCTTCTTGCCTTGCATGCACCTTTATGTACAGTCTCATTGTCACCTGTCCTGTCCAAATATGTGCACAATATCACCACATCATGACCAGATCATATATTAGAACCAAATAGTAACTGAATAGTACCATATAAAAGGGATAAATACCACTACACCATGACCAGAGCAATGGTGGTATTTATGGTGTCAATGAGGCACTGTGAGTGCTGGTTGGAGGAGCACTTTCTGGCAAATCCACATCCCTCCAGTCACGCACAAACCCTGTACCAGACCTTGCCACGCCGACATTTTCACTTGCCCCACGAGATGCATCCTCCTTCCCCTAAGTAATCATCCCCATCATCATCCTCCTCCTCTTCTTCCTCCACCTGATCCAGGAGAGGTCCCTGAGCAGACAATGGCTGAATGTCATCAAGGATTCCCTCCTCCTCTTCCTCCCCGTCAACATTGGCTGCAGACGCCTGCTCCTTAAGGTGCGTCAAAGTTTGCATGAGCAGACGCATAAGTGGGATTCTCATGCTTAGGATGGCGTCGTCTGCGCTTACCAGCCGTGTGCATTCCTCAAAACACTGAAGGACTTTACAGAGGTCTTTCAGCTTCGACCACTGCACAACTGTCAACTCCATGTCTGCTCTCAAAGTGCCTGGCCGTGTATCCCCCCACAAATGCATTATGGCCTGCCTCTGTTCGCACAGCCGCTCAACCATGTGCAGGGTGGAGTTCCACCTTGTTGCAATGTCGATAATGAGGCGGTGGTTGGGAAGGTGGAGCAATCGCTGTAGCTTCTGCATACGAATGGAGTGTACAGGCGACCGGCGGATGTGCGCGCACAGTCTTCGCACCTTCTGGAGCAGGGCTGATAACTCCGGATAATTGTTGAGGAAGCACTGCACCACCAGGTTCAAGATGTGAGCCAAGCAAGGTATGTGGCTGAGTTTTGAAAGGGCTATGGCTGACACAAAATTACGGCCGTTATCACTAACTACCTTGCCTGCCTCAAGATGTACACTGCCCAGCCATGACTCAGTTTGTCGCTGAAAGTAGTCAGCCAGCACCTCGGCAGTGTGTCTGTCACCCAAACACATCATCTGCAACACAGCCTGCTGACGCTTTCCATTAGCTGCTCGATAGGGGGACACCTCATGTGCAACAGTGGCAGCTGCAGATGGAGTGCTCGTACGA
This sequence comes from Dendrobates tinctorius, assembly GCF_039654945.1. Classification (NCBI taxonomy): domain Eukaryota; kingdom Metazoa; phylum Chordata; class Amphibia; order Anura; family Dendrobatidae; genus Dendrobates; species Dendrobates tinctorius. The sequence continues at coordinate 43,304,593 of NW_027361704.1, read as the reverse complement.
CTGCGCTCTGTGGACGAGCTTTCGCTTCTGGAGGAGGAGGAGGAGGGTTGAACGCCTACAGCCAACTGTTTCCTATACCGTGGGCTAGGCAGCACTGTCCCACCACCGCTGTCCCCTGTGGACCCTGCATCCACCACATTAACCCAGTGCGCAGTGATGGACACGTAAAGGCCCTGGCCATGCCGACTGGACCATGCATCTGTTGTGAGGTGCACCTTTCCACTCACTGACTGCTTAAGTGCATGGACAATGTGGTCTTTCACATGATGGTGGAGGGCTGGGATGGCTTTGCGAGAGAAGAAGTGGTGACTGGGTAGGTCATAGCGTGTTACTGCATAGGCCATGAGTTCTCGGAAAGCTGCGCTTTCCACCAACTGATAGGGCATCATCTCTAACGAGATTAGTTTGGCAATGTGGGCGTTCAAACCCAGTGTACACGGATGAGAGATTGAGTACTTTCTTGACCTACTCATAGTCTCTGGGAGGGTGAGCTGGACTTGAGAGCTGCATATGGTGGAACTAGCGGTGGACAGGGCGGACTGAGAGAGGGTTGATGATGGTGATGGAGTTGGTGTTCTTTCTGATGGCCTAGATTCAGTCTTTCGTTGATATAACAGTGGGATTTCCTGACTGCTTTGGCCTTGCAACGACACCTCAACATTTGCTGCTGTGCTAACCGGTGGGCTTACAGTGGGGGAAACAATGTAGCGTTGCTGACTACCTTCTTTGTGATCAGTTGCACATGTGGTACTTGAGGATTGATGTTGTGTTCACGCTTGCAAGTGCATGCTGGTTAAATGTCTAAGCATGCAACTGGTATTCAAATTTTTCAGATTTTTCCCTCGGCTAAAGGTCTTTGCGCACTTCTTACAGATAACCTTGGCCTGATCATGAGGATTTTGTTCAAAAAAGTGCCACACTGCACTCTTCCTACTTTGGAAGACATTTTGCGGCCTAGCACGCTGTGCTATTTTCACCGTCTGGACAAGCTGTCCAGCAACTCTTTTGATTTTTGGAACCTGTCTTTGGAGTGCTCCGGGCCTGCCAGATAACAGCTGTTGCGATGTCGATGTCTGTTGTGGATGCTCCTCCTCCTCATCTGAGCTATTGGAAGCAGCACCCTCTTCCCTCAATGGATGCCAATCTGGGTCAACAACTGGGTCATCCATCACCTCCTCTTCAATGTCATGTGCACCTTCCTCTGTGTCACCGTGTATGGTGGTATAGTATGCGGGAAGGGGCACCTGAGTCTCATCAGGGTCAGAATCTGGCTCATTACACTGCGAGGACAATGTAGTGCTCTGACTGAATGTACCAGCAGAATCATCTATCAGTGGCTGTGCATCAGTGCACTCCATGTCAGATTCATCTTGGCCTGGGTAATTCACCATTTCACTTGATAACCCAGGCATGGTATGTGAAAACAGCTCCATGGAGTAATCAGTTGTATGGCCTGCGTCATCCTTCAATCTTGGTTGGGGTGAAGGACACAAGGAAAGTTGTGGTTCATGAACATGACCCTCCAATGACGACTCAGTGCTTTTATTTTTTACAACTTCAGAAGAGGAGGCGATAGAGCTGGAGGCTGAGTCAGCAATGTAAGCCAAAACTTTTTCCTGATGCTCTGGCTTTAAAAGCGGTTTGCCAACTCCTAGAAAAGTAAGCCTTCGAGGCCTTGCGGAGCCAGACGATGACGCAGGCTCAACTCCTCCTGCTTTCGGTCCTATTTTGCTTTTGCCACTACCATCAGATCCACCACCAACACCATCATTACCAGCTGGCAACCCCTGCCCAATTCCATGGCCTCTTCCACCAGCCTTCCTCATTTTTGGGAAAAATGTACACAAAATCCCACAAACTATATAGTAATGTAAAACAAGGTACAAGGTGTATATAGGACAGGGGAGACGTCGAATTTCTGAACACACTTGTGGACACTGTTGGATTGTGTGAGGCCCAGTTAATATCACACCGCTATGTCACAGGCTCAATGTCGCAGGTGTGAAAAATGTCACTATAGGGCAGGGGAGATGTAGAATTTCTGAACACACTTGTGGACACTGTTGTGTGAGGCCCAGTTAATATCACACCGCTATGTCACAGGCTCAATGTCGCAGGTGTGAAAAATGTCACTATAGGGCAGGGGAGATGTAGAATTTCTGAACACACTTGTGGACACTGTTGTGTGAGGCCCAGTTAATATCACACCGCTATGTCACAGGCTCAATGTCGCAGGTGTGAAGAATGTCACTATAGGACAGGGGAGATGTAGAATTTCTGAACACACTTGTGGACACTGTTGTGTGAGGCCCAGTTAATATCACACCGCTATGTCACAGGCTCAATGTCGTAGGTGTGAAAAATGTCACTATAGGACAGGGGAGATGTAGAATTTCTGAACACACTTGTGGACACTGTTGTGTGAGGCCCAGTTAATATCACACCGCTATGTCACAGGCTCAATGTCGCAGGTGTGAAAAATGTCACTATAGGGCAGGGGAGATGTAGAATTTCTGAACACACTTGTGGACACTGTTGTGTGAGGCCCAGTTAATATCACACCGCTATGTCACAGGCTCAATGTCGCAGGTGTGAAGAATGTCACTATAGGACAGGGGAGATGTAGAATTTCTGAACACACTTGTGGACACTGTTGTGTGAGGCCCAGTTAATATCACACCGCTATGTCACAGGCTCAATGTCGTAGGTGTGAAAAATGTCACTATAGGACAGGGGAGATGTAGAATTTCTGAACACACTTGTGGACACTGTTGTGTGAGGCCCAGTTAATATCACACCGCTATGTCACAGGCTCAATGTCGCAGGTGTGAAAAATGTCACTATAGGACAGGGGAGATGTAGAATTTCTGAACACACTTGTGGACACTGTTGGATTGTGTGAGACCCAGTTAATATCACACCGCTATGTCACAGGCTCAAAGTCGCAGGTGTGAAAAATGTCACTATAGGACAGGGGAGATGTAGAATTTCTGAACACACTTGTGGACACTGTTGTGTGAGGCCCAGTTAATATCACACCGCTATGTCACAGGCTCAATGTCACAGGTGTGAAAAATGTCACTATAGGACAGGGGAGATGTAGAATTTCTGAACACACTTGTGGACACTGTTGTGTGAGGCCCAGTTAATATCACACCGCTATGTCACAGGCTCAATGTCGCAGGTGTGAAAAATGTCACTATAGGACAGGGGGGATGTAGAATTTCTGAACACACTTGTGGACACTGTTGTGTGAGGCCCAGTTAATATCACACTGCTATGTCACAGGCTCAATGTCGCAGGTGTGAAAAATGTCACTATAGGACAGAGGAGATGTAGAATTTCTGAACACACTTGTGGACACTGTTGGAATGTGTGAGGCCCAGTGAATATCACACCGCTATGTCACAGGCAGAAATTGGCTAGTGTATGACAAACTACAGTCATGGCCAAAAGTTTAGAGAATGACACAAATATTAATTTTTACAAAGTCTACTGCTTCATTTTTTCTAATGGCAATTTGCATATGCTCCAGAATGTTGTAAAGAGTGATCAGCTTAACAGCAATTACTTGCAAAGTCAATATTTGCCTAGAAAATTAACTTTATCCCCCAAAACACATTTCAACATCATGGCAGCCCTGCCTTAAAAGGACCAGCTAACATCATGTCAGTGATTGCTCCATTAACACAGGTGTGGGTGTTGATGAGGACAGGGCTGGAGATCAATCTGTCATGATTAAGTAAGAATGACACCACTGGACACTTTAAAAGGAGGCTGGTGCTTGGCATCATTGTTTCTCTTCTGTTAACCATGGTTATCTCTAAAGAAACACGTGCAGTCATCATTGCACTGCACAAAAATGGCCTAACAGGGAAGAGGATCGCAGCTAGAAAGATTGCACCTCAGTCAACAATCTATCGCATCATCAAGAACTTCAAGGAGAGAGGTTCCCTTGTTGCCAAAAAGGCTCCAGGGCGCCCAAAAAAGACCAGCAAGCGCCAGGACCGTCTCTTAAAAGTGTTTCAGCTTTGGGATCGGGCTACCAGCAGTGCAGAGCTTGCTCAGGAATGGCAGCAGGCAGGTGTGAGTGCATCTGCACGCACTGTGAGGTGGAGGCTCTTGGAGCAAGGCCTGGTCTCAAGGAGGGCAGCAAAGAAGCCACTTCTCTCCAGAAAAAACATCATGGACAGACTGATATTCTGCAAGAGGTACAGGGAGTGGACTGCTGAGGACTGGGATAAAGTCATTTTCTCTGATGAATCCCCTTTTCGATTGTTTGGGACATCTGGAAAACGGCTTATTCGGAGAAGACCAGGTGAGCGCTACCACCAGTCTTGTCTCATGCCAACTGTCAAGCATCCTGAAACCATTCATGTGTGGGGTGGCTTCTCAGCCAAGGGAATGGGCTCTCTCTCAGTCTTGCCTTAAAACACAGCCATGAATAAAGAATGGTACCAGAATGTCCTCCAAGAGCAACTTCTCCCAACCGTCCAAGAGCAGTTTGGCGATCAACAATGCCTTTTTCAACATGATGGAGCACCTTGCCATAAAGCAAAGGTGATAACTAAATGGCTCAGGGAACAAAACATAGAGATTTTGGGACCATGGCCTGGAAACTCCCCAGATCTTAATCCCATTGAGAACTTGTGGTCAATCATCAAGAGACAGGTAGACAAACAAAAACCTTCAAATTCAGACAAAATAAAAGCATTGATTTTGCAAGAATGGAGTGCTATCAGTCAGGATTTGATCCAGAAGTTGATAGAGAGCATGCCAGGGAGAATTGCGGAGGTCCTGAAGAAGAAGGGTCAACACTACAAATATTGACTTGCTGCATTATCTCATTCTAACTGTCAATATAACCTTTTGTTACTCATAATATGATTGCAATTATATTTCTGTATGTGATAAAAACATCTGACAAACACACATAAAAACCAGAGGGCAGCAGATCATGTGAAAATATAATATTTGTGTCATTCTCTAAACTTTTGGCCATGACTGTACAAGGTGTATATAGAATTGGGAACAATAGGAATCTCCCTAGAGTGTAGGTCTGTAAGAACGGAACATGTCCTCGACTTATCCTTACAGAGTCACACACAGATAGCTTCACTGTGGCCGTGATAACGGCCGTTACACAGTACTGAGAGAGGAGCGTGCACGTACACCGCTGTCCGGTGTCCGTAAAATTGTCAAGCTCCGTGTTTTTTAAGTATACGGACTGACACACGCTGTCTCTCTATAGTTTTGAATGTGATCAAACAGCAAATATACTTAACTGTTTGAAAAGCAGACAAAACTAGAAGGTGTAGGTCTGTAAGAACAGAACATGTCCTCGACTTATTCTTACAGAGTGACACACAGATAGCTTCGCTGTGGCCGTGATAACAGCCGTTACACGGTACTGAGAGAGGAGCGTGCACGTACACTGATGTCCGGTGTCCGTAAAATTGTCAAGCTCCGTGTTTTTTAAGTATACGGACTGGCAAACGCTGTCTCTCTATAGTTTTGAATGTGATCAAACAGCAAATATACTTAACTGTTTGAAAAGCAGAGAAAACTAGAAGGTGTAGGTCTTTAAGAACAGAACATGTCCTCGACTTATTCTTACAGAGTGACACACAGATAGCTTCGCTGTGGCCGTGATAACAGCCTTTACACGGTACTGAGAGAGGAGCGTGCACGTACACCGCTGTCCGGTGTCCGTAAAATTGTCAAGCTCCGTGTTTTTTAAGTATACGGACTGACACACGCTGTCTCTCTACAGTTTTGAATGTGATCAAACAGCAAATATACTTAACTGTTTGAAAACCAGACAAAACTAGAAGGTGTAGGTCTGTAAGAACGGAACATGTCCTCGACTTATTCTTACAGAGTCAAACACAGATAGCTTTACTGTGGCCGTGATAACAGTTGTTACACGGTGCTGTGTGAGGAGCGTACACCGCTGTATGGTGTGAAAAAATGCACGCTCAGTACCTCACCAGGAACAAAAAAAAAAATTTGGATTGCTTTTAAAAAAGCAGTTTGCAGAGCAGTGGGAAAACAGCAATGCAGCTATCAGGAAGCCTTATAAGGCAGCATAACAACCAACACAGCTGATCCAGCAAAATATAGCCTCCACTTGCACTGCACACACAGTGACTGGTGTGTTGTACAGGCAAAATTGCTAGCAGCAGAAGCAGTTTTTGGTGTCTTCTTCCCTGCCTAATGCTCTCCCTACAGAATCAGCAGCAGCAGCAGCTCTCCCTATTCTGAGATCAGCATGAGTAACATGGCGGTCAGCGTGCACGCCCTTTTATACCCCCTGTGACGCCCCCCAAAGCAAGCCAATCACTTGCATGCCCTTCTCAAAGATGGTGGTGACCCCTGCCTATGTCATCACGCTGCCCACAGTGTCCGTGGATCCTGATTGGCTGAAAAAGGGCGGAAAACAAACTTTTGAAACACGACTTTGGCGCTAAAGTCGCCGAGCTCGTGGCCGACCTCACCCTAGGGTCGGGTTTCGTTTCATGAAACCCGACTTTACCAAAAGTCAGCGACTTTTGAAATTTTTCAACCCGTTTCGCTCAACTCTAGTTAATACTTATGTTCCCACCATCAGACAACTTAGCTTCCTAAATAAGCTAATGAAAAAAATCGACACCTTACGCTCAGGAACTCTACTTTTATTAGGTGACTTTAATATGGTGCCAGATAATACACTAGACTCCACCTCCCCCAGCAGACAAAGATCGCAATCCTTGAAAAGCTGGATTTATAATCACGAGCTATTCGACTCATTCCGCTGTTTGAACACCACATCTAGAGAATTTACTCATTTTTCTGATGGCCATAGACTCACAGATGTCTTCTCCTTGCCAAGGTTCTCCGTCTCCATACTTAATAAATCTATTTTAGATCATTCTCCGGTAACTGCAGAATTGACAATAGGGCCTCCAACTCACCCCCAATTCATGTGGAAATTCAACTCCACTTTGCTTCACAACCCCTCCACCAAATCTGAAATCAGCTCAGCCATACAGATTATTTTAGTGAATACGACTCCGTCCTCCTAAATCCATTTTCCTGTTGGAACACTCACAAGGCGGTATTGAGGGGAGTTTTGATCCAAATTTCCTCCAGACAAAAAAAGTTAACAGAGATAAAATCCTTACCCTACAACAGTCAATTAAATCTAAAGAAGAGGAACTTTGTCGATCCTCTGTTTCCTCTAGCAAACAAGCTGTATTATCAGAACTTACCAATCTTAGAATGCAATTAAGGAAGCTCATATTCAATTTTTACGACTCAGCTATTAGATCGGCAAAATTCAAGCATTACTTATCTATAAATCGCCCTTCAAAATACATGTCAAACAGAATTAAGAATATACGGAAACAGAATAGAATTGACACTATAACTTCCTCTAATGGTACATCTCTGGTCCACCCTAAAGATATTGTAAAGGCTTTTGTCGATTATTACAAAAATCTGTATAATTTTAATCAGGATAACCCTAATTTGCAGCCAACTACCTCAGAGATTGGATCATTCCTTTCCAGCATGAACCTTCCAAAACTCAACTCTGAAGACTTATCTTTTTTGTCTTCTCCCTTCACTGAACAAGAAATCCTGGAAACTATAAAAAAAAACTTAAAACATTTAAATCACCCGGACCAGAAGGATTTAGTAATGATTATTTCAAGTCTTTTAGTAATTTATTGGCCCCTCACCTTGTAAAAGTATTTAATTCAGCTTTCCAATCAGGTCAATTTCCCAAAGAGATGCTGGAAGCGACCATTGTCGTAATCCCTAAACCAAATTCTGACACTAGCCAAGTTTTTAATTATAGACCTATATCCCTCATCAACACAGACGTAAAAATTTACGCAAAAATCTTGGCTAATAGACTAAATTTCAATCGACACTAATTTCCAACGATCAGATAGGCTTCATTAAAGGAAGACAATCCATAGATGGTACGAGAAGGCTCATTAACATAATTAAGCTCATTTCCTCGAAAAACCTCAAAGCCACTGTTATCTCTCTTGATGCTGAGAAGGCGTTTGACCACCTTAGTTGGTCTTATCTCGAAGCGACTCTCAAAAAATTTGGAATGAATTCTCGACTCACGGGAGGTATTATGGCTTTGTACTCTGGCCCTGGGGCGAGGGTGTATTCCAACAATCATCTTTCCCCTACGTTTAATATAGCTATTGGGACTAGACAGGACTGCCCTTTTCACCATTGCTTTTCGCATTGGCCATTGAACCTCTGGCCCAATTAATCAGGAACAGTACAAAGATCTCAGGAATTAAAACCTTGCATAGAAATTTTAAAATAGCGTTATATGCAGATGATTTAATTCTTACCCTTACCGATCCAAGCAACTCTATCACTGCCTATTGTACACCTTATAGAGCTGTCCGCTTTTCAAACAGTTTCGTATATCTGCTGTTTGATATGGTCAAAACTATACAAAGACAGCGTGTGTCACTCCGTAAAAAATAGACGGAGATTGACAATTTTCCATACAGACACCGTATAGCAGTGTACGCTCCTCACTGTTAGGGACGACGGAACGCACTAAATATAAATAATAGGAAGTACGTTCGCCGCCCGGGGTCCACCGTGTAGTAGGTGTAACAACCGCTGCTGAGTAATGGCAGACTCACTATATGGCGGTATACTGCGCTCGGGTTAAACATCACCCGAGGAGCGCAGAGCTGACTCTGTTAGACTCACAGAGGCGCTTTAGTATAAATAAAGCATAAATGCCGAGCCTGTTAGCTTCACAGGTCTCGGCTGGCTTGCACACACGGTATATGGCCACAGGACACGGCCCAAGGCAGAGGTCGGTGTCCATCTTGACCTACCATGCGTGCGGCGTCACTACCATGGACGCTGGTAAGTGCTGCTAACTGCAGCGCGGCGGTAACTACTGCCGCTGTACGACAGTGCCGTGAGGCATAACACTATCGGACACTAGTGTAGCGGTGCGGTATGCACTGTGGCGTATGGCTTGCCACTGACTGGCGCTGACTATAACTCTATTTCCCTATCCACATGCGTAATATCAGAGGGAATGGGTTTCAAATGAGTCAGCCACCAGAATCATACATCTGTCACCATTCACACATCTAGCAAGTATAGCCTATACTAGCGCATGGCCGAGCAGCCATGCGCTTCCGGGACCTTCCAGACCTCTGAGATGGGCCAATCGAATCAGGACAAGGACCTGAGTACGTGACCCCCGATCTCCACTGGGAGATCGTCTCGTGGGAATGCCCAGTAGCACGGCGAGAGGACTTAGCCTCTGGAGTGGTTTCCTGCAAAGCAGGCTGTGCTACCATTGCTGGTCCAGAGGTGGCAGCAACATCCAGACCCAGAGAGCTGGTCTGAGCAGGGCACCTGGATCGCTGAGATTGTGTTAGGAATCTGTGTTCTGCCATACCTATGCAGAGATCCAGTTCCTCACATTTATCTCCAGAGGCTAAGTCCTTTGTACCAGCTTCTGAGCATGCTCACAGGATGAGCTCCTATTGGAGTTCAGGTGTCAGGTGCTCAGGTCCTGCTCTGAATCCTATTGGCTCCTCTGGGAGTTCTGGATATTTCCGGCAGGTCCCGTACGCTATAAAAAGTGCGCATGGCTGTTCCGCCATGCGCTAGTATAGTCATACTTGCTGCTGTATGTTTGCTGATGGTTGCATGGACTGGTGAATGACTCATTTGAAACCTCCATTCCTTGGTTACTACGAATGTGTGTGTGGTTGAGTTAGAGCCAGTATTAGCGCCAGCGCCAGCGCGCCATTGCTCCAGCGCTCAGCAGCTTAGCGTCTACATCGCGCCTGCCTCTTTGCGGTGTGTTATCTGCGGCTCAGTTGTCGCCGTGCTGCAGTAGCAGCTCCTGGTGCGTCTGCGGTTGCGACGCCCTTCTCTCTATCCAACACAGTAGGTCTAGGTCTAGACGGAGTTAGTACCGTCAGCTTGGACTGCTCCTGTGACCACATACCGCGTGGGTAGCGCTGAGGTCTGTGGCTAAAACAGACTCAGTGTTTTGTGTTTGTTATACACTTTTTCAGCTCTGTGATTACAAAGAGACTGCACTATGCACTGGGGTGCTGTTAACCCTGTGTACACTTATATATTTGTGCAGCTCTGTGAATACAACAGAGTCTGCTCTGTGCTCTTGGGTGCTGTTAAACCCTGTGCACACTACCGCCTGATAGTTCTGCCACCACCTAGCAGCGGTCTTACCAACTACCGCACGGTGGACCCCGAGCGGTGATCGCACTTTATTTATAATTTTATTTAGTGTGTTCCACCGCTCCTAACAGATTGCAGTGCAGGTCCCTGAGAGGTCGGAGAGGAATGGGAGACTGCTGTATGTACGGCTCTGGATTCCTGCTGTGCAGCTGCAATCAGTGCTGTGCTCAAAGGCCGCAATCAGGAGCGGAGCGTGGATGTTCTCCACTGGCTCCCAGGTCCGGGCCTCTGGACCATGACCCTTCCAGTCCACCAAATAAAACTTTTTGCCATGTACAATCCTGCGTCCCACAATGGCGTTAACCTCAAGCTCGTTCAAAGACAAGTTTGATGACCCGGCAGATGACTCAGAGAACCAGGCCATGTGAACAGGTTTGAGAAGGGACACATGGAAAACGTCAGAAATGGCTAAATATGGAGGAAGAGCCAGGCGGTAGACCAACGAGCTGATTCACTCGAGAACCTTAAAAGGTCCGATGTATCGCGGCGAGAACTTGAGAGCCACACCAAGTCACCGGGGAAAAGGTTGGAGCGGGTCGCCGATGTGTGTCGGCGGATGCCCTCATTCTTTCTTTAGAGGCACGAATAGCATCCTGAGTGCGATCCCAAAAGTCGTGAGTCTCCACTGCCCAGTCTGCCACCCTGGAGTCAGCGGAGGACACTGGCATCGGGACAGAGACAAGCGGACGTTGGCCGTAATTTAGACGGAACAGCGTCTGACCAGTGGAATCAGCCACTGCATTATTGAGCTTTATTGAGCATTATTGAGCTGCATTATTCAGCTCATGTTAGCAAGGATGCCCAGTCATCCTGCCTGGCAGAGACGAAATGCCGCAGGTACGTGACCAAGGTTTGGTTGGCTCTCTCAACCAAGCCGTTCGTCTCGGGATGGTAAGCTTAGGACAGGTTTAGCTCAATGCTGAGTAGGCTGCAGAGCTCCCTCCAAAACCGGGACGCGAACTGGGGACCTCAATCACTAACAATTTTGTCCGGCATGCCATGCAGATGGAATACATGTTTTATGAACAGTGTGGCAAGACCACGAGCAGAAGGCAACTCTGCCATTTTAGAAAAATGGTCGGTGACCACCCAGATGACCGTACTGCCAACAGACTTGGGCAGGCCAACCACAAAATCCATGCCAACCATCTCCCAAGGCCTATCCGCCACCGGCAGAGGATACAATAACCCAGCCGGCCTCTGTCTAGAGGACCTGTTCCGTGCACACGAGACGCATGCTTGTATGTATTCCTTAGTATCTCGAGCCATGTGCGGCCACCAATATGACCTTGCCAGGAGTTCTGTGGTCCGCTTATTGCCAAAGTGACCACCCACCCTGGATGCATGTGCCCAGGCGAGAACCTCTGGCCGTAGCTGAGGAGGCACAAAGGTCTTGCCCGGAGGCACTGACTCGAGAGCAACTGGAGCCACGGTCGTAAAGCTCTCCGAAGGGAGAATTAGCCGTGGCTCAGCCTCCCCTTCCTCCACTGAGACCACTGAGCACGAGAGAGCATCCGCACGGACGTTCTTCTCTCCAGAGAGATAGTGCAAGGTGAAGCGGAAGCGGGAGAAGAAGAGCAACCACCTAGCTTGACAAGAGTTCAAGCGCTGGGCCGTTTGTAAATAGACCAGATTTTTAAGGAGATGTCTCCACTCGGAAAAGGCCAACTTCATTGCTAGCAGCTACCTGTCCCCGATGGAGTAATTCTTCTCCGCCGGTGAGAGGGTCTTAGAGAAGAAGAAGCAGGGATGCTTCCGACCTTGAGCATCATTCTGGAAAAGGACTGCTCCTTCACCGACGGAAGAGGCATCCACCTCCAGGATAAACAGTTTATCCACATCGGGATGGTGTAAGATGGGAGCGCCAGCAAAATGGGATTTTAGAGACAAGAAGACCTTGGAGACCTGTTCAGACCAAGCATTAGAATTAGCTCCTTTCTTTGTGAGAGCAACCAAAGGAGCTACCAGTGTGGAGAAGTGAGGTATGAAAAGGCGGTAATAGTTGACGAACCCTAGGAAACGCTGCACCGCTTTGAGTGAGTGTGGTTCCTGCCAGTCCATTACCACTTGCAGTTTGGCTGGATCCACAGCCAACCCCTGAGCCGAGATGATGTAGCCCAAGAACGGCAAGGACTCCTGCTCAAACTGGCACTTCTCCAGCTTGGCGAAAAGAGAGTTCGCCCTCAGACGGTCGAAGACCCTGCAGACGTCTCTCCAGTGGGAGGTCAAATCTGGCGAGAAGATGAGGATGTCATCCAGATAGACCACCACCGAGGTGGAGAGCATATCGCGGAAGATGTCGTTGACGAAATCCTGGAGGACAGCAGGTGCATTACAAAGGCCGAAGGGCATAACCAGATATTCGTAGTGGCCATCCCTGGTATTAAAGGCTGTCTTCCACTTGTCTCCTTCACAAATGCGGATCAGGTTGTATGCCCCCCGTAGATCTAATTTCGTAAAGATCCGGGCCCCTCACAGCATGTCAAATAGCTCAGAGATCAACGGGAGAGGGTATTTGTTTTTAGCTGTTATGGCATTGAAACCTCTGTAGTCAATGCAGGGACGTAACTCTCCGCTCTTCTTCTGCACGAAGAAGAACCCTGCACCAGCCGGCGACACCGACTTTCTGATAAAACCTCTAGCCAGGTTCTCCCGGATATATTGAGACATAGCCTCTGTCTCAGGGAGTGACAGCGGATACACATAGCCTCTAGGAGGTTCCGTGTCTGGCAGAAGATCTATCAGGCAATCGTAAGGACGGTGCGGCGGGAGCGTCTCCGCAGATTTTTTAGAGAAGACGTCCGCGTACTGGTGGTAGGGCTTAGGAAGCGCGGAGAGATTCGCGGGCACTTCAGTGGAAGCTACCTGAACACTGCCCCACAGGCACCTTCCCTCACAGTCCTTTCTCCAACCCAGTATATTCCCCGAAGCCCAATCAATATGAGGGGAGTGAAAACGAAGCCAGGGAACTCCGAGAAGAACCTGGTCGATGCCATCTGGCAAAATGAACAAAGACAGAATTTCACGATGAGAGGGTGAGATTGAGAGCCCGAATGGGGCTGTCTGGTGGGTCACCTGAGATGGTTAAGGTGCACCATTAACCACCCTGATGGTCAGAGTTTGGGGAAGTAACAACAGTGGAATAGCGTGTTTCTGGGTGAAGGTCGAGGACATAAAGTTCCCCTCAGCCCCGGAATCCATGGTAACCTCTGCTTCCCAGGTGGAGGCCCCGCTATCTAAGGTCCCTCGGAATACCGGTTTGGGAGAAAAGGGTTTCATATGTGCCTGACCCCCACCTACGACCACTGGACGTGATCGTTTTTCCGACCGCAGAGGACACGTACTAGCCGAGTGACCAAACTGCCGGCACTGGTAACAACGTGCGGAGCTTCGCACCGGACGTGGCTTCGGGCCGGCGCGAGACACCTCCATAGGTTCGGAGGATGTAAGCTCCTGAGCGGGAGATCTTAGCGGCTCGGTGAAGGTGGGAGCCAAGTTAACCCTTCGTCTGGATTGCGCACGTTCCAGCCCGCGCTCCATAAACCGGAGATCAATGTGGGTGGAGATGGCAATCACTTCCTCCAGACTTGTGGGGACCTCTCTGGCTGCTAGAGCATCTTTGACATGCTCTGCTAACCCTCTCCAAAACACAGGGATGAGTGCTTTATCGGGCCACTCTAGTTCGGAAGCCAATGTCTGGAATCGGACGGCATAATGGCTGACGAGAGAGACCCCTGTGTTAGGGCCAATAATTGGAGAGAGGTGTAGTGCGTGATCCATGGTCCCAAAAATACCTGCTTCAGAGCCGCGAGGAACTGAGCAGCCCCCTGAACCACAGGATCATCACGCTCCCACAAAGGCGTAGCCCACTCTAATGCCCTGCCCGACAAAAGAGAAACAATAAACCCTACCTTAGCCCACTCTGTAGGGAACCGTGCAGCCAGTAACTCAAGCTGGATAGAGCACTGACTCACGAATCCCCTACAGGTGGCGCTGTCACCCGAGAACTTGTTGGGGAGCAGGAGGCGAGATATTGTCGGCATAGGCGTGAGTGTGGGCACGAGTGAGACAGCCTCTGTGACTGCCTGAGCAGTGGCTACCATAGCATTCACAGCTGAGGTGGAGCTCTTGATAGCCGCCAACCTGCTCTCCAGCTGCCGAATGTGCCGCTGCAGCTGCTGCAGGTCCGCCATTACTAGCCAGACCCTGTTAGGGACGACGAAACGCACTAAATATAAATAATAGGAAGTGCGTTCGCCGCCCGGGGTCCACCGTGCAGTAGGTGTAACAACCGCTGCTGAGTAATGGCAGACTCACTATATGGCGGTATACTGCGCTCGGGTTAAACATCACCCGAGGAGCGCAGAGCGGACTCTGTTAGACTCACAGAGGCGCTTTAGTATAAATAAAGCATAAATGCCAAGCCTGTTAGCTTCAGAGTTCTCAGCTGGCTTGCACACACGGTATATGGTCACAGGACACGGCCCAAGGCAGAGGTCGGTGTCCGTCTTGATCTACCGTGCGTGCGGCGTCGCTACCACGGACACCGGTAAGTGCTGCTAACAGCAGCACGGCGGTAACTACTGCCGCTGTACAACAGTGCCGTGAGGCATAACACTATCGGACGCTAGTGTAGCGGTGCGGTATGCACTGTGGCATATGGCTTGCCACTGACTGGCACTGACTAGAACTCTAGTTCCCTACCCACATGCATAATATCAGAGCAAAGGGGTTTCAAATGAGTCAGTCACCAGAATCATACATCCGTCACCATTCACACATCTAGCAAGTATAGCCTGTTATTAATGAGTCACCGTAGGAGGCAAAAACAGAAATACTAGCTAAGTCCAGAAAACCAGAGAAGTTGGCAGCTATCGGATTGCAGACCCCTGAACCTATCAACAACAACTAGCAGTAGCCGTGGGGGGTTCCTACGGTGCCCTAGACCCCTCGATCACAGCCGGAGAGCTAAATAGCCTAAAGACAGAAAGGGAAATCTAAACTGCCCCAGAGCAGACCACAAAGCAATAGGAAGCCCCCAACATATAATGACGGTGAAGCAAGATGAAAAAACACTCACACAGATAGAAAGATAGGCTGAGCAAATGATGGGGCCCAAGCTAACTAAATAGGAAAGGATAGAAAAGCTGCTGTCTGCAATCCGCCTAAACCCTATCAAAACAAGGGCCAACAGACTGATAGGGAAAAAAGCCCTGAAGACGCTAGGCTTCAAAAAGACTATATCAGTACTCAGGTATTTTCTGAAGACAGAGCAAAAAGTAATTCAGCTCACCCCAGCAGGGAATGGCAGAAATCCAGAGAAACAAGGCAAAACAAAACCAAAACCAAATGGAAAAAGCAGAGCAGAAAACTTAGCTTTTGAGGAGCAGGAATCAGACTGGTCTCCTAGAATCCCTCAGAGAGATCACCAGCAAGGCAGAAGGGTGTCGGCTGCCTTATATCCAGTCAGCAATTGCAGTCACCGAGTCATCATCATCCAGCACAGGTGCTTGGTAATCAGCCGCACTACCTTCCTTCACCAGAAGAGGGAAGTAGTAAGGGGGCTGTATTACTCGTCAAAAAGAAATCTGACAGGTACCACGCCCCTATCAAAGTGTATCAAATACGCCCTTTTATACAATTTGATATCAAATTGTTATGAAAGGGTTGTGTTTGATACACTTTTATATCAATTTGATATAATTTTGATATAAAAGGTATCATAGGCCAAAATATTAATATGTCCAATTATTTTCTCTTTTATAGGCCTTTTTAATAAAGTAGAATAAAAGTAGAATAAAAGGAGCGTGATTCAATCACTTTTATATCAATCGCTATTGTTTGATATAAAAGGAGGTGCTTGATACGCTTTTATATGACCAATAACAGTCCCTTTTATAGCATTTTTATACTTTAATTCGTACCGATTCATTGGGCATATTATGTATGTGGCCAATATTTTAATTAAGGAAACAAATGGTTACCTTTTATAGACACTTTATACTTTATTTAGTATCGATTCATTGGGCATATTATTTATATGGCCAATATTTTAATAAAGGAAACATTTTATTCGAATTGTAAATAAAAATGAGAGACGCCATTTTTACGAAAAAGATAATAGTGTTTATTGAACAACAATCAAATACATTTTATAAAACATTACATTTGACATTTACACTGTCATGTTAGAAGTAGTACTTTCAATTACATTTTATTTATCACACTGACTTGCAGTTAATCAAATCAAAATATATATATATATATGTAATACAGGACAGTATAAAGTGTTACAAAAAGTGTTACATTCATATATAACAATTTGTATATTTAATATTATAAATATATACATCATATTTCTTACATAATAATTTAATGCATTACAATTGAACAGAACCAATGTTACATAGTGAGCCACATGAATTGTAGTAACGGAACAGTACTTTTTTTAGGCATCAGTGGACCTTGTGTGATACCTAATGGTGAGAAGTGTAAAGGACGGATCGTCCGACTGGGGGTGGATAGGGTTTGAGGTTTATACACGCCGTCAGTTTCATTCATGGGCATTTTTAATTTATCTAAATGTGCTCTAGTAGTGGAATTACCCACAACTGTGGATGGCATATTTAACTCGGCCATAGCGTGCATAAATGTATTCCAGCCCCTTGGTAAATTCCTGCCAGTTAGGGCATGACTCTGAGTTGTGTTACGCACCAAATCCAGCATATTAGAGCCGGGTATTACAGTTCCTTTGAAAATAAACTCGATTTATCATTCCACGATGTAATATTTGTGTTTTGCATCATCTTGTTTAGTAGAAGTTCTGCATTCTTTTTATATCGTGGATTTACATGACTTGCAATTTCATTGACAGCGGGACTTTTATCAATGGGTGAATTTGACAATTGTTGGTGATCAGATTCTGAAGTGTTAATGATCTTTAAAGTTGATAGTTCCTTAGCATCTTGTTTAGCATGAACCAAGTATCTCTGCAGTACATCACTATATTTTTTAATTTTCACGTCATCCGGCATGTCACGACGCTGTAAAATCTCACTCATTTCACCATCAAGACGTTGGATAATGCTTTGGCGAATGTCTGTAATAGGGGGCCGAAGTTTGATTAGCTCCTGCTTGGGAACAAGATACATTTTCTCGGTATGTTCCATTATTTGCCGGTAAGCAGGCTTGTTATTATTGGGATTGCAAAGCCTAAAAGAGGACCTATAAAGCCACCAGTCTGCTTTAGTAGCTGCTTCTTTTTCTTTATGCTGTGAGATTTATTACTCATGGTTTTTATAGCTTTTCGCCACTTTTTTAGTATTTTTTTGTCGCTCTTTCAGAGGGATTCGACCTTTTAAGATGTTTAATGCAATCTCCCCTATAGCTGTAATTAAATCATGACTCGCATTGTACAAAATAGATTTTCTGATAGAAGGTGGGGCCTTCACCAGTGTTTTTAAGAGCTTCCAGTTTCGCCGTATTCTCTCCGACATCTTTACAACACTATGGTCGCAGTGTAGAATGTCTGATTTTGTTTAAAATTCACTTTTTAGAAGTATTTTTCTTTTGAACATACACAGCTGGTAACGCTGGAGGAAACAGGCATTGCCCGTCCTCAAGCGAAGGTCCTCAGGGGTATCCGCTCTTAAGTCTAGCAACAAATACCCATAAGGCACCCGCGTGGCATCCTCAAAAGCTTCTAAGAAATAGCGTGTTTTTCCTGGATACATTTGTCGCGCTAGTGTTACAATTTGCAATTTATCCTGTGGGTTATTAAAAAGGACCATGTACTTTGTGTTTAAATTTATCGTGCGGCTTTTCTTTCCTTGACAAAATATGTTTTGTACCAGGTAGAAAATGCTGAGGTTTCTGTGGTGGACATACTTGGTAAATGCTTTTTCTATTTCGCAATTATCACTAGCTCTCTCCATGAGATCGTCAACAATAGTCAAATTTACCTTTTCAGGAGGGAATAATTCACCATCTACGAATGTATGCGGCAGACCCTCCACAAATCTGATGAAGGGAAAAGAAAGAGAGATTTCATCATATAGTTTCTGCCAGCAGGAATAAAACCAAACAATATTATCAGGTTTATGAGAAAAATGAGTGTCAATATTATGTAACAATTGTTTTACAAAGTAACTTTTTCCAGAATTAGACGGGCCTGCTAGAATACACGAGAATGGATGTTGCAAACGTGGGTCCATCACGAGTCACAATTAATATCCAAATGGCACGGTGGTAAAATCGTCTAATAGTCTGCGCTTTGTGTAAACACACTTTTGGGTTTTTCGAAGAAGTCTTGTTTCAACGGACCAGAACTTTTTATTTTTCACAATGCCGGGCTGCTCTACGACAATACGTTTCTGCGTTTCAGAATCAGAATTACGCGGGCAGTCCAGAACAAGATCTTTTAGACTGCTGAAATTAATAGATTGAGCATTACCAACATTTAATGTTATTCCCTTCACTTTTAAGACAGTTTTACCGGTGTTGAGTTTGTATCCATAGGTCTTTAGGCCAGCAGATACAAACTCAGTGATGTAAGTGTCATCAGGTATCTCACTGGTCAATTCCCCCAGGTAATCACCTAAAGGAGGACTCCACTCACCTTCTCTCTGCACAAAGATAACAGAATCAGTATCGTGATAAAGGCACCTTTCCTGCAGCCTGTCCAGCAGAGAGTAAAGCTCTAGTCTAGCATACGCTGTTGTAAAACAGGCTATAAAAATGTTTGTGTTCTTGTTGATGGTGTGGTGCCCTTCTGCATATTTCCAATCTATTGTTGCGGTTTCATCATCAATAAAATGCAGCATCGAAACATCGTAATATGGTAAAAAAACATGTTGAAACAGTTCATCAGGATCGCTAATAATGCTGGTGCATGGTAAATTAGATTTCTGGGCAAACTTTCCCCATAAAGAATTTAAGAAAAGTTTGGAGATCTGTCTCTTAGCAGGGTTCTCTCCTATATTTTCAGAGCGTAACTGCACCCCTTCTTTGTCAAGAAAGGAATCAATGTACTGTTGTTTCTTACTGTCATCAGTGCACCAGCTAGGATAACCTGATGCCTCCTGCTTATCCCTAAGATGTAATTTAATGTACCGAGAAAACAGGTGATCACTGGTTTTAGGAAAATCCCAAATTTCATAGATGTGGGCTATCCTATAGCCTTTCTCTATGGCCATCTCAAGCTCTATAGTGCACCATGTACCTGTCAGAGCCCGCTCTTCATCACTATGTGTACATTCCTCTGTCTGCGAATTTACAGAGCATGTGTAGCAAAGAGGAAACAATAATTTTTTGTTGAGTTTTACCGGTAGAACAGGAAAAAATAAATCCCTCGGAGGATAGACCTTGACTTTGGCAATGCCAAAGTAATTTTTAATTAACCCAAATCCCTCATAGATAATGTATGGATGACCAACGGGATATGTTTTAGTTTTGTTTACAAATGGATACAGGCTGGTGAAATCATAGTAATGTAGTGTCTCCCCAGGTTTCAGTTGGTGATAAAGTTTAATGGCATTAGTATGCCCCCCATAAAGAGCATCGCGGGGGTCTAAAGGGACTGGGAATTCCATTTGGAGAAGAAATGATTGAAGATTAGAATCTTTTTGAATCATTTCATTCCATTCATGTTCCCACAGGACTCTTACTGTGTAGCCACACCACTGCAGAAAACGTTTTTTAGCTAAAAAGGCATAATATAATTGCCAATAGGAGGTGTTTGTGCCCTTATTTGCATCGAATTCATTATAGCAGATTGGGCACCCATGATAAAAACACCCCTGAAATTCGAATGCGATATGTCTGTCATTAACATGGGCATAACCGTCTAAAAAATATTTCCCAACTCGTTTTTCTCCGCCTCTTAAAGCATGTTGGATTGCTATGTTCTCTGTGTGGGATACATACATGAGCCACTGTACAGCGGGTGATGAAAAGCGTTTTTGTGTCTTGTGATAATTATCACCCGGTAAAATGGCAATGGTCTTTTTTGGAAGAAATTTAAACCTGTACATTGACATACATACGGATGCAAGGGTTACGAGTTGAAAAGAATCAACACATCTGGACACTTCAATTTTTTTCTTTTCTCGCTTACAGTATATTTTAACATTTTTCTGCGTCATTTCCATGACACGCTCCCTGTAAAGTTCACATGAGTGTCTCAGAATCTCAACATCTTGTTTACAGTAAGACTTTAGTTCAGAATTAAAGTCAAAAGTTGTATTTTCCTGCGCCTCATACCACTCCATGAATTCCCCTTTCTCACTAGGTGACATGTACTCTATCCCATAATATTTTACAGCTGGTAGGGGACCCACATAGTTTTGATTTTCTTCGGTGTTAAAAAAGTGAGGGAAATGTCCTTTTGAACCTGAGAATCCCATAGCCTGCGGCATCTTACTAAGTTTCATTGGTATGAAATTTAGGGAGTCAATAAACCTCAGTTCCAAATCAGGCAGCGTTACACACAAGAGACGGCCGCCTCGGGATATCAATTTCACACAGAGTTTTTCAGAAATCAGTTCCTTAACAATAAAGTATGCATCGTATCTTCCAGCATTGTGGGCTATAAACGTATATCCAGAAAATTTACCGGATGTAAAGAATTGCACAAAATCATGAGTTGCTGATTTACCTTCAAACTCCCAGGAGGGGCTACCATACAGCGTTGTAGCATAAATATAATTTGGGATGTGCGTACCTGTCTCCTGCATACATTCAAAGTCATAAAATATATATTGATCTGTCGCCTCCTTTGGTACATACCGGCGCATGTAACAAAGGAGCTCATCAAATTTATTTAAACGTCTGTGACAGACAGGACAACGCAATCCTTTACATTTATGTTCGGAATCACTTTCTCTGGGGACAAAATGATGACATTTATCACAAAATATTTTAAGTCTGCAGAATGTTGGATTATCTGCAGATAAACGAGTGTGGTGATCTAAGCACTCACTGGACCGACAAAACACACGACAAATTGGACAGCGAGGTGGCTGCTCTGTGTCGGTTCTCTCCACACAACTCTCTCTTTGACAAGCCATGCAAAAATATTGACATGAATGATTAAATTTGTGATGAAACAACGAATTGCATCTTTCACAAAAGTAATCCGCGCCGATAAAACCCTTTATATTTTTGATACTGTAGTAGTGATTATCATGATGCAATATGAAAATAGTTCTAGCACTAGGGGTATTACCTGTTTGAAAATATCGCCAGTCGCCCTGACTGTAGTATAATACTTTAATGTTGATACCCAGATGTTTCTCAAAAGCTTCAATATCACTAAAACTTATAAGTTGGTCCTCAGGGATAGCCAGGGCCACGTGTATGGATTTAGCACAATTCAGTAAAACTGTATCACCAACATCAGTGTTGGTGTTCAGGGCACACACGCTAGCTGCAAAGCACAGATTAGTGCTGTAATTTTTATAGTCATACAACCACCGCCTCTTTTGCTTAATGATTTGACTACTCGCTATAGATTTCAGACGTCTTTTTATGCCTCCGCGTCTGTTTTTAATAATTGTTACGACTAATTTCAGGGAGCTGTTTGCTAAGCATTCAGCATTGCTTTGCAATGTGCGAGCTACGGCATTTAAGAATGCTTCAGAACTAAAATCCTCCCTTGTCTGTTTTGTAGTGAAAATGAGATCTAACGTGTCACCGCCTTCAAGCCTTAACTGAACAAAGTCTCCAGGATCAATGTCTCTGATGACTCTGTCCAGTAAAGACTGAATGGCTCCATGCACGATGTTTAGGGCCTCTACAAATGATTGAATACGGTCTAAATTTACAAATCTGAAATGATCAATATACATGCGAGCATTGAAATTGCGGACATCTCTTTGATGGTGATAAAAATGTTGTAAAAATACTGAATGATCTACGTCCTGTACATTATCATCAACATGACCATCAGATGCATCATCATGTCCATTTTCATCTATGTCCCGTACATTTTCATCAACATGACCATCAGCTGCAACATCATATACATTTTCAGCCTGTGTTTCAAGAGGCTCAAAGCTTTGAGCGATTGGAGACACATCGGGGCTAACACCCCTAGGGGGATCATGGCTGTGAAATGAGGGACTCTGTGCATGTATCAACAGCTGAGGGTTTTGTGTAGTTATCGGTCTGTGAGTTGACTGTCGCAGACTTCTAGCTGCTAGTGAACGTCTTGCACTAACCAACAGCCTTCGAGCTCGTTTAATTGTTCTTGATCTATAACCCCTTTGTGGAGATATTTTAGACAACTTCTGCAGTCCATAACCAACCAAGCCTAGTCACATTGAATTATTTTTATTTGATTTCACAAAGACTGATGGACCATCTGCAAAGTCTCTTTGGAGCGCATATAGCTCATCAATAATGTCAGGTGTTGGGGCCGCTGTTTGTAACCTTTCATAAGTGTCACAGAAATATTTAAGTTGAACAATAGCGTTTTTGTAATTTAGGTACTGAGTTCCCATATCATGAAACGCCTTATACTGTTCTTCAGGCCACCCAGGGGTAATTGGGGTATTGTGTACTTTTTGTTTTTTACTTGCCCTCTGGGTCTGGGTTGATACTGTTCGTCTCTATTATCTAGGGTTATTATCTAAATCTAGGATTTACAATTGCAAATTCATTAGATGTTCCTGCAAAAGTAATATCTGCAGGGTGTATAGTATGACACACATGTATATTGTCCAGATTAGAGGTCTTCTTACCCTCAGCAAGCTGATCAATTTCTCTGTTGATGGTTTCACGTTCAGCTTGTGGCACACCGTCCGTGGAAATGATTGAATGTGTAATATTGGATGCCGCTGAGTCGGCGTTATATTTTCGGGCTGAAGACTTCCGTCCCACCTTCCTAGGTTGCTTGGGTTTCACAGGACTTTCTTCATCCGACAGAACAATGATTGGTGAAAGCGGAGTTGATCTCACAGCTGGATTAGCTCTTTGTGGGAGGTACTGCGCTGGACCGTAAGTATGCTCCTGCAGTACTTGAGGCTGCAGCAATGGCTGTGCATCTTTTTTTAGCATATTCTTTGTATCTAAAAGAAAAAAGTTACATGTGTCAGATGTCCATGAAGCTTGAGTAACAATGGAAATGTTACATGTACCAGATAGTGAAGAAACACATATAAGTGTTTGTATAAAGATAGTATTTTAGGTTTTACCCGTTATGAGCAGAGGCATCATTAATTTTGCTTTAATTATTGTTTTGATAACTGTTACTTATGACTGGATGTCTAGGAATAACTGAATTATAAATCTCTGCAGAATATGTAAGCTCTATATAAATAAAGATTATTATCATTAATACAGAAAAACTAAATATATACTTACAAGAATGTTCTGGGTATTGGTCTTCTGCATGCTCTGGGTTAATAGGCATCTCACTATTCACCGTCAGTGGGATGGCTGCATTTTCATTTGAATATAGCTTTTTTCTGGCTGCTCGTTTATCTGCTGTAAATAAAATAAAACTATTACACAGGCCTGAAATGATTTTCTTCACAATACTGATTATCTATTGTTTTCAAGCTCACAGTACCTTTTCGAATCAGCTGCGCCATATTTTTTGGTTTCCCGCTAGGCCTGATAGAAACCCTGGGTGCCCTAATCTTGAGCAATGTGTTTCGTGGTTTCCGCGGCTTTTTAGGATTGTTAGAAACCATGGGCCCATCAACATTATAGAATTCTTTCAAGTGTTGGTTACCTGTATAAGAAGTGAGGGGAAATGTCATCCCTGCATACATACGTACTCTTTTTTCAAAGAGATGCTACTTTTTTCCATATGTTCTTACCTTTTTCATATGTTTGTTGCCTCCGCAGCGGATTCGCCAGATTTACAGGTTCAGTAACATGGACGTTTTCTTGCTTATTGGCCGCTTGCAGCTTCTCAGCATCTGTATGAGAAATTGTATTTAGTTTCACGTCTACATGTGATTAAAGCAGTTATTATACAAATATACAGCTTACCAGTGATGATAGGATAATGTGAAATTGCAGAGCTTCTTTCTCCGCCAACATTAAAAGGCCCTCCTGCATTTATGGAATCCAAATCCAAAGTCTGATACACCTCAGAATAGTCGGGCCCTATAGACTGTTCTTAAAAAGAATGAAATATTATATAATTAATATACAAAACAAAAACTTTAATCAGAATATCTAACACTCAGTTCATTATCTTCAATATAAGACCTACCTAGTTGTTGGTATTGTGTGCTCGTAAGAAGAGGCTCTGGTTGCTCAAAATCATAGGTTTCCATCTTAACTAAAATGATTAAAAGTGTGAATACTATTATACTTTTAAAATTATTAACTATAACTATGCGGCAGAAAGTACTATAATATAAAATTATAATCTAAGTCTATGCCGAAGAAATACATTTTATATACTATATGATAATTGATACAAAAGGCAAATAAAATTATAGGCGAACATCAATTAAATAATTATACATCAAATAAATATTGTATTAAATATCTAAATTTCTTCTAAATGAGTAAATCTATTCTAAGGAAAATACAATGTGAACATCAAGTAAATAATTATACATCAAATAAATACTGTATTAAATATCTAAATTTCTTCTAAATGAGTAAATCTATTCTAAGGAAAATACAATTATATCCTATATAATAAATATTACTATACAACAATTGACCATAATATTAATTAAATAATGTGTTAATACTTACTATTTTAAAGAGTAGAAGTTGCTGCCCAGTATAACAGGAATGCTGTCTCTAATGCTGAGTGTGTAAGGACACCACCTAATGGCCTGTTTTAAAGCCACACAGCAGGATCGCTCCACCTAGATTCACAGCCCAGTTACGCCTCACCAAAAGGTCTCAAGCAATCAGCAGAAAGTCTACACCTCCAGTTAACACCCATAAGAGCCTCCCAGTTACAGCCCATCATGCTGGCCCAAGCAATCATGGTATACTCATATTATAATGATATCAAGCATGATATATTTGTATTACATTCCACATTTAATTTCATTTTATACATTTTGATTTTCTGATAAAGACGGCATTGGTTCATGAGACGATGTCTTCTAGACACGATGAAAAAATATTAGAGAACCAGTATTTTATGCCTAAAGCCTCCGGGTCATATGGCGGCATTGATAAATTATACAGAGAAACTAGAGATTACGGAATTAAAAAATCAATTGTGCGTGATTGGTTAAATAACCAGGATAGCTATTTGTTGCACAAACCTGTGAGAAAAAGATTTCTGACAAATAAGATCATGGTTAGAGTTGAGCGACTTTTGGTTTTTTAGGGTCGCGTTTCGTTTCGTGAAACCCGACTTTTCCAAAAGTCGGGTCGAGCAAGATCGTCCGATTATAGGGAAAAGTCGGGGTCGTCCCGAAACACGAAACCCAATGTAAGTCAATGGGGAATAAAAGTCGGCAGTGAGAGGAGGACAGGAAACACACCTACAGTGCCCATTTGAATGCCAAAAGCATCAATTCTTCTTACTTAAGCTTGTCAACCTTAATTAACTTCATAATACAAGTTACGCACTGAAAAATGGGGGTTATTTGGCTAAAGTTGTGGGGGGGAGGGCTGGCTGCAGGTTTTCATGTGCCCTGGGCGAAAGAGCGCCCCTTTAACACATACCACAACTCATCATGCTCCGATACGGCAGATAAATAGCGGTATAGTACAATGAAAAATACCTCACTTTTTACATCTCATGACGAGGCCCATCTATTTCTCCATACAGAATCATTGGTCCCATATAATGTTTGAAACAGTATATGATGAGCTCCACATAATGCTACAGTATATGTTGGTCCCCATGGATGAAGCTCCACTGTCTTATGGGCCCAAATAATGCTCCAAACATAATGGGCCCCTTTTCTAATGCTCTAGTGTATAATGGGCCCTGTAAATGCTGCTCCAGTGTCTGATGTCCACCTTTGGAATGTTCCAGTGTATGGTGGGCCCCATCTATCATTCTCCAGAGTATAGTGCTCCCCAAAAATTGCTGTCCCAACATTGAAAACAATCAAATAAGTCTCCTCGCTAGGGAATCCCTGTACTTGTCTGGACAGGTGCTGTAGCTTGCTTAACAGCTCGCCAGCCGTTCTCACGCCCAGTATGGATTGCACGTGATTGCACAAAGGTTAGAAAGGGTACCGTATCCCTGGATAACATGTATGGATAGCGTACACATTCAAAATATATGTCTATACAGCATGAGGCAGGCTCAGACGGTGTTAGGCCCAGTATGGATTGCACGTGATTGCACAAAGGTTAGAAAGGGTACCGTATCCCTGGATAACATGTATGGATAGCGTACACATTCAAAATATATGTCTATACAGCATGAGGCAGGCTCAGACGGTGTTAGGCCCAGTATGGATTGCACGTGATTGCACAAAGGTTAGAAAGGGTACCGTATCCCTGGATAACATGTATGGATAGCGTACACATTCAAAATATATGTCTCAGGAGGCAGGCTCAGACGGTGTTAGGCCCAGTATGGATTGCACGTGATTGCACAAAGGTTAGAAAGGGTACCGTATCCCTGGATAACATGTATGGATAGCGTACACATTCAAAATATGTGTCTATACAGCATGAGGCAGGCTCAGACGGTGTTAGGCCCAGTATGGATTGCACGTGATTGCACAAAGGTTAGAAAGGGTACCGTATCCCTGGATAACATGTATGGATAGCGTACACATTCAAAATATATGTCTATACAGCATGAGGCAGGCTCAGACGGTGTTAGGCCCAGTATGGATTGCACGTGATTGCACAAAGGTTAGAAAGGGTACCGTATCCCTGGATAACATGTATGGATAGCGTACACATTCAAAATATATGTCTCAGGAGGCAGGCTCAGACGGTGTTAGGCCCAGTATGGATTGCATGTGATTGCACAAAGGTTAGAAAGGGTACCGTATCCCTGGATAACATGTATGGATAGCATACACATTCAAAATATATGTCTATACAGCATGAGGCAGGCTCAGACGGTGTTAGGCCCAGTATGGAATGCACGTGATTGCACAAAGGTTAGAAAGGGTACCGTATCCCTGGATAACATGTATGGATAGCGTACACATTCAAAATATATGTCTATACAGCATTAGGCAGGCTCAGACGGTGTTAGGCCCAGTATGGATTGCACGTGATTGCACAAAGGTTAGAAAGGGTACCGTATCCCTGGATAACATGTATGGATAGCGTACACATTCAAAATATATGTCTCAGGAGGCAGGCTCAGACGGTGTTAGGCCCAGTATGGATTGCATGTGATTGCACAAAGGTTAGAAAGGGTACCGTATCCCTGGATAACATGTATGGATAGCGTACACATTCAAAATATATGTCTCAGGAGGCAGGCTCAGACGGTGTTAGGCCCAGTATGGATTGCATGTGATTGCACAAAGGTTAGAAAGGGTACCGTATCCCTGGATAACATGTATGGATAGCATACACATTCAAAATATATGTCTATACAGCATGAGGCAGTCTCAGACGGTGTTAGGCCCAGTATGGAATGCACGTGATTGCACAAAGGTTAGAAAGGGTACCGTATCCCTGGATAACATGTATGGATAGCGTACACATTCAAAATATATGTCTATACAGCATGAGGCAGGCTCAGACGGTGTTAGGCCCAGTATGGATTGCATGTGATTGCACAAAGGTTAGAAAGGGTACCGTATCCCTGGATAACATGTATGGATAGCGTACACATTCAAAATATATGTCTCAGGAGGCAGGCTCAGACGGTGTTAGGCCCAGTATGGATTGCACGTGATTGCACAAAGGTTAGAAAGGGTACCGTATCCCTGGATAACATGTATGGATAGCGTACACATTCAAAATATATGTCTCAGGAGGCAGGCTCAGACGGTGTTAGGCCCAGTATGGATTGCACGTGATTGCACAAAGGTTAGAAAGGGTACCGTATCCCTGGATAACATGTATGGATAGCGTACACATTCAAAATATATGTCTATACAGCATGAGGCAGGCTCAGACGGTGTTAGGCCCAGTATGGATTGCACGTGATTGCACAAAGGTTAGAAAGGGTACCGTATCCCTGGATAACATGTATGGATAGCGTACACATTCAAAATATATGAAAATAAATACCACTGATACACACTCATTACTCATATAGATAGATAAATCTTCATTGAGGATATATAAGTAACTACGGAAACTCCACTATAATGTAGATCCTAAAAAAACCATGGAGATACGAACCGCAAATATGGTAAAAAAGTCACTTTATTGTAACAAACGCTTTAGACAAAATGTGCAAAAATACAGACAACAAACAAGTTGCTCAAACAGGGCTCATATATGGTAACCGCTACTAACACCCTATATATAACAGAATGGGTAATATAAAGTGAAGCAAAGAGTCTCAAAGAGAGCCATTAATTTCATAGTGTACAGGCCCTCACTAAGAGAAAACAAAGCTATCACACTCCAAATAGAAAAATTCAAAGTGAATGGATAAATATCCATCCAAATTAGTAACAACACAGTCCAAGGAGTCAAAAAACATACCCATAAGTATCTGCAGGTGAACGCGGCACTAAAAAGAGCAGCCCCGACGCGCGTTTCGCGTGGGCTTCCTCGGGGGGCTATGTCATAGCCCCCCGAGGAAGCCCACGCGAAACGCGCGTCGGGGCTGCTCTTTTTAGTGCCGCGTTCACCTGCAGATACTTATGGGTATGTTTTTTGACTCCTTGGACTGTGTTGTTACTAATTTGGATGGATATTTATCCATTCACTTTGAATTTTTCTATTTGGAGTGTGAGAGCTTTGTTTTCTCTTAGTGAGGGCCTGTACACTATGAAATTAATGGCTCTCTTTGAGACTCTTTGCTTCACTTTATATTACCCATTCTGTTATATATAGGGTGTTAGTAGCGGTTACCATATATGAGCCCTGTTTGAGCAACTTGTTTGTTGTCTGTATTTTTGCACATTTTGTCTAAAGCGTTTGTTACAATAAAGTGACTTTTTTACCATATTTGCGGTTCGTATCTCCATGGTTTTTTTAGGATCTACATTCAAAATATATGTCTCAGGAGGCAGGCTCAGACGGTGTTAGGCCCAGTATGGATTTGACAGCCCAGATTACACAGCGGAGGAGCAGGGAGAGGTAAAGATTGCAAATGCTGGGGCCCTGCCCAAGCAAGGGGGGCCCACTCGTGGGCGTCGGTACTGGCACTGGGCCCCTCATAGTACATAGGTGTGTCTGACGGCGGGTGTGCACCACCACCGTCAGAGACACTTGATTGCACTATGAGGGACCCTGTGCCAGTGCCCGCGCCCAAGAGTCAGCCTACTCACCTGTCTAGAGCAACGGCACTCGCACGGTGTCTTGCGCTAGGTGTTGACCCCGGCCATGGGGGGGAGGCAGCACAGTTAGGGAGTTTTAGAAAGTGGCATATGTTGATGTTGGACATTCAGCTGATGCAAAAGGCGAAATAAGTGAAGTACCAGGAAGAGGTGGACCAAAGCAAGCCATTTTTCTGTCACCCTATGTGTCATCAGGGGAAGGTGGGACAAAATCCTTGGAACCCATGCGTGGTTCATTTTAATGAAGGTTAGATCATCCACATTTTGGGTTGACAGACGGGTCCTTTTTTCTGTCAGGATTGATCCAGCTGCACTGAAGACTCTTTCCGATAGCACACTTGCAGCTGGGCAAGCGAGCTCCTGTAAGGCATATTGGGCCAATTCAGGCCAGGTGTCCAGTTTAGCGGCCCAATAGTCAAAGGGGAATGACCTGTGTGGGAGAACATCGATATGGGAGGAAAAGTAGTTTGTAACCATAGTTGACAACTGCTGTCTCCTGTCACTTTCCATCGATGCAGTATTACCAGTTGTGTGAGCGGTATTTGAAAAATCAGTCCACAACATTGTCATGAAACCCCTGTCTCCAACGCCACTTCTGCTGTGTGCACCACGAACACTTCTGCCAAGCTGCCCCTGGCCCGTACGGCTCGTGTGAGAACCATCACCGCTGCTGTGTGCTGGAAATGCCTCAAGCAACCGATTTACCAGAGTTGCTTGTTTATTAGCCAATATTAGGTCAAGGTTCTCCTGTGGCATGATGTTTTGTAATTTGCCTTTATAGCGTGGATCCAGGATGCTGGCCAACCAGTAGTCGTCATCGTTCATCATTTTGGCAATGCGGGGGTCCCTTTTTAGGATCCGCAAGGCATAATCTGACATGTGGGCCAATGTTCCCGGTGTCAATGATGCACTGCGAGTGCTGGGTGGAGGAGCACTTTCTGGCAAATCCACATCCCTCCAGTCACGCACAAACCCTGTACCAGACCTTGCCACGCCAACATTTTCATTTGCCCCACGAGATGCATCCTCCTCCCCTAAGTAATCATCCCCATCATCCTCCTCCTCCTCCTCTTCTTCCTCCACCTCGTCCAGGAGAGGTCCCTGAGCAGACAATGGCTGAATGTCATCAAGGATTCCCTCCTCCTCTTCCTCCTCATCAACATTGGCTGCAGACGCCTGCTCCTTAAGGTGCGTCAAAGTTTGCATGAGCAGACGCATAAGTGGGATGCTCATGCTTAGGATGGCGTCGTCTGCGCTTACCAGCCGTGTGCATTCCTCAAAACACTGAAGGACTTTACAGAGGTCTTTCAGCTTCGACCACTGCACGCCTGTCAACTCCATGTCTGCTTTCAAAGTGCCTGGCCGTGTATCCTCCCACAAATGCATTATGGCCTGCCTCTGCTCGCACAGCCGCTCCACCATGTGCAGGGTGGAGTTCCACCTTGTTGCAATGTCGATAATGAGGCGGTGGTTGGGAAGGTGGAGCAATCGCTGCAGCTTCTGCATACGAACGGAGTGTACAGGCGACCGGCGGATGTGCGCGCACAGTCTTCGCACCTTCTGGAGCAGGGCTGTTAACTCCGGATAATTTTTGAGGAAGCACTGCACCACCAGGTTCAAGGTGTGAGCCAAGCAAGGTATGTGGCTGAGTTTTGAAAGGGCTATGGCTGCCACAAAATTACGGCCGTTATCACTAACTACCTTGCCTGCCTCAAGATGTACACTGCCCAGCCATGACTCAGTTTGTCGCTTCAAGTACTCGGCCAGCACCTCGGCGGTGTGTCTGTCGCCCAAACACATCATCTGCAACACAGCCTGCTGACGCTTTCCACTAGCTGCTCGATAGGGGGACACATCGTGTGCAACAGTGGCAGCTGCAGATGGAGTGCTCGTACGACTGCGCTCTGTGGACAAGCTTTCGCTTCTGGAGGAGGAGGAGGAGGGTCGAACGCCTACAGCCAACTGTTTCCTATACCGTGGGCTAGGCAGCACTGTCCCACCACCGCTGTCCCCTGTGGACCCTGCATCCACCACATTAACCCAGTGCGCAGTGATGGACACGTAACGGCCCTGGCCATGCCGACTGGACCATGCATCAGTTGTGAGGTGCACCTTTCCGCTCACTGACTGCTTGAGTGAATGGACAATGCGGTCTTTCACATGATGGTGGAGGGCTGGGATGGCTTTGCGAGAGAAGAAGTGGGGACTGGGTAGGTCATAGCGTGGTACTGCATAGGCCATGAGTTTGCGGAAAGCTGTGCTTTCCACCAACCGAAAGGGCATCATCTCAAACGAGATTAGTTTGGCAATGTGGGCGTTCAAACCCAGTGTACGCGGATGAGAGACTGAGTACTTTCTTGACCTACTCATAGTGTCTGGGAGGGTGAGCTGGACTTGAGAGCTGCATATGGTGGAAGTAAGACACAGAAACAGAACACAGTATGACAAACGTGCATAAATACTCTGCTGTAAAACATGTAACTGTAAGTAGCAAGTGCTAGTAAAAGATGTTAACAAAACCAGGGTATTTTGTTGATACGTTTTTTTGCAAAAAAAAAGTACGCTAAGCCACTCCGCCGCGTCAAGGCATACCCTTCTCGGAGCAGTCCTATCCCAGCTGTTGCGATGTCGATGTCTGCTGTGGATGCTCCTCATCTGAGCTATTGGAAGCAGCACCCTCTTCCCCCAATGGATGCCAATCTGGGTCAACAACTGGGTCATCCATCACCTCCTCTTCTATGTCATGTGCACCTTCCTCTGTGTCACCGTGTATGGTGATATAGTGTGCGGGAAGGGGCACCTGAGTCTCATCAGGGTCAGAATCTGGCTCTGTACACTGCGAGGACAATGTAGTGCTCTGAGTGAATGTACCAGCAGAATCATCCATCAGCGGCTGTGCATCAGTGCACTCCATGTCAGATTCATCTTGGCCTGGGTAATTCACCATTTCACTTGATAATCCAGGCATGGTATGTGAAAACAGCTCCATGGAGTAATCAGTAGTATGGCCTGCGTCATCCTTCAATCTTGGTTGGGGTGAAGGACACAAGGAAAGGTGTGGTTCATGAACATGAGCCTCCAATGACGACTCAGTGCTTTTACTTTTTACAACTGAATAAGAGGAGGCGATAGAGCTGGAAGCTGAGTCAGCAATGTAAGACAAAACTTTTTCCTGATGCTCTGGCTTTAAAAGCGGTTTGCCAACTCCTAGAAAACTAAGCGTTCGAGGCCTTATGTAGCCAGACGATGACGCAGGGTCAGCACCTCCTGCATTCGGTCCCATTTTGCTCTTGCCACTACCATCAGATCCACCACCAACACCATCATTACCAGCTGCCAACCCCCACCCAATTCCACGGCCTCTTCCACCAGCCTTCCTCATTTTTGGTAGAAATGTAGACAAAATCCAACAAACTATATAGTAATGTAAAACAAGGTACAAGGTGTCTATAGGACAGGGGAGATTTAGAATTTCTGCACACACTTGTGGAAAGTGGACACTTTTGGATTGTGTGAGGCCCACTGATATCTGAGCGCTATGTGACAGGCTCGATGGCACAGCTGTGACCAAAGTGACGAGAGGATAATGGAGATTTTGAATCTCTGCCCACACTTTTGGACACTGGACACTTGTGGATTGTGTGAGGCCCACTGATATCTGAGCGCTATGTGACAGGCTCGATGGCACAGCTGCCTGTGACAAAAGGATAATGGAGATTTTGAATCTCTGCGCACACTTTTGGACACTGGACACTTGTGGATTGTGTGAGGCCCACTGATATCTGAGCGCTATGTGACAGGCTCGATGGCACAGCTGCCTGTGACAAAAGTGACGAGAGGATAATGGAGATTTTGAATCTCTGCGCACACTTTTGGACACTGGACACTTGTGGATTGTGTGAGGCCCACTGATATCTGAGCGCTATGTGACAGGCTCGATGGCACAGCTGCCTGTGACAAAAGTGACGAGAGGATAATGGAGATTTTGAATCTCTGCGCACACTTTTGGACACTGGACACTTGTGGATTGTGTGAGGGCCACTGATATCTGAGCGCTATGTGACAGGCTCGATGGCACAGCTGCCTGTGACAAAAGTGATGAGAGGATAATGGAGATTTTGAATCTCTGCGCACACTTTTGGACACTGGACACTTGTGGATTGTGTGAGGCCCACTGATATCTGAGCGCTATGTGACAGGCTCGATGGCACAGCTGCCTGTGACAAAAGTGACGAGAGGATAATGGAGATTTTGAATCTCTGCGCACACTTTTGGACACTGGATACTTGTGGATTGTGTGAGGCCCACTGATATCTGAGCGCTATGTGACAGGCTCGATGGCACAGCTGCCTGTGACAAAAGTGACGAGAGGATAATGGAGATTTTGAATCTCTGCGCACACTTTTGGACACTGGACACTTGTGGATTGTGTGAGGCCCACTGATATCTGAGCGCTATGTGACAGGCTCGATGGCACAGCTGCCTGTGACAAAAGTGATGAGAGGATAATGGAGATTTTGAATCTCTGCGCACACTTTTGGACACTGGACACTTGTGGATTGTGTGAGGCCCACTGATATCTGAGCGCTATGTGACAGGCTCGATGGCACAGCTGTGACAAAAGTGACTAGAGGATAAGGGAGATTGGATTGCTTTTAAAAAAGCAGTTTTCGGAGCAGTGGGTAAACAGCAATGCCAGCGTGTCAGGAAGCCTTAAAAGGCAGCCCAACAACCAACACCACTGATACACCACTATATAGCCTCCCCTTGCACTGCACACACAGTGACTTGTGTGTTGTGCAGGCCAAATCGCTAGCAGCAGAAGCAGTTTTTTTGTCTTCTTCCCTGCCTAACGCTCTCCCTACAGAATCAGCAGCAACCTCTCCCTATACTAAGATCGGCAGAAGTAAGATGGCGGTCGGCG
The DNA here is from genome assembly GCF_039654945.1 of Dendrobates tinctorius. NCBI lineage: Eukaryota > Metazoa > Chordata > Amphibia > Anura > Dendrobatidae > Dendrobates > Dendrobates tinctorius. Next base: position 43,270,042 of record NW_027361704.1, on the reverse strand, counting down.
TCCACGCCCTTTTATACCCCCTGTGACGCCCACCAAAGCAAGCCAATCACTTGCATGCCCTTCTGAAAGATGGTGGTGACCCGTGCCTAGGTCATCACGTTGCCCACAGTGTCCGTGGATCCTGATTGGCTGAAAAAGAGCGCAAAACAAACTTTTGAAACGCGACTTTGGTGCGTAAGTCGCCGACCTCGTGGCCGACCTCATCCTAGGGTCGGGTTTCGTTTCATGAAACCCGACTTTGCCAAAAGTCGGCGACTTTTGAATTTTTTCGACCCGTTTCACTCAACTCTAATCATGGTCTCAAACATGGATGCATTGTGGCAAGGAGATTTAGTGAGTTTAATTGACTATTCGAAGGAAAATGATAATGTTAAATATATCCTTACCGTGATTGATTGCCTATCAAAATTTGCGTGGTGCGTAGCCTTATCAAACAAGACTGGGGCCGCTGTAGCCTGTTCATTCGAGCTGATATTTCAAAATGATAAGCGCATACCGAAGAAATTACAGACGGATCGGGGCAAAGAATTTATTAATTCGTCGATGAAGCGCCTTTGTAAAACGTATGATATTCTACATTATCTTACGAATAATGCAGTTAAGGCCTCTATTGTGGAGCGGTTTAATCGTACATTAAAAACTCGAATGTGGTGGTATTTTACGAAAAATAACACTAATAGGTATATTGATATTTTATCAGATTTGGTTGATAGCTACAATCGAACCTATCATTCTACCATTCGATGTAGACCAATTGATGTTACAAGCAAAAATTCACTACAAATATGGAAAAATATTTATGGCTCGAGCATGAAAAATAAACGTATTAAGCCTTCTTTTAAAATTGGCGACAATGTACGTTTGGTCCAATATAAACGTACATTTATGAAAGCATATGAACAATCATATACCGATGAAATATTTATCATAACCGAAATTAACACAAAATTCCATTTTCCGCTCTACAAAATCGTGGATTTGTACGGAGAACCTGTGATTGGGTCATTTTATGAGGAAGAACTACAAAAAGTCACAGCGGATGAGAATCGCATCTACAAAATAGAAAAAGTATTAAGAAAAAAGCGCATCAGAAGGTCCACCCTGTATCTTGTTAAATGGAAGGGATATCCGGAAAAATTTAATACTTGGATTAAAGAAAACCAGCTGACGGACCTCTAATCATGGATTCTGGATCATTTTATATTACCCTAGCGTGTAATGCGTCAAGTAAGCTATTCCCAGACAACACGATTTCGACTTTTACCACTAAACTGGCAAAGCCTGTACATCTTGTAGGCCCATATGAAGTTGCCCTCACAGAATTTCAGTATCCCCACACCTGGTTTACTTTCAAAAATAGCGAAGGTACGTTTTTTCTTGGAAAACGAGGAGATGTTCTAAGAGAATATTTCGTAAAAGCAGGCTATTATTTAAATATTTTGGAACTTATAAGGGCTATTAATGAGCGCATAGACAGCTTGAAGATTGCCCCGGAGGGCTTAAAACTCCGCTATGATGAAGTGAAGAGAAGTGTTACTCTATCGGATTCACCCACGATTCATTTTGCTCCAGGTCCAAAATTGGCTCATATTTTAGAGCTACCGCCTTATATTGAGGCCTATGATAATAGTGTGATTAGACCCAAGGAGAACTACGCAGATATCATGAACGGATTTTATACCTTATTTGTGTACTCAGACATTATTAAACATCAACTAGTCGGAGATTCTTACGTCCAGCTTCTGAAAACTGCGCAGGTGACAGGTAAAAGTGGGGAGATCATCACACTTCAATACACAAGACCTGATTATGTACCTCTATGCAAACAGCACTTTGATTCTGTAAGCATCTTGACTGATCAGGGTACGCCTGTTAAATTCAAGTACGGAAAAACTATTTTGCGATTACATTTCAGACCGCATCGTGATTGACACGTCAAAATGGTGTCGCAATGTGTTTACGGAGATCCGACCATTTATGCCCGCTACTATATTGCTCAGACAGGCCACGGTTTAGAGGGTTTTCGCGGTAATGAGTACATGTATGGGGCTGGGCTTGCAGGAATATTTAGAGGCTTATTTAGAAAAGCGGTTCCTCTATTAAGAAAAGGACTCGAATTAGTAAAACCCCATGTAAAGACAGCTGTTTCAAATATTGCTAAGGACGCCATTGCCTCTTTCTCAGCAGCCGCTATGAATAGGCTAAACACCCCTCTTCAGGAAGGCTCCGGTATTGTTTATGTTGCTAAAAAACAGAAAAAAAGAAAAAGGCGTGTTCGCTATTCGCCCCCACCAATGCTCATGAATAAAATCACACCCGCAAGACGCAAACGCCAGAAAAGAGTAAGACGCAGTGTTGAAGACATCTTTTAGGAAAATATATAAAATAAATATATTATATATAACATGGCCTTCATACATGATGCTTCGGTGGAGTGCATGAAATCAGAACTGGATATTTTTCAAATACCTCCTATGCAGGTTTCTGTCGAGAAATCAATATTCATAGAAGTTCAGCCTATTGCGGCTCTGGCGGACAATGCACCACTTGAATTTTTCATATCGGGAAGTGGTGAATATTATTATGATTTAAATAATACCCTACTTTACATAAGTTGCCGGGTCGTAAAACAAGATAATTCTGCCATCGCGGATGGAGCCCGTGTAGCTCTCATTAATTATCCATTAGCGACTCTTTTTAATCAAGTTGATGTCACCCTGGGTGATCGCCTCATCTCACAATCAGACAATCTATATAGCTATAGGGCCTACATTGAAACTCTGCTAAATTACAGCGCACAGACTTTAGCCTCGCAATTCACATCAGGATTATTCTATAAAGATACCGCCGGACATCATGATGTACGAATCCTGGATGGCGCCAATGTGGGCTTCAACAAGCGGGCTCATGCAGTCGCTCACTCGAAGCCCGTCGATTTGCTCGGCCCAATTTTTAGCGACATTTTTAATCAGCCGAAGCTTATATTGAATGGACTTGACCTTAAAATCAAGCTGACGCGAATTAAAGATGCATTCTGTTTAATTTCTGCTGACCCAGACCCACTCAAAGTACAGATACTAAATGCATGTCTCTATGTAAAAAGAGTCCAGGTGGCTCCCGCTGTGAGGATTGGTCACTCTCAGGCCTTTGTTCCGTTACTACAATCCATGTGGCTCACTATGTAACATTGGTTCTGTTCAATTGTAATGCATTAAATTATTATGTAAGAAATATGATGTATATATTTATAATATTAAATATACAAATTGTTATATATGAATGTAACACTTTTTGTAACACTTTATACTGTCCTGTATTATATATATATATTTTGATTTGATTAACTGCAAGTCAGTGTGATAAATAAAATGTTATTGAATGTACTACTTCTAACATGACAGTGTAAATGTCAAATGTAATGTTTTATAAAATGTATTTGATTGTTGTTCAAGAAACACTATTATCTTTCTCGTAAAAATGGCATCTCTCATTTTTATTTACAATTCGAATAAAATGTTTCCTTTATTAAAATATTGGCCATATAAATAATATGCCCAATGAATCGATACTAAATAAAGTATAAAGTGTCTATAAAAGGTAACCATTTGTTTCCTTAATTAAAATATTGGCCATATACATAATATGCCCAATGAATCGGTACGAATTAAAGTATAAAAATGCTATAAAAGGGACCATTATTGGTCATATAAAAGCGTATCAAGCACCTCCTTTTATATCAAACAATAGCGATTGATATAAAAGTGATTGAATCACGCTCCTTTTATTCTACTTTTATTCTACTTTATTAAAAAGGCCTATAAAAGAGAAAATAATTGGACATATTAATATTTTGGCCTATGATACCTTTTATATCAAAATTATATCAAATTGATATAAAAGTGTATCAAACACAACCCTTTTATAAGAATTTGATATTAAATTGTATAAAAGGGGCGTGTTTGATACACTTTGATAGGGGCGTGGTACCTGTCAGATTTCTTTTTGAAGAGTAATACAGCCCCCTTACTACTGAGGGAGTTCATCAGACCTCAGTGGTGAAGAGGAAAATGAACTCACAACAATAGCTTGTACAGCCTATACTAGCGCATGGCCAAGCGGCCATGCGGGCCTTTTATGACCATGCACTTCCGGGACCTTCCAGACCTCTGAGATGGGCCAATCGGATCAGGACAAGGACCTGAGCACGTGACCCCCGATCTCCACTGGGAGATCGTCTTGTGGGAATGCCCAGTAGCACAGTGAGAGGACTTAGCCTCTGGAGTGGTTTCCTGCAAAGCAGGCTGCGCTACCATTGCTGGTCCAGAGGTGGCAGCAACATCCAGACCCAGAGAGCTGGTCTGAGCAGGGCACATGAATCGCCGAGATTGCTGTGCAGGTCCCTGAGCAGTTGGAGAGGGATGGGAGACCGCTGGATGTATGGCTCTGGATTCCTGCTGTGCAGCTGCAGGAATCAGATGCCTAACACCTCACACACTACTGTGTACCAGCTGGTATCACAGACAAATACAAGCTATCTGTGTGTGACTCTGGAAAAACAAGCCGAGGAGATTTTCTATTTTTCCAGACCTACACCTTATAGAGCTGTCCGCTTTTTAAACAGTTTCGTGTATCTGCTGTTTGATTTCGGTCAAAACTATACAGAGAGAGCATGTGTCACTCCGTATAAAAATAGACGGAGATTGACAATTTTCCATACAGACACCGATTAGCGGTGTGCGCTCCTCACACACTACCGTGTACTGGCTGGTATCATGGACAAATACAAGCTATCTGTGTGTGACTCTGGAAAAACAAGCCGAGGAGATTTTCCATTTTTCCAGATCTACACCTTATTGAGCTATATGAAAAATACTCCAAAAGAACATCCTTATTTCATTTTAAGTTAAATACCTTAATAGTGCCTCATGAATTTAAATATAATGGAGACGATTCTCAATATCATGAGAAAAAGGAGGACATAGAATCCAAATCCATTGCAAGCATATATGAATTTATTTATCAAAAAGGAAGACACATATCAGAGATACAGGATATTGCAGAAATCCACTAAAATGGGTAATCACATAAGGCCCGATGCTAGAAAGAACAAGTGGGCAGCCTGTGATGGGTATGGATGTCCAAAACCAATACCACAGAAAATAAAATAAAAATTGTAAACAAAAGTACAACATTGGTTATAAAATGGCATAAGATATAGTCATTGTACCAAAAAAAAGGTATATGGTAGGATATTTTTTTCTTCAAGGGTCACCAATGTAGGACTTCACTTGGGCAATATTATGTCATATGTAATGCCCAGATAAATAATACTGGTGATACCAATAATTGCTGCACTGGATGTAAACCAGCTGGTACATCCTAACGCTGAGTCTATATAAAACTTAGCTGTATACCATATCAATAAGAAATGCTGTAACGTATAACAAAAGAAAAACTGTGGGAAAGGTCTAAGTGTGCTTAAATAAACTGGATAAACGTACCCATCATGTCCTGGTGTGTAGCAGGCGCCGACTCGTGTTGTACTTTTGTTTACAATTTTTATTTTATTTTCTGTGGTATTGGTTTTGGACATCCATACCCATCACAGGCTGCCCACTTGTTCTTTCTAGCATCGGGCCTTATGTGATTACCCATTTTAGTGGATTTCTGTAATATCCTGTATCTCTGATATGTGTCTTCCTTTTTGATAAATAAATTCATATATGCTTGCAATGGATTTGGATTCTATGTCCTCCTTTTTCTCATCACCTTATTGAGCTGTCCGCTTTTCAAACAGTTTCGTATATCTGCTGTTTGATATGGTCAAAACTATACAGAGACAGCGTGTGTCACTCCATATAAAAATAGACGGAGATTGACAATTTTCCATACAGACACCATATAGAGCTGTCCGATTCTCAAACAGTATTGTATATCTGCCATTCACATTACAATCACATCTATACAGAGTCAGCGTGTGTGTGTGACACTCTGTAAACACATATACGGAGATTGTTACTTAGACAAAAAAGTATACAGCTGTGCACTTCTGATGCAGTTCTGTATATCTGCTTGTTGGATTACGGTCAAATACATACTGGGAGAGCGTCATTGACTAACAAAATAAATACGTAGATTTAATTTTTTATTACACCTTACACAGCTGGACGCTCCTCATACAGTACCATCTCTCTGCTGGTATTTTTGGTACATTTTCCCAAACATGAGGAAGTATGGTGGAAGAGGCCGCAGACGTGGGCAGGGGCGTGCAGCTGGTAATGATGGTGGTGATGCATCGGCTGGTTCTGGCAAAAGCACAATAGCAGCTAAGGCAGGAGGTGTTGAGCCTGCGTCATCCTCTGGCCCAAGAAGGCCTGTATGGTTCTCTTTTCTTGGAGTAGGAAAACCGCTTTTAAAGCCGGAGCATCAGGAACAGGTTTTGGAGTACATTGCCGAAACAGCCACCAGCTCTATTGCCTCTTCTTCTGAACATTCGAAACCTGCAAGCACGGAGTCGTCAGTGCAGGGTTCTGGTCAGGAAAAACTCCTTCGCTTGTGTCCTTCACCCCTACCAAAAGTTAAGGATGCGGCAGCCCACACTTCAGATTACTCTATGGAGCTCTTTTCACATACCATGCCTGGGTTATCCAGTCAAGTCCTGAATTCCCCAGTCCAAGATGAATCTGACATGGAGTGCACTGATGCACAGCCACTGCTAGATGATTCTGCTGGTACATTGACCTAGAGCACTATATTGCCCTCGCAGTCTACTGAGCCAGAATCTGACCCTGGTGAAACTCAGGTGCCCCTTCTCGCATACTATACCACCTTACACGGTGACACAGAGGAAGGTAAAGTGGAAGGTGCAGATGACTTTGAAGAGGAGGTGATGGATGACCCAGTTCTGGACCCGGATTGGCATCCATTGGGGGAGGAGGGTGGCGCTGGCAATATTTCAGATAAGGAGAAGGATCCGCAGCAGGCATTGACATCGCAGCAGCGGTTATCTGGCAGGCCCATAGCTGTCCAAAAACGTGGACCAAAAACTAAAAGAGTTGCAGGATAGCTTGGCCAGATGGTCAACTTAGCACAGCGTGCAAGGCCAGAAAATGTAAACCATAGTAGGAAGACTGCAGTGTGGCACTTCTTTGTCCAAAATCTTACTGATGAGGCAAAGGTTACCTGTAAGAAGTGCAGAAGGACCTTTAGCCGAGGTAAACAACTCAGAAATTTGAATACCAGTTGCATGCTTAGACATTTAATCAACATGCACTTGCAAGCGTGGACGGACTACAAAACCTCAGGTAACACATGTGCACCTGCTCCGACTGAAGGTATCCAGCAACGCTCCATCGCTACCCCCACTGTAAGACCACCGCCACCATTAAGCACAACACCAGCACTAAATTTGGAGGTGTTGTCGCAAGGCCAAAGCATTCTGGGAATCACAACGGTTTTGCAACACAACACTGAATCTAGGCCATCACCACCAATACCATCACCATCCCCCTCTCACTACATTCGGTCCACCGCTACTTCCCCCATATGCAGCTCTCCAGTCCAGGTCACTCTAACAGACACTTTGAGTAGGACAAGAAAGTACTCATCCTCTCATCCGCGTACACTGTGTTTGAACGCCTACATTGCCAAACTAATCTCATTAGAGATGATGCCCTACTGTTTGGTTGAAAGCAAAGCTTTCCGCTAGCTCATGGCCTACGCTGTCCCACGTTATGACCTACCCAGTCGGCACTTCTTTTCTCGAAAAGCCATCCCAGCCCTCCACCTGCATGTGAAAGACCACATTGTCCATGCACTCAAGCAATCAGTGAGTGGAAAGGTGCACCTCACAACAGATGCATGGTCCAGTAGGCATGGCCAGGGCCGTTACATGTCCATCACTGCGCACTGGGTTAATGTGGTGGATGCAGGCTCCACTGGGGACAGCGGCGGTGGAACAGTGCTGCCTAGCCCACGGTATAGGAAACAGTTGGCTGTAGGCTTTCGACCCTCCTCCATAAGCGAAAGCTCATCCATAGAGCACAGTCACATGAGCACTCCATCTGCAGCTGGCAGTCTTGCACACGAGGTGTCCCACTATCAAACAGCTAGTGGTAAGCGTCAGCAGGCTGTGTTAAAGATGATGTCTTTGGGTGACAACAGACACACCGCGGAGGTACTGGACGACTACTTGCAGCGACAAACTGAGTTATGGCTGGGCAGTCTACATCTTGATCCAGGCAAGGTAGTCAGTGATAACGGCCATAATTTTGTGGCAGCCATGGCCTGTGCAAAGCTCACACACATACCTTGCCTGGCTCACACTTTGAACCTGGTGGTGCAGTGCTTCCTAAATAATTATCCAGCGTTAACATCCCTGCTCCATAAGGTGCGAAGACTGTGCTCGCACATCCGTCACGCAAACGTCCACTCCAGTCGTATGCTGAAGCTGCAGCGATTGCTCCACCTCCCCAAGCACCGCCTAATCATAGACGTTGCAACAAGGTGGAACTCCACCCTGCACATGGTTGAGAGGCTGTGCAAACAGAGGTAGGCTGTAATGCATTTGTGGGAGGATACATGGGCAGGTGTTATGACTGGGTCACCGAGGAGAAAAAGGCAAAGCAAGCTAAGTCACAGAAAACCAGAGAGGTTGGTAACTATGCAGATTGCAGATCCCTGATCTTACCACACAACTAGCAGTAGCTGTGAGCGTGCCTATGATGTTCCTAGATGCCTCGTCACGGCCGGAGGACTAAATAAGCCTAAAGCAAGAAAAGGGAAAACTAACTGCCCCAGAGCAGACCCCAAAGGATTAGATAGCCCCCACACATGTATTGATGGTGAAACAAGATGAAGGCACAAACACAGGCAGGAAAATAGGCTGAGCAAATGATGGGGCCCAAGCTAACTAGACAGGAAAGGAAAGGAGAGACACTGTCTGCAACCTGCAAAAAACCCTACAAAAATCATGTCCAACACTTCTGATAGCAAAATTAACCCTGAAGTCACTATACTTCTCCCACTATATCAGCACTTTGAAATATTCTGAGACAGAGCAAAAAGAGACCGAACTAGTAAGGGACAAAAAGCCAATTGGCAAAATACTGATAAATAAGAGTGGAAATTCAGCACAGCCCCCAGCAGGGGCTTGCTGACCACACCAAAAAAAACTGAATAGACCAACAAAATCAAGTTTGAACATTAGCAGAAAAACTTAGCCTTAGATGACTGGAACAGAGCTGAAAACCAAGAGCTGACAAGCCAGAAGGAATTACCAGCAACTAAATAGGGCATCGGCTGTCTTAAATCCAATCTGAGACTCCTGAGATCCAATCGTCATCCTCATTCTCAGGTGGTAGATCTCCACCGATCAAATCAGCCTCTCTACCTCCTGTTACCACCAGAGGGAGTCTGGAAGGAGATCTCACAACTGGTGAACCAGAGAATGAACTCACAACAGTACCCCCCCCGAGGAGGGGTCACTGAACCCTCATCCACGACACCAGGCCGATCAGGATGGGCCTGGTGAAAAGCACGAACCAATCTATTGGTATGAATATCAGAGGCAGAGACCCAAGAATTATCCTCCTGACCATAACCCTTCCATTTGACCAAATACTGGAGTCTCCGTCTAACCAAATGAGAATCCAATATTTTCTCTACCTCATATTCCACATTGCCTTCAACCAACACAGGGTCAGGAGGTGCTGCCATAGGAACCATTGGCTCAACAAACCTCTTCAACAGAGATTTGTGAAATACGTTATAGATCTTGAGCGTAACTGGAAAAGCCAATCGAAACGAAACAGGATTAAGAATTTCCAAAATCTTATAAGGACCAATAAATCTTGGCTTAAATTTAGGAGATGCGACCTTCATAGGAATATTCTTAGACGACAACCAAACCATATCACCCACTTTAAACCGGAGACCAATGGTACTATGACGGGTGGAAAATCGTTGGGCCTTTTCCTGAGAGAGTGACAACTTATCCACCACTTGGTCCCATATCTGCTGCATTCTCTTAACCACAGTGTCCACACCTGGGCAGGGCGAAGATTCCACTTGCCTGAAGAGAATCGAGGATGAAACCCAAAATTACAGAAAAAGGGTGACATCAAAGTGGCAGAACTAGCTCTATTGTTCAGTGCGAATTCGGCCAAGGGCAAAAATGAGACCCAATCATCCTGATCAGCAGATATAAAACATTTCAAATAAGACTCCAAGGTCTGGTTTGTTCTCTCAGTCTGTCCATTGGTCTGGGGATGAAATGCGGAGGAGAATGATAACTGAATTTCCAGATTGGAACAAAAGGCTTTCCAGAATCTGGAAACAAACTGGACTCCTCTGTCAGACACAATATTCTCAGGAATCCCTTGTAACCAAACCAAGGGCACCAAGTCAGCGGAAGATGGCAACTTTGGGAGTGAATTTCCAGATTGGAACAAAAGGCTTTCCAGAATCTGGAAACAAACTGGACTCCTCTGTCAGACACAATATTCTCAGGAATCCCATGTAACCAAACCAAGGGCACCAAGTCAGCGGAAGATGGCAACTTTGGGAGTGAATTTCCAGATTGGAACAAAAGGCTTTCCAGAATCTGGAAACAAACTGGACTCATCTGTCAGACACAATATTCTCAGGAATCCCATGTAACCAAACCAAGGGCACCAAGTCAGCGGAAGATGGCAACTTTGGGAGTGGTACAAGATGGACCATCTTCAAAAATCTATCACAAGTCACCCAGATAACAGTCATTCTCTGAGAGACAGGAAGATCAGAAATAAAATCCATTGAGATATGGGTCCATGGCCTCTTGGGCACCGGCAAGGGCATCAGCAACCCACTAGAACAAGAACAGGGTTTAGACCGAGGACAAGTCCCACAGGACTGTACAAAATTCCTGACGTCACGAGAAAAGGCAGGCCACCAAAAGGACCGACTCACCAAATATCTGGTACCAAAAGTACCTGGATGACCAGCCAATGTGGAGCAATGAATTTCAGACATCACTCTCTTTCTCCACTGGCCAGGAACATACAATTTTCCCATAGGGCAACACTCAGGCTTATCCTCCTGAAATTTCTCCAGGGCGCGTCTCAAATCGGGCGAAATGGCAGAAAGAACTACCCCCTCACCTAAGATGGTAGTAGGCTCAGTCACACTTAGAGAATTGGCAAAGAAACTCCCAGAAAGGGCATCTGCCTTAACATTCTTAGCGCCCGGAAGAAAAGAGACCACAAAATTAAAACGCGTGAAAAGCAAGGCCCATTTAGCCTGTCTAGGATTCAAGCGTTTGGCCGACTCCAGATAAATCAAATTCTTGTGATCGGTGAGGACCACAACTTGCTGTCTAGCTCCCTCCAACCAATGTCTCCACTCCTCAAATTCCCACTTCATGGCCAACAATTCCCGATTCCCTATGTCATAGTTGCGTTCAGATGGGGAGAACTTTCGAGCAAAGAAGGCACAGGGATTCATCTTAGAAGTCACAGGGTCTTTTTGGGACAAAACAGCTCCTGCACCAATCTCAGAAGCATCTACCTCCACCTGAAATGGAAGTGAGACATCAGGTTGCCGTAAAACTGGAGCTGAAGTAAATCTCTGCTTAAGCTCCTGAAATGCTGAGATAGCCTCAGGAGACCAATTCAGCACATCAGCGCCCTTCTTGGTCAGATCAGTCAGTGGTTTGACAATACCAGAAAAATTACCTATAAATTTACGATAGAAATTAGCAAAACCCAAAAACTTCTGGAGGGCCTTCAAAGAAGTAGGCTGAACCCAATCATAAATGGCCTGTATCTTGGCCGGGTCCATTTCAATAGTCGATGGAGATAAGATAAATCCCAAAAATGAAATCCTCTGTACACCAAAGAGGCATTTCGATCCCTTAGCAAACAGGGAATTCTCCCTCAAAATCCGGAACACAGTCCGGACGTGTTCCACATGAGAATCCCAATCACTAGAAAAGATCAAAATATCATCCAGATAGATGATCAAAAACTTATCCACAAAGTCACGGAAAATATCATTCATAAAGGACTGGAAGACAGAAGGGGCATTAGTGAGCCCAAAAGGCATCACCAGGTACTCAAAATGTCCCTCCGGAGTATTAAACGCCATCTTCCATTCATTCCCGTGCTTGATGCGAATAAGATTATACGCCACCCCGAGGTCAAGCTTAGTAAACCAGCAGGCACTTTTAACTGTGGAGAATAAATCAGACATCAGAGGTAACGGGTACTGATATTTAACCGTCATCTTTTTAAGTGAGCGATAATCAATACACGGTCTTAATGAACAATCTTTCTTGGCCACAAAAAAACCCAGCACCTAAATGTGACGAGGATGGTCTAATATGACCCTTCTCCAATGACTCCTTAATATAGGATCGCATAGCATCATGTTCGGGTACTGATAAGTTGAAAAGCCGATCCTTGGGAAATTTACAACCAGGCATCAACTCAATTGCACAGTCATAACTCCTATGAGGAGGCAAAGATGCAAACTTGCTCTCACTAAATACATCAGAAAAATCAGCTAGATAATCAGGAATATCATGAGACTGAGGAGAGGTGGAGAAAACAGGAGTGTCCCTAAGAACACACTGACAACCTCAACTCACCACAGACCCAGATTTCCAATCCAAAACTGGATTATGAGTTTGCAACCAAGGAAATCCCAGTATAGTATCATGCAGATTATGCAGCACCAAAAATTTACAATTTTCGTGGTGGTCTGGAGCAACTCGCATTGTCACCTGGGTCCAAAACTGAGGTTTATTCTTCACCAAAGGAGTAGCATCAATACCCCTCAAAGGAATAAGCGTCCGCAGAGGCGCCATGGAAAAACCACAACGTTTACCAAAGTCCAAATCTATTAGATTCAATGCTGCTTCTGAATCCACAAAAGCCTTCGTGGAAAACGTGGATAAGGAGCAGATCAGAGTAATTGCCAAAAGAAAGTTAGGTTGTATACTGCCCACAGCAAATGTGTGTGCAAAACGTTTCTCTCGTTTTGGGCAGACAGAAATAATATGAGAGGCGTCTCCACAGAAAAAACACAGCTTATTACGCCTTCTAAACTCCTGACGTTGCACCCTAGACAAAACCCCATCACATTGCATAGGTTCAGACATTTGTTCAAAAGGTGGCAGCGCCTTCCGTGTAGTTTTACGTTCACGTAAACGCTGATCAACTTGAATGGCTAATGACATAGAATCATCCAGACCAGAGGGAACAGGAAATCCCACCACAACATCTTTTACTTTTTCTGATAAACCCTTCTGAAAGAGAGCTGGCAATGCAATGCACTATCATTCCATGTAGTAAGGACCGCCCACTTTTGGAATTTTTGACAGTATATCTCTGCAGATTCCTGACCCTGGTTTAATGCCAACAGGGTTCTCTCAGCTTGATCAACAGCATTAGGTTCATCATACAACAAGCCCAAGGCTTGGAAAAATGCATCCACATTAGTCATAATAGGATTTTCAGGTGTCAGAGAAAAAGCCCAATCCTGGGGATCGCCATGCAGCAAGGAGATGACAATTTTAACCTGCTGCACAGAGCTCCCCGATGAGTTAGGCTTCAAGGCCAGAAATAATTTACAATTATTCTTAAAATTCAGAAATTTAGACCGATCCCCAGAAAACACATCAGGAGTAGGGATCTTAGGTTAAGCAGCATGTGACTGAATGAGGTAGGTGGAAATTCCCTGCACTTCAGCAGCCAGCTGCTCCACACGAACAGACAATTGCTTAATCTCCATTAGGAAAAAGAAAAAAAAATCTTCCTACAGCCCCAGAGAAAAAAGAGGAAAAAACATAAAAAAAAAATTCTGACACCTTTTTTTTTTTAACAACTTTTCCCTGCTTTTGAGTACCCTAGAATCTGCGGTATGGCTGGTGATTTTGTTATGAATGGGTCACCGAGGAGAAAAAGGCAAAACAAGCTAAGTCACAGAAAACCAGAGAGGTTGGTAACTATGCAGAGTGCAGATCCCTGATCTTACCACACAACTAGCAGTAGCCGTGGAACGTGCCTACGATGTTCCTAGACACCTCGTCACGGCCGGAGGACTAAATAAGCCTAAAGCAAGAAAAGGGAAAACTAACTGCCCCAGAGCAGACCCCAAAGGAATAGATAGCCCCCACACATGTATTGACGGTGAAACAAGATGAAAGCACAAACACAGGAAGGAAAATAGACTGAGCAAATGATGGGGCCCAAGCTAACTAGACAGGAAAGGAAAGGAGAGACACTGTCTGCAACCTGCAAAAAAACCCTACAAAAATCATGTCCAACACTTCTGATAGCAAAATTAACCCTGAAGTCACTAGACTCCTCCCACTATATCAGCACTCTGAAATATTCTGAGACAGAGCAAAAAGAGACCGAACTAGTAAGGTACAAAAAGCCAATTGGCAAAATACTGATTAATAAGAGTGGAAATTCAGCACAGCCCCCAGCAGGGGCTTGCTGACCACACCAAAAACTGAATAGACCAACAAAATGAAGTGTGAACATTAGCAGAAAAACTTAGCTTTAGATGACTGGAACAGAGCTGAAAACAAAGCTGACAAGCCAGAAAGAATCACCAGCAACTGAACAGGGCGTCGGCTGTCTTAAATCCAATCTGAGACTCCTGAGATCCAATCGTCATCCTCATTCTCAGGTGGCAGATCTCCACCGATCAAATCAGCCTCTCTACCTCCTGTTACCACCAGAGGGAGTCTGGAAGGAGAACTCACAACTGGTGAACCAGAGAATGAGCTCACAACAGGCAGACAGTTTGAGGGAAGACATGGAATTGTCGGGTGTGCAGTGGTCAAAGCTGAAAGACCTCTGTAAAGTCCTTCAGTGTTTTGAGGAATGCACACGGCTGGTAAGCGCAGATGACACCATCATAAGCATGAGCATCCCACTTATGCGTCTGCTCATGCAAAGTTTAACGCACATTAAGGATCTGGCGTCTGCAGCGGAGGTGGAACAGGAGGAGGCGGAGGAGGGAAGCTTTGCTGACAGTCAGCCATTGTCTTGTCAGGGAACTGTCCTGGATGAGGTGGAGGACAAAGAGGAAGAGGAGGAGGATGAGGGGGATGATTATTTTGGGCAGGAGGATGCTTCTCAGGGGGCAAGAGAAAATGTTGGCATTCCAAGGTCAGGTACAGTGTTTGTGCGTTACTGTAGGGATGTGGATTTGCCAGAAAGTGCTCCTCCACCCAGCAGTGGTAGTGCATTATTGACACCTGGAGCATTGGCCCACATGTGCGATTATGCCTTAGCGGATCCTAAAAAGGGACCCCCGCATTGCCAAAATGATGAAGGATGATGACTAGAGTTGAGCGAAACAGGTCGGTCAGATTCAAAAGTCGCCATCTTTCACCAAAGTCGGGTTTTGCCAATCGAAACCCGACCCTAGCGTGAAGTTGGCCATGAGGTCACCGATCAGCATGCCAAAGTTTTGTTTCAAATGATGCTTTCAGCGCCTTTTCTTGCCCAATGATGGAGGATGCACACTGTGGGCAATGCAATGACATGCACAGCGGCCAGCACCTTCTTAGAGAAGGGCATTGAAGTGATTGGCTGGCTTTGTGTGGCATCACAGTGGGTATAAAAGGCTGTGAACGCCGACCGCCATCTTACTTCTGCCGATCTTACAATAGGGAGAGGTGCTGCTGCTGATTCTGAACAGGGAGAGCGTTAGGCAGGGAAGAAGAAAAAAAAACTGCTTCTGCTGATAGCGCTTTTCACTGTACAGTTAGTGTGCAGTGAAAGGGGAGGATTTTTGTTGTGTGCAGCAGCGCTGGTGGTGATTAGGCTGCCTTTTAAGGCAACCTGCGGGCTGCATTGCTGTGTGCACACTGCTGTTCAAACTGCTTTTTTCAAAGCACTCCAAATTTTATTATTTTGTCCTGGTGAGTTGCTGAACATTCATTTTTTCACACACCGTCTAGCGGTGTATGCTCCTCACACACTACCGTGTACCGTCTGGTATCACAGACAAATAGAAGCTATCTGGATGTGACTCTGGAAGAAAAAGCCGAGGAGTTTGTCCGTTTTTCCAAATCTACACCTTAGAGTCGTGTCCGTTTTTCAAACAGTTTCGTATATCTGCTGTTTGATGCGGTCAAAACTAGACAGAGACAGCGTGTGTCAGTCCCTATACAATTACACGGAGCTTGACAATTTTACATATACACATCGTATAGAGCTGTCCAATTCTCCAACAGTATTGTATATCTGCCGTTCGCATTACAGTCACTTTTATACCTAGTCAGCGTGTGTGTGTGACACTCCGTAAATACCTATACGGAGATTGTTAGTTGCACAAAAATCGTATACAGCTGTACACTTCTGATACAGCTCCGCATATCTGCTTGTTGGATTCCGGTCCAATACATACTGTGAGAGCGTCTGTGACTAACATAATATAAACGTTGATTTAATTTGTTTAATACACCTTACACAGCTGGACGCTCCTCATACAGTACCATCTCTCTACTGGTATTTTTGGTACATTTTCCCAAACATGAGGAAGTATGGTGGAAGAGGCTGCGGACGTGGGCAGGGGGGTGCAGCTGGTACTGATGGTGGTGCATCGGCTGGTTCTGGCAAAAGCACAATAGCAGCTAAGGCAGGAGGTGTTGAGCCTGCGTCATCCTCTGGCCCAAGAAGGCCTGTAAGGTTGCCTTTTCTTGGAGTAGGAAAGCCGCTTTTAAAGCCAGAGCATCAGAAACAGGTTTTGGCGTACATTGCCGAAACAGCCACCAGCTCTATTGCCTCCTCTTCTGAACGGTCAAAACCTGCAAGCATGGAGTAGTTAGTGCAGGGTTCTGGTCATAAAAAACCCCTTTCCTTGTGTCCTTCACCTTCACCAAAAGTTAAGGATGCGGCAGCCCACACTTCAGATTACTCTATGGAGCTCTTTTCGCATACCATGCCTGGGTAATCCAGTCAAATCCTGAATTCCCCAGTCCAAGATGAATCTTACATGGAGTGCACTGATGCACAGCCACTGCTAGATGATTCTGCTGGTACATTTACCCACAGCACTAAATTGCCCTCGCAGTCTATTGAGCCAGAATCTGACCCTGATGAAACCCAGGTGCCCCTTCCCGCATGCTATACTACCTTACACGGTGACACAGAGGAAGGTAAAGAGGAAGGTGCAGATGACTTTGAAGAGGAGGTGATGGATGACCCAGTTCTGGACCCGGATTGGCATCCATTGGGGGAGAAGGGTGGCGCTGGCAATATTTCAGATAAGAAGAATCCGCAGCAGGCATTGACATCGCAGCAGCGGTTATCTAGCAGGCCCGTAGCTGTCCTAAAACGTGGACCAAAAACTAATAGTGTTGCAAGACAGCTTGACCAGACGGTCAACTTAGCACAGCGTGCAAGGCCAGAAAATGTTTACCATAGTAGGAGGAGTGCAGTGTGGCACTTCTTTGTCCAAAATCCTACTGATGAGGCAATGGTTACCTGTAAGAAGTGTGGAAAGACTTTTAGCCGAGGTAAACAACTCAGAAATTTGAATACCAGTTGCATGCTTACTGCTTAGACATTTAATCAACATGCACTTGCAAGCATGGACGGACTACAAAACCTCAAGTTGCACATGTGCACCTGCTCTGACTGAAGGTAGCCAACAACGCTCCATCGCTACCCCCACTGTAAGACCACCGCCACCATTAAGCACAACACCAGCACTAAATTTGGAGGTGTCATCGCAAGGCCAAAGCACTCAGGGAATCACAATAGTTTTGCCACACAACACTGAATCTAGGCCATCACCACCAATACCATCACCAACCCCCTCTCACTGTATCCGGTCCAACGCTACTTCCCCCATATGCAGTTCTCCAGTCCAGCTCACCCTACCAGACACTCTGAGCAGGACAAGAAAGTACTCATCCTCTCATCCGTGTACACTGTGTTTAACGCCTACATTGCCAAACTAATCTCATTAGGGATGATGCCCTACCCTTTGGTTGAAAGCAAAGCTTTCTGCAACCTCATGGCCTACGCTGTCCCGCGCTATGACCTACCCAGTCGGCACTTCGTTTCTCGAAAAGCCATCCCTGCCCTCCAGCGGCATGTGAAAGACCGCATTGTCCATGCACTAAAACAGTCAGTGAGTGGAAAGGTGCACCTCACAATAACAGATGCATGGACCAGTAGGCATGGCCAGGGCAGTTACGTGTCCATCACTGCGCACTGGGCTAATGTGGTGGATGCAGGCTCCACTGGGGACAGCGGCGGTGGAACAGTGCTGCCTAGCCCACGGTACAGGAAACAGTTGGCAGTAGGCTTTTGCTCCTCCTCATCTATCAGCGAAAGCTCGTCCACAGAGCGCAGTCGCACGAGCACTACATCTGCAGCTGGCAGTGTTGCACATGAGGTGTCCCACTATCGAACAGCTAGTGGTAAGCGTCAGCATGCTGTGCTAAAGATGATGTCTTTGGGCGACAACAGACACACCACGGAGGTACTGGCCGACTACTTGCAGCGACAAACTGAGTCAAGGCTGGGCAGTCTACATCTTGAGCCAGGCAAGGTAGTCAGTGATAACGGCAGTAATTTTGTGGCAGCCATAGCCCGTGCAAAACACACACATACCTTGCCTGGCTCCCACTTTGAACCTGGTGGTGCAGAGCTTCCTTAATAATTATCCAGAGTTAACATCCCTGCTCCATAAGGTGCGAAGACTGTGCTCGCACATCCATCACTCGGCGGTACACTCCAGTCGTATGCACAAGCTGCAGCGATTGCTCCACCTCCCCAAGCACCGCCTAATAATAGACGATGCAACAAGGTGGAACTCCACCCTGCACATGGTTGAGAGGTTGTGCGAACAGAGGCAGGCTGTAATGCATTTTTTGGAGGATACACGGGCAGGCAGTTTGAGGGAAGACATGGAATTATGCGTCTGCTCATGCAAAGTTTGACGCACATTAAGGATCTGGCATCTGCAGCATGGTAGGAGGAGGGAAGCCTTGATGACAGTCAGCCATTGTCTGGTCAGGGAACTGTCCTGGACAAGGTGGAGGAAGAAGAGGAAGAGGAGGAGGATAAGGATGAGGGGGATGATTATTTTGGGCAGGAGGATGTTTCTCAGGGGGCAAGAGAAAATGTTGGCATTCCAAGGTCAGGTACAGTGTTTGTGCATGACTGTTGGGATGTGGATTTGCCAGAAACTGCTCCTCCACCCACCATGAGCAGTGCATCATTGACACCTAGAACATTGGGCCACATGTGCGATTATGCCTTGTGAATCCTAAAAAGGGACCCCCGCATTGCCAAAATGATGAGGGATAACGACTACTGGCTGGCCAGCATCCTCGATCCACGCTACAAAGGCAAATTACACAACATCATGCCACAGGAGAACCTAGAGATAATATTGGCAAACAAAAAAGCAACTCTGGTAAACCATTTGTTTGAGGCTTTCCCAGCACACAGCAGCGGTGCTGGTTCTCCCACGAGCCGTAGTGGGCACAATGGAAGAGGTGTTCATGGTGCACACAGCAGAAGTGGCGTTGGAGACAGGGGTTTAATGACCATGTTGTGGAATGATTTCTCAAGTACCCCTCACACGACTGCTAATACTGCATCGATTAAAAGTGACAGGAGGCTGCAGTTGTCAACTATGGTTACAAACTAATTTTCCTCCCATATCGATGTTCTCCCTCACAGGTCATTCCCCTTTGACTATTGGGTCTCTAAACTGGACTCCTGGCCTGAATTGGCACAATATCCCTTACAGGAGCTCGATTGCCCTGCTGCTAGTGTGTTATCTGAAAGAGTCTTCAGTGCTGCTGGATCAATCCTGACAGAAAAAAGGACCCATCTGTTGACCCAAAATGTTGATGATCTAACCTTCATTAAAATGAACCATGCATGGGTTTCAAAGGATTTTGTCCCACCTTCCCCTGATGACACATAGGTTACCAGAAAAGTGCCTCGGTTTTTTCCTCCTCTTCCTCGAACTTGCCCAATTATGCCCTTTGCAGCAGCTGAATGTCCAGTGAACACATCAACATGTGCCAATTTTTAAACCTCCCTAACTGGGCTGCCCACCCCTTCCCCAATGGCTGGGGTCAAGACCTGGCGCACCTAGGCAAGTGCTGTTACTCTGAACAGGTGGATGGCCCCACTGATGGCCGACGGCAATGGCACAGGGCCCCTCATAGTACAATACAGTGTCTCTGATGGTGGGAGGGCCCACTCGCCATCAGACACACCAGCGTACTATGAGGGGCCCTGTGCCAGGACCGTCGACCACGATTATGCCCCCCCTGCTTGGCGATGGCCACAGCACTTGCAAGTTGCAATACTTACCTCTCCCTGCTCCACTGTTGTGTAGTCTGGGCAGTTAAATCCTTCACAGGAACGGCCACTAGAAATTTGATGTATTGATCAATGATGATTAAGATGTAGCTATGGCCTGTCCTGCTGGCCTCTACCTTCAGATGATCAATGGCTACCATTTGAAATGGACGTCAACTTACAGCGGATGCAGTAGTGGTTTATGATCACCTTTCACAGTTGTGATAGTCACAGACGTGTAACATTCCTGCCACCATTTTTCAATGTCTCCTCTCATGCCAATCCAATAGAATTGCCTACGGCCTGTGGCTTCTGTCTTTTGCACTCCAAAATGACCAGACACATCATGATAGGCAGTGAGGACCATGTCTACATCTCTCCCTGTGATCACAATTTGATGGAGACGAGTAACGGTGATGTGATCCACGCTACTGCGATAAAGCAATCCTTTCTTCACAAGGAGCCTTTTTTGCTTTCTCCACAGACACAGTAATTGAGGGTCTGCATCACATCTGCAACATCTACCGGGAGGTTTTCCCGTGATGAGTAATTCCAAAATTTCTGCTAACATTCGACTTTGCGGCTATACTTGTATCCATGTAGTTTCCAGTAGCGGAGATTCTGGACTGGCTTACTGAAATTGAAATATATACGAAGATTTAAAAGTACCACAACACTGTATACTGGTGTACGCTACGAATACCTTTCCCTTTTTCTACTTTTTAATTCTGGTGCAATACATAGTGAGCCTGTGAGCGTCTGTGTCTGACTCCGGAAGTATAGACGGAAATTTAACCCTAGACTGGACACACCTGGTATGTGCTGATACAGTACCTTGTTTCAAAAATTTGTACTAAGGTATTATCTGTAGGATTACCAACTGTGGGGGGTGACTCTCTTCTTGCCTCAGACAAACACGAGACTGAGACAGAGTTTGTATTGAACAGGTCCATTTTTAGTGCCCATCCTTCTGTCCACAACAGCAATTCACCACAGCCGTTTCACATTTCTCTGTACACAGGCCCGGTACCTTCATTCCCTTTGTAACTATAATCGGGTCAAACTCTGTGGCTCTTCCACTGTGACTGGCCTAGGCCCAACCACCACAGCGTTGCACCAGTCTGAGCACACTGTCCGTATGATAGCCCCAGGCCGTCTTCGTCTGTAGCTACTGTCCTCTGGGCCACCCCCCCGTGACCGCCTCAACTGTCAGTCCTCTCTGGAGCCTTTCCACTGTCTTTTTCCTCAGCAGAACTTCCTCTTTACTGTGCTCCCTTCGCTGACTGACTCTTCCAGAACCTTCCCTCAGCCTTTTATACTTCCAGTTCTGGTAACTCCGCCCACCATCACCTAACAGTTTCTCTGACAAATGGCAGTCATTCAGTCCCACTCCTACACTCTCCACTGCCCTCCAATGGGAAAGCTAAAACACTGCACCCTTTCACTTTATCTTAGCGGTTTCACACCTACACTGCGCTACACCTCTACTTCTCACTACAGGCTGGTTTGTCTGTCAGTCCACCTTCCCTACATCATCCATAGTGAGTGAGCGTGTGTGGGTTACACCTTCTATATATACGGTGAATCGGAGAAACAAATTTTTACACTATGCTCGATACAGCTTGGATCTTGTTATACAGTACCTTTGTTTGACATTTAGCATTACGGTCAAATCCATACTGTGTAAGCATCTGAGAGTGACTACGGGACTATTTATACTGAGATTTCAATTGTACCCTAAAAAATATATACTTGCTATCTTGTTATCCAGGACCTTTTTTACAACATTTTTAATTATGGTCAAAATCAAACTGAGTGAGCATCTGATGGTGACTATGGAAATATATACCGATATTTTCAATTTGGCCAACACTGTATACAGCAGAACGCTTCTGATACAGCAACCTTTTTAGCTATTTAGATTCTGGTGTAATCCATAATGAGACTGTAAACGTCTGTCTGTTACTCCGGCAATATATTTGGAACTTTAAGATTACCCCAACACTGTATACAGCTGTACACTTGTGTTACATAACCCATTTACAGCTTTTCATATTCTTGTGTAATCCATACTGGGCCTGAGAGCGTTTGTGTCTGCCTCCTGAAATGTATACAGAGAATCAGAATGTTTACACTATACTATATATACCTTGTATCTGGTGATACTGTACCCTTTTTCAACTTGTTATTTTATTGGGTAATCCATACTGAGCCTGTGAGCATCTGTGTATGCCTCATGATATATATACGGAGATTTACTGTTATCCATAGATTGTATAGAGCTGTACGCTTCTGATACAGTACCATATATCTGCTGGTATTTTGGGTCCATTTTCCAAAACATGAGGAAGTATGGTGGAAGAGGACGTGGATGTGGGTGTGGAGGGCCCCCTGGTACTGATAGTGGTGGTGGTGCATCTGCTGGTAGTGCCAAAAACACAATAGCAGCTAAGGCAGGAGGTGTTGAGCCAGCGTCATGGTGTAGCTCTGGAAGGCCTGTAAGGCTCCCTTTTCTGGGAGAAGGTAGACTGCTTTTAATGCCTGAGTATCAGCAACTGTTTGTGGCTTACATTGCTGAAACAGCCCCCAGCTCTATCGCCTTCTCTTCTGAAGTTGTAAAAAATGCAAGCACTGAGTCGTAACTGCAGGCTTCTGGTCAGGAGCAACCCCTTTCCTTGTGTCCTTCACCCACACCAAAAGTGAAGGATCATAGAATCATAGAATCGTAGAGTTGGAAGGGACCTCCTGGGCCATCTGGTCCAACCCCCTGCTCCAAGCAGGATTCGCTAAATCATCCCAGTCAGATGTCTGTCCAGACTCTGTTTGAAGACTTCCATTGAAGGAGAACTCACCACTTCTCGTGGAAGCACACACCTCAGATTACTCTATGGAGCTCTTTTCACGTACCATGCCTGGGTTAATTAAAAATAGGGCCCATCATGTACTGGAGCAATGTATATGGGGCAGATCAGACACTGGATCAGCATCTAAGTGGCCCATTATACACTGGAGCATTACAAATGGTGCCCTTTATATATGGAGCATTATTAGAGCCCATCATTCACTGGAGCATCATCCATGAGGCCCATCATGTACTGGAGCATTGCAAATGGGGCAGATCAGAAACTGGAGCAGCATCTAAGGGGCCCATTATACACTGGAGCATTACAAATGGGGCCCTTTATATATGGAGCATTATTAGAGCCCATCATACACTGGAGAATCATCCATGAGGCCCATCATGTACTGGAGCAATGTAAATGGGGTGGATCAGACACTGGAGCAGCATCTAAGGGGCACATTATACACTGGAGCATTACAAATGTTGCCCATTATATATGGAGCATTATTAGGGCCAATGATACACTGTAGCATCATCCATGAGGCCCATCATGTACTGGAGCATTGTAAATGGGGCAGATCAGAAACTGGAGCAGCATCTAAGGGGCACATTATACACTGGAGCATTACAAATGGGTACATTATATATGGAGCATTATTAGGGCCCATAATACACTGGAGCATCATCCATGAGGCCCATCATCTACTGGAGCATTGTAAATGGGACAGATCAGACACTGGAGCAGCATCTAAGGGGCACATTATACACTGGAGCATTACAAATGGGGCCCATTACATATGGAGCATTATTGGAGCCCATCATACACTGGAGCATCATCCATGAGGCCCATCATGTACTGGAGCAATGTAAATGGGGCAGATCAGACACTAGAGCAGCATCTAAGGGGCACATTATACACTGGAGCATTACAAATGGGGCCCATTATATATGGAGCATTATGTGGAGCTCATCATATACTGTATGGAACATTATATGTGACTAATTATTTGGTATGGAGAAATATATGGGGCTCATTATTCTGTATGGTGCACAATGTGGTGGCCATAACACTGTATGGAGTAATATACTGTCCTGTTTTTGAGCTATTGTACAATTTAAAATAGATCAGTCATGTCATGTAAGCAGTGAAGTATGTGTCATTGTACTATACCTATATTTCTGTGGCGTATCGGAGCATCATGAGTTGTGGTATGTGTTAAAGGGGCGCACTGACACTCTTTGGCCCAGGGCACACGAAAACCTGGAACCAGCCCAACCTCCCCACAACTTTAGCCAAATAACTCCCAGTTTTCAATGCATAGCTATTATTAGGAAGTAAATTAAAGTTGACAAGCTTCAGTTATAAGAATTGATGTTTTTGGCATTGAAATGGGCACTGTAAGTGTGTGTACTGTCTTCCGCTCCCTGCCGACTTTGCATCTCCATTGACTTGCATTGGGTTTCGTGTTTCAGTCGACCTCCAACTTTTCCCTATAGTCGGCCGATTTCGTTCAAACCGACTTTTGCGAAAGTCAGGTTTCATGAAACCCGACTCGACCCGAAAAAAGGCAAAGTCGCTCATCTCTAATGACGACTACTGGCTGGCCAGCATCCTCGATCCATGCTAGAAAGGCAAATTATACAACATCATGCCACAGGAGAACCTAGAGATAATATTGGATACCAAACAAGCAACTCTGGTAAACCATTTGTTTGAGGCTTTTCCAGCACACAGCAGCGGTGCTGGTTCTCCCACGAGCCATAGTGGGCACAATGGAAGAGGTGTTCGTGGTGCACACAGCCGAAGTGGCGTTGGAGACAGGGGTTTAATGACCATGTTGTGGAATGATTTCTATAGTACCGCTCACACGACTGCTAATACTGCATCGACTACAGGTGACAGGAGACAGCAGTTGTCAACTATGGTTACAAACTACTTCTCCTCCCGTATCGATGTTCTCCCTCACAGGTCATTCCCCTTTGACTATTGGACACACACTATGCCTTACAGGAGCTCACTTGCCCTGCTGCTAGTGTGTTATCTGAAAGTCTTCAGTGCTGCTGGATCCATCCTGACAGAAAAAAGGACCCATCTGTCGACCCAAAATGTTGATGATCTAACCTTCATTAAAATGAACCATGCATGGGTTTCAAAGGATTTTGTCCCACCTTCCCCTGATGACACATAGGTTGCCAGAAAACTGCCTCACTTTTGTCCTCCTCTTCCTCGGACTTGCCCAATTCCACCATTTGCAGCAGCTAAATGTCCAGCCTACACATCAGCATATGCCATTTTTTAAACCTCCCTAACTGGGCTGCCCACCCCCCCAAAGGCTGGGGTCTACACCTGGCGCACCCGGGCAAGTGCCATTGCTCTGAACAGGTGGATGGGCCCACTGATGGCCGACGGAACTGGCACAGGGCCCCTTATAGTACAATAAAGTGTCTCTGATGGTGGGGGGCCTACTCGCCGTCAGACACGCCAGCGTACTATGAGGGGCCCTGTGCCAGTACCGTCGCCCACGAGTGTGCCCCCCCGCTTGGTCATGGCCACAGCACTTGCAAGTTGCAATACTTACCTCTCCCTGCTCCACCGCTGTGTAGTCTGGGCAGTTAAATCCTTCACAGGGACGGCCACTAGAAATTTGGTGTATTTATCGATGATGGTTAAGATGTAGCTATGGCCTGTCCTGCTGGCCTCTACCTTCAGATGATCAATGGCTAGCATTTTACCATTTGAAATGGACGTCAACTTACAAGTGAATGCAGTGGTGCTTTATGATCACTTTTCACAGTTGTGATAGTCACAGACGTGTGACATTCCTGCCACCAGTTTTTCAATGTCTCCTCTCATGCCAATCTAATAGAACCACCTACGGCCTGTGGCTTGTCTTTTGCACTCCAAAATGACCAGACACATCATGATAAGCAGTGAGGACCATGTCTACATCTCTCCCTGTGATCACAATTTGATGGAGATGAGTAATGGTGATGTGATCCACTCTACTGCGATAAAGCAATCCTTTCTTCACAAAGAACCATTTTCGCTGTCTCCACAGACACAGTAATTGAGGGTCTGCATCGCCTCTACAACATCTACCGGGAGGTTTTCCCACGATGAGTAATTCCCAAATTTCTGCTAACTCTCGACTTTCCATCAATGGGCCCATCATACACCGGAGCATCATCCATGAGGCCCATCATATACTGGAGCATTCCAAATGGTGTACATCAGACACTGAAGCAGCATTTACGGGGCCCATTATGCACTGGAGCATTATAAATGGAGCCCAT
This sequence comes from Dendrobates tinctorius, assembly GCF_039654945.1. Classification (NCBI taxonomy): domain Eukaryota; kingdom Metazoa; phylum Chordata; class Amphibia; order Anura; family Dendrobatidae; genus Dendrobates; species Dendrobates tinctorius. Next base: position 43,243,570 of record NW_027361704.1, on the reverse strand, counting down.
TATATATGGAGCATTATTTGGGCCCATCATACACTGGAGCATCATCCATGAGGCCTATCATATACTGGAGCATTCTAAATGGGGCAGATCAGACACTGGAGCAGCATCTATGGGGCACATTATACACTGGAGCATTAGAAATGGGGCCCATTATATATGGATCATTATTTGGGCCCATCATACACTGGAGCATCATCCATGAGGCCCATCATATACTAAAGCATTCTAAATGGGGCTGATCAGACACTGGAGCTGCATCTATGGGGCACATTATACACTGGAGCATTAGAAATGGGGCCCATTATATATGGAGCATTATTTGGGCCCATCATACACTGGAGAATCATCCATGAGGCCCATCATATACTGGAGCATTCCAAATGGGGGACATCAGACACTAGAGCAGCATTTACAGGACTCATTATACACTGGAGCATTAGAAATGGGTCCCATTATATATGGAGCATTATTTGGGCCCATCATACACTGGAGCATCATCCATGGGACCCATCATATACTGGAGCATTCTAAATGGGGAAGATCAGACACTGGAGCAGCATCTATGGGGTACATTATAAACTGGAGCATTAGAAATGGGGCCCATTATATATGGAGCATTATTTGTGCCCATAACACACTGGAGCATCGTCCATAGGGACCATCATATACTGTAGCATTATGTAGAGCTCATCATATACTGTATGGAACATTATATGGGACCAATTATTCTGTATGGAGAAATATATGGGACTCATTATTCTGTATGGCGCACAATGTGGTGGCCATAATACTGTATGGAGTAATATACTGTCCTTTTTTGAGCTATTGTACAATTTAAAATAGATCAGTCATGTCATGTAAGCAGGGAAGTATTTGTCATTGTACTATACCTATATTTCTGTGCCGTATCGGAGCATCATGAGTTGTTTTATATGTTAAAGAGCCGCACTGACACTCTTTGGCCAGGGCACACGAAAACCTGGAGCCAGCCCTACCCCCCCAGAACTTTAGCCAAATAACCCCCAGTTTTCAATGTGTAACTATTATTATGAAGTAAATTAAGGTTGACAAGCTTCAGTAATAAGAATTGATGTTTTTTGCATTGAAATGGGCACTGTAGGTGTGTTTACTGTCCTCCACTCCCTGCCGACTTTGCTTCCCCATTGACTTGCATTGGGTTTCGTGTATCAGTCGGCCTCCGACTTTTCCCTATAGTCGGCTGATTTTGTTCGACCCGACTTTTGCGAAAGTCGGGTTTCATGAAACCCGACTCGACCCTAAAAACGGCAAAGTCGCTCATCTCTACTTAAAAGTATTGTGGAGAAATGGGGAACAAGCGTGAGTTCCTACTGGAAATGCAATGTAGGATCACGTAAGTATGTAGGAAAATAAATGTAAAAAAAAAAAGAAATATATATGTAAGCAAAAATACCTGTAATGGAAAACTTGTAGGTGAGCTGTCTGGCTCCCTAGTATCGTATATTAATTCAGAATAGTTGTAGGAAGAACCTTGTGAGGCCACAAATAAGATAGTCAATATTAGAACCCCAAAATTAGGAGGTGGCTGGTCCGTGAGAGTGAAAAGTGGTACATGAGCATACCTGTTACGTTGAAAAGGAGGCTTTTTACCAGTTTCTCTGTTGGAATTTCATGTAGATAAATGAATACAGTGAATATAAAGTGAAATATACAGTTGTGGCCAAAAGTAATGACATCCCTGCAATTCTGTCAGATAATACTCAGTTTCTTCCTGAAAATGATTGCAAACGCAAATTCTTTGGTATTATTATGTTCATTTAATTTGTCTTAAATGAAAAAACACAAAAAGAATTGTCCTAAAGCCAAATTGGATATAATTCCACACCAAACATAAAAAAGAGGGTGGACAAAAGTATTGGCACTGTTCGAAAAATCATGCGATGCTTCTCTAATTTGTGTAATTAACAGCACCTGTAACTTACCTGTGGAACCTAACAGGTGTTGGCAATAACTAAATCACACTTGCAGCCAGTTGACATGGATTAAAGTTGACTCAACTTCTGTCCTGTGTCCTTGTGTGTACCATATTGAGCATGGAGAAAAGAAAGAAGACCAAAGAACTGTCTGAGGACTTGAGAAACTAAATTGTGAGGAAGCATGAGCAATCTCAAGGCTACAAGTCCATCTCCAAAGACCAGAATGTTCCTGTGTCTACCGTGTGCAGTGTCATCAAGAAGTTTAAAGCCCATGGCACTGTGGCTAACCACCCTAGATGTGGACGGAAAAGAAAAATTGACAAGAGATTTCAACGCAAGATTGTGCGGATGTTGGATAAAGAAACTCGACTAACATCCAAACAAGTTCAAGCTGCCCGTCAGTCCGAGAGCACAACAGTGTCAACACGTACTATCCGTCGGTGTCGCGACTAGCGACTGCGTTTGCGGCCGAGCCGGCGCCTCCATGTCAACCGACCACGCCAACATGGGGCGAGCATCCCAGGTGGGAACGGAATGTGGACCCACTGGACCACAGGGGGGGACCCTGGCATACCCAGACTAGGGAAGAGTAGTGACCAGGGTCTGTGGCAGCTGAGCATGTGGACGAGGAGGCAGAACGACACCCCACAACTTCAGGTATAGACAAAGTTTACTTGAACAAGACATGGTACAGAAACGAAACAGTTATGCAAGGCTCCCGGTTCCGCACATCAGGGAATGGTACACGTCTCAGAATAACAGACGAAGGCAGGAGGACATCACGGGTTGATGCAGTCCAGGGTTGTCTGGCACGGACATACTAGGGCGGCCTCATCCTCAGGCCTCAGGCGTAGCACAGGCTCAGCAGGAGAGCATCAGACACCGACCTCAGACTGACTTCAGACAATGGCAGGGGTCATCACGGGTTGATGCAGTCCAGGGTCGTCTGGCATGGGCTTATCAGGATGGCCCATCTCTCAGGCCTCAGGCATAGCACTGGCTCAGCAGGAGAACATCAGACACATACCCAGGACCGACGTCAGACGATGGCAGGAGTCATCACGGGTTGATGCAGGCCAGGATCCTCTGGCACGGGCATACTAGGACGGCCTCTCGCTCAGGCCTCAGGCATAGCACAGGCTCAGCAGGAGAACATCAAACACCGATCCCAGAAGGACGTCATCACTGGGTAGACCTCAGGGAATTGGCGGAACATCGGGACACGGGCAGAACATCAGGAACACGGACTTCAGGACACCAGGAACACGGACATCAGGACACCAGGAACACGGACATCAGGACACCAGGAACATGGACATCAGGACACCAGGAACACGGACATCAGGACACCAGGGACACGGACATCAGGACACCAGGAACACGGACTGGACATCAGGACACAGGCAAGGCATCAGGACTCGGATCTTAGATAGAGCATCAGCACACTGGCATCGGACTCCGGACATCTGGCAGCGACCGACAGGATCCAGACATCAGGCTGTGGACATCAGCTCCGGACATCAGGCTGCAGTCATCAGGCTCCGGACCACTGGCAGCGATCGGCAGGCTCCGGACATCGGGCAGAGAAGCATAGGATCCGGACATCTGGCAGAGGACATCAGGCACAGCACATCTGGAAGGGGTCGTCAGACACTGGACATCAGGCCGTGGTCATCAGGCTCCGGACGAGAGGCCACGGTCATCAGGCTCCGGTCATCTGGCAGCAACCTAGAAAGGAACCCCAGCGGTCTGGTGCAAACCCTGCTGGGTTGGACTGGAACCGGCAGGGAATTGCACCGAATCCCCAGCTGAGCACAGAGTGGCAGAAACTCAGCGGACACACCGGACTCCTACTTCCAAGATGAACCCAGGTTAAATCACAGCAAGTCAGGTAGCAAAGAGTCACAGTCACTGGGCACAGGGTTCAAGACACGGAGGGACCTCAGGAACAAATCCCCAGAGGACACAGTTCAGACAGGGTCAGGTAGAGGAGCAGGTCCAGGATTCAAGGAACAAGACACAACATAGACAGGCCTGGATATGCAGCCTCCGGGAAGGGCAATCTGGGTATTACTGCCCCCATAGCAGGCGAAGAAACAAGACACAATTCAGACAGTCAGGTGCAGGGATAGATCCAGGATCAAGGATTCAGGAAACAAGACAACATGGACGGGCCTGGATATGCAGCCTCCAGGAAGGGCGGTCTGGGTATTTCTGCCCCCAGAGCAGGCAGACAAACAAGACACAATTCAAACAGGGTCAGGTGCAGGAACAGATCCAGGATCAGGGATTCAGGAAACAAGACACAACATGGACAGGCCTGGATATGCAGCCTCCAGGAAGGGCAGTCTGGGTATTTCTACCCCCAGAGCAGGCAGACAAACAAGACACAGTTCACACAGGGACGAAGAGCCACAGCTCCCCTAGAACTGATCAGAATCAGAGCAGGAGCTGAACACACACTCACATGGCTAGGTTCAGGAACTCAATGCGAAGCTCTGGCGATGCCCCAAAGGGGAGGGAACTTTATATAGCAGCTGCCTCACAGTGATAGGCTGGAGCAGCAATTGTAGCACACACCCATTCCTCATAAAAGCAGGGGAGGTGTGGCCGTGCGCACCCTAAGCAAGGCCAAACAAATCAGCATTGCAGAGGACACCTGTCGAGAGCTGCAAGCCTGAACAAACGTGGTAAGCCATACACAATGTAGAGGACCTATTAACCCACGGATAGCTTTCCACAGCAGCAGCCAGGGACCGCACCAGCGGGTGGTCTTGCAAAGCAGCGGAGCCACGCACGCATGTATGGCTATGCAGCGGGGCAGGGACCTGAGCAGCATCCATAACGGTAACAGGCAACAGTATCCCCGCTAGTTAGGAGGAGAGGAGCAAAGGGTTAATGCAGACATGCAGAGTAACGCCGGGGAAGCAAAGTACAAACACACCGGCGTTACAGTATCCCCCTCCTCAGGCCCCCTCTTCTGAAGCCCCAAGTGAAAAAAATTCCCCAGAAAATTCACTTGGGTTTGGCGGTAGGTCCCACAGTTCACAATATGGCAGCGGAGTCCATAGCTCAAAAAATCCAAACCGCTGACCAAACGCAGGATTGATGAAACTAGTCCACTTACCACATGGGGTCCGAGCAGTCCAATTTGCTCACCAGGCGGGGCTCCGAGAAACGTTCTGCAGTCCACACCTGCTCAGCGGAGTCCAAGGCCAGAGCTTACTGTCGCGACTAGCGACCGCATTCGCGGCCGAGCCGGCGCCTCCACGTCGACCGACCACGCCAACGTGCGGCGAGCATCTCAGGTGGGAACGGAATGTGGACCCACTGGACCACAGGGGGGGACCCTGGCATACCCAGACTAGGGAAGAGTAGTGACCAGGGTCTGTGGCAGCTGAGCATGTGGACGAGGAGGCAGAACGACACCCCACAACTTCAGGTATAGACAAAGTTTACTTGAACAAGACATGGTACAGAAACGAAACAGTTATGCAAGTCTCCCGGTTCCACACATCAGGGAATGGTACACGTCTCAGGATAACAGACGAAGGCAGGAGGACATCACGGGTTGATGAAGTCCAGGGTTGTCTGGCACGGGCATACTAGGGCGGCCTCATCCTCAGGCCTCAGGCGTAGCACATGCTCAGCAGGAGAGCATCAGACACCGACCTCAGACTGACTTCAGACGATGGCAGGGGTCATCACGGGTTGATGCAGTCCAGGGTTGTCTGGCATGGGCATATCAGGATGGCCTATCTCTCAGGCCTCAGGCATAGCACTGGCTCAGCAGGAGAACATCAGACACATACCCAGGACCGACGTCAGACGATGGCAGGAGTCATCACGGGTTGATGCAGTCCAGGATCCTCTGGCACGGGCATACTAGGACGGCCTCTCTCTCAGGCCTCAGGCGTAGCACAGGCTCAGCAGGAGAACATCAAACACCGATCCCAGAAGGACGTCATCACTGGGTAGACCTCAGGGAATTGGCGGAACATTGGGACACGGGCAGAACATCAGGAACACGGACTTCAGGACACCAGGAACACGGACATCAGGACACCAGGAACACGGACATCAGGACACCAGGAACACGGACATCAGGACACCAGGAACACGGACATCAGGACACCAGGAACACGGACATCAGGACACCAGGAACACGGACATCAGGACACCAGGAACACGGACTGGACATCAGGACACAGGCAAGGCATCAGGACTCGGATCTTAGATAGAGCATCAGCACACTGGCATCGGACTCCGGACATCTGGCAGCGACCGACAGGATCCGGACATCAGGCTGCGGACATCAGCTCCGGACATCAGGCCACAGTCATCAGGCTCCGGACCACTGGCAGCGATCGGCAGGCTCCGGACATCGGGCAGAGAAGCATAGGATCCGGACATCTGGCAGAGGACATCAGGCACAGCACATCTGGAAGGGGTCGTCAGACACTGGACATCAGGCCGTGGTCATCAGGCTCCGGACGAGAGGCCACGGTCATCAGTCTCCGGTCATCTGGCAGCAACCTAGAAAGGAACCCCAGTGGTCTGGTGCAAACCCTGCTGGGTTGGACTGGAACCGGCAGGGAATTGCACCGAATCCCCAGCTGAGCACAGAGTGGCAGAAACTCAGCGGACACACCGGACTCCTACTTCCAAGATGAACCCAGGTTAAATCACAGCAAGTCAGGTAGCAAAGAGTCACAGTCACTGGGCACAGGGTTCAAGACACGGAGGGACCTCAGGAACATCCCACAGAGGACACAGTTCAGACAGGGTCAGGTAGAGGAGCAGGTCCAGGATTCAAGGAACAAGACACAACATAGACAGGCCTGGATATGCAGCCTCCGGGAAGGGCAATCTGGGTATTACTGCCCCCATAGCAGGCGAAGAAACAAGACACAATTCAGACAGTCAGGTGCAGGGATAGATCCAGGATCAAGGATTCAGGAAACAAGACAACATGGACGGGCCTGGATATGCAGCCTCCAGGAAGGGCGGTCTGGGTATTTCTGCCCCCAGAGCAGGCAGACAAACAAGACACAATTCAAACAGGGTCAGGTTCAGGAACAGATCCAGGATCAGGTATTCAGGAAACAAGACACAACATGGACGGGCCTGGATATGCAGCCTCCAGGAAGGGCGGTCTGGGTATTTCTGCCCCCCAGAGCAGGCAGACAAACAAGACACAGTTCACACAGGGATGAAGAGCCACAGCTCCCCTAGAACTGATCAGAATCAGAGCAGGAGCTGAACACACACTCACATGGCTAGGTTCAGGAACTCAATGCGAAGCTCTGGCGATGCCCCAAAGGGGGAGGGAACTTTATATAGCAGCTGCCTCACAGTGATAGGCTGGAGCAGCAATTGTAGCACACACCCATTCCTCATAAAAGCAGGGGAGGTGTGGCCGTGCGCACCCTAAGCAAGGCCAAACAAATCAGCATTGCAGAGGACACCTGTCGAGAGCTGCAAGCCTGAACAAACGTGGTAAGCCATACACAATGTAGATGACCTATTAACCCACGGATAGCTTTCCACAGCAGCAGCAAGGGACCGCACCAGCGGGTGGTCTTGCAAAGCAGCAGAGCCACGCACGCATGTACGGCTACGCAGCGGGGCAGGGACCTGAGCAGCATCCATAACGGTAACAGGCAACAGTATCCCCGCTAGTTAGGAGGAGAGGAGCAAAGAGTTAATGCAGACATGCAGAGTAACGCCGGGGAAGCAAAGTACAAACACACCGGAGTTACAGTCGGTGTCTGAATGAAAAGGGACTGTATGGTAGGAGACCCAGGAATACCCCACTTCTTACCCCGATACATAAAAAGCCAAGCTGGAGTTTGCCAAAACTTACCTAAAAAAGCCTAAAACATTTTGGAAGAATGTTCTCTGGTCAGATGAGACAAAAGTAGAGCTTTTTGGGCAAAGGCATCAACATAGAGTTTACAGGAGAAAAAAGAGGCATTCAAAGAAAAGAACACGGTCCCTACAGTCAAACATGGTGGAGGTTCCCTGATGTTTTGGGGTTGCTTTGCTGCCTCTGGCACTGGACTGCTTGACCGTGTGCATGGCATTATGAAGTCTGAAGACTACCAACAAATTTTGCAGCATAATGTAGGGCCCAGTGTAAGAAAGCTGGGTCTCCCTCAGAGGTCATGGGTCTTCCAGCAGGACAATGACCCAAAACACACTTCAAAAAGCACTAGAAAATGGTATGAGAGAAAGCACTGGAGACTTCTAAGGTGGCCAGCAATGAGTCCAGACCTGAATCCCATAGAACACCTGTGGAGAGATCTAAAAATGGCAGTTTGGAGAAGGCACCCTTCAAATATCAGGGACCTGGAGCAGTTTGCCAAAGAAGAATGGTCTAAAATTCCAGCAGAGCATTGTAAGAAACTCATTGATGGTTACCGGAAGCGGTTGGTCGCAGTTATTTTGGCTAAAGGTTGTGCAACCAAGTATTAGGCTGAGGGTGCCAATACTTTTGTCTGGCCCATTTTTGGAGTTTTGTGTGAAATGATCAATGTTTTGCTTTTTGCTTCATTCTCTTTTGTTTTCTCATTTAAGACAAATTAAATGAAGATAATAATACCAAAGAATTTGTGTTTGCAATCATTTTCAGGAAGAAACTGAGTATTATCTCACAGAATTGCAGGGGTGTCAATACTTTTGGCCACAACTGTACATATAAAGAGAGTTATGTAAAACAGGGAGCGCATTTACCTGTAGTTATATTAGTTGCCGTGTGGTAGTATAGCAGGTCCTTATGAGGTTAAAAACAAAGGTACCAAAAAATGACTAATGATGCATGTGTCTCGAGTGACTGGACAGGAAGTGATGATAGCCTGCATTCCAAAGACAGGAAGATGCTATTGTTTGTGTTCCAGAGGCAGGAAGTAGTCCTGTGAGAGCTCCAGAAGCCAATTAATGCATACTGCAGCGTTCCACAAGTAGCAGGGGAACAAATATAGGACTTATTTGTAACAAACTTAGCCTGGATGTAACAAATAACAATGCCTATTGTATTTTATAGGGTAGATCATGGATGTCAGTAATAAATAAAGTTATTTAATGATGGAGTATCATGGGGTTCTGAGAATATGCATTCTACATGACCTTGATATAAATGATGCAGACCATATAAGGTGGTTATATGGAAAGTGAAAGTGGGAGTGAAAAAAATGAAAGAAATGAAAAAAAGGATAAAATTAAATAAAAATTAAGTTAAAAATAAAAAAGGGGAAATTAACCCTATAGGGTAATGAATTGTTGGTACCCATTTTGAAAAGAGTTGCAGTCGAGCAGGGTAGTGGTAAGAGGTCCAGATGGATGGAAATGTGAAGTTAGCCAGGAACAATCAATACAAACGACTCTGCAATAAAGGAAAATAATGTTACTATATAACACAAGACCAGTCAATTGAACATGGATAAATACAGCTTATTACAACCTATTATAAAGGACGAAGCTGTCCACGTAATTGTTCATTAAATAAAGGTCACATGACCAAATGGAAACAACAAAAGTGCAATTATCATATCCCTACATGATATATAATATGTCATAGTCCCTGTTTAAGCCCATAGGGGTTAAAGTCTGTAACTCATGAATCCAGAAGGATTCCCATCTCTTTAATATTTTAATTCGGTCACCCCCACGTCTAGGTGCTGGGACATGATCAATGACTTGGAATTTTAATTGGTACACATTATGTCCAAATTCATGAAAATGATGGGGCAAAGGAAGAAGCAAATTTTTGCACCTAATTGTGGACTTGTGTTTGCTTATCCTGTCCTTAATGGCCTGGGTAGTTTCGCCTACATAGAGAAGTCCGCAGGGGCACTTGATCAAATAGATTACATAGCTAGTGTCACAAGTAGCAAAATCCTTAATTGGATACTTTTTACCCGAATGTGGATGGACGAATGAGCCGCCTTTCTGAACATTGTTACATTGATGGCATTGAAGACAGGGGTAAGTACCTATCTTAGGAGTATGTAGAAATCTCTGCGTAGTGGTCTTTTTGACCGGACCAATGTCAGCCTTAATGAGTGAATCCTTTATATTATTTGGTCTTTTGAAACAGGGAAGAAATGACTTATGGAATTCTGGAATGTCCGGGTGAGCAGAAGATAATAAACCCCAATATTTCCTTATAGTTTTGTGTAGAACATTGACATACGGATGGTAAGTGTGAACGAAAGGTACCCGTTCCTTCACTTGTGATCGTTGTGTAGCTTCTGCGTTTAATGCGCCTGTCAAAATTGTATGTGGATAGCCACATTCCCTAAATTTTGATTTCATCTGTTGGATCCGCAGTTCACATTTGTCTGAGTCAGAAACTATTCTTTGTACTCTTTTGAACTGTGATTTGGGAATAGCTTTCTTGACGGCTGGTGGGTGTAGACTAGTGAAATGCAGAAGGCTGTTGCGACCTGTAGCTTTGGTGAATAGGTCAGTGCTTAATATACCTCTGTCGTCTTTTATGACCATGGTATCTAAGAAACTGACTTGTTGTTCGCTACTGGTTATGGTGAAGGAAAGACCTGTCCAGGCCCTGTTAAGGAATTCAAAAAAGGATATTAGGGTCTCTGGGGGGACCCGTACAAATGCAGAATACATCATCGATGTATCGTTTCCATATGGAACAATGTGCGTGGAAAAGTGGGTTGGTGTAGACTATTTCTTCTTCAAAGATAGCCATATAGCTATTGGCGTAAGGAGGCGCCATATTAGATCCCATTGCTGTACCTCTGGTTTGAAGATAAAAATTATCTTTGAACATAAAGTAATTCCTTGCTAAGACCACTCTAAGTAATTGCAGAACCAAATCCACAATGTCGACATGTGTGTAGATCTGGGTCTGTAAATCTTGTACGCAACATATACCTCTGTCATTCGGAATGGAGGTATATAGGTCCTTTACAACAAAGGAGGCCAGTATAGCTCCTTCAGGTAGAGGGCCTAATTCTCTGATTTTACTGAGAAAGTTGCCTGTATCTAAAAGGAACGAAGGTGTATTCTTGATCAAAGGTGTAAAAATTGTTTCAATAAAAATAGATAACGGGGACAAAATTGAGTCCGTAGATACCACTATTGGACGACCCGGGGGGTTCTCCAAATTTTTGTGGACTTTTGGTAAAATGTAAAAGACAAGAGTAATAGGATTAGATTTTTTTAAAAACTCAGCCATCTTGGTTTCAATGATTTTGCGGTGGAGGAAGTCAGTTAGAATACTCTGTATCAGGTCTCTGGTGGCTGGAAGAGGGTCTCTCTCTAATTTAGTATAGACCGCCTTATCGGCGGGTTTGATAATTATATTCCTGTCTGATTGTAGAGATTGTAGAGCCTGAAAGTCAGTTGAGTCCAGATTGGATGGACAGTGGAGTTTGTGATTATTAATATCCTCTCAGTTTGTTGAATGATTTATTCACAAAATCAATAAAGGTCTCTAATGCGTGTCACCCACGTGGGGGAATACATGAGCTTTTTGTGCAAAGACCTAAACTAGCTGTAGATATAAGACACTGGTCAATATGAGGAGATGGATACCTCAGTTCTACTGTACTATTTTTTGAGACATAGACTTTTAGTCTTAAGGAGTGGTAGAACCATTGTAACTCCATGTCCATCTTAAATGTATCCAAATTATATGGCGGACAAAATGACAGGCCCTTCTGTAACAAACAATGTTCAGCTATACTTAAGGCTCTAGAAGAAATATTTTTGACAAGTGGGCTTATACCTGAGACCAAGTGACTCTGTTCAGGTCAGGATCTCTTCTTTCCCCACCCCCTGCATATCCTCTTCCTTTTGGTCTTCTTCGTTGCTCTAAAAAATGGCCCTGACAGGTATATGGATCCCGATGTTCAGTCTCAGAGCCTGAAGTTGATGGTTCAGTAGAAGATCTGAAATCAGACCGCAAAGGGGTTTCCTTACCTCCGCACATATAACTGTTACAATGATGGGTTTGTTTTGAGTCTTCATCCTTCTACTTTTTGGGCAATGTGCAATTTTTAGATTAGATCTTGTTTGCTCTCTGCCTCAACAATTTTGAATGTTATTTTTCTAATGTGGTGAGTCTTGCTGGTATTTGCCATTGTGCAATTATTGCAGCTGACCAGCTCACATTGGACTCCAGCAGTCAGCATTTTACAAGATCTGCTTATGTATTTTGTTTATTAGTCTCATTGTCTGTTATTTTCCATCAAAGCCTCATTCCCCATACATCACTACATTGTGCTGCCGGTCCGTTTTTCCTTGTTTCTGGGTGTATTTGATACTATATTTTCCTCATCTGCTTTTATCTTTGTACAATGTGTCCTGTTCTCCATGGTGTCTTTTTGCACTTTAATAAAGCTTCATAAACATTTCATGTAACTTTGGACTCTGCTTTCCTCCTTTTTTAAGCCTTTCATGAGTTGACCTATTACTAATTTTCTGGGGTCCTACAGTCATGGCCAAAAGTATTGACACCCCTACAATTCTGTCAGATAATATTCAGTTTCTTCCTGAAAATGATTGCAAACACAAATTCTTTGGTATTATTATCTTCATTTAATTTGTCTTAAATGAAAAAACACAAAAGAGAATGAAGCAAAAAGCAAAACATTGATCATTTCACACAAAACTCCAAAAATTGGCCAGACAAAAGTATTGGCACCCTCAGCCTAATACTTGGTTGCACAACCTTTAGCCAAAATAACTGCGACCAACCGCTTCCGGTAACCATCAATGAGTTTCTTACAATGCTCTGCTGGAATTTTAGACCATTCTTCTTTGGCAAACTACTCCAGGTCCCTGATATTTGAAGGGTGCCTTCTCCAAACTGCCATTTTTAGATCTCTCCACAGGTGTTCTATGGGATTTAGGTCTTGACTCATTGCTGGCCACCTTAGAAGTCTCCAGTGCTTTCTCTCAAACCATTTTCTAGTGCTTTTTGAAGTGTGTTTTGGGTTATTGTCCTGCTGGAAGACCCATGACCTCTGAGGTAGACCCAGCTTTCTCACACTGGGCCCTAAATTATGCTGCAAAATTTGTTGGTAGTCTTCTGACTTCATAATGCCATGCACACGGTCAAGCAGTCCAGTGCCAGAGGCAGCAAAGCAACCCCAAAACATCAGGGAACCTCCGCCATGTTTGACTGTAGGGACCGTGTACTTTTCTTTGAATGCCTCTTTTTTCTCCTGTAAACTCCATGTTGATGCTTTTGCCCTAAAAGCTCTACTTTTGTCTCATCTGACCAAAGAACATTCTTCCAAAATGTTTTAGGCTTTTTCAGGTAAGTTTTGGCAAACTCCAGCCTGGCTTTTTTATGTCTCGGGGTAAGAAGTGGAGTCTTCCTGGGTCTCCTACCATACAGTCCCTTTTCATTCAGATGCCGACGGATAGTACGGGTTGACACCGCTGTACCCTCGGACTGCAGGGCAGCTTGAGCTTGTTTGGATGTTAGTGGAGGTTCTTTATCCAACATCCGCACAATCTTGCGTTGAAATCTCTTGTCAATTTTTCTTTTCTGGCCACATCTAGGGAGGTTAGCCACAGTGCCATGGGCTTTAAACTTCTTGATGACACTGTGCACGGTAGACACAGGAACATTCAGGTCTTTGGAGATGGACTTGTAGCCTTGAGATTGCTCATGCTTCCTCACAATTTGGTTTCTCAAGTCCTCAGACAGTTCTTTGGTCTTCTTTCTTTTCTCCATGCTCAATGTGGTACACACAAGGACACAGGACAGAGGTTGAGTCAACTTTAATCCATGTCAACTGGCTGCAAGTGTGATTTAGTTATTGCCAACACCTGTTAGGTGCCTCAGGTAAGTTACAGGTGCTGTTAATTACACAAATTAGAGAAGCATCACATGATTTTTCGCACAGTGCCAATACTTTTGTCCACCCTCTTTTTTATGTTTGGTGTGGAATTATATCCAATTTGGCTTTAGGACAATTCTTTTTGTGTTTTTTCATTTAAGACAAATTAAATGAAGATAATAATACCAAAGAATTTGTGTTTGCAATCATTTTCAGGAAGAAACTGAGTATTATCTGACAGAATTGCAGGGGTGTCAATACTTTTGGACATGACTGTATTTATGTACTTACACATTATGATTGAAGATGTTTTATTGGAGATTTTGTATTCTACCCTACAGCAGTAAAGTTAGTGTTATCACATCCACCACAAAGTTACATCTCCAGGAAATTTTAATTAGATGCAAAAGTGTTTTTCCTATTTTATTACTATGTAAACCTGGGGTATGTTTAAAATTATGGTGTGCCTAATAGTTAGAAAACTATGATACTCCTCCATAAGTTAATAGAATGTTTAAATTACATCTAGAATATTTATATCATAGGCAAGAATGTGTCATCTTATCAGTGCTAAAGGCACCACAAAAGAACCCAGCATTCTAAAACTCTAGGTTTTAACCTATGACAATATATATCAGATATGCATTGTAATCAAATGTATTTTTTAGCTCCAATATCTATTAGACAATGAGATGCACTTTTTAGCAAAGAAAAATCTTGCTAAAAAGTGTATTTGTGTTACAGTCCAGAGGCGTTTTTTTCTGAATAAGGAGAATGCTGACACCATCCTTCCTGATCACAGAGACCTGCTTTCTCTGTGTCTCTCCCACACTGATCTATCTGATGCAGTACTAGAGAGAATGATGCTGGGACCTACAATCTAAAGGACCCTTCACAGCAGTCACATTCCTGAGATTAATTATAAAATGTGGTAATGTATATAGTGGCTGTGTGTATGTATAAATGATTATATATATATATATGTATCTGTTTGTGTGAGTGTATATAGGGGAGCTGTATGTGTATATATGAGATTTTTGTGCATGTGTGTATGGAGGAGAGCTTTGTGCGTGTGTATAGCAAGTAGCAAACAGTGTATGTATGTAACAGTTATGTGGGTGTGTGCTTGTTTTAAAGCCATGTTTGTTCCTTGGATAGTTGTGCTTGTGTAAGTAGAAGAGCTTCAATGTCAGAATGGGGTGCCAAGGGCCCACCAGTAACCAACTCCAGGGCCCCACTTTTCAGTTTCATGCAAATGTGACAATCACAAATTTTTATCGCAATGAACTGGGTAGATTGTTAAATGAATAAGATGCCGCATTTACCTGTACATAATGATTTAAGTATAAAGTGCCAAGTACTGCTCATATAAGAGGGTGGTGGCCACTCTTGCATAGGGGTGGGGTACTGGAGAGAATGATCCTGGGACCTGCAAGGATACTGCACATCCTGTGTAGCTGAAGGACTTTTCTCAGCATGTGATAAGTCACAATCCTGAAAGCAATTTCAAAATATGGTAATGAATATAGTGGTTGTGTGTATGTAAATGATTGTGTGTGTATATATATATTTTTTTTTTCTGTGAGAGAGAAGCATTAACAGATAATAGGTAATGAAATTAAATCAAATTATTACTTAAATGAGTAAAAAGACATGTTTCTTTAAGTTGCACTTCAGCAAGGGACAGATTTCTAATTCTTGCATGTTTTTTCATAAGCTGAACAATACACCCTGAAACCAATGAATGTTATGTTCCCTTCCCTTAAATTGCCTAAAAAATAGCAAACTGAGCAAAATTTTATGACCTTTACAAATAAGAAATCAATTATCAACTGAAGGGTTGACTATGCAATAAGAAATATATTTTGTTCAGGTATTTTTTGATTTAGCTTTACACGTCAACTTCACTTGACTTGTTCTGCAAAACTTTTAAAGGGTTTAGTCATTTTTCACTTTAAAATAAATATAAGTTACCTAACTGAATAATATTTGCTTTGAAGAAAATTCATGGTGAGCAGATTGACAAAACGGAAAGCACTCACCCAAGTTCAAATAAAGGTTAGAGCCTTTGTTTTGCCTATCTGCATTCATGTTACACATAGTAAAATGTAAAGAACACACGTAATAAATACAGACAAGTAAATTTTTTCCAATACATAAGAATACTTAAAAATATTTGTAGACTTAAAAAAGTACCCTGGATTTAAAAGATGAAGATAAACATGAATATAACGCTGATTTATGTGGCTCAGATAAACCAAAAGAATGCACTTATAGATATTCAATAATTAAAATAAATTCTTTAGTTTGGTTTGCTTGTACCCTTTTGAAATTGTGGATAGCAGATTTTTTTTAAAAGATGCTAATTTAAAACAACTTTGATATACAGGCTGCATAACCTTAAAAAAAACTAACATTGACTCAACTTTTATTTTTATGACTATAACTAAGGTAAGAATATGCAAAATCTGTCTGTAAGGTAAAGGAAACATAGAACAAATGTGTGAACTGTTTCACATTGTAACTTGTACCTTTTAAAAAATGGCAAAACTTCTGATTTCTGTCACATAATATAAATGTTTAAAGCTTTGAAACATGAACTATCCTATTAATTCTACCTAACAAAACTATTAGAAAAAATGTGTGTTGCTATTAAGCATTTTCTTGCAACAATTGAATTAATGATTAAGGCTGGTTTCACACTTGCATTTTTTTGCGCTGCGCTTTTGCACAAACAGGTGCATGCGTTTTTCCTTTATTTAACATGGGTGCGCATTGTCATGCGTTTGTACGCGTTTGTATGCGCATGCATTTTTTGTAGTGTGTGCCCAGGTGCACAAAATGCAACCTGTTGCATTTTTTGTGCGTCCGACCTGTCTCAAAAAAACACATGCGCACGCAATGCGCACGGAATTCACCCAAAAACACATTAAAGTCTATGGGAACGCTGACATGCGCATGGTCATGATGCTTTTCCTGTGTTTGCGCCCAGCGCGTCTTCTCCGTTTTTTGGAGTAGATTTGTTGATCAAATTTTTGTTATTAGACTGGGGAGCAGAGCTGCTGGTGGAAGCACAAGAAGAGTCCGAGTGATTATCCAACGTTAAAAATGTAGAAACATCTGAAGAGTCATTCAAGTCACTCAAATTAACCCTTCCCATGTAACGTCTGCGCTTCTGGAACCTATTTTTGAGAATAGACTGTAATTTAGAGCGCTAATTATAAACCTTGTCCATGGTGTAATCCTGGGTGTCTCTAGTAAACTTCTTTTTTATCTCCATGATATGATTTTCCAGTTTGGACATGGTTTCCTTTAGACGATCATTTACATTTTAAAAAACCTTTTGAAGTGTTATATTCCTCCACCGAATTTTGTAATGCTCTAATCTCTTTATTAAATACAGTCAATTCTGAATCCTCATATTTGATAATTAAAGCAATTAGTTTCAGTGAACATTGACTGAGAATAGAGTTCCATTCAGATTGGAATGCCTCATTATAGACGGTGGTGGCGATTTTTTTCAAACGGAGACCTCTAGGAATAATTTCCTTGGATTCGTTTGTCTTCAACGTAGTTAAATCCCACCATGTGCGCAGCTCTCTGGCCATCTTATTCTCCAGGTCCATCATAAGTTCTTTTAATTTGTCAGTCTTTTTACTACTAGCTGGAGATTCATGATTGAACACAGTGGCTGCTTTATTCAGTCGTAATGTGTAATCATCAATTTCACTGAAATTTTTAGTTGTTGTATCCATGAGGAAAGGTGAGAGGAAAAAGCCACAGCAACCCAAATAAATGTGCCTTGTATATAATTAAGAAGTATCACAATAGAGGTGTGCACGACTGAAACAGTTTGCAAAGTAAATTGAGAAAAAAAATCAAACTATAGTCAGCTCACCCTTCTGTGAAGTCTTCATTAAGCAGCTGGCACTCAGCACAGTTCCATAGAGCAAACGTACTTGGGAAGAGAGAAAAAAATCAGCGAGTAGATCGCAGTCTAAAATATAACCTTTAATCCATTAGGTTAAAACATAAAAGGCACAGGATTGCCGGGCATGTAGAAAAACACTTCAGAAACAGATGACGCGTTTTAACATAACAGTCTTCATCAAGATCTGTGTTCTGGTTACAAAGCATATGAACATATACTAGGAAGTCAGACATAATTGGTCAGACAATTAACATCATTTAAATAATGAATAATGAGTGTACCATGGTAATTAAAACCAAAGAAGGCAAAAAAAACCTTGCAAGCTACAATATATAGGTTGCACCTCATGTCCTCTTAGAGTTCATATCAGGAGACATTTAAATGATGCGGTTAATCCGAATGCTATTGCTCCATCTGCAGCTTCAAAGCATTTTTTAATACATCACAAAGGTTGTGTTGACTCTTTTAGATTTAATGCTATAGAAAAAGTTCACAGACCTTTGAGAGGAGGCAATCACAAATGAAAGCTGTTTAATAGAGAATCCTTTTGGATTTTCACACTGAACACCAGGACACCATCAGGTTTGAATTATAGACAGGATTTGATAAAATGTTACAATTGATTAAAATTGCCTGATAATTTTTTCATGTATATATACTGCTTTCTTTGAGTGTTTTTTTTAAAAAAATGTTCTGTTTTTTTGTTTTCTTTGTTGTTTAATGAAGACTTCACAGAAGGGTGAGCTGACTATAGTTCGATTTTTTTTCTTAAAGGGTTTAGTAATTTTTTACTTTAAAATAAATGTATGTTACCTAACTGAATAATATCTGCTTTAAAGAAAACTCATGGTGAGCAGATTGACAAAACAGATAGCACTTACCCAAATTCAAATAAAGGTTAGTAATAAATACAGACAAGTAAATTTTTTCTATTACCTAAGAATACCTTAAAATATTTGTAGACTTAAAAAATTACACTGGATTTAAAAAATGAATTGTCTTTAGGAAGAGCAAATCAAATATCAACTGAATGGGTGACTATGCAGTAAGAAGCATGTTTTGTTCACGCTTTTTTTGGTTTCAACAGCACACTACACTTGACCTGTTTTAAAAAACTTTAAAATCTTTAATCATTTTTTAAATTAAAACTAATATATGTTACATAACTGAATAGTGTCTGAAATCAAGAAAATTCAAGTTGAGCAGATTGACAAAATAGAAAGCACTAACCCAAATTCAAATAAAAGTTAATGCCTTTGTCTTGCCTATCTGCATTCTTGTTACACAGCAAAATGTAAAAAAACACACTTAATAAATACAGACATGTAGTTTTTTTGCAATGCCTAAAAATATGTGTTGGATTAAAACATACATCTAATTTAAAATATGGGTATAAGCTTGATTATAGTGCTGGTATATGCGGCACAAATAAAACAAAATAAAGCACTTAAAGATATTCAATAAATAAGGTAAATTCTTTAGTTTGGATTGCTTGTATCCACTTAAAATTGATGACTGCAGATTTTTGGTAACTATTCTCAATTAAAGCAGTTTTAATAATATACCAGCTGTTTTAAAGTAAAAAAATAACATTAATTCAAGTTTGACTTTATTGAATATAACTAAGATTCGAATATGCACACCTTATTTTCAGGTAATGGAAACCTAAAATAAATGAGAGAACTTTTAAGATTGTATTTTGTAGTCTTTAAAAAATGGTAAAACTGGTAATTTCTATTAAACTATTTTTCTTATAAAAATTCAGTAATGATTAAAACATGCTTTTTGAGCATTCTATTTGAATACTGTAACAGGAAAGCACAATTAATACAGTTTCTTAACCTTCCAGATGCACTAACAGATAATAGGTAACTAAATTTAATCAAATGATTACTTAAGTAAGTAAGACATGCTTCTTTAAGTTTCACTTCAGCAAGGGACAGATTTCTAATTCTCGCATGTTTTTATGAGCTGAACAATACCACCTGAAACTAATGAATGTTATGTTCCCTTCCCTTAAATTGCCTAAAAAAATGTAAATTGAGACCAATTTTATGACCTTTGCGAATAGGAAATCAATTATCAACCAAAGGGTTGACTATGCAATAAGAAATATATTTTGTTCAGGTATTTTTTCATATAGCTTTACGAGTGAACTACACTTGACTTGTTCTGCAAAACTCTTAAAGGGTTTAGAGAAAAAAAGAAAAAAACAGCGAGTAGATCGCAGACTAAAATATAACCTTTAATCCATTAGGTTAAAACATAAATGGCACAGGATTGTCGGGCATGTAGAAAAACACTTCAGAAACAGATGACGTGTTTTGACATAACAGTTTTCATCAAGATCTGTGTTCTGGTTGCAAAGCATGTGAACATATACTAGGAAGTCAGACATAATTGGTCAGACAATTAACATCATTTAAATAATGAATAATGAGTGTACCATGGTAATTAAAACCAAAGAAAACAACAACAAAAAAGTGTGAAAGTAGCCTTAAACATGTGTTTTGTGTATACTATTAGAATATTTTAACAGAGAAGCCATATTAATGCAGCTTCATAAACATCCAAATGCATTAACAGATGACAGGTAACTAAATAAATCAAATGATTACCTCAGTGATTAAGCAAGACCTATTTCTTCAAGTTTCTCTTCAAATAGAGGCAGTTTTCAAGTTCGTGCACTTCTTTTTATAAGCTGGAAAAATAAACTCTCTAACCAATTAAATGTTATGTGCCCTTCGCTTAATTTTCTAAACAAACTAGTTTACTGAGACTAATTATAAACATAGTACACCAGCGCTAATACTAGTGTAAAATGAAGCTGCAGGTGCTTTGGCCGCTTCGGTGCTAATGGCTGGCGGTAGTAATAATTACAAAAACAAAAAGGGCAGCACGCTAAAGTTGCTACTGCATGGATGAAAATGGCTACCTGCAGTAACTGATCAAAAAACAATGGCTGAAAAAATATCGACAATGCGGCGTATAAATGGTAAGGTGCCTGCCTACCTTAAGATGAACTGGTGCTCCAGCAAGGAAATGACAATGAAGTAGTTTGGAGGGTCATGCAGGGTAAATTGCTAAGTTGCTGACCCACGAAAATGACTGCAACAGGAGAATCCTAGGCACTGGAGCAGGGAGATGTGAACTGAGCCATTCACCGGTAATCACACAGGATCACACCAACATGTGAGGTGTAGTAAGTGCACCAGGTGGAGGGAGGCTGGGGACCGGAGAGCGTCCTCCCCTGAGTGGAACCCACCTAGCCCTCACCAAGGACTGGATGCAGGTGGCGTGTGCCGGCAGGGAGACACCGCTGGCAGTGTTGGAGTGTGGAGGGGGTGTGGTCTGGGTGACGACACCTAGAGCAGAGAGCTAGGAGCTGGTAGACGGAGGCTGAGAAGGGCCAATCGCCAACGCATTTCGAAGGTTCACGGACCTTCTTCGTCAGGGCTGCTGACCTGGCCACCATCATAACCATTAAATAGGGAAACAAAGTACCTGCCCCTCTGCTGGAGTGCCCTCCTTTGTCTGTAAATCCTTTAAATGGAACTCCCTAATAATCCTGTTGCACTCAACCCGAGGACATTTGTTAAGGTGCAGAAATATTACTTAAGGAAATATCAAGTTAAAAATTGTAAAGCACTTTATTAGAATTAATTATATAAAAAGGAAAAAACACCCTCAAAACATGCTCATATATTAAAAGGCAAAAATTTAAAATTTGTATATGAAAATATATACAATATTGCAGAGAAATATGCACACATATAAATAAATATATCATGGAATTTTACCCATGCTATTTTATAGCCAGCATTAAATAATAAAAGTGAAAAAATAAAAAATAAAAAATATATATTTATGAGTAAAAACATAATGGGTCGTTGCAAAATAGAACATAGGTAGCATAGCCTGGCATCATGAGAAGGCATAAAGTTCTATTTCATGGTTTAACCATTTAGGAACTAGGCAATCAAGGTTAAAAATCTATTTGGATTCGGTGCGCGACATCTCTTTAAGATAGTCACCTCCTCTCACGTTTTTATATACCCTCTGAATTCCACAAAAATTGCCCCTTTCACTGATCTCTTGTGCTAATCCTTAAAATGCCTGGATAAGGGATGTCCAATAAAACCCTTCTCAATATTATTAAAATGCTCCTTAATCCGGTCCGTAAGCCTGCGTTTTGTGTGACCCACGTAAAGCTTGTTACAAGGGCATATGATTAAGTAAATCACACCTGTAGAATTGCAAGATATACAGTACTTAATGCGGAATTCCTGGGAGCCATTAGAATTGTAAAATGTATGTTGCTGTTTTTTCTAAAACTCTGTGCGGATGCAGCAAGAGCATGTACCACATGGTGTAAAACCAGAGGCTTGTATCTTTGAAACTCTGGTATTAACGTTACCCACTGTAGGTGCCACAATATTGCCTATTGTCTGGTATTTTCCCAAAACAAATTTTGGATACTTTGGTAAAAATTCGCCTACTACTTTATCCGATTGAAGAGTAGACCAATGTTTCTGGATAATTTTGATAAATTTTTTGTGACCATGGTGAAACTGTGTAATAATGGGTAACTTGCGAATTTGCTCAGGTACATTCATTGTTTCATCATTAACTAATCTGATTTTGCATCTGAAAGTATGTCTGCATGTGGATTTGCCCTCCTCATTCGCTATGTCCACTAATTGTTTAGGATACCCTTTTTCAATAAACTGCTTTGTTAGGTATGCTGCCTCATTTTCATAGTCTTTTGGATCCTCGTACAGTTATGCCTTATACGGGTAAATTGTCCTTTAGGAATATTTTCCAGCCATATTGGTAGATGGCAACTGTCAATATTGATAAAGCCATTGGAGTCCACTGACTTATGATGGCATTTGGTGTATAATTGATTACCCTCTATAAAGATATTTAGGCCTAAAAAATTAACGCTAGTGGTACTTGTTGTTGCTGTGAACTCAAGACCAAAATCGTTTATATTTAGGTTAGAGATAAATACATCCAGTTCACTTTGAGGGCCTCTCCAAATGAACAAAACATCATCGATAAATCGTCACCTCAATACTAGGCTAGTGTTGGCAGATTGAAAAATATGAGACTCCTCCCACTTAGCTACATATATATTCACGTAGCAGGGTGCAAAGCTAGTACCCAAAGCTGTCCCCCCATGTTTGGAAGTAGAATTGGCCCTCTTACATCAAGCAGTTGTGTTCTAATATAAATAAAATACTATCTAATATGAAGCGAGTTTGGGTTTTTGTGTATACATTTAATTTGTCGAGATAATGGTCGACTGCCTCACATCCCCTAGAGTGATTAGTCACTGTATATAGGGACTGTTATGAATGAGTCACCGAGGAGGAAAAAACAAAAAGCAAGCTAAGCCCAGAAAACCAGAGAGGTTGGTAACTAGCAGATTGCAGACCCCTGATCCTATCCACAACAACTAGCAGTAGCCATGGAGCGTGCCTACGGTGATCCTAGACGCCTCGTCATGGCCGGAGAACTAAATAAGCCTAAAGAAAGAAAGGGAAAATCTAAACTTCCCCAGAGCAGACCCCAAAGCAATAGACAGCCCCCAACATGTATTGTCGGTGAAACAAGATGAAAACACAGACACAGGTAGAAAGATAGGCTGAGCAAATGATGGGGCCCTCGCTAACTAGAAAGGACAGGAAAGAAAAGCTGCTGTCTTCAATCACACAAAAAACCTGCCAAAAAGAATGTCCAACACGTCTGATCAGCAGGTATATTCTGAAGACAGAGCAAAAGAGATCAACTGATCAGAGACAAAATGTGGATTCAGCCCAGTCCCAGCCAGGGCTGGCTGAACACAAAAACTAAGTAAACCAGACAAAAACTCATATGAACAATAGCAGAGAAAACTTAGCTTTAGGAAGGCAGGAACCAAACTGGAAACCAGGAGCCAGAGGCAAACCCGAAAATGAGCTCACAACAAGGGACTTTATGTCCAGGGTACCCAAAATGAATTCACTACTCCATTGAACTGTTTCTAATACCTGGAGAGCCTGAGTGGTTTCTTTAAGGTAGGCCAGAATAGTCGACATGCACTTTTGAAGGTGGACATCGACATACCGAGATAAGTTTGATGTTACGCAATTAATCCCCAAAATTATAGGTCTTCCTGGTAGACAAGTGTCATTCTTGTGGATTTTAGGGAGATGGTAAAACATTGCCGCACTTGGTGTTTTATTAAAAATAAAGTGATATTCCTTCTTAGTGAGGACTCCTAAGGTTTTACCTCTTAGGGCTAAGACACCTAGACTCTTAATGTACCGTTCTGTAGGATCATTCCTTTTAATTTTCCTTAATATTGTCCCCAAGGGACTGGCATGGTATAAAACTTTAGCAGGCGACCTCGGAGACCCCCATATTCAACATGAATGGGACAGACATTATTCAGTTATGTTACAAAATATTTAGAAGCAACACTCATTGTTTCTAATAGTTTTGTTAGGTAGAATTAATAGGATAGTTCATGTTTCAATGCTTTAAACATTTATTTTATTTGAAAGAAATCAAAAGTTTTGCCATTTTTAAAAGGTACAAGTTACAATAACAGTTCACACATTTGTATTACGTTTACTTTACCTGACAGACAGATTGTGCATATTCTTACCTTCGTTATAGTCATAAAAGTAAAACTTGAGGTAATGTTAGTTTTTTAAGGTTAAGCAGCCTATATATAACCAAAGTTGTTTTAAATTAGCATCTTTTAAAAAAATCTGCAGTCCTTTATTTCAAAAGGGTACAAGCAAACCAAATTAAAGCATTTATTTTAATGTTTGAATATCTGTAAGTGCATTCTTTTGATTTATTTGAGCCACACAAATCAGAGTTATATTCATGCTTACCTTCATCTTTTAAATCAAGTGTAATTTTTTAAGTCTACAAATATTTTAAGGTATTCTTAGGTATTAGAAAAAATTTACTTGTCTGTATTTATTAGGTGTGTTCTTTACATTTTACTATGTGAATCATGAATGCAGATAGGCAAAACAAAGGCACTAACCGTTATTTGAATTTGGGTAAGTGCTTTCCGTTTTGTCAATCTGCTCACCATGAATTTTCTTTAATGCAGATAGTATTCAGTTAGGTAACATATATTAATTTTAAAGTAAAAAATGACTAAATCCTTTAAGAGTTTTGCAGAACAAGTCAAGGTGTAGTTCACTCATAAAGCTAAATGAAAAAATACCTGAACAAAATATATTTCTTATTGCATAGTCAACCCTTCAGTTGATAATTAATTTCCTATTCATAAAGGTAATAAAATTGGGCTTAGCTTACTATTTTTTTAGGCAATTTAAGGAAAGGGAACATAACATTCATTGGTTTCAGGGGGTATTGTTCAGCTTATAAAAAACATGCAAGAATTAGAAATCTGTTCCTTGCTGAAATTAAACTTAAGGAAACATGTTTTTTTACTCACTTAAGTAATCATTTGATTTAATTTAGTTGCCTATTATCTGTTAATGCATCTGGAATTTTAAGAAACTGTATTAATTTGGCTTTTCTGTTAAAATATTCTAATAGAATGCTCAAAAAGAATGTTTTAGTTCTTACTGAATTGTTGTAAGAAAATGTTTAAACTGAAACACACTATTTCTAATTCAGTTTTGTTCAGTAGAATTATTAGGACAGTTCATGTTTCAAAGCTTTAAATATTCAAATAGTTTAATAGAAATGACAAGTTTTACCATTTTTTAAAGGCTACAAAATACAATTTTAAAAAGTTCCCACATTTCTTTTAAGTTTCCATTACCTGAAAGATAAGGTGTGCATACTCTAATCTTAGTTATATCAAATTAAGTCAAACTTGAGCTATTTTTTTTTACTATTAAACAGCCAGTATATTATTAATACTGTTTTAAATGAGAATAGTTGCCAAAAATCTGCAGTCCTCAATTTTAAATTGGATACCAGCAAACCAAACTAATGCCTTTACCGTAATTATTCAATATCAGTAAATGTATTATTTTGGTTTATTTGTGCAACATAAACCAGCATTATAATCAAGCTCATACCCATATTTTAAATTAGATGTATTTTTTAAGCCAGCACATATTTTTAGGTATTGCAAAAAACTACATGTCTGTATTTATTAAGTGTGTTTATTTTTACATTTTGCTGTGTGTAACAAGAATGCAGGTAGGCAAAACAAAGGCACTACCTTTTATTTGAATATGGGCTAGTGCTTTCTCTTTTGTCAATCTGCTCAACTTGAATTTTCTTGAGTGCAGCTATTATTCAGTTATGTAACATATATTTGTTTTAAAATAAAAAATGATTACAAATTTTAAAGTTTTTTAAAATAGGTTAAGTGTAGTGTGATTTTGAAGCAAAAAAGCATGAACAAAACATGCTTCTTATTGCATAGTCACCCATTCAGTTGATAATTGATTTGCTCTTCCTAAAGACTTAAAATGGTCTCAGTAAACTAGTTTGTCAGACAAATTAAAGGAAGGGCACATAACATTTAATTGGTTAGAAAGTTTACTGTTCCAGTTTATAAAAAGAAGTGCAAAAACTTGAAATCTGCCACTTCCTGAAGAGAATCTTGAATAAATAGGTCTTGCTTTCTCACTGAGGTAATCATTTGATTTATTTAGTTACCTGTTATCTGTTAATGCATTTGGATGCTTATAAAGCTGTATCAATATGGCTTCTCTGTTAAAATATTCTAATAGTACACACAAAACCACATGTTTTAACTATTAATTCAATTGTTGCAAGAAAATGTTTAAAAGCAACACACATTGTTTCTAATAGTTTTGTTAGGTAAAATTAATAGGATAGTTCATGTTTCAAAGCTTTAAACATTTATTTTATTTGAAAGAAATCAGAAGTTTTGCTATTTTTTAAAAGGTACTAGTTACAATGTCAAACAGTCCACACATTTGTTGAATGTTTCCTTTACCTGACAGACAGATTTTGCATATTCTTACCGTAGTGATAGTCATAAAAATAAAACTTGAGTTAATTTTAATTTTTTAAGGTTCAGCAGCCTGTATATTATCAAAGTTGTTTTTAATTAGCATCTTTTTTAAAAATCTTCAGTCCACAATTTCAAAAGAGTACAAGCAAACCAAACTAAAGCATTTATTTTAATGTTTGAATATCTGTAAATGCATTCTTTGGCTGATCTGAGCCACATAAATCAGTGTTATATTCATGCTTATCTTCATCTTTTAAATCCAGTGTAATTTTTTAAGTCTACAAATATTTTTATGCATTCTTAGGTACTAGAAAAAAATTTCTTGTCTATATTTATTACATGTGTTCTTTACATTTTACCATGTGTAACATGAATGCAGATAGGCAAAACAAAGGCACTAACCTTTATTTGCATTTTTGTAAGTGCTTACCGTTTTGTCAGTCTGCTCACCATGAATTTTCTTCAATGCAGATATTATTCAGTTAGGTAACATATACTTATTTTAAAGTATAAAATGACTAAACCCTTTAAGAGTTTTGCAGAACAAGTCAAGTGTAGTTCACTTGTAAAGCTAAATGAAAAAATACCAGAACAAAATATATTTCTTATTGCATAGTCAACCCTTCAGTAGATAATTGATTTCCTATTCGTAAAGATCATAAAACTTATCTGTTAATTATTTTTAAGGCAATTTAAGGGAAGTGAACATAACTTTCATTGGTTTCAGGGGGTATTGTTCAGCTCATAAAAAAAATGTGAGAATTAGAAATCTGTCCCTTGCTGAAGTGAAACTTTAAGAAACATGTCTTTTTTACTCACTTAAGTAATCATTTGAATTAATTTCGTTACCTATTATCTCTTAATGCATTTGGAAGTTTAAGAAACTGTATTAATTTGGCATTTCTGTTAAAAAATTCTAATAGAATGATCAAAAAGAATGTTTTAGTCCTTACTGAATTGCTGTAAGAATATGTTTAAAAACGAAACACGATATTTCTAATATAGTTTTATTATGTAGAATTAATAAGAAAGTTCATGTTTCAAAGATTTAAATATTCAAATAGTTTAATAGAAATGAAAAGTTTTACCATTTTTTAAAGGCTACAAAATACAATTTTAAAATGTTTCCACATTTCATTTAGGTTTCCATTACCTGAAAGATAAGGTATGCATATTTTAATCTAAGTTATACTCAATAAAGTCAAACTTGAGTTAATGTTATTTTTTTACCTTAAAACAGCTGGTATATTATTAAAATTGCTTTAAATGAGAATAGTTACCAAAAATCTGCAGTCATCAATTTTAAATGGATACAAGCAAACCAAACTAAAGCATTTTCCTTAATTATTCAATATCTTTAAGAGCATTATTTTGATTTATTTGTGCCGCATAAATCAGCATTATAATCAAGCTTATACCTATATTTTAAATTAGATGTTTTTTTAAACCAACACATATTTTTAATTATTTCAAAAAGCTACATGTCTGTATTTATTAAGTGTGCTTTTTATATTTTGCTGTGTGTAACAAGAATACAGGTAGGAAAAACAAATGCACTAACTTTTATTTGAATTTGGGTTAGTACTTTCTCTTTTGTCCATTTGCTCAACTTGAATTTTCTTGAGTGCAGACATTATTCAGTTATGTAACATAACTGAATAATGTCTGTCCCATTCATGTTGAATATGGAGGTCTCTGTGGTCGCCTGCTAAGGTTTTATACAGTACCTGGCCCTTGGGGACATTATTAAGGAAAATTAAAAGGAATGATCAAACGGAACGGTACATTAAGCGTCTAGGTATCTTAGCCCTAAGAGGTAAAACCTTAGGAGTCGTCACTAAGAAGGAACATCACTTTATTCTTAATAAAACACAAAGTCTGGCAATGTTTTACCATTTCCCTAAAATCCACAAGAATGACACTTGTCCACCAGGAAAACCTATAATTTCAGGGATTAATTGCCTAACGTCAAACTTATCTCGGTATGTCGACATCCACCTTCAAAAGTGCATGTCGATTATTCTGGCCTACCTTAAATAAACCACTCAGGCTCTCCAGGTATTAGAAACAGTTCAATGGAGTAGTGATTGCATTTTGGGTACCCTGGACATAAAGTCCATATATACAGTGACTAATCACTCTAGGGGATGTAAGGCAGTCGAACATTATCTCGACAAATTAAATGTATACATGAAAACCCAATCTCGCTTCATATTAGATAGTATTTTATTTATATTAGAACACAACTACTTTATGTATGAGGGCCAGTTCTACCTCCAAACATGGAGGACAGCCATGTGTACTAGATTTGCACCCAGCTACATGAATATATACATAGCTAAGTGGGAGGAGTCTCATATTTTTCAATCTGCCAACTCTAACCTAGTATTGTGGTGACGATTTTTCGATGATGTTTTGTTCATTTGGAGAGGCCCTCAAAGGGAACTGGATGTATTTATCTCTAACCTAAATATAAACGATTTTGGTCTTGAGTTCACAGCAACAACACGTACCACTAGCGTTAATTTTTTAGACCTAAATATCTTTATCGAGGGTAATCAATTATACACCAAATGCCATCATAAGTCAGTGGACTCCAATGGCTTTATCAATATTGACAGATGCCACCTACCAGTATGGCTGGAAAATATTCCCAAAGGACAATCTACCCATATAAGGCGTAACTGTACGAGGATCCAAGACTATGAAAATGAGTCAGCATGCCTAACAAAGCAGTTTATTGAAAAAGGGTATCCTAAACAATTAGTGGACGTATCGAATGAGGAGGTCAAATCCACATGCAGACATACTTTGAGATGCAAAAACTGATTAGTTAACGATGAAACAATGAATGTACCTGAGCAAATTCACAAGTTACCCATTATTACAGTTTCACCATGGTGGCAAAAAATTTATCAAAATTATCCAGAAACATTGGTCTACTCTTCAATCGGATAAAGTAGAAGGTGAATTTTTACCAAAGTATCCAAAATTTGTTTTCAGAAAATACCAGATAATAGTCAATATCGTGGCACCTACAGTGGGTAACGTTAATACCAGAGTTTCGAAGATGCAAGCACCTGGTTTTACACCATGTGATACATGCTCTTGCTGCATCTGCAGAGTTTAAGAAAAAACAACATACATTTTACAATTCTAATGGCTCCCAGGAATTCAGCATTAAGTACTGTATGGGACAATCCAGAAGAAAAGGGTCGCACTCAACGGGATAATTGTGAATGTTTAATGACACATAGTTACATGTCAAGTCGGGGATGTGAAGACAAGAGTGTATAAAGGCTGACAACGGCCGTTTCGTGCTACTCGAGCGCTTCTACGGGTCAAAGTGCAGGGGGAATTGACGGATTCTTATGCTGTCCATGTCATCCAGTCACACCTCCAACACCTGCCGCTGTTAATTAACAATGAAATGATAGACTACACAAGTGCACAGTGCAAACATGTACAATGAACATACAAATCACCGCCGTAGCAGGAAAAGAAACTAATACAAAGAAAGATAAATATCACAATGACTGCTTAATTATATAAATCGTACAAATTATCCCTATTATAAAGTTAACCCTTCAGGGTGGTTAGATCTAAAAAATCTGCTATTTGACTAAAGATCTAGGGACTACCCAGCACTGGATCTATAACGAATGTGTGCCTCCATAAATCGTGATCCATTGAATATGTATGTTTTTAATGATATCTTGGCCCCAACATTAGGAATTAATTATCACTACCATCTATGTTTTTTACTCATTAAGCCATACTGGTGATCATGATAAATGATCGTATTCCCGCTTTTACCGATGTTTAACCGAACTATAGATCGTAGGTCAAAATTAACTAATTAAAAGCCGTATCAAATTATGTACTTTTTAAACACTACATGTTATTTTATTGCCAAAAAAACACGATGTCATCTAGACATGATCCTGGAACTTCCAATATAACCAATTCCATATCATGTATTAAACCAGTGATCATAAAAAAATGGACATGTCTACTTTATCATTAAAACCTCCAGGACCAGTAGCTCGTGTATCCATAATCCATTTGGATTCTTGCTTCAACAGTAATTTATGCAAATTCCCCCCTTGTGGGGGTAACGTCACTTTTTCAATACCCGCAAAGGAAAGGACACTTGGATCCATCCCATGTACACTCCTAACATGATTAATAAGCCGTGGTACTCCTTTACCTGTTTTTATCGACTTGAAGTGCTCTCGAAATCGTACATATAATGGGCATATTGTCTTTCCTACGTAAAAAAAACGGCATGTACAGAAGATGACATAGACCACATAATCAGTCTTGCACGTAATTAGGCTAGGCACAGTGTGTCTAACTGGACCTATTTGTAGTGTACGATCTGTACAGTGATACCTACAATAGGAACATTGTCCGCATTTGTAATTTCCTTTAGGGATTCCTGAATTCAACCATGTGTCACGTTGAATTGTTAGTTGGTTTTTAACTGAAACATCCCTAATCCTTGTTCTTCGTTTATTAGAAATAAGTGGTCCTCTTGACACTATATCGATCAGTTCCCTATCCTGTTCCAGAATATGCCAATGTTTCCTAATGACTGATCTAATCTGCCTATCCATCGGTCCGTAACGGAAACAAAAAGTAAATCTCTTTTCCTTCTTTTTAGATTTGTTCTGTTGATACACCATACATCTCCTATTGTCATCTCATTGTGATCTCACTTTTTGAACTGTGGTATCTAATAAAGTGTCTGAATATCCGCGTTGTCTCAATCTATCATATAATTCTCTAACTTGTCGTTCCCGACCTTCTACTGTGTTATTCAACCGGAATATTCCTAAAAATTGGCTGTATGGCACTGAATTAGCGGTGTGTTCTGGATGATAACTATCAAACCGCAATATGGAATTGGTTGCTATTGGCTTCCTGAAAACCGATGTACAAATACTGTCATCTTTAATCTCCAAAAGAACATCGAGAAACTCCAATTTCACACCTCCAAAATTGTGTGTGAACACCATATTCATTTGATTTACCTCATTCAAATAGTTGACAAACTCCACAAATGTTTCTTTTGTACCCTCCCAAATTATGAACATATCGTCCACATATCTGAGGTATAATCTGATATGTCTGAAATATTTCTGAGTGTCATAAATGTATTTCTCCTCAAAAGCCCCCAAGAACAAATTCGCGAATGTGCAGGATACTGGGGTGCCCATCGCGGTTCCCACGTTCTGACAATACCACTTTGATTCCAATGTAAAGGCATTATGTGTTAAAATAAAACTCAATGCGTCACAAATGAAATCAATAAAACCTTGTTCTTTTCCTACAGTACCTAATATCTCCCTTATAGTATCGACACCCAATTGTTGGGGAATTCTTGTATAAAGACTTTCCACATCTATTGATGCTAAGAAAAAACCAGGTTGCCACACAAACTCATGTATTACTTCTAAAAAGGCTTTCATGTCTCTTATATATGACGGAATCTGAATTAACAAAGGTCGTAATAGCCAATCTATATATTGTGACAACGCCTCCGTGACTGAGCCTATCCCAGACACGATGGGATGGCCTGGGGGACAAGATAGGGATTTATGTATTTTTGGTACGTGATACCAATGAGGGCGCATTGGAAATTCAGGTAATAATTTTTCTGCCTTTTTTTCAGAAATGATGTTTTTTATAACATATTGCCTCAGTAAGGACCTCAACTCTTTTAAAAATCTGGGGGTAGGGTCCCCTACCAATTTAGTGTATGTTATTGTATCAGATAATTGTCAGTGGGCTTCTGCTAAATACATATCTCTAGGCATCAACACCGTGTTCCCTCCTTTTTCAGATGGTCTAACTACTGTGTCTGCCCAGTCTCTGATTTCTCTCATTGCTCACTTTTCAGCTAACGCTAAATTCGGGGGAGCGGTCGGGTATATTAATGCCTCTACATCTTTTATAACTAATATCTCAAACAAATCAATGAGATTACCGGGGGGAAACCGGGGGCATGTACTGTGATGTAACCCCCCTAAAAATGGAGTATTAATCATGTGTGAATCAACTACATTATCACCCTCAGATTCAGAAAGACTCAACAAAAACGCAGCATCTTCATGCACTTCCGCTAACGTGCCCACTCCTGCCATGAATCCCAAGGGACCCACTTTACTTTGCGCTTCCCCTGGTAATGGGGTGTCATTAGGAGATTTAAATAAAAAATGCTTATACAAATGCATTTTCCTGATGGATTTAAACAAGTCAATCTTAAATTCTGTCAAATCAAATTTCTCTGGTATACAAAAATTCAAACCTTTTGCTAATAATGAATAATGAGACTCATTCAGCACATGACTAGTTAAATTTATCACTGTATATGACATTGTGTTCATTAATGTCTCGGTCTCCACGAGACCTGTTTTCTCTTGCGATTTCGGCCCTGAAGTCTTCCTCCTTCCTCTTCTGATCCTCCGCCTAAAGGGATATTACCTCGGGACACACTTGCTTCTGATGATGTTTGCTGATCGAGTAAAATTGTAGATGGACTAGCTCCCTCTCCCAAGCTGGAATCAGAATCCGTTGTCAAATAATCTCTCCTTAATGGAGCCTGGTTTAGTTTCTGATAATGACGCTTGTATTTCGCTTTCCCTGACTGTCCAGTATGTAAATTCGTACACTGCTTATTCCAGTTAAATATCTGGCCATTAATGAAATCATTTTTATCACGCAGGAATTTGTCTTGCTTCCTTAATTTGATCTCTGCCTGCATCGGTAACAATTTGCTGTCCATTTTTTTATTAAATGTAAGCCACTGGTTATCCGTCAGTCTCGATTTTAACTCATCTTGTGCTTTAGTTAACTCCTCTTTAACTGTGTCGTAATTACGTAAATTAGTGGCCAAGACTAATTGTAATAAATCTTGCGAACATTTAAGTAAGATATTTTCCCATTCAACACGACAGGAGGCATCACTTCTGAATTCGGAAATTTCTTTCCACACCCTCAATCCACGGGGTACTCGTCCACAGTCACTGTAGGACTTCAATGAATTATTAGTCCAAAATAACTTTATCTCTCTCTCAGCCAAATTCATCAATTTAAATTCCAAAGCTTTTGTGCTTAAAGCTTGCACTTCATCACATGTTTCACACTCTTTGAAATAATTATCAACATCCTCCCGACCAGCCTGTAGGCTTTTTCCCAGTGTGGCCGTATCCGCCTCCATGCCGACAGACATGGAAAACAGTTATGTATGCTGCGTGTGAACAATCACTCTAAAGATCCGGCAACCAAGCGTGCGCAGTCCTGAAGCCAAGTGCAGATAATTATAGTACAAAGAGAAGCGGGCGGCACCGCTGTTACCATGCTAGGATCCGTGACTTGCAGCCGGCGGTGAGATCACATCCAGGATCCCGGGTGCTTGACCTCGTAGCAAACAAATGGGACAATCCAGAAGAAAAGGGTCGCACTCAACGGGATAATTGTGAATGTTTAATGACACATAGTTACATGTCAAGTTGGGGATGTGAAGACAAGAGTGTATAAAGGCTGACAACGGCCGTTTCGAGCTACTCGAGTGCTTCTACGGGTCAAAGTGCAGGGGGAAATGACGGATTCTTATGCTGTCCATGTCATCCAGTCACACCTCCAACACCTGCCGCTGTTAATTAACAATGAAATGATAGACTACACAAGTGCACAGTGCAAACAATATCGTGGCACCTACAGTGGGTAACGTTAATACCAGAGTTTCGAAGATGCATGCACCTGGTTTTGCACCATGTGGTACATGCTCTTGCTGCATCTGCAGAGTTTAAGAAAAAACAACATACATTTTACAATTCTAATGGCTCCCAGGAATTCAGCATTAAGTACTGTATGTCTTGCAATTCTACAGGTGTGATTTACTTAATCATATGACCTTGTAACAAGCTTTACATGGTTCGCACAAAACGCAGGCTTACGGACTGGATTAAGGAGCATTTTAATAATATTGAGAAGGGTTTTATTGGACATCCCTTATCCAGGCATTTTAAGCATTATCACAAGAGATCAGTGAAAGGGGCATTTTTTGTGGCATTCAGAGGGTAAATAAAAACGTGAGAGGGGGCGACTATCTTAAACAGATGTCACGCACTGAATCCAAATGGATTTTTAACCTTGATTGCCTATCTCCTAAAGGGTTAAACCACGAAAGAGAACTTTATGCCTTCTCATGATGCCAGGCTATACTACCTATTTTCTATTTTGCAATGACCCATTATGTTTTTACCCTTAAATATATTTTTTTATTTTTTATTTTTCACTTTTTTATTTAATACTGGCTATAAAAATAGCATGGGTACAATTCCATGATATATTTATTTATGTGCATATTTCTTTGCTATATTGTATATATATTCATATACAAATTTTAAATCTTTGCCTTTTAATATATGGGCATGCTTTGAGGGCATTTTTTTTCCTTTTTTTATATAATTAATTCTAATAAAGTACTTTACAGATTTTAACTTGATATTTCTTTAAGTAATATTTCTGCACCTTAACAAATATCCTTGGGTTGAGTGCAACAGGATTATTAGGGATTTCCTTTTAAAGGATTTTACAGACAAAGGAGGGCACTCCAGCAGAGGGACAAAGAAGGTCCATGCACCTTCGAAATGCATTGGTGATTGGCCCTTCTCAACCTCCATCTACTAGCTCCTAGCTCTCTGCTCTAGGTGATGTCACCCAGACCACACCCCCTCCACACTCAGACACTGCCACGTGCATCCTGTCCTTAGTGAGGGCTAGGTGGGTTCCACTCGGGAGGATGCTCTCCGGTCCCCAGCCTCCCTCCACCTGGTGCACTTACAACACCTCACGCGTCGGTGTGATCCTGTGTGAATGGCTCAGTTCACATCTCCCTGCTCCAGTGCCCAGGATTCTCCTGTTGCAGTCATTTTCGTGGGTCAGCAACTCAGCAATTTACCCTGCATGACCCTCCAAACTACTTCATTCTAATTTCCTTGATGGAGCACCAGTTCATCTTAAGGTAGGCAGGCACCTTACCATTTATACACCGCATTGTCAATATTTTTTCAGCCATTGTTTTTTGATCAGTTACTGCAGGTAGCCATTTTCACCCATGCGGTAGCAACTTTAGTGTGATGCCCTTTTTGTTTTTGTAATTATTACTACCGCCAGCCATTAGCACCGAAGTGGCAAAAGCACCTGCAGCTTCAGTTTGCACTAGTAGGAGTGCTGGTGTATTGTGTTTACAATTAGTCTCTGTAAACTAGTTTGTTTAGAAAATTTAGTGAAGGGCACATAACATTTAATTGGTTAGAGAGTTTATTCTTCCAGCTTATAAAAAGAAGTGCAGGAACATGAAATCTGCCACTTCCTGAAGAGAAACTTGTAGAAATATGTCTTGCTTACTAACTGAGGTAATCATTTGATGTATTTAGTTACCTGTCATCTGTTAATGCATTTGGATGTTTATGAAGCTGTATTAACCCCTTCACGACCTTTGACGCCACGTAGGCGTCATGAAAAGTCGTGCCAGAACGACCCATGATGCCTATGTGGCGTCATGACTTTAAAGCCCCCCTGCGGGTCGGGTGACCTAGGTCACTGAAAGGTCACCCGACCCGCAGATACAGGGGGCTTTGTTCTTCGCCACAGGGGGCGTGGCTTCGCCCCCACGTGGCTACGATCGCTCTGATTGGCTGTTAAAAGTGAAACAGCCAATCAGAGCGATAGTAATATTTCATCAATGAAAATTGATGAAATATTACAATCCAGCCATGGCCGATGCTGCTGTAGCATCGGACATGGCTGGAGACACCAATTCCACCCCCCCACGGCGATCGCCCCCCCCGCAACTGAATGACAGCGGCAATATGCCACCGCTGTCATCATCTGCCCCCCTCCCATTCCCTCTGCTCCCCGCCAGATTCCGATAACCCCCTCACCCCCTCTCACCTCCCCCGGCACCTTCTAAGTCCCCCTGTCGCTCCCGGTGTCCGGCGGGTCCGGTTCATGGGCGCCGCCATCTTAGAAAATGGCGGGCGCATGCGCAGTGCGCCCGCCCGAACCTGCCGGCTGCAGATTCCATTCTTTCATTTTGATCACTCTCACAGTGATCAAAATGAAAGAAAAAGTAAATAAACCCCCCGATTATCACCCCCATAGGTAGGCACAACTAATAAAATAAAGAAAATATTTTTATTTTTCCGTTAGGGTTAGGGTTGAAAAGAGGGTTAGGGTTAGGGTTGAAAAGAGGGTTAGGGTTAGGGTTGGAAAGAGGGTTAGGGTTAGGGTTGGAAAGAGGGTTAGGGTTGGAAAGAGGGTTAGGGTTAGGGTTGGAAAGAGGGTTAGGGTTAGGATTGGAAAGAGGGTTAGGGTTGGAAAGAGGGTTAGGGTTGGAATTAGGGTTAGAATTAGGGTTAGGGTTGGAATTAGGGTTAGCGTTGGAATTAGGGTTAGGCTTGTGGTTAGGGATGTGTTAGGGTTAGGGCTGTGGTTAGGGGTGTGTTGGGGTTAGGGTTGGAGTTAGATTTGAGGGGTTTCCACTGTTTAGGCACATCAGGGGGTCGCCAAACGCGACATGGTGCAACCATTCATTCCAGCCAATTTTGCGTTCAAAAAGTCAAACGGTGCTCCCTCCCTTCCAAGTCCTGACGTGTTCCCAAACAGTGGTTTACCCCAACATATGAGGTATCAGCGTACTCAGGAAAAATTGCACAACAACTTTTGGGGACTAATTTCTCGTGTTACCCTTGGGAAAATAAAAAATTGGGGGCTAAAAAATTATTTTTGTGGAAAAAAAATGATTTTTTCATTTTCACGTCTCTGCATTATAAACTTCTGTGAAGCACTTGGGGGTTCAAAGTGCTCACAACACATCTTACATACGTTCCTTGGAAGGTCTAGTTTCCAAAATGGGGTCACTTGTGGGGGGTTTCCACTGTTTAGGCACATCAGGGGCTCAGCAAACGTAATGACGACCGCAGACTATTCCATCAAAGTCTGCATTTCAAAACGTCACTACTTCCATTCCGAGCCTTGACGTGTGCCCAAACAATGGTTCCCCCCACATATGGGGTACCAGCGTACTCAGGACAAACTGGACAACAACTTTTGGGGCCCAATTTCTCCTGTTACCCTCGTGAAAATAAAAAATTGCGAGCTAAAAATTCATTTTTTGAGGAGAAAAAAGATTTTTTATTTTCACGGTTCTGCGTTATAAACTTCTGTGAAGCACTTGGGGGTTCAAAGTGTTGCTCACCACACATCTAGATAAGTTCCTTGGTGGTCTAGTTTCCAAAATGGGGTCACTTGTGGGGGGTATCCACTGTTTAGGCACATCAGAGGCTCTGCAAACGTAACATGATGCCCGCAGACAATTCGATCAAGTCGGTATTTCAAAACGTCACTACTTCCCTTCCGAGCCCCGACGTGTGCCCAAACAATGGTCCCTCCCCACATATGGGGTATCAGCGTACTCAGGACAAACTGGACAACAACTTTTGGGGTCCAATTTCTCCTGTTACCCTTGTGAAAATAAAAAATTGCGAGCTAAAAATTCATTTTTTGAGGAAAAAAAGATTTTTTATTTTCATGGCTCTGCGTTACAATCTTCTGTGAAGCACTTCGGGGTTCAAGGTGCTCACCACACATCTAGATAAGTTCCTTGGGGCGTCTAGTTTCCAAAATGGGGTCACTTGTGGGGGGTTTCCACAGTTTAGGTACATCAAGGGCTTTGCAAATGTAACATGATGCCCGCAGACCATTCCATCAAAGTCTGCATACCAAAACGTACCTACTTCCCTTCCGAGCCCTGACGTGTGCCCATACAGTGGTCATCCCCCACATATGGGGTATCAGCGTACTCAGGACAAACTGGACAACAACTTTTGGGGTCCAATTTCTCCTGTTACCCTTGTGAAAAAAAAATTGCGTGCTAAAATTCATTTTTTTTGAGGGAAAAAAAATGATTTTTTATTTTCACGGCTCTGCATTATAAACTTCTGTGAAGCACTTGGGGGTTCAAGGTGCTCACCACACATCTAGATAAGTTCCTTGGGGGGTCTAGTTTCCAAAATAGGGTCACTTGTGGGGGGTTTCTACTGTTTAGGCACACAGGGGCTCAGCAAATGTAACATGACGCCCGCAGACCATTACATCAAAGTCAGCATTTCAAAATGTCACTACTTCCCTGCTGAGCCCCAACGTGTGCCCAAACAGTGGTTCCCCCCCACATATGGGGTACCAGCGTACTCAGGACAAACTGGACAACAACTTTTGGGGTCCAATTTATCCTAGTACCCTTGTGAAAATAAAAAATTGCCAACTA
The DNA here is from genome assembly GCF_039654945.1 of Dendrobates tinctorius. Lineage (NCBI taxonomy): Eukaryota > Metazoa > Chordata > Amphibia > Anura > Dendrobatidae > Dendrobates > Dendrobates tinctorius. The sequence goes on along the minus strand of NW_027361704.1, from coordinate 43,204,548 downwards.
AAAAAATTTTTTTTAGGAAAAAAAAAGATTTTTTATTTTCACTGCTTTGCATTATAAACTTCTGTGAATCACCTGGGGGTTCAAAGTGCTCACTATGCATCTAGATAAGTTCCTTAGGGGGTCTAGTTTCCAAAATGGGGTCATTTGTGGGGGAGCTCCAAAGTTTAGGCACACAGGGGCTCTCCAAACACGACATGGTGTCCGCTAACGATTGGAGCTAATTTTCATTTCAAAAAGTCAAATGGCGCTCATTCCCTTCTGCGCCCTGCTGTGCACCCAAACAGTGCCCCCCCCCACATATGGGGTACCAGCATACTCAGGACAATCTGGACAACAACTTTTTTGGTTCAATTTCTCCTGTTACCCTTGTGAAAATAAAAAATAGCGTGCTAAAAAATCATTTTTGAGGAAAAAAAATGATTTTTTATTTTCACTGCTCTATGTTATAAACTTTTGTGAAGCACTTGGGGGTTCAAAGTGCTCACTACACATCGAGATAAGTTCCTTAAGGGGTCTAGTTTCCAAAATGGTGTCACTTGTGGGGGAGCTCCAATGTTTAGGCACACAGGGGCTCTCCAAACGCGACATGGTGTCCGATAACGATTGGAGCTAATTTTCCATTCAAAAAGTCAAATGGCGCTCCTTCCCTTCCGGGCCCTGCCGTGCACCCAAACAGTGGTTTATGACCACATATGAGGTATCGGTGTACTCAGGAGAAATTGCCCAACAAATTTTAGGATCCATTTTATCCTGTTGCCCATGTGAAAATGAAAAAACTGAGGCTAAAATATAATTTTTGTGAAAAAAAAGTACTTTTTTTTTTTTACGGATCAATTTGAGAAGCACCTGGGGGTTCAAAGTGATCACTATGCATCTAGATAAGTTCCTTGGGGGGTCTACTTTCCAAAATGGGGTCACTTGTGGGGGAGCTCCAGTGTTTAGGCACACAGCGACTCTCCAAACGCGACATGGCAAGTGCTAAATATTCCAGCATATTTTCCATTCAAAAAGTCAAATGGCACTCCTTCCCTTCTGAGCCCTGCCGTGCGCCCAAACAGTGGTTTTTGACCACATATGAGGTATCGGTGTATTCAGGGGAAATTGCCCAACATATTTTAGGATCCATTTTATCCTGTTGCCCATGTGGAAATGAAAAAATTGATGCTGAAAGAAAATTTTGTTGGAAAAATTAAAATGTCCTTTTTTTCCTTCCATGTTGCTTTAGTTCCTGTGTAACACCTAAAGGGTTAATAATCTTCTTGAATGTAGTTTTGAGTAGCTTGAGGGGTGCAGTTTTTAGAATGGTGTCACTTTTGGGTATTTTCTGCCATATAGACCCCTCAAAGTGACTTCAAATGTGAGGTGGTCCCTAAAAAAAATGGTTTTGTAAATTTTGTTGTAAAAATGAGAAATCACTGGTCAACTTTTAACCCTTATAACTTCCTAACAAAAAAATATTTTGCTTCCAAAATTGTGCTGATGTAAAGTAGACATGTGGGAAATGTTATTTAGTAGCTATTTTGTGTCACATAACTCTCTAGTTTAACAGAATAAAAATTCAAAATTTGAAAATTGCGAAATTTTCAAAATTTTCGCCAAATTTCTGATTTTTTCACAAATAAACGCAAAAATTATCGATCTAAATTTACCACTAACATGAAGCCCAATATGTCACGAAAAAACAATCTCAGAATCACTAGGATGCGTTGAAGCGTTCCAGAGTTATTACCTCATAAAGGGACACTGGTCAGAATTGCAAAAAATGGCCAGGTCATTAAGGTCAAAATAGGCTGGGTCATGAAGGGGTTAATATGCTTCTCTGTTAAAATATTCTAATAGTACACACAAAACACATGTTTAAGGCTACTTTCACGCTTGCTTTTTTGTTTTCTTTGGTTTTAGTTACCATGGTACACTCATTATTCATTATTTAAATGATGTTATTTGTCTGACCAATTATGTCTGACTTCCTAGTATATGTTCATATGCTTTGTAACCAGAACACAGATCTTGATGAAGACTGTTATGTCGAAACGCATCATCTGTTTCTGAAGTGTTTTTCTACATGCCCGGCAATCCTGTGCCATTTATGTTTTAACCTAAAGGATTAAAGGTTATATTTTAGTCTGTGATCCACTCACTTGTTTTTTTTCTTTTTTTCTCTAAACCCTTTAAGACTTTTGCAGAACAAGTCAAGTGTAGATCACTCACTCACGCATGTGCATCTGGAAGGTTAAGAAACTGTATTAATTGTGTTTTTCTGTTACAGCATTCAAATAGAATTCTCAAAAAGCATGTTTTAATCATTACTGAATTTTTATAAGAAAAATAGTTTAATAGAAATTACAAGTTTTACCATTTTTTAAAGGCTACAAAATACAATTTTAAAAATTTCCCACATTTATTTTATTCTAAAACAAATATATGTTACATAACTGAATAATGTCTGAACTCAAGAAAATTCAAGTTGAGCAGATTGGCAAAATAGAAAGCACTAACCCAAATTCAAATAAAAGTTAGTGCCTTTGTTTTGCCTACCTGCATTCTTGTTACACACAGTAAAATGTAAAAAAACCCACACTTAATAAAAACAGACATGTAGTTTTTTTTGCAATACCTAAAAATATGTATTGGTTTAAAACATACATCTAATTTAAAATATGGGTAAAAGCTTGATTATAGTGCTGGTTTATGCGGCACAAATAAACCAAAATAACAAACTTAAAGATATTGAATAATTAAGGTAGATGCTTAAGTATGATTTGTTTGTATCCAAGATAAAATGGAGGACTGCAGAATTTAGGTAACTATTCTCATTTAAAACAGTATTAATAATATACCGGCTGTTTAAAAGTAAAAAAAATAGCATTAACTCAAGTTTGACTTAATTGGATTTAACTAAAGGCCCCTTTACATTTAGCGATGCACCAGCGATCCCGACCAGCGATATGACCCTGTCAGGATCGCTGGTGCATCGCTAAATGGTCGCTAGTGAGCTTCCACACAGGCAGATCTCACAGCGACATAGCAGCAATACAGCGGTCGTTACTTTCCTTTCAGACACGGTGATCCTGATGTCTTCCGTCCGCATCAACGTGTCGCTCGCTGGCGCCACAGGAAGCCCAGCAGGAAGCTGCGCAATCTCACGCGATCAGCGATGGGCAGCGGAGGAGCCGGTCGGAGGTAAGTATCACACAAAGCGATATCGCTAGCGATATCGCTGCTGCGTCACCAAATCGGTGATGCTTTAGCGATATTGTAAGCGATATCGCTATGTGTAAAACCCCCTTAAGATTAGAGTATGCATACCTTATCTTTCAGGTAATGGAAACTTAAAAGAAATGTGGAAATGTTTTAAAATTGTATTTTGTAGCCTTTAAAAATGATAAAACTTGTCATTTCTATTAAACTATTTGAAAAATTAAAGCTTTGAAACATTAACTGTCCTATTAATGCTACCTAACAAAACTGTATTAGAAATGGTGTGTTTCAGTTTTAAACATTTTCTTTCAACAATTCAGTTAGGACTAAAACATGTTTTTTGAGCATTCTGTTAGAATATATTAACAGAAAATCACAAGCTAATAGTTTCTTAAACTTCCAGATGCATTAACAGGTAATAGGTAACTAAATTAAATCAAATGATTACTTAAGTGAGTAAAATAGACATGTTTCTTTAAGTTTCCCTTCAGCAACTAACAGATTTCTAATTCTCGCATGTTTTTTATAAGCTGAACACTACCCCATGAAACCAATGAATGTTATGTTCCCTTCCCTTAAATTGCCTAAAAAAATAGTAAACTGAGCCCAATTTTATTACCTTTACGAATAGGAAATCAATTATCAACTGAAGGGTTGACTATGCAATAAGAAATATATTTTGTTCAGGTATTTTTTCATTTAGCTTTATGAGTGAACTACACTTGACTTGTTCTGCAAAACTCTTAAAGGGTTTTGTCATTTTTTACTTTAAAATAAATATATGTTACCTAACTGAATAATATCTGCATTAAAGAAAATTTATGGTGAGCAGATTGACAAAACGGAAAGCACTTACCCAAATTCAAAAAAAGGTTTGTTTTGCCTATCTGCATTCATGTTACACATAGTAAAATGTAAAGAACACATGTAGAATCATAGAATCATAGAATCATAGAATTGTAGATTTGGAAAGGACCTCCTGGGCCATCTGGTCCAACCCCTGCTCAAAGCAGGATTCGCTAAATCATCCAGACAGCTGCTGCATCACACTGTTGACTCATATGCAGTCTGTGATCTAAAAGTATACCCAAGTCTTTTTCACATGTGCTGTTGCTTAGCCCTATTCCTCCCATTCTGTATATGCTTTTTTCATTTTTATTGCCTAGATGCAGTACTTTGCATTTCTCCCTGTTAAAAATCATTCTGTTAGTTGCTGCCCACTGCTCCAGTTAACTTATATCTTTTTGAATCCTCTCTCTCTTCTCTACTATTAGCTATCCCTCCTACCTTTGTGTCATCAGCAAATTTAATCAGTTTACCCTCAATTCCTTCATTTAAATTGTTGATAAAGATGTTGAACAATACAGGGCCCAGGACAGAGCCCTGTGGTACCCCACTTGAGACATTCTTCCAACTGGATATGCAGCCATTTACGACCACTCTTTGGGTCCGATCACTAAGCCAGTTATGAATCCACCTAACAGTTGCCTTGTCCATTCCATACTTAGCCATTTTTTCAGTAAGGATTGTGTGAGAAACTTTGTCAAATGCTTTGCTGAAGTCCAGATATACTATATTTACAGCATTTCCCTGATCCACCCAATCAGTGATTCTGTCATAGAAGGAAATTAGGTTAGTCTGACATGACATATTGGGTACAAACCCATGCTGACTCTGTTTAATCACTTCATTCTTAACCAGGTACTGACATACATGTTGTTTAATAATTTGTTCAAAGATCTTTTCTGGTATAGAAGTCAGACTCACTGGCCTATAGTTGCCTGGGTCCATGTTCTTCCCCTTTTTGAAGATAGGAGCAACATTTGCTCTTCTCCAGTCTTCTGGGACTTCTCCTGTTCTCCAAGAATTTTCAAAGATTATGGAGAGGGGTTCAAAAATTTCTTCTGCTATCTCCTTCAGTACTCTGGGGTGTAATTCATCTGGACCTGGAGACTTGAAAACATTTAGGCTAGCTAAGTGTTTCCTCACTATATTTCTGTTTATAGATATCCTGGATTCTTCTATTCCCTTAATAGGACAGTGAAGAACAGTTGATGTTACATTTCCTTTCTGAGAGAAAATAGATGCAAAATAGGAATTTAAAAGTTTGGCCTTCTCAACATCTTGTCTTACCATTTCATCATTTTCATCCTGTTAAAATCCTATAGCATCTTTGACTTTTCTTTTACTTTTGACATATCCCCAAAATCCTTTATTATTGCTTTTGATGTCTCTTGCAATTCGCAATTCATTGTCAGCTTTAGTAATCTGATTTGTGCCCTGCAAGTTCTGCAGACAGCACTATATTCTTCTTTAGATATGCCTCCCTCTTTCCATTTCATAAACATTTCTTTCTTCCTTTTTAGCATGTGCTTACGTTCTGTGTTCATCCATCCTGGTTTCCTTAAATGCTTCCTATTCTTCCCTCTTTTCGGAATTGTTAACAATTGTGCTTTGAGAATTTCATTTTTCAAGGTTTCCCCATCCTTCCTGGACATGTTTGTCCTTCTGGAAATCCAGCCATTGGATCCCTCCAATTCTCTTTCTGAATCCATGAAAATCTGCCTTTCTGAAATCTAACCTTGACGTCTGAGTCTTCACAGGTCTTCCTCCTCTAGTTATCCAAAATTCTAAAATAGCATGGTTGCTACCTCCTAGGGTCCCAGCCACTTTAACCTCCTCAACCATTTCCTCCCTGTTTCTAAGGATTAGATCCATGGTAGCAGTTCCCCTTGTTTTCTCCCCTACCTTTTGTTAGATAAAGTTGTCAGCAAGAGAGGATAAGAACTTCCTTAACCTGTTAGTTTTTCCTAAGAGAGATTCCTAACAAATGTCAGGATAGTTGAATTCTCCCATGACAACTATGTCATATTTTTTGGAGAACTTGGCCATTTGATGCGTAAAGAATTCATCCATATCTTCAGCTTGCACCTGTGGCCTGTAGTAAATGCCAACAATGGTGTCCTTTCCAATGTTCTGTTCTTGTATTCTTACCCACAGTTTCCACAGAACTCCCAGTCTCTGAAGCTTCAATCTCTGTGCAGATATACGTGTTTCTAACATACAATGCGACACCTCCTCCTCGTTTATCAAGTCTGTAATAAATACAGACATGTACATTTTTTCTAATACCTAAGAATGCCTTAAAATATTTGTAGACTTAAAAAATTATACTGGATTTAAAAGATGAAGATAAGCATGAATATAATGCTGATTTATGTGCCTCAGATAAACCAAAATAATGCACTTACAGATATTCAAACATTAAAATAAATGGTTTAGTATGGTTTGCGTGCACCCATTTGAAATTATGGACTACAGATTTTTTAAAAAGATGCTAATTTAAAACAACTTTGATAATATGCAGGCTGCTTAACTTTTAAAAACTAACATTAACTCAAGTTTTATTTTTATGACTATAAATAAGGTAAGAATATGCAAAATCTGTCTGTCAGGTAAAGAAAACATAAAACAAATTTGTGAACTGTTTGACATTGTAACATACCTTTTTAAAAATGGCAAAACTTCGGATTTCTTTCAAATAAAATAAATGTTTAAAGCTTTGAAACATGAACTATCCTATTAATTCTACCTAACAAAACTGTTAGAAACAATGTGTATTGCTTTTAAACATTTTCTTGCAACAATTGAATTAAAAAATAAAACATGTTGTTTTGTGCTAACTATTAGAATCTTTTAACAGAGAAGCCATATTAGTACAGCTTCATAAACATCCATATGCATTAACAGATAACAGGTAACAAAAATAAATCAAATGATTACCTCAGTTAGTAAGCAAGACCTTTTTCTTCAAGATTCTCTTCAGGAAGTGGCAGATTTCAAGTTCTTGCACTTCTTTTTATAAGCTGGAACAATAAACTCTCTAACCAATTAAATGTTATGTGCCCTTCCCTTAATTTGCCTGACAAACAACTTTACTGAGACTATTTTAATATTCTTTTGAAAGAGCAAATAAATTATCAACTGAATGGGTGACTATGCAATAAGAAGCATGTTTTGTTCACGCTTTTTGGTTTCAACAGCACACTACACTTGACCTGTTTTAAAAAAAAAATTTAAAATCTTTATTCATCTTTTATTTTGAAACAAATATATGTTACATAACTGAATAATGTCTGCACTCAAAAAAATTCAAATTGATCAGATTGAAAAAATGGAAAGCACTAAATCAAATTCACATAAAAGGTAGTGCCTTTGTTTTGCCTTCCTGCATTCTTGTTACACCCAGCAATATGTACAAAATATACTTAATAAATACAAACATGTAGTTTTTTGCAATACCTAAAAATATGTGCTGATTTAAAAAGATACATCTAATTTAGAATATGGGTATTAGCTTGATTGTAATGCTGGTTTATGCGGCACAAATAAAGCAAAATAACGCACTTAAAGACATTGAATAATTAAGGTAAATGCTTTAGTTTGGCTTGCTTGTATCCAATTTAAAATTGAGAACTGCAGATTTTGGTAACTATTCTCATTTAAAGCAGTTAATAATGTTAACTAGATGTGTATTTCCTGAAGGAAGTACAGATAGTGGTTTGAAATGGTGCCCGGGCTGCCCCTTAAAGAGAGTTGCCTGCTGCCCCTGCAAGACTTTCAACTCAAGATCCGTTTTAACTGTGGGTGCCTCTCAGGGGCCACTTTGGCCTCAGGGTCCGATTTTGTAGGTGGGGCACCTCAGGGTCCGATTTGGTGGCCGGGGCCCATCAGAGGCTGATTTGGTGGCCGGGGCCCCTCAGGGGCTGATTTGGTGGGTGGGGCCCTCAGGGTCCGATTTTGTGGCCGGGGCCCCTCAGGGTCCGATTTTGTGGCCGGGGCACCTCAGGGTCTGATTTGGTGGGTGGGGCCCCTTAAGGTCCGATTTGGTGGCCGGGGCCCCTCAGGGGCCGATTTGGTGGCCGGGGCCCCTCAGGGTCCGATATTGTGGCCGGGGCCCCTCAGGGTCCGATTTTGTGGTCGGGGCCCCTCAGGGTCCGATTTGGTGGCTGGGGCCCCTTAGGGTCCGATTTGGTGGGTGGGGCTCCTCAGGGTCCGAATTTGTGGTTGGGGCCCCTCAGGGTCTGATTTTGTGGGTGGGGCCCTCAGGGTCCGATTTGGTGGGCGGGGCCCCTCAGGGTCCGATTTGGTGGGCGGGGCCCCTCAGGGTCCAATTTGGTGGGCGGGGCCCCTCAGGGTCTGATTTGGAGGGCAAGGTGGCTCAGCCTCCGATTTGGAGCCTGGGGTCACTCAGCTTTCGGTTTGGCGCGCCGGCCCTTTAAGACTCAATTTGGCGCATCGGTCCTTTAAGAGCCAATTTGGCGCACTGGGCTTCTAAATCCACTTTGGCGCACATTCTCTCTCAGGGGCATGCATCATGTGATGAAGCTAGATTTGCATTTATGCTGTGGGTTTCACTTTAAGAGCTGAAATTATCTGCCAGAAACTCTGTCCTGGAGAGGTCATGTGACGTTCATAGGCGTTGGCATAGTAACTGGGTGAGCCTGCGCATATCAATGAGCTTAACTGCCACCTCACCCGACAACCCCATGTTTTCCCTAAGGCAACATTTTCCCATTGAAATGCATTGAGGAAAATGTTTTTTCAAACGCAAATTGCGCAAAAACTCCAAATCCGATCGACGCGAAAAATACTTAGCACACCACTCGTGGACGCTGGCTTCGAAACAAGGCCTCAACGGAGTCTGTGCGTGTAGCGGTTCGGGCCGCATTAATTGTGGAAATCAACTGAATAGTAATAATAATACTAGATGTGTATTTCCTGAAGGAAGTACAGAGAGTGGTTTGAAATGCTGCCCAGGCTGCCCCTTTAAGAGAGACTTGCCTGCTGCACCTGCAAGACTTTCAACTCAGGATCCGTTTTAACTGTGGGTGCCTCTCAGGGGCCACTTTGTTCTCAGGGTCCGATTTTGTGGGTGGGGCCCTCAGGGCCTGATTTTGTGGGTGGGGCCACTCAGAGTCCGATTTGGTGGATGGGGCCCCTCAGGGTCCGATTTGGTGGCCGGGTCCCCTCAGGGGATGATTTGGTGGGTGGGGCCCCTAAGGGTCCGATTTTGTGGCCGGGGACCCTCAGGGTCTGATTTGGTGGTTGGGGCCCCTCAGGGTCCAATCCTGTGGCCGGGGCCCCTCAGGGTCCGATTTGGTGGGTGGGGCCCCTCAGGGTCCGATTTGGTGAGTGGGGCCCCTCAGGGTCTGATTTGGTGAGCGGGGCCCCTCAGGGTCTGATTTGGAGGGCGGGATCTATCAGAGTCCGATTTGGTGGGCGGGGCCCCTCAGGGTCCAATTTGGTGGGCGGGGACCCTCGGTGTCCGATTTGGTGGGCGGGATCCCTCGGGGTCCGATTTGGTGGGTGGGGCCCCTCGGGGTCCGATTTGGTGGGTGGGGACCCTCGGGGTCCGATTTGGTGGGTGGGGGCCCTCGGGGTCCGATTTGGTGAGCGGGGCCACTCTAGGTCTGATTTGGTAGGCGGGCCACTCTGGGTCCGATTTGGTGGGTGGGGCCCCTCAGAGTTCAATTTGGTCAGCGGGGCCCCTCAGGGTCCGATTTTGTGGTTGGGGCCTTTCAGAATCCGATTTAGTGGGCGGGGCCCCTCAGGGTCCGATTTGGTGGGCGGGGCCCCTCAGGGTCTGGATTTGTGGGTGGGGCCCCTCAGGGTCCGATTTTGTGGGTGGGGCCCCTCAGAGTCCGATTTTGTGGCTGGGGCCCCTCAGAGTCCGATTTTGTGGCTGGTGCCCCTCAGGGTCCGATTTTGAGGGTGGGGCCCCTCAGGGTCTAATTTGGTGGGCGGGGTCCCTCAGGGTCTGATTTTGTGGGTTGGGCCCCTCAGGGTCCGATTTTGTGGCCGGGGCCCCTCAGGGTCTGATTTTGTGTCCGGGGCCCCTCAGGGTCCGATTTTGTGGCCGGTGCCTCTCAGGGTCCAATTTTGTGGTTGGGGCCCCTCAGGGTTCGATTTTGCGGCCGGAGCCTCTCAGAGTCCGATTTTGTGGTTGGGGCCCCTCAGGATCTGATTTTGTGGCCGGGGTCCCACAGGGTCCGATTTTGTGGGTGGGGCCCCATAGGATCCGATTTTGTGGTTGGGGCCCCTCAGGGTTCAATTTTGTAGGTGGGGTCTCTCAGGGTCCGATTTTGTGGCCGGGGCCCCTCAGGGTCCGATTTTGTGGCCGGGGACCGTCAGGGTCCGATTTTGTGGCCGGGGCCCGTCAGGGTCCAATTTTGTGACCGGGGCCCGTCAGGGTCCGATTTTGTGGTAGGGGCCCCTCAGGGTCCGATTTTGTGGGTGGGGCCCCTCAGGGTCCAATTTTGTGGCCGGGGCCCCTCAGGGTCCAATTTTGTGGGTGGGGCCCCTTAGGGTCCGATTTTGTGGGTGGGGCCCCTCAGGGTACAATTAGGTGGGCGGGGCCACTCTGGGTCTGATTTGGTGGGCGGGGCCACTCTGGGTCCGATATTTGGTGAGCTGGGCCCCTCAGGGTCTGATTTGGTGGGCGGGATCTATCAGAGTCCGATTTGGTGGGCGGGGCCCCTCAGGGTCCAATTTGGTTGGCGGGGACCCTCGGGGTCCGATATGGTGGGCGGGATCCCTCGTGGTCCGATTTGGTGGGTGGGGCCCCTCGGGGTCCGATTTGGTGGGCGGGGCCCCTCGGGGTCCGATTTGGTGGGCGGGGCCCCTCGGGGTAAGATTTGGTGAGCGGGGCCACTCTAGGTCTGATTTGGTGGGTGGGCCACTCTGGGTCCGATTTGGTGGGCGGGGCCCCTCAGAGTTCAATTTGGTCAGCAGGGACCCTCAGGGTCTGATTTTGTGGCCGGGGCCCGTCAGGGTCCGATTTTGTGGCCGGGGCCCGTCAGGGTCCGATTTTGTGGTTGGGGCCCCTCAGGGTCCGATTTTGTGGGTAGGGCCCCTCAGGGTCCGATTTTGTGAGTGGGGCCAGTCAGGGTCCGATGTTGTGGCCGGATCCCTTCAGGGTCTGATTTTGTGGGTGGGGCCCTTCAGGGTCCAATTTTACGGCCGGGGCCCCTCAGGGTCCAATTTTGTGGGTGGGGCCCCTTAGGGTCCGATTTTGAGGGTGGGGCCCCTCAGGGTACAATTAGGTGGGCGGGGCCACTCTGAGTATGATTTGGTGGGCGGGGCCACTCTGGGTCCGATATTTGGTGGGCGGGGCCACTCTGGGTCCGATTTGGTGAGCTGGGCCCCTCAGGGTCTGATTTGGTGGGCGGGATCTATCAGAGTCCGATTTGGTGGGCGGGGCCCCTCAGGGTCCAATTTGGTTGGCGGGGACCCTCGGGGTCCGATATGGTGGGCGGAATGCCTCGGGGTCTGATTTGGTGGGCGGGGCCCCTCGGGGTCCGATTTGGTGGGCGGGGCCCCTCGGGGTCCAATTTGGTGCGTGGGGCCACTCGGGGTCTGATTTGGTGAGCGGGGCCACTCTAGGTCTGATTTGGTGGGCGGGCCACTCTGGGTCTGATTTGGTGGACGGGCCACTCTGGGTCCGATTTGGTCAGCAGGGACCCTCAGGGTCCGATTTTAAGGGTGGGGCCCCTCAGGGTCCGATTTTGTGGTTGGGGCCTTTCAGAATTCGATTTAGTGGGCGGGGCACCTCAGGGTCCGATTTGGTGGGCGGGGCCCCTCAGGGTCCAATTTGGTGGGCGGGGCCCCTCAGGGTCCAATTTGGTGGGCGGGGCCCCTCAGGGTCCGATTTAGTGGGCGGGGCCACTCTGGGTCTGATTTGGTGGGCGGGGCCACTTTGGGTCCGATTTGGTGGCTGGGGCCCTTCAGGGTCCAATTTGGTGGGCGGGGACACTGAGTCTGATTTTGTGGGTTGGGCCCCTCAGGGTCCGACTTTGTGGCCGGGGCCCCTCAGGGTCCAATGTTGTGTCCGGGGCACCTCAGGGTCCGATTTTGTAGCCGGTGCCTCTCAGGGTCCGATTTTGTGGTTGTGGCCCCTCAGGGTCCGATTTTGTGGTTGGGGCCCCTCACGGTCCGATTTTTGGGGCCGGGTCCCCTCAGGGTCCGATTTTGCGGGTGGGGCCCCTTATGGTCCGATTTTGTGGCTGGGGCCCCTCAGGGTCTGATTTTGTGGCTGGGGTCCCTCAGGGTCCGATTTTGTGACTGGGGCCCCTCAGGGTCCGATTTTGTGACTGGGGCCCCTCGGGGTCCGATTTTGTGGTTGGGGCCTCTCAGGGTCCGATTTTGTGGCCGGGGTCTCTCAGGGTCCGATTTTGGGGCTGGGGCCCCTCAGGGTCTGGATTTGTGGGTGGGGCCCATCAGGGTCCGATTTTGTGGCTGGGGCCCCTCAGGGTCCGATTTTGTGGCTGGGGCCCCTCATGGTCTGATTTTGTGGCTGTGGCCCCTCATGGTCTGATTTTGAGGGTGGGGCCCCTCAGGGTCTAATTTAGTGGGCGGGGCCCCTCAGGGTCGGATTTTGAGGGTGGGGCCCCTCAGGGTCCGATTTTGTGGCTGGGGCCCCTCAGGGTCTGATGTTGTGGGTGGGGCCCATCAGGGTCCGATTTTGTGGCTGGGGTCCCTTCAGGGTCTGGTTTTGTGGGTGGGGCCCCTCAGGGTCCGATTTTGTGGCCGTGGCCCCTTAGGGTCTGGTTTTGTGGGTGGGGCCCCTCAGGGTCCGATTTTGTGGCCGTGGCCCCTTAGGGTCTGATTTTGTGACTGAGGTCCCTCTGGGTTCGATTTTGTGGCTGGGGCCCCTCATGGTCTGATTTTGTGGCTGTGGCCCCTCAGGGTCTGATTTTGAGGGTGGGGCCCTTCAGGGTCTAATTTGGTGGGCGGGGCCCCTCAAGGTCCGATTTTGTGGGTGGGGCCCCTCAGGGTCCAATTTTGTGGCTGGGGCCCCTCAGGGTCCGATTTTGTGGGTGGGGCCCCTCAGCGACCGATTTTGAGGGTGGGGCCCCTCAGGGTCTAATTTGGTGGGCGGAGCCCCTCAGGGTCCGATTTTGTGGGTGGGGCCCCTCAGCGACCGATTTTGAGGGTGGGGCCCCTCAGGGTCTAATTTGGTGGGCGGGGTCCCTCATGGTCTGATTTTGTGGGTGGGGCCCCTCAGGTTCTGATTTTGTGGTTGGGGCCCCTCAGGTTGATTTTGTGGCTGGGGTTTCTCAGGGTCTGATTTTGTGGGTGGGGCCCCTCAGGGTCCGATTTTGTGACTGGGGCCCCTCAGGGTCTGATTTTGTGGTTGGGGCCCCTCAGGGTCCGATTTTGTGGCCGGGGTCTCTCAGGGTCCGATTTTGTGGCGGGTCCCCTCAGGGTCTGGATTTGTGGGTGGGGCCCCTCAGGGTCCGATTTTGTGGGTGGGGCACCTCAGAGTCCGATTTTTTGGCTGGGGCCCCTCAGGGTCTGATTTTGTGGCTGGGGCCCCTCAGGGTCTGATTTTGAGGGTGGGGACCCTCAGGGTCTAATTTGGTGGGCGGGGCCCCTCAGGGTCTGATTTTGTGGGTGGGGCCCCTCAGGGTCCGATTTCGTGACCTGGGCCCCTTAGGGTCTGATTTTGTGACTGGGGCCCCTCTGGGTTCGATTTTGTGGCCGGGGTCTCTCAGGGTCCGATTTTGTGGGTGGGGCCCCTCAGGGTCTGGTTTTGTGGGTGGGGCCCCTCAGGGTCTGATTTTGTGGGTGGGGCCCCTCAGGGTCCGATTTTGTGACCGGGGCACCTCAGGGTCTGATTTTGTGGTTGGGGCCCCTGAGGGTCCTATTTTGTGATTGGGGCCCCTCTAGGTTCGATTTTGTGGCCGGTTGTCTCTCAGGGTCCGATTTTGTGGTTGGGGCCCCTCAGGGTCTGATTGTGTGGCCGGGCCCAATCAGGGTCCAATTTTGTGGGTGGGGCCCCTTAGGATCTGATTTTGTGGGTGGAGCCCCCTGGGTCCATTTTGGTGGGCGGGGCCACTCTGGGTCCGATTTAGTGGGCGGTGCCCCTCATGGTCCGATTTTGTGGGTGGGGCCCCTTAGGGTCTGATTTTGTGGGTGGAGCCCCTGGGTTCATTTTGGTGGGCGGGGCCACTGGGTCCGATTTAGTGGGCGGTGCCCCTCATGGTCCGATTTGGTGGGCGGGGCCCCTCATGGTCCGATTTGGTGGGCGGGGCCCCCTGGGTCCGATTTGGTGGGCGGGGCCCCTCTGTGTCCGATTTGGTGGGCGGGGCCCCTCTGGGTCCGATTTGGTGGGCGGGGCACCTCTGGGTCCGATTTGGTGGGCGGGGCCCTTCAGGGTCCGATTTGGAGGGCGGGGTCAATCTGGGTCCGATTTGGTGGGCGGGGCTCCTTGGAGTCCGATTTGGTGGGCGGGGTCAATCTGGGTCCGATTTGGTGGGCGGGGCTCCTCAGGTTTCGATTTGGTGGGCGGGCCCCCTCTGGGTCCGATTTGGTGGGCGGGGCACCTCTGGGTCCGATTTGGTGGGCGGGGCCCTTCAGGGTCCGATTTGGTGGGCGGGGCTCCTTGGGGTCCGATTTGGTGGGCGGGGTCAATCTGGGTCCGATTTGGTGGGCGGGGCTCCTCAGGTTCCAATTTGGTGGGCTGGGCCCCTCAGGGTCCGATTTGATGGGCGGGGCCCCTCTGGGTCCGATTTGGTGGGCGGGGCCACTCTGGGTCCGATTTGATGGGCGAGGCCCTTCAGGGTCCGATTTGGTGGGCGGGGTCACTCTGGGTCCGATTTGGTGGGCGGGGCTTCTCAGGGTCTGATTTGGTGGGCGGGGCCCTTCAGGGTCCGATTTGGTGGTCGGGGCCACTCGGAGTCTGATTTGGTGGGCGGGGCCCCTCAGGATCCGATTTGGTGGGCTGTGCTACTCTGGGTGTGATTTTTTGAGCGGGGCCACACTGGGTCCGATTTGGAGGCCAGGGTGGCTCAGCCTCCGATTTGGAGGCCGGGGTGGTTCAGCCTCCGATTTGGAGGCCGGAGTGGCTCAGCCTCCGATTTGGAGGATGGGGTCGCTCAGCTTTCGATTTGGCGCGCCGGCCCTTTAAGACTCATTTCGGTGCGCTGGCCCTTTAAGAATCACTGTGGCACGTTGGCCTTTTAAGAGCCAGGGTGGCTCACTGGGCTTCTAAATCCACTTTGTCGCACATTCTATCTCAGGTGCATGTGTCATGTGATGAAGCTAGATTTGCATTTGTGCTGTGGGTTTCACTTTAAGAGCTGATATTATGTGGCAGAAGCTCTGTCCTTGGGATGTCATGTGACGTTCGTAGGCGTTGGCATAGTAACTGGGTGTGCCTGCGCATATCAATGAGCTCAACTGCCATTTCAATCGCCTCAGGGCACGTTTTGCCATTACCCATTGAAAAGCATTAGAGACAGTGCATTCCAATGATGGGAAAAAAAATTTCAAACGCAAATTGCGCAAAAACTACAAATCCGATCGACACGTAAAATACTTAGCACACCTCTCGTGGACGCTGGCTTCGAAACAACACCTCAACGGCGTCTGTGCGTGTAGCGGTTCGGGCTGTATTAATTGCGGAAATCAACTTAATAATAATAACTAGATGTGTATTTCCTGAAGGAGGTACAGATAGTGGTTTGAAATGGTGCCCGGGCTGCCCCTTTAAGAGAGACTTGCCTGCTGCCCCTGCAAGACTTTCAACTCAGGATACGATTTAACTGTGGGTGCCTCTCAGGGGCCACTTTGGCCTCATGGTCTGATTTTGTGGGTGGGTCCCCTCAGGGCCTGATTTTGTGGGTGGGGCCCCTCAGGGTCCGATTTTGTGGTTGGGTCCCCTCAGGGTCCGATTTTGTGGTTGGGTCCCCTCAGGGTCCGATTTTGTGGTTGGGTCCCCTCAGGGTCCGATTTTGTGGTTGGGTCCCCTCAGGGTCCGATTTTGTGGCCGGGGCCCCTTAGGGTCCGATTTTGTGGCAGGGGTCCCTCTGGGTCCGATTTTGTGGGTGGGGCCCCTCTGGGTCCAATTTGGTGGGCGGGACCACTCTGGGTCCAATTTGGTGGGCGGGGCCTCTCAGGGTCCGATTTTGTGACTGGGGCCCATCAGGGTCCGATTTTGTGGCCGCAGCCCCTCAGGGTCTGATTGTGTGGCAGGGGCCCCTCTGGGTCTGATTTTGTGGGCGGAGACCCTCTGGGTCCAATTTGGTGGGCGGGACCACTCTGGGTCCAATTTGGTGGGCGGGACCACTCTGGGTCCGATTTGGTGGGCGGGGCCTCTCAGGGTCCGATTTGGTGGGCGGGGCCCCACATGGTCCGATTTGGTGGGCGGGGCCCCACAGGGTCCAATTTGGTGGGCGGGGCCACTCTGGGTAAGATTTGGAGGCTGGGGTCGCTCAGCCTCCAATTTGGAGGCCGGGGTTGTTGAGCTTCCGATTTGGAGGCCGAGGTCAAAGAGCCTCTTATTTTGGAGGCCGGGGTCGATGAACTTCCGATTTGGAGGCCGGGGTCGATGAGCCTCCGATTTGGAGGCCGGGGTGGCTCAGCCTCCGATTTGGAGGCTGGGGTGGATCAGCCTCCGATTTGGAGGCCGGGGTGGATCAGCCTCTGATTTGGAGGCCAGGGTGGATCAGCCTTCTATTTGGAGGCCGGGGTCGATCAGCCTTCTATTTGGAGGCCGGGGTCGATCAGCCTCCGATTTGGAGGCCGGGGTCGATCAGCCTCCGATTTGGAGGCCGGGGTCGATCAGCCTCCGATTTGGAGGCCGGGGTGGCTCAGCCTCTGATTTGGAGGCCAGGGTGGCTCAGCCTCCTATTTGGAGGCCGGGGTGGCTCAGCCTCCGATTTGGAGGCCGGGGTGGCTCAGCCTCTGATTTGGAGGCCTGGGTCGATCAGCCTCCGATTTGGAGGCCGGGGTGGATCAGCCTCGGATTTGGAGGCCGGGGTGGCTCAGCCTCCGATTTGGAGGCCGGGGTGTCTCAGCCTCCGATTTGGAGGCCGGGGTGGATCAGCTACCGATTTGGAGGCCGGGGTGGCTCAGCCTCCGATTTGGAGGCCGGGGTGGCTCATCCTCCTATTCGGAGGCCGGGGTCGTTCAGCCTCCGATTTGGAGGCCGGGGTGGATCAGCCTCCGATTTGGAGGCCGGGGTCGATCAGCCTCCGATTTGGAGGCCGGGGTGGCTCAGCCTCCTATTTGGAGGTCGGGGTGGCTCAGCCTCCTATTTGGAGGCCGGGGTGGCTCAGCCTCCGATTTGGAGGCCGGGGTCGATCAGCCTTCTATTTGGAGGCCGGGGTCGATCAGCCTCCGATTTGGAGGCCGGGGTGGCTCAGCCTCCGATTTGGAGGCCGGGGTGGCTCAGCCTCCGATTTGGAGGCCGGGGTGGCTCAGCCTCCGATTTGGAGACCTGGGTCGATCAGCCTCCGATTTGGAGGCCTGGGTCGATCAGCCTCCGATTTGGAGGCCTGGGTGGATCAGCCTCCGATTTGGAGGCCGGGGTGGATCAGCCTCCGATTTGGAGGCCGGGGTGGATCAGCCTCCGATTCGGAGGCCGTTGTGGATCAGCCTCCGATTCGGAGGCCGGGGTGGATCAGCCTCCGATTCGGAGGCCGGGGTGGATCAGCCTCCGATTCGGAGGCCGGGGTGGATCAGCCTCCGATTTGGAGGCCTGGGTCGATCAGCCTCCGATTTGGAGGCCGGGGTGGATCAGGCTCTGATTTGGAGGCCGGGGTGGATCAGCCTCCGATTTGGAGGCCGGGGTGGCTCATTGTCCGATTTGGAGGCCGGGGTGGCTCAGCCTCCGATTTGGAGGCCGGGGTGGCTCAGTCTCCGATTTGGAGGCTGGGTTGGATCAGCCTCCGATTTGGAGGCCGGGGTGGATCAGCCTCCGATTTGGAGGCCGGGGTGGATCAGCCTCCGATTTGGAGGCCGGGGTGGCTCAGCCTCCGATTTGGAGGCCGGGGTGGCTCAGCCTCCGATTTGGAGGCCGGGGTCAATCAGTCTCCGATTTGGAGGCCGGGGTGGATCAGCCTCCGATTTGGAGGCTGGGTTGGATCAGCCTCCGATTTGGAGGCCGGGGTGGATCAGCCTCCGATTTGGAGGCCGGGGTGGATCAGCCTCCGATTTGGAGGCCGGGGTCGATCAGCCTTCTATTTGGAGGCCGGGGTCGATCAGCCTCCGATTTGGAGGCCGGGGTGGCTCAGCCTCCGATTTGGAGGCCGGGGTGGCTCAGCCTCCGATTTGGAGGCCGGGGTGGCTCAGCCTCCGATTTGGAGACCTGGGTCGATCAGCCTCCGATTTGGAGGCCTGGGTCGATCAGCCTCCGATTTGGAGGCCTGGGTGGATCAGCCTCCGATTTGGAGGCCGGGGTGGATCAGCCTCCGATTTGGAGGCCGGGGTGGATCAGCCTCCGATTCGGAGGCCGTTGTGGATCAGCCTCCGATTCGGAGGCCGGGGTGGATCAGCCTCCGATTCGGAGGCCGGGGTGGATCAGCCTCCGATTCGGAGGCCGGGGTGGATCAGCCTCCGATTCGGAGGCTGGGGTGGATCAGCCTCCGATTTGGAGGCCGGGGTGGATCAGCCTCCTATTTGGAGGCCGGGGTGGCTCAGCCTCTGATTTGGAGGCCTGGGTCGATCAGCCTTCGATTTGGAGGCCGGGGTGGATCAGGCTCTGATTTGGAGGCCGGGGTGGATCAGCCTCCGATTTGGAGGCCGGGGTCGATCAGCCTCCGATTTGGAGGCCGGGGTGGATCAGCCTCCGATTTGGAGGCTGGGTTGGATCAGCCTCCGATTTGGAGGCCGGGGTGGATCAGCCTCCGATTTGGAGGCCGGGGTGGATCAGCCTCCGATTTGGAGGCCGGGGTGGCTCAGCCTCCGATTTGGAGGCCGGGGTGGCTCAGCCTCCGATTTGGAGGCCGGGGTGGCTCAGCCTCCGATTTGGAGGCCGGGGTGGATCAGCCTCCGATTTGGAGGCCGGGGTGGATCAGCCTCCGATTTGGAGGCCGGGGTGGATCAGCCTCCGATTTGGAGGCCGGGGTGGCTCATTGTCCGATTTGGAGGCCGGGGTGGCTCAGCCTCCGATTTGGAGGCCGGGGTGGCTCAGCCTCCGATTTGGAGGCCGGGGTGGCTCAGCCTCCGATTTGGAGGCCGGGGTGGATCAGCCTCCGATTTGGAGGCCGGGGTGGATCAGCCTCCGATTTGGAGGCCGGGGTGGATCAGCCTCCGATTTGGAGGCCGGGGTGGATCAGCCTCCGATTTGGAGGCCGGGGTGGATCAGCCTCCGATTTGGAGGCCTGGGTCGATCAGCCTCCGATTTGGAGGCCGGGGTGGATCAGGCTCTGATTTGGAGGCCGGGGTGGATCAGCCTCCGATTTGGAGGCCGGGGTGGCTCATTGTCCGATTTGGAGGCCGGGGTGGCTCAGCCTCCGATTTGGAGGCCGGGGTGGCTCAGTCTCCGATTTGGTGTGTCGGCCCTTTAAGACTCATTTGGGTGCGCTGGCCCTTTAACAATCACTTTGGCGCGTTGGCCCTTTAAGAGCTAGTTTGGCTCACTGGGCTTCTTTTAAATCCACTTTGGCGCACACATTCTCTCTCAGGGGCATGTGTCATGTGATGAAGCTAGATTTGCATTTGTGCTGTGGGTTTCGCTTTAAGAGCTGATATTATGTGGCAGAGGCTCTGTGCTGGGGTTCAAGTGAAGTTCGTAGGCGTTGGCATAGTAACTGGGTCTGCCTGCGCATATCAATGAGCTCAACTGTCATTTCAATCGCCTCAGGGCACGTTTTGCCATTTCCTAATGAAAAGCATTGGAGACAGTGCATTCCAATGACGGGAAAAAAAATTTTCAAACGCAAATTGCGCAAAAACTACAAATCCAATCGACACGAAAAATACTTAGCACACCTCTCATGGACGCTGGCTTCGAAACGACACCTCAACGGAGTCTGTGCGTGTAGCGGTTCGGGCCGCATTAATTGCGGAAATCAACTTAATAATAATAATAAGAAGAATAAGTTAGCAGCGTTCGGATTACAATATAGTGGTTTTTTCAAACCACTATAATAATAACTAGATGTGTATTTCCTGAAGGAAGTACAGATAGTGGTTTGAAATGGTGCCCGGGCTGCCCCTTTAGGAGAGACTTGCCTGCTGCCCCTGCAAGACTTTCAACTCAGCATCCGTTTTAACTGTGGGTGCCTCTCAGGGGCCACTTTGGCCTCAGGGTCCGATTTGGTGGGTGGGGCCCCTCAGGGTCCGATTTGGTGGCCGGGGCCTCTCAGGGTCTGATTTGGTGGGTGGGGCCCCTCAGGGTCCGATTTTGTGGCCGGGGCCCCTCAGGGTCCGATTTTGTGGCCGGGGCCCCTCAGGGACCGATTTGGTGGTTGGGGCCCCTCAGGGTCCGATTTTGTGGCCGGGGCCCATCAGGGTCCCATCTTGTGGCCGGAACCCCTCAGGGTCCGATTTTGTGGCCGGGGCCGCTCAGGGTCCGATTTGGTGGGTGGGGCCGCTCAGGGTCCGATTTGGTGGGCGGGGGCGCACTTTGGCGTACATTCTCTCTCAGGGGCATGCGTCATGTGATGAAGCTAGATTTGCATTTGTGCTGTGGGTTTCGCTTTAAGAGCTGATATTATGTGGCAGAAGCTCTGTCCTGGGGGCGTCATGTGACGCTCGTAGGCGTTGGCATAGTAACTGGGTGTGCCTGCGCATATCAATGAGCTCAACTGCCATTTCAATCGCCTCAGGGCACGTTTTGCCATTTCCTATTGAAAAGCATTGGAGACAGTGCATTCCAATGACGGGAAAAAAAAATTTCAAACGCAAGTTGCGCAAAAACGACAAATCCGATCGACACGAAAAATACTTAGCACACCCCTCGTGGACGCTGGCTTCGAAACGAAACCTCAACGGAGTCTGTGCGTGTAGCGGTTCGGGCTGTATTAATTGCGGAAATCAACTGGAAAATAATAAGAAGAAGAACTAGAAGTGTATTTCCTGAAGGAAGTACAGATAGTGGTTTGAAATGGTGCCCGGGCTGCCCCTTTAAGAGAGACTTGCCTGCTGCCCCTGCAAGACTTTCAACTCAGGATACGATTTAACTGTGGGTGCCTCTCAGGGGCCACTTTGGCCTCATGGTCTGATTTTGTGGGTGGGGCCCCTCAGGGCCTGATTTTGTGGGTGGGGCCCCTCAGGGTCCGATTTTTTTGGGTGGGGCCTCTCAGGGTCCGATTTTGTGGCCGGGGCCACTCAGGGTCCGATTTGGTGGCCGGGGCCCCTCAGGGTCCGATTTGGTGGCCGGGGCCCCTCAGGGTCCGATTTGGTGGCCGGGGCCCCTCAAGGTCCGATTTTGTGGCTGGGGCCCCTCAGGGTCCGATTTTGTGGCCGGGGCCAATCAGAATCCGATTTTTGTGGCCGGAACCCCTCAGGGTCCAATTTTGCAGGTGGGGCCCCTCAGGGTCCGATTTTGTGGCCGGGGCCCGTCAGGGTCCGATTTTGTGGGTGGGACCTCTCAGGGTCCGATTTGGTGGGCGGGGCCCCTCAGGGTCCAATTTGGTGGGCAGGTCCCCTCAGGGTCCGATTTTGTGGGTTGGGCCCCTCAGGGTCCGATTTTGTGGC
Source organism: Dendrobates tinctorius (assembly GCF_039654945.1). NCBI lineage: Eukaryota > Metazoa > Chordata > Amphibia > Anura > Dendrobatidae > Dendrobates > Dendrobates tinctorius. The sequence goes on along the minus strand of NW_027361704.1, from coordinate 43,182,858 downwards.
CGGGGCCCCTCAGGGTCTGATTTTGTGTCAGGGGCCCCTCAGGGTCAAATTTTGTGGTTGGGTCCCCTCAGGGTCCGATTTTGTGGTTGGGGCCCCTCAGGGTCCGATTTTGTGGCCGTGGCCCCTCAGGGTCCGATTTTGTGGCCGCGGCCCCTCAGGGTCCGATTTTGTGGCCGCGGCCCCTCAGGGTCCGATTTTGTGGCAGGGGCCCCTCAGGGTCCGATTTTGTGGGTGGGGCCCCTCTGGGTCCAATTTGGTGGGCGGGACCACTCTGGGTCCAATTTGGTGGGCGGGGCCTCTCAGGGTCCGATTTTGTGGTTGGGTTCCCTCAGGGTCCGATTTTGTGGTTGGGGCCCCTCAGGGTCCGATTTTGTGGCCGGGGCCTATCAGGGTCCAATTTTGTGACTGGGGCCCATCAGGGTCCAATTTTGTGGCCGCGGCCCCTCAGGGTCTGATTTTGTGGCAGGGGCCCCTCTGGGTCTGATTTTGTGGGCGGAGCCCCTCTGGGTCCAATTTGGTGGGCGGGACGACTCTGGGTCCAATTTGGTGGGCGGGACCACTCTGGGTCCGATTTGGTGGGCGGGGCCTCTCAGGGTCCGATTTGGTGGGTGGGGCCCCACAGGGTCCGATTTGGTGGGCGGGGCCACTCTGGGTAAGATTTGGAGGCTGGGGTCGCTCAGCCTCCAATTTGGAAGCCGGGGTCGTTGAGCTTCCGATTTGGAGGCTGAGGTCAAAAAGCCTCTGATTTGGAGGCCGGGGTCGATGAGACTCCGATTTGGAGGCCGGGGTGGCTCAGCCTCCGATTTGGAGGCCGGGGTGGCTCAGCCTCCGATTTGGAGGCCGGGGTGGCTCAGCCTCCGATTTGGAGGCCGGGGTGGCTCAGCCTCCGATTTGGAGGCCGGGGTGGCTCAGCCTCCGATTTGGAGGCCGGGGTGGCTCAGCCTCCGATTTGGAGGACAGGGTGGCTCAGCCTCAGATTTGGAGGCCGGGGTGGCTCAGCCTCCGATTTGGAGGCCGGGGTCGATCAGCCTCCGATTTGGAGGCCGGGGTCGATCAGCCTCCGATTTGGAGGCCGGGGTGGCTCAGCCTCCGATTTGTAGGCCGGGGTGGCTCAGCCTCCGATTTGGAGGCCGGGGTGGCTCATCCTCCGATTTGGAGGCCGGGGTGGCTCAGCCCCCGATTTGGAGGCCGGGGTGGCTCAGCCTCCGATTTGGAGGCCGGGGTCGATCAGCCTCCGATTTGGAGGCCGGGGTGGATCAGCCTCCGATTTGGAGGCCGGGGTGGCTCAGCCTCCTATTTGGAGGCCGGGGTGGATCAGCCTCCGATTTGGAGGCCGGGGTGGCTCAGCCTCCGATTTGGAGGCCGGGGTGGCTCAGCCTCCGATTTGGAGGCCGGGGTGGCTCAGCCTCCGATTTGGAGGCCGGGGTGGATCAGCCTCCGATTTGGAGGCCGGGGTGGATCAGCCTCCGATTTGGAGGCCGGGGTGGCTCAGCCTCCGATTTGGAGGCCGGGGTGGATCAGCCTCCGATTTGGAGGCCGGGGTGGATTAGCCTCCGATTTGGAGGCCTGGGTGGATCAGCCTCCGATTTGGAGGCCGGGGTTGCTCAGCCTCCGATTTGGAGGCCGGGGTCGATCAGCCTCCGATTTGGAGGCCGGGGTGGCTCAGCCTCCTATTTGGAGGCTGGGGTGGCTCCGCCTCTGATTTGGAGACCTGGGTCGATCAGCCTCCGATTTGGAGGCCGGGGTGAATCAGGCTCCGATTTGGAGGCCGGGGTGGATCAGGCTCCGATTTGGAGGCCGGGGTGGATCAGCCTCCCATTTGGAGGCCGGGGTGGCTCATTGTCCGATTTGGAGGCCGGGGTGGCTCAGCCTCCGATTTGGAGGCCGGGGTGGCTCAGTCTCCGATTTGGTGTGTCGGCCCTTTAAGACTCATTTGGGTGCGCTGGCCCTTTAACAATCACTTTGGCGCGTTGGCCCTTTAAGAGCTAGTTTGGCTGACTGGGCTTCTTTTAAATCCACTTTGGCGCACACATTCTCTCTCAGGGGCATGTGTCATGTGATGAAGCTAAATTTGCATTTGTGCTGTGGGTTTCGCTTTAAGAGCTGATATTATGTGGCAGAGGCTCTGTGCTGGGGTTCAAGTGAAGTTCGTAGGCGTTGGCATAGTAACTGGGTCTGCCTGCGCATATCAATGAGCTCAACTGTCATTTCAATCGCCTCAGGGCACGTTTTGCCATTTCCTATTGAAAAGCATTGGAGACAGTGCATTCCAATGACGGGAAAAAAATTTTTCAAACGCAAATTTCGCAAAAACTACAAATCCGATCGACACGAAAAATACTTAGCACACCTCTCATGGACGCTGGCTTCGAAACGACACCTCAACGGAGTCTGTGCGTGTAGTGGTTCGGGCCGCATTAATTGCGGAAATCAACTTAATAATAATAATAAGAAGAAGAATAAGTTAGCAGCGTTCGGATTACAATATAGTGGTTTTTTCAAACCACTATAATTACAATATAGTGGTTTTTTCAAACCACTATAACTAGATGTGTATTTCCTGAAGGAAGTACAGATAGTGGTTTGAAATGGTGCCCGGGCTGCACCTTTAAGAGAGACTTGCCTGCTGCCCCTGCAAGACTTTCAACTCAGGATCCGTTTTAAGTGTGGGTGCCTCTCAGGGGCCACTTTGGCCTCAGGGTCTGATTTGGTGGGTGGGGCCCCTCAGGATCCGATTTTGTTGGTGGGGCCCCTTATGGTCCGATTTTGTGGGTGGGGCCCCTCAGGGTCCGATTTTGTGGCCGGGGCCCCTCAGGGTCCGATTTTGTGGCCGGGGCCCCTCAGGGTCCGATTTTGCGGGTGGGGCCCCTCAGGGTCCGATTTTGCGGGTGGGGCCCCTCAGGGTCCGATTTTGCGGGTGGGGCCCCTCAGGGTCCGATTTGCTGGTGGGGCCCCTCAGGGTCCGATTTTGTGGGTGGGGCCCCTCAGGGTCCGATTTTGTGGCCGTGGCCCCTCAGGGTCTGATTTTGTGGCCGGGGCCCCTCAGGGTTCGATTTTGTGGCTGGGGCCCCTCAGGGTCCGATTTTGTGGCCGGGGCCCCTCAGGGTCCGATTTTGTAGCCGGGGTCTCTCAGGGTCCGATTTTGTGGTTGGGGCCCCTCAGGGTCTGATTTTGTGGCCGGGCCCACTCAGGGTCCGATTTTGTGGGTGGGGCCCCTTAGGGTCTGATTTTGTGGGTGGAGCCCCCTGGGTCCATTTTGGTGGGCGGGGCCACTCTGGGTCCGATTTAGTGGGCGGTGCCCCTCATGGTCCGATTTGGTGGGCGGGGTCACTCTGGGTCCGATTTGGTGGGCGGGGCTCCTGAGAGTCCAATTTGATGGGCGGGTCCCCTCTGGGTCCGATTTGTTGGGCGGGGCCCCTCAGGTTCCGATTTTGTGAGTGGGGCCCCTCCGGGTACAATTTTGTGGCCGGGGCCCCTCAGGGTCTGATTTTGTGGCCGGATCCCCTCAGGGTCCGATTTTCTGGCCGTGGCCCCTCAGGGTCCGATTATGTGGGTTGGGCCCCTCAGGGTCCGATTTTGTGGCCGGGCCCCTCAGGGTCCGATTTTGTGGCCGGGGCCCCTCAGGGTCCGATTTTGTGGCCGGGGCCCCTCAGGGTCCGATTTTGTGGTTGGGACCAATCAGGGTCTGATTTTGTGGTTGGGGCCCCTCAGGGTCAGATTTGGTGGGTTGGGCCCCTTAGGGTCTGATTTTGTGGGCGTAGACCCTCTGGGTCAGATTTGGTCGGCGGGGCCACTCTGGGTCCGATTTGGTTGGCGGGACCACTCTGGGTCCGATTTGGTGGGCGGGGCCCCTCAGGGTCCGGTTTGGTGGGCAGGGCCTCTCTGGGTCTGATTTGGTGGGCGGGGCCACTCGGTAAGATTTGGTGGGCGGGGCCACTCTGGGTAAGATTTGGAGGCCGGGGTCGATGAGCTTCCGATTTGGAGGCCGAGGTCAAAGAGCCTCCGATTTGGAGGCCGGGGTGGCTCAGCCTCCGATTTGGAGGCCGGGGTGGCTCAGCCTCCGATTTGGAGGCCGGGGTGGCTCAGCCTCCGATTTGGAGGCCGGGGTGGCTCAGCCTCCGATTTGGAGGCCGGGGTGGCTCAGCCTCCGATTTGGAGGCCGGGGTGGCTCAGCCTCCGATTTGGAGGCCGGGGTGGCTCAGCCTCCGATTTGGAGGCCGGGGTCGATCAGCCTCCGATTTGGAGGCCGGGGTCGATCAGCCTCCGATTTGGAGGCCGGGGTCGATCAGCCTCCGATTTGGAGGCCGGGGTCGATCAGCCTCCGATTTGGAGGCCGGGGTCGATCAGCCTCCGATTTGGAGGCCGGGGTGGCTCAGTCTCCGATTTGGATGCCGGGGTGGCTCAGCCTCCGATTTGGAGGCCGGGGTCGCTCAGCATCCGATTTGAAGGCCGGGGTGGCTCAGCCTCCGATTTGAAGGCCGGGGTGGCTCAGCCTCCGATTTGAAGGCCGGGGTGGCTCAGCCTCCGATTTGGAGGCCGGGGTGGCTCAGCCTCCGATTTGGAGGCCGGGGTGGCTCAGCCTCCGATTTGGAGGCCGGGGTGGCTCAGCCTCCTATTTGGAGGCCGGGGTGGCTCAGCCTCCGATTTGGAGGCCGGGGTGGCTCAGCCACCGATTTGGAGGCCGGGGTGGCTCAGCCTCCGATTTGGAGGCCGGGGTCAATCAGTCTCCGATTTGAAGGCCGGGGTCAATCACCCTCCGATTTGGAGGCCGGGGTGGCTCAGCCTCCAATTTGGAGGCCGGGGTGGCTCAGCCTTCGATCTGGAGGCCGGGGTGGCTCAGCCTCCGATTTGGAGTCCGGGGTGGCTCAACCTCCAATTTGGAGGCCGGGGTGGCTCAGCCTCCGATTTGGAGGCCGGGGGGTCGATCAGCCTCCCATTTGGAGCCTGTGGTCACTTAGCTTTCGATTTGGCGTGTTGGCCCTTTAAGACTCATTTCGGTGCGCTGGCCCTTTAACAGTCACTTTTGCACTTCGGCCCTTTAAGAGCCAGTTTGGCTCACTGGGCTTCTAAATACTCTTTGGCGCACATTCTCTCTCAGGGGCATGTGTCATGTGATGAAGCTAGATTTGCATTTGTGCTGTGGGTTTCGCTTTAAGAGCTGATATTATGTGGCAGAAGCTCTGTTCTGGAGATGTCATGTGACGTTCGTAGGCGTTGGCATAGTAACTGGTTCTGCCTGCGCATATCAATGAGCTCAACTGCCATTTCAATCGCCTCAGGGCACGTTTTGCCATTTCCCATTCAAATGCATTGAGACAGTGCATTCCAATGACGGGAAAAAAAAATTTCGAACGCAAATTGCGCAAAAACTACAAATCTGATCGACACAAAAAATACTTAGCACACCTCTCATGGGCGCTGGCTTCGAAACGACACCTCAACGGAGTCTGTGCGTGTAGCGGTTCGGGCTGTATTAATTGCGGAAATCAACTTAATAACTATATGTGTATTTCCTGAAGGAAATGGTTTGAAATGGTGCCCGGGCTGCCACTTTAAGAGAGACTTGCCTGCTGCCCCTGCACGACTTTCAACTCAGTATCCGTTTTACCTGTGGGTGCCTCTCAGGGGCCACTTTGGCCTGTGGGGCCCCTCAGGGTCTGATTTGGTGGGTGGGGCCCCTCAGGATCTGATTCAGTGGACTGGGCTCCTCAGGGCTTTAATTGGTGGGCCGATTTGGTGGGCGAGGCTTCTCAGGGTCCGGTTTGGTGGGCACGGCCCCTCAGGGTCTGATTTGGCGGGTGGAACCCCTCTGGGTCCGATTTGGTGGGCGGGGCCCTTAAGAGTTTGATTTGGTGGGTGGGGCACCACAGGGTCCGATTTGATGGGCGGGGCCTCACAGGGTCTGATTTGTGGGAGGGGCCACTCTGGGTCCAATTTGGTGGGCGGGGCACCACAGGGTCCGATTTGGTGAGTGGGGCCCCACATGTCCAATTTAGTGGGCGGGGCTCCTCTGGTTCCGATTTGGTAGATGGGGCCTCTCAGGGTCCGATTTGGTGGGCGGGGCTCTTCAGGGTATGATTTGGCAGGTGGGGCCCATGAGGGTCTGATTTGGTGGGCGGCGCCCCTCATGGCCTGATTTGGTGGGCGGAGCCACTCTGGGTCTGATTAGGTGGGCGGGGCCCCTTTGGGTCAGATTTGGTGGGTGGGACCCCTCAGGGTCTGATTTGGTGGGTGGGGCCACTCTGGGTCCAATTTGATGGGCGGGGCCCTTCAGGGTACAATTTGGTAGGCGGGGCCTCTCTGGGTCTGATTTGGTGAGCGGGGCCCCTCAGGTCCAATTTGGTGGGCGGGGCCTCTCTGGGTCCAATTTGGTGGGCGGGGCCACTCCGGGGCCGATTTGTTGGCCTGGGTAGCTCAGCCTCCGATTTGGAGCCTGGGGTCACTCAGCATTCGATTTGGCGCGCCGGCCCTTTAAGGCTCATTTTGGTGCGCCGGCCCTTTAAGATTCACTTAGGCGCGTCGGCTGTTTAAGAGCTAGTTTGGCGCACTGGGCTTCTAAATTCACTTTGGCGTACATTCTCTCTCAGGGGCACGCGTCATGTGATGAAGCTAGATTTGCATTTGTGCTGTGGGTTTCGCTTTAAGAGCTGATATTATCGCCAGAAACTGTGTCCTGAGGGCGTCATGTGAAGTTCTTTGGCGTTGGCATAGTAACTGGGTCTGCCTGCGCATATCAATGAGCTAAACTGCCATTTGAATCGCCTCAGGGCATATTTTCTCTAAGGCAAAATTTCCCCATGGAAAAGCATTGAGACAATACATTCAAATGACGGGGAAAAAATTTTTCTAATGCAAGTTGCGCAAAAACTACAAATCCAATCGACACGAAAATTACTTAGCACACCTCTCGTGGACTCTGGCTTCGAAACGACACCTCAACGGAGTCTGTGCGTGTAGCGGTTCGGGCCGCATTAATTGCGGAAATCAACTGAATAATAAGAATGAGTTAGCAGCGGTCGGATTACAACATTAATACTAGATGTGTATTTCCTGAAGGAAGTACAGATAGTGGTTTGAAATGCTGCCCGGGCTGCCCCTTAAAGAGAGACTTGCCTGCTGCACCTGCAAGACTTTCAACTCAGGATCCGTTTTAACTGTGGGTGCCTCTCAGGGGCCACTTTGGCCTCAGGGCCCGATTTTGTGGGTGGGGCCCCTCAGGGTCTGATTTTGTGGCCGGGGCCCCTCATGGTCTGATTTGGTGGTTGGGGCCCCTCAGGGTCCAATCTTGTGGCCGGGGCCCCTCAGGGTCCAATCTTGTGGCCGGGGCCCCTCAGGGTCCAATTTTGTGGGTGGGGCCCCTCAGGGTCCAATCTTGTGGCCGGGGCCCCTCAGGGTCCGATTTTGTGGGTGGGGCCCCTCAGGGTCCGATTTTGTGGGTGGGGCCCCTTAGGGTCTGATTTTGTGGGTGGAGCCCCCTGGGTCCATTTTTGTGGCCGGGGCCCCTCAGGGTCTGATTTGGTGGTTGGGGCCCCTCAGGGTCCAATCTTGTGGCCGGGGCCCCTCAGGGTCCGATTTTGTGGGTCGGGCCCCTCAGGGTCCGATTTTCTGGATGTGGCCCCTCAGGGTCTGATTTGGTGGCTGGGGCCCCTCACGGTCTGATTTGGTGGGTGGGGCCCCTCAGGGTTTGATTTGGTGGGTGGGGCCCCTCAGGGTCCGATTTGGTGGCCGGAGCCCCTCAGGGTCCGATTTGGTGGTCGGGACCCCTTAGGGTCCGATTTTGTGACCGGGGCCCCTCAGGGTCCGATTTGGTGGTTGGGGCCCCTCAGGGTCCGATTTTGTGGGCGGAACCCTCAGGGTCCGATTTTGTGGGTGGGGCCCCTCAGGGTCCAATTTTGTGGCCGGGACCCCTCAGGGTCCGATTTGGTGGGTGGGGCCCCTCAGGGTCCGATTTTGTGGCGGGTCCCCTCAGGGTCCGATTTTGTGGGTGGGGCCCCTCAGGGTCCGATTTGGTGGCCGGGCCCCCTCAGGGTCTGATTTGGTGGGCGGGGCCCCTCAGGGTCCAATTTGGTGGATGGAGGCCATTCAAACGCAAATTGCACAGAAACTACAAATCCGATCGACACGAAAAATACTCTCGTGGACGCTGGCTTCGAAACGACACCTCAACGGAGTCTGTGCGTGTAGCGGTTCGGGCTGTATTAATTGCGGAAATCAACTGAATAACTTGTGATTGGCGCATTATAATTGTAATACTAGATGTGTATTTCCTGAAGGAAGTACAGATAGTGGTTTGAAATGGTGCCTGGGCTGCCCCTTTAATAGAAACTTGCCTGCTGCTCCTGCAAGACTTTCAACTCAGGATCCCTTTTAACTGTGGGGGCCACTCGGGGGCTGATTTGGTGGGCGGGGCCAGAGAGAGAAAGAAAGAAAGAAAGAGAACAGAGAGAGAGAAACAGAGAAAGAAAAATTCTATAAAGATACTATAGCAGCCCAGCTCCCATTGTAATGCCTACCTGAGCCTCCTGGTGCAGGACATATCATGATCCGCTCACATGGCCGACATCCCCGATTCCAAGGCGATCCACTGTCCACGCTATCAGAGGAGGACACGGTAATGGATCTGAAGCATTCCCTGAAGTGCCTCCATGGTTCCGTCACAATCTCCTCCCGAAATTACCTCATTTCTGGTCAGCTTCCAGCACGTCACTTCCGGTAGAAAGTTACGTGCAAGTTTTAAATTGCTCCTTGGGGCTCCGCTGTGTACTCCTGTGTCTCGCGGGGAAAGTATGCTCCCGGCTGGGGCAGTCTCTCTCTCAAAATCGGGACTGTCTCGCTGGATCCGGGACAGTTGGGAGGTATAAATGCTCCCCACCATACACCTCGTACACCCCCGGCTCTGCTCCGCTCCATAAACACACGGCTCTGCTTCATAAACACTCAGCTCCCCTCCGTACCCCTCGTACACACACGGCTCTGCTCCGTACACCTCGTACACACACGGCTCCGCTCCGTACACCTCGTACACACACGGCTCTGCTCTGTACACCTCGTAGACACACGGCTCTGCTCCATACACCTTGTAAAACCCCTCCTGACCCCACACAAGTACACACACGGCTCTACTACATCCACCTTGTAAACCCCTCCTGACCCCACACAAGTACACACACGGCTCTGCTACATCCACCTTGTAAACCCCTCCTGACCCACACAAGTACACAAACGGCTCTGCTACATCCACCTTGTAAAACCCCTCCTGACCCACACAAGTACTCACACGGCTCTGCTACATCCACCTTGTAAAATCCCTCCTGACCCCACACAAGTACACACACGGCTCTGCTACATCCACCTTGTAAAACACCTCCTGACCCACACAAGTACACACATGGCTCTGCTACATCCACCATGTAAAACCCCTCCTGACCCCACACAAGTACACACACGGCTCTGCTACATCCACCTTGTAAAATCCCTCCAGACCCCACACAAGTACACACACGGCTCTGCTACATCCACCTTGAAAAACCCCTCCTGACCCCACACAAGTACACACACGGCTCTGCTACATCCACCTTGAAAAACCCCTCCTGACCACACACAAGTACACACACGGCTCTGCTACATCCACCTTGTAAAACCCCTCCTGACCCCACACAAGTACACACACGGCTCTGCTACATCCACCTTGTAAAATCCCTCCAGACCCCACACAAGTACACACACGGCTCTGCTACATCCACCTTGTAAAACCCCTCCTGACCCCACACAAGTACACACACGGCTCTGCTACATCCACCTTGTAAAATCCCTCCAGACCCCACACAAGTACACACACGGCTCTGCTACATCCACCTTGTAAAATCCCTCCAGACCCCACACAAGTACACACACGGCTCTGCTACATCCACCTTGAAAAACCCCTCCTGACCACACACAAGTACACACACGGCTCTGCTACATCCACCTTGTAAAACCCCTCCTGACCCCACACAAGTACACACACGGCTCTGCTACATCCACCTTGTAAACCCCTCCTAACCCCACACAAAGTACACACACGGCTCTGCTACATCCACCTTGTAAACCCCTCCTAACCCCACACAAGTACACACACGGCTCTGCTACATCCACCTTGTAAACCCCTCCTAACCCCACACAAAGTACACACACGGCTCTGCTACATCCACCTTGTAAACCCCTCCTCCTGACCCCACACAAGTACACACATGGCTCTGCTACATTCACCTTGTAAACCCCTCCTGACCCCACACAAGAACACACACGACCCTGCTACATCCACCTTGAAAAACCCCTCCCTGACCCCACACAAGTACACACACGGCTCTGCTACATCCACATTGTAAAACCCCTCCCTGACCCCACACAAGTACACACACGGCTCTGCTACATTCACCTTGTAAACCCCTCCTGACCCCACACAAGTACACACACGGCACTGCTACATCCACCATGTAAAACCCCACTTGACCCCACACAAGTACACACATGGCTCTGCTACATCCACCTTGAAAAACCTCTCCTGACAACACACAAGAACACACACGGCCCTGCTACATCCACCTTGTAACACCCCTCCCTGACCCCACACAAGTACACACACGGCTCTGCTACATCCACAATGTAAAACCCCTCCCTGACCCCACACAAGTACACACACGGCCCTGCTACATCCACCTTGTAAAACCCCTCCCTGACCCCACACAAGTACACACACGGCACTGCTACATCCACCTTGTAAAACCCCTCCCTAACCCCACACAAGTACACACACGGCTCTGCTACATCCACCTTGTAAACCCCTCCTGACCCCACACAAGTACACACACGGCCCTGCTACATCCACCATGTAAAACCCCTCCTGACCCCACACAAGTACACACAAGGCTCTGCTACATCCACCTTGTAAACCCCTCCTGACCCCACACAAGTACACACGCGGCTCTGCTACATCCACCTTGTAAAACCCCTCCTGACCCCAAACAAGTACACGCACGGCTCTGCTACATCCACCTTGTAAACCCCTCCTAACCCCACATAAAGTACACACACGGCTCTGCTACATCCACCTTGTAAAACACCTCCTGACTCCACACAAGTACACACATGGCTCTGCTACATCCACCTTGTAAAACCCCTCCTGACCCCACACAAGTACACACACGGCTCTGCTACATCCACCTTGTAAAACCCCTCCTGACCCCACACAAGTACACACACGGCCCTGCTACATCCACCATGTAAAACCCCTCCTGACCCCACACAAGTACATACACGGCTCTGCTACATCCACCTTGTAAACCCCTCCTAACCCCACACAAGTACACACACGGCTCTGCTACATCCACCATGTAAAACCCCTCCCTGACCCCACACAAGTACACACAAGGCTCTGCTACATCCACCTTGTAAACCCCTCCTGACCCCACACAAGTACACACACGGCTCTGCTACATCCACCTTGTAAAATCCCTCCTGACCCCACACAAGTACACACACGGCTCTGCTACATCCACCTTGTAAAACACCTCCTGACCCACACAAGTACACACACAGCTCTGCTACATCCACCTTGTAAAACACCTCCTGACCCACACAAGTACACACATGGCTCTGCTACATCCACCATGTAAAACCCCTCCAGACCCCACACAAGTACACACACGGCTCTGCTACATCCACCTTGAAAAACCCCTCCTGACCCCACACAAGTACACACACGGCTCTGCTACATCCACCTTGTAAAACCCCTCCTGACCCCACACAAGTACACACACGGCTCTGCTACATCCACCTTGTAAACCCCTCCTAACCCCACACAAAGTACACACACGGCTCTGCTACATCCACCTTGTAAACCCCTCCTAACCCCACACAAGTACACACACGGCTCTGCTACATCCACCTTGTAAACCCCTCCTCCTGACCCCACACAAGTACACACACGGCTCTGCTACATCCACCTTGTAAACCCCTCCTCCTGACCCCACACAAGTACACACATGGCTCTGCTACATTCACCTTGTAAACCCCTCCTGACCCCACACAAGTACACACACGACCCTGCTACATCCACCTTGTAAAACACCTCCTGACCCCACACAAGTACACACACGGCTCTGCTACATCCACCTTGTAAAACACCTCCCTGACCCCACTGTCCCACACATAAACGTTACCTCATCCATCCAGACCAGCACCGTAATGACAAGCGACCAGCACAGCAATCCTGCAGCCGCCCTGATCATGTGACCCCTGACTCCTCCCCTCCTGTGACCTTATCACAGGTCCTGTGACAACACCGCACACAAGATTACAGCCGAAGGAAGCGAGGACCATTGCTGGCAGTAAGGCTGTGTGCACACGATGCGGATATCCAGTGGATCCGCAGCGGATTTTACCGCGCAGAAACATTGCATATCCGCATTGTGATGTACAGTAGCCTTAACATCAATGAAAAAAAAAAAAGTACAGCAGACGCTGCGGATTTTTCTGCGCAGTTTTCCTGCGGTACAAAATCCGCAGCATGTTACTTCTTTTGTGCGGTTTTCCATCTCCCCTGTCACCAAATCCGCAGGAGGAAAACCACAGAAAACCGCAGGAAAAATGGAAGAAATCCGCAGGAAAAATGCAGGTCATTTAACCTGCGGATTTCTTCCATTCTGAGTGGAAAAATCCGCAGGGCTAAAAAGTCGTGTGCACTCAGCCTAAGGGGCTGCGTCACTGCGTGGGTCCCTCGTGGAGGGCGCAGGATGGGGTCAGTACATGGGGGGCGTGGCGGCGGCCGGCGGGTATCCCAGACAGCGTGAGTGGGTCCTCCCATCTCGCCAGGGCCCCGGCACTTGCCCGGGTGCTGACGCTGGCCCTGGCCTACGCATATCAATGAGCATAACCGTCACCTCACGACTGCCCCATGTTTTCCCTATGGCAACATTTTCCCATTAAAATGCAATGAGACAATGCATTCCAATGACAAGAAAATGTTTTTTCAAACGCAAATTGCGCAAAAACTACAAATCCGATCGACACGAAAAATACTTAGCACACCTCTCGTGGACGCTGGCTTCGAAACGACACCTCAACGGAGTCTGTGCGTGTAGCGGATCGGGCCGCATTAATTGCGGAAATCAACTGAATAGTAATAATAATACTAGATGTGTATTTCCTGAAGGAAGTACAGATAGTGGTTTGAAATGGTGCCTGGGCTGCCCCTTTAAGAGAGACTTGCCTGCTGCACCTGCAAGACTTTCAACTCAGGATCTGTTTTAAATGTGGGTGCCTCTCAGGGGCCACTTTGGCCTCAGGGTCTGATTTGGTGGGTGGGGCCCCTCAGGATCCGATTCGGTGGCCTGGGCTAATAAGGATTTGAATTAGTGGCCGGGATTCCTCAGGGTCCAATTTTGTGGGTGGGGCCCCTCAGGGTCCGATTTTGTGGGTGGGTCCCCTCAGGGTCCGATTTTGTGGCTGGGGCCGCTCAGGGTCCGATTTTGTTGGTTGGGCCCCTCAGGGTCCGATTTTGAGGGTGGGGCCCCTCAGAGTCCGATTTGGTTGGCGGGGCCCCTCAGGGTCCGATTTGGTAGGCGGGGCCCCTCAGGGTCCGATTTTGAGGGCGGGGCACCTCAGGGTCCGATTTTGAGGGTGGGGCCCCTCAGGGTCCGATTTTGTGGGTGGGGCCCCTCAGAGTCCGATTTGGTTGGCGGGGCCCCTCAGGGTCCGATTTGGTAGGCGGGGCCCCTCAGAGTCCGATTTTGAGGGCGGGGCCCCTCAGGGTCCGATTTTGAGGGCGGGGCCCCTGAGGGTCCGATTTTGTGGGCGGGGCCCCTCTGGGTTCGATTTTGTGGCCGGGGTCTCTCAGGGTCCGATTTTGTGGCCGGGGCCTCTTAGGGTCCGATTTTGTGGTTGGGGGCCCTCAGGGTCCGATTTTGTGGGTGGGGCCCCTCCAAGTCCGATTTGGTTGGCGGGGCCCCTCAGGGTCCGATTTGGTGGGCGGGGCCTCTCAGGGTCCGATTTTGAGGGCGGGGCCCCTCAGGGTCCGATTTTGTGGGCGGGGCCCCTCAGGGTCCAATTTTGTGGGTGGGGCCCTTCTGGGTTCGATTTTGTGGCCGGGGTCTCTCAGGGTCCGATTTTGTGGTTGGGGCCCCTCAGGGTCCGATTTTGTGGTTGGGGCCCCTCAGGGTCCGATTTTTTGGCCGGGGCCCCTCAGGGTCCGATTTTGTGGCCGGGGCCCCTCAGGGACCGATTTTGAGGGTGGGGCCCCTCAGGGTCTAATTTGGTGGGCGGGGCCCCTCAGGGTCCGATTTTGTGGGTGGGGCCCCTCAGGGTCCGATTTTGTGGCTGGGGCCCCTCAGGGTCTGATTTTGTGGCTGGGGTCCCTCAGGGTCTGATTTTGTGGGTGGGGCCCCTCAGGGTTCGATTTTGTGGTTGGGGCCCCTCAGGGTCCGATTTTGTGGCCGGGGTCTCTCAGTGTCCGATTTTGTGGCTGGGGCCCCTCAGGGTCTGGATTTGTGGGTGGGGCCCCTTATGGTCCGATTTTGTGGGTGGGGCCCCTCAGGGTCCGATTTTGTGGCTGGGGACCCTCAGGGTCTGATTTTGTGGCTGGGGACCCTCAGGGTCTGATTTTGAGGGTGGGGCCCCTCAGGGTCTAATTTGGTGGGCGGGGCCCCTCAGGGTCCGATTTTGTGGGTGGGGCCCCTCAGGGTCCGATTTTGTGAGTGGGGCCCCTCAGGGTCCGATGTTGTGGCCGGGGCCCCTCAGGGTCTGATTTTGTGGCCGGATCCCCTCAGGGTCCGATTTTGTGGGTGGGGCCCCTCAGGGTCCGATTTTGTGGCCGGGGCCCCTCAGGGTCCGATTTTGTGGGTGCGGCCCCTCAGGGTCCAATTTGGTGGGTGGGGCCACTCTGGGTCTGATTTGGTGGGCTGGGCCACTCTGGGTCCGATTTGGTGGGCGGGGCCACCCTGGGTCCAATTTGGATGCCAGGGTGGCTCAGCCTCCTTTTTGTAGGCCAGGGTCTATCAGCCTCCGATTTGGAGCCTTGGGTCACTCAGCTTTCGATTTGGCGCGCCGGCCCTTTAAGACTCATTTTAGTGCGCCGGCTCTTTAAGAATCACTTTGGCGCGTCGGCCTTTTAAGAGCCAGGGTGACTCACTGGGCTTCTAAATACACTTTGGCGCACATTCTCTCTCAGGGGCATACGTCATGTGATGAAGCTAGATTTGCATTTGTTCTGTGGGTTTTGCTTTAAGAGCTGATATTATATGGCAGAAGCTCTGTGTTGGAGAGGTCATGTGACGTTCGTAGGCGTTGGCATAGTAACTGGGTCTGCCTGCGCATATCAATGAGCTCAACTGCCATTTCAATCGCCTCAGGGCATGTTTTGTCTATAGCAACATTTCCCCATTCAAATGCATTGAGACAGTGCATTCCAATGACGGGAAAAAAAATTTTCAAACGCAAATTGCGCAAAAACTACAAATCCGATCGACACGAAAAATACTTAGCACACCTCTCATGGACGCTGGCTTCGAAACGACACCTCAACGGAGTCTGTGCGTGTAGCGGTTCGGGCTGTATTAATTGCGGAAATCAACTTAATAATAATAATAAGAAGAAGAAGAAGAAGAATAAGTTAGCAGCGTTCGGATTACAATATAGTGGTTTTTTCAAACCACTATAACTAGATGTGTATTTAGTGAAGGAAGTACAGATAGTGGTTTGAAATGGTGCCCGGGCTGCCCCTTTATGAGAGACTTGCCTGCTGCCCCTGCAAGACTTTCAACTCAGGATCCATTTTAACTGTGGGTGCCTCTCAGGGGCCACTATGGCCTCAGGGTCCGATTTTGTGGGTGGGACCACTCAGGGCCTGATTTTGTGGGTGGGGCCCCTCTGGGTCCGATTTTGTGGCCGGGGCACCTCAGGGTCAGATTTTGTGGGTGGGTCCCCTCAGGGTCTGATTTGGTGGGCGGGGCCACTGAGGGTCCGATTTGGTGGGCGGGGCCACTCAGGGTCTGATTTGGTGAGTGGGGACCCTGAGTTCAATTTGGTCAGCGGGGCCCCTCAGGGTCCGATTTGGTGGGTGGGGCCCTTCAGGGTCCGATTTTGTGGGTGGGGACCCTCAGGGTCCAATTTTAAGGTTGGGACCTTTCAGAATCCGATTTGGTGGGTGGGGCCTCTCCTGGTCCGATTTGGTGGTCGGGGCCCCTCAGGGTCCGATTTGGTGGGCGGGGCCCCTCAGGGTCTGATTTGGTGGGCGGGGCCACTCTGGGTCTGATTTGGTGGGCGGGGCCCTTCAGGGTCCGATTTGGTGGGCGGGGACACTGAGTCTGATTTGGTGGGTGGGGCCCCTCGGTCCGATTTGGTGGGCTGTGCCACTCTGGGTCCGTTTTGGTGGGCGGGGCCACTCAGGGTCTGATTTTTTTAGTGGGGCCACGCTGGGTCCGATTTGGTGGGCGTGGACACTCTGAGTCTGATTTGGTGGGTGGGGTCCCACAGGGTCCGATTTGGTGGGCTGTGCCACGCTGGGTCTGATTTGGAGGCCAGGGTGGATCAGCCTCCGATTTAGAGGTCGGGGTGGCACAGCCTCCGATTTGGAACCTGATGTCACTCAGCTTTCGATTTGGCGCTCCGGCCCTTTAAGACTCATTTCGGTGAGCCGGCCCTTTAACAATCACTTTGGTGCGTCGGCCCTTTAAGAGCCAGTTTGGCTCACTGGGCTTCTAAATCCACTTTGGCGCACATTCTCTCTCAGTGGCTTGCGTCATGTGATGAAGCTAGATTTGCATTTATGCTGTTGGTTTCGCTTTAAGAGCTGAAATTATCTGCCAGAAACGCTGTCCTAGAGAGGTCATGTGAAGTTCATAGGCATTGGCATAGTAACTGGGTGAGCCTGCGCATATCAATGAGCTTAACTGCCACCTCACGACTGTCCAATGTTTTCCCTATGGCAACATTTTCCCATTGAAATGCATTGAGGAAAATGTTTTTTCAAACGCAAATTGCGCAAAAACTCCAATTCCGATCTACATGAAAAATACTTAGCACACCACTCATGGACGCTGGCTTCGAATCGAGGCCTCAACGGAGTCTGTGCGTGTAGCGGTTCGGGCCGCATTAATTGCGGAAATCAACTGAATAGTAATAATAATACTAGATGTGTATTTCCTGAAGGAAGTACAGATAGTGGTTTGAAATGGTGCCCGGGCTGCCCCTTTAAGAGAGACTTGCCTGCTGCCCCTGCAAGACTTTCAACTCAGGATCCGTTTTAAGTGTGGGTGCCTCTCAGGGGCCACTTTGGCCTCAGGGTCTGATTTGGTGGATGGGGCCCCTCAGGATCCGATTCGGTGGCCTGGGCTCCTCAGGGTTTTTATTGGTGGCCGGGATGCCTCAGGGTCCAGTTTTGTGGGTGAGGCCCCTCAGGGTCCGATTTTGTGGGTGGGGCCCCTTATGGTCCAATTTTGTGGCCGGGGCCCCTCAGGGTCCGATTTTGTGGCCGGGGCCCCTCAGGGTCCGATTTTGTGGGTGGGGCCCCTCAGGGTCCGGTTTTGTGGGTGGGGCCCCTCTGGGTCCGATTTTCTGGCCGGGGCCCCTCAGGGTCCGATTTGGTGGGTGGGGCCCCTCAGGGTCCGATTTGGTGGCCGGAGCCCTTCAGGGTCCGATTTAGTGGGTGGGGCCCCTCAGGGTCTGATTTGGTGGGGGGGCACTCTGGGTTACATCTGGTGGGCGGGGCCCCTCAGGGTCCGATTTGGTGGGTGGGGCCCCTCAGGGTCCCATTTGGTGGGCGGGGTCACTATGGGTCCGATTTGGTGGGCAGTGCTCTTCAGGGTCCGATTTGGAGGGTGGGGCTACTCTGGGTCTGATTTGTTGGGCGGGGCCCTTCAGGGTCTAATTTGGTGGGCGGGGACACTCTGAGTCTGATTTGGTGGGCGGGGCCCCTCAGGGTCCAGTTTGGTGGGCTGTGCCACTGTGGGTCCGTTTTGGTGGGCGGGGCTACTCTGGGTCTGATTTTTTGAGCGGGGCCACGCTGGGTCCGATTTGGAGGCCAGGGTGGCTCAGCCTCCGATTTGGAACCTGGGGTCACTCAGCTTTCGATTTGGCGTGCCGGCCCTTTAAGACTCATTTTGGTGCGCCGGCCCTTTAAGAATCACTTAGGCGCGTCGGCCCTTTAAGAGCCAGTTTGGCGCACTGGGCTTCTAAATCCACTTTGGCTCACATTATCTTTTAGGGGCATGCATCATGTGATGAAGCTAGATTTGCATTGAGACAATGCATTCCAATGACAGGAAAATGTTTTTTCAAACGCAAATTGCGCAAAAACTGCAAATCCGATCAACACGAAAAATACTTAGCACACCACTCGTGGACGCTGGCTTCGAAACGACGCCTCAACGGAGTGTGTGCGTGTAGCGGTTTGGGCCGCATTAATTGCGGAAATTAACTGAATAGTAATAATAACACTAGATGTGTATTTCCTGAAGAAAGTACAGATAGTGGTTTGAAATGGTGCCCGGGCTGCCCCTGCAAGACTTTTAACTCAGGATCCGTTTTAACTGTATGTGCCTCTCAGGGGCCACTTTGGCCTCAGGGTCTGATTTGTTGTCCGGGATCCCTCAGGCTCCTATTTTGTGGGTGTGGCACCTCAGGGTCCGATTTTGTGGGTGTGGCCCTTCAGGGTCCGATTTTGTGGGTGTGGCCCCTCAGGGTCCGATTTTGTGGTTGTGGCCCCTCATGGTCTGATTTTGTGGGTATGGCCCCTCTGGGTCCGATTTTGTGGGTGGGCCCCTAAGGGTCCGATTTTGTGAGTGGGGCCCCGCAGGGTCCGATTTTGTGGCTGGGGCCCCTCAGGGTCCAATTTTGTGGGTGGGGCCCTTCAGGGCCCGATTTTGTGGAAGGGCTCCTCAGGGTCCGATTTTGTGGTTGGGGCCCCTCAGGTTCCGATTTTGTGGGTGGGGCCACTCTGGGTCTGATTTGGTAGGCGGGGCCCCTCAGGGTCTGATTTTCTGGCCGGGGCCCCTCAGGGTCCGATTTTGTGGGTGGGGCCCCTCAGGGTCTGATTTTGTGGTTGGAGCCCCTCATGGTCCGATTTTGTGGCCGGGGCCCCTCAGGGTCTGATTTTGTGACTGGGGCCCATCAGGGTCCGATTTTGTGGCTGAGGCCCCTCAGGGTCTGATTTTGTGGCTGAGGCCCCTCAGGGTCTGATTTTGTTGGGGCCCCTCAGGGTCTGATTTTGTGGTCGGGGCCCCTCAGGGTCCGATTTTGTGGGTGGGGCCCCTTAAGGTCTGATTTTGTGGGCGGAGCCCCTCTGGTTCCAATTTGGTGGGCGTGACCACTCTGGGTCCGTTTTGGTGGGTGGGACCACTCTGGGTCCAATTTGGTGGGCGGGGCCACTCGGGGCCGATTTGGTGGGCGGGCCACTCGGGGGCTGATGTGGTGGGCGGGGCCACTTGGGGGTCAATTTGGTGGGCGGGGCCACTCGGGGGTCGATTTGGTGGGCGGGGACACTCGGAAGCCGATTTGATAGGTGGGGCCACTCGGGGACTGATATGGTGGGTGGGGCCACTTGGGGCCCGGTATGGTGGGCGGGGCCACTCGGAGCCCGATATGGTGGGCGGGGCCACTCGGGGGCCGGTTTGGTGGGCGGGGCCACTCGGGGGCCGATTTGGTGGGCTGGGCCCCTCGGGGGCCGATTTGGTGGGCGGGGCTACTCTGGGTCCGATTTGCTGGGCGGGGCCACTCAGGGTCTGATTTGGTGAGCGGAGCCCCTCTGGGTCCGATTTCTTGAGCGGGGCCACGCTGGGTTCGATTTGGAGGCCAGGGTCGATCAGCCTCCGATTTGGAGGCCGGGGTGGCTAAGCCTCAGATTTGGAGCCTGGGGTTACTCAGTTTTCGATTTGGCGCGCTGGCCCTTTAAGAATCACTTTGCCGCGTCGGCCGTTTTAGAGACAGGGTGGCTCACTGGGCTTCTAAATCCACTTTGGCGCACATTCTCTCTCAGGGGCATGCGTCATGTGATGAAGCTAGATTTGCACTTATGCTGTGGGTTTCGCTTTAAGAGCTGAAATTATCTGCCAGAAACTCTGTCCTGGGGGCGTCATGTGATGTTCGTACGCGTTGGCATAGTAAATGGGTGTGCCTGCGCATATCAATGAGCTTTACTGCCATTTGAATTGCCTCAGGGCACTTTTTAAGTTGCCCATTGAAAAGCATTGAGACATGCATTCCAATGACGGGAAAAAAAATTTTCAAACGCAAATTGCGCAAAAACTACAAATCCGATCGACACGAAAAATACTTAGCACACCTCTTGTGGACGCTGGCTTCGAAACAACACCTCAACGGAGTATGTGCGTGTAGCGGTTCGGGCCGCATTAATTGCGGAAATCAACTGAATAGTAATAATAATACTAGATGTGTATTTCCTGAAGGAAGTACAGATAGTGGTTTGAAATGGTGCCCGGGCTGCCCCTTTAAGAGAGACTTGCCTGCTGCCCCTGCAAGACTTTCAACTCAGGATCAGTTTTAATTGTGGGTGCCTCTCAGGGGCAACTTTGGCCTCATGGTCTGATTTTGTGGGTGGGGCCCCTCAGGGCCCGATATTGTGGGTGGGGCCCCTCAGGGTCCGATTTTGTGGCCAGGGCCCCTCAGGGTTCGATTTTGTGGGTGGTGCCCCTCAGCGTCCGATTTGGTGGCCGGGGCCCCTCAGGGGCTGATTTGGTGGGTGGGGCTCCTCGGGGTCCGATTTGGTGGGTGGGGCCCCTAAGGGTCCGATTTGGTGACCGGGGCCCCTCAGGGTCTGATTTAGTGGGCGGGGTCACTCTGGGTCCAATTTGGTGGGCTGTGCCACTCTGGGTCCGTTTTGGTGTTCGGGGCCACTCGGTCTGATTTTTTTAGCGGGGCCACGCTGGGTCCGATTTGGAGGCCAGGGTGGATCTGCGTCCGGTTTTGGAGGTCGGGGTGGCTCAGCCTCCGATTTGGAGACTGGGGTCACTCAGCTTTCGATTTGGCGCGCCAGCCCTTTAAGACTCATTTCGGTGCGCCGGCCCTTTAAGAATCACTTTGGCGCGTCGGACCTTTAAGAATCACTTTGGCGCGTCGGCCCTTTAAGAGCCAGTTTGGCTCACTGGGCTTCTAAATCCACTTTGGCGCACATTCTCTCTCAGTGGCATGCGTCATGTGATGAAGCTAGTTTTGCATTTATGCTGTTGGTTTCTCTTTAAGAGCTGAAATTATCTGCCAGAAATGCTGTCCTAGTGAGGTCATGTTAAGTTCGTAGGCGTTGGCATAGTAACTGGGTGAGCCTGCGCATATCAATGAGCTTAACTGCCACCTCACGACTGTCCCATGTTTTCCCTATGGCAACATTTTCCCATTGAAATGCATTGAGGAAAATGTTTTTTCAAACGCAAATTGCGCAAAAACTCCAAATCCGATCTACATGAAAAACACTTAGCACACCACGTGTGGACGCTGGCTTCGAAATGAGGCCTCAACGGAGTCTGTGCGTGTATCGGTTCGGGCCGCATTAATTGCGGAAATCAACTGAATAGTAATAACAATACTAGATGTGTATTTCCTTAAGGAAGTACAGATAGTGGTTTGAAATGGTACCCGGCTGCCCCTTTAAGAGAGACTTGCCTGCTGCCCCTGCAAGACTTTCAACTCAGGATCCATTTTAACTGTGGGTGCCTCTCAGGGGCCACTTTGGCCTCAGGGTCCGATTTTGTGGGTGGGACCCCTCAGGGTATGATTTGGTGGGCGGGGCCACTCAGGGTACGATTTGGTGGACGGTGTCACTCAGGGTCCAATTTGGTGGGCGGGGCCACTCAGGGTCCGATTTGGTGAGTGGGCCCCTCAGAGTTCAATTTGGTATGCGGGGCCCCTCAGGGTCCGATTTTGTGGGTGGGGCCCCTCAGGGTCTGATTTTGTGGTTGGGGCCTTTCAGAATCCGATTTGGTGTGCGAGGCCCCTCAGGGTCCGATTTGGTGGGCGGGGCCCCTCAGGGTCCGATTTGGTGGGCGGGGCCCCTTAGGGTCTGATTTTGTGGTTGGAGGCCCTCAGGGTCCGATTTTGTGGGTGGGGCCCCTCAGAGTCCGATTTGGTTGGCGGGGCCACTCAGGGTCCGATTTTGAGGGCGGGGCCCCTCAGGGTCCGATTTTGTGGCTGGGGCCCCTCAGGGTCCGATTTTGTTGGTTGGGCCCCTCAGGATCCGATTTTGAGGGTGGGGCCCCTCACGGTCCGATTTTGTTGTCGGGGCCCCTCAGGGTCCGATTTTGTGGTTGGGGCCCCTCAGGGTCTGATTTTGTGGCCGGGTCTACTCAGAGTCCGATTTCATGGCAGGGGCCCCTCAGGGTCCGATTTTGTGGCCGGGACCCCTCAGGGTCCGATTTCGTGGCAGGGGCCCCTCAGGGTCCGATTTTGTGGCCGGGACCCCTCAGGGTCTGATTTTGTGGCTGGGGCCCCTCAGGGTCCGATTTTGTTGGTTGGGCCCTTCAGTATCCGATTTTGTGGTTGGGGCCCCTCAGGGTCTGATTTTGTGGCCGGGTCTACTCAGGGTCCGATTTTGTGGGCGGGGCCCCTCAGGGTCCGATTTTGAGGGCGGGGCCCCTCAGGGTCTGATTTTGTGGGCGGGGCCCCTCAGGGTCCGATTTGGTGGGCGGGGCCCTCAGGGTCCGATTTGGTGGGCGGGGCCCTCAGGGTCCGATTTTGTGGCTGGGGCCCCTCAGGGTCTGATTTTGTTGGTTGGGCCACTCAGGATCCGATTTTGTGGTTGGGGCCCCTCAGGGTCTGATTTTGTGGTTGGGGCCCCTCAGGGTCCGATTTTGTGGCTGGGGCCCCTCAGGGTCTGATTTTGTTGGTTGGGCCACTCAGTATCCGATTTTGTGGTTGGGGCCCCTCAGGGTCTGATTTTGTGGCCGGGTCTACTCAGGGTCTGATTTGGTGGGCGGGGCCCTCAGGGTCCGATTTGGTGGGCGGGGCCCTCAGGGTCCGATTTTGTGGCTGGGGCCCCTCAGGGTCTGATTTTGTTGGTTGGGCCACTCAGGATCCGATTTTGAGGGTGGGGCCCCTCAGGGTCCAATTTTGTGGCCGGGGCCCCTCAGGGTCCGATTTTGTGGTTGGGGCCCCTCAGGGTCTGATTTGGTTGGCGGGTCCCCTCAGGGTCCGATTTGGTGGGCGGGCCCTCTCAGGGTCCGATTTTGAGGGCGGGGCCCCTCAGGGTCCGATTTTGTGGGCGGGGCCCCTGAGGGTCCGATTTGGTGGGCGGGGCCCCTGAGGGTCCGATTTGGTGGGCGGGGCCCCTCAGGGTCCAATTTTGTGGGTGGGGCCCCTCTGGGTTTGATTTTGTGGCCGGGGTCTCTCAGGGTCCGATTTTGTTTCCGGGGCCCCTCAGGGTCCGATTTTGTGGTTGGGGCCCCTCAGGGTCCGATTTTGTGGTTGGGGTCCCTCAGGGTTCGGTTTTGTGGTTGGGGGCCCTCAGGGTCTGATTTTGTGGTTGGGGCCCCTCGGTCCGATTTTGTGGCCAGCGCCCCTCAGGGTCCGATTTCGTGGCCGGGGCCCCTCAGGGTCCGATTTCATTTCGTGGCCGGGGCCCCTCAGGGTCCGATTTTGTGGCCGGGACCCCTCAGGGTCCGATTTTGTGGCTGGGGCCCCTCAGGGTCCGATTTTGTGGCTGGGGCCCCTCAGGGTCTGATTTTGTTGGTTGGGCCCCTCAGGATCCGATTTTGAGGGTGGGGCCCCTCATGGTCCGATTTTGTGGTTGGGTCCCCTCAGGGTCCGATTTTGTGGCCAGCGCCCCTCAGGGTCCGATTTCGTGGCCGGGGCCCCTCAGGGTCCGATTTCGTGGCAGGAGCCCCTCAGGGTCCGATTTTGTGGCCGGGACCCCTCAGGGTCCGATTTTGTGGCTGGGGCCCCTCAGGGTCCGATTTTGTTGGTTGGGCCCTTCAGTATCCGATTTTGTGGTTGGGGCCCCTCAGGGTCTGATTTTGTGGCCGGGTCTACTCAGGGTCCGATTTTGTGGGCGGGGCTCCTCAGGGTCCGATTTGGTGGGCGGGGCCCCCAGGGTCCAATTTTGTGGGTGGGGCCCCTCTGGGTTCGATTTTGTGGCCGGGGTCTCTCAGGGTCCGATTTTGTGGCCGGGGCCCCTCAGGGTCCGATTTTGTGGTTGGGGCCCCTCAGGGTTTGATTTTGTGGCCGGGGTCTCTCAGGGTCCGATTTTGTGGGTGGGGCCCCTCAGGGTCCGGTTTTGTGGTTGGGGACCCTCAGGGTCCGATTTTGTGTCCGGGGCCCCTCAGGGTCTGATTCCGTTGTTGGGGCCCTT
The DNA here is from genome assembly GCF_039654945.1 of Dendrobates tinctorius. NCBI lineage: Eukaryota > Metazoa > Chordata > Amphibia > Anura > Dendrobatidae > Dendrobates > Dendrobates tinctorius. The sequence goes on along the minus strand of NW_027361704.1, from coordinate 43,158,530 downwards.
CAGGGTCCGATTTTGTGGCCAGCGCCCCTCAGTGTCCGATTTCGTGGCTGGGGCCCCTCATGGTCCGATTTTGTGGCTGGGGCCCCTCATGGTCCGATTTTGTGGCCAGGGCCCATCAGGTTCCGATTTTCTGGCCGGGGCCCATCAGGGTCCGATTTTGTGGGTGGGGTCCCTCAGGGTCCGATTTTGTGGCCGGGCCCCTCAGGGTCAGATTTTGTGGTTGGGGCCCCTCAGGGTCTGATTTTGTGGCCAGGTCTACTCAGGGTCCGATTTTCTGGGTGGGGCCCATTAGGGTCTGATTTTGTGGGTGGAGCCCCCTGGGTCCATTTTGGTGGGCGGGGCCACTCTGGGTCCGATTTGGTGGGCAGGGCCCCTCAGGGTCTGATTTGGTGGGCGGGGCCCCTCGGGGTCTGATTTGTTGGGCGGGGCCTCTCTCGGTCCAATTTAGTGGGCGGTGCCCCTCAGGGTCCGATTTGGTGGGTGGGGCCCCTCAGGGTCCGATTTGGTGGGCGGGGCCCCTCAGCTTCCGATTTTGTGGGCGGGGCCCTTCATGGTGCGATTTGGTGGGCGGGGTCACTCTGGGTGCGATTTGGTGGACGGAGCTCCTCAGGGTCCGATTTGGTGGGCAGGGCCCATCTGGGTCCGATTTGGTGGGTGGGGCCCTTCAGGGTCCAATTTGGTGGGTAGGGCCCATCTGGGTCCGATTTGGTGGGTGGGGCCCTTCAGGGTCCGATTTGGTGGGTGGGGCTACTCTGAGTCTGATTTGGTGGGCGGGGGCCCTCAGTGTCCGATTTGGTGGGCTGTGCCACTCTGGGCCCGTTTTTGGTGGGCGGGGCCACTCTGGGTCCGATTTGGAGGCCAGGGTGGCTCAGCCTCCAATTTTAAGGCTGGGGTGGCTCAGCCTCCGATTTGGAGCCTGGGGTCACTCAGCTTTCGATTTGGCGCGTCGGCCCTTTAAGACTCATTTCGGTGCGGCGGCCCTTTAAGAATCACTTTGGCGCTTCGGCCCTTTAAGAGCCAGTTTGGCTCACTGGGCTTCTAAATACACTTTGGCGCAAATTCTCTCTCAGGGGCATGTGTCATGTGATGAAGCTAGATTTGCATTTGTGCTGTGGGTTTCGCTTTAAGAGCTGATATTATGTGGCAGAAGCTCTGTTCTGGAGATGTCATGTGATGTTCGTAGGCGTTGGCATAGTAACTGGGTCTGCCAGCGCATATCAATGAGCTCAACAGCCATTTCAATCGCCTCAGGGCACGTTTTGCCATTTCCCCATTCAAATGCATTGGAGACAGTGCAATCCAATGACGGGAAAAAAAAATTTCTAACGCAAATTGCACAAAAACTACAAATCTGATCGACACGAAAAATACTTAGCACACCTCTCATGGACGCTGGCTTCGAAACGACACCTCAACGGAGTCTGTGCGTGTAGCGGTTCGGGCCGTATTAATTGCGGAAATCAACTTAATAATAAGAAGAAGTAGAAGAATAAGTTAGCAGCGTTCGGATTACAATATAGTGGTTTTTTCAAACCACTATAACTAGATGTGTATTTCCTGAAGGAAGTACAGATAGTGGTTTGAAATGGTGCCCGGGCTGCCCCTTTAAGAGAGACTTGCCTGCTGCCCCTGCAAGACTTTCAACTCAGGATCCGTTTTAAATGTTTGTGCCTCTCAGAGGCCACTTTGGCCTCAGGGTCTGATTTGGTGGGTGGGGTCCCTCAGGATCCGATTCGGTGGCCTGGGCTCCTCAGGATTTGAATTAGTGGCCGGGATTCCTCAGGGTCCAATTTTGTGGGTGGGGCCCCTCAGGGTCTGATTTGTGGGTGTGGCCCCTCAGGGTCCGATTTTGTGGGTGAGGCCCCTCAGGGTCCGATTTTGTGGGTGGGTCCCCTCAGGGTCCGATTTTATGGGTGGGGCCCCTCAGGGTCCGATTTTGTGGGTGGGGCCCCTCATGGTCCGATTTTGTGGGTGGGGCCCCTCAGGGTTCGATTTTGTGGCCGGGGCCCCTCAGGGTACGATTTTGTGGCCGGGGCCCCTCAGGGTCTGATTTTATGGCCGGGGCCCCTCAGGGTCTGATTTTGTAGGTGGGGCCCCTCAGGGTCCGATTTTGTGGCCGGGGCCCCTCAGGGTCCGATTTTGTGGCCGAGGCCCCTCAGGGTCCGATTTTGTGGCCGGGGCCCCTCAGGGTCCGATTTTGTGGCCGGGGCCCCTCGGGGTCCGATTTTGTGGCTGGGGCCCCTCAGGGTCCGATTTTGTTGGTTGGGCCCCTCAGGGTCCGATTTTGTGGGTGGGGCCCCTCAGAGTCCGATTTGGTGGGCGGGGCACCTCAGGGTTTGATTTGGTGGGCGGGGCCCCTCAGGGTCTGATTTTGAGGGCGGGGCACCTCAGGGTCTGATTTTGAGGGCGGGGCACCTCAGGGTCTGATTTTGAGGGCGGGGCACCTCAGGGTCCGATTTGGTGGGTGGGGCCCCTCAGGGTCCGATTTGGTGGGCGGGGCCCCTCAGGGTCCGATTTGGTGGGCGGGGCCCCTCAGGGTCCAATTTTGTGGGTGGGGCCCCTCAGGGTCCAATTTTGTGGGTGGGGCACCTCTGGGTTCGATTTTGTGGCCGGGGTCTCTCAGGGTCCGATTTTGTGGCCGGGGCCACTCAGGGTCCGATTTTGTGGCCGGGGCCCCTCAGGGTCCAATTTTGTGGTTGGGGCCCCTCAGGGTCCGATTTTGTGGTTGGGGCCAATCAGGGTCCGGTTTTGTGGTTGGGGGCCCTCAGGGTCCGATTTTGTGGCTGGGGCCCCTCAGGGTCCGATTTTGTGGCCCGGGGCCCCTCAGTGTCCGATTTTGTGGCCGGGGCCCCTCAGGTTCCGATTTTGTGGCCGGGGCCCCTCAGGGTCCGATCATGTGGGTGGGGCCCCTCAGGGTCCGATTTTGTCGTTGGGGCCCCTCAGGGTCTGATTTTGTGGCCGGGTCCACTCAGGGTCCGATTTTGTGGGTGGAGCCCCTTATGGTCTGATTTTGTGGGTGGAGCCCCCTGGGTCCGATTTGGTGGGCAGGGCCACTCTGGGTCCGATTTGGTGGGCGGGGCCCCTCAGGTCTGGTTTGGTGGGTGGGGCTCCTCAGGGTCCTATTTGGTGGGCGTGGCCTCTCGGTCCCATTTAGTGGGCAGTGCCCCTCAGGGTCCGATTTGGTGGGCGGGGCCCCTCAGGGTCTGATTTGGTGGGTGGGGCCCCTCTGGGTCCGATTTGGTGGGCGGGGCCCTTTCATGGTCTGATTTGGTGGGCGGGGTCACTCTGGGTCCAATTTGGTGGACGGAGCTCCTCAGGGTCCGATATGGTGGGCAGGGCCCCTCTGGGTCCGATTTGGTGGGTGGGGCCACTCTGCATCTGGTTTGGTGGGCGGGGCCCCTCAGTGTCTGATATGGTGGACTGTGCCACTCTGGATCCGTTTTTGGTGGGCGGGGCCACTCTGGGTCTGATTTGGAGGCCAGGGTGGCTCAGCCTCTGATTTGGAGGCCGGGGTCGATCAGCCTTCGATTTGGAGGCCGGGGTCAATCAGCCTCCGATTTGGAGGCCGGGGTGGCTCAGCCTCCGATTTGGAGCCTGGGGTCACTCAGCTTTCGATTTGGCACGTCGGCCCTTTAAGACTCATTTCGGTGCGCCGGCCCTTTAACAATCACTTTGGCGCTTCGGCCCTTTAAGAGCCAGTTTGGCTCACTGGACTTCTAAATACACTTTGGCGCACATTCTCTTTCAGGGGCATGCGTCATGTGATGAAGCTAGATTTGCATTTGTGCTGTGGGTTTCGCTTTAAGAGCTGATATTATGTGGCAGAAGCTCTGTCCTTGGGGCGTCATGTGACATTCGTAGGCGTTGGCATAGTAACTGGGTCTGCCTGTGCATATCAATGAGCTCAACTGCCATTTCTCAGGGCATGTTTTGTCTATGGCAAAATTTCCCCATTCAAATGCATTGAGACAATTCAATCCAATGACGGGAAAAAAAATGTTCTAACGCAAATTGCGCAAAAAGTACAAATCCGATCGACACGAAAAATACTTAGCACAACTCTCATGGATGCTGGCTTTGAAACGACACCTCAACGGAGTCTGTGTGTGTAGCGGTTCGGGCCGCATTAATTGCGGAAAATCGACTGAATAATAATAATAATACTAGATGTGTATTTCCTGAAGGAAGTACAGATAGTGGTTTGAAATGGTGCCCGGGCTGCCCCTTTAAGAGAGACTTGCCTGCTGCCCCTGCAAGACTTTCAACTCAGGATCTGTTTTAAGTGTGGGTGCCTCTCAGGGGCCACTTTGGCCTCAGGGTCTGATTTGGTGGGTGGGGCCCCTCAGGATCCGATTTGGTGGCCCCTCAGGGTTTTTATTGGTGGCCGGGATGCCTCAGGGTCCAGTTTTGTGGGTGGGGCCCCTCATGGTCTGATTTTGTGGGTGGGGCCCCTCAGGGTCTGATTTTGTGGGTGTGGCCCCTTATGGTCCAATTTTGTGGGTGGGGCCTCTCAGGGTCCGATTTTGTGGGTGGAGCCCCCTGGGTCCATTTTGGTGGGTGGGGCCACTCTGGGTCCGATTTGGTGAGTGGGGCCCCACAGGGTATGATTTGGTGGGAGGGGCCACTCTGGGTCCAATTTGGTGGGCGAGGCTCCACAGGGTCCGATTTGGTGGGCGGGGCCCCTCAGGGTTCGAATAGGTGGGTTGGGCAACTCTGGGTCTGATTTGGTGAGCGGGGCCCATCAGGGTCCGATTTGGTGGGTGGGCGGAGCCACTCTGGGTCCAATTTGGTGGGCGGGTCCCCTCAGGGTCCGATTTGGTGGGCGTGGCCCCTCAGGGTCCTTTTTTGTGGCAGGGGTCCCTCAGGGTCCGATTTTGTGTGTGTGGCCCTTCAGAGTCCGATTTTGTGGGTGATTTTGTGGGTGGGGCCCCTCAGGGTCCAATTTTGTGGCCGGGACCCCTCAGGGTCCGATTTTGTGGCAGGGGCCCCTCAGGGTCCGATTTTGTGGCAGGGGCCCCTCAGGGTCCGATTTTGTGGCCGGGGCCCCTCAGGGTCCTATTTTGTGGGTGGGGCCCCTCAGGGTCCAATTTGGTGGGCGGGGCCACTCTCGGTCTGATTTGTTGGGCAGGGCCCCTCTGGGTCCGGTTTGGTGGGCGGGGCCCCTCAGGGTCCGATTTGGTGGTCGAGACCCCTCAGGGTCCGATTTGGTGGGCGGGCCACTCAGGGTCCGATTTGGTAAGCGGTTTTCCTCAGGGTCCGATTTGGTGGACAGGACCACTCTGGGTCCGATTTGGTGGGCGGGGCCCCTCAGGGTCCGATTTGGTGGGCTGTGCCACTCTGGGTCCGTTTTGGTGAGCGGGGCCACTCTGGGTGGCTCAGCCTCCAATTTGGAGGCCGGGGTGGCTCAGTCTCCGATTTGGAAGCAGGGGTGGCTCAGCCTTCGATTTGGAGGCCGGGGTGGCTCAGCCTTCGATTTGGAGGCCGGGGTGGCTCAGCCTCCGATTTGGAGGCCGGGGTGGCTCAGCCTCTGATTTGGGGGCCGGGGTGGCTCAGCCTCCGATTTGGAGGCCGTGGTGGCTCAGCCTCCGATTTTGATGCCGGGTTCAATTAGCCTCCGATTTGGAGCCTGGGGTCACCCAGCTTTCGATTTGGCGTGACGGCCCTTTAAGATTTGTTTTGGTGCGCCGGCCCTTTAAGAATCACATTGGCGTGTCGGCCCTTTAAGAGCCAGTATGGCGCACTGGGCTTCTAAATCCACTTTGGCGCACATTCTCTCTCGTCGTCATGTGATGAAGCTGCCCCATGTCTTCCTATGGCAAAACTTTCTTATTGAAATGCATTGAGACAGTGCATTACAATGATGTGGAAAAAAAATTTTCAAACGCAAATTGCACAAAAACTACAAATGCGATCGGCACGAAAAATACTTAGCACACCACTCGTGGACGCTGGCTTCGAAACGACACCTCAACGGACTCTGTGCGTGTAGCGGTTCGGGCCACATTAATTGCGGAAATCAACTGAATAATAAGAATAAGTTAGCAGCGGTCGGATTACAACATTAATACTAGATGTGTATTTCCTGAAGGAAGTACAGATAGTGGTTTGAAATGGTGCCCTGGCTGCCTCTTTAAGAGAGACTTGCCTGCTGCCCCTGCAAGACTTTCAACTCATGATCCGTTTTAACTGTGAGTGCATCTCAGGCGCCACTTTGGCCTCAGGGTCCGATTTTGTGGGTGGGGCCCCTCAGGGTCCGATTTTGTTGCCGGGGCCCCTCAGGGTCCGATTTGGTGGTTGAAGCCCCTCAGGGTCTGACTTTGTGACCAGGGCACCTCAGGGTCCGATTTAGTGGCCAGGGCCCCTCAGGGTCTGATTTGGTGGTTGGGGACCCTCAGGGTCCGATTTTGTTGCCGGGGCCCCTCAGGGTCCGATTTGGTGGTTGAAGCCCCTCAGGGTCTGACTTTGTGACCAGGGCACCTAAGGGTCCGATTTTGTGATTGGGGACCCTCATGGTCCGATTTTGTGGCCGGGGCCCCTCAGGGTCCAATTTGGTAGGTAGGGCCCCTCAGGGTTCGATTTTGTGGGTGGGGCCCCTCAGGGTCCGATTTGGTCAGCATCGCCCCATAGGATCAGATTTGGTGGGCGGGGCCCCCCAGGGTCTGATTTTGTGGTTGGGGCCCCTCAGGGTCCAATTTTGTGGGTGGAGCCCCTTAGGGTCCGATTTGGTGAGCTGGGCCTCTCAGAGTTCAATTTGGTGAGCGGGGCCCCTCAGGGTCCGATTTGGTGAGCGGGGCACCTCAGGGTCCGATTTTGTGGTTGGGGCCTTTCAGAATCCGATTTGGTGGGTGGAGCCGCTCAGGGTCCGATTTGGTGAGCGGGCCCCTCAGAGTTCAATTTGGTGAGCGGGGCCCCTCAGGGACCGATTTGGAGGGCGGGGCCCATCAGGGTCCGATTTGGTTTGTGGGGACCCTCAGGGTCCGATTTGGTGGGCAGGGGTCCCTCAGGGTCCTATTTGGTGGGCGTGGCCCCTCAGGGTCCGATTTGGTTGGTGGGGCCACTCAGGGTCCGATTTGGTGGGCGGGGCCCCCCAGGGTCCGATTTGGTGGGCGGGGCCCATCAGGGTCCGATTTGGTGGGCGGGATCTCTCAGAGTCCTATTTGGTGGGCGGGGCCCCTCAGGGTCCGATTTGGTGGGCGGGGCCCCTCAGTGTCCGATTTGGTCAGCGGGGCCCCTCAGAGTTCGATTTGGTGAGCGGGGCCCCTCATGGTCCGATTTGGTGAGCGGGGCCCCTCTGTGTCCGATTTGGTGGGCGGGGCCTCTCAGGGTCCGATTTGGTGGGCGGGGCCCCTCAGGGTCCGATTTGGTCAGCGGGGCCCCTCAGAGTCCGATTTGGTCAGCGGGGCCCCTCATGGTCCGATTTGGTGAGCGGGGCCCCTCTGTGTCCGATTTGGTGGGCGGGGCCCCTCAGGGTCTGATTTGGTGGGTGGGGCCCCTCAGGGTCCGATTTGGTGGGCGGGGGCACACTTTGGCGCACATTCTCTCTCAGGGGCATGCGTCATGTGATGAAGCTAGATTTGCATTTGTGCTGTGGGTTTCGCTTTAAGAGCTGATATTATGTGGCAGAAGCTCTGTCCTGGGGGCGTCATGTGACGTTCGTAGGCGTTGGCATAGTAACTGGGTGTTCCTGCGCATATCAATGAGCTTAACTGCCATTTCAATCGCCTCAGGGCACGTTTTGCTCTTTCCCATTTAAATGCATTGAGACAGTGCATTCCAATGACGGGAAAAAAAAATTTCAAACGCAAATTGTGCAAAAACTACAAATCCGATCGACACGAAAAATACTTAGCACACCACTCGTGGACGCTGGCTTCAAAACAACACCTCAACGGAGTCTGTGTGTGTAGCGGTTCGGGCCGCATTAATTGCGGAAATCAACTGAATAGTAATAATAATACTAGATGTGTATTTCCTGAAGGAAGTACAGATAGTGGTTTGAAATGGTGCCCGGGCTGCCCCTTTAAGAGAGACTTGGCTGCTGCCCCTGCAAGACTTTCAACTCAGGATCCGTTTTAACTGTGGGTGCCTCTCAGGGGCCACTTTGGCCTCAGGGTCCGATTTTGTGGGTGGGACCCCTCAGGGCCCGATTTTGTGGGTGGGGCCCCTCTGGGTCCGATTTTGTGGCCGGGGCACCTCAGGGTCCGATTTTGTGGGTGGGGCCCCTTAGGGTCCGATTTGGTGGACGGGGCCACTCAGGGTCCGATTTGGTGGGCGGGGCCCCTCAGGGTCTGATTTGGTGAGTGGGGCCCCTCAGAGTTCAATTTGGTCAGCGGGGCCTCTCAGGGTCCGATTCTGTGGGTGGGGCCCCTCAGGGTCCGATTTTGTGGTTGGGGCCTTTCAGAATCTGATTTAGTGGGCGGGGCCCCTCCGGGTCCGAATTGGTGGGCGGGGCCCCTCAGGGTCCGATTTGGTGGGCGGGGCCCCTCGGGGTCCGATTTGATGGGTTGGGCCCCTAAGGGTCCGATTTTGTGGTTGGGGCCCCTCAGGATCCAATTTTGTGACCGGGCCCTCAGGGTCTGATTTTCTGGGTGGGCCCCCTCAGGGTCCGATATTGTGGGTGGGGCCCCTCAGGATCCGATTTTGTGGGTGGGGCCCCTCAGGATCTGATTTTGTGGTTGGGGCCCCTCAGGGTTCAATTTTGTAGGCGGGGCCCCTCAGGGTCCGATTTTGTGGCCGGGGCCCCTCAGGGTCCGATTTGGTGGGTGGGGCCCTCAGGGTCCAATTTGGTGGGTGGGGCCACTCTGGGTCTGATTTGGTGGGCGGGGCCACTCTGGGTCCGATTTGGTGGGAGGGGCCACTCTGGGTCCAATTTGGATGCCAGGGTGGCTCAGCCTCCTTTTTGTAGGCCAGGGTCTATCAGCCTCCGATTTGGAGCCTTGGGTCGCTCAGCTTTCGATTTGGCGCGCCGGCCCTTTAAGACTCATTTTGGTGCGCCGCTCTTTAAGAATCACTTTGGCGCGTCGGCCCTTTAAGAGCCAGGGTGGCTCACTGGGCTTCTAAATCCACTTTGGCACACATTCTCTCTCAGGGGCAAGTGTCATGTGATGAAGCTAGATTTGCATTTGTGGTGTGGGTTTTGCTTTAAGAGCTGATATTATGTGGCAGAAGCTCTGTCTTGGAGAGGTCATGTGACGTTCGTAGGCGTTGGCATAGTAACTGGGTCTGCCTGCGCATATCAATGAGCTCAACTGCCATTTCAATCGCCTCAGGGCATGTTTTGCCATTTCCCATTCAAATGCATTGAGACAGTGCATTCCAATGACGGGAAAAAAAATTTCAAACGCAAATTGCGCAAAAACTACAAATCCGATCGACTCGAAAAATACTTAGCACACCTCTCATGGACGCTGGCTTCGAAACGACACCTCAACGGAGTCTGTGCGTGTAGCGGTTCGGGCCGTATTAATTGCGGAAATCAACTTAATAATAATAAGAAGAACTAGATGTGTATTTCCTGAAGGAAGTACAGATAGTGGTTTGAAATGGTGCCCGGGCTGGGGTTGCTCAGCCTCCGATTTGGAGGCCGGGATGGCTCATCATCCGATTTGGAGGCAGGGGTGGCGCAGCATCCTATTTGGAGGCCGGGGTGGCGCAGCCTCCTATTTGGAGGCCGGGGTGGTTCATCGTCCGATTTGGAGGCCGGTTTGGCTCAGCCTCCTATTTGGAGGTCGGGGTGGCTCTGCCTCTGATTTGGAGGCAGAGGTGGCTCAGCCTCCGATTTGGAGGCCGGGGTCGATCAGCCTCCGATTTGGAGGCCGGGGTGACTCAGCCTCCGATTTGGAGGCCGGGGTGGCTCAGCCTCCGATTTGGAGGCCGGGGTGGCTCAGCCTCCGATTTGGAGGCCGGGGTGGCTCAGCCTCCGATTTGGAGGCCGGGGTGGCTCAGCCTCCGATTTGGAGGCCGGGGTGGCTCAGCCTCCGATTTGGAGGCCGGGGTGGCTCAGCCTCCGATTTGGAGGCCGGGGTGGCTCAGCCTCCGATTTGGAGGCCGGGGTGGCTCAGCCTCCGATTTGGAGGCCGGGGGTTGATCAGCCTCCGATTTGGAGGCCGGGGGTTGATCAGCCTCCGATTTGGAGGCCGGGGGTTGATCAGCCTCCGATTTGGAGGCCGGGGGTTGATCAGCCTCCGATTTGGAGGCCGGGGGTTGATCAGCCTCCGATTTGGAGGCTGGGGGTTGATCAGCCTCCAATTTGGAGGCCGGGGTGGCTCAGCCTCCGATTTGGCGTGTATGCCCTTTAAGACTCATTTTGGTGCGTCGGCCCTTTAACAATCACTTTGGCGTGTTGGCCCTTTAATAGCTAGTTTGGCTCACTGGGCTTCTAAATCAACTTTGGCGGACATTCTCCCTCAGGGGCATGTGTCATGTGATGAAGCTAGATTTGCATTTGTGCTGTGGGTTTCGCTTTAAGAGCTGATATTATGTGGTAGAAGCTCTGTCCTCGGGGCGTCATGTGACGTTCGTAGGCGTTGGCATAGTAACTGGGTGTGCCTGCGCATATCAATGAGCTTAACTGCCATTTCAATCGCCTCAGGGCACGTTTTGCCATTTCCCATTGAAAAGCATTGGAGACAGTGCATTCCAATGACGGGAAAAAAAATTTTCAAACGCAAATTGCACAAAAACTACAAATCCGATCGACACGAAAAATACTTAGCACACCTCTCTTGGACGCTGGCTTTGAAACGACACCTCAACGGAGTCTGTGCGCGTAGCGGTTCGGGCCGCATTAATTGCGGAAATCAACTGAATAAAAAGAAAAAGTTAGCAGCGTTCGGATTACAACATTAATACTAGATGTGTATTTCCTGAAGGAAGTACAGATAGTGGTTTGAAATGGTGCCCGGGATGCCCCTTTAAGAGAGATTTGCCTGCTGCCCCTGCAAGACTTCCAACTCAGGATCCGGTTAAACTGTGGGTGCCTCTCAGGGGCCACTTTGGCCTCAGGGTCCGATTTTGTGGGTGGGGCCCCTCAGGGTCTGATTTTGTGGCCTGGGCCCCTCAGGGTCCGATTTTGTGGCCGGAATCCCTCAGGGTCCGATTATGTGGGTGGGGCCCCTCAGGGTCTGATTTTGTGGCCGGGGCCCCTCAGGGTCCGATTTTGTGGGTGGGGACCCTCAGGGTCCGATTTGGTGGGCAGGGCCACTCAGGGTCCGATTTGGTGGGCGGGGCCCCTCAGGGTCCGATTTGGTGAGCGGGGCCCCCTCAGAGTTCAATTTGGTGAGCGTGGCCCCTCAGTGTCCGATTTGCTGGGTGGGGCCACTCTGGGTCTGATTTGGTGAGCGGAGCCCCTCTGGGTCCGATTTCTTGAGTGGGGCCATGCTGGGTCCGATTTGGAGGCCAGGGTCGATCAGCCTCCAATTTGGAGGCCAGGGTGGCTAAGCCTCCGATTTGGAGCCTGGGGTCACTCAGTTTTCGATTTGGCGTGCTGGCCCTTTAAGAATCACTTTGGCGCATCGGCCGTTTTAGAGACAGGGTGGCTCACTGGGCTTCTAAATCCACTTTGGCGCACATTCTCTCTCAGGGGCATGCTTCATGTGATGAGGCTAGATTTTCATTTGTGCTGTGGGTTTCGCTTTAAGAGCTGATATTATGTGCCAGAAGCTCTGTCCTGGGGGCGTCATGTGACGTTTGTAGGCGTTGGCATAGTAAATGGGTGTGCCTTCACATATCAATGAGCTTTACTGCCATTTGAATTGCCTTAGGGCACGTTTTAAGTTGTCATTGGAATGCATGTCTCAATGCATTTCAATGGGCGGGGAAAAAAAAATTTCAAACCCAAATTGCGCAAAAACTACAAATCCAATCGACACGAAAAATACTTAGCACACCTCTCGTGGACGCTGGATTCAAAACAACACCTCAACGGAGTCTGTGCGTGTAGCGGTTCGGGCCGCATTAATTGCGGAAATCAACTGAATAAAAAGAAAAAGTTAGCAGCGTTCGGATTACAACATTAATACTAGATGTGTATTTCCTGAAGGAAGTACAGATAGTGGTTTGAAATGGTGCCCGGACTGCCCCTTTAAGAGAGACTTGCATGCTGCCCCTGCAAGACTTTCAACTCAGGATCTGTTTTAACTGTGGGTGCCTCTCAGGGGCCACTTTGGCCTGTGGGGCCCCTCAGGGTCTGATTTGGTGGGTGTGGCCCCTCAGGATCCGATTCGGAGGCCTGGGCTCCTCAAGGCCTGAATTGGCGGACGGGATCCCTCAGGGTCTGATTTTGTGGCCGGGGCCCCTCAGGGTCCGATTTTGTGGCGGGGGCCCCTTAGGGTGCGATTTTGTGCATGGGGCCCTTTAAGGACTGATTTTGAGGGCGGAGCCCCTCTGGGTCTGATTTGGTGGGCGGACCCCCTCAGGGTCTGATTTGGTGGGTGGGGCGATTTTGGGTCTGATTTGGTGGGAAGGGCACCTCATGGTCCAATTTGGTGGGCGGGCCCCTCAGGGTTTGGTTTGGTGTGTGGGGCCCCTCAGGGTCCCATTTGGTGGGTGGGGCCACTCTGGGTCCCATTTGGTGGGCGGGGCCCCTCAGGGTCCGGTTTGGTGGGCAGGGCCCCTCAGAGTCCGATTTGGTGGGCGGGGCCCCTCAGGGTCGGATTTGGTGGGCGGGACCCCTCAGAATCCGATTTGGTGGGCGGGAGCACTCTGGGTCCGATTTGGTGGGTGGGACCCCTCAGGGTCCCATTTGGTGGGTGGGGCCACTCTGGGTCCGATTTGGAGGACTGGGTGGCTCAGCCTCCGATTTGTAGGCCAGGGTCGATCAAATTTGCGTTTGTGCTTGGGTTTCCCTTTAAGAGCTGATATTATTTGGCAAAAACGCTGTCCTGCTGGGGTCATGCAAAGTTCGTAGGTATTGGCATAGTAACTGGGTGTGCCTGTGCATATCAATGAGCTTAACTGCCACCTCACGACAGCCCCATGTTTTCGCTATGGCAAAATTGTCCCATTGAAATGCATTGAGACAATGCATTCCAATGACAGGAAAATGTTTTTTCAAATGCAAATTACACAAAAACTACAAATCTGATCGACACGAAAAATACTTAGCACACCACTCGTGGATACTGGCTTTGAAATGACGCCTCAACGGAGTCTGTGCGTGTAGCGGTTCGGGCCGCATTAATTGCGGAAATCAACTGAATAATAATAATAATACTAGATGTGTATTTCCTGAAGGAAGTACAGATAGTGGTTTGAAATGGTGCCTGGGCTGCCCCTTTAAGAGAGACTTGCCTGCTGCACCTGCAAGACTTTCAACTCAGGATCTGTTTTAAATGTGGGTGCCTCTCAGGGGCCACTTTGGCCTCAGGGTCTGATTTGGTGGGTGGGGCCCCTCAGGATCCGATTCGGTGGCCTGGGCTAATAAGGATTTGAATTAGTGGCCGGGATTCCTCAGGGTCCAATTTTGTGGGTGGGGCCCCTCAGGGTCCGATTTTGTGGGTGGGTCCCCTCAGGGTCCGATTTTGTGGCTGGGGCCGCTCAGGGTCCGATTTTGTTGGTTGGGCCCCTCAGGGTCCGATTTTGAGGGTGGGGCCCCTCAGAGTCCGATTTGGTTGGCGGGGCCCCTCAGGGTCCGATTTGGTAGGCGGGGCCCCTCAGGGTCCGATTTTGAGGGCGGGGCACCTCAGGGTCCGATTTTGAGGGTGGGGCCCCTCAGGGTCCGATTTTGTGGGTGGGGCCCCTCAGAGTCCGATTTGGTTGGCGGGGCCCCTCAGGGTCCGATTTGGTAGGCGGGGCCCCTCAGGGTCCGATTTTGAGGGCGGGGCCCCTCAGGGTCCGATTTTGAGGGCGGGGCCCCTGAGGGTCCGATTTTGTGGGCGAGGCCCCTCTGGGTTCGATTTTGTGGCCGGTGTCTCTCAGGGTCCGATTTTGTGGCCGGGGCCTCTTAGGGTCCGATTTTGTGGTTGGGGGCCCTCAGGGTCCGATTTGGTTGGCGGGGCCCCTCAGGGTCCGATTTGGTGGGCGGGGCCTCTCAGGGTCCGATTTTGAGGGCGGGGCCCCTCAGGGTCCGATTTTGTGGGCGGGGCCCCTCAGGGTCCAATTTTGTGGGTGGGGCCCTTCTGGGTTCGATTTTGTGGCCGGGGTCTCTCAGGGTCCGATTTTGTGGTTGGGGCCCCTCAGGGTCCGATTTTGTGGTTGGGGCCCCTCAGGGTCCGATTTTTTGGCCGGGGCCCCTCAGGGTCCGATTTTGTGGCCGGGGCCCCTCAGGGACCGATTTTGAGGGTGGGGCCCCTCAGGGTCTAATTTGGTGGGCGGGGCCCCTCAGGGTCCGATTTTGTGGGTGGGGCCCCTCAGGGTCCGATTTTGTGGCTGGGGCCCCTCAGGGTCTGATTTTGTGGCTGGGGTCCCTCAGGGTCTGATTTTGTGGGTGGGGCCCCTCAGGGTTCGATTTTGTGGTTGGGGCCCCTCAGGGTCCGATTTTGTGGCCGGGGTCTCTCAGTGTCCGATTTTGTGGCTGGGGCCCCTCAGGGTCTGGATTTGTGTGTGGGGCCCCTTATGGTCCGATTTTGTGGGTGGGGCCCCTCAGGGTCCGATTTTGTGGCTGGGGACCCTCAGGGTCTGATTTTGTGGCTGTGGCCCCTCAGGGTCTGATTTTGAGGGTGGGGCCCCTCAGGGTCTAATTTGGTGGGCGGGGCCCCTCAGGGTCCGATTTTGTGGGTGGGGCCCCTCAGGGTCCGATTTTGTGAGTGGGGCCCCTCAGGGTCCGATGTTGTGGCCGGGGCCCCTCAGGGTCTGATTTTGTGGCCGGATCCCCTCAGGGTCCGATTTTGTGGGTGGGGCCCCTCAGGGTCCGATTTTGTGGCCGGGGCCCCTCAGGGTCCGATTTTGTGGGTGCGGCCCCTCAGGGTCCAATTTGGTGGGTGGGGCCACTCTGGGTCTGATTTGGTGGGCTGGGCCACTCTGGGTCCGATTTGGTGGGCTGGGCCACCCTGTGTCCAATTTGGATGCCAGGGTGGCTCAGCCTCCTTTTTGTAGGCCAGGGTCTATCAGCCTCCGATTTGGAGCCTTGGGTCACTCAGCTTTCGATTTGGCGCGCCGGCCCTTTAAGACTCATTTTAGTGCGCCGGCTCTTTAAGAATCACTTTGGCGCGTCGGCCTTTTAAGAGCCAGGGTGACTCACTGGGCTTCTAAATACACTTTGGCGCACATTCTCTCTCAGGGGCATACGTCATGTGATGAAGCTAGATTTGCATTTGTTCTGTGGGTTTTGCTTTAAGAGCTGATATTATATGGCAGAAGCTCTGTGTTGGAGAGGTCATGTGACGTTCGTAGGCGTTGGCATAGTAACTGGGTCTGCCTGCGCATATCAATGAGCTCAACTGCCATTTCAATCGCCTCAGGGCATGTTTTGTCTATAGCAACATTTCCCCATTCAAATGCATTGAGACAGTGCATTCCAATGACGGGAAAAAAAATTTTCAAACGCAAATTGCGCAAAAACTACAAATCCGATCGACACGAAAAATACTTAGCACACCTCTCATGGACGCTGGCTTCGAAACGACACCTCAACGGAGTCTGTGCGTGTAGCGGTTCGGGCTGTATTAATTGCGGAAATCAACTTAATAATAATAAGAAGAAGAAGAAGAAGAAGAATAAGTTAGCAGCGTTCGGATTACAATATAGTGGTTTTTTCAAACCACTATAACTAGATGTGTATTTCCTGAAGGAAGTACAGATAGTGGTTTGAAATGGTGCCCGGGCTTCCCCTTTAAGAGAGACTTGCCTGCTGCCCCTGCAAGACTTTCAACTCAGGTTCTGTTTTAACTGTGGGTGCCTCTCAGGGGCCACTTTGGCCTCATGGTCTGATTTGGTGGGTGGAGCCCCTCACGATCCGATTCGGTGGCCTGGGCTCCTCAGGGCTTGAATTGCTGGTTGGGATCCCTCATGGTCTGATTTTGTGGCCGGGGCCCCTCAGGGTCTGATTTTGTGGGTGGGGCCCCTTAGGGTCTAATTCCGATTTGGTGGTCTGGGCCCCTCCGGGTCCGATTTGGTTGGCTGGGCCACTCAGAGTACGATATGGTGGATGGGGCCCCTCAGGGTCCGATTTGGTGGGCGGGGCCCCTCAGGGTCCGATTTGGTGGGTGGGGCCACTCTGGGTCCGATTTGGTGGGCGGGGCCTCTCAGAGTCCGATTTGTTGGGTGGGGCCACTCTGGGTGCGATTTGGTAGGTGGGGCCACTCTGGGTCTGAATTGGTGGCCGGGATCCCTCAGGGTCCAATTTTGTGGGTGTGGCCCCTCAGGGTCCGATTTTGTGGGTGTGGCCCCTCAGGGTCCGATTTTGTGGGTGGGGCCCCTCAGGGTCCGATTTTGTGGGTGGGGCCCCCCAGGGTCCGATTTTGTGGGTGGGGCCCCTCAGGGTCTGATTTTGTGGGTGGGGCCCCTCATGGTCTGATATTGTGGGTGGGGCCCCTCAGGGTATGATTTTGTGGCCAGGGGCCCTCAGGGTCTGATTTTGTGACCGGGGCCCCACAGGGACCGAATCTGTGGCTGAGGCCCCTCAGGGTCCGATTTTGTGGCCGGGGCCCCTCAGGGTCTGATTTTGTGGCCAGGGCCTCTCAGGGTCCGATTTTGTGGCCGGGGCCCCTCAGGGTCCGATTTCGTGGGTTGGGCCCCTCAGGGTCCGATTTCGTGGGTGGGGAGTCATGTCACGTTCGTAGGCGTTGGCATAGTAACTGGGTGTGCCTGCGCATATCAATGAGCTTTACTGCCATTTCAATCGCCTCAGGGCACATTTTAAGTTTCCCATTGAAAAGCATTGAGACAGTGCTTTCCAAAGACGGGAAAAAATTTATTCAAATGCAAAAAACTACAAATCCGATCGACACGAAAAATACTTAGCACACCTCTCGTGGACGCTGGCTTCGAAACGACACCTCAACGGAGTCTGTGCGTGTAGCGGTTCGGGCCGTATTAATTGCGAAAATCAACTTAATAATAATACTAGATGTGTATTTCCTGAAGGAAGTACAGATAGTGGTTTGAAATGGTGCCCGGGCTGCCCCTTTAAGAGAGACTTGCCTGCTGCCCCTGCAAGACTTTCAACTCAGGATCCGTTTTAACTGTGGGTGCCTCTCCGGGGCAACTTTGGCCTGTGGGGCCCCTCAGGGTCTGATTTGGTGGGTGGGGCCTCTCAGGATCCGATTTGGTGGGCGGGGCCACTCTGAGTCCGATTTGGTGGGCGGGGCCACTCTGGGTCCGATTTGGAGGCCAGGGTGGCTCAGCCTCCGATTTGTAGGCCAGGGTCAATCAGCCTCCGATTTGGAGGCTGGGGTGGCTCAGCCTCCGATTTGGAGCGTGGAGTCACTCAGCTTTCGATCTGGAGCACCGGCCCTTTAAGAATCACTTAGGCGCGTTGGCCCTTTAAGAGCCAGTTTGGCGCACTGGGCTTCTAAATCCACTTTGGCGCACATTATCTTTCAGGGGCTTGCGTCATGTGATGAAGCTAGATTTGCATTTGTGCTTTGGGTTTCGCTTTAAGAGCTGATATTATCTGGCCGAAACTGTGTCCTGCTGGGGTCATGTAAAGTTCGCATTCGTTGGCATAGTAACTGGGTGTGCCTGCGCCAGGGCCGGCTCCAGGTTTTTGAGGGCCCCGGGCGAAAAAGTCTCAGTGGGCCCCCCGTTAACCCATACCACGACTCATGCCGTGTGACATCCGTGGTGACCGCCAAAAACGGACTTGTCTCCGTGTGGATCACACGGACACGCATGTTATCCACACAGACACTCGCTCTGTGGCAAAACACGTTCATGTGAAGGAGGCTACTGATTAGTAGTGTACGCATGAAAGAAAGAAGAGAGAGAAAGAACAGAGAGAGAACAGAAAGAAAGAAAGAGGGGAAATAAAGAACAGAGAAAGAAAGAGACAGAATGGAAGGAAGAACAGAGAGAAGAGAGAAAGATACAGAGAGCGAGAGAGAGAAAGAAAGAAAGAACATAGAAAGAACGAACAGAGAAAAAGAAAGAAAGAAAGAAAGAAAGAAAGAGAAAGAAAATAAAGAACAGAGAGAAAGAAAGGAAGAACAGAGAAAGAGAAAGAAAAGAACAGAGAGAAAGAGAAAGAAAGAGGGTAAAGAAAGAAAGAACAGATAGAGAAAGAAAGAGGGGAAAGAAAGAACAGAGAGAAAGAAAAAAGAAAGAAAGAGAACAAAGAGAAAGAAAGAGTGCACAGAAAAAAGAACAGAGAGAGAAAGAAAGAAAGAAAGGGGAAAAAAGAACAGAGAGCGAGAGAGAAAAAAGAGGGGAAGAAAGAACGGAGAGAGAGAGAACAGAGAGAAAAAACGTCGACAGAAAAAAAGAACAGGGAGAGAGGGAAAGAAGGAGGGGAAAGAAAGAACAGAGAGGTAGAGAGAAAAAGAAAGAGGGGAAAGAACAGAGAAAGAAAGAGGGGAAAGAAAGATCAGAGAGAGAGAAAGAAAAAGAGGAAAGAGAGAACAGACAGAGAGAGAGAAAGAACAGAGACAGAAAGAAAAAAGAGAACAGAGAGAGAGAAAAAAAGATTAGAGAGAAAGAACAGAGAGAGAAAGAAACAGAGAAAGAAAAAATCTGTAAAGATACCATAGCAGCCCAGCTCCCATTGTAGTGCCCACCTGAGCCTCCTGGTGCAGGACATATCATGATCCGCTCACATGGCTGACATCCCCGATTCCAAGGCGATCCCACTGTCCGCTCTGTCAGAGGAGGACACTTTGATGGATCTGAAGCATTCCCTGAAGTGCCTCCATGGTTCCGCCACAATCCCCTACTGAAATTACCTAATTTCTGGTCAGCTTCCAGCACGTCACTTCCGGTAGAACGTTACGTGAAAGGTTTAAATTGCTCCATGGGGCTCCGCTGTGTACTCCTGTGTTCGACGGGGAAAGTATGCTCCCGGCTGGGGCAGTCTCTCTCTCAAAATCGGGACTGTCTCGCTGGATCTGGGACGGTTGGGACTCGGGAGGTATAAATGCTCCCCACCATACACCTCGTACACGCACGGCTCCGCTTTGCATGCCTCGTACACACACGGCTCCGCTCCGTACACCTTGTACACACGCGGCTTCAGTCCGTACACCCCCGGCTCTGCTCCGCTCCATAAACACACGGCTCAGCTCCGTACACACAGGGCTCCGTTCCGCACATCTCGTACACACAGGGATCTGCTCCATACACCTCGTACACACACGGCTTCGCTCCGTACACATCGTACACACACGGCTCTGCTCCGTACACCTCGTACACACACGGCTCTGCTCCGTACACCTTGGAAACCCCTCCTGACCCCACAGAAGTACACACACGGCTCTGCTACATTCACCTTGTAAACCCCTCCTGACCCCACACAAGTACACACACGGCTCTGCTACATCCACCTTGTAAAACACCTCCTGACCCCACATAAGTACACACACGGCTCTGCTACATCCACCTTGTAAACCACTCCTGACCCTACAGAAGTACACTCACGGCTCTGCTACATCCACCTTGTAAAACCCCTCCTGACCCCACACAAGTACAGACACGGCTCTGCTACATCCACCTTGTAAACCCCTCCTGACACCACACAAGTACAAACACGGCTCTGCTACATCCACCTTGTAAAGCCCTCCTGACCCCACACAAGTACACACACGGCACTGCTACATCCACCTTGTAAAACCCCTCCTGACCCCACACAAGTACTCACACGGCTCTTCTACATCCACCTTGTAAAACACCTCCTGACCCCACACAAGTACACACACGGCTCTGCTACATCCACCTTGAAAAACCCCTCCTGACCCCACACAAGTACAAACACGGCTCTGCTACATCCACCTTGTAAACCCCTCCTAACCCCACACAAGTACACACACGGCACTGCTACATCCACCTTGTAAAACCCCTCCTGACCCCACACAAGTACACACACGGCTCTGCTACATCCACCTTGAAAAACCCCTCCTGACCCCACACAAGTACAAACACGGCTCTGCTACATCCACCTTGTAAAACACCTCATGACCCCACACAAGTACACACACGGCTCTGCTACATCCACCTTGTAAACCCCTCCTGACCCATACAAGTACACACACGGCTCTGCTACATCCACCTTGTAAAACCCCTCCTGACCCCACACAAGTACACACATGGCTCTGCTACATCCACCTTGTAAACCCCTCCAGACCCAACACAAGTACACACACGGCTCTGCTACATCCACCTTGTAAACCCCTCCTGACCCAACACAAGTACACACACGGCTCTGCTACATCCACCTTGTAAACCCCTCCTGACCCAACACAAGTACACACACGGCTCTGCTACATCCACCTTGTAAAACCCCTCCTGACCCCACACAAGTACACACACGGCTCTGCTACATCCACCTTGTAAAACCCCTCCTCCTGACCCCACACAAGTACACACACGGCTCTGCTACATCCACATTGTAAAACCCCTCCTGACCCCACACAAGTACACACACGTCTCTGCTACATCCACCTTGTAAAACCCTCCTGACCCCACACAAGTACACACACGGCTCTGCTACATCCACCATGTAAAACCCCTCCTCCTGACCCCACACAAGTACACACACGGCTCTGCTACATCCACATTGTAAAACCCCTCCTGACCCAACACAAGTACACACACGGCTCTGCTACATCCACCTTGTAAAACCCTACTGACCCCACACAAGTGCACACACGGCTCTGCTACATCCACCATGTAAAACCCCTCCTGACCCAACACAAGTACACACACGGCTCTGCTACATCCACCTTGTAAAACCCCTCCTGACCCCACACAAGTACATACATGGCTCTGCTACATCCACCTTGTAAAACCCCTCCTCCTGACCCCACATAAGTACACACACAGCTCTGCTACATCCACCTTGTAAAACCCCTTCTGACCCCACACAAGTACACACACGGCTCTGCTACATCCACCTTGTAAAACATCTCCTGACCCCACACATAAGTACACACACGGCTCTGCTACATCCACCTTGTAAAACACCTCCTGACCCCACACATAAGTACACACATGGCTCTGCTACATCCACCTTGTAAACCCCTCCTGACTAGAGTTGAGCGATACCATCCGATACTTCAAAGTATCGTATCGGATGGTATCGGCCGATCTTTAAAAAAAGTATCGGTATCGCCGATTCCGATACCGGAAGTCCCATTCAAGTCTATGGGACTTCCGGTATCGGAATAAGAAAAACCCTTTCCTGCCCTTGTACAGCCTCTCTGGGGTCTGTACGGGCCTTTCGGGGGGCTGTGCCGGCCTGCCAGGGGGTCTGTGCAGGCTCCGGTGGTCTGTGCCGGCCTGCCGGTGGTCTGTGCAGGCTCCGGGGGGCTGTGCCGGCCTGCCGGGGGGCTGTGCCGGCCTGCCGGGGGGCTGTGCCGGCCTGCCGGGGGGCTGTGCAGGCTCCGGGGGGCTGTGCCGGCCTGCCGGGGGGCTGTGCCGGCCTGCCGGTGGTCTGTGCAGGCTCCGGGGGTCTGTGCAGGCATCGTCCGATGGGACTACAAGTCCCATCGGGCGATGCCTGCTACCATGACAGTGATTGACACATTAGCCAATGATGGGACAGTAGTAGTCCCATCATCCGGCTAATGTGTTAAATGTAAAAAAAAAAAAAAAAAAAAAAAAATTACATGCTACATACATACAACATGCATACTACATACATGCTACATTCATACTACATACATGCTACATTCATACTACATGCAACATACATACTACATATATACTACATGCATGCTACATACATACTGCATGCTACATACATACCACATATATACTACATACATACTACATGCATGCTACATGCATGCTACATGCTACATACATAACACATATATACTACATGCATGCTACATACATACTACATGCTCCATACTACATATATACTACATGCATGCTACATACTACATGCTACATACATACTACATATATACTACATGCATGCTACATACATACTGCATGCTACATGCATGCTACATACATACTACATACATACTACATGCTACATACATACTACATATATACTACATACATACTACATACATACTACATGCATGCTACATGCATGCTACATACATACCACATACATAACACATATATACTACATGCATGCTACATACATACCATATACATACTACATGCATGCTACATACATACTACATGCATGCTACATACATACTACATGCTACATACATACTACATATATACTACATGCATGCTACATACATACTACATGCTACATACATACTACATATATACTACATGCATGCTACATACATACTACATGCTACATACATACTACATATATACTACATGCATGCTACATACATACTGCATGCTACATGCATGCTACATACATACTACATACATACTACATGCTACATACATACCACATATATACTACATACATACAATACATTCATACAATACATACATAGACATACAGTACATATAACATAGAGTAACATACTTACCAATACTTGTCACATTGTTCCCCGAAGCCATTGTCTTTCCGGAATAAATATTAACATAACAAACCACAAAAATACTCACCCACGATCCGAAGCAGTCCACGAGTGTGTCCCACGACGATCTTGGGTAGAGAACTGCAGCATCAGATGATGCTGCCGTTCTCTACGGGCTGCAGGAATCCAATGACGGAAGGTAGGTATCCTTCCGCACTGTATTCCTCCGCCACTTAAAAAAAAAAAAGTCCCTAGTCTCACTTTATGCCATTGCTGCGTGGGAATTTCCCACGCAGCAATGGCATAAAGTGAGACTAGGGACTTTTTTTTTTTTTAAGTGGCGGAGGAATACAGTGCGGAAGGATACCTACCTTCCGTCATTGGATTCCTGCAGCCCGTAGAGAACGGCAGCATCATCTGATGCTGCAGTTCTCTACCCAAGATCGTCGTGGGACACACTCGTGGACTGCTTCGGATCGTGGGTGAGTATTTTTGTGGTTTGTTATGTTAATATTTATTCCGGAAAGACAATGGCTTCGGGGAACAATGTGACAAGTATTGGTAAGTATGTTACTCTATGTTATATGTACTGTATGTCTATGTATGTATTGTATGAATGTATTGTATGTATGTAGTATATATGTGGTATGTATGTAGCATGTAGTATGTATGTAGTATGTATGTAGCATGCATGTAGCATGTAGTATGTATGTAGCATGCATGTAGTATATATGTAGTATGTATGTAGCATGCATGTAGTATATATGTAGCATGTATGTAGTATGTATGTGGTATGTATGTAGCATGTAGTATGTATGTAGCATGCATGTAGTATATATGTAGTATGT
Organism: Dendrobates tinctorius; assembly: GCF_039654945.1. NCBI lineage: Eukaryota > Metazoa > Chordata > Amphibia > Anura > Dendrobatidae > Dendrobates > Dendrobates tinctorius. Next base: position 43,135,153 of record NW_027361704.1, on the reverse strand, counting down.
ATGTAGCATGTAGTATGTATGTAGTATGTATGTAGTATGTATGTAGCATGTAGTATGTATGTAGCATGCATGTAGTATATATGTAGTATGTATGTAGCATGCATGTAGTATGTATGTAGTATGTATGTAGTATGTATGTAGCATGCAGTATGTATGTAGCATGTATGTAGTATGTATGTAGTATATATGTAGTATGTATGTAGCATGCATGTAGTATGTATGTAGCATGTAGTATGTATGTAGCATGTATGTAGTATGTATGTAGTATATATGTAGTATGTATGTAGTATTTTTTTTTTTTTTTTTTTTTTAACATTTAACACATTAGCCGGATGATGGGACTACTACTGTCCCATCATTGGCTAATGTGTCAATCACTGTCATGGTAGCAGGCATCGCCCGATGGGACTTGTAGTCCCATCGGACGATGCTTGCACAGACCCCCGGACATCAGCACAGCCCCCCGGCAGGCCGGCACAGCCCCCCGGCAGGCCGGTACAGACCCCCACAGGGTGCACAGACCACCGGCAGGCCGGCACAGCCCCCCGGCAGGCCGGCAGAGACCCTGGGCAGTCCACACAGCCACCCGGCAGGCCGGCACAGCCCCCCGGCAGGCCGGCAGAGACCCCCGGAAGGCCCGAAATGACGGCGCATCATGATGCGCACACACCGCGCATCATGATGACGTCAGGCCGTCAATCAACTGAACTTCCGATTCCGATGCCGAATTCCGATATTGAAAAAATATCGGAAGTCGGTATCGGAATTCCGATACAGCAAGTATCGGCCGATACCCGATACTTGCGGTATCGGAATGCTCAACACTACTCCTGACCCCACAGAAGTACACACACGGCTCTGCTACATCCACCTTGTAAACCCCTCCTGACCCCACAGAAGTACACACATGGCTCTGCTACATTCACCTTGTAAAACACCTCCTGACCTCACACAAGTACACAAACAGCTCTGCTACATCCACCTTGTTAAACCCCTCCCTGACCCCACCGTCCCACACATAAACGTTACCTCATCCATCCAGACCAGCACCATAATGACAAGCGACCAGCACAGCAGAGTCCTGCAGCCACCCTGATCATGTGACCCCTGACTCCTCCCCTCCTGTGACCTCATCACAGGTCCTGTGTCAGCACCGCACACAAGATTACAGCCGAAGGAAGCGATGATCATTGCTGGCAGTAAGGCTTCTTTCACATTTCCGTTTTGAAGCATCGGGCGCGATGCGGCGAAAAATGTAAAAACCGGATCCGGCGCCTGCTGCCACCGGATCCGGCTTTTTTTCCCATAGACTTACATTATCGCCGCATTGAGCCTGATGGCCATGCGGCGTGTCCGGCTTTAGCCGGAAACGGCAAAAAATGCCTGTCCGGCGTCTGCAAAAAAAGTTCCATGCAACGTTTTTTGACAGCGCCGGACCGCTTTTTTGCAGAGCGCATGAGCGAAGACTCTCTTTCCCGCTCCCTCTCCTGCACCGTATAAGGCAAAAACAGATGATCCGGCGGGCTGCGGCTCCCACCGGATCAGGTTTGACAACTTTTCCCCGCAGCCCGCCGGATTTAAAATCCAGAAATGTGAAAGTAGCCTAAGGCTGTGTGCACACGATGCAGATTTGCAGCGGTTCCGCAGCGGATTTTACCGCGCAGAAACGTTGCATTTCTGCATTGTGATGTACAGTAGCCTTAAAATCAATGTAAAAAAAAAAACGCTGTGCAGACGCTGCAGATTTTTCTGCGGTACAAAATCCGCAGCATGTTACTTCTTTTGTGCAGTTTTCCATCTCCCCTGTCACCAAATCCGCAGGGGGAAAACCGCACAAAAACCGCAATAAAACCACAGGAAAAATGGAAGAAATCCGCAGGAAAAATGCTGGTCATTTGACCTGCGGATTTCTTCCATTCTGCACGGAAACATCCGCAGGGCTCAAAACTCCGTCTGCACTCAGCCTAAGGCTGTGTGCACATGATGTAGATTTGCAGCGGATCCACAGCGGATTTTACAGCGCAGAATCGTTGCATATCCGCATTGTGATGTACAGTAGCCTTAAAATCAATGGAAAAAAAACTACTGTGCAGATGCTGCGGATTTTTCCACGCGGTTTTCCTGCGGTACAAAATCCGCAGCATGTTACTTCTTTTGTGCGGTTTTCCATCTCCCGTCACCAAATGCGCAGGGGGAGAACCGCAGTGGAAAACCGCACAAAAACCGCAATAAAACTGCAGGAAAAATGGAAGAAATCCGCAGGAAAAATGCAGGTCATTTTACCTGCGGATTTCTTCCATTCTGAGCGGAAAAATACGCAGGGCTAAAAAGCCTAAGGGGCTGCGTCACTGCGTGGGTCCCTCGCGGAGGGAGCAGGATGGGGTCAGTACATGGGGGGCATGGTGGCGGCTGGCGGGTATCCCAGACAGTGTGAGTGGGCCCTCCCATCTCGCCAGGGCCCTGGCACTTGCCCGGGTGCGCCGGGTGCTGACGCCGGCCCTGGCCTATGCATATCAATGAGCATAACTGCCACCTCACGACTGCCCCATGTTTTCCCTATGGCAACATTTTCCCATTAAAATGCATTGAGACAGTGCATTTCAATGACAGGAAAATGTTTATTCAAACGCAAGTTGCGCAAAAACTACAAATCCGATCGACACGAAAAATACTTAGCACACCACTCGTCGACGCTGGCTTCGAAACGACGCCTCAACGGAGTCTGTGCGTGCAGCGGTTCGGGTCGTATTAATTGCGGAAATCAACTGAATAGTAATAATAATACTAGATGTATACAAATATCCACAGTTCGGGCCTGAAAATACATGGCACTCCCCAACTACTGTATACACCAAAAAGATCAAGGAAGCATAATGCCATAAAATGTAATTTATTTTATTGAATGACGTATAACAAAGATAGACATAAAAAATAGACATAAAAAGAGATGGATATATCAGTGGATATCACTGGTACAAATGTGCTAAACATGTACAGATACACAAAAAGTAATATACCTAATAATCCGATGTCAAAGATATCGTAACCAAGTGTATCAATAAGAGGTATAAGAAGTATATAACGTATGTGCATTCTTAGGCGACTGGATTGTAAAATGCTATAGTAATATTACTATCAAGAAAGAGAGCTATAGGCATCCATGGCAGTAATATGGCCATCACCCAATATATATGACCCAAATGGCCAAAAAAGAGCTCTTAGCAGCTAATACATTAATAAGGCCAAGTTAAATGCACGACATTACTATAATACTTAGGACAAAAATTCATGTCCAAATAAAGAGGTAATGATATATGTATTCACCCCCTGTCACCGCTATGACACTGCATAGACACATATACTATTATAGTATAACACTGCTATAATTTGGACAACCCAGTCCTAAAAAAGTGCTAATAGTGCAAAATGTAAGTCTGCTGTCACAGCCGTAACATAAAGTAAACGTGCAAAAAGAATAGGCCAGAATGTTCAATGATTGTAAATGTGCTATTTTAGGTAATTAAGGAATGACACAAAGTGTGCATAGCATATAAGTCCCCATAGAAATGCTGATAAGCCCCCTTAATATAAAGCACATATGACCTGAGATACCGCGGTCCCCGACGCGCGTTTCGCCTTAGCTTCGTCCTGGGAGGTAAGTGAGTATGGCTGTGGGGTGTATTAGAGTATATATAGCAACATGATTGCAAATCATTCACCGCTGAGAAATCATCCGGTGCCCGGCATGTGACGTCATCATGGTGTGCGTCCCCCGGCCGGATTTGGAGGCCGGGATGGCTCATAGTCTGATTTGGAGGCAGGGGTGGCGCAGCCTCCTATTTGGAGGCCGGGGTGGCGCAGCCTCCTATTTGGAGGCTGGGGTGGTTCATCGTCCAATTTGGAGGCGGTTTGGCTCAGCCTCCTATTTGGAGGTCGGGGTGGCTCAGCCTCTGATTTGGAGGCAGAGGTGGCTCAGCCTCCGATTTGGAGGCCGGGGTCGATCAGCCTCCGATTTGGAGGCCGGAGTGACTCAGCCTCCGATTTGGAGGCCGGGGTGGCTCAGCCTCCGATTTGGAGGCCGGGGTGGCTCAGCCTCCGATTTGGAGGCCGGGGTGGCTCAGCCTCCGATTTGGAGGCCGGGGTGGCTCAGCCTCCGATTTGGAGGCCGGGGTGGCTCAGCCTCCGATTTGGAGGCCGGGGTGGCTCAGCCTCCGATTTGGAGGCCGGGTTGGCTCAGCCTCCGATTTGGAGGCCGGGGTCGATCAGCCTCCGATTTGGAGGCCGGGGGTTGATCAGCCTCCGATTTGGAGGCCGGGGTGGCTCAGCCTCCGATTTGGCGTGTAGGCCCTTAAAGACTCATTTTGGTGCGTCGGCTCTTTAACAATCACTTTGGCGCGTTGGCCCTTTAAGAGCTAGTTTGGCTCACTGGGCTTCTAAATCAACTTTGGTGGACATTCTCTCTCAGGGGCATGTGTCATGTGATGAAGCTAGATTTGCATTTGAGCTGTGGGTTTCGCTTTAAGAGCTGATATTATGTGGTAGAAGCTCTGTCCTCGGGGCGTCATGTGACGTTCGTAGGCGTTGACATAGTAACTGGGTGTGCCTGCGCATATCAATGAGCTTAACTGCCATTTCAATCGCCTCAGGGCACGTTTTGCCATTTCCCATTGAAAAGCATTGGAGACAGTGCATTCCAATGACGGTAAAAAAAATTTTCAAACGCAAATTGCGCAAAAACTACAAATCCGATCGACACGAAAAATACTTAGCACACCTCTCGTGGACGCTGGCTTCGAAACGACACCTCAACGGAGTCTGTGCGCGTAGCGGTTCGGGCCGCATTAATTGCGGAAATCAACTGAATAAAAAGAAAAAGTTAGCAGCGTTCGGATTACAACATTAATACTAGATGTGTATTTCCTGAAGGAAGTACAGATAGTGGTTTGAAATGCTGCCCAGGCTGCCCCTTTAAGAGAGACTTGCCTGCTGCACCTGCAAGACTTTCAACTCAGGATCCGTTTTAACTGTGGGTGCCTCTCAGGGGCCACTTTGGTCTCAGGGTCCGATTTTGTGGGTGGGGCCCTCAGGGCCGGATTTTGTGGGTGGGGCACCTCAGGGTCCGATTTGGTGGTTGGGGCCCCTCAGGGTCCGATTTGGTGGCCGGGTCCCCTCAGGGGCTGATTTGGTGGGTGGGGCCCCTAAGGGTCCGATTTTGTGGCAAAGGCCCCACAGGGTCTGATTTGGTGGTTGGGGCCCCTCAGGGTCCAATCTTGTGACCGGGGCCCCTCAGGGTCCGATTTTGTGGCCGGGGCCCCTCAGGGTCCGATTTGGTGGGTGGGGCCCCTCAGGGTCCGATTTGGTGAGCAGGGTCCCTCAGGGTCCGATTTGGTGAGCGGGGCCCCTCAGGGTCTGATTTGGTGGGCGGGATCTATCAGAGTCCGATTTGGTGGGCGAGGCCCGTCAGGGTCCAATTTGGTGGGCGGGGACCCTCGAGGTCCGATTTGGTGAGCTGGATCCCTCGGGGTCCGATTTGGTGGGCGGGGCCCCTCGGGGTCCTATTTGATGGGCGGGGACCCTCGGGGTCTGATTTGGTGGGTGGGGCCCCTCGGGGTCCGATTTGGTGAGCGGGGCACCTCAGAGTCCTATTTGGTGGGCGGGGCCACTCTGGGTCCGACTTGGTGGGCGGGGCCACTCTGGGTCTGATTTGGTGGGTGGGCCACTCTGGGTCTGATTTGGTGGGCGGGGCCACTCTGCGTCCGATTTGGTGGGCGGGGCACCTCAGGGTCCGATATGGTGGGCGGGGCACCTCAGGGTCCGATTTGGAGGCCAGGGTGGCTCAGTCTCCGTTTTGTAGGCCAGGGTCGATCAGCCTCCAATTTGTAGGCCGGGGTCAATCAGCCTCCGATTTGGAGCCTGGGGTCACTCAGCTTTCGATTTGGCGCGCCGGCCCTTTAAGACTCATTTTAGTGCGCCGGCCCTTTAAGAATCACTTAGGCGCGTCGGCCGTTTAAGATCCAGTTTGGCGCACTGGGCTTCTAAATCCACTTTGGCGCACATTTTCTCTCAGGGGCATGCGTCATGTGATGAAGCTAGATTTGCATTTGTGCTCTGGGTTTCGCTTTAAGAGCTGATATTATCTGCCAGAAACTCTGTCTTGGAGGGGTCATGAAAAGTTTGTAGGCGTTGGAATAGTAACTGGGTGTGCCTGCGCATATCAATGAGCTTAACTGCTATTTGAATCGCCTCACGACTGCCCCATTTTTTCCCTATGGCAAAATTTTCCATTTAAAAAGCATTGAGACAGTGCATTCCAATCACAGGAAAATGTTTTTTCAAACGCAAATTGCACAAAAACTATAAATCTGATCGACACGAAAAATACTTAGCACACCTCTCGTGAACGCTGGCTTCGAAACGACACCTCAACGGAGTCTGTGCGTGTAGCGGTTCTGGCCGCATTAATTGCGGAAATCAACTGAATAGTAATAATAATACTAGATGTGTATTTCCTGAAGGAAGTACAGATAGTGGTTTGAAATGGTGCCCGGTCTGCCCCTTTAAGAGAGACTTGCCTGCTGCCCCTGCAAGACTTTCAACTCAGGATCCGTTTTAAATGTGGGTGCCTCTCAGGGGCCACTTTGGCCTCAGGGTCTGATTTGGTGGGTGGGGCACCTCAGGATCCGATTCGGTGGCCTGGGCTCCTCAGGATTTGAATTAGTTGCCGGGATTCCTCAGGGTCCAATTTTGTGGGTGTGGCCCCTCAGGGTCGGATTTTGTGGGTGTTTGCCCCTCAGGGTCCGATTTTGTGGGTGGGTCCCCTCAGGGTCCGATTTTATGGGTGGGGACCATCAGGGTCTGATTTTGTGGGTGGGGCTCCTCATGGTCTGATTTTGTGTGTGGGGCCCCTCAGGGTATGATTTTGTGTCCGGGGCCCCTCAGGGTCCGATTTTATGGCCGGCGCCCCTCAGGGTCTGATTTTATGGCCGGGGTCCCTCAGGGTCTGATTTTGCGGGTGGGGCCCCTCAGGGTCCGATTTTGTGGGTGGGGCCCCTCAGGGTCCGATTTTGTGGCTGGGGCCCCTCAGGGTCTGATTTTGTGGGTGAGGCCCCTCAGGGTCCGATTTTGTGACCGGGGCCCCTCAGGGTCCGATTTTATGGCCGGGGCCCCTCAGGGTCTGATTTTATGGCCGGGGCCCCTCAGGGTCCGATTTTATGGCCGGGGCCCCTCAGGGTCTGATTTTATGGCCGGGGCCCCTCAGGGTCTGATTTTGCGGGTGGGGCCTCTCAGGGTCCGATTTTGTGGGTGGGGCCCCTCAGGGTCCGATTTTGTGGTTGGGACCCCTCAGGGTCCGATTTTGTGGTTGGGGCCCCTCAGGGTCCGATTTTGTGGCCGGAGCCCCTCAGGGTCCGATGTTGTGACTGGGGCCCATCAGGGTCCGATTTTGTGGCTGAGGCCCCTCAGGGTCTGATTTTGTTGGGGCCCCTCAGGGTCTGATTTTGTTGGGGCCCCTCAGGGTCAGATTTTGTGGGTGGGGCCCCTTAGGGTCTGATTTTGTTTGCGGGGCCCCTCAGGGTCCAATTTGGTGGGCGTGACCACTCTGGGTCCATTTTGGTGGGCGGGACCACTCTGGGTCCAATTTGGTGGGTGGGGCCACTCGGGGGGCCGATTTGGTGGGCGGGGCCACTCGGGGGGTCGATTTGGTGGGTGGGGCCACTCGGGGGGGGGAATTTGGTGGGCGGGGCCACTCGGGGGGCCGATTTGGTGGGTGGGGCCACTCGGGGCCCAATTTGGTGGGCGAGGCCAATTTGGTGGGCGGGGCCAAATTGGTGGGCGGGGCCACTCGGGCGATTTGGTGGGCGGGGACACTCGGGGGCAGATTTGGTGGGCGGGGCTACTCTGGGTCTGATTTGGTGAGCGGAGCCACGCTGGGTCCGATTTGAAGACCAGGGTCGATCAGCCTCCAATTTGGAGGCTGGGGTGGCTAAGCCTCCGATTTGGAGCCTGGGGTCACTCAGTTTTCGATTTGGCGCGCTGGCCCTTTAAGAATCACTTTGGCGCGTCGGCCGTTTTAGAGACAGGGTGGCTCACTGGGCTTCTAAATCCACTTTGGCGCACATTCTCTCTCAGGGGCATGCTTCATGTGATGAGGCTAGATTTGCATTTGTGCTGTGGGTTTCGCTTTAAGAGCTGATATGTGCCAGAGGCTCTGTCCTGGGGGAGTCATGTGACATTCGTAGGCGTTGGCATAGTAAATGGGTGTGCCTGCGCATATCAATGAGCTTTACTGGCATTTGAATTGCCTCAGGGCACGTTTTAAGTTGCCCATTGAAAAGCATTGAGACATGCATTCCAATGGCGGGAAAAAAAATTTTCTAACGCAAATTGCGCAAAAACTACAAATCCGATCGACACGAAAAATACTTAGCACACCTCTCGTGGACGCTGGCTTCGAAACAACACCTCAACGGAGTCTGTGCGTGTAGCGGTTCGGGCCGCATTAATTGCGGAAATCAACTGAATAAAAAGAAAAAGTTAGCAGCGTTCAGATTACAACATTAACACTAGATGTGTATTTCCTGAAGGAAGTACAGATAGTGGTTTGAAATGGTGCCTGGGCTGCCCCTTTAAGAGAGACTTGCCTGCTGCCCCTGCAAGACTTTCAACTCAGGATCTGTTTTAAATGTGGGTGCCTCTCAGGGGCCACTTTGGCCTCAGGGTCTGATTTGGTGGGTGGGGCCCCTCAGGATCCGATTCGGTGGCCTGGGCTAATAAGGATTTGAATTAGTGGCCGGGATTCCTCAGGGTCCAATTTTGTGGGTGGGGCCCCTCAGGGTCCGATTTTGTGGGTGGGTCCCCTCAGGGTCCGATTTTGTGGGTGGGGCTCCTCAGGGTCCGATTTTGTGGGTGGGGCCCCTCATGGCTGATTTTGTGGGTGGGGCCCCTCAGGGTACGATTTTGTGGGTGGGGCCCCTCAGGGTCCGATTTTATGGCCGGGGCCCCTCAGGGTCTGATTTTATGGCCGGGGCCCCTCAGGGTCCGATTTTGTGGGTGGCACCCCTCAGGGTCCGATTTTGTGGCCGGGACCCCTCAGGGTCCGATTTTGTGGTCTGGGCCCCTCAGGGTCCGATTTTGTGGCCGGGGCCCCTCAGGGTCCGATTTTGTGGCCGGGGCCCCTCAGGGCCCGATTTTGTGGCTGGGGCCGCTCAGGGTCCGATTTTGTTGGTTGGGCCCCTCAGGGTCCGATTTTGAGGGTGGGGCCCCTCAGGGTCCGATTTGGTTGGCGGGGCCCCTCAGGGTCCGATTTGGTAGGCGGGGCCCCTCAGGGTCCGATTTTGAGGGCGGGGCACCTCAGGGTCCGATTTTGAGGGTGGGGCCCCTCAGGGTCCGATTTTGTGGGTGGGGCCCCTCAGAGTCCGATTTGGTTGGCGGGGCCCCTCAGGGTCCGGATTTGGTAGGCGGGGCCCCTCAGGGTCTGATTTTGAGGGCGGGGCCCCTCAGGGTCCGATTTTGATGGCGGGGCCCCTGAGGGTCCGATTTTGTGGGCGGGGCCCCTGAGGGTCCGATTTTGTGGCCGGGGTCTCTCAGGGTCCGATTTTGTGGCCGGGGCCTCTTAGGGTCCGATTTTGTGGTTGGGGGCCCTCAGGGTCCGATTTTGTGGGTGGGGCCCCTCCAAGTCCGATTTGGTTGGCGGTGCCCCTCAGGGTCCGATTTGGTGGGCGGGGCCTCTCAGGGTCCGATTTTGAGGGCGGGGCCCCTCAGGGTCCAATTTTGTGGGCGGGGCCCCTCAGGGTCCGATTTTGTGGGCGGGGCCCCTCAGGGTCCGATTTTGTGGGCGGGGCCCCTCAGGGTCCGATTTTGTGGGTGGGGCCCTTCTGGGTTCGATTTTGTGGCCGGGGTCTCTCAGGGTCCGATTTTGTGGTTGGGGCCCCTCAGGGTCTGATTTTGTGGTTGGGGCCCCTCAGGGTCCGATTTTTTGGCCGGGGCCCCTCAGGGTCCGATTTTGTGGCCGGGGCCCCTCAGGGACCGATTTTGAGGGTGGTGCCCCTCAGGGTCTAATTTGGTGGGCGGGGCCCCTCAGGGTCCGATTTTGTGGGTGGGACCCCTCAGGGTCCGATTTTGTGGCTGGGGCCCCTCAGGGTCTGATTTTGTGGCTGGGGTCCCTCAGGGTCTGATTTTGTGGGTGGGGCCCCTCAGGGTTCGATTTGGTGGTTGGGGCCCCTCAGGGTCCGATTTTGTGGCCAGGGTCTCTCAGTGTCTGATTTTGTGGCTGGGGCCCCTCAGGGTCTGGATTTGTGGGTGGGGCCCCTCAGGGTCTGGATTTGTGGGTGGGGCCCCTCAGGGTCTAATTTGGTGGGCGGGGCCCCTCAGGGTCCGATTTTGTGGGTGGGGCCCCTCAGGGTCCGATTTTGTGAGTGGGGCCCCTCAGGGTCCGATGTTGTGGCCGGGGCCCCTCAGGGTCTGATTTTGTGGCCGGATCCCCTCAGGGTCCGATTTTGTGGGTGGGGCCCCTCAGGGTCCGATTTTGTGGGTGCGGCCCCTCAGGGTCTAATTTGGTGGGTGGGGCCACTCTGGGTCTGATTTGGTGGGCTGGGCCACTCTGGGTCCGATTTGGTGGGCGGGGCCACCCTGGGTCCAATTTGGATGCCAGGGTGGCTCAGCCTCCTTTTTGTAGGCCAGGGTCTATCAGCCTCTGATTTGGAGCCTTGGGTCACTCAGCTTTCGATTTGGCGCGCCGGCCCTTCAAGACTCATTTTAGTGCGCCGGCTCTTTAAGAATCACTTTGGCGCGTCGGCCTTTTAAGAGCCAGGGTGACTCACTGGGCTTCTAAATATACTTTGGCGCACATTCTCTCTCAGGGGCATACGTCATGTGATGAAGCTAGATTTGCATTTGTTCTGTGGGTTTTGCTTTAAGAGCTGATATTATATGGCAGAAGCTCTGTCTTGGAGAGGTCATGTAACGTTCGTAGGCGTTGGCATAGTAACTGGGTCTGCCTGAGCATATCAATGAGCTCAACTGCCATTTCAATCGCCTCAGGGCATGTTTTGTCTATAGCAACATTTCCCCATTCAAATGCATTGAGACAGTGCATTCCAATGACGGGAAAAAAAATTTTCAAACGCAAATTGCGCAAAAACTACAAATCCGATCGACACGAAAAATACTTAGCACACCTCTCATGGACGCTGGCTTCGAAACGACACCTCAACGGAGTCTGTGCGTGTAGCGGTTCGGGCCGCATTAATTGCGGAAATCAACTTAATAATAATAATAAGAAGAAGAAGAAGAAGAAGAATAAGTTAGCAGCGTTCGGATTACAATATAGTGGTTTTTTCAAACCACTATAATTACAATATAGTGGTTTTTTCAAACCACTATAACTAGATGTGTATTTCCTGAAGGAAGTACAGATAGTGGTTTGAAATGGTGCCCGGGCTGCCCCTTTAAGAGAGACTTGCCTGCTGCCCCTGCAAGACTTTCAACTCAGGATCCGTTTTAACTGTGGGTGCCTCTCAGGGGCCACTTTGGCCTGTGGGGCCCCTCAGGGTCTGATTTGGTGGGTGGGTCCCCTCAGGATCCGATTTGGTGGGCGGGGCCACTCTGGGTCCAATTTGTAGGCCAGGGTGGCTCAGCCTCCGATTTATAGGCCAGGGTGGCTCAGCCTCCGATTTGTAGGCCAGGGTCGATCAGCCTCCGATTTGGAGGCCGGGGTCGATCAGCCTCCGATTTGGAGGCTGGGGTGGCTCAGCCTCCGATTTGGAGTGTGGGGTCACTCAGCTTTCGATTCGGCGCGCCAGCCCTTTAAGACTCATTTCGGTGCGTCGGCCCTTTAAGAATCACTTAGGCGCGTCGGCCCTTTAAGAGCTAGTTTGGCGCACTGGGCTTCTAAATCCACTTTGACGGACATTCTCTCTCATTCTCTGTGATGAAGCTAGATTTGCATTTGTGCTTTGGGTTTCGCTTTAAGAGCTGATATTATCTGGCAGAAACTGTGTCCTGCTGGGGTCATGTAAAGTTCGTATTCGTTGGCATTGTAACTGGGTGTGCCTGCGCCAGGGCCGACACCAGGTTTTTGAGGGCCCCGGGCGAAAAAGTCTCAGTGGGCCCCCTTTAACACATACCACGACTCATGCCGTGTGACATCCGTGGTGACGGCCAAAAACGGACTTGTCTCCGTGTGGATCACACGGACACGCATGTGATCCACACGGACACTCGCTCTGTGGCAAAACATGTTCATGTGAAGGAGGCTACTGATTAGTAGTGTACGCATGAAAGAAAGAAGAGAGAGAGAAAGAACAGAGAGAACAGAAAGAAAGAAAGAAAGAAAGAAAGAGGGGAAATAAAGAACAGAAAGAAAGAGAGAAAGAATGGAAGGAAGAACAGAGAGAGAAAGATACAGAGAGCGAGAGAAAGAAAGAAAGAAAGAACATAGAAAATAAAGAACAGAAAGAAAGGAAGAACAGAAAGAGAAAGAAAAGAACAGAGAGAAAGAGAAAGAAAGAGGGTAAAGAAAGAAAGAACAGAGAAAGAGGGGAAAGAACAGAGAGAAAGAAAAAAGAACAAAGAGAAAGAAAGAGTGGACAGAAAAAAAGAACAGAGAGAAAGAGGGGAAAAAAGAACAGAGGGAGAGAGAAAAAAGTGGGGAAGAAAGAACGGAGAGAGAAAGAACAGAGAGCGAAAAAGCGTCGACAGAAAAAAAGAACAGGGAGAGAGAGAAAGGAGGGGAAAGAAAGAACAGAGGTAGAGAGAAAAATAAAGAGTGGAAAGAACAGATAGAAAGAAAGAGGGGAAAGAACAGAGAGAGAGAAAGAAAAAGAGGAAAGAGAGAACAGAGAGAGAGAGAGAAAGAACAGAGACAGAAAGAAAGAGAACAGAGAGAGAAAAAAAAGATTAGAGAGAAAGAAACAGAGAAAGAAAAATTCTATAAAGATACCATAGCAGCCCAGCTCCCATTGTAGTGCCCACCTGAGCCTCCTGGTGCAGGACATATCATGATCCGCTCACATGACCGACATCCCCGATTCCAAGGCGATCCCGCTGTCCGCTCTGTCAGAGGAGGACACGGTGATGGATCTGAAGCATTCCCTCCATGGTTCCGTCACAATCTCCTACTGAAATTACCTAATTTCTGGTCAGCTTCCAGCACGTCACTTCCGGTAGAATGTTACGTGCAAGTTTTAAATTGCTCCTTGGGGCTCCGCTGTGTACTCCTGTGTCCCACGGGGAAAGTATGCTCCCGGCTGGGGCAGTCTCTCTCTCAAAATCGGGACTGTCTCGCTGGATCCGGGACGGTTGGGACTCGGGAGGTATAAATGCTCCCCACTATACACCTCGTACACGCACGGCTCCGCTTTGTATGCCTCGTACACACACGGCTCCGCTCCGTACACCTTGTACACACGCGGCTTCACTCCGTACACCCCCGGCTCTGCGCCGCTCCATAAACACACAGCTCAGCTCCGCACACACAGGGCTCCATTCCGTACATCTCGTACACACACAGCTCTGCTCCATACACCTCGTACACACACGGCTCCGCTCCGTACACATCGTACACACACGGCTCTGCTCCGTACACCTTGTAATCCCCTCCTGACCCCACCAAAGAACACACACGGCTTTGCTACATCCACCTTGTAAAACCCCTCCTGACCCCACACAAGTACACACACGACTCTGCTACATCCACCTTGTAAAACACCTCCTGACCCCACACAAGTACACACACGGCTCTGCTACATCCACCTTGTAAAACCCCTCCTGACCCCACACAAGTACACACACGGCTCTGCTACATCCACCTTGTAAAACCCCTCCTGACCCCACACAAGTACACACACGGCTCTGCTACATCCACCTTGTAAAACACCTCCTGACCCCACACAAGTACACACATGGCTCTGCTACATCCAACTTGTAAAACACCTCCTGACCCCACACAAAGTACAAACATGGCTCTGCTACATCCACCTTGTAAAACCCCTCCTGACCACACACAAGTACACGCACGGCTCTGCTACATCCACCTTGTAAACCCCTCCTAACCCCACACAAAGTACACACACGGTTCTGCTACATCCACCTTGTGAAACACCTCCTGACCCCACACAAGTACACACACGGCTCTGCTACATCCACCTTGTAAAACCCCTCCTTTTGACCCCACACAAGTACACACACGGCTCTGCTACATCCACCTTGTAAAACCCCTCCTTTTGACCCCACACAAGTACACACACGGCTCTGATACATCCACCTTGTAAAACCCCTCCTTACCCCAGACAAGTACACACACGGCTCTGCTACATCCACCTTGTAAACCCCTCCTGACCCCACACAAGTACACACACGGCTCTGCTACATCCACCTTGTAAAACCCCTCCTTCTGACCCCACTGTCCCACACATAAACGTTACCTCAGCCATTCAGACCAGCACCATAATGAAAAGCGACCAGCACAGCAGAGTCCTGCAGCCACCCTGATCATGTGACCCCTGACTCCTCCCCTCCTGTGACCTCATCACAGGTCCTGTGCCGGCACCACACACAAGATTACAGCCGAAGGAAGTGATGATCATTGCTGGCTGTAAGGGGCAGCATCACTGCGTGGGTCCCTTGCGGAGGGCGCAGGATGGGGTCAGTACATGAGGGGAGTGGCGGCGGCCGGGGGGTATCCCAGACAGTGTGAGTGGGCTCTCCCATCTCGCCAGGGCCCGGGTGCTGACGCCGGCCCTGGCCTGCGCATATCAATGAGCTTAACTGCCATCTCACGATTGCCCCATGTTTTCCCTATAGCAACATTTTCCCATTAAAATGCATTGAGACAGTGCATTCTGAGAGGAACAGAGGCTGCTATCTGCAGACCGGATATAACTTCAAGAGAAATGTGCTGTCTTCCAGGTGCAAAAATTAAAGATGTGTCTGACAGGATATCAGGACTCTTCAGACCTACAGATGACTACCCATTCCTGCTACTACATGTGGGGACAAATGACACCGCAAGAAACGACCTGGAAACCATCTGCAGAGACTTTGAAGACTTAGGCAAGAAAGTGAAAGAACTGGGAGCGCAGGTGGTCTTCTCTTCCATCCTCCCAGTGGACGGCCATGGAACAAGGAGGTGGAATAAGATTCTGCAGGTGAACAACTGGCTACGTCGATGGTGCCGTCAGCAACGATTTGGATTTCTGGATCACGGAGTGAACTACTTATACGATGGACTACTTGCTAGAGATGGGGTGCACCTTACGAAGACTGGAAAGCATGTATTTGGAAGTCGCCTTGCTACACTTGTAAGGAGAGCTTTAAACTAGAACAACATGGGAAGGGAAGCAAAAGACCAGAAAAAGCCATACACCTGACAAATGCTATTGAGAACTCTGCTATTAGAAGTGGAAAGGAAGAACAAAGACGAAAGAATCTAATTAATAAAAATATTGGAGAAAGAGAAACCAATCACAAACTAAAATGTTTCTATACTAATGCACAAAGCATGGGCAACAAACAAGGAGAATTGGAACTACTAACACAGGAAAAGAAATATGATGTAATTGGAATCACTGAAACTTGGTGGGACAATACACATGATTGGAATACAAGACTAGAAGGATACAACTTATTTGCAAGAAACAGACTTGATAAACGAGGAGGGGGTGTCGCATTGTATGTTCGAAATGCGTATATCTGCACAGAGATTGAAGCTTCAGAGACTGGGAGTTCTGTGGAAACTGTTTGGGTAAGAATACAAGGACAGAACAATGGAAAGGACACCATTGTAGGCATTTACTACAGGCCGCCTGTGCAAGCCGAAGATATAGATGAACTCTTTATGCATCAGATGGCCAAGTTCTCCAAAAAATATGACATAGTTGTCATGGGAGATTTCAACTATCCAGACATTTGTTGGGAATCTCTCTCAGGCAAAACTAACAGGTCAAGGAAATTCTTATCCTCTCTTGCTGACAACTTTATCTTCCAAAAGGTAGGGGAGAAAACAAGGGGAACTGCTACCTTGGATCTAATCCTTATAAACAGGGAGGAAATGGTTGAGGAGGTAAAAGTGGCTGGGACCCTAGGAGGTAGCGACCATGCTATTTTAGAATTTTGGATAACTAGAGGTGGAAGACCTGTGAAGACTCAGACGTCAAGGTTAGATTTCAGAAAGGCAGATTTTAAGGGATTCAGAAAGAGAATTGGAGGGATCCAATGGCTGGATATCCTTAAAGACAAAAATGTCCAGGAAGGATGGGAAATCTTGAAAAATGAAATTCTCAAAGCACAGTTGTTAACAATTCCGAAAAGAGGGAAGAATAGGAAGCATTTAAGGAAACCAGGATGGATGAACACAGAACTTAAGCACATGCTAAAAAGGAAGAAAAAAATGTTTATAAAATGGAAAGAGGGAGGCATATCTAAAGAAGAATATAATGCTGTCTGC
The DNA here is from genome assembly GCF_039654945.1 of Dendrobates tinctorius. NCBI lineage: Eukaryota > Metazoa > Chordata > Amphibia > Anura > Dendrobatidae > Dendrobates > Dendrobates tinctorius. Next base: position 43,118,712 of record NW_027361704.1, on the reverse strand, counting down.
AGAACCTGCAGGGCACAAATCAGATTATCTAAAGCTGAAAATGAACTGAGGCTTGCAAGAGATGTCAAAAGCAATAATAAAGGATTTTGGGGATATGTCAAAAGTAAAAGAAAAGTCAAAGATGCTATAGGATTTTTACAGGATGAAAATGATGAAATGGTAAGACAGGATGTTGAGAAGGCTGAACTTTTAAATTCCTATTTTGCATCTGTTTTCTCTCAGAAAGGAAATGCAACATCAACTGTTATTCACTGTCCTATTAAGGGAATAGAAGAATCCAGGATATCTATAAACAGAAAGATAGTGAGGAAACACTTAGCTAACCTAAATGAATTCAAGTCTCCAGGTCCAGATGAATTACACCCCAGAGTACTGAAGGAGATAGCAGAAGAAATTTTTGAACCCCTCTCCATAATCTTTGAAAATTCTTGGAGAACAGGAGAAGTGCCAGAAGACTGGAGAAGAGCAAATGTTGTTCCTATCTTCAAAAAGGGGAAGAAGGTGGACCCAGGCAACTATAGGCCGGTGAGTCTGACTTCTATACCAGGAAAGATCTTTGAACAAATTATTAAACAACATGTATGTCAATACCTGGATAAGAATGAAGTGATTAAACAGAGTCAGCATGGGTTTCTAACTAATAAGTCATGTCAGACTAACTTAATTTCCTTCTATGACGGTATCACTGATTGGGTGGATCAAGGAAATGCTGTAGATATAGTATATCTTGACTTCAGCAAAGCATTTGACAAAGTCTCTCATACAATCCTTATTGAAAAAATGACTAAGTATGGAATGGACAAGGCAACTGTTAGGTGGATTCATAACTGGCTTAGTGATCGGACCCAAAGAGTGGTCGTAAATGGCTGCACATCCAGTTGGAAGAATGTCTCAAGTGGGGTACCACAGGGCTCTGTCCTGGGCCCTGTATTGTTCAACATCTTTATCAACGATTTAGATGAAGGAATTGAGGGTAAACTGATTAAATTTGCTGATGACACAAAGCTAGGAGGGATAGCTAATACTAGAGAAGAGAGAGAGAGGATTCAAAAAGATTTAAATAAACTGGAGAAGTGGGCAGCAACTAACAGAATGGTTTTTAACAGGGAGAAATGCAAAGTACTACATCTGGGCAATAAAAATGAAAAAAGCATATATAGAATGGGAGGAATAGGGCTAAGTGACAGCACATGTGAAAAAGACTTGGGTATACTAATAGATCACAGACTGAATATGAGTCAACAGTGTGATGCAGCAGCAAAAAAGGCAAATGCAATTCTAGGATGTATTAACAGAAGCATACAGTCTAGATCACGTGAAGTCATTATTTCCCTCTACTCCTCTTTGGTCAGACCTCATCTGGAATATTGTGTCCAGTTTTGGGCACCACATTTTAAAAAAGACATCAACAAACTGGAGCAAGTTCAGAAAAGAGCGACCAGAATGGTGACCGGTCTGCAAACCCTGTCTTATGAGGAAAGGTTGCAGGATTTGGGAATGTTTAGTTTGCAAAAGAGAAGACTGAGAGGAGACTTAATAGCTGTCTACAAATATCTAAAGGGCTGTCACATTGTAGAAGGATCAACTTTATTCTCATTTGCACAAGGAAAGACTAGAAGCAATGGGATGAAACTGAATGGGAAGAGACACAGATTAGATATTAGAAAAAACTTTTTGACAGTTAGAGTGATCAATGAGTGGAACAGGCTGCCACGAGAAGTGGTGAGTTCTCCTTCAATGGAAGTCTTCAAACAGAGGCTGGACAGACATCTGACTGGGATGATTTAGCGAATCCTGCTTTGAGCAGGGGGTTGGACCAGATGGCCCAGGAGGTCCCTTCCAACTCTACGATTCTATGATTCTATGACAGGAAAATGTTTTTTCAAACGCAAATTGCGCAAAAACTACAAATCCGATCGACACGAAAAATACTTAGCACACCTCTCATGGACGCTGGCTTCGAAACGACACCTCAACGGAGTCTGTGCGTGTAGCGGTTCGGGCCGCATTAATTGCGGAAATCAACTGAGTAGTAATAATAATACTAGATGTGTATTTCTTGAAGGAAGTACAGATAGTGGTTTGAAATGGTGCCCGGGCTGCCACTTTAAGAGAGACTTGCCTGCTGCCCCTGCAAGACTTTCAACTCAGGATCCGATTTAACTGTGGGTGCCTCTCAGGGGCCACTTTGGCCTCAGGGTCTGATTTTGTGGGTGGGGCCCCTCAGGGCCTGATTTTGTGGGTGGGGCCCCTCAGGGTCTGATTTTGTGGCCGGGGCCCCTCAGGTTCCGATTTTGTGGCCGGGGCCCCTCAGGTTCCGATTTGGTGGCCGGGGCCTCTCAGGCTCCGATTTTGTGGGTGGGGCCCCTCAGGGTCCGATTTTGTGGCGGGGCCCCTCAGGGTCCGATTTGGTGGGTGGGGCCACTATGGGTCCGATTCGGTGGGCGGGGTCACTCTGAGTCCGATTTGGTGGGCGGGATCTCTCAAAGTCCGATTTGGTGGGTGGGGCCCCTCAGGGTCCGATTTTGTGGCCAGGGCCCGTCAGGGTACGATTTTGAGGGTGGGGGCCCTCAGGATCCGATTTGATGGGTGGGACCCCTCAGGGTCAGATTTGGTGGGCGGGGCCCCTCAGGGTCTGATTTTGTGTCCGGGGCCCCTCAGGGTCCGATTTTGTGGTTGGGGTCTTTCAGAATTCGATTTGGTGGGCGGGGCCCCTCAGGGTTCGATTTGGTGAGCAGGGCCCCTCAGGGTCCGATTTGGTGGGCGGGGCCCCTCAGGGTCTGATTTGGTGGGCGGGGCCCCTCAGGGTCCGATTTAGTGGGCGGGGACCATTCTGGATCTGATTTGGTGAGCGGGGCCCCTCAGGGTCCAATTTTGTGGGTGGAGCCCCTCAGGGTCTGATTTTGTGGCCGGGGCCCCTCAGGGTCCGATTTTGTGGCCGGGGCCCCTCAGGGTCCGATTTGGTGGGCGGGGCCCCTCAGGGTCCGATTTGGTGGGCGATCGAATAGGACCCTGAGGGGCCCTGCCCACCAAATCAAACCCTGAGGGGCCCCTCAGAGTTCAATTTGGTGAGCAGGGCCCCTCAAGGTCCGATTTGGTGGGCGGGGCCCCTCAGGGTCCGATTTGGTGGGCGGGGCCCCTCAGGGTCCGATTTGGTGGGCGGGGCCCCTCAGGGTCCGATTTGGTGGGCGGGGCCCCTCAGGGTCCGATTTGGTGGGCGGGGCCCCTCAGGGTCCGATTTGGTGAGCGGGGCCCCTCAGAGTTCAATTTGGTGAGCGGGGCCCCTCAGGGTCCGATTTGGTGGGCGGGATCTCTCAGAGTCCGATTTGGTGGGTGGGGCCCCTCAGGGTCCGATTTTGTGGCCGGGGCCTCTCAGGGTCCGATTTTGTGGGTGGGGGCCCTCAGGATCCAATTTGGTGGGTGGGGCCCCTAAGGGTCCGATTTTGTGGCCGGGGCTCCTCAGGGTCCACTTTTGTGGTCAGGGCCCCTCAGTGTCCGATTTGGTGGCCGGGGCCACTCAGGGTCCGATTTTGTGGGTGGGGATCCCTGGGTCTGATTTGGTGGGCGGGCCAACTCTGGGTCCAATTAGGTGGGGGGCCACCTCAGGGTCCAATTAGGTGGGGGGCCACCTCAGGGTCCGATTAGGTGGGCGGGGCCCATTATGGTCCGAATTGGTGGGTGGGGCTCCTCAGCGTTCGAATTTGTGGTTGGGGCCCCTCAGGGTCTGATTTGGTGGGCGGGGCCCATCAGGGTCCGATTTGGTGAGCGGGGCCTCTCAGAGTTCAATTTGGTGAGCGGGGCCCCTCAGAGTCCGATTTGGTGGGCGGGGCCCCTCAGGGTCTGATTTGGTGGGCGGTGCCCCTCAGGGTCTGATTTGGTGGGTGGGGCCCCTCATGGTCCGATTTTCTGGGCGGGGGCCATTCTGGGTTTGATTTGGTGGGCTGGTCCCCTCAGGGTCCGATTTTGTGGGTAGGGCCCCTCAGGGTCTGATTTTGTGGTCGGGGCCCCTCAGGGAACGATTTTGTGGCCGGGGCCCTTCTTAGTCCGATTTTGTGGGTGGGGCCCCTCAGGGTCCGATTTGGTGGGCTGGGCCACTCTGGGTTCGATTTTGTGGTTGGGGCCCCTCAGGGTCCGATCTTGTGGGTGGGGCCCCTCAGGGTCCGATTTTGTGGTTGGGTCCTTTCAGAATCCGATTTGGTGGGCGGGGCCGCTCAGGGTCCGATTTGGTGGGCGGTGGCGCACTTTGGCGCACATTCTCTCTCAGGGGCATGCGTCATGTGATGAAGCTAGATTTGCATTTGCGCTGTTGGTTTCGCTTTAAGAGCTGATATTATGTGGCAGAAGCTCTGTCCTGGGGGCGACATGTGACGTTCGTAGGCGTTGGCATAGTAACTGGGTGTGCCTGCGCATATCAATGAGCTTAATTGCCATTTCAATCGCCTCAGGGCACGTTTTAAGTTTCCCATTCAAATGCATTGAGACAGTGCATTCCAATGACAGGAAAAAAAATTTTCAAACGCAAATTGCACAAAAACTACAAATCCGATCGACACGAAAAATACTTAGCACACCTCTCGTGGACGCTGGCTTTGAAACGACACCTCAACGGAGTCTGTGCGTGTAGCGGTTCGGGCCGCATTAATTGCGGAAATCAACTGAAAAATAAGAATAAGTTAGCAGCGTTCGGATTACAACATTAATACTAGATGTGTATTTCCTGAAGGAAGTACAGATAGTGGTTTGAAATGGTGCCCGGGCTGCCCCTTTAAGAGAGACTTGCCTGCTGCCCATGCAAGACTTTCAACTCAGGATCCGTTTTAACTGTGGGTGCCTCTCAGGGGCCACTTTGGCCTCAGGGTCCGATTTTGTGGGTGGGACCCCTCAGGGCCCGATTTTGTGGGTGGGGCCCCTCTGGGTCCGATTTTGTGGCCGGGGCACCTCAGGGTCCGATTTTGTGGGTGGTGCCCCTTAGGGTCCGATTTTGTGGACGGGGCCACACAGGGTCCGATTTGGTGGGCGGGGCCACCCAGGGTCCAATTTGGTGGGTGGGGCCACTCAGGGTCCGATTTGGTGAGTGGGGCCCCTCAGAGTTCAATTTGGTCAGCGGGGCCCCTCAGGGTCCGATTTTGTGGGTGGGGCCCCTCAGGGTCCGATTTTGTGGTTGGGGCCACTCTGGGTCTGATTTGGTGGGCGGGGCCACTCTGGGTCCGATTTGGTGGGCGGGGCACTTCAGGGTCCAATTTGGTGGGTGGGGACACTGAATCTGATTTTGTGGGTTGGGCCCCTCAGGGTCCGATTTTGTGGGTGGGGCCCCTCAGGTTCCGATTTTGTGGTTGGGCCCTTCAGGGTTCGATTTTGTGTTTGGGGCCCCTCAGGATCCAATTTTGTGACAGGGGCCCTCAGGGTCTGATTTTGTGGGTGGGGCCCCTCAGGGTCCGATATTGTGGTTGGCGCCCCTCAGGATCCGATTTTGTGGGTGGGGCCCCTCAGGATCCGATTTTGTGGTTGGGGCCCCTCAGGGTTCAATTTTGTAGGCGGGGCCCCTCAGGGTCCGATTTTGTGGCCGGGGCCCGTGAGCGTCCGATTTTTTGGCCGGGGCCCGTGAGGGTCCGATTTTGTGGCCGGATCCCCTCAGGGTCCGATTTTGTGGGTGGGGCCCCTAAGGGTCCGATTTTGTGGGTGGGGCCCCTCAAGGTCCGATTTTGTGGCCGGGCCCCTCAAGGTCCGATTTTGCGGATGGGGCCCCTCAGGGTCTGATTTTGTGGCCGGGGCCCCTTAGGGTCCGATTTTGCGGGTGGGGCCCCTTAGGGTCCGATTTTTGGCCGGGGCCCCTCAGGGACCGATTTTGAGGGTGGGGCCCCTCAGGGTCTAATTTGGTGGGCGGGGCCCTTCAGGGTCCGATTTTGTGGGTGAGGCCCCTCAGGGTCCTATTTTGTGGCTGGGGCCCCTCAGGGTCCGATTTTGTGGCTGGGGCCCCTCAGGGTCTGATTTTGTGGCTGGGGTCCCTCAGGGTCTGATTTTGTGGGTGGGGCCCCTCAGGGTCCGATTTTGTGACCGGGGCCCCTCTGGGTCTGATTTTGTGGTTGGGGCCCCTCAGGGTCCGATTTTGTGGCCGGGGTCTCTCAGGGTTTGATTTTGTGGCTGGGGCCCCTCAGGGTCCGGATTTGTGGGTGGGGCCCATCCGGGTCAGATTTTGTTGGTGGGGCCCCTCAGGGTCCGATTTTGTGGCTGGGGCCCCTCATGGTCTGATTTTGTGGCTGTGGCCCCTCAGGGTCTGATTTTGAGGGTGGGGCCCCTCAGGGTCTAATTTGGTGGGTGGGGCCCCTCAGGGTCCGATTTTGTGGGTGGGGCACCTCAGGGTCTGATTTTGTGGGTGGGGCCCCTCAGGGTCCGATTTTGTGGCTGGGGCCCCTCAGGGTCTGATTTTGTGGTTGGGGCCCATCAGGGTCCGATTTTGTGACTGGGGCCCCACAGGGTCTGATTTTGTGGGTGTGGCCCCTCAGGGTCCGATTTTGTGGCTGGGGTCCCTCAGGGTCTGATTTTGTGGGTGAGGCCCCTCAGGGTCCAATTTTGTGGCCGGGGCCCCTTAGGGTCTGATTTTGTAACTGAGGCCCCTCTGGGTTCGATTTTGTGGCCGGGGTCTCTCAGGGTCCGATTTTGTGGGTGGGGCCCCTCAGCGACCGATTTTGAGGGTGGGGCCCCTCAGGGTCTAATTTGGTGGGCGGGGCCCCTCAGGGTCCGATTTTGTGGGTGGGGTCCCTCATGGTCTGATTTTGTGGGTGGGGCCCCTCAGGTTCTGATTTTGTGGTTGGGGCCCCTCAGGTTCTGATTTTGTGGCTGGGGCCCCTCAGGGTCTGATTTTGTGGGTGGGGCCCCTCAGGGTCCGATTTTGTGACTGGGGCCCCTCAGGGTCTGATTTTGTGGTTGGGGCCCCTCAGGGTCCGATTTTGTGGCCGGGGTCTCTCAGGGTCCGATTTTGTGGCCGGGTCTCCTCAGGGTCTGGATTTGTGGGTGGGGCCCCTCAGAGTCTGATTTTGTGGGTGGGTCCCCTCAGAGTCCGATTTTGTGGCTGGGGCCCCTCAGGGTCTGATTTTGTGGCTGGGGCCCCTCAGGGTCTGATTTTAAGGGTGGGGCCCCTCAGGGTCTGATTTTGTGGGTGGGGCCCCTCAGGGTCCAATTTTGTGGCTGGGGCCCCTCAGGGTCTGATTTTGTGGCTGGGGCACATCAGGGTCCGATTTTGTGACTGGGGCCCCACAGGGTCTGATTTTGTGGGTGTGGCCCCTCAGGGTCCGATTTTGTGGCTGGGGTCCCTCAGGGTCTGATTTTGTGGGTGAGGCCCCTCAGGGTCCAATTTTGTGGCCGGGGCCCCTTAGGGTCTGATTTTGTGACTGAGGCCCCTCTGGGTTCGATTTTGTGGCCGGGGTCTCTCAGGGTCCGATTTTGTGGGTGGGGCCCCTCAGCGACCGATTTTGAGGGTGGGGCCCCTCAGGGTCTAATTTGGTGGGTGGGGCCCCTCAGGGTCCGATTTTGTGGGTGGGGTCCCTCATGGTCTGATTTTGTGGGTGGGGCCCCTCAGGTTCTGATTTTGTGGTTGGGGCCCCTCAGGTTCTGATTTTGTGGCTGGGGCCCCGCAGGGTCTGATTTTGTGGGTGGGGCCCCTCAGGGTCCGATTTTGTGACTGGGGCCCCTCAGGGTCTGATTTTGTGGTTGGGGCCCCTCAGGGTCCGATTTTGTGGCCGGGGTCTCTCAGGGTCCGATTTTGTGGCCGGGTCCCCTCAGGGTCTGGATTTGTGGGTGGGGCCCCTCAGGGTCCGATTTTGTGGTTGGGGCCCCTCAGGGTCCGATTTTGTGGCCGGGGCCCCTCAGGGTCCGATTTTGTAACTGGGGCCCATCAGGGTCTGACTTTGTGGCCGAGGCCCCTCAGGGTCTGATTTTGTTGGGGCCCCTCAGGGTCTGATTTTGTGGCCGGGGCCCCTCAGGGTCTGATTTTGTGAGTGGGGCCCCTTAGGGTCTGATTTTGTGGGTGGAGCCCCTCTGGGTCCAATTTGGTGGGCGTGACCACTCCGGGTCCATTTTGGTGGGCGGGACCACTCCGGGTCCCATTTGGTGGGCGGGGCCACTCGGGGACCGATTTGGTGTGCGGGCCACTCGGGGGTCCATTTGGTGGGCGGGGCCACTCGGAAGCCGATTTGGTGGGTGGGGCCACTCGGGGCCCGATATGGTGGGTGGGGCCACTCGGGGGCACGATATGGTGGGCGGGGCCACTCGGGGGCCGATTTGGTGGGTGGGGTCACTTGGGGGCCGATTTGGTGGGCGGGACCACTCGGGGGCCGATTTGGTGTGCGGGGCCCCTCGGGGGCCGATTTGGTGGGCGGGGCTACTCTGGGTCCGATTTTCTGGGCGGGGCCACTCTGGGTCTGATTTGGTGAGCGGAGCCCCTCTGGGTCCGATTTCTTGAGCGGGGCCACGCTGGGTCCGATTTGGAGGCCAGGGTCGATCAGCCTCCAATTTGTAGGCCGGGGTGGCTAAGCCTCCGATTTGGAGCCTGGGGTCACTCAGTTTTCGATTTGGCACGCTGGCCCTTTAAGAATCACTTTAGCGCATCGGCCGTTTTAGAGACAGGGTGGCTCACTGAGCTTCTAAATCCACTTTGGCGCACATTCTCTCTCAGGGGCATGCTTCATGTGATGAGGCTAGATTTGCATTTGTGCTGTGGGTTTCGCTTTAAGAGCTGATATTATGTGGCAGAAGCTCTGTCCTGGGGGCGTCATGTGATGTTCGTACGCGTTGGCATAAGTAAATGGGTGTGCCTGCGCATATCAATGAGCTTCACTGCCATTTGAATTGCCTCAGGGCACGTTTTAAGTTGCCCATTGAAAAGCATTGAGACAATGCATTCCAATGACGGGAAAAAAATTTTCAAACGCAAATTGCGCAAAAAATTCAAATCCAATCAACACGAAAAATACTTAGCACACCTCTCGTGGACGCTGGCTTCGAAACGACACCTCAACGGAGTCTGTGCGTGTAGCGGTTCGGGCCGCATTAATTGCGGAAATCAACTGAATAAAAAGAAAGTTAGCAGCGTTCGGACTACAACATTAATACTAGATGTGTATTTCCTGAAGGAAGTACAGATAGTGGTTTGAAATGGTGCCCGGGCTGCCCATTTAAGAGAGACTTGCCTGCTGCCCCTGCAAGACTTTCAACTCAGGATACGATTTAACTGTGGGTGATTCTCAGGGGCCACTTTGGCCTCATGGTCTGATTTTGTGGGTGGGGCCCCTCAGGGCCTGATTTTGTGGGTGGGGCCCCTCAGGGTCCGATTTTTTTGGGTGGGGCCTCTCAGGGTCCGATTTTGTGGCCGGGGCCACTCAGGGTCCGATTTGGTGGCCGGGGCCCCTCAGGGTCCGATTTGGTGGCCGGGGCCCCTCAGGGTCTGATTTGGTGGGTGGGGCCCCTCAAGGTCCGATTTTGTGGCTGGGGCCCCTCAGGGTCCGATTTTGTGGCCGGGGCCAATCAGGATCCGATTTTTGTGGCCGGAACCCCTCAGGGTCCAATTTTGCAGGTGGGGCCCCTCAGGGTCAGATTTTGTGGCCGGGGCCCGTCAGGGTCCGATTTTGTGGGTGGGACCTCTCAGGGTCCGATTTGGTGGGAGGGGCCCCTCAGGGTCCAATTTGGTGGGAAGGTCCCCTCAGGGTCCGATTTTGTGGGTTGGGCCCCTCAGGGTCCGATTTTGTGGCTGGGGCCCCTCAGGGTCTGATTTTGTGGCTGGGGCCCCTCAGGGTCCGATTTTGTGGTTGGGTCCCCTCAGGGTCCGATTTTGTGGTTGGAGCCCCTCAGGGTCCGATTTTGTGGCCGCTGCCCCTCAGGGTCTGATTTTGTGGCCGCGGCCCCTCTGGGTCCGATTTTGTGGCAGGGGCCCCTCTGGGACCGATTTTGTGGGTGGGGCCCCTCTGGGTCCAATTTGGTGGGCGGGACCACTCTGGGTCCAATTTGGTGGGCGGAGCCTCTCAGGGTCCGATTTTGTGGTTGGGGCCCCTCAGGGTCCGATTTTGTGGTTGGGGCCCCTCAGGGTCCGATTTTGTGGCCGGGGCCTATCAGGGTCCAATTTTGTGACTGGGGCCCATCAGGATCCGATTTTGTGGCCGCGGCCCCTCAGGGTCTGATTTTGTGGCAGGGGCCCCTCTGGGTCTGATTTTGTGGGCGGAGCCCCTCTGGGTCTGATTTTGTGGGCGGGACCCCTCTGGGTCCAATTTGGTGGGCAAGACCACTCTGGGTCCGATTTGGTGGGCGGGGCCTCTCAGGGTCCGATTTGGTGGGCGGGGCCCCACAGGGTCCGATTTGGTGGGCGGGGACACTCTGGGTAAGATTTGGAGGCTGGGGTCGCTCAGCCTCCATTTTGGAGGCCGGGGTCGTTGAGCTTCCGATTTGGAGGCCGAGGTCAAAAAGCCTCTGATTTGGAGGCCTGGGTCGATGAGACTCCGATTTGGAGGCCGGGGTGGCTCAGCCTCCGATTTGCAGGCCGGGGTGGCTCAGCCTCCGATTTGGAGGCCGGGGTGGCTCAGCCTCCGATTTGGAGGCCGGGGTGGCTCAGCCTCCGATTTGGAGGCCGGGGTGGCTCAGCCTCCGATTTGGAGGCCGGGGTGGCTCAGCCTCCGATTTGGAGGCCGGGGTGGCTCAGCCTCAGATTTGGAGGCCGGGGTGGCTCAGCCTCAGATTTGGAGGCCGGGGTGGCTCAGCCTCAGATTTGGAGGCCGGGGTGGATCAGCCTCAGATTTGGAGGCCGGGGTGGATCAGCCTCAGATTTGGAGGCCGGGGTGGATCAGCCTCCGATTTGGAGGCCGGGGTGGCTCAGCCTCCGATTTGGAGGCCGGGGTGGCTCAGCCTCCGATTTGGAGGCCGGGGTGGCTCAGCCTCCGATTTGGAGGCCGGGGTGGCTCAGCCTCCTATTTGGAGGCCGGGGTGGCTCAGCCTCCTATTTGGAGGCCGGGGTGGCTCAGCCTCCTATTTGGAGGCCGGGGTGGCTCAGCCTCCTATTTGGAGGCCGGGGTGGCTCAGCCTCCTATTTGGAGGCCGGGGTGGCTCAGCCTCCTATTTGGAGGCCGGGGTGGCTCAGCCTCCTCTTTGGAGGCCGGGGTGGCTCAGCCTCCGGTTTGAAGGCCTGGGTGGCTCAGCCTCCGGTTTGAAGGCCTGGGTCGATCAGCCTCCGATTTGGAGGCTGGGGTGGATCAGCTTCCGATTTGGAGGCCGGGGTGGATCAGCCTCCGATTTGGAGGCCAGGGTGGATCAGCCTCCGATTTGGAGGCCGGGGTGGATCAGCCTCCGATTTGGAGGCCGGGGTGGATCAGCCTCCGATTTGGAGGCCGGGGTGGATCAGCCTCCGATTTGGAGGCCGGGGTGGCTCAGCCTCCGATTTGGAGGCCGGGGTCGATCAGCCTCCGATTTGGAGGCCGGGGTCGATCAGCCTCCGATTTGGAGGCCGGGGTCGATCAGCCTCCGATTTGGAGGCCGGGGTCGATCAGCCTCCGATTTGGAGGCCGGGGTCGATCAGCCTCCGATTTGGAGGCCGGGGTCGATCAGCCTCCGATTTGGAGGCCGGGGTCGATCAGCCTCCGATTTGGAGGCCGGGGTGGCTCAGCCTCCGATTTGGAGGCCGGGGTGGCTCAGCCTCCGATTTGGAGGCCGGGGTGGCTCAGCCTCCGATTTGGAGGCCGGGGTGGCTCAGCCTCCGATTTGGAGGCCAGGGTGGCTCAGCCTCCGATTTGGAGGCCGGGGTCGATCAGCCTCCGATTTGGAGGCCGGGGTCGATCAGCCTCCGATTTGGAGGCCGGGGTGGCTCAGCCTCCTATTTGGAGGCAGGGGTGGCTCAGCCTCTGATTTGGAGGCCTGGGTCGATCAGCCTCCGATTTGGAGGCCGGGGTGGATCAGGCTCCGATTTGGAGGCCGGGGTGGATCAGGCTCCGATTTGGAGGCCGGGGTGGATCAGCCTCCCATTTGGAGGCCGGGTTGGCTCATTGTCCGATTTGGAGGCCGGGGTGGCTCAGCCTCCGATTTGGAGGCCGGGGTGGCTCAGTCTCCGATTTGGTGTGTCGGCCCTTTAAGACTCATTTGGGTGCGCTGGCCCTTTAACAATCACTTTGGCGCGTTGGCCCTTTAAGAGCTAGTTTGGCTGACTGGGCTTCTTTTAAATCCACGTTGGCGCACACATTCTCTCTCAGGGGCATGTGTCATGTGATGAAGCTAGATTTGCATTTGTGCTGTGGGTTTCGCTTTAAGAGCTGATATTATGTGGCAGAGGCTCTATGCTGGGGTTCAAGTGAAGTTCGTAGGCGTTGGCATAGTAACTGGGTCTGCCTGCGCATATCAATGAGCTCAACTGCCATTTCAATAGCCTCAGGGCACGTTTTGCCATTTCCTATTGAAAAGCATTGGAGACAGTGCATTCCAATGACGGGAAAAAAAATTTTCAAACGCAAATTGCGCAAAAACTACAAATCCGATCAACACGAAAAATACTTAGCACACCTCTCATGGACGCTGGCTTCGAAACGACACCTCAACGGAGTCTGTGCGTGTAGCGGTTCGGGCCGCATTAATTGCGGAAATCAACTTAATAATAATAATAAGAAGAATAAGTTAGCAGCATTCGGATTACAATATAGTGGTTTTTTCAAACCACTATAACTAGATGTGTATTTCCTGAAGGAAGTACAGATAGTGGTTTGAAATGGTGCCCGGGCTGCCCCTTTAAGAGAGACTTGCCTGCTGCCCCTGCAAGACTTTCAACTCAGGATACGATTTAACTGTGGGTGCCTCTTAGGGGCCACTTTGGCCTCATGGTCTGATTTTGTGGGTGGGGCCCCTCAGGGCCTGATTTTGTGGGTGGGGCCACTCAGGGTCCGATTTTGTGGGTGGGGCCACTCAGGGTCCGATTTTGTGGTTGGATCCCCTCAGAGTCCGATTTTGTGGTTGGGTCCCCTCAGGGTCCGATTTTGTGGCCGGGTCCTCTCTGGGTCCGATTTTGTGGCAGGGGCCCCTCTGGGTCCGATTTGGAGGCCGGGGTGGCTCAGCCTCCGATTTGGAGGTCGGGGTGACTCAGCCTCCGATTTGGAGGCCAGGGTGGCTCAGCCTCCGATTTGGAGGCCGGGTGGATCAGCCTCCAATTTGGAGGCCGGGGTGGATCAGCCTCCGATTTGGAGGCCGGGGTGGATCAGCCTCCGATTTGGAGGCCGGGGTGGATCAGCCTCCGATTTGGAGGCCGGGGTGGATCAGCCTCCGATTTGGAGGCCGGGGTGGATCAGCCTCCGATTTGGAGGCCGGGGTGGATCAGCCTCCGATTTGGAGGCCGGGGTGGATCAGCCTCCGATTTGGAGGCCGGGGTGGATCAGCCTCCGATTTGGAGGCCGGGGTGGATCAGCCTCCGATTTGGAGGCCGGGGTGGATCAGCCTCCGATTTGGAGGCCGGGGTGGATCAGCCTCCGATTTGGAGGCCGGGGTGGATCAGCCTCCGATTTGGAGGCCGGGGTGGATCAGCCTCCGATTTGGAGGCCGGGGTGGATCAGCCTCCGATTTGGAGGCCGGGGTGGATCAGCCTCCGATTTGGAGGCCGGGGTGGATCAGCCTCCGATTTGGAGGCCGGGGTGGATCAGCCTCCGATTTGGAGGCCGGGGTGGATCAGCCTCCGATTTGGAGGCCGGGGTGGATCAGCCTCCGATTTGGAGGCCGGGGTGGATCAGCCTCCGATTTGGAGGCCGGGGTGGATCAGCCTCCGATTTGGAGGCCGGCGTGGATCAGCCTCCGATTTGGAGGCCGGGGTGGATCAGCCTCCGATTTGGAGGCCAGGGTCGATCAGCCTCCGATTTGGTGGCCGGGGTCGATCTGCCTCCGATTTGGAGGCCGGGGTGGCTCAGACTCCTATTTGGAGGCCGGGGTGGCTCAGCCTCCTATTTGGAGGCCGGGGTGGCTCAGCCTCCGATTTGGAGGCCGGGGTGGCTCAGCCTCCTATTTGGAGGCCGGGGTCGATCAGCCTCCTATTTGGAGGCCGGGGTCGATCAGCCTCCTATTTGGAGGCCGGGGTCGATCAGCCTCCTATTTGGAGGCCGGGGTCGATCAGCCTCCTATTTGGAGGCCGGGGTCGATCAGCCTCCTATTTGGAGGCCGGGGTCGATCAGCCTTCTATTTGGAGGCCGGGGTCGATCAGCCTCCTATTTGGAGGCCGGGGTCGATCAGCCTCCGATTTGGAGGCCAGGGTGACTCAGCCTCCTATTTGGAGGCCGGGGTGGCTCAGCCTCCGATTTGGAGGCCGGGGTGGCTCAGCCTCCGATTTGGAGGCCGGGGTGGCTCAGCCTCCGATTTGGAGGCGGGGTGGCTCAGCCTCCGATTTGGAGGCCTGGGTCGATCAGCCTCCGATTTGGAGGCCGTGGTGGATCAGCCTCCGATTTGGAGGCCGGGGTGGATCAGCCTCCGATTTGGAGGCCGGGGTGGATCAGCCTCCTATTTGGAGGCCGGGGTGGCTCAGCCTCCTATTTGGAGGCCGGGGTGGCTCAGCCTCCTATTTGGAGGCCGGGGTGGCTCAGCCTCCTATTTGGAGGCCGGGGTGGCTCAGCCTCCGGTTTGAAGGCCTGGGTGGCTCAGCCTCCGGTTTGAAGGCCTGGGTCGATCAGCCTCCGATTTGGAGGCTGGGGTGGATCAGCTTCCGATTTGGAGGCCGGGGTGGATCAGACTCCGATTTGGAGGCCGGGGTGGATCAGCCTCCGATTTGGAGGCCGGGGTGGATCAGCCTCCGATTTGGAGGCCGAGGTGGATCAGCCTCCGATTTGGAGGCCGGGGTGGATCAGCCTCCGATTTGGAGGCCGGGGTGGCTCAGCCTCCGATTTGGAGGCCGGGGTGGCTCAGCCTCCGATTTGGAGGCCGGGGTCGATCAGCCTCCGATTTGGAGGCCGGGGTCTATCAGCCTCCGATTTGGAGGCCGGGGTCGATCAGCCTCCGATTTGGAGGCCGGGGTCGATCAGCCTCCGATTTGGAGGCCGGGGTCGATCAGCCTCCGATTTGGAGGCCGGGGTGGCTCAGCCTCCGATTTGGAGGCCGGGGTGGATCAGCCTCCGATTTGGAGGCCGGGGTGGCTCAGCCTCCGATTTGGAGGCCGGGGTGGCTCAGCCTCCGATTTGGAGGCCAGGGTGGCTCAGCCTCCGATTTGGAGGCCGGGGTCGATCAGCCTCCGATTTGGAGGCCGGGGTCGATCAGCCTCCGATTTGGAGGCCGGGGTGGCTCAGCCTCCTATTTGGAGGCAGGGGTGGCTCAGCCTCTGATTTGGAGGCCTGGGTCGATCAGCCTCCGATTTGGAGGCCGGGGTGGATCAGGCTCCGATTTGAAGGCCGGGGTGGATCAGGCTCCGATTTGGAGGCCGGGGTGGATCAGCCTCCCATTTGGAGGCCGGGTTGGCTCATTGTCCGATTTGGAGGCCGGGGTGGCTCAGCCTCCGATTTGGAGGCCGGGGTGGCTCAGTCTCCGATTTGGTGTGTCGGCCCTTTAAGACTCATTTGGGTGCGCTGGCCCTTTAACAATCACTTTGGCGCGTTGGCCCTTTAAGAGCTAGTTTGGCTGACTGGGCTTCTTTTAAATCCACGTTGGCGCACACATTCTCTCTCAGGGGCATGTGTCATGTGATGAAGCTAGATTTGCATTTGTGCTGTGGGTTTCGCTTTAAGAGCTGATATTATGTGGCAGAGGCTCTGTGCTGGGGTTCAAGTGAAGTTCGTAGGCGTTGGCATAGTAACTGGGTCTGCCTGCGCATATCAATGAGCTCAACTGCCATTTCAATAGCCTCAGGGCAAGTTTTGCCATTTCCTATTGAAAAGCATTGGAGACAGTGCATTCCAATGACGGGAAAAAAAATTTTCAAACGCAAATTGCGCAAAAACTACAAATCCGATCAACACGAAAAATACTTAGCACACCTCTCATGGACGCTGGCTTCGAAACGACACCTCAACGGAGTCTGTGCGTGTAGCGGTTCGGGCCGCATTAATTGCGGAAATCAACTTAATAATAATAATAAGAAGAATAAGTTAGCAGCATTCGGATTACAATATAGTGGTTTTTTCAAACCACCATAACTAGATGTGTATTTCCTGAAGGAAGTACAGATAGTGGTTTGAAATGGTGCCCGGGCTGCCCCTTTAAGAGAGACTTGCCTGCTGCCCCTGCAAGACTTTCAACTCAGGATACGATTTAACTGTGGGTGCCTCTTAGGGGCCACTTTGGCCTCATGGTCTGATTTTGTGGGTGGGGCCCCTCAGGGCCTGATTTTGTGGGTGGGGCCACTCAGGGTCCGATTTTGTGGGTGGGGCCACTCAGGGTCCGATTTTGTGGTTGGATCCCCTCAGGGTCCGATTTTGTGGTTGGGTCCCCTCAGGGTCCGATTTTGTGGCCGGGGCCCCTCTGGGTCCGATTTTGTGGCAGGGGCCCCTCTGGGTCCGATTTGGAGGCCGGGGTGGCTCAGCCTCCGATTTGGAGGTCGGGGTGACTCAGCCTCCGATTTGGAGGCCGGGGTGGATCAGCCTCCGATTTGGAGGCCGGGGTGGATCAGCCTCCGATTTGGAGGCCGGGGTGGATCAGCCTCCGATTTGGAGGCCGGGGTGGATCAGCCTCCGATTTGGAGGCCGGGGTGGATCAGCCTCCGATTTGGAGGCCGGGGTGGATCAGCCTCCGATTTGGAGGCCGGGGTGGATCAGCCTCCGATTTGGAGGCCGGGGTGGATCAGCCTCCGATTTGGAGGCCGGGGTGGATCAGCCTCCGATTTGGAGGCCGGGGTGGATCAGCCTCCGATTTGGAGGCCGGGGTGGATCAGCCTCCGATTTGGAGGCCGGGGTGGATCAGCCTCCGATTTGGAGGCCGGGGTGGATCAGCCTCCGATTTGGAGGCCGGGGTGGATCAGCCTCCGATTTGGAGGCCGGGGTGGATCAGCCTCCGATTTGGAGGCCGGGGTGGATCAGCCTCCGATTTGGAGGCCGGGGTGGATCAGCCTCCGATTTGGAGGCCGGGGTGGATCAGCCTCCGATTTGGAGGCCGGGGTGGATCAGCCTCCGATTTGGAGGCCGGGGTGGATCAGCCTCCGATTTGGAGGCCGGCGTGGATCAGCCTCCGATTTGGAGGCCGGGGTGGATCAGCCTCCGATTTGGAGGCCGGGGTCGATCAGCCTCTGATTTGGTGGCCGGGGTCGATCTGCCTCCGATTTGGAGGCCAGGGTGGCTCAGACTCCTATTTGGAGGCCGGGGTGGCTCAGCCTCCGATTTGGAGGCCGGGGTCGATCAGCCTCCTATTTGGAGGCCGGGGTCGATCAGCCTCCTATTTGGAGGCCGGGGTCGATCAGCCTCCTATTTGGAGGCCGGGGTCGATCAGCCTCCTATTTGGAGGCCGGGGTCGATCAGCCTCCTATTTGGAGGCCGGGGTCGATCAGCCTTCTATTTGGAGGCCGGGGTCGATCAGCCTCCTATTTGGAGGCCGGGGTCGATCAGCCTCCGATTTGGAGGCCAGGGTGACTCAGCCTCCTATTTGGAGGCCGGGGTGGCTCAGCCTCCGATTTGGAGGCCGGGGTGGCTCAGCCTCCGATTTGGAGGCCGGGGTGGCTCAGCCTCCGATTTGGAGGCCGGGGTGGCTCAGCCTCCGATTTGGAGGCCGGGGTGGCTCAGCCTCCGATTTGGAGGCCTGGGTCGATCAGCCTCCGATTTGGAGGCCGTGGTGGATCAGCCTCCGATTTGGAGGCCGGGGTGGATCAGCCTCCGATTTGGAGGACGGGGTGGATCAGCCTCCGATTTGGAGGCCGGGGTGGATCAGGGTCCAATTTTGTGACTGGGGCCCATCAGGTTCCGATTTTGTGGCCGCGGCCCCTCAGGGTCTGATTTTGTGG
The DNA here is from genome assembly GCF_039654945.1 of Dendrobates tinctorius. NCBI lineage: Eukaryota > Metazoa > Chordata > Amphibia > Anura > Dendrobatidae > Dendrobates > Dendrobates tinctorius. Next base: position 43,100,801 of record NW_027361704.1, on the reverse strand, counting down.
CAGGGGCCCCTCTGGGTCTGATTTTGTGGGCGGAGCCCCTCTGGGTCCAATTTGGTGGGCGGGACCACTCTGGGTCCAATTTGGTGGGCGGGACCACTCTGGGTCCGATTTGGTGGGCGGGGCCCCACAGGGTCCGATTTGGTGGGCGGGGCCACTCTGGGTAAGATTTGGAGGCCAGGGTGGCTCAGCCTCCTATTTGGAGGCCGGGGTGGCTCAGCCTCCGATTTGGAGGCCGAGGTCAAAGAGCCTCTGATTTGGAGGCCGGGGTCGATGAACTTCCGATTTGGAGGCCGGGGTCGATCAGCCTCCGATTTGGAGGCCGGGGTGGATCAGGCTCTGATTTGGAGGCCGGGGTGGATCAGCCTCCGATTTGGAGGCCGGGGTGGCTCATTGTCCGATTTGGAGGCCGGGGTGGCTCAGTCTCCGATTTGGTGTGTCGGCCCTTTAAGACTCATTTGGGTGCGATGGCCCTTTAGCAATCACTTTGGCGCGTTGGCCCTTTAAGAGCTAGTTTGGCTGACTGGGCTTCTTTTAAATCCACTTAAAAGTGGGGCCCCTCAGAGTTCAATTTGGTCAGCGGGGTCCCTCATGGTCCGATTTTGTGGGTGGGGCCCCTCAGGGTCCGATTTTGTTTTTGGGGCCTTTCAGAATCTGATTTAGTGGGCGGGGCCCCTCAGGGTCCAAATTGGTGGGCGGACCCCCTAAGGGTCCGATTTGGTGGGCGGGGCCCCTCAGGGTCCGATTTGGTGGGAGGGGTCCCTCAGGGTCCGATTTGATGGGCGTGGCCACTCTTGGTCTGATTTGGTGGGAGGGGCCCCTCAGGGTCCGATTTGGTGGGTGGGGCACATCAGGGTCCAATTTGGTGGGCGGGGACACTGAGTGATTTTGTGGGTTGGGCCCCTCAGGGTCTGATTTTGTGGCCGGGGCCCCTCAGGGTCCGATTTTGTGGCCGGTGCCTCTCAGGGTCCGATTTTGTGGTTGGGGCCCCTCAGGGTCCGATTTTGTGTCCGGAGCCTCTCAGGGTCTGATTTTGTGGTTGGGGCCCCTCAGGATCTGATTTTGTGGCCGGGGCCCCTCAGGGTCCGATTTGGTGGGAGGGGTCCCTCAGGGTCCAATTTTGTGGGTGGGGCCCCTCAGGGTCCAATTTTTTGGCCGAGGCCCCTCAGGGTCCAATTTTGTGGGTGGGGCCCCTCAGGGTCCAATTTTGTGGGTGGGGCCCCTCAGGGTCCAATTTTGTGGGTGGGGCCCCTCAGGGTCCAATTTTGTGGGTGGGGCCCCTCAGGGTCCAATTTTGTGGGTGGGGCCCCTCAGGGTCCAATTTTGTGGGTGGGGCCCCTCAGGGTCCGATTTTGTGGGTGGGGCCCTTCAGGGTCCGATTTTGTGGTTGGGGCCCCTCAGGGTTCGATTTTGTGGTTGGGGCCCCTCAGGATCCAATTTTGTGACCGGGGCCCTCAGGGTCTGATTTTGTGGGTGGGGCACCTCAGGGTCCGATATTGTGGTTGGGGCCCCTCAGGATCAGATTTTGTGGGTGGGGCCCCTCAGGATCCGATTTTGTGGTTGGGGCCCCTCAGGGTTCAATTTTGTAGGCGGGGCCCCTCATGGTCCGATTTTGTGTCCGGGGCCCCTCAGGGTCCGATTTTGTGGCCGGGGCCCCTCAGGGTCCGATTTTGTGGGTGGGGCCCCTTAGGGTCCGATTTTGTGGGTGGGGCCACTCTGGGTCCGATTTGGTGGGCGGGGCCACTCTGGGTCCGATTTGGTGGGCGGGGCCACTCTGGGTCCGATTTGGTGGGCGGGGCCACTCTGGGTCTGATTTGGGGGCAGGGCCACTCTGGGTCCGATTTGGTGAGCTGGGCCCCTCAGGGTCTGATTTGGTGGGCGGGATCTATCAGAGTCTGATTTGGTGGGCGGGGCCCCTCAGCGTCCAATTTGGTTGGCGGGGACCCTCGGGGTCCGATTTGGTGGGTGGGGCCCCTCAGGGTCCGATTTGGTGGGCGGGGACCCTCAGGGTCCAATTTGGTGGGCGGGGACCCTCCGGGTCCGATTTGGTGGGCGGGATCCCTCGGGGTCCGATTTGGTGGGTGGGGCCCCTCGGGGTCCGATTTGGTGGGCGGGGAACCTCGGGGTCTGATTTGGTAGGCGGGCCACTCTGGGTCCAATTTGGTCAGCGGGGCCCCTCAGGGTCCGATTTTGTGGTTGGGGCCTTTCAGAATCCGATTTAGTGGGCGGGGCCCCTCAGGGTCCGATTTTGTGGCCGGGTCCCCTCAGGGTCTGGATTTGTGGGTGGGGCCCCTCAGGGTCTGGATTTGTGGGTGGGGCCCCTCAGAGTCCGATTTTGTGGCTGGGGCCCCTCAGGGTCTGATTTTGTGGCTGGGGCCCCTCAGGGTCCGATTTTGAGGGTGGGGCTCCTCAGGGTCTAATTTGGTGGGCGGGGCCCCTCAGGGTCTGATTTTGTGGGTTGGGCCCCTCAGGGTCCGATTTTGTGGCCGGGGCCCCTCAGGGTCCAATTTTGTGTCCGGGGCCCCTCAGGGTCCAATTTTGTGGCCGGTGCCTCTCATGGTCCGATTTTGTGGTTGGGGCCCCTCAGGGTCCGATTTTGCGGCCGGAGCCTCTCAGGGTCCGATTTTGTGGCCGGGGCCCCTCAGGGTCCGATTTTGTGGCCGGGGACCGTTAGGGTCCGATATTGTGGTTGGGGCCCCTCAGGGTCTGATTTTGTGGGTAGGGCCCCTCAGGGTCCGATTTTGTGAGTGGGGCCACTCAGGGTTCGATACTGTGGCCTGGGCCCCTCAGGGTCCGATTTTGTGTCCGGGGCCCCTGAGGGTCCGATTTTGTGGCCGGTGCCTCTCATGGTCCGATTTTGTGGTTGGGGCCCCTCAGGGTCCGATTTTGCGGCCAGAGCCTCTCAGGGTCCGATTTTGTGGTTGGGGCCCCTCAGGATCTGATTTTGTGGCCGGGGTCCCTCACGGTCCGATTTTTTGGCCGGGGCCCCTGAGGGTCCGATTTTGTGGGTGGGGCCCCTCAGGATCCGATTTTGTGGTTGGGGCCCCTCAGGGTTCAATTTTGTAGGTGGGGTCCCTCAGGGTCCGATTTGGTGGGCGGGGCCCCTCGGGGTCCGATTTGGTGGGCGGGGCCCCTTGGGGTCTGATTTCGTGAGCGGGGCCACTCTAGGTCTGATTTGGTGGGTGGGCCACTCTGGGTCTGATTTGGTGGGCGGGGCCCCTCAGAGTTCAATTTGGTCAGCGGGGACCCTCAGGGTCCGATTTTGTGGGTGGGGCCCCTCAGGGTCCGATTTTGTGGTTAGGGCCTTTCAGAATCCGATTTGGTGGGCGGGGCCCCTCAGGTTCCGATTTGGTGGGCTGGGCCCTCAGGGTCCGATTTGGTGGGCGGGTCCCCTCAGGGTCCAATTTGGTGGGCGGGGCCACTCTGGGTCCGATTTGGTGGGCGGGGCCACTTTGGGTCCGATATGGTGGACGGGGCCCTTCAGGGTCCAATTTGGTGGGCGGGGACACTGAGTCTGATTTTGTGTCCGGGGCCCCTCAGGGTCTGATTTTGTGGCCGGGGCCCCTCAGGGTCCAATTTTGTGTCCGGGGCGCCTCAGGGTCCGATTTTGTAGCCGGTGCCTCTCAGGGTCCGATTTTGTGGTTGGGGCCCCTCAGGGTCCGGTTTTGTGGTTGGGGCCCTCAGGGTCCGATTTTGTGGTTGGGGCCCCTCAGGGTCTGATTTTGTGGCAGGGCCCACTCAGGGTCCGATTTTGTGGGTGGGGCCCCTTAGGGTGTGATTTTGTGGATTGAGACCCCTGGGTCCATTTTGGTGGGCGGGGCCACTCTGGGTCTGATTTAGTGGGCGGTGCCCCTCATGGTCCGATTTGGTGGGCGGGGCCCCTCATGGTCCGATTTGGTGGGCGGGGCCCCTCATGGTCCGATTTGGTGGGCCGGGCCCCCTGGGTCCGATTTGGTGGGCGGGGCCCGTTCAGGGTCCGATTTGGTGGGCGAGGCCCTTCAGGGTCCGATTTGGTGGGCGGGGTCAATCTGGGTCCGATTTGGTGGAAGGGGCTCCTCGGGGTCCGATTTGGTGGGCGGGGTCAATCTGGGTCCGATTTGGTGGGCGGGGCTCCTCAGGTTCCGATTTGGTGGGCGGGGCCCCTCAGGGTCCGTTTTGATGGGCGGGGCCCCTCTGGGTCCGATTTGGTGGGCGGTGGCACTCTGGGTCCGATTTGATGGGCGGGGCCCTTCAGGGTCCCATTTGGTGGGCGGGGTCACTCTGGGTCCGATTTGGTGGGCGGGGCTTCTCAGGGTCTGATTTGGTGGGCGGGGCTTCTCAGGGTCCGATTTGGTGGACGGGGCCCTTCAGGGTCCGATTTGGTGGGCGGGGCCACTCGGAGTCTGATTTGGTGGGCGGGGCCCCTCAGGATCCGATTTGGTGGGCTGTGCTACTCTGGGTCTGATTTTTTGAGCGGGGCCACACTGGGTCCGATTTGGAGGCCAGGATAGCTCAGCCTCCGATTTGGAGGCCGGGGTGGTTCAGCCTCTGATTTGGAGGCCGGCCCTTTAAGACTCATTTCGGTGCGCTGGCCCTTTAAGAATCACTGTGGCACGTCGGCCCTTTAAGAGCCAGGGTGGCTCACTGGGCTTCTAAATCCACTTTGTCGCACATTCTATCTCAGGGGCATGTGTCATGTGATGAAGCTAGATTTGCATTTGTGCTGTGGGTTTCACTTTAAGAGCTGATATTATGTGGCAGAAGCTCTGTCCTTAGGATGTCATGTGACGTTCGTAGGCGTTGGCATAGTAACTGGGTGTGCCTGCGCATATCAATGAGCTCAACTGCCATTTCAATCGCCTCAGGGCACGTTTTGCCATTACCCATTGAAAAGCATTGGAGACAGTGCATTCCAATGATGGGAAAAAAAATATCAAACGCAAATTGCGCAAAAACTACAAATCCGATCGACACGAAAAATACTTAGCACACCTCTCGTGGACGCTGGCTTCGAAACAACACCTCAATGGCGTCTGTGCGTGTAGCGGTTCGGGCCGCATTAATTGCGGAAATCAACTTAATAATAATAATAATAAGAAGAAGAATAAGTTAGCAGCGTTCGGATTACAAGATAGTGGTTTTTTCAAACCACTATAACTAGATGTGTATTTCCTGAAGGAAGTAGAGATAGTGGTTTGAAAAGGTACCCGGGCTGCCCCTTTAAGAGAGACTTGCCTGCTGCCCCTGCAAGACTTTCAACTCAGGATTCGTTTTAACTGTGAGTGCCTTTCAGGGGCCACTTTGGCCTCAGGGCATGATTTGGAGGGTGGGCCCCTCAGGATCTGATTCAGTGGCCTGGGCTCCTCAGGGCTTGAATTGCTGGCCGGGATCCCTCAGGATCCGATTTTGTGGGTGCGTCCCCCTCAGGGTCTGATTTTGTGGCCGGGGCCCCTCAGGGTCCGATGTTGTGGCCGGGGCCCCTCAGGGTCCAATTTTGTTGGTGGGGCCCCTCAGGGTCCAATTTTGTGGTCGGGGCCCCTCAGGTTCCGATTTTGTGGCCGGGGCCCCTCAGGGTCCGATTTTGTGGGTTCGGCCCCTCAGGGTCCGATTTTGTGGCTGGGGCCCCTCAGGGTCCGATTTTGTGGCTGGGGCCCCTCAGGGTCCGATTTTGTGGCTGGGGCCCCTCAGGGTCCGATTTTGAGGGTGGGGCCCCTCAGGGTCTGATTTTGTGGCTCGGGCCCCTCAGGGTCCAATTTTGTTGGTTGGGCCCCTCAGGATCCGATTTTGAGGGTGGGGCCCCTCATGGTCCGATTTTGTGTCCGGGGCCCCTCATGGTCCGATTTTGTGGTTGGGGCCCCTCAGGGTCTGATTTTATGGGTGGGGCCCCTCAGGGTCCAATTTGGTAGGCGGGGCCACTCTGGGTCTGATTTGGTGGGCAAGGCCACTCTGGGTCCGATTTGGTGGGCGGGGCCACTCTGGGTCCAATTTGGATGCCAGAGTTGCTCAGCCTCCTTTTTGTAGGCCAGGGTCTATCAGCCTCCGATTTGGAGCCTTGGGTCACTCAGCTTTCGATTTGGCACGCCGGCCCTTTAAGACTCATTTTGGTGCGCCGGCTCTTTAAGAATCACTTTGGCGCGTCGGCCCTTTAAGAGCCAGGGTGGCTCACTGGGCTTCGAAATCCACTTTGGCGCACACATTCTCTCTCAGGGGCATGCGTCATGTGATGAAGCTAGATTTGCATGTGTGCTGTGGGTTTTGCTTTAAGAGCTGATATTATGTGGCAGAAGCTCTGTCTTGGAGAGGTCATGTGACGTTCGTAGGCATTGGCATAGTAACTGGGTGTGCCTGCGCATATCAATGAGCTCAACTGCCATTTCAATCGCCTCAGGGCACGTTTTGCCATTTCCCCATTGAGAAGCATTGGAGACAGTGCATTCCAATGACGGGAAAAAAAATTTTCAAATGCAAATTGCGCAAAAACTACAAATCCGATCGACACGAAAAATACTTAGCACACCTCTCATGGACGCTGGCTTCGAAACGACACCTCAACGGATTCTGTGCGTGTAGCGGTTCGGGCCGCATTAATTGCGGAAATCAACTGGAAAATAATAAGAAGAATAAGTTAGCAGCGTTCGGATTACAATATAGTGGTTTGAAAAATACACTAGATGTGTATTTCCTGAAGGAAGTACAGATAGTGGTTTGAAATGCTGCCCAGGCTGCCCCTTTAAGAGAGACTTGCCTGCTGCACCTGCAAGACTTTCAACTCAGGATCCGTTTTAACTGTGGGTGCCTCTCAGGGGCCACTTTGGCCTCAGGGTCCGATTTTGAGGGTGGGGCCCTCAGGGCCCGATTTTGTGGGTGGGGCACCTCAGGGTCAGATTTGGTGGGTGGGGCCCCTCAGGGTCCGATTTGGTGGCCGGGTCCCCTCAGGGGCTGATTTGGTGGGTGGGGCCCCTAAGGTTCCGATTTTGTGGCCGGGGCCCCTCAGGGTCTGATTTGGTGGTTGGGGCCCCTCAGGGTCCAATATTGTGGCCGGGGCCCCTCAGGGTCCGATTTTGTGGGTGGGGCCCCTCAGGGTCCGATTTTGTGGCCGGGGCCCCTCAGGGTCCGATTTTGTGGCCGGGGCCCCTCAGGGTCCGATTTTGTGGCCGGGGCCCCTCAGGGTCCGATTTTGTGGCCGGGGCCCCTCAGGGTCCGATTTTGTGGCCGGGGCCCCTCAGGGTCCGATTTGGTGAGCGGGGCCCCTCAGGGTCTGATTTGGTGGGCGGGATCTATCAGAGTCCGATTTGGTGGGTGGGGCCCCTCGGGGTCCTATTTGGTGAGCGGGGCCACTCTAGGTCTGATTTGGTAGGCAGGACACTCTGGGTCCGATTTGGTGGGCGGGGCCCCGCAGAGTTCAATTTGGTCAGCGGGGCACCTCAGGGTCTGATTTTGTGGTTGGGGCCTTTCAGAATCTGATTTAGTGGGCGGGGCCCCTCAGGGTCCGATTTGGTGGGTGGGGCCCCTCAGGGTCCGATTTTGTGGCTGGGGCCCCTCAGGGTCTGATTTTGTGGCTGGGGCCCCTCAGGGTCCGATTTTGAGGGTGGGGCCCCTCAGGGTCTAATTTGGTGGGCGGGGCCCCTCAGGGTCTGATTTTGTGGGTTGGGCCCCACAGGGTCTGATTTTGTGGCCGGGGCCCCTCAGGGTCCGATTTTGTGTCCGGGGCCCCTCAGTGTCCGATTTTGTGGCCGGTGCCCTTCAGGGTCCGATTTTGTGGTTGGGGCCCCTCAGGGTCCGATTTTGCGGCCGGAGCCTCTCAGGGTCCGATTTTGTGGTTGGGGCCCCTCAGGATCTGATTTTGTGGCCGGGGTCCCTCAGGGTCCCATTTTGTGGCCGGGGCCCCTGAGGGTCCAATTTTGTGGGTGGGGCCCCTCAGGGTCCGATTTTGTGGGTGGGGCCCCTCAGGGTCCGATTTTGTGGGTGGGGCCCCTCAGGATCCGATTTTGTGGTTGGGGCCCCTCAGGGTTCAATTTTGTAGGTGGGGTCCCTCAGGGTCCGATTTTGTGGCCAGGGCCCCTCAGGGTCCGATTTTGTGGCCGGGTCCCATCAGGGTCCGATTTTGTGGTTGGGGCCCCTCAGGGTCCGATGTTGTGGCAGGATCCCCTCAGGGTCCGATTTTGTGGGTGGGGCCTTTCAGGGTCCAATTTTGTGGCCGGGGCCCCTCAGGGTCCAATTTTGTGGGTGGGGCCCCTTAGGGTCCGATTTTGTGGGTGGGGCCACTCTGGGTCTGATTTGGTGGGCGGGGCCACTCTGGGTCTGATTTGGTGGGCGGGGCCACTCTGGGTGCGATTTGGTGGGCGGGGCCACTCTGGGTCCGATTTGGTGGGCGGGGCCACTCTGGGTCCGATTCTGTGAGCTGGGCCCCTCAGGGTCCGATTTGGTGGGCGGGGCCCATCAGGGTCCAATTTGGTTGGCGGGGACCCTAGGGGTCCGATTTGGTGGGCGGGATCCCTCGGGATCCGATTTGGTGGGCGGGGCCCCTCGGGGTCTGATTTGGTGGGTGGGGCCCCTCAGGGTCCGATTTGGTGAGCCGGGACACTCTAGGTCTGATTCGGTGGGCGGGCCACTCTGGGTCCGATTTGGTGGGCGGGGCCCCTCAGAGTTCAATTTGGTCAGCGGGGACCCTCAGGGTCCAATTTTGTGGGTGGGGCCCCTCAGGGTCCGATTTTGTGGTTGGGGCCTTTCAGAATCCGATTTGGTGGGCGGGGCCCCTCAGGTTCCGATTTGGTGGGCTGGACCCTCAGGGTCCGATTTGGTGGGCGGGTCCCCTCAGGGTCCGATTTGGTGGACGGGGCCCTTCAGGGTCCAATTTGGTGGGCGTGGACACGGAGTCTGATTTTGTGTCCGGGGCCCCTCAGGGTCTGATTTTGTGGCCGGGGCCCCTCAGGGTCCAATTTTGTGTCCGGGGCCCCTCAGGGTCCGATTTTGTAGCCGGTGCCTCTCAGAGTCCGATTTTGTGGTTGGGGCCCCTCAGGGTCCGTTTTTTGGGCCAGGGCCCCTCAGGTTCCGATTTTGCGGGTGGGGCCCCTCAGGGTCCGATTTTGCGGGTGGGGCCCCTCAGGGTCCGATTTTGCGGGTGGGGCCCCTCAGGGTCCGATTTTGCGGGTGGGGCCCCTCAGGGTCCGATTTTGCGGGTGGGGCCCCTCAGGGTCCGATTTTGCGGGTGGGGCCCCTCAGGGTCCGATTTTGTGTCCGGGGCCCCTCAGGGTCTGATTTTGTGGCCGGGGCCCCTCAGGGTCCAATTTTGTGTCCGGGGCCCCTCAGGGTCCGATTTTGTGGTTGGGGCCCCTCAGGGTCCGTTTTTTGGGGCCAGGGCCCCTCAGGTTCCGATTTTGCGGGTGGGGCCCCTCAGGGTCCGATTTTGCGGGTGGGGCCCCTCAGGGTCCGATTTTGCGGGTGGGGCCCCTCAGGGTCCGATTTTGCGGGTGGGGCCCCTCAGGGTCCGATTTTGCGGGTGGGGCCCCTCAGGGTCCGATTTTGTGGCCGGGGCCCCTCAGGGTCCGATTTTGTGGCCGGAGCCCCTCAGGGACCGATTTTGAGGGTGGGGCCCCTCAGGGTCTAATTTGGTGGGCGGGGCCCCTCAGGGTCCGATTTTGTGGGCGGGGCCCCTCAGGGACCGATTTTGTGGCTGGGGCCCCTCAGGGTCTGATTTTGTGGCTGGGGTCCCTCAGGGTCTGATTTTGTGGCTGGGGTCCCTCAGGGTCTGATTTTGTGGGTGGGTCCCCTCAGGGTCCGATTTTGTGACCGGGGCCCCTCAGGGTCTGATTTTGTGGTTGGGGCCCCTCAGGTTCCGATTTTGTGGCCGGGGTCTCTCAGGGTCCGATTTTGTGGCTGGGGCCCCTCAGGGTCTGGATTTGTGGGTGGGGCCCATTAGGGTCCGATTTTGTGGATGGGGCCCCTCAGGGTCCGATTTTGTGGATGGGGCCCCTCATGGTCTTATTTTGTTACTGTGGCCCCTCAGGGTATGATTTTGAGGGTGGGGCCCCTCAGGGTCTAATTTGGTGGGCGGGGCCCCTCATGGTCCGATTTTGTGGGTGGGGCCCCTCAGGGTCCGATTTTGTGGGTGGGGCCCCTCAGGGTCCGATTTTGTGGCTGGGGCCCCTCGGTCTGATTTTGTGGGTGGGGCCCATCAGGGTCCGATTCTGTGGGTGAGGCCCCTCTGGGTCCGATTTTGTGACCGGGGACCCTCAGGGTCTGATTTTGTGGGTGGGGCCCCTCAGGGTCTGATTTTGTGGGTGGGGCCCCTCAGGGTCCGATTTTGTGGCCGGGGCCTCTTAGGGTCTGATTTTGTGAATGAGGCCCCTCTGGGATCGATTTTGTGACCTGGGTCTCTCAGGGTCCGATTTTGTGGGTGGGGCCCCTCAGCGACCGATTTTGAGGGTGGGCCCGCTCAGGGTCTAATTTGGTGGGCGGGGCCCCTCAGGGTCCGATTTTGTGGTCGGGGCCCCTCAGGTTCCGATTTTGTGGCCGGGGCCCCTCAGGTTCCGATTTTGTGGGTGGGGCCCCTCAGGGTCCGATTTTGTGGCTGGGACCCCTCAGGGTCCGATTTTGAGGGTGGGGCCCCTCAGGGTCCGATTTTGTGGGTGGGGCCCCTCAGGGTCCGATTTTGTTGGTTGGGCCCCTCAGGGTCCGATTTTGTGTCCGGGGCCCCTCAGGGTCCGATTTTGTGGTTGGGGCCCCTCAGGGTCTGATTTTATGGGTGGGGCCCCTCAGGGTCCAATTTGGTGGGCGGTGCCACTCTGGGTCTGATTTGGTGGTCGAGGCCACTCTGGGTCCGATTTGGTGGGCGGGGCCACTCTGGGTCCGATTTGGATGCCAGGGTTGCTCAGCCTCCTTTTTGTAGGCCAGGGTCTATCAGCCTCCGATTTGGAGCCTTGGGTCACTCAGCTTTCGATTTGGCACGCCGGCCCTTTAAGACTCATTTTGGTGCGCCGGCTCTTTAAGAATCACTTTGGCGCGTCGGCCCTTTAAGAGCCAGGGTGGCTCACTGGGCTTCGAAATCCAATTTGGCGCACACATTCTCTCTCAGGGGCATGCGTCATGTGATGAAGCTAGATTTGCATGTGTGCTGTGGGTTTTGCTTTAAGAGCTGATATTATGTGGCAGAAGCTCTGTCTTGGAGAGGTCATGTGACGTTCGTAGGCGTTGGCATAGTAACTGGGTGTGCCTGCGCATATCAATGAGCTCAACTGCCATTTCAATCGCCTCAGGGCACGTTTTGCCATTTCCCCATTGAGAAGCATTGGAGACAGTGCATTCCAATGACGGGAAAAAAAATTATCAAAGGCAAAATTGCGCAAAAACTACAAATCCGATCGACACGAAAAATACTTAGCACACCTCTCATGGACGCTGGCTTCGAAACGACACCTCAACGGATTCTGTGCGTGTAGCGGTTCGGGCCGCATTAATTGCGGAAATCAACTGGAAAATAAGAAGAAGAATAAGTTAGCAGCGTTCGGATTACAATATAGTGGTTTTTTCAAACCACTATAACTAGATGTGTATTTCCTGAAGGAAGTACAGATAGTGGTTTGAAATGCTGCCCAGGATGCCCCTTTAAGAGAGACTTGCCTGCTGCACCTGCAAGACTTTCAACTCAGGATCCGTTTTAACTGTTGGTGCCTCTCAGGGGCCACTTTGGCCTCAGGGTCCGATTTTGAGGGTGGGGCCCTCAGGGCCCGATTTTGTGGGTGGGGCACCTCAGGGTCAGATTTGGTGGGTGGGGCCCCTCAGGGTCCGATTTGGTGGCCGGGTCCCGTCAGGGTCTGATTTGGTGGGTGGGGCCCCTAAGGGTCCGATTTTGTGGCCGGGGCCCCTCAGGGTCTGATTTGGTGGTTGGGGCCCCTCAGGGTCCAATCTTGTGGCCGGGGCCCCTCAGGGTCCAATTTTGTGGGTGGGGCCCCTCAGCGTCCAATTTTGTGGCCGGGGCCCCTCAGGGTCCGATTTGGTGGGTGGGGCCCCTCGGGGTCCTATTTGGTGAGCGGGGCCACTCTAGGTCTGATTTGGTAGGCGGGCCACTCTGGGTCCGATTTGGTGGGCGGGGCCCCGCAGAGTTCAATTTGGTCAGCGGGGCACCTCAGGGTCCGATTTTGTGGTTGGGGCCTTTCAGAATCTGATTTAGTGGGCGGGGCCCCTCAGGGTCTGATTTGGTGGGTGGGGCCCCTCAGGGTCCGATTTTGTGGGTGGGGCCCCTCAGAGTCCGATTTTGTGGCTGGGGCCCCTCAGGGTCTGATTTTGTGGCTGGGGCCCCTCAGGGTCCGATTTTGAGGGTGGGGCCCCTTCAGGGTCTAATTTGGTGGGCGGGGCCCCTCAGGGTCTGATTTTGTGGGTTGGGCCCCTCAGGGTCTGATTTTGTGGCCGGGGCCCCTCAGGGTCCGATTTTGTGTCCGGGGCCCCTCAGGGTCCGATTTTGTGGCCGGTGCCCCTCAGGGTCCGATTTTGTGGTTGGGGCCCCTCAGGGTCCGATTTTGTGGCCGGAGCCTCTCAGGGTCCGATTTTGTGGTTGGGGCCCCTCAGGATCTGATTTTGTGGCCGGGGTCCCTCAGGGTCCCATTTTGTGGCCGGGGCCCCTGAGGGTCCAATTTTGTGGGTGGGGCCCCTCAGGTTCCGATTTTGTGGGTGGGGCCCCTCAGGATCTGATTTTGTGGTTGGGGCCCCTCAGGGTTCAATTTTGTAGGTGGGGTCCCTCAGGGTCCGATTTTGTGGCCGGGGCCCCTCAGGGTCCGATTTTGTGGCCGGGGCCCATCAGGGTCCGATTTTGTGGTTGGGGCCCATCAGGGTCCGATGTTGTGGCCGGATCCCCTCAGGGTCCGATTTTGTGGGTGGGGCCTTTCAGGGTCCAATTTTGTGGCCGGGGCCTCTCAGGGTCCAATTTTGTGGGTGGGGCCCCTTAGGGTCCGATTTTGTGGGTGGGGCCCCTCAGGGTACAATTTGGTGGGCGGGGCCACTCTGGGTCTGATTTGGTGGCCGGTGCCCCTCAGGGTCCGATTTTGTGGTTGGGGCCCCTCAGGGTCCGATTTTGCGGCTGGAGCCTCTCAGGGTCCAATTTTGTGGTTGGGGCCCCTCTGGATCTGATTTTGTGGCCGGGGTCCCTCAGGGTCCCATTTTGTGGCCGGGGCCCCTGAGGGTCCAATTTTGTGGGTGGGGCCCCTCAGGGTCCGATTTTGTGGGTGGGGCCCCTCAGGATCCGATTTTGTGGTTGGGGCCCCTCAGGGTTCAATTTTGTAGGTGGGGTCCCTCAGGGTCCGATTTTGTGGCCGGGGCCCCTCAGGGTCCGATTTTGTGGCCGGGTCCCATCAGGGTCCAATTTTGTGGTTGGGGCCCCTCAGGGTCCGATGTTGTGGCCGGATCCCCTCAGGGTCCGATTTTGTTGGTGGGGCCTTTCAGGGTCCAATTTTGTGGCCGGGGCCCCTCAGGGTCCAATTTTGTGGGTGGGGCCCCTTAGGGTCCGATTTTGTGGGTGGGGCCCCTCAGGGTACAATTTGGTGGGTGGGGCCCCTCAGGATCCGATTTTGTGGTTGGGGCCCCTCAGGGTTCAATTTTGTAGGTGGGGTCCCTCAGGGTCCGATTTTGTGGCCGGGGCCCCTCAGGGTCTGATTTTGTGGCCGGGGCCCCTCAGGGTCCAATTTTGTGGGTGGGGCCCCTTAGGGTCCGATTTTGTGGGTGGGGCCCCTCAGGGTACAATTTGGTGGGCGGGGCCACTCTGAGTCTGATTTGGTGGGCGGGGCCACTCTGGGTCCGATTTGGTGGGCGGGGCCACTCTGGGTCCGATTTGGTGGGCGGGGCCACTCTGGGTCCGATTTGGTGGGCGGGGCCACTCTGGGTCCGATTTGGTGGGCGGGGCCACTCTGGGTCCGATTTGGTGGGCGGGGCCACTCTGGGTCCGATTTGGTGGGCGGGGCCACTCTGGGTCCGATTTGGTGGGCGGGGCCACTCTGGGTCCGATTTGGTGGGCGGGGCCACTCTGGGTCCGATTTGGTGGGCGGGGCCACTCTGGGTCCGATTTGGTGGGCGGGGCCACTCTGGGTCCGATTTGGTGGGCGGGGCCACTCTGGGTCCGATTTGGTGGGCGGGGCCACTCTGGGTCCGATTTGGTGGGCGGGGCCACTCTGGGTCCGATTTGGTGGGCGGGGCCACTCTGGGTCCGATTTGGTGGGCGGGGCCACTCTGGGTCCGATTTGGTGGGCGGGGCCACTCTGGGTCCGATTTGGTGGGCGGGGCCACTCTGGGTCCGATTCGGTGAGCTGGGCCCCTCAGGGTCTGATTTGGTGGGTGGGATCTATCAGAGTCCGATTTGGTGGGCGGGGCCCATCAGGGTCCAATTTGGTTGGCGGGGACCATAGGGGTCCGATTTGGTGGGCGGGATCCCTCGGGGTCCAATTTGGTTGGTGGGGACCATAGGGGTCCGATTTGGTGGGCGGGATCCCTCGGGGTCCGATTTGGTGGGCGGGGCCCCTCGGGGTCCGTTTTGTTGGGCGGGGCCCCTCGGGGTCTGATTTGGTGGGTGGGGCCCCTCGGGGTCTGATTTGGTGAGCCGGGACACTCTAGGTCTGATTTGGTGGACGGGCCACTCTGGGTCTGATTTCGTGGGCGGGGCCCCTCAGAGTTCAATTTGGTCAGCGGGGACCCTCAGGGTCCAATTTTGTGGGTGGGGCCCCTCAGGGTCCGATTTTGTGGTTGGGGCCTTTCAGAATCTGATTTGGTGGGCGGGGCCCCTCAGGTTCCAATTTGGTGGGCTGGGCCCTCAGGGTCCGATTTGGTGGGCGGGTCCCCTCAGGGTCCAATTTGGTGGGCGGGGCCACTCTGGGTCTGATTTGGTGGGCGGGGCCACTTTGGGTCCGATTTGGTGGACGGGGCCCTTCAGGGTCCAATTTGGTGGGCGGGGACACTGAGTCTGATTTTGTGTCCGGGGCCCCTCAGGGTCCAATTTTGTGTCCGGGGCCCCTCAGGGTCCGATTTTGTAGCCGGTGCCTCTCAGGGTCCGATTTTGTGGTTGGGGCCCCTCAGGGTCCGATTTTTGGGGCCAGGGCCCCTCAGGGTCCGATTTTGCGGGTGGAACCCCTCAGGGTCCGATTTTGCGGGTTGGGCCCCTCAGGGTCCGATTTTGCGGGTGGGGCCCCTTAGGGTCCGAATTTGTGGGTGGGGCCCCTCAGGGTCCGATTTTGTGGCCGGGGCCCCTCAGGGTCCGATTTTGTGGCCGGAGCCCCTCAGGGACCGATTTTGAGGGTGGGGCCCCTCAGGGTCTAATTTGGTGGCCGGGGCCCCTCAGGGTCCGATTTTGTGGGTGGGGCCCCTCAGGGACCGATTTTGTGGGTGGGGCCCCTCAGGGTCCGATTTTGTGGCTGGGTCCCCTCAGGGTCTGATTTAGTGGCTGGGGTCCCTCAGGGTCTGATTTTGTGGCTGGGGTCCCTCAGGGTCTGATTTTGTGGGTGGGGCCCCTCAGGGTCCGATTTTGTGACCGGGGCCCCTCAGGGTCTGATTTTGTGGTTGGGGCCCCTCAGGGTCCGATTTTGTGGTCGGGGTCTCTCAGGGTCCGATTTTGTGGCTGGGGCCCCTCAGGGTCTGGATTTGTGGGTGGGGCCCATTAGGGTCCGATTTTGTGGGTGGGGCCCGTCAGGGTCCGATTTTGTGGCCGGGGCTTCTTAGGGTCTGATTTTGTGGGTGGGGCCCCTCAGGGTCCGATTTTGTGGCCGGGGCCTCTTAGGGTCTGATTTTGTGACTGAGGCCCCTCTGGGATCGATTTTGTGACCGGGGTCTCTCAGGGTCCGATTTTGTGGGTGGGGCCCCTCAGGGTCCGATTTTGAGGGTGGGCCCCCTCAGGGTCTAATTTGGTGGGCGGGGCCCCTCAGGGTCCGATTTTGTGGGTGGGGTCCCTCATGGTCTCATTTTGTGGGTGGGGCCCCTCATGGTCTCATTTTGTGGTTGGGGCCCCTCAGGTTCTGATTTTGTGGCTGGGGTCCCTCAGGGTCTGATTTTGTGGGTGGGGCCCCTCAGGGTCCGATTTTGTGACTGGGGCCCCTCAGGGTCTGATTTTGTGGTTGGGGCCCCTCAGGGTCCGATTTTGTGGCCGGGGTCTCTCAGGGTCCGATTTTGTGGCCGGGTCCCCTCAGGGTCTGGATTTGTGGGTGGGGCCCCTCAGGGTCCGATTTTGTGGGTGGGGCCCCTCAGAGTCCGACTTTGTGGCTGGGGCTCCTCAGGGTCTGATTTTGAGGGTGGGGCCCCTCAGGGTCTAATTTGGTGGTTGGGGCCCCTCAGGGTCTGATTTTGTGGGTGGGGCCCCTCAGGGTCCGATTTTGTGACCTGGGCCCCTTAGGGTCTGATTTTGTTACTGGGGCCCCTCTGGGTTCGATTTTGTGGCCGGGGTCTCTCAGGGTCCGATTTTGTGGGTGGGGCCCCTCTGGGTCTTATTTTGCGACTGGGGCCCCTCAGGGTCTGGTTTTGTGGGTGGGGCCCCTCAGGGTCCGATTTTGTGGGTGGGGCCCCTCAGGGTCCGATTTTGTGACCGGGGCACCTCAGGGTCTGATTTTGTGGTTGGGGCTCCTGAGGGTCCTACTTTGTGACTGGGGCCCCTCTAGGTTCGATTTTGTGGCCGGGGTATCTCAGGGTCCGATTTTGTGGTTGGGGACCCTCAGGGTCTGATTTTGTGGCAGGGCCCACTCAGGGTCCGATTTTGTGGGTGGGGCCCCTTAGGGTCTGATTTTGTGGGTGGAGACCCCTGGGTCCATTTTGGTGGGCGGGGCCACTCTGGGTCTGATTTAGTGGGTGGTGCCCCTCATGGTCCGATTTGGTGGGCGGGGCCCCTCATGGTCTGATTTGGTGGGCCGGGCCCCCCTGGGTCCGATTTGGTGGGCGGGGCCCTTCAGGGTCCGATTTGGTGGGCGGGGTCAATCTGGGTCCGATTTGGTTGGCGGGGCTCCTCGGGGTCCGATTTGGTGGGCGGGGTCAATCTGGGTCCGATTTGGTGGGCGGGGCTCCTCAGGTTCCGATTTGGTGGGCGGGGCCCCTCAGGGTCCGATTTGATGGGCGGGGCCCCTCTGGGTCCGATTTGGTGGGCGGTGGCACTCTGGGTCCGATTTGATGGGCGGGGCCCTTCAGGGTCCCATTTGGTGGGCGGGGTCACTCTGGGTCCGATTTGGTGGGCGGGGCTTCTCAGGGTCTGATTTGGTGGGCGGGGCTTTTCAGGGTCCGATTTGGTGGATGGGGACCTTCAGGGTCCGATTTGGTGGGCGGGGCCACTCGGAGTCTGATTTGGTGGGCGGGGCCCCTCAGGATCCGATTTGGTGGGCTGTGCTACTCTGGGTCTGATTTTTTGATCGGGGCCACACTGGGTCCGATTTGGAGGCCAGGGTGGCTCAGCCTCCGATTTGGAGGCCGGGGTGGTTCAGCCTCTGATTTGGAGGCCGGCCCTTTAAGACTCATTTCGGTGCGCTGGCCCTTTAAGAATCACTGTGGCACGTCGGCCCTTTAAGAGCCAGGGTGGCTCACTGGGCTTCTAAATACACTTTGTCGCACATTCTATCTCAGGAGCATGTGTCATGTGATGAAGCTAGATTTGCATTTGTGCTGTGGGTTTCACTTTAAGAGCTGATATTATGTGGCAGAAGCTCTGTCCTTGGGATGTCATGTGATGTTCGTAGGCGTTGGCATAGTAACTGGGTCTGCCTGCGCATATCAATGAGCTCAACTGCCATTTCAATCGCCTCAGGGCACGTTTTGCCATTACCCATTGAAAAGCATTGGAGACAGTGCATTCCAATGACGGGAAAAAAAATTTCAAACGCAAATTGCGCAAAAACTACAAATCCGATCGACACGAAAAATACTTAGCACTCCTCTCGTGGACGCTGGCTTCGAAACAACACCTCAATGGCGTCTGTGCGTGTAGCGGTTCGGGCCGCATTAATTGCGGAAATCAACTTAATAATAATGATAACTAGATGTGTATTTCCTGAAGGAAATACAGATAGTGGTTTGAAATGGTGCCCGGGCTGCCCCTTTAAGAGAGTCTTGCCTGCTGCCCCTGCAAGACTTTCAACTCAGGATACGATTTAACTGTGGGTGCCTCTCAGGGGCCACTTTGGCCTCATGGTCTGATTTTGTGGGTGGGGCCCCTCAGGGCCTGATTTTGTGGGTGGGGCCCCTCAGGGTCCGATTTTTTGGGTGGGGCCCCTCAGGGTCCGATTTTGTGGCCGGGGCCACTCAGGGTCCGATTTGGTGGCCGGGGCCCCTCAGGGTCCGATTTGGTGGCCGGGGCCCCTCAGGGTCTGATTTGGTGGGTGGGGCCCCTCAAGGTCCAATTTTGTGGCTGGGGCCCCTCAGGGTCTGATTTTGTGGCCGGGGCCAATCAGGATCCGATTTTTGTGGCCGGAACCCCTCAGGGTCCAATTTTGCAGGTGGGGCCCCTCAGGGTCCGATTTTGTGGCTGGGGCCCGTCAGGGTCCGATTTTGTGGGTGGGACCTCTCAGGGTCCGATTTGGTGGGCGAGGCCCCTCAGGGTCCAATTTGGTGGGCAGGGCCCCTCAGGGTCCGATTTTGTGGGTTGGGCCCCTCAGGGTCCGATTTTGTGGCCGGGGCCCCTCAGGGTCCGATTTTGTGGCCGGGGCCCCTCAGGGTCCGATTTTGTGTCAGGGGCCCCTCAGGGTCCGATTTTGTGTCAGGGGCCCCTCAGGGTCCGATTTTGTGTCAGGGGCCCCTCAGGGTCCGATTTTGTGTCAGGGGCCCCTCAGGGTCCGATTTTGTGTCAGGGGCCCCTCAGGGTCCGATTTTGTGGCCGCGGCCCCTCAGGGTCTGATTTTGTGGCCGCGGCCCCTCAGGGTCCGATTTTGTGGCAGGGGCCCCTCAGGGTCCGATTTTGTGGGTGGGGCCCCTTTGGGTCCAATTTGGTGGGCGGGACCACTATGGGTCCAATTTGGTGGGCGGGGCCTCTCAGGGTCCGATTTTGTGGTTGGGTCCCCTCAGGGTCCGATTTTGTGGTTGGGGCCCCTCAGGGTCCGATTTTGTGGCCGGGGCCTATCAGGGTCCAATTTTGTGACTGGGGCCCATCAGGGTCTGATTTTGTGGCAGGGGCCCCTCTGGGTCTGATTTTGTGGGCGGAGCCCCTCTGGGTCCAATTTGGTGGGCGGGACCACTCTGGGTCCAATTTGGTGGGCGGGACCACTCTGGGTCCAATTTGGTGGGCGGGGCCACTCTGGGTCCGATTTGGTGGGCGGGGCCACTCTGGGTCCGATTTGGTGGGCGGGGCCCACAGGGTCCGATTTGGTGGGCGGGGCCACTCTGGGTAAGATTTGGAGGCTGGGGTCGCTCAGCCTCCAATTTGGAGGCCGGTGTCGTTGAGCTTCTGATTTGGAGGCCGAGGTCAAAAAGCCTCTGATTTGGAGGCCGGGGTCGATGAGCCTCCGATTTGGAGGCCGGGGTGGCTCAGCCTCCGATTTGGAGGCCGGGGTGGCTCAGCCTCCGATTTGGAGGCCGGGGTGGCTCAGCCTCCGATTTGGAGGCCGGGGTGGATCAGCCTCCGATTTGGAGGCCGGGGTGGATCAGCCTCCGATTTGGAGGCCGGGGTGGATCAGCCTCCGATTTGGAGGCCGGGGTGGATCAGCCTCCGATTTGGTGGCCGGGGTGGCTCAGCCTCCGATTTGGAGGCCGGGGTCGATCAGCCTCCGATTTGGAGGCCGGGGTCGATCAGCCTCCGATTTGGAGGCCGGGGTCGATCAGCCTCCGATTTGGAGGCCGGGGTCGATCAGCCTCCGATTTGGAGGCCGGGGTGGCTCAGCCTCCGATTTGGAGGCCGGGGTGGCTCAGCCTCCGATTTGGAGGCCGGGGTGGCTCAGCCTCCGATTTGGAGGCCGGGGTGGCTCAGCCTCCGATTTGGAGGCCGGGGTGGATCAGCCTCCGATTTGGAGGCCGGGGTGGATCAGCCTCCGATTTGGAGGCCGGGGTGGATCAGCCTCCGATTTGGAGGCCGGGGTGGATCAGCCTCCGATTTGGAGGCCGGGGTCGATCAGCCTCCGATTTGGAGGCCGGGGTGGATCAGCCTCCGATTTGGAGGCCGGGGTGGATCAGCCTCCGATTTGGAGGCCGGGGTGGATCAGCCTCCGATTTGGAGGCCGGGGTGGATCAGCCTCCGATTTGGAGGCCGGGGTCGATCAGCCTCCGATTTGGAGGCCGGGGTCGATCAGCCTCCGATTTGGAGGCCGGGGTCGATCAGCCTCCGATTTGGAGGCCGGGGTCGATCAGCCTCCGATTTGAAGGCCGGGGTCGATCAGCCTCCGATTTGGAGGCCGGGGTCGATCAGCCTCCGATTTGGAGGCCGGGGTCGATCAGCCTCCGATTTGGAGGCCGGGGTCGATCAGCCTCCGATTTGGAGGCCGGGGTGGCTCAGCCTCCGATTTGGAGGCCGGGGTGTGCTCAGCCTCCGATTTGGAGGCCGGGGTGGCTCATCCTCCGATTTGGAGGCCGGGGTGGCTCAGCCTCCGATTTGGAGGCCGGGGTGGCTCAGCCTCCGATTTGGAGGCCGGGGTGGCTCAGCCTCCGATTTGGAGGCCGGGGTGGCTCAGCCTCCGATTTGGAGGCCGGGGTGGCTCAGTCTCCGATTTGGTGTGTCGGCCCTTTAAGACTCATTTGGGTGCGCTGGCCCTTTAACAATCACTTTGGCGCGTTGGCCCTTTAAGAGCTA
Organism: Dendrobates tinctorius; assembly: GCF_039654945.1. Taxonomy (NCBI): domain Eukaryota; kingdom Metazoa; phylum Chordata; class Amphibia; order Anura; family Dendrobatidae; genus Dendrobates; species Dendrobates tinctorius. Next base: position 43,080,106 of record NW_027361704.1, on the reverse strand, counting down.
TTTGGCTCACTGGGCTTCTTTTAAATCCACTTTGGCGCACACATTCTCTCTCAGGGGCATGTGTCATGTGATGAAGCTAGATTTGCATTTGTGCTGTGAGTTTCGCTTTAAGAGCTGATATTATGTGGCAGAGGCTCTGTGCTGGGGTTCAAGTGAAGTTCGTAGGCGTTGGCATAGTAACTGGGTCTGCCTGCGCATATCAATGAGCTCAACTGTCATTTCAATCGCCTCAGGGCACGTTTTGCCATTTCCTATTGAAAAGCATTGGAGACAGTGCATTCCAATGACGGGAAAAAAAATTTTCAAATGCAAATTGCGCAAAAACTACAAATCCGATCGACACGAAAAATACTTAGCACACCTCTCATGGACGCTGGCTTCGAAACGACACCTCAACGGAGTCTGTGCGTGTAGCGGTTCGGGCCGCATTAATTGCGGAAATCAACTTAATAATAATAATAAGAAGAATAAGTTAGCAGCGTTCGGATTACAATATAGTGGTTTTTTTAAAAAAAAAAGTGGGCAGGGCCACTCGGGAGCCAATTTGGTGGGCAGGGCCACTCGGGGGCAGATTTGGTGGGCGGGGCCACTCGGGGGCAGATTTGGTGGGCGGGGCCCCTCGGGGTCTGATTTTCTGGCTGGGGCCCCTCAGAGTCTGATTTTGTGGGTTGGGCCCCTCAGGGTCCGATTTTGTGGTTGGGACCCCTCAGGGCCCGATTTTGTGGTTGGGGCCCCTCAGGGTCTGATTTTGTGGCCGGGGCCCCGCAGGGTCCGATTTTGTGACTGGAGCCCATCAGGGTCCGATTTTGTGGCCGAGGCCCCTCAGGGTCTAATTTTGTGGCCAGGGTCCCTCAGGGTCCGATTTTGTGGGTGGGGCCCCTCAGGGTCTGATTTTGTGGGCGGAGTCGCTCTGGGTCCAATTTGGTGGGCGGGACCACTCTGGGTCCAATTTGGTGGGCGGGGCCACTCGGGGGCCGATTTGGTGGGCAAGGCCACTCGGGGGCCGATTTGGTGGGCGGGGCCACTCGGGGGTCGATTTGGTGGGTGGGGCCACTCGGAGGCCGATTTGGTGGGCAGGGCCACTCGGGGGTTGATTTGGTGGGCGGGGCCACTCGGAGGCCGATTTGTTGGGCAGGGCCACTCGGGGGCTGATTTGGTGGGCGGGGCCGATTTCTTGAGCGGGGTCACTCTGAGTCTGATTTAGTGGGCGAGGCCCCTCAGGGTCTGATTTGGTGGGCCGGGCCGCTCTGGGTCCGATTTGGTGGTCGAGGCCACTCTTACTCTGATTTGGTGGACGGGGCCACTCTGGTTCCGATTTGGAGGCCAGGGTGGCTCAGCCTCCGATTTGTAGGCCAGGGTCGATCAGCCTCCGATTTGGAGGCCAGGGTGGCTCAGCCTCCGATTTGGAGGCCAGGGTCGATCAGCCTCCAATTTTGAGGTCGGGGTGGCTAAGCCTCCGATTTGGAGCCTGGGGTCACTCAGTTTTCGATTTGGTGCACTGGCCCTTTAAGAATAACTTTGGCGCGTCGGCCGTGTTATAGACAGGGTGGCTCACTGGGCTTCTAAATCCACTTTGGCGCACATTCTCTCTCAGGGGCATGTGTCATGTGATGAAGCTAGATTTGCATTTGTGCTGTGGGTTTCGCTTTAAGAGCTGATATTATGTGCCAGAAGCTCTGTCCTGGGGGCATCATGTGACGTTCGTAGGCGTTGGCATAGTAAATGGGTGTGCCTGTGCATATCAATGAGCTTTACTGCCATTTGAATTGCCTCAGGGCACGTTTTAAGTTGCCCATTGAAAAGCATTGAGACATGGATTCCAATGACGGGAAAAAAAAATTTCAAACGCAAATTGCGCAAAAACTACAAATCCGATCGACACGAAAAATACTTAGCACACCTCTCGTGGACGCTGGCTTCGAAACAACACCTCAACGGAGTCTGTGCGTGTAGCGGTTCGGGCCGCATTAATTGCGGAAATCAACTGAATAAAAAGAAAAAGTTAGCAGCGTTCGGATTACAACATTAATACTAGATGTGTATTTCCTGAAGGAAGTACAGATAGTGGTTTGAAATGGTGCCCGGGCTGCCCCTTTAAGAGAGACTTGCCTGCTGCCCCTGCAAGACTTTCAACTCAGGATACGATTTAACTGTGTGTGCCTCTCAGGGGCCACTTTGGCCTCATGGTCTGATTTTGTGGGTGGGGCCCCTCAGGGCCTGATTTTGTGGGTGGGGCCCCATAGGGTCCGATTTTTTGGGTGGGGCCCCTCAGGGTCCGATTTTGTGGCCGGGGCCACTCGGGGTCCGATTTGGTGGCCGGGGCCCCTCAGGGTCCGATTTGGTGGCCGGGGCCCCTCAGGGTCTGATTTGGTGGGTGGGGCCCCACAAGGTCCGATTTTGTGGCTGGGGCCCCTCAGGGTCCGATTTTGTGGCTGGGGCCAATCAGGATCCGATTTTTGTGGCCGGAACCCCTCAGGGTCCAATTTTGTGGCCGGGTCCCGTCAGGGTCCGATTTTGTGGGTGGGACCTCTCAGGGTCCGTTTTGGTGGGCGGGGCCCCTCAGGGTCCAATTTGGTGGGCAGGGCCCCTCAGGGTCCGATTTTGTGGGTTGGGCCCCTCAGGGTCCGATTTTGTGGCCGGGGCCCCTCAGGGTCCGATTTTGTGTCAGGGGCCCCTCAGGGTCCGATTTTGTGGTTGGGTCCCCTCAGGGTCCGATTTTGTGGTTGGGGCCCCTCAGGGTCCGATTTTGTGGTTGGGGCCCCTCAGGGTCCGATTTTGTGGCCGCGGCCCCTCAGGGTCCGATTTTGTGGCCGCGGCCCCTCAGGGTCCGATTTTGTGGCAGGGGCCCCTCTGGGTCTGATTTTGTGGGTGGGGCCCCTCTGGGTCCAATTTGGTGGGCGGGACCACTCTGGGTCCAATTTGGTGGGCAGGACCACTCTGGGTCCGATTTTGTGGTTGGGTCCCCTCAGGGTCCGATTTTGTGGTTGGGGCACCTCAGGGTCCGATTTTGTGGCCTGGGCCTATCAGGGTCCAATTTTGTGGTTGGGGCCCCTCAGGGTCCGATTTTGTGGCCGCGGTCAATCAGCCTCCGATTTGGAGGCCGGGGTCGATCAGCCTCCGATTTGGAGGCCGGGGTGGCTCAGCCTCCGATTTGGAGGCCGGGGTGGCTCAGCCTCCGATTTGGAGGCCGGGGTGGCTCAGCCTCCGATTTGGAGGCCGGGGTGGCTCAGTCTCCGATTTGGTGTGTCGGCCCTTTAAGACTCATTTGGGTGCGCTGGCCCTTTTACAATCACTTTGGCGCATTGGCCCTTTAAGAGCTAGTTTGGCTCACTGGGCTTCTTTTAAATCCACTTTGGCGCACACATTCTCTCTCAGGGGCATGTGTCATGTGATGAAGCTAGATTTGCATTTGTGCTGTGGGTTTCGCTTTAAGAGCTGATATTATGTGGCAGAGGCTCTGAGCTGGGGTTCAAGTGAAGTTCGTAGGCGTTGGCATAGTAACTGGGTCTGCCTGCGCATATCAATGAGCTCAACTGTCATTTCAATCGCCTCAGGGCACGTTTTGCCATTTCCTATTGAAAAGCATTGGAGACAGTGCATTCCAATGACGGGAAAAAAATTTTTCAAACGCAAATTGCGCAAAAAGTACAAATCCGATCGACACGAAAAATACTTAGCACACCTCTCATGGACGCTGACTTCGAAACGACACCTCAACGGAGTCTGTGCGTGTAGCGGTTCGGGCCGCATTAATTGCGGAAATCAACTTAATAATAAGAAGAAGAAGAACTAGATGTGTATTTCCTGAAGGAAGTACAGATAGTGGTTTGAAATGGTGCCCGGGCTGCCCCTTTAAGAGAGACTTGCCTGCTGCCCCTGCAAGACTTTCAACTCAGGATCCGTTTTAACTGTATGTGCCTCTCAGGGGCCACTTTGGCCTCAGGGTCTGATTTGGTGGGTGGGGCCCCTCAGGATCTGATTCCTTGGCCTGGGCTCCTCAGGGCTTGAATTGTTGGCCGGGATCTCTCAGGCTCCTATTTTGTGGGTGTGGCCCCTCAGGCTCCTATTTTGTGGGTGTGGCCCCTCAGGGTCTGATTTTGTGGGTGTGGCCCTTCAGGGTCTGATTTTGTGGGTGTGGCCCCTCATGGTTCAATTTTGTGAATGGGGCCCCTCAGAGTCCGATTTTGTGGCCGGGGCCACTCAGATTCTGATTTTGTGGCCGGATCCCCTCAGGGTCCGATTTTGTTGGTGGGGCCCCTCAGTGTCCGATTTTGTGGCCGGGGCCCCTCAGGGTCCAATTTTGTGGGTGGGAGGGCCCGATTTTGTGGCCTGAGCTCCTCAGGGTCCGATTTTGTGGTTGGGGCCCCTCAGGTTCCGATTTTGTGGTTGGGGCCACTCTGGGTCTGATTTGGTGGGCGGGGCCCCTCAGGGTCCGATTTTGTGGGTGTGACCCCTCAGGGTCTGATTTTGTGGGTGTGGCCCCTCAGGGCCCGATTTTGTGGGTGGAGCCACTCTGGGTCTGATTTGGTGGGCGGGGCCCCTCAGGGTCCGATTTTGTGGGTGTGGCCCCTCAGGGTCTGATTTTGTGGGTGTGGCCCCTCTGGGTCCGATTTTGTGGGTGGTCCCCTCGGGGTCCGATTTTGTGAGTGGGGCCCCTCAGGGTCCGATTTTGTGGCCGGATCCCCTCAGGGTCTGATTTTGTGGGTAGGGCCCCTCAGGGTCCATTTTTGTGGTTGGGGCCCCTCAGGTTCCGATTTTGTGGGTGGGGCCGCTCTGGGTCTGATTTGGTGGGCGGGGCCCCTCAGGGTCTGATTTTCTGGCTGGGGCCCCTCAGAGTCCGATTTTGTGGGTTGGGCCCCTCAGGGTCCGATTTTGTGGTGGGGACCCCTCAGGGTACAATTTTGTGTTTGGGGCCCCTCAGGGTTTGATTTTGTGGCCGGGGCCCCTCAGGGTCCGATTTTGTGACTGGAGCCCATCAGGGTCCGATTTTGTGGCCGAGGCCCCTCAGGGTCTGATTTTGTTGGGGCCCCTCAGGGTCTGATTTTGTGGCCGGGGCCCCTCTGGGTCCGATTTTGTGGGTGGGGCCCCTTAGGGTCTGAATTTGTGGGCGGAGTCCCTCTGGGTCCAATTTGGTGGGCGGGACCACTCTGGGTCCGTTTTGGTGGGCGGTTCCACTCGGGGGCCGAATTGGTGGGCAAGGCCACTCGGGGGCCGATTTGGTGGGCGGGGCCATTCGGGGGTCGATTTGGTGGGCGGGGCCACTCGGAGGCCGATTTTGTGGGCAGGGCCACTCGGGAGCCGATTTGGTGGGCAGGGCCACTTGGGGGCCAATTTGGTGGGCAGGGCCAATTTGGTGGGCAGGGCCACTCGGGGGCCGATTTTGTGGGGGGGCCGATTTCTTGAGTGGGGCTACTCTGAGTCTGATTTAGTGGGCGAGGCCCCTCAGGGTCCGATTTGGTGGGCGGGGCCACTCTGGGTCCGATTTGGTGGTCGGGGACAATGAGTCTGATTTGGTGGACGGGGCCACTCTGGGTCCGATTTGGAGGCCAGGGTGGATCAGCCTCCGATTTGTAGGCCAGGGTCGATCAGCCTCCGATTTGGAGGCCAGGGTGGCTCAGCCTCCGATTTGGAGGCCAGGGTCGATCAGCCTCCAATTTGGAGGTCGGGGTGGCTAAGCCTCCGATTTGGAGCCTGGTGTCACTCAGTTTTCGATTTGGTGCGCTGGCCCTTTAAGAATCACTTTGGCGCGTCGGCCGTTTTATAGACAGGGTGGCTCACTGGGTTTCTAAGTCCACTTTGGCGCACATTCTCTCTCAGGGGCATGATTCATGTGATGAGGCTAGATTTGCATTTGTGCTGTGGGTTTCGCTTTAAGAGCTGATATTATGTGCCAGAAGCTCTGTCCTGGGGGCGTCATGTGACGTTCGTAGACATTGGCATAGTAAATGGGTGTGCCTGTGCATATCAATGAGCTTTACTGCCATTTGAATTGCCTCAGGGCACGTTTTAAGTTGCCCATTGAAAAGCATTGAGACATGCATTCCAATGACAGGAAAAAAAAATTCAAACGCAAATTGCGCAAAAACTACAAATCCGATCGACACGAAAAATACTTAGCACACCTCTCGTGGACGCTGGCTTCGAAACAACACCTCAAAGGAGTCTGTGCGTGTAGCGGTTCGGGCCGCATTAATTGCGGAAATCAACTGAATAAAAAGAAAAAGTTAGCAGCGTTCGGATTACAACATTAATACTAGATGTGTATTTCCTGAAGGAAGTACAGATAGTGGTTTGAAATGGTGCCCGGGCTGCCCCTTTAAGAGAGACTTGCCTGCTGCTCCTGCAAGACTTTCAACTCAGGATCCGTTTTAACTGTGGGTGCCTCTCAGGGGCCACTTTGGCCTTTGGGGCCCCTCAGGGTCTGATTTGGTGGGCGGGGCCACTCTGGGTCCGATTTGGCGGCCAGGGTGGCACAGCCTCCGATTTGTAGGCCAGGGTCGATCAGCCTCCAATTTGGAGGCCGTGGTGGCTCAGCCTCTGATTTGGAGGCTGGGGTCAATCAGCCTCTGATTTGGAGACTGGGGTCACTCAGCTTTCGATTTGGCGTGCCGGCCCTTTAAGACTCATTTTGGTGCGTCGGCTCTTTAAGAATCACTTTGGCGCATTGGCCGTTAAAGAGCCAGTTTGGCACACTGGACTTCTAAATCCATTTTGGCGCACATTCTCTCTCAGGGGCATGCGTCATGTGATGAAGCTAGATTTGCATTTGTGCTTTGGGTTTCGCTTTAAGAGCTGATATTATCTGGCAGAAACTCTGTCCTGGCGGGGTCATGTAAAGTTCATAGGCGTTTGCTTTCCCTATGGAAACATTTTCCCATTGAAATACATTGAGGAAAATGTTTTTTCAAACGCAAATTGCGCAAAAACTACAAATCTGATCGACACGAAAAATACTTAGCACACCATTCGTGGATGCTGGCTTCGAAATGTCGCCTCAACGGAGTCTGTGCGTGTAGCGGTTCGGGCCGCATTAATTGCGGAAATCAACTGAATAGTAATAATAATACTAGATGTGTATTTCCTGAAGGAAGTACAGATAGTGGTTTGAAATGGTGCCCGGGCTGCCCCTTTAAGAGAGACTTGCCTGCTGCCCCTGCAAGACTTTCAACTCAGGATCCGTTTTAACTGTGAGTGCCTCTCAGAGGCCACTTTGGCCTCAGGGTCTGATTTGGTGGGTGGGGCCCCTCAGGATCCGATTCCTTGGCCTGGGCTCCTCAGGGCTTGAATTGTTGGCGGGGATCTCTCAGGCTCCGATTTTGTGGCCGGGGCGCCTCAGGGTCCGATTTTGTAGCCGATGCCTCTCAGGGTCCGATTTTGTGGTTGGGGCCCCTCAGGGTCCGATTTTGTGGTTGGGGCCCCTCAGGGTCCGATTTTTGGGGCCGGGGCCCCTCAGGGTCCAATTTTGCGGGTGGAGCCCCTCAGGGTCCGATTTTGCGGGTGGGGCCCCTCAGGGTCCGATTTTGCGGGTGGGGCCCCTCAGGGTCCGATTTTGTGGCCGGGGCCCCTCAGGGTCCAATTTTGTGGCCGGGGCCCCTCAGGGACCGATTTTGTGGCCGGGGCCCCTCAGGGTCCAATTTTGCGGGTGGGGCCCCTTAGGGTCCGATTTTGCGGGTGGGGCCCCTCAGGGTCCGATTTTGTGGCCGGGGCCCCTCAGGGACCGATTTTGAGGGTGGGGCCCCTCAGGGTCTAATTTGGTGGGCGGGGCCCCTCAGGGTCCGATTTTGTGGGTGGGGCCCCTCAGGGTCCGATTTTGTGGCTGGGGCCCCTCAGGGTCCGATTTTGTGGCTGGGGCCCCTCAGGGTCTGATTTTGTGGCTGGGGTCCCTCAGGGTCTGATTTTGTGGGTGGTGCCCCTCAGGGTCCGATTTTGTGGGTGGGGCCCCTCAGGGTCCGAGTTTGTGTTTGGGGCCCCTCAGGGTCCGAGTTTGTTGCCGGGGTCTCTCAGGGTCCGATTTTGTGGCTGGGGCCCCTCAGGGTCTGGATTTGTGGGTGGGGCCCATCTGGGTCCGATTTTGTGGGTGGGGCCCCTCAGGGTCCGATTTTGTGGCTGTGGCCCTCAGGGTCTGATCTTGATGGTGGGGCCCCTCAGGGGCTTATTTGGTGGACGGGGCCCCTCAGGGTCCGATTTTGAGGGTGGGGCCCCTCAGGGTCCGATTTTGTGGCTGGGGCCCCTCAGGGTCCGATTTTGTGGGTGGGGCCCATCAGGGTCTGATTCTGTGGGTGGGGCCCCTCAGGGTCCGATTATGTGACCGGGGACCCTCAGGGTCTGATTTTGTGGGTGGGGCCCCTCAGGGTCCGATTTTGTGGCTGGGTGTCTCTCAGGGTCCGATTTTGTGGTTGGGGCCCATCAGGGTCTAATTTTGTGGCCGGGCCCACTCAGGGTCCGATTTTGTGGGTGGGGCCCCTTAGGGTCTGATTTTGTGGGTGGAGCCACCTGGGTCCATTTTGGTGGGCGTGGCCACTCTAAGTCTGATTTAGTGGGCGGGGCCCCTCATAGTCCGATTTGGTGGGCGGGGCCCCCTGGGTCCGATTTGGTGGGCGGGGCCCCTCTGGGTCCGATTTGGTGGGCGGGCCCCTCTGGGTCCGATTTGGTGGGCGGGGCCCCTCTGGGTCCGATTTGGTGGGCGGGGCCCTTCAGGGTCTGATTTGGTGGGCGGGTGTCAATCTGGGTCCGATTTGGTGGGCGGGGCTCCTCGGGGTCCGATTTGGTGGGCGGGGTCAATCTGGGTCCGATTTGGTGAGCGGGGCTCCTCAGGTTCCGATTTGGTGAGCGAGGCCCCTCAGGGTCCGATTTGATGGGCGGGGCCCCTCTGGGTCCGATTTGGTGGGCGGGGCCCCTCTGGGTCCGATTTGATGGGTGGGGCCCTTTAGGGTCCGATTTGGTGGGCGGGGTCACTCTGGGTCTGATTTGGTGATTGGGGCTTCTCAGGGTCTGATTTGGTGGGCAGGGCCCTTCAGGGTCCGATTTGGTGGGCGGGGCCACTCCAAGTCTGATTTGGTGGGCGGGGCCCCTCAGGATCCGATTTGGTGGGCTGTGCTACTCTGGGTCTGATTTTTTGAGCGGGGCCACACTGGGTCCGATTTGGAGGCCGGGGTGGTTCAGCCTCGGAGGCTGAACCACCCCGGCCTCCAAATCGGACCCAGTGTGGCCCCGCTCAAAAAATGGAGGCCGGGGTGGCTCAGCTTTCAATTTGGCGCGGCGGCCCTTTAAGACTCATTTCGGTGCGCTGGCCCTTTAAGAATCACTGTGGCACGTCGGCCCTTTAAGAGCCAGGGTGGCTCACTGGGCTTCTAAATCCACTTTGTCGCACATTCTATCTCAGGGGCATGTGTCATGTGATGAAGCTAGATTTGCATTTGTGCTGTGGGTTTTGCTTTAAGAGCTGATATTATGTGGCAGAAACTCTGTCTTGGAGAGGTCATGTGACGTTCGTAGGCATTGGCATAGTAACTGGGTCTGCCTGTGCATATCAATGAGCTGAACTGCCATTTCAATCGCCTCAGGGCACGTTTTGCCATTACCCATTGAAAAGCATTGGAGACAGTGCATTCCAATGACGGGAAAAAAAATTTCAAACGCAAATTGCGCAAAAACTACAAATCCGATCGACACGAAAAATACTTAGCACACCTCTCGTGGACGCTGGCTTCGAAACAACACCTCAACGGCGTCTGTGCGTGTAGCGGTTCGGGCTGTATTAATTGCGGAAATCAACTTAATAATAATAATAAGAAGAACTAGATGTGTATTTCCTGAAGGAAGTACAAATAGTGCTTTGAAATGGTGCCCAGGCTGCCCCTTTAAGAGAGAATTGCCTGCTGCCCCTGCAAGACTTTCAACTCAGGATCTGTTTTAACTATGGGTGACTCTCAGGGGCCACTTTGGTCTGTGGGGCCCCTCAGGGTCTGATTTGGTTGGTGGGGCCCCTCAGGATCCGATTCGGTGGCCTGGGCTCCTCAGGGCTTGAAGTGGTGGACGGGATCCCTCAGGGTCTGATTTTGTGGGTGGGGCCCCTTAGGGTCTGATTTTGTGGGCGGAGCACCTCTGGGTCCAATTTGGTGGGCGGGAATCCTCTGGGTCTGATGTGGTGGGCGGGGCCCCTCAGGGTCTGGTTTGGAGGGCGGGGCCACCCTGTACAATTTGGTGGGCGTGGCCCCATAGAGTCCAATTTGGTGGGAGGGGCACCCTCAGAGTCCGATTTAGTGGGTGGGGCCCGACAGGGTCCGATTTGATGGTCAGAGCCACTCTGGGTCCGATTTGGTGGGCGGGGCCCCTCAGAGTCCAATTTGGTGGGCGGGGCCACTCTGGGTCCGATTTGGTGGGCGGGGCCACTCTGGGTCCGATTTGGTGGGCAGGGCCCCACAGAGTCCGATTTGGTGGGCACGGCCACTCTGGGTCCGATTTGTTGGGCGAGGCCACTATGGGTCCGATTTGGTGGGCGGGGCCCCTCAGGGTCCGATTTGGTGGGCGGGGCCCCTCAGGGTCGGATTAGGTGGGCGGGCCACTCTGTGTCCGATTTGGAGGCCAGGGTGGCTCAGCGTCCGATTTGGAGGCCGGGGTCAATCAGCCTCCGATTTGGAGCCTGGCGTCACTCAGCTTTCGATTTGGCGTGCCGACCCTTTATGACTCATTTTGGTGCATCGGCCCTTTAAGAATCACTTTGGCACGTCGACCCTTTAAGAGCCAGTTTGGCGCACTGGGCTTCTAAATCTACTTTGGCGCACATTCTCTCTCAGGGGCATGCGTCATTTGATGAAGCTAGATTTGCATTTGTGCTTTGGGTTTCGCTTTAAGAGCTGATATTATCTGGCAAGAAACTGTGTCCTGGTGGGGTCATGTAAAGTTCGTAGGCATTGGCATAGTAACTCGGTGTGCCTGCGCATATCAATGTACTTAACTGCGTTTTGAATCGCCTCACGGCTGCCCAGTGTATTCCTATGGCAAAATTTTCCCATTGAAATGCATTGAGACAATGCATTCCAATGACGGGAAAACATTCTTTCAAATGCAAATTGCGCAAAATCTAGAAATCCAATCGACACGAAAAATACTTAGCACACCACTCGTGGACGCTGGCTTCAAAACAACGCCTCAACGGAGTCTGCGTGTAGCGATTTGGGCTGCATTAATTGTGAAAATCAACTAATGTAAATAATAATAATAATAATAATAATAATAATAATAACTAGATGTTTATTTCCTGAAGGAAGTGCAGATAGTGCTTTGAAATGGTGCCCTGGCTGCCCCTTTAAGAGAGACTTGACTGCTGCCCCTGCAAGACTTTCAACTCAGGATCCATTTTAACTGTGGATGCCTCTCAGGGGTCACTTTGACCTGTGGGGCCCTCCGGGTCTGATTTGGTGGGTGGGGCCCTCAGGATCCCATTCGGCGGCCTGACCTCCTCAGGGCTTGAATTGGTGGGCGGGGCCCTCAGGGTCTGATTTGGTGGGCGGGGCCCCTCAGTGTCCGATTTTGTGGTTGGGGCCCCTCAGGGTCCGATTTTGTGAGTGGGGCCCCTCAGGGTCCGATTTTGTGAGTGGGGCCCCTCAGGGTCCGATTTTGTGAGTGTGGCACCTCAGGGTTCGATTTTGTGAGTGTGGCACCTCAGGGTCCGATTTTGTGGTTGGGGCCCCTCAGGGTCTGATTTTGTGGCCGCGGCCCCTCAGGGTCCGAATTTGTGGCTGGGGCCCCTCAAGTTCCTTTTTTGTGGGTGGGGCCCCTTATGGTCTGATTTTGTGGGCGGAGCCCTTCTTGGTCCAACTTGGTGGGCGGTGTCACTCTGGGTCCATTTTGGTGGTCGGGTCCCCTCATGGTATGATTTGGTGGGCGGGGCCACTCCGGGTCCGATTTGGTGGGCGGGGCCACTCCGGGTCCGATTTGGTGGGCGGGGCCACTCCGGGTCCGATTTGGTGGGCGGGGCCACTCCGGGTCCGATTTGGTGGGCGGGGCCACTCCGGGTCCGATTTGGTGGGCGGGGCCACTCCGGGTCCGATTTGGTGGGCGGGGCCACTCCGGGTCCGATTTGGTGGGCGGGGCCACTCCGGGTCCGATTTGGTGGGCGGGGCCACTCCGGGTCCGATTTGGTGGGCGGGGCCACTCCGGGTCCGATTTGGTGGGCGGGGCCACTCCGGGTCCGATTTGGTGGGCGGGGCCACTCCGGGTCCGATTTGGTGGGCGGGGCCACTCCGGGTCCGATTTGGTGGGCGGGGCCACTCCGGGTCCGATTTGGTGGGCGGGGCCACTCCGGGTCCGATTTGGTGGGCGGGGCCACTCCGGGTCCGATTTGGTGGGCGGGGCCACTCCGGGTCCGATTTGGTGGGCGGGGCCACTCCGGGTCCGATTTGGTGGGCGGGGCCACTCCGGGTCCGATTTGGTGGGCGGGGCCACTCCGGGTCCGATTTGGTGGGCGGGGCCACTCCGGGTCCGATTTGGTGGGCGGGGCCACTCCGGGTCCGATTTGGTGGGCGGGGCCACTCCGGGTCCGATTTGGTGGGTGGGGGCCCTCAGGGACCGATTTTGCGGCCGGGATCCCTCAGGATCCGATTTGGTGGGCGGGGGCCCTCAGGGACCGATTTTGCGGCCGGGGCCCCTTAGGGTCTGATTTGGTGGGCGGGGCCACTCTAGGTCCGATATGGTGGGCGGGGCCCCATCAGGGTCCGATTTAGTGGGCGGGGCCCCATCAGGGTCTGATTTGGTGGGCCGGGCCCCATTGAGTCCGATTTGGTGGGCGGGGCCCCATCAGGGTCCCATTTTGTGGGCGGGGCCCCATCAGGGTCCCATTTTGTGGGCGGGGCCCCATCAGGGTCCCATTTTGTGGGCGGGGCCCCATCAGGGTCCCATTTTGTGGACGGGATCCCTCAGGGTCCGATTTTGTGGCTAGGGCCACTCTGGGTCCGATTTGGTGGGCGGGGACCCTCAGGGTCCGATTTGGTGGGCGGGATCCCTCAGGGTCCCATTTTGTGGCTGGGGCCCCTTAGGTTCTGATTTGGTGGGCGGGGCCCCTCAGGGTCCGATTTGGTGGGCGGGGGCCCCTCAGGGTCCGATTTGGTGGGCGCGTCTCTCTGTGTCCGATTTGGAGGCCTGGGTGGCTCAGCCTCCGATTTGTAGGCCAGGGTCGATCAGATTTGCATTTGTGCTTTGGGTTTCACTTTAAGAGCTGATATTATCTGTCAGAAACTCTGTCCTGCTGGGGTCATGTAAAGCTCGTAGGCGTTGGCATAGTATCTGGGTGTGCCTGCGCATATCAATGAGCTTAACCCCTTTCTGCCATTAGACGTACTATCCCGTCAATGTGCCCTGGGACTTAATTCCCAAGGACGGGATAGTACGTCTAATGCGATCATCGGCGCCCACGTGGTGAGCGCCGCTGATCGCGGCCGGGTGTCAGCTGATTATCACAGCTGACACCCGGCACAATGTGTCAGGGGCGGTCACGGACCGCCCCCGACACGTTAACCCCTTGTACACCGCGATCAAACACGATCGCGGTGTACCGGGAGTTAAAGGGAAGCATCGGCAGGGAGGGGGCTCCCTCCGTGCTTCCCTGAGCCCCCCATGGCAGCGCAATGTGCAGCGCTGCTGCGGGGGGCTCTTTCCCTACAGGCCCCCGGATCCAAGATGGTGACGGGGGCCTTCGGGGGCCTGTAGGGAGCTGACTTCCTCACTGCCTGCAAAGCGCAGGCATGAGGAAGTCTGCAGGACTGCCTGTGACAGATTGCTGATCTGTCACAGTGATCTGTGATGTGACAGATCAGCGATCTGTCACAGGACAGTGATGTCCCACCTGGGACTATGTAATAAAGTTAAAAAAAAAAAAAAAAAGAGTGCAAAAATAATTTTAAAAAATCGCTAAATAAATTAGTAAAAAAAAAAAAATATTCCCCAATAAATTCATTTTTTGAAAATAAAAAAACCAATAAAAGTACACATATTTGGTATCGCCGCGTCTGTAGCGACCCGCCCTATAAAACTGTCCCATTAGTTAACCCCTTTAGCGAACCCCTTAAAAAATAAAAATAAAAAACGAAGCAAAAAATAATGATTTATTATCATACCACCGAACAAAAAGTGCAATAACACGCGATCAAAAAGACGCATATAAATATCCATGGTACCGCTGAAAACGTCATCTTGTCCCGCAAAAAGCGAGCCACCATACAGCATCATCCGCAAAAAATTAAAAAAAATTATAGCTCGCAGAATAAAGCGATGCAAAAATAATTATTTTTTATATAAAATTGTTTTCATTGCAAAAAACCGACAAAACATAAAAAAGACCTAAATGAGGTATCGCTGTAACCGTACCGACGCAAAGAATAAAAGCGCTTTATCAATTTTACCGCACGCGGAACGGTGTAAACGCACCCCCCCAAAAGAAATTCATGAAACGCTGGTTTTTGTTCATTCTGCGTCCCAAAAATCGGAATAAAAAGCGATCAAAAAATGTCATGTGCCCAAAAATGGTACCGATAAAAACGTCAACTTGTCCCGCAAAGAATAAGACCTCACATGACTCGGTGGGTCAAAATACGGAAAAATTATAGCTCTCAATATGTGGTGATGCAAAAACTATTTTTACAATAAAAAGCGTCTTTTAGCGTGCGACAGCCGCCAAACATAAAAACCGCCATAAATAGTAAATCAAACCCCCCGTTATCACCCCCTTAGTTAGAGGAAAAATAATAAAATTAAAAAAAAGTATTTATTTCCATTTTCCCATTAGTGTTAGGGTTAGGGCTAGGGCTAGGGTTAGGGCTAGGGTTAGGGTTAGGGCTAGGGTTAGGGTTAGGGGTGTGTTGGGGTTAGGGTTGGAGTTATAATTGAGGGGTTTCCACTGTTTGGGCACATCAGGTGCTCTCCAAATGCAACATGGTGTCTTATCTCAATTCCAGCCAATTCTGCGTTGAAAAAGTCAAATGGTGCTCCTTCCTTTCCAAGCTCTGCCACGCGCCCAAACAATGTTTTACCCCCACATATAGGGTATCAGCATACTCAGGACAAATTGCAAAACAACTTTTGGGGTCCAATTTCTCCTGTTACCCTTAGGAAAATAAAAAATTGGGGGCAAAAATATCATTTTTGTGGAAAAAAAGGATTTTTTTATTTTCACGCCCAGGCGTTATAAACTTCTGTGAAGCACTTGGGGGTTCAAAGTGCTCACCACTAGTGTTGAGCATTCCGATACCGCAAGTATCGGGTATCGGCCGATATTAGCTGTATCGGAATTCCGATACTTAGTTCCGATACTTTTTTCATATCGAATACCGGAATCGGAAGTTCCCATAATGCTAGGAGCCCGCTCGATTTGATTCAGCCAATGGGGATCCTCAGAAGTGTGGGCACATCCTGTTAGGCATGTAGGCATGTTAACTACTGGCATGGCTGTGATTGGCTGCTGAAATGATGTCATGATGCACTATAAAAACCGCTGCAGCCGCCATTTCTGGTCACTCTGCTGTGAATTCAGTTAGGGACAGGCTGCTGTTGAAGACTGTGAGGGACAGTTAGAAATAGCGATCATCCAAAATATCTATTGCTCTACCCAGGCTACATAATCCACCACTAAAAACAAGGCCAGTGTGCATGAAAATGCACAGGATGACATCACCACCTGGTGAGCCTCCCAGCAAACAAATTCACCAACTCCAATATATTATGGCATAACAAAGAAAAAGGAGTGCACGGTGACAACAAGAGAAGTACTTCTATGATATAAATATGAAAAGTTTATTGTACATACAAAATATATAAATAGTAATGCATAACATGATAATAATAGTGCACCAAGGAGCATGCGGGCAAAACACAAGGGCCACCCCTCTGGCAACGCAGTCCTATGTAAGCAAGTACTCCGGTCAAATGACCAGAAGAAAGAATGTATAAGGGCTGGTCAGAAGATTCCCATCATGGATCACAGTAATAGCGTAATATATCTTACACAGCCACAGATAACAGATTAGCAATGCAGCTTACAGGGATTAAGGAAGCCAGAGAGGGAGCCCCAGGGCCAGATATCCACCCCCGACGCGCGTTTCGCAAGCACTGAGGCCTGCTTTCTCAAGGGAAAAGAGAAAGCAGGCCTCAGCGCTTGCGAAACGCGCGTCAGGGGTGGACATCTGGCCCTGGGGCTCCCTCTCTGGCTTCCTTAATCCCGGTAAGCTGCATTGCTAATCTGTTATCTGTGGCTGTGTAAGATATATTACGCTATTACTGTGATCCATGATGGGAATCTTCTGACCAGCCCTTATACATTCTTTCTTCTGATCATTTGACCGGAGTACTTGCTTACATAGGACTGCGTTGCCAGAGGGGTGGCCCTTGTGTTTTGCCCGCATGCTCCTTGGTGCACTATTATTATCTTGTTATGCATTACTATTTATATATTTTGTATGTACAATAAACTTTTCATATTTAGATCATAGAAGTACTTCTCTTGTTGTCACCGTGCACTCCTTTTTCTTTGTTATGCCATAATCCACCACTGTAGCATTTTTGTAGCCCAGCAGCGCTGTTTTAATAGCTGTCTGCAAGGGCTGTGTGAGTGCAGACCCACGCTGTGTAGTGTGTCCTGCAGGCACGTCTGCTTGTAGGCTGCCCAGCGTGTGTCTCTGCCTCATACACATTTTTCTTTTATGGTTGCTTTTTTTTTCTCCTGTATAGTGTGCTTCCATACGTATCCATATACGTTGGTTGCAAACACTAAAGGAGTGGACAGCGGAGCCTTTCAGCAGCCTTTCAGTGCTATAGCCCATTTCTCTGCACTGTTTTTGGCTGTCTGATAGGTCTCTCTGTGTGTGAGTGCAGCTCACGTTGCAGTGTGTTCTACAGCCACCGCTAGCTGTAGTCCGCTCAGCGTGCGTCACTGCCTCATACATAGTCCTTTTTTTGCAGCTAATTTAGCCAGATTTTTGCTCCTATATTAGTGTGCTTCCAACCGCATCCATTGTCATTGGTTGGTTGCAAACACTATATAGGATTAGATAGAGGAGCCTTTTTGCTGGCTTGTGCCCTTCAGGGCCAGCCAGACTAGTATCACCCTATTTTTTGGAGCCTCATCAATTGCATTGTACGTTAGCTTCCTGCATTGTTATCGCTCCAAAAAGTTTGTGATACTATAGCTTTCAAACTTTGGTCACATCCTTTTCTTTCCCCCCCCCAAAAAAAAAGGAAATAAAGTTCACCAAACACTCCACTTTACAGTTGTCTAGGCCACATTAGATCATATTAAAGTGTAGTACACACACTCTTAGCCAAATTAGTGTTTCTTATACTGGTTAGCAGGTGTTCAGGAATAAGAACACTAAGCCACCCCTTTTTTACTTTTCTGCCTATCTTTATCAGTCTACCAAGATGAAGAAGGCAGGGAGTAAGGCACGTGGTCGTGGCCATGGAGTTTCAGCAGGGAGAGGACGTGGGGATTCGGTGTCTGCTGCGGCCACCAGTGACCCGGCATCCCCCACTTTTACCAGGCAACAGTCCTTCATGCGCAGCTTTCTAGGACCTCGCCGTACCCCACTGCTGCGTGACGAACAAATTGAAGCCGTTGTCGGATGGATGGCAGCTAACGCATCCACTTCAATGACTTCCGCATCCTCCCAAGGGCAGAGCACTGAAGAGCAATTATCTGTCTCTTCACCACCTGCCAAATTGCCCAGGCAGTCTGAGAGCCCTGGACAGGAGCCATCTCAATCTATACTTCTGTTCTCAGAATCTGTTGGCTTGGAAAGAGGTGGCCAGCCAAGCAGCATTCTAGAGCGTGAAGAAGAGGGAGTATGCAGTGATGCGCAACTGCTTTGTCCCTCTGAATCTGAAGAGGCGGGTTGGCCAGTGCCTATTGTTAGCACACCTCAGTGCTCATCTGATGATGATGAGACTCAGTTGCCAATTTCTGGTGCGTACGGTGCTGGCGAGACAACCCAGGACCAGCCGGTGCTTGAAGAGGGGAGTGGAGATGATGAGGTCCTTGACCCATCATGGCGTCAGCCACAGGAAGGTGGTGGGAGCAGCTCTGAGGAAGAGATTCCCCGAATGGCCAAAAGAGGAGGGAGAGGGCGGGGGCAGACTTGGTTGCCTGTAGCCTCCACTTTGGCACCCGTGAGGAGCAATCCTCTTCCAAAACACAAAACGGGCGCTCCCAGGACTTGCAGTGCGTGGTCTTTTTTTGACACAGTTGCAGATGACATTTGCTTTGTCAAATGCAAGCTGTGTCATCAGAAAGTGAAACGAGGGAAAAATGTGAGCAACCTCAATACCACAAATATGTGGAAACATGTGCGTACCAAGCACGAGGTGGAGTTACACAGACACACTGAAGATGTAGGCCAACCTTCAGCAGCATCTACCACCTCTTCAGCTCGTGTTGGGGCCTCTTCCTCCAGCTCACACACAGCTGGTTCGGCTTCCTCACTGGAACGCCATGGAAGAACCACTGCCACTGTTGTCCAGAGACCCAGTGAAATTCCACCCACTGAACCACGTTCGCAGTCATCAGCACACTCCCAGGCCAGTCACCAGCAATCGGTAGCACAGGCATGGGAGAAAAAGCGGCCATACTCGGCAAACCATCCCCGAGCACTGGCTCTGAATGCCGGCATTGCCAAACTACTGGCCCTTGAGATGCTGTCATTCAGGCTGGTGGAGACTGACACCTTCCGGAACTTTATGTCATTGGCAGTTCCACAATACAATGTGCCCAGCCGCTTTTATTTCAGCAGGCAAGCCGTCCCTGCCCTGCAAAAGCATGTGGAGGGAAAAATTAAAAATGCGCTACTAAATGCCATCAGTAGCAAGGTCCACCTGACCACCGATGCGTAGATCAGTAGCCATGGACAGGGACGCTACCTTTCCCTCACTGCCCATTGGGTCAATGTTGTGGAGCCGGGTACAGATCTGGAGAGTGGCTCTGTACGTATTCTGCCAACTCCAAGGATTGCAGGAATGCAGTCTGTACATATTGAGTCCTCCTCCTACTCTAGTTCCTCGGAATCAGCACTGCGTGAGCCTGTTAGGCCACATATGAGCACAGGTGTGGCCAAACGTCAACAGGCCATCCTTAAATTAATTTCTTTGGGGAATCGGAGCCACACAGCACAGGAGCTCTGGAATGCCATCAAGCAGGAGAGCGATGTGTGGTTTGTGCCAGCGAATCTCCAGCCAGGTTTGGTAGTGAGTGACAATGGCCGAAATCTAGTGGCAGCTCTGGGCCTAGGCAACCTCACTCACATACCATGTCTGGCACACGTGCTCAATTTGGTCATGCAGAGCTTTCTGAGGGACTATCCGGATCTTGATGCACTGCTGCACAAGGTTCGCCTAGAGTGTGCTCACATGCGGCGTTCCAGCATGGCAAGATCGTGCATTGAATCTCTGCAACGCCGATTCCGCCTGCCAGAACATCGCATCATATGTGACCTCCCCACCAGGTGGAATTCAACGTTACATATGTTGGAGCGGTTGTGTGAGCAGCAGGCAGCAGTAATGGAGTACCAGATGCATCAGGCGCAAACAAGTCGCACTGTGCGCCGGACACACTTCACCACCACTGAGTTGGCCACTATGAGGGACATCTGCCAAGTTTTGCGTGCCTTCGATGACTCCACGCGGATGGCCAGTGCAGATGATGCACTAATCAGCATGACTGTCCCCCTCATCTGTCTGCTTCAAAAAACCTTACAAGCACTAAGTGAGGAGGTTTTTGAAGAGGTTGAGGATGAGCAGTCAGAAATGCCATCTGCTTCTGGCAAGTCTGCGCAACGTGCTTCCACACAAAGGCCCAGGCAGGGGACACTTAGTGAGGAGGATGACGAGGAGTCAATGGAGGAGGAGGAACACATCTCTCCAGAGGAGGGAGGTACACAAGGCTCTAGTAGTCAGTGTGTACAGCGAGGGTGGGGTGATGCTGAGTAGGCAGAGATGCTGCCTCAAGCTGGTGACAGCGTTTCCGGTCCAGTTGGCAGTCTGCAGCACATGGTTGATTTCATGCTGCAGTGCTTGTTAAATGACCGCCGCATCGCCAACATTCTCCACACGGCTGATTATTGGGTGTACACCCTCCTAGATCCTCGCTACCGGGACAACTTACAAAGCCTCATACCACAGTTGAACCGGGAGCGAAAAATGCGGGAGTACCAAGAAACACTTGTGCAGGCCATCATGTTCTCCATTCCCCCCGCAAGTGTTGCTGGTAGTGCTTTTCAAAGCAGCCATGTGGGTAGAGGCAGTGGAGGAAGCTCTGCACAAAGAGGTAGCAGAGGCAGTGCCGCAGGACAAGGCAAGGCCAGTATGGCCCAAATGTGGAAAAGTTTTGTGGGACCGCCACAAACGGCTACACCATCACAGACGGCTCCAGTCAGCAGGAGGCAACGTTTCCGTCAGATGGTGACAGACTACTTGTCTTGCCCTGTTAGTGTTCTCCCAGACGGCTCTTCCCCATTCAAGTATTGGGTCTCTAAGCTGGATACATGGCCAGAGCTTAGCCAGTATGCATTGGAGGTGCTGGCTTGCCCTGCTGCCAGTGTATTATCGGAACGTGTCTTTAGTGCTGCAGGTGGTGTGGTAACAGACCGTCGCACGTGACTATCCGCCGATAATGTTGACCGGCTTACTTTTCTGAAAATGAACAAGGCCTGGATCTCACCTGAATTTGCCAGTCCTCTTCCAGAATAAATAATTGGCTGGCAACAGGATCCTGGTCTCCTGTTGTGTTCATGTTTCTATGACCTGAACTTTATTTCCTGGGCTACAGCAACGCCCGTTGTTGCTCAGAAGTGCTGTCCACACAGACAAAACACTCGCTCATGTGTAAGTGGGGTTCGGTAACGTCAGCTGATCCCCTGCTGTGTGCATGGCAAAGTATCCTCCCTCCACAGTCAAACAACCTCAGATTTACACCTGGCTCCAAGTAGGCCTCGGCGTACTACCTGATTTTCCCTGGGCTCCGACACCGCCAGTGGGTGCTCAGAAGTGCTGTCCGCACAAACAAAACACTCGCTCATGTGTAAGTGGGGTTCGGTAACGTCAGCTGATCCCCTGCTGTGTGTACGGCAAACTCTTCTGCTGCCTACAACTTCTGACTACCTCTGATTTAATATGTTCTCTGATTTGCCCTCTGTCTCCACTCTGTTTTGAGTATTTCCTCCGGCCTTCAACACCGCCTGTTTCTGCTCTCAAGTGCCGTCTGCACAATCCACACTTGTTCCTGTGTTACCTGGGTCCTGTAACATCTGCTCATCTCCAGAGGTGAGCACGGCAATGTCTCCTGCTTTGTCTACATTCCCACTACTTGTAGTGGAAATGTGGACAGAGCAGGAGACATTGCCTGACTCACCTCTAGGGAGAAGCTGCTGTTACAGAACCCCAGTAACACAGGAACAAGTGTGGGTTGTGCAGACGGCATTTCAGAGCAGCAACTGGCGTGGTTGGAAGCCAGAGGAAATACTCGAAACAGAGTGAAGACAGAGGCCTAATTGGAGTACGTTGACAGTTAGTAGCAGTCTAGAAACAATCGAAAACTGCCACCAAGCAGGCCTCGGCCTACTACCTGATTTTCCCTGGGCACCGACACCGCCAGTTGGTGCTCAGAAGTGCTGTCCGCACAGACAAAACACTCGCTCATGTGTAAGTGGGGTTCGGTAACGTCAGCTGATCCCCTGCTGTGTGTACGGCAAACTCTCCTGCTGCCTCCAAATTCAAACAACGTCTTATCTTAAACTGCCTCCAAGTAGGCCTCAGCCTACAAAATGACTATCCCTGGGCTCCAACATCGTCAGTTGTTGTTCGGAAGTGCTGTCCACACAGAAAAAAACACTCGTTCATGTGAAAGTGGGGTTCGGTAACATCAGCTGATCCCCTGCTGTGTGGAGGGTAAAGTGTCCTGCTCTCTCCAAAGTCAAAATACCTCAGCTTTACACCTGGCTCCTAGTAGGCCTCGGCCTGCACCCTGATTGTCCCTGGGTTCCAACAACGCTAGTTGGTGCTCGGAAGTGCTGTCCACACAGAAAAACACACTTGTTCATGTGAAAGTGGGGGTCAGTAACGTCAGCTGATCCCCTGCTGTGTGGAGGGCAAAGTGCTGCTGCCTCCAAATTGTAAATACTTCAGATTTAAACATTCTCTGATTTGGCCTCTGTCTCTAGTATTTCCCCTGACCTCCAACACCGCCAGTTCCTGCTCACAGCTGCCGTCCACGCATTCCACACGTGTTCCTGTGTTCCTGGTGTTCTGTTACGTGAGCAGATCCCCCAATGTGTGTCCCCCACTGTCTCCTGCGCTGTCCACCTTCCCACTGCAAGCGGTGGGAATGTGGACAGAGCAGGAGACAGTGGCAGACACACATCAGGGGATCTACCGACATTACAGAACCCCAGTAACCCAGGAACACGTTTGGATTGGGTAGACGGCTGCTGTACGCATAAACTGGCGGTGTTGGTGGTCACGTGAAATCCTGGAAACAGAGTGGAGACAGATGCCTAATTGGAGCACGTTGACAGTCTGTTGTAGCCTACAAACAATCAAAAACTGCCACCAAGTAGGCCTCGGCCTGCACCATGATTGTCTCTGGGCTCCAACAACGCCAGTTGGTGCTCAGCAGTGTCTTTGGCACGGGTACTCCCTGTTGCCCAGCCTGGTTCCTGCACGCCAGCTGTTTCCGGGTAGTGTCAAGGTCACTATGCCACCAATCCGTTGTCCTGTCGTCTTGCGGCCGGGTTAGCCGACTCTACGGTGCCTGCAGTTTAGGTGACTCCTATGTGGGCTGCGGGAACTGGCATTGAAGGCTGGATCCGTTGTGCCAATGGGACATGGACCCCCTGTAGGACTGTGGGTTTCGGTAACTGCGGCCGGCTTGCGGCCTGGCTACTTTTCTTTGAATGGGTACCTTCTGCTACCCACCCGCGTTCCAGCACTGTCTGCTGGTTCTCGCCAGAGCCTTTGGCCTAGGTGCCTCCATCTCGGTATCCGAAGTCCAGCACCGTCAGCTGGTCCTTGGTAGTGCTTTCTAGCACAGGTACCTCCTGCCTAGTAACCGTGGTCCAGCACCGTCAGCTGTTCCTCGGTAGTGCCATTGGCTCTTGTAGCTTTTGCTACCCATCTGGGTTCCAGCACAGTCAGCTGGTTCTCGGCAGTGTCTTTGGCACGGGTACTCCCTGTTGCCCAGCCTGTTTTCAGCACGCCTGCTGTTTCCGGGTAGTGTCAAGGTCACTATGCCACCAATCCGTTGTCCTGTCGTCTTGCGGCCGGGTTAGCCGACTCTACGGTGCCTGCAGTTTAGGTGACTCCTATGTGGGCTGCGGGAACTGGCACTGAAGGCTGGATCCGTTGTGCCAATGGGACATGGACCCCCTGTAGGACTGTGGGTTTCGGTAACTGCGGCCGGCTTGCGGCCTGGCTACTTTTCTTTGAATGGGTACCTTCTGCTACCCACCCGCGTTCCAGCACTGTCTGCTGGTTCTCGCCAGAGCCTTTGGCCTAGGTGCCTCCATCTCGGTATCCGAAGTCCAGCACCGTCAGCTGGTCCTTGGTAGTGCTTTCTAGCACAGGTACCTCCTGCCTAGTAACCGTGGTCCAGCACCGTCAGCTGTTCCTCGGTAGTGCCATTGGCTCTTGTAGCTTTTGCTACCCATCTGGGTTCCAGCACCGTCAGCTGGTTCTCGGCAGTGTCTTTGGCACGGGTACTCCCTGTTGCCCAGACTGTTTTCAGCACGCCTGCTGTTTCCGGGTAGTGTCAAGGTCACTATGCCACCAATCTGTTGTCCTGTCGTCTTGCGGCCGGGTTAGCCGACTCTACGGTGCCTGCAGTTTAGGTGACTCCTATGTGGGCTGCGGGAACTGGCACTGAAGGCTGGATCCGTAGTGCCAATGGGACATGGACCCCCTGTAGGACTGTGGGTTTCGGTAACTGCGGCCTGCTTGCGGCCTGGCTACTTTGCTTTGAATGGGTACCTTCTGCTACCCACCCGCGTTCCAGCACTGTCTGCTGGTTCTCGCCAGAGCCTTTGGCCTAGGTGCCTCCATCTCGGTATCCGAGGTCCAGCACCGTCAGCTGGTCCTTGGTAGTGCTTTTTAGCACAGGTACCTTCTGCTTAGGAACCGTGGTCCAGCACCATCAGTTGGTCCTCGGTAGTGCCATTGGCTCTTGTTCCTTCTGCTACCCATCCGGGTGCCAGCACTGTCTGCTGGTTCTCGCCACAGCCTTTGGCCTAGGTGCCTCCATCTCGGTATCCGAGGTCCAGCACTGTCAGCTGGTCCTTGGTAGTGCTTTTTAGCACAGGTACCTTCTGCTTAGTAACCGTGGTCAAGCACCGTCAGTTGGTCCTCGGTAGTGCCATTGGCTCTTGTTCCTTCTGGTACCCATCCGGGTGCCAGCACTGTCTGCTGGTTCTCGCCAGTTTCTCAGCCTTCTTGTACCTTCTGCTACATTTCCAAGATCAAGCTTTTTGAAATTGTCTTTGGTAATCCTTATTGATCTCCATGACAACGACGACCCTGAAGACCACACCAAAGAAGACCAGAAATATGACCCTAAATAATAAGACCAAGAGGACAAAGAACATGAAGACAACCACCAAGATATAGAACAAAAGACAGAAGAACAAGAAGCAGAAGAAGCAAAAGCAGAAGAACAGAAAGCAGAAGAACATTAAGCATAAGACTAAAAATCAGCATAGAAGAAATCAAAATTATAAGCAGAAGAAGACTAAGCAGTAAATGGGGGTGAGTCCGTTCCTCCTCGTGGTGCCCCTGGAAAATGCCTGCTGCTGCAGGCCAAACTGAACACGGACAAATCCTGTTGTAAATCTTTAGTGACAGGCAGAACGTAAGGTGTAATCTTATTACTTTTATACATAAGTACTACAGGAATGCCTGTCACCATAAGAAAATGAAGACAAAGAAGAATAGGAAGAAGATGAAGAAATAGCATATTAAAATTAATAATAGCTGAATAAGAAGAATATGAAGTATGGAAAAAACAAATTTATGGGAAGAAGATGAAGAAGAAGAAGATGAATAAGGTGAAGAAAAAGTTGATGAAAAAACGCTACTGCTGCGGATCATGAAGGAGAAAGTGTGGGAGAAGTACAAAAGAAGGTGAAGAGCATGGAAGTTGTGAAACATACATATCTGACAAAATATAAAAAAGGTTAACATAGTCAATATCTTTTTAACTCCGAACGTCTTGAAAAAAAAAATGGAATTAATGCTATGCCATGTGATTTGAATAAACCACTATGCCTTTAATGTCTCCTCCACCTCCCACAATACATTCTACATGATTCTTATTTGTTTTCAATTATGTAGAATTAGCCAACAAGGAAATAAAGGGCTTTTTTTAATTCCGATACCGGAAGTCCCATTGACTTGAATGGGACTTCCGGTATCGGAATCGGCGATACCCGATATTTTTTTCGTATCGGGCGATACCATCCGATACGATATTTTTCGGTATCAAACAGTATCGCTCAACACTACTCACCACACATCTAGATAAGTTCCGTGGGGGGTCTAGTTTCCAAAATGGGGTCACTTGTGGGGAGTTTCAATAGTTTAGGTACATCAGGGGCTCTCCAAACTCACATGACACCCGCAGACCAATCCATCAAAGTCTGCATTCCAAAACGTCACTACTTCCCTTCCAAGCCCCGACGTGTGCCCATACAGTAGTTTTCTCCCACATATGAGGTATCAGCGTACTCAGGACAAATTGGACAACAACTTTTGGGGTCCAATTTCTCCTGTTACCATTGGGAAAATAAAAAAATTGGAAGACTAATTGATCATGTTTGTGGAAAAAGTACGATTTTTTTATTTTCATGCCTGGGCATTATATACTTCTGTGAAGCCCTTGGGGGATCAAAGTTCTCACCACACATCTAGATAAGTTCCTTAGGGGGTCTAGTTTCCAAAATGGGGTCATTTGTGGGGGGGTTTCCACTGTTTAGGTACATTAGGGGCTCTCCAAAGGCAACATGACACCCGCAGACCATTCAATCAAAGTCTGCATTCCAAAACGTCACTACTTCCCTTCCGAGCCCCGACGTGTGCCCATACAGTAGTTTTCTCCCACATATGAGGTATCAGCGTACTCAGGACAAATTGGACAACAACTTTTGGGGTCCAATTTCTCCTTGTACCCTTGGGAAAATGAAAAAATTGGTGACTAAAAGATCATGTTTGTGGAAAAAATACGATTTTTGTATTTTCACGCACGGGCGTTATAAACTTCTGTGAAGCACTGGGGGGTTCAAAGTGCTCACCACACATCTAGATAAGTTCCTTGGGGGGGTCTAGTTTTCAAAATGGTGTCATTTATGGGGGGTTTCTACTGTTTTGGTACATCAGGGGCTTTCCAAACGCGACATGGTGTCCGATCTCAATTCCAGCCAAAAACGTCAAATGGCGCTGCTTCCCTTCCGAGCTCTGCCATGCGCCCAAATAGTGGTTTACCCCCACATGTGGGGTATCAGCGCACTCAGAACAAATTGCACAATATCTTTTAGGGTCCTGTTACCCTTGGAAAAATAAGAATTGAGGGTGAAAAGATCATTTTTGTGGAACAAATATGATTTTTTAATTGTACGGCTGTACGTTATAAACTTCTGTGAAGCCCTTGTGGGTTCAAAGTTCTCACCACACATCTAGATAAGTTCCTTGGGGGGTCTAGTTTTCAAAATGGTGTCATTTGTGGGGGGTTTCTACTGTTTTGGTACATCAGGGGCTTTCCAAACGCGACATGGTGTCCGATCTCAATTCCAGCCAAAAACGTCAAATGGCGCTGCTTCCCTTCTGAGCTCTGCCATGCGCCCAAATAGTCATTTACACCCACATATGGGGTATCAGTGTACTCAGGACAAATTGCACAATAACTTTTAGGGACCTATTACCCTTGGAAAGATAAAAATTGGGGGTGAAAAGATCATTTTTGTGGAAAAAATATGATTTTTTAATTGTACCGCTGTACGTTATAAACTTCTGTGAAGCCCTTGTGGGTTCAAAGTTCTCACCACATATCTAGATAAGTTCCTTGGGGGTCTAGTTTCCAAAATGGGGTCACTTGTAGGGGGTTTCCAATGTTTAGGTACATCAGGGGCTCTCCAAACACGACATGGCGTCCGATCTGAATTCCAGCCAATTTTGCATTGAAAAAGTCAAATGGCGCTCTTTCCATGCTGAGGTCTGCCATGCGCCGAAACAGTGGTTCCACCCCACATATCAGGTATCGGCGTACTCAGGACAAATTGCACAATAACTTTTGCAGTCCAATTTCTCCTGTTACCCTTGGTAAATTAAAAAAAAATTGAACCTGAAGTATTTTTTTAGTGAAAAAAAGTTAAATGTTCATTTTTTTTTTAAATATTCAAAAAATTCCTGTGATGCACCTAAAGGGTTAATAAACTTCTTGAATGTGGTTTTGAGCACCTTAAGGGGTGCAGTTTTTAGAATGGTGTCACTTTTGGGTATTTTCTATCATATAGACCCCTCAAAGTGGCTTCAAATGTGATGTGGTCCGTAAAAATAAAATGGTGTTGCAAAAATGAGAAATCGCTGGTCAACTTTTAACCCTTATAACTTCCTAACAAAAAAAAATTTTGATTTCAAAATTGTGCTGATGTAAAGTAAACATGTGGGAAATGTCACTTATTCAGTTTTCTGTGTGCTATATCTCTGTGATTTAAGAGCATAAAAATTCAAATTTGGAAAATTGCGAAATTTTTAAAATTTTCGCCAAATTTCCATTTTTTCACAAATAAAGTTATTTGAATGAAATTTTACCACTAACATGAAGTACAATATGTCACGAGAAAACAATGTCAGAATCACCGGTATCCATGGAAGCGTTTCAGAGTTATTACCTCATAAAGGGACAGTGGTCAGAATTGTAAAAATTGGCCTGGTCATTAACGTGCAAACCACCCTTGGGGCTTAAGGGGTTAAAGGGAAGGTGCCATCCCAAAAAAAAATTTTCAGCAACTTGAAAAAATGTAAAGAATTAATGTTTACATTTTCTTAAAAAATATTATCATTTGTTTTTAATTTTGTAAAATATGAAAAATAATTTTAAAAAGTTTGGCATTTCCACTTGTTAACACTAGGGGGAGCAGCTACTGAAGTTTGGCACAAAAACCTAGTGTAGAACTAGCTCACATTACTGTCCTGCAGTAATTATGGGAGTACAGTGTCCATGATGTTTGATTTTTATATATGATCATGCCCTAAAATGGACACTGTATGGGCGGAATCTGCTGACATGGGTGTGGTGTCACTCCTCTCCTCCCCTACTGGGTGCTTGCTAAGGGAAAAGAGAGGATGACATCTAGGAACACAGTGAGCAGCCATTTTGATGGGGCCTGCAAAGTTACTGACTGTCTTTTCATGTAAAGTCTGGATCAGAACAGGCCAGCAATCAGCAGAAATGTTTCCTGGATTTCTGTGGAGCAGACAAGAAGACGGTCCATCCATGTGTATAAAACACAGCGCTCTATGTACAATCCCTGGCACCGAACAGGGTGCCCCCCACAGACCAGCACACTGCTCTCCTGACATAGTCTGTGCTGCTGTCACCCTGCTCCTTTCTCCAAATATCAGTCCCCTATCGCCTCGCTTTCACACATCGCCAGGACGGGATCTGAGGAGAGGAATGGGGTCTTCGGTCACCGAGGATGGCAGGCAGCAAGGATTCTTGGAGCAGGGTGACAGCAGCACAGAGTATTTCAGGAGAGCAGTGCGCTGGTCTATGGGGGGCACAGAGGGAGATATATGGGGGAGGAGCAGGGAGACAGCAGCACAGAAATCCAGGAAACATTTCTGCTGATTGATGGCCAGTTCTGATCCAGACTTTGCATGCAAAGACCCCATTCCCCTCCTCAGATTCTGTCCTGGCGATGTGTGACAGCGAGGCGACAGGCGCTGTCCGGGGTGACACTGGGAAGCAGGCTGGGGGGGAATGGAGCCATACAGTAACGATAAAAATGAGACCCCTCTCTTCAGCTGCCTCACCAGCCCTCCCCTGACTGCACCTATTACCCCTGACCCTTGTGCAGGTGCTCAGCCAGAACCACCCTAGAATGGGTCCCCTTTTAGCAGATCACAAATAATACCGCCATATACTTCACACACAATGCCGCCATATAGATCATACACAATACCACCATGTAGATCACACATAAAACCAGCAGGGTGACAGCAGCACAGAGTATTTCAGGAGAGCAGTATCACACGGCAGAGAATTAGATACACGGCTCAGCAGACTGTATCACACAGGATATGAATAGATACACGGCTCAGCACACAGTATCACACAGGAGAGGATTAAATACACGGTTCAGCAGTCAGTATCACACAGGAGAGGATTAGATACACGGTTCAGCAGTCAGTATCACACAGGAGAGGATTAGATACACGGCTCAGCAGACTGTATCACACAGGATAGGAATAGATACACGGCTCAGCACACAGTATCACACAGGAGAGGATTAGATACACGGTTCAGCAGTCAGTATCACACAGGAGAGGATTAGATACACGGTTCAGCAGTCAGTATCACACAGGAGAGGATTAGATACACAGCTCAGCAGACTGTATCACACAGGATAGGAATAGATACACGGCTCAGCACACAGTATCACACAGGAGATGATTAGATACACGGCTCAGCAGTCAGTATCACACAGGAGATGATTAGATACACGGCTCAGCAGACTGTATCACACAGGATAGGAATAGATACACGGCTCAGCACACAGTATCACACAGGAGAGGATTAGATACACGGTTCAGCAGTCAGTATCACACAGGAGAGGATTAGATACACGGTTCAGCAATCAGTATCACACAGGAGAGGATTAGATACACAGCTCAGCAGACTGTATCACACAGGATAGGAATAGATACACGGCTCAGCACACAGTATCACACAGGAGAGGATTAGATACACGGCTCAGCAGTCAGTATCACACAGGAGATGATTAGATACACGGCTCAGTAGACAGTATCACACAGGATAGGATTAGATACACGGTTCAGCAGTCAGTATCACACAGGAGAGGATTAGCTACACGGCTCAGCAGACAGTATCACACAGGATAGGATTAGATACACGGCTCAGCAGACAGTATCACACAGGAGAGGATTAGATACACGGTTCAGCAGTCAGTATCACACAAGAGAGGATTAGATACACAGTTCAGCAGTCAGTATCACACAGGAGAGGATTAGATACATGGTTCAGCAGTCAGTATCACACAGGAGAGGATTAGATACATGGCTCAGCAATCAGTATCACACAGGAGAGGATTAGATACACTGCTCAGCAGACTATCACACAGGATAGGAATAGATACACGGCTCAGCACACAGTATCACACAGGAGAGGATTAGATACACGGCTCAGCAGTCAGTATCACACAGGAGAGGATTAGATACACGGTTCAGCAGTCAGTATCACACAGGAGAGGATTAGATACACGGCTCAGCAGTCAGTATCACACAGGAGAGGATTAGATACATAGCTCAGCAGACTGTATCACACAGGATATGAATACATACACGGCTCAGCACACAGTATCACACAGGAGAGGATTAGATACACGGTTCAGCAGTCAGTATCACACAGGAGAGGATTAGATACATGGCTCAGCAATCAGTATCACACAGGAGAGGATTAGATACATGGCTCAGCACACAGTATCACACAGGAGAGGATTAGATACACGGCTCAGCAGTCAGTATCACACAGGAGAGGATTAGATACACGGCTCAGTAGACAGTATCACACAGGATAGGATTAGATACACGGTTCAGCAGTCAGTATCACACAGGAGAGGATTAGATACACGGCTCAGCAGACAGTATCACACAGGATAGGATTAGATACACGGCTCAGCAGACAGTATCACACAGGAGAGGATTAGATACACGGTTCAGCAGTCAGTATCACACAAGAGAGGATTAGATACACGGTTCAGCAGTCAGTATCACACAGGAGAGGATTAGATACATGGTTCAGCAGTCAGTATCACACAGGAGAGGATTAGATACATGGCTCAGCAATCAGTATCACACAGGAGATGATTAGATACACGGCTCAGCAGACTATCACACAGGATAGGAATAGATACACGGCTCAGCACATAGTATCACACAGGAGAGGATTAGATACACGGCTCAGCAGTCAGTATCACACAGGAGAGGATTAGATACACGGTTCAGCAGTCAGTATCACACAGGAGAGGATTAGATACACGGCTCAGCAGTCAGTATCACACAGGAGAGGATTAGATACATGGCTCAGCAGACTATCACACAGGATATGAATAGATACACGGCTCAGCACACAGTATCACACAGGAAAGGATTAGATACACGGTTCAGCAGTCAGTATCACACAGGAGAGGATTAGATACATGGCTCAGCAATCAGTATCACACAGGAGAGGATTAGATACACGGCTCAGCAGACTGTATCACACAGGATAGGAATAGATACACGGCTCAGCACACAGTATCACACAGGAGAGGATTAGATACACGGCTCAGCAGTCAGTATCACACAGGAGAGGATTAGATACACGGCTCAGTAGACAGTATCACACAGGATAGGATTAGATACACGGTTCAGCAGTCAGTATCACACAGGAGAGGATTAGATACACGGCTCAGCAGACAGTATCACACAGGAGAGGATTAGATACATGGCTCAGCAGACAGTATCACATAGGAGAGGATTAGATACACGGTTCAGCAGACTGTATCACACAAGAGAGGATTAGATACACGGTTCAGCAGTCAGTATCACACAGGAGAGGATTAGATACACGGTTCAGCAGTCAGTATCACACAGGAGAGGATTAGATACACGGCTCAGCAGTCAGTATCACACAGGAGAGGATTAGATACACGGCTCAGCAGACTGTATCACACAGGATAAGAATAGATACACGGCTCAGCACACAGTATCACACAGGAGAGGATTAGATACACGGCTCAGCAGTCAGTATCACACAGGAGAGGATTAGATACACGGCTCAGCACACAGTATCACACAGGAGAGGATTAGATACACGGCTCAGCAGTCAGTATCACACAGGAGAGGATTAGATACACGGCTCAGCAGACAGTATCACACAGGATAGGATTAGATACACGGTTCAGCAGACAGTATCACACAGGATAGGATTAGATACATGGTTCAGCAGTCCGTATCACACAGGAGAGGATTAGATACACGGCTCAGCAGACAGTATCACACAGGATAGGATTAGATACACGGTTCAGCAGACAGTATCACACAGGATAGGATTAGATACACGGTTCAGCAGTCCGTATCACACAGGAGAGGATTAGATACACGGCTCAGCAGACAGTATCACACAGGATAGGATTAGATACACGGTTCAGCAGACAGTATCACACAGGATAGGATTAGATACACGGTTCAGCAGTCCGTATCACACAGGAGAGGATTAGATACACGGCTCAGCAGTCAGTATCACACAGGGGAGGATTAGATACACAGTTCAGCAGTCAGTATCACACAGGATAGGATTAGATACACAGCTCAGCAGTCAGTATCACACAGGGGAGGATTAGACACATGGCTCAGCAGTCAGTATCACACAGGAGAGGATTAGATACACGGCTCAGCAGGCAGCATCACAGGAGACAGTATTACAGATATGCCCACACTCGTGTAACTGCCCCCCCCATACACTAGACAATGGGCTGTATATGTCACTGTCACTATAAAAGCAAAGGTGTCAGATTACCGGAGATCACTGGGGCTGTGTGTGAGTGAGGAGGCGGAGACAGAGCAGGAGGACAGTGGAGCTGGAGCAGGAAGCACAGTGCAGAAAGTCGAGCTCAGCAGATAGCACTGGGCTACAGTAAAATGGCGCCCAGCCACACCTACAGCAGTGAATGGTGCAGCCCACAGGGGTGTGCCCAGTTCTCTGCTAATGAGGCTGCATGGTGGGGTCGGGAGCTGACCGCAGTCTCCTATATCCAGGGACGGCCATATTTGCAGACTGTATGAGTCCTCCACAGATCTGCAAATCAAGATGTCAGAGCCCAGTGGCTACATTAAAACATTATTACAAACAAACCATAAATCCTAGTTAGTACAACATTTGCTTTAACAACATGTTTTGTTACTTACTCTTTTTTTGCAAATTATATAAAATTGCGGCACCTTCCCTTTAACTACCACCTCACGACAGCCCCATGTTTTTCCTATGGCAAAATTTTCCCATTGAAATGCATTGAGACAATGCATTCCAATGACGGGAAAATGTTTTTTCAAAGGCAAATTGCGCAAAAACTACACATCCGATCGACACGAAAAATACTTAGCACACCACTCGTGGACGCTGGCTTCGAAACGATGCCTGTTATGACTGAGTCACCGTAGGAGGCAAAAACAAAATGCTAGCTAAGTCCAGAAAACCAGAGAAGTTGGCAGCTATCGGATTGCAGACCCCTGAACCTATTAACACAACTAGCAGTAGCCGTGGGGGGTTCCTAGGATGCCCTAGACCCCTCGATCACAGCCGGAGAATTAAATAGGCCTAAAGAAAGAAAGGGGAAATCTAAACTGCCCCAGAGCAGACCCCAAAGCAATAGGCAGCCCCCAACATATAATGACGGTGAAGCAAGATGAAAATACTAACACAGACAGAAAGATAGACTGAGCAAAGACGGGGCCCAAGCTAACTAGGCAGAAAAGGACAGGAAGGCTGCTGTCTGCAGTCCGTGAAAAACCCTATGAAAATAAGAGCCAACAGACTGACAGTGAAAAATGCCCTGAAGATGCTAGGCTTCAAAAAAGCTATGTCAGTACTCAGGAATATTCTGAAGATAGAGCTACAGGCAAAAGGAGATTCAGCTAACCCCAGCAGGGAATGGCAGAATACAGAAAAGCAAGGAAAACAAAAAACAAAACAAAAATGCTAACAGGCAAAACAGAAAACTTAGCTTTAGAGGAGCAGGAATCAGACTGGTGTCCTAGAAGTCCACAGAGAAATCACCCGCAGGGCAGAAGCACGTCGGCAGCCTTATATCCAGTCCGTGACTCCACTCAGCCAGTCATCCTCAATAGGCTCAGGTGCCTGATAATCAGGCTCACTACCTTCCCTCACCAGAATAGGGAGTTCACCAGACCTCAGTGACGAAGGGGAAAATGAACTCACAACAGTACCTCCCCCTTGAGGAGGGGTCACCGAACCCTCAACCACGCCACCAGGGCGATCAGGGTGAGCCCGATGAAATGCACGCACCAATCTTTCGGCATGAATATCAGAGGCAGAGACCCAGGAATTATCCTCCTGACCATAACCCTTCCACTTAACCAAATACTGGAGTCTCCGTCTAGCCAGACGGGAATCCAGTATTTTCTCTACCTCATATTCCATGTTACCTTCAACCAATACAGGGTCTGGAGGTGCCACCCCAGGAACAACTGGTTCAACAAACCTCTTCAACAAGGACTTATGGAACACATTATGGATTTTAAATGTGACAGGAAGAGCCAAACGAAAAGAGACCGGATTAATAATCTCCAAAATCTTGTAAGGTCCAATAAATCTAGGCTTAAACTTAGGAGAAGCCACCTTCATAGCAATATTTTTTGATGATAACCAAACTATATCACCAACCTTAAACTGGGGACCAATGGTCCTATGTCGATTGGAAAACCGCTGGGCCTTTTTCTGGGAGAGAGATAACTTATCCACCACTTGGTCCCAGATCTGGTGCATTCTCTCCACCACAGTGTCAACACCTGGGCAGGCAGAAGGCTCCACCTGCCCTGAAGAAAATCGAGGATGAAACCCAAAGTTACAAAAAAAAGGTGACATTAAAGTGGCAGAACTAGCTCTATTATTTAAAGCAAATTCGGCCAAGGGCAAAAATGAAACCCAATCATCCTGATCAGCGGAAATAAAACATCTCAAATACGTCTCCAAGGTCTGGTTTGTTCTCTCTGTCTGCCCATTGGTCTGAGGGTGAAAAGCAGAGGAGAAGGACAACTGAATTCCCAGCTTGGAACAGAAAGTCCTCCAAAATCTAGACACAAACTGAACTCCTCTGTCAGATACAATGTTCTCAGGAATCCCGTGTAAGCGAACCACCTGTTGCAAAAACAGGGGCACCAACTCAGAGGAAGATGGCAACTTAGGGAGTGGTACAAGATGAACCATCTTAGAGAACCTATCACAAATCACCCAAATAACAGTCATTCTTTGAGAGACTGGCATATCAGAGATGAAATCCATTGAAATATGGGTCCATGGCCTCCTGGGGACCGGCAAAGGCATCAACAACCCACTAGAGCGAGAACAAGATTTAGACCGGGAGCAAGTCCCACAGGACTGCACAAAATTCCTGACATCATGAGACAAGGTGGGCCACCAAAAAGAGCGACTCACCAGATCTCTAGTACCAAAAATACCTGGATGACCAGCCAATGCAGAGCAATGAACTTCAGACATCACTCTCTTCTTCCACTGGTCAGGAACATACAACTTTCCACTGGGACAACGCTCAGGTTTGTCCTCCTGGAACTCTTGCAGAGCAAGTCTCAAATTGGGCGAGATGGCAGAAAGAACTACCCCTTCGCCTAAGATGGTAGCAGGCTTGGTCACCACAGGCGAATCAGCAAAGAAACTCCTAGAGAGGGCGTCTGCCTTGACATTCTTAGTTCCAGGAAGAAAAGAGACCACAAAATCAAAACGTGTAAAAAACAAGGCCAACCTAGCCTGTCTAGGGTTCAAGCGTTTAGCCGACTCTAGGTAAATCAAATTCTTGTGGTCAGTGAGGACCACAACTTGATGTTTAGCTCCCTCCAACCAATGTCTCCACTCTTCAAATGCCCATTTCATGGCCAACAGTTCCCGATTCCCCACATCATAGTTACGTTCAGATGGAGATAACTTTGGGGAAAAGAAAGCACAGGGATTCAATTTAGATGTTACAGGATCCTTTTGGGACAAAACAGCTCCTGCACCAATCTCAGAAGCATCCACCTCTACCTGGAACGGGAGTGAGACATCAGGTTGCCGCAAAACCGGGGCGGAGGTAAATCTTCGCTTCAGCTCCTGAAAGGAAGCAACAGCCTCAGGAGACCAATTCAACACATCAGCACCCTTCTTAGTCAGATCAGTCAATGGCTTGGCAATACTAGAAAATTTTGCTATAAATTTCCGATAAAAATTAGCAAAACCCAAAAACTTCTGGAGGGCCTTCAAAGAAGTGGGC
Source organism: Dendrobates tinctorius (assembly GCF_039654945.1). Lineage (NCBI taxonomy): Eukaryota > Metazoa > Chordata > Amphibia > Anura > Dendrobatidae > Dendrobates > Dendrobates tinctorius. Next base: position 43,043,807 of record NW_027361704.1, on the reverse strand, counting down.
TGAACCCAATCATAAATGGCCTGTACCTTGGCCGGGTCCATTTCAATAGTTGACGGAGACAAAATAAATCCCAAAAATGAAATCCTCTGTACTCCAAAAAGGCATTTCGATCCTTTGACATACAGGGAATTCTCCCTCAAGATCCGGAACACAGTCCAAATATGTTCCACATGAGAATCCCAATCCTTGGAGAAGATCAAAATATCATCCAGATAGATAATCAAAAATTTATCGACAAAGTCTCGGAAAATATCGTTCACGAAGCACTGGAAGACAGAAGGGGCATTAGTGAGCCCAAAAGACATCACCAGGTACTCAAAATGTCCCTCCGGAGTATTAAACGCCGTCTTCCGTTCATCCCCCTGCTTAATGCGGATAAGATTATACGCCCCCCTGAGGTCAAGCTTGGTAAACCAGCAAGCACCTCTAACTCTAGAGAATAGATCCGAAATCAGGGGTAACGGATACTGATATTTAATAGTAATTTTATTGAGGGCACGATAATCAATACAAGGCCTTAAAGAACCATCCTTTTTGGCCACAAAAAAAACCGGCGCCTAAGGGTGAAGAGGATGGTCTAATATGACCCTTCTCCAACACCTCCTTAATATAGGACCGCATAGCCTCGTGCTCGGGTACAGATAAATTGAAGAGCCGACCCTTGGGAAATTTACACCCCGGGCTTAGTTCAATTGCACAGTCATAACTCCTATGAGGAGGCAAGGATGCAGACTCATTCTCACTAAATACATCATAAAAGTCCGCCAAATAGCAGGAACATCATGCGACTGAGGAGAGGTGGAAAAAACCGGAGCCTCACTAAAGGCACACCGACAACCCCAACTCACCACAGACACAGATTTCCAATCCAAAACTGGATTATGAATTTGCAACCAGGGAAACCCCAGAACAACGGCATCATGCAGACCATGTAATACCAAAAATCTATAGGAAAGAGCAATTAGTTCCAGCTGCGTGTAAAAATTTCTTCTTTATTTCAACATTTAAAATATGTCATCTTCATAGTATATGCCATACACACGGACACGGCAACGCGTTTCGATCTGTATGATCTGTATTTTAAATGTTGAAATAAAGAAGAAATTTTTACACGCAGCTGGAACTAATTGCTCTTTCCTATTGATTACACGTCAGTCCAGACGGAGTTCCGAGGTCTGCGTTGAACACTTGGTGAGCTGACTTTTTGTTTGTTTTAATACCAAAAATCTGCAATTTTCTTGATGGTCTGGGGCAACCAGCATGACCACCTGGGTCCAAAACTGAGGTTTATTTTTAGCCAAAGGAGTAGCATCAATCCCCCTCAAAGGGATAGGCGTCTGCAGAGGTGTCATCGGAAATCCACAACGTTTAGCAAAATCCAAGTCCATTAGGTTTAGTGCTGCTCCCAAATCCACAAAAGCCTTGGCGGAAAATGTGGACAAGGAGCAGATCAGAGTAATTGCCAGAAGAAACTTAGGTTGAACACCACCAACAGAAAACGTGTGTGCAAAGCGTTTCTCTCGTTTAGGACAAACAAAAATAATATGTGAGGCATCTCCACAGAAAAAACACAGCTTATTACGCCTTCTGAACTCCTGACGTTGCACCTTAGACAAAACTCTATCACATTGCATAGGTTCAGACGTCTGTTCAACCGGTGGCAACACCTCTTGTGCAATCCTGCGTTCACGTAAACGCCGATCAACCTGAATGGCTAATGACATAGAATCGTCCAGACCAGAGGGAACAGGAAATCCCACCATAGTATCTTTTACGGCTTCTGACAAACCCTTCCGAAAGAGAGCAGCCAAGGCATTATCATTCCAGGTCGTAAGGACCGCCCACTTTCGGAACTTTTGACAGTACAACTCTGCAGAATCTCGACCCTGGTTCAATGCCAACAGGGTCTTTTCAGCCTGATCAATAGCATTAGGTTCGTCATACAACAACCCCAAAGCTTGAAAGAATGCGTTCACAGTCAGAATAGGATCATCTGGTTTCAAAGAAAACGCCCAATCCTGGGGATCACCACGCAGCAAAGAGATGACAATTTTAACCTGCTGCGCGGAGCTCCCTGACGAGTTAGGCTTCAAGGCAAAAAATAATTTACAATTATTTTTGAAACTCAAAAATTTAGATCGATCCCCAAAAAATACATCAGGTGTAGGGATCTTTGGTTCAACAGCATGTGAACGAGCAAGGTAGGCGGAAATTCCCCGCACTTCCGCAGCGAGCTGCTCCACACGATCAGACAATTGCTTTATCTCCTTTGAGAGAGAAAAAAAAAAAATTCCCCCTACGGCCTCAGAGATATAGAGGAAAGAATATACACACACCTTTTTTTTTTTTTTTAAACACAATTCTTTCCTGCTATTGAGTACCCTAGGATCTGCGGTATGGCGGGTGATTCTGTTACGATTGAGTCACCGTAGGAGGCAAAAACAAAATGCTAGCTAAGTCCAGAAAACCAGAGTTGGCAGCTATCGGATTGCAGACCCCTGAACCTATCAACACAACTAGCAGTAGCCCTAGGGGGTTCATACGATGCCCTAGACCCCTTGATCACAGCCAGAGAATTAAATAGTCCTAAAGAAAGAAAGGGGAAATCTAAACTTCCCCAGAGCAGACCCCAAAGCAATAGGCAGCCCCCAACATATAATGACGGTGAAGCAAGATGAAAATACTAACACAGACAGAAAGATAGACTGAGCAAAGACGGGGCCCAAGCTAACTAGACAGAAAAGGACAGGAAGGCTGCTGTCTGCAGTCCGTGAAAAACCCTATGAAAATAAGAGCCAACAGACTGACAGTGAAAAAGGCCCTGAAGACGCTAGGCTTCAAAAAAGCTATGTCAGTACTCAGGAATATTCTGAAGATAGAGCTACAGGCAAAAGGAGATTCAGCTAACCCCAGCAGGGAATGGCAGAATACAGAAAAGCAAGGAAAACAAAAAACAAAACAAAAATGCTAACAGGCAAAACAGAAAACTTAGCTTTAGAGGAGCAGGAATCAGACTGGTGTCCTAGAAGTCCACAGAGAAATCACCCGCAGGGCAGAAGGGCGTCGGCAGCCTTATATCCAGTCCGTGACTCCACTCAGCCAGTCATCCTCAATAGGCTCAGGTGCCTGATAATCAGGCTCACTACCTTCCCTCACCAGAATAGGGAGTTCACCAGACCTCAGTGACGAAGGGGAAAATGAACTCACAACAGATGCCTCAGTGGAGTCTGTGCGTGAAGCGGTTCGGGCCGCATTAATTGCAGAAATCAACTAAATAACTAGATGTGTATTTCCTGAAGGAAGTACAGATAGTGCTTTGAAATGGTGCCCGGGCTGCCCCTTTAAGAGAGACTTGCCTGCTGCCCCTTCAAGACTTTCAACTCAGGATCCGTTTTAACTGTGCATGCCTCTCAGGGGTCACTTTGGCCTGTGGGGCCCCTCAGGGTCCGATTTGGTTGGCGGGGCCCCTCAGGGTCTGATTTAGTGGGCGGAGCCCCTCAGGGTCCAATTTTGTGGCCGGGGCCCCTCAGGGTCCGATATTGTGGGTGGGTCCCCTCAGGGTCCGATTTGGTGGGCGGGGCCACTCTGGGTCTGATTTTGGTGGGCGGGGTCACTCTGGGTCCAATTTGGTGAGCGGGGCCACTCTGGGTCCGATTTGGAGGCCAGGGTGGCTCAGCCTCCGATTTGTAGGCCAGGGTCGATCAGCCTCCGATGTGGAGCCTGGGGTCACTAAGCTTTCAATTTGGCGCGCCGGCCCTTTAAGAATCACTTAGGCGCGTCGACCGTTTAAGAGCTATTTTGGCTCACTGGGCTTCTAAATCCACTTTGATGCACATTCTCTCTCAGGGGCGTGCGTCATGTGATGAAGCTAGATTTGCATTTGTGCTGTGGGTTTTGCTTTAAGAGTTGATATTATCTGCCAGAATCTGTGTTCTGGGGGCGTCATGTGAATTTCGTATTCGTTGGCAAAATAACTGGGTCTGCCTGCGCATATCAATGAGCTTAACTGCCATTTCAATCGCCTCAGGGCATGTTTTGTCTGTGGCAACTTTCCCCATTGAAAAGCATTGAGACAATGCATTCCAATGACGTGGAAAAAAATTTTCTAACGCAAATTGCGCAAAAACTACAAATCCGATCGGCACGAAAATTACTTAGCACACCACTCATGGATGCTGGCTTCGAAACGACACCTCAATGGAGTCTGCGCGTGTAGCGGTTCGGGCCGCATTAATTGCGGAAATCAACTGAATAATAAGTACTAGATGTGTATTTCCTGAAGGAAGTACAGATAGTGGTTTGAAATGGTGCCCGGGCTGCCCCTTTAAGAGAGACTTGCCTGCTGCCCCTGCAAGACTTTCAACTCAGGATCCATTTTAACTGTGGGTGCCTCTCAGGGGCCACTATGGCCTCAGGGTCCGATTTTGTGGGTGGGACCACTCAGGGCCTGATTTTGTGGGTGGGGCCCCTCTGGGTCCGATTTTGTGGCCGGGGCACCTCAGGGTCCGATTTTGTGGGTGGGTCCCCTCAGGGTCCGATTTGGTGGGCGGGGCCACTGAGGGTCCGATTTGGTGGGCGGGGCCACTCAGGGTCAGATTTGGTGAGTGGGGACCCTGAGTTCAATTTGGTCAGCGGGGCCCCTCAGGGTCCGATTTGGTGGATGGGGCCCTTCAGGGTCCGATTTTGTGGGTGGGGACCCTCAGGGTCCAATTTTATGGTTGGGACCTTTCAGAATCCGATTTGGTGGGCGGGGCCTCTCCTGGTCCGATTTGGTGGTCGGGGCCCCTCAGGGTCCGATTTGGTGGGCGGGGCTCCTCAGGGTCCAATTTGGTGGGCGGGGCCACGCTGCGTCTGATTTGGTGGGCGGGGCCACTCTGGGTCTGATTTGGTGGGCGGGGCCCTTCAGGGTCCGATTTGGTGGGCGGGGACACTGAGTCTGATTTGGTGGGTGGGGCTCCTCAGGGTCCGATTTGGTGGGCTGTGCCACTCTGGGTCCGTTTTGGTGGGCGGGGCCACTCAGGGTCTGATTTTTTTAGCGGGGCCACGCTGGGTCCGATTTGGTGGGCGGGGCCCTTCAGGGTCCGATTTGGTGGGCGTGGACACTCTGAGTCTGATTTGGTGGGTGGGGTCCCTCAGGGTCCGATTTGGTGGGCTGTGCCACGCTGGGTCTGATTTGGAGGCCAGGGTGGATCAGCCTCCGATTTAGAGGTCGGGGTGGCACAGCCTCCGATTTGGAACCTGATGTCACTCAGCTTTCGATTTGGCGCGCCGGCCCTTTAAGACTCATTTCGGTGAGCCGGCCCTTTAACAATCACTTTGGTGCGTCGGCCCTTTAAGAGCCAGTTTGGCTCACTGGGCTTCTAAATCCACTTTGGCGCACATTCTCTCTCAGTGGCTTGCGTCATGTGAAGCTAGATTTGCATTTATGCTGTTGGTTTCGCTTTAAGAGCTGAAATTATCTGCCAGAAACGCTGTCCTAGAGAGGTCATGTGAAGTTCATAGGCGTTGGCATAGTAACTGGGTGAGCCTGCGCATATCAATGAGCTTAACTGCCACCTCACGACTGTCCAATGTTTTCCCTATGGCAACATTTTCCCATTGAAATGCATTGAGGAAAATGTTTTTTCAAATGCAAATTGCGCAAAAACTCCAATTCCGATCTACATGAAAAATACTTAGCACACCACTCGTGGACGCTGGCTTCGAATCGAGGCCTCAACGGAGTCTGTGCGTGTAGCGGTTCGAGCCGCATTAATTGCGGAAATCAACTGAATAGTAATAATAATACTAGATGTGTATTTCCTGAAGGAAGTACAGATAGTGGTTTGAAATGGTGCCCGGGCTGCCCCTTTAAGAGAGACTTGCCTGCTGCCCCTGCAAGACTTTCAACTCAGGATACGATTTAACTGTGGGTGCCTCTCAGGGGCCACTTTGGCCTCATGGTCTGATTTTGTGGGTGGGGCCCCTCAGGGCCTGATTTTGTGGGTGGGGCCCCTCAGGGTCCGATTTTGTGGTTGGGTCCCCTCAGGGTCCGATTTTGTGGTTGGGTCCCCTCAGGGTCCGATTTTGTGGCCGCGGCCCCTCAGGGTCCGATTTTGTGGCCGGGGCCCCCCTGGGTCTGATTTTGTGGGCGGAGCCCCTCTGGGTCCAATTTGGTGGGCGGGACCACTCTGGGTCCAATTTGGTGGGCGGGACCACTCTGGGTCCAATTTGGTGGGCGGGGCCTCTTAGGGTCCGATTTGGTGGGCGGAGCCCCACAGGGTCCGATTTGGTGGGAGGGGCCACTCTGGGTAAGATTTGGAGGCTGGGGTCGCTCAGCCTCCAATTTGGAGGCCGGGGTCATTGAGCTTCCGATTTGGAGGCAGAGGTCAAAGAGCCTCTGATTTGGAGGCCGGGGTCGATGAACTTCCGATTTGGAGGTCGGGGTCGATGAGCCTCCGATTTGGAGGCCGGGGTGGCTCAGCCTCCGATTTGGAGGCCGGGGTGGCTCAGCCTCCGATTTGGAGGCCGGGGTGGATCAGCCTCTGATTTGGAGGCCGGGGTGGATCAGCCTCCGATTTGGAGGCCGGGGTCGATCAGCCTCCGATTTGGAGGCCAGGGTGGCTCAGCCTCCTATTTGGAGGCCGGGGTGGCTCAGCCTCCGATTTGGAGGCCGGGGTGGCTCAGCCTCCGATTTGGAGGCCGGGGTCGATCAGCCTTCTATTTGGAGGCCGGGGTCGATCAGCCTCCGATTTGGAGGCCGGGGTCGATCAGCCTCCGATTTGGAGGCCGGGGTGGCTCAGCCTCCAATTTGGAGGCCGGGGTCGATCAGCCTCCGATTTGGAGGCCGGGGTGGCTCAGCCTCCGATTTGGAGGCCAGGGTGGCTCAGCCTCCTATTTGGAGGCCGGGGTGGCTCAGCCTCCGATTTGGAGGCCGGGGTGGCTCAGCCTCCGATTTGGAGGCCGGGGTGGCTCAGCCTCCGATTTGGAGGCCTGGGTCGATCAGCCTCCGATTTGGAGGCCGGGGTGGATCAGCCTCCGATTTGGAGGCCGGGGTGGATCAGCCTCCGATTTGGAGGCCGGGGTGGCTCAGCCTCCGATATGGAGGCCGGGGTGGCTCAGCCTCCGATTTGGAGGCCGGGGTGGCTCAGCCTCCGATTTGGAGGCCGGGGTGGATCAGCCTCCGATTTGGAGGCCGGGGTGGATCAGCCTCCGATTTGGAGACTGGGATGGATCAGCCTCCGATTTGGAGGCCGGGGTGGATCAGGCTCTGATTTGGAGGCCTGGGTGGATCAGCCTCCGATTTGGAGGCCGGGGTGGCTCAGCGTCCGATTTGGAGGCCAGGGTGGCTCAGCCTCCGATTTGGAGGCCGGGGTGGCTCAGTCTCCGATTTGGTGTGTCGGCCCTTTAAGACTCATTTGGGTGCGCTGGCCCTTTAACAATCACTTTGGCGCGTTGGCCCTTTAAGAGCTAATTTGGCTGACTGGGCTTCTTTTAAATCCACTTTGGCGCACACATTCTCTCTCAGGGGCATGTGTCATGTGATGAAGCTAGATTTGCATTTGTGCTGTGAGTTTCGCTTTAAGAGCTGATATTATGTGGCAGAGGCTCTGTGCTGGGGTTCAAGTGAAGTTCGTAGGCGTTGGCATAGTAACTGGGTCTGCCTGCGCATATCAATGAGCTCAACTGTCATTTCAATCGCCTCAGGGCACGTTTTGCCATTTCCTATTGAAAAGCATTGGAGATAGTGCATTCCAATGACGGGAAAAAAAATTTTCAAACGCAAATTGCGCAAAAACTACAAATCCGATCGACACAAAAATACTTAGCACACCTCTCATGGACGCTGGCTTCGAAACGACACCTCAACGGAGTCTGTGCGTGTAGCGGTTCGGGCCGCATTAATTGCGGAAATCAACTTAATAATAATAATAATAAGAAGAAGAATAAGTTAGCAGCGTTCGGATTACAATATAGTGGTTTTTTCAAACCACTATAACTAGATGTGTATTTCCTGAAGGAAGTACAGATAGTGGTTTGAAATGCTGCCCAGGCTGTCCCTTTAAGAGAGACTTGCCTGCTGCACCTGCAAGACTTTCAACTCAGGATCCGTTTTAACTGTGGGTGCCTCTCAGGGGCCACTTTGGCCTCAGGGTCCGATTTTGTGGGTGGGGCCCTCGGGGCCCGATCTTGTGGGTGGGGCCCCTCAGGGTCCGATTTGGTGGGTGGGGCCCCTCAGGGTCCAATTTTGTGGGTGGGGCCCCTCAGGGTCCAATTTTGTGGCCAGGGCCCCTCAGGGTCCGATTTGGTGGGTGGGGTCCCTCAGGGTCCGATTTGGTGAGCGGGGCCCCTCAGGGTCCGATTTAGTGAGCGGGGCCCCTCAGGGTCTGATTTGGTGGGTGGGGCCCCTCAGAGTCCGATTTGGTAGGTGGGGCCCCTCCGGGTCCTATTTGGTGAGCGGGGCCACTCTAGGTCTGATTTGGTAGGCGGGCCACTCTGGGTCCGATTTGGTGGGCGGGGCCCCTCAGAGTTCAATTTGGTCAGCGGGGCCCCTCAGGGTCCAATTTTGTGGTTGGGGCATTTCAGAATCCGATTTAGTGGGCGGGGCCCCTCAGGGTCCGATTTGGTGGCAGGGCCCCTCAGGGTCCGATTTTGTGGCCGGGTCCCCTCAGGATCTGGATTTGTGGGTGGGGCCCCTCAGGGTCCGATTTTGTGGGTGGGGCCCCCCAGAGTCTGATTTTGTGGGTGGGGCCCCTCAGGATCAGATCTTGTGGCCGGGGTCCCTCAGGGTCCGATTTTGTGGCCGGGGCCCTGAGGGTCCAATTTTGTGGGTGGGGCCCCTCAGGGTCCGATTTTGTGGCCGGGGCCCATCAGGGTCCGATTTTGTGGTTGGGGCCCCTCAGGGTCCGATTTTGTGGGTAGGGCCCCTCAGGGTCCGATTTTGTGAGTGGAGCCCCTTGGGTCCATTTTGGTGGGCGGGGCCACTCTGGGTCCGATTTAGTGGGCGGTGCCCCTCATGGTCCGATTTGGTGGGCGGGGCCCCTCATGGTCTGATTTTGTGAGTGGAGTCCCCTGGGTCCATTTTGGTGGGCGGGGCCCCCCTGGGTCCGATTTGGTGGGCGGGGCCCCTCTGGGTCCGATTTGGTGGGCGGGGCCCTTCAGGGTCCGATTTGGTGGGTGGGGACCCTCTGGGTCCGATTTGGTGGGCGGGGCCCTTCAGGGTCCGATTTGGTGGGCGGGGTCAATCTGGGTCCGATTTGGTGGGCGGGGCTCCTCAGGTTCCGATTTGGTGGGCGGGGCCCCTCAGGGTCCGATTTGATGGGCGGGGCCACTTTGGGTCCGATTTGATGGGCGGGGCCCTTCAGGGTCCGATTTGGTGGGCGGGGTCACTCTGGGTCCGATTTGGTGGGCGGGGCTTCTCAGGGTCTGATTTGTTGGGTGGGGCTCCTCAGGGTCCGATTTGGTGGACGGGGCCCCTCAGGGTCTGATTTGGTGGTTGGGGCCCCTCAGGGTATGATTTTGTGGCTGGGGCCCCTCAGAGTCCGATTTTGTGGCTGGGGCCCCTCAGGGTCTGATTTTGTGGGTGGGGCCCCTCAGGGTCTAATTTGGTGGGCGGGGCCCCTCTGGGTCTGATTTTGTGGGTTGGGCCCCTCAGGGTCCGATTTTGTGGCCGGGGCCCCTCAGGGTCCGATTTTGTGTCCGGGGCCCCTCAGGGTCCGATTTTGTGGCCGGTGCCTCTCAGGGTCCGATTTTGTGGATGGGGCCCCTCAAGGTCCAATTTTGCAGCCAGAGCCTCTCAGGGTCCGATTTTGTGGTTGGGGCCCCTCAGGATCTGATTTTGTGGCCGGGGTCCCTCAGGGTCCGATTTTGTGGCCGGGGCCCCTGAGGGTCCAATTTTGTGGGTGGGGCCCCTCAGGATCCGATTTTGTGGTTGGGGCCCCTCAGGGTTCAATTTTGTAGGTGGGGTCCCTCAGGGTCCGATTTTGTGGCCGGGGCCGTCATGGTCCGATTTGGCGGCCGGGGCCCGTCAGGGTCCGATTTTGTGGTTGGGGCCCCTCAGGGTCCGATTTTGTGGGTAGGGCCCCTCAGGGTCCGATTTTTGGGTAGGGCCCCTGAGGGTCCGATTTTGTGGGTGGGGCCACTCAGGGTCCGATGTTGTGGCCGAATCCCCTCAGGGTCCGATTTTGTGGGTGGGGCCCCTCAGGGTCCGATTTTGTGGCCGCGGCCCCTCAGGGTCTGATTTTGTGGCAGGGGCCCCTCTCGGTCCGATTTTGTGGGCGGAGCCCCTCTGGGTCCAATTTGGTGGGCGGGGCCTCTCAGGGTCCGATTTGGTGGGTGGGGCTCCACAGGGTCCGATTTGGTGGGCGGGGCCACGCTGGGTAAGATTTGGAGGCTGGGGTCGCTCAGCCTTCAATTTGGAGGCCGGGGTCGTTGAGCTTCCGATTGGGAGGCCGAGGTCAAAGAGCCTCTGATTTAGAGGCCGGGGTCGATGAACTTCCGATTTGGAGGCCGGGGTCGATCAGCCTCCGATTTGGAGGCCGGGGTGGCTCAGCCTCCGATTTGGAGGCCGGGGTGGCTCAGCCTCTGATTTGGAGGCCGGGGTGGCTCAGCCTCCGATTTGGAGGCCGGGGTGGCTCAGCCTCCGATTTAGAGGCCGGGGTGGCTCAGCCTCCGATTTGGAGGCCGGGGAGGATCAGCCTCCGATTTGGAGGCCGGGGTGGCTCAGCCTCCGATTTGGAGGCCGGGGTCGCTCAGCCTCCGATTTGGAGGCCGGGGTCGCTCAGCCTCCGATTTGGAGGCCGGGGTCGCTCAGCCTCCGATTTGGAGGCCAGGGTGGATCAGCCTCCGATTTGGAGGCCGGGGTCGATCAGCCTCCGATTCGGAGGCCGGGGTGGCTCAGCCTCCTATTTGGAGGCCGGGGTGGCACAGCCTCCTATTTGGAGGCCGGGGTGGCTCAGCCTCCTATTTGGAGGTCGGGGTGGCTCAGCCTCCTATTTGGAGGCCGGGGTGGCTCAGCCTCCGATTTAGAGGCCGGGGTGGCTCAGCCTCCGATTTGGAGGCCGGGGTGGCTCAGCCTCCGATTTGGAGGCCTGGGTCGATCAGCCTCCGATTTGGAGGCCGGGGTGGCTCAGCTTTCGATTTGGAGGCCGGGGTGGCTCAGCCTCTGATTTGGAGGCCGGGGTGGATCAGCCTCCGATTTGGAGGCCGGGGTCGATCAGCCTCCGATTTGGAGGCCAGGGTGGCTCAGCCTCCTATTTGGAGGCCGGGGTGGCTCAGCCTACTATTTGGAGGCCGGGGTCGATCAGCCTCCTATTTGGAGGCCAGGGTCGATCAGCCTCCGATTTGGAGGCTGGGGTGGCTCAGCCTCCGATTTGGAGCCCAGGGTGGCTCAGCCTCCGATTTGGAGGCTGGGGTCGCTCAGACTCCAATTTGGAGGCCGGGGTCGTTGAGCTTCCGATTTGGAGGCCGAGGTCAAAGAGCCTCCGATTTGGAGGCAGGGGTCGATGAGCTTCCGATTTGGAGGCCGGGGTCGATGAGCCTCCGATTTGGAGGCCGGGGTGGCTCAGCCTCCGATTTGGAGGCCGGGGTGGCTCAGCCTCCGATTTGGAGGCCGGGGTGGCTCAGCCTCCGATTTGGAGGCCGGGGTGGATCAGCCTCCGATTTGGAGGCCGGGGTGGATCAGCCTCCGATTTGGAGGCCGGGGTGGATCAGCCTCCGATTTGGAGGCCGGGGTGGCTCAGCCTCCGATTTGGAGGCCGGGGTGGATCAGCCTCCGATTTGGAGGCCGGGGTGAATCAGCCTCCGATTTGGAGGCCGGGGTCGCTCAGCCTTCGATTTGGAGGCAGGGGTGGCTCAGCCTCCGATTTGGAGGCCGGGGTCGATCAGCCTCCGATTAGGAGGCCGGGGTGGCTCAGCCTCTGATTTGGAGGCCGGGGTGGCTCAGCGTCCGATTTGGAGGCCGGGGTGGCTCAGCGTCCGATTTGGAGGCCGGGGTGGCTCAGCCTCCGATTTGGAGGCCGGGGTGGCTCAGTCTCCGATTTGGTGTGTCGGCCCTTTAAGACTCATTTGGGTGCGCTGGGCCTTTTACAATCACTTTGGCGCATTGGCCCTTTAAGAGCTAGTTTGGCTCACTGGGCTTCTTTTAAATCCACTTTGGCGCACACATTCTCTCTCAGGGGCATACGTCATGTGATGAAGCTAGATTTGCATTTGTGCTGTGAGTTTCGCTTTAAGAGCTGATATTATGTGGCAGAGGCTCTGTGCTGGGGTTCAAGTGAAGTTCGTAGGCGTTGGCATAGTAACTGGGTCTGCCTGCGCATATCAATGAGCTCAACTGTCATTTCAATCGCCTCAGGGCACGTTTTGCCATTTCCTATTGAAAAGCATTGGAGATAGTGCATTCCAATGACGGGAAAAAAAATTTTCAAACGCAAATTGCGCAAAAACTACAAATCCGATCGACACAAAAATACTTAGCACACCTCTCGTGGACGCTGGCTTCGAAACGACACCTCAACGGAGTCTGTGCGTGTAGCGGTTCGGGCCGCATTAATTGCGGAAATCAACTTAATAATAATAATAATAATAAGAAGAATAAGTTAGCAGCGTTCGGATTACAATATAGTGGTTTTTTCAAACCACTATAACTAGATGTGTATTTCCTGAAGGAAGTACAGATAGTGGTTTGAAATGCTGCCCAGGCTGCCCCTTTAAGAGAGACTTGCCTGCTGCACCTGCAAGACTTTCAACTCAGGATCTGTTTTAACTGTGGGTGCCTCTCAGGGGCCACTTTGGCCTCAGGGTCCGATTTTGTGGGTGGGGCCCTCGGGGCCCGATTTTGTGGGTGGGGCCCCTCAGGGTCCGATTTGGTGGGTGGGGCCCCTCAGGGTCCAATCTTGTGGCCGGGGCCCCTCAGGGTCCAATTTTGTGGGTGGGGCCCCTCAGTGTCCAATTTTGTGGCCAGGGCCCCTCAGGGTCCGATTTGGTGGGTGGGGCCCCTCAGGGTCCGATTTGGTGAGCGGGGCCCCTCAGGGTCCGATTTAGTGAGCGGGGCCCCTCAGGGTCTGATTTGGTGGGTGGGGCCCCTCAGAGTCCGATTTGGTAGGTGGGGCCCCTCCGGGTCCTATTTGGTGAGCGGGGCCACTTTAGGTCTGATTTTGTAGGCGGGCCACTCTGGGTCCGATTTGGTGGGCGGGGCCCCTCAGAGTTCAATTTGGTCAGCGGGGCCCCTCAGGGTCCGATTTTGTGGTTGGGGCATTTCAGAATCCGATTTAGTGGGCGGGGCCCCTCAGGGTCCGATTTGGTGGGCACGGCCCCTCAGGGTCCGATTTTGTGGCTGGGTCCCCTCAGGGTCTGGATTTGTGGGTGGGGCCCCTCAGGGTCCGATTTTGTGGGTGGGGCCCCTCAGAGTCCGATTTTGTGGGTGGGGCCCCTCAGGATCTGATTTTGTGGCCGGGGTCCCTCAGGGTCCGATTTTGTAGGTGGGGTCCCTCAGGGTCCGATTTTGTGGCCGGGGCCCCTCAGGGTCCGATTTTGTGGCCGGGGCCCATCAGGGTCCGATTTTGTGGTTGGGGCCCCTCAGGGTCCGATTTTGTGGGTAGGGCCCCTCAGGGTCCGATTTTGTGAGTGGAGCCCCTTGCGTCCATTTTGGTGGGCGGGGCCACTCTGGGTCCGATTTAGTGGGCGGTGCCCCTCATGGTCCGATTTGGTGGGCGGGGCCCCTCATGGTCTGATTTTGTGAGTGGAGTCCCATGGGTCCATTTTGGTGGGCGGGGCCCCCCTGGGTCCGATTTGGTGGGCGGGGCCCCTCTGGGTCCGATTTGGTGGGCGGGGCCCTTCAGGGTCCGATTTGGTGGGTGGGGACCCTCTGGGTCCGATTTGGTGGGCGGGTCCCTTCAGGGTCCGATTTGGTGGGCGGGGTCAATCTGGGTCCGATTTGGTGGGAGGGGCTCCTCAGGTTCCGATTTGGTGGGCGGGGCCCCTCAGGGTCCGATTGGATGGGCGGGGCCACTTTGGGTCCGATTTGATGGGCGGGGCCCTTCAGGGTCCGATTTGGTGGGCGGGGTCACTCTGGGTCCGATTTGGTGGGCGGGGCTTCTCAGGGTCTGATTTGTTGGGTGGGGCTCCTCAGGGTCCGATTTGGTGGACGGGGCCCCTCAGGGTCTGATTTGGTGGTTGGGGCCCCTCAGGGTCTGATTTTGTGGCAGGGGCCCCTCTCGGTCCGATTTTGTGGGCGGAGCCCCTCTGGGTCCAATTTGGTGGGCGGGGCCTCTCAGGGTCCGATTTGGTGGGCGGGGCTCCACAGGGTCCGATTTGGTGGGCGGGGCCACTCTGGGTAAGATTTGGAGGCTGGGGTCGCTCAGCCTCCAATTTGGAGGCCGGGGTCGTTGAGCTTCCGATTGGGAGGCCGAGGTCAAAGAGCCTCTGATTTAGAGGCCGGGGTCGATGAACTTCCGATTTGGAGGCCGGGGTCGATCAGCCTCCGATTTGGAGGCCGGGGTGGCTCAGCCTCCGATTTGGAGGCCGGGGTGGCTCAGCCTCCGATTTGGAGGCCGGGGTGGCTCAGCCTCCGATTTGGAGGCCGGGGTGGCTCAGCCTCCGATTTGGAGGCCGGGGAGGATCAGCCTCCGATTTGGAGGCCAGGGTGGCTCAGCCTCCGATTTGGAGGCCGGGGTCGCTCAGCCTCCGATTTGGAGGCCGGGGTGGCTCAGCCTCCGATTTGGGGGCCGGGGTGGATCAGCCTCCGATTTGGAGGCCGGGGTCGATCAACCTCCGATTTGGAGGCCGGGGTGGCTCAGCCTCCTATTTGGAGGCCGGGGTGGCACAGCCTCCTATTTGGAGGCCGGGGTGGCTCAGCCTCCTATTTGGAGGCCGGGGTGGCTCAGCCTCCGATTTGGAGGCCGGGGTCGATCAGCCTCCTATTTGGAGGCCGGGGTCGATCAGCCTCCGATTTGGAGGCTGGGGTGGCTCAGCCTCCGATTTGGAGGTCGTGGTGGCTCAGCCTCCGATTTGGAGGCCGGGGTGGCTCAGCCTCCGATTTGGAGGCCTGGGTCGATCAGCCTCCGATTTGGAGGCCGGGGTGGCTCAGCTTTCGATTTGGAGGCCGGGGTGGCTCAGCCTCTGATTTGGAGGCCGGGGTGGATCAGCCTCCGATTTGGAGGCCGGGGTCGATCAGCCTCCGATTTGGAGGCCAGGGTGGCTCAGCCTCCTATTTGGAGGCCGGGGTGGCTCAGCCTACTATTTGGAGGCCGGGGTCGATCAGCCTCCTATTTGGAGGCCGGGGTCGATCAGCCTCCGATTTGGAGGCCAGGGTCGATCAGCCTCCGATTTGGAGGCTGGGGTGGCTCAGCCTCCGATTTGGAGCCCAGGGTGGCTCAGCCTCCGATTTTGAGGCTGGGGTCGCTCAGACTCCAATTTGGAGGCCGGGGTCGTTGAGCTTCCGATTTGGAGGCCGAGGTCAAAGAGCCTCCGATTTGGAGGCAGGGGTCGATGAGCTTCCGATTTGGAGGCCGGGGTCGATGAGCCTCCGATTTGGAGGCTGAGGTGGCTCAGCCTCCGATTTGGAGGCCGGGGTGGCTCAGCCTCCGATTTGGAGGCCGGGGTGGATCAGCCTCCGATTTGGAGGCCGGGGTGGATCAGCCTCCGATTTGGAGGCCGGGGTGGATCAGCCTCCGATTTGGAGGCCGGGGTGGCTCAGCCTCCGATTTGGAGGCCGGGGTGGATCAGCCTCCGATTTGGAGGCCGGGGTGGATCAGCCTCCGATTTGGAGGCCGGGGTCGCTCAGCCTCCGATTTGGAGGCCGGGGTCGCTCAGCCTCCGATTTGGAGGCAGGGGTGGCTCAGCCTCCGATTTGGAGGTCGGGGTCGATCAGCCTCCGATTTGGAGGCCGGGGTGGCTCAGCCTCCGATTTGGAGGCCGGTGTGGCTCAGCCTCCGATTTGGAGGCCGGGGTGGCTCAGCGTCCGATTTGGAGGCCGGGGTGGCTCAGCCTCCGATTTGGAGGCCGGGGTGGCTCAGTCTCCGATTTGGTGTGTCGGCCCTTTAAGACTCATTTGGGTGCGCTGGGCCTTTAACAATCACTTTGGCGCATTGGCCCTTTAAGAGCTAGTTTGGCTCACTGGGCTTCTTTTAAATCCACTTTGGCGCACACATTCTCTCTCAGGGGCATGTGTCATGTGATGAAGCTAGATTTGCATTTGTGCTGTGAGTTTCGCTTTAAGAGCTGATATTATGTGGCAGAGGCTCTGTGCTGGGGTTCAATTGAAGTTCGTAGGCGTTGGCATAGTAACTGGGTCTGCCTGCGCATATCAATGAGCTCAACTGTCATTTCAATCGCCTCAGGGCATGTTTTGCCATTTCCTATTGAAAAGCATTGGAGACAGTGCATTCCAATGACGGGAAAAAAAATTTTCAAACGCAAATTGCGCAAAAACTACAAATCCGATCGACACGAAAAATACTTAGCACACCTCTCATGGACGCTGGCTTCGAAACGACACCTCAACGGAGTCTGTGCGTGTAGCGGTTTGGGCCACATTAATTGCGGAAATCAACTTAATAATAATAAGAAGAATAAGTTAGCAGCGTTCGGATTACAATATAGTGGTTTTTTCAAACCACTATAAGTTAGCAGCGTTCGGATTACAATATAGTGGTTTTTTCAAACCACTATAACTAGATGTGTATTTCCTGAAGGAAGTACAGATAGTGGTTTGAAATGGTGCCCGGGCTGCCCCTTTAAGAGAGACTTGCCTGCTGCCCCTGCAAGACTTTCAACTCAGGATACGATTTAACTGTGGGTGCCTCTCAGGGGCCACTTTGGCCTCATGGTCTGATTTTGTGGGTGGGGCCCCTCAGGGCCTGATTTTGTGGGTGGGGCCCCTCAGGGTTCGATTTTTTTGGGTGGGGCCTCTCAGGGTCCGATTTTGTGGCCGGGGCCACTCAGGGTCCGATTTAGTGGCCGGGGCCCCTCAGGGTCCGATTTGGTGGCCCGGGCCCCTCAGGGTCTGATTTGGTGGGTGGGGCCCCTCAAGGTCCGATTTTGTGGCTGGGGCCCCTCAGGGTCCGATTTTGTGGCCGGGGCCAATCAGGATCCGATTTTTGTGGCCGGAACCCCTCAGGGTCCAATTTTGCAGGTGGGGCCCCTCAGGGTCCGATTTTGTGGCCGGGGCCCGTCAGGGTCCGATTTTGTGGGTGGGACCTCTCAGGGTCCGATTTGGTGGGCGGGGCCCCTCAGGGTCCAATTTGGTGGGCAGGTCCCCTCAGGGTCCGATTTTGTGGGTTGGGCCCCTCAGGGTCCGATTTTGTGGCCGGGGCCCCTCAGGGTCTGATTTTGTGTCAGGGGCCCCTCAGGGTCCGATTTTGTGGTTGGGTCCCCTCAGGGTCCGATTTTGTGGTTGGGGCCCCTCAGGGTCCGATTTTGTGGCCGCGGCCCCTCAGGGTCTGATTTTGTGGCCACGGCCCCTCAGGGTCCGATTTTGTGGCAGGGGCCCCTCTGGGTCCGATTTTGTGGGTGGGGCCCCTCTGGGTCCAATTTGGTGGGCGGGACCACTCTGGGTCCAATTTGGTGGGCGGGGTCTCTCAGGGTCTGATTTTGTGGTTGGGTCCCCTCAGGGTCCGATTTTGTGGTTGGGGCCCATCAGGGTCCGATTTTGTGGCCGGGGCCTATCAGGATCCAATTTTGTGACTGGGGCCCATCAGGGTCCGATTTTGTGGCCGCGGCCCCTCAGGGTCTGATTTTGTGGCAGGGGCCCCTCTGGGTCTGATTTTGTGGGCGGAGCCCCTCTTAGTCCAATTTGGTGGGCGGGACCACTCTGGGTCCAATTTGGTGGGCGGGACCACTCTGGGTCCGATTTGGTGGGCGGGGCCTCTCAGGGTCCGATTTGGTGGGCGGGGCCCCACAGGGTCCGATTTGGTGGGCGGGGCCACTCTGGGTAAGATTTGGAGGCTGGGGTCGCTCAGCCTCCAATTTGGAGGCCGGGGTTGTTGAGCTTCCGATTTGGAGGCCGAGGTCAAAAAGCCTCTGATTTGGAGGCCGGGGTCGATGAGACTCCGATTTGGAGGCCGGGGTGGCTCAGCCTCTGATTTGGAGGCCGGGGTGTCTCAGCCTCCGATTTGGAGGCCGGGGTGGATCAGCCCCCGATTTGGAGGCCGGGGTGGATCAGCCTCCGATTTGGAGGCCGGGGTTGATCAGCCTCCAATTTGGAGGCCAGGGTCGCTCAGCCTCCGATTTGGAGGCCGGGGTGGATCAGCCTCCGATTTGGAGGCCAGGGTGGATCAGCCTCCGATTTGGAGGCCGGGGTGGATCAGCCTCCGATTTGGAGGCCGGGGTGGATCAGCCTCCGATTTGGAGGCCGGGGTGGATCAGCCTCCGATTTGGAGGTCGGGGTCGATCAGCCTCCGATTTGGAGGCCGGGGTGGCTCAGCCTCCGATTTGGAGGCCGGGGTGGCTCAGCCTCCTATTTGGAGGCTGGGGTGGCTCAGCCTCTGATTTGGAGGCCTGGGTCGATCAGCCTCCGATTTGGAGGCCGGGGTGGCTCAGCCTCCGATTTGGAGGCCGGGGTGGCTTAGCCTCCGATTTGGAGGCCGGGGTGGCTCAGCCTCTGATTTGGAGGCCTGGGTCGATCAGCCTCCGATTTGGAGGCCGGGGTGGATCAGGCTCTGATTTGGAGGCCGGGGTGGATCAGCCTCCGATTTGGAGGCCGGGGTGGCTCATTGTCCGATTTGGAGGCCGGGGTGGCTCAGTCTCCGATTTGGTGTGTCGGCCCTTTAAGACTCATTTGGGTGCGCTGGCCCTTTAACAATCACTTTGGCGCGTTGGCCCTTTAAGAGCTAATTTGGCTGACTGGGCTTCTTTTAAATCCACTTTGGCGCACACATTCTCTCTCAGGGGCATGTGTCATGTGATGAAGCTAGATTTGCATTTGTGCTGTGGGTTTCGCTTTAAGAGCTGATATTATGTGGCAGAGGCTCTGTGCTGGGGTTCAAGTGAAGTTCGTAGGCGTTGGCATAGTAACTGGGTCTGCCTGCGCATATCAATGAGCTCAACTGTCATTTCAATCGCCTCAGGGCACGTTTTGCCATTACCCATTGAAAAGCATTGGAGACAGTGCATTCTAATGACGTGAAAAAAAATTTTCAAACGCAAATTGCGCAAAAACTACAAATCCGAACGACACGAAAAATACTTAGCACACCTCTCATGGACGCTGGCTTCGAAACGACACCTCAACGGAGTCTGTGCGTGTAGCGGTTCGGGCCGCATTAATTGCGGAAATCAACTTAATAATAAGAAGAAGAATAAGTTAGCAGCGTTCGGATTACAATATAGTGGTTTTTTCAAACCACTATAATAAGTTAGCAGCGTTCGGATTACAATATAGTGGTTTTTTCAAACCACTATAACTAGATGTGTATTTCCTGAAGGAAGTACAGATAGTGGTTTGAAATGGTGCCCGGGCTGCCCCTTTAAGAGAGACTTGCCTGCTGCCCCTGCAAGACTTTCAACTCAGGATACGATTTAACTGTGGGTGCCTCTCAGGGGCCACTTTGGCCTCATGGTCTGATTTTGTGGGTGGGGCCCCTCAGGGCCTGATTTTGTGGGTGGGGCCCCTCAGGGTTCGATTTTTTTGGGTGGGGCCTCTCAGGGTCCGATTTTGTGGCCGGGGCCACTCAGGGTCCGATTTAGTGGCCGGGGCCCCTCAGGGTCCGATTTGGTGGCCCGGGCCCCTCAGGGTCTGATTTGGTGGGTGGGGCCCCTCAAGGTCCGATTTTGTGGCTGGGGCCCCTCAGGGTCCGATTTTGTGGCCGGGGCCAATCAGGATCCGATTTTTGTGGCCGGAACCCCTCAGAGTCCAATTTTGCAGGTGGGGCCCCTCAGGGTCCGATTTTGTGGCCGGGGCCCGTCAGGGTCCGATTTTGTGGGTGGGACCTCTCAGGGTCCGATTTGGTGGGCGGGGCCCCTCAGGGTCCAATTTGGTGGGCAGGTCCCCTCAGGGTCCGATTTTGTGGGTTGGGCCCCTCAGGGTCCGATTTTGTGGCCGGGGCCCCTCAGGGTCTGATTTTGTGTCAGGGGCCCCTCAGGGTCCGATTTTGTGGTTGGGTCCCCTCAGGGTCCGATTTTGTGGTTGGGGCCCCTCAGGGTCCGATTTTGTGGCCGCGGCCCCTCAGGGTCTGATTTTGTGGCCACGGCCCTTCAGGGTCCGATTTTGTGGCAGGGGCCCCTCTGGGTCCGATTTTGTGGGTGGGGCCCCTCTGGGTCCAATTTGGTGGGCGGGACCACTCTGGGTCCAATTTGGTGGGCGGGGTCTCTCAGCGTCTGATTTTGTGGCAGGGGCCCCTCTGGGTCTGATTTTGTGGGCGGAGCCCCTCTGGGTCCAATTTGGTGGGCGGGACCACTCTGGGTCCAATTTGGTGGGCGGGACCACTCTGGGTCCGATTTGGTGGGCGGGGCCTCTCAGGGTCCGATTTGGTGGGCGGGGCCCCACAGGGTCCGATTTGGTGGGCGGGGCCACTCTGGGTAAGATTTGGAGGCTGGGGTCGCTCAGCCTCCAATTTGGAGGCCGGGGTTGTTGAGCTTCCGATTTGGAGGCCGAGGTCAAAAAGCCTCTGATTTGGAGGCCGGGGTCGATGAGACTCCGATTTGGAGGCCGGGGTGGCTCAGCCTCTGATTTGGAGGCCGGGGTGTCTCAGCCTCCGATTTGGAGGCCGGGGTGGATCAGCCCCCGATTTGGAGGCCGGGGTGGATCAGCCTCCGATTTGGAGGCCGGGGTTGATCAGCCTCCAATTTGGAGGCCAGGGTCGCTCAGCCTCCGATTTGGAGGCCGGGGTGGATCAGCCTCCGATTTGGAGGCCAGGGTGGATCAGCCTCCGATTTGGAGGCCGGGGTGGATCAGCCTCCGATTTGGAGGCCGGGGTGGATCAGCCTCCGATTTGGAGGCCGGGGTGGATCAGCCTCCGATTTGGAGGTCGGGGTCGATCAGCCTCCGATTTGGAGGCCGGGGTGGCTCAGCCTCCGATTTGGAGGCCGGGGTGGCTCAGCCTCCTATTTGGAGGCTGGGGTGGCTCAGCCTCTGATTTGGATGCCTGGGTCGATCAGCCTCCGATTTGGAGGCCGGGGTGGCTCAGCCTCCGATTTGGAGGCCGGGGTGGCTTAGCCTCCGATTTGGAGGCCGGGGTGGCTCAGCCTCTGATTTGGAGGCCTGGGTCGATCAGCCTCCGATTTGGAGGCCGGGGTGGATCAGGCTCTGATTTGGAGGCCGGGGTGGATCAGCCTCCGATTTGGAGGCCGGGGTGGCTCATTGTCCGATTTGGAGGCCGGTGTGGCTCAGTCTCCGATTTGGTGTGTCGGCCCTTTAAGACTCATTTGGGTGCGCTGGCCCTTTAACAATCACTTTGGCGCGTTGGCCCTTTAAGAGCTAATTTGGCTGACTGGGCTTCTTTTAAATCCACTTTGGCGCACACATTCTCTCTCAGGGGCATGTGTCATGTGATGAAGCTAGATTTGCATTTGTGCTGTGGGTTTCGCTTTAAGAGCTGATATTATGTGGCAGAGGCTCTGTGCTGGGGTTCAAGTGAAGTTCGTAGGCGTTGGCATAGTAACTGGGTCTGCCTGCGCATATCAATGAGCTCAACTGTCATTTCAATCGCCTCAGGGCACGTTTTGCCATTACCCATTGAAAAGCATTGGAGACAGTGCATTCTAATGACGTGAAAAAAAAATTTCAAACGCAAATTGCGCAAAAACTACAAATCCGATCGACACGAAAAATACTTAGCACACCTCTCATGGACGCTGGCTTCGAAACGACACCTCAACGGATTCTGTGCGTGTAGCGGTTCGGGCCGCATTAATTGCGGAAATCAACTTAATAATAATAAGAAGAATAAGTTAGCAGCGTTCGGATTACAATATAGTGGTTTTTTCAAACCACTATAACTAGATGTGTATTTCCTGAAGGAAGTACAGATAGTGGTTTGAAATGGTGCCCGGGCTGCCCCTTTAAAAGAGACTTGCCTGCTACCCCTGCAAGAATTTCAACTCAGTATCCGTTTTACCTGTGGGTGCCTCTCAGGGGCCACTTTGGCCTGTGGGGCCCCTCAGGGTCTGATTTGGTGGGTGGGGCCCCTCAGGATCCGATTCAGTGGACTGGGCTCCTCAGGGCTTGAATTGGTGGGCGGGGCCACTCTGGGTCCGATTTGGTGGGCGAGGCCGCACAGGGTCCGGTTTGGTAGGCACGGCCCCTCAGGGTCTGATTTGGCGGGTAGGACCCCTCTGGGTCCGATTTGGTGGGCGGGGCCCCTCAGGGTTCTATTTGGTGGGTGGGGCACCACAGGGTCCGATTTGATGGGCGGGGCCCCACAGGGTCTGATTTGGTGGGAGGGGCCACTCTGGGTTCAATTTGGTGGGTGGGGCCCCAGAGGGTCCGATTTGGTGAGTGGGGCACCACAGGGTCCAATTTCGTGGGCGGGGCTCCTCTGGTTCAGATTTGGTAGACGGGGCCTCTCAGGGTCCGATTTGGTGGGCGGGTCACCTCAGGATCCGATTTGGTGAGTGGGACTCTTCAGGGTATGATTTGGCAGGCGGGGCCCATGAGGGTCTGATTTGGTGGGCGGCGCCCCTCAATGGCCTGATTTGGTGGGCGGGGCCTCTTAGGGTCAGATTTGGTGGGTGGGACCCCTCAGGGTCTGATTTGGTGGGTGGGACCCCTCAGGGTCTGATTTGGTGGGCGAGGCCACTCTGGGTCCAATTTGGTGGGTGGGACCCTTCATGGTACAATTTGGTAGGCGGGACCACTCTGAGTCTGATTTGGTGGGAGGGACCCCTCAGGGTTCGATTTGGTGGGCGGGGCCTCTTTGGGTCCGATTTGGTGGGCGGGCCACTCCGGGGCCGATTTGTTGGCCTGGGTGGCTCAGCCTCAGATTTGTAGGCCAGGGTCGATCAGCCTCCGATTTGGAGCCTGGGGTCACTCAGCATTCGATTTGGCGCGCCGGCCCTTTAAGGCTCATTTTGGTGCGCCAGCCCTTTAAGATTCACTTAGGCGCGATGGCTGTTTAAGAGCTAGTTTGGCGCACTGGGCTTCTAAATTCACTTTGGCATACATTCTCTCTCAGGGGCACGCGTCATGTGGTGAAGCTAGATTTGCATTTGTGCTGTGGGTTTCGCTTTAAGAGCTGATATTATCGCCAGAAACCGTGTCCTGAGGGCGTCATGTGAAGTTCGTTGGCGTCGGCATAGTAACTGGGTCTGTCTGCGCATATCAATGAGCTAAACTGCCATTTGAATCGCCTCAGGGCATATTTTCTCTAAGGCAAAATTTCCCCATTGAAAAACATTGAGACAATACATTCAAATGACGGGAAAAAAATTTCTAATGCAAATAGCACAAAAACTACAAATCCAATCGACATGAAAATTACTTAGCACACCTCTCGTGGATGCTGGCTTCGAAACGACACCTCAACGGAGTCTGTGCGTGTAGCGGTTCGGGCCGCATTAATTGCGGAAATCAACTGAATAATAAGAATAAGTTAGCAGCGGTCGGATTACAAAATTAATACTAGATGTGTATTTCCTGAAGGAAGTACAGATAGTGGTTTGAAATGGTGCCCGGGCTGCCCCTTTAAGAGAGACTTGCCTGCTGCCCCTGCAAGACTTTCATCTCAGGATCTGTTTTAACTGTATGTGCCCTCTCAGGGGCCACTTTGGCCTCAGGGTCTGATTTGGTGGGTGGGGCCCCTCAGGATCTGATTCCTTGGCCTGGGCTCCTCAGGGCTTGATTTGTTGGCCGGGATCCCTCAGGCTCCTATTTTGTGGGTGTGGCCCCTCAGGGTTCAATTTTGTGTGTGTGGCCCCTCAGGGTCCGATTTTGTGGGTGGGGCCCCTCAGGGTCCGATTTTGTGGGTGGGGCCCCTCAGGGTCCGATTTTCTTGCCGGGGCCCCTCAGTGTCCCATTTGTGGCCGGGGCCCCTCAGGGTCTGATTTTGTGGCCGGATCCCCTCAGGGTCTGATTTTGTGGGTGGGGCCCCTCAGGGTCCGATTTTGTGTCCGGGGCCCCTCAGGGTCCAATTTTGTGGTTGGGGCCTCTCAGGTTCAGATTTTGTGGGTGGGGCCACTCTGGGTCTGATTTGGTAGGCGGGGCCCCTCAGGGTTTGATTTTCTGGCCGGGGCCCCTCAGGGTCCGATTTTGTGGGTTGGGCCCCTCAGGGTCCGATTTTGTGGCCTAGGCCCCTCAGGGTCCGATTTTGTGACTGGGGCCCATCAGGGTCCGATTTTGTGACCGGGTCCCCTCAGGGTCCAATTTTGTGGTTGGGGCCTTTCAGGGCCCGATTTTGTAGCCGGGGCTCATCAGGGTCCGATTTTGTGGTTGGGGCCACTCAGGGTCCCATTTGGTAGGCAGGGCCACTCGGGGGTCGATTTGGTAGGCAGGGCCACTCAGGGGCCGATTTGGTGGGTGGGGCCACTCGGGGGCCGATTTGGTGGGCGGGGCCCCTCAGGGTCCGATTTGGTGGGCGGGGCCCCTCAGGGTCCGATTTGGTGGGCGTGGCTACTCTGCGTCTGATTTGCTGGGCGGGGCCACTCTGGGTCTGATTTGGTGAGCGGAGCCCCTCTGGGTCCGATTTCTTGAGCGGGGCCACGCTGGGTCCGATTTGGAGGCCAGTTTCGATCAGCCTCCAATTTGGAGACCAGGGTGGCTAAGCCTCCGATTTGGAGCCTGGGGTCACTCAGTTTTCGATTTGGCGCGCTGGACCTTTAAGAGTCACTTTGGTGCGTCGGCCGTTTTAGAGACAGGGTGGCTCACTGGGCTTCTAAATCCACTTTGGCGCACATTCTTTCTTAGGGGCATGCTTCATGTGATGAGGAAAGATTTGCATTTGTGCTGTGGGTTTCGCTTTAAGAGCTGATATTATGTGCCAGAAGCTCTGTCCTGGGGCGTTATATGACGTTTGTAGGCGTTGGCATAGTAAATGGGTGTGCCTTCACATATCAATGAGCTTTACTGCCATTTCAATCGCCTCAGGGCACGTTTTAAGTTGCCCATTGAAAAGCATTGAGACATGCATTCCAATGACGGGAAAAAAAAATTTCAAACGCAAATTGCGCAATAACTACAAATCTGATCGACACGAGAAATACTTAGCACACCTCTCGTGGACGCTGGCTTCGAAACAACACCTCAACGGAGTCTGTGCATGTAGCGGTTCGGGCCGCATTAATTGCGGAAATCAACTGAATAAAAAGAAAAAGTTAGCAGCATTCGGATTACAACATTAATACTAGATGTGTATTTCCTGAAGGAAGTACAGATAGTGCTTTGAAATGGAGCCCGGGCTGCCCCTTTAAGAGAGACTTGCCTGCTGCCTCTGCAAGACTTTCAACTCAGGATCCGTTTTAACTGTGAATGCCTTTCAGGGGCCACTTTGGCCTTTTGGGCCCCTCAGGGTCTGATTTGGTGGGTGGGGCCCCTCAGGATCCGATTTTGTGGGTGGGGCCCCTCAGGATCAGATATTGTGGGTGGGGCCCCTCAGGGTCCGATTTTGTGGCCGGGGCCCCTCAGGGATCGATTTTGTGGCCGGGGCCCGTGAGGGTCCGATTTTGTGGCCGGGGCCCCTCAGGGTCCGATTTTGTGGTTGGGGCCCCTCAGGGTCTGATTTTGTGGTTGGGGCCCCTCAGGGTCCGATTTTGTGAGTGGGGCCCCTCAGGGTCCGATATTGTGGCCAGGGCCCCTCAGGGTCTGATTTTGTGGCCGGATCCCCTCAGGGTCTGATTTTGTGGGTGGGGCCCCTCAGGGTCCGATTTTGTGGCCGGGGTCCCTCAGTGTCCGATTTTGTGGCCGGGGCCCCTCAGGGTCCAATTTTGTGGGTGGGGCCCCTCAGGGTCCAATTTTTTGGCCGGGGCCCCTCAGGGTCCAATTTTGTGGGTGGGGCCCCTCAGGGTCCAATTTTGTGGGTGGGGCCCCTCAGGGTCCAATTTTGTCGGTGGGGCCCCTCAGGGTCCGATTTTGTGGTTGGGGCCCCTCAGGGATCGATTTTGTGGTTGGGGCCCCTCAGGATCCAATTTTGTGACCGGGGCCCTCAGGGTCCGATTTTGTGGGTGGGGCCCCTCAGGGTCCGATATTGTGGGTGGGGCCCCTCAGGATCCGATTTTGTGGGTGGGGCCCCTCAGGATCCGATTTTGTGGTTTGGGCCCCTCAGGGTTCAATTTTGTAGGCGGGGCCCCTCAGGGTCCGATTTTGTGGCCGGGGCCCCTCAGGGTCCGATTTTGTGGCCGGGGCCCATGAGGGTCCGATTTTGTGGCCGGGGCCCCTCAGGGTCCGATTTTGTGGCCGGGGCCCCTCAGGGTCCGATTTTGTGGTTGGGGCCCCTCAGGGTCCGATTTTGTGGTTGGGGCCCCTCAGGGTCCGATTTTGTGAGTGGGGCCCCTCAGGGTCCGATGTTGTGGCCGGGGCCCCTCAGGGTCTGATTTTGTGGCCGGATCCCCTCAGGGTCCGATTTTGTGGCCGGGGCCCCTCAGGGTCCAATTTTGTGGGTGGGGCCCCTCAGGGTCCAATTTTTTGGCCGGGGCCCCTCAGGGTCCAATTTTGTGGGTGGGGCCCCTCAGGGTCCAGTTTGATGGGTGGGGCCCCTCAGGGTCCGATTTTGTGGTTGTGGCCCCTCAGGGATCGATTTTGTGGTTGGGACCCCTCAGGATCCAATTTTGTGACCGGGGCCCTCAGGGTCTGATTTTGTGGGTGGGGCCCCTCAGAGTCCGATATTGTGGGTGGGGCCCCTCAGGATCCGATTTTGTGGGTGGGGCCCCTCAGGATCCGATTTTGTGGTTTGGGCCCCTCAGGGTTCAATTTTGTAGGCGGGGCCCCTCAGGGTCCGATTTTGTGGCCGGGGCCCCTCAGGGTCCGATTTTGTTACCGGGGCCCATGAGGGTCCGATTTTGTGGCCGGGGCCCCTCAGGGTCCGATTTTGTGGCCGGGGCCCCTCAGGGTCCGATTTTGTGGTTGGGGCCCCTCAGGGTCTGATTTTGTGGCCGGATCCCCTCAGGGTCTGATTTTGTGGGTGGGGCCCCTCGGTCCGATTTTGTGGCCGGGGTCCCTCAGTGTCCGATTTTGTGGCCGGGGCCCCTCAGGGTCCAATTTTGTGGGTGGGGCCCCTCAGGGTCCAATTTTTTGGCCGGGGCCCCTCAGGGTCCAATTTTGTGGGTGGGGCCCCTCAGGGTCCAATTTTGTGGGTGGGGCCCCTCAGGGTCCAATTTTGTCGGTGGGGCCCCTCAGGGTCCGATTTTGTGGTTGGGGCCCCTCAGGGATCGATTTTGTGGTTGGGGCCCCTCAGGATCCAATTTTGTGACCGGGGCCATCAGGGTCTGATTTTGTGGGTGGGGCCCCTCAGGGTCCGATATTGTGGGTGGGGACCCTCAGGATCCGATTTTGTGGGTGGGGCCCCTCAGGATCCGATTTTGTGGTTTGGGCCCCTCAGGGTTCAATTTTGTAGGCGGGGCCCCTCAGGGTCCGATTTTGTGGCCGGGGCCCCTCAGGGTCCGATTTTGTGGCCGGGGCCCATGAGGGTCCGATTTTGTGGCCGGGGCCCCTCAGGGTCCGATTTTGTGGCCGGGGCCCCTCAGGGTCTGATTTTGTGGTTGGGGCCCCTCAGGGTCCGATTTTGTGGTTGGGGCCCCTCAGGGTCCGATTTTGTGGTTGGGGCCCCTCAGGGTCCGATTTTGTGAGTGGGGCCCCTCAGGGTCCGATGTTGTGGCCGGGGCCCCTCAGGGTCTGATTTTGTGGCCGGATCCCCTCAGGGTCCGATTTTGTGGCCGGGGCCCCTCAGGGTCCAATTTTGTGGGTGGGGCCCCTCAGGGTCCAATTTTTTGGCCGGGGCCCCTCAGGGTCCAATTTTGTGGGTGGGGCCCCTCAGGGTCCAGTTTGGTGGGTGGGGCCCCTCAGGGTCCGATTTTGTGGTTGTGGCCCCTCAGGGATCGATTTTGTGGTTGGGGCCCCTCAGGATCCAATTTTGTGACCGGGGCCCTCAGGGTCTGATTTTGTGGGTGGGGCCCCTCAGGGTCCGATATTGTGGGTGGGGCCCCTCAGGATCCGATTTTGTGGGTGGGGCCCCTCAGGATCTGATTTTGTGGTTGGGTCCCCTCAGGGTTCAATTTTGTAGGCGGGGCCCCTCAGGGTCTGATTTTGTGGCCGGGGCCCCTCAGGGTCCGATTTTGTGGTTGGGGCCCCTCAGGGTCCGATTTTGTGGTTGGGGCCCCTCAGGGTCCGATTTTGTGAGTGGGGCCTCTCAGGGTCCGATGTTGTGGCCGGGGCCCCTCAGGGTTTGATTTTGTGGCCGGGGCCCCTCAGGGTCCAATTTTGTGGGTGGGGCCACTCAGGGTCCAATTTTTTGGCCGGGGCCCCTCAGGGTCCAATTTTGTGGGTGGGGCCCCTCAGGGTCCAATTTTGTGGGTGGGGCCCCTCAGGGTCCGATTTTGTGGTTGGGGCCCCTCATGGATCGATTTTGTGGTTGGGGCCCCTCAGGATCCAATTTTGTGACCGGGCCCTCAGGGTCTGATTTTGTGGGTGGGCCCCCTCAGGGTCCGATATTGTGGGTGGGGCCCCTCAGGATCCGATTTTGTGGGTGGGGCCCCTCAGGATCTGATTTTGTGGTTGGGGCCCCTCAGGGTTCAATTTTGTAGTCGGGGCCCCTCAGGCTCCGATTTTGTGGCCGGGGCCCCTCAGGGTCAGATTTTGTGGGTGGGGCCCCTCAGGGTCCAATTTGGTGGGTGGGGCCACTCTGGGTCTGATTTGGTGGGCGGGGCCACTCTGGGTCCGATTTGGTGGGAGGGGCCACTCTGGGTCCAATTTGGATGCCAGTGTGGCTCAGCCTTCCTTTTTGTAGGCCAGGGTCTATCAGCCTCCGATTTGGAGCCTTGGGTCACTCAGCTTTCGATTTGGCGCGCCGGCCCTTTAAGACTCATTTTGGTGCGCCGGCTCTTTAAGAATCACTTTGGCGCGTCAGCCCTTTAAGAGCCAGGGTGGCTCACTGGGCTTCTAAATCCACTTTGGCACACATTCTCTCTCAGGGGCAAGTGTCATGTGATGAAGCTAGATTTGCATTTGTGGTGTGGGTTTTGCTTTAAGAGCTGATATTATGTGTCAGAAGCTCTGTCTTGGAGAGGTCATGTGACGTTCGTAGGCGTTGGCATAGTAACTGGGTCTGCCTGCGCATATCAATGAGCTCAACTGCCATTTCAATCGCCTCAGGGCATGTTTTGCCATTTCCCATTCAAATGCATTGAGACAGTGCATTCCAATGACGGGAAAAAAAAATTTCAAACGCAAATTGCGCAAAAACTACAAATCCGATCGACACGAAAAATACTTAGCACACCTCTCATGGACGCTGGCTTCGAAACGACACCTCAACGGAGTCTGTGCGTGTAGCGGTTCGGGCTGTATTAATTGCGGAAATCAACGTAATAATAATAAGAAGAAGAATAAGTTAGCAGCGTTCGGATTACAATATAGTGGTTTTTTCAAACCACTATAACTAGATGTGTATTTCCTGAAGGAAGTACAGATAGTGGTTTGAAATGGTGCCCGGGCTGCCCCTTTAAGAGTGACTTGCCTGCTGCCCCTGCAAGACTTTCACCTCAGGATCCGTTTTAAGTGTGGGTGCCTCTCAGGGACCACTTTGGTCTCAGGGTCTGATTTGGTGGGTGGAGCCCCTCAGGATCTGTTTCGGTGGCCTGGGCTCCTCAGGGTTTGAATTGGTGGCCGGGATCCCTCATGGTCCAATTTTGTGGGTGTGGCCCCTCAGGGTCGAATTTTGTGGGTGTAGCCCCTCAGAGTCTGATTTTGTGGGTGGGTCCCCTCAGGGTCTGATTTTGTGGGTGGGGCCCCTCAGGGTCCGATTTTGTGGGTGGGGCCCTTCAGGGTCCAATTTTGTGGTTGGGGCCCCTCAGGGTCTGATTTTGTTTACGGGTCCCCTTAGGGTCCAATTTTGTGGCTGGGGCCCCTTAGGGTACGATTTTGTGGGTGGGGCCCCTCAGGGTCCGAATTTGTGGTTGGGGCCCATCAGGATCTGATTTTATGGCCGGGGTCCCTCAGAGTCTGATTTTGTGGGTTGGGCCCCTCAGGATCCGATTTTGTGGGTGGGGCCCCTCAGGATCCGATTTTGTGGTTTGGGCCCCTCAGGGTTCAATTTTGTAGGCGGGGCCCCTCAGGGTCCGATTTTGTGGCCGGGGCCCCTCAGGGTCCGATTTTGTGGCCGGGGCCCATGAGGGTCCGATTTTGTGGCCGGGGCCCCTCAGGGTCCGATTTTGTGGCCGGGGCCCCTCAGGGTCCGATTTTGTGGTTGGGGCCCCTCAGGGTCTGATTTTGTGGTTGGGGCCCCTCAGGGTCCGATTTTGTGGTTGGGGCCCCTCAGGGTCCGATTTTGTGAGTGGGGCCCCTCAGGGTCCGATGTTGTGGCCGGGGCCCCTCAGGGTCTGATTTTGTGGCCGGATCCCCTCAGGGTCCGATTTTGTGGCCGGGGCCCCTCAGGGTCCAATTTTGTGGGTGGGGCCCCTCAGGGTCCAATTTTTTGGCCGGGGCCCCTCAGGGTCCAATTTTGTGGGTGGGGCCCCTCAGGGTCCAGTTTGGTGGGTGGGGCCCCTCAGGGTCCGATTTTGTGGTTGTGGCCCCTCAGGGATCGATTTTGTGGTTGGGGCCCCTCAGGATCCAATTTTGTGACCGGGGCCCTCAGGGTCTGATTTTGTGGGTGGGGCCCCTCAGGGTCCGATATTGTGGGTGGGCCCCCTCAGGATCCGATTTTGTGGGTGGGGCCCCTCAGGATCTGATTTTGTGGTTGGGTCCCCTCAGGGTTCAATTTTGTAGGCGGGGCCCCTCAGGGTCTGATTTTGTGGCCGGGGCCCCTCAGGGTCCGATTTTGTGGTTGGGGCCCCTCAGGGTCCGATTTTGTGGTTGGGGCCCCTCAGGGTCCGATTTTGTGAGTGGGGCCTCTCAGGGTCCGATGTTGTGGCCGGGGCCCCTCAGGGTTTGATTTTGTGGCCGGGGCCCCTCAGGGTCCAATTTTGTGGGTGGGGCCACTCAGGGTCCAATTTTTTGGCCGGGGCCCCTCAGGGTCCAATTTTGTGGGTGGGGCCCCTCAGGGTCCAATTTTGTGGGTGGGGCCCCTCAGGGTCCGATTTTGTGGTTGGGGCCCCTCATGGATCGATTTTGTGGTTGGGGCCCCTCAGGATCCAATTTTGTGACCGGGCCCTCAGGGTCTGATTTTGTGGGTGGGCCCCCTCAGGGTCCGATATTGTGGGTGGGGCCCCTCAGGATCCGATTTTGTGGGTGGGGCCCCTCAGGATCTGATTTTGTGGTTGGGGCCCCTCAGGGTTCAATTTTGTAGTCGGGGCCCCTCAGGCTCCGATTTTGTGGCCGGGGCCCCTCAGGGTCAGATTTTGTGGGTGGGGCCCCTCAGGGTCCAATTTGGTGGGTGGGGCCACTCTGGGTCTGATTTGGTGGGCGGGGCCACTCTGGGTCCGATTTGGTGGGAGGGGCCACTCTGGGTCCAATTTGGATGCCAGTGTGGCTCAGCCTTCCTTTTTGTAGGCCAGGGTCTATCAGCCTCCGATTTGGAGCCTTGGGTCACTCAGCTTTCGATTTGGCGCGCCGGCCCTTTAAGACTCATTTTGGTGCGCCGGCTCTTTAAGAATCACTTTGGCGCGTCAGCCCTTTAAGAGCCAGGGTGGCTCACTGGGCTTCTAAATCCACTTTGGCACACATTCTCTCTCAGGGGCAAGTGTCATGTGATGAAGCTAGATTTGCATTTGTGGTGTGGGTTTTGCTTTAAGAGCTGATATTATGTGTCAGAAGCTCTGTCTTGGAGAGGTCATGTGACGTTCGTAGGCGTTGGCATAGTAACTGGGTCTGCCTGCGCATATCAATGAGCTCAACTGCCATTTCAATCGCCTCAGGGCATGTTTTGCCATTTCCCATTCAAATGCATTGAGACAGTGCATTCCAATGACGGGAAAAAAAATTTTCAAACGCAAATTGCGCAAAAACTACAAATCCGATCGACACGAAAAATACTTAGCACACCTCTCATGGACGCTGGCTTCGAAACGACACCTCAACGGAGTCTGTGCGTGTAGCGGTTTGGGCCACATTAATTGCGGAAATCAACTTAATAATAATAAGAAGAATAAGTTAGCAGCGTTCGGATTACAATATAGTGGTTTTTTCAAACCACTATAAGTTAGCAGCGTTCGGATTACAATATAGTGGTTTTTTCAAACCACTATAACTAGATGTGTATTTCCTGAAGGAAGTACAGATAGTGGTTTGAAATGGTGCCCGGGCTGCCCCTTTAAGAGAGACTTGCCTGCTGCCCCTGCAAGACTTTCAACTCAGGATACGATTTAACTGTGGGTGCCTCTCAGGGGCCACTTTGGCCTCATGGTCTGATTTTGTGGGTGGGGCCCCTCAGGGCCTGATTTTGTGGGTGGGGCCCCTCAGGGTTCGATTTTTTTGGGTGGGGCCTCTCAGGGTCCGATTTTGTGGCCGGGGCCACTCAGGGTCCGATTTAGTGGCCGGGGCCCCTCAGGGTCCGATTTGGTGGCCCGGGCCCCTCAGGGTCTGATTTGGTGGGTGGGGCCCCTCAAGGTCCGATTTTGTGGCTGGGGCCCCTCAGGGTCCGATTTTGTGGCCGGGGCCAATCAGGATCCGATTTTTGTGGCCGGAACCCCTCAGGGTCCAATTTTGCAGGTGGGGCCCCTCAGGGTCCGATTTTGTGGCCGGGGCCCGTCAGGGTCCGATTTTGTGGGTGGGACCTCTCAGGGTCCGATTTGGTGGGCGGGGCCCCTCAGGGTCCAATTTGGTGGGCAGGTCCCCTCAGGGTCCGATTTTGTGGGTTGGGCCCCTCATGGTCCGATTTTGTGGCCGGGGCCCCTCAGGGTCTGATTTTGTGTCAGGGGCCCCTCAGGGTCCGATTTTGTGGTTGGGTCCCCTCAGGGTCCGATTTTGTGGTTGGGGCCCCTCAGGGTCCGATTTTGTGGCCGCGGCCCCTCAGGGTCTGATTTTGTGGCCACGGCCCCTCAGGGTCCGATTTTGTGGCAGGGGCCCCTCTGGGTCCGATTTTGTGGGTGGGGCCCCTCTGGGTCCAATTTGGTGGGCGGGACCACTCTGGGTCCAATTTGGTGGGCGGGGTCTCTCAGGGTCTGATTTTGTGGTTGGGTCCCCTCAGGGTCCGATTTTGTGGTTGGGGCCCATCAGGGTCCGATTTTGTGGCCGGGGCCTATCAGGATCCAATTTTGTGACTGGGGCCCATCAGGGTCCGATTTTGTGGCCGCGGCCCCTCAGGGTCTGATTTTGTGGCAGGGGCCCCTCTGGGTCTGATTTTGTGGGCGGAGCCCCTCTTAGTCCAATTTGGTGGGCGGGACCACTCTGGGTCCAATTTGGTGGGCGGGACCACTCTGGGTCCGATTTGGTGGGCGGGGCCTCTCAGGGTCCGATTTGGTGGGCGGGGCCCCACAGGGTCCGATTTGGTGGGCGGGGCCACTCTGGGTAAGATTTGGAGGCTGGGGTCGCTCAGCCTCCAATTTGGAGGCCGGGGTTGTTGAGCTTCCGATTTGGAGGCCGAGGTCAAAAAGCCTCTGATTTGGAGGCCGGGGTCGATGAGACTCCGATTTGGAGGCCGGGGTGGCTCAGCCTCTGATTTGGAGGCCGGGGTGTCTCAGCCTCCGATTTGGAGGCCGGGGTGGATCAGCCCCCGATTTGGAGGCCGGGGTGGATCAGCCTCCGATTTGGAGGCCGGGGTTGATCAGCCTCCAATTTGGAGGCCAGGGTCGCTCAGCCTCCGATTTGGAGGCCGGGGTGGATCAGCCTCCGATTTGGAGGCCAGGGTGGATCAGCCTCCGATTTGGAGGCCGGGGTGGATCAGCCTCCGATTTGGAGGCCGGGGTGGATCAGCCTCCGATTTGGAGGCCGGGGTGGATCAGCCTCCGATTTGGAGGTCGGGGTCGATCAGCCTCCGATTTGGAGGCCGGGGTGGCTCAGCCTCCGATTTGGAGGCCGGGGTGGCTCAGCCTCCTATTTGGAGGCTGGGGTGGCTCAGCCTCTGATTTGGAGGCCTGGGTCGATCAGCCTCCGATTTGGAGGCCGGGGTGGCTCAGCCTCCGATTTGGAGGCCGGGGTGGCTTAGCCTCCGATTTGGAGGCCGGGGTGGCTCAGCCTCTGATTTGGAGGCCTGGGTCGATCAGCCTCCGATTTGGAGGCCGGGGTGGATCAGGCTCTGATTTGGAGGCCGGGGTGGATCAGCCTCCGATTTGGAGGCCGGGGTGGCTCATTGTCCGATTTGGAGGCCGGGGTGGCTCAGTCTCCGATTTGGTGTGTCGGCCCTTTAAGACTCATTTGGGTGCGCTGGCCCTTTAACAATCACTTTGGCGCGTTGGCCCTTTAAGAGCTAATTTGGCTGACTGGGCTTCTTTTAAATCCACTTTGGCGCACACATTCTCTCTCAGGGGCATGTGTCATGTGATGAAGCTAGATTTGCATTTGTGCTGTGGGTTTCGCTTTAAGAGCTGATATTATGTGGCAGAGGCTCTGTGCTGGGGTTCAAGTGAAGTTCGTAGGCGTTGGCATAGTAACTGGGTCTGCCTGCGCATATCAATGAGCTCAACTGTCATTTCAATCGCCTCAGGGCACGTTTTGCCATTACCCATTGAAAAGCATTGGAGACAGTGCATTCTAATGACGTGAAAAAAAATTTTCAAACGCAAATTGCGCAAAAACTACAAATCCGATCGACACGAAAAATACTTAGCACACCTCTCATGGACGCTGGCTTCGAAACGACACCTCAACGGAGTCTGTGCGTGTAGCGGTTCGGGCCGCATTAATTGCGGAAATCAACTTAATAATAAGAAGAAGAATAAGTTAGCAGCGTTCGGATTACAATATAGTGGTTTTTTCAAACCACTATAATAAGTTAGCAGCGTTCGGATTACAATATAGTGGTTTTTTCAAACCACTATAACTAGATGTGTATTTCCTGAAGGAAGTACAGATAGTGGTTTGAAATGGTGCCCGGGCTGCCCCTTTAAGAGAGACTTGCCTGCTGCCCCTGCAAGACTTTCAACTCAGGATACGATTTAACTGTGGGTGCCTCTCAGGGGCCACTTTGGCCTCATGGTCTGATTTTGTGGGTGGGGCCCCTCAGGGCCTGATTTTGTGGGTGGGGCCCCTCAGGGTTCGATTTTTTTGGGTGGGGCCTCTCAGGGTCCGATTTTGTGGCCGGGGCCACTCAGGGTCCGATTTAGTGGCCGGGGCCCCTCAGGGTCCGATTTGGTGGCCCGGGCCCCTCAGGGTCTGATTTGGTGGGTGGGGCCCCTCAAGGTCCGATTTTGTGGCTGGGGCCCCTCAGGGTCCGATTTTGTGGCCGGGGCCAATCAGGATCCGATTTTTGTGGCCGGAACCCCTCAGAGTCCAATTTTGCAGGTGGGGCCCCTCAGGGTCCGATTTTGTGGCCGGGGCCCGTCAGGGTCCGATTTTGTGGGTGGGACCTCTCAGGGTCCGATTTGGTGGGCGGGGCCCCTCAGGGTCCAATTTGGTGGGCAGGTCCCCTCAGGGTCCGATTTTGTGGGTTGGGCCCCTCAGGGTCCGATTTTGTGGCCGGGGCCCCTCAGGGTCTGATTTTGTGTCAGGGGCCCCTCAGGGTCCGATTTTGTGGTTGGGTCCGCTCAGGGTCCGATTTAGTGGTTGGGGCCCCTCAGGGTCCGATTTTGTGGCCGCGGCCCCTCAGGGTCTGATTTTGTGGCCACGGCCCTTCAGGGTCCGATTTTGTGGCAGGGGCCCCTCTGGGTCCGATTTTGTGGGTGGGGCCCCTCTGGGTCCAATTTGGTGGGCGGGACCACTCTGGGTCCAATTTGGTGGGCGGGGTCTCTCAGCGTCTGATTTTGTGGCAGGGGCCCCTCTGGGTCTGATTTTGTGGGCGGAGCCCCTCTGGGTCCAATTTGGTGGGCGGGACCACTCTGGGTCCAATTTGGTGGGCGGGACCACTCTGGGTCCGATTTGGTGGGCGGGGCCTCTCAGGGTCCGATTTGGTGGGCGGGGCCCCACAGGGTCCGATTTGGTGGGCGGGGCCACTCTGGGTAAGATTTGGAGGCTGGGGTCGCTCAGCCTCCAATTTGGAGGCCGGGGTTGTTGAGCTTCCGATTTGGAGGCCGAGGTCAAAAAGCCTCTGATTTGGAGGCCGGGGTCGATGAGACTCCGATTTGGAGGCCGGGGTGGCTCAGCCTCTGATTTGGAGGCCGGGGTGTCTCAGCCTCCGATTTGGAGGCCGGGGTGGATCAGCCCCCGATTTGGAGGCCGGGGTGGATCAGCCTCCGATTTGGAGGCCGGGGTTGATCAGCCTCCAATTTGGAGGCCAGGGTCGCTCAGCCTCCGATTTGGAGGCCGGGGTGGATCAGCCTCCGATTTGGAGGCCAGGGTGGATCAGCCTCCGATTTGGAGGCCGGGGTGGATCAGCCTCCGATTTGGAGGCCGGGGTGGATCAGCCTCCGATTTGGAGGCCGGGGTGGATCAGCCTCCGATTTGGAGGTCGGGGTCGATCAGCCTCCGATTTGGAGGCCGGGGTGGCTCAGCCTCCGATTTGGAGGCCGGGGTGGCTCAGCCTCCTATTTGGAGGCTGGGGTGGCTCAGCCTCTGATTTGGATGCCTGGGTCGATCAGCCTCCGATTTGGAGGCCGGGGTGGCTCAGCCTCCGATTTGGAGGCCGGGGTGGCTTAGCCTCCGATTTGGAGGCCGGGGTGGCTCAGCCTCTGATTTGGAGGCCTGGGTCGATCAGCCTCCGATTTGGAGGCCGGGGTGGATCAGGCTCTGATTTGGAGGCCGGGGTGGATCAGCCTCCGATTTGGAGGCCGGGGTGGCTCATTGTCCGATTTGGAGGCCGGGGTGGCTCAGTCTCCGATTTGGTGTGTCGGCCCTTTAAGACTCATTTGGGTGCGCTGGCCCTTTAACAATCACTTTGGCGCGTTGGCCCTTTAAGAGCTAATTTGGCTGACTGGGCTTCTTTTAAATCCACTTTGGCGCACACATTCTCTCTCAGGGGCATGTGTCATGTGATGAAGCTAGATTTGCATTTGTGCTGTGGGTTTCGCTTTAAGAGCTGATATTATGTGGCAGAGG
The DNA here is from genome assembly GCF_039654945.1 of Dendrobates tinctorius. Lineage (NCBI taxonomy): Eukaryota > Metazoa > Chordata > Amphibia > Anura > Dendrobatidae > Dendrobates > Dendrobates tinctorius. The sequence goes on along the minus strand of NW_027361704.1, from coordinate 43,006,681 downwards.
CTCTGTGCTGGGGTTCAAGTGAAGTTCGTAGGCGTTGGCATAGTAACTGGGTCTGCCTGCGCATATCAATGAGCTCAACTGTCATTTCAATCGCCTCAGGGCACGTTTTGCCATTACCCATTGAAAAGCATTGGAGACAGTGCATTCTAATGACGTGAAAAAAAATTTTCAAACGCAAATTGCGCAAAAACTACAAATCCGATCGACACGAAAAATACTTAGCACACCTCTCATGGACGCTGGCTTCGAAACGACACCTCAACGGAGTCTGTGCGTGTAGCGGTTCGGGCCGCATTAATTGCGGAAATCAACTTAATAATAATAAGAAGAATAAGTTAGCAGCGTTCGGATTACAATATAGTGGTTTTTTCAAACCACTATAACTAGATGTGTATTTCCTGAAGGAAGTACAGATAGTGGTTTGAAATGGTGCCCGGGCTGCCCCTTTAAAAGAGACTTGCCTGCTACCCCTGCAAGAATTTCAACTCAGTATCCGTTTTACCTGTGGGTGCCTCTCAGGGGCCACTTTGGCCTGTGGGGCCCCTCAGGGTCTGATTTGGTGGGTGGGGCCCCTCAGGATCCGATTCAGTGGACTGGGCTCCTCAGGGCTTGAATTGGTGGGCGGGGCCACTCTGGGTCCGATTTGGTGGGCGAGGCCGCACAGGGTCCGGTTTGGTAGGCACGGCCCCTCAGGGTCTGATTTGGCGGGTAGGACCCCTCTGGGTCCGATTTGGTGGGCGGGGCCCCTCAGGGTTCTATTTGGTGGGTGGGGCACCACAGGGTCCGATTTGATGGGCGGGGCCCCACAGGGTCTGATTTGGTGGGAGGGGCCACTCTGGGTTCAATTTGGTGGGCGGGGCCCCAGAGGGTCCGATTTGGTGAGTGGGGAACCACAGGGTCCAATTTCGTGGGCGGGGCTCCTCTGGTTCAGATTTGGTAGACGGGGCCTCTCAGGGTCCGATTTGGTGGGCGGGTCACCTCAGGATCCGATTTGGTGAGTGGGACTCTTCAGGGTATGATTTGGCAGGCGGGGCCCATGAGGGTCTGATTTGGTGGGCGGCGCCCCTCAATGGCCTGATTTGGTGGGCGGGGCCTCTTAGGGTCAGATTTGGTGGGTGGGACCCCTCAGGGTCTGATTTGGTGGGTGGGACCCCTCAGGGTCTGATTTGGTGGGCGAGGCCACTCTGGGTCCAATTTGGTGGGTGGGACCCTTCATGGTACAATTTGGTAGGCGGGACCACTCTGAGTCTGATTTGGTGGGAGGGACCCCTCAGGGTTCGATTTGGTGGGCGGGGCCTCTTTGGGTCCGATTTGGTGGGCGGGCCACTCCGGGGCCGTTTTGTTGGCCTGGGTGGCTCAGCCTCAGATTTGTAGGCCAGGGTCGATCAGCCTCCGATTTGGAGCCTGGGGTCACTCAGCATTCGATTTGGCGCGCCGGCCCTTTAAGGCTCATTTTGGTGCGCCAGCCCTTTAAGATTCACTTAGGCGCGATGGCTGTTTAAGAGCTAGTTTGGCGCACTGGGCTTCTAAATTCACTTTGGCATACATTCTCTCTCAGGGGCACGCGTCATGTGGTGAAGCTAGATTTGCATTTGTGCTGTGGGTTTCGCTTTAAGAGCTGATATTATCGCCAGAAACCGTGTCCTGAGGGCGTCATGTGAAGTTCGTTGGCGTCGGCATAGTAACTGGGTCTGTCTGCGCATATCAATGAGCTAAACTGCCATTTGAATCGCCTCAGGGCATATTTTCTCTAAGGCAAAATTTCCCCATTGAAAAACATTGAGACAATACATTCAAATGACGGGAAAAAAATTTCTAATGCAAATAGCACAAAAACTACAAATCCAATCGACATGAAAATTACTTAGCACACCTCTCGTGGATGCTGGCTTCGAAACGACACCTCAACGGAGTCTGTGCGTGTAGCGGTTCGGGCCGCATTAATTGCGGAAATCAACTGAATAATAAGAATAAGTTAGCAGCGGTCGGATTACAAAATTAATACTAGATGTGTATTTCCTGAAGGAAGTACAGATAGTGGTTTGAAATGGTGCCCGGGCTGCCCCTTTAAGAGAGACTTGCCTGCTGCCCCTGCAAGACTTTCATCTCAGGATCTGTTTTAACTGTATGTGCCCTCTCAGGGGCCACTTTGGCCTCAGGGTCTGATTTGGTGGGTGGGGCCCCTCAGGATCTGATTCCTTGGCCTGGGCTCCTCAGGGCTTGATTTGTTGGCCGGGATCCCTCAGGCTCCTATTTTGTGGGTGTGGCCCCTCAGGGTTCAATTTTGTGTGTGTGGCCCCTCAGGGTCCGATTTTGTGGGTGGGGCCCCTCAGGGTCCGATTTTGTGGGTGGGGCCCCTCAGGGTCCGATTTTCTTGCCGGGGCCCCTCAGTGTCCCATTTGTGGCCGGGGCCCCTCAGGGTCTGATTTTGTGGCCGGATCCCCTCAGGGTCTGATTTTGTGGGTGGGGCCCCTCAGGGTCCGATTTTGTGTCCGGGGCCCCTCAGGGTCCAATTTTGTGGTTGGGGCCTCTCAGGTTCAGATTTTGTGGGTGGGGCCACTCTGGGTCTGATTTGGTAGGCGGGGCCCCTCAGGGTTTGATTTTCTGGCCGGGGCCCCTCAGGGTCCGATTTTGTGGGTTGGGCCCCTCAGGGTCCGATTTTGTGGCCTAGGCCCCTCAGGGTCCGATTTTGTGACTGGGGCCCATCAGGGTCCGATTTTGTGACCGGGTCCCCTCAGGGTCCAATTTTGTGGTTGGGGCCTTTCAGGGCCCGATTTTGTAGCCGGGGCTCATCAGGGTCCGATTTTGTGGTTGGGGCCACTCAGGGTCCCATTTGGTGGGCAGGGCCACTCGGGGGTCGATTTGGTAGGCAGGGCCACTCAGGGGCCGATTTGGTGGGTGGGGCCACTCGGGGGCCGATTTGGTGGGCGGGGCCCCTCAGGGTCCGATTTGGTGGGCGGGGCCCCTCAGGGTCCGATTTGGTGGGCGTGGCTACTCTGCGTCTGATTTGCTGGGCGGGGCCACTCTGGGTCTGATTTGGTGAGCGGAGCCCCTCTGGGTCCGATTTCTTGAGCGGGGCCACGCTGGGTCCGATTTGGAGGCCAGGTTCGATCAGCCTCCAATTTGGAGACCAGGGTGGCTAAGCCTCCGATTTGGAGCCTGGGGTCACTCAGTTTTCGATTTGGCGCGCTGGACCTTTAAGAGTCACTTTGGTGCGTCGGCCGTTTTAGAGACAGGGTGGCTCACTGGGCTTCTAAATCCACTTTGGCGCACATTCTTTCTTAGGGGCATGCTTCATGTGATGAGGAAAGATTTGCATTTGTGCTGTGGGTTTCGCTTTAAGAGCTGATATTATGTGCCAGAAGCTCTGTCCTGGGGCGTTATATGACGTTTGTAGGCGTTGGCATAGTAAATGGGTGTGCCTTCACATATCAATGAGCTTTACTGCCATTTCAATCGCCTCAGGGCACGTTTTAAGTTGCCCATTGAAAAGCATTGAGACATGCATTCCAATGACGGGAAAAAAAAATTTCAAACGCAAATTGCGCAATAACTACAAATCTGATCGACACGAGAAATACTTAGCACACCTCTCGTGGACGCTGGCTTCGAAACAACACCTCAACGGAGTCTGTGCATGTAGCGGTTCGGGCCGCATTAATTGCGGAAATCAACTGAATAAAAAGAAAAAGTTAGCAGCATTCGGATTACAACATTAATACTAGATGTGTATTTCCTGAAGGAAGTACAGATAGTGCTTTGAAATGGAGCCCGGGCTGCCCCTTTAAGAGAGACTTGCCTGCTGCCTCTGCAAGACTTTCAACTCAGGATCCGTTTTAACTGTGAATGCCTTTCAGGGGCCACTTTGGCCTTTTGGGCCCCTCAGGGTCTGATTTGGTGGGTGGGGCCCCTCAGGATCCGATTTTGTGGGTGGGGCCCCTCAGGATCAGATATTGTGGGTGGGGCCCCTCAGGGTCCGATTTTGTGGCCGGGGCCCCTCAGGGATCGATTTTGTGGCCGGGGCCCGTGAGGGTCCGATTTTGTGGCCGGGGCCCCTCAGGGTCCGATTTTGTGGTTGGGGCCCCTCAGGGTCTGATTTTGTGGTTGGGGCCCCTCAGGGTCCGATTTTGTGAGTGGGGCCCCTCAGGGTCCGATATTGTGGCCAGGGCCCCTCAGGGTCTGATTTTGTGGCCGGATCCCCTCAGGGTCTGATTTTGTGGGTGGGGCCCCTCAGGGTCCGATTTTGTGGCCGGGGTCCCTCAGTGTCCGATTTTGTGGCCGGGGCCCCTCAGGGTCCAATTTTGTGGGTGGGGCCCCTCAGGGTCCAATTTTTTGGCCGGGGCCCCTCAGGGTCCAATTTTGTGGGTGGGGCCCCTCAGGGTCCAATTTTGTGGGTGGGGCCCCTCAGGGTCCAATTTTGTCGGTGGGGCCCCTCAGGGTCCGATTTTGTGGTTGGGGCCCCTCAGGGATCGATTTTGTGGTTGGGGCCCCTCAGGATCCAATTTTGTGACCGGGGCCCTCAGGGTCCGATTTTGTGGGTGGGGCCCCTCAGGGTCCGATATTGTGGGTGGGGCCCCTCAGGATCCGATTTTGTGGGTGGGGCCCCTCAGGATCCGATTTTGTGGTTTGGGCCCCTCAGGGTTCAATTTTGTAGGCGGGGCCCCTCAGGGTCCGATTTTGTGGCCGGGGCCCCTCAGGGTCCGATTTTGTGGCCGGGGCCCATGAGGGTCCGATTTTGTGGCCGGGGCCCCTCAGGGTCCGATTTTGTGGCCGGGGCCCCTCAGGGTCCGATTTTGTGGTTGGGGCCCCTCAGGGTCCGATTTTGTGGTTGGGGCCCCTCAGGGTCCGATTTTGTGAGTGGGGCCCCTCAGGGTCCGATGTTGTGGCCGGGGCCCCTCAGGGTCTGATTTTGTGGCCGGATCCCCTCAGGGTCCGATTTTGTGGCCGGGGCCCCTCAGGGTCCAATTTTGTGGGTGGGGCCCCTCAGGGTCCAATTTTTTGGCCGGGGCCCCTCAGGGTCCAATTTTGTGGGTGGGGCCCCTCAGGGTCCAGTTTGATGGGTGGGGCCCCTCAGGGTCCGATTTTGTGGTTGTGGCCCCTCAGGGATCGATTTTGTGGTTGGGACCCCTCAGGATCCAATTTTGTGACCGGGGCCCTCAGGGTCTGATTTTGTGGGTGGGGCCCCTCAGAGTCCGATATTGTGGGTGGGGCCCCTCAGGATCCGATTTTGTGGGTGGGGCCCCTCAGGATCCGATTTTGTGGTTTGGGCCCCTCAGGGTTCAATTTTGTAGGCGGGGCCCCTCAGGGTCCGATTTTGTGGCCGGGGCCCCTCAGGGTCCGATTTTGTTACCGGGGCCCATGAGGGTCCGATTTTGTGGCCGGGGCCCCTCAGGGTCCGATTTTGTGGCCGGGGCCCCTCAGGGTCCGATTTTGTGGTTGGGGCCCCTCAGGGTCTGATTTTGTGGCCGGATCCCCTCAGGGTCTGATTTTGTGGGTGGGGCCCCTCGGTCCGATTTTGTGGCCGGGGTCCCTCAGTGTCCGATTTTGTGGCCGGGGCCCCTCAGGGTCCAATTTTGTGGGTGGGGCCCCTCAGGGTCCAATTTTTTGGCCGGGGCCCCTCAGGGTCCAATTTTGTGGGTGGGGCCCCTCAGGGTCCAATTTTGTGGGTGGGGCCCCTCAGGGTCCAATTTTGTCGGTGGGGCCCCTCAGGGTCCGATTTTGTGGTTGGGGCCCCTCAGGGATCGATTTTGTGGTTGGGGCCCCTCAGGATCCAATTTTGTGACCGGGGCCATCAGGGTCTGAGTTTGTGGGTGGGGCCCCTCAGGGTCCGATATTGTGGGTGGGGCCCCTCAGGATCCGATTTTGTGGGTGGGGCCCCTCAGGATCCGATTTTGTGGTTTGGGCCCCTCAGGGTTCAATTTTGTAGGCGGGGCCCCTCAGGGTCCGATTTTGTGGCCGGGGCCCCTCAGGGTCCGATTTTGTGGCCGGGGCCCATGAGGGTCCGATTTTGTGGCCGGGGCCCCTCAGGGTCCGATTTTGTGGCCGGGGCCCCTCAGGGTCCGATTTTGTGGTTGGGGCCCCTCAGGGTCCGATTTTGTGGTTGGGGCCCCTCAGGGTCCGATTTTGTGGTTGGGGCCCCTCAGGGTCCGATTTTGTGAGTGGGGCCCCTCAGGGTCCGATGTTGTGGCCAGGGCCCCTCAGGGTCTGATTTTGTGGCCGGATCCCCTCAGGGTCCGATTTTGTGGCCGGGGCCCCTCAGGGTCCAATTTTGTGGGTGGGGCCCCTCAGGGTCCAATTTTTTGGCCGGGGCCCCTCAGGGTCCAATTTTGTGGGTGGGGCCCCTCAGGGTCCAGTTTGGTGGGTGGGGCCCCTCAGGGTCCGATTTTGTGGTTGTGGCCCCTCAGGGATCGATTTTGTGGTTGGGGCCCCTCAGGATCCAATTTTGTGACCGGGGCCCTCAGGGTCTGATTTTGTGGGTGGGGCCCCTCAGGGTCCGATATTGTGGGTGGGGCCCCTCAGGATCCGATTTTGTGGGTGGGGCCCCTCAGGATCTGATTTTGTGGTTGGGTCCCCTCAGGGTTCAATTTTGTAGGCGGGGCCCCTCAGGGTCTGATTTTGTGGCCGGGGCCCCTCAGGGTCCGATTTTGTGGTTGGGGCCCCTCAGGGTCCGATTTTGTGGTTGGGGCCCCTCAGGGTCCGATTTTGTGAGTGGGGCCTCTCAGGGTCCGATGTTGTGGCCGGGGCCCCTCAGGGTTTGATTTTGTGGCCGGGGCCCCTCAGGGTCCAATTTTGTGGGTGGGGCCACTCAGGGTCCAATTTTTTGGCCGGGGCCCCTCAGGGTCCAATTTTGTGGGTGGGGCCCCTCAGGGTCCAATTTTGTGGGTGGGGCCCCTCAGGGTCCGATTTTGTGGTTGGGGCCCCTCATGGATCGATTTTGTGGTTGGGGCCCCTCAGGATCCAATTTTGTGACCGGGCCCTCAGGGTCTGATTTTGTGGGTGGGCCCCCTCAGGGTCCGATATTGTGGGTGGGGCCCCTCAGGATCCGATTTTGTGGGTGGGGCCCCTCAGGATCTGATTTTGTGGTTGGGGCCCCTCAGGGTTCAATTTTGTAGTCGGGGCCCCTCAGGCTCCGATTTTGTGGCCGGGGCCCCTCAGGGTCAGATTTTGTGGGTGGGGCCCCTCAGGGTCCAATTTGGTGGGTGGGGCCACTCTGGGTCTGATTTGGTGGGCGGGGCCACTCTGGGTCCGATTTGGTGGGAGGGGCCACTCTGGGTCCAATTTGGATGCCAGTGTGGCTCAGCCTTCCTTTTTGTAGGCCAGGGTCTATCAGCCTCCGATTTGGAGCCTTGGGTCACTCAGCTTTCGATTTGGCGCGCCGGCCCTTTAAGACTCATTTTGGTGCGCCGGCTCTTTAAGAATCACTTTGGCGCGTCAGCCCTTTAAGAGCCAGGGTGGCTCACTGGGCTTCTAAATCCACTTTGGCACACATTCTCTCTCAGGGGCAAGTGTCATGTGATGAAGCTAGATTTGCATTTGTGGTGTGGGTTTTGCTTTAAGAGCTGATATTATGTGTCAGAAGCTCTGTCTTGGAGAGGTCATGTGACGTTCGTAGGCGTTGGCATAGTAACTGGGTCTGCCTGCGCATATCAATGAGCTCAACTGCCATTTCAATCGCCTCAGGGCATGTTTTGCCATTTCCCATTCAAATGCATTGAGACAGTGCATTCCAATGACGGGAAAAAAAAATTTCAAACGCAAATTGCGCAAAAACTACAAATCCGATCGACACGAAAAATACTTAGCACACCTCTCATGGACGCTGGCTTCGAAACGACACCTCAACGGAGTCTGTGCGTGTAGCGGTTCGGGCTGTATTAATTGCGGAAATCAACGTAATAATAATAAGAAGAAGAATAAGTTAGCAGCGTTCGGATTACAATATAGTGGTTTTTTCAAACCACTATAACTAGATGTGTATTTCCTGAAGGAAGTACAGATAGTGGTTTGAAATGGTGCCCGGGCTGCCCCTTTAAGAGTGACTTGCCTGCTGCCCCTGCAAGACTTTCACCTCAGGATCCGTTTTAAGTGTGGGTGCCTCTCAGGGACCACTTTGGTCTCAGGGTCTGATTTGGTGGGTGGAGCCCCTCAGGATCTGTTTCGGTGGCCTGGGCTCCTCAGGGTTTGAATTGGTGGCCGGGATCCCTCATGGTCCAATTTTGTGGGTGTGGCCCCTCAGGGTCGAATTTTGTGGGTGTAGCCCCTCAGAGTCTGATTTTGTGGGTGGGTCCCCTCAGGGTCTGATTTTGTGGGTGGGGCCCCTCAGGGTCCGATTTTGTGGGTGGGGCCCTTCAGGGTCCAATTTTGTGGTTGGGGCCCCTCAGGGTCTGATTTTGTTTACGGGTCCCCTTAGGGTCCAATTTTGTGGCTGGGGCCCCTCAGGGTACGATTTTGTGGGTGGGGCCCCTCAGGGTCCGAATTTGTGGTTGGGGCCCATCAGGATCTGATTTTATGGCCGGGGTCCCTCAGAGTCTGATTTTGTGGGTTGGGCCCCTCAGGATCCGATTTTGTGGGTGGGGCCCCTCAGGATCCGATTTTGTGGTTTGGGCCCCTCAGGGTTCAATTTTGTAGGCGGGGCCCCTCAGGGTCCGATTTTGTGGCCGGGGCCCCTCAGGGTCCGATTTTGTGGCCGGGGCCCATGAGGGTCCGATTTTGTGGCCGGGGCCCCTCAGGGTCCGATTTTGTGGCCGGGGCCCCTCAGGGTCCGATTTTGTGGTTGGGGCCCCTCAGGGTCTGATTTTGTGGTTGGGGCCCCTCAGGGTCCGATTTTGTGGTTGGGGCCCCTCAGGGTCCGATTTTGTGAGTGGGGCCCCTCAGGGTCCGATGTTGTGGCCGGGGCCCCTCAGGGTCTGATTTTGTGGCCGGATCCCCTCAGGGTCCGATTTTGTGGCCGGGGCCCCTCAGGGTCCAATTTTGTGGGTGGGGCCCCTCAGGGTCCAATTTTTTGGCCGGGGCCCCTCAGGGTCCAATTTTGTGGGTGGGGCCCCTCAGGGTCCAGTTTGGTGGGTGGGGCCCCTCAGGGTCCGATTTTGTGGTTGTGGCCCCTCAGGGATCGATTTTGTGGTTGGGGCCCCTCAGGATCCAATTTTGTGACCGGGGCCCTCAGGGTCTGATTTTGTGGGTGGGGCCCCTCAGGGTCCGATATTGTGGGTGGGCCCCCTCAGGATCCGATTTTGTGGGTGGGGCCCCTCAGGATCTGATTTTGTGGTTGGGTCCCCTCAGGGTTCAATTTTGTAGGCGGGGCCCCTCAGGGTCTGATTTTGTGGCCGGGGCCCCTCAGGGTCCGATTTTGTGGCCGGGGCCCCTCAGGGTCCGATTTTGTGGTTGGGGCCCCTCAGGGTCCGATTTTGTGGTTGGGGCCCCTCAGGGTCCGATTTTGTGAGTGGGGCCTCTCAGGGTCCGATGTTGTGGCCGGGGCCCCTCAGGGTTTGATTTTGTGGCCGGGGCCCCTCAGGGTCCAATTTTGTGGGTGGGGCCACTCAGGGTCCAATTTTTTGGCCGGGGCCCCTCAGGGTCCAATTTTGTGGGTGGGGCCCCTCAGGGTCCAATTTTGTGGGTGGGGCCCCTCAGGGTCCGATTTTGTGGTTGGGGCCCCTCATGGATCGATTTTGTGGTTGGGGCCCCTCAGGATCCAATTTTGTGACCGGGCCCTCAGGGTCTGATTTTGTGGGTGGGCCCCCTCAGGGTCCGATATTGTGGGTGGGGCCCCTCAGGATCCGATTTTGTGGGTGGGGCCCCTCAGGATCTGATTTTGTGGTTGGGGCCCCTCAGGGTTCAATTTTGTAGTCGGGGCCCCTCAGGCTCCGATTTTGTGGCCGGGGCCCCTCAGGGTCAGATTTTGTGGGTGGGGCCCCTCAGGGTCCAATTTGGTGGGTGGGGCCACTCTGGGTCTGATTTGGTGGGCGGGGCCACTCTGGGTCCGATTTGGTGGGAGGGGCCACTCTGGGTCCAATTTGGATGCCAGTGTGGCTCAGCCTTCCTTTTTGTAGGCCAGGGTCTATCAGCCTCCGATTTGGAGCCTTGGGTCACTCAGCTTTCGATTTGGCGCGCCGGCCCTTTAAGACTCATTTTGGTGCGCCGGCTCTTTAAGAATCACTTTGGCGCGTCAGCCCTTTAAGAGCCAGGGTGGCTCACTGGGCTTCTAAATCCACTTTGGCACACATTCTCTCTCAGGGGCAAGTGTCATGTGATGAAGCTAGATTTGCATTTGTGGTGTGGGTTTTGCTTTAAGAGCTGATATTATGTGTCAGAAGCTCTGTCTTGGAGAGGTCATGTGACGTTCGTAGGCGTTGGCATAGTAACTGGGTCTGCCTGCGCATATCAATGAGCTCAACTGCCATTTCAATCGCCTCAGGGCATGTTTTGCCATTTCCCATTCAAATGCATTGAGACAGTGCATTCCAATGACGGGAAAAAAAATTTTCAAACGCAAATTGCGCAAAAACTACAAATCCGATCGACACGAAAAATACTTAGCACACCTCTCATGGACGCTGGCTTCGAAACGACACCTCAACGGAGTCTGTGCGTGTAGCGGTTCGGGCTGTATTAATTGCGGAAATCAACTTAATAATAATAAGAAGAAGAATAAGTTAGCAGCGTTCGGATTACAATATAGTGGTTTTTTCAAACCACTATAACTAGATGTGTATTTCCTGAAGGAAGTACAGATAGTGGTTTGAAATGGTGCCCGGGCTGCCCCTTTAAGAGTGACTTGCCTGCTGCCCCTGCAAGACTTTCACCTCAGGATCCGTTTTAAGTGTGGGTGCCTCTCAGGGACCACTTTGGTCTCAGGGTCTGATTTGGTGGGTGGAGCCCCTCAGGATCTGTTTCGGTGGCCTGGGCTCCTCAGGGTTTGAATTGGTGGCCGGGATCCCTCATGGTCCAATTTTGTGGGTGTGGCCCCTCAGGGTCGAATTTTGTGGGTGTAGCCCCTCAGAGTCTGATTTTGTGGGTGGGTCCCCTCAGGGTCTGATTTTGTGGGTGGGGCCCCTCAGGGTCCGATTTTGTGGGTGGGGCCCTTCAGGGTCCAATTTTGTGGTTGGGGCCCCTCAGGGTCCGATTTTGTTTACGGGTCCCCTTAGGGTCCAATTTTGTGGCTGGGGCCCCTCAGGGTACGATTTTGTGGGTGGGGCCCCTCAGGGTCTGAATTTGTGGTTGGGGCCCATCAGGATCTGATTTTATGGCCGGGGTCCCTCAGAGTCTGATTTTGTGGGTTGGGCCCCTCAGGGTCCGATTTTGTGGCCGGGGCCCCTCAGGGTCCGATTTTGTGGTTGGGGCCTTTCAGGGTCCGATTTTGTGGTTGGGGCCCCTCAGGGTCCGATTTTGTGGCCGGGGCCCCTCAGAGACCGAATTTGTGGTTGGGGCCCCTCAGGGTCCAATTTTGTGGCCGGGGCCCCTCAGGGTCTGATTTTGTGGTTGGGGCCCCTCAGGGTCTGATTTTGTGGCCGGGTCCACTCTGGGTCCGATTTGGTGGGAGGGGCCCCTCAGAGTTCGTTTTGGTGGGCGGGGCCACTCTGGGTCTGATTTGGTGGGCGGGGCCCCTCTGGGTTCGATTTGGTGGGCGGGGCCACTCTGGGTCTGATTTGGTGGGCGGGGCCTCACAGAGTTCGATTTGGTGGGTGGGGCCACTCTAGGTCCGATTTGGAGCCTGAGGTCACTCAGCTTTCGATTTGGCACGCTGGCCCTTTAAGACTCATTTTGTTGCGCCGGCCCTTTAAGAATCACTTTGGCGCGTCAGTCCTTTAAGAGCCAGTTTGGCGCACTGGGCTGCTAAATCCACTACGGTGCACATTCTCTCTCACGGGCATGCGTCATGTGATGAAGCTCGATTTGCATTTGTGCTTTGGCTTTCGCTTTAAGAGCTGATATTATCTCGCAGAAGCTCTGTCCTGCTGGTGTCATGTAAAGTTTGTAGGCGTTGGAATAGTAACTGGGTGTGCCTGCGCATATCAATGAGCTTAACTGCCATTGGAATCGCCTCACGACTGCCCAATGTATTCCTATGGCAAAATTTTCCTATTGAAATGCATTGAAACAATGCATTCCAATGACATGAACATTTTTTTCAAATGCAAATTGCGCAAAAACTACATATCAGATCGACACGAAAAATACTTAGCACACCACTCGTGGACACTGGCTTCGAAACGACGCCTCAACGGAGTCAGTGTGTGTAGCGGTTCAGGCCGCATTAATTGCGGAAATCAACTGAATAGTAATAATAATACTAGATGTGTATTTCCTGAAGGAAGTACAGATAGTGGTTTGAAATGCTGCCCAGGCTGCCCCTTTAAGAGAGACTTGCCTGCTGCACCTGCAAGACTTTCAACTCAGGATCCGTTTTAACTGTGGGTGCCTCTCAGGGGCCACTTTGGCCTCAGGGTCCGATTTTGTGGGTGGGGCCCTCAGGGCCCGATTTTGTGGGTGGGGCACCTCAGGGTCCGATTTGGTGGGTGGGGCCCCTCAGGGTCTGATTTGGTGGCCGGGTCCCCTCAGGGGCTGATTTGGTGGGTGGGGCCCCTAAGGGTCCGATTTTGTGGCCGGGGCCCCTCAGGGTCTGATTTGGTGAGCAGGATCTATCAGAGTCCGATTTGGTGGGCGGGGCCCCTCAGGGTCCAATTTGGTGGGCGGGGACCCTTGGGGTCCAATTTGGTGGGCGGGATCCCTCGGGGGCCGATTTGGTGGGCGGGGCCCCTCGGGGTCCAATTTGGTGGGTGGGGCCCCTCGGGGTCCGATTTGGTGAGCGGGGCCACTCTAGGTCTGATTTGGTAGGCGGGCCACTCTGGGTCCGATTTGGTGGGCGGGGCCCCTCAGAGTTCAATTTGATCAGCGGGGCCCCTCAGGGTCCGATTTTGTGGTTGGGGCCTTTCAGAATCCGATTTAGTGGGCGGGGCCTCTCAGAGTCCGATTTGGTGAGCGGGGATCCTCAGAGTTCAATTTGGTGAGCAGGGCCCCTCAGAGTTCAATTTGGTGAGCAGGGCCCCTCAGGGTCCGATTTGGTGGGCGGGGCCCCTCAGGGTCCGAAATGGTGGGCGGGGCCCCTCAGGGTTCCATTTGGTGAGCGGGGCCCCTCAGGGTTCGATTTGGTGGGCGGGGCCGCTCAGGGTCCGATTTTGTGGGTGGGAGCCCTCAGGATTCGATTTGGTGGGTTGGGCCCCTAAGGGTCCGATTTTGTGGCCGGTGCTCCTCAGGGTCCAATTTTGTGGTCGAGGCCCCTTAGGGTCCGATTTTGTGGGTGGGGCCCCCTGGGTCTGATTTGGTGGGCGGGGCCCCTCAGGGTCCGATTTGGTGGGCTGGGCCCCTTAGGGTCCGATTTGGTGGGTGGGGCTCCTCAGGGTCCGAATTTGTGGTTGGGGCCCCTCAGGGTCTGATTTTCTGGGTGGGGCCCCTCATGGTCCGATTCTGTGTCCGGGACCCCTCGGGGTCCGATTTTGTGGTTGGGGCCCTTCAGAATCCGATTTGGTGGGCGGGGTCCCTCAGGGTCTGATTTGGTGGGTGGGGCCCCTCAGTGTCCGATTTGCTGGGCGGGGGCCATTCTGGGTCTGATTTGGTGGGCAGGGCCCCTCAGGGTCCGATTTTGTGGGCGGGGACCCTCAGGGTCTGATTTTGTGGCCGGGGCCCCATAGGGAACGATTTTGTGGCCGGGGCCCCTCTTGGTCCGATTTTGTGGGTGGGGCCCCTCAGGGTTCAATTTTGTGGGTGGGGCCCCTCAGGGTCCGATTTGGTGGGCTGGGCCACTCTGAGTTCGATTTTGTGGTTGGGGCCCCTCAGGGTCCGATTTTGTGGGTGGGGCCCCTCAGGGTCCGATTTTGTGGTTGGGGCTTTTCAGAATCCGATTTGGTGGGCGGGGCCGCTCAGGGTCCGATTTGGTTGGCGGGGCCGCTCAGGGTCCGATTTGGTGGGCGGGGGCGCACTTTGGCGCACATTCTCTCAGGGGCATGCATCGTGTGATGAAGCTAGATTTGCATTTGTGCTGTGGGTTTCGCTTTAAGAGCTGATATTATGTGGCAGAAGCTCTGTCCTGGGGGCGTCATGTGACGTTCGTAGGCGTTGGCATAGTAACTGGGTGTGCCTGCGCATATCAATGAGCTTTACTGCCATTTCAATCGCCTCAGGGCACGTTTTAAGTTTCCCATTCAAATACATTGAGACACTGCATTCCAATGACAGGGAAAAAAAACTTTCAAACGCAAATTGCGCAAAAACCACAAATCCGATCGACACGAAAAATACTTAGCACACCTCTCGTGGACGCTGGCTTTGAAACGACACCTCAACGGAGTCTGTGCGTGTAGCGGTTCGGGCCGCATTAATTGCGGAAATCAACTGAAAAATAAGAATAAGTTAGCAGCGTTCGGATTACAACATTAATATTACAATATAGTGGTTTTTTCAAACCACTATAACTAGATGTGTATTTCCTGAAGGAAGTACAGATAGTGGTTTGAAATGGTGCCTGGGCTGCCCCTTTAAGAGAGACTTGCCTGCTGCCCCTGCAAGACTTTCAGCTCAGGATCTGTTTTGGCCTCAGGATCTGATTTGGTGGGTGGGGACTCTCAGCATCCGATTCAGTGGCCTGGGCTCCTCAGGGTTTGAATTGGTGGCCGGGATCCCTCAGGGTCCAATTTTGTGTGTGTGGACCCTCAGGGTGTGATTTTGTGGATGTGGCCCCTCAGGGTCTGATTTTGTGGCCGGGGCCCTTAGGCTCTGATTTTTTGGCCGGGGCCCCACAGGATCCGATTTTGTTGCCGGGGCCCCTCAGGGTCCGATTTTGTGGGTGGGGCCCCTCAGGATCTGATTTTGTGGCCGGGGCCCCTCAGGGTCCGATTTTGTGGCCGGGGCCCCTCAGGGTACGATTTTGAGGGTGGGGCCCCTCAGGGTCCGATTTTGTGGGTGGGGCCCCTCAGGGTCCAATTTTGTGGGTGAGGCCCCATGGTCTGATTTTGTGGGTGGGGGCCCTCATGGTCTGATTTTGTGGGTGGGGCCCCTCAGTGTATGATTTTGTGGGTGAGGCCCCTCAGGTTCTGATTTTGTGGGTGGGGCCCCTCAGGGTACGATTTTGTGGGTGAGGCCCCTCAGGGTCTGATTTTGTGGGTGGGGCACCTCATGGTCTGATTTTGTGGCCGGGGCCCCTCAGGATCTGATTTTATTGCCGGGGCCCCTCAGGGTCCGATTTTGTGGGTGGGGCCTCTCAGGATCCGATTTTGTGGCCGGGGCCCCTCAGGGTCCGATTTTGTGTCCGGGGCCCCTCAGGGTCCGATTTTGTGTCCGGGGCCCCTCAGGGTCTGATTTTGTGGCCGGAGCCCCCCAGGGTCCGATTTTGTGGCAGGGGCCCCTCAGGGTCCGATTTTGTGGCCGAGGCCTCTCAGGGTCTAATTAGGTGGGAGGGGACCTTCACGGTCTGATTTGATAGGCTGGGCCACTCTAGGTCTGATTTGGTGGGCTGGGCCCCTTCAGGTCCGATTTTGTGGGTGTGGCCCCTCAAAGTCCGATTTTGTGGGTGGGGCCCCTCAAAGTCCGATTTTGTGGGTGGGGCCCCTCAGGGTCTAATTAGGTGGGAGGGGACCTTCACGGTCTGATTTGATAGGCTGGGCCACTCTAGGCCTGATTTGGTGGGCGGGGCCCCTTCAGATCCGATTTTGTGGGTGTGGCCCCTCAAAGTCCGATTTTGTGGGTGGAGCCCCTCAAAGTCCGATTTTGTGGGTGGGGCCCCTCAGGGTCTGATTTTGTGGGTGGTGCCCCTCAGGGTCCAATTTTGTGGCCGGGGCCCCTCAGGGCCCGATTTTGTGGGTGGGGCCCCTCAGGGTCCGATTTTGTGGCCTGGGCCCTTAGGGTCCGATTTTGTTGGTGTGGCCCCTCAGGGTTCGATTTTGTGGTCGGGGCCCCTCAGGGTCCGATTTTGTGGCCGAGGCCCCTCAGGGTCCGATTTTGTGGCCGGGGCCCCTCAGGGTCCGATTTTGTGGCCGAGGCCCCTCGGTCTGATTCTGTGGTTGGGACCTCTCTGGGTCTAATTAGGTGGGCGGGTACCTTCACGGTCCGATTTGATAGGCTGGGCCACTCTAGGTCTGATTTGGTGGGAGGGGCCCCTCAGGTCCGATTTTGTGGGTGTGGCCCCTCAAAGTCCGATTTTGTGGGTGGGGCCTCTCAGGGTCCAATTTTGTGGGTGGGGCCCCTCAGGGTCTGATTTTGTGGGTGGGGCCCCTCAGGGTCCGATATTGTGCTTGGGGCCCCTCAGGATCCGATTTTGTGGGTGGGGCCCCTCAGGATCCGATTTTGTGGGTGGGGCCCCTCAGGGTCCGATATTGTGGTTGGGGCCCCTCAGGATCCGATTTTGTGGGTGGGGCCCCTCAGGATCCGATTTTGTGGTTGGGGCCCCTCAGGGTTCCATTTTGTGGCCGGGGCCCCTCAGGGTCCGATTTTGTTGCCTGGGCACGTGAGGGTCCGATTTTGTGGGTGGGTCCCCTCAGGGTCCGGTTTTGTGGGTGGGGCCCCTCAGGGTCTGATTTTGTGGGTGGGGCCCCTCAGGGTACGATTTTGTGGCCGGGGCCCCTCAGGGTCCAATTTTGTGGGTGGGGCCCCTCAGGGTCTGATTTTGTGGGTTAGGCCCCACAGGGTCCCATTTTGTGGGTGGGGCACCTCAGGGTCCGATTTTGTGACCGGGGCCCCTCAGTGTCCGATTTTGTGAGTGGGGCTCCTTAGGGTCCGATTTTGTGGGTGGGGCCCCTCAGGGTCCAATTTGGTGGGTGGGGCCACTCTGGGTCTGATTTGGTGGGCGTGGCCACTCTGGGTCCGATTTGGTGGGCGGGGCCACTCTGGGTCCAATTTGGATGCCAGGGTGGCTCAGCCTCCTTTTTGTAGGCCAGGGTCTATCAGCCTCCGATTTGGAGCCTTGGGTCACTCAGCTTTCGATTTGGCGCGCCGGCCCTTTAAGACTCATTTTGGTGCACCGGCTCTTTAAGAATCACTTTGGCGCGTCGGCCCTTTAAGAGCCAGGGTGGCTCACTGGGCTTCTAAATCCACTGTGATGAAGCTAGATTTGCATTTGTGCTGTGGGTTTTGCTTTAAGAGCTGATATTATGTGGCAGAAGCTCTGTCTTGGAGAGGTCATGTGACGTTCGTAGGCGTTGGCATAGTAACTGGTTCTGCCTGCGCATATCAATGAGCTTAACTGCCATTTCAATCGCCTCAGGGCATGTTTTGTCTATAGCAAAATTTCCCCATTCAAATGCATTGAGACAGTGCATTCCAATGACGGGAAAAAAAATTTTCAAACGCAAATTGCGCAAAAACTACAAATCCGATCGACACGAAAAATACTGGGCGGGGCCACTCGGGAGCCGATTTGGTGGGCGGGGCCCTTCAGGGTCCAATCTGGTGGGCGGGGCTACTCTGGGTCTGATTTGATGAGCGGAGCCCCTCTTGGTTTGATTTCTTGAGCGGGGCCACGCTGGGTCCGATTTGGAGGCCAGGGTCGATCAGCCTCCAATTTGGAGGCTGGGGTGGCTAAGCCTCCGATTTGGAGCCTGGGGTCACTCAGTTTTCGATTTGGCGCACTGGCCCTTTAAGAATCACTTTGGCGCGTCGGCCGTTTTAGAGACAGGGTGGCTCACTGGGCTTCTAAATCCACTTTGGCGCACATTCTCTCTCAGGGGCATGCTTCATGTGATGAGGCTAGATTTGCATTTGTGCTGTGGGTTTCGCTTTAAGAGCTGATATTATGTGCCAAAAGCTCTGTCCTGGGGGCGTCATGTGACGTTCGTAGGCGTTCGCATAGTAAATGGGTGTGCCTGCGCATATCAATGAGCTTTACTGCCATTTGAATTGCCTCAGGGCACGTTTTAAGTTTCCCATCGAAAAGCATTGAGACACACATTCCAATGACGGGAAAAAAAATTTTCAGCCGCAAATTGCGCAAAAACTACAAATCCGATCGACACGAAAAATACTTAGCACACGTCTCGTGGACGCTGGCTTCGAAACAACACCTCAACGGAGTCTGTGCGTGTAGCGGTTCGGGCCGTATTAATTGCGGAAATCAACTTAATAATAGGAATAAGTTAGCAGCGGTCGGATTACAACATTAATACTAGATGTGTATTTCCTGAAGGAAGTACAGATAGTGGTTTGAAATGGTGCCTGGTCTGCCCCTTTAAGAGAGACTTGCCTGCTGCCCCTGCAAGACTTTCAACTCAGAATCTGTTTTAAATGTGGGTGCCTCTCAGGGGCCACTTTGGCCTCAGGGTCTGATTTGGTGGGTGGGGCCCCTCAGGATCCGATTCGGTGGCCTGGGCTAATAAGGATTTGAATTAGTGGCCGGGATTCCTCAGGGTCCAATTTTGTGGGTGGGGCCCCTCAGGGTCCGATTTTGTGGGTGGGTCCCCTCAGGGTCCGATTTTGTGGGTGGGGCTCCTCAGGGTCCGATTTTGTGGGTGGGGCCCCTCATGGCTGATTTTGTGGGTGGGGCCCCTCAGGGTACGATTTTGTGGGTGGGGCCCCTCAGGGTCCGATTTTATGGCCGGGGCCCCTCAGGGTCTGATTTTATGGCCGGGGCCCCTCAGGGTCTGATTTTGTGGGTGGCACCCCTCAGGGTCCGATTTTGTGGCCGGGACCCCTCAGGGTCCGATTTTGTGGTCTGGGCCCCTCAGGGTCCGATTTTGTGGCCGGGGCCCCTCAGGGTCCGATTTTGTGGCCGGGGCCCCTCAGGGCCCGATTTTGTGGCTGGGGCCGCTCAGGGTCCGACTTTGTTGGTTGGGCCCCTCAGGGTCCGATTTTGAGGGTGGGGCCCCTCAGAGTCCGATTTGGTTGGCAGGGCCCCTCAGGGTCCGATTTGGTAGGCGGGGCCCCTCAGGGTCCGATTTTGAGGGCGGGGCACCTCAGGGTCCGATTTTGAGGGTGGGGCCCCTTAGGGTCCGATTTTGTGGGTGGGGCCCCTCAGAGTCCGATTTGGTTGGCGGGGCCCCTCAGGGTCCGATTTGGTAGGCGGGGCCCCTCAGGGTCCGATTTTGAGGGCGGGGCCCCTCAGGGTCCGATTTTGAGGGCGGGGCCCCTGAGGGTCCGATTTTGTGGGCGGGGCCCCTCTGGGTTCGATTTTGTGGCCGGGGTCTCTCAGGGTCCGATTTTGTGGCCGGGGCCTCTTAGGGTCCGATTTTGTGGTTGGGGGCCCTCAGGGTCCGATTTTGTGGGTGGGGCCCCTCCAAGTCCGATTTGGTTGGCGGGGCCCCTCAGGGTCCGATTTGGTGGGCGGGGCCTCTCAGGGTCCGATTTTGAGGGCGGGGCCCCTCAGGGTCCGATTTTGTGGGCGGGGCCCCTCAGGGTCCGATTTTGTGGGCGGGGCCCCTCAGGGTCCAATTTTGTGGGTGGGGCCCTTCTGGGTTTGATTTTGTGGCCGAGGTCTCTCAGGGTCCGATTTTGTGGTTGGGGCCCCTCAGGGTCCGATTTTGTGGTTGGGGCCCCTCAGGGTCCGATTTTTTGGCCGGGGCCCCTCAGGGTCCGATTTTGTGGCCGGGGCCCCTCAGGGACCGATTTTGAGGGTGGGGCCCCTCAGGGTCTAATTTGGTGGGCGGGGCCCCTCAGGGTCCGATTTTGTGGGTGGGGCCCCTCAGGGTCCGATTTTGTGGCTGGGGCCCCTCAGGGTCTGATTTTGTGGCTGGGGTCCCTCAGGGTCTGATTTTGTGGGTGGGGCCCCTCAGGGTTCGATTTTGTGGTTGGGGCCCCTCAGGGTCCGATTTTGTGGCCGGGGTCTCTGTGTCCGATTTTGTGGCTGGGGCCCCTCAGGGTCTGGATTTGTGGGTGGGGCCCCTTAGGGTCTGATTTTGTGGGTGGGGCCCCTCAGGGTCCGATTTTGTGGCTGGGGACCCTCAGGGTCTGATTTTGTGGCTGTGGCCCCTCAGGGTCTGATTTTGAGGGTGGGGCCCCTCAGGGTCTAATTTGGTGGGCGGGGCCCCTCAGGGTCCGATTTTGTGGGTGGGGCCCCTCAGGGTCCGATGTTGTGGCCGGGGCCCCTCAGGGTCTGATTTTGTGGCCGGATCCCCTCAGGGTCCGATTTTGTGGGTGGGGCCCCTCAGGGTCCGATTTTGTGGCCGGGGCCCCTCAGGGTCCGATTTTGTGGGTGCGGCCCCTCAGGGTCCAATTTGGTGGGTGGGGCCACTCTGGGTCTGATTTGGTGGGCTGGGCCACTCTGGGTCCGATTTGGTGGGCGGGGCCACCCTGGGTCCAATTTGGATGCCAGGGTGGCTCAGTCTCCTTTTTGTAGGCCAGGGTCTATCAGCCTCCGATTTGGAGCCTTGGGTCACTCAGCTTTCGATTTGGCGCGCCGGCCCTTTAAGACTCATTTTAGTGCGCCGGCTCTTTAAGAATCACTTTGGCGCGTCGGCCTTTTAAGAGCCAGGGTGACTCACTGGGCTTCTAAATACACTTTGGCGCACATTCTCTCTCAGGGGCATACGGCATGTGATGAAGCTAGATTTGCATTTGTTCTGTGGGTTTTGCTTTAAGAGCTGATATTATATGGCAGAAGCTCTGTCTTGGAGAGGTCATGTGACGTTCGTCGGCGTTGGCATAGTAACTGGGTCTGCCTGCGCATATCAATGAGCTCAACTGCCATTTCAATCGCCTCAGGGCATGTTTTGTCTATAGCAACATTTCCCCATTCAAATGCATTGAGACAGTGCATTCCAATGACGGGAAAAAAAATTTTCAAACGCAAATTGCGCAAAAACTACAAATCCGATCGACACGAAAAATACTTAGCACACCTCTCATGGACGCTGGCTTCGAAACGACACCTCAACGGAGTCTGTGCGTGTAGCGGTTCGGGCTGTATTAATTGCGGAAATCAACTTAATAATAATAATAAGAAGAAGAAGAAGAAGAATAAGTTAGCAGCGTTCGGATTACAATATAGTGGTTTTTTCAAACCACTATAACTAGATGTGTATTTCCTGAAGGAAGTACAGATAGTGGTTTGAAATGGTGCCCGGTCTGCCCCTTTAAGAGAGACTTGCCTGCTGCCCCTGCAAGACTTTCAACTCAGGATCCGTTTTAAATGTGGGTGCCTCTCAGGGGCCACTTTGGCCTCAGGGTCTGATTTGGTGGGTGGGGCCCCACAGGATCCGATTCGGTGGCCTGGGCTCCTCAGGATTTGAATTAGTTGCCGGGATTCCTCAGGGTCCAATTTTGTGGGTGTGGCCCCTCAGGGTCGGATTTTGTGGGTGTTTGCCCCTCAGGGTCCAATTTTGTGGGTGGGTCCCCTCAGGGTCCGATTTTATGGGTGGGGACCCTCAGGGTCCGATTTTGTGGGTGGGGCCCCTCATGGTCTGATTTTGTGGGTGGGGCCCCTCAGGGTATGATTTTGTGTCCGGGGCCCCTCAGGGTCCGATTTTATGGCCGGGGCCCCTCAGTGTCTGATTTTATGGCCGGGGCCCCTCAGGGTCTGATTTTGTGGGTGGGGCCTCTCAGGGTCCGATTTTGTGGGTGGGGCCCCTCAGGGTCCGATTTTGTGGCTGGGGCCCCTCAGGGTCCGATTTTGTTGATTGGGCCCCTCAGGGTCCGATTTTGAGGGTGGGGCCCCTCAGGGCTTGAATTGTTGGCCGGGATCTCTCAGGCTCATATTTTGTGGGTGTGGCCTCTCTGGGTCTGATTTGGTGGGTGGTTTGGAGGCTGGGGTCGCTCAGCCTCCAATTTGGAGGCAGGGGTCGTTGAGCTTCCAATTTGGAGGCCGAGGTCAAAGAGCCTCCGATTTGGAGGCCGGAGTCGATGAGCTTCTGATTTGGAGGCCGGGGTCGATGAGCCTCCGATTTGGAGGCCGTGGTGGCTCAGCCTCCGATTTGGAGGCCGGGGTGGCTCAGCCTCCGATTTGGAGGCCGGGGTGGCTCAGCCTCCGATTTGGAGGCCGGGGTGGCTCAGCCTCCTATTTGGAGGCCGGGGTGGCTCAGCCTCCGATTTGGAGGCCGGGGTGGCTCAGCCACCGATTTGGAGGGCGGGGTGGATCAGCCTCCGATTTGGAGGCCGGGGTGGCTCAGCATCCGATTTGGAGGCCGGGGTGGCTCAGGCTCCGATTTGGAGGCCGGGGTGGCTCAGCCTCCGATTTGGAGGCCGGGGTGGCTCAGTCTCCGATTTGGTGTGTCGGCCCTTTAAGACTCATTTGAGTGCGCTGGCCCTTTAACAATCACTTTGGCGCGTTGGCCCTTTAAGATCTAGTTTGGCTCACTGGGCTTCTTTTAAATCCACTTTGGCGCACACATTCTCTCTCAGGGGCATGTGTCATGTGATGAAGCTAGATTTGCATTTGTGCTGTGGGTTTCGCTTTAAGAGCTGATATTATGTGGCAGAATCTCTGTTCTGGAGATGTCATGTGACGTTCGTAGGCGTTGGCATAGTAACTGGGTCTGCCTGCGCATATCAATGAGCTCAACTGCCATTACAATTGCCTCAGGGCACGTTTTGCCATTTCCTATTGAAAAGCATTGGAGACAGTGCATTCCAATGACGGGAAAAAAAAATTTCAAACGCAAATTGCGCAAAAACTACAAATCCGATCGACACGAAAAATACTTAGCACACCTCTCATGGACGCTGGCTTCGAAACGACACCTCAACGGAGTCTGTGCGTGTAGCGGTTCGGGCCGCATTAATTGCGGAAATCAACTTAATAATAATAAGAATAAGTTAGCAGCGTTCGGATTACAATATAGTGGTTTTTTCAAACCACTATAACTAGATGTGTATTTCCTGAAGGAAGTACAGATAGTGGTTTGAAATGGTGCCTGGCTACCCCTTTAAGAGAGACTTGCCTGCTGCCCCTGCAAGACTTTCAACTCAGGATATGTTTTAAATGTGGGTGCCTCTCAGAGGCCACTTTGGCCTCAGGGTCTGATTTGGTGGTGGGGCCCCTCAGGATCCGATTCAGTGTCCTGGGATCCTCAGGATTTGAATTAGTGGCTGGGATTCCTCAGGGTCCAATTTTGTGGGTGGGGCCCCTCAGGGTCTGATTTTGTGGGTGTGGCCCCTCAGGGTCCGATTTTGTGGGTGAGGCCCCTCAGGGTCCGATTTTGTGGGTGGGTCCCCTCAGGGTCCGATTTTGTGGGTGGGGCCCCTCAGGGTCCGATTTTGTGGGTGGGGACCCTCATGGTCCGATTTTGTGGGTGGGGCCCCTCAGGGTACGATTTTGAGGCCGGGGCCCCTCAGGGTCTGATTTCGTGGCCGGGGCCCCTCAGGGTCCGATTTTGTGGCCGGGGCCACTCAGGGTCCGATTTTGTGGGTGGGGCCCCCTGGGTCCATTTTGGTGGGCAGGGCCACTCTGGGTCCGATTTGGTGGGCGGGGCCCCTCAGGGTCTGACTTGGTGGGCGGGGCCCCTCGGGGTCTGATTTGGTGGGCGGGGCTCCTCAGGGTCTGATTTGGTGGGCGTGGCCTCTCGGTCTGATTTAGTGGGCAGTGCCCCTCAGGGTCCGATTTGGTGGGCGGGGCCCCTCAGGGTCCGATTTGGTGGGCAGATCCCTTTCATGGTCCGATTTGGTGGGCGGGGTCACTCTGGGTCCGATTTGGTGGGTGGGGCCACTCTGAGTCTGATTTGGTGGGCGGGGCCCCTCAGTGTCCGATTTGGTGGGCTGTGCCACTCTGGGTCCGTTTTTGGTGGGCGGGGCCACTCTGGGTCCGATTTGGAGGCCAAGGTGGCTCAGCCTCCGATTTGGAGCTTGGGGTCACTCAGCTTTCGATTTGGCGTGTCGGCCCTTTAAGAATCACTTTGGCGCTTCGGCCCTTTAAGAGCCAGTTTGGCTCACTGGGCTTCTAAATACACTTTGGCGCACATTCTCTTTCAGGGGCATGCGTCATGTGATGAAGCTAGATTTGCATTTGTGCTGTGGGTTTCGCTTTAAGAGCTGATATTATGTGGCAGAAGCTCTGTCCTTGGGGCGTCATGTGACGTTCGTAGGCGTTGGCATAGTAACTGGGTGTGCCTGCGCATATCAATGAGCTTAACTGCCATTTCAATCGCCTCAGGGCATGTTTTGTCTATGGCAAAATTTCCCCATTCAAATGCATTGGGACAATGCATTCCAATGACGGGAAAAAAAATTTCTAATGCAAATTGCGCAAAAACTACGAATCCGATCAGCACAAAAAATACTTAGCACACCTCTCGTGGACGCTGGCTTCGAAATGACACCTCAGCGGAGTCTGTGCATGTAGTGGTTCGGGGAGCATTAATTGCGGAAAATCAACTGAATAATAATAATAATACTAGATGTGTATTTCCTGAAGGAAGTACAGATAGTGGTTTGAAATGGTGCCCGGGCTGCGACTTTAAAAGAGACTTGCCTGCTGCCCCTGCACGACTTTCAACTCAGTATCCGTTTTACCTGTGGGTGCCTCTCAGGGGCCACTTTGGCCTGTGGGGCCCCTCAGGGTCTGATTTGGTGGGTGGGGCCCCTCAGGATGCGATTCAGTGAACTGGGCTCCTCAGGGCTTGAATTGCTGGGCCAATTTGGTGGGCGAGGCCCCTCAGGGTCCGGTTTGGTGGGCACGGCCCCTCAGGGTCTGATTTGGCGGCTGGGACCACTCTGGGTCTGATTTGGTGGGTGGGGCCCCTCAGAGTTCGATTTGGTGGGTGGGGCACCACAGGGTCCGATTTGATGGGCGGGGCCCCACAGGGTCTGATTTGGTGGGAGGGGCCACTCTGGGTCCAATTTGGTGGGCGGGGCCCCACAGGGTCCAATTTGGTGAGTGGGGCCACACAGGGTCCAATTTCGTGGTCGGGGCTCCTCTGGTTCCGATTTGGTAGACGGGGCCTCTCAGGGTCCGATTTGGTGGGCGGGTCCCCTCAGGATCCGATTTGGTGGGTGGGCTCTTCAGGGTATGATTTGGCAGGTGGGGCCCATGGAGGTCTGATTTGGTGGGCGGCGCCCCTCATGGCCTGATTTGGTGGGCGGAGCCACTCTGGGTCTGATTAGGTGGGCAGGGCCCCTTAGGGTCAGATTTGGTGGGTGGGACCCCTCAGAGTCTGATTAGGTGGGCGGGGCCACTCTGGGTCCAATTTGGTGGGCGGGGCCCTTCAGGGTTCAATTTGGCAGGCGGGACCACTCTGAGTCTGATTTGGAGGGCAGGGCCACTACGGGTCTGATTTGGTGAGCGGGGCCCCTCAGAATCCAATTTGGTGGGCGGGGCCTCTCTGGGTCCGATTTGGAGGGCGGGGCCAATCCGGGGCCGATTTGTTGGCCTGGGTGGCTCAGCCTCTGATTTATAGGCCAGGGTCGATCAGCCTGCGATTTGGAGCCTGGGGTCACCCAGCATTCGATTTGGTGCGCCGGCCCTTTAAGGCTCATTTTGGTGCGCCGGCCCTTTAAGATTCACTTAGGCGCGTCGGCTGTTTAAGAGTTAGTTTGGCGCACTGGGCTTCTAAATTCACTTTGGCGTACATTCTCTCTCAGGGGCACGCGTCATGTGATGAAGCTAGATTTGCATTTGTGCTGTGGGTTTCGCTTTAAGAGCTGATATTATAGCCAGAAACTGTGTCCTGAAGGCGTCATGTGAAGTTCTTTGGCGTTGGCATAGTAACTGGGTCTGCCTGCGCATATCAATGAGCTAAATTGCCATTTGAATCGCCTCAGGGCATATTTTCTCTAAGGCAAAATTTCCCCATTGAAAAGCATTGAGACAATACATTCAAATGACGGGCAAAAAAAAACTACAAATCCAATCGACACGAAAATTACTTAGCACACCTCTCGTGGACGCTGGCTTCGAAATGACACCTCAACGGAGTCTGTGCGTGTAGCAGTTTGGGCCGCATTAATTGCGGAAATCAACTGAATAATAAGAATAAGTTAGCAGCGGTCGGATTACAACATTAATACTAGATGTGTATTTCCTGAAGGAAGTACAGATAGTGGTTTGAAATGGTGCCCGGGCTGCCCCTTTAAGAGAGACTTGCCTGCTGCCCCTGCAAGACTTTCAACTCAGGATACGATTTAACTGTGGGTGCCTCTCAGGGGCCACTTTGGCCTCATGGTCTGATTTTGTGGGTGGGGCCCCTCAGGGTCCGATTTTTTTGGGTGGGGCCTCTCAGGGTCCGATTTTGTGGGTGGGGCCCCTCAGGGTCCGATTTTGTGGCTGGGGCCCCTCAGGGTCCGATTTTGTTGATTGGGCCCCTCAGGGTCCGATTTTGAGGGTGGGGCCCCTCAGGGCTTGAATTGTTGGCCGGGATCTCTCAGGCTCATATTTTGTGGGTGTGGCCTCTCTGGGTCTGATTTGGTGGGTGGTTTGGAGGCTGGGGTCGCTCAGCCTCCAATTTGGAGGCAGGGGTCGTTGAGCTTCCAATTTGGAGGCCGAGGTCAAAGAGCCTCCGATTTGGAGGCCGGAGTCGATGAGCTTCTGATTTGGAGGCCGGGGTCGATGAGCCTCCGATTTGGAGGCCGTGGTGGCTCAGCCTCCGATTTGGAGGCCGGGGTGGCTCAGCCTCCGATTTGGAGGCCGGGGTGGCTCAGCCTCCGATTTGGAGGCCGGGGTGGCTCAGCCTCCTATTTGGAGGCCGGGGTGGCTCAGCCTCCGATTTGGAGGCCGGGGTGGCTCAGCCTCCGATTTGGAGGCCGGGGTGGCTCAGCCACCGATTTGGAGGGCGGGGTGGATCAGCCTCCGATTTGGAGGCCGGGGTGGCTCAGCATCCGATTTGGAGGCCGGGGTGGCTCAGGCTCCGATTTGGAGGCCGGGGTGGCTCAGCCTCCGATTTGGAGGCCGGGGTGGCTCAGTCTCCGATTTGGTGTGTCGGCCCTTTAAGACTCATTTGAGTGCGCTGGCCCTTTAACAATCACTTTGGCGCGTTGGCCCTTTAAGAGCTAGTTTGGCTCACTGGGCTTCTTTTAAATCCACTTTGGCGCACACATTCTCTCTCAGGGGCAAGTGTCATGTGATGAAGCTAGATTTGCATTTGTGCTGTGGGTTTCGCTTTAAGAGCTGATATTATGTGGCAGAATCTCTGTTCTGGAGATGTCATGTGACGTTCGTAGGCGTTGGCATAGTAACTGGGTCTGCCTGCGCATATCAATGAGCTCAACTGCCATTACAATTGCCTCAGGGCACGTTTTGCCATTTCCTATTGAAAAGCATTGGAGACAGTGCATTCCAATGACGGGAAAAAAAAATTTCAAACGCAAATTGCGCAAAAACTACAAATCCGATCGACACGAAAAATACTTAGCACACCTCTCATGGACGCTGGCTTCGAAACGACACCTCAACGGAGTCTGTGCGTGTAGCGGTTCGGGCCGCATTAATTGCGGAAATCAACTTAATAATAATAAGAATAAGTTAGCAGCGTTCGGATTACAATATAGTGGTTTTTTCAAACCACTATAACTAGATGTGTATTTCCTGAAGGAAGTACAGATAGTGGTTTGAAATGGTGCCTGGGCTACCCCTTTAAGAGAGACTTGCCTGCTGCCCCTGCAAGACTTTCAACTCAGGATATGTTTTAAATGTGGGTGCCTCTCAGAGGCCACTTTGGCCTCAGGGTCTGATTTGGTGGTGGGGCCCCTCAGGATCCGATTCAGTGTCCTGGGATCCTCAGGATTTGAATTAGTGGCTGGGATTCCTCAGGGTCCAATTTTGTGGGTGGGGCCCCTCAGGGTCTGATTTTGTGGGTGTGGCCCCTCAGGGTCCGATTTTGTGGGTGAGGCCCCTCAGGGTCCGATTTTGTGGGTGGGTCCCCTCAGGGTCCGATTTTGTGGGTGGGGCCCCTCAGGGTCCGATTTTGTGGGTGGGGACCCTCATGGTCCGATTTTGTGGGTGGGGCCCCTCAGGGTACGATTTTGAGGCCGGGGCCCCTCAGGGTCTGATTTCGTGGCCGGGGCCCCTCAGGGTCCGATTTTGTGGCCGGGGCCACTCAGGGTCCGATTTTGTGGGTGGGGCCCCCTGGGTCCATTTTGGTGGGCAGGGCCACTCTGGGTCCGATTTGGTGGGCGGGGCCCCTCAGGGTCTGACTTGGTGGGCGGGGCCCCTCGGGGTCTGATTTGGTGGGCGGGGCTCCTCAGGGTCTGATTTGGTGGGCGTGGCCTCTCGGTCTGATTTAGTGGGCAGTGCCCCTCAGGGTCCGATTTGGTGGGCGGGGCCCCTCAGGGTCCGATTTGGTGGGCAGATCCCTTTCATGGTCCGATTTGGTGGGCGGGGTCACTCTGGGTCCGATTTGGTGGGTGGGGCCACTCTGAGTCTGATTTGGTGGGCGGGGCCCCTCAGTGTCCGATTTGGTGGGCTGTGCCACTCTGGGTCCGTTTTTGGTGGGCGGGGCCACTCTGGGTCCGATTTGGAGGCCAAGGTGGCTCAGCCTCCGATTTGGAGCTTGGGGTCACTCAGCTTTCGATTTGGCGTGTCGGCCCTTTAAGAATCACTTTGGCGCTTCGGCCCTTTAAGAGCCAGTTTGGCTCACTGGGCTTCTAAATACACTTTGGCGCACATTCTCTTTCAGGGGCATGCGTCATGTGATGAAGCTAGATTTGCATTTGTGCTGTGGGTTTCGCTTTAAGAGCTGATATTATGTGGCAGAAGCTCTGTCCTTGGGGCGTCATGTGACGTTCGTAGGCGTTGGCATAGTAACTGGGTGTGCCTGCGCATATCAATGAGCTTAACTGCCATTTCAATCGCCTCAGGGCATGTTTTGTCTATGGCAAAATTTCCCCATTCAAATGCATTGGGACAATGCATTCCAATGACGGGAAAAAAAATTTCTAATGCAAATTGCGCAAAAACTACGAATCCGATCAGCAAAAAAATACTTAGCACACCTCTCGTGGACGCTGGCTTCGAAATGACACCTCAGCGGAGTCTGTGCATGTAGTGGTTCGGGGAGCATTAATTGCGGAAAATCAACTGAATAATAATAATAATACTAGATGTGTATTTCCTGAAGGAAGTACAGATAGTGGTTTGAAATGGTGCCCGGGCTGCGACTTTAAAAGAGACTTGCCTGCTGCCCCTGCACGACTTTCAACTCAGTATCCGTTTTACCTGTGGGTGCCTCTCAGGGTCCACTTTGGCCTGTGGGGCCCCTCAGGGTCTGATTTGGTGGGTGGGGCCCCTCAGGATGCGATTCAGTGAACTGGGCTCCTCAGGGCTTGAATTGCTGGGCCAATTTGGTGGGCGAGGCCCCTCAGGGTCCGGTTTGGTGGGCACGGCCCCTCAGGGTCTGATTTGGCGGCTGGGACCACTCTGGGTCTGATTTGGTGGGCGGGGCCCTTCAGAGTTCGATTTGGTGGGTGGGGCACCACAGGGTCCGATTTGATGGGCGGGGCCCCACAGGGTCTGATTTGGTGGGAGGGGCCACTCTGGGTCCAATTTGGTGGGCGGGGCCCCACAGGGTCCGATTTGGTGAGTGGGGCCACACAGGGTCCAATTTCGTGGTCGGGGCTCCTCTGGTTCCGATTTGGTAGACGGGGCCTCTCAGGGTCCGATTTGGTGGGCGGGTCCCCTCAGGATCCGATTTGGTGGGTGGGCTCTTCAGGGTATGATTTGGCAGGTGGGGCCCATGGAGGTCTGATTTGGTGGGCGGCGCCCCTCATGGCCTGATTTGGTGGGCGGAGCCACTCTGGGTCTGATTAGGTGGGCAGGGCCCCTTAGGGTCAGATTTGGTGGGTGGGACCCCTCAGAGTCTGATTAGGTGGGCGGGGCCACTCTGGGTCCAATTTGGTGGGCGGGGCCCTTCAGGGTTCAATTTGGCAGGCGGGACCACTCTGAGTCTGATTTGGAGGGCATTGCCACTACGGGTCTGATTTGGTGAGCGGGGCCCCTCAGAATCCAATTTGGTGGGCGGGGCCTCTCTGGGTCCGATTTGGAGGGCGGGGCCAATCCGGGGCCGATTTGTTGGCCTGGGTGGCTCAGCCTCTGATTTATAGGCCAGGGTCGATCAGCCTGCGATTTGGAGCCTGGGGTCACCCAGCATTCGATTTGGTGCGCCGGCCCTTTAAGGCTCATTTTGGTGCGCCGGCCCTTTAAGATTCACTTAGGCGCGTCGGCTGTTTAAGAGTTAGTTTGGCGCACTGGGCTTCTAAATTCACTTTGGCGTACATTCTCTCTCAGGGGCACGCGTCATGTGATGAAGCTAGATTTGCATTTGTGCTGTGGGTTTCGCTTTAAGAGCTGATATTATAGCCAGAAACTGTGTCCTGAGGGCGTCATGTGAAGTTCTTTGGCGTTGGCATAGTAACTGGGTCTGCCTGCGCATATCAATGAGCTAAATTGCCATTTGAATCGCCTCAGGGCATATTTTCTCTAAGGCAAAATTTCCCCATTGAAAAGCATTGAGACAATACATTCAAATGACGGGCAAAAAAAAACTACAAATCCAATCGACACGAAAATTACTTAGCACACCTCTCGTGGACGCTGGCTTCGAAATGACACCTCAACGGAGTCTGTGCGTGTAGCAGTTTGGGCCGCATTAATTGCGGAAATCAACTGAATAATAAGAATAAGTTAGCAGCGGTCGGATTACAACATTAATACTAGATGTGTATTTCCTGAAGGAAGTACAGATAGTGGTTTGAAATGGTGCCCGGGCTGCCCCTTTAAGAGAGACTTGCCTGCTGCCCCTGCAAGACTTTCAACTCAGGATACGATTTAACTGTGGGTGCCTCTCAGGGGCCACTTTGGCCTCATGGTCTGATTTTGTGGGTGGGGCCCCTCAGGGTCCGATTTTTTTGGGTGGGGCCTCTCAGGGTCCGATTTTGTGGCCGGGGCCACTCAGGGTCCGATTTGGTGGCCGGGGCCCCTCAGGGTCCGATTTGGTGGCCGGGGCCCCTCAGGGTCTGATTTGGTGGGTGGGGCCCCTCAAGATCCGATTTTGTGGCTGGGGCCCCTCAGGGTCCGATTTTGTGGCCGGGGCCAATCAGGATCCGATTTTTGTGGCCGGAACCCCTCAGGGTCCAATTTTGCAGGTGGGGCCCCTCAGGGTCCGATTTTGTGGCAGGGGCCCCTCAGGGTCTGATTTTGTGGCAGGGGCCCCTCTGGGTCTGATTTTGTGGGCGGAGCCCCTCTGGGTCCAATTTGGTGGGCGGGACCACTCTGGGTCCAATTTGGTGGGCGGGACCACTCTGGGTTCGATTTGGTGGGTGGGGCCTCTCAGGGTCCGATTTGGTGGGCGGGACCCCACAGGGTCCGATTTGGTGGGCGGGGCCACTCTGGGTAAGATTTGGAGGCTGGGGTCGCTCAGCCTCCAATTTGGAGGCCGGGGTCGTTGAGCTTCCGATTTGGAGGCCGAGGTCAAAAAGCCTCTGATTTGGAGGCCGGGGTCGATGAGACTCCGATTTGGAGGCCGGGGTGGCTCAGCCTCCGATTTGGAGGCCGGGGTGGCTCAGCCTCCGATTTGGAGGCCGGGGTGGCTCAGCCTCCGATTTGGAGGCCGGGGTGGCTCAGCCTCCGATTTGGAGGCCGGGGTGGATCAGCCTCCGATTTGGAGGCCGGGGTGGATCAGCCTCTGATTTGGAGGCCGGGGTGGCTCAGCCTCCGATTTGGAGGCCGGGGTGGTTCAGCCTCCGATTTGGAGGCCGGGGTCGATCAGCCTCCGATTTGGAGGCCGGGGTGGCTCAGCCTCCGATTTGGAGGCCGGGGGGGCTCAGCCTCCGATTTGGAGGCCGGGGTGGCTCAGCCTCCTATTTGGAGGCCGGGGTGGCTCAGCCTCCTATTTGGAGGCCGGGGTGGCTCAGCCTCCGATTTGAAGGCCGGGGTGGATCAGCCTCCGATTTGGAGGCCGGGGTGGATCAGCCTCCGATTTGGAGGCCGGGGTGGCTCAGCCTCCGATTTGGAGGCCGGGGTGGCTCAGCCTCGGATTTGGAGGCCGGGGTGGCTCAGCCTCGGATTTGGAGGCCGGGGTGGCTCAGCCTCGGATTTGGAGGCCGGGGTGGCTCATCCTCCGATTTGGAGGCCGGGGTGGCTCAGCCTCCGATTTGGAGGCCGGGGTGGATCAGCCTCCGATTTGGAGGCCGGGGTGGATCAGCCTCCGATTTGGAGGCCGGGGTGGATCAGCCTCCGATTTGGAGGCCGGGGTGGATCAGCCTCCGATTTGGAGGCCGGGGTGGCTCAGCCTCTGATTTGGAGTCCGGGGTGGATCAGCCTCCGATTTGGAGGCCGGGGTGGATCAGCCTCCGATTTGGAGGCCGGGGTGGCTCAGCCTCCGATTTGGAGGCCGGGGTGGCTCAGCCTCCTATTTGGAGGCTGGGGTGGCTCAGCCTCTGATTTGGAGGCCTGGGTCGATCAGCCTCCGATTTGGAGGCCGGGGTGGATCAGGCTCCGATTTGGAGGCCGGGGTGGATCAGGCTCCGATTTGGAGGCCGGGGTGGATCAGCCTCCCATTTGGAGGCCGGGGTGGCTCATTGTCCGATTTGGAGGCCGGGGTGGCTCAGCCTCCAATTTGGAGGCCGGGGTGGCTCAGTCTCCGATTTGGTGTGTCGGCCCTTTAAGACTCATTTGGGTGCGCTGGCCCTTTAACAATCACTTTGGCGCGTTGGCCCTTTAAGAGCTAGTTTGGCTGACTGGGCTTCTTTTAAATCCACTTTGGCGCACACATTCTCTCTCAGGGGCATGTGTCATGTGATGAAGCTAGATTTGCATTTGTGCTGTGAGTTTTGCTTTAAGAGCTGATATTATGTGGCAGAGGCTCTGTGCTGAGGTTCAAGTGAAGTTCGTAGGCGTTGGCATAGTAACTGGGTCTGCCTGCGCATATCAATGAGCTCAACTGTCATTTCAATCGCCTCAGGGCACGTTTTGCCATTTCCTATTGAAAAGCATTGGAGACAGTGCATTCCAATGACTGGAAAAAAAATTTTCAAACGCAAATTGCGCAAAAACTACAAATCCGATCGACACGAAAAATTCTTAGCACACCTCTCATTGACGCTGGCTTCGAAACGACACCTCAACGGAGTCTGTGCGTGTAGCGGTTCGGGCCGCATTAATTGCGGAAATCAACTTAATAATAATAAGAAGAATAAGTTAGCAGCGTTCGGATTACAATATAGTGGTTTTTTCAAACCACTATAACTAGATGTGTATTTCCTGAAGGAACTACAGATAGTGGTTTGAAATGGTGCCCGGGCTGCCCCTTTAAGAAAGACTTGCCTGCTGCCCCTGCAAGACTTTCAACTCAGGATCCGTTTTAAGTGTGCGTGCCTCTCATGGGCCCCTTTGGCCTCAGGGTCTGATTTGGTGGGTGGGGCCCCTCAGGATCTAATTCGGTGGCCTGGGCTCCTCAGGGTTTGAATTGGTGGCCGGGATCCCTCAGGGTCCAATTTTGCGGGTGTGGCCCCTCAGGGTCCGATTTTGTGGGTGTGGCCCCTCAGGGTCTGATTTTGAGGGTGGGGCCCCTCAGGGTCCGATTTTGTGGGTGGGTTTCCTCAGGGTCCGTTTTGTGGTTGGGGCCCCTCAGGGTCTGAATTTGTGGGTGGGGCCCTTCAGGGTCCTATTTTGTGGCCGGAACCCTTCAGGGTCCAATTTTGTGGCCAGGGCCTTTCAGGGTATGATTTTGTGGGTGGGGCCCATCAGGGTCCGATTTTGTGGTTGGGGCTCCTCAGGATCCGATTTTGTGGCCGGGGCCCGTCAGGGTCCAATTTGGTGGGCGTGGCCCCTCAGGGTTCGATTTTGTGGTTGGGGCCCGTCAGGATCCGAATTGGTGGGCGGGGACCCTCAGGGTCCGATTTTGTGGTTGGGGCCCCTCAGGGTCCGATTTTGTGGCCGAGGCACCTCAGGGTCCGATTGTGTGGGTGGGGCCCCTTAGGGCCCGATTTTGTGGTTGGGGCTCCTCAGTGTCTGATTTGGTGGGCGAGGCCACTCTGGGTCAGATTTGGTGGGCGGGGCCACTCTGGGTCCGATTTGGTGGGCGGGGCCACTCTGGGTCCAATTTGGTGGGCGGGGCTCCACAGAGTCCGATTTGGTGGGCAGGGCCACTCTAGGTCCTATTTGCAGGCCGGGGTCAATAAGCCTCAGATTTGGAGCCTGGGGTCACTCAGCTTTCGATTTGGCGCGCCAGCCCTTTAAGACTCATTTTGGTGCGTCGGTCCTGTGGGGTCATGTAAAGTTCGTAGACGTTGGCATAGTAATTGTGTCTGCCTGCGCATATCAATGAGCTTAACTGACATTTGAATCGCCTCACGACTGCCGCATGCTTTCCCTATGGCAAAATTTTCCAATTGAAATGCATTGAGACAGTGCATTCCAATGACAGGAAAATGTTTATTCAAACACAAATTGCGCAAAAACTATAAATCTGATCGACATGAAAAATACTTAGCACACCTCTCGTGAACGCTGGCTTCGAAACGACACCTCAACGGAGTCTGTGCGTGTAGCGGTTCGGGCCGCATTAATTGCGGAAATCAACTGAATAGTAATAATAATACTAGATGTGTATTTCCTGAAGGAAGTACAGATAGTGGTTTGAAATGGTGCCCGGGCTGCCCTTTTAAGAGAGACTTGGCTGCTGCCCCTGCAAGACTTTCAACTCAGGATCCGTTTTAACTGTGCGTGCCTCTCAGGGGCCACTTTGGCCTCAGGGTCTGATTTTGTGGGTGGGGCCCCTCAGGGCCCGATTTTGTTGGTGGGGCACCTCAGGGTCCGATTTTGTGACCGGGGCACTTCCGGACTTAAAATGGTGGACGGGATCCCTCAGGGTCAGATTTTGTAGCCGGGGCCTCTCGGTCCAATTTTGTGGGTGGGCCCCTTAGGGTCCGATTTTGTGGGCGGAGCCCCTCTGGGTCCAATTTGGTGGGCGGGGCTCTTCAGGGTCCGGTTTGGTAGGCAGGGCCCCTCAGAGTCCGATTTGGTGTGCGGGGCCACTCTTGGGTTCGATTTGGTGAGCGGGGCCACTCTGGGTCCAATTTGGAGGTCGGGGTTTCTCAGACTCCGATTTGGAGGCCGTGGTCGATGAGCCTCCGATTTGGAGGACGGGGTTGATGAGCCTCCGATTTGGAGGCCAGGGTCGATGAGCCTCCGATTTGGAGGACGGGGTTGATGAGCCTCCGATTTGGAGGCCAATGTCGACTAGCCTCCGATTTGAGGCTGGGGTTGATGAGCCTCCGATTTGGAGGCCGGGGCGATCAGCCTCCGATTTAGAGGCCGGGGTGGCTCAGACTCCGATTCGGAGGCCGGGGTCGCTCAGCCTCCGATTCGGAGGCCGGGGTCGCTCAGCCTCCGATTCGGAGGCCGGGGTCGCTCAGCCTCCGATTCGGAGGCCGGGGTCGCTCAGCCTCCGATTCGGAGGCCGGGGTCGCTCAGCCTCCGATTCGGAGGCCGGGGTCGCTCAGCCTCCGATTCGGAGGCCGGGGTCGCTCAGCCTCCGATTTGGAGGCCGGGGTCGCTCAGCCTCCGATTCGGAGGCCGGGGTCGCTCAGCCTCTGATTCGGAAACCGGGGTCGCTCAGCCTCCGATTCGGAGGCCGGGGTCGCTCAGCCTCCGATTCGGGGGCCGGGGTGCCTCAGCCTCCGATTTGGGGGCCGGGGTGCCTCAGCCTCCGATTTGGGGGCCGGGGTGGCTCAGCCTCCGATTTGGAGGCATGGTGGCTCAGCCTCCTATTTTGATGCCAGGTTCAAACAACCTCCGATTTGGAGCCTGGGGTCACTCAGCTTTCGATTTGGCGCACCGGCCCTTTAAGACTTGTTTTGGTGCGCCTGCCGTATAAGAATCACTTTGGCGCGTCGGCCCTTTAAGAGCCAGTTTGGCGCACTGGGCTTCTAAATCCACTTTGGCACTTTGACGCACATTCTCTCTCAGGGGCATGCGTCATGTGATGAAGCTGCCCCATGTCTTCATATGGCAAAATTTTCCTATTGAAATGCATTGAGGCAGTGCATCCCAATGACAGGGAAAAAAAGTTTCAAACGCAAATTGCGCAAAAACTACAAATCCGATCGACACAAAAAATACTTAGCACACCTCTCGTGGACGCTGGCTTCGAAACGACACCTCAACGGAGTCTGTGCGTGTAGCATTTTGGGCCGCATTAATTGTGGAAAATCAACTGAATAATAATAATAATACTAGATGTGTATTTCCTGAAGGAAGTACAGATAGTGGTTTGAAATGGTGCCCGGGCTGCCCCTTTAAGAGAGACTTGCCTGCTGCCCCTGCAAGACTTTCAACTCAGGAAACGATTTAACTGTGGGTTCCTCTCAGGGGCCACTTTGGCCTCATGGTCTGATTTTGTGGGTGGGGCCCCTCAGGGCCTGATTTTGTGGGTGGGGCCCCTCAGGGTTCGATTTTTTTGGGTGGGGCCTCTCAGGGTCCGATTTTGTGGCCGGGGCCCCTCAGGGTCCGATTTGGTGGCCGGGGCCCCTCAGGGTCTGATTTGGTGGGTGGGGCCCCTCAAGGTCCGATTTTGTGGCTGGGGCCCCTCAGGGTCCGATTTTGTGGCCGGGGCCAATCAGGATCCGATTTTTGTGGCCGGAACCCCTCAGGGTCCAATTTTGCAGGTGGGGCCCCTCAGGGTCCGATTTTGTGGCCGGGGCCCGTTAGGGTCCGATTTTGTGGGTGGGACCTCTCAGGGTCCGATTTGGTGGGCGGGGCCCCTCAGGGTCCAATTTGGTGGGCAGGTCCCCTCAGGGTCCGATTTTGTGGGTTGGGCCCCTCAGGGTCCAATTTTGTGGCCGGGGCCCCTCAGGGTCCGATTTTGTGTCAGGGGCCCCTCAGGGTCCGATTTTGTGGTTGGGTCCCCTCAGGGTCCGATTTTGTGGTTGGGGCCCCTCAGGGTCCGATTTTGTGGCCGCGGCCCCTCAGGGTCTGATTTTGTGGCCGCGGACCCTCAGGGTCTGATTTTGTGGCAGGGGCCCCTCAGGGTCCGATTTTGTGTCAGGGGCCCCTCAGGGTCCGATTTTGTGGTTGGGTCCCCTCAGGGTCCGATTTTGTGGTTGGGGCCCCTCAGGGTCCGATTTTGTGGCCGCGGCCCCTCAGGGTCTGATTTTGTGGCCGCGGACCCTCAGGGTCTGATTTTGTGGCAGGGGCCCCTCTGGGTCCGATTTTGTGGGTGGGGCCCCTCTGGGTCCAATTTGGTGGGCGGGACCACTCTGGGTCCAATTTGGTGGGCGGGGCCTCTCAGGGTCCGATTTTGTGGTTGGGTCCCCTCAGGGTCCGATTTTGTGGTTGAGGCCCCTCAGGGTCTGATTTTGTGGCCGGGGCCTATCAGGGTCCAATTTTTTGACTGGGGCCCATCAGGGTCCAATTTTGTGGCCGCGGCCCCTCAGGGTCTGATTTTGTGGCAGGGGCCCCTCTGGGTCTGATTTTGTGGGCGGAGCCCCTCTGGGTCCAATTTGGTGGGCGGGACCACTCTGGGTCCAATTTGGTGGGCGGGACCACTCTGGGTCCGATTTGGTGGGCGGGGCCTCTCAGGGTCCGATTTGGTGGGCGGGGCCCCAAAGGGTCCGATTTGGTGGGCGGGGCCACTCTGGGTAAGATTTGGAGGCTGGGGTCGCTCAGCCTCCAATTTGGAGGCCGGGGTCGTTGAGCTTCCGATTTGGAGGCCGAGGTCAAAAAGCCTCTGATTTGGAGGCCGGGGTCGATGAGACTCCGATTTGGAGGCCGGGGTGGCTCAGCCTCCGATTTGGAGGCCGGGGTGGCTCAGCCTCCGATTTGGAGGCCGGGGTGGCTCAGCCTCTGATTTGGAGGCCGGGGTGGCTCATTGTCCGATTTGGAGGCCGGGGTGGCTCAGTCTCCGATTTGGTGTGTCGGCCCTTTAAGACTCATTTGGGTGCGCTGGCCCTTTAACAATCACTTTGGCGCGTTGGCCCTTTAAGAGCTAGTTTGGCTGACTGGGCTTCTTTTAAATCCACTTTGGCGCACACATTCTCTCTCAGGGGCATGTGTCATGTGATGAAGCTAGATTTGCATTTGTGCTGTGGGTTTCGCTTTAAGAGCTGATATTATGTGGCAGAGGCTCTGTGCTGGGTTTCAAGTGAAGTTCGCAGGCGTTGGCATAGTAACTGGTTCTGCCTGCGCATATCAATGAGCTCAACTGTCATTTCAATCGCCTCAGGGCACGTTTTGCCATTTCCTATTGAAAAGCAATGGAGACAGTGCATTCCAATGACGGGAAAAAAAATTTTCAGACGCAAATTGCGCAAAAACTACAAATCCGATCGACACGAAAAATACTTAGCACACCTCTCATGGACGCTGGCTTCGAAACGACACCTCAACGGAGTCTGTGCGTGTAGCGGTTCGGGCCGCATTAATTGCGGAAATCAACTTAATAACTAGATGTGTATTTCCTGAAGGAAGTACAGATAGTGGTTTGAAATGGTGCCCGGGCTGCCCCTTTAAGAGAGACTTGCCTGCTGCCCCTGCAAGACTTTCAACTCAGGATACGATTTAACTGTGGGTGCCTCTCAGGGGCCACTTTGGCCTCATGGTCTGATTTTGTGGGTGGGGCCCCTCAGGGCCTGATTTTGTGGGTGGGGCCCCTCAGGGTCCGATTTTTTTGGGTGGGGCCTCTCAGGGTCCGATTTTGTGGCCGAGGCCACTCAGGGTCTGATTTTGTGGCTGGGGCCCCTCAGGGTCCGATTTTGTGGCCGGGGCCAATCAGGATCCGATTTTTGTGGCTGGAACCCCTCAGGGTCCAATTTTGCAGGTGGGGCCCCTCAGGGTCCGATTTTGTGGCCGGGGCCCGTCAGGGTCCGATTTTGTGGGTGAGACCTCTCAGGGTCCGATTTGGTGGGCGGGGCCCCTCTGGGTCCGATTTTGTGGGTGGGGCCCCTCTGGGTCCAATTTGGTGGGCGGGACCACTCTGGGTCCAATTTGGTGGGCGGGGCCTCTCAGGGTCCGATTTTGTGGTTGGGTCCCCTCAGGATCCGATTTTGTGGTTGGGGCCCCTCAGCGTCTGATTTTGTGGCCGCGGCCCCTCAGGGTCCGATTTTGTGGCAGGGGCCCCTCTGGGTCCGATTTTGTGGGTGGGGCCCCTCTGGGTCCAATTTGGTGGGCTGGACCACTCTGGGTCCAATTTGGTGGGCGGGGCCTCTCAGGGTCCGATTTTGTGGTTGGGTCCCCTCAGGGTCCGATTTTGTGGTTGGGGCCCCTCAGGGTCCGATTTTGTGGCCGGGGCCTATCAGGGTCCAATTTTGTGACTGGGGCCCATCAGGGTCCGATTTTGTGGCCGCGGCCCCTCAGGGTCTGATTTTGTGGCAGGGGACCCTCTGGGTCTGATTTTGTGGGCGGAGCCCCTCTGGGTCCAATTTGGTGGGCGGGACCACTCTGGGTCCAATTTGGCGGGCGGGACCACCCTGGGTCCGATTTGGTGGGCGGGGCCTCTCAGGGTCCGATTTGGTGGGCGGGGCCCCACAGAGTCCGATTTGGTGGGCGGGGCCACTCTGGGTAAGATTTGGAGGCTGGGGTCGCTCAGCCTCCAATTTGGAGGCCGGGGTGGCTCAGCCTCCGATTTGGAGGCCGGGGTGGCTCAGCCTCCGATTTGGAGGCCGGGGTGGCTCAGCCTCCGATTTGGAGGCCGGGGTGGCTCAGCCTCCGATTTGGAGGCCGGGTTGGCTCAGCCTCCGATTTGGAGGCCGGGGTGGCTCAGCCTCCGATTTGGAGGCCGGGGTGGATCAGCCTCCGATTTGGAGGCCGGGGTGGCTCAGCCTCCGATTTGGAGGCCGGGGTGGCTCAGCCTCCGATTTGGAGGCCGGGGTGGCTCAGCCTCCTATTTGGAGGCCGGGGTGGCTCAGCCTCCTATTTGGAGGCCGGGGTGGCTCAGCCTCCTATTTGAAGGCTTGGGTGGATCAGCCTCCGATTTGGAGGCCGGGGTGGATCAGCCTCCGATTTGGAGGCCGGTGTGGATCAGCCTCCGACTTGGAGGCCGGGGTGGATCAGCCTCTGATTTGGAGGCTGGGGTGGCTCAGCCTCCGATTTGGAGGCCGGGGTGGATCAGCCTCCGATTTGGAGGCCGGGGTAGATCAGCCTCCGATTTGGAGGCCGGGGTGGATCAGCCTCCGATTTGGAGGCCGGGGTGGCTCAGCCTCCGATTTGGAGGCCGGGGTGGATCAGCCTCCGATTTGGAGGCTGGGGTGGATCAGCCTCCGATTTGGAGGCCGGGGTGGATCAGCCTCCGATTTGGAGGCCGGGGTCGATCAGCCTCCGATTTGGAGGCCGGGGTGGCTCAGCCTCCGATTTGGAGGCCGAGGTGGCTCAGCCTCCGATTTGGAAGCCGGGGTGGCTCAGCCTCCGATTTGGAAGCCGGGGTGGCTCAGCCTCCGATTTGGAGGCCGGGGTGGATCAGCCTCCGATTTGGAGGCCGGGGTCGATCAACTTCCGATTTGGAGGCCGGGGTGGCTCAGCCTCCTATTTGGAGGCTGGGGTGGCTCAGCCTCTGATTTGGAGGCCTGGGTCGATCAGGCTCCGATTTGGAGGCCGGGGTGGATCAGGATCCGATTTGGAGGCCGGGGTGGATCAGCCTCCCATTTGGAGGCCGGGGTGGCTCAGTCTCCGATTTGGTGTGTCGGCCCTTTAAGACTCATTTGGGTGCGCTGGCCCTTTAACAATCACTTTGGCGTGTTGGCCCTTTAAGAGCTAGTTTGGCTGACTGGGCTTCTTTTAAATCCACTTTGGCGCACACATTCTCTCTCAGGGGCATGTGTCATGTGATGAAGCTAGATATGAATTTGTGCTGTGGGTTTCGCTGTAAGAGCTGATATTATGTGGCAGAGGCTCTGTGCTGGGGTTCAAGTGAAGTTCGTAGGCGTTGGCACAGTAACTGGGTCTGCCTGCGCATATCAATGAGCTCAACTGTCATTTCAATCGCCTCAGGGCACGTTTTGCCATTTCCTATTGAAAAGCATTGGAGACAATGCATTCCAATGACGGGAAAAAAAATTTTCAAACGCAAATTGCGCAAAAACTACAAATCCGATCGACACGAAAAATACTTAGCACACCTCTCATGGACGCTGGCTTCGAAACGACACCTCAACGGAGTCTGTGCGTGTAGCGGTTCGGGCCGCATTAATTGCGGAAATCAACTTAATAATAATAATAAGAAGAAGAATAAGTTAGCAGCGTTCGGATTACAATATAGTGGTTTTTTCAAACCACTATAATAAGTTAGCAGCGTTCGGATTACAATATAGTGGTTTTTTCAAACCACTATAACTAGATGTGTATTTCCTGAAGGAAGTACAGATAGTGGTTTGAAATGGTGCCCGGGCTGCCCCTTTTAGAGAGACTTGCCTGCTGCCCCTGCAAGACTTTCAACTCAGGATACAATTTAACTGTGGGTGCCTCTCAGGGGCCACTTTGGCCTCAGGGTCTGATTTTGTGGGTGGGGCCCCTCAGGGCCTGATTTTGTGGGTGGGGCCCCTCAGGGTCCGATTTTGTGGGTGGGGCCCCTCAGGGTCCGATTTTGTGGCCGGGGCCACTCAGGGTCCAATTTGGTGGCCGGGGCCCCTCAGGGTCCGATTTGGTGGCCGGGGCCCCTTAGGGTCTGATTTGGTGGGTGGGGCCCCTCAAGGTCCGATTTTGTGGCTGGGGCCCCTCAGGGTCCGATTTTGCGGCCGGGGCCACTCAGGATTCGATTTTTGTGGCCGAAACCCCTCAGGGTCCAATTTTGTGGGTGGGGCCCCTCAGGGTCCGATTTTGTGGCCGGGGCCTGTCAGGGTCCGATTTTGTGGGTGGGGCCTCTCAGGGTCTGATTTTGTGGGTGGGGCCTCTCAGGGTCCGATTTGGTGGGCGGGGTCCCTCAGGGTCCAATTTGGTGGGCAGGGCCCCTCAGGGTCCGATTTTGTGGGTTGGGCCCCTCAGGGTCCGATTTTGTGGCTGGGGCCCCTCAGGGTCCGATTTTGTGGTTGGGTCCCCTCAGGGTCCGATTTTGTGGTTGGGGCCCCTCAGGGTCCGATTTTGTGGCCGCGGCCCCTCAGGGTCCGATTTTGTGGTTGGGTCCCCTCAGGGTCCGATTTTGTGGTTGGGGCCCCTCAGGGTCCGATTTTGTGGCCGGGGCCTATCAGGGTCCAATTTTGTGACTGGGGCCCATCAGGGTCCGATTTTGTGGCCGCGGCCCCTCAGGGTCTGATTTTGTGGCAGGGGCCCCTCTGGGTCTGATTTTGTGGGCGGAGCCCCACTGGGTCCAATTTGGTGGGTGGGACCACTCTGGGTCCAATTTGGTGGGCGGGACCACTCTGGGTCCAATTTGGTGGGTGGGGCCTCTCAGGGTCCGATTTGGTGGGCGGGGCCCCACAGGGTCCGATTTGGTGGGCGGGGCCCCTCAGGGTCCGATTTGGTGGGCAGGGCCTCTCTGGGTCTGATTTGGTGGGTGGGGCCACTCTGGGTAAGATTTGGAGGCTGGGGTCGCTCAGCCTCCAATTTGGAGGCCGGGGTCATTGAGCTTCTGATTTGGAGGCCGAGGTCAAAGAGCCTCCGATTTGGAGGCAGGGGTCGATGAGCTTCCGATTTGGAGGCCGGGGTCGATGAGCCTCCGATTTGGAGGCCGGGGTGGCTCAGCCTCCAATTTGGAGGCCGGGGTGGCTCAGCCTCCGATTTGGAGGCCGGGGTGGATCAGCCTCCGATTTGGAGGCCGGGGTGGCTCAGCCTCCGATTTGGAGGCCGGGATGGCTCAGCCTCCGATTTGGAGGCCGGGGTCGCTCAGCCTCCGATTTGGAGGCCGGGGTCGCTCAGCCTCCGATTAGGAGGCCGGGGTCGCTCATCCTCCGATTTGGAGGCCGGGGTGGCTCAGCCTCTGATTTGGAGGCCGGGGTGGCTCAGCCTCCGATTTGGAGGCCGGGGTCGATCAGCCTCCGATTTGGAGGCCGGGGTCGATCAGCCTCCGAATTGGAGGCCGGGGTGGATCAGCCTCCGATTTGGAGGCCGGGGTGGCTCAGCGTCCGATTTGGAGGCCGGGGTGGCTCAGCCTCCGATTTGGAGGCCGGGGTGGCTCAGTCTCCGATTTGGTGTGTCGGCCCTTTAAGACTCATTTGGGTGCGCTGGCCCTTTTACAATCACTTTGGCGCGTTGGCCCTTTAAGAGCTAGTTTGGCTCACTGGGCTTCTTTTAAATCCACTTTGGCGCACACATTCTCTCTCAGGGGCATGTGTCATGTGATGAAGCTAGATTTGCATTTGTGCTGTGGGTTTCACTTTAAGAGCTG
Organism: Dendrobates tinctorius; assembly: GCF_039654945.1. Lineage (NCBI taxonomy): Eukaryota > Metazoa > Chordata > Amphibia > Anura > Dendrobatidae > Dendrobates > Dendrobates tinctorius. The sequence continues at coordinate 42,963,536 of NW_027361704.1, read as the reverse complement.
ATATTATGTGGCAGAATCTCTGTTCTGAAGATGTCATGTGACGTTCGTAGGCGTTGGCATAGTAACTGGGTCTGCCTGCGCATATCAATGAGCTCAACTGTCATTTCAATCGCCTCAGGGCATGTTTTGCCATTTCCTATTGAAAAGCATTGGAGACAGTTCATTCCAATGACGGGAAAAAAAAATTTCAAACGCAAATTGCGCAAAAACTACAAATCCGATCGACACGAAAAATATTTAGCACACCTCTCGTGGACGCTGGCTTCGAAACGACACCTCAACGGAGTCTGTGCGTGTAGCGGTTCGGGCCGCATTAATTGCGGAAATCAACTTAATAGTAATAAGAAGAAGAATAAGTTAGCAGCATTCGGATTACAATATAGTGGTTTTTTCAAACCACTATAATAAGAAGAAGAATAAGTTAGCAGCGTTCGGATTACAATATAGTGGTTTTTTCAAACCACTATAATAATATACCGGCTGTTTAAAAGTGAAACAATAACATTAACTCAAGTTTGACTTTATTGAATATAACTAAGATTAGAATATGCACACCTTTTCTTTCAGGTAATGGAATCCTAAAAGAAATATGGGAACTTTTTAAAATTAAAAAATTGATAAAACTTGTAGATTCTATTAAACTGTTTGAATATTTAAGCTTTGAGACATGAACTATCCTATTAATTCTACCAAACAAAACTGTATTAGAAATAGCATGTTTTGATTTTAAACATTTTCTTACAATTCAGAAATGACTAACACATGCTTTTGAGCATTCTGCTTGAATACTTTAACAGAAAAGCACAATTAATACAGTTTCTTATCCTTCCACATGCATTAATAGATAATAGGTAACTAAATAATTCAAATGATTACTTAACTAGAAAGACATCTTTTGTTAAGTTTCACATCAGCAAGGGACAGATTTCTAATTCTTGCATGTTTTTATAAGCTGAACAATACACTCTGAAACCAAAGAATGTTGTGTTCCCCTCCCTTAAATTGCCTTAAAAATAGTAAAATGAGCCCAATTTTATGACCTTTATGAATAGGAAATCAATTATCAACTGAAGGGTTGACTATGCAATAAGAAATATATTTTGTTCAGGTATTTTTTCATTTAGCTTTATCAGTGAACTACACTTGACATGTTCTACACAAATCTTAAAGGGTTTAGTCAATTTTTACTTTAATATAAATATATCTTACCTCACTGAATAATATCTGCATTTAAGAAAACTCATTGTGAGCAGATTGACAAACTGAAAAGCATTTGCCTAAATTCAAAGATAGATTAGTGTCTTTGTTTTGCCTATCTGCATTCATGTTACACATAGTAAATTGTAAAGAACACACGTAATAAATACAGACAAGTAATTTTTTTCTAATACCTAAGAATACCTTAAAATATTTGAAGACTTAAAACATTACACTGGATTTAAAAGATGAAGATAATCATGAATATAACTCTGATTTATGTGGCTCAAATAAACCAAAAGAATGCACTTACAGATGTTCAAACATTAAAATAAATGCTTTAGTTTGGTTTGCTTCTACCTTTTTGAAATTGTGGACTGCAGATTTTTGAAAATGATTCTAATTTAATGCAACTTTGATAATTTACAGGCTGCTTAACCTTAAAAAAAATAACATTAACTCAAGTTTTACTTTTTTGAATGTAACTAAGGTAAGAATATGCACAATCTGTCTGTCAGGTAAAGGAAACCAAAAACAAATATGTGAACTGTTGGACATTGTAACTTGTACATTTTAAAAAATGGAAAATCTTCTGATTTCTTTCAAATGAAATAAATGTTTAAAGCTTTGAAACATGAACTCTCCTATTAATTCTACCTAACAAAACTATTAGAAACAATGTGTGTTGCTTTTCAATATTTTCTTGCAACAATTGAATTAATAATTAAAACATGTAGTTTTGTGTGTACTATTAGAATATTTTAACAGAGAAGCCATATTGGCAAAAATTTTGAAAATTTCGCAATTTTCCAACATTGAATTTTTATGCCCTTAAATCACAGAGATACGGCACACAAAAAACTTGATAAGTAACATTTCCCACATGTTTACTTTACATCAGCACAATTTTGGAAACAAAATTTTTTTGTTAGGAAGTTATAAGGGTTAAAAATTGACCAGAGATTTCTCATTTTTGCAACACCATTTTATTTTTGCGGACCACATCACATTTGAAGCCACTTTGAGGTGTCTATATGATGGAAAATACCCAAAAGTGACACCATTCTAAAAACTGCACCCCTTAAGGTGCTCAAAACCACATTCAAGAAGTTTATTAACCCTTTAGGTGCGTCACAGGAATTTTTTGAATATTTAAGAAAAGAATATCTAACTTTTTTCACAAAAAAATACTTCAGGTTCAATCTTTTTTATTTTACCAAGGGTAACAGGACAAATTGGACTGCAAAAGTTATTGTGCAATTTGTCCTGAGTACGCTGATACCTGATATGTTGGGGGAACCACTGTTTCGGTGCATGGCAGAGCTCAGAAGGGAAGGAGCGCCGTTTGACTTTTTCAATGCAAAATTGGCTGGAATTCAGATCGGACGCCATGTCACGTTTGGAGAGCCCCTGATGTACCTAAACAGTGGAAACCCCCCACAAGTGACCCCATTTTGGAAACTAGACCCCCCAAGGAACTTATCTAGATATGTGGTGAGAACTTGGAACCCATAAGGGCTTCACAGAAGTTTATAACGTACAGCGGTACAATTAAAAAATCATATTTTTTCCACAAAAATGATCTTTTCACCCCCAATTTTTATTTTCCCAAGGGTAACAGCACCCTAAAAGTTATTGTGCCATTTGTCCTGAGTACGCTGATACCCCACATGTGGGGATAAACCACTATTTGGGCGCATGGCAGAGCTCGGAAGGGAAGCAGCGCCATTTGACGTTTTTGGCTGGAATTGAGATCGGACACCATGTCGCGATTGGAAAACCCCTGATGTACCAAAACAGTGGAAACCCCCCACAAATGACACCATTTTGGAAACTAGACCCCCCAAGGAACTTATCTAGATGTGTGCTGAGATCTTTAAACCCCCAAGGGCTTCATAGAAGTTTATAACATACAGCCGTACAATTAAAAAATCATATTTTTTCCACAAAAATGATCTTTCCACCCTCAATTCTTATTTTTCCAAGGGTAACAGGACCCTAAAAGTTATTGTGCAATTTGTCCTGAGTACGCTGATACCCCACATGTGGGGGTAAACCACTATTTGGGTGCATGGCAGAGCTCGGAAGGGAAGCAGCACCATTTGACGTTTTTGGCTGGAATTGAGATCTGACACCATGTCGCGTTTGGAAAGCCCCTGATGTACCAAAACAGTGGAAACCTCCCACAAATGACACCATTTTGGAAACTAGACCCCCCCCAAGGAACTTATCTAGATGTGTGGTGAGAACTTTGAACCCCCAAGGGCTTCATAGAAGTTTATAACATACAGCCGTACAATTAAAAAATCATATTTTTTTCACAAAAATGATCTTTTCACCCTCAATTCTTATTTTTCCAAGGGTAACAGGGCCCTAAAGGTATTGTGCAATTTGTCCTGAGTACGCAGATACCCCACATGTGGGGGTAAATCACTATTTGGGCGCATGGCAGAGCTCGGAAGGGAAGCAGCGCCATTTGACTTTTTGGCTGGAATTGAGATCTGACACCATATCGCGTTTGGAAAGCCCCTGATGTACCAAAACAGTGGAAACCCCCACAAATGACACCATTTTGGAAACTAGACCCCCAAGGAACTAATCTAGATGTGTGGTGAGCACTTTGACCCCTCCAGTGCTTCACAGAAGTTTATAACTCCCAGGCGTGAAAATAAAAAATTCGTATTTTTTCCACAAACATGATCTTTTAGTCACCAATTTTTTTTATTTTCCCAAGGGTACCAGGAGAAATTGGACCCCAAAAGTTGTTGTCCAATTTGTCCTGAATACGCTGATACCCCATATGTGGGAGAAAACTACTGTATGGGCACATGTCGGGGCTTGGAAGGGAAGTAGTGACGTTTTGGAATGCAGACTTTGATGGAATGGTCTGCGGGTGTCATGTGCGTTTGGAGAGCCCCTAATCTACCTAAACTATTGAAACTCCCCACAAGTGACCCCATTTTGGACACTAGACCCCCCATGGAACTTATCTAGATGTGTGGTGAGCACTTTGAACCCCCCAGTGCTTCACAGAAGTTTATAACGCTTGGGCGTCAAAATAAAAAAAATCATTTTTTTCCACAAAAATGATATTTTTGCCCCCAATTTTTTATTTTCCTAACGGTAACAGGAGAAATTGGACCCCAAAAGTTGTTTTGCAATTTGTCCTGAATAGGCTGATACCCTACATGTGGGGGTAAAACACTGTTTGGGCGCATGGCAGAGCTTGGAAGGGAAGGAGCACCATTTGACTTTTTCAACTCAGAATTGGCTGGAATTGAGATCAAACGCAATGTTGCATTTGGAGAGCACCTGATGTGCCCAAACAGTGGAAACCCCCAATTCTAACTCGAACCCTAACGCCAACACACCCCTAACCCTAATCTCAGCCCTAACCCTAACCCTAGCCCTAACCCTATCCCTAACCCTAACCCTAGCCCTAACCCTAACCCTAGCCCTAACCCTAATGGGAAAATGGAAATAAATACATTTTCTTTTAATTTTATTATTTTCCCTTACTAAGGGGGTGATAACGGGGGGTTTGATTTACTATTTATGGCGGTATTTATTTTTGGCAGCTGTCGCACGCTAAAAGACGCTTTTTATTGTAAAAATAGTTTTTGCATCACCACATATTGAGAGCTATAATTTTTCCGTATTTTGACTCACTGAGTCATATCAGGTCTTATTTTTTGCGGGACGAGTTGACGTTTTTATTGGTACCATTTTCGGGCACATGACATTTTTTGATCGCTTTTTATTCCGATTTTTGGGACGCAGAATGAACAAAAACCAGCGTTTCATGAATATCTTTTGGGGGATGCGTTTACACTGTTCCGCGTGCGGTAAAATTGATAAAGCGGTTTTATTCTTCAGGTCAGTACTGTTGCAGTGATGCCTCATTTAGGTCTTTTTTTATGTTTTGTCGGTTTTATGCAATGAAAACAATTTTATATAAAAAATAATTAGTTTTGTATCGCTTTATTCTGCAAGTTATAACTTTTTTATTTTTTCGCTGACAATGCTGTATGGCAGCTCGTTTTTTGCGGGACAAGATGACATTTTCAGTGGTACCATGGCTATTTATATGTGTCTTTTTGATCGCGCGTTATTGCACTTTTTGTTTGGCGGTGTGATAATAAATCATTATTTTTTGCTTCGTTTTTTATTTTTATTTTTTAAGGGGTTAGCTAAAGGGCTTAACTAATGGGATAGTTTTATAGGGCAGGTCGTTATGGACGCGGTGATACCTAATATGTGTACTTTTATTTTTATTTTTTTTTATTATTTCAAAAAAATGGATTTATTGGGGGAATATTTTTTTTTCTAATTTATTTGGCGATTTTTTAAAATTATTTTAACACTTTTTTTAACTTTATTACATAGTCCCAGGTGGGACATCACTGTCCTGTGACAGATCGCTGATCGCTGATCTGTCACATCACAGATCACTGTGACAGATCAGCAATCTGTCACAGGCAGTTCTGCAGACTTCCTCATGCCTGCGCTTTGCAGGCACTGAGGAAGTCAGCTCCCTACAGGCCCCCGAAGGCCCCCGTCGCCATTTTGGATTCGGGGGCCTGTAGGGAAAGAGACCCCCGCAGCAGCGCTGCACATTGCGCTGCCGTGGGGGGCTCAGGGAAGCACAGAGGGAGCCCCCTCCCTGCCGATGCTTCCCTTTAACCCCCGGTACACCGCAATCATGTTTGATCGCGGTGTGCAAGGGGTTAACGTGTCGGGGGGCGGTCCGTGACTACCCCTGAAACATAGTGCCGGGTGTCAGCTGTGATAATCAGCTGACACCCGGCCGCGATCAGCGGCGCTCACCACGTGGGTGCCGCTGATCGCGGTAGACGTACTATCCCGTCCATGGGCATAGGGGCCCAGGTCCCATGGATGGGATAGTACGTCTGATGTCAGGAAGGGGTTAATAAACACAGACATGTAGTTTTTTAAAATACCTAAAAATATGTGTTAGTTTAAAAAATACATCTAATTTAAAATATGGGTATAAGCTTGATTATAATGTTGGTTTATGTGGCACAAATTAACCAAAATAATGCACTTAAAGATATTGAATAATTAAGGTAAATGATTTAGTTTGGTTACGTGCATCCAATTTAAAATTAACGATTGCAGATTTTTGGTAACTATTCTCATTTAAAGCAGTTTTAATAATATATTGGCTGTTTAAAAGTTAAAAAATAACATTAACTCAAGTTTGACTTTATTGAATATAACCAAAATTCTAAAAGAAATGTGGGAACTTTTTAAAATTATATATTGTAGCCTTTAAAAAAAGGTAAAACTTGTAAATTCTATTAAACTATTTGAATATTTAAGCTTTGAAACATTAACTATCCTATTAATTCTACCAAACAAAACTGTATTAGAAATAGCATGTTTTGATTTTAAACATTTTATTACAATTCAGAAATGACTAAAACATGCTTTTTGAGCATTCTATTTGAATACTTTTAACAGAAAAGCACAATTATTACAGTTTCTTAACCTTCCAGATGCTTTAACAGTAACTAAATAAATCAAATGATTACTTAAGTAAAAAGACATGTTTCTTTAAGTTTCACTTCAGCAAGGGACAGATTTCAAATTCTTGCATGTTTTTTATAAGCTGAACAATACATCCTGAAGCCAAAGAATGTTATTTTCCCTTCCCTTAAATTGCCTTAAAAATAGTAAACTGAGCCCAATTTTAAGACCTTTATGAATAGGAAATCAATTATCAACCGAAGGGTTGACTATGCAATAAGTAATATATTCTGTTCAGGTATTTTTTCATTTAGCTTTACGAGTGAACTACTCTTGACATGTTCTGCAAAACCCTTAAGGCTAAGTGCACACGTACCGGAACTCTCGTGGAAATTACCGCAAGAATTACGGAATTCCAGTCCGCGGGAAAAACGCATTTTATATTCCCGTGATTTTCCCGCAGAAAAACTAGCATTTTGCAAGCGTATTTAGCTTGCAAAATGCTAGCGTTTTCCAAGCGATCTGTAGCATCGCTTGGAGAACTGATTGACAGGTTGGTCACACTCGTCAAACACAGTGTTTGACGAGTGTGACCAACTTTTTACTACTGAGGCTGCCTATGCGGCATCAGTAGTAAAAGATAGAATGTAAAAAAAAATAAAAAATAGTGTTATTCTCACCCTCCGACGTCCCGTGCATCCGTTCCCAGTAATCCTTTGCGAAAATGCCCGCGATGACGTCAGTTCTCGCGGGATCGCGACGTCTCACGGTAATTCACGATGACGTCGCGCGAATGACCGCGAGACTTCGCGATCCCGCGAGAAGGGACGTCATCGTGAGCATTTTCGCAAAGGACTACTGGGAACGAGAGCGTGAAGAGAAGCGGGAAGGCTGCGCGGGACGCCGGAGGGTGAGAATAACAATATTTTTTATTTTTAAATTCTATTTTTTACAGGGATATGGTACCCAAAGCCCGGAGGACAGTCTCCTCTCCTCCGGACCATGGGTACCATCCGCAATTGTTCTGCTTACTTTCCGCATGGTGTGCACAGCGACATGCGGGAAGTAAGCGGAACAATGCATTCCTATGGGTGAGGGATCGCCGCGATTCCGCAAATTAATGAGCATGCTGCGGTTTTTACCGCGAAGCGATTCCGCCGCGGTAAAAACCGCAGCATTAGCACAGCATTGCGGAATCCCATAGGAATGCATGGGATGCTTATTTTTCGCTTTTTCGCGGCAAAATCGCGCGGTTAAAACCGCCGCGGAAACGCGAAAAAACGCCACGCCTGAACACAGCCTAAAGGGTTTAGTCAATTTTTGCAATAATATATAAATATATCTTACCTCACTGAATAATATCTGCATTTAAGAAAATTCATGCTGAGCAGATTGACAAACTGGAAAGCACTTACCCAAATTCAAATATAGGTTAGTGCCTTTGTTTTGCCTATCAGCATTCATGTTACACATAGTAAAATGTAAAGAACACATGTAATAAATACAGACAAGTATTTTTTTTCCAATACCTAAGAAGACCTTAAAAATATTTGTAGACTTAAAACATTACACTGGATTTAAAAGATGAAGATAAGCATGAATATGAACAATGGACTTTTCGCAAGAGATGGGATACACCTCACAAAACCTGGGAAACACACATTCACCAGAAGACTTGCCACACTCATCAGGAGGGCTTTAAACTAGAAGAAGAGGGGATGGGAGGAAAAACAGCAGACAAGAACATGCAGCAGAAGGACAAACTAATCAAGAATAATAGATGTGGTAAAGAGGACCCAAATCAGGGTACTCAGAAGGAAGCTAAGAAAAATGAAGCAAAACTTCTTTCCTGCATGCTGACCAATGCAAGAAACCTGACCAATAAGATTGAAGATCTGAAGTTGGTAATGTATGAGGAAAAATACGACATAGTAGGAATAACTGAGACATGGTTAGACGACAGCTATGACTGGGCAGCTAACTTGCAAGGATATGATTTGTTTAGGAGGGATCATAAAAAAAGGAAAGGGGGTGGAGTCTGTCTATATATAAAGTCCACTTTAAAGCCCACGCTAAGAGAAGATATACAAGAGGGAAATGAAGAGGTGGAGTCTCTATGGATGGAGATACAAGGAGAGAAAAGTAATAAAATCCTCATAGGGGTTTGTTATAAGTCAATAAAAATAACAGAAACCACTGAAAATGTATTATTGAAACAAATAGACAAAGCAGCAAATCACAATGAGGTGATTATTATGGGGGACTTCAACTACCCCGACATAGACTGGGAAACTGAAACCTGTGTATCTCAGAAAGGAAACCAATTTCTGTCAGTTACCAAGGATAATTATCTGTCACAACTTTTGCAGAGTCCAACTAGAGGGACAGCCCTTCTGGACTTAATTTTAAGCAACAGGCCAGATAGAATAAAAGAAGTACAAGTTGATGGGCACCTAGGGAACAGTGACCACAATATAATACAATTCCACTTGTCCTTCAGTAATGTGCCCTGGAAGGGGGTTATGAAAACGCTGAATTTCAGGAAAGCAAAGTTTGATCAGCTTAGAGAGGACCTTCGTCGAATTGATTGGGACAATGTCCTCAAAAATAGGAGCACAGAAAATAAATGGGAAATATTTAAATCAGTTTTACACACCCACTGCGAGCTAGCCATACCGTACAGAAATAAAAGAGCTAGGAGCAGAAGAACACCATTGTGGCTAAATAAGGATGTAAAAAGGGCAATAAATAACAAGAACAAGGCATTTAGGAAGCTAAAACAAGAAGGCAATGAAGAAGCATTGAAAAGTTATAGAGAAAAAAATCAAATGTGTAAAAATCAAATACATTTAGCAAAAGTGGAAACTGAGAGACTCATTGGTAAGGAAAATAAAACAAACCCCAAACTATTCTTTAATTATATAAACAGTAAAAAGATTAAAATTGATGGTGTCGGCCCTTTAAAGAACAATGAGGGTGAAATCACAGAGAGCAATGTGGGAAGAGCAAATGTTTTAAATACTTTTTTCTCAACAGTGTTCACACAGGAAAAGGATTTGCCAGGGGAAATGCAGAGTGATAATGTAGACTCCCCATTAAGTATTACCTGCCTAACCCAGGAAGAAGTGTAGAACCGCCTTAGTAAGATTAAAATTGACAAATCACCAGGCTCTGATGGCATTCACCCTCGGGTATTAAGGGAGTTAAGCAATGTGATAGGCCTCTATTCCTTATATTTAAAGACTCTATAGAAACAGGGTCTGTTCCTTTTGATTGGCGGCAAGCAAATGTGGTACCAATATTCAAAAAGGGGTGTAAAAGGGAACCTGGAAACTATAGGCCGGTAAGCTTAACATCTGTTGTGGGTAAAACTTTTGAAGTGTTTCTAAGGGATACTATTATGGAATATCTCAATGTTAATAAATGTTTAACTCCGTATCAATATGGATTCATGAAGGATCGCTCCTGTCAAACTAACCTGATCAGCTTCTATGAGGATGTAAGCTCTCAAATGGACCAAGGAGAATCATTGGATATCATTTATCTGAACTTCTCTAAAGCATTTGACACTGTCCCACATAAAAGATTTGTAAGTAAGAAGAGAAAGCTTGGGCTAGGGGAGAATATGTGTAGATGGGTAGGTAGCTGGTTTAGTGATAGAAAACAAAGAGTGGTTATTAATGGTGCATACTCAGATTGGGCCAGGGTTACTGGTGGGGTACCACAGGGCTCTGTATTGGACCCCCTACTATTTAATATATTTATTAATGATCTACTGGATGGCTTACACAGTAAAATATCAGTATTTGCAGATTATGCAAAACTATGTAAGGTAGTTAGCACAAAGGAGGACAGTTTGCAACTACAGACAGATTTAAGTATATTGGAGAATTGGGCTGAAAAATGGCAAATGAGGTTTAACACAGATAAGTGTAAGGTTATGCACATGGGAAGGAGAAACAGATGCTATAATTACTTACCAAATGGGAAACTGCTGGGGAAATCAGACATGGAAAAAGACTTAGGCATCTTAGTCAATAAGAAGCTAAATTGGAGTGCACAGTGTCAGGCAGCTGCCACCAAAGCAAATAGGGTCATGGGATGCATTAGAAGAGGTCTAGGGATACGAGACGAAAACATAATTCTCCCTCTGTACAAATCACTCGTCAGACCACACTTGGAGTATTGTGTGCAATTTTGGTCTATTTACTGTAGAAAAGAGAAGACTTAGGGGAGACTTAATATATATGTACAAGTATATCAGAGGGCAATACAGAGCTCTCTCCAATGAACTGTTTGTACCAAGAACTGTGACAAGAACAAGGGGGCATTCTCTTCGTTTGGAGGAAAGACAATTTCTGCACCAGCATAGAAGAGGGTTCTTCGCAGTAAGAGCAGTGAGGCTCTGGAATTCTCTTCCTGAGGAAGTGGTGATGGCTAACTCACTGAATGAATTTAAGAAAGGAATGGATGCTTTTCTTGTGAGTAACAGTATAGAAGGTTACGAATTACAGAATATTATAGGTAGATGGTTGACCCAGCTTAGGGGAAGGAATTTTTTTCCCTATGGAGAAAATTGGCTTCTACTCTGTGGGCTTTTTGCCTTCCCCAGGATCAACAATGCAGAACAGCTGCACTAAAAAGAGGCTGAACTAGATGGACATAAGGTTTTCCTTCAGCCTTCAAAGCTATGTTACTATGTTCAAAACTATTTTAATATAATGCTGATTTATGTGGCTCAAATAAACCAAAAGAATGCACTTATAGATATTCAATAATAAAAATAAATGCTTTAGTTTGGTTTGCTTGCACCCATTTGAAATTGTGTACTACAATTTTTTTAAAAAGATGCTATTTTAAAATAACTTTGATAACATACAGGCTGCTTAACCTTAAAAAACCAACATTAACTCAAGTTTTATTTTTATAACTATAACTAAGGTAAGAATATGCAAAATCTGTCTGTCAGGTAAAGAAAACATAAAACAAATGTGTGAACTGTTTGACATTGTAACCTAAACTGTTGTGAGTTCATTTTCCCCTTTGTCACTGAGGTTTGGTGAATTCCCTATTCTGGTAAAGGAAGGTAATGAGCCTGATTATCAGGCACCTGAGCCTAGTGATGATGACTGGCTGAGTGGAGTCACAGACTGGATATAAGGCTGTCAACGCCCTTCTGCCCTGCGGGTGATTTCTCTGTGGACTTCTAGGAGACTAGTCTGATTCCTGCTCCTCTAAAGCTAAGTTTTCTGCTTTGCCTTTTAGCATTTGTGTTTTGTTTTTGTTTGCTTTGATTTTCTGTATTCTGCCATTCCCTGCTGGGGTGAGCTGAATCTCCTTTTGCCGGTTGCTCTGTCTTCAGAATATTCCTGAGTACTGACAGTCTTTTTGAAGCCTAGCGTCTTCAGGGCCTTTTTCACTGTCAGTCTGTTGGCTCTTATTTTCATAGGGTTTTTCACGGATTGCAGACAGCAGCCTTCCTGTCCTTTCCTATCTAGTTAGCTTGTGCCCCGTCTTTGCTCAGTCTATCTTTCTGTCTATGTTAGTGTTCTTTCTTCTTGCTTCACCGTCATTATTTGTTGGGGGCTGCCTTTTGCTTTCGGGTCTGCTCTGGGGCAGTTTAGATTTCCCTTTCTGTCTTTAGGCTATATAGTCCTCCGGCTGTGATCGAGGGGTCTAGGGCATCGTAGGAACCCCCCACGGCTACTGCTAGTTGTGTTGATAGGTTCAGGGGTCTGGAATCCGATAGCCGCCAACTTCTCTGGTTTTCTGGACTTAGCTAGCATTTCTGTTTTTGCCTCCTACGGTGACTCATTCATAACACTAAACCTTTTAAAAATGGCAAAACTTCTGATTTCTTTCAAATAAAATAAATGTTTAAAGATTCAAAACATTAACAATCCTATTAATTCTACCTAGCAAAACTATTAGAAACAATGTGTGTTGATTTTCAACATTTTCTTGCAACAATTGAATTTATAATTAAAACATGTTGTTTTGTGTGTACTATTAGAATATTTTACCGCAGATCCTAGGGTACTCAATAGCAGGAAAGAATTGTGTTAAAAAAAAAAAAAAAAGGTGTGCATATTCTTACCTCTATATCTCTGAGGCCGTAGGGGGAATTTTTTTTTTCTCTCAATGGAGATAAAGCAATTGTCTGATCGTGTGGAGCAGCTCGCTGCAGAAGTGCGGGGAATTTCTGCCTACCTTGCTCATTCGCATGCTGTTGAACCAAAGATCCCTACACCTGATGTATTTTTTGGGGATCGATATAAATTTTTGAGTTTCAAAAATAATTGTAAATTATTTTTTGCCTTGAAGCCTAACTCGTCAGGGAGCTCCGCGCAGCAGGTTAAAATTGTCATCTCTTTGCTGCGTGGCGTTCCCCAGGATTGGGCGTTTTCTTTGAAACCAGATGATCCTATTCTGACTAATGTGAACGCATTCTTTCAAGCCTTGGGGTTGTTGTATGACGAACCTAATGCTATTGATCAGGCTGAAAAGACCCTGTTGGCATTGAACCAGGGTCGAGATTCTGCAGAGTTGTTGTCAGTATCTAGTCCTGGAATCTGTTTCTCTTGCCCTTAGACTTGCCCTTAGTTAACATGGATCTTGACGTTTCCACGTCGGCCATCTTGCTTCCTGCCAAAGCTGTATATAAAGCCAGCACCTGCTCTGATTCATTGCTTGTGTATTATGTATTGGACTTTGTGCCTCTGCAGTCCCAAGCCTGGACTTACTATCCCTGTTGGTCCTCTCTTAACGGCGGAGTCCTCTGCCAACCTGCATGTCTGGATCCCTGCCTGCTGACCGAGTGATTGCTGAACACTTGACTTCAGGAACCTCTGCCTGACTACACCTGCGGTGAAGTAAGAACTCCAGCCAGCTAGTGTGTTCCTCCGCTCTGCAAGAGTCTTTGTCTTGTGCCCGCATTGCTCAGTGACTTTGCATGCTGTGTCGCAGAGTATCAGCTCTGCTATTACCATTTATCATATTGACTGAACATTTATCTGGACTTATATGCTATATTGCATTCAGATCATTAATACAATATTGCTTGCGCAACCCACTGTGTCTTTAGTCTCTTTGACCTAGCCACTGGTGTCCAGTTGTATCCACTAGTATCGTGACAGGATACACAAGCCTTAAAAATGGATGCCGCTGGGTCAGAGACTTTAGAAGTGCTTGTTAAGAAGCTAAATAATATCACTGCCACTGTACACGCTGAAGTGCAGACATGGAAGAGCAGAATAGAAGGCCTAGAGGGGCAGACTAAATATGATATACAAGTGCTCAGTCAGACCCTTCAGGAATTGCGTGGCCGAGTTGCGGCTCTGGAGGCACAATCTCAGGCTTCTGTTCTTACCATTCCCAAACTACCGCCATTTAGGTTTGGTGGCGACCGAGACAAGTACCGTGGGTTTCTGAACCAGTGTCGTTTATACTTTGCTGCACATGTCACACAGTTTCCTAAAGACCGATCCAAAGTATTGACTATCATCATGTTGCTGACTAATAAGGCCCTGGCCTGGGCAAACCCTCTGATAGAATCACAGGATGCATGTCTGAATGACTTCAATATGTTTATCGCCGCTATGGGGCAGATGTTTAACAATCCGAACCGTGGCCTTACAGCTGAGACGGCCCTGCTGAATTTGCGTCAAGGTAAACGCCCAGTGACTGAGTATGCTATGGATTTTAGAAGGTGGGCTCAGGACACCACCTGGAATAGTGCAGCGAAGTACTCTATATTTAAGAAGGGGTTGTCCAGTTCTATCAAGGACGAGCTTGCACGTGTGGAGGCTCCCACTGCTCTAGGTGATTTCATCAATCACTGTATTCGCCTAGACGCTCGCATCTCCGAACGAAAACTAGAAAGGTGGTCTGAGATGAACCGCAGCAATAAATTGCTTCTTCCTTTCCTTCCTAAGGAGATTCCGGACCCAAGTCCTCAGGAGTCCACACCTGAGCCGATGCAGGTAAATTCCCTACGAAGTCGAGTAAGTGACGAACGGAAGGAATTTCGCTTCAAGGAGAATTTATGTTTTTACTGTGGGAAGTCAGGACATTTTATAATCAACTGCCCCTATCATTCTCGCAGAACAACCGCAGCCGTGGTAGAACGCGACTTCTCTGAATCATACTCCATGACTTCCGAATCAGGGCCACCCGAAATTGCAGCAACCGCTCCTGATTATGACTTTTCAGATATGAACTCTGTTACATCCGAAACGATACTACCCATTAATGCTGTTATTCTATCTTCTGCAGTTTCATACCCTTGCAATAAGAAAAAAGATTCACATTGTTACCTTCCTATCAAGATCTGGATTGACTCCCGTTGGGTGAACAGTTCCGCCATGATAGACTCTGGGGCTAGCGGTAACTTCATGGACACTTCTTTTGCTAAGGAATATGGAATCCGATCACAGAGAAGAGTGTCTTCAATTCTGATGGAGACTGTGGATGGGTCCCCTTTGACCTCGGGGCCCGTAGACCAGCAGACTGAACCACTGAAGGTCCTCATGGGAGATGATCACCAGGAGAAATTGCCCTTCCTTCTGATTTCCTCTCCACATTTCCCTATTATCTTGGGTTTACCCTGGTTACAGGCTCAAAATCCCATCATTGACTGGGAGACTAAGAGATTGCGCTTCCCAGCTAAAGAGGTAACTTCTGAGAAATCGACTGATCCATCTCCGGCCAACCCATCATCGGACCTAGAGTTACCGGCAGTTTATAAAGAATTTTCGGACGTGTGCGATAAAAAGAATGCAGATAAATTACCACCACACCGCTCTTATGACTGCCCAATCGAGCTTCTGCCTGCTGCTACCATTCGTTTTGGTAATATTTATCCATTGTCCAGTCCTGAGTTCAAGACTCTCAAAGAATATATCGACGAGAACCTGTCTAAGGGGTTTATACGCCCCTCATCCTCTCCAGCCGGTGCACCCATCTTTTTCGTTAAAAAGAAGGATGGATCCCTCAGACCCTGTGTTGATTACCGGGAAATTAACAAGGTAACCATCAAGAACCACTACCCCCTGCCATTAATTCCGGAGCTTCTCGAGAGAGTTCGTCAGGCCAAGGTCTTTTCAAAATTGGACCTACGCGGGGCATACAATCTAGTCCGTAGACCTGGAGATGAATGGAAAACAGCATTTAGGTCTCGATATGGACACTTTGAGTATTTGGTCATGCCATTTGGACTTTGCAATGCCCCAGCAACGTTCCAACATCTCGTAAATGATATTTTCAGAGACATTCTTGATATTTTTGTCGTAATCTATTTGGATGACATTCTGATTTTCTCTAGCTCCATGGAGGAACATCAGCAACATGTCAAGACTGTCTTGCAGCGGTTGAGGGAACACCAGCTGTACATCAAGCTGGGGAAATGCGAATTTCACAAGTCGGAGATTCAATTCTTAGGTTATGTAATTTCTCCACAGGGTCTGAGTATGGATAACAGCAAGATCAAGGCGATTCAGGAGTGGCCAATCCCCAAGAATGTCAAGGAGGTCCAACGTTTCATCGGGTTTGCTAACTTCTACAGACGTTTCATCAAGAACTTCTCTGACATCGTCTCGCCCATCACCAGGTTGACACAGAAGAAGACAGCATTTATTTGGTCCCTTCAAGCCCAAGAAGCATTCTCTCGGCTCAAGACCAAGTTCACGTCAGCACCAGTACTGATCCACCCTGACCCGGAACTCGCCTTCATTATTGAAGTGGATGCCTCAAACTGTGCCACCGGGGCTATACTGTCCCAAAGAACAGGTGAGAAGAATTTACTTCATCCTTGTGCTTTTCTTTCCAAGCGACTGTCTCCTGCCGAAAAGAACTACGATGTAGGAAATAAAGAATTACTGGCTATCATCGCCGCCTTCAAGGAGTGGAGACATCTTCTGCAAGGAGCCTCACAGCCGATCGTGGTCCTCACGGATCACCGCAACCTTGAGTTCATCAGGTCAGCAAGATGCCTGACCCCACGGCAGGCCCGCTGGAGTCTTTTCCTTAATCAATTCAATTTTACAATCTCTTATAGACCAGGTTCTCGCAATGGAAAAGCAGATGCTCTATCCCGGATGTTCTCCACTGACGCTGTTCCAGATGCTCCACCTAAGACCATACTTTCTGATTGCAATTTTGTAGGAGTCATTCAGAATCAAGATTTGCTGCAGGTCATCAAAGAAGCTTACAACTCTGATCTTTTCCTGTCTCAGCCATCTGATGAGGTAAGCCTTCTTTTTAAGAATGGAGTTTGGACGCGGGAACGGCGTCTCTACATTCCTGAAGCCGTGAGGTTAAGAGTGTTGAGATTGGTTCATGATTCCAAGGTTGCAGGGCACAGAGGAATTCAGAAGACTCAAGAATTCTTATCTCGCTTCTTCTGGTGGCCAGGTTTTCGGAAGGATGTCCAGAAGTATGTTTCATCTTGTGAGGTATGTGCCAAATTCAAGGTTCCACGTGCCTCCCCTACTGGTCTGTTACAGCCTTTGCCAGTGCCGTCTCACCCGTGGGGATCCATTTCTATGGACTTTATTGTAGAACTGCCCCTTTCTGAGGGAAAGAGTACGATTGTGGTGGTGGTCGATCGCCTGACCAAGGCGGCCCATTTCATGGATAATATTAACGCCTCCCGACTGATTGAGCAGTTCCATCAAAGGTACCCTGGCAAGCCTGGTTTAGGGTCGTCCAGAGGCCGTTCTTGAGGTGGGAGTAATGTCAGTATCTAGTCCTGGAATCTGTTTCTCTTGCCCTTAGACTTGCCCTTAGTTAACATGGATCTTGACGTTTCCACGTCGGCCATCTTGCTTCCTGCCAAAGCTGTATATAAAGCCAGCACCTGCTCTGATTCATTGCTTGTGTATTATGTATTGGACTTTGTGCCTCTGCAGTCCCAAGCCTGGACTTACTATCCCTGTTGGTCCTCTCTTAATGGCAGAGTCCTCTGCCAACCTGCACGTCTGGATCCCTGCCTGCTGACCGAGTGATTGCTGAACACTTGACTTCAGGAACCTCTGCCTGACTACACCTGCGGTGAAGTAAGAACTCCAGCCAGCTAGTGTGTTCCTCCGCTCTGCAAGAGTCTGTGTCCGCAAGAGTCTGTGTCTCTGCAAGAGTTGTGCCCGCATTGCTCAGTGACTTTGCATGCTGTGTCGCAGAGTATCAGCTCTGCTATTACCATTTATCATATTGACTGAACATTTATCTGGACTTATATGCTATATTGCATTCAGATCATTAATACAATATTGCTTGCGCAACCCACTGTGTCTGTAGTCTCTTTGACCTAGCCACTGGTGTCCAGTTGTATCCACTAGTATCGTGACAGTTGTACTGTCAAAAGTTCCGAAAGTGGGCGGTCCTTACTACCTGGAATGATAATGCCTTGGCTGCTCTCTTTCGGAAGGGTTTGTCAGAAGCCGTAAAAGATACTATGGTGGGATTTCCTGTTCCCTCTGGTCTGGACGATTCTATGTCATTAGCCATTCAGGTTGATCGGCGTTTACGTGAACGCAGGATTGCACGAGAGGTATTGCCACCGGTTGAACAGACGTCTGAACCTATGCAATGTGATAGAGTTTTGTCTAGGGCGCAATGTCAGGAGTTCAGAAGGTGTAATAAGCTGTGTTTTTTCTGTGGAGATGCCTTGCATATTATTTCTGTTTGTCCTAAACGAGAGAAACGCTTTGCACACACGTTTTCTGTTGGTGGTGTTCAACCTAAGTTTCTTCTGGCAATTACTCTGATCTGCTCCCTGTCCACATTTTCCGCCAAGGCTTTTGTGGATTCGGGAGCAGCGCTAAACCTAATGGACTTGGATTTTGCTAAACGTTGTGGATTTCCGATGACACCTCTGCAGACGCCTATCCCTTTGAGGGGGATTGATGCTACTCCTTTGGCAAAAAATAAACCTCAGTTTTGGACCCAGGTGGTTATACGGGTCGCCCCAGACCATCAAGAAAATTGCAGATTTTTGGTGTTGCATGGTCTGCATGATGCCATTATTCTGGGGTTTCCCTGGTTGCAAATTCATAATCCAGTTTTGAATTGGAAATCTGTGTCTGTGGTGAGTTGGGGTTGTCGGTGTGCCTTTAGTGAGGCTCCGGTTTTTTCCACATCTCAGTCGCATGATGTTCCTGACTATTTGGTGGACTTTTATGATGTATTTAGTGAGAATGAGTCTGCATCTTTGCCTCCTCATAGGAGTTATGACTGTGCAATTGAACTGAGCCCGGGGTGTAAATTTCCCAAGGGTTGGCTCTTCAATTTATCTGTACCCGAGCACGAGGCTATGCGATCCTATATTAAGGAGACGTTGGAGAAGGGTCATATTAGACCATCCTCTTCACCCTTAGGTGCCGGGTTTTTTTTGTGGCCAAAAAGGATGGTTCTTTAAGGCCTTGTATTGATTATCGTGCCCTCAACAAAATTACTATTAAATATCAGTATCCGTTACCCCTGATTTCGGATCTATTCTCTAGAGTTAGAGGTGCTTGCTGGTTTACCAAGCTTGACCTGAGGGGGGCATATTATCTTATCCGCATTAAGCATGGGGATGAATGGAAGACGGCGTTTAATACTCCGGAGGGACATTTTGAGTACCTGGTGATGCCTTTTGGGCTCACTAATGCCCCTTCTGTCTTCCAGTGCTTCATGAACGTTATTTTCCGAGACTTTGTCGATAAATTTTTGATTATCTATCTGGATGATATTTTGATCTTCTCCAAGGATTGGGATTCTCATGTGGAACATATTCGGACTGTGTTCCGGATCTTGAGGGAGAATTCCCTGTATGTCAAAGGATCGAAATGCCTTTTTGGAGTACAGAGGATTTCATTTTTGGGATTTATTTTGTCTCCGTCAACTATTGAAATGGACCCAGCCAAGGTACAGGCCATTTATGATTGGGTTCAGCCCACTTCTTTGAAGGCCCTCCAGAAGTTTTTGGGTTTTGCTTATTTTTATTGGAAATTCATAGCAAAATTTTCTAGTATTGCCAAGCCATTGACTGAACTGACTAAGAAGGGTGCTGATGTGTTGAATTGGTCTCCGGAGGCTGTTGCTTCCTTTCAGGAGCTGAAGCGAAGATTTACCTCCGCCCCAGTTTTGTGGCAACCTGATGTCTCACTCCCGTTCCAGGTAGAGGTGGATGCTTCTGAGATTGGTGCAGGAGCTGTTTTGTCCCAAAAGGATCCTGTAACATCTAAAATGAATCCCTGTGCTTTCTTTTCCCGAAAGTTCTCTCCATCTGAATGTAACTATGATGTGGGGAATCGGGAACTGTTGGCCATGAAATGGGCATTTGAGGAGTGGAGACATTGGTTGGAGGGAGCTAAGCATCAAGTTGTGGTCCTCACTGACCACAAGAATTTGATTTACCTAGAGTCGGCTAAACGCTTGAACCCTAGACAGGCTAGGTGGGCCTTGTTTTTTAGACATTTTGATTTTGTGGTCTCTTTTCTTCCTGGAACTAAGAATGTCAAGGCAGATGCCCTCTCTAGGAGCTTCTTTGCTGATTCTCCTGTGGTGACCAAGCCTGCTACCATCTTAGGCGAAGGGGTAGTTCTTTCTGCCATCTCGCCCGATTTGAGACTTGCTCTGCAAGAGTTCCAGGAGGACAAACCTGAGCATTGTCCCAGTGGAAAGTTGTATGTTCCTGACCAGTGGAAGAAGAGAGTGATGTCTGAAGTTCATTGCTCTGTATTGGCTGGTCATCCAGGTATTTTTGGTACTAGAGATCTGGTGAGTCGGTCTTTTTGGTGGCCCACCTTGTCTCATGATGTCAGGAATTTTGTGCAGTCCTGTGGGACTTGCTCCCGGTCTCAATCTTGTTCTCGCTCTAGTGGGTTGTTGATGCCTTTGCCGGTCCCCAGGAGGCCATGGACCCATATTTCAATGGATTTCATCACTGATATGCCGGTCTCTCAAAGAATGACTGTTATTTGGGTGATTTGTGATAGGTTCTCTAAGATGGTTCATCTTGTACCACTCCCTAAGTTGCCGTCTTCCTCTGAGTTGGTGCCCCTGTTTTTGCAACAGGTGGTTCGCTTGCACGGGATTCCTGAGAACATTGTATCTGACAGAGGAGTTCAGTTTGTGTCTAGATTTTGGAGACTTTCTGTTCCAAGCTGGGAATTCAGTTGTCCTTCTCTTCTGCTTTTGACCCTCAGACCAATGGGCAGACAGAGAGAACAAACCAGACCTTGGAGTCGTATTTGAGATGTTTTATTTCCGCTGATCAGGATGATTGGGTTTCATTTTTGCCCTTGGCCGAATTTGCTTTAAATAATAGAGCTAGTTCTGCCACTTTGATGTCACCTTTTTTTGTAACTTTGGGTTTCATCCTCGATTTTCTTCAGGGCAGGTGGAGCCTTCTGCCTGCCCAGGTGTTGACACTGTGGTGGAGAGAATGCACCAGATCTGGGACCAAGTGGTGGATAAGTTATCTCTCTCCCAGGAAAAGGCCCAGCGGTTTTCAAATCGACATAGGACCATTGGTCCCCAGTTTAAGATTGGTGATATGGTGTGGTTATCATCAAAAAATATTGCTATGAAGGTGGCTTCTCCTAAGTTTAAGCCTAGATTTATTGGACCTTACAAGATTTTGGAGATTATTAATCCGGTCTCATTTTGTTTGGCTCTTCCTGTCACATTTAAAATCCATAAGTCCTTGTTGAAGAGGTTTGTTGAACCAGTTGTTCCTGGGGTGGCACCTCCGGACCCTGTATTGGTTGAAGGTAACATGGAATATGAGGTAGAGAAAAAACTGGATTCCCGTCTGGCTAGACGGAGACTCCAGGATTTGGTTAAGTGGAAGGGTTATGGTCAGGAGGATAATTCCTGGGTCTCTGCCTCTGATATTCATGCCAAAAGATTGGTGCGTGCCTTTCATCGGGCTCACCCTGATCGCCCTAGTGGCGTGGTTCAGGGTTCGGTGACGCCTCCTCAAGGGCGAGGTACTGTTGTGAGTTCATTTTCCCCTTCGTCACTGAGGTCTGGTGAACTCCCTATTCTGGTAAAGGAAGGTAATGAGCCTGATTATCAGGCACCTGAGCCTAGTGATGATGACTGGCTGAGTGGAGTCACGGACTGGATATAAGGCTGTCGACGCCCTTCTGCCCTGCGGGTGATTTCTCTGTGGACTTCTAGGAGACCAGTCTGATTCCTGCTCCTCTAAAGCTAAGTTTTCTGCTTTGCCTTTTAGCATTTGTGTTTTGTTTTTGTTTGCTTTGCTTTCCTGGATTCTGCCATTTCCTGCTGGGGTGAGCTGAATCTCTTTTTGCTGGTTGCTCTGTCTTCAGAATATTCCTGAGTACTGACATAGTCTTTTTGAAGCCTAGCATCTTCAGGGCCTTTTTCACTGTCAGTCTGTTGGCTCTTATTTTCATAGGGTTTTTCACGGATTGCAGACAGCAGCCTTCCTGTCCTTTCCTATCTAGTTAGCTTGGGCCCCGTCTTTGCTCAGTCTATCTTTCTGTCTATGTTAGTGTTCTTTCTTCTTGCTTCACCGTCATTATTTGTTGGGGGCTGCCTTTTGCTTTGGGGTCTGCTCTGGGGCAGTTTAGATTTCCCTTTCTGTCTTTAGGCTATATAGTCCTCCGGCTGTGATCGAGGGGTCTAGGGCATCGTAGGAACCCCCCACGGCTACTGCTAGTTGTGTTGATAGGTTCAGGGGTCTGCAATCCGATAGCTGCCAACTTCTCTGTTTTTCTGGACTTAGCTAGCATTTCTGTTTTTGCCTCCTACGGTGACTCATTCATAACACTAAACCTTTTAAAAATGGCAAAACTTCTGATTTCTTTCAAATAAAATAAATGTTTAAAGATTCAAAACATTAACTATCCTATTAATTCTACCTAGCAAAACTATTAGAAACAATGTGTGTTGATTTTCAACATTTTCTTGCAACAATTGAATTTATAATTAAAACATGTTGTTTTGTGTGTACTATTAGAATATTTTAACGGAGAAGAAAAAATCAAGTGCAATAAATAGCATAGGGTACTTGGTAAACACTGTTTTGATCAAAAAAAGTATAAAGCTGTCCCATGCAAGGTAAACCCATTTGAGACAGTAACTACACTAATGGTTAAAAACTAACTAGTGTGAATAGTGGCAGAGTCTCTGGGTCCCAAACGGACAACCAGCTTTATTTAATGCACTTGCTTTTATACTTACATATTTTCATTAGGGTATATACACACATTGTTTTTCCTTTTGTTTTGCTTGCTTTTATGGCCAGTGTGAACATGCTTTTACATCATGCATGCCATTCAAGTCTACTCCAGTTCAGTTGCTTTTTTGTTTTTCTTCAGCATTTTTGTATTCAGTACAAATAGGGTGTGGCCTTTTTTCAACTGAGCTGTGTAGTTCACTTATAGTCCCTCTGAACCTTGGTGTCAGTTTGGGACCTAGAGATTTGAGACAGTAACTGTTATTGTAGTTACTGTCTCAAATGGGTACACCTTGCCGTGGTGGGACAGCTTTATACTTTTTTGATCAAAACAGTATTTACCAAGTACCCTATGTTATTTAATGCACTTGCTTTTTTAACTTATTTATTTTCATTAGGGTATATACACACATTGTTTTTTCCTTTTGTTTTTATTTCTATTAAACTATTTGAATATTTAAATCTTTGAAACATGAACTATCTTATTAATTCTACCTAACAAAACTGTATTAGAAATAGCGTGTTTTGTTTTTAAACAATTTCTTACAAAAATTCAGTAATGATTAAAACATGCTTTTTGAACTTCTATTTGAATACTTTCACAGAAAGGCACAATTAATACAGTTTCTTAACCTTCCAGATAAACTATCAGATAACAGGTAACTAAATTAAACTAAATGATTACTTAAGTAATTAAAAAGACATGTTTCTTTAAGTTTCACTTCAGCAAGGGACAGATTTCTAATTCTTGCATGTTTTCTATAAGCTGAACAATACTCCCTGAAACCAATGAATGTTATCTTCCCTTAAATTGCCTTAAAAATAGTAAACTGAGCCCAATTTTATGACCTTTATGAATAGGAAATCAATTATCAACTGAAGGGTTGACTATGCAATAAGAAATATATTTTGTTCAGGTATTTTTTCATTTAGCTTTATGAGTGAACTACACTACACTTGTTCTGCAAAACTCTTAAAGAGTTTAGTCAATTTTTACTTTAAAATAAATATATGTTACTTAACGGAATAATATCTGCATTCAAGAAAATTCTTGCTAAGCAGATTGACAAAACGGAAAGCACTTACCCAAATTCAAATAAGGGTTAGTGCCTTTGTTTTGCCTAGCTGCATTCATGTTACACATAGTAAAATGTAAAGGACAGACAAGTAAATTTTTTCTAAAACCTAAGAATACCTTAAAATATTTGTAGACTTAGAAAATTACACTGGATTTAAAAGATGAAGATAAACATGAATATAATGCCGATTTATGTGGCTCAAATATACCAAAAGAATGCACTTACACATATTCAAACATTAAAATAAATGCTTTAGTTTGGTTTGCTTGTACCATTTTGAAATTGTGGACTGCAAATTTTTGAAAAAGATGCTAATTTAAAATAACTTTGACAATATACAGGCTGCTTAACCTTAAATAACTAACATTAACTCAAGTTTTACTTTTATGAATATAACTAAGGTAAGAATATGCACAATCTGTCAGGTAAAGGAAACCTAAAACAAATGTGTGAACTGTTTGACATTGCAACTTGTACCTTTTAAAATATATCTAAACTGATTTCTTTCAAATAAAATAAATGTTTACAGCTTTGAAACATGAACTATACTATTAACTCTACCTAACAAAACTATTAGAAACAATGAGTTTTGCTTTTAAACATTTTCTAGCAACAATTAAAATAATAACTAAAACATGTGTTTTGTATGTACTAATAGAATATTTTAACAGAGAAGCCATATTAGTACAGCTTCATAAACATCCAAATGCATTAACAGATAACATGTAACTAAATAAATCAAATGATTACCTCAGTGAGTAAGCTAGACCTATTTCTTCAAGATTCTCTTCAAGAAGTGTCAGATTTCAAGTTCTTGCACTTCTTTTTATAAGCTGATACAATAAACTCTCTACCCAATTAAATGTTAAGTGCCCTTCCCTCAATTTGCTAGCAAATGAGCTTACTGAGTCCATTTTAATTGTATTTAGGAAGAGCAAGTCAATTATCATCTGAATGGGTGACTATGCAAGAAGAAGCATGTTTTGTTAACGCTTTTTTTGTTTGGACAGCAAACTACACTTAACCTGTTTCTTAAACTTCCAACTGCATCAACAGGTAACTAAATTAAATCAAATGATTACTTAAGTGAGTAAAAAAGACTTGTTTCTTTAAGTTTCACTTCAGCAAGGGACAGATTTCTAATTCTTAAGGCCCCGTCACACATAGCGATCTCGCTAGCGAGATCGCTGCTGAGTCACAATTTTTGTGACACAACAGCGGTCTTACCAGCGAGATCGCTGTGTATGACAGCGATCAGTGACCGGCCCCCCTGCCGGTATCTCTTATCGCTGCAGGAAAGGCCAGGACATTTTTTTGGTCGCTGGTCTCCCGCTGGCCACCACGCATCGCTGCGTGTGACAGGCGGGAGACCAGTGCACTTCTGGTAACTAATGTACACATCGGGTATCCAAGGGACGTGCATCCCTTAGATAACCGATGTGTACGTTAGTTACCAGCGCGCTGATGCAGGGAGCTGGTAACTAATGTACACATCGGGTATCTAGGGACGCACGTCCCTTGGATACCCAATGTGTGCATTAGTTACCAGCTTCCTGCATCAACACGCTGGTTACTAACGTGCACAGCGACGCCGGGCGCTGGGCATCGCTGTGCTGATCGGTGGTGAAGGTGTCTGTGTGACAGCTCACCAGCGATCACATAGTGATTCACCAGCGATCCTGACACATTGATATCATTGTCAGGATCGCTGGTGAGTCGCTATGTGTGACTCCAGCCTTACATGTTTTTTATCAGCTGAGCAATACACTCTGAAACCAATCAATGTTATGTTCCCTTCCCTTAAATTGCCTTAAAAATAGTACAATGAGCCCAATTTTATGACCTTTACGAATAGGAAATCAATTATCAACCGAAGGGTTGACTATGCAATAAGAAATATATTTTGTTCAGGTATTTTTTCATTTAGCTTTATGAGTGAACTACACTTGACTTATTCTGCAAAACTCTTAAAGGGTTTAGTCAATTTTTACTTTAAATTAAATATATGTTACCTAACTGAATAATATCTGCATTGAAGAAAATTCATGGTGAGCAGATTGGCAAAACAGAAAGCACTCACCCAAAATGAAGAAAGGTTAGAGCTTATGTTTTGCCTATCTGCATTCATGTTACGTAGTAAAATGTAAAGAGCAAACGTAATAAATACAGACAAGTAAATATTTTCCAATACTTAACAATATCTAAAAATATTCATAGACTTAAAAAATTACACTGGATTTAAAAGAAGATAAACATGAATATATTGCTGATTTATGTGGCTCAGATAAACCAAAACAAATGTAATTACAGATATTCAATAATTAAAATAAATGCTTTAGTTTGGTTTGCTTGTAGCCATTTGAAATTGTGGACAGCAGATTTTTTAAAAAGATGCTAATTTAAAACAACTTTGATAATATATAGTCTGATTATGCTTAAAAAACTAACATTGACTCAAGTTTTACTTTTATGAATATAACTAAGGTAAGAATATGCAACATCTGTCAGGTAAAGTAAACGTAAAACAACTGTTATTATAACTTGTACCTTTTAAAAAATGGCAAAACTTATGATTTCTTTAGAAAAATACAAATGGTTAAAGCTTTGAAACAAAAGCTATCCTGTTGATTCTACATAACAAAACTATAAGAAACAATGTTTGTTGCTTTTAAATATTTTCTTGCAACAATTGAATTAATGATTAAATAATGTGTTTTGTGTATACTATTAGAATATTTTAACAGAGAAGCTATATAAAAACAGGTTCATAAACATCCAAATGCATTAACAGATAACAGGTAGCTAAATAAATCAAATGATTACCTCAGTGAGTAAGCAAGACCTATTTCTTCAAGTTTCTCTACAAATAGAGGCAGATTTCAAGTTCTTGCACTTCTTTTTATAAGCTGGAACAATAAACTCTCTAACCAATCAAATGTTATGTGCCCTTCCCTTAATTTACCTGAAAAACTAGTTTACCGAGACCATTGTAATAGTCTTTAGTCTTTAGGAAGAGCAAATCAATTATCAACTGAATGGTTGACTATGCAATAAGAAGCATGTTTTGTTCATGCTATTTTTTGTTTTAACAGCACACTACACTTGACCTGTTTTTACAAAAACTTTAAAATCTTTAATCATTTTTTATTTTAAAACAAATATATGTTACGTAACTGAATAATATCTGCACTCAAGAAAATTCAAGTTGACCAGATTGACAAAAGAGAAAGCACTAACCCAAATTCAAATAAAAGTTAGTGCCTTTGTTTTGTCTACCTGCATTCTTGCTACACACAGCAAAATATAAAAATCACGCTTAAAAAATACAGACATGTAGTTTTTTGAAACACCTAAAAATATGTGTTGGTTTAAAAAATGCATCTAATTTAAAATATGGGTATAAGCTTGATTATAATGCTGGTTTATGTGGCACACATAAACCAAAATAACGCAATTAAAGATATTGAATAATTAAGGAAAATGCTTTAGTTTGGTTTGCTTGTATCCAACTTAAAATTGAGAACTGCAGATTTTTGGTAACTATTCTCATTTAAAGCAGTTTTATTAATATACCAGCTGTTTAATAATTCAATAATAGGTAACTATATAAATCAAATGATTATTTAAGTAAGAAAAAAACATGTTTCTTTAAGTTTCACTTCAGCAAGGGACTTCTAATTTCTAATTCTTGTACTTCTAATTCTTGCATGTTTTTTATAAGCTGAACAATACACCCTGAAAACAATGAATGTTATGTTCCCTTCCCTTAAATTGTATTAAAAATAGTACAATGAGCCCAATTTTATGACCTTTATGAATAGGAAATCAATTATCAACCGAAGGGTTGACTATGCAATATGAAATATATTTTGTTCAGGTATTTTTTCATTTAGCTTTACGAGTGAACTACACTTGACTTGTTCTGCAAAACTCTTAAAGGGTTTAGTCAATTTTTACTTTAAAATAAATATATGTTACCTAACTGAATAAAATCTGCATTGAAGAAAATGCATGGTGAGCAGACTGACAAAACAGAAAGCACTCACCCAAATTGAAAAAAAAGGTTAGATCTTATGTTTTGCCTATCTGCATTCATGTTACATAGTAAAATGTAAAGAACACACGTAATAAATACAGACAAGTAAATATTTTCCAATACTTAACAATACCTAAAAATATTCATAGACTTAAAAAATTACACTGGATTTAAAAGAAGAAGATAAACATGAATATATTGCTGATTTATGTGGCTCAGATGAACCAAAACAAATGCAATTACAGATATTCAATAATTAAAATAAATGCTTTAGTTTGGTTTGCTTGTAGCCATTTGAAATTATGGACAGCAGATTTTTAAAAAGATGCTAATTTAAAACAACTTTGATAATATATAGTTTGCTTATCCTTAAAAAAATTACATTAACTCAAGTTTTACTTTTATGAATATAACTAAGGTAAGAATATGCAACATCTGTCAGGTAAAGTAAAGGTAAAAACAAATGTGTGAACTGTTATTGCATCTTGTACCTTTTAAAAAATGGGAAAACTTATGATTTTGTTTAGAAAAATATAAATGGTTAAAGCTTTGAAACAAAAACTATCCTGTTTATTCTACATAACAAAACTATAGGAAACAATGTTTGTTGCTTTTAAATATTTTCTTGCAACAATTGAATTAATGATTAAATAAGGTGTTTTGTGTATACTATTAGAATATTTTAACAGAGAAGCCATATTAAAACAGGTTCATAAACATCCAAATGCATTAACAGATAACAGGTAACTAAATAAATCAAATGATTACCTCAGTGAGTAAGCAAGACCTTTTTCTTCAAGTTTCTCTTCAAATAGAGGCAGATTTCACGTTCTTGCACTTCTTTTTCTAAGCTGGAAAAATAAACTCTCTAACCAATTAAATGTTATGTGCCCTCCCCTTAATTTGCCTGACAAGCTAGTTTACTGAGACCATTGTAATAGTCTTCAGGAAGAGCAAATCAATTATCAACTGAATGGGTGACTATGCAATAAGAAGCATGTTTTGTTCATGCTATTTTTTGATTTAACAGCACACTACACTTGACCTGTTTTTTAAAAAAACTTTAAAATCTTTAATCATTTTTTATTTTAAAACAAATATATGTTACATAACTGAATAATGTCTGCACTCAAGAAAAATCAAGTTGAGCAGATGGACAAAAGAGAAAGCACTAACCCAAATTCTAATAAAAGTTAGCGCTTTGTTTTGTCTACCAAAAATATGGCATTGCTCCTACTAGCCAGTTTACTACTCCACACTGATGAGGGGCAATACCCCGAAACAACTGTCTGTGGATGGATACCATGTTTGGGCATAGGTGGTTTCCTTCATTGGAGACTGCCCTTCCCCTGGTTGTTCCTTCCCAGTGAAAGACCTGGCTAGTCATTGCTTGCATTGAGAAACATGTGATGGTGTCTTCGCTGCTCTTGATTTACATGTTTCTGAAAATTTCCCATAAGGGATGGGGGCAATGCTCTAGCATCACTGCGTTGAGAAACATGTGATCATGTCTCCGCAGTGTTGGATGTTGATCTCCATGAGTTCATTCATCCTCATTTTTCAGAGTCTTTTACTAGGCATTGCTCCTACTAGCCAGTTTTCTACTCCACACTAATGAGGGGCAATACCCTGAAACAGCTGTCTGTGGATGGATACCATGTTTTGGCATAGGTGGTTTCCTTCATTGGAGACTGCCCTTCCCGGTGAAAGACCTGGCTAGTCATTGCTTGCATTGAGAAACATGTGATGGTGTCTCCGCGGCTCTTGATTTAATTGTTTTGTCTACCTGCATTCGTGTTACACACAGCAAAATGTAAAAAACACACTTAATAAATACAGACATGTAGTTTTTTGAAATGCCTAAAAATATGTGTTGGTTTAAAAAATGCATCTAATTTAAAATATGGGTATAAGCTTGATTATAATGCTGGTTTATGTGGCACAAATAAAGCAAAATAACGCACTTAAAGATATTGAATAATTAAGGCAAATACTTTAGTTTGGTTTGCTTGTATCCAATTTAAAATTGAGGACTGCATATTTTTGGTAACTCTTCTCATTTAAAGCAGTTTTAATAATATTCCGGCTGTTTAATAATTTAATAATTGGTAACTAAATAAATCAAATTATTATTTAAGTAAGTAAAAAGTCATGTTCTTTAAGTTTCACTTCAGCAAGGGACTTCTAATTTCTAATTCTTGTATTTCTAATTCTTGTATGGTTTTTATAAGCTGAACAATATACCCAGAAACGAATGAATGCTATGTTCCCTTCCCTTAAACTGCCTTAAAAATAGTAAACTGAGACCAATTTTATGATCTTTACAAATAGGAAATCAATTATCAACTGAAGGGTTGACTATGCAATAAGAAATATATTTTGTTCAGGTATTTTTTCATTTAGCTTTACGAGTGAACTACACTTGACTTGTTCTGCAAAACTCTTAAAGGGTTTAGTCAATTTTGACTTTAAAATAAATATATGTTACTTAACTGAATAATATCTGCATTGAGGAAAATTCATGGTAAGCAGATTGACAAAACAGAAAGCACTCACCCAAATTCAAATAAAGGATAGAGCCTTTGTTTTGCCTATCTGTATTCATGTTACACATAGTAAAAAGTAAAGAGCACACTTAATAAATACAGACAAGTAAATTTTTTCCAATACCTAACAATACCTAAAAAGATCTGTAGACTTAAAAAATTACACTGGATTTAAAAGATGAAGATAAACATGAATATAATGCTGATTTATGTGGCTCAGATAAACCAAAAGAATGCACTTACAGATATTCAATAATTAAAATAAATGCTTTAGTTTGGTTTGCTTGGACCCTCTTGAAATTGTGGATGACAGATTTTTTAAAAAGGTGCTAATTTAAAACCACTTTAGAAATATATAGACTGCTTATCCTTAAAAACCTAACATTAACTCAAGTTTTACTTTTATGACTATAACTAAGGAAACAATATGCAAAATCTGTCAGGTAAAGTAAACGTAAAACAAATGTGTGAACTGTAGTACTGAGCATTCCGATTCTGCAAATATCGGTTATCGGCCAATATTCGCTGTATCGAAGTTCCGATACCGATTTCCGATAATTTTACATGTATGTTTATGTATGTTGTATGAATGTAGTATATATGTAGTATGTGTGTAGTATGTATGTATGTTGTATGAATGTAGTATATATGAAGTATGTATGTAGTATGCATGTATGTTGCATGAATGTAGTATATATGTAGTATGTATGTAGTATGTATGTACAGTATGTATGTTGTATGAATGTAGTATATATGTAGTATGTATGTATAAGGCCGGTTTCACATTAGCGCTTTTTCAGCGCACGCACGGCCGGGGGTAGCTCCGCCCCCGAGCCGGCTCTCTGCCCGGCATGCCCGCCCCTTGCTTGTAGCGCCGCCTACTAGCGGACAGCGGCGCCTGCGATCGGCGCACCCTATCTTTAGCATAGGGTGCGCAGATCGTGCGCAGGCCGTGCGCTAGTTGCGCTTTGACCTGCGCTGCGCACTTTTGACGGTGCGCCGTGCGCGCCAAAATCAAACTTTTCGGATTTTGGCGTGCACGGCGCACCGTCAAAAGTGCGCAGCGCAGGTCAAAGCGCAACTAGCGCACGGCCTGCGCACGATTTGCGCACCCTATGCTAAAGATAGGGTGCGCCGATCGCAGGTGCCGCTGTCTGCTAGTAGGCGGCGCTACAAGCAAGGGGCGGGCACGCCGGGCAGAGAGCCGGCTCGGGGGCGGAGCTACCCCCAGCCGTGCGTGCGCTGAAAAAGCGCTAATGTGAAACCGACCTTATGTAGTATATATGTATGTTGTACGAATTTAGTATATATGTAGTATGTATGTAGTATGTATGTTGCATGAATGTAGTATATATGAAGTATGTATGTAGTATGTAGTATGTATGTATGTTGTATGAATGTAGTATATATGTAGTATGTATGTAGTATGTATGTATGCATGTTGTATGAATTTAGTATATATGTAGTTTGCATGTAGTATGTATGTATCTTGTATGAATGTAGTATATATGAAGTGTGTATGTAGTATGTAGTACGTATGTATGTTGTATGAATGTAGTATATATGAAGTATGTATGTTTTTGCTTTTTTTCACATTCAACACATTAGCCGGATGATGGGACTACTACTGTCCCATCATTGGCTAATGTGTCAATCACTGTCATTGTAGCAGGCATAGCCCGATGGGACTTGTAGTCCCATCGGACGATGACTGCACACACACAACCCCTAGCAGCCCGCACAGACCCCCGGCAGGGCCGCACAGACCCCTGACAGCCCACACAGACCCCCAGCAGTCCCGCACAGACCCCCGGCAGGGCCACACAGACCCCCGAGAGGCCCATACAGACCCCACCTGCACACACACGCACAGTCTCTGCCCATGCACAGCCCACACTCTTCCCCTCTGTCACTGGATGTGCAAGTAAAGATAGGGTTTATTTTCATTCCGATATTTGTGCCCCATCGACTCGCATGGGTTTCCGGTATGGGAATCGGCGATACCCGATATTTTTTGGGTATCAGTCCGATCCAATCCGATATTTCCCGATATTGAAAGATATCACTCAACACTAGTGAACTGTTATTGTAACTTGTACCTTTTAAACAATAGCAAAACTTCTGATTTCTTTAAAAAAAAATATATATGGTTAGCTTTGAAACATAATCTATGCTATTAATTCTACCTAACAAAACTATAAGAAACAATGTTTGTTGCTTTTAAACATTATCATGCAACAATTGAATTATTGACTAAACATGTGTTTTTGTATACTATTAGAATATTTTAACCGAGAAACCATATTAATACAGCTTCATAAACACCTAAATGCATTAACAGATAATAGGTAACCAAATGAATCAAATGATTACCTCAG
The DNA here is from genome assembly GCF_039654945.1 of Dendrobates tinctorius. Taxonomy (NCBI): domain Eukaryota; kingdom Metazoa; phylum Chordata; class Amphibia; order Anura; family Dendrobatidae; genus Dendrobates; species Dendrobates tinctorius. The sequence continues at coordinate 42,930,621 of NW_027361704.1, read as the reverse complement.
TGAGTAAGCAAGACCTTTTCTTCAAGATTCTCTTCAGAAAGTAGCAGATTTCAAGTTCTTGCAGTTCTTTTTATAAGCAGGAACAATAAACTCTCTAACCAATTAAATGTTATGTGCCCTCCCCTTAATTTGCCTGACAAATTAGTTTACTGAGACCATTTTAATAGTCTTTAGGAAGAGCAAATCAATTATCAACTGAATGGGTGCCTATGCAATAAGAAGCATGCTTTGTTCATGCTATTTTTTGTTTTAACAGCACACTACATTTGACCTGTTTTAAAAAAAACTTTAAAATCTTTAATCATTTTTTATTTTATAACAAATATATGTTACATAACTGAATAATGCCTGCACTCAAGAAAATTAAAGTTGAGCAGATTGACAAAAGAGAAAGCACTAACCCAAATTCAAATAAAAGGTAGTGCCGTTGTTTTGTCTACCTGCATTCTTGCTACACACAGCAAAATGTAAAAAACAAACGTAATAAATACAGACATGTAGCTTTTTGAAATACCTAAAAATATGTGTTGGTTTAAAAAATACATCTAATTTAAAATATGAGTATAAACTTGATTATAATGCTGGTTTATGTGGCACAAATAAACCAAAATAATGCACTTAAAGATATTGAATAACTAAGGAAAATGCTTTAGTTTGGTTTGCTTGTATCCAAATTAAAATTTAGGAATACAGGTTTTTGGTAACTATTCTCATTTAAAGCAGATTTAATAATATACCAGCTGTTTAATAATTTAAAAATAGGCAACTAAATAAATCAAATGATTATTTAAGTAAGTAATAAGACATGTTTCTTTAAGTTTCACTTAAGCAAGGGACTTTTAATTTCTAATTCTTGTATTTCTAATTCTTGCATGTTTTTTAAAACCTGAACAATACACCCTGAAACTAATGAATGTTATGTTCCCTTCCATTAAATTGCCCTAAAAATAGTACACTGAGCCCAATTTTATGACCTTTACGAATAGGAGACCAATTATCAACCAAAGGGTTGACTATGCAATAAGAAATATATTTGTTCAGGTATTTTTTCATTTAGCTTTACGAGAGAACTACACTTGACTTGTTCTGCAAAACTCTTAAAAGGTTTAGCCAATTTTGACTTTAAAATAAATATGTTACCTAACTGAATAAAATCTGCATTGAAAAAAATTCATGGTGAGCAGATTGACAAAACAGAAAGCACTCACCCAAATTCAAAAAAAGGATAGAGCCTTCGTTTTGCCTATCTGCATTCATGTTACACATAGTAAAAAGTAAAGAATACACGTAATAAATACAGACAAGTAAATTTTTTCCAATACCTAACAATACCTAAAAATATTTGTAGACTTAAAAAATTACACTGGATTTAAAAGATGAAGATAAACATGAATATAATGCTAATTTATGTGGCTCAGATAAACCAAAAGAATGCACTTACAGATAATCAATAATTAAAATAAATGCTTTAGTTTGGTTTGCTTGTACCCTTTTGAAATAGTGGATAGCAGATTTTTTTTAACTTTGAAAATATATAGTCTGCTTTTCCTTAAAAACCTAACATTAACTGAATTTTACTTTTATGACTATAACTAAGGAAACAATATGCAAAATCGGTCAGGTAAAGTAAATGTAAAACAAATGTGTGAACTGTTATTGTAACTTGTACCTTTTAAAAAATGGAAAAACTCCTGATTTCTTTCAAAAAATATATATAGTTAAAGCTTTGAAACATAAACTATCCTATTTATTCTACTTCTCAAAACTATATGAAACAATGTTTGTTGCTTTTGAATATTTTCTTGCAACAATTGAATTAATGATTAAAACATGTGTTTTGTGTATACTATTAGAATATTTTAACAGAGAAGCCATATTAAACAGGTTCATAAACATCCAAATGCATTAACAGATAACAGGTAACTAAATAAATCAAATGATTACCTCAGTGAGTAAGCAAGACCTATTTCTTAAAGTTTGTCTTCATAAAGAGGCAGATTTCAAGTTCTTACACTTCTTTTTATGAGCTGGAACAATAAACTCTCTAACCAATTAAATGTTATGTGCCCTCCCCTTAATTTGCCTGACAAACTAGTTTACTGAGATCATTTTAATAGTCTTTAGGAAAAGCAAATCAATTATCAAATGAATGGGTGACTATGCAATAAGAAGCATGTTTTGTTAACACTTTTTTGGTTTCAACAGCACACTACACTTCATCTGTTTTAAAAAAACTAAAATCTTTAATGATTTTTTATTTTAAAACAAATATAGGTTACATAACTGAATAATGTCTGCACTCAAGAAAATTCAAGTTGAGCAGATTGATAAAAGAGAAAGCACTAACCCAAATTCAAATAAAAGTTAGTGCCTTTGTTTTGTCTACCTGCATTCTTGTTACATACAGCAAAATGTAAAAAACACACTTAATAAATACTGACATGTAGTTTTTTGAAATACCTAAAATATGAGTTGCTTTAAAAAATACATCTAATTTAAAATATGGGTATAAGCTTGATTATAATGCTGGTTTATGTGGCACAAATAAACCAAAATAACACACTTAAAGATATTGAATAATTAAGGTAAATGCTTTAGTTTGGTTTGCTTGTATCCAATTTAAAATTGAAGACTGCAGACTTTTGGTAACTATTCTCATTTAAAGCAGTTTTATTAATATACCAGCTGTTTAATAATTTAATAATAGGTAACTAAATAAATCAAATGATTTATTTAAGAATGTAAAAAGACATAGAATCATAGAATCATAGAATCATAGAGTTGGAAGGGACCTCCAGGGCCATCTGGTCCAACCCCCTGCTCAAAGCAGGATTCGCTAAATCATCCCAGTCAGATGTCTGTCCAGCCTCTGTTTGAAGACTTCCATTGAAGGAGAACTCACAACTTCTCTTGGCAGCCTGTTCCACTCATTGATCACTCTAACTGTCAAAAAGTTTTTTCTAATATCTAATCTGTGTCTCCTCCCATTCAGTTTCATCCCATTGCTTCTAGTCTTTCCTTGTGCAAATGAGAATAACGATGATCTTTCTACAATGCGACAGCCCTTTAGATATTTGTACACAGCTATTAAGTCTCCTCTCAGTCTTCTCTTTTGCAAACTAAACATTCCCAAATCCTGCAACCTTTCCTCATAAGACAGGGTTTGCAGACCGGTCACCATTCTGGTCGCTCTTTTCTGAACTTGCTCCAGTTTGTTGATGTCTTTTTTAAAATGTGGTGCCCAAAACTGGACACAATATTCCAGATGAGGTCTGACCAAAGAGGAGTAGAGGGCAATAATGACTTCACATGATCTAGACTGTATGCTTCTGTTAATACATCCTAGAATTGCATTTGCCTTTTTTGCTGCTGCATCACACTGTTGACTCATATTCAGTTTGTGATCTATTAGTATACCCAAGTCTTTTTCACATGTGCTGTTGCTTAGCCCTATTCCTCCCATTCTGTATATGCTTTTTTCCTTTTTATTGCCCAGATGTAGTACTTTGCATTTTTCCCTGTTAAAAACCATTCTGTTAGTTGCTGCCCACTGCTCCAGTTTATTTATATCTTTTTGAATCCTCTCTCTCTCTTCTCTAGTATTAGCTATCCCACCTAGCTTTGTGTCATCAGCAAATTTAATCAGTTTACCCTCAATTCCTTCATCTAAATCGTTGATAAAGATGTTGAATAATACAGGGCCCAGGACAGAGCCCTGTGGCACCCCACTTGAGACATTCTTCCAACTGGATGTGCAGCCATTTACGACCACTCATTGGGTCCGATCACTAAGCCAGTTATGAATCCACCTAACAGTTGCCTTGTCCATTCCATACTTAGTCATTTTTTCAATAAGGATTGTATGAGATACTTTGTCAAATGCTTTGCTGAAGTCGAGATATACTATATCTACAGCATTTCCTTGATCCACCCAATCAGTGATTCCATCATAGAAGGAAATTAAGTTAGTCTGACATGACTTATTAGTTACAAACCCATGCTGACTCTGTTTAATCACTTCATTCTTATCTAGGTACTGACATACATGTTGTTTAATAATTTGTTCAAAGATCTTTCCTGGTATAGAAGTCAGGCTCACCGGCCTATAGTTGCCTGGGTCCACCTTCTTCCCCTTTTTGAAGATAGGAACAACATTTGCTCTTCTCCAGTCTTCTGGGACTTCTCCTGTTCTCAAAGAATTTTCAAAGATTATGGAGAGGGGTTCAAAAATTTCTTCTGCTATCTCCTTCAGTACTCTGGGGTGTAATTCATCTGGACCTGGAGACTTGAATTCATTTAGGTTAGCTAAGTGTTTCCTCACTATCTTTCTGTTTATAGACATCCTGGATTCTTCTATTCCCTTAATAGGACAGTGAAGAACAGCTGAGGTTACATTTCCTTTCTGAGAGAAAACAGATGCAAAATAGGAATTTAAAAGTTCGGCCTTCTCAACATCCTGTCTTACCATTTCATCATTTTCATCCTGTAAAAATCCTACAGCATCTTTGACTTTTCTTTTACTTTTGACATATCCCCAAAATCCTTTATGATTGCTTTTGACATCTCTTGCATGTTTCTTTAAGTTTCTCTTCAGCAAGGGACTTCTAATTTCTAATTCTTGTATTTCTAATTCTTGCATGTTTTTATAAGCTGAACAGACTCTATAGAAACAGAGTCTGTTCCTTCTGATTGGTGGCAAGCAAATATGGTACCAATATTCAAAAAGGGGTGTAAAAGGGAACCTGAAAACTATAGGCCGGTAAGCTTAATATCTGTTGTGGGTAAAATTTTTGAAGGGTTTCTAAGGGATACCATTATGGAATATCTCAATGTTAAAAAATGTTTAACTCCATATCAACATGGATTTATGAAGGATCGCTCCTGTCAAACTAACCTGATCACCTTCTATGAGGATGTAAGCTCTCAAATGGACAAAGGAGAATCATTGGATGTCATTTATCTCGACTTCTCTAAAGCACTTGACACTGTCCCACATAAAAGATTGGTAAGTAAGATGAGAAAGATTGGGCTAGGGGAAAATGTGTGTAGATAGGTAGGTAGCTGGCTTAGTGATAGAAAACAAAGTGTGGTTATTAATGGGGCATACTCAGATTGGGCCAGGGTTACTAGTGGGGTACCACAGGTTCTGTATTGGGCCCCCTACTATTTAATATATTTATTAATGATCTAGTGGATGGCTTACACAGTAAAATATCAGTATTTGCAGATGATACAAAACTATGTAAGGTAGTTAACACAAAGGAGGACAGTTTGCAACTACAGACAGATTTGAGTAAATTGGAGAATTGGGCTGAAAAATGGCAAATGAGGTTTAACACAGATAAGTGTAAGGTTATGCACATGGGAAGGAGAAACAGATGCTACAATTACTTACTAAATGGGAAACTGCTGGGGAAATCAGACATGTAAAAAGACTTAGGCATCTTTTAGTCAATAAGAAGCGAAATTGGAGTGTCCAGTGTCAGGCAGCTGCCACCAAAGCAAATAGGGTCATGGGATGCATTAGAAGAGGTCTGGGGACACGAGATGAAAACATAATTCTCCCTCTGTACAAATCACTCGTCAGACCACACTTGGAGTATTGTGTGCAATTTTGGACGCCGGTGCTCAGGAAAGATTTTACTGAACTTGAAAGGGTTCAAAGGCAGGCTACTAAAATGATAAGTGGAGTTGGTTCACTACAATACCGAGAAATGTTATCAAAATTAGGTCTATTTTCTCTCTAACCAATTAAATGTTATGTGCCCTCCCTTTAATTTGCCTGACAAACAACTTTACTGAGACCATTTTAATATTCTGTTGAAAGAGCAAATCAATTATCAACTGAATGGGTGACTATGCAATAAGAAGCAAGTTTTGTTCACCCTTTTTTTGGTTTCAGGAGCACACTACACTTGACCTGTTTTAAAAAAACTTTAATCATTTTATATTTTAAAGCAAATATATGTTACCTAACTGAATAATGTCTGCACTCAAGAAAATTCAAGTTGAGCAGATTGACAAAAGAGAAAGCACTAACCCAAATTCAAATAAAAGTTAGCGCCTTTGTTTTGTCTACCTGAATTCTTGTTACATACAGCAAAATGTAAAAAACACACTTAATAAATACAGACAAGGAGTTTTTTGAAATACCTAAAAATAAGTGTTGGTTTAAAAAATACATCTAATTTAAAATATGGATATAAGCTTGATTATAATGCTGGCTTATGTGGCACAAATAAAGCAAAAAAAATGCACTTAAAGATATTGAATAACTAAGGTAAATGCTTCAGTTTAGTTTGCTTGTATCCAAACTAAAATTTAGGAATGCAGGTTTTTGGTAACTATTCTCATTTAAAGCAGTTTTAATAATATACCGGCTGTTTAATAATTTAATAATAGGTAACTAAATAAATCAAATGGTTATTTAAGTAAATAAAAAGACATGTTTCTTTAAGTTTCACTTCAGCAAGGGACTTCTAATTTCTAATTCTTCCAGAGAATATGGGAAGCATGATGTGCCACAGTCTGCGCTGCTGAATCCACAAAATCACCTGGGATGCAAGATGTAGTAACAAAGTACTTCTTTATTCCTTCCTACGCGTTTCGGCGCCCTTCCTGGCACCTTCCTCAGGGATATTACACCAGCCATAGGAGCAGGGAATTTATAGCCCCTTCCATTAGCAATTATGGGTGTGTTCTGTTTACATATGATGTCATAATGGTCATCACTGGGGGAGGGGCCAGCATTTTTTGCACAATTTCACACAAATAACATAATAAAACAAGAAAATCCTTCAAAATACTTGCTAAAATGTACATAAAAATCCTACCAGTAAAATGATATAAAGACCTTCATAAAAATTGCAGCGGAAACATTGCCAAAGTATCCAGACTGTCAATGCAAAAACAAAAAATTTTTTTTAAAAACATTATCTCCTGACTTTCAGGGTAGTAGAACCCATGTGTTTACTGGTTTCACTGTTTTCTCTTGTGACTTATGTTGAGCACCACCGTTCTGCTGGTATCAGTACCTTTGGAACATAGGTTCTATGAACTATTTTTTCACAAAACTATCCTGTTAAATATGTGATACTATGGTTTGTTAAAAAATTATTATAAAAAATTGCAATGAACAATTTTCTTTATTTTTGTTTTGTAGGAGGGAATCAAGGAGCGATGCCACTATTAAATAAAATGGATTATTTCTAAAATTAACTGCTTTTAAAAAACTTTTATTTTTATTTTCATTTTTATTTTTATTATTTATTATCAATAAAGAATTATCTAAAAATTACTATTATATAATCGTATTATTAAAAATGGCCTGAAGAAAGTATCTATCATCTTCCGTATAGTTATGGTCACTATTTTATAAATTAATTGTGGTGGTGTCACCCATGAAACGTGTGTCTGTTGGTCTAGCACACCTGGGTTCTAGTTAGGAAAAATTATAAATTGTTATGAGCTTATGCATATTAAATTAGGGAATTGTGAAATTCTAGATAGGATACCATTTTAGGATATATATATTTTGTTTAAATATATATCAAAGTTGGTATCCTATCTAGAATTTCACAATTCCCTAATTTAATATTTAACAATTTATAATTTTTCCTGATAGTACAAAAGACAATGTCATTTATGCCTGCATGGAGACCTGTGACTTTCCTGGGGACTAGAACCCAGGTGTGCTAGACCAAAAGACACACGTTTCATGGGTGACACTACCACAATTAATATATAAAATAGTGACCATAACTATACGGAAGATGATAGATACTTTCTTCAGGCCATTTTTAATAATACTATTATATAATAGTAATTTTTAGATAATTCTTTATTGATAATAAATAATAATAAAAATGAAAATAAAAATAAAAGTTTTTTAAAAGCAGTTAATTTTAGAAATAATCCATTTTATTTAATAGTGGCATCGCACCTTGATTCCCTCCTACAAAACAAAAATAAAGAAAATTGTTCATTGCAATTTTTTATAATAATTTTTTAACAAACCATAGTATCACATATTTAACAGGATAGTTTTGTGAAAAAATAGTTCATAGAACCTATGTTCCAAAGGTACTGATACCAGCAGAACGGTGGTGCTCAACATAAGTCACAAGAGAAAACAGTGAAACCAGTAAACACATGGGTTCTACTACCCTAAAAGTCAGGAGATAATGTTTTTAAAAAAAATTTTTTGTTTTTGCATTGACAGTCTGGATACTTTGGCAATGTTTCCGCTGCAATTTTTATGAAGGTCTTTATATCATTTCACTGGTAGGATTTTTATGTACATTTTAGCAAGTATTTTGAAGGATTTTCTTGTTTTATTATGTTATTTGTGTGAAATTGTGCCAAAAATGCTGGCCCCTCCCCCAGTGATGACCATTATGACATCATATGTAAACAGAACACACCCATAATTGCTAATGGAAGGGGCTATAAATTCCCTGCTCCTATGGCTGGTGTAATATCCCTGAGGAAGGTGTCAGGAAGGGCGCCGAAACGCGTAGGAAGGAATAAAGAAGTACTTTGTTACTAAATCTTGCATCCCAGGTGATTTTGTGGATTCAGCAGCGCAGACTGTGGCACATCTTGCTTCCCATATTCTCTGGCAGTTTTTCCACTTTGGAGTGGTCGGTGGAGGTCCTGCAGCAGCTGATACTGTGTTATGTCTTCAAGCCAGTTGTGGGTCACACAACTGGAATAGGTGAGTGGAACTGCATTACACCACTCACATCGTAGTGTCACTAGTGATAGGGCACTATTGCGCCTCTTGTTCCCCCACCCTTTTTGTATTAATTTCTAATTCTTGTATTTCTAATTCTTGCATGTTTTTTATAAGCTGAACAATACACCCTGAAACCAATGAACGTTATGTTCCCTTCCCAAAAATTGCCTTAAAAATAGTACACTGAGCCCAATTTTATAACCTTTACTAATAGGAAATCAATTATCATCCGAAGGGTTAACTATGCAATAAGAAATATATTTTGTTCAGGTATTTTTTCATTTAGCTTTACGATTGAACTACACTTGACTAGTTCTGCAAAACTTTTAAAGGGTTTAGTCAATTTTTACTTTAAAATAAATATATGTTACCTAACTTAATAATATCTGCATTTAAGAAAATTAATGGTGAACAGACTGACAAAACAGAAAGCACTCACCCAAATTCAAGTAAACGTTAGTGCCTTTGTTTTGCATTTCAACATTTATGTTACACATAGCAAAATGTAAAGAACATACGTAATAAATACAGACAAGTAAATTTTTTCTAATACCTAAGAATACTTAAAATATTTGTAGACTTAAAAAATTACACTGGATTTAAAAAATGAGGAGAAGCATGAATATAATGCTGGTTTATGTGACTCAAATAAACCAAAAGAATGCACTTACACATATTCAAACATTAAAATAAATGCTTTAGTTTGGTTTGCTTGTACCCTTTTGAAATTGTGGACTGTAGATTTTTGAAAAGATGCTAATTTAAAACAACTTTGATAATATACAGGCTGCTTAATCTTAAAAAATTAACATTAACTCAAAGTTTTACTTTTATGAATATAACTAAAGTAAGAATATGCACAATCTGTCTGTCAGGTAAAGGAAACCTAAAGCAAATGTGTTAACGGTTTGACATTGTAACTTGTACCTTTTAAAATATGGCTAAACTGATTTTTTTCAAATAAAATAAATGTTTTAAGCTTTGAAACAAGAACTATTCTTTTAATTCTATGCATTCAGAAATATATTTTGTTCAGGTATTTTTTCATTTAGCGTTACGAGTGAACTACACTTGACTTGTTCTGCAAAACTCTTAAAAGGTTTAATCAATTTTTACTTAAAATAAATATATGTTACCTAACTGAATAACATGTGCATTTACGAAAACTCATGGTGAGCAGACTGACAAAACGAAAAGCACTTACCTAAATTCAAATGTAGGTTAATGCCTTTGTTTTGCCTATCTGCATTCATGTTACACATAGTAAAATGTAAAGAACACCCATAATAAATACAGACAAATAATTTTTTTCCAATACCTAAGAATACTTAAAAATATTTGTAGACTTAAAACATTACACTGGATTTAAAAGAAGAAAATAAGCATGAATATAACACTGATTTATGTGTCTCAGATAAACCAAAAGAATGCATTTACAGATATTCAATAATTAAAATAAATGCTTTCGTTTGGTTTGCTTGCACCCATTTGAAATTGTGGACTACAGATGCTAATTTAAAACAACTTTGATAATATACAGGCTGCTTAACCTTAAAAAGCTAACATTAACTCAAGTTTTACTTTTATGAATATAACTAAGGTAAGAATATGCACAATCTGTCAGGTAAAGGAAACCTAAAACAAATGTGTGAACTGTTGGACATTTTAACTTGTACCTTTTTGAAAGATGGAAAAACTTCTGATTTCTTTGAAATAAAATAAATGTTTAAAGCTTTGGAACATGAACTATCCTATTAATTCTACCTAACAAAACTATTAGAGACAATGTGAGTTGCTTTTAAACATTTTCTAGCAACAATTGAATTAATAATTAAAACATGTGTTTTGTGTGTACTATTAGAATATTTTAACAGTGAAGCCATATTAATACAGAAATGCATTAACAGATAACAGGAAACGAAATAAATCAAATTATTACCTTAGTAAGCAAGACCTATTTCTTCAAGATTCTCTTCAGGAAGTGTCAGATTTCAAGTTCTTGCACTTCTTTTTATAAGCTGAGACAATAAACTCTCTAACCAATTAAATGTTATGTGCCCTTCACTTAATTTTCTAGCAAATGAGCTTACTGAGACCATTTTAATTGTCTTTAGGAAGAGCAAATCAATTATCAACTGAATGGGTGACTATGCAAGAGAAGCATGTTTTGCTCACACTTTTTTGGTTGGACAGCAAACTACACTTAACCTGTTTCTTAAACTTCCAGATGCATCAACAGGTAATAGGTAACTAAATTAAATCAAATGATTACTTTAGTGAGTAAAAAAGACGTGTTTCTTTAAGTTTCACTTCAGCAAGGGACAGATTTCTAATTCTTACATGTTGTTTATAAGCTGAGCAATACACCCTGAAACTAATCAATGTTATGTTCCCTTTCCTTAAATTGCCTTAAAAATAGTAAACTGAGCCTAATTTTATGATGTTTACTAATAGGAAATCAATTATCAGCTAAAGAGTTGACTATGCATTCAGAAATATATTTTGTTCAGGTATTTTTTCATTTAGCGTTACGAGTGAACTACACTTGACTTGTTCTGCAAAACTCTTAAAAGGTTTAATCAATTTTTACTTAAAATAAATATATGTTACCTCACTGAATAACATGTGCATTTACGAAAACTCATGGTGAGCAGACTGACAAAGCGAAAAGCACTTACCCAAATTCAAATGTAGGTTAATGCCTTTGTTTTGCCTATCTGCATTCATGTTACATATAGTAAAATGTAATGAACACCCATAATAAATACAGACAAGTAATTTTTTTCCTATACCTAAGAATACTTAAAAATATTTGTAGACTTAAAATATTACACTGGATTTAAAAGAGGAAAATAAACATGAATATAACACTGATTTATGTGTCTCGGATAGTGTTGAGCGATACTGTCCGATATTTAAAAGTATCGGATCGGATGGTATCGGCCGATCTAAAAAAAATATCGGGTATCGCCGATTCCGATACCGGAAGTCCCATTCAAGTCTATGAGACTTCCGGTAAAGGAATAAGAAAAACCCTATTTTTGCCTTGTACAGCCTCTCTGGGGTCTGTACTGGCCTTTTGGGGGGCTGTGCAGGCTCCGGTGGTCTGTGCCGGCCTGCCGGGGGGCTGTGCTGGCCTGCCGGGGGGTCTGTGCAGGCTCCAGTGGTCTGTGCCGGCCTGCCGGGGGGTCTGTGCAGGCTCCGGTGGTCTGTGCCGGCCTGCCGGGGGGCTGTGCCAGCCTGCCGGTGGTCTGTGCAGGCTCCGGTGGTCTGTGCCGGCCTGCCGGGGGGCTGTGCCGGCCTGCTGGTGGTCTGTACAGGCTCCGGGGGGCTGTGCCAGCCTGCCGGGGGGCTGTGCCGGCCTGCCGGTGGTCTGTGCAGGCTCCGGTAGTCTGTGCAGGCATCGTCCGAAGGGACTACAAGTCCCATCGGGCGATGCCTGCTACCATGACAGTGATTGACACATTAGCCAATGATGGCTAATGTAGTAGTAGTAGTAGAGTAGTAGTCCCATCATCCGGCTAATGTGTTGAATGTAAAAAAAAAATAAAAAATTACATGCTACATACATGCTACATACATGCTACATACATACAACATGCATACTACATATATACTACATGTAACATACATACTACATACATGCTACATACTACATGCATGCTACATACTACATACATGCTACATACATACTACATACATAATACATATATACTACATGCATGCAACATACATACAACATATATACTACATGCATGCAACATGCATACTATCTATATACTATATATACTACATGTAACATACATACTACATATATACTACATGCAACATGCATGCTACATACATGCTACATACATGCTACATACATACTACATACATACTACATACATAATACATATATACTATATGCATGCAACATACATACAACATATATACTACATGCATGCAACATGCATACTACATATATACTATATATACTACATGTAACATACATACTACATATATACTACATGCATACTACATACATACTACATACATTCCTCCACCACTGTAAAAAAAAAAGTCCACTTTTTTTTTACAGTGGTGGAGGAATACAGTGCGGAAGGATACCTACCTTCCGTCATTGTATTCCTGGAGCTGGTAGAGAACGGTAGCATCAGCTGATGCTGCTGTTCTCCACGCAAGATGGACGTGGGACCCTCGTGGACTTCTGCGGATCGGGGTAAGTATATTGGTGTTTTTTTATTTTGATATTTATTCCTCAGGCGACAATGGCTTCGGGGATCAAAGTGACAAGTGACGGTGAGTATGTACTCTATGTTATATGTACTGTATGACTATATGTATGTATTGTATGTAGTATATATGTATGTTGCATGCATGTGGTATATATGCAGTATATATGTAGTATGCATGTTGCATGCATGTGGTATATATGTAGTATGCATGTTGCATGCATGTAGTGTATATATGTAGCATGTATGTAGCATGTATGTAGTATGTATGTAGCATGTATGTAGTATGTATGTAGTATGCATGTAGTATGTTGCATGTATGTAGCATGTAGTGTGTATGTTGCATGTATGTAGCATGTAGTATATATGTAGTATGTATGTTACATGTAGTATATATAGTATATATGTAGTATGCATGTTGCATGCATGTAGTATATATGTTGTATGTATGTTGCATGCATGTAGTATATATGTATTATGTATGTAGTATGTATGTAGCATGTATGTAGTATGTATGTTACATGTAGTATATATGTAGTATGCATGTTGTATGTATGTAGCATGTATGTAGCATGTAAATTTTTTTTTTTTTTACATTCAACACATTAGCCGGATGATGGGACTACTACTGTCCCATCATTGGCTAATGTGTCAATCACTGTCATGGTAGCAGGCATCGCCCCCCGGCAGGCCGGCACAAACTACTGGAGCCTGCACAGACCACCGGCAGGCCGGCACAGACCACCGGAGCCTCCACAGACCACCGGCAGGCCGGCACAGACCCCCGGAGCCTGCACAGACCACCGCAGGCCGGCACAGCCCCCCAGCAGGCCGGCACAGACCACCGGAGCCTGCACAGACCACCTGCAGGCCGGTACAGACCCCCGGACAGTCGGCACAGCCCCCCCGAAGGCCCGAACTGATGGCGCATCATGATGCGCACAGAGAGCACATCATGATGATGTCATTTCGGCAGCCAATCAGAGCCACAAAAGTGGCTCATTGCATTTTGGACTTCCGATTCCGGTATCCGATACGAAAAAAGTATCGGTACTCAGTATCGGAATTCCGATACAGCAAATATCGGCCGATACCCGATACTTGCGGTATCGGAAAGCTCAACACTAGTCTCGGATAAACCAAAAGAATGCACTTACAGATATTCAATAATTAAAATAAATGCTTTTGTTTGGTTTGCTTGCACCCATTTGAAATTGTGGACTACAGATGTTTTCAAAAGATGCTAATTTAAAACAACTTTGATAATATACAGGCTGCTTAACCTTAAAAAAATAACATTAACTCAAGTTTTATTTTTTTGACTATAACTAAAGTAAGAATATGTAAAATTTATCTGTCAGGTAAAGGAAACCTAAAACAAATGTGTGAACTGTTGGACATTTTAACTTGTACCTTTTTGAAAGATGGAAAAACTTCTGATTTCTTTGAAATAAAATAAATGTTTAAAGCTTTGAAACATGAACTATCCTATTAATTGTACCTAACAAAACTATTAGAAAAAATGTGTGTTGCTTTTAAACATTTTCTTGCAACAATTGAATTAATAATTAAAACATGTGGTTTTGTGTGTAGTATTAGAATATTTTAACAGAGAAGCCATATTAATACAGCTTCATAAACATCCAAATGCATTAACAGATAACAGGTAACAAAATAAATCAAATGATTACCTTAGTCAGTAAGCAAGACATATTTCTTCAAGATTCTCTTCTGGAAGTGTCAGATTTCAAGTTCTTGCACTTCTTTTTATAAGCTGAGACAATAAACTCTCTAACCACTTAAATGTTATGTGCCCTTCCCTTAATCTGCTAGCAAATGAGCTTACTGAGACCATTTTAATAGTCTTTAGGAAGAGCAAATCAATTATCAACTGAATGGGTGACTATGCAATAAGAAGCATGCTTTGTTCATGCTATTTTTTGCTTTTACAGCACACTACACTTGACCTTTTTTAAAAAAAAATTTGAAATCTTTAATCATTTTTTATTTTAAAACAAATATATGTTACATAACTGAATAATATTTGCCCTCAAGAAAATTCAAGTTGAGCAGATTGACAAAAGTGAAAGCACTAACCCAAATTCAAATAAAAGTTAGTGCCTTTGTTTTGTCTAATTGCATTCTTGTTACACACAGCAAAATGTAAAAAAACACACTTAATAAATACAGACATGTAGTTTTTAAATACCTAAAAATATGTGTTGGTTTAAAAATACATCTATTTTAAAATATGAGTATAAGCTTGATTATAATGCTGGTTTACGTGGCACAAATAAACCAAAAAAATGCACTTAAAGATATGGAATAACTAAGGTAAATGTTTAGTTTGGTTTGCTTGTATCCAAATTAAAATTTAGGAATGCAGGTTTTTGGTAACTATTCTCATTTAAAGCAGTTTTATTAATATACCGGCTATTTAATAATTTAATAATAGGTAATTAAATAAATCAAATAATTATTTAAGTAAGTAAAAAGACATGTTTCTTTAAGTTTCACTTCAGCAAGGGACTTCTAATTTCTAATTCTTGTATTTCTAATTCTTGCATAATTTTTATAACCTGAACAATACACCCTGAAACCAATGAATGTTATGTTCCCTTCCCTTAATTTGCCTTAAAAATAGTACATTGAGCCCAATTTTATTACCTTTACGAATAGGAAATCAATTATCAACCGAAGAGTTGACTATACAATAAGAAATATATTTTGTTCAGGTATTTGTTCATTTAGCTTTACGAGTGAACTACACTTGACTTGTTCTGTAAAACTCTTAAAGGGTTTAGTCAATTTTGACTTTAAAATAAATATATATTACCTAACTGAATAATATCTGCTTTGAAGAACATTCATGGTGAGCAGATTGACAAAACAGAAAGCACTCACCCAAATTCAAATAAAGGATAGAGCCTTTGTTTTGCCTATTGCATTCATGTTACACATAGTAAAAAGTAAAGCACACACGTAATAAATACAGACAAGTAAATTTTTTCCAATACCTAACAATACCTAAAAATATTTGTAGACTTAAAAAATTACACTGGATTTAAAAGATAAAGATAAACATGAATATAATGCTGATTTATGTGGCTCAGATAAACCAAAAGAATGCACTTACAGATATTCAATGATTAAAATAAATGCGTTAGTTTGGTTTGCTTGTACCCTTTTGAAATTGTGGATAGCAGATTTTTTAAAAAGGTGCTAATTTAAAACCACTTTGAAAATATATAGTCTGCTTATCCTTAAAAGCTTAAAATTAACTCAAGTTTTTCTTTTATGACTATAACTAAGGAAACAATATGCAAAATCTGTCAAGTAAAGTAAACAAAACAAATGTGCGAACTGTTATTGTAACTTGAACCTTTTAAAAAATGGCAAAACTTCTGATTTCTTTCAAAAAATATATATAAGGTTAAAGCTTTGAAACATAAACTATCCTGTTTACTCTACATAACAAAACTAAAAGAAACAATGGTTGTTGCTTTTAAATATTTTCTTGCAACAAATGAATTAATGATTAAAACATGTGCTTTGTGTATACTATTAGAATATTGTAACAGAGATGCCATATTAAACAGATTCATAAACATCTAAATGCATTAACAGATAACAGGTAACTAAATAAATCAAATGATTACCTCAGTGAATAAGCAAGACCTATTTCTTCAAGTTTCTCTTCAAATAGAGGCAGATTTCAAGTTCTTGCACTTCTTTTTATAAGATGGAACAATAAACTCTCTAACCAATTAAATGCTATGTGCCCTCCCCTTAATTTGCCTGACAAACTAGTTTACTGAGACCATTTTAATAGCCTTTAGGAAGAGCAAATCAATTATCAACTGAATGAGTGTCTATGCAGTAAGAAGCATGTTTTGTTCACGCTTTTTTTGGTTTCAACAGCACACTACACTTCACCTGTTTTAAAAAAAACTTTAAAATCTTTAAAGATTTTTTATTTTAAAACAAATATATGTTACATAACTGAATAATGTCTGCACTCAAGAAAATTCAAGTTGAGCAGATTGACAAAAGATAAAGCACTAACCCAAATTCAAATAAAAGTGCTTTTGTTTTGTCTACCTGCATTCTTGTAACACACAGCAAAATGTAAAAAACACACTTAATAAATACAGACATGTAGTTTTTTGAAATACCTAAAATATGCGTTGGTTTAAAAAATACATCTAATTTAAATTATGGGTATAAGCTTGATTATAATGCTGGTTTATGTGGCACGAATAAACCAAAATAACACACTTAAAGGTATTGAATAATTAAGTAAAATGCTTTAGTTTGGTTTGCTTGTATCCAATTTAAAATTGAGGACTGCAGATTTTTGGTAACTATTCTCATTTAAAGCAGTTTTATTAATATACCGGCTGTTTAATAATTTAATAATAGGTAACTAAATAAATTAAATGATCATTTAAGTAAGTGAAAAGACATGTTTCTTTAAGTTTCACTTCAGCAAAAGACTTCTAATTTCTAATTCTTGTATTTCTAATTCTTGCATGTTTTTTATAATCTGAACAGACTATAGAAACAGGGTCTGTTCCTTCTGATTGGCGGCAAGCAAATGTGGTACCAATATTCAAAAAGGGGTGTAAAAGGGAACCTGGAAACTATCGGCTGGTAAGCTTAACATCTGTTGTGGGTAAAATTTTTGAAGGGTTTCTAAGGGATACCATTATGGAATATCTCATTGTCAATAAATGTTTAACTCCATATC
The DNA here is from genome assembly GCF_039654945.1 of Dendrobates tinctorius. Taxonomy (NCBI): domain Eukaryota; kingdom Metazoa; phylum Chordata; class Amphibia; order Anura; family Dendrobatidae; genus Dendrobates; species Dendrobates tinctorius. The sequence goes on along the minus strand of NW_027361704.1, from coordinate 42,912,899 downwards.
AACATGGATTTATGAAGGATCGCTCCTTTCAAACTAACCTGATCAGCTTCTATGAGGATGTAAGCTCTCAAATGGACAAAGGAGAATCATTGGATGTCATTTATCTCGACTTCTCTAAAGCATTTGACACTGTCCCACATAAAAGATTAGTAAGATGAGAAAGATTGGGCTAGGGAAAATGTGTGTAGATAGGTAGGTAGCTGGCTTAGTGATAGAAAACAAAGAGTGGTTATTAATGGGGCATACTCAGATTGGGCCAGGGTTACTTATGGGGTACCACAGGGTTCTGTATTGGGCCCCCTACTATTTAATATATTTATTAATGATCTAGTGGATGGCTTACACAGTAAAATATCAGTATTTGCAGATGATACAAGACTATGTAAGGTAGTTAACACAAAGGAGGACAGTTTGCAACTACAGACAGATTTGAGTAAATTGGAGAATTGGGCTGAAAAATGGCAAATGAGGTTTAACACAGATAAGTGTAAGGTAATGCACATGGGAAGGAGAAACAGATGCTACAATTACTTACTAAATGTGAAACTGCTGGGGAAATCAGACATGGAAAAAGACTTAGGCATCGGAGTCTATATGATGCTAAATTGGAGTGCCCAGTGTCAGGCAGCTGCCACCAAAGAAAATAGGGTCATGGGATGCATTAGAAGAGGTCTGGGGACATGAGATGAAAACATAATTCTCCCTCTGTACAAATCACTCGTCAGACCACACTTTGAGTATTGTGTGCAATTTTGGACGCCGGTGCTCAAGAAAGATATTACTGAACTTGAAAGGGTTCAAAGGCAGGCTACTAAAATGATAACTGGAGTTGGTTCACTACAATACACAGAAATGTTATCAAAATTAGGTCTATTTACTCTAGAAAAGAGAAGACTTAGGGGAGACCTAATATATATGCACAAGTATATCAGAGGTCAATACAGATATCTCTCCAATGAACTGTTTGCACCAAGGACTGTGACAAGAACAAGGGGGCATTCTCTTCATTTGGAGGAAAGACAATTTATGCACCAGCATAGAAGAGGTTTCTTCACGGTAAGAGCAGTGTTGCTCTGGAATTCTCTCCCTGAGGAAGTGGTGATGGGCAACTCACTGAATGAATTTAAGAAAGGAATGGATGCTTTTCTTGTGAGTAACAGTATAGAAGGTTATGAATAACATAATATTATATAGGTAGATGATTGACCCAGCTTAGGGGAAGGAATTTTTTTCCCTATGGAGAAAATTGGCTTCTTCTCTGTGGATTTTTTGCCTTCCCCAGGATCAACAATGCAGAACAGCTGCACTAAAAATAGGCTGAACTAGATGGACATAAGGTCTTCCTTCAACCTTCAAAACTATGTTGCTATGTATGTTACTATGAACAATACACCCTGAAACCAATGAATGTTATGTTCCCTTCCCTTATATTGCCTTAAAAATAGTACACTGAGCCCAATTTTATGACCTTTATGAATAGGAAATCAGTTATCAACCGAATTGTTGACTATGCGATAAGAAATATATTTTGTTCAGTTATTTTTTCCTTTAGATTTACGAGTGAACTACACTTGACTTGTTCTGCGAAACTCTTAAAGGGTTTAGTCAATTTTTACTTTAAAATAAATATATGTTACCTAACTGAATAATATCTGCATTGTAGAAAATTCATGGTGAGCAGCTTTACAAAACAGAAAGCACTCACCCAAATTCAAATAAAGGATAGAGCCTTTGTTTTGCCTATTTGCATTCATGTTACACATAGTAAAAAGTAAAGAACACACGTAATAAATACAGACAAGTAAAGACAACATGCATTACTTGTGAAGAAAATCAATAAAAAAGTTTCTTACATTTTCTTTTATAATGTAAATGAAGTTTTTTTACTTGTTTATAATAATAAAATAGCATTATCATTAAAAAAATATTCTTTTTTCCTTGCATTATCTTCATTCAAAATATATGAGGGTACATTTGTAACCTATGCTTCTTGTTATGGATGCAAAAATATCTCGACCCCTTATCTCAGAAGGGGGTGGAGATATTTTATTGAAATTTGGCCAATATATTCTGGACCAAAACTGCAGAGATGTCACAAAATTTCAGCCCTCTACGGCTTTTCGAAAAAAAAGTTATTGAAATTTTAAAACCGAATAGGTACAATTGTACCTACTCAGGCGGACGAAGGTTAAGTAAGTAAAAAGACATGTTTCTTTAAGTTTCACTTACGCAAGGGACTTCTTTTTATAAGCTGAACAATACTCCCTGAAACCAATGAATGTTATGTTCCCTTCCCTAGCATTGCCTTAAAAAGAGTACACTGAGCCCAATTTTAAGACCTTTACTAATAGGAAATCAATTGTCAACTGAAGGGTTGACTATGCAACAAGAAATATATTTTGTTCAGGTATTTTTTCATTTAGCTTTACGCTAAATAAACATAAACATCATAAACAAAATCATCATAAACATCCAAATGCATTAACAGATAACAGGTAACTAATTTTCTTGACTAGTTCTGCAAAACTCTTAAAGGGATTAGTAAATTTTTACCTTAAAATAAATATATGTTACCTAACTTAATAATATCTGCATTTAAGAAAATTAATGGTGAGCAGACTGACAAAACAGGAAGCACTTACCCAAATTCAAATAAAGGTTAGTGCCTTTGTTTTGCCTATCAGCATTCATGTTACACATAGTAAAATGAAAAGAACACACGTAATAAAGACAGACAAGTACATTTTTTCTAATACCTAAGAATACTTAAAATATTTGTAGACTTAAAAAATTACACTGGATTGAAAACATGAAGAGAAGCATGAATATAATGCTGATTTATGTGGCTCAGATAAACCAAAAGAATGCACTTACAGATAATCAATAATTAAAATAAATGCTTTAGTTTGGTTTGCTTGTACCCTTTTGAAATTGTGGATAGTAGTGTTGAGCATTCCGATACCGCAAGTATCGGGTATCGGCCGATACTTGCTGTATCGGAATTCCGATACCGACTTCCGATATTTTTTCAATATCGGAATTCGGCATCGGAATCGGAAGTTCAGTTGATTGACGGCCTGACGTCATCATGATGCGCGGTGTGTGCGCATCATGATGCGCCGTCATTTCGGGCCTTCCGGGGGTCTCTGCCGGCCTGCCGGGGGGCTGTGCCGGCCTGCCGGGGGGCTGTGTGGACTGCCCGGGGTCTCTGCCGGCCTGCCGGGGGGCTGTGCCGGCCTGCCGGGGGGCTGTGCACCCTGTGGGGGTCTGTACCGGCCTGCCGGGGGGCTGTGCCGGCCTGCCGGGGGGCTGTGCTGATGTCCGGGGGTCTGTGCAAGCATCGTCCGATGGGACTACAAGTCCCATCGGGCGATGCCTGCTACCATGACAGTGATTGACACATTAGCCAATGATGGGACAGTAGTAGTCCCATCATCCGGCTAATGTGTTAAATGTTAAAAAAAAAAAAAAAAAAAAAAAAAAATACTACATACATACTACATGCTACATACATACTACATATATACTACATACATACTACATACATACTACATACATACTACATGCATGCTACATACATACTACATATATACTACATATATACTACATACATACTACATGCATGCTACATATATACTACATGCTACATACATACCACATACATACTACATGCATGCTACATATATACTACATATATACTACATACATACTACATATATACTACATGCATGCTACATACATACTACATGCTACATGCATGCTACATACATACTACATACATGCTACATATATACTACATACATACTACATATATACTACATGCATGCTACATATATACTACATACATACTACATATATACTACATGCATGCTACATATATACTACATACATACTACATATATACTACATACATGCTACATATATACTACATACATACTACATATATACTACATACATGCTACATACATACTACATACATACTACATATATACTACATGCATGCTACATATATACTACATGCTACATACATACCACATACATACTACATACATGCTACATATATACTACATGCATGCTACATACATACTACATATATACTACATGCATGCTACATACATACTACATGCATGCTACATACATACTACATACATACTACATGCTACATACATACCACATATATACTACATACATACAATACATTCATACAATACATACATAGACATACAGTACATATAACATAGAGTAACATACTTACCAATACTTGTCACATTGTTCCCCGAAGCCATTGTCTTTCCGGAATAAATATTAACATAACAAACCACAAAAATACTCACCCACGATCCGAAGCAGTCCACGAGTGTGTCCCACGACGATCTTGGGTAGAGAACTGCAGCATCAGATGATGCTGCCGTTCTCTACGGGCTGCAGGAATCCAATGACGGAAGGTAGGTATCCTTCCGCACTGTATTCCTCCGCCACTTAAAAAAAAAAAAGTCCCTAGTCTCACTTTATGCCATTGCTGTGTGGGAAATTCCCACACAGCAATGGCATAAAGTGAGACTAGGGACTTTTTTTTTTTTTAAGTGGCGGAGGAATACAGTGCGGAAGGATACCTACCTTCCGTCATTGGATTCCTGCAGCCCGTAGAGAACGGCAGCATCAGCTGATGCTGCAGTTCTCTACCCAAGATCGTCGTGGGACACACTCGTGGACTGCTTCGGATCGTGGGTGAGTATTTTTGTGGTTTGTTATGTTAATATTTATTCCGTAGACGACAATGGCTTCGGGGAACAATGTGACAAGTATTGGTAAGTATGTTACTCTATGTTATATGTACTGTATGTCTATGTATGTATTGTATGAATGTATTGTATGTATGTAGTATATATGTGGTATGTATGTAGCATGTAGTATGTATGTAGCATGCATGTAGCATGTAGTATGTATGTAGCATGCATGTAGTATATATGTAGTATGTATGTAGCATGCATGTAGTATATATGTAGCATGCATGTAGTATGTATGTGGTATGTATGTAGTATATATGTAGTATGTATGTAGTATATATGTAGCATGTATGTAGTATGTATGTAGCATGCATGTAGCATGTAGTATGTATGTAGCATGCATGTAGTATATATGTAGTATGTATGTAGCATGCATGTAGTATATATGTAGCATGCATGTAGTATATATGTAGTATGTATGTAGTATATATGTAGCATGTATGTAGTATGTATGTAGCATGCATGTAGCATGTAGTATGTATGTAGCATGCATGTAGCATGTAGTATGTATGTAGCATGCATGTAGTATATATGTAGTATGTATGTAGCATGCATGTAGTATATATGTAGTATGTATCATGTAGTATGTATGTAGCATGCATGTAGTATATATGTAGCATGCATGTAGTATATATGTAGTATGTATGTTGCATGTAGTATGAATGTAGCATGTATGTAGTATGTAGTATGAATGTAGCATGTATGTAGTATGTAGTATGAATGTAGCATGTAATTTTTTTTTTTTTTTTACATTTAACACATTAGCCGGATGATGGGACTACTACTGTCCCATCATTGGCTAATGTGTCAATCACTGTCATGGTAGCAGGCATCGCCAGATGGGACTTGTAGTCCCATCGGACGATGCCTGCACAGACCCCCGGAGCCTGCACAGACCACCGGCAGGCCGGCACAGCCCCCCGGCAGGCCGGCACAGCCCCCCGGCAGGCCGGCACAGCCCCCCGGAGCCTGCACAGACCACCGGCAGGCCGGCACAGACCACCGGAGCCTGCACAGACCCCCTGGCAGGCCGGCACAGCCCCCCGGCAGGCCGGCACAGCCCCCCGGCAGGCCGGCACAGCCCCCCGGAGCCTGCACAGACCACCGGCAGGCCGGCACAGCCCACCGGAGCCTGCACAGACCACCGGCAGGCCGGCACAGACCACCGGAGCCTGCACAGACCCCCTGGCAGGCCGGCACAGCCCCCCGAAAGGCCCGTACAGACCCCAGAGAGGCTGTACAAGGGCAGGAAAGGGTTTTTCTTATTCCGATACCGGAAGTCCCATAGACTTGAATGGGACTTCCGGTATCGGAATCGGCGATACCGATACTTTTTTTAAAGATCGGCCGATACCATCCGATACGATACTTTGAAGTATCGGATGGTATCGCTCAACTCTAGTGGATAGCAGATTTTTTTAAAAAGGTGCTAATTCAAAACCACTTTGAAAATATATAGTCTGCTTATCCTTAAAAACCTAACATTAACTCAAGTTTTACTTTTATGACTATAACTAAGGAAACAATATGCAAAATCTGTCAGGTAAAGTAAATGTAAAACAAATGTGTGAACTGTTATTGTAACTTGTACCTTTTAAAAAATGGAAAAACTTCTGATTTCTTTCAAGAAAGAAATATAAGGTTAAAACTTTGAAACATAAACTATCCTATTTATTCTACCTCACAAAACTATAAGAAACAATTTGTTGTTTTTAAAAATTTTCTTGCAACAATTGAATTAATGATTAAAACATGTGTTTTTTATGTATACTATTAGAATATTTTAACAGAGAAGCCATATTAAACAGGTTCATAAACATCCAAATGCATTAACAGATAACAGGTAACTAAATAAATCAAATGATTACCTCAGTGAATAAGCAAGACCTATTTCTGCAAGTTTCTCTTCAAACAGGCAGATTTCAAGTTCTTGCACTTCTTTTTATAAGCTGGAACAATAAACTCTCTAACCAATTAAATGTTACGTGCCCTCCCCTTAATTTGCCTGACAAACTAGTTTACTGAGACCATTTTAATAGTCTTTAGGAAGAGCAAATCAATTATCAACTGAATGGGTGACTATGTAATAAGAAGCATGTTTTGTTCTCGCTTTTTTTGGTTTCAACAGCACACTACACTTGACCTGTTTTAAAAAAACTTTAAAACCTTTAATCATTTTTTAGTTTAAAACAAATATATGTTACATAACTGAATAATGTCTGCACTCAAGAAAATTCAAGTTGAGCAGATTGACAAAAGAGAAAGCACTAACCCAAATTCAAATAAAAATTAGTGCTTTTGTTTTGTCTGCCTGCATTCTTGTTACATACAGTAAAATGTAAAAAACACACTTAATAAATACAGACATGCAGTTTTTTGAAACACCTAAAAATATATGTTGGTTTAGAAAATACATCTAGTTTAAAATATGGGTATAAGCTTGATTATAATGCTGGTTTATGTGGCACAATTAAACCAAAATAACGCACTTAAAGATATTGAATAACTAAGGTAAATGCTTTAGTTTGGTTTGCTTGCATCCAAATTAAAATTTAGGAATGCAGGTTTTTGGTAACTATTCTCATTTAAAGCAGTTTTATTAATATACCGGCTGTTTAATAATTTAATAATAGGTAACTAAATAAGTCAATTGATTATTTAAGTAAGTAAAAATACATGTTTCTTTAAGTTTCACTTCAGCAAGGGACTTCTAATTTCTAATTCTTGCATGTTTTTTATAACCTGAACAATACACCCTGAAACAAATGAATGTTATGTTCCCTTCCTTTAAATTGCCTTAAAAATAGTACACTGAGCCTAATTTTATGCCCTTTATGAATAGGAAATCAATTATCAACCAAAGGGTTGACTATGCAATAAGAAATATATTTTGTTCAGGTATTTTTTCATTTAGCTTTACGAGTGAGCTACAGTTGACTTTTTCTGCAAAACTCTTAAAGGGTTTAGTCAATTTTGACTTTAAAATAAATATATGTTACCTAACTGAATAATATCTGCTTTGAAGAACATTCATGGTGAGCAGATTGACAAAACAGAAAGCACTCACCCAAATTCAAATAAAGGATAGAGCCTTTGTTTTGCCTATCTGCATTCATGTTACACATAGTAAAAAGTAAAGAACACACGTAATTTATTACAGACAAGTAATTTATACGTAATTTATACAGACAAGTAAATTTTTTCCAATACCTAACAATACCTAAAAATATTTGTAGACTTAAAAAATTACACTGGATTTAAAAGATGAAGATAAACATGAATATAATGCTGATTTATGTGGCTCAGATAAACCAGAAGAATGCACTTACAGATATTTCTTAATTAAAATAAATGCGTTAGTTTGGTTTGCTTGTACCCTTTTGAAATTGTGGATAGCAGATTTTTTAAAAAGGTGCTAATTTAAAACCACTTTGAAAATGTATAGTCTGCTTAACCTTAAAAGCCTAAAATTAACTCAAGTTTTACTTTTATGACTATAACTAAGGAAACAATATGCAAAATCTGTCAAGTAAAGTAAACGTAAAACAAATGTGCGAACTGTTATTGTAACTTGAACCTTTTAAAAAATGGCAAAACTTCTAATTTCTTTCAAAAAATATATATAAGGTTAAAGCTTTGAAACATAAACTATCCTGTTTACTCTACATAACAAAACTAAAAGAAACAATGGTTGTTGCTTTTAAATATTTTCTTGCAACAAGTGAATTAATGATTAAAACGTGCTTTGTGTATACTATTAGAATATTGTAACAGAGAAGCCATATTAAACAGATTCATAAACATCCAAATGCATTACAGATAACAGGTAACTAAATAAATCAAATGATTACCTCAGTGAATAAGCAAGACCTATTTCTTCAAGTTTCTCTTCAAATAGAAGCAGATTTCAAGTTCTTGCACTTCTTTTTATAAGCTTGAACAATAAACTCTCTAACCAATTAAATGTTATGTGCCCTCCCCTTAATTTGTCTGACAAACTAGTTTACTGAGACCATTTTAATAGCCTTTAGGAAGAGCAAATCAATCATCAATGCAATAAGAAGCATGTTTTGTTCACGCTTTTTTCGTTTCAACAGCACACTACACTTCACCTGTTTTAAAAAAATCTTTAAAATCTTTAAAGATTTTTTTATTTTAAAACAAATATATGTTACATAACTGATTAATGTCTGCACTCAAGAAAATTCAAATTGAGCAGATTGACAAAAGAGAAAGCACTAACCCAAATTCAAATAAAAGTTAGTGCTTTTGTTTTGTCTACCTGCATTCTTGTTACACACAGCAAAATGTAAAAAACACACTTAATAAATACAGACATGTAGTTTTTTGAAATACCTAAAATATGCGTTGGTTTAAAAAATACATCTAATTTAAAATATGGGTATAAGCTTGATTATAATGCTGGTTTATGTGGCCCAAATAAACCAAAATAACGCACTTAAAGGTATTGAATAATTAAGTTAAATGCTTTAGTTTGGTTTGCTTGTATATAATTTAAAATTGAGGACTGCAGATTTTTGGTAACTATTCTCATTTAAAGCAGTTTTATTAATATACCAGCTGTTTAATAATTTAATAATAGGTAACTAAATAAATCAAATGATTATTTAAGTAAGTGAAAAGACATGTTTCTTTAAGTTTCACTTCAGCAAAAGACTTCTAATTTCTAATTCTTGTATTTCTAATTCTTGCATGTTCTTTATACGCTGAACAGACTATAGAAACAGGGTCTGTTCCTTCTGATTGGCGGCAAGCAAATGTGGTACCAATATTCAAAAAGGGGTGTAAAAGGGAACCTGGAAACTATCGGCTGGTAAGCTTAACATCTGTTGTGGGTAAAATTTTTGAAGGGTTTCTAAGGGATACCATTATGGAATATCTCATTGTCAATAAATGTTTAACTCCATATCAACATGGATTTATGAAGGATCGCTCCTGTCAAACTAACCTGATCAGCTTCTATTGGATGTCATTTATCTCGACTTCTCTAAAGCAATTGACACTGTCCCACATAAAAGATTAGTAAGTAAGATGAGAAAGATTGGGCTAGGGGAAAATGTGTGTAGATAGGTAGGTAGCTGGCTTAGTGATAGAAAACAAAGAGTGGTTATTAATGGGGCATACTCAGATTGGGCCAGGGTTACTAGTGGGGTACCACAGGGTTCTGTACTGGGCCCCCTACTATTTAATATATTTATTAATGATCTAGTGGATGGCTTACACAGTAAAATATCAGTATTTGCAGATGATACAAAACTATGTAAGGTAGTTAACACAAAGGAGGACAGTTTGCAACTACAGACAGATTTGAGTAAATTGGAGAATTGGGCTGAAAAATGGCAAATGAGGTTTAACACAGATAAGTGTAAGGTTATGCACTTGGGAAGGAGAAACAGATGCTACAATTACTTACTAAATGTGAAACTGCTGGGGAAATCAGACATGGAAAAAGACTTAGGCATCTTAGTCAATATGATGCTAAATTGGAGTGCCCAGTGTCAGGCAGCTGCCACCAAAGCAAATAGGGTCATGGGATGCATTAGAAGAGGTCTGGGGACATGAGATGAAAACATAATTCTCCCTCTGTACAAATCACTCGTCAGACCACACTTGGAGTATTGTGTGCAATTTTGGATGCCGGTGCTCAAGAAAGATATTACTGAACTTGAAAGGGTTCAAAGACAGGCTACTAAAATGATAGCTGGAGTTGGCTCACTACAATACCCAGAAATGTTATCAAAATTAGGTCTATTTACTCTGGAAAAGAGAAGACTTAGGGGAGACCTAATGCATATGTACAAGTATAACAGAGGGCAATACAGATATCTCTCCAATGAACTGTTTGCACCAAGGACTGTTACAAGAACAAGGGGGCATTCTCTTCATTTGGAGGAAAGACAATTTTTGCACCAGCATAGAAGAGGGTTCTTCACGGTAAGAGCAGGGTTGCTCTGGAATTCTCTCCCTGAGGAAGTGGTGATGGGAAATTCACCGAATGAATTTAAGAAAGGAATGGATGCTTTTATTGTGAGTAACAGTAAAGAAGGTTATGAATAACATAATATTATATAGGTAGATGATTGACCCAGCTTAGGGGAAGGAATTTTTTTACCTATGGAGAAAATTGGCTTCTACTCTGTGGATTATTTGCCTTCCCCAGGATCAACAATGCAGAACAGCTGCACTAAAACTAGGCTGAACTAGATGGACATAAGGTCTTCCTTCAGCCTTCAAAACTATGTTGCTATGTATGTTACTATGAACAATACACCCTGAAACCAATGAATGTTATGTTCCCTTCCCTTATATTGCCTTAAAAATAGTACACTGAGCCCAATTTTATGACCTTTATGAATAGGAAATCAGTTATCAACCGAATTGTTGACTAAGCGATAAGAAATATATTTTGTTCAGGTATTTTTTCCTTAAGATTTATGAGTGAACTACACTTGACTTGTTCTGCAAAACTCTTAAAGGGTTTAGTCAATTTTTACTTTAAAATAAATATATGTTACCTAACTGAATAATATCTGCATTGTAGAAAATTCATGGTTAGCAGCTTGACAAAACAGAAAGCACTCACCCAAATTCAAATAAAGGATAGAGCCTTTGTCTTGCCTATTTGCATTCATGTTACACATAGTAAAAAGTAAAGAACACACGTAATAAATACAGACAAGTAAAGACAACATACATTACTTGCGAAGAAAATCAATAAATAAAGTTTCTTACATTTTCTTTTATAATGTAAATGAAGTTTTTTTACTTGTTTCTAATAATAAAATAGCATTATCATTAAAAAAATATTATTCTCTTTTCCTTGCATTATCTTCATTCAAAATACATGAGGGTACATTTGTAACCTATGCTGCTTGTTATGGATGCAAAAATATCTCGACCCCTTATCTCGGAAGGGGGTGGAGATATTTTATTGAAATTTGGCCAATATATTCTGGACCAAAACTGCAGAGATGTCACGAAATTTCAGCCCTCTACGGCTTTTCGAAAAAAAAGTTATTGCAATTTTAAAACGGAATAGGTACAATTGTACCTACTCAGGCGGACGAAGGTTAAGTAAGTAAAAAGACATGTTTCTTTAAGTTTCACTTAAGCAAGTGACTTCTTTTTATAAGCTGAACAATACTCCCTGAAACCAATGAATGTTATGTTCCCTTCCCTAACATTGCCTTAAAAAGAGTACACTGAGCCCAAATTTAAGACCTTTACTAATAGGAAATCAATTGTCAACTGAAGGGTTGACTATGCAACAAGAAATATATTTTGTTCAGGTATTTTTTCATTTAGCTTTACGCGTGAACTACACTTGACTAGTTCTGCAAAACTCTTAAAGGGATTAGTCAATTTTTACCTTAAAATAAATATATGTTACCTAACTTAATAATATCTGCATTTAAGAAAATTAGTGGTGAGCAGACTGACAAAACAGGAAGCACTTACCCAAATTCAAATAAAGGTTAGTGCCTTTGTTTTGCCTATCAGCATTCATGTTACACATAGTAAAATGAAAAGAACACACGTAATAAAGACAGACAAGTACATTTTTTCTAATACCAAAGAATACTTAAAATATTTGTAGACTTAAAAAATTACACTGGATTGAAAACATGAAGAGAAGCATGAATATAATGCTGATTTATGTGGCTCAGATAAACCAAAAGAATGCACTTACAGATAATCAATAATTAAAATAAATGCTTTAGTTTGGTTTGCTTGTACCCTTTTGAAATTGTGGATAGCAGATTTTTTTAAAAAGGTGCTAATTCAAAACCACTTTGAAAATATATAGTCTGCTTATCCTTAAAAACCTAACATTAACTCAAGTTTTACTTTTATGACTATAACTAAGGAAACAATATGCAAAATCTGTCAGGTAAAGTAAACGTAAAACAAATGTGTGAACTGTTATTGTAACTTGTACCTTTTAAAAAATGGAAACACTTCTGATTTCTTTCAAGAAAGATACATATGGTTAAAGCTTTGAAACATAAACTATCCTATTTATTCTACCTCACAAAACTATAAGAAACAATTTGTTGTTTTTAAAAATTTTCTTGTAACAATTGAATTAATGATTAAAACATGTGTTTTCTGTATACTATTAGAATATTTTAACAGAGAAGCCATATTAAACAGGTTCATAAACATCCAAATGCATTAACAGATAACAGGTAACTCAATAAATCAAATGATTACCTCAGTGAATAAGCAAGACCTATTTCTTCAAGTTTCTCTTCAAACAGAGGCAGATTTCACGTTCTTGCACTTCTTTTTATAAGCTGGAACAATAAACTCTCTAACCAATTAAATGTTATGTGCCCTTCCCTTAATTTGCCTGACAAACTAGTTTACTGAGACCATTTTAATAGTCTTTAGGAAGAGCAAATCAATTATCAACTGAATGGGTGACTGCAATAAGAAGCATGTTTTGTTCTCGCTTTTTTTGGTTTCAACAGCACACTACACTTGACCTGTTTTAAAAAAACTTTAAAATCTTTAATCATTTTTTAGTTTAAAACAAATATATGTTACATAACTGAATAATGTCTGCACTCAAGAAAATTCAAGTTGAGCAGATTGACAAAAGAGAAAGCACTAACCCAAATTCAAATAAAAGTTAGTGCTTTTGTTTTGTCTACCTGCATTCTTGTTACACACAGCAAAATGTAAAAAACACTTAATAAATACAGACATGCAGTTTTTTGAAACACCTAAAAATATGTGTTGGTTTAGAAAATACATCTAGTTTAAAATATGGGTATAAGCTTGATTATAATGCTGGTTTATGTGGCACAATTAAAACCAAAATAATGCACTTAAAGATATTGAATAACTAAGGTAAATGCTTTAGTTTGGTTTGCTTGCATCCAAATTAAAATTTAGGAATGCAGGTTTTTGGTAACTATTCTCATTTAAAGCAGTTTTATTAATATACCGGCTGTTTAATAATTTAATAATAGGTAAGTGAATAAATCAAATGATTATTTAAGTAAGTAAAAAGACATGTTTCTTTAAGTTTCACTTCAGCAAGGGTCTTCTAATTTCTAATTCTTGCATGTTTTTTATAACCTGAACAATACACCCTGAAACAAATGAATGTTATGCTCCCTTCCCTTAAATTGCCTTAAAAATAGTACACTGAGCCTAATTTTATGCCCTTTACGAATAGGAAATCAATTATCAACCAAAGGGTTGACTATGCAATAAGAAATATATTTTGTTCAGGTATTTTTTCATTTAGCTTTACGAGTGAGCTACAGTTGACTTTTTCTGCAAAACTCTTAAAGGGTTTAGTCAATTTTGACTTTAAAATAAATATATGTTACCTAACTGAATAATATCTGCTTTGAAGAACATTCATGGTGAGCAGATTGACAAAACAGAAAGCACTCACCCAAATTCAAATAAAGGATAGAGCCTTTGTTTTGCCTATCTGCATTCATGTTATACATAGTAAAAAGTAAAGAACACACGTAATAAATACAGACAAGTAAATTTTTTCCAATACCTAACAATACCTAAAAATATTTGTAGACTTAAAATATTACACTGGATTTAAAAGATGAAGATAAACATGAATATAATGCTGATTTATGTGGCTCAGATAAACCAGAAGAATGCACTTACAGATATTTCTTAATTAAAATAAATGCGTTAGTTTGGTTTGCTTGTACCCTTTTGAAATTGTGGATAGCAGATTTTTTAAAAAGGTGCTAATTTAAAACCACTTTGAAAATGTATAGTCTGCTTATCCTTAAAAGCCTAACATTAACTCAAGTTTTACTTTTATGACTATAACTAAGGAAACAATATGCAAAAACTGTCAGGTAAAGTAAACGTAAAACAAATGTGTGAACTGTTATTGTAACTTGTACCTTTTAAAAAATGGAAAAACTTCTGATTTCTTTCAAGAAAGATATATATGGTTAAAGCTTTGAAACATAAACTATCCTAATTATTCTACCTCACAAAACTATAAGAAAAAATTTGTTGTTTTTAAAAATTTTCTTGCAACAATTTAATTAATGATTAAAACATGTGTTTTCTGTATACTATTAGAATATTTTAACAGAGAAGCCATATTAAACAGGTTCATAAACATCCAAATGCATTAACAGATAACAGGTAACTAAATAAATCAAATGATTACCTCAGTGAATAAGCAAGACCTATTTCTTCAAGTTTCTCTTCAAACAGAGGCAGATTTCAAATTCTTGCACTTCTTTTTATAAACTGGAACAATAAACTCTCTAACCAATTAAATGTTACGTGCCCTTCCCTTAATTTGCCTGACAAACTAGTTTACTGAGACCATTTTAATAGTCTTTAGGAAGAGCAAATCAATTATCAACTGAATGGGTTACTGCAATAAGAAGCATGTTTTGTTCTTGCTTTTTTTGGTTTCAACAGCACACTACACTTGACCTGTTTTAAAAAAAACTTTAAAATCTTTAATCATTTTTTAGTTTAAAACAAATATATGTTACATAACTGAATAATGTCTGCACTCAAGAAAATTCAAGTTGAGCAGATTGACAAAAGAGAAAGCACTAACCCAAATTCAAATAAAAGTTAGTGCTTTTGTTTTGTCTACCTGCATTCTTGTTACACACAGCAAAATGTAAAAAAACACACTTAATAAATACAGACATGCAGTTTTTTGAAACACCTAAAAATATGTGTTGGTTTAGAAAATACATCTAGTTTAAAATATGGGTATAAGCTTGATTATAATGCTGGTTTATGTGGCACAATTAAAACCAAAATAATGCACTTAAAGATATTGAATAACTAAGGTAAATGCTTTAGTTTGGTTTGCTTGCATCCAAATTAAAATTTAGGAATGCAGGTTTTTGGTAACTATTCTCATTTAAAGCAGTTTTATTAATATACCGGCTGTTTAATAATTTAATAATAGGTAAGTAAATAAATCAAATGATTATTTAAGTAAGTAAAAAGACATGTTTCTTTAAGTTTCACTTCAGCAAGGGTCTTCTAATTTCTAATTCTTGCATGTTTTTTATAACCTGAACAATACACCCTGAAACAAATGAATGTTATGCTCCCTTCCCTTAAATTGCCTTAAAAATAGTACACTGAGCCTAATTTTATGCCCTTTACAAATAGGAAATCAATTATCAACCAAAGGGTTGACTATGCAATAAGAAATATATTTTGTTCAGGTATTTTTTCATTTAGCTTTACGAGTGAGCTACAGTTGACTTTTTCTGCAAAACTCTTAACGGGTTTAGTCAATTTTGACTTTAAAATAAATATATGTTACCTAACTGAATAATATCTGCTTTGAAGAACATTCATGGTGAGCAGATTGACAAAACAGAAAGCACTCACCCAAATTCAAATAAAGGATAGAGCCTTTGTTTTGCCTATCTGCATTCATGTTATACATAGTAAAAAGTAAAGAACACACGTAATAAATACAGACAAGTAAATTTTTTCCAATACCTAACAATACCTAAAAATATTTGTAGACTTAAAAAATTACACTGGATTTAAAAGATGAAGATAAACATGAATATAATGCTGATTTATGTGGCTCAGATAAACCAGAAGAATGCACTTACAGATATTTCTTAATTAAAATAAATGCGTTAGTTTGGTTTGCTTGTACCCTTTTGAAATTGTGGATAGCAGATTTTTTAAAAAGGTGCTAATTTAAAACCACTTTGAAAATGTATAGTCTGCTTATCCTTAAAAGCCTAAAATTAACTCAAGTTTTACTTTTATGACTATAACTAAGGAAACAATATGCAAAATCTGTCAAGTAAAGTAAACGTAAAACAAATGTGCGAACTGTTATTGTAACTTGAACCTTTTAAAAAATGGCAAAACTTCTGATTTCTTTCAAAAAATATATATAAGGTTAAAGCTTTGAAACATAAACTATCCTGTTTACTCTACATAACAAAACTAAAAGAAACAATGGTTGTTGCTTTTAAATATTTTCTTGCAACAAGTGAATTAATGATTAAAACATGTTCTTTGTGTATACTATTAGAATATTGTAACAGAGAAGCCATATTAAACAGATTCATAAACATCCAAATGCATTAACAGATAAAAGGTAACTAAATAAATCAAATGATTACCTCAGTGAATAAGCAAGACCTATTTCTTCAAGTTTCTCTTCAAATAGAAGCAGATTTCAAGTTCTTGCACTTCTTTTTATAAGCTGAAACAATAAACTCTCTAACCAATTAAATGTTATGTGCCCTCCCCTTAATTTGCCTGACAAACTAGTTTACTGAGACCATTTTAATAGCCTTTAGGAAGAGCAAATCAATCATCAATGCAATAAGAAGCATGTTTTGTTCACGCTTTTTTTGATTTCAACAGGACACTACACTTCACCTGTTTTAAAAAAAACTTTAAAATCTTTAAAGATTTTTTTATTTTAAAACAAATATATGTTACATAACTGAATAATGTCTGCACTCAAGAAAATTCAAGTTGAGCAGATTGACAAAAGAGAAAGCACTAACCCAAATTCAAATAAAAGTTAGTGCTTTTGTTTTGTCCTCACTCAGGGTCCGATTTTGTGGGTGGGGCCCCCTGGGTCCATTTTGGTGGGCGGGGCCACTCTGGGTCTGATTTGGTGGGAGGGGCCCCTCAGGGTCTGACTTGGTGGGCGGGGCCCCTCGGGGTCTGATTTGGTGGGCGGATCCCTTTCATGGTCCGATTTGGTGGGCGGGGTCACTCTGGGTCCGATTTGGTGGACGGAGCTCCTCAGGGTCCGATTTGGTGGGTGGGGCCACTCTGAGTCTGATTTGGTGGGCGGGGCCCCTCAGTGTCCGATTTGGTGGGCTGTGCCACTCTGGGTCCGTTTTTGGTGGGCGGGGCCACTCTGGGTCCGATTTGGAGGCCAAGGTGGCTCAGCCTCCGATTTGGAGCTTGGGGTCACTCAGCTTTCGATTTGGCGTGTCGGCCCTTTAAGAATCACTTTGGTGCTTCGGCCCTTTAAGAGCCAGTTTGGCTCACTGGGCTTCTAAATACACTTTGGCGCACATTCTCTTTCAGGGGCATGCGTCATGTGATGAAGCTAGATTTGCATTTGTGCTGTGGGTTTCGCTTTAAGAGCTGATATTATGTGGCAGAAGCTCTGTCCTTGGGGCATCATGTGACGTTCGTAGGCGTTGGCATAGTAACTGGGTGTGCCTGCGCATATCAATGAGCTTAACTGCCATTTCAATCGCCTCAGGGCATGTTTTGTCTATGGCAAAATTTCCCCATTCAAATGCATTGGGACAATGCATTCCAATGACGGGAAAAAAAATTTCTAATGCAAATTGCGCAAAAACTACGAATCCAATCAGCACAAAAAATACTTAGCACACCTCTCGTGGACGCTGGCTTCGAAATGACACCTCAGCGGAGTCTGTGCATGTAGTGGTTCGGGGAGCATTAATTGCGGAAAATCAACTGAATAATAATAATAATACTAGATGTGTATTTCCTGAAGGCTCCGATTTGGAGGCCGTGGTCGATGAGCCTCCGATTTGGAGGACGGGGTTGATGAGCCTCCGATTTGGAGGCCAGGGTCGATGAGCCTCCGATTTGGAGGACGGGGTTGATGAGCCTCCGATTTGGAGGCCAATGTCGACTAGCCTCCGATTTGAGGCTGGGGTTGATGAGCCTCCGATTTGGAGGCCGGGGCGATCAGCCTCCGATTTAGAGGCTGGGGTGGCTCAGACTCCGATTCGGAGGCCGGGGTGGCTCAGCCTTCGATTCGGAGGCCGGGGTCGCTCATCCTCCGATTCGGAGGCCGGGGTCGCTCAGCCTCCGATTCGGAGGCCGGGGTCGCTCAGCCTCCGATTCGGAGGCCGGGGTCGCTCAGCCTCCGATTCGGAGGCGGGGGTCGCTCAGCCTCCGATTTGGAGGCCGGGGTCGCTCAGCCTCCGATTCGGAGGCCGGGGTCGCTCAGCCTCCGATTCGGGGGCCAGGGTGCCTCAGCCTCCGATTTGGGGGCCGGGGTGCCTCAGCCTCCGATTTGGGGGCCGGGGTGGCTCAGCCTCCGATTTGGAGGCCATGGTGGCTCAGCCTCCTATTTTGATGCCAGGTTCAAACAACCTCCGATTTGGAGCCTGGGGTCACTCAGCTTTCGATTTGGCGCACCGGCCCTTTAAGACTTGTTTTGGTGCGCCTGCCGTATAAGAATCACTTTGGCGCGTCGGCCCTTTAAGAGCCAGTTTGGCGCACTGGGCTTCTAAATCCACTTTGGCACTTTGACGCACATTCTCTCTCAGGGGCATGCGTCATGTGATGAAGCTGCCCCATGTCTTCATATGGCAAAATTTTCCTATTGAAATGCATTGAGGCAGTGCATCCCAATGACAGGGAAAAAAAGTTTCAAACGCAAATTGCGCAAAAACTACAAATCCGATCGACACAAAAAATACTTAGCACACCTCTCGTGGACGCTGGCTTCGAAACGACACCTCAACGGAGTCTGTGCGTGTAGCGTTTCGGGCCGCATTAATTGCGGAAAATCAACTGAATAATAATAATAATACTAGATGTGTATTTCCTGAAGGAAGTACAGATAGTGGTTTGAAATGGTGCCCGGGCTGCGACTTTAAAAGAGACTTGCCTGCTGCCCCTGCACGACTTTCAACTCAGTATCCGTTTTACCTGTGGGTGCCTCTCAGGGGCCACTTTGGCCTGTGGGGCCCCTCAGGGTCTGATTTGGTGGGTGGGGCCCCTCAGGATGCGATTCAGTGAACTGGGCTCCTCAGGGCTTGAATTGCTGGGCCAATTTGGTGGGCGAGGCCCCTCGGTCCGGTTTGGTGGGCACGGCCCCTCAGGGTCTGATTTGGCGGCTGGGACCACTCTGGGTCTGATTTGGTGGGCGGGGCCCCTCAGAGTTCGATTTGGTGGGTGGGGCACCACAGGGTCCGATTTGATGGGCGGGGCCCCACAGGGTCCGATTTGATGGGCGGGGCCCCACAGGGTCTGATTTGGTGGGAGGGGCCACTCTGGGTCCAATTTGGTGGGCGGGGCCCCACAGGGTCCGATTTGGTGAGTGGGGCCACACAGGGTCCAATTTCGTGGTCGGGGCTCCTCTGGTTCCGATTTGGTAGACGGGGCCTCTCAGGGTCCGATTTGGTGGGCGGGTCCCCTCAGGATCCGATTTGGTGGGTGGGCTCTTCAGGGTATGATTTGGCAGGTGGGGCCCATGGAGGTCTGATTTGGTGGGCGGCGCCCCTCATGGCCTGATTTGGTGGGCGGAGCCACTCTGGGTCTGATTAGGTGGGCAGGGCCCCTTAGGGTCAGATTTGGTGGGTGGGACCCCTCAGAGTCTGATTAGGTGGGCGGGGCCACTCTGGGTCCAATTTGGTGGGCGGGGCCCTTCAGGGTTCAATTTGGCAGGCGGGACCACTCTGAGTCTGATTTGGAGGGCAGGGCCACTACGGGTCTGATTTGGTGAGCGGGGCCCCTCAGAATCCAATTTGGTGGGCGGGGCCTCTCTGGGTCCGATTTGGAGGGCGGGGCCAATCCGGGGCCGATTTGTTGGCCTGGGTGGCTCAGCCTCTGATTTATAGGCCAGGGTCAATCAGCCTGCGATTTGGAGCCTGGGGTCACCCAGCATTCGATTTGGTGCGCCGGCCCTTTAAGGCTCATTTTGGTGCGCCGGCCCTTTAAGATTCACTTAGGCGCGTCGGCTGTTTAAGAGTTAGTTTGGCGCACTGGGCTTCTAAATTCACTTTGGCGTACATTCTCTCTCAGGGGCACGCGTCATGTGATGAAGCTAGATTTGCATTTGTGCTGTGGGTTTCGCTTTAAGAGCTAATATTATAGCCAGAAACTGTGTCCTGAGGGCGTCATGTGAAGTTCTTTGGCGTTGGCATAGTAACTGGGTCTGCCTGCGCATATCAATGAGCTAAATTGCCATTTGAATCGCCTCAGGGCATATTTTCTCTAAGGCAAAATTTCCCCATTGAAAAGCATTGAGACAATACATTCAAATGATGGGCAAAAAAAAACTACAAATCCAATCGACACGAAAATTACTTAGCACACCTCTCGTGGACGCTGGCTTCGAAACGACACCTCAACGGAGTCTGTGCGTGTAGCGGTTTGGGACGCATTAATTGCGGAAATCAACTGAATAATAAGAATAAGTTAGCAGCGGTCAGATTACAACATTAATACTAGATGTGTATTTCCTGAAGGAAGTACAGATAGTGGTTTGAAATGGTGCCCGGGCTGCCCCTTTAAGAGAGACTTGCCTGCTGCCCCTGCAAGACTTTCAACTCAGGATACGATTTAACTGTGGGTGCCTCTCAGGGGCCACTTTGGCCTCATGGTCTGATTTTGTGGGTGGGGCCCCTCAGGGTCCGATTTTTTTGGGTGGGGCCTCTCAGGGTCCGATTTTGTGGCCGGGGCCCCTCAGGGTCCGATTTGGTGGCCGGGGCCCCTCAGGGTCTGATTTGGTGGGTGGGGCCCCTCAAGATCCGATTTTGTGGCTGGGGCCCCTCAGGGTCCGATTTTGTGGCCGGGGCCAATCAGGATCCGATTTTTGTGGCCGGAACCCCTCAGGGTCCAATTTTGCAGGTGGGGCCCCTCAGGGTCCGATTTTGTGGCAGGGGCCCCTCAGGGTCTGATTTTGTGGGCGGAGCCCCTCTGGGTCCAATTTGGTGGGCGGGACCACTATGGGTCCAATTTGGTGGGCGGGACCACTCTGGGTTCGATTTGGTGGGTGGGGCCTCTCAGGGTCCGATTTGGTGGGCGGGACCCCACAGGGTCCGATTTGGTGGGCGGGGCCACTCTGGGTAAGATTTGGAGGCTGGGGTCGCTCAGCCTCCAATTTGGAGGCCGGGGTCGTTGAGCTTCCGATTTGGAGGCCGAGGTCAAAAAGCCTCTGATTTGGAGGCCGGGGTTGACGAGACTCCGATTTGGAGGCCGGGGTGGCTCAGCCTCCGATTTGGAGGACGGGGTGGCTCAGCCTCCGATTTGGAGGCCGGGGTGGCTCAGCCTCCGATTTGGAGGCCGGGGTGGCTCAGCCTCCGATTTGGAGGCCGGGGTGGCTCAGCCTCCGATTTGGAGGCCGGGGTGGCTCAGCCTCCAATTTGGAGGCCGGGGTGGCTCAGCCTCCGATTTGGAGGCCGGGGTGGCTCAGCCTCCGATTTGGAGGCTGGGGTGGATCAGCCTCCGATTTGGAGGCCGGGGTGGATCAGCCTCTGATTTGGAGGCCGGGGTGGCTCAGCCTCCGATTTGGAGGCCGGGGTGGATCAGCCTCCGATTTGGAAGCCGGGGTCAATCAGCCTCCGATTTGGAGGCCGGGGTGGCTCAGCCTCCGATTTGGAGGCCGGGGTGGCTCAGCCTCCTATTTGGAGGCCGGGGTGGCTCAGCCTCCGATTTGAAGGCCGAGGTGGATCAGCCTCCGATTTGGAGGCCGGGGTGGATCAGCCTCCGATTTGGAGGCCGGGGTGACTCAGCCTCCGATTTGGAGGCCGGGGTGGATCAGCCTCCGATTTGGAGGCCGGGGTGGATCAGCCTCCGATTTGGAGGCTGGGGTGGCTCAGCCTCGGATTTGGAGGCCGGGGTGGCTCAGCCTCGGATTTGGAGGCCGGGGTGGCTCAGCCTCGGATTTGGAGGCCGGGGTGGCTCAGCCTCGGATTTGGAGGCCGGGGTGGCTCAGCCTCCGATTTGGAGGCCGGGGTGGCTCAGCCTCCGATTTGGAGGCCGGGGTGGATCAGCCTCCGATTTGGAGGCCGGGGTGGATCAGCCTCCGATTTGGAGGCCGGGGTGGATCAGCCTCCGATTTGGAGGCCGGGGTGGATCAGCCTCCGATTTGGAGGCCGGGGTGGCTCAGCCTCTGATTTGGAGTCCGGGGTGGATCAGCCTCCGATTTGGAGGCCGGGGTGGATCAGCCTCCGATTTGGAGGCCGGGGTGGCTCAGCCTCCTATTTGGAGGCTGGGGTGGCTCAGCCTCTGATTTGGAGGCCTGGGTCGATCAGCCTCCGATTTGGAGGCCGGGGTGGATCAGGCTCCGATTTGGAGGCCGGGGTGGATCAGCCTCCCATTTGGAGGCCGGGGTGGCTCATTGTCCGATTTGGAGGCCGGGGTGGCTCAGCCTCCGATTTGGAGGCCGGGGTGGCTCAGTCTCCGATTTGGTGTGTCGGCCCTTTAAGACTCATTTGGGTGCGCTGGCCCTTTAACAATCACTTTGGCGCGTTGGCCCTTTAAGAGCTAGTTTGGCTGACTGGGCTTCTTTTAAATCCACTTTGGCGCACACATTCTCTCTCAGGGGCATGTGTCATGTGATGAAGCTAGATTTGCATTTGTGCTGTGAGTTTCGCTTTAAGAGCTGATATTATGTGGCAGAGGCTCTGTGCTGGGGTTCAAGTGAAGTTCGTAGGCGTTGGCATAGTAACTGGGTCTGCCTGCGCATATCAATGAGCTCAACTGTCATTTCAATCGCCTCAGGGCACGTTTTGCCATTTCCTATTGAAAAGCATTGGAGACAGTGCATTCCAATGACGGGAAAAAAAATTTTCAAACGCAAATTGCGCAAAAACTACAAATCCGATCGACACGAAAAATACTTAGCACACCTCTCATTGACGCTGGCTTCGAAACGACACCTCAACGGAGTCTGTGCGTGTAGCGGTTCGGGCCGCATTAATTGCGGAAACCACTTAATAATAAGAAGAAGAATAAGTTAGCAGCGTTCGGATTACAATATAGTGTTTTTTTCAAACCACTATAACTAGATGTGTATTTCCTGAAGGAACTACAGATAGTGGTTTGAAATGGTGCCTGGGCTGCCCCTTTAAGAAAGACTTGCCTGCTGCCCCTGCAAGACTTTCAACTCAGGATCCGTTTTAAGTGTGCGTGCCTCTCATGGGCCCCTTTGGCCTCAGGGTCTGATTTGGTGGGTGGGGCCCCTCAGGATCTAATTCGGTGGCCTGGGCTCCTCAGGGTTTGAATTGGTGGCCGGGATCCCTCAGGGTCCAATTTTGCGGGTGTGGCCCCTCAGGGTCCGATATAGTGGGTGTGGCCCCTCAGGGTCTGATTTTGAGGGTGGGGCCCCTCAGGGTCCGATTTTGTGGGTGGGTTTCCTCAGGGTCCGTTTTGTGGTTGGGGCCCCTCAGGGTCTGAATTTGTGGGTGGGGCCCTTCAGGGTCCTATTTTGTGGCCGGAACCCTTCAGGGTCCAATTTTGTGGCCAGGGCCTTTCAGGGTATGATTTTGTGGGTGGGGCCCATCAGGGTCCGATTTTGTGGTTGGGGCTCCTCAGGATCCGATTTTGTGGCCGGGGCCCGTCAGGGTCCAATTTGGTGGGTGTGGCCCCTCAGGGTTCGATTTTGTGGTTGGGGCCCATCAGGATCCGAATTGGTGGGCGGGGACCCTCAGGGTCCGATTTTGTGGTTGGGGCCCCTCAGGGTCCGATTTTGTGGCCGAGGCACCTCAGGGTCCGATTTTGTGGGTGGGGCCCCTTAGGGCCCGATTTTGTGGTTGGGGCTCCTCAGTGTCTGATTTGGTGGGCGAGGCCACTCTGGGTCAGATTTGGTGGGCGGGGCCACTCTGGGTCCGATTTGGTGGGCGGGGCCACTCTGGGTCCAATTTGGTGGGCGGGGCCACTCTGGGTCCAATTTGGTGGGCGGGGCTCCACAGAGTCCGATTTGGTGGGCAGGGCCACTCTAGGTCCTATTTGCAGGCCGGGGTCAATAAGCCTCAGATTTGGAGCCTGGGGTCACTCAGCTTTCGATTTGGCGCGCCAGCCCTTTAAGACTCATTTTGGTGCGTCGGTCCTGTGGGGTCATGTAAAGTTCGTAGACGTTGGCATAGTAATTGTGTCTGCCTGCGCATATCAATGAGCTTAACTGACATTTGAATCGCCTCACGACTGCCGCATGCTTTCCCTATGGCAAAATTTTCCAATTGAAATGCATTGAGACAGTGCATTCCAATGACAGGAAAATGTTTATTCAAACACAAATTGCGCAAAAACTATAAATCTGATCGACATGAAAAATACTTAGCACACCTCTCGTGAACGCTGGCTTCGAAACGACACCTCAACGGAGTCTGTGCGTGTAGCGGTTCGGGCCGCATTAATTGCGGAAATCAACTGAATAGTAATAATAATACTAGATGTGTATTTCCTGAAGGAAGTACAGATAGTGGTTTGAAATGGTGCCCGGGCTGCCCTTTTAAGAGAGACTTGGCTGCTGCCCCTGCAAGACTTTCAACTCAGGATCCGTTTTAACTGTGCGTGCCTCTCAGGGGCCACTTTGGCCTCAGGGTCTGATTTTGTGGGTGGGGCCCCTCAGGGCCCGATTTTGTTGGTGGGGCACCTCAGGGTCCGATTTTGTGGCCGGGGCACTTCCGGACTTGAAATGGTGGACGGGATCCCTCAGGGTCAGATTTTGTAGCCGGGGCCTCTCGGTCCAATTTTGTGGGTGGGCCCCTTAGGGTCCGATTTTGTGGGCGGAGCCCCTCTGGGTCCAATTTGGTGGGCGGGGCTCCTCAGGGTCCGGTTTGGTAGGCAGGGCCCCTCAGATTCCGATTTGGTGTGCGGGGCCACTCTTGGGTTCGATTTGGTGAGCGGGGCCACTCTGGGTCCAATTTGGAGGTCGGGGTTTCTCAGACTCCGATTTGGAGGCCGTGGTCGATGAGCCTCCGATTTGGAGGACGGGGTTGATGAGCCTCCGATTTGGAGGCCAGGGTCGATGAGCCTCCGATTTGGAGGACGGGGTTGATGAGCCTCCGATTTGGAGGCCAATGTCGACTAGCCTCCGATTTGAGGCTGGGGTTGATGAGCCTCCGATTTGGAGGCCGGGGCGATCAGCCTCCGATTTAGAGGCCGGGGTGGCTCAGACTCCGATATGGAGGCCGGGGTGGCTCAGCCTTCGATTCGGAGGCCGGGGTCGCTCAGCCTCCGATTCGGAGGCCGGGGTCGCTCAGCCTCCGATTCGGAGGCCGGGGTCGCTCAGCCTCCGATTCGGAGGCGGGGGTCGCTCAGCCTCCGATTTGGAGGCCGGGGTCGCTCAGCCTCCGATTCGGAGGCCGGGGTCGCTCAGCCTCCGATTCGGAGACCGGGGTCGCTCAGCCTCCGATTCGGGGGCCAGGGTGCCTCAGCCTCCGATTTGGGGGCCGGGGTGCCTCAGCCTCCGATTTGGGGGCCGGGGTGCCTCAGCCTCCGATTTGGG
Source organism: Dendrobates tinctorius (assembly GCF_039654945.1). Lineage (NCBI taxonomy): Eukaryota > Metazoa > Chordata > Amphibia > Anura > Dendrobatidae > Dendrobates > Dendrobates tinctorius. Next base: position 42,886,898 of record NW_027361704.1, on the reverse strand, counting down.
GGCCGGGGTGGCTCAGCCTCCGATTTGGAGGCCATGGTGGCTCAGCCTCCTATTTTGATGCCAGGTTCAAATAACCTCCGATTTGGAGCCTGGGGTCACTCAGCTTTCGATTTGGCGCACCGGCCCTTTAAGACTTGTTTTGGTGCGCCTGCCGTATAAGAATCACTTTGGCGCGTCGGCCCTTTAAGAGCCAGTTTGGCGCACTGGGCTTCTAAATCCACTTTGGCACTTTGACGCACATTCTCTCTCAGGGGCATGCGTCATGTGATGAAGCTGCCCCATGTCTTCATATGGCAAAATTTTCCTATTGAAATGCATTGAGGCAGTGCATCCCAATGACAGGGAAAAAAGTTTCAAACGCAAATTGCGCAAAAACTACAAATCCGATCGACACAAAAAATACTTAGCACACCTCTCGTGGACGCTGGCTTCGAAACGACACCTCAACGGAGTCTGTGCGTGTAGCGTTTCGGGCCGCATTAATTGCGGAAAATCAACTGAATAATAATAATAATACTAGATGTGTATTTCCTGAAGGAAGTACAGATAGTGGTTTGAAATGGTGCCCGGGCTGCCCCTTTAAGAGAGACTTGCCTGCTGCCCCTGCAAGACTTTCAACTCAGGAAACGATTTAACTGTGGGTTCCTCTCAGGGGCCACTTTGGCCTCAGGGTCTGATTTTGTGGGTGGGGCCCCTCAGGGCCTGATTTTGTGGGTGGGGCCCCTCAGGGTCCGATTTTTTTGGGTGGGGCCTCTCAGGGTCCGATTTTGTGGCCGGGGCCCCTCAGGGTCCGATTTGGTGGCCGGGGCCACTCAGGGTCTGATTTGGTGGGTGGGGCCCCTCAAGGTCCGATTTTGTGGCTGGGGCCCCTCAGGGTCCGATTTTGTGGCCGGGGCCAATCAGGATCCGATTTTTGTGGCCGGAACCCCTCAGGGTCCAATTTTGCAGGTGGGGCCCCTCAGGGTCCGATTTTGTGGCCGGGGCCCGTTAGGGTCCGATTTTGTGGGTGGGACCTCTCAGGGTCCGATTTGGTGGGCGGGGCCCCTCAGGGTCCAATTTGGTGGGCAGGTCCCCTCAGGGTCCGATTTTGTGGGTTGGGCCCCTCAGGGTCCGATTTTGTGGCCGGGGCCCCTCAGGGTCCGATTTTGTGTCAGGGGCCCCTCAGGGTCCGATTTTGTGGTTGGGTCCCCTCAGGTTTCCGATTTTGTGGTTGGGGCCCCTCAGGGTCCGATTTTGTGGCCTCGGCCCCTCAGGGTCTGATTTTGTGGCCGCGGACCCTCAGGGTCCGATTTTGTGGCAGGGGCCCCTCTGGGTCCGATTTTGTGGGTGGGGCCCCTCTGGGTCCAATTTGGTGGGCGGGACCACTCTGGGTCCAATTTGGTGGGCGGGGCCTCTCAGGGTCCGATTTTGTGGTTGGGTCCCCTCAGGGTCTGATTTTGTGGTTGGGGCCCCTCAGGGTCTGATTTTGTGGCCGGGGCCTATCAGGGTCCAATTTTTTGACTGGGGCCCATCAGGGTCCGATTTTGTGGCCGCGGCCCCTCAGGGTCTGATTTTGTGGCAGGGGCCCCTCTGGGTCTGATTTTGTGGGCGGAGCCCCTCTGGGTCCAATTTGGTGGGCGGGACCACTCTGGGTCCAATTTGGTGGGCGGGACCACTCTGGGTCCGATTTGGTGGGCGGGGCCTCTCAGGGTCCGATTTGGTGGGCGGGGCCCCACAGGGTCCGATTTGGTGGGCGGGGCCACTCTGGGTAAGATTTGGAGGCTGGGGTCGCTCAGCCTCCAATTTGGAGGCCGGGGTCGTTGAGCTTCCGATTTGGAGGCCGAGGTCAAAAAGCCTCTGATTTGGAGGCCGGGGTCGATGAGACTCCGATTTGGAGGCCGGGGTGGCTCAGCCTCCGATTTGGAGGCCGGGGTGGCTCAGCCTCCGATTTGGAGGCCGGGGTGGCTCAGCCTCCGATTTGGAGGCTGGGGTGGCTCAGCCTCCGATTTGGAGGCCGGGGTGGATCAGCCTCCGATTTGGAGGCCGGGGTGGATCAGCCTCCGATTTGGAGGCCGGGATGGCTCAGCCTCCGATTTGGAGGCCGGGGTCGCTCAGCCTCCGATTTGGAGGCCGGGGTGGCTCAGCCTCCGATTTGGAGGCCGGGGTGGCTCAGCCTCCGATTTGGAGGCCGGGGTGGATCAGCCTCCGATTTGGAGGCCGGGGTGGATCAGCCTCCGATTTGGAGGCCGGGGTGGATCAGCCTCCGATTTGGAGGCCGGGGTGGCTCAGCCTCCGATTTGGAGGCCGGGGTGGCTCAGCCTCCTATTTGGAGGCTGGGGTGGCTCAGCCTCTGATTTGGAGTTCTGGGTCGATCAGCCTCCGATTTGGAGGCCGGGGTGGATCAGGCTCCGATTTGGAGGCCGGGGTGGATCAGGCTCCGATTTGGAGGCCGGGGTGGATCAGCCTCCCATTTGGAGGCCGGGGTGGCTCATTGTCCGATTTGGAGGCCGGGGTGGCTCAGCCTCCGATTTGGAGGCCGGGGTGGCTCAGTCTCCGATTTGGTGTGTCGGCCCTTTAAGACTCATTTGGGTGCGCTGGCCCTTTAACAATCACTTTGGCGCGTTGGCCCTTTAAGAGCTAGTTTGGCTGACTGGGCTTCTTTTAAATCCACTTTGGCGCACACATTCTCTCTCAGGGGCATGTGTCATGTGATGAAGCTAGATTTGCATTTGTGCTGTGAGTTTCGCTTTAAGAGCTGATATTATGTGGCAGAGGCTCTGTGCTGGGGTTCAAGTGAAGTTCGTAGGCGTTGGCATAGTAACTGGGTCTGCCTGCGCATATCAATGAGCTCAACTGTCATTTCAATCGCCTCAGGGCACGTTTTGCCATTTCCTATTGAAAAGCATTGGAGACAGTGCATTCCAATGACGGGAAAAAAAATTTTCAAACGCAAATTGCGCAAAAACTACAAATCCGATCGACACGAAAAATACTTAGCACACCTCTCATTGACGCTGGCTTCGAAACGACACCTCAACGGAGTCTGTGCGTGTAGCGGTTCGGGCCGCATTAATTGCAGAAATCAACTTAATAATAAGAAGAAGAATAAGTTAGCAGCATTCGGATTACAATATAGTGGTTTTTTCAAACCACTACAACTAGATGTGTATTTCCTGAAGGAACTACAGATAGTGGTTTGAAATGGTGCCCGGGCTGCCCCTTTAAGAAAGACTTGCCTGCTGCCCCTGCAAGACTTTCAACTCAGGATCCGTTTTAAGTGTGCGTGCCTCTCATGGGCCCCTTTGGCCTCAGGGTCTGATTTGGTGGGTGGGGCCCCTCAGGATCTAATTCGGTGGCCTGGGCTCCTCAGGGTTTGAACTGGTGGCTGGGATCCCTCAGGGTCCAATTTTGCGGGTGTGGCCCCTCTGGGTCCGATTTTGTGGGTGTGGCCCCTCAGGGTCTGATTTTGAGGGTGGGGCCCCTCAGGGTCCGATTTTGTGGGTGGGTTTCCTCAGGGTCCGTTTTGTGGTTGGGGCCCCTCAGGGTCTGAATTTGTGGGTGGGGCCCTTCAGGGTCCTATTTTGTGGCCGGAAACCTTCAGGGTCCAATTTTGTGGCCAGGGCCTTTCAGGGTATGATTTTGTGGGTGGGGCCCATCAGGGTCCGATTTTGTGGTTGGGGCTCTTCAGGATCCGATTTTGTGGCCGGGGCCCGTCAGGGTCCAATTTGGTGGGCGTGGCCCCTCAGGGTTCGATTTTGTGGTTGGGGCCCGTCAGGATCCGAATTGGTGGGCGGGGACCCTCAGGGTCCGATTTTGTGGTTGGGGCCCCTCAGGGTCCGATTTTGTGGCCGAGGCACCTCAGGGTCCGATTTTGTGGGTGGGGCCCCTTAGGGCCCGATTTTGTGGTTGGGGCTCCTCAGTGTCTGATTTGGTGGGCGAGGCCACTCTGGGTCAGATTTGGTGGGCGGGGCCACTCTGGGTCCGATTTGGTGGGCGGGGCCACTCTGGGTCCAATTTGGTGGGCGGGGCCACTCTGGGTCCAATTTGGTGGGCGGGGCTCCACAGAGTCCGATTTGGTGGGCAGGGCCACTCTAGGTCCTATTTGCAGGCCGGGGTCAATAAGCCTCAGATTTGGAGCCTGGGGTCACTCAGCTTTCGATTTGGCGCGCCAGCCCTTTAAGACTCATTTTGGTGCGTCGATCCTGTGGGGTCATGTAAAGTTCGTAGACGTTGGCATAGTAATTGTGTCTGCCTGCGCATATCAATGAGCTTAACTGACATTTGAATCGCCTCACGACTGCCGCATGCTTTCCCTATGGCAAAATTTTCCAATTGAAATGCATTGAGACAGTGCATTCCAATGACAGGAAAATGTTTATTCAAACACAAATTGCGCAAAAACTATAAATCTGATCGACATGAAAAATACTTAGCACACCTCTCGTGAACGCTGGCTTCGAAATGACACCTCAACGGAGTCTGTGCGTGTAGCGGTTCGGGCCGCATTAATTGCGGAAATCAACTGAATAGTAATAATAATACTAGATGTGTATTTCCTGAAGGAAGTACAGATAGTGGTTTGAAATGGTGCCCGGGCTGCCCTTTTAAGAGAGACTTGGCTGCTGCCCCTGCAAGACTTTCAACTCAGGATCCGTTTTAACTGTGCGTGCCTCTCAGGGGCCACTTTGGCCTCAGGGTCTGATTTTGTGGGTGGGGCCCCTCAGGGCCTGATTTTGTGGGTGGGGCCCCTCAGGGTCCGATTTTTTTGGGTGGGGCCTCTCAGGGTCCGATTTTGTGGCCGGGGCCCCTCAGGGTCCGATTTGGTGGCCGGGGCCCCTCAGGGTCTGATTTGGTGGGTGGGGCCCCTCAAGGTCCGATTTTGTGGCTGGGGCCCCTCAGGGTCCGATTTTGTGGCCGGGGCCAATCAGGATCCGATTTTTGTGGCCGGAACCCCTCAGGGTCCAATTTTGCAGGTGGGGCCCCTCAGGGTCCGATTTTGTGGCCGGGGCCCGTTAGGGTCCGATTTTGTGGGTGGGACCTCTCAGGGTCCGATTTGGTGGGCGGGGCCCCTCAGGGTCCAATTTGGTGGGCAGGTCCCCTCAGGGTCCGATTTTGTGGGTTGGGCCCCTCAGGGTCCGATTTTGTGGCCGGGGCCCCTCAGGGTCCGATTTTGTGTCAGGGGCCCCTCAGGGTCCGATTTTGTGGTTGGGTCCCCTCAGGGTCCGATTTTGTGGTTGGGGCCCCTCAGGGTCCGATTTTGTGGCAGCGGCCCCTCAGGGTCTGATTTTGTGGCCGCGGACCCTCAGGGTCCGATTTTGTGGCAGGGGCCCCTCTGGGTCCGATTTTGTGGGTGGGGCCCCTCTGGGTCCAATTTGGTGGGCGGGACCACTCTGGGTCCAATTTGGTGGGCGGGGCCTCTCAGGGTCCGATTTTGTGGTTGGGTCCCCTCAGGGTCTGATTTTGTGGTTGGGGCCCCTCAGGGTCTGATTTTGTGGCCGGGGCCTATCAGGGTCCAATTTTTTGACTGGGGCCCATCAGGGTCCGATTTTGTGGCCGCGGCCCCTCAGGGTCTGATTTTGTGGCAGGGGACCTCTGGGTCTGATTTTGTGGGCGGAGCCCCTCTGGGTCCAATTTGGTGGGCGGGACCACTCTGGGTCCAATTTGGTGGGCGGGACCACTCTGGGTCCGATTTGGTGGGCGGGGCCTCTCAGGGTCCGATTTGGTGGGCGGGGCCCCACAGGGTCTGATTTGGTGGGCGGGGCCACTCTGGGTAAGATTTTTTGGAGGCTGGGGTCGCTCAGCCTCCAATTTGGAGGCCGGGGTCGTTGAGCTTCCGATTTGGAGGCCGAGGTCAAAAAGCCTCTGATTTGGAGGCCGGGGTCGATGAGACTCCGATTTGGAGGCCGGGGTGGCTCAGCCTCCGATTTGGAGGCCGGGGTGGCTCAGCCTCCGATTTGGAGGCCGGGGTGGCTCAGCCTCCGATTTGGAGGCCGGGGTGGCTCAGCCTCCGATTTGGAGGCCGGGGTGGATCAGCCTCCGATTTGGAGGCCGGGGTGGATCAGCCTCCGATTTGGAGGCCGGGATGGCTCAGCCTCCGATTTGGAGGCCGGGGTCGCTCAGCCTCCGATTTGGAGGCCGGGGTGGCTCAGCCTCCGATTTGGAGGCCGGGGTCGCTCAGCCTCCGATTTGGAGGCCGGGGTGGCTCAGCCTCCGATTTGGAGGCCGGGATGGCTCAGCCTCCGATTTGGAGGCCGGGGTCGCTCAGCCTCCGATTTGGAGGCCGGGGTCGCTCAGCCTCCGATTTGGAGGCCGGGGTGGCTCAGCCTCCGATTTGGAGGCCGGGGTGGCTCAGCCTCCGATTTGGAGGCCGGGGTGGCTCAGCCTCCGATTTGGAGGCCGGGGTGGCTCAGCCTCCGATTTGGAGGCCGGGGTGGCTCAGCCTCCGATTTGGAGGCCGGGGTGGCTCAGCCTCCGATTTGGAGGCCGGGGTGGATTAGCCTCCGATTTGGAGGCCGGGGTGGCTCAGCCTCCGATTTGGAGGCCGGGGTGGATCAGCCTCCGATTTGGAGGCCGGGATGGCTCAGCCTCCGATTTGGAGGCCGGGGTCGCTCAGCCTCCGATTTGGAGGCCGGGGTCGCTCAGCCTCCGATTTGGAGGCCGGGGTGGCTCAGCCTCCGATTTGGAGGCCGGGGTGGCTCAGCCTCCGATTTGGAGGCCGGGGTGGCTCAGCCTCCGATTTGGAGGCCGGGGTGGCTCAGCCTCCGATTTGGAGGCCGGGGTCGATCAGCCTCCGATTTGGAGGCCGGGGTCGATCAGCCTCCGAATTGGAGGCCGGGGTGGATCATCCTCCGATTTGGAGGCTGGGGTGGCTCAGCCTCCGATTTGGAGGCCGGGGTGGCTCAGTCTCCGATTTGGTGTGTCGGCCCTTTAAGACTCATTTGGGTGCGCTGGCCCTTTAACAATTACTTTGGCGCGTTGGCCCTTTAAGAGCTAGTTTGGCTCACTGGGCTTCTTTTAAATCCACTTTTGCGCACACATTCTCTCTCAGGGGCATGTGTCATGTGATGAAGCTAGATTTGCATTTGTGCTGTGGGTTTCACTTTAAGAGCTGATATTATCTGGCAGAATCTCTGTTCTGGAGATGTCATGTGACGTTCGTAGGCGTTGGCATAGTAACTGGGTCTGCCTGCGCATATCAATGAGCTCAACTGTCATTTCAATCGCCTCAGGGCATGTTTTGCCATTTCCTATTGAAAAGCATTGGAGACAGTTCATTCCAATGACGGGAAAAAAAAATTTCAAACGCAAATTGCGCAAAAACTACAAATCCGATCGACACGAAAAATACTTAGCACACCTCTCGTGGACGCTGGCTTCGAAACGACACCTCAACGGAGTCTGTGCGTGTAGCGGTTCGGGCCGCATTAATTGCGGAAATCAACTTAATAATAATAAGAAGAAGAACTAGATGTGTATTTCCTGAAGGAAGTACAGATAGTGGTTTGAAATGGTGCCCGGGCTGCCCCTTTAATAGAGACTTGCCTGCTGCCCCTGCAAGACTTTCAACTCAGGATACGATTTAACTGTGGGTGCCTCTCAGGGGCCACTTTGGCCTCATGGTCTGATTTTGTGGGTGGGGCCCCTCAGGGCCTGATTTTGTGGGTGGTGCCCCTCAGGGTCCGATTTTGTGGTTGGGTCCCCTCAGGGTCCGATTTTGTGGTTGGGTCCCCTCAGGGTCCGATTTTGTGGCCGGGGCCCCTCTGGGTCCGATTTTGTGGCAGGGGCCCCTCTGGGTCCGATTTTGTGGGTGGGGCCCCTCTGGGTCCAATTTGGTGGGCGGGACCACTCTGGGTCCAATTTGGTGGGCGGGGCCTCTCAGGGTCCGATTTTGTGGTTGGGTCCCCTCAGGGTCCGATTTTGTGGTTGGGGCCCCTCAGGGTCCGATTTTGTGACTGGGACCCATCAGGGTCCAATTTTGTGACTGGGGCCCATCAGGGTCCGATTTTGTGGCCGCGGCCCCTCAGGGTCTGATTTTGTGGCAGGGGCCCCTCTGGGTCTGATTTTGTGGGCAGAGCCCCTCTGGGTCCAATTTGGTGGGCGGGACCACTCTGGGTCCAATTTGGTGGGCGGGACCACTCTGGGTCCGATTTGGTGGGCGGGGCCTCTCAGGGTCCGATTTGGTGGGTGGGGCCCCACAGGGTCCAATTTGGTGGGCGGGGCCACTCTGGGTAAGATTTGGAGGCTGGGGTCGCTCAGCCTCCAATTTGGAGGCCGGGGTCGTTGAGCTTCCGATTTGGAGGCCGAGGTCAAAGAGCCTCTGATTTGGACGCCGGGGTCGATGAACTTCCGATTTGGAGGCCGGGGTCGATGAGCCTCCGATTTGGAGGCCGGGGTGGCTCAGCCTCCGATTTGGAGGCCGGGGTGGCTCAGCCTCCAATTTGGAGGCCGGGGTGGCTCAGCCTCCGATTTGGAGGCCGGGGTGGCTCAGCCTCCGATTTGGAGGTCGGGGTGGCTCAGCCTCCGATTTGGAGGCCGGGGTGGCTCAGCCTCCGATTTGGAGGCCGGGGTGGCTCAGCCTCCGATTTGGAGGCCGGGGTGGCTCAGCCTCCGATTTGGAGGCCGGGGTCGCTCAGCCTCCGATTTGCAGGCCGGGGTGGCTCAGCCTCCGATTTGGAGGCCGGGGTGGCTCAGCCTCCGATTTGGAGGCCGGGGTGGCTCAGCCTCCGATTTGGAGGCCGGGGTGGATCAGCCTCCGATTTGGAGGCCGGGGTGGATCAGCCTCCGATTTGGAGGCCGGGGTGGCTCAGCCTCCGATTTGGAGGCCGGGGTGGCTCAGCCTCCTATTTGGAGGCTGGGGTGGCTCAGCCTCCGATTTGGAGGCCGGGGTGGATTAGCCTCAGATTTGGAGGCCGGGGTGGCTCAGCCTCTGATTTGGAGGCCTGGGTCGATCAGCCTCCGATTTGGAGGCCGGGGTGGATCAGGCTCTGATTTGGAGGCCGGGGTGGATCAGCCTCCGATTTGGAGGCCGGGGTGGCTCATTGTCCGATTTGGAGGCCGGGGTGGCTCAGTCTCCGATTTGGTGTGTCGGCCCTTTAAGACTCATTTGGGTGCGCTGGCCCTTTAACAATCACTTTGGCGCGTTGGCCCTTTAAGAGCTAGTTTGGCTGACTGGGCTTCTTTTAAATCCACTTTGGCGCACACATTCTCTCTCAGGGGCATGTGTCATGTGATGAAGCTAGATTTGCATTTGTGCTGTGGGTTTCGCTTTAAGAGCTGATATTATGTGGCAGAGGCTCTGTGCTGGGTTTCAAGTGAAGTTCGTAGGCGTTGGCATAGTAACTGGGTCTGCCTGCGCATATCAATGAGCTCAACTGTCATTTCAATCGCCTCAGGGCACGTTTTGCCATTTCCTATTGAAAAGCATTGGAGACAGTGCATTCCAATGACGGGAAAAAAAATTTTCAAACGCAAATTGCGCAAAAACTACAAATCCGATCGACACGAAAAATACTTAGCACACCTCTCATGGACGCTGGCTTCGAAACGACACCTCAACGGAGTCTGTGCGTGTAGCGGTTCGGGCCGCATTAATTGCGGAAATCAACTTAATAACTAGATGTGTATTTCCTGAAGGAAGTACAGATAGTGGTTTGAAATGGTGCCCGGGCTGCCCCTTTAAGAAAGACTTGCCTGCTGCCCCTGCAAGACTTTCAACTCAGGATACGATTTAACTGTGGGTGCCTCTCAGGGGCCACTTTGGCCTCATGGTCTGATTTTGTGGGTGGGGCCCCTCAGGGCCTGATTTTGTGGGTGGGGCCCCTCAGGGTCCGATTTTTTTGGGTGGGGCCTCTCAGGGTCCGATTTTGTGGCCGGGGCCACTCAGGGTCCGATTTGGTGGCTGGGGCCCCTCAGGGTCCGATTTGGTGGCCGGGGCCCCTCAGGGTCTGATTTTGTGGCTGGGGCCCCTCAGGGTCCGATTTTGTGGCCGGGGCCAATCAGGATCCGATTTTTGTGGCCGGAACCCCTCAGGGTCCAATTTTGCAGGTGGGCCCCTCAGGGTCCGATTTTGTGGCCGGGGCCCGTCAGGGTCCGATTTTGTGGGTGAGACCTCTCAGGGTCCGATTTGGTGGGCGGGACCCCTCAGGTCCAATTTGGTGGGCAGGTCCCCTCAGGGTCCGATTTTGTGGGTTGGGCCCCTCAGGGTCCGATTTTGTGGCCGGGGCCCCTCAGGGTCCGATTTTGTGTCAGGGGCCCCTCAGGGTCCGATTTTGTGGTTGGGTCCCCTCAGGGTCCGATTTTGTGGTTGGGGCCCCTCAGGGTCCGATTTTGTGGCCGCGGCCCCTCAGCGTCTGATTTTGTGGCCGCGGCCCCTCAGGGTCCGATTTTGTGGCCGGGGCCCCTCTGGGTCCGATTTTGTGGGTGGGGCCCCTCTGGGTCCAATTTGGTGGGCGGGACCACTCTGGGTCCAATTTGGTGGGCGGGGCCTCTCAGGGTCCGATTTTGTGGTTGGGTCCCCTCAGGGTCCGATTTTGTGGTTGGGGCCCCTCAGGGTCCGATTTTGTGGTCGGGGCCTATCAGGGTCCAATTTTGTGACTGGGGCCCATCAGGGTCCGATTTTGTGGCCGCGGCCCCTCAGGGTCTGATTTTGTGGCAGGGGCCCCTCTGGGTCTGATTTTGTGGGCGGAGCCCCTCCGGGTCCAATTTGGTGGGTGGGACCACTCTGGGTCCAATTTGGTGGGCGGGACCACCCTGGGTCCGATTTGGTGGGCGGGGCCTCTCAGGGTCCGATTTGGTGGGTGGGGCCCCACAGAGTCCGATTTGGTGGGCGGGGCCACTCTGGGTAAGATTTGGAGGCTGGGGTCGCTCAGCCTCCAATTTGGAGGCCGGGGTGGCTCAGCCTCCGATTTGGAGGCCGGGGTGGCTCAGCCTCCGATTTGGAGGCCGGGGTGGCTCAGCCTCCGATTTGGAGGCCGGGGTGGCTCAGCCTCCGATTTGGAGGCCGGGTTGGCTCAGCCTCCGATTTGGAGGCCGGGGTGGCTCAGCCTCCGATTTGGAGGCCGGGGTGGATCAGCCTCCGATTTGGAGGCCGGGGTGGCTCAGCCTCCGATTTGGAGGCCGGGGTCGATCAGCCTCCGATTTGGAGGCCAGGGTGGCTCAGCCTCCGATTTGGAGGCCGGGGTGGCTCAGCCTCCGATTTGGAGGCTGGGGTCGATCAGCCTCCGATTTGGAGGCCGGGGTGGCTCAGCCTCCGATTTGGAGGCCGGGGTGGCTCAGCCTCCGATTTGGAGGCCGGGGTGGCTCAGCCTCCTATTTGGAGGCCGGGGTGGCTCAACCTCCTATTTGAAGGCTTGGGTGGATCAGCCTCCGATTTGGAGGCCGGGGTGGATCAGCCTCCGATTTGGAGGCCGGGGTGGATCAGCCTCCGATTTGGAGGCCGGGGTGGATCAGCCTCCGATTTGGAGGCCGGGGTGGCTCAGCCTCCGATTTGGAGGCCGGGGTGGATCAGCCTCCGATTTGGAGGCCGGGGTAGATCAGCCTCCAATTTGGAGGCCGGGGTGGATCAGCCTTTGATTTGGAGGCCGGGGTGGCTCAGCCTCCGATTTGGAGGCCGGGGTGGATCAGCCTCCGATTTGGAGGCCGGGGTGGATCAGCCTCCGATTTGGAGGCCGGGGTGGCTCAGCCTCCGATTTGGAAGCCGGGGTGGCTCAGCCTCCGATTTGGAGGCCGGGGTGGATCAGCCTCCGATTTGGAGGCCGGGGTGGATCAGAATCCGATTTGGAGGCCGGGGTGGCTCAGCCTCCTATTTGGAGGCTGGGGTGGCTCAGCCTCTGATTTGGAGGCCTGGGTCGATCAGGCTCCGATTTGGAGGCCGGGGTGGATCAAGCTCCGATTTGGAGGCCGGGGTGGATCAGCCTCCCATTTGGAGGCCGGGGTGGCTCAGTCTCCGATTTGGTGTGTCGGCCCTTTAAGACTCATTTGGGTGCGCTGGCCCTTTAACAATCACTTTGGCGTGTTGGCCCTTTAAGAGCTAGTTTGGCTGACTGGGCTTCTTTTAAATCCACTTTGGCGCACACATTCTCTCTCAGGGGCATGTGTCATGTGATGAAGCTAGATATGCATTTGTGCTGTGGGTTTCGCTGTAAGAGCTGATATTATGTGGCAGAGGCTCTGTGCTGGGGTTCAAGTGAAGTTCGTAGGCGTTGGCATAGTAACTGGGTCTGCCTGCGCATATCAATGAGCTCAACTGTCATTTCAATCGCCTCAGGGCACGTTTTGCCATTTCCTATTGAAAAGCATTGGAGACAATGCATTCCAATGACGGGAAAAAAAATTTTCAAACGCAAATTGCGCAAAAACTACAAATCCGATCGACACGAAAAATACTTAGCACACCTCTCATGGATGCTGGCTTCGAAACGACACCTCAACGGAGTCTGTGCGTGTAGCGTTTCAGGCCGCATTAATTGAGGAAATCAACTTAATAATAATAAGAAGAAGAAGAATAAGTTAGCAGCGTTCGGATTACAATATAGTGGTTTTTTCAAACCACTATAATAAGTTAGCAGCGTTCGGATTACAATATAGTGGTTTTTTCAAACCACTATAACTAGATGTGTATTTCCTGAAGGAAGTACAGATAGTGGTTTGAAATGGTGCCCGGGCTGCCCCTTTAAGAGAGACTTGCCTGCTGCCCCTGCAAGACTTTCAACTCAGGATACAATTTAACTGTGGGTGCCTCTCAGGGGCCACTTTGGCCTCAGGGTCTGATTTTGTGGGTGGGGCCCCTCAGGGCCTGATTTTGTGGGTGGGGCCCCTCAGGGTCCGATTTTGTGGGTGGGGCCCCTCAGGGTCCGATTTTGTGGCCGGGGCCACTCAGGGTCCGATTTGGTGGCCGGGGCCCCTCAGGGTCCGATTTGGTGGCCGGGGCCCCTCAGGGTCTGATTTGGTGGGTGGGGCCCCTCAAGGTCCGATTTTGTGGCTGGGGCCCCTCAGGGTCCGATTTTGCGGCCGGGGCCACTCAGGATTCGATTTTTGTGGCCGAAAACCCTCAGGGTCCAATTTTGTGGGTGGGGCCCCTCAGGGTCCGATTTTGTGGCCGGGGCCTGTCAGGGTCCGATTTTGTGGGTGGGGCCTCTCAGGGTCCGATTTGGTGGGCGGGGCCCCTCAGGGTCCAATTTGGTGGGCAGGGCCCCTCAGGGTCCGATTTTGTGGGTTGGGCCCCTCAGGGTCCGATTTTGTGGCCAGGGCCCCTCAGGGTCCGATTTTGTGGTTGGGTCCCCTCAGGGTCCGATTTTGTGGTTGGGGCCCCTCATGGTCCGATTTTGTGGCCGCGGCCCCTCAGGGTCTGATTTTGTGGCCGCAGCCCCTGTGGGTCCGATTTTGTGGCAGGGGCTCCTCTGGGTCCGATTTTGTGGGTGGGGCCCCTCTGGGTCCAATTTGGTGGGCGGGACCACTCTGGGTCCAATTTGGTGGGTGGGACCACTCTGGGTCCAATTTGGTGGGCGGGACCACCCTGGGTCCGATTTGGTGGGCGGGGCCTCTCAGGGTCCGATTTGGTGGGTGGGGCCCCACAGAGTCCGATTTGGTGGGCGGGGCCACTCTGGGTAAGATTTGGAGGCTGGGGTCGCTCAGCCTCCAATTTGGAGGCCGGGGTGGCTCAGCCTCCGATTTGGAGGCCGGGGTGGCTCAGCCTCCGATTTGGAGGCCGGGGTGGCTCAGCCTCCGATTTGGAGGCCGGGGTGGCTCAGCCTCCGATTTGGAGGCCGGGTTGGCTCAGCCTCCGATTTGGAGGCCGGGGTGGCTCAGCCTCCGATTTGGAGGCCGGGGTGGATCAGCCTCCGATTTGGAGGCCGGGGTGGCTCAGCCTCCGATTTGGAGGCCGGGGTCGATCAGCCTCCGATTTGGAGGCCGGGGTGGCTCAGCCTCCGATTTGGAGGCCGGGGTGGCTCAGCCTCCTATTTGGAGGCTGGGGTCGATCAGCCTCCGATTTGGAGGCCGGGGTGGCTCAGCCTCCGATTTGGAGGCCGGGGTGGCTCAGCCTCCGATTTGGAGGCCGGGGTGGCTCAGCCTCCTATTTGGAGACCGGGGTGGCTCAACCTCCTATTTGAAGGCGTGGGTGGATCAGCCTCCGATTTGGAGGCCGGGGTGGATCAGCCTCCGATTTGGAGGCCGGGGTGGATCAGCCTCCGATTTGGAGGCCGGGGTGGCTCAGCCTCCGATTTGGAGGCCGGGGTGGATCAGCCTCCGATTTGGAGGCCGGGGTAGATCAGCCTCCGATTTGGAGGCCGGGGTGTATCAGCCTTTGATTTGGAGGCCGGGGTGGCTCAGCCTCCGATTTGGAGGCCGGGGTGGATCAGCCTCCGATTTGGAGGCCGGGGTGGATCAGCCTCCGATTTGGAGGCCGGGGTGGATCAGCCTCCGATTTGGAGGCCGGTGTGGATCAGCCTCCGATTTGGAGGCCGGGGTCGATCAGCCTCCGATTTGGAGGCCGGGGTGGCTCAGCCTCCGATTTGGAGGCCGGGGTGGATCAGCCTCCGATTTGGAGGCCGGGGTGGATCAGCCTCCGATTTGGAGGCCGGGGTGGCTCAGCCTCCGATTTGGAAGCCGGGGTGGCTCAGCCTCCGATTTGGAGGCCGGGGTGGATCAGCCTCCGATTTGGAGGCCGTGGTCGATCAGCCTCCAATTTGGAGGCCGGGGTGGCTCAGCCTCCTATTTGGAGGCTGGGGTGGCTCAGCCTCTGATTTGGAGGCCTGGGTCGATCAGGCTCCGATTTGGAGGCCGGGGTGGATCAAGCTCCGATTTGGAGGCCGGGGTGGATCAGCCTCCCATTTGGAGGCCGGGGTGGCTCAGTCTCCGATTTGGTGTGTCGGCCCTTTAAGACTCATTTGGGTGCGCTGGCCCTTTAACAATCACTTTGGCGTGTTGGCCCTTTAAGAGCTAGTTTGGCTGACTGGGCTTCTTTTAAATCCACTTTGGCGCACACATTCTCTCTCAGGGGCATGTGTCATGTGATGAAGCTAGATATGCATTTGTGCTGTGGGTTTCGCTGTAAGAGCTGATATTATGTGGCAGAGGCTCTGTGCTGGGGTTCAAGTGAAGTTCGTAGGCGTTGGCATAGTAACTGGGTCTGCCTGCGCATATCAATGAGCTCAACTGTCATTTCAATCGCCTCAGGGCACGTTTTGCCATTTCCTATTGAAAAGCATTGGAGACAATGCATTCCAATGACGGGAAAAAAAATTTTCAAACGCAAATTGCGCAAAAACTACAAATCCGATCGACACGAAAAATACTTAGCACACCTCTCATGGATGCTGGCTTCGAAACGACACCTCAACGGAGTCTGTGCGTGTAGCGTTTCAGGCCGCATTAATTGAGGAAATCAACGTAATAATAATAATAAGAAGAAGAATAAGTTAGCAGCGTTCGGATTACAATATAGTGGTTTTTTCAAACCACTATAATAAGTTAGCAGCGTTCGGATTACAATATAGTGGTTTTTTCAAACCACTATAACTAGATGTGTATTTCCTGAAGGAAGTACAGATAGTGGTTTGAAATGGTGCCCGGGCTGCCCCTTTAAGAGAGACTTGCCTGCTGCCCCTGCAAGACTTTCAACTCAGGATACAATTTAACTGTGGGTGCCTCTCAGGGGCCACTTTGGCCTCAGGGTCTGATTTTGTGGGTGGGGCCCCTCAGGGCCTGATTTTGTGGGTGGGGCCCCTCAGGGTCCGATTTTGTGGGTGGGGCCCCTCAGGGTCCGATTTTGTGGCCGGGGCCACTCAGGGTCCGATTTGGTGGCCGGGGCCCCTCAGGGTCCGATTTGGTGGCCGGGGCCCCTCAGGGTCTGATTTGGTGGGTGGGGCCCCTCAAGGTCCGATTTTGTGGCTGGGGCCCCTCAGGGTCCGATTTTGCGGCCGGGGCCACTCAGGATTCGATTTTTGTGGCCGAAAACCCTCAGGGTCCAATTTTGTGGGTGGGGCCCCTCAGGGTCCGATTTTGTGGCCGGGGCCTGTCAGGGTCCGATTTTGTGGGTGGGGCCTCTCAGGGTCCGATTTGGTGGGCGGGGCCCCTCAGGGTCCAATTTGGTGGGCAGGGCCCCTCAGGGTCCGATTTTGTGGGTTGGGCCCCTCAGGGTCCGATTTTGTGGCCAGGGCCCCTCAGGGTCCGATTTTGTGGTTGGGTCCCCTCAGGGTCCGATTTTGTGTTTGGGGCCCCTCAGGATCCGATTTTGTGGCCGCGGCCCCTCAGGGTCTGATTTTGTGGCCGCAGCCCCTCTGTGTCCGATTTTGTGGCAGGGGCTCCTCTGGGTCCGATTTTGTGGGTGGGGCCCCTCTGGGTCCAATTTGGTGGGCGGGACCACTCTGGGTCCAATTTGGTTGGAGGGGCCTCTCAGGGTCCGATTTTGTGGTTGGGTCCCCTCAGGGTCCGATTTTGTGGTTGGGGCCCCTCAGGGTCCGATTTTGTGGCCGGGGCCTATCAGGGTCCAATTTTGTGACTGGGGCCCATCAGGGTCCGATTTTGTGGCCGCGGCCCCTCAGGGTCTGATTTTGTGGCAGGGGCCCCTCTGGGTCTGATTTTGTGGGCGGAGCCCCACTGGGTCCAATTTGGTGGGTGGGACCACTCTGGGTCCAATTTGGTGGGCGGGACCACTCTGGGTCCAATTTGGTGGGTGGGGCCTCTCAGGGTCCGATTTGGTGGGCGGGGCCCCACAGGGTCCGATTTGGTGGGCGGGGCCCCTCAGGGTCCGATTTGGTGGGCAGGGCCTCTCTGGGTCTGATTTGGTGGGTGGGGCCACTCTGGGTAAGATTTGGAGGCTGGGGTCGCTCAGCCTCCAATTTGGAGGCCGGGGTCATTGAGCTTCCGATTTGGAGGCCGAGGTCAAAGAGCCTCCGATTTGGAGGCAGGGGTCGATGAGCTTCCGATTTGGAGGCCGGGGTCGATGAGCCTCCGATTTGGAGGCCGGGGTGGCTCAGCCTCCGATTTGGAGGCCGGGGTGGCTCAGCCTCCGATTTGGAGGCCGGGGTGGATCAGCCTCCGATTTGGAGGCCGGGGTGGCTCAGCCTCCGATTTGGAGGCCTGGATGGCTCAGCCTCCGATTTGTAGGCCGGGGTCGCTCAGCCTCCGATTTGGAGGCCGGGGTCGCTCAGCCTCCGATTTGGAGGCCGGGGTGGCTCAGCCTCCGATTTGGAGGCCGGGGTGGCTCAGCCTCCGATTTGGAGGCCGGGGTGGCTCAGCCTCCGATTTGGAGGCCGGGGTCGATCAGCCTCCGATTTGGAGGCCGGGGTCGATCAGCCTCCGAATTGGAGGCCGGGGTCGATCAGCCTCCGATTTGGAGGCCGGGGTGGCTCAGCGTCCGATTTGGAGGCCGGGGTGGCTCAGCCTCCGATTTGGAGGCCGGGGTGGCTCAGCCTCCGATTTGGAGGCCGGGGTGGCTCAGTCTCCGATTTGGTGTGTCGGCCCTTTAAGACTCATTTGGGTGCGCTGGCCCTTTTACAATCACTTTGGCGCGTTGGCCCTTTAAGAGCTAGTTTGGCTCACTGGGCTTCTTTTAAATCCACTTTGGCGCACGCATTCTCTCTCAGGGGCATGTGTCATGTGATGAAGCTAGATTTGCATTTGTGCTGTGGGTTTCACTTTAAGAGCTGATATTATGTGGCAGAATCTCTGTTCTGGAGATGTCATGTGACGTTCGTAGGCGTTGGCATAGTAACTGGGTCTGCCTGCGCATATCAATGAGCTCAACTGTCATTTCAATCGCCTCAGGGCACGTTTTGCCATTTCCTATTGAAAAGCATTGAAGACAGTTCATTCCAATGACGGGAAAAAAAAATTTCAAACGCAAATTGCGCAAAAACTACAAATCCGATCGACACGAAAAATACTTAGCACACCTCTCGTGGACGCTGGCTTCGAAACGACACCTCAACGGAGTCTGTGCGTGTAGCGGTTCGGGCCGCATTAATTGCGGAAATCAACTTAATAGTAATAAGAAGAAGAATAAGTTAGCAGCGTTCGGATTACAATATAGTGGTTTTTTCAAACCACTATAATAAGAAGAAGAATAAGTTAGCAGCGTTCGGATTACAATATAGTGGTTTTTTCAAACCACTATAATAATATACCGGCTGTTTAAAAGTGAAACAATAACATTAACTCAAGTTTGACTTTATTGAATATAACTAAGATTAGAATATGCACACCTTTTCTTTCAGGTAATGGAATCCTAAAAGAAATATGGGAACTTTTTAAAATTAAAAAATTGATAAAACTTGTAGATTCTATTAAACTGTTTGAATATTTAAGCTTTGAGACATGAACTATCCTATTAATTCTACCAAACAAAACTGTATTAGAAATAGCATGTTTTGATTTTAAACATTTTCTTACAATTCAGAAATGACTAACACATGCTTTTGAGCATTCTGCTTGAATACTTTAACAGAAAAGCACAATTAATACAGTTTCTTATCCTTCTCATGCATTAATAGATAATAGGTAACTAAATAATTCAAATGATTACTTAACTAGAAAGACATCTTTTGTTAAGTTTCACATCAGCAAGGGACAGATTTCTAATTCTTGCATGTTTTTATAAGCTGAACAATACACTCTGAAACCAAAGAATGTTGTGTTCCCCTCCCTTAAATTGCCTTAAAAATAGTAAAATGAGCCCAATTTTATGACCTTTATGAATAGGAAATCAATTATCAACTGAAGGGTTGACTATGCAATAAGAAATATATTTTGTTCAGGTATTTTTTCATTTAGCTTTATCAGTGAACTACACTTGACATGTTCTACACAACTCTTAAAGGGTTTAGTCAATTTTTACTTTAATATAAATATATCTTACCTCACTGAATAATATCTGCATTTAAGAAAACTCATTGTGAGCAGATTGACAAACTGAAAAGCACTTGCCTAAATTCAAAGATAGATTAGTGTCTTTGTTTTGCCTATCTGCATTCATGTTACACATAGTAAATTGTAAAGAACACACGTAATAAATACAGACAAGTAATTTTTTTCTAATACCTAAGAATACCTTAAAATATTTGAAGACTTAAAACATTACACTGGATTTAAAAGATGAAGATAATCATGAATATAACTCTGATTTATGTGGCTCAAATAAACCAAAAGAATGCACTTACAGATGTTCAAACATTAAAATAAATGCTTTAGTTTGGTTTGCTTCTACCTTTTTGAAATTGTGGACTGCAGATTTTTGAAAATGATTCTAATTTAATGCAACTTTGATAATTTACAGGCTGCTTAACCTTAAAAAAAATAACATTAACTCAAGTTTTACTTTTTTGAATGTAACTAAGGTAAGAATATGCACAATCTGTCTGTCAGGTAAAGGAAACCAAAAACAAATATGTGAACTGTTGGACATTGTAACTTGTACATTTTAAAAAATGGAAAATCTTCTGATTTCTTTCAAATGAAATAAATGTTTAAAGCTTTGAAACATGAACTCTCCTATTAATTCTACCTAACAAAACTATTAGAAACAATGTGTGTTGCTTTTCAATATTTTCTTGCAACAATTGAATTAATAATTAAAACATGTAGTTTTGTGTGTACTATTAGAATATTTTAACAGAGAAGCCATATTGGCAAAAATTTTGAAAATTTCGCAATTTTCCAACATTGAATTTTTATGCCCTTAAATCACAGAGATACGGCACACAAAAAACTTGATAAGTAACATTTCCCACATGTTTACTTTACATCAGCACAATTTTGGAAACAAAATTTTTTTTGTTAGGAAGTTATAAGGGTTAAAAATTGACCAGAGATTTCTCATTTTTGCAACACCATTTTATTTTTGCGGACCACATCACATTTGAAGCCACTTTGAGGTGTCTATATGATGGAAAATACCCAAAAGTGACACCATTCTAAAAACTGCACCCCTTAAGGTGCTCAAAACCACATTCAAGAAGTTTATTAACCCTTTAGGTGCGTCACAGGAATTTTTTGAATATTTAAAAAAATGAATATCTAACTTTTTTCACAAAAAAATACTTCAGGTTCAATTTTTTTTATTTTACCAAGGGTAACAGGACAAATTGGACTGCAAAAGTTATTGTGCAATTTGTCCTGAGTACGCTGATACCTGATATGTTGGGGGAACCACTGTTTCGGTGCATGGCAGAGCTCAGAAGGGAAGGAGCGCCGTTTGACTTTTTCAATGCAAAATTGGCTGGAATTCAGATCGGACGCCATGTCACGTTTGGAGAGCCCCTGATGTACCTAAACAGTGGAAACCCCCCACAAGTGACCCCATTTTGGAAACTAGACCCCCCAAGGAACTTATCTAGATATGTGGTGAGAACTTGGAACCCATAAGGGCTTCACAGAAGTTTATAACGTACAGCGGTACAATTAAAAAATCATATTTTTTCCACAAAAATGATCTTTTCACCCCCAATTTTTATTTTCCCAAGGGTAACAGCACCCTAAAAGTTATTGTGCCATTTGTCCTGAGTACGCTGATACCCCACATGTGGGGATAAACCACTATTTGGGCGCATGGCAGAGCTCGGAAGGGAAGCAGCGCCATTTGACGTTTTTGGCTGGAATTGAGATCGGACACCATGTCGCGATTGGAAAACACCTGATGTACCAAAACAGTGGAAACCCCCCACAAATGACACCATTTTGGAAACTAGACCCCCCAAGGAACTTATCTAGATGTGTGCTGAGATCTTTAAACCCCCAAGGGCTTCATAGAAGTTTATAACATACAGCCGTACAATTAAAAAATCATATTTTTTCCACAAAAATGATCTTTCCACCCTCAATTCTTATTTTTCCAAGGGTAACAGGACCCTAAAAGTTATTGTGCAATTTGTCCTGAGTACGCTGATACCCCACATGTGGGGGTAAACCACTATTTGGGTGCATGGCAGAGCTCGGAAGGGAAGCAGCACCATTTGACGTTTTTGGCTGGAATTGAGATCTGACACCATGTCGCGTTTGGAAAGCCCCTGATGTAACAAAACAGTGGAAACCTCCCACAAATGACACCGTTTTGGAAACTAGACCCCCCCAAGGAACTTATCTAGATGTGTGGTGAGAACTTTGAACCCCCAAGGGCTTCATAGAAGTTTATAACATACAGCCGTACAATTAAAAAATCATATTTTTTTCACAAAAATGATCTTTTCACCCTCAATTCTTATTTTTCCAAGGGTAACAGGGCCCTAAAGGTATTGTGCAATTTGTCCTGAGTACGCAGATACCCCACATGTGGGGGTAAATCACTATTTGGGCGCATGGCAGAGCTCGGAAGGGAAGCAGCGCCATTTGACTTTTTGGCTGGAATTGAGATCTGACACCATATCGCGTTTGGAAAGCCCCTGATGTACCAAAACAGTGGAAACCCCCACAAATGACACCATTTTGGAAACTAGACCCCCAAGGAACTAATCTAGATGTGTGGTGAGCACTTTGACCCCTCCAGTGCTTCACAGAAGTTTATAACTCCCAGGTGTGAAAATAAAAAATTCGTATTTTTTCCACAAACATGATCTTTTAGTCACCAATTTTTTTTATTTTCCCAAGGGTACCAGGAGAAATTGGACCCCAAAAGTTGTTGTCCAATTTGTCCTGAATACGCTGATACCCCATATGTGGGAGAAAACTACTGTATGGGCACATGTCGGGGCTTGGAAGGGAAGTAGTGACGTTTTGGAATGCAGACTTTGATGGAATGGTCTGCGGGTGTCATGTGCGTTTGGAGAGCCCCTAATCTACCTAAACTATTGAAACTCCCCACAAGTGACCCCATTTTGGACACTAGACCCCCCATGGAACTTATCTAGATGTGTGGTGAGCACTTTGAACCCCCCAGTGCTTCACAGAAGTTTATAACGCTTGGGCGTCAAAATAAAAAAAATCATTTTTTTCCACAAAAATGATATTTTTGCCCCCAATTTTTTATTTTCCTAATGGTAACAGGAGAAATTGGACCCCAAAAGTTGTTTTGCAATTTGTCCTGAATAGGCTGATACCCTACATGTGGGGGTAAAACACTGCTTGGGCGCATGGCAGAGCTTGGAAGGGAAGGAGCACCATTTGACTTTTTCAACTCAGAATTGGCTGGAATTGAGATCAAACGCAATGTTGCATTTGGAGAGCACCTGATGTGCCCAAACAGTGGAAACCCCCAATTCTAACTCGAACCCTAACGCCAACACACCCCTAACCCTAATCTCAGCCCTAACCCTAACCCTAGCCCTAACCCTATCCCTAACCCTAACCCTAGCCCTAACCCTAACCATGGCCCTAACCCTAGCCCTAACCCTAATGGGAAAATGGAAATAAATACATTTTCTTTTAATTTTATTATTTTTCCCTTACTAAGGGGGTGATAACGGGGGGTTTGATTTACTATTTATGGCGGTATTTATTTTTGGCAGCTGTCGCACGCTAAAAGACGCTTTTTATTGTAAAAATAGTTTTTGCATCACCACATATTGAGAGCTATAATTTTTCCGTATTTTGACTCACTGAGTCATATCAGGTCTTATTTTTTGCGGGACGAGTTGACGTTTTTATTGGTACCATTTTCGGGCACATGACATTTTTTGATCGCTTTTTATTCCGATTTTTGGGACGCAGAATGAACAAAAACCAGCGTTTCATGAATATCTTTTGGGGGATGCGTTTACACTGTTCCGCGTGCGGTAAAATTGATAAAGCGGTTTTATTCTTCAGGTCAGTACTGTTGCAGTGATGCCTCATTTAGGTCTTTTTTTATGTTTTGTCGGTTTTATGCAATGAAAACAATTTTATATAAAAAATAATTATTTTTGTATCCCTTTATTCTGCAAGTTATAACTTTTTTATTTTTTCGCTGACAATGCTGTATGGCAGCTCGTTTTTTGCGGGACAAGATGACGTTTTCAGCGGTACCATGGCTATTTATATGTGTCTTTTTGATCGCGCGTTATTGCACTTTTTGTTTGGCGGTGTGATAATAAATCATTATTTTTTGCTTCGTTTTTTATTTTTATTTTTTAAGGGGTTAGCTAAAGGGCTTAACTAATGGGATAGTTTTATAGGGCAGGTCGTTATGGACACGGTGATACCTAATATGTGTACTTTTATTTTTATTTTTTTTTATTATTTCAAAAAAATGGATTTATTGGGGGAATATTTTTTTTTCTAATTTATTTGGCGATTTTTTAAAATTATTTTAACACTTTTTTTAACCTTATTACATAGTCCCAGGTGGGACATCACTGTCCTGTGACAGATCGCTGATCTGTCACATCACAGATCACTGTGACAGATCAGCAATCTGTCACAGGCAGTTCTGCAGACTTCCTCATGCCTGCGCTTTGCAGGCACTGAGGAAGTCAGCTCCCTACAGGCCCCCGAAGGCCCCCGTCGCCATTTTGGATTCGGGGGCCTGTAGGGAAAGAGACCCCCGCAGCAGCGCTGCACATTGCGCTGCCGTGGGGGGCTCAGGGAAGCACAGAGGGAGCCCCCTCCCTGCCGATGCTTCCCTTTAACCCCCGGTACACCGTGATCATGTTTGATCGCGGTGTGCAAGGGGTTAACGTGTCGGGGGCGGTCCGTGACCGCCCCTGAAACATAGTGCCGGGTGTCAGCTGTGATAATCAGCTGACACCCGGCCGCGATCAGCGGCGCTCACCACGTGGGTGCCGCTGATCGCGGTAGACGTACTATCCCATCCATGGGCATAGGGGCCCAGGTCCCATGGATGGGATAGTACGTCTGATGTCAGGAAGGGGTTAATAAACACAGACATGTAGTTTTTTAAAATACCTAAAAATATGTGTTAGTTTAAAAAATACATCTAATTTAAAATATGGGTATAAGCTTGATTATAATGTTGGTTTATGTGGCACAAATTAACCAAAATAATGCACTTAAAGATATTGAATAATTAAGGTAAATGATTTAGTTTGGTTACGTGCATCCAATTTAAAATTAACGATTGCAGATTTTTGGTAACTATTCTCATTTAAAGCAGTTTTAATAATATATTGGCTGTTTAAAAGTTAAAAAATAACATTAACTCAAGTTTGACTTTATTGAATATAACCAAAATTCTAAAAGAAATGTGGGAACTTTTTAAAATTATATATTGTAGCCTTTAAAAAAAGGTAAAACTTGTAAATTCTATTAAACTATTTGAATATTTAAGCTTTGAAACATTAACTATCCTATTAATTCTACCAAACAAAACTGTATTAGAAATAGCATGTTTTGATTTTAAACATTTTATTACAATTCAGAAATGACTAAAACATGCTTTTTGAGCATTCTATTTGAATACTTTTAACAGAAAAGCACAATTATTACAGTTTCTTAACCTTCCAGATGCTTTAACAGTAACTAAATAAATCAAATGATTACTTAAGTAAAAAGACATGTTTCTTTAAGTTTCACTTCAGCAAGGGACAGATTTCAAATTCTTGCATGTTTTTTATAAGCTGAACAATACATCCTGAAGCCAAAGAATGTTATTTTCCCTTCCCTTAAATTGCCTTAAAAATAGTAAACTGAGCCCAATTTTAAGACCTTTATGAATAGGAAATCAATTATCAACCGAAGGGTTGACTATGCAATAAGTAATATATTCTGTTCAGGTATTTTTTCATTTAGCTTTACGAGTGAACTACTCTTGACATGTTCTGCAAAACCCTTAAGGCTAAGTGCACACGTACCGGAACTCTCGTGGAAATTACCGCAAGAATTACGGAATTCCAGTCCGCGGGAAAAACGCATTTTAAATTCCCGTGATTTTCCCGCAGAAAAACTAGCATTTTGCAAGCGTATTTAGCTTGCAAAATGCTAGCGTTTTCCAAGCGATCTGTAGCATCGCTTGGAGAACTGATTGACAGGTTGGTCACACTCGTCAAACACAGTGTTTGACGAGTGTGACCAACTTTTTACTACTGAGGCTGCCTATGCGGCATCAGTAGTAAAAGATAGAATGTAAAAAAAAATAAAAAATAGTGTTATTCTCACCCTCCGATGTCCCGTGCATCCGTTCCCAGTAATCCTTTGCGAAAATGCCCGCGATGACGTCAGTTCTCGCGGGATCGCGACGTCTCACGGTAATTCACGATGACGTCGCGCGAATGACCGCGAGACTTCGCGATCCCGCGAGAAGGGACGTCATCGTGAGCATTTTCGCAAAGGACTACTGGGAACGAGAGCGTGAAGAGAAGCGGGAAGGCTGCGCGGGACGCCGGAGGGTGAGAATAACAATATTTTTTATTTTTAAATTCTATTTTTTACAGGGATATGGTACCCAAAGCCCGGAGGACAGTCTCCTCTCCTCCGGACCATGGGTACCATCCGCAATTGTTCTGCTTACTTTCCGCATGGTGTGCACAGCGACATGCGGGAAGTAAGCGGAATAATGCATTCCTATGGGTGCGGGATCGCCGCGATTCCGCAAATTAATGAGCATGCTGCGGTTTTTACCGCGAAGCGATTCCGCCGCGGTAAAAACCGCAGCATTAGCACAGCATTGCGGAATCCCATAGGAATGCATGGGATGCTTATTTTTCGCGTTTTCGCGGCAAAATCGCGCGGTTAAAACCGCCGCAGAAACGCGAAAAAACGCCACGCCTGAACACAGCCTAAAGGGTTTAGTCAATTTTTGCAATAATATATAAATATATCTTACCTCACTGAATAATATCTGCATTTAAGAAAATTCAAGCTGAGCAGATTGACAAACTGGAAAGCACTTACCCAAATTCAAATATAGGTTAGTGCCTTTGTTTTGCCTATCAGCATTCATGTTACACATAGTAAAATGTAAAGAACACATGTAATAAATACAGACAAGTATTTTTTTTCCAATACCTAAGAAGACCTTAAAAATATTTGTAGACTTAAAACATTACACTGGATTTAAAAGATGAAGATAAGCATGAATATGAACAATGGACTTCTCGCAAGAGATGGATACACCTCACAAAACCTGGGAAACACACATTCACCAGAAGACTTGCCACACTCATCAGGAGGGCTTTAAACTAGAAGAAGAGGGGATGGGAGGAAAAACAGCAGACAAGAACATGCAGCAGAAGGACAAACTAATCAAGAATAATAGATGTGGTAAAGAGGACCCAAATCAGGGTACTCAGAAGGAAGCTAAGAAAAATGAAGCAAAACTTCTTTCCTGCATGCTGACCAATGCAAGAAACCTGACCAATAAGATTGAAGATCTGAAGTTGGTAATGTATGAGGAAAAATACGACATAGTAGGAATAACTGAGACATGGTTAGACGACAGCTATGACTGGGCAGCTAACTTGCAAGGATATGATTTGTTTAGGAGGGATCATAAAAAAAGGAAAGGGGGTGGAGTCTGTCTATATATAAAGTCCACTTTAAAGCCCACGCTAAGAGAAGATATACAAGAGGGAAATGAAGAGGTGGAGTCTCTATGGATGGAGATACAAGGAGAGAAAAGTAATAAAATCCTCATAGGGGTTTGTTATAAGTCAATAAAAATAACAGAAACCACTGAAAATGTATTATTGAAACAAATAGACAAAGCAGCAAATCACAATGAGGTGATTATTATGGGGGACTTCAACTACCCCGACATAGACTGGGAAACTGAAACCTGTGTATCTCAGAAAGGAAACCAATTTCTGTCAGTTACCAAGGATAATTATCTGTCACAACTTTTGCAGAGTCCAACTAGAGGGACAGCCCTTCTGGACTTAATTTTAAGCAACAGGCCAGATAGAATAAAAGAAGTACAAGTTGATGGGCACCTAGGGAACAGTGACCACAATATAATACAATTCCACTTGTCCTTCAGTAATGTGCCCTGGAAGGGGGTTATGAAAACGCTGAATTTCAGGAAAGCAAAGTTTGATCAGCTTAGAGAGGACCTTCGTCGAATTGATTGGGACAATGTCCTCAAAAATAGGAGCACAGAAAATAAATGGGAAATATTTAAATCAGTTTTACACACCCACTGCGAGCTAGCCATACCGTACAGAAATAAAAGAGCTAGGAGCAGAAGAACACCATTGTGGCTAAATAAGGATGTAAAAAGGGCAATAAATAACAAGAACAAGGCATTTAGGAAGCTAAAACAAGAAGGCAATGAAGAAGCATTGAAAAGTTATAGAGAAAAAAATCAAATGTGTAAAAATCAAATACATTTAGCAAAAGTGGAAACTGAGAGACTCATTGGTAAGGAAAATAAAACAAACCCCAAACTATTCTTTAATTATATAAACAGTAAAAAGATTAAAATTGATGGTGTCGGCCCTTTAAAGAACAATGAGGGTGAAATCACAGAGAGCAATGTGGGAAGAGCAAATGTTTTAAATACTTTTTTCTCAACAGTGTTCACACAGGAAAAGGATTTGCCAGGGGAAATGCAGAGTGATAATGTAGACTCCCCATTAAGTATTACCTGCCTAACCCAGGAAGAAGTGTAGAACCGCCTTAGTAAGATTAAAATTGACAAATCACCAGGCTCTGATGGCATTCACCCTCGGGTATTAAGGGAGTTAAGCAATGTGATAGCCCTCTATTCCTTATATTTAAAGACTCTATAGAAACAGGGTCTGTTCCTTTTGATTGGCGGCAAGCAAATGTGGTACCAATATTCAAAAAGGGGTGTAAAAGGGAACCTGGAAACTATAGGCCGGTAAGCTTAACATCTGTTGTGGGTAAAACTTTTGAAGGGTTTCTAAGGGATACTATTATGGAATATCTCAATGTTAATAAATGTTTAACTCTGTATCAATATGGATTCATGAAGGATCGCTCCTGTCAAACTAACCTGATCAGCTTCTATGAGGATGTAAGCTATCAAATGGACCAAGGAGAATCATTGGATATCATTTATCTGAACTTCTCTAAAGCATTTGACACTGTCCCACATAAAAGATTTGTATGTAAGAAGAGAAAGCTTGGGCTAGGGGAGAATATGTGTAGATGGGTAGGTAGCTGGTTTAGTGATAGAAAACAAAGAGTGGCTATTAATGGTGCATACTCAGATTGGGCCAGGGTTACTGGTGGGGTACCACAGGGCTCTGTATTGGACCCCCTACTATTTAATATATTTATTAATGATCTACTGGATGGCTTACACAGTAAAATATCAGTATTTGCAGATTATGCAAAACTATGTAAGGTAGTTAGCACAAAGGAGGACAGTTTGCAACTACAGACAGATTTAAGTATATTGGAGAATTGGGCTGAAAAATGGCAAATGAGGTTTAACACAGATAAGTGTAAGGTTATGCACATGGGAAGGAGAAACAGATGCTATAATTACTTACCAAATGGGAAACTGCTGGGGAAATCAGACATGGAAAAAGACTTAGGCATCTTAGTCAATAAGAAGCTAAATTGGAGTGCACAGTGTCAGGCAGCTGCCACCAAAGCAAATAGGGTCATGGGATGCATTAGAAGAGGTCTAGGGATACGAGACGAAAACATAATTCTCCCTCTGTACAAATCACTCGTCAGACCACACTTGGAGTATTGTGTGCAATTTTGGTCTATTTACTGTAGAAAAGAGAAGACTTAGGGGAGACTTAATATATATGTACAAGTACAGTATATCAGAGGGCAATACAGAGCTCTCTCCAATGAACTGTTTGTACCAAGAACTGTGACAAGAACAAGGGGGCATTCTCTTCGTTTGGAGGAAAGACAATTTCTGCACCAGCATAGAAGAGGGTTCTTCGCAGTAAGAGCAGTGAGGCTCTGGAATTCTCTTCCTGAGGAAGTGGTGATGGCTAACTCACTGAATGAATTTAAGAAAGGAATGGATGCTTTTCTTGTGAGTAACAGTATAGAAGGTTACGAATTACAGAATATTATAGGTAGATGGTTGACCCAGCTTAGGGGAAGGAATTTTTTTCCCTATGGAGAAAATTGGCTTCTACTCTGTGGGCTTTTTGCCTTCCCCAGGATCAACAATGCAGAACAGCTGCACTAAAAAGAGGCTGAACTAGATGGACATAAGGTTTTCCTTCAGCCTTCAAAGCTATGTTACTATGTTCAAAACTATTTTAATATAATGCTGATTTATGTGGCTCAAATAAACCAAAAGAATGCACTTACAGATATTCAATAATAAAAATAAATGCTTTAGTTTGGTTTGCTTGCACCCATTTGAAATTGTGTACTACAATTTTTTTAAAAAGATGCTAATTTAAAATAACTTTGATAACATACAGGCTGCTTAACCTTAAAAAACCAACATTAACTCAAGTTTTATTTTTATAACTATAACTAAGGTAAGAATATGCAAAATCTGTCTGTCAGGTAAAGAAAACATAAAACAAATGTGTGAACTGTTTGACATTGTAACCTAAACTGTTGTGAGTTCATTTTCCCCTTTGTCACTGAGGTTTGGTGAATTCCCTATTCTGGTAAAGGAAGGTAATGAGCCTGATTATCAGGCACCTGAGCCTAGTGATGATGACTGGCTGAGTGGAGTCACAGAGTGGATATGAGGCTGTCGACGCCCTTCTGCCCTGCGGGTGATTTCTCTGTGGACTTCTAGGAGACCAGTCTGATTCCTGCTCCTCTAAAGCTAAGTTTTCTGCTTTGCCTTTTAGCATTTGTGTTTTGTTTTTGTTTGCTTTGATTTTCTGGATTCTGCCATTCCCTGCTGGGGTGAGCTGAATCTCCTTTTGCCGGTTGCTCAGTCTTCAGAATATTCCTGAGTACTGACAGTCTTTTTGAAGCCTAGCGTCTTCAGGGCCTTTTTCACTGTCAGTCTGTTGGCTCTTATTTTCATAGGGTTTTTCACGGATTGCAGACAGCAGCCTTCCTGTCCTTTCCTATCTAGTTAGCTTGGGCCCCGTCTTTGCTCAGTCTATCTTTCTGTCTATGTTAGTGTTCTTTCTTCTTGCTTCACCGTCATTATTTGTTGGGGGCTGCCTTTTGCTTTCGGGTCTGCTCTGGGGCAGTTTAGATTTCCCTTTCTGTCTTTAGGCTATATAGTCCTCCGGCTGTGATCGAGGGGTCTAGGGCATCGTAGGAACCCCCCACGGCTACTGCTAGTTGTGTTGATAGGTTCAGGGGTCTGGAATCCGATAGCCGCCAACTTCTCTGGTTTTCTGGACTTAGCTAGCATTTCTGTTTTTGCCTCCTACGGTGACTCATTCATAACACTAAACCTTTTAAAAATGGCAAAACTTCTGATTTCTTTCAAATAAAATAAATGTTTAAAGATTCAAAACATTAACAATCCTATTAATTCTACCTAGCAAAACTATTAGAAACAATGTGTGTTGATTTTCAACATTTTCTTGCAACAATTGCATTTATAATTAAAACATGTTGTTTTGTGTGTACTATTAGAATATTTTACCGCAGATCCTAGGGTACTCAATAGCAGGAAAGAATTGTGTTAAAAAAAAAAAAAAAGGTGTGCATATTCTTACCTCTATATCTCTGAGGCCGTAGGGGGAATTTTTTTTTCTCTCAATGGAGATAAAGCAATTGTCTGATCGTGTGGAGCAGCTCGCTGCAGAAGTGCGGGGAATTTCTGCCTACCTTGCTCATTCGCATGCTGTTGAACCAAAGATCCCTACACCTGATGTATTTTTTGGGGATCGATATAAATTTTTGAGTTTCAAAAATAATTGTAAATTATTTTTTGCCTTGAAGCCTAACTCGTCAGGGAGCTCCGCGCAGCAGGTTAAAATTGTCATCTCTTTGCTGCGTGGCGTTCCCCAGGATTGGGCGTTTTCTTTGAAACCAGATGATCCTATTCTGACTAATGTGAACGCATTCTTTCAAGCCTTGGGGTTGTTGTATGATGAACCTAATGCTATTGATCAGGCTGAAAAGACCCTGTTGGCATTGAACCAGGGTCGAGATTCTGCAGAGTTGTTGTCAGTATCTAGTCCTGGAATCTGTTTCTCTTGCCCTTAGACTTGCCCTTAGTTAACATGGATCTTGACGTTTCCACGTCGGCCATCTTGCTTCCTGCCAAAGCTGTATATAAAGCCAGCACCTGCTCTGATTCATTGCTTGTGTATTATGTATTGGACTTTGTGCCTCTGCAGTCCCAAGCCTGGACTTACTATCCCTGTTGGTCCTCTCTTAACGGCGGAGTCCTCTGCCAACCTGCATGTCTGGATCCCTGCCTGCTGACCGAGTGATTGCTGAACACTTGACTTCAGGAACCTCTGCCTGACTACACCTGCGGTGAAGTAAGAACTCCAGCCAGCTAGTGTGTTCCTCCGCTCTGCAAGAGTCTTTGTCTTGTGCCCGCATTGCTCAGTGACTTTGCATGCTGTGTCGCAGAGTATCAGCTCTGCTATTACCATTTATCATATTGACTGAACATTTATCTGGACTTATATGCTATATTGCATTCAGATCATTAATACAATATTGCTTGCGCAACCCACTGTGTCTTTAGTCTCTTTGACCTAGCCACTGGTGTCCAGTTGTATCCACTAGTATCGTGACAGGATACACAAGCCTTAAAAATGGATGCCGCTGGGTCAGAGACTTTAGAAGTGCTTGTTAAGAAGCTAAATAATATCACTGCCACTGTACACGCTGAAGTGCAGACATGTAAGAGCAGAATAGAAGGCCTAGAGGGGCAGACTAAATATGATATACAAGTGCTCAGTCAGACCCTTCAGGAATTGCGTGGCCGAGTTGCGGCTCTGGAGGCACAATCTCAGGCTTCTGTTCTTACCATTCCCAAACTAACGCCATTTAGGTTTGGTGGCGACCGAGACAAGTACCGTGGGTTTCTGAACCAGTGTCGTTTATACTTTGCTGCACATGTCACACAGTTTCCTAAAGACCGATCCAAAGTATTGACTATCATCATGTTGCTGACTAATAAGGCCCTGGCCTGGGCAAACCCTCTGATAGAATCACAGGATGCATGTCTGAATGACTTCAATATGTTTATCGCCGCTATGGGGCAGATGTTTGACGATCCGAACCGTGGCCTTACAGCTGAGACGGCCCTGCTGAATTTGCGTCAAGGTAAACGCCCAGTGACTGAGTATGCTATGGATTTTAGAAGGTGGGCTCAGGACACCACCTGGAATAGTGCAGCGAAGTACTCTATATTTAAGAAGGGGTTGTCCAGTTCTATCAAGGACGAGCTTGCACGTGTGGAGGCTCCCACTGCTCTAGGTGATTTCATCAATCACTGTATTCGCCTAGACGCTCGCATCTCCGAACGAAAACTAGAAAGGTGGTCTGAGATGAACCGCAGCAATAAATTGCTTCTTCCTTTCCTTCCTAAGGAGATTCCGGACCCAAGTCCTCAGAAGTCCACACCTGAGCCGATGCAGGTAAATTCCCTATGAAGTCGAGTAAGTGACGAACGGAAGGAATTTCGCTTCAAGGAGAATTTATGTTTTTACTGTGGGAAGTCAGGACATTTTATAATCAACTGCCCCAATCGTTCTCGCAGAACAACCGCAGCCGTGGTAGAACGCGACTTCTCTGAATCATACTCCATGACTTCCGAATCAGGGCCACCCGAAATTGCAGCAACCGCTCCTGATTATGACTTTTCAGATATGAACTCTGTTACATCCGAAACGATACTACCCATTAATGCTGTTATTCTATCTTCTGCAGTTTCATACCCTTGCAATAAGAAAAAAGATTCACATTGTTACCTTCCTATCAAGATCTGGATTGACTCCCGTTGGGTGAACAGTTCCGCCATGATAGACTCTGGGGCTAGCGGTAACTTCATGGACACTTCTTTTGCTAAGGAATATGGAATCCGATCACAGAGAAGAGTGTCTTCAATTCTGATGGAGACTGTGGATGGGTCCCCTTTGACCTCGGGGCCCGTAGACCAGCAGACTGAACCACTGAAGGTCCTCATGGGAGATGATCACCAGGAGAAATTGCCCTTCCTTCTGATTTCCTCTCCACATTTCCCTATTATCTTGGGTTTACCCTGGTTACAGGCTCAAAATCCCATCATTGACTGGGAGACTAAGAGATTGCGCTTCCCAGCTAAAGAGGTAACTTCTGAGAAATCGACTGATCCATCTCCGGCCAACCCATCATCGGACCTAGAGTTACCGGCAGTTTATAAAGAATTTTCGGACGTGTGCGATAAAAAGAATGCAGATAAATTACCACCACACCGCTCTTATGACTGCCCAATCGAGCTTCTGCCTGCTGCTACCATTCGTTTTGGTAATATTTATCCATTGTCCAGTCCTGAGTTCAAGACTCTCAAAGAATATATCGACGAGAACCTGTCTAAGGGGTTTATACGCCCCTCATCCTCTCCAGCCGGTGCACCCATCTTTTTCGTTAAAAAGAAGGATGGATCCCTCAGACCCTGTGTTGATTACCGGGAAATTAACAAGGTAACCATCAAGAACCACTACCCCCTGCCATTAATTCCGGAGCTTCTCGAGAGAGTTCGTCAGGCCAAGGTCTTTTCAAAATTGGACCTACGCGGGGCATACAATCTAGTCCGTAGACCTGGAGATGAATGGAAAACAGCATTTAGGTCTCGATATGGACACTTTGAGTATTTGGTCATGCCATTTGGACTTTGCAATGCCCCAGCAACGTTCCAACATCTCGTAAATGATATTTTCAGAGACATTCTTGATATTTTTGTCGTAATCTATTTGGATGACATTCTAATTTTCTCTAGCTCCATGGAGGAACATCAGCAACATGTTAAGACTGTCTTGCAGCGGTTGAGGGAACACCAGCTGTACATCAAGCTGGGGAAATGCGAATTTCACAAGTCGGAGATTCAATTCTTAGGTTATGTAATTTCTCCACAGGGTCTGAGTATGGATAACAGCAAGATCAAGGCGATTCAGGAGTGGCCAATCCCCAAGAATGTCAAGGAGGTCCAACGTTTCATCGGGTTTGCTAACTTCTACAGACGTTTCATCAAGAACTTCTCTGACATCGTCTCGCCCATCACCAGGTTGACACAGAAGAAGACAGCATTTATTTGGTCCCTTCAAGCCCAAGAAGCTTTCTCTCGGCTCAAGACCAAGTTCACGTCAGCACCAGTACTGATCCACCCTGACCCGGAACTCGCCTTCATTATTGAAGTGGATGCCTCAAACTGTGCCACCGGGGCTATACTGTCCCAAAGAACAGGTGAGAAGAATTTACTTCATCCTTGTGCTTTTCTTTCCAAGCGACTGACTCCTGCCGAAAAGAACTACGATGTAGGAAATAAAGAATTACTGGCTATCATCGCCGCCTTCAAGGAGTGGAGACATCTTCTGCAAGGAGCCTCACAGCCGATCGTGGTCCTCACGGATCACCGCAACCTTGAGTTCATCAGGTCAGCAAGATGCCTGACCCCACGGCAGGCCCGCTGGAGTCTTTTCCTTAATCAATTCAATTTTACAATCTCTTATAGACCAGGTTCTCGCAATGGAAAAGCAGATGCTCTATCCCGGATGTTCTCCACTGACGCTGTTCCAGATGCTCCACCTAAGACCATACTTTCTGATTGCAATTTTGTAGGAGTCATTCAGAATCAAGATTTGCTGCAGGTCATCAAAGAAGCTTACAACTCTGATCTTTTCCTGTCTCAGCCATCTGATGAGGTAAGCCTTCTTTTTAAGAA
This sequence comes from Dendrobates tinctorius, assembly GCF_039654945.1. Classification (NCBI taxonomy): domain Eukaryota; kingdom Metazoa; phylum Chordata; class Amphibia; order Anura; family Dendrobatidae; genus Dendrobates; species Dendrobates tinctorius. Next base: position 42,852,313 of record NW_027361704.1, on the reverse strand, counting down.
TGGAGTTTGGACGCGGGAACGGCGCCTCTACATTCCTGAAGCCGTGAGGTTAAGAGTGTTGAGATTGGTTCATGATTCCAAGGTTGCAGGGCACAGAGGAATTCAGAAGACTCAAGAATTCTTATCTCGCTTCTTCTGGTGGCCAGGTTTTCGGAAGGATGTCCAGAAGTACGTTTCATCTTGTGAGGTATGTGCCAAATTCAAGGTTCCACGTGCCTCCCCTACTGGTCTGTTACAGCCTTTGCCGGTGCCGTCTCACCCGTGGGGATCCATTTCTATGGACTTTATTGTAGAACTGCCCCTTTCTGAGGGAAAGAGTACGATTGTGGTGGTGGTCGATCGCCTGACCAAGGCGGCCCATTTCATCCCTTGTTCCGGTTTACCCTCTGCGAAGGACACTGCTGACCTAATTCTCCAGAACATCTTTTGCCTGCACGGGGTTCCGGATGAAGTTGTTTCTGACCGTGGAGTTCAATTTACTTCAAAGTCTTGGTGAAGCTTTTGTTCAGCATTAGGCATAGAATAAGCAGAATATCTTCTGCTTTCCACCCACAGTCCAACGGGCAGACAGAACGTACCAACCAAACACTACAGCAATACCTTCGCTGCTATGTTTGCCATTTGCAAGATGATTGGGTAAGGCTACTCCCCTTGGCCGAATTCTCTTATAACAACTCCCAGAGTGCCTCCACCAAACAGTCTCCATTCTACGCTAACCTGGGATATCACCCTAGCATTCTTAGAACCATAGAACCATAGAACCATAGAACCATAGAATCGTAGAGTTGGAAGGGACCTCCTGGGCCATCTGGTCCAACCCCCTGCTCAAAGCAGGATTCGCTAAATCATCCCAGTCAGATGTCTGTCCAGCCTCTGTTTGAAGACTTCCATTGAAGGAGAACTCACCACTTCTCGTGGCAGCCTGTTCCACTCATTGATCACTCTAACTGTCAAAAAGTTTTTTCTAATATCTAATCTGTGTCTCCTCCCATTCAGTTTCATCCCATTGCTTCTAGTCTTTCCTTGTGCAAATGAGAATAAAGTTGATCCTTCTACAATGTGACAGCCCTTTAGATATTTGTAGACAGCTATTAAGTCTCCTCTCAGTCTTCTCTTTTGCAAACTAAACATTCCCAAATCCTGCAACCTTTCCTCATAAGACAGGGTTTGCAGACCGGTCACCATTCTGGTCGCTCTTTTCTGAACTTGCTCCAGTTTGTTGATGTCTTTTTTAAAATGTGGTGCCCAAAACTGGACACAATATTCCAGATGAGGTCTGACCAAAGAGGAGTAGAGGGAAATAATGACTTCACGTGATCTAGACTGTATGCTTCTGTTAATACATCCTAGAATTGCATTTGCCTTTTTTGCTGCTGCATCACACTGTTGACTCATATTCAGTCTGTGATCTATTAGTATACCCAAGTCTTTTTCACATGTGCTGTCACTTAGCCCTATTCCTCCCATTCTATATATGCTTTTTCCATTTTTATTGCCCAGATGTAGTACTTTGCATTTCTCCCTGTTAAAAACCATTCTGTTAGTTGCTGCCCACTTCTCCAGTTTATTTAAATCTTTTTGAATCCTCTCTCTCTCTTCTCTAGTATTAGCTATCCCTCCTAGCTTTGTGTCATCAGCAAATTTAATCAGTTTACCCTCAATTCCTTCATCTAAATCGTTGATAAAGATGTTGAACAATACAGGGCCCAGGACAGAGCCCTGTGGTACCCCACTTGAGACATTCTTCCAACTGGATGTGCAGCCATTTACGACCACTCTTTGGGTCCGATCACTAAGCCAGTTATGAATCCACCTAACAGTTGCCTTGTCCATTCCATACTTAATCATTTTTTCAATAAGGATTGTATGAGAGACTTTGTCAAATGCTTTGCTGAAGTCAAGATATACTATATCTACAGCATTTCCTTGATCCACCCAATCAGTGATACCGTCATAGAAGGAAATTAAGTTAGTCTGACATGACTTATTAGTTACAAACCCATGCTGACTCTGTTTAATCACTTCATTCTTATCCAGGTATTGACATACATGTTGTTTAATAATTTGTTCAAAGATCTTTCCTGGTATAGAAGTCAGACTCACCGGCCTATAGTTGCCTGGGTCCACCTTCTTCCCCTTTTTGAAGATAGGAACAACATTTGCTCTTCTCCAGTCTTCTGGCACTTCTCCTGTTCTCCAAGAATTTTCAAAGATTATAGAGAGGGGTTCAAAAATTTCTTCTGCTATCTCCTTCAGTACTCTGGGGTGTAATTCATCTGGACCTGGAGACTTGAATTCATTTAGGCTAGCTAAGTGTTTCCTCACTATCTTTCTGTTTATAGATATCCTGGATTCTTCTATTCCCTTAATAGGACAGTGAATAACAGTTGATGTTACATTTCGTTTCTGAGAGAAAACAGATTCAAAATAGGAATTTAAAAGTTCAGCCTTCTCAACATCCTGTCTTACCATTTCATCATTTTCATCCTGTAAAAATCCTATAGCATCTTTGACTTTTCTTTTACTTTTGACATATCCCCAAAATCCTTTATTATTGCTTTTGACATCTCTTGCAAGCCTCAATTCATTTTCAGCTTTAGATAATCTGATTTGTGCCCTGCAGGTTCTGCAGACAGCATTATATTCTTCTTTAGATATGCCTCCCTCTTTCCATTTTATAAACATTTTTTTCTTCCTTTTTAGCATGTGCTTAAGTTCTGTGTTCATCCATCCTGGTTTCCTTAACTGCTTCCTATTCTTCCCTCTTTTCGGAATTGTTAACAACTGTGCTTTGAGAATTTCATTTTTCAAGATTTCCCATCCTTCCTGGACATTTTTGTCTTTAAGGATATCCAGCCATTGGATCCCTCCAATTCTCTTTCTGAATCCCTTAAAATCTGCCTTTCTGAAATCTAACCTTGACGTCTGAGTCTTCACAGGTCTTCCGCCTCTAGTTATCCAAAATTCTAAAATAGCATGGTCGCTACCTCCTAGGGTCCCAGCCACTTTTACCTCCTCAACCATTTCCTCCCTGTTTATAAGGATTAGATCCAAGGTAGCAGTTCCCCTTGTTTTCTCCCTTACCTTTTGGAAGATAAAGTTGTCAGCAAGAGAGGATAAGAATTTCCTTGACCTGTTAGTTTTGCCTGAGAGAGATTCCCAACAAATGTCTGGATAGTTGAAATCTCCCATGACAACTATGTCATATTTTTTGGAGAACTTGGCCATTTGATGCATAAAGAGTTCATCCATAGCTTCAGCTTGCACAGGCGGCCTGTAGTAAATGCCTACAATGGTGTCCTTTCCATTGTTCTGTCCTTGTATTCTTACCCAAACAGTTTCCACAGAACTCCCAGTCTCTGAAGCTTCAATCTCTGTGCAGATATACGCGTTTCTAACATACAATGCGACACCCCCTCCTCGTTTGTCAAGTCTGTTTCTTGCAAATAAGTTGTATCCTTCTAGTCTTGTATTCCAATCATGTGTATTGTCCCACCAAGTTTCAGTGATTCCAATTACATCATATTTCTTTTCCTGTGTTAGTAGTTCCAATTCTCCTTGTTTGTTGCCCATGCTTTGTGCATTAGTATAGAAACATTTTAGTTTGTGATTGGTTTCTCTTTCTCCAATATTTTTATTAATTAGATTCTTTCGTCTTTGTTCTTCCTTTCCACTTCTAATAGCAGAGTTCTCAATAGCATTTGTCAGGTGTATGGCTTTTTCTGGTCTTTTGCTTCCCTTCCCATGTTGTTCTAGTTTAAAGCTCTCCTTACAAGTGTAGCAAGGCGACTTCCAAATACATGCTTACCAGTCTTCGTAAGGTGCACCCCATCTCTAGCAAGTAGTCCATCGTATAAGTAGTTCACTCCGTGATCCAGAAATCCAAATCGTTGCTGACGGCACCATCGACGTAGCCAGTTGTTCACCTGCAGAATCTTATTCCACCTCCTTGTTCCATGGCCATCCACTGGGAGGATGGAAGAGAAGACCACCTGCGCTCCCAGTTCTTTCACTTTCTTGCCTAAGTCTTCAAAGTCTCTGCAGATGGTTTCCAGGTCGTTTCTTGCAGTGTCATTTGTCCCCACATGTAGTAGCAGGAATGGGTAGTCATCTGTAGGTCTGAAGAGTCCTGATATCCTGTCAGACACATCTTTAATTTTTGCACCTGGAAGACAACACATTTCTCTTGAAGTTATATCCGGTCTGCAGATAGCGGCCTCAGTTCCTCTCAACAGGGAATCCCCCATGACCACCACTCTCCGTTTCTTCTTCACAACATTTTTCTTTCTCCATCCAGGAGGACTCTGAAGGCGTACAAGGTTGCTGCTTGTTGGCAAAGTCTTATCCTGATGTATTTCTTCATTGTTTTCCTGCGTGAGAGCCTGGTACTGGTTTCTGAGCAGTATGGGTGCTGACTGCCTCCTGATCCTCCTGCTTCTCTGGGTCACATGTCTCCATTCCTCTGTTTCTTCAGGTGCACTTCGAATTTCTTCTCTTTCTGTAACATGAAGAGATAATTCTGCTCTGTCTAAGAACTCTTCACCTTCCTTAATGATCTTCAACGTAGCTAACCTCTCTTCGAGATTTTGCAACTTTTCCTCCAACAGGGACACAAGCTTGCATTTGTGGCATGTGAAGTTTGGCTTTTCCACTGGTAAGTCTGTGAACATGTAGCAAGAAATGCAGCTCACCAAATGGCTCCTGGCCTCTTCCATCTTGAGATTTCTTAAAAACGATGAAAGATGAGCCCTATCGGCGCGCGGTTTTTCCGATTTCCTCTTTTCAGCTGCAACGGCCAAAACCCAGTGATCGTTGAGCTCGCGGAGACTCTTCACTTATCCCAGAAGGCACTGGGAATATGCAAATGATCTCCTCAAGACTCTTCCCCTGGTTTTCCGATTTCCTCTTTTCAGCTGCAACGGCCAAAACCCAGTGATCGTTGAGCTCACGGAGACTCTTCACTTATCCCAGAAGGCACTGGGAATATGCAAATGATCTCCTCAAGACTCTTCCCCTGGTTTTCCGATTTCCTCTTTTCAGCTGCAACGGCCAAAACCCAGTGATCGTTGAGCTCGCGGAGACTCTTCACTTATCCCAGAAGGCACTGGGAATATGCAAATGATCTCCTCAAGACTCTTCCCCTGGTTTTCCGATTTCCTCTTTTCAGCTGCAACGGCCAAAACCCAGTGATCGTTGAGCTCGCGGAGACTCTTCACTTATCCCAGAAGGCAATGGGAATATGCAAATGATCTCCTCAAGACTCTTCCCAGATTACTGGTAGATACATCTTTACCAGCAGTTGCCGACAGGATCTCTTCACTTCAACAGAACCTTGAACTTCTGAAAGAGACTTTGGGTTCCGCACAAGAGAGGTACAAGAATGCAGCTGACAGATTTCGCAAACCAACACCAACATTTAAGGTAGGAGATTTAGTCTGGTTATCTACGAAGAATTTAAAGATGAAGATCCCTTTCCCTAAGTTGGGACATTGGTCCTTATAGGATCAGTGGTCTGGTAGGTGCTGTTGCATGTCGCTTAAAACTCCCAAGAACACTGAAGATACATCCTGTCTTTCATACTTCCCTACTAAAGACTGTAGTACCAAATCCTTTTCCAGGACATTCATCTCCTCCTCCCGATCCTGTTCTTGTGGATGGTCAAGAGCAGTTCATCGTTGAGAGGATTCTGGATTCAAGAATCTACAGAAATCGACTGCAGTATTTGATTAAATGGCAAGGCTATTCCTCAGAGGAGAATTCCTGGGAACCCATGGATAATATTAACGCCTCCCGACTGATTGAGCAGTTCCATCAAAGGTACCCTGGCAAGCCTGGTTTAGGGTCGTCCAGAGGCCGTTCTTGAGGTGGGAGTAATGTCAGTATCTAGTCCTGGAATCTGTTTCTCTTGCCCTTAGACTTGCCCTTAGTTAACATGGATCTTGACGTTTCCACGTCGGCCATCTTGCTTCCTGCCAAAGCTGTATATAAAGCCAGCACCTGCTCTGATTCATTGCTTGTGTATTATGTATTGGACTTTGTGCCTCTGCAGTCCCAAGCCTGGACTTACTATCCCTGTTGGTCCTCTCTTAATGGCAGAGTCCTCTGCCAACCTGCACGTCTGGATCCCTGCCTGCTGACCGAGTGATTGCTGAACACTTGACTTCAGGAACCTCTGCCTGACTACACCTGTGGTGAAGTAAGAACTCCAGCCAGCTAGTGTGTTCCTCCGCTCTGCAAGAGTCTGTGTCCGCAAGAGTCTGTGTCTCTGCAAGAGTTGTGCCCGCATTGCTCAGTGACTTTGCATGCTGTGTCGCAGAGTATCAGCTCTGCTATTACCATTTATCATATTGACTGAACATTTATCTGGACTTATATGCTATATTGCATTCAGATCATTAATACAATATTGCTTGCGCAACCCACTGTGTCTGTAGTCTCTTTGACCTAGCCACTGGTGTCCAGTTGTATCCACTAGTATCGTGACAGTTGTACTGTCAAAAGTTCCGAAAGTGGGCGGTCCTTACTACCTGGAATGATAATGCCTTGGCTGCTCTCTTTCGGAAGGGTTTGTCAGAAGCCATAAAAGATACTATGGTGGGATTTCCTGTTCCCTCTGGTCTGGACGATTCTATGTCATTAGCCATTCAGGTTGATCGGCGTTTACGTGAACGCAGGATTGCACGAGAGGTATTGCCACCGGTTGAACAGACGTCTGAACCTATGCAATGTGATAGAGTTTTGTCTAGGGCGCAATGTCAGGAGTTCAGAAGGTGTAATAAGCTGTGTTTTTTCTGTGGAGATGCCTTGCATATTATTTCTGTTTGTCCTAAACGAGAGAAACGCTTTGCACACACGTTTTCTGTTGGTGGTGTTCAACCTAAGTTTCTTCTGGCAATTACTCTGATCTGCTCCCTGTCCACATTTTCCGCCAAGGCTTTTGTGGATTCGGGAGCAGCGCTAAACCTAATGGACTTGGATTTTGCTAAACGTTGTGGATTTCCGATGACACCTCTGCAGACGCCTATCCCTTTGAGGGGGATTGATGCTACTCCTTTGGCAAAAAATAAACCTCAGTTTTGGACCCAGGTGGTTATACGGGTCACCCCAGACCATCAAGAAAATTGCAGATTTTTGGTGTTGCATGGTCTGCATGATGCCATTATTCTGGGGTTTCCCTGGTTGCAAATTCATAATCCAGTTTTGAATTGGAAATCTGTGTCTGTGGTGAGTTGGGGTTGTCGGTGTGCCTTTAGTGAGGCTCCGTTTTTTTCCACATCTCAGTCGCATGATGTTCCTGACTATTTGGTGGACTTTTATGATGTATTTAGTGAGAATGAGTCTGCATCTTTGCCTCCTCATAGGAGTTATGACTGTGCAATTGAACTGAGCCCGGGGTGTAAATTTCCCAAGGGTTGGCTCTTCAATTTATCTGTACCCGAGCACGAGGCTATGCGATCCTATATTAAGGAGACGTTGGAGAAGGGTCATATTAGACCATCTTCTTCACCCTTAGGTTCCGGGTTTTTTTTATGGCCAAAAAGGATGGTTCTTTAAGGCCTTGTATTGATTATCGTGCCCTCAACAAAATTACTATTAAATATCAGTATCCGTTACCCCTGATTTCGGATCTATTCTCTAGAGTTAGAGGTGCTTGCTGGTTTACCAAGCTTGACCTCAGGGGGGCATATTATCTTATCCGCATTAAGCATGGGGATGAATGGAAGACGGCGTTTAATACTCCGGAGGGACATTTTGAGTACCTGGTGATGCCTTTTGGGCTCACTAATGCCCCTTCTGTCTTCCAGTGCTTCATGAACGTTATTTTCCGAGACTTTGTCGATAAATTTTTGATTATCTATCTGGATGATATTTTGATCTTCTCCAAGGATTGGGATTCTCATGTGGAACATATTCGGACTGTGTTCCGGATCTTGAGGGAGAATTCCCTGTATGTCAAAGGATCGAAATGCCTTTTTGGAGTACAGAGGATTTCATTTTTGGGATTTATTTTGTCTCCGTCAACTATTGAAATGGACCCAGCCAAGGTACAGGCCATTTATGATTGGGTTCAGCCCACTTCTTTGAAGGCCCTCCAGAAGTTTTTGGGTTTTGCTTATTTTTATTGGAAATTCATAGCAAAATTTTCTAGTATTGCCAAGCCATTGACTGAACTGACTAAGAAGGGTGCTGATGTGTTGAATTGGTCTCCGGAGGCTGTTGCTTCCTTTCAGGAGCTGAAGCGAAGATTTACCTCCGCCCCAGTTTTGTGGCAACCTGATGTCTCACTCCCGTTCCAGGTAGAGGTGGATGCTTCTGAGATTGGTGCAGGAGCTGTTTTGTCCCAAAAGGATCCTGTAACATCTAAAATGAATCCCTGTGCTTTCTTTTCCCGAAAGTTCTCTCCATCTGAATGTAACTATGATGTGGGGAATCGGGAACTGTTGGCCATGAAATGGGCATTTGAGGAGTGGAGACATTGGTTGGAGGGAGCTAAGCATCAAGTTGTGGTCCTCACTGACCACAAGAATTTGATTTACCTAGAGTCGGCTAAACGCTTGAACCCTAGACAGGCTAGGTGGGCCTTGTTTTTTAGACGTTTTGATTTTGTGGTCTCTTTTCTTCCTGGAACTAAGAATGTCAAGGCAGATGCCCTCTCTAGGAGCTTCTTTGCTGATTCTCCTGTGGTGACCAAGCCTGCTACCATCTTAGGCGAAGGGGTAGTTCTTTCTGCCATCTCGCCCGATTTGAGACTTGCTCTGCAAGAGTTCCAGGAGGACAAACCTGAGCATTGTCCCAGTGGAAAGTTGTATGTTCCTGACCAGTGGAAGAAGAGAGTGATGTCTGAAGTTCATTGCTCTGTATTGGCTGGTCATCCAGGTATTTTTGGTACTAGAGATCTGGTGAGTCGCTCTTTTTGGTGGCCCACCTTGTCTCATGATGTCAGGAATTTTGTGCAGTCCTGTGGGACTTGCTCCCGGTCTCAATCTTGTTCTCGCTCTAGTGGGTTGTTGATGCCTTTGCCGGTCCCCAGGAGGCCATGGACACATATTTCAATGGATTTCATCACTGATATGCCGGTCTCTCAAAGAATGACTGTTATTTGGGTGATTTGTGATAGGTTCTCTAAGATGGTTCACCTTGTACCACTCCCTAAGTTGCCGTCTTCCTCTGAGTTGGTGCCCCTGTTTTTGCAACAGGTGGTTCGCTTGCACGGGATTCCTGAGAACATTGTATCTGACAGAGGAGTTCAGTTTGTGTCTAGATTTTGGAGGACTTTCTGTTCCAAGCTGGGAATTCAGTTGTCCTTCTCTTCTGCTTTTGACCCTCAGACCAATGGGCAGACAGAGAGAACAAACCAGACCTTGGAGTCGTATTTGAGATGTTTTATTTCCGCTGATCAGGATGATTGGGTTTCATTTTTGCCCTTGGCCGAATTTGCTTTAAATAATAGAGCTAGTTCTGCCACTTTGATGTCACCTTTTTTTGTAACTTTGGGTTTCATCCTCGATTTTCTTCAGGGCAGGTGGAGCCTTCTGCCTGCCCAGGTGTTGACACTGTGGTGGAGAGAATGCACCAGATCTGGGACCAAGTGGTGGATAAGTTATCTCTCTCCCAGGAAAAGGCCCAGCGGTTTTCAAATCGACATAGGACCATTGGTCCCCAGTTTAAGATTGGTGATATGGTGTGGTTATCATCAAAAAATATTGCTATGAAGGTGGCTTCTCCTAAGTTTAAGCCTAGATTTATTGGACCTTACAAGATTTTGGAGATTATTAATCCGGTCTCATTTCGTTTGGCTCTTCCTGTCACATTTAAAATCCATAAGTCCTTGTTGAAGAGGTTTGTTGAACCAGTTGTTCCTGGGGTGGCACCTCCGGACCCTGTATTGGTTGAAGGTAACATGGAATATGAGGTAGAGAAAAAACTGGATTCCCGTCTGGCTAGACGGAGACTCCAGGATTTGGTTAAGTGGAAGGGTTATGGTCAGGAGGATAATTCCTGGGTCTCTGCCTCTGATATTCATGCCAAAAGATTGGTGTGTGCCTTTCATCGGGCTCACCCTGATCGCCCTAGTGGCGTGGTTGAGGGTTCGGTGACGCCTCCTCAAGGGGGAGGTACTGTTGTGAGTTCATTTTCCCCTTCGTCACTGAGGTCTGGTGAACTCCCTATTCTGGTAAAGGAAGGTAATGAGCCTGATTATCAGGCACCTGAGCCTAGTGATGATGACTGGCTGAGTGGAGTCACGGACTGGATATAAGGCTGTCGATGCCCTTCTGCCCTGCGGGTGATTTCTCTGTGGACTTCTAGGAGACCAGTCTGATTCCTGCTCCTCTAAAGCTAAGTTTTCTGCTTTGCCTTTTAGCATTTGTGTTTTGTTTTTGTTTGCTTTGCTTTCCTGGATTCTGCCATTCCCTGCTGGGGTGAGCTGAATCTCTTTTTGCCGGTTGCTCTGTCTTCAGAATATTCCTGAGTACTGACATAGTCTTTTTGAAGCCTAGCATCTTCAGGGCCTTTTTCACTGTCAGTCTGTTGGCTCTTATTTTCATAGGGTTTTTCACGGATTGCAGACAGCAGCCTTCCTGTCCTTTCCTAGCTAGTTAGCTTGGGCCCCGTCTTTGCTCAGTCTATCTTTCTGTCTATGTTAGTGTTCTTTCTTCTTGCTTCACCGTCATTATTTGTTGGGGGCTGCCTTTTGCTTTGGGATTTGCTCTGGGGCAGTTTAGATTTCCCTTTCTGTCTTTAGGCTATATAGTCCTCCGGCTGTGATCGAGGGGTCTAGGGCATCGTAGGAACCCCCCACGGCTACTGCTAGTTGTGTTGATAGGTTCAGGGGTCTGCAATCCGATAGCTGCCAACTTCTCTGGTTTTCTGGACTTAGCTAGCATTTCTGTTTTTGCCTCCTACGGTGACTCATTCATAACACTAAACCTTTTAAAAATGGCAAAACTTCTGATTTCTTTCAAATAAAATAAATGTTTAAAGATTCAAAACATTAACTATCCTATTAATTCTACCTAGCAAAACTATTAGAAACAATGTGTGTTGATTTTCAACATTTTCTTGCAACAATTGAATTTATAATTAAAACATGTTGTTTTGTGTGTACTATTAGAATATTTTAACGGAGAAGAAAAAATCAAGTGCAATAAATAGCATAGGGTACTTGGTAAACACTGTTTTGATCAAAAAAAGTATAAAGCTGTCCCATGCAAGGTATACCCATTTGAGACAGTAACTACACTAATGGTTAAAAACTAACTAGTGTGAATAGTGGCAGAGTCTCTGGGTCCCAAACTGACAACCAGCTTTATTTAATGCACTTGCTTTTATACTTACATATTTTCATTAGGGTATATACACACATTGTTTTTCCTTTTGTTTTGCTTGCTTTTATGGCCAGTGTGAACATGCTTTTACATCATGCATGCCATTCAAGTCTACTCCAGTTCAGTTGCTTTTTTGTTTTTCTTCAGCATTTTTGTATTCAGTACAAATAGGGTGTGGCCTTTTTTCAACTGAGCTGTGTAGTTCACTTATAGTCCCTCTGAACCTTGGTGTCAGTTTGGGACCTAGAGATTTGAGACAGTAACTGTTATTGTAGTTACTGTCTCAAATGGGTACACCTTGCCGTGGTGGGACAGCTTTATACTTTTTTGATCAAAACAGTATTTACCAAGTACCCTATGTTATTTAATGCACTTGCTTTTTTAACTTATTTATTTTCATTAGGGTATATACACACATTGTTTTTTCCTTTTGTTTTTATTTCTATTAAACTATTTGAATATTTAAATCTTTGAAACATGAACTATCTTATTAATTCTACCTAACAAAACTGTATTAGAAATAGCGTGTTTTGTTTTTAAACAATTTCTTACAAAAATTCAGTAATGATTAAAACATGCTTTTTGAACTTCTATTTGAATACTTTCACAGAAAGGCACAATTAATACAGTTTCTTAACCTTCCAGATAAACTATCAGATAACAGGTAACTAAATTAAACTAAATGATTACTTAAGTAATTAAAAAGACATGTTTCTTTAAGTTTCACTTCAGCAAGGGACAGATTTCTAATTCTTGCATGTTTTCTATAAGCTGAACAATACTCCCTGAAACCAATGAATGTTATCTTCCCTTAAATTGCCTTAAAAATAGTAAACTGAGCCCAATTTTATGACCTTTATGAATAGGAAATCAATTATCAACTGAAGGGTTGACTATGCAATAAGAAATATATTTTGTTCAGGTATTTTTTCATTTAGCTTTATGAGTGAACTACACTACACTTGTTCTGCAAAACTCTTAAAGAGTTTAGTCAATTTTTACTTTAAAATAAATATATGTTACTTAACGGAATAATATCTGCATTCAAGAAAATTCTTGCTAAGCAGATTGACAAAACGGAAAGCACTTACCCAAATTCAAATAAGGGTTAGTGCCTTTGTTTTGCCTAGCTGCATTCATGTTACACATAGTAAAATGTAAAGGACAGACAAGTAAATTTTTTCTAAAACCTAAGAATACCTTAAAATATTTGTAGACTTAGAAAATTACACTGGATTTAAAAGATGAAGATAAACATGAATATAATGCCGATTTATGTGGCTCAAATATACCAAAAGAATGCACTTACACATATTCAAACATTAAAATAAATGCTTTAGTTTGGTTTGCTTGTACCATTTTGAAATTGTGGACTGCAAATTTTTGAAAAAGATGCTAATTTAAAATAACTTTGACAATATACAGGCTGCTTAACCTTAAATAACTAACATTAACTCAAGTTTTACTTTTATGAATATAACTAAGGTAAGAATATGCACAATCTGTCAGGTAAAGGAAACCTAAAACAAATGTGTGAACTGTTTGACATTGCAACTTGTACCTTTTAAAATATATCTAAACTGATTTCTTTCAAATAAAATAAATGTTTACAGCTTTGAAACATGAACTATACTATTAACTCTACCTAACAAAACTATTAGAAACAATGAGTTTTGCTTTTAAACATTTTCTAGCAACAATTAAAATAATAACTAAAACATGTGTTTTGTATGTACTAATAGAATATTTTAACAGAGAAGCCATATTAGTACAGCTTCATAAACATCCAAATGCATTAACAGATAACATGTAACTAAATAAATCAAATGATTACCTCAGTGAGTAAGCAAGACCTATTTCTTCAAGATTCTCTTCAAGAAGTGTCAGATTTCAAGTTCTTGCACTTCTTTTTATAAGCTGAGACAATAAACTCTCTACCCAATTAAATGTTAAGTGCCCTTCCCTCAATTTGCTAGCAAATGAGCTTACTGAGTCCATTTTAATTGTATTTAGGAAGAGCAAGTCAATTATCATCTGAATGGGTGACTATGCAAGAAGAAGCATGTTTTGTTAACGCTTTTTTTGTTTGGACAGCAAACTACACTTAACCTGTTTCTTAAACTTCCAACTGCATCAACAGGTAACTAAATTAAATCAAATGATTACTTAAGTGAGTAAAAAAGACTTGTTTCTTTAAGTTTCACTTCAGCAAGGGACAGATTTCTAATTCTTAAGGCCCCGTCACACATAGCGATCTCGCTAGCGAGATCGCTGCTGAGTCACAATTTTTGTGACACAACAGCGGTCTTACCAGCGAGATCGCTGTGTATGACAGCGATCAGTGACCGGCCCCCCTGCCGGTATCTCTTATCGCTGCAGGAAAGGCCAGGACATTTTTTTGGTCGCTGGTCTCCCGCTGGCCACCACGCATCGCTGCGTGTGACAGGCGGGAGACCAGTGCACTTCTGGTAACTAATGTACACATCGGGTATCCAAGGGACGTGCGTCCCTTAGATAACCGATGTGTACGTTAGTTACCAGCGCGCTGATGCAGGGAGCTGGTAACTAATGTACACATCGGGTATCTAGGGACGCACGTCCCTTGGATACCCAATGTGTGCATTAGTTACCAGCTTCCTGCATCAACACGCTGGTTACTAACGTGCACAGCGACGCCGGGCACTGGGCATCGCTGTGCTGATCGGTGGTGAAGGTGTCTGTGTGACAGCTCACCAGCGATCACATAGTGATTCACCAGCGATCCTGACACATTGATATCATTGTCAGGATCGCTGGTGAGTCGCTATGTGTGACTCCAGCCTTACATGTTTTTTATCAGCTGAGCAATACACTCTGAAACCAATCAATGTTATGTTCCCTTCCCTTAAATTGCCTTAAAAATAGTACAATGAGCCCAATTTTATGACCTTTACGAATAGGAAATCAATTATCAACCGAAGGGTTGACTATGCAATAAGAAATATATTTTGTTCAGGTATTTTTTCATTTAGCTTTATGAGTGAACTACACTTGACTTATTCTGCAAAACTCTTAAAGGGTTTAGTCAATTTTTACTTTAAATTAAATATATGTTACCTAACTGAATAATATCTGCATTGAAGAAAATTCATGGTGAGCAGATTGGCAAAACAGAAAGCACTCACCCAAAATGAAGAAAGGTTAGAGCTTATGTTTTGCCTATCTGCATTCATGTTACGTAGTAAAATGTAAAGAGCAAACGTAATAAATACAGACAAGTAAATATTTTCCAATACTTAACAATATCTAAAAATATTCATAGACTTAAAAAATTACACTGGATTTAAAAGAAGATAAACATGAATATATTGCTGATTTATGTGGCTCAGATAAACCAAAACAAATGTAATTACAGATATTCAATAATTAAAATAAATGCTTTAGTTTGGTTTGCTTGTAGCCATTTGAAATTGTGGACAGCAGATTTTTTAAAAAGATGCTAATTTAAAACAACTTTGATAATATATAGTCTGATTATGCTTAAAAAACTAACATTGACTCAAGTTTTACTTTTATGAATATAACTAAGGTAAGAATATGCAACATCTGTCAGGTAAAGTAAACGTAAAACAACTGTTATTATAACTTGTACCTTTTAAAAAATGGCAAAACTTATGATTTCTTTAGAAAAATATAAATGGTTAAAGCTTTGAAACAAAAGCTATCCTGTTGATTCTACATAACAAAACTATAAGAAACAATGTTTGTTGCTTTTAAATATTTTCTTGCAACAATTGAATTAATGATTAAATAATGTGTTTTGTGTATACTATTAGAATATTTTAACAGAGAAGCTATATAAAAACAGGTTCATAAACATCCAAATGCATTAACAGATAACAGGTAGCTAAATAAATCAAATGATTACCTCAGTGAGTAAGCAAGACCTATTTCTTCAAGTTTCTGTACAAATAGAGGCAGATTTCAAGTTCTTGCACTTCTTTTTATAAGCTGGAACAATAAACTCTCTAACCAATCAAATGTTATGTGCCCTTCCCTTAATTTACCTGAAAAACTAGTTTACCGAGACCATTGTAATAGTCTTTAGTCTTTAGGAAGAGCAAATCAATTATCAACTGAATGGTTGACTATGCAATAAGAAGCATGTTTTGTTCATGCTATTTTTTGTTTTAACAGCACACTACACTTGACCTGTTTTTACAAAAACTTTAAAATCTTTAATCATTTTTTATTTTAAAACAAATATATGTTACATAACTGAATAATATCTGCACTCAAGAAAATTCAAGTTGACCAGATTGACAAAAGAGAAAGCACTAACCCAAATTCAAATAAAAGTTAGTGCCTTTGTTTTGTCTACCTGCATTCTTGCTACACACAGCAAAATATAAAAATCACGCTTAAAAAATACAGACATGTAGTTTTTTGAAACACCTAAAAATATGTGTTGGTTTAAAAAATGCATCTAGTTTAAAATATGGGTATAAGCTTGATTATAATGCTGGTTTATGTGGCACACATAAACCAAAATAATGCAATTAAAGATATTGAATAATTAAGGAAAATGCTTTAGTTTGGTTTGCTTGTATCCAACTTAAAATTGAGAACTGCAGATTTTTGGTAACTATTCTCATTTAAAGCAGTTTTATTAATATACCAGCTGTTTAATAATTCAATAATAGGTAACTATATAAATCAAATGATTATTTAAGTAAGAAAAAAACATGTTTCTTTAAGTTTCACTTCAGCAAGGGACTTCTAATTTCTAATTCTTGTACTTCTAATTCTTGCATGTTTTTTATAAGCTGAACAATACACCCTGAAAACAATGAATGTTATGTTCCCTTCCCTTAAATTGCATTAAAAATAGTACAATGAGCCCAATTTTATGACCTTTATGAATAGGAAATCAATTATCAACCGAAGGGTTGACTATGCAATATGAAATATATTTTGTTCAGGTATTTTTTCATTTAGCTTTACGAGTGAACTACACTTGACTTGTTCTGCAAAACTCTTAAAGGGTTTAGTCAATTTTTACTTTAAAATAAATATATGTTACCTAACTGAATAAAATCTGCATTGAAGAAAATGCATGGTGAGCAGACTGACAAAACAGAAAGCACTCACCCAAATTGAAAAAAAAGGTTAGATCTTATGTTTTGCCTATCTGCATTCATGTTACATAGTAAAATGTAAAGAACACACGTAATAAATACAGACAAGTAAATATTTTCCAATACTTAACAATACCTAAAAATATTCATAGACTTAAAAAATTACACTGGATTTAAAAGAAGAAGATAAACATGAATATATTGCTGATTTATGTGGCTCAGATGAACCAAAACAAATGCAATTACAGATATTCAATAATTCAAATAAATGCTTTAGTTTGGTTTGCTTGTAGCCATTTGAAATTGTGGACAGCAGATTTTTAAAAAGATGCTAATTTAAAACAACTTTGATAATATATAGTTTGCTTATCCTTAAAAAAATTACATTAACTCAAGTTTTACTTTTATGAATATAACTAAGGTAAGAATATGCAACATCTGTCAGGTAAAGTAAAGGTAAAAACAAATGTGTGAACTGTTATTGCATCTTGTACCTTTTAAAAAATGGGAAAACTTATGATTTTGTTTAGAAAAATATAAATGGTTAAAGCTTTGAAACAAAAACTATCCTGTTTATTCTACATAACAAAACTATAGGAAACAATGTTTGTTGCTTTTAAATATTTTCTTGCAACAATTGAATTAATGATTAAATAAGGTGTTTTGTGTATACTATTAGAATATTTTAACAGAGAAGCCATATTAAAACAGGTTCATAAACATCCAAATGCATTAACAGATAACAGGTAACTAAATAAATCAAATGATTACCTCAGTGAGTAAGCAAGACCTTTTTCTTCAAGTTTCTCTTCAAATAGAGGCAGATTTCACATTCTTGCACTTCTTTTTCTAAGCTGGAAAAATAAACTCTCTAACCAATTAAATGTTATGTGCCCTCCCCTTAATTTGCCTGACAAGCTAGTTTACTGAGACCATTGTAATAGTCTTCAGGAAGAGCAAATCAATTATCAACTGAATGGGTGACTATGCAATAAGAAGCATGTTTTGTTCATGCTATTTTTTGATTTAACAGCACACTACACTTGACCTGTTTTTTAAAAAAACTTTAAAATCTTTAATCATTTTTTATTTTAAAACAATTATATGTTACATAACTGAATAATGTCTGCACTCAAGAAAAATCAAGTTGAGCAGATGGACAAAAGAGAAAGCACTAACCCAAATTCTAATAAAAGTTAGCGCTTTGTTTTGTCTACCAAAAATATGGCATTGCTCCTACTAGCCAGTTTACTACTCCACACTGATGAGGGGCAATACCCCGAAACAACTGTCTGTGGATGGATACCATGTTTGGGCATAGGTGGTTTCCTTCATTGGAGACTGCCCTTCCCCTGGTTGTTCCTTCCCGGTGAAAGACCTGGCTAGTCATTGCTTGCATTGAGAAACATGTGATGGTGTCTTCGCTGCTCTTGATTTACATGTTTCTGAAAATTTCCCATAAGGGATGGGGGCAATGCTCTAGCATCACTGCGTTGAGAAACATGTGATCATGTCTCCGCAGTGTTGGATGTTGATCTCCATGAGTTCATTCATCCTCATTTTTCAGAGTCTTTTACTAGGCATTGCTCCTACTAGCCAGTTTTCTACTCCACACTAATGAGGGGCAATACCCTGAAACAACTGTCTGTGGATGGATACCATGTTTTGGCATAGGTGGTTTCCTTGATTGGAGACTGCCCTTCCCGGTGAAAGACCTGGCTAGTCATTGCTTGCATTGAGAAACATGTGATGGTGTCTCCGCGGCTCTTGATTTAATTGTTTTGTCTACCTGCATTCGTGTTACACACAGCAAAATGTAAAAAACACACTTAATAAATACAGACATGTAGTTTTTTGAAATGCCTAAAAATATGTGTTGGTTTAAAAAATGCATCTAATTTAAAATATGGGTATAAGCTTGATTATAATGCTGGTTTATGTGGCACAAATAAAGCAAAATAACGCACTTAAAGATATTGAATAATTAAGGCAAATACTTTAGTTTGGTTTGCTTGTATCCAATTTAAAATTGAGGACTGCATATTTTTGGTAACTCTTCTCATTTAAAGCAGTTTTAATAATATTCCGGCTGTTTAATAATTTAATAATTGGTAACTAAATAAATCAAATTATTATTTAAGTAAGTAAAAAGTCATGTTCTTTAAGTTTCACTTCAGCATGGGACTTCTAATTTCTAATTCTTGTATTTCTAATTCTTGTATGGTTTTTATAAGCTGAACAATATACCCAGAAACGAATGAATGCTATGTTCCCTTCCCTTAAACTGCCTTAAAAATAGTAAACTGAGACCAATTTTATGATCTTTACAAATAGGAAATCAATTATCAACTGAAGGGTTGACTATGCAATAAGAAATATATTTTGTTCAGGTATTTTTTCATTTAGCTTTACGAGTGAACTACACTTGACTTGTTCTGCAAAACTCTTAAAGGGTTTAGTCAATTTTGACTTTAAAATAAATATATGTTACTTAACTGAATAATATCTGCATTGAGGAAAATTCATGGTAAGCAGATTGACAAAACAGAAAGCACTCACCCAAATTCAAATAAAGGATAGAGCCTTTGTTTTGCCTATCTGTATTCATGTTACACATAGTAAAAAGTAAAGAGCACACTTAATAAATACAGACAAGTAAATTTTTTCCAATACCTAACAATACCTAAAAAGATCTGTAGACTTAAAAAATTACACTGGATTTAAAAGATGAAGATAAACATGAATATAATGCTGATTTATGTGGCTCAGATAAACCAAAAGAATGCACTTACAGATATTCAATAATTAAAATAAATGCTTTAGTTTGGTTTGCTTGGACCCTCTTGAAATTGTGGATGACAGATTTTTTAAAAAGGTGCTAATTTAAAACCACTTTAGAAATATATAGACTGCTTATCCTTAAAAACCTAACATTAACTCAAGTTTTACTTTTATGACTATAACTAAGGAAACAATATGCAAAATCTGTCAGGTAAAGTAAACGTAAAACAAATGTGTGAACTGTAGTACTGAGCATTCCGATTCTGCAAATATCGGTTATCGGCCAATATTCGCTGTATCGAAGTTCCGATACCGATTTCCGATAATTTTACATGTATGTTTATGTATGTTGTATGAATGTAGTATATATGTAGTATGTGTGTAGTATGTATGTATGTTGTATGAATGTAGTATATATGAAGTATGTATGTAGTATGCATGTATGTTGCATGAATGTAGTATATATGTAGTATGTATGTAGTATGTATGTACAGTATGTATGTTGTATGAATGTAGTATATATGTAGTATGTATGTATAAGGCCGGTTTCACATTAGCGCTTTTTCAGCGCACGCACGGCCGGGGGTAGCTCCTTCACTACACTTCATCTGTTTTAAAAAAACTAAAATCTTTAATGATTTTTTATTTTAAAACAAATATAGGTTACATAACTGAATAATGTCTGCACTCAAGAAAATTCAAGTTGAGCAGATTGATAAAAGAGAAAGCACTAACCCAAATTCAAATAAAAGTTAGTGCCTTTGTTTTGTCTACCTGCATTCTTGTTACATACAGCAAAATGTAAAAAACACACTTAATAAATACTGACATGTAGTTTTTTGAAATACCTAAAATATGAGTTGCTTTAAAAAATACATCTAATTTAAAATATGGGTATAAGCTTGATTATAATGCTGGTTTATGTGGCACAAATAAACCAAAATAACACACTTAAAGATATTGAATAATTAAGGTAAATGCTTTAGTTTGGTTTGCTTGTATCCAATTTAAAATTGAAGACTGCAGACTTTTGGTAACTATTCTCATTTAAAGCAGTTTTATTAATATACCAGCTGTTTAATAATTTAATAATATGTAACTAAATAAATCAAATGATTTATTTAAGAATGTAAAAAGACATAGAATCATAGAATCATAGAATCATAGAGTTGGAAGGGACCTCCAGGGCCATCTGGTCCAACCCCCTGCTCAAAGCAGGATTCGCTAAATCATCCCAGTCAGAAGTCTGTCCAGCCTCTGTTTGAAGACTTCCATTGAAGGAGAACTCACAACTTCTCTTGGCAGCCTGTTCCACTCATTGATCACTCTAACTGTCAAAAAGTTTTTTCTAATATCTAATCTGTGTCTCCTCCCATTCAGTTTCATCCCATTGCTTCTAGTCTTTCCTTGTGCAAATGAGAATAACGATGATCTTTCTACAATGCGACAGCCCTTTAGATATTTGTACACAGCTATTAAGTCTCCTCTCAGTCTTCTCTTTTGCAAACTAAACATTCCCAAATCCTGCAACCTTTCCTCATAAGACAGGGTTTGCAGACCGGTCACCATTCTGGTCGCTCTTTTCTGAACTTGCTCCAGTTTGTTGATGTCTTTTTTAAAATGTGGTGCCCAAAACTGGACACAATATTCCAGATGAGGTCTGACCAAAGAGGAGTAGAGGGCAATAATGACTTCACGTGATCTAGACTGTATGCTTCTGTTAATACATCCTAGAATTGCATTTGCCTTTTTTGCTGCTGCATCACACTGTTGACTCATATTCAGTTTGTGATCTATTAGTATACCCAAGTCTTTTTCACATGTGCTGTTGCTTAGCCCTATTCCTCCCATTCTGTATATGCTTTTTTCCTTTTTATTGCCCAGATGTAGTACTTTGCATTTTTCCCTGTTAAAAACCATTCTGTTAGTTGCTGCCCACTGCTCCAGTTTATTTATATCTTTTTGAATCCTCTCTCTCTCTTCTCTAGTATTAGCTATCCCACCTAGCTTTGTGTCATCAGCAAATTTAATCAGTTTACCCTCAATTCCTTCATCTAAATCGTTGATAAAGATGTTGAATAATACAGGGCCCAGGACAGAGCCCTGTGGCACCCCACTTGAGACATTCTTCCAACTGGATGTGCAGCCATTTACGACCACTCATTGGGTCCGATCACTAAGCCAGTTATGAATCCACCTAACAGTTGCCTTGTCCATTCCATACTTAGTCATTTTTTCAATAAGGATTGTATGAGATACTTTGTCAAATGCTTTGCTGAAGTCGAGATATACTATATCTACAGCATTTCCTTGATCCACCCAATCAGTGATTCCATCATAGAAGGAAATTAAGTTAGTCTGACATGACTTATTAGTTACAAACCCATGCTGACTCTGTTTAATCACTTCATTCTTATCTAGGTACTGACATACATGTTGTTTAATAATTTGTTCAAAGATCTTTCCTGGTATAGAAGTCAGGCTCACCGGCCTATAGTTGCCTGGGTCCACCTTCTTCCCCTTTTTGAAGATAGGAACAACATTTGCTCTTCTCCAGTCTTCTGGGACTTCTCCTGTTCTCAAAGAATTTTCAAAGATTATGGAGAGGGGTTCAAAAATTTCTTCTGCTATCTCCTTCAGTACTCTGGGGTGTAATTCATCTGGACCTGGAGACTTGAATTCATTTAGGTTAGCTAAGTGTTTCCTCACTATCTTTCTGTTTATAGACATCCTGGATTCTTCTATTCCCTTAATAGGACAGTGAAGAACAGCTGAGGTTACATTTCCTTTCTGAGAGAAAACAGATGCAAAATAGGAATTTAAAAGTTCGGCCTTCTCAACATCCTGTCTTACCATTTCATCATTTTCATCCTGTAAAAATCCTACAGCATCTTTGACTTTTCTTTTACTTTTGACATATCCCCAAAATCCTTTATGATTGCTTTTGACATCTCTTGCATGTTTCTTTAAGTTTCTCTTCAGCAAGGGACTTCTAATTTCTAATTCTTGTATTTCTAATTCTTGCATGTTTTTATAAGCTGAACAGACTCTATAGAAACAGAGTCTGTTCCTTCTGATTGGTGGCAAGCAAATATGGTACCAATATTCAAAAAGGGGTGTAAAAGGGAACCTGAAAACTATAGGCCGGTAAGCTTAATATCTGTTGTGGGTAAAATTTTTGAAGGGTTTCTAAGGGATACCATTATGGAATATCTCAATGTTAAAAAATGTTTAACTCCATATCAACATGGATTTATGAAGGATCGCTCCTGTCAAACTAACCTGATCACCTTCTATGAGGATGTAAGCTCTCAAATGGACAAAGGAGAATCATTGGATGTCATTTATCTCGACTTCTCTAAAGCACTTGACACTGTCCCACATAAAAGATTGGTAAGTAAGATGAGAAAGATTGGGCTAGGGGAAAATGTGTGTAGATAGGTAGGTAGCTGGCTTAGTGATAGAAAACAAAGTGTGGTTATTAATGGGGCATACTCAGATTGGGCCAGGGTTACTAGTGGGGTACCACAGGTTCTGTATTGGGCCCCCTACTATTTAATATATTTATTAATGATCTAGTGGATGGCTTACACAGTAAAATATCAGTATTTGCAGATGATACAAAACTATGTAAGGTAGTTAACACAAAGGAGGACAGTTTGCAACTACAGACAGATTTGAGTAAATTGGAGAATTGGGCTGAAAAATGGCAAATGAGGTTTAACACAGATAAGTGTAAGGTTATGCACATGGGAAGGAGAAACAGATGCTACAATTACTTACTAAATGGGAAACTGCTGGGGAAATCAGACATGTAAAAAGACTTAGGCATCTTTTAGTCAATAAGAAGCGAAATTGGAGTGTCCAGTGTCAGGCAGCTGCCACCAAAGCAAATAGGGTCATGGGATGCATTAGAAGAGGTCTGGGGACACGAGATGAAAACATAATTCTCCCTCTGTACAAATCACTCGTCAGACCACACTTGGAGTATTGTGTGCAATTTTGGACGCCGGTGCTCAGGAAAGATTTTACTGAACTTGAAAGGGTTCAAAGGCAGGCTACTAAAATGATAAGTGGAGTTGGTTCACTACAATACTGAGAAATGTTATCAAAATTAGGTCTATTTTCTCTCTAACCAATTAAATGTTATGTGCCCTCCCTTTAATTTGCCTGACAAACAACTTTACTGAGACCATTTTAATATTCTGTTGAAAGAGCAAATCAATTATCAACTGAATGGGTGACTATGCAATAAGAAGCAAGTTTTGTTCACCCTTTTTTTGGTTTCAGGAGCACACTACACTTGACCTGTTTTAAAAAAACTTTAATCATTTTATATTTTAAAGCAAATATATGTTACCTAACTGAATAATGTCTGCACTCAAGAAAATTCAAGTTGAGCAGATTGACAAAAGAGAAAGCACTAACCCAAATTCAAATAAAAGTTAGCGCCTTTGTTTTGTCTACCTGAATTCTTGTTACATACAGCAAAATGTAAAAAACACACTTAATAAATACAGACAAGGAGTTTTTTGAAATACCTAAAAATAAGTGTTGGTTTAAAAAATACATCTAATTTAAAATATGGATATAAGCTTGATTATAATGCTGGCTTATGTGGCACAAATAAAGCAAAAAAAATGCACTTAAAGATATTGAATAACTAAGGTAAATGCTTCAGTTTAGTTTGCTTGTATCCAAACTAAAATTTAGGAATGCAGGTTTTTGGTAACTATTCTCATTTAAAGCAGTTTTAATAATATACCGGCTGTTTAATAATTTAATAATAGGTAACTAAATAAATCAAATGGTTATTTAAGTAAATAAAAAGACATGTTTCTTTAAGTTTCACTTCAGCAAGGGACTTCTAATTTCTAATTCTTCCAGAGAATATGGGAAGCATGATGTGCCACAGTCTGCGCTGCTGAATCCACAAAATCACCTGGTATGCAAGATGTAGTAACAAAGTACTTCTTTATTCCTTCCTACGCGTTTCGGCGCCCTTCCTGGCACCTTCCTCAGGGATATTACACCAGCCATAGGAGCAGGGAATTTATAGCCCCTAAAAATCCTACCAGTAAAATGATATAAAGACCTTCATAAAAATTGCAGCGGAAACATTGCCAAAGTATCCAGACTGTCAATGCAAAAACAAAAAAAAATTTTTAAAAACATTATCTCCCGACTTTCAGGGTAGTAGAACCCATGTGTTTACTGGTTTCACTGTTTTCTCTTGTGACTTTTGTTGAGCGCCACCGTTCTGCTGGTACAGTCATATGTAAAAGTTTGGGCACCCCTATTAATATTAACCTTTTTTCTTTATAACAATTTTGGTTTTTGCAACAGGTATTTCAGTTTCATATATCTAATAACTGATGGACTCAGTTATATTTCTGGATTCAAATGAGGTTTATTGTACTAACAGAAAATATGCAATCTGCATTTAAGCAAAATTTGACCGGTGCAAAAGTATGGGCACCCTTTTCATTTTCTTGATTTGAACACTCCTAACTACTTTTTACTGACTTCCTGAAGCACTAAATTGGTTTTGTAACCTCATTGATCTTTGAACTTCATAGCCAGGTGTATCAAATCATGAGAAAAGGTATTTAAAGTGGCCACTTGCAAGTAGTTCTCCTATTTGATTCTCCTATGAAGAGTGGCATCATGGGCTCCTCAAAACAACTCTCAAATGATCTGAAAACAAAGATTATTCAACATAGCTTTTCAGGGGAAGGATACAAAAAGTTGTCTCTGAGATTTAACCTGTCAGTTTCCACTGTGAGAACATAGTAAGGAAATGGAAGAACACAGGTACAGTTCTTGTTAAGCCCAGAAGTGGCAGGCCAAGAAAAATATCAGAAAGGCAGAGAAGAAGAATGGTGAGAACAGTCAAGGACAATCCACAGACCACCTCCAAAGACCTGCAGCATCATCTTGCTGCAGATGGTGTCACTGTGCATCGGTCAACAATACAGCGCACTTTGCACAAGGAGAAGCTGTATGGGAGAGTGATGCGAAAGAAGCCGTTTCTGCAAGCACGCCACAAACAGAGTCGTCTGAGGTATGCAAAAGCACATTTGGACAAGCCAGTTACATTTTGGAAGAAGGTCCTGTGAACTGATGAAACAAAGATTGAGTTGTTTGGTCATACAAAAAGGCGTTATGCATGCGCTGTATTGTTGACCGATGCACAGTGACACCATCTGCAGCAAGATGATGCTGCAGGTCTTTGGAGGTGGTCTGTGGATTGTCCTTGACTGTTCGCACCATTCTTCTTCTCTGCCTTTCTGATATTTTTCTTGGCCTGCCACTTCTGGGCTTAACAAGAACTGTACCTGTGTTCTTCCATTTCCTTACTATGTTCCTCACAGTGGAAACTGACTGGTTAAATCTCTGAGGCAACTTTTTGTATCCTTCCCCTGAAAAGCTATGTTGAATAATCTTTGTTTTCAGATCATTTGAGAGTTGTTTTGAGGAGCCAATGATGCCACTCTTCATAGGAGAATCAAATAGGAGAACTACTTGCAAGTGGCCACCTTAAATACCTTTTCTCATGATTTGATACACCTGGCTATGAAGTTCAAAGCTCAATGAGGTTACAAAACCAATTTAGTGCTTCAGGAAGTCAGTAAAAAGTAGTTAGGAGTGTTTAAATCAAGAAAATGATAAGGGTGCCCATACTTTTGCACCGGTCAAATTTTGTTTAAATGCAGATTGCACATTTTCTGTTAGTACAATAAACCTCATTTGAATCCAGAAATATAACTGAGTCCATCAGTTATTAGATATATGAAACTGAAATACCTGTTGCAAAAACCAAAATTGTTATAAAGAAAAAAGGTTAATATTAATAGGGGTGCCCAAACTTTTACATATGACTGTATCAGTGCCTTTGGAACATAGGTTCTATGAACTATTTTTTCACAAAACTATCCTGTTAAATATGTGATACTATGGTTTGTTAAAAAATTATTATAAAAAATTGCAATGAACAATTTTCTTTATTTTTGTTTTGTAGGAGGGAATCAAGGAGCAATGACACTATTAAATAAAATGGATTATTTCTAAAATTAACTGCTTTTAAAAAACTTTTATTTTTATTTTCATTTTTATTTTTATTATTTATTATCAATAAAGAATTATCTAAAAATTACTATTATATAATCGTATTATTAAAAATGGCCTGAAGAAAATATCTATCATCTTCCGTATAGTTATGGTCACTATTTTATAAATTAATTGTGGTGGTGTCACCCATGAAACGTGTGTCTGTTGGTCTAGCACACCTGGGTTCTAGTCAGGAAAAATTATAAATTGTTATGAGCTTATGCATATTAAATTAGGGAATTGTGAAATTCTAGATAGGATACCATTTTAGGATATATATATATTTTGTTTAAATATATATCAAAGTTGGTATCATATCTAGAATTTCACAATTCCCTAATTTAATATTTAACAATTTATAATTTTTCCTGATAGTACAAAAGACAATGTCATTTATGCCTGCATGGAGACCTGTGACTTTCCTGGGGACTAGAACCCAGGTGTGCTAGACCAAAAGACACACGTTTCATGGGTGACACTACCACAATTAATATATAAAATAGTGACCATAACTATACGGAAGATGATAGATACTTTCTTCAGGCCATTTTTAATAATACGATTATATAATAGTAATTTTTAGATAATTCTTTATTGATAATAAATAATAATAAAAATGAAAATAAAAATAAAAGTTTTTTAAAAGCAGTTAATTTTAGAAATAATCCATTTTATTTAATAGTGGCATCGCACCTTGATTCCCTCCTACAAAACAAAAATAAAGAAAATTGTTCATTGCAATTTTTTATAATAATTTTTTAACAAACCATAGTATCACATATTTAACAGGATAGTTTTGTGAAAAAATAGTTCATAGAACCTATGTTCCAAAGGTACTGATACCAGCAGAACGGTGGCGCTCAACATAAGTCACAAGAGAAAACAGTGAAACCAGTAAACACATGGGTTCTACTACCCTGAAAGTCAGGAGATAATGTTTTTAAAAAAATTTTTTTGTTTTTGCATTGACAGTCTGGATACTTTGGCAATGTTTCCGCTGCAATTTTTATGAAGGTCTTTATATCATTTTACTGGTAGGATTTTTATGTACATTTTAGCAAGTATTTTGAAGGATTTTCTTGTTTTATTATGTTATTTGTGTGAAATTGTGCCAAAAATGCTGGCCCCTCCCCCAGTGATGACCATTATGACATCATATGTAAACAGAACACACCCATAATTGCTAATGGAAGGGGCTATAAATTCCCTGCTCCTATGGCTGGTGTAATATCCCTGAGGAAGGTGCCAGGAAGGGTGCCGAAACGCGTAGGGAGGAATAAAGAAGTACTTTGTTACTACATCTTGCATCCCAGGTGATTTTGTGGATTCAGCAGCGCAGACTGTGGCACATCTTGCTTCCCATATTCTCTGGCAGTTTTTCCACTTTGGAGTGGTCGGTGGAGGTCCTGCAGCAGCTGATACTGTGTTATGTCTTCAAGCCAGTTGTGGGTCACACAACTGGAATAGGTGAGTGGAACTGCATTACACCACTCACATCGTAGTGTCACTAGTGATAGGGCACTATTGCGCCTCTTGTTCCCCCACCCTTTTTGTATTAATTTCTAATTCTTGTATTTCTAATTCTTGCATGTTTTTTATAAGCTGAACAATACACCCTGAAACCAATGAACGTTATGTTCCCTTCCCAAAAATTGCCTTAAAAATAGTACACTGAGCCCAATTTTATAACCTTTACTAATAGGAAATCAATTATCATCCGAAGGGTTAACTATGCAATAAGAAATATATTTTGTTCAGGTATTTTTTCATTTAGCGTTACGATTGAACTACACTTGACTAGTTCTGCAAAACTTTTAAAGGGTTTAGTCAATTTTTACTTTAAAATAAATATATGTTGCCTAACTTAATAATATCTGCATTTAAGAAAATTAATGGTGAACAGACTGACAAAACAGAAAGCACTCACCCAAATTCAAGTAAACGTTAGTGCCTTTGTTTTGCATTTCAACATTTATGTTACACATAGCAAAATGTAAAGAACATACGTAATAAATACAGACAAGTAAATTTTTTCTAATACCTAAGAATACTTAAAATATTTGTAGACTTAAAAAATTACACTGGATTTAAAAAATGAGGAGAAGCATGAATATAATGCTGGTTTATGTGACTCAAATAAACCAAAAGAATGCACTTACACATATTCAAACATTAAAATAAATGCTTTAGTTTGGTTTGCTTGTACCCTTTTGAAATTGTGGACTGTAGATTTTTGAAAAGATGCTAATTTAAAACAACTTTGATAATATACAGGCTGCTTAATCTTAAAAAATTAACATTAACTCAAAGTTTTACTTTTATGAATATAACTAAAGTAAGAATATGCACAATCTGTCTGTCAGGTAAAGGAAACCTAAAGCAAATGTGTTAACGGTTTGACATTGTAACTTGTACCTTTTAAAATATGGCTAAACTGATTTTTTTCAAATAAAATAAATGTTTTAAGCTTTGAAACAAGAACTATTCTTTTAATTCTATGCATTCAGAAATATATTTTGTTCAGGTATTTTTTCATTTAGCGTTACGAGTGAACTACACTTGACTTGTTCTGCAAAACTCTTAAAAGGTTTAATCAATTTTTACTTAAAATAAATATATGTTACCTAACTGAATAACATGTGCATTTACGAAAACTCATGGTGAGCAGACTGACAAAACGAAAAGCACTTACCTAAATTCAAATGTAGGTTAATGCCTTTGTTTTGCCTATCTGCATTCATGTTACACATAGTAAAATGTAAAGAACACCCATAATAAATACAGACAAATAATTTTTTTCCAATACCTAAGAATACTTAAAAATATTTGTAGACTTAAAACATTACACTGGATTTAAAAGAAGAAAATAAGCATGAATATAACACTGATTTATGTGTCTCAGATAAACCAAAAGAATGCATTTACAGATATTCAATAATTAAAATAAATGCTTTCGTTTGGTTTGCTTGCACCCATTTGAAATTGTGGACTACAGATGCTAATTTAAAACAACTTTGATAATATACAGGCTGCTTAACCTTAAAAAGCTAACATTAACTCAAGTTTTACTTTTATGAATATAACTAAGGTAAGAATATGCACAATCTGTCAGGTAAAGGAAACCTAAAACAAATGTGTGAACTGTTTGACATTGTAACTTGTACCTTTTAAAATACAGCTAAACTGATTTCTTTCAAATAAAATAAATGTTTAAAGCTTTGGAACATGAACTATCCTATTAATTCTACCTAACAAAACTATTAGAGACAATGTGAGTTGCTTTTAAACATTTTCTAGCAACAATTGAATTAATAATTAAAACATGTGTTTTGTGTGTACTATTAGAATATTTTAACAGTGAAGCCATATTAATACAGAAATGCATTAACAGATAACAGGAAACGAAATAAATCAAATTATTACCTTAGTAAGCAAGACCTATTTCTTCAAGATTCTCTTCAGGAAGTGTCAGATTTCAAGTTCTTGCACTTCTTTTTATAAGCTGAGACAATAAACTCTCTAACCAATTAAATGTTATGTGCCCTTCACTTAATTTTCTAGCAAATGAGCTTACTGAGACCATTTTAATTGTCTTTAGGAAGAGCAAATCAATTATCAACTGAATGGGTGACTATGCAAGAGAAGCATGTTTTGCTCACACTTTTTTGGTTGGACAGCAAACTACACTTAACCTGTTTCTTAAACTTCCAGATGCATCAACAGGTAATAGGTAACTAAATTAAATCAAATGATTACTTTAGTGAGTAAAAAAGACGTGTTTCTTTAAGTTTCACTTCAGCAAGGGACAGATTTCTAATTCTTACATGTTGTTTATAAGCTGAGCAATACACCCTGAAACTAATCAATGTTATGTTCCCTTTCCTTAAATTGCCTTAAAAATAGTAAACTGAGCCTAATTTTATGACGTTTACTAATAGGAAATCAATTATCAGCTAAAGAGTTGACTATGCATTCAGAAATATATTTTGTTCAGGTATTTTTTCATTTAGCGTTACGAGTGAACTACACTTGACTTGTTCTGCAAAACTCTTAAAAGGTTTAATCAATTTTTACTTAAAATAAATATATGTTACCTCACTGAATAACATGTGCATTTACGAAAACTCATGGTGAGCAGACTGACAAAGCGAAAAGCACTTACCCAAATTCAAATGTAGGTTAATGCCTTTGTTTTGCCTATCTGCATTCATGTTACATATAGTAAAATGTAATGAACACCCATAATAAATACAGACAAGTAATTTTTTTCCTATACCTAAGAATACTTAAAAATATTTGTAGACTTAAAATATTACACTGGATTTAAAAGAGGAAAATAAACATGAATATAACACTGATTTATGTGTCTCGGATAGTGTTGAGCGATACTGTCCGATATTTAAAAGTATCGGATCGGATGGTATCGGCCGATCTAAAAAAAATATCGGGTATCGCCGATTCTGATACCGGAAGTCCCATTCAAGTCTATGAGACTTCCGGTAAAGGAATAAGAAAAACCCTATTTTTGCCTTGTACAGCCTCTCTGGGGTCTGTACTGGCCTTTTGGGGGGCTGTGCAGGCTCCGGTGGTCTGTGCCGGCCTGCCGGGGGGCTGTGCTGGCCTGCCGGGGGGTCTGTGCAGGCTCCAGTGGTCTGTGCCGGCCTGCCGGGGGGCTGTGCCGGCCTGCCGGGGGGTCTGTGCAGGCTCCGGTGGTCTGTGCTGGCCTGCCGGGGGGTCTGTGCAGGCTCCGGTGGTCTGTGCCGGCCTGCTGGGGGGCTGTGCCAGCCTGCCGGTGGTCTGTGCAGGCTCCGGTGGTCTGTGCCGGCCTGCCGGGGGGCTGTGCCGGCCTGCTGGTGGTCTGTACAGGCTCCGGGGGGCTGTGCCAGCCTGCCGGGGGGCTGTGCCGGCCTGCCGGTGGTCTGTGCAGGCTCCGGTAGTCTGTGCAGGCATCGTCCGATGGGACTGCAAGTCCCATCGGGCGATGCCTGCTACCATGACAGTGATTGACACATTAGCCAATGATGGCTAATGTAGTAGTAGTAGTAGAGTAGTAGTCCCATCATCCGGCTAATGTGTTGAATGTAAAAAAAAAAAATTACATGCTACATACATGCTACATACATGCTACATACATACAACATGCATACTACATATATACTACATGTAACATACATACTACATACATGCTACATACTACATGCATGCTACATACTACATACATGCTACATACATACTACATACATAATACATATATACTACATGCATGCAACATACATACAACATATATACTACATGCATGCAACATGCATACTATCTATATACTATATATACTACATGTAACATACATACTACATATATACTACATGCAACATGCATGCTACATACATGCTACATACATGCTACATACATACTACATACATACTACATACATAATACATATATACTATATGCATGCAACATACATACTACATATATACTATATATACTACATGTAACATACATACTACATATATACTACATGCATACTACATACATACTACATACATACACTACATGCATGCAACATACATACTACATATATACCACATGCATGCAACATGCATACTACATATATACTGCATATATACTACATGCATGCAACATACATATATACTACATACAATACATACATATAGACATACAGTACATATAACATAGAGTACATACTTACCGTCACTTGTCACTTTGATCCCCGAAGCCATTGTCACCTGAGGGATAAATATCAAAATAAAAAAACACCACTATACTTACCCCAATCCGCAGAAGTCCACGAGGGTCCCACATCCATCTTGCGTGGAGAACAGCAGCATCAGCTGATGCTACCGTTCTCTACCAGCTCCAGGAATACAGTGACAGAAGGTAGGTATCCTTCCACACTGTTTTCCTCCACCACTGTAAAAAAAAAAGTCCTAGTCTCACTTTATGCCATTGCTGCGTGGGAAATTCCACTAGGGACTTTTTTTTACAGTGGTGGAGGAATACAGTGCGGAAGGATACCTACCTTCCGTCATTGTATTCCTGGAGCTGGTAGAGAACGGTAGCATCAGCTGATGCTGCTGTTCTCCACGCAAGATGGACGTGGGACCCTCGTGGACTTCTGCGGATCGGGGTAAGTATATTGGTGTTTTTTTATTTTGATATTTATTCCTCAGGCGACAATGGCTTCGGGGATCAAAGTGACAAGTGACGGTGAGTATGTACTCTATGTTATATGTACTGTATGACTATATGTATGTATTGTATGTAGTATATATGTATGTTGCATGCATGTGGTATATATGCAGTATATATGTAGTATGCATGTTGCATGCATGTGGTATATATGTAGTATGCATGTTGCATGCATGTAGTGTATATATGTAGCATGTATGTAGCATGTATGTAGTATGTATGTAGCATGTATGTAGTATGTATGTAGTATGCATGTAGTATGTTGCATGTATGTAGCATGTAGTGTGTATGTTGCATGTATGTAGCATGTAGTATATATGTAGTATGTATGTTACATGTAGTATATATAGTATATATGTAGTATGCATGTTGCATGCATGTAGTATATATGTTGTATGTATGTTGCATGCATGTAGTATATATGTATTATGTATGTAGTATGTATGTAGCATGTATGTAGTATGTATGTTACATGTAGTATATATGTAGTATGCATGTTGTATGTATGTAGCATGTATGTAGCATGTAAATTTTTTTTTTTTACATTCAACACATTAGCCGGATGATGGGACTACTACTGTCCCATCATTGGCTAATGTGTCAATCACTGTCATGGTAGCAGGCATCGCCCCCCGGCAGGCCGGCACAGACTACTGGAGCCTGCACAGACCACCGGCAGGCCGGCACAGCCCCCCAGCAGGCCGGCACAGACCACCGGAGCCTCCACAGACCACCGGCAGGCCGGCACAGACCCCCGGAGCCTGCACAGACCACCGCAGGCCGGCACAGCCCCCCGGCAGGCCGGCACAGACCACCGGAGCCTGCACAGACCACCTGCAGGCCGGTACAGACCCCCGGACAGTCGGCACAGCCCCCCCGAAGGCCCGAACTGATGGCGCATCATGATGCGCACAGAGAGCGCATCATGATGATGTCATTTCGGCAGCCAATCAGAGCCACAAAAGTGGCTCATTGCATTTTGGACTTTCGATTCCGGTATCCGATACGAAAAAAGTATCGGTACTCAGTATCGGAATTCCGATACAGCAAATATCGGCCGATACCCGATACTTGCGGTATCGGAAAGCTCAACACTAGTCTCGGATAAACCAAAAGAATGCACTTACAGATATTCAATAATTAAAATAAATGCTTTTGTTTGGTTTGCTTGCACCCATTTGAAATTGTGGACTACAGATGTTTTCAAAAGATGCTAATTTAAAACAACTTTGATAATATACAGGCTGCTTAACCTTAAAAAAATAACATTAACTCAAGTTTTATTTTTTTGACTATAACTAAAGTAAGAATATGTAAAATTTATCTGTCAGGTAAAGGAAACCTAAAACAAATGTGTGAACTGTTGGACATTTTAACTTGTACCTTTTTGAAAGATGGAAAAACTTCTGATTTCTTTGAAATAAAATAAATGTTTAAAGCTTTGAAACATGAACTATCCTATTAATTGTACCTAACAAAACTATTAGAAAAAATGTGTGTTACTTTTAAACATTTTCTTGCAACAATTGAATTAATAATTAAAACATGTGGTTTTGTGTGTAGTATTAGAATATTTTAACAGAGAAGCCATATTAATACAGCTTCATAAACATCCAAATGCATTAACAGATAACAGGTAACAAAATAAATCAAATGATTACCTTAGTCAGTAAGCAAGACATATTTCTTCAAGATTCTCTTCTGGAAGTGTCAGATTTCAAGTTCTTGCACTTCTTTTTATAAGCTGAGACAATAAACTCTCTAACCACTTAAATGTTATGTGCCCTTCCCTTAATCTGCTAGCAAATGAGCTTACTGAGACCATTTTAATAGTCTTTAGGAAGAGCAAATCAATTATCAACTGAATGGGTGACTATGCAATAAGAAGCATGCTTTGTTCATGCTATTTTTTGTTTTTACAGCACACTACACTTGACCTTTTTTAAAAAAAAATTTGAAATCTTTAATCATTTTTTATTTTAAAACAAATATATGTTACATAACTGAATAATATTTGCCCTCAAGAAAATTCAAGTTGAGCAGATTGACAAAAGTGAAAGCACTAACCCAAATTCAAATAAAAGTTAGTGCCTTTGTTTTGTCTAATTGCATTCTTGTTACACACAGCAAAATGTAAAAAAACACACTTAATAAATACAGACATGTAGTTTTTAAATACCTAAAAATATGTGTTGGTTTAAAAATACATCTTTTTTAAAATATGAGTATAAGCTTGATTATAATGCTGGTTTACGTGGCACAAATAAACCAAAAAAATGCACTTAAAGATATGGAATAACTAAGGTAAATGTTTAGTTTGGTTTGCTTGTATCCAAATTAAAATTTAGGAATGCAGGTTTTTGGTAACTATTATCATTTAAAGCAGTTTTATTAATATACCGGCTATTTAATAATTTAATAATAGGTAATTAAATAAATCAAATAATTATTTAAGTAAGTAAAAAGACATGTTTCTTTAAGTTTCACTTCAGCAAGGGACTTCTAATTTCTAATTCTTGTATTTCTAATTCTTGCATATTTTTTACACCCTGAAACCAATGAATGTTATGTTCCCTTCCCTTAATTTGCCTTAAAAATAGTATATTGAGCCCAATTTTATTACCTTTACGAATAGGAAATCAATTATCAACCGAAGGGTTGACTATACAATAAGAAATATATTTTGTTCAGGTATTTGTTCATTTAGCTTTACGAGTGAACAACACTTGACTTGTTCTGTAAAACTCTTAAAGGGTTTAGTCAATTTTGACTTTAAAATAAATATATATTACCTAACTGAATAATATCTGCTTTGAAGAACATTCATGGTGAGCAGATTGACAAAACAGAAAGCACTCACCCAAATTCAAATAAAGGATAGAGCCTTTGTTTTGCCTATTTGCATTCATGTTACACATAGTAAAAAGTAAAGAACACACGTAATAAATACAGACAAGCAAATTTTTTCCAATACCTAACAATACCTAAAAATATTTGTAGACTTAAAAAATTACACTGGATTTAAAAGATAAAGATAAACATGAATATAATGCTGATTTATGTGGCTCAGATAAACCAAAAGAATGCACTTACAGATATTCAATGATTAAAATAAATGCGTTAGTTTGGTTTGCTTGTACCCTTTTGAAATTGTGGATAGCAGATTTTTTAAAAAGGTGCTAATTTAAAACCCCTTTGAAAATATATAGTCTGCTTATCCTTAAAAGCTTAAAATTAACTCAAGTTTTTCTTTTATGACTATAACTAAGGAAACAATATGCAAAATCTGTCAAGTAAAGTAAACATAAAACAAATGTGCTAACTGTTATTGTAACTTGAACCTTTTAAAAAATGGCAAAACTTCTGATTTCTTTCAAAAAATATATATAAGGTTAAAGCTTTGAAACATAAACTATCCTGTTTACTCTACATAACAAAACTAAAAGAAACAATGGTTGTTGCTTTTAAATATTTTCTTGCAACAAATGAATTAATGATTAAAACATGTGCTTTGTGTATACCATTAGAATATTGTAACAGAGATGCCATATTAAACAGATTCATAAACATCTAAATGCATTAACAGATAACAGGTAACTAAATAAATCAAATGATTACCTCAGTGAATAAGCAAGACCTATTTCTTCAAGTTTCTCTTCAAATAGAGGCAGATTTCAAGTTCTTGCACTTCTTTTTATAAGATGGAACAATAAACTCTCTAACCAATTAAATGCTATGTGCCCTCCCCTTAATTTGCCTGACAAACTAGTTTACTGAGACCATTTTAATAGCCTTTAGGAAGAGCAAATCAATTATCAACTGAATGAGTGTCTATGCAGTAAGAAGCATGTTTTGTTCACGCTTTTTTTGGTTTCAACAGCACACTACACTTCACCTGTTTTAAAAAAAACTTTAAAATCTTTAAAGATTTTTTATTTTAAAACAAATATATGTTACATAACTGAATAATGTCTGCACTCAAGAAAATTCAAGTTGAGCAGATTGACAAAAGATAAAGCACTAACCCAAATTCAAATAAAAGTGCTTTTGTTTTGTCTACCTGCATTCTTGTAACACACAGCAAAATGTAAAAAACACACTTAATAAATACAGACATGTAGTTTTTTGAAATACCTAAAATATGCGTTGGTTTAAAAAATACATCTAATTTAAATTATGGGTATAAGCTTGATTATAATGCTGGTTTATGTGGCACAAATAAACCAAAATAACACACTTAAAGGTATTGAATAATTAAGTAAAATGCTTTAGTTTGGTTTGCTTGTATCCAATTTAAAATTGAGGACTGCAGATTTTTGGTAACTATTCTCATTTAAAGCAGTTTTATTAATATACCGGCTGTTTAATAATGTAATAATAGGTAACTAAATAAATCAAATGATCATTTAAGTAAGTGAAAAGACATGTTTCTTTAAGTTTCACTTCAGCAAAAGACATCTAATTTCTAATTCTTGTATTTCTAATTCTTGCATGTTTTTTATAATCTGAACAGACTATAGAAACAGGGTCTGTTCC
The DNA here is from genome assembly GCF_039654945.1 of Dendrobates tinctorius. NCBI lineage: Eukaryota > Metazoa > Chordata > Amphibia > Anura > Dendrobatidae > Dendrobates > Dendrobates tinctorius. The sequence goes on along the minus strand of NW_027361704.1, from coordinate 42,815,232 downwards.
TTCTGATTGGCGGCAAGCAAATGTGGTACCAATATTCAAAAAGGGGTGTAAAAGGGAACCTGGAAACTATCGGCTGGTAAGCTTAACATCTGTTGTGGGTAAAATTTTTGAAGGGTTTCTAAGGGATACCATTATGGAATATCTCATTGTCAATAAATGTTTAACTCCATATCAACATGGATTTATGAAGGATCGCTCCTTTCAAACTAACCTGATCAGCTTCTATGAGGATGTAAACTCTCAAATGGACAAAGGAGAATCATTGGATGTCATTTATCTCGACTTCTCTAAAGCATTTGACACTGTCCCACATAAAAGATTAGTAAGATGAGAAAGATTGGGCTAGGGAAAATGTGTGTAGATAGGTAGGTAGCTGGCTTAGTGATAGAAAACAAAGAGTGGTTATTAATGGGGCATACTCAAATTGGGCCAGGGTTACTTATGGGGTACCACATGGTTCTGTATTGGGCCCCCTATTATTTAATATATTTATTAATGATCTAGTGGATGGCTTACACAGTAAAATATCAGTATTTGCAGATGATACAAGACTATGTAAGGTAGTTAACACAAAGGAGGACAGTTTGCAACTACAGACAGATTTGAGTAAATTGGAGAATTGGGCTGAAAAATGGCAAATGAGGTTTAACACAGATAAGTGTAAGGTAATGCACATGGGAAGGAGAAACAGATGCTACAATTACTTACTAAATGTGAAACTGCTGGGGAAATCAGACATGGAAAAAGACTTAGGCATCGGAGTCAATATGATGCTAAATTGGAGTGCCCAGTGTCAGGCAGCTGCCACCAAAGCAAATAGGGTCATGGGATGCATTAGAAGAGGTCTGGGGACATGAGATGAAAACATAATTCTCCCTCTGTACAAATCACTCGTCAGACCACACTTGGAGTATTGTGTGCAATTTTGGACGCCGGTGCTCAAGAAAGATATTACTGAACTTGAAAGGGTTCAAAGGCAGGCTACTAAAATGATAACTGGAGTTGGTTCACTACAATACACAGAAATGTTATCAAAATTAGGTATATTTACTCTAGAAAAGAGAAGACTTAGGGGAGACCTAATATATATGCACAAGTATATCAGAGGGCAATACAGATATCTCTCCAATGAACTGTTTGCACCAAGGACTGTTACAAGAACAAGGGGGCATTCTCTTCATTTGGAGGAAAGACAATTTATGCACCAGCATAGAAGAGGTTTCTTCACGGTAATACCAGTGTTGCTCTGGAATTCTCTCCCTGAGGAAGTGGTGATGGGCAACTCACTGAATGAATTTAAGAAAGGAATGGATGCTTTTCTTGTGAGTAACAGTATAGAAGGTTATGAATAACATAATATTATATAGGTAGATGATTGACCCAGCTTAGGGGAAGGAATTTTTTTCCCTATGGAGAAAATTGGCTTCTTCTCTGTGGATTTTTTGCCTTCCCCAGGATCAACAATGCAGAACAGCTGCACTAAAAATAGGCTGAACTAGATGGACATAAGGTCTTCCTTCAGCCTTCAAAACTATGTTGCTATGTATGTTACTATGAACAATACACCCTGAAACCAATGAATGTTATGTTCCCTTCCCTTATATTGCCTTAAAAATAGTACACTGAGCCCAATTTTATGACCTTTATGAATAGGAAATCAGTTATCAACCGAATTGTTGACTATGCGATAAGAAATATATTTTGTTCAGGTATTTTTTCCTTTAGATTTACGAGTGAACTACACTTGACTTGTTCTGCGAAACTCTTAAAGGGTTTAGTCAATTTTTACTTTAAAATAAATATATGTTACCTAACTGAATAATATCTGCATTGTAGAAAATTCATGGTGAGCAGCTTTACAAAACAGAAAGCACTCACCCAAATTCAAATAAAGGATAGAGCCTTTGTTTTGCCTATTTGCATTCATGTTACACATAGTAAAAAGTAAAGAACACACGTAATAAATACAGACAAGTAAAGACAACATGCATTACTTGTGAAGAAAATCAATAAAAAAGTTTCTTACATTTTCTTTTATAATGTAAATGAAGTTTTTTTACTTGTTTATAATAATAAAATAGCATTATCATTAAAAAAACTATTCTTTTTTCCTTGCATTATCTTCATTCAAAATATATGAGGGTACATTTGTAACCTATGCTTCTTGTTATGGATGCAAAAATATCTCGACCCCTTATCTCGGAAGGGGGTGGAGATATTTTATTGAAATTTGGCCAATATATTCTGGACCAAAACTGCAGAGATGTCACAAAATTTCAGCCCTCTACGGCTTTTCGAAAAAAAAGTTATTGAAATTTTAAAACGGAATAGGTACAATTGTACCTACTCAGGCGGACGAAGGTTAAGTAAGTAAAAAGACATGTTTCTTTAAGTTTCACTTACGCAAGGGACTTCTTTTTATAAGCTGAACAATACTTCCTGAAACCAATGAATGTTATGTTCCCTTCCCTAACATTGCCTTAAAAAGAGTACACTGAGCCCAATTTTAAGACCTTTACTAATAGGAAATCAATTGTCAACTGAAGGGTTGACTATGCAACAAGAAATATATTTTGTTCAGGTATTTTTTCATTTAGCTTTACGCTAAATAAACATAAACATCATAAACAAAATCATCATAAACATCCAAATGCATTAACAGATAACAGGTAACTAATTTTCTTGACTAGTTCTGCAAAACTCTTAAAGGGATTAGTAAATTTTTACCTTAAAATAAATATATGTTACCTAACTTAATAATATCTGCATTTAAGAAAATTAATGGTGAGCAGACTGACAAAACAGGAAGCACTTACCCAAATTCAAATAAAGGTTAGTGCCTTTGTTTTGCCTATCAGCATTCATGTTACACATAGTAAAATGAAAAGAACACACGTAATAAAGACAGACAAGTACATTTTTTCTAATACCTAAGAATACTTAAAATATTTGTAGACTTAAAAAATTACACTGGATTGAAAACATGAAGAGAAGCATGAATATAATGCTGATTTATGTGGCTCAGATAAACCAAAAGAATGCACTTACAGATAATCAATAATTAAAATAAATGCTTTAGTTTGGTTTGCTTGTACCCTTTTGAAATTGTGGATAGCAGATTTTTTTAAAAAGGTGCTAATTCAAAACCACTTTGAAAATATATAGTCTGCTTATCCTTAAAAACCTAACATTAACTCAAGTTTTACTTTTATGACTATAACTAAGGAAACAATATGCAAAATCTGTCAGGTAAAGTAAATGTAAAACAAATGTGTGAACTGTTATTGTAACTTGTACCTTTTAAAAAATGGAAAAACTTCTGATTTCTTTCAAGAAAGAAATATAAGGTTAAAGCTTTGAAACATAAACTATCCTATTTATTCTACCTCACAAAACTATAAGAAACAATTTGTTGTTTTTAAAAATTTTCTTGCAACAATTGAATTAATGATTAAAACATGTGTTTTTTATGTATACTATTAGAATATTTTAACAGAGAAGCCATATTAAACAGGTTCATAAACATCCAAATGCATTAACAGATAACAGGTAACTAAATAAATCAAATGATTACCTCAGTGAATAAGCAAGACCTATTTCTGCAAGTTTCTCTTCAAACAGAGGCAGATTTCAAGTTCTTGCACTTCTTTTTATAAGCTGGAACAATAAACTCTCTAACCAATTAAATGTTACGTGCCCTCCCCTTAATTTGCCTGACAAACTAGTTTACTGAGACAATTTTAATAGTCTTTAGGAAGAGCAAATCAATTATCAACTGAATGGGTGACTATGTAATAAGAAGCATGTTTTGTTCTCGCTTTTTTTGGTTTCAACAGCACACTACACTTGACCTGTTTTAAAAAAACTTTAAAACCTTTAATCATTTTTTAGTTTAAAACAAATATATGTTACATAACTGAATAATGTCTGCACTCAAGAAAATTCAAGTTGAGCAGATTGACAAAAGAGAAAGCACTAACCCAAATTCAAATAAAAATTAGTGCTTTTGTTTTGTCTGCCTGCATTCTTGTTACATACAGTAAAATGTAAAAAACACACTTAATAAATACAGACATGCAGTTTTTTGAAACACCTAAAAATATATGTTGGTTTAGAAAATACATCTAGTTTAAAATATGGGTATAAGCTTGATTATAATGCTGGTTTATGTGGCACAATTAAACCAAAATAACGCACTTAAAGATATTGAATAACTAAGGTAAATGCTTTAGTTTGGTTTGCTTGCATCCAAATTAAAATTTAGGAATGCAGGTTTTTGGTAACTATTCTCATTTAAAGCAGTTTTATTAATATACCGGCTGTTTAAAAATTTAATAATAGGTAAGTGAATAAATCAAATGATTATTTAAGTAAGTAAAAAGACATGTTTCTTTAAGTTTCACTTCAGCAAGGGTCTTCTAATTCCTAATTCTTGCATGTTTTTTATAACCTGAACAATACACCCTGAAACAAATGAATGTTATGCTCCCTTCCCTTAAATTGCCTTAAAAATAGTACACTGAGCCTAATTTTATGCCCTTTACGAATAGGAAATCAATTATCAACCAAAGGGTTGACTATGCAATAAGAAATATATTTTGTTCAGGTATTTTTTCATTTAGCTTTACGAGTGAGCTACAGTTGACTTTTTCTGCAAAACTCTTTAGGGTTTTAGTCAATTTTGACTTTAAAATAAATATATGTTACCTAACTGAATAATATCTGCTTTGAAGAACATTCATGGTGAGCAGATTGACAAAACAGAAAGCACTCACCCAAATTCAAATAAAGGATAGAGCCTTTGTTTTGCCTATCTGCCTTCATGTTATACATAGTAAAAAGTAAAGAACACACGTAATAAATACAGACAAGTAAATTTTTTCCAATACCTAACAATATCTAAAAATATTTGTAGACTTAAAAAATTACACTGGATTTAAAAGATGAAGCTAAACATGAATATAATGCTGATTTATGTGGCTCAGATAAACCAGAAGAATGCACTTACAGATATTTCTTAATTAGAATAAATGCGTTAGTTTGGTTTGCTTGTACCCTTTTGAAATTGTGGATAGCAGATTTTTTAAAAAGGTGCTAATTTAAAACCACTTTGAAAATGTATAGTCTGCTTATCCTTAAAAGCCTAACATTAACTCAAGTTTTACTTTTATGACTATAACTAAGGAAACAATATGCAAAAACTGTCAGGTAAAGTAAACATAAAACAAATGTGTGAACTGTTATTGTAACTTGTACCTTTTAAAAAATGGAAAAACTTCTGATTTCTTTCAAGAAAGATATATATGGTTAAAGCTTTGAAACATAAACTATCCTAATTATTCTACCTCACAAAACTATAAGAAAAAATTTGTTGTTTTTAAAAATTTTCTTGCAACAATTTAATTAATGATTAAAACATGTGTTTTCTGTATACTATTAGAATATTTTAACAGAGAAGCCATATTAAACAGGTTCATAAACATCCAAATGCATTAACAGATAACAGGTAACTAAATAAATCAAATGATTACCTCAGTGAATAAGCAAGACCTATTTCTTCAAGTTTCTCTTCAAACAGAGGCAGATTTCAAATTCTTGCACTTCTTTTTATAAGCTGGAACAATAAACTCTCTAACCAATTAAATGTTATGTGCCCTTCCCTTAATTTGCCTGACAAACTAGTTTACTGAGACCATTTTAATAGTCTTTAGGAAGAGCAAATCAATTATCAACTGAATGGGTGACTGCAATAAGAAGCATGTTTTGTTCTCGCTTTTTTTGGTTTCAACAGCACACTACACTTGACCTGTTTTAAAAAAAACTTTAAAATCTTTAATCATTTTTTAGTTTAAAACAAATATATGTTACATAACTGAATAATGACTGCACTCAAGAAAATTCAAGTTGAGCAGATTGACAAAAGAGAAAGCACTAACCCAAATTCAAATAAAAGTTAGTGCTTTTGTTTTGTCTACCTGCATTCTTGTTACACACAGCAAAATGTAAAAAAACACACTTAATAAATACAGACATGCAGTTTTTTGAAACACCTAAAAATATGTGTTGGTTTAGAAAATACATCTAGTTTAAAATATGGGTATAAGCTTGATTATAATGCTGGTTTATGTGGCACAATTAAAACCAAAATAATGCACTTAAAGATATTGAATAACTAAGGTAAATGCTTTAGTTTGGTTTGCTTGCATCCAAATTAAAATTTAGGAATGCAGGTTTTTGGTAACTATTCTCATTTAAAGCAGTTTTATTAATATACCGGCTGTTTAATAATTTAATAATAGGTAAGTAAATAAATCAAATGATTATTTAAGTAAGTAAAAAGACATGTTTCTTTAAGTTTCACTTCAGCAAGGGTCTTCTAATTTCTAATTCTTGCATGTTTTTTATAACCTGAACAATACACTCTGAACCAAATGAATGTTATGCTCCCTTCCCTTAAATTGCCTTAAAAATAGTACACTGAGCCTAATTTTATGCCCTTTACAAATAGGAAATCAATTATCAACCAAAGGGTTGACTATGCAATAAGAAATATATTTTGTTCAGGTATTTTTTCATTTAGCTTTACGAGTGAGCTACAGTTGACTTTTTCTGCAAAACTCTTAAAGGGTGTAGTCAATTTTGACTTTAAAATAAATATATGTTACCTAACTGAATAATATCTGCTTTGAAGAACATTCATGGTGAGCAGATTGACAAAACAGAAAGCACTCACCCAAATTCAAATAAAGGATAGAGCCTTTGTTTTGCCTATCTGCATTCATGTTATACATAGTAAAAAGTAAAGAACACACGTAATAAATACAGACAAGTAAATTTTTTCCAATACCTAACAATACCTAAAAATATTTGTAGACTTAAAAAATTACACTGGATTTAAAAGATGAAGATAAACATGAATATAATGCTGATTTATGTGGCTCAGATAAACCAGAAGAATGCACTTACAGATATTTCTTAATTAAAATAAATGCGTTAGTTTGGTTTGCTTGTACCCTTTTGAAATTGTGGATAGCAGATTTTTTAAAAAGGTGCTAATTTAAAACCACTTTGAAAATGTATAGTCTGCTTATCCTTAAAAGCCTAAAATTAACTCAAGTTTTACTTTTATGACTATAACTAAGGAAACAATATGCAAAATCTGTCAAGTAAAGTAAACGTAAAACAAATGTGCGAACTGTTATTGTAACTTGAACCTTTTAAAAAATGGCAAAACTTCTGATTTCTTTCAAAAAATATATATAAGGTTAAAGCTTTGAAACATAAACTATCCTGTTTACTCTACATAACAAAACTAAAAGAAACAATGGTTGTTGCTTTTAAATATTTTCTTGCAACAAGTGAATTAATGATTAAAACATGTTCTTTGTGTATACTATTAGAATATTGTAACAGAGAAGCCATATTAAACAGATTCATAAACATCCAAATGCATTAACAGATAAAAGGTAACTAAATAAATCAAATGATTACCTCAGTGAATAAGCAAGACCTATTTCTTCAAGTTTCTCTTCAAATAGAAGCAGATTTCACGTTCTTGCACTTCTTTTTATAAGCTGGAACAATAAACTCTCTAACCAATTAAATGTTATGTGCCCTCCCCTTAATTTGCCTGACAAACTAGTTTACTGAGACCATTTTAATAGCCTTTAGGAAGAGCAAATCAATCATCAATGCAATAAGAAGCATGTTTTGTTCATGCTTTTTTTGGTTTCAACAGCACACTACACTTCACCTGTTTTAAAAAAAACTTTAAAATCTTTAAAGATTTTTTTATTTTAAAACAAATATATGTTACATAACTGAATAATGTCTGCACTCAAGAAAATTCAAGTTGAGCAGATTGACAAAAGAGAAAGCACTAACCCAAATTCAAATAAAAGTTAGTGCTTTTGTTTTGTCCACCTGCATTCTTGTTACACACAGCAAAATGTAAAAAACACACTTAATAAATACAGACATGTAGTTTTTTGAAATACCTAAAATATGCGTTGGTTTAAAAAATACATCTAATTTAAAATATGGGTATAAGCTTGATTATAATGCTGGTTTATGTGGCCCAAATAAACCAAAATAATGCACTTAAAGGTATTGAATAATTAAGTTAAATGCTTAAGTTTGGTTTGCTTATATCCAATTTAAAATTGAGGACTGCAGATTTTTGGCAACTATTCACATTTAAAGCAGTTTTATTAATATACCAGCTGTTTAATAATTTAATAATAAGTAACTAAATAAATCAAATGATTATTTAAGTAAGTGAAAAGACATGTTTCTTTAAGTTTCACTTCAGCAAAAGACTTCTAATTTCTAATTCTTGTATTTCTAATTCTTGCATGTTCTTTATACGCTGAACAGACTATAGAAACAGGGTCTGTTCCTTCTGATTGGCGGCAAGCAAATGTGGTACCAATATTCAAAAAGGGGTGTAAAAGGGAACCTGGAAACTATCGGCTGGTAAGCTTAACATCTGTTGTGGGTAAAATTTTTGAAGGGTTTCTAAGGGATACCATTATGGAATATCTCATTGTCAATAAATGTTTAACTCCATATCAACATGGATTTATGAAGGATCGCTCCTGTCAAACTAACCTGATCAGCTTCTATTGGATGTCATTTATCTCGACTTCTCTAAAGCATTTGACACTGTCCCACATAAAAGATTAGTAAGTAAGATGAGAAAGATTGGGCTAGGGGAAAATGTGTGTAGATAGGTAGGTAGCTGGCTTAGTGATAGAAAACAAAGAGTGGTTATTAATGGGGCATACTCAGATTGGGCCAGGGTTACTAGTGGGGTACCACAGGGTTCTGTACTGGGCCCCCTACTATTTAATATATTTATTAATGATCTAGTGGATGGCTTACACAGTAAAATATCAGTATTTGCAGATGATACAAAACTATGTAAGGTAATTAACACAAAGGAGGACAGTTTGCAACTACAGACAGATTTGAGTAAATTGGAGAATTGGGCTGAACAATGGCAAATGAGGTTTAACACAGATAAGTGTAAGGTTATGCACTTGGGAAGGAGAAACAGATGCTACAATTACTTACTAAATGTGAAACTGCTGTGGAAATCAGACATGGAAAAAGACTTAGGCATCTTAGTCAATATGATGCTAAATTGGAGTGCCCAGTGTCAGGCAGCTGCCACCAAAGCAAATAGGGTCATGGGATGCATTAGAAGAGGTCTGGGGACATGAGATGAAAACATAATTCTCCCTCTGTACAAATCACTCGTCAGACCACACTTGGAGTATTGTGTGCAATTTTGGATGCCGGTGCTCAAGAAAGATATTACTGAACTTGAAAGGGTTCAAAGACAGGCTACTAAAATGATAGCTGGAGTTGGCTCACTACAATACCCAGAAATGTTATCAAAATTAGGTCTATTTACTCTGGAAAAGAGAAGACTTAGGGGAGACCTAATGCATATGTACAAGTATAACAGAGGGCAATACAGATATCTCTCCAATGAACTGTTTGCACCAAGGATTGTTACAAGAACAAGGGGGCATTCTCTTAATTTGGAGGAAAGACAATTTTTGCACCAGCATAGAAGAGGGTTCTTCATGGTAAGAGCAGGGTTGCTCTGGAATTCTCTCCCTGAGGAAGTGGTGATGGGCAATTCACCGAATGAATTTAAGAAAGGAATGGATGCTTTTCTTGTGAGTAACAGTATAGAAGGTTATGAATAACATAATATTATATAGGTAGATGATTGACCCAGCTTAGGGGAAGGAATTTTTTTCCCTATGGAGAAAATTGGCTTCTACTCTGTGGATTATTTGCCTTCCCCAGGATCAACAATGCAGAACAGCTGCACTAAAACTAGGCTGAACTAGATGGACATAAGGTCTTCCTTCAGCCTTCAAAACTATGTTGCTATGTATGTTACTATGAACAATACACCCTGAAACCAATGAATGTTATGTTCCCTTCCCTTATATTGCCTTAAAAATAGTACACTGAGCCCAATTTTATGACCTTTATGAATAGGAAATCAGTTATCAACCGAATTGTTGACTAAGCGATAAGAAATATATTTTGTTCAGGTATTTTTTCCTTAAGATTTATGAGTGAACTACACTTGACTTGTTCTGCAAAACTCTTAAAGGGTTTAGTCAATTTTTACTTTAAAATAAATATATGTTACCTAACTGAATAATATCTGCATTGTAGAAAATTCATGGTGAGCAGCTTAACAAAACAGAAAGCACTCACCCAAATTCAAATAAAGGATAGAGCCTTTGTCTTGCCTATTTGCATTCATGTTACACATAGTAAAAAGTAAAGAACACACGTAATAAATACAGACAAGTAAAGACAACATACATTACTTGCGAAGAAAATCAATAAATAAAGTTTCTTACATTTTCTTTTATAATGTAAATGAAGTTTTTTTACTTGTTTCTAATAATAAAATAGCATTATCATTAAAAAAAATTATTCTCTTTTCCTTGCATTATCTTCATTCAAAATACATGAGGGTACATTTGTAACCTATGCTGCTTGTTATGGATGCAAAAATATCTCGACCCCTTATCTCGGAAGGGGGTGGAGATATTTTATTGAAATTTGGCCAATATATTCTGGACCAAAACTGCAGAGATGTCACGAAATTTCAGCCCTCTACGGCTTTTCGAAAAAAAAGTTATTGCAATTTTAAAACGGAATAGGTACAATTGTACCTACTCAGGCGGACGAAGGTTAAGTAAGTAAAAAGACATGTTTCTTTAAGTTTCACTTAAGCAAGTGACTTCTTTTTATAAGCTGAACAATACTCCCTGAAACCAATGAATGTTATGTTCCCTTCCCTAACATTGCCTTAAAAAGAGTACACTGAGCCCAAATTTAAGACCTTTACTAATAGGAAATCAATTGTCAACTGAAGGGTTGACTATGCAACAAGAAATATATTTTGTTCAGGTATTTTTTCATTTAGCTTTACGCGTGAACTACACTTGACTAGTTCTGCAAAACTCTTAAAGGGATTAGTCAATTTTTACCTTAAAATAAATATATGTTACCTAACTTAATAATATCTGCATTTAAGAAAATTAGTGGTCAGCAGACTGACAAAACAGGAAGCACTTACCCAAATTCAAATAAAGGTTAGTGCCTTTGTTTTGCCTATCAGCATTCATGTTACACATAGTAAAATGAAAAGAACACACGTAATAAAGACAGACAAGTACATTTTTTCTAATACCAAAGAATACTTAAAATATTTGTAGACTTAAAAAATTACACTGGATTGAAAACATGAAGAGAAGCATGAATATAATGCTGATTTATGTGGCTCAGATAAACCAAAAGAATGCACTTACAGATAATCAATAATTAAAATAAATGCTTTAGTTTGGTTTGCTTGTACCCTTTTGAAATTGTGGATAGCAGATTTTTTTAAAAAGGTGCTAATTCAAAACCACTTTGAAAATATATAGTCTGCTTATCCTTAAAAACCTAACATTAACTCAAGTTTTACTTTTATGACTATAACTAAGGAAACAATATGCAAAATCTGTCAGGTAAAGTAAACGTAAAACAAATGTGTGAACTGTTATTGTAACTTGTACCTTTTAAAAAATGGAAACACTTCTGATTTCTTTCAAGAAAGATACATATGGTTAAAGCTTTGAAACATAAACTATCCTATTTATTCTACCTCACAAAACTATAAGAAACAATTTGTTGTTTTTAAAAATTTTCTTGCAACAATTGAATTAATGATTAAAACATGTGTTTTCTGTATACTATTAGAATATTTTAACAGAGAAGCCATATTAAACAGGTTCATAAACATCCAAATGCATTAACAGATAACAGGTAACTCAATAAATCAAATGATTACCTCAGTGAATAAGCAAGACCTATTTCTTCAAGTTTCTCTTCAAACAGAGGCAGATTTCACGTTCTTGCACTTCTTTTTATAAGCTGGAACAATAAACTCTCTAACCAATTAAATGTTACGTGCCCTTCCCTTAATTTGCCTGACAAACTAGTTTACTGAGGCCATTTTAATAGTCTTTAGGAAGAACAAATCAATTATCAACTGAATGGGTGACTGCAATAAGAAGCATGTTTTGTTCTCGCTTTTTTTGGTTTCAACAGCACACTACACTTGACCTGTTTTAAAAAAACTTTAAAATCTTTAATCATTTTTTAGTTTAAAACAAATATATGTTACATAACTGAATAATGTTTGCACTCAAGAAAATTCAAGTTGAGCAGATTGACAAAAGAGAAAGCACTAACCCAAATTCAAATAAAAGTTAGTGCTTTTGTTTTGTCTACCTGCATTCTTGTTACACACAGCAAAATGTAAAAAACACTTAATAAATACAGACATGCAGTTTTTTGAAACACCTAAAAATATGTGTTGGTTTAGAAAATACATCTAGTTTAAAATATGGGTATAAGCTTGATTATAATGCTGGTTTATGTGGCACAATTAAAACCAAAATAATGCACTTAAAGATATTGAATAACTAAGGTAAATGCTTTAGTTTGGTTTGCTTGCATCCAAATTAAAATTTAGGAATGCAGGTTTTTGGTAACTATTCTCATTTAAAGCAGTTTTATTAATATACCGGCTGTTTAATAATTTAACAATAGGTAAGTGAATAAATCAAATGATTATTTAAGTAAGTAAAAAGACATGTTTCTTTAAGTTTCACTTCAGCAAGGGTCTTCTAATTTCTAATTCTTGCATGTTTTTTATAACCTGAACAATACACCCTGAAACAAATGAATGTTATGCTCCCTTCCCTTAAATTGCCTTAAAAATAGTACACTGAGCCTAATTTTATGCCCTTTACAAATAGGAAATCAATTATCAACCAAAGGGTTGACTATGCAATAAGAAATATATTTTGTTCAGGTATTTTTTCATTTAGCTTTACGAGTGAGCTACAGTTGACTTTTTCTGCAAAACTCTTAAAGGGTTTAGTCAATTTTGACTTTAAAATAAATATATGTTACCTAACTGAATAATATCTGCTTTGAAGAACATTCATGGTGAGCAGATTGACAAAACAGAAAGCACTCACCCAAATTCAAATAAAGGATAGAGCCTTTGTTTTGCCTATCTGCATTCATGTTATACATAGTAAAAAGTAAAGAACACACGTAATAAATACAGACAAGTAAATTTTTTCCAATACCTAACAATACCTAAAAATATTTGTAGACTTAAAAAATTACACTGGATTTAAAAGATGAAGATAAACATGAATATAATGCTGATTTATGTGGCTCAGATAAACCAGAAGAATGCACTTACAGATATTTCTTAATTAAAATAAATGCGTTAGTTTGGTTTGCTTGTGCCCTTTTGAAATTGTGGATAGCAGATTTTTTAAAAAGGTGCTAATTTAAAACCACTTTGAAAATGTATAGTCTGCTTATCCTTAAAAACCTTTAGTGACAGAAAACAAAGAGTGGTTATTAATGGGGCATACTCAGATTGGGCCAGGGTTACTAGTGGGGTACCACAGGGTTCTGTATTGGGCCCCCTACTATTTAATATATTTAGTAATGATCTAGTGGATGGCTTACACAGTAAAATATCAGTATTTGCAGATGATACAAAACTATGTAAGGTAGTTAACACAAAGGAGGACAGTTTGCAACTACAGACAGATTTGAGTAAATTGGAGAATTGGGCTGAAAAATGGCAAATGAGGTTTAACACAGATAAGTGTAAGGTTATGCACATGGGAAGGAGAAACAGATGCTACAATTACTTACTAAATGTGAAACTGCTGGGGAAATCAGACATGGAAAAAGACTTAGGCATCTTAGTCAATATGATGCTAAATTGGAGTGCCCAGTGTCAGGCAGCTGCCACCAAAGCAAATAGGGTCATGGGATGCATTAGAAGAGGTCTGGGGACATGAGATGAAAACATAATTCTCCCTCTGTACAAATCACTCGTCAGACCACACTTGGAGTATTGTGTGCAATTTTGGACGCCGGTGCTCAAGAAAGATATTACTGAACTTGAAAGGGTTCAAAGGCAGGCTACTAAAATGATAACTGGAGTTGGTTCACTACAATACCCAGAAATGTTATCAAAATTAGGTCTATTTACTCTAGAAAAGAGAAGACTTAGGGGAGACCTAATATATATGTACAAGTATCTCAGAGGGCAATACAGATATCTCTCCAATGAACTGTTTGCACCAAGGACTGTGACAAGAACAAGGGGCATTCTCTTCATTTGGAGGAAAGACAATTTCTGCACCAGCATAGAAGAGGGTTCTTCACGGTAAGAGCAGTGTTGCTCTGGAATTCTCTCCCTGAGGAAGTGGTGATGGGCAACTCACTGGATGAATTTAAGAAAGGAATGGATGCTTTTCTTGTGAGTAACAGTATAGAAGGTTATGAATAAAATAATATTATATAGGTAGATGATTGACCCAGCTTAGGGGAAGGAATTTTTTTCCCTATGGAGAAAATTGGCTTCTACTCTGTGGGTTTTTTGCCTTCCCCAGATCAACAATGCAGAACAGCTGCACTAAAAATAGGCTGAACTAGATGGACATAAGGTCTTCCTTCAGCCTTCAAAACTATGTTGCTATGTATGTTACTATGAACAATACACCCTGAAACCAATGAATGTTATGTTCCCTTCCCTTATATTGCCTTAAAAATAGTACACTGAGCCCAATTTTATGACCTTTATGAATAGGAAATCAGTTATCAACCGAATTGTTGACTATGCAATAAGAAATATATTTTGTTCAGGTATTTTTTCCTTTAGATTTACGAGTGAACTACACTTGACTTTTTCTGCAAAACTCTTAAAGGGTTTAGTCAATTTTTACTTTAAAATAAATATATGTTACCTAACTGAATAATATCTGCATTGTAGAAAATTCATGGTGAGCAGTTTGACAAAACAGAAAGCACTCACCCAAATTCAAATAAAGGATAGAGCCTTTGTTTTGCCTATTTGCATTCATGTTACACATAGTAAAAAGTAAAGAACACACGTAATAAATACAGACAAATAAATGCAACATGCATTACTTGCGAAGAAAATCGATAAAAAAAGTTTCTTACATTTTCTTTTATAATGTAAATGAAGTTTTTTTACTTGTTTATAATAATAAAATAGCATTATCATTAAAAAAATATTATTCTTTTTTCCTTGCATTATCTTCATTCAAAATATATGAGGGTACATTTGTAACCTATGCTGCTTGTTATCGATGCAAAAATATCTCGACCCCTTATCTCGGAAGGGGGTGGAGATATTTTATTGAAATTTGGCCAAAATATTCTGGACCAAAACTGCAGAGATGTCACGAAATTTCAGCCCTCTACGGCTTTTCGAAAAAAAGTTATTGCAATTTTAAAACAGAATAGGTACAATTGTACCTACTCAGGCGGACGAAGGTTAAGTAAGTAAAAAGACATGTTTCTTTAAGTTTCACTTAAGCAAGGGACTTCTTTTTATAAGCTGAACAATACTCCCTGAAACCAATGAATGTTATGTTCCCTTCCCTAACATTGCCTTAAAAAGAGTACACTGAGCCCAATTTTAAGACCTTTACTAATAGGAAATCAATTGTCAACTGAAGGGTTGACTATGCAGCAAGAAATATATTTTGTTCAGGTATTTTTTCATTTAGCTTTACGCGTGAACTACACTTGACTAGTTCTGCAAAACTCTTAAAGGGATTAGTCAATTTTTACCTTAACATAAATATATGTTACCTAACTTAATAATATCTGCATTTAAGAAAATTAATGGTGAGCAGATTGACAAAACAGGAAGCACTTACCCAAATTCAAATAAAGGTTATTGCCTTTGTTTTGCCTATCAGCATTCATGTTACACATAGTAAAATGAAAAGAACACACGTAATAAAGACAGACAAGTACATTTTTTCTAATACCTAAGAATACTTCAAATATTTGTAGACTTAAAAAATTACACTGGATTGAAAACATGAAGAGAAGCATGAATATAATGCTGATTTATGTGGCTCAGATAAACCAAAAGAATGCACTTACAGATAATCAATAAGTAAATAAATGCTTTAGTTTGGTTTGCTTGTACCCTTTTGAAATTGTGGATAGCAGATTTTTTTAAAAAGGTGCTAATTCAAAACCACTTTGAAAATATATAGTCTGCTTATCCTTAAAAACCTAACATTAACTCAAGTTTTACCTTTATGACTATAACTAAGGAAGCAATATGCAAAATCTGTCAGGTAAAGTAAACGTAAAACAAATGTGTGAACTGTTATTGTAACTTGTACCTTTTAAAAAATGGAAAAACTTCTGATTTCATTCAAGAAAGATATATATGGTTAAAGCTTTGAAACATAAACTATCCTATTTATTCTACCTCACAAAACTGTAAGAAACAATTTGTTGTTTTTAAAAATTTTCTTGCAACAATTGAATTAATGATTAAAACATGTGTTTTCTGTATACTATTAGAATATTTTAACAGAGAAGCCATATTAAACAGGTTCATAAACATCCAAATGCATTAACACATAACAGGTAACTAAATAAATCAAATGATTACCTCAGTGAATAAGCAAGACCTATTTCTTCAAGCTTCTCTTCAAACAGAGGCAGATTTCAAGTTCTTGCACTTCTTTTTATAAGCTGGAACAATAAACTCTCTAACCAATTAAATGTTAAGTGCCCTCCCCTTAATTTGCCTGACAAACTAGTTTACTGAGACCATTTTAATAGTCTTTAGGAAGGGCAAATCAATTATCAACTGAATGAGTGACTATGCAATAAGAATCATGTTTTGTTCTCGCTTTTTTTGGTTTCAACAGCACACTACACTTGACCTGTTTTAAAAAAACTTTAAAATCTTTAATCATTTTTTAGTTTAAAACAAATATATGTTACATAACTGAATAATGTCTGCACTCAAGAAAATTCAAGTTGAGCAGATTGACAAAAGAGAAAGCACTAACCCAAATTCAAATAAAAGTTAGTGCTTTTGTTTTGTCTACCTGCATTCTTGTTACACACAGCAAAATGTAAAAAACACACTTAATAAATACAGACATGCAGTTTTTTGAAACACCTAAAAATATGTGTTGGTTTAGAAAATACATCTAGTTTAAAATATGGGTATAAGCTTGATTATAATGCTGGTTTATGTGGCACAATTAAAACCAAAATAACGCACTTAAAGATATTGAATAACTAAGGTAAATGCTTTAGTTTGGTTTGCTTGCATCCAAATTAAAATTTAGCAATGCAGGTTTTTGGTAACTATTCTCATTTAAAGCAGTTTTATTAATATACCAGCCGTTTAATAATTTAATAATAGGTAACTAAATAAATCAAATGATTATTTAAGTAAAAAGACATGTTTCTTTAAGTTTCACTTCAGCAAGGGACTTCTAATTTCTAATTCTTGCATGATTTTTATAACCTGAACAATACACCCTGAAACAAATGAATGTTATGTTCCCTTCCCTTAAATTGCCTTAAAAATAGTACACTGAGCCTAATTTTATGCCCTTTACGAATAGGAAATCAATTATCAACCAAAGGGTTGACTATGCAATAAGAAATATATTTTGTTCTGGTATTTTTTCATTTAGCTTTACGAGTGAGCTACAGTTGACTTTTTCTGCAAAACTCTTAAAGGGTGTAGTAAATTTTGACTTTAAAATAAATATATGTTACCTAACTGAATAATATCTGCTTTGAAGAACATTCATGGTGAGCAGATTGACAAAACAGAAAGCACTCACCCAAATTCAAATAAAGGATAGAGCCTTTGTTTTGCCTATCTGCATTCATGTTACACATAGTAAAAAGTAAAGAACACACGTAATAAATACAGACAAGTAAATTTTTTCCAATACCTAACAATACCTAAATATATTTGTAGACTTAAAAAATTACACTGGATTTAAAAGATGAAGATAAACATGAATATAATGCTGATTTAGGTGGCTCAGATAAACCAGAAGAATGCACTTACAGATATTCCTTAATTAAAATAAATGCATTAGTTTGGTTTGCTTGTACCCTTTTGAAATTGTGGATAGCAGATTTTTTAAAAAGGTGCTAATTTAAAACCACTTTGAAAATGTATAGTCTGCTTATCCTTAAAAACCTAAAATTAACTCAAGTTTTACTTTTATGACTATAACTAAGGAAACAATATGCAAAATCTGTCAAGTAAAGTAAACGTAAATCAAATGTGCGAACTGTTATTGTAACTTGAACCTTTTAAAAAATGGCAAAACTTCTGATTTCTTTCAAAAAATATATATAAGGTTAAAGCTTTGAAACATAAACTATCTGTTTACTCTACATAACAAAACTAAAAGAAACAATGGTTGTTGCTTTTAAATATTTTCTTGCAGCAAGTGAATTCATGATTAAAACATGTGCTTTGTGTATACTATTAGAATATTGTAACAGAGAAGCCATATTAAACAGATTCATAAACATTCAAATGCATTAACAGTAGAGTTGAGCGATACCGTCCGATACTTCAAAGTATCGTATCGGATGGTATCGGCCGATCTTTAAAAAAAGTATCGGTATCGCCGATTCCGATACCGGAAGTCCCATTCAAGTCTATGGGACTTCCGGTATCGGAATAAGAAAAACCCTTTCCTGCCCTTGTACAGCCTCTCTGGGGTCTGTACGGGCCTTTCGGGGGGCTGTGCCGGCCTGCCAGGGGGTCTGTGCAGGCTCCGGTGGTCTGTGCCGGCCTGCCGGTGGTCTGTGCAGGCTCCGGGGGGCTGTGCCGGCCTGCCGGGGGGCTGTGCCGGCCTGCCGGGGGGCTGTGCAGGCTCCGGGGGGCTGTGCCGGCCTGCCGGGGGGCTGTGCAGGCTCCGGGGGGCTGTGCCGGCCTGCCGGGGGGCTGTGCCGGCCTGCCGGTGGTCTGTGCAGGCTCCGGGGGTCTGTGCAGGCATCGTCCGATGGGACTACAAGTCCCATCGGGCGATGCCTGCTACCATGACAGTGATTGACACATTAGCCAATGATGGGACAGTAGTAGTCCCATCATCCGGCTAATGTGTTAAATGTAAAAAAAAAAAAAAAAATTACATGCTACATACATACAACATGCATACTACATACATGCTACATTCATACTACATACTACATACATGCTACATTCATACTACATAAATACTACATGCAACATACATACTACATATATACTACATGCATGCTACATACATACTGCATGCTACATACATACCACATATATACTACATACATACTACATGCATGCTACATGCTACATACATAACACATATATACTACATGCATGCTACATACATACTACATGCTACATACTACATATATACTACATGCATGCTACATACTACATGCTACATACATACTACATGCATGCTACATACATACTACATACATGCTACATATATACTACATGCATGCTACATACATACTACATGCTACATACTACATGCATGCTACATACATACTACATGCTACATACTACATATATACTACATGCATGCTACATACATACTACATACATACTACATATATACTACATGCATGCTACATACTACATGCTACATACATACTACATATATACTACATACATACTACATACATACTACATACATACTACATGCATGCTACATACATACTACATACATACCACATACATACTACATGCTACATACATACCACATATATACTACATACATACAATACATTCATACAATACATACATAGACATACAGTACATATAACATAGAGTAACATACTTACCAATACTTGTCACATTGTTCCCCGAAGCCATTGTCTATTCCGGGATAAATATTAACATAACAAACCACAAAAATACTCACCCACGATCCGAAGCAGTCCACGAGTGTGTCCCACGACGATCTTGGGTAGAGAACTGCAGCATCAGATGATGCTGCCGTTCTCTACGGGCTGCAGGAATCCAATGACGGAAGGTAGGTATCCTTCCGCACTGTATTCCTCCGCCACTTAAAAAAAAAAAAGTCCCTAGTCTCACTTTATGCCATTGCTGTGTGGGAAATTCCCACGCAGCAATGGCATAAAGTGAGACTAGGGACTTTTTTTTTTAAGTGGCGGAGGAATACAGTGCGGAAGGATACCTACCTTCCGTCATTGGATTCCTGCAGCCCGTAGAGAACGGCAGCATCATCTGATGCTGCAGTTCTCTACCCAAGATCGTCGTGGGACACACTCGTGGACTGCTTCGGATCGTGGGTGAGTATTTTTGTGGTTTGTTATGTTAATATTTATCCCGGAATAGACAATGGCTTCGGGGAACAATGTGACAAGTATTGGTAAGTATGTTACTCTATGTTATATGTACTGTATGTCTATGTATGTATTGTATGAATGTATTGTATGTATGTAGTATATATGTGGTATGTATGTAGCATGTAGTATGTATGTGGTATGTATGTAGCATGCATGTAGTATGTATGTAGCATGCATGTAGCATGCATGTAGCATGCATGTAGTATGTATGTAGTATGTATGTAGTATGTATGTAGCATGTATGTAGCATGCAGTATGTATGTAGTATATATGTAGTATGTATGTAGTATATATGTAGTATGTAGTATGTATGTAGCATGCATGTAGTATATATGTAGTATGTATGTAGCATGCATGTAGTATGTATGTAGCATGTAGTATATATGTAGCATGCAGCATGTATGTAGTATATATGTAGTATGCATGTAGTATGTATGTAGTATGTATGTAGCATGCAGTATGTATGTAGCATGTATGTAGTATGTATGTAGTATATATGTAGTATGTATGTAGCATGCATGTAGTATGTATGTAGTATGTATGTAGCATGCAGTATGTAGCATGTATGTAGTATGTATGTAGTATGTATGTATGTAGTATGTATGTAGCATGCAGTATGTATGTAGCATGTATGTAGTATGTATGTAGTATGTATGTAGTATGTATGTAGTATGTATGTAGCAAGCAGTATGTATGTAGCATGTATGTAGTATGTATGTAGTATATATGTAGCATGCATGTAGTATTTTTTTTTTTTTTTTTTTAACATTTAACACATTAGCCGGATGATGGGACTACTACTGTCCCATCATTGGCTAATGTGTCAATCACTGTCATGGTAGCAGGCATCGCCCGATGGGACTTGTAGTCCCATCGGACGATGCTTGCACAGACCCCCGGACATCAGCACAGCCCCCCGGCAGGCCGGCACAGCCCCCCGGCAGGCCGGTACAGACCCCCACAGGGTGCACAGACCACCGGCAGGCCGGCACAGCCCCCCGGCAGGCCGGTACAGACCCCGGGCAGTCCACACAGCCCCCCGGCAGGCCGGCACAGCCCCCCGGCAGGCCGGCAGAGACCCCCGGAAGGCCCGAAATGACGGCGCATCATGATGCGCACACACCGCGCATCATGATGACGTCAGGCCGTCAATCAACTGAACTTCCGATTCCGATGCCGAATTCCGATATTGAAAAAATATCGGAAGTCGGTATCGGAATTCCGATACAGCAAGTATCGGCCGATACCCGATACTTGCGGTATCGGAATGCTCAACACTAATTAACAGGTAACAGGTAACTAAATAAAATGATTACCTCAGTGAATAAGCAAGACGTATTTCTTCAAGTTTCTCTTCAAATAGAAGCAGATTTCAAGGTCTTGCACTTCTTTTTATAAGCTGGAACAATAAACTCACTAGCCAATTAAATGTTATGTGCCCTCCCCTTAATTTGCCTGATAAACTAGTTTACTGAGACCATTTTAATAGCCTTTAGGAAGAGCAAATCAATCATCAATGCAATAAGAAGCATGTTTTGTTCACGCTTTTTTTGGTTTCAACAGCACACTACAATTCACCTGTTTTAAAAAAACTTTAAAATCTTTAAAGATTTTTTATTTTAAAACAAATATATGTTACATAACTGAATAATGTCTGCACTCAAGAAAATTCAAGTTGAGCAGATTGACAAAAGAGAAAGCACTAACCCAAATTCAAATAAAAGTTAGTGCTTTTGTTTTGTCTACCTGCATTCTTGTTACACACAGCAAAATGTAAAAAACACACTTAATAAATACAGACATGTAGTTTTTTGAAATACCTAAAATATGCGTTGGTTTAAAAAATACATCTAATTTAAAATATGGGTATAAGCTTGATTATAATGCTGGTTTATGTGGCACAAATAAACCAAAATAACGCACTTAAAGGTATTGAATAATTAAGTTAAATGCTTTAGTTTGGTTTGCTTATATCCAATTAAAAATTGAGGACTGCAGATTTTTGGTAACTATTCTCATTTAAAGCAGTTTTATTAATATACCGGCTGTTTAATAATTTAATAATAGGTAACTAAATAAATCAAATGATTATTTAAGTAAGTGAAAAGACATGTTTCTTTAAGTTTCACTTCAGCAAAAGACTTCTAATTTCTAATTCTTGTATTTCTAATTCTTGCATGTTTTTTATAAGCTGAACAGACTATAGAAACAGGGTCTGTTCCTTCTGATTGGCGGCAAGCAAATGTGGTACCAATATTCAAAAAGGGGTGTAAAAGGGAACCTGGAAACTATCGGCTGGTAAGCTTAACATCTGTTGTGGGTAAAATTTTTGAAGGGTTTCTAAGGGATACCATTATGGAATATCTCATTGTCAATAAATGTTTAACTCCATATCAACATGGATTTATGAAGGATCGCTCCTGTCAAACTAACCTGATCAGCTTCTATGAGGATGTAAGCTCTCAAATGGACAAAGGAGAATCATTGGATGTCATTTATCTCGACTTCTCTAAAGCATTTGACACTGTCCCACATAAAAGATTAGTAAGATGAGAAAGATTGGGCTAGGGAAAATGTGTGTAGATAGGTAGGTAACTGGCTTAGTGACAGAAAACAAAGAGTGGTTATTAATGGGGCATACTCAGATTGGGCCAGGGTTACTAGTGGGGTAACACAGGGTTCTGTATTGGGCCCCATACTATTTAATATATTTATTAATGATCTAGTGGATGGCTTACACAGTAAAATATCAGTATTTGCAGATGATACAAAACTATGTAAGGTAGTTAACACAAAGGAGGACAGTTTGCAACTACAGACAGATTTGAGTAAATTGGAGAATTGGGCTGAAAAATGGCAAATGAGGTTTAACACAGATAAGTGTAAGGTTATGCACATGGGAAGGAGAAACAGATGCTACAATTACTTACTAAATGTGAAACTGCTGGGGAAATCAGACATGGAAAAAGACTTAGGCATCTTAGTCAATATGATGCTAAATTGGAGTGCCCAGTGTCAGGCAGCTGCCACCAAAGCAAATAGGGTCATGGGATGCATTAGAAGAGGTCTGGGGACATGAGATGAAAACATAATTCTCCCTCTGTACAAATCACTCGTCAGACCACACTTGGAGTATTGTGTGCAATTTTGGACGCCGGTGCTCAAGAAAGATATTACTGAACTTGAAAGGGTTCAAAGGCAGGCTACTAAAATGATAACTGGAGTTGGTTCACTACAATACCCAGAAATGTTATCAAAATTAGGTCTATTTACTCTAGAAAAGAGAAGACTTAGGGGAGACCTAATATATATGTACAAGTATATCAGAGGGCAATACAGATATCTCTCCAATGAACTGTTTGCACCAAGGACTGTGACAAGAACAAGGGGCATTCTCTTCATTTGGAGGAAAGACAATTTCTGCACCAGCATAGAAGAGGGTTCTTCACGGTAAGAGCAGTGTTGCTCTGGAATTCTCTCCCTGAGGAAGTGGTGATGGGCAACTCACTGAATGAATTTAAGAAAGGAATGGATGCTTTTCTTGTGAGTAACAGTATAGAAGGTTATGAATAACATAATATTATATAGGTAGATGATTGACCCAGCTTAGGGGAAGGAATTTTTTTCCCTATGGAGAAAATTGGCTTCTACTTTGTGGGTTTTTTGCCTTCCCCAGGATCAACAATGCAGAACAGCTGCACTAAAAATAGGCTGAACTAGATGGACATAAGGTCTTCCTTCAGCCTTCAAAACTATGTTGCTATGTATGTTACTATGAACAATACACCCTGAAACCAATGAATGTTATGTTCCCTTCCCTTATATTGCCTTAAAAATAGTACACTGAGCCCAATTTTATGACCTTTATGAATAGGAAATCAGTTATCAACCGAATTGTTGACTATGCAATAAGAAATATATTTTGTTCAGGTATTTTTTTCCTTTAGATTTACGAGTGAACTACACTTGACTTGTTCTGCAAAACTCTTAAAGGGTTTAGTCAATTTTTACTTTAAAATAAATATATGTTACCTAACTGAATAATATCTGCATTGTAGAAAATTCATGGTGAGCAGCTTGACAAAACAGAAAGCACTCACCCAAATTCAAATAAAGGATAGAGCCTTTGTTTTGCCTATTTGCATTCATGTTACACATAGTAAAAAGTAAAGAACACACGTAATAAATACAGACAAGTAAAGACAACATGCATTACTTGCGAAGAAAATCGATAAAAAAAGTTTCTTACATTTTCTTTTATAATGTAAATGAAGTTTTTTTACTTGTTTATAATAATAAAATAGCATTATCATTAAAAAAATATTATTCTTTTTTCCTTGCATTATCTTCATTCAAAATATATGAGGGTACATTTGTAACCTATGCTGCTTGTTATCGATGCAAAAATATCTCGACCCCTTATCTCGGAAGGGGGTGGAGATATTTTATTGAAATTTGGCCAATATATTCTGGACCAAAACTGCAGAGATGTCACGAAATTTCAGCCCTCTACGGCTTTTCGAAAAAAAGTTATTGCAATTTTAAAACGGAATAGGTACAATTGTACCTACTCAGGCGGACGAAGGTTAAGTAAGTAAAAAGACATGTTTCTTTAAGTTTCACTTAAGCAAGGGACTTCTTTTTATAAGCTGAACAATACTCCCTGAAACCAATGAATGTTATGTTCCCTTCCCTAACATTGCCTTAAAAAGAGTACACTGAGCCCAATTTTAAAACCTTTACTAATAGGAAATCAATTGTCAACTGAAGGGTTGACTATGCAGCAAGAAATATATTTTGTTCAGGTATTTTTTCATTTAGCTTTACGCGTGAACTACACTTGACTAGTTCTGCAAAACTCTTAAAGGGATTAGTCAATTTTTACCTTAAAATAAATATATGTTACCTAACTTAATAATATCTGCATTTAAGAAAATTAATGGTGAGCAGATTGACAAAACAGGAAGCACTTACCCAAATTCAAATAAAGGTTAGTGCCTTTGTTTTGCCTATCAGCATTCATGTTACACATAGTAAAATGAAAAGAACACACCTAATAAAGACAGACAAGTACATTTTTTCTAATACCTAAGAATACTTAAAATATTTGTAGACTTAAAAAGTTACACTGGATTGAAAACATGAAGAGAAGCATGAATATAATGCTGATTTATGTGGCTCAGATAAACCAAAAGAATGCACTTACAGATAATCAATAATTAAAATAAATGCTTTAGTTTGGTTTGCTTGTACCCTTTTGAAATTGTGGATAGCAGATTTTTTTTAAAAAGGTGCTAATTCAAAACCACTTTGAAAATATATAGTCTGCTTATCCTTAAAAACCTAACATTAACTCAAGTTTTACCTTTATGACTATAACTAAGGAAACAATATGCAAAATCTGTCAGGTAAAGTAAACGTAAAACAAATGTGTGAACTGTTATTGTAACTTGTACCTTTTAAAAAATGGAAAAACTTCTGATTTCATTCAAGAAAGATATATATGGTTAAAGCTTTGAAACATAAACTATCCTATTTATTCTACCTCACAAAACTATAAGAAACAATTTGTTGTTTTTAAAAATTTTCTTGCAACAATTGAATTAATGATTAAAACATGTGTTTTCTGTATACTATTAGAATATTTTAACAGAGAAGCCATATTAAACAGGTTCATAAACATCCAAATGCATTAACACATAACAGGTAACTAAATAAATCAAATGATTACCTCAGTGAATAAGCAAAACCTATTTCTTCAAGTTTCTCTTCAAACAGAGGCAGATTTCAAGTTCTTGCACTTCTTTTTATAAGCTGGAACAATAAACTCTCTAACCAATTAAATGTTAAGTGCCCTCCCCTTAATTTGCCTGACAAACTAGTTTACTGAGACCATTTTAATAGTCTTTAGGAAGAGCAAATCAATTATCAACTGAATGAGTGACTATGCAATAAGAAGCATGTTTTGTTCTCGCTTTTTTTGGTTTCAACAGCACACTACACTTGACCTGTTTTAAAAAAACTTTAAAATCTTTAATCATTTTTTAGTTTAAAACAAATATATGTTACATAACTGAATAATGTCTGCACTCAAGAAAATTCAAGTTGAGCAGATTGACAAAAGAGAAAGCAGTAACCCAAATTCAAATAAAAGTTAGTGCTTTTGTTTTGTCTACCTGCATTCTTGTTACACACAGCAAAATGTAAAAAACACACTTAATAAATACAGACATGCAGTTTTTTGAAACACCTAAAAATATGTGTTGGTTTAGAAAATACATCAAGTTTAAAATATGGGTATAAGCTTGATTATAATGCTGGTTTATGTGGCACAATTAAAACCAAAATAACGCACTTAAAGATATTGAATAACTAAGGTAAATGCTTTAGTTTGGTTTGCTTGCATCCAACTTAAAATTTAGGAATGCAGGTTTTTGGTAACTATTCTCATTTAAAGCAGTTTTATTAACATACCGGCTGTTTAATAATTTAATAATAGGTAACTAAATAAATCAAATGATTATTTAAGTAAAAAGACATGTTTCTTTAAGTTTCACTTCAGCAAAAGACTTCTAATTTCTAATTCTTGTATTTCTAATTCTTGCATGTTTTTTATAAGCTGAACAGACTATAGAAACAGGGTCTGTTCCTTCTGATTGGCGGCAAGCAAATGTGGTACCAATATTCAAAAAGGGGTGTAAAAGGGAACCTGGAAACTATCGGCTGGTAAGCTTAACATCTGTTGTGGGTAAAATTTTTGAAGGGTTTCTAAGGGATACCATTATGGAATATCTCATTGTCAATAAATGTTTAACTCCATATCAACATGGATTTATGAAGGATCGCTCCTGTCAAACTAACCTGATCAGCTTCTATGAGGATGTAAGCTCTCAAATGGACAAAGGAGAATCATTGGATGTCATTTATCTCGACTTCTCTAAAGCATTTGACACTGTCCCACATAAAAGATTAGTAAGATGAGAAAGATTGGGCTAGGGAAAATGTGTGTAGATAGGTAGGTAACTGGCTTAGTGACAGAAAACAAAGAGTGGTTATTAATGGGGCATACTCAGATTGGGCCAGGGTTACTAGTGGGGTACCACAGGGTTCTGTATTGGGCCCCATACTATTTAATATATTTATTAATGATCTAGTGGATGGCTTACACAGTAAAATATCAGTATTTGCAGATGATACAAAACTATGTAAGGTAGTTAACACAAAGGAGGACAGTTTGCAACTACAGACAGATTTGAGTAAATTGGAGAATTGGGCTGAAAAATGGCAAATGAGGTTTAACACAGATAAGTGTAAGGTTATGCACATGGGAAGGAGAAACAGATGCTACAATTACTTACTAAATGTGAAACTGCTGGGGAAATCAGACATGGAAAAAGACTTAGGCATCTTAGTCAATATGATGCTAAATTGGAGTGCCCAGTGTCAGGCAGCTGCCACCAAAGCAAATAGGGTCATGGGATGCATTAGAAGAGGTCTGGGGACATGAGATGAAAACATAATTCTCCCTTTGTACAAATCACTCGTCAGACCACACTTGGAGTATGGTGTGCAATTTTGGACGCCGGTGCTCAAGAAAGATATTACTGAACTTGAAAGGGTTCAAAGGCAGGCTACTAAAATGATAACTGGAGTTGGTTCACTACAATACCCAGAAATGTTATCAAAATTAGGTCTATTTACTCTAGAAAAGAGAAGACTTAGGGGAGACCTAATATATATGTACAAGTATATCAGAGGGCAATACAGATATCTCTCCAATGAACTGTTTGCACCAAGGACTGTGACAAGAACAAGGGGCATTCTCTTCATTTGGAGGAAAGACAATTTCTGCACCAGCATAGAAGAGGGTTCTTCACGGTAAGAGCAGTGTTGCTCTGGAATTCTCTCCCTGAGGAAGTGGTGATGGGCAACTCACTGAATGAATTTAAGAAAGGAATGGATGCTTTTCTTGTGAGTAACAGTATAGAAGGTTATGAATAAAATAATATTATATAGGTAGATGATTGACCCAGCTTAGGGGAAGGAATTTTTTTCCCTATGGAGAAAATTGGCTTCTACTCTGTGGGTTTTTTGCCTTCCCCAGATCAACAATGCAGAACAGCTGCACTAAAAATAGGCTGAACTAGATGGACATAAGGTCTTCCTTCAGCCTTCAAAACTATGTTGCTATGTATGTTACTATGAACAATACACCCTGAAACCAATGAATGTTATGTTCCCCTCCCTTATATTGCCTTAAAAATAGTACACTGAGCCCAATTTTATGACCTTTATGAATATGAAATCAGTTATCAACCGAATTGTTGACTATGCAATAAGAAATATATTTTGTTCAGGTATTTTTTCCTTTAGATTTACGAGTGAACTACACTTGACTTGTTCTGCAAAACTCTTAAAGGGTTTAGTCAATTTTTACTTTAAAATAAATATATGTTACCTAACTGAATAATATCTGCATTGTAGAAAATTCATGGTGAGCAGCTTGACAAAAAAGAAAGCACTCACCCAAATTCAAATAAAGGATAGAGCCTTTGTTTTGCCTATTTGCATTCATGTTACACATAGTAAAAAGTAAAGAACACACGTAATAAATACAGACAAGTAAATGCAACATGCATTACTTGCGAAGAAAATCGATAAAAAAAGTTTCTTACATTTTCTTTTATAATGTAAATGAAGTTTTTTTACTTGTTTATAATAATAAAATAGCATTATCATTAAAAAAATATTATTCTTTTTTCCTTGCATTATCTTCATTCAAAATATATGAGGGTACATTTGTAACCTATGCTGCTTGTTATCGATGCAAAAATATCTCGACCCCTTATCTCGGAAGGGGGTGGAGATATTTTATTGAAATTTGGCCAATATATTCTGGACCAAAACTGCAGAGATGTCACGAAATTTCAGCCCTCTACAGCTTTTCGAAAAAAAGTTATTGCAATTTTAAAACGGAATAGGTACAATTGTACCTACTCAGGCGGACGAAGGTTAAGTAAGTAAAAAGACATGTTTCTTTAAGTTTCACTTAAGCAAGGGACTTCTTTTTATAAGCTGAACAATACTCCCTGAAACCAATGAATGTTATGTTCCCTTCCCTAACATTGCCTTAAAAAGAGTACACTGAGCCCAATTTTAAGACCTTTACTAATAGGAAATCAATTGTCAACTGAAGGGTTGACTATGCAGCAAGAAATATATTTTGTTCAGGTATTTTTTCATTTAGCTTTACGCGTGAACTACACTTGACTAGTTCTGCAAAACTCTTAAAGGGATTAGTCAATTTTTACCTTAACATAAATATATGTTACCTAACTTAATAATATCTGCATTTAAGAAAATTAATGGTGAGCAGATTGACAAAACAGGAAGCACTTACCCAAATTCAAATAAAGGTTATTGCCTTTGTTTTGCCTATCAGCATTCATGTTACACATAGTAAAATGAAAAGAACACACGTAATAAAGACAGACAAGTACATTTTTTCTAATACCTAAGAATACTTATAATATTTGTAGACTTAAAAAATTACACTGGATTGAAAACATGAAGAGAAGCATGAATATAATGCTGATTTATGTGGCTCAGATAAACCAAAAGAATGCACTTACAGATAATCAATAAGTAAATAAATGCTTTAGTTTGGTTTGCTTGTACCCTTTTGAAATTGTGGAAAGCAGATTTTTTTAAAAAGGTGCTAATTCAAAACCACTTTGAAAATATGTAGTCTGCTTATCCTTAAAAACCTAACATTAACTCAAGTTTTACCTTTATGACTACAACTAAGGAAACAATATGCAAAATCTGTCAGGTAAAGTAAACGTAAAACAAATGTGTGAACTGTTATTGTAACTTGTACCTTTTAAAAAATGGAAAAACTTCTGATTTCATTCAAGAAAGATATATATGGTTAAAGCTTTGAAACATAAACTATCCTACTTATTCTACCTCACAAAACTGTAAGAAACAATTTGTTGTTTTTAAAAATTTTCTTGCAACAATTGAATTAATGATTAAAACATGTGTTTTCTGTATACTATTAGAATATTTTAACAGAGAAGCCATATTAAACAGGTTCATAAACATCTAAATGCATTAACACATAACAGGTAACTAAATAAATCAAATGATTACCTCAGTGCATAAGCAACACCTATTTCTTCAAGTTTCTCTTCAAACAGAGGCAGATTTCAAGTTCTTGCACTTCTTTTTATAAGCTGGAACAATAAACTCTCTAACCAATTAAATGTTAAGTGCCCTCCCCTTAATTTGCCTGACAAACTAGTTTACTGAGACCATTTTAATAGTCTTTAGGAAGAGCAAATCAATTATCAACTGAATGAGTGACTATGCAATAAGAAGCATGTTTTGTTCTCGCTTTTTTTGGTTTCAACAGCACACTACACTTGACCTGTTTTAAAAAAACTTTAAAATCTTTAATCATTTTTTAGTTTAAAACAAATATATGTTACATAACTGAATAATGTCTGCACTCAAGAAAATTCAAGTTGAGCAGATTGACAAAAGAGAAAGCAGTAACCCAAATTCAAATAAAAGTTAGTGCTTTTGTTTTGTCTACCTGCATTCTTGTTACACACAGCAAAATGTAAAAAACACACTTAATAAATACAGACATGCAGTTTTTTGAAACACCTAAAAATGTGTGTTGGTTTAGAAAATACATCTAGTTTAAAATATGGGTATAAGCTTGATTATAATGCTGGTTTATGTGGCACAATTAAAACCAAAATAACGCACTTAAAGATATTGAATAACTAAGGTAAATGCTTTAGTTTGGTTTGCTTGCATCCAAATTAAAATTTAGCAATGCAGGTTTTTGGTAACTATTCTCATTTAAAGCAGTTTTATTAATATACCAGCCGTTTAATAATTTAATAATAGGTAACTAAATAAATCAAATGATTATTTAAGTAAAAAGACATGTTTCTTTAAGTTTCACTTCAGCAAGGGACTTCTAATTTCTAATTCTTGCATGATTTTTATAACCTGAACAATACACCCTGAAACAAATGAATGTTATGTTCCCTTCCCTTAAATTGCCTTAAAAATAGTACACTGAGCCTAATTTTATGCCCTTTACGAATAGGAAATCAATTATCAACCAAAGGGTTGACTATGCAATAAGAAATATATTTTGTTCTGGTATTTTTTCATTTAGCTTTACGAGTGAGCTACAGTTGACTTTTCCTGCAAAACTCTTAAAGGGTGTAGTAAATTTTGACTTTAAAATAAATATATGTTACCTAACTGAATAATATCTGCTTTGAAGAACATTCATGGTGAGCAGATTGACAAAACAGAAAGCACTCACCCAAATTCAAATAAAGGATAGAGCCTTTGTTTTGCCTATCTGCATTCATGTTACACATAGTAAAAAGTAAAGAACACACGTAATAAATACAGACAAGTAAATTTTTTCCAATACCTAACAATACCTAAATATATTTGTAGACTTAAAAAATTACACTGGATTTAAAAGATGAAGATAAACATGAATATAATGCTGATTTAGGTGGCTCAGATAAACCAGAAGAATGCACTTACAGATATTCCTTAATTAAAATAAATGCATTAGTTTGGTTTGCTTGTACCCTTTTGAAATTGTGGATAGCAGATTTTTTAAAAAGGTGCTAATTTAAAACCACTTTGAAAATGTATAGTCTGCTTATCCTTAAAAACCTAAAATTAACTCAAGTTTTACTTTTATGACTATAACTAAGGAAACAATATGCAAAATTTGTCAAGTAAAGTAAACGTAAATCAAATGTGCGAACTGTTATTGTAACTTGAACCTTTTAAAAAATGGCAAAACTTCTGATTTCTTTCAAAAAATATATATAAGGTTAAAGCTTTGAAACATAAACTATCCTGTTTACTCTACATAACAAAACTAAAAGAAACAATGGTTGTTGCTTTTAAATATTTTCTTGCAGCAAGTGAATTCATGATTAAAACATGTGCTTTGTGTATACTATTAGAATATTGTAACAGAGAAGCCATATTAAACAGATTCATAAACATTCAAATGCATTAACAGGTAACAGGTAACTAAATAAAATGATTACCTCAGTGAATAAGCAAGACGTATTTCTTCAAGTTTCTCTTCAAATAGAAGCAGATTTCAAGGTCTTGCACTTCTTTTTATAAGCTGGAACAACAAACTCACTAGCCAATTAAATGTTATGTGCCCTCCCCTTAATTTGCCTGACAAACTAGTTTACTGAGACCATTTTAATAGCCTTTAGGAAGAGCAAATCAATCATCAATGCAATAAGAAGCATGTTTTGTTCACGCTTTTTTTGGTTTCAACAGCACACTACAATTCACCTGTTTTAAAAAAACTTTAAAATCTTTAAAGATTTTTTATTTTAAAACAAATATATGTTACATAACTGAATAATGTCTGCACTCAAGAAAATTCAAGTTGAGCAGATTGACAAAAGAGAAAGCACTAACCCAAATTCAAATAAAAGTTAGTGCTTTTGTTTTGTCTACCTGCATTCTTGTTACACACAGCAAAATGTAAAAAACACACTTAATAAATACAGACATGTAGTTTTTTGAAATACCTAAAATATGCGTTGGCTTAAAAAATACATCTAATTTAAAATATGGGTATAAGCTTGATTATAATGCTGGTTTATGTGGCACAAATAAACCAAAATAACGCACTTAAAGGTATTGAATAATTAAGTTAAATGCTTTAGTTTGGTTTGCTTATATCCAATTA
Organism: Dendrobates tinctorius; assembly: GCF_039654945.1. NCBI lineage: Eukaryota > Metazoa > Chordata > Amphibia > Anura > Dendrobatidae > Dendrobates > Dendrobates tinctorius. Next base: position 42,782,150 of record NW_027361704.1, on the reverse strand, counting down.
AAAATTGAGGACTGCAGATTTTTGGTAACTATTCTCATTTAAAGCAGTTTTATTAATATACCGGCTGTTTAATAATTTAATAATAGGTAACTAAATAAATCAAATGATTATTTAAGTAAGTGAAAAGACATGTTTCTTTAAGTTTCACTTCAGCAAAAGACTTCTAATTTCTAATTCTTGTATTTCTAATTCTTGCATGTTTTTTATAAGCTGAACAGACTATAGAAACAGGGTCTGTTCCTTCTGATTGGCGGCAAGCAAATGTGGTACCAATATTCAAAAAGGGGTGTAAAAGGGAACCTGGAAACTATCGGCTGGTAAGCTTAACATCTGTTGTGGGTAAAATTTTTGAAGGGTTTCTAAGGGATACCATTATGGAATATCTCATTGTCAATAAATGTTTAACTCCATATCAACATGGATTTATGAAGGATCGCTCCTGTCAAACTAACCTGATCAGCTTCTATGAGGATGTAAGCTCTCAAATGGACAAAGGAGAATCATTGGATGTCATTTATCTCGACTTCTCTAAAGCATTTGACACTGTCCCACATAAAAGATTAGTAAGATGAGAAAGATTGGGCTAGGGAAAATGTGTGTAGATAGGTAGGTAACTGGCTTAGTGACAGAAAACAAAGAGTGGTTATTAATGGGGCATACTCAGATTGGGCCAGGGTTACTAGTGGGGTACCACAGGGTTCTGTATTGGGCCCCATACTATTTAATATATTTATTAATGATCTAGTGGATGGCTTACACAGTAAAATATCAGTATTTGCAGATGATACAAAACTATGTAAGGTAGTTAACACAAAGGAGGACAGTTTGCAACTACAGACAGATTTGAGTAAATTGGAGAATTGGGCTGAAAAATGGCAAATGAGGTTTAACACAGATAAGTGTAAGGTTATGCACATGGGAAGGAGAAACAGATGCTACAATTACTTACTAAATGTGAAACTGCTGGGGAAATCAGACATGGAAAAAGACTTAGGCATCTTAGTCAATATGATGCTAAATTGGAGTGCCCAGTGTCAGGCAGCTGCCACCAAAGCAAATAGGGTCATGGGATGCATTAGAAGAGGTCTGGGGACATGAGATGAAAACATAATTCTCCCTCTGTACAAATCACTCGTCAGACCACACTTGGAGTATTGTGTGCAATTTTGGACGCCGGTGCTCAAGAAAGATATTACTGAACTTGAAAGGGTTCAAAGGCAGGCTACTAAAATGATAACTGGAGTTGGTTCACTACAATACCCAGAAATGTTATCAAAATTAGGTCTATTTACTCTAGAAAAGAGAAGACTTAGGGGAGACCTAATATATATGTACAAGTATATCAGAGGGCAATACAGATATCTCTCCAATGAACTGTTTGCACCAAGGACTGTGACAAGAACAAGGGGCATTCTCTTCATTTGGAGGAAAGACAATTTCTGCACCAGCATAGAAGAGGGTTCTTCACGGTAAGAGCAGTGTTGCTCTGGAATTCTCTCCCTGAGGAAGTGGTGATGGGCAACTCACTGAATGAATTTAAGAAAGGAATGGATGCTTTTCCTGTGAGTAACAGTATAGAAGGTTATGAATAAAATAATATTATATAGGTAGATGATTGACCCAGCTTAGGGGAAGGAATTTTTTTCCCTATGGAGAAAATTGGCTTCTACTCTGTGGGTTTTTTGCCTTCCCCAGATCAACAATGCAGAACAGCTGCACTAAAAATAGGCTGAACTAGATGGACATAAGGTCTTCCTTCAGCCTTCAAAACTATGTTGCTATGTATGTTACTATGAACAATACACCCTGAAACCAATGAATGTTATGTTCCCCTCCCTTATATTGCCTTAAAAATAGTACACTGAGCCCAATTTTATGACCTTTATGAATAGGAAATCAGTTATCAACCGAATTGTTGACTATGCAATAAGAAATATATTTTGTTCAGGTATTTTTTCCTTTAGATTTACGAGTGAACTACACTTGACTTGTTCTGCAAAACTCTTAAAGGGTTTAGTCAATTTTTACTTTAAAATAAATATATGTTACCTAACTGAATAATATCTGCATTGTAGAAAATTCATGGTGAGCAGCTTGACAAAAAAGAAAGCACTCACCCAAATTCAAATAAAGGATAGAGCCTTTGTTTTGCCTATTTGCATTCATGTTACACATAGTAAAAAGTAAAGAACACACGTAATAAATACAGACAAGTAAATGCAACATGCATTACTTGCGAAGAAAATCGATAAAAAAAGTTTCTTACATTTTCTTTTATAATGTAAATGAAGTTTTTTTACTTGTTTATAATAATAAAATAGCATTATCATTAAAAAAATATTATTCTTTTTTCCTTGCATTATCTTCATTCAAAATATATGAGGGTACATTTGTAACCTATGCTGCTTGTTATCGATGCAAAAATATCTCGACCCCTTATCTCGGAAGGGGGTGGAGATATTTTATTGAAATTTGGCCAATATATTCTGGACCAAAACTGCAGAGATGTCACGAAATTTCAGCCCTCTACAGCTTTTCGAAAAAAAGTTATTGCAATTTTAAAACGGAATAGGTACAATTGTACCTACTCAGGCGGACGAAGGTTAAGTAAGTAAAAAGACATGTTTCTTTAAGTTTCACTTAAGCAAGGGACTTCTTTTTATAAGCTGAACAATACTCCCTGAAACCAATGAATGTTATGTTCCCTTCCCTAACATTGCCTTAAAAAGAGTACACTGAGCCCAATTTTAAGACCTTTACTAATAGGAAATCAATTGTCAACTGAAGGGTTGACTATGCAGCAAGAAATATATTTTGTTCAGGTATTTTTTCATTTAGCTTTACGCGTGAACTACACTTGACTAGTTCTGCAAAACTCTTAAAGGGATTAGTCAATTTTTACCTTAAAATAAATATATGTTACCTAACTTAATAATATCTGCATTTAAGAAAATTAATGGTGAGCAGATTGACAAAACAGGAAGCACTTACCCAAATTCAAATAAAGGTTATTGCCTTTGTTTTGCCTATCAGCATTCATGTTACACATAGTAAAATGAAAAGAACACACGTAATAAAGACAGACAAGTACATTTTTTCTAATACTTATAATATTTGTAGACTTAAAAAATTACACTGGATTGAAAACATGAAGAGAAGCATGAATATAATGCTGATTTATGTGACTCAGATAAACCAAAAGAATGCACTTACAGATAATCAATAAGTAAATAAATGCTTTAGTTTGGTTTGCTTGTACCCTTTTGAAATTGTGGATAGCAGATTTTTTTAAAAAGGTGCTAATTCAAAACCACTTTGAAAATATATAGTCTGCTTATCCTTAAAAACCTAACATTAACTCAAGTTTTACCTTTATGACTATAACTAAGGAAACAATATGCAAAATCTGTCAGGTAAAGTAAACGTAAAACAAATGTGTGAACTGTTATTGTAACTTGTACCTTTTAAAAAATGGAAAAACTTCTGATTTCATTCAAGAAAGATATATATGGTTAAAGCTTTGAAACATAAACTATCCTACTTATTCTACCTCACAAAACTGTAAGAAACAATTTGTTGTTTTTAAAAATTTTCTTGCAACAATTGAATTAATGATTAAAACATGTGTTTTCTGTATACTATTAGAATATTTTAACAGAGAAGCCATATTAAACAGGTTCATAAACATCCAAATGCATTAACACATAACAGGTAACTAAATAAATCAAATGATTACCTCAGTGCATAAGCAACACCTATTTCTTCAAGTTTCTCTTCAAACAGAGGCAGATTTCAAGTTCTTGCACTTCTTTTTATAAGCTGGAACAATAAACTCTCTAACCAATTAAATGTTAAGTGCCCTCCCCTTAATTTGCCTGACAAACTAGTTTACTGAGACCATTTTAATAGTCTTTAGGAAGAGCAAATCAATTATCAACTGAATGAGTGACTATGCAATAAGAAGCATGTTTTGTTCTCGCTTTTTTTGGTTTCAACAGCACACTACACTTGACCTGTTTTAAAAAAACTTTAAAATCTTTAATCATTTTTTAGTTTAAAACAAATATATGTTACATAACTGAATAATGTCTGCACTCAAGAAAATTCAAGTTGAGCAGATTGACAAAAGAGAAAGCAGTAACCCAAATTCAAATAAAAGTTAGTGCTTTTGTTTTGTCTACCTGCATTCTTGTTACACACAGCAAAATGTAAAAAACACACTTAATAAATACAGACATGCAGTTTTTTGAAACACCTAAAAATGTGTGTTGGTTTAGAAAATACATCTAGTTTAAAATATGGGTATAAGCTTGATTATAATGCTGGTTTATGTGGCACAATTAAAACCAAAATAACGCACTTAAAGATATTGAATAACTAAGGTAAATGCTTTAGTTTGGTTTGCTTGCATCCAAATTAAAATTTAGCAATGCAGGTTTTTGGTAACTATTCTCATTTAAAGCAGTTTTATTAATATACCAGCCGTTTAATAATTTAATAATAGGTAACTAAATAAATCAAATGATTATTTAAGTAAAAAGACATGTTTCTTTAAGTTTCACTTCAGCAAGGGACTTCTAATTTCTAATTCTTGCATGATTTTTATAACCTGAACAATACACCCTGAAACAAATGAATGTTATGTTCCCTTCCCTTAAATTGCCTTAAAAATAGTACACTGAGCCTAATTTTATGCCCTTTACGAATAGGAAATCAATTATCAACCAAAGGGTTGACTATGCAATAAGAAATATATTTTGTTCTGGTATTTTTTCATTTAGCTTTACGAGTGAGCTACAGTTGACTTTTTCTGCAAAACTCTTAAAGGGTGTAGTAAATTTTGACTTTAAAATAAATATATGTTACCTAACTGAATAATATCTGCTTTGAAGAACATTCATGGTGAGCAGATTGACAAAACAGAAAGCACTCACCCAAATTCAAATAAAGGATAGAGCCTTTGTTTTGCCTATCTGCATTCATGTTACACATAGTAAAAAGTAAAGAACACACGTAATAAATACAGACAAGTAAATTTTTTCCAATACCTAACAATACCTAAATATATTTGTAGACTTAAAAAATTACACTGGATTTAAAAGATGAAGATAAACATGAATATAATGCTGATTTAGGTGGCTCAGATAAACCAGAAGAATGCACTTACAGATATTCCTTAATTAAAATAAATGCATTAGTTTGGTTTGCTTGTACCCTTTTGAAATTGTGGATAGCAGATTTTTTAAAAAGGTGCTAATTTAAAACCACTTTGAAAATGTATAGTCTGCTTATCCTTAAAAACCTAAAATTAACTCAAGTTTTACTTTTATGACTATAACTAAGGAAACAATATGCAAAATTTGTCAAGTAAAGTAAACGTAAATCAAATGTGCGAACTGTTATTGTAACTTGAACCTTTTAAAAAATGGCAAAACTTCTGATTTCTTTCAAAAAATATATATAAGGTTAAAGCTTTGAAACATAAACTATCCTGTTTACTCTACATAACAAAACTAAAAGAAACAATGGTTGTTGCTTTTAAATATTTTCTTGCAGCAAGTGAATTCATGATTAAAACATGTGCTTTGTGTATACTATTAGAATATTGTAACAGAGAAGCCATATTAAACAGATTCTTAAACATTCAAATGCATTAACAGGTAACAGGTAACTAAATAAAATGATTACCTCAGTGAATAAGCAAGACGTATTTCTTCAAGTTTCTCTTCAAATAGAAGCAGATTTCAAGGTCTTGCACTTCTTTTTATAAGCTGGAACAACAAACTCACTAGCCAATTAAATGTTATGTGCCCTCCCCTTAATTTGCCTGACAAACTAGTTTACTGAGACCATTTTAATAGCCTTTAGGAAGAGCAAATCAATCATCAATGCAATAAGAAGCATGTTTTGTTCACGCTTTTTTTGGTTTCAACAGCACACTACAATTCACCTGTTTTAAAAAAACTTTAAAATCTTTAAAGATTTTTTATTTTAAAACAAATATATGTTACATAACTGAATAATGTCTGCACTCAAGAAAATTCAAGTTGAGCAGATTGACAAAAGAGAAAGCACTAACCCAAATTCAAATAAAAGTTAGTGCTTTTGTTTTGTCTACCTGCATTCTTGTTACACACAGCAAAATGTAAAAAACACACTTAATAAATACAGACATGTAGTTTTTTGAAATACCTAAAATATGCGTTGGTTTAAAAAATACATCTAATTTAAAATATGGGTATAAGCTTGATTATAATGCTGGTTTATGTGGCACAAATAAACCAAAATAACGCACTTAAAGGTATTGAATAATTAAGTTAAATGCTTTAGTTTGGTTTGCTTATATCCAATTAAAAATTGAGGACTGCAGATTTTTGGTAACTATTCTCATTTAAAGCAGTTTTATTAATATACCGGCTGTTTAATAATTTAATAATAGGTAACTAAATAAATCAAATGATTATTTAAGTAAGTGAAAAGACATGTTTCTTTAAGTTTCACTTCAGCAAAAGACTTCTAATTTCTAATTCTTGTATTTCTAATTCTTGCATGTTTTTTATAAGCTGAACAGACTATAGAAACAGGGTCTGTTCCTTCTGATTGGCGGCAAGCAAATGTGGTACCAATATTCAAAAAGGGGTGTAAAAGGGAACCTGGAAACTATCGGCTGGTAAGCTTAACATCTGTTGTGGGTAAAATTTTTGAAGGGTTTCTAAGGGATACCATTATGGAATATCTCATTGTCAATAAATGTTTAACTCCATATCAACATGGATTTATGAAGGATCGCTCCTGTCAAACTAACCTGATCAGCTTCTATGAGGATGTAAGCTCTCAAATGGACAAAGGAGAATCATTGGATGTCATTTATCTCGACTTCTCTAAAGCATTTGACACTGTCCCACATAAAAGATTAGTAAGATGAGAAAGATTGGGCTAGGGAAAATGTGTGTAGATAGGTAGGTAACTGGCTTAGTGACAGAAAACAAAGAGTGGTTATTAATGGGGCATACTCAGATTGGGCCAGGGTTACTAGTGGGGTACCACAGGGTTCTGTATTGGGCCCCATACTATTTAATATATTTATTAATGATCTAGTGGATGGCTTACACAGTAAAATATCAGTATTTGCAGATGATACAAAACTATGTAAGGTAGTTAACACAAAGGAGGACAGTTTGCAACTACAGACAGATTTGAGTAAATTGGAGAATTGGGCTGAAAAATGGCAAATGAGGTTTAACACAGATAAGTGTAAGGTTATGCACATGGGAAGGAGAAACAGATGCTACAATTACTTACTAAATGTGAAACTGCTGGGGAAATCAGACATGGAAAAAGACTTAGGCATCTTAGTCAATATGATGCTAAATTGGAGTGCCCAGTGTCAGGCAGCTGCCACCAAAGCAAATAGGGTCATGGGATGCATTAGAAGAGGTCTGGGGACATGAGATGAAAACATAATTCTCCCTCTGTACAAATCACTCGTCAGACCACACTTGGAGTATTGTGTGCAATTTTGGACGCCGGTGCTCAAGAAAGATATTACTGAACTTGAAAGGGTTCAAAGGCAGGCTACTAAAATGATAACTGGAGTTGGTTCACTACAATACCCAGAAATGTTATCAAAATTAGGTCTATTTACTCTAGAAAAGAGAAGACTTAGGGGAGACCTAATATATATGTACAAGTATATCAGAGGGCAATACAGATATCTCTCCAATGAACTGTTTGCACCAAGGACTGTGACAAGAACAAGGGGCATTCTCTTCATTTGGAGGAAAGACAATTTCTGCACCAGCATAGAAGAGGGTTCTTCACGGTAAGAGCAGTGTTGCTCTGGAATTCTCTCCCTGAGGAAGTGGTGATGGGCAACTCACTGAATGAATTTAAGAAAGGAATGGATGCTTTTCTTGTGAGTAACAGTATAGAAGGTTATGAATAACATAATATTATATAGGTAGATGATTGACCCAGCTTAGGGGAAGGAATTTTTTTCCCTATGGAGAAAATTGGCTTCTACTCTGTGGGTTTTTTGCCTTCCCCAGGATCAACAATGCAGAACAGCTGCACTAAAAATAGGCTGAACTAGATGGACATAAGGTCTTCCTTCAGCCTTCAAAACTATGTTGCTATGTATGTTACTATGAACAATACACCATGAAACCAATGAATGTTATGTTCCCTTCCCTTATATTGCCTTAAAAATAGTACACTGAGCCCAATTTTATGACCTTTATGAATAGGAAATCAGTTATCAACCGAATTGTTGACTATGCAATAAGAAATATATTTTGTTCAGGTATTTTTTCCTTTAGATTTACGAGTGAACTACACTTGACTTGTTCTGCAAAACTCTTAAAGGGTTTAGCCAATTTTTACTTTAAAATAAATATATGTTACCTAACTGAATAATATCTGCATTGTAGAAAATTCATGGTGAGCAGCTTGACAAAACAGAAAGCACTCACCCAAATTCAAATAAAGGATAGAGCCTTTGTTTTGCCTATTTGCATTCATGTTACACATAGTAAAAAGTAAAGAACACACGTAATAAATACAGACAAGTAAAGACAACATGCATTACTTGCGAAGAAAATTGATAAAAAAAGTTTCTTACATTTTCTTTTATAATGTAAATGAAGTTTTTTTACTTGTTTATAATAATAAAATAGCATTATCATTAAAAAAATATTATTCTTTTTTCCTTGCATTATCTTCATTCAAAATATATGAGGGTACATTTGTAACCTATGCTGCTTGTTATCGATGCAAAAATATCTCGACCCCTTATCTCGGAAGGGGGTGGAGATATTTTATTGAAATTTGGCCAATATATTCTGGACCAAAACTGCAGAGATGTCACGAAATTGCAGCCCTCTACGGCTTTTCGAAAAAAAGTTATTGCAATTTTAAAACGGAATAGGTACAATTGTACCTACTCAGGCGGACGAAGGTTAAGTAAGTAAAAAGACATGTTTCTTTAAGTTTCACTTAAGCAAGGGACTTCTTTTTATAAGCTGAACAATACTCCCTGAAACCAATGAATGTTATGTTCCCTTCCCTAACATTGCCTTAAAAAGAGTACACTGAGCCCAATTTTAAAACCTTTACTAATAGGAAATCAATTGTCAACTGAAGGGTTGACTATGCAGCAAGAAATATATTTTGTTCAGGTATTTTTTCATTTAGCTTTACGCGTGAACTACACTTGACTAGTTCTGCAAAACTCTTAAAGGATTAGTCAATTTTTACCTTAAAATAAATATATGTTACCTAACTTAATAATATCTGCATTTAAGAAAATTAATGGTGAGCAGATTGACAAAACAGGAAGCACTTACCCAAATTCAAATAAAGGTTAGTGCCTTTGTTTTGCCTATCAGCATTCATGTTACACATAGTAAAATGAAAAGAACACACGTAATAAAGACAGACAAGTACATTTTTTTCTAATACCTAAGAATACTTAAAATATTTGTAGACTTAAAAAATTACACTGGATTGAAAACATGAAGAGAAGCATGAATATAATGCTGATTTATGTGGCTCAGATAAACCAAAAGAATGCACTTACAGATAATCAATAATTAAAATAAATGCTTTAGTTTGGTTTGCTTGTACCCTTTTGAAATTGTGGATAGCAGATTTTTTTTAAAAAGGTGCTAATTCAAAACCACTTTGAAAATATATAGTCTGCTTATCCTTAAAAACCTAACATTAACTCAAGTTTTACCTTTATGACTATAACTAAGGAAACAATATGCAAAATCTGTCAGGTAAAGTAAACGTAAAACAAATGTGTGAACTGTTATTGTAACTTGTACCTTTTAAAAAATGGAAAAACTTCTGATTTCATTCAAGAAAGATATATATGGTTAAAGCTTTGAAACATAAACTATCCTATTTATTCTACCTCACAAAACTATAAGAAACAATTTGTTGTTTTTAAAAATTTTCTTGCAACAATTGAATTAATGATTAAAACATGTGTTTTCTGTATACTATTAGAATATTTTAACAGAGAAGCCATATTAAACAGGTTCATAAACATCCAAATGCATTAACACATAACAGGTAACTAAATAAATCAAATGATTACCTCAGTGAATAAGCAAAACCTATTTCTTCAAGTTTCTCTTCAAACAGAGGCAGATTTCAAGTTCTTGCACTTCTTTTTATAAGCTGGAACAATAAACTCTCTAACCAATTAAATGTTAAGTGCCCTCCCCTTAATTTGCCTGACAAACTAGTTTACTGAGACCATTTTAATAGTCTTTAGGAAGAGCAAATCAATTATCAACTGAATGAGTGACTATGCAATAAGAAGCATGTTTTGTTCTCGCTTTTTTTGGTTTCAACAGCACACTACACTTGACCTGTTTTAAAAAAACTTTAAAATCTTTAATCATTTTTTAGTTTAAAACAAATATATGTTACATAACTGAATAATGTCTGCACTCAAGAAAATTCAAGTTGAGCAGATTGACAAAAGAGAAAGCACTAACCCAAATTCAAATAAAAGTTAGTGCTTTTGTTTTGTCTACCTGCATTCTTGTTACACACAGCAAAATGTAAAAAACACACTTAATAAATACAGACATGCAGTTTTTTGAAACACCTAAAAATATGTGTTGGTTTAGAAAATACATCAAGTTTAAAATATGGGTATAAGCTTGATTATAATGCTGGTTTATGTGGCACAATTAAAACCAAAATAACGCACTTAAAGATATTGAATAACTAAGGTAAATGCTTTAGTTTGGTTTGCTTGCATCCAACTTAAAATTTAGGAATGCAGGTTTTTGGTAACTATTCTCATTTAAAGCAGTTTTATTAACATACCGGCTGTTTAATAATTTAATAATAGGTAACTAAATAAATCAAATGATTATTTAAGTAAAAAGACATGTTTCTTTAAGTTTCACTTCAGCAAAAGACTTCTAATTTCTAATTCTTGTATTTCTAATTCTTGCATGTTTTTTATAAGCTGAACAGACTATAGAAACAGGGTCTGTTACTTCTGATTGGCGGCAAGCAAATGTGGTACCAATATTCAAAAAGGGGTGTAAAAGGGAACCTGGAAACTATCGGCTGGTAAGCTTAACATCTGTTGTGGGTAAAATTTTTGAAGGGTTTCTAAGGGATACCATTATGGAATATCTCATTGTCAATAAATGTTTAACTCCATATCAACATGGATTTATGAAGGATCGCTCCTGTCAAACTAACCTGATCAGCTTCTATGAGGATGTAAGCTCTCAAATGGACAAAGGAGAATCATTGGATGTCATTTATCTCGACTTCTCTAAAGCATTTGACACTGTCCCACATAAAAGATTAGTAAGATAAGAAAGATTGGGCTAGGGAAAATGTGTGTAGATAGGTAGGTAACTGGCTTAGTGACAGAAAACAAAGAGTGGTTATTAATGGGGCATACTCAGATTGGGCCAGGGTTACTAGTGGGGTACCACAGGGTTCTGTATTGGGCCCCATACTATTTAATATATTTATTAATGATCTAGTGGATGGCATACACAGTAAAATATCAGTATTTGCAGATGATACAAAACTATGTAAGGTAGTTAACACAAAGGAGGACAGTTTGCAACTACAGACAGATTTGAGTAAATTGGAGAATTGGGCTGAAAAATGGCAAATGAGGTTTAACACAGATAAGTGTAAGGTTATGCACATGGGAAGGAGAAACAGATGCTACAATTACTTACTAAATGTGAAACTGCTGGGGAAATCAGACATGGAAAAAGACTTAGGCATCTTAGTCAATATGATGCTAAATTGGAGTGCCCAGTGTCAGGCAGCTGCCACCAAAGCAAATAGGGTCATGGGATGCATTAGAAGAGGTCTGGGGACATGAGATGAAAACATAATTCTCCCTCTGTACAAATCACTCGTCAGACCACACTTGGAGTATTGTGTGCAATTTTGGACGCCGGTGCTCAAGAAAGATATTACTGAACTTGAAAGGGTTCAAAGGCAGGCTACTAAAATGATAACTGGAGTTGGTTCACTACAATACCCAGAAATGTTATCAAAATTAGGTCTATTTACTCTAGAAAAGAGAAGACTTAGGGGAGACCTAATATATATGTACAAGTATCTCAGAGGGCAATACAGATATCTCTCCAATGAACTGTTTACACCAAGGACTGTGACAAGAACAAGGGGCATTCTCTTCATTTGGAGGAAAGACAATTTCTGCACCAGCATAGAAGAGGGTTCTTCACGGTAAGAGCAGTGTTGCTCTGGAATTCTCTCCCTGAGGAAGTGGTGATGGGCAACTCACTGAATGAATTTAAGAAAGGAAAGGATGCTTTTCTTGTGAGTAACAGTATAGAAGGTTATGAATAAAATAATATTATATAGGTAGATGATTGACCCAGCTTAGGGGAAGGAATTTTTTTCCCTATGGAGAAAATTGGCTTCTACTCTGTGGGTTTTTTGCCTTCCCCAGATCAACAATGCAGAACAGCTGCACTAAAAATAGGCTGAACTAGATGGACATAAGGTCTTCCTTCAGCCTTCAAAACTATGTTGCTATGTATGTTACTATGAACAATACACCCTGAAACCAATGAATGTTATGTTCCCCTCCCTTATATTGCCTTAAAAATAGTACACTGAGCCCAATTTTATGACCTTTATGAATAGGAAATCAGTTATCAACCGAATTGTTGACTATGCAATAAGAAATATATTTTGTTCAGGTATTTTTTCCTTTATATTTACGAGTGAACTACACTTGACTTGTTCTGCAAAACTCTTAAAGGGTTTAGTCAATTTTTACTTTAAAATAAATATATGTTACCTAACTGAATAATATCTGCATTGTAGAAAATTCATGGTGAGCAGCTTGACAAAAAAGAAAGCACTCACCCAAATTCAAATAAAGGATAGAGCCTTTGTTTTGCCTATTTGCATTCATGTTACACATAGTAAAAAGTAAAGAACACACGTAATAAATACAGACAAGTAAATGCAACATGCATTACTTGCGAAGAAAATCGATAAAAAAAGTTTCTTACATTTTCTTTTATAATGTAAATGAAGTTTTTTTACTTGTTTATAATAATAAAATAGCATTATCATTAAAAAAATATTATTCTTTTTTCCTTGCATTATCTTCATTCAAAATATATGAGGGTACATTTGTAACCTATGCTGCTTGTTATCGATGCAAAAATATCTCGACCCCTTATCTCGGAAGGGGGTGGAGATATTTTATTGAAATTTGGCCAATATATTCTGGACCAAAACTGCAGAGATGTCACGAAATTTCAGCCCTCTACAGCTTTTCGAAAAAAAGTTATTGCAATTTTAAAACGGAATAGGTACAATTGTACCTACTCAGGCGGACGAAGGTTAAGTAAGTAAAAAGACATGTTTCTTTAAGTTTCACTTAAGCAAGGGACTTCTTTTTATAAGCTGAACAATACTCCCTGAAACCAATGAATGTTATGTTCCCTTCCCTAACATTGCCTTAAAAAGAGTACACTGAGCCCAATTTTAAGACCTTTACTAATAGGAAATCAATTGTCAACTGAAGGGTTGACTATGCAGCAAGAAATATATTTTGTTCAGGTATTTTTTCATTTAGCTTTACGCGTGAACTACACTTGACTAGTTCTGCAAAACTCTTAAAGGGATTAGTCAATTTTTACCTTAAAATAAATATATGTTACCTAACTTAATAATATCTGCATTTAAGAAAATTAATGGTGAGCAGATTGACAAAACAGGAAGCACTTACCCAAATTCAAATAAAGGTTATTGCCTTTGTTTTGCCTATCAGCATTCATGTTACACATAGTAAAATGAAAAGAACACACGTAATAAAGACAGACAAGTACATTTTTTCTAATACCTAAGAATACTTATAATATTTGTAGACTTAAAAAATTACACTGGATTGAAAACATGAAGAGAAGCATGAATATAATGCTGATTTATGTGGCTCAGATAAACCAAAAGAATGCACTTACAGATAATCAATAAGTAAATAAATGCTTTAGTTTGGTTTGCTTGTACCCTTTTGAAATTGTGGATAGCAGATTTTTTTAAAAAGGTGCTAATTCAAAACCACTTTGAAAATATATAGTCTGCTTATCCTTAAAAACCTAACATTAACTCAAGTTTTACCTTTATGACTATAACTAAGGAAACAATATGCAAAATCTGTCAGGTAAAGTAAACGTAAAACAAATGTGTGAACTGTTATTGTAACTTGTACCTTTTAAAAAATGGAAAAACTTCTGATTTCATTCAAGAAAGATATATATGGTTAAAGCTTTGAAACATAAACTATCCTACTTATTCTACCTCACAAAACTGTAAGAAACAATTTGTTGTTTTTAAAAATTTTCTTGCAACAATTGAATTAATGATTAAAACATGTGTTTTCTGTATACTATTAGAATATTTTAACAGAGAAGCCATATTAAACAGGTTCATAAACATCCAAATGCATTAACACATAACAGGTAACTAAATAAATCAAATGATTACCTCAGTGCATAAGCAACACCTATTTCTTCAAGTTTCTCTTCAAACAGAGGCAGATTTCAAGTTCTTGCACTTCTTTTTATAAGCTGGAACAATAAACTCTCTAACCAATTAAATGTTAAGTGCCCTCCCCTTAATTTGCCTGACAAACTAGTTTACTGAGACCATTTTAATAGTCTTTAGGAAGAGCAAATCAATTATCAACTGAATGAGTGACTATGCAATAAGAAGCATGTTTTGTTCTCGCTTTTTTTGGTTTCAACAGCACACTACACTTGACCTGTTTTAAAAAAACTTTAAAATCTTTAATCATTTTTTAGTTTAAAACAAATATATGTTACATAACTGAATAATGTCTGCACTCAAGAAAATTCAAGTTGAGCAGATTGACAAAAGAGAAAGCAGTAACCCAAATTCAAATAAAAGTTAGTGCTTTTGTTTTGTCTACCTGCATTCTTGTTACACACAGCAAAATGTAAAAAACACACTTAATAAATACAGACATGCAGTTTTTTGAAACACCTAAAAATGTGTGTTGGTTTAGAAAATACATCTAGTTTAAAATATGGGTATAAGCTTGATTATAATGCTGGTTTATGTGGCACAATTAAAACCAAAATAACGCACTTAAAGATATTGAATAACTAATGTAAATGCTTTAGTTTGGTTTGCTTGCATCCAAATTAAAATTTAGCAATGCAGGTTTTTGGTAACTATTCTCATTTAAAGCAGTTTTATTAATATACCAGCCGTTTAATAATTTAATAATAGGTAACGAAATAAATCAAATGATTATTTAAGTAAAAAGACATGTTTCTTTAAGTTTCACTTCAGCAAGGGACTTCTAATTTCTAATTCTTGCATGATTTTTATAACCTGAACAATACACCCTGAAACAAATGAATGTTATGTTCCCTTCCCTTAAATTGCCTTAAAAATAGTACACTGAGCCTAATTTTATGCCCTTTACGAATAGGAAATCAATTATCAACCAAAGGGTTGACTATGCAATAAGAAATATATTTTGTTCTGGTATTTTTTCATTTAGCTTTACGAGTGAGCTACAGTTGACTTTTTCTGCAAAACTCTTAAAGGGTGTAGTAAATTTTGACTTTAAAATAAATATATGTTACCTAACTGAATAATATCTGCTTTGAAGAACATTCATGGTGAGCAGATTGACAAAACAGAAAGCACTCACCCAAATTCAAATAAAGGATAGAGCCTTTGTTTTGCCTATCTGCATTCATGTTACACATAGTAAAAAGTAAAGAACACACGTAATAAATACAGACAAGTAAATTTTTTCCAATACCTAACAATACCTAAATATATTTGTAGACTTAAAAAATTACACTGGATTTAAAAGATGAAGATAAACATGAATATAATGCTGATTTAGGTGGCTCAGATAAACCAGAAGAATGCACTTACAGATATTCCTTAATTAAAATAAATGCATTAGTTTGGTTTGCTTGTACCCTTTTGAAATTGTGGATAGCAGATTTTTTAAAAAGGTGCTAATTTAAAACCACTTTGAAAATGTATAGTCTGCTTATCCTTAA
Organism: Dendrobates tinctorius; assembly: GCF_039654945.1. NCBI lineage: Eukaryota > Metazoa > Chordata > Amphibia > Anura > Dendrobatidae > Dendrobates > Dendrobates tinctorius. The sequence continues at coordinate 42,766,062 of NW_027361704.1, read as the reverse complement.
AAACCTAAAATTAACTCAAGTTTTACTTTTATGACTATAACTAAGGAAACAATATGCAAAATTTGTCAAGTAAAGTAAACGTAAATCAAATGTGCGAACTGTTATTGTAACTTGAACCTTTTAAAAAATGGCAAAACTTCTGATTTCTTTCAAAAAATATATATAAGGTTAAAGCTTTGAAACATAAACTATCCTGTTTACTCTACATAACAAAACTAAAAGAAACAATGGTTGTTGCTTTTAAATATTTTCTTGCAGCAAGTGAATTCATGATTAAAACATGGGCTTTGTGTATACTATTAGAATATTGTAACAGAGAAGCCATATTAAACAGATTCATAAACATTCAAATGCATTAACAGGTAACAGGTAACTAAATAAAATGATTACCTCAGTGAATAAGCAAGACGTATTTCTTCAAGTTTCTCTTCAAATAGAAGCAGATTTCAAGGTCTTGCACTTCTTTTTATAAGCTGGAACAACAAACTCACTAGCCAATTAAATGTTATGTGCCCTCCCCTTAATTTGCCTGACAAACTAGTTTACTGAGACCATTTTAATAGCCTTTAGGAAGAGCAAATCAATCATCAATGCAATAAGAAGCATGTTTTGTTCACGCTTTTTTTGGTTTCAACAGCACACTACAATTCACCTGTTTTAAAAAAACTTTAAAATCTTTAAAGATTTTTTATTTTAAAACAAATATATGTTACATAACTGAATAATGTCTGCACTCAAGAAAATTCAAGTTGAGCAGATTGACAAAAGAGAAAGCACTAACCCAAATTCAAATAAAAGTTAGTGCTTTTGTTTTGTCTACCTGCATTCTTGTTACACACAGCAAAATGTAAAAAACACACTTAATAAATACAGACATGTAGTTTTTTGAAATACCTAAAATATGCGTTGGTTTAAAAAATACATCTAATTTAAAATATGGGTATAAGCTTGATTATAATGCTGGTTTATGTGGCACAAATAAACCAAAATAACGCACTTAAAGGTATTGAATAATTAAGTTAAATGCTTTAGTTTGGTTTGCTTATATCCAATTAAAAATTGAGGACTGCAGATTTTTGGTAACTATTCTCATTTAAAGCAGTTTTATTAATATACCGGCTGTTTAATAATTTAATAATAGGTAACTAAATAAATCAAATGATTATTTAAGTAAGTGAAAAGACATGTTTCTTTAAGTTTCACTTCAGCAAAAGACTTCTAATTTCTAATTCTTGTATTTCTAATTCTTGCATGTTTTTTATAAGCTGAACAGACTATAGAAACAGGGTCTGTTCCTTCTGATTGGCGGCAAGCAAATGTGGTACCAATATTCAAAAAGGGGTGTAAAAGGGAACCTGGAAACTATCGGCTGGTAAGCTTAACATCTGTTGTGGGTAAAATTTTTGAAGGGTTTCTAAGGGATACCATTATGGAATATCTCATTGTCAATAAATGTTTAACTCCATATCAACATGGATTTATGAAGGATCGCTCCTGTCAAACTAACCTGATCAGCTTCTATGAGGATGTAAGCTCTCAAATGGACAAAGGAGAATCATTGGATGTCATTTATCTCGACTTCTCTAAAGCATTTGACACTGTCCCACATAAAAGATTAGTAAGATGAGAAAGATTGGGCTAGGGAAAATGTGTGTAGATAGGTAGGTAACTGGCTTAGTGACAGAAAACAAAGAGTGGTTATTAATGGGGCATACTCAGATTGGGCCAGGGTTACTAGTGGGGTACCACAGGGTTCTGTATTGGGCCCCATACTATTTAATATATTTATTAATGATCTAGTGGATGGCTTACACAGTAAAATATCAGTATTTGCAGATGATACAAAACTATGTAAGGTAGTTAACACAAAGGAGGACAGTTTGCAACTACAGACAGATTTGAGTAAATTGGAGAATTGGGCTGAAAAATGGCAAATGAGGTTTAACACAGATAAGTGTAAGGTTATGCACATGGGAAGGAGAAACAGATGCTACAATTACTTACTAAATGTGAAACTGCTGGGGAAATCAGACATGGAAAAAGACTTAGGCATCTTAGTCAATATGATGCTAAATTGGAGTGCCCAGTGTCAGGCAGCTGCCACCAAAGCAAATAGGGTCATGGGATGCATTAGAAGAGGTCTGGGGACATGAGATGAAAACATAATTCTCCCTCTGTACAAATCACTCGTCAGACCACACTTGGAGTATTGTGTGCAATTTTGGACGCCGGTGCTCAAGAAAGATATTACTGAACTTGAAAGGGTTCAAAGGCAGGCTACTAAAATGATAACTGGAGTTGGTTCACTACAATACCCAGAAATGTTATCAAAATTAGGTCTATTTACTCTAGAAAAGAGAAGACTTAGGGGAGACCTAATATATATGTACAAGTATATCAGAGGGCAATACAGATATCTCTCCAATGAACTGTTTGCACCAAGGACTGTGACAAGAACAAGGGGCATTCTCTTCATTTGGAGGAAAGACAATTTCTGCACCAGCATAGAAGAGGGTTCTTCACGGTAAGAGCAGTGTTGCTCTGGAATTCTCTCCCTGAGGAAGTGGTGATGGGCAACTCACTGAATGAATTTAAGAAAGGAATGGATGCTTTTCTTGTGAGTAACAGTATAGAAGGTTATGAATAACATAATATTATATAGGTAGATGATTGACCCAGCTTAGGGGAAGGAATTTTTTTCCCTATGGAGAAAATTGGCTTCTACTCTGTGGGTTTTTTGCCTTCCCCAGGATCAACAATGCAGAACAGCTGCACTAAAAATAGGCTGAACTAGATGGACATAAGGTCTTCCTTCAGCCTTCAAAACTATGTTGCTATGTATGTTACTATGAACAATACACCATGAAACCAATGAATGTTATGTTCCCTTCCCTTATATTGCCTTAAAAATAGTACACTGAGCCCAATTTTATGACCTTTATGAATAGGAAATCAGTTATCAACCGAATTGTTGACTATGCAATAAGAAATATATTTTGTTCAGGTATTTTTTCCTTTAGATTTACGAGTGAACTACACTTGACTTGTTCTGCAAAACTCTTAAAGGGTTTAGCCAATTTTAACTTTAAAATAAATATATGTTACCTAACTGAATAATATCTGCATTGTAGAAAATTCATGGTGAGCAGCTTGACAAAACAGAAAGCACTCACCCAAATTCAAATAAAGGATAGAGCCTTTGTTTTGCCTATTTGCATTCATGTTACACATAGTAAAAAGTAAAGAACACACGTAATAAATACAGACAAGTAAAGACAACATGCATTACTTGCGAAGAAAATCGATAAAAAAAGTTTCTTACATTTTCTTTTATAATGTAAATGAAGTTTTTTTACTTGTTTATAATAATAAAATAGCATTATCATTAAAAAAATATTATTCTTTTTTCCTTGCATTATCTTCATTCAAAATATATGAGGGTACATTTGTAACCTATGCTGCTTGTTATCGATGCAAAAATATCTCGACCCCTTATCTCGGAAGGGGGTGGAGATATTTTATTGAAATTTGGCCAATATATTCTGGACCAAAACTGCAGAGATGTCACGAAATTTCAGCCCTCTACGGCTTTTCGAAAAAAAGTTATTGCAATTTTAAAACGGAATAGGTACAATTGTACCTACTCAGGCGGACGAAGGTTAAGTAAGTAAAAAGACATGTTTCTTTAAGTTTCACTTAAGCAAGGGACTTCTTTTTATAAGCTGAACAATACTCCCTGAAACCAATGAATGTTATGTTCCCTTCCCTAACATTGCCTTAAAAAGAGTACACTGAGCCCAATTTTAAAACCTTTACTAATAGGAAATCAATTGTCAACTGAAGGGTTGACTATGCAGCAAGAAATATATTTTGTTCAGGTATTTTTTCATTTAGCTTTACGCGTGAACTACACTTGACTAGTTCTGCAAAACTCTTAAAGGGATTAGTCAATTTTTACCTTAAAATAAATATATGTTACCTAACTTAATAATATCTGCATTTAAGAAAATTAATGGTGAGCAGATTGACAAAACAGGAAGCACTTACCCAAATTCAAATAAAGGTTAGTGCCTTTGTTTTGCCTATCAGCATTCATGTTACACATAGTAAAATGAAAAGAACACACGTAATAAAGACAGACAAGTACATTTTTTTCTAATACCTAAGAATACTTAAAATATTTGTAGACTTAAAAAATTACACTGGATTGAAAACATGAAGAGAAGCATGAATATAATGCTGATTTATGTGGGTCAGATAAACCAAAAGAATGCACTTACAGATAATCAATAATTAAAATAAATGCTTTAGTTTGGTTTGCTTGTACCCTTTTGAAATTGTGGATAGCAGATTTTTTTTAAAAAGGTGCTAATTCAAAACCACTTTGAAAATATATAGTCTGCTTATCCTTAAAAACCTAACATTAACTCAAGTTTTACCTTTATGACTATAACTAAGGAAACAATATGCAAAATCTGTCAGGTAAAGTAAACGTAAAACAAATGTGTGAACTGTTATTGTAACTTGTACCTTTTAAAAAATGGAAAAACTTCTGATTTCATTCAAGAAAGATATATATGGTTAAAGCTTTGAAACATAAACTATCCTATTTATTCTACCTCACAAAACTATAAGAAACAATTTGTTGTTTTTAAAAATTTTCTTGCAACAATTGAATTAATGATTAAAACATGTGTTTTCTGTATACTATTAGAATATTTTAACAGAGAAGCCATATTAAACAGGTTCATAAACATCCAAATGCATTAACACATAACAGGTAACTAAATAAATCAAATGATTACCTCAGTGAATAAGCAAAACCTATTTCTTCAAGTTTCTCTTCAAACAGAGGCAGATTTCAAGTTCTTGCACTTCTTTTTATAAGCTGGAACAATAAACTCTCTAACCAATTAAATGTTAAGTGCCCTCCCCTTAATTTGCCTGACAAACTAGTTTACTGAGACCATTTTAAAAGTCTTTAGGAAGAGCAAATCAATTATCAACTGAATGAGTGACTATGCAATAAGAAGCATGTTTTGTTCTCGCTTTTTTTGGTTTCAACAGCACACTACACTTGACCTGTTTTAAAAAAACTTTAAAATCTTTAATCATTTTTTAGTTTAAAACAAATATATGTTACATAACTGAATAATGTCTGCACTCAAGAAAATTCAAGTTGAGCAGATTGACAAAAGAGAAAGCAGTAACCCAAATTCAAATAAAAGTTAGTGCTTTTGTTTTGTCTACCTGCATTCTTGTTACACACAGCAAAATGTAAAAAACACACTTAATAAATACAGACATGCAGTTTTTTGAAACACCTAAAAATATGTGTTGGTTTAGAAAATACATCAAGTTTAAAATATGGGTATAAGCTTGATTATAATGCTGGTTTATGTGGCACAATTAAAACCAAAATAACGCACTTAAAGATATTGAATAACTAAGGTAAATGCTTTAGTTTGGTTTGCTTGCATCCAACTTAAAATTTAGGAATGCAGGTTTTTGGTAACTATTCTCATTTAAAGCAGTTTTATTAACATACCGGCTGTTTAATAATTTAATAATAGGTAACTAAATAAATCAAATGATTATTTAAGTAAAAAGACATGTTTCTTTAAGTTTCACTTCAGCAAAAGACTTCTAATTTCTAATTCTTGTATTTCTAATACTTGCATGTTTTTTATAAGCTGAACAGACTATAGAAACAGGGTCTGTTCCTTCTGATTGGCGGCAAGCAAATGTGGTACCAATATTCAAAAAGGGGTGTAAAAGGGAACCTGGAAACTATCGGCTGGTAAGCTTAACATCTGTTGTGGGTAAAATTTTTGAAGGGTTTCTAAGGGATACCATTATGGAATATCTCATTGTCAATAAATGTTTAACTCCATATCAACATGGATTTATGAAGGATCGCTCCTGTCAAACTAACCTGATCAGCTTCTATGAGGATGTAAGCTCTCAAATGGACAAAGGAGAATCATTGGATGTCATTTATCTCGACTTCTCTAAAGCATTTGACACTGTCCCACATAAAAGATTAGTAAGATGAGAAAGATTGGGCTAGGGAAAATGTGTGTAGATAGGTAGGTAACTGGCTTAGTGACAGAAAACAAAGAGTGGTTATTAATGGGGCATACTCAGATTGGGCCAGGGTTACTAGTGGGGTACCACAGGGTTCTGTATTGGGCCCCATACTATTTAATATATTTATTAATGATCTAGTGGATGGCTTACACAGTAAAATATCAGTATTTGCAGATGATACAAAACTATGTAAGGTAGTTAACACAAAGGAGGACAGTTTGCAACTACAGACAGATTTGAGTAAATTGGAGAATTGGGCTGAAAAATGGCAAATGAGGTTTAACACAGATAAGTGTAAGGTTATGCACATGGGAAGGAGAAACAGATGCTACAATTACTTACTAAATGTGAAACTGCTGGGGAAATCAGACATGGAAAAAGACTTAGGCATCTTAGTCAATATGATGCTAAATTGGAGTGCCCAGTGTCAGGCAGCTGCCACCAAAGCAAATAGGGTCATGGGATGCATTAGAAGAGGTCTGGGGACATGAGATGAAAACATAATTCTCCCTCTGTACAAATCACTCGTCAGACCACACTTGGAGTATTGTGTGCAATTTTGGACGCCGGTGCTCAAGAAAGATATTACTGAACTTGAAAGGGTTCAAAGGCAGGCTACTAAAATGATAACTGGAGTTGGTTCACTACAATACCCAGAAATGTTATCAAAATTAGGTCTATTTACTCTAGAAAAGAGAAGACTTAGGGGAGACCTAATATATATGTACAAGTATCTCAGAGGGCAATACAGATATCTCTCCAATGAACTGTTTGCACCAAGGACTGTGACAAGAACAAGGGGCATTCTCTTCATTTGGAGGAAAGACAATTTCTGCACCAGCATAGAAGAGGGTTCTTCACGGTAAGAGCAGTGTTGCTCTGGAATTCTCTCCCTGAGGAAGTGGTGATGGGCAACTCACTGGATGAATTTAAGAAAGGAATGGATGCTTTTCTTGTGAGTAACAGTATAGAAGGTTATGAATAAAATAATATTATATAGGTAGATGATTGACCCAGCTTAGGGGAAGGAATTTTTTTCCCTATGGAGAAAATTGGCTTCTACTCTGTGGGTTTTTTGCCTTCCCCAGGATCAACAATGCAGAACAGCTGCACTAAAAATAGGCTGAACTAGATGGACATAAGGTCTTCCTTCAGCCTTCAAAACTATGTTGCTATGTATGTTACTATGAACAATACACCCTGAAACCAATGAATGTTATGTTCCCTTCCCTTATATTGCCTTAAAAATAGTACACTGAGCCCAATTTTATGACCTTTATGAATAGGAAATCAGTTATCAACCGAATTGTTGACTATGCAATAAGAAATATATTTTGTTCAGGTATTTTTTCCTTTAGATTTACGAGTGAACTACACTTGACTTGTTCTGCAAAACTCTTAAAGGGTTTAGTCAATTTTTACTTTAAAATAAATATATGTTACCTAACTGAATAATATCTGCATTGTAGAAAATTCATGGTGAGCAGCTTGACAAAACAGAAAGCACTCACCCAAATTCAAATAAAGGATAGAGCCTTTGTTTTGCCTATTTGCATTCATGTTACACATAGTAAAAAGTAAAGAACACACGTAATAAATACAGACAAGTAAATGCAACATGCATTACTTGCGAAGAAAATCGATAAAAAAAGTTTCTTACATTTTCTTTTATAATGTAAATGAAGTTTTTTTACTTGTTTATAATAATAAAATAGCATTATCATTAAAAAAATATTATTCTTTTTTCCTTGCATTATCTTCATTCAAAATATATGAGGGTACATTTGTAACCTATGCTGCTTGTTATCGATGCAAAAATATCTCGACCCCTTATCTCGGAAGGGGGTGGAGATATTTTATTGAAATTTGGCCAATATATTCTGGACCAAAACTGCAGAGATGTCACGAAATTTCAGCCCTCTACGGCTTTTCGAAAAAAAGTTATTGCAATTTTAAAACGGAATAGGTACAATTGTACCTACTCAGGCGGACGAAGGTTAAGTAAGTAAAAAGACATGTTTCTTTAAGTTTCACTTAAGCAAGGGACTTCTTTTTATAAGCTGAACAATACTCCCTGAAACCAATGAATGTTATGTTCCCTTCCCTAACATTGCCTTAAAAAGAGTACACTGAGCCCAATTTTAAGACCTTTACTAATAGGAAATCAATTGTCAACTGAAGGGTTGACTATGCAGCAAGAAATATATTTTGTTCAGGTATTTTTTCATTTAGCTTTACGCGTGAACTACACTTGACTAGTTCTGCAAAACTCTTAAAGGGATTAGTCAATTTTTACCTTAACATAAATATATGTTACCTAACTTAATAATATCTGCATTTAAGAAAATTAATGGTGAGCAGATTGACAAAACAGGAAGCACTTACCCAAATTCAAATAAAGGTTATTGCCTTTGTTTTGCCTATCAGCATTCATGTTACACATAGTAAAATGAAAAGAACACACGTAATAAAGACAGACAAGTACATTTTTTCTAATACCTAAGAATACTTCAAATATTTGTAGACTTAAAAAATTACACTGGATTGAAAACATGAAGAGAAGCATGAATATAATGCTGATTTATGTGGCTCAGATAAACCAAAAGAATGCACTTACAGATAATCAATAAGTAAATAAATGCTTTAGTTTGGTTTGCTTGTACCCTTTTGAAATTGTGGATAGCAGATTTTTTTAAAAAGGTGCTAATTCAAAACCACTTTGAAAATATATAGTCTGCTTATCCTTAAAAACCTAACATTAACTCAAGTTTTACCTTTATGACTATAACTAAGGAAACAATATGCAAAATCTGTCAGGTAAAGTAAACGTAAAACAAATGTGTGAACTGTTATTGTAACTTGTACCTTTTAAAAAATGGAAAAACTTCTGATTTCATTCAAGAAAGATATATATGGTTAAAGCTTTGAAACATAAACTATCCTATTTATTCTACCTCACAAAACTGTAAGAAACAATTTGTTGTTTTTAAAAATTTTCTTGCAACAATTGAATTAATGATTAAAACATGTGTTTTCTGTATACTATTAGAATATTTTAACAGAGAAGCCATATTAAACAGGTTCATAAACATCCAAATGCATTAACACATAACAGGTAACTAAATAAATCAAATGATTACCTCAGTGAATAAGCAAGACCTATTTCTTCAAGCTTCTCTTCAAACAGAGGCAGATTTCAAGTTCTTGCACTTCTTTTTATAAGCTGGAACAATAAACTCTCTAACCAATTAAATGTTAAGTGCCCTCCCCTTAATTTGCCTGACAAACTAGTTTACTGAGACCATTTTAATAGTCTTTAGGAAGGGCAAATCAATTATCAACTGAATGAGTGACTATGCAATAAGAAGCATGTTTTGTTCTCGCTTTTTTTGGTTTCAACAGCACACTACACTTGACCTGTTTTAAAAAAACTTTAAAATCTTTAATCATTTTTTAGTTTAAAACAAATATATGTTACATAACTGAATAATGTCTGCACTCAAGAAAATTCAAGTTGAGCAGATTGACAAAAGAGAAAGCAGTAACCCAAATTCAAATAAAAGTTAGTGCTTTTGTTTTGTCTACCTGCATTCTTGTTACACACAGCAAAATGTAAAAAACACACTTAATAAATACAGACATGCAGTTTTTTGAAACACCTAAAAATATGTGTTGGTTTAGAAAATACATCTAGTTTAAAATATGGGTATAAGCTTGATTATAATGCTGGTTTATGTGGCACAATTAAAACCAAAATAACGCACTTAAAGATATTGAATAACTAAGGTAAATGCTTTAGTTTGGTTTGCTTGCATCCAAATTAAAATTTAGCAATGCAGGTTTTTGGTAACTATTCTCATTTAAAGCAGTTTTATTAATATACCAGCCGTTTAATAATTTAATAATAGGTAACTAAATAAATCAAATGATTATTTAAGTAAAAAGACATGTTTCTTTAAGTTTCACTTCAGCAAGGGACTTCTAATTTCTAATTCTTGCATGATTTTTATAACCTGAACAATACACCCTGAAACAAATGAATGTTATGTTCCCTTCCCTTAAATTGCCTTAAAAATAGTACACTGAGCCTAATTTTATGCCCTTTACGAATAGGAAATCAATTATCAACCAAAGGGTTGACTATGCAATAAGAAATATATTTTGTTCTGGTATTTTTTCATTTAGCTTTACGAGTGAGCTACAGTTGACTTTTTCTGCAAAACTCTTAAAGGGTGTAGTAAATTTTGACTTTAAAATAAATATATGTTACCTAACTGAATAATATCTGCTTTGAAGAACATTCATGGTGAGCAGATTGACAAAACAGAAAGCACTCACCCAAATTCAAATAAAGGATAGAGCCTTTGTTTTGCCTATCTGCATTCATGTTACACATAGTAAAAAGTAAAGAACACACGTAATAAATACAGACAAGTAAATTTTTTCCAATACCTAACAATACCTAAATATATTTGTAGACTTAAAAAATTACACTGGATTTAAAAGATGAAGATAAACATGAATATAATGCTGATTTAGGTGGCTCAGATAAACCAGAAGAATGCACTTACAGATATTCCTTAATTAAAATAAATGCATTAGTTTGGTTTGCTTGTACCCTTTTGAAATTGTGGATAGCAGATTTTTTAAAAAGGTGCTAATTTAAAACCACTTTGAAAATGTATAGTCTGCTTATCCTTAAAAACCTAAAATTAACTCAAGTTTTACTTTTATGACTATAACTAAGGAAACAATATGCAAAATCTGTCAAGTAAAGTAAACGTAAATCAAATGTGCGAACTGTTATTGTAACTTGAACCTTTTAAAAAATGGCAAAACTTCTGATTTCTTTCAAAAAATATATATAAGGTTAAAGCTTTGAAACATAAACTATCTGTTTACTCTACATAACAAAACTAAAAGAAACAATGGTTGTTGCTTTTAAATATTTTCTTGCAGCAAGTGAATTCATGATTAAAACATGTGCTTTGTGTATACTATTAGAATATTGTAACAGAGAAGCCATATTAAACAGATTCATAAACATTCAAATGCATTAACAGGTAACAGGTAACTAAATAAAATGATTACCTCAGTGAATAAGCAAGACGTATTTCTTCAAGTTTCTCTTCAAATAGAAGCAGATTTCAAGGTCTTGCACTTCTTTTTATAAGCTGGAACAATAAACTCACTAGCCAATTAAATGTTATGTGCCCTCCCCTTAATTTGCCTGACAAACTAGTTTACTGAGACCATTTTAATAGCCTTTAGGAAGAGCAAATCAATCATCAATGCAATAAGAAGCATGTTTTGTTCACGCTTTTTTTGGTTTCAACAGCACACTACAATTCACCTGTTTTAAAAAAACTTTAAAATCTTTAAAGATTTTTTATTTTAAAACAAATATATGTTACATAACTGAATAATGTCTGCACTCAAGAAAATTCAAGTTGAGCAGATTGACAAAAGAGAAAGCACTAACCCAAATTCAAATAAAAGTTAGTGCTTTTGTTTTGTCTACCTGCATTCTTGTTACACACAGCAAAATGTAAAAAACACACTTAATAAATACAGACATGTAGTTTTTTGAAATACCTAAAATATGCGTTGGTTTAAAAAATACATCTAATTTAAAATATGGGTATAAGCTTGATTATAATGCTGGTTTATGTGGCACAAATAAACCAAAATAACGCACTTAAAGGTATTGAATAATTAAGTTAAATGCTTTAGTTTGGTTTGCTTATATCCAATTAAAAATTGAGGACTGCAGATTTTTGGTAACTATTCTCATTTAAAGCAGTTTTATTAATATACCGGCTGTTTAATAATTTAATAATAGGTAACTAAATAAATCAAATGATTACACAGGTCAACGAAAAAAATTTTTTTTTCTGGTGTCCAAAATATTTTAATGAATTTGGGGTATTTTTGGGGTGCTGATTCTGAATATGTCATCAGTTTTGCCAGATTGGCTCAAGTTTTTGAGATTTTTGGTATCTTATTTATAGCACTTGTTGGTAAATGCGACGCATCATCTCATTAATTTCTTTGGATTAGTACTTGAACTGAGCAGTTCTCAATATAGTTTTGTGTTAATTAGTGTTCTAAAAGTTTGTTCATAGCTTGATTTTTGCACTAACTTTATGTTGTTGTCTGTTTTCCAGTGAAAAGCATGAACTCATCATGAAGAAGTTGTCTTAACGATCCAGACTCATTCTGTTACATTTGTGGTGAATATACACTGCCAAAACATAGAAGAAACATAACAGACTTCGTAAAAAAAGTGTATTTTGCCTATTTTGGGGTTATGCTTGGGGACCAAGACAAGTTTTGGGCACCACACATAGTGTGCAAAGCATGTATCGAATTATTACGAAAATGGAGCAAAGGACAAAGAAAAAGCTTCAAATTTGGTGTTCCAATGGTGTGGAGAGAGCCAAAAAATCATCATGATGACTGTTATTTCTGTGCAGTGCAAGTGCAAGGATTCAATAAGCATAAGAAACGAAAATGGGAGTAACATGGAATCTGCAAGAAGGCCTGTCCCTCATTGTGAAGATGTGCCTGTACCTGTGTTTACCATAAATAACAGTCATCATGATGATTTTTTGGCTCTCTCCACACCATTGGAACACCAAATTTGAAGCTTTTTCTTTGTCCTTTGCTCCATTTTCGTAATAATTCGATACATGCTTTGCACACTATGTGTGGTGCCCAAAACTTGTCTTGGTCCCCAAGCATAACCCCAAAATAGGCAAAATACACTTTTTTTACGAAGTCTGTTATGTTTCTTCTATGTTTTGGCAGTGTGTATTCACCACAAATGTAACAGAATGAGTCTGGATCGTTAAGACAACTTCTTCTTGATGAGTTCATGCTTTTCACTGGAAAATAGACAACAACATAAAGTTAGTGCAAAAATCAAGCTATGAACAAACTTTTAGAACACTAATTAACACAAAACTATATTGAGAACTGCTCAGTTCAAGTACTAATCCAAAGAAATTAATGAGATGATGCGTCGCATTTACCAACAAGTGCTATAAATAAGATACCAAAAATCTCAAAAACTTGAGCCAATCTGGCAAAACTGATGACATATTCAGAATCAGCACCCCAAAAATACCCTAAATTCGATGAAATATCTTTGGCACCAAAAATGCTGTTGACCAGTGTTATTTAAGTAAGTGAAAAGACATGTTTCTTTAAGTTTCACTTCAGCAAAAGACTTCTAATTTCTAATTCTTGTATTTCTAATTCTTGCATGTTTTTTATAAGCTGAACAGACTATAGAAACAGGGTCTGTTCCTTCTGATTGGCGGCAAGCAAATGTGGTACCAATATTCAAAAAGGGGTGTAAAAGGGAACCTGGAAACTATCGGCTGGTAAGCTTAACATCTGTTGTGGGTAAAATTTTTGAAGGGTTTCTAAGGGATACCATTATGGAATATCTCATTGTCAATAAATGTTTAACTCCATATCAACATGGATTTATGAAGGATCGCTCCTGTCAAACTAACCTGATCAGCTTCTATGAGGATGTAAGCTCTCAAATGGACAAAGGAGAATCATTGGATGTCATTTATCTCGACTTCTCTAAAGCATTTGACACTGTCCCACATAAAAGATTAGTAAGATGAGAAAGATTGGGCTAGGGAAAATGTGTGTAGATAGGTAGGTAACTGGCTTAGTGACAGAAAACAAAGAGTGGTTATTAATGGGGCATACTCAGATTGGGCCAGGGTTACTAGTGGGGTAATACAGGGTTCTGTATTGGGCCCCATACTATTTAATATATTTATTAATGATCTAGTGGATGGCTTACACAGTAAAATATCAGTATTTGCAGATGATACAAAACTATGTAAGGTAGTTAACACAAAGGAGGACAGTTTGCAACTACAGACAGATTTGAGTAAATTGGAGAATTGGGCTGAAAAATGGCAAATGAGGTTTAACACAGATAAGTGTAAGGTTATGCACATGGGAAGGAGAAACAGATGCTACAATTACTTACTAAATGTGAAACTGCTGGGGAAATCAGACATGGAAAAAGACTTAGGCATCTTAGTCAATATGATGCTAAATTGGAGTGCCCAGTGTCAGGCAGCTGCCACCAAAGCAAATAGGGTCATGGGATGCATTAGAAGAGGTCTGGGGACATGAGATGAAAACATAATTCTCCCTCTGTACAAATCACTCGTCAGACCACACTTGGAGTATTGTGTGCAATTTTGGACGCCGGTGCTCAAGAAAGATATTACTGAACTTGAAAGGGTTCAAAGGCAGGCTACTAAAATGATAACTGGAGTTGGTTCACTACAATACCCAGAAATGTTATCAAAATTAGGTCTATTTACTCTAGAAAAGAGAAGACTTAGGGGAGACCTAATATATATGTACAAGTATATCAGAGGGCAATACAGATATCTCTCCAATGAACTGTTTGCACCAAGGACTGTGACAAGAACAAGGGGCATTCTCTTCATTTGGAGGAAAGACAATTTCTGCACCAGCATAGAAGAGGGTTCTTCACGGTAAGAGCAGTGTTGCTCTGGAATTCTCTCCCTGAGGAAGTGGTGATGGGCAACTCACTGAATGAATTTAAGAAAGGAATGGATGCTTTTCTTGTGAGTAACAGTATAGAAGGTTATGAATAACATAATATTATATAGGTAGATGATTGACCCAGCTTAGGGGAAGGAATTTTTTTCCCTATGGAGAAAATTGGCTTCTACTCTGTGGGTTTTTTGCCTTCCCCAGGATCAACAATGCAGAACAGCTGCACTAAAAATAGGCTGAACTAGATGGACATAAGGTCTTCCTTCAGCCTTCAAAACTATGTTGCTATGTATGTTACTATGAACAATACACCCTGAAACCAATGAATGTTATGTTCCCTTCCCTTATATTGCCTTAAAAATAGTACACTGAGCCCAATTTTATGACCTTTATGAATAGGAAATCAGTTATCAACCGAATTGTTGACTATGCAATAAGAAATATATTTTGTTCAGGTATTTTTTCCTTTAGATTTACGAGTGAACTACACTTGACTTGTTCTGCAAAACTCTTAAAGGGTTTAGTCAATTTTTACTTTAAAATAAATATATGTTACCTAACTGAATAATATCTGCATTGTAGAAAATTCATGGTGAGCAGCTTGACAAAACAGAAAGCACTCACCCAAATTCAAATAAAGGATAGAGCCTTTGTTTTGCCTATTTCCATTCATGTTACACATAGTAAAAAGTAAAGAACACACGTAATAAATACAGACAAGTAAAGACAACATGCATTACTTGCGAAGAAAATCGATAAAAAAAGTTTCTTACATTTTCTTTTATAATGTAAATGAAGTTTTTTTACTTGTTTATAATAATAAAATAGCATTATCATTAAAAAAATATTATTCTTTTTTCCTTGCATTATCTTCATTCAAAATATATGAGGGTACATTTGTAACCTATGCTGCTTGTTATCGATGCAAAAATATCTCGACCCCTTATCTCGGAAGGGGGTGGAGATATTTTATTGAAATTTGGCCAATATATTCTGGACCAAAACTGCAGAGATGTCACGAAATTTCAGCCCTCTACGGCTTTTCGAAAAAAAGTTATTGCAATTTTAAAACGGAATAGGTACAATTGTACCTACTCAGGCGGACGAAGGTTAAGTAAGTAAAAAGACATGTTTCTTTAAGTTTCACTTAAGCAAGGGACTTCTTTTTATAAGCTGAACAATACTCCCTGAAACCAATGAATGTTATGTTCCCTTCCCTAACATTGCCTTAAAAAGAGTACACTGAGCCCAATTTTAAAACCTTTACTAATAGGAAATCAATTGTCAACTGAATGGTTGACTATGCAGCAAGAAATATATTTTGTTCAGGTATTTTTTCATTTAGCTTTACGCGTGAACTACACTTGACTAGTTCTGCAAAACTCTTAAAGGGATTAGTCAATTTTTACCTTAAAATAAATATATGTTACCTAACTTAATAATATCTGCATTTAAGAAAATTAATGGTGAGCAGATTGACAAAACAGGAAGCACTTACCCAAATTCAAATAAAGGTTAGTGCCTTTGTTTTGCCTATCAGCATTCATGTTACACATAGTAAAATGAAAAGAACACACCTAATAAAGACAGACAAGTACATTTTTTCTAATACCTAAGAATACTTAAAATATTTGTAGACTTAAAAAATTACACTGGATTGAAAACATGAAGAGAAGCATGAATATAATGCTGATTTATGTGGCTCAGATAAACCAAAAGA
Source organism: Dendrobates tinctorius (assembly GCF_039654945.1). Taxonomy (NCBI): domain Eukaryota; kingdom Metazoa; phylum Chordata; class Amphibia; order Anura; family Dendrobatidae; genus Dendrobates; species Dendrobates tinctorius. The sequence continues at coordinate 42,749,687 of NW_027361704.1, read as the reverse complement.
ATGCACTTACAGATAATCAATAATTAAAATAAATGCTTTAGTTTGGTTTGCTTGTACCCTTTTGAAATTGTGGATAGCAGATTTTTTTTAAAAAGGTGCTAATTCAAAACCACTTTGAAAATATATAGTCTGCTTATCCTTAAAAACCTAACATTAACTCAAGTTTTACCTTTATGACTATAACTAAGGAAACAATATGCAAAATCTGTCAGGTAAAGTAAACGTAAAACAAATGTGTGAACTGTTATTGTAACTTGTACCTTTTAAAAAATGGAAAAACTTCTGATTTCATTCAAGAAAGATATATATGGTTAAAGCTTTGAAACATAAACTATCCTATTTATTCTACCTCACAAAACTATAAGAAACAATTTGTTGTTTTTAAAAATTTTCTTGCAACAATTGAATTAATGATTAAAACATGTGTTTTCTGTATACTATTAGAATATTTTAACAGAGAAGCCATATTAAACAGGTTCATAAACATCCAAATGCATTAACACATAACAGGTAACTAAATAAATCAAATGATTACCTCAGTGAATAAGCAAAACCTATTTCTTCAAGTTTCTCTTCAAACAGAGGCAGATTTCAAGTTCTTGCACTTCTTTTTATAAGCTGGAACAATAAACTCTCTAACCAATTAAATGTTAAGTGCCCTCCCCTTAATTTGCCTGACAAACTAGTTTACTGAGACCATTTTAATAGTCTTTAGGAAGGGCAAATCAATTATCAACTGAATGAGTGACTATGCAATAAGAAGCATGTTTTGTTCTCGCTTTTTTTGGTTTCAACAGCACACTACACTTGACCTGTTTTAAAAAAACTTTAAAATCTTTAATCATTTTTTAGTTTAAAACAAATATATGTTACATAACTGAATAATGTCTGCACTCAAGAAAATTCAAGTTGAGCAGATTGACAAAAGAGAAAGCAGTAACCCAAATTCAAATAAAAGTTAGTGCTTTTGTTTTGTCTACCTGCATTCTTGTTACACACAGCAAAATGTAAAAAACACACTTAATAAATACAGACATGCAGTTTTTTGAAACACCTAAAAATATGTGTTGGTTTAGAAAATACATCAAGTTTAAAATATGGGTATAAGCTTGATTATAATGCTGGTTTATGTGGCACAATTAAAACCAAAATAACGCACTTAAAGATATTGAATAACTAAGGTAAATGCTTTAGTTTGGTTTGCTTGCATCCAACTTAAAATTTAGGAATGCAGGTTTTTGGTAACTATTCTCATTTAAAGCAGTTTTATTAACATACCGGCTGTTTAATAATTTAATAATAGGTAACTAAATAAATCAAATGATTATTTAAGTAAAAAGACATGTTTCTTTAAGTTTCACTTCAGCAAAAGACTTCTAATTTCTAATTCTTGTATTTCTAATTCTTGCATGTTTTTTATAAGCTGAACAGACTATAGAAACAGGGTCTGTTCCTTCTGATTGGCGGCAAGCAAATGTGGTACCAATATTCAAAAAGGGGTGTAAAAGGGAACCTGGAAACTATCGGCTGGTAAGCTTAACATCTGTTGTGGGTAAAATTTTTGAAGGGTTTCTAAGGGATACCATTATGGAATATCTCATTGTCAATAAATGTTTAACTCCATATCAACATGGATTTATGAAGGATCGCTCCTGTCAAACTAACCTGATCAGCTTCTATGAGGATGTAAGCTCTCAAATGGACAAAGGAGAATCATTGGATGTCATTTATCTCGACTTCTCTAAAGCATTTGACACTGTCCCACATAAAAGATTAGTAAGATGAGAAAGATTGGGCTAGGGAAAATGTGTGTAGATAGGTAGGTAACTGGCTTAGTGACAGAAAACAAAGAGTGGTTATTAATGGGGCATACTCAGATTGGGCCAGGGTTACTAGTGGGGTACCACAGGGTTCTGTATTGGGCCCCATACTATTTAATATATTTATTAATGATCTAGTGGATGGCTTACACAGTAAAATATCAGTATTTGCAGATGATACAAAACTATGTAAGGTAGTTAACACAAAGGAGGACAGTTTGCAACTACAGACAGATTTGAGTAAATTGGAGAATTGGGCTGAAAAATGGCAAATGAGGTTTAACACAGATAAGTGTAAGGTTATGCACATGGGAAGGAGAAACAGATGCTACAATTACTTACTAAATGTGAAACTGCTGGGGAAATCAGACATGGAAAAAGACTTAGGCATCTTAGTCAATATGATGCTAAATTGGAGTGCCCAGTGTCAGGCAGCTGCCACCAAAGCAAATAGGGTCATGGGATGCATTAGAAGAGGTCTGGGGACATGAGATGAAAACATAATTCTCCCTCTGTACAAATCACTCGTCAGACCACACTTGGAGTATTGTGTGCAATTTTGGACGCCGGTGCTCAAGAAAGATATTACTGAACTTGAAAGGGTTCAAAGGCAGGCTACTAAAATGATAACTGGAGTTGGTTCACTACAATACCCAGAAATGTTATCAAAATTAGGTCTATTTACTCTAGAAAAGAGAAGACTTAGGGGAGACCTAATATATATGTACAAGTATCTCAGAGGGCAATACAGATATCTCTCCAATGAACTGTTTGCACCAAGGACTGTGACAAGAACAAGGGGCATTCTCTTCATTTGGAGGAAAGACAATTTCTGCACCAGCATAGAAGAGGGTTCTTCACGGTAAGAGCAGTGTTGCTCTGGAATTCTCTCCCTGAGGAAGTGGTGATGGGCAACTCACTGGATGAATTTAAGAAAGGAATGGATGCTTTTCTTGTGAGTAACAGTATAGAAGGTTATGAATAAAATAATATTATATAGGTAGATGATTGACCCAGCTTAGGGGAAGGAATTTTTTTCCCTATGGAGAAAATTGGCTTCTACTCTGTGGGTTTTTTGCCTTCCCCAGATCAACAATGCAGAACAGCTGCACTAAAAATAGGCTGAACTAGATGGACATAAGGTCTTCCTTCAGCCTTCAAAACTATGTTGCTATGTATGTTACTATGAACAATACACCCTGAAACCAATGAATGTTATGTTCCCTTCCCTTATATTGCCTTAAAAATAGTACACTGAGCCCAATTTTATGACCTTTATGAATAGGAAATCAGTTATCAACCGAATTGTTGACTATGCAATAAGAAATATATTTTGTTCAGGTATTTTTTCCTTTAGATTTACGAGTGAACTACACTTGACTTGTTCTGCAAAACTCTTAAAGGGTTTAGTCAATTTTTACTTTAAAATAAATATATGTTACCTAACTGAATAATATCTGCATTGTAGAAAATTCATGGTGAGCAGCTTGACAAAACAGAAAGCACTCACCCAAATTCAAATAAAGGATAGAGCCTTTGTTTTGCCTATTTGCATTCATGTTACACATAGTAAAAAGTAAAGAACACACGTAATAAATACAGACAAGTAAATGCAACATGCATTACTTGCGAAGAAAATCGATAAAAAAAGTTTCTTACATTTTCTTTTATAATGTAAATGAAGTTTTTTTACTTGTTTATAATAATAAAATAGCATTATCATTAAAAAAATATTATTCTTTTTTCCTTGCATTATCTTCATTCAAAATATATGAGGGTACATTTGTAACCTATGCTGCTTGTTATCGATGCAAAAATATCTCGACCCCTTATCTCAGAAGGGGGTGGAGATATTTTATTGAAATTTGGCCAATATATTCTGGACCAAAACTGCAGAGATGTCACGAAATTTCAGCCCTCTACGGCTTTTCGAAAAAAAGTTATTGCAATTTTAAAACGGAATAGGTACAATTGTACCTACTCAGGCGGACGAAGGTTAAGTAAGTAAAAAGACATGTTTCTTTAAGTTTCACTTAAGCAAGGGACTTCTTTTTATAAGCTGAACAATACTCCCTGAAACCAATGAATGTTATGTTCCCTTCCCTAACATTGCCTTAAAAAGAGTACACTGAGCCCAATTTTAAGACCTTTACTAATAGGAAATCAATTGTCAACTGAAGGGTTGACTATGCAGCAAGAAATATATTTTGTTCAGGTATTTTTTCATTTAGCTTTACGCGTGAACTACACTTGACTAGTTCTGCAAAACTCTTAAAGGGATTAGTCAATTTTTACCTTAACATAAATATATGTTACCTAACTTAATAATATCTGCATTTAAGAAAATTAATGGTGAGCAGATTGACAAAACAGGAAGCACTTACCCAAATTCAAATAAAGGTTATTGCCTTTGTTTTGCCTATCAGCATTCATGTTACACATAGTAAAATGAAAAGAACACACGTAATAAAGACAGACAAGTACATTTTTTCTAATACCTAAGAATACTTCAAATATTTGTAGACTTAAAAAATTACACTGGATTGAAAACATGAAGAGAAGCATGAATATAATGCTGATTTATGTGGCTCAGATAAACCAAAAGAATGCACTTACAGATAATCAATAAGTAAATAAATGCTTTAGTTTGGTTTGCTTGTACCCTTTTGAAATTGTGGATAGCAGATTTTTTTAAAAAGGTGCTAATTCAAAACCACTTTGAAAATATATAGTCTGCTTATCCTTAAAAACCTAACATTAACTCAAGTTTTACCTTTATGACTATAACTAAGGAAACAATATGCAAAATCTGTCAGGTAAAGTAAACGTAAAACAAATGTGTGAACTGTTATTGTAACTTGTACCTTTTAAAAAATGGAAAAACTTCTGATTTCATTCAAGAAAGATATATATGGTTAAAGCTTTGAAACATAAACTATCCTATTTATTCTACCTCACAAAACTGTAAGAAACAATTTGTTGTTTTTAAAAATTTTCTTGCAACAATTGAATTAATGATTAAAACATGTGTTTTCTGTATACTATTAGAATATTTTAACAGAGAAGCCATATTAAACAGGTTCATAAACATCCAAATGCATTAACACATAACAGGTAACTAAATAAATCAAATGATTACCTCAGTGAATAAGCAAGACCTATTTCTTCAAGCTTCTCTTCAAACAGAGGCAGATTTCAAGTTCTTGCACTTCTTTTTATAAGCTGGAACAATAAACTCTCTAACCAATTAAATGTTAAGTGCCCTCCCCTTAATTTGCCTGACAAACTAGTTTACTGAGACCATTTTAATAGTCTTTAGGAAGGGCAAATCAATTATCAACTGAATGAGTGACTATGCAATAAGAAGCATGTTTTGTTCTCGCTTTTTTTGGTTTCAACAGCACACTACACTTGACCTGTTTTAAAAAAACTTTAAAATCTTTAATCATTTTTTAGTTTAAAACAAATATATGTTACATAACTGAATAATGTCTGCACTCAAGAAAATTCAAGTTGAGCAGATTGACAAAAGAGAAAGCAGTAACCCAAATTCAAATAAAAGTTAGTGCTTTTGTTTTGTCTACCTGCATTCTTGTTACACACAGCAAAATGTAAAAAACACACTTAATAAATACAGACATGCAGTTTTTTGAAACACCTAAAAATATGTGTTGGTTTAGAAAATACATCTAGTTTAAAATATGGGTATAAGCTTGATTATAATGCTGGTTTATGTGGCACAATTAAAACCAAAATAACACACTTAAAGATATTGAATAACTAAGGTAAATGCTTTAGTTTGGTTTGCTTGCATCCAAATTAAAATTTAGCAATGCAGGTTTTTGGTAACTATTCTCATTTAAAGCAGTTTTATTAATATACCAGCCGTTTAATAATTTAATAATAGGTAACTAAATAAATCAAATGATTATTTAAGTAAAAAGACATGTTTCTTTAAGTTTCACTTCAGCAAGGGACTTCTAATTTCTAATTCTTGCATGATTTTTATAACCTGAACAATACACCCTGAAACAAATGAATGTTATGTTCCCTTCCCTTAAATTGCCTTAAAAATAGTACACTGAGCCTAATTTTATGCCCTTTACGAATAGGAAATCAATTATCAACCAAAGGGTTGACTATGCAATAAGAAATATATTTTGTTCTGGTATTTTTTCATTTAGCTTTACGAGTGAGCTACAGTTGACTTTTTCTGCAAAACTCTTAAAGGGTGTAGTAAATTTTGACTTTAAAATAAATATATGTTACCTAACTGAATAATATCTGCTTTGAAGAACATTCATGGTGAGCAGATTGACAAAACAGAAAGCACTCACCCAAATTCAAATAAAGGATAGAGCCTTTGTTTTGCCTATCTGCATTCATGTTACACATAGTAAAAAGTAAAGAACACACGTAATAAATACAGACAAGTAAATTTTTTCCAATACCTAACAATACCTAAATATATTTGTAGACTTAAAAAATTACACTGGATTTAAAAGATGAAGATAAACATGAATATAATGCTGATTTAGGTGGCTCAGATAAACCAGAAGAATGCACTTACAGATATTCCTTAATTAAAATAAATGCATTAGTTTGGTTTGCTTGTACCCTTTTGAAATTGTGGATAGCAGATTTTTTAAAAAGGTGCTAATTTAAAACCACTTTGAAAATGTATAGTCTGCTTATCCTTAAAAACCTAAAATTAACTCAAGTTTTACTTTTATGACTATAACTAAGGAAACAATATGCAAAATCTGTCAAGTAAAGTAAACGTAAATCAAATGTGCGAACTGTTATTGTAACTTGAACCTTTTAAAAAATGGCAAAACTTCTGATTTCTTTCAAAAAATATATATAAGGTTAAAGCTTTGAAACATAAACTATCTGTTTACTCTACATAACAAAACTAAAAGAAACAATGGTTGTTGCTTTTAAATATTTTCTTGCAGCAAGTGAATTCATGATTAAAACATGTGCTTTGTGTATACTATTAGAATATTGTAACAGAGAAGCCATATTAAACAGATTCATAAACATTCAAATGCATTAACAGGTAACTAAATAAAATGATTACCTCAGTGAATAAGCAAGACGTATTTCTTCAAGTTTCTCTTCAAATAGAAGCAGATTTCAAGGTCTTGCACTTCTTTTTATAAGCTGGAACAATAAACTCACTAGCCAATTAAATGTTATGTGCCCTCCCCTTAATTTGCCTGACAAACTAGTTTACTGAGACCATTTTAATAGCCTTTAGGAAGAGCAAATCAATCATCAATGCAATAAGAAGCATGTTTTGTTCACGCTTTTTTTGGTTTCAACAGCACACTACAATTCACCTGTTTTAAAAAAACTTTAAAATCTTTAAAGATTTTTTATTTTAAAACAAATATATGTTACATAACTGAATAATGTCTGCACTCAAGAAAATTCAAGTTGAGCAGATTGACAAAAGAGAAAGCACTAACCCAAATTCAAATAAAAGTTAGTGCTTTTGTTTTGTCTACCTGCATTCTTGTTACACACAGCAAAATGTAAAAAACACACTTAATAAATACAGACATGTAGTTTTTTGAAATACCTAAAATATGCGTTGGTTTAAAAAATACATCTAATTTAAAATATGGGTATAAGCTTGATTATAATGCTGGTTTATGTGGCACAAATAAACCAAAATAACGCACTTAAAGGTATTGAATAATTAAGTTAAATGCTTTAGTTTGGTTTGCTTATATCCAATTAAAAATTGAGGACTGCAGATTTTTGGTAACTATTCTCATTTAAAGCAGTTTTATTAATATACCGGCTGTTTAATAATTTAATAATAGGTAACTAAATAAATCAAATGATTATTTAAGTAAGTGAAAAGACATGTTTCTTTAAGTTTCACTTCAGCAAAAGACTTCTAATTTCTAATTCTTGTATTTCTAATTCTTGCATGTTTTTTATAAGCTGAACAGACTATAGAAACAGGGTCTGTTCCTTCTGATTGGCGGCAAGCAAATGTGGTACCAATATTCAAAAAGGGGTGTAAAAGGGAACCTGGAAACTATCGGCTGGTAAGCTTAACATCTGTTGTGGGTAAAATTTTTGAAGGGTTTCTAAGGGATACCATTATGGAATATCTCATTGTCAATAAATGTTTAACTCCATATCAACATGGATTTATGAAGGATCGCTCCTGTCAAACTAACCTGATCAGCTTCTATGAGGATGTAAGCTCTCAAATGGACAAAGGAGAATCATTGGATGTCATTTATCTCGACTTCTCTAAAGCATTTGACACTGTCCCACATAAAAGATTAGTTAGATGAGAAAGATTGGGCTAGGGAAAATGTGTGTAGATAGGTAGGTAACTGGCTTAGTGACAGAAAACAAAGAGTGGTTATTAATGGGGCATACTCAGATTGGGCCAGGGTTACTAGTGGGGTAACACAGGGTTCTGTATTGGGCCCCATACTATTTAATATATTTATTAATGATCTAGTGGATGGCTTACACAGTAAAATATCAGTATTTGCAGATGATACAAAACTATGTAAGGTAGTTAACACAAAGGAGGACAGTTTGCAACTACAGACAGATTTGAGTAAATTGGAGAATTGGGCTGAAAAATGGCAAATGAGGTTTAACACAGATAAGTGTAAGGTTATGCACATGGGAAGGAGAAACAGATGCTACAATTACTTACTAAATGTGAAACTGCTGGGGAAATCAGACATGGAAAAAGACTTAGGCATCTTAGTCAATATGATGCTAAATTGGAGTGCCCAGTGTCAGGCAGCTGCCACCAAAGCAAATAGGGTCATGGGATGCATTAGAAGAGGTCTGGGGACATGAGATGAAAACATAATTCTCCCTCTGTACAAATCACTCGTCAGACCACACTTGGAGTATTGTGTGCAATTTTGGACGCCGGTGCTCAAGAAAGATATTACTGAACTTGAAAGGGTTCAAAGGCAGGCTACTAAAATGATAACTGGAGTTGGTTCACTACAATACCCAGAAATGTTATCAAAATTAGGTCTATTTACTCTAGAAAAGAGAAGACTTAGGGGAGACCTAATATATATGTACAAGTATATCAGAGGGCAATACAGATATCTCTCCAATGAACTGTTTGCACCAAGGACTGTGACAAGAACAAGGGGCATTCTCTTCATTTGGAGGAAAGACAATTTCTGCACCAGCATAGAAGAGGGTTCTTCACGGTAAGAGCAGTGTTGCTCTGGAATTCTCTCCCTGAGGAAGTGGTGATGGGCAACTCACTGAATGAATTTAAGAAAGGAATGGATGCTTTTCTTGTGAGTAACAGTATAGAAGGTTATGAATAACATAATATTATATAGGTAGATGATTGACCCAGCTTAGGGGAAGGAATTTTTTTCCCTATGGAGAAAATTGGCTTCTACTCTGTGGGTTTTTTGCCTTCCCCAGGATCAACAATGCAGAACAGCTGCACTAAAAATAGGCTGAACTAGATGGACATAAGGTCTTCCTTCAGCCTTCAAAACTATGTTGCTATGTATGTTACTATGAACAATACACCCTGAAACCAATGAATGTTATGTTCCCTTCCCTTATATTGCCTTAAAAATAGTACACTGAGCCCAATTTTATGACCTTTATGAATAGGAAATCAGTTATCAACCGAATTGTTGACTATGCAATAAGAAATATATTTTGTTCAGGTATTTTTTCCTTTAGATTTACGAGTGAACTACACTTGACTTGTTCTGCAAAACTCTTAAAGGGTTTAGCCAATTTTTACTTTAAAATAAATATATGTTACCTAACTGAATAATATCTGCATTGTAGAAAATTCATGGTGAGCAGCTTGACAAAACAGAAAGCACTCACCCAAATTCAAATAAAGGATAGAGCCTTTGTTTTGCCTATTTGCATTCATGTTACACATAGTAAAAAGTAAAGAACACACATAATAAATACAGACAAGTAAAGACAACATGCATTACTTGCGAAGAAAATCGATAAAAAAAGTTTCTTACATTTTCTTTTATAATGTAAATGAAGTTTTTTTACTTGTTTATAATAATAAAATAGCATTATCATTAAAAAAATATTATTCTTTTTTCCTTGCATTATCTTCATTCAAAATATATGAGGGTACATTTGTAACCTATGCTGCTTGTTATCGATGCAAAAATATCTCGACCCCTTATCTCGGAAGGGGGTGGAGATATTTTATTGAAATTTGGCCAATATATTCTGGACCAAAACTGCAGAGATGTCACGAAATTTCAGCCCTCTACGGCTTTTCGAAAAAAAGTTATTGCAATTTTAAAACGGAATAGGTACAATTGTACCTACTCAGGCGGACGAAGGTTAAGTAAGTAAAAAGACATGTTTCTTTAAGTTTCACTTAAGCAAGGGACTTCTTTTTATAAGCTGAACAATACTCCCTGAAACCAATGAATGTTATGTTCCCTTCCCTAACATTGCCTTAAAAAGAGTACACTGAGCCCAATTTTAAAACCTTTACTAATAGGAAATCAATTGTCAACTGAAGGGTTGACTATGCAGCAAGAAATATATTTTGTTCAGGTATTTTTTCATTTAGCTTTACGCGTGAACTACACTTGACTAGTTCTGCAAAACTCTTAAAGGGATTAGTCAATTTTTACCTTAAAATAAATATGTTACCTAACTTAATAATATCTGCATTTAAGAAAATTAATGGTGAGCAGATTGACAAAACAGGAAGCACTTACCCAAATTCAAATAAAGGTTAGTGCCTTTGTTTTGCCTATCAGCATTCATGTTACACATAGTAAAATGAAAAGAACACACGTAATAAAGACAGACAAGTACATTTTTTTCTAATACCTAAGAATACTTAAAATATTTGTAGACTTAAAAAATTACACTGGATTGAAAACATGAAGAGAAGCATGAATATAATGCTGATTTATGTGGCTCAGATAAACCAAAAGAATGCACTTACAGATAATCAATAATTAAAATAAATGCTTTAGTTTGGTTTGCTTGTACCCTTTTGAAATTGTGGATAGCAGATTTTTTTTTAAAAGGTGCTAATTCAAAACCACTTTGAAAATATATAGTCTGCTTATCCTTAAAAACCTAACATTAACTCAAGTTTTACCTTTATGACTATAACTAAGGAAACAATATGCAAAATCTGTCAGGTAAAGTAAACGTAAAACAAATGTGTGAACTGTTATTGTAACTTGTACCTTTTAAAAAATGGAAAAACTTCTGATTTCATTCAAGAAAGATATATATGGTTAAAGCTTTGAAACATAAACTATCCTATTTATTCTACCTCACAAAACTATAAGAAACAATTTGTTGTTTTTAAAAATTTTCTTGCAACAATTGAATTAATGATTAAAACATGTGTTTTCTGTATACTATTAGAATATTTTAACAGAGAAGCCATATTAAACAGGTTCATAAACATCCAAATGCATTAACACATAACAGGTAACTAAATAAATCAAATGATTACCTCAGTGAATAAGCAAAACCTATTTCTTCAAGTTTCTCTTCAAACAGAGGCAGATTTCAAGTTCTTGCACTTCTTTTTATAAGCTGGAACAATAAACTCTCTAACCAATTAAATGTTAAGTGCCCTCCCCTTAATTTGCCTGACAAACTAGTTTACTGAGACCATTTTAATAGTCTTTAGGAAGAGCAAATCAATTATCAACTGAATGAGTGACTATGCAATAAGAAGCATGTTTTGTTCTCGCTTTTTTTGGTTTCAACAGCACACTACACTTGACCTGTTTTAAAAAAACTTTAAAATCTTTAATCATTTTTTAGTTTAAAACAAATATATGTTACATAACTGAATAATGTCTGCACTCAAGAAAATTCAAGTTGAGCAGATTGACAAAAGAGAAAGCAGTAACCCAAATTCAAATAAAAGTTAGTGCTTTTGTTTTGTCTACCTGCATTCTTGTTACACACAGCAAAATGTAAAAAACACACTTCATAAATACAGACATGCAGTTTTTTGAAACACCTAAAAATATGTGTTGGTTTAGAAAATACATCAAGTTTAAAATATGGGTATAAGCTTGATTATAATGCTGGTTTATGTGGCACAATTAAAACCAAAATAACGCACTTAAAGATATTGAATAACTAAGGTAAATGCTTTAGTTTGGTTTGCTTGCATCCAACTTAAAATTTAGGAATGCAGGTTTTTGGTAACTATTCTCATTTAAAGCAGTTTTATTAACATACCGGCTGTTTAATAATTTAATAATAGGTAACTAAATAAATCAAATGATTATTTAAGTAAAAAGACATGTTTCTTTAAGTTTCACTTCAGCAAAAGACTTCTAATTTCTAATTCTTGTATTTCTAATTCTTGCATGTTTTTTATAAGCTGAACAGACTATAGAAACAGGGTCTGTTCCTTCTGATTGGCGGCAAGCAAATGTGGTACCAATATTCAAAAAGGGGTGTAAAAGGGAACCTGGAAACTATCGGCTGGTAAGCTTAACATCTGTTGTGGGTAAAATTTTTGAAGGGTTTCTAAGGGATACCATTATGGAATATCTCATTGTCAATAAATGTTTAACTCCATATCAACATGGATTTATGAAGGATCGCTCCTGTCAAACTAACCTGATCAGCTTCTATGAGGATGTAAGCTCTCAAATGGACAAAGGAGAATCATTGGATGTCATTTATCTCGACTTCTCTAAAGCATTTGACACTGTCCCACATAAAAGATTAGTAAGATGAGAAAGATTGGGCTAGGGAAAATGTGTGTAGATAGGTAGGTAACTGGCTTAGTGACAGAAAACAAAGAGTGGTTATTAATGGGGCATACTCAGATTGGGCCAGGGTTACTAGTGGGGTACCACAGGGTTCTGTATTGGGCCCCATACTATTTAATATATTTATTAATGATCTAGTGGATGGCTTACACAGTAAAATATCAGTATTTGCAGATGATACAAAACTATGTAAGGTAGTTAACACAAAGGAGGACAGTTTGCAACTACAGACAGATTTGAGTAAATTGGAGAATTGGGCTGAAAAATGGCAAATGAGGTTTAACACAGATAACTGTAAGGTTATGCACATGGGAAGGAGAAACAGATGCTACAATTACTTACTAAATGTGAAACTGCTGGGGAAATCAGACATGGAAAAAGACTTAGGCATCTTAGTCAATATGATGCTAAATTGGAGTGCCCAGTGTCAGGCAGCTGCCACCAAAGCAAATAGGGTCATGGGATGCATTAGAAGAGGTCTGGGGACATGAGATGAAAACATAATTCTCCCTCTGTACAAATCACTCGTCAGACCACACTTGGAGTATTGTGTGCAATTTTGGACGCCGGTGCTCAAGAAAGATATTACTGAACTTGAAAGGGTTCAAAGGCAGGCTACTAAAATGATAACTGGAGTTGGTTCACTACAATACCCAGAAATGTTATCAAAATTAGGTCTATTTACTCTAGAAAAGAGAAGACTTAGGGGAGACCTAATATATATGTACAAGTATCTCAGAGGGCAATACAGATATCTCTCCAATGAACTGTTTGCACCAAGGACTGTGACAAGAACAAGGGGCATTCTCTTCATTTGGAGGAAAGACAATTTCTGCACCAGCATAGAAGAGGGTTCTTCACGGTAAGAGCAGTGTTGCTCTGGAATTCTCTCCCTGAGGAAGTGGTGATGGGCAACTCACTGGATGAATTTAAGAAAGGAATGGATGCTTTTCTTGTGAGTAACAGTATAGAAGGTTATGAATAAAATAATATTATATAGGTAGATGATTGACCCAGCTTAGGGGAAGGAATTTTTTTCCCTATGGAGAAAATTGGCTTCTACTCTGTGGGTTTTTTGCCTTCCCCAGATCAACAATGCAGAACAGCTGCACTAAAAATAGGCTGAACTAGATGGACATAAGGTCTTCCTTCAGCCTTCAAAACTATGTTGCTATGTATGTTACTATGAACAATACACCCTGAAACCAATGAATGTTATGTTCCCTTCCCTTATATTGCCTTAAAAATAGTACACTGAGCCCAATTTTATGACCTTTATGAATAGGAAATCAGTTATCAACCGAATTGTTGACTATGCAATAAGAAATATATTTTGTTCAGGTATTTTTTCCTTTAGATTTACGAGTGAACTACACTTGACTTGTTCTGCAAAACTCTTAAAGGGTTTAGTCAATTTTTACTTTAAAATAAATATATGTTACCTAACTGAATAATATCTGCATTGTAGAAAATTCATGGTGAGCAGCTTGACAAAACAGAAAGCACTCACCCAAATTCAAATAAAGGATAGAGCCTTTGTTTTGCCTATTTGCATTCATGTTACACATAGTAAAAAGTAAAGAACACACGTAATAAATACAGACAAGTAAATGCAACATGCATTACTTGCGAAGAAAATCGATAAAAAAAGTTTCTTACATTTTCTTTTATAATGTAAATGAAGTTTTTTTACTTGTTTATAATAATAAAATAGCATTATCATTAAAAAAATATTATTCTTTTTTCCTTGCATTATCTTCATTCAAAATATATGAGGGTACATTTGTAACCTATGCTGCTTGTTATCGATGCAAAAATATCTCGACCCCTTATCTCGGAAGGGGGTGGAGATATTTTATTGAAATTTGGCCAATATATTCTGGACCAAAACTGCAGAGATGTCACGAAATTTCAGCCCTCTACGGCTTTTCGAAAAAAAGTTATTGCAATTTTAAAACGGAATAGGTACAATTGTACCTACTCAGGCGGACGAAGGTTAAGTAAGTAAAAAGACATGTTTCTTTAAGTTTCACTTAAGCAAGGGACTTCTTTTTATAAGCTGAACAATACTCCCTGAAACCAATGAATGTTATGTTCCCTTCCCTAACATTGCCTTAAAAAGAGTACACTGAGCCCAATTTTAAGACCTTTACTAATAGGAAATCAATTGTCAACTGAAGGGTTGACTATGCAGCAAGAAATATATTTTGTTCAGGTATTTTTTCATTTAGCTTTACGCGTGAACTACACTTGACTAGTTCTGCAAAACTCTTAAAGGGATTAGTCAATTTTTACCTTAACATAAATATATGTTACCTAACTTAATAATATCTGCATTTAAGAAAATTAATGGTGAGCAGATTGACAAAACAGGAAGCACTTACCCAAATTCAAATAAAGGTTATTGCCTTTGTTTTGCCTATCAGCATTCATGTTACACATAGTAAAATGAAAAGAACACACGTAATAAAGACAGACAAGTACATTTTTTCTAATACCTAAGAATACTTCAAATATTTGTAGACTTAAAAAATTACACTGGATTGAAAACATGAAGAGAAGCATGAATATAATGCTGATTTATGTGGCTCAGATAAACCAAAAGAATGCACTTACAGATAATCAATAAGTAAATAAATGCTTTAGTTTGGTTTGCTTGTACCCTTTTGAAATTGTGGATAGCAGATTTTTTTAAAAAGGTGCTAATTCAAAACCACTTTGAAAATATATAGTCTGCTTATCCTTAAAAACCTAACATTAACTCAAGTTTTACCTTTATGACTATAACTAAGGAAACAATATGCAAAATCTGTCAGGTAAAGTAAACGTAAAACAAATGTGTGAACTGTTATTGTAACTTGTACCTTTTAAAAAATGGAAAAACTTCTGATTTCATTCAAGAAAGATATATATGGTTAAAGCTTTGAAACATAAACTATCCTATTTATTCTACCTCACAAAACTGTAAGAAACAATTTGTTGTTTTTAAAAATTTTCTTGCAACAATTGAATTAATGATTAAAACATGTGTTTTCTGTATACTATTAGAATATTTTAACAGAGAAGCCATATTAAACAGGTTCATAAACATCCAAATGCATTAACACATAACAGGTAACTAAATAAATCAAATGATTACCTCAGTGAATAAGCAAGACCTATTTCTTCAAGCTTCTCTTCAAACAGAGGCAGATTTCAAGTTCTTGCACTTCTTTTTATAAGCTGGAACAATAAACTCTCTAACCAATTAAATGTTAAGTGCCCTCCCCTTAATTTGCCTGACAAACTAGTTTACTGAGACCATTTTAATAGTCTTTAGGAAGGGCAAATCAATTATCAACTGAATGAGTGACTATGCAATAAGAAGCATGTTTTGTTCTCGCTTTTTTTGGTTTCAACAGCACACTACACTTGACCTGTTTTAAAAAAACTTTAAAATCTTTAATCATTTTTTAGTTTAAAACAAATATATGTTACATAACTGAATAATGTCTGCACTCAAGAAAATTCAAGTTGAGCAGATTGACAAAAGAGAAAGCAGTAACCCAAATTCAAATAAAAGTTAGTGCTTTTGTTTTGTCTACCTGCATTCTTGTTACACACAGCAAAATGTAAAAAACACACTTAATAAATACAGACATGCAGTTTTTTGAAACACCTAAAAATATGTGTTGGTTTAGAAAATACATCTAGTTTAAAATATGGGTATAAGCTTGATTATAATGCTGGTTTATGTGGCACAATTAAAACCAAAATAACGCACTTAAAGATATTGAATAACTAAGGTAAATGCTTTAGTTTGGTTTGCTTGCATCCAAATTAAAATTTAGCAATGCAGGTTTTTGGTAACTATTCTCATTTAAAGCAGTTTTATTAATATACCAGCCGTTTAATAATTTAATAATAGGTAACTAAATAAATCAAATGATTATTTAAGTAAAAAGACATGTTTCTTTAAGTTTCACTTCAGCAAAAGACTTCTAATTTCTAATTCTTGCATGATTTTTATAACCTGAACAATACACCCTGAAACAAATGAATGTTATGTTCCCTTCCCTTAAATTGCCTTAAAAATAGTACACTGAGCCTAATTTTATGCCCTTTACGAATAGGAAATCAATTATCAACCAAAGGGTTGACTATGCAATAAGAAATATATTTTGTTCTGGTATTTTTTCATTTAGCTTTACGAGTGAGCTACAGTTGACTTTTTCTGCAAAACTCTTAAAGGGTGTAGTAAATTTTGACTTTAAAATAAATATATGTTACCTAACTGAATAATATCTGCTTTGAAGAACATTCATGGTGAGCAGATTGACAAAACAGAAAGCACTCACCCAAATTCAAATAAAGGATAGAGCCTTTGTTTTGCCTATCTGCATTCATGTTACACATAGTAAAAAGTAAAGAACACACGTAATAAATACAGACAAGTAAATTTTTTCCAATACCTAACAATACCTAAATATATTTGTAGACTTAAAAAATTACACTGGATTTAAAAGATGAAGATAAACATGAATATAATGCTGATTTAGGTGGCTCAGATAAACCAGAAGAATGCACTTACAGATATTCCTTAATTAAAATAAATGCATTAGTTTGGTTTGCTTGTACCCTTTTGAAATTGTGGATAGCAGATTTTTTAAAAAGGTGCTAATTTAAAACCACTTTGAAAATGTATAGTCTGCTTATCCTTAAAAACCTAAAATTAACTCAAGTTTTACTTTTATGACTATAACTAAGGAAACAATATGCAAAATCTGTCAAGTAAAGTAAACGTAAATCAAATGTGCGAACTGTTATTGTAACTTGAACCTTTTAAAAAATGGCAAAACTTCTGATTTCTTTCAAAAAATATATATAAGGTTAAAGCTTTGAAACATAAACTATCTGTTTACTCTACATAACAAAACTAAAAGAAACAATGGTTGTTGCTTTTAAATATTTTCTTGCAGCAAGTGAATTCATGATTAAAACATGTGCTTTGTGTATACTATTAGAATATTGTAACAGAGAAGCCATATTAAACAGATTCATAAACATTCAAATGCATTAACAGGTAACAGGTAACTAAATAAAATGATTACCTCAGTGAATAAGCAAGACGTATTTCTTCAAGTTTCTCTTCAAATAGAAGCAGATTTCAAGGTCTTGCACTTCTTTTTATAAGCTGGAACAATAAACTCACTAGCCAATTAAATGTTATGTGCCCTCCCCTTAATTTGCCTGACAAACTAGTTTACTGAGACCATTTTAATAGCCTTTAGGAAGAGCAAATCAATCATCAATGCAATAAGAAGCATGTTTTGTTCACGCTTTTTTTGGTTTCAACAGCACACTACAATTCACCTGTTTTAAAAAAACTTTAAAATCTTTAAAGATTTTTTATTTTAAAACAAATATATGTTGCATAACTGAATAATGTCTGCACTCAAGAAAATTCAAGTTGAGCAGATTGACAAAAGAGAAAGCACTAACCCAAATTCAAATAAAAGTTAGTGCTTTTGTTTTGTCTACCTGCATTCTTGTTACACACAGCAAAATGTAAAAAACACACTTAATAAATACAGACATGTAGTTTTTTGAAATACCTAAAATATGCGTTGGTTTAAAAAATACATCTAATTTAAAATATGGGTATAAGCTTGATTATAATGCTGGTTTATGTGGCACAAATAAACCAAAATAACGCACTTAAAGGTATTGAATAATTAAGTTAAATGCTTTAGTTTGGTTTGCTTATATCCAATTAAAAATTGAGGACTGCAGATTTTTGGTAACTATTCTCATTTAAAGCAGTTTTATTAATATACCGGCTGTTTAATAATTTAATAATAGGTAACTAAATAAATCAAATGATTATTTAAGTAAGTGAAAAGACATGTTTCTTTAAGTTTCACTTCAGCAAAAGACTTCTAATTTCTAATTCTTGTATTTCTAATTCTTGCATGTTTTTTATAAGCTGAACAGACTATAGAAACAGGGTCTGTTCCTTCTGATTGGCGGCAAGCAAATGTGGTACCAATATTCAAAAAGGGGTGTAAAAGGGAACCTGGAAACTATCGGCTGGTAAGCTTAACATCTGTTGTGGGTAAAATTTTTGAAGGGTTTCTAAGGGATACCATTATGGAATATCTCATTGTCAATAAATGTTTAACTCCATATCAACATGGATTTATGAAGGATCGCTCCTGTCAAACTAACCTGATCAGCTTCTATGAGGATGTAAGCTCTCAAATGGACAAAGGAGAATCATTGGATGTCATTTATCTCGACTTCTCTAAAGCATTTGACACTGTCCCACATAAAAGATTAGTAAGATGAGAAAGATTGGGCTAGGGAAAATGTGTGTAGATAGGTAGGTAACTGGCTTAGTGACAGAAAACAAAGAGTGGTTATTAATGGGGCATACTCAGATTGGGCCAGGGTTACTAGTGGGGTAACACAGGGTTCTGTATTGGGCCCCATACTATTTAATATATTTATTAATGATCTAGTGGATGGCTTACACAGTAAAATATCAGTATTTGCAGATGATACAAAACTATGTAAGGTAGTTAACACAAAGGAGGACAGTTTGCAACTACAGACAGATTTGAGTAAATTGGAGAATTGGGCTGAAAAATGGCAAATGAGGTTTAACACAGATAAGTGTAAGGTTATGCACATGGGAAGGAGAAACAGATGCTACAATTACTTACTAAATGTGAAACTGCTGGGGAAATCAGACATGGAAAAAGACTTAGGCATCTTAGTCAATATGATGCTAAATTGGAGTGCCCAGTGTCAGGCAGCTGCCACCAAAGCAAATAGGGTCATGGGATGCATTAGAAGAGGTCTGGGGACATGAGATGAAAACATAATTCTCCCTCTGTACAAATCACTCGTCAGACCACACTTGGAGTATTGTGTGCAATTTTGGACGCCGGTGCTCAAGAAAGATATTACTGAACTTGAAAGGGTTCAAAGGCAGGCTACTAAAATGATAACTGGAGTTGGTTCACTACAATACCCAGAAATGTTATCAAAATTAGGTCTATTTACTCTAGAAAAGAGAAGACTTAGGGGAGACCTAATATATATGTACAAGTATATCAGAGGGCAATACAGATATCTCTCCAATGAACTGTTTGCACCAAGGACTGTGACAAGAACAAGGGGCATTCTCTTCATTTGGAGGAAAGACAATTTCTGCACCAGCATAGAAGAGGGTTCTTCACGGTAAGAGCAGTGTTGCTCTGGAATTCTCTCCCTGAGGAAGTGGTGATGGGCAACTCACTGAATGAATTTAAGAAAGGAATGGATGCTTTTCTTGTGAGTAACAGTATAGAAGGTTATGAATAACATAATATTATATAGGTAGATGATTGACCCAGCTTAGGGGAAGGAATTTTTTTCCCTATGGAGAAAATTGGCTTCTACTCTGTGGGTTTTTTGCCTTCCCCAGGATCAACAATGCAGAACAGCTGCACTAAAAATAGGCTGAACTAGATGGACATAAGGTCTTCCTTCAGCCTTCAAAACTATGTTGCTATGTATGTTACTATGAACAATACACCCTGAAACCAATGAATGTTATGTTCCCTTCCCTTATATTGCCTTAAAAATAGTACACTGAGCCAATTTTATGACCTTTATGAATAGGAAATCAGTTATCAACCGAATTGTTGACTATGCAATAAGAAATATATTTTGTTCAGGTATTTTTTCCTTTAGATTTACGAGTGAACTACACTTGACTTGTTCTGCAAAACTCTTAAAGGGTTTAGTCAATTTTTACTTTAAAATAAATATATGTTACCTAACTGAATAATATCTGCATTGTAGAAAATTCATGGTGAGCAGCTTGACAAAACAGAAAGCACTCACCCAAATTCAAATAAAGGATAGAGCCTTTGTTTTGCCTATTTGCATTCATGTTACACATAGTAAAAAGTAAAGAACACACGTAATAAATACAGACAAGTAAAGACAACATGCATTACTTGCGAAGAAAATCGATAAAAAAAGTTTCTTACATTTTCTTTTATAATGTAAATGAAGTTTTTTTACTTGTTTATAATAATAAAATAGCATTATCATTAAAAAAATATTATTCTTTTTTCCTTGCATTATCTTCATTCAAAATATATGAGGGTACATTTGTAACCTATGCTGCTTGTTATCGATGCAAAAATATCTCGACCCCTTATCTCGGAAGGGGGTGGAGATATTTTATTGAAATTTGGCCAATATATTCTGGACCAAAACTGCAGAGATGTCACGAAATTTCAGCCCTCTACGGCTTTTCGAAAAAAAGTTATTGCAATTTTAAAACGGAATAGGTACAATTGTACCTACTCAGGCGGACGAAGGTTAAGTAAGTAAAAAGACATGTTTCTTTAAGTTTCACTTAAGCAAGGGACTTCTTTTTATAAGCTGAACAATACTCCCTGAAACCAATGAATGTTATGTTCCCTTCCCTAACATTGCCTTAAAAAGAGTACACTGAGCCCAATTTTAAGACCTTTACTAATAGGAAATCAATTGTCAACTGAAGGGTTGACTATGCAGCAAGAAATATATTTTGTTCAGGTATTTTTTCATTTAGCTTTACGCGTGAACTACACTTGACTAGTTCTGCAAAACTCTTAAAGGGATTAGTCAATTTTTACCTTAACATAAATATATGTTACCTAACTTAATAATATCTGCATTTAAGAAAATTAATGGTGAGCAGATTGACAAAACAGGAAGCACTTACCCAAATTCAAATAAAGGTTATTGCCTTTGTTTTGCCTATCAGCATTCATGTTACACATAGTAAAATGAAAAGAACACACGTAATAAAGACAGACAAGTACATTTTTTCTAATACCTAAGAATACTTCAAATATTTGTAGACTTAAAAAATTACACTGGATTGAAAACATGAAGAGAAGCATGAATATAATGCTGATTTATGTGGCTCAGATAAACCAAAAGAATGCACTTACAGATAATCAATAAGTAAATAAATGCTTTAGTTTGGTTTGCTTGTACCCTTTTGAAATTGTGGATAGCAGATTTTTTTAAAAAGGTGCTAATTCAAAACCACTTTGAAAATATATAGTCTGCTTATCCTTAAAAACCTAACATTAACTCAAGTTTTACCTTTATGACTATAACTAAGGAAACAATATGCAAAATCTGTCAGGTAAAGTAAACGTAAAACAAATGTGTGAACTGTTATTGTAACTTGTACCTTTTAAAAAATGGAAAAACTTCTGATTTCATTCAAGAAAGATATATATGGTTAAAGCTTTGAAACATAAACTATCCTATTTATTCTACCTCACAAAACTGTAAGAAACAATTTGTTGTTTTTAAAAATTTTCTTGCAACAATTGAATTAATGATTAAAACATGTGTTTTCTGTATACTATTAGAATATTTTAACAGAGAAGCCATATTAAACAGGTTCATAAACATCCAAATGCATTAACACATAACAGGTAACTAAATAAATCAAATGATTACCTCAGTGAATAAGCAAGACCTATTTCTTCAAGCTTCTCTTCAAACAGAGGCAGATTTCAAGTTCTTGCACTTCTTTTTATAAGCTGGAACAATAAACTCTCTAACCAATTAAATGTTAAGTGCCCTCCCCTTAATTTGCCTGACAAACTAGTTTACTGAGACCATTTTAATAGTCTTTAGGAAGGGCAAATCAATTATCAACTGAATGAGTGACTATGCAATAAGAAGCATGTTTTGTTCTCGCTTTTTTTGGTTTCAACAGCACACTACACTTGACCTGTTTTAAAAAAACTTTAAAATCTTTAATCATTTTTTAGTTTAAAACAAATATATGTTACATAACTGAATAATGTCTGCACTCAAGAAAATTCAAGTTGAGCAGATTGACAAAAGAGAAAGCAGTAACCCAAATTCAAATAAAAGTTAGTGCTTTTGTTTTGTCTACCTGCATTCTTGTTACACACAGCAAAATGTAAAAAACACACTTAATAAATACAGACATGCAGTTTTTTGAAACACCTAAAAATATGTGTTGGTTTAGAAAATACATCTAGTTTAAAATATGGGTATAAGCTTGATTATAATGCTGGTTTATGTGGCACAATTAAAACCAAAATAACACACTTAAAGATATTGAATAACTAAGGTAAATGCTTTAGTTTGGTTTGCTTGCATCCAAATTAAAATTTAGCAATGCAGGTTTTTGGTAACTATTCTCATTTAAAGCAGTTTTATTAATATACCAGCCGTTTAATAATTTAATAATAGGTAACTAAATAAATCAAATGATTATTTAAGTAAAAAGACATGTTTCTTTAAGTTTCACTTCAGCAAGGGACTTCTAATTTCTAATTCTTGCATGATTTTTATAACCTGAACAATACACCCTGAAACAAATGAATGTTATGTTCCCTTCCCTTAAATTGCCTTAAAAATAGTACACTGAGCCTAATTTTATGCCCTTTACGAATAGGAAATCAATTATCAACCAAAGGGTTGACTATGCAATAAGAAATATATTTTGTTCTGGTATTTTTTCATTTAGCTTTACGAGTGAGCTACAGTTGACTTTTTCTGCAAAACTCTTAAAGGGTGTAGTAAATTTTGACTTTAAAATAAATATATGTTACCTAACTGAATAATATCTGCTTTGAAGAACATTCATGGTGAGCAGATTGACAAAACAGAAAGCACTCACCCAAATTCAAATAAAGGATAGAGCCTTTGTTTTGCCTATCTGCATTCATGTTACACATAGTAAAAAGTAAAGAACACACGTAATAAATACAGACAAGTAAATTTTTTCCAATACCTAACAATACCTAAATATATTTGTAGACTTAAAAAATTACACTGGATTTAAAAGATGAAGATAAACATGAATATAATGCTGATTTAGGTGGCTCAGATAAACCAGAAGAATGCACTTACAGATATTCCTTAATTAAAATAAATGCATTAGTTTGGTTTGCTTGTACCCTTTTGAAATTGTGGATAGCAGATTTTTTAAAAAGGTGCTAATTTAAAACCACTTTGAAAATGTATAGTCTGCTTATCCTTAAAAACCTAAAATTAACTCAAGTTTTACTTTTATGACTATAACTAAGGAAACAATATGCAAAATCTGTCAAGTAAAGTAAACGTAAATCAAATGTGCGAACTGTTATTGTAACTTGAACCTTTTAAAAAATGGCAAAACTTCTGATTTCTTTCAAAAAATATATATAAGGTTAAAGCTTTGAAACATAAACTATCTGTTTACTCTACATAACAAAACTAAAAGAAACAATGGTTGTTGCTTTTAAATATTTTCTTGCAGCAAGTGAATTCATGATTAAAACATGTGCTTTGTGTATACTATTAGAATATTGTAACAGAGAAGCCATATTAAACAGATTCATAAACATTCAAATGCATTAACAGGTAACTAAATAAAATGATTACCTCAGTGAATAAGCAAGACGTATTTCTTCAAGTTTCTCTTCAAATAGAAGCAGATTTCAAGGTCTTGCACTTCTTTTTATAAGCTGGAACAATAAACTCACTAGCCAATTAAATGTTATGTGCCCTCCCCTTAATTTGCCTGACAAACTAGTTTACTGAGACCATTTTAATAGCCTTTAGGAAGAGCAAATCAATCATCAATGCAATAAGAAGCATGTTTTGTTCACGCTTTTTTTGGTTTCAACAGCACACTACAATTCACCTGTTTTAAAAAAACTTTAAAATCTTTAAAGATTTTTTATTTTAAAACAAATATATGTTACATAACTGAATAATGTCTGCACTCAAGAAAATTCAAGTTGAGCAGATTGACAAAAGAGAAAGCACTAACCCAAATTCAAATAAAAGTTAGTGCTTTTGTTTTGTCTACCTGCATTCTTGTTACACACAGCAAAATGTAAAAAACACACTTAATAAATACAGACATGTAGTTTTTTGAAATACCTAAAATATGCGTTGGTTTAAAAAATACATCTAATTTAAAATATGGGTATAAGCTTGATTATAATGCTGGTTTATGTGGCACAAATAAACCAAAATAACGCACTTAAAGGTATTGAATAATTAAGTTAAATGCTTTAGTTTGGTTTGCTTATATCCAATTAAAAATTGAGGACTGCAGATTTTTGGTAACTATTCTCATTTAAAGCAGTTTTATTAATATACCGGCTGTTTAATAATTTAATAATAGGTAACTAAATAAATCAAATGATTATTTAAGTAAGTGAAAAGACATGTTTCTTTAAGTTTCACTTCAGCAAAAGACTTCTAATTTCTAATTCTTGTATTTCTAATTCTTGCATGTTTTTTATAAGCTGAACAGACTATAGAAACAGGGTCTGTTCCTTCTGATTGGCGGCAAGCAAATGTGGTACCAATATTCAAAAAGGGGTGTAAAAGGGAACCTGGAAACTATCGGCTGGTAAGCTTAACATCTGTTGTGGGTAAAATTTTTGAAGGGTTTCTAAGGGATACCATTATGGAATATCTCATTGTCAATAAATGTTTAACTCCATATCAACATGGATTTATGAAGGATCGCTCCTGTCAAACTAACCTGATCAGCTTCTATGAGGATGTAAGCTCTCAAATGGACAAAGGAGAATCATTGGATGTCATTTATCTCGACTTCTCTAAAGCATTTGACACTGTCCCACATAAAAGATTAGTTAGATGAGAAAGATTGGGCTAGGGAAAATGTGTGTAGATAGGTAGGTAACTGGCTTAGTGACAGAAAACAAAGAGTGGTTATTAATGGGGCATACTCAGATTGGGCCAGGGTTACTAGTGGGGTAACACAGGGTTCTGTATTGGGCCCCATACTATTTAATATATTTATTAATGATCTAGTGGATGGCTTACACAGTAAAATATCAGTATTTGCAGATGATACAAAACTATGTAAGGTAGTTAACACAAAGGAGGACAGTTTGCAACTACAGACAGATTTGAGTAAATTGGAGAATTGGGCTGAAAAATGGCAAATGAGGTTTAACACAGATAAGTGTAAGGTTATGCACATGGGAAGGAGAAACAGATGCTACAATTACTTACTAAATGTGAAACTGCTGGGGAAATCAGACATGGAAAAAGACTTAGGCATCTTAGTCAATATGATGCTAAATTGGAGTGCCCAGTGTCAGGCAGCTGCCACCAAAGCAAATAGGGTCATGGGATGCATTAGAAGAGGTCTGGGGACATGAGATGAAAACATAATTCTCCCTCTGTACAAATCACTCGTCAGACCACACTTGGAGTATTGTGTGCAATTTTGGACGCCGGTGCTCAAGAAAGATATTACTGAACTTGAAAGGGTTCAAAGGCAGGCTACTAAAATGATAACTGGAGTTGGTTCACTACAATACCCAGAAATGTTATCAAAATTAGGTCTATTTACTCTAGAAAAGAGAAGACTTAGGGGAGACCTAATATATATGTACAAGTATATCAGAGGGCAATACAGATATCTCTCCAATGAACTGTTTGCACCAAGGACTGTGACAAGAACAAGGGGCATTCTCTTCATTTGGAGGAAAGACAATTTCTGCACCAGCATAGAAGAGGGTTCTTCACGGTAAGAGCAGTGTTGCTCTGGAATTCTCTCCCTGAGGAAGTGGTGATGGGCAACTCACTGAATGAATTTAAGAAAGGAATGGATGCTTTTCTTGTGAGTAACAGTATAGAAGGTTATGAATAACATAATATTATATAGGTAGATGATTGACCCAGCTTAGGGGAAGGAATTTTTTTCCCTATGGAGAAAATTGGCTTCTACTCTGTGGGTTTTTTGCCTTCCCCAGGATCAACAATGCAGAACAGCTGCACTAAAAATAGGCTGAACTAGATGGACATAAGGTCTTCCTTCAGCCTTCAAAACTATGTTGCTATGTATGTTACTATGAACAATACACCCTGAAACCAATGAATGTTATGTTCCCTTCCCTTATATTGCCTTAAAAATAGTACACTGAGCCCAATTTTATGACCTTTATGACTAGGAAATCAGTTATCAACCGAATTGTTGACTATGCAATAAGAAATATATTTTGTTCAGGTATTTTTTCCTTTAGATTTACGAGTGAACTACACTTGACTTGTTCTGCAAAACTCTTAAAGGGTTTAGCCAATTTTTACTTTAAAATAAATATATGTTACCTAACTGAATAATATCTGCATTGTAGAAAATTCATGGTGAGCAGCTTGACAAAACAGAAAGCACTCACCCAAATTCAAATAAAGGATAGAGCCTTTGTTTTGCCTATTTGCATTCATGTTACACATAGTAAAAAGTAAAGAACACACATAATAAATACAGACAAGTAAAGACAACATGCATTACTTGCGAAGAAAATCGATAAAAAAAGTTTCTTACATTTTCTTTTATAATGTAAATGAAGTTTTTTTACTTGTTTATAATAATAAAATAGCATTATCATTAAAAAAATATTATTCTTTTTTCCTTGCATTATCTTCATTCAAAATATATGAGGGTACATTTGTAACCTATGCTGCTTGTTATCGATGCAAAAATATCTCGACCCCTTATCTCGGAAGGGGGTGGAGATATTTTATTGAAATTTGGCCAATATATTCTGGACCAAAACTGCAGAGATGTCACGAAATTTCAGCCCTCTACGGCTTTTCGAAAAAAAGTTATTGCAATTTTAAAACGGAATAGGTACAATTGTACCTACTCAGGCGGACGAAGGTTAAGTAAGTAAAAAGACATGTTTCTTTAAGTTTCACTTAAGCAAGGGACTTCTTTTTATAAGATGAACAATACTCCCTGAAACCAATGAATGTTATGTTCCCTTCCCTAACATTGCCTTAAAAAGAGTACACTGAGCCCAATTTTAAAACCTTTACTAATAGGAAATCAATTGTCAACTGAAGGGTTGACTATGCAGCAAGAAATATATTTTGTTCAGGTATTTTTTCATTTAGCTTTACGCGTGAACTACACTTGACTAGTTCTGCAAAACTCTTAAAGGGATTAGTCAATTTTTACCTTAAAATAAATATGTTACCTAACTTAATAATATCTGCATTTAAGAAAATTAATGGTGAGCAGATTGACAAAACAGGAAGCACTTACCCAAATTCAAATAAAGGTTAGTGCCTTTGTTTTGCCTATCAGCATTCATGTTACACATAGTAAAATGAAAAGAACACACGTAATAAAGACAGACAAGTACATTTTTTTCTAATACCTAAGAATACTTAAAATATTTGTAGACTTAAAAAATTACACTGGATTGAAAACATGAAGAGAAGCATGAATATAATGCTGATTTATGTGGCTCAGATAAACCAAAAGAATGCACTTACAGATAATCAATAATTAAAATAAATGCTTTAGTTTGGTTTGCTTGTACCCTTTTGAAATTGTGGATAGCAGATTTTTTTTTAAAAGGTGCTAATTCAAAACCACTTTGAAAATATATAGTCTGCTTATCCTTAAAAACCTAACATTAACTCAAGTTTTACCTTTATGACTATAACTAAGGAAACAATATGCAAAATCTGTCAGGTAAAGTAAACGTAAAACAAATGTGTGAACTGTTATTGTAACTTGTACCTTTTAAAAAATGGAAAAACTTCTGATTTCATTCAAGAAAGATATATATGGTTAAAGCTTTGAAACATAAACTATCCTATTTATTCTACCTCACAAAACTATAAGAAACAATTTGTTGTTTTTAAAAATTTTCTTGCAACAATTGAATTAATGATTAAAACATGTGTTTTCTGTATACTATTAGAATATTTTAACAGAGAAGCCATATTAAACAGGTTCATAAACATCCAAATGCATTAACACATAACAGGTAACTAAATAAATCAAATGATTACCTCAGTGAATAAGCAAAACCTATTTCTTCAAGTTTCTCTTCAAACAGAGGCAGATTTCAAGTTCTTGCACTTCTTTTTATAAGCTGGAACAATAAACTCTCTAACCAATTAAATGTTAAGTGCCCTCCCCTTAATTTGCCTGACAAACTAGTTTACTGAGACCATTTTAATAGTCTTTAGGAAGAGCAAATCAATTATCAACTGAATGAGTGACTATGCAATAAGAAGCATGTTTTGTTCTCGCTTTTTTTGGTTTCAACAGCACACTACACTTGACCTGTTTTAAAAAAACTTTAAAATCTTTAATCATTTTTTAGTTTAAAACAAATATATGTTACATAACTGAATAATGTCTGCACTCAAGAAAATTCAAGTTGAGCAGATTGACAAAAGAGAAAGCAGTAACCCAAATTCAAATAAAAGTTAGTGCTTTTGTTTTGTCTACCTGCATTCTTGTTACACACAGCAAAATGTAAAAAACACACTTCATAAATACAGACATGCAGTTTTTTGAAACACCTAAAAATATGTGTTGGTTTAGAAAATACATCAAGTTTAAAATATGGGTATAAGCTTGATTATAATGCTGGTTTATGTGGCACAATTAAAACCAAAATAACGCACTTAAAGATATTGAATAACTAAGGTAAATGCTTTAGTTTGGTTTGCTTGCATCCAACTTAAAATTTAGGAATGCAGGTTTTTGGTAACTATTCTCATTTAAAGCAGTTTTATTAACATACCGGCTGTTTAATAATTTAATAATAGGTAACTAAATAAATCAAATGATTATTTAAGTAAAAAGACATGTTTCTTTAAGTTTCACTTCAGCAAAAGACTTCTAATTTCTAATTCTTGTATTTCTAATTCTTGCATGTTTTTTATAAGCTGAACAGACTATAGAAACAGGGTCTGTTCCTTCTGATTGGCGGCAAGCAAATGTGGTACCAATATTCAAAAAGGGGTGTAAAAGGGAACCTGGAAACTATCGGCTGGTAAGCTTAACATCTGTTGTGGGTAAAATTTTTGAAGGGTTTCTAAGGGATACCATTATGGAATATCTCATTGTCAATAAATGTTTAACTCCATATCAACATGGATTTATGAAGGATCGCTCCTGTCAAACTAACCTGATCAGCTTCTATGAGGATGTAAGCTCTCAAATGGACAAAGGAGAATCATTGGATGTCATTTATCTCGACTTCTCTAAAGCATTTGACACTGTCCCACATAAAAGATTAGTAAGATGAGAAAGATTGGGCTAGGGAAAATGTGTGTAGATAGGTAGGTAACTGGCTTAGTGACAGAAAACAAAGAGTGGTTATTAATGGGGCATACTCAGATTGGGCCAGGGTTACTAGTGGGGTACCACAGGGTTCTGTATTGGGCCCCATACTATTTAATATATTTATTAATGATCTAGTGGATGGCTTACACAGTAAAATATCAGTATTTGCAGATGATACAAAACTATGTAAGGTAGTTAACACAAAGGAGGACAGTTTGCAACTACAGACAGATTTGAGTAAATTGGAGAATTGGGCTGAAAAATGGCAAATGAGGTTTAACACAGATAACTGTAAGGTTATGCACATGGGAAGGAGAAACAGATGCTACAATTACTTACTAAATGTGAAACTGCTGGGGAAATCAGACATGGAAAAAGACTTAGGCATCTTAGTCAATATGATGCTAAATTGGAGTGCCCAGTGTCAGGCAGCTGCCACCAAAGCAAATAGGGTCATGGGATGCATTAGAAGAGGTCTGGGGACATGAGATGAAAACATAATTCTCCCTCTGTACAAATCACTCGTCAGACCACACTTGGAGTATTGTGTGCAATTTTGGACGCCGGTGCTCAAGAAAGATATTACTGAACTTGAAAGGGTTCAAAGGCAGGCTACTAAAATGATAACTGGAGTTGGTTCACTACAATACCCAGAAATGTTATCAAAATTAGGTCTATTTACTCTAGAAAAGAGAAGACTTAGGGGAGACCTAATATATATGTACAAGTATCTCAGAGGGCAATACAGATATCTCTCCAATGAACTGTTTGCACCAAGGACTGTGACAAGAACAAGGGGCATTCTCTTCATTTGGAGGAAAGACAATTTCTGCACCAGCATAGAAGAGGGTTCTTCACGGTAAGAGCAGTGTTGCTCTGGAATTCTCTCCCTGAGGAAGTGGTGATGGGCAACTCACTGGATGAATTTAAGAAAGGAATGGATGCTTTTCTTGTGAGTAACAGTATAGAAGGTTATGAATAAAATAATATTATATAGGTAGATGATTGACCCAGCTTAGGGGAAGGAATTTTTTTCCCTATGGAGAAAATTGGCTTCTACTCTGTGGGTTTTTTGCCTTCCCCAGATCAACAATGCAGAACAGCTGCACTAAAAATAGGCTGAACTAGATGGACATAAGGTCTTCCTTCAGCCTTCAAAACTATGTTGCTATGTATGTTACTATGAACAATACACCCTGAAACCAATGAATGTTATGTTCCCTTCCCTTATATTGCCTTAAAAATAGTACACTGAGCCCAATTTTATGACCTTTATGAATAGGAAATCAGTTATCAACCGAATTGTTGACTATGCAATAAGAAATATATTTTGTTCAGGTATTTTTTCCTTTAGATTTACGAGTGAACTACACTTGACTTGTTCTGCAAAACTCTTAAAGGGTTTAGTCAATTTTTACTTTAAAATAAATATATGTTACCTAACTGAATAATATCTGCATTGTAGAAAATTCATGGTGAGCAGCTTGACAAAACAGAAAGCACTCACCCAAATTCAAATAAAGGATAGAGCCTTTGTTTTGCCTATTTGCATTCATGTTACACATAGTAAAAAGTAAAGAACACACGTAATAAATACAGACAAGTAAATGCAACATGCATTACTTGCGAAGAAAATCGATAAAAAAAGTTTCTTACATTTTCTTTTATAATGTAAATGAAGTTTTTTTACTTGTTTATAATAATAAAATAGCATTATCATTAAAAAAATATTATTCTTTTTTCCTTGCATTATCTTCATTCAAAATATATGAGGGTACATTTGTAACCTATGCTGCTTGTTATCGATGCAAAAATATCTCGACCCCTTATCTCGGAAGGGGGTGGAGATATTTTATTGAAATTTGGCCAATATATTCTGGACCAAAACTGCAGAGATGTCACGAAATTTCAGCCCTCTACGGCTTTTCGAAAAAAAGTTATTGCAATTTTAAAACGGAATAGGTACAATTGTACCTACTCAGGCGGACGAAGGTTAAGTAAGTAAAAAGACATGTTTCTTTAAGTTTCACTTAAGCAAGGGACTTCTTTTTATAAGCTGAACAATACTCCCTGAAACCAATGAATGTTATGTTCCCTTCCCTAACATTGCCTTAAAAAGAGTACACTGAGCCCAATTTTAAGACCTTTACTAATAGGAAATCAATTGTCAACTGAAGGGTTGACTATGCAGCAAGAAATATATTTTGTTCAGGTATTTTTTCATTTAGCTTTACGCGTGAACTACACTTGACTAGTTCTGCAAAACTCTTAAAGGGATTAGTCAATTTTTACCTTAACATAAATATATGTTACCTAACTTAATAATATCTGCATTTAAGAAAATTAATGGTGAGCAGATTGACAAAACAGGAAGCACTTACCC
Organism: Dendrobates tinctorius; assembly: GCF_039654945.1. Lineage (NCBI taxonomy): Eukaryota > Metazoa > Chordata > Amphibia > Anura > Dendrobatidae > Dendrobates > Dendrobates tinctorius. The sequence continues at coordinate 42,717,557 of NW_027361704.1, read as the reverse complement.
AAATTCAAATAAAGGTTATTGCCTTTGTTTTGCCTATCAGCATTCATGTTACACATAGTAAAATGAAAAGAACACACGTAATAAAGACAGACAAGTACATTTTTTCTAATACCTAAGAATACTTCAAATATTTGTAGACTTAAAAAATTACACTGGATTGAAAACATGAAGAGAAGCATGAATATAATGCTGATTTATGTGGCTCAGATAAACCAAAAGAATGCACTTACAGATAATCAATAAGTAAATAAATGCTTTAGTTTGGTTTGCTTGTACCCTTTTGAAATTGTGGATAGCAGATTTTTTTAAAAAGGTGCTAATTCAAAACCACTTTGAAAATATATAGTCTGCTTATCCTTAAAAACCTAACATTAACTCAAGTTTTACCTTTATGACTATAACTAAGGAAACAATATGCAAAATCTGTCAGGTAAAGTAAACGTAAAACAAATGTGTGAACTGTTATTGTAACTTGTACCTTTTAAAAAATGGAAAAACTTCTGATTTCATTCAAGAAAGATATATATGGTTAAAGCTTTGAAACATAAACTATCCTATTTATTCTACCTCACAAAACTGTAAGAAACAATTTGTTGTTTTTAAAAATTTTCTTGCAACAATTGAATTAATGATTAAAACATGTGTTTTCTGTATACTATTAGAATATTTTAACAGAGAAGCCATATTAAACAGGTTCATAAACATCCAAATGCATTAACACATAACAGGTAACTAAATAAATCAAATGATTACCTCAGTGAATAAGCAAGACCTATTTCTTCAAGCTTCTCTTCAAACAGAGGCAGATTTCAAGTTCTTGCACTTCTTTTTATAAGCTGGAACAATAAACTCTCTAACCAATTAAATGTTAAGTGCCCTCCCCTTAATTTGCCTGACAAACTAGTTTACTGAGACCATTTTAATAGTCTTTAGGAAGGGCAAATCAATTATCAACTGAATGAGTGACTATGCAATAAGAAGCATGTTTTGTTCTCGCTTTTTTTGGTTTCAACAGCACACTACACTTGACCTGTTTTAAAAAAACTTTAAAATCTTTAATCATTTTTTAGTTTAAAACAAATATATGTTACATAACTGAATAATGTCTGCACTCAAGAAAATTCAAGTTGAGCAGATTGACAAAAGAGAAAGCAGTAACCCAAATTCAAATAAAAGTTAGTGCTTTTGTTTTGTCTACCTGCATTCTTGTTACACACAGCAAAATGTAAAAAACACACTTAATAAATACAGACATGCAGTTTTTTGAAACACCTAAAAATATGTGTTGGTTTAGAAAATACATCTAGTTTAAAATATGGGTATAAGCTTGATTATAATGCTGGTTTATGTGGCACAATTAAAACCAAAATAACGCACTTAAAGATATTGAATAACTAAGGTAAATGCTTTAGTTTGGTTTGCTTGCATCCAAATTAAAATTTAGCAATGCAGGTTTTTGGTAACTATTCTCATTTAAAGCAGTTTTATTAATATACCAGCCGTTTAATAATTTAATAATAGGTAACTAAATAAATCAAATGATTATTTAAGTAAAAAGACATGTTTCTTTAAGTTTCACTTCAGCAAAAGACTTCTAATTTCTAATTCTTGCATGATTTTTATAACCTGAACAATACACCCTGAAACAAATGAATGTTATGTTCCCTTCCCTTAAATTGCCTTAAAAATAGTACACTGAGCCTAATTTTATGCCCTTTACGAATAGGAAATCAATTATCAACCAAAGGGTTGACTATGCAATAAGAAATATATTTTGTTCTGGTATTTTTTCATTTAGCTTTACGAGTGAGCTACAGTTGACTTTTTCTGCAAAACTCTTAAAGGGTGTAGTAAATTTTGACTTTAAAATAAATATATGTTACCTAACTGAATAATATCTGCTTTGAAGAACATTCATGGTGAGCAGATTGACAAAACAGAAAGCACTCACCCAAATTCAAATAAAGGATAGAGCCTTTGTTTTGCCTATCTGCATTCATGTTACACATAGTAAAAAGTAAAGAACACACGTAATAAATACAGACAAGTAAATTTTTTCCAATACCTAACAATACCTAAATATATTTGTAGACTTAAAAAATTACACTGGATTTAAAAGATGAAGATAAACATGAATATAATGCTGATTTAGGTGGCTCAGATAAACCAGAAGAATGCACTTACAGATATTCCTTAATTAAAATAAATGCATTAGTTTGGTTTGCTTGTACCCTTTTGAAATTGTGGATAGCAGATTTTTTAAAAAGGTGCTAATTTAAAACCACTTTGAAAATGTATAGTCTGCTTATCCTTAAAAACCTAAAATTAACTCAAGTTTTACTTTTATGACTATAACTAAGGAAACAATATGCAAAATCTGTCAAGTAAAGTAAACGTAAATCAAATGTGCGAACTGTTATTGTAACTTGAACCTTTTAAAAAATGGCAAAACTTCTGATTTCTTTCAAAAAATATATATAAGGTTAAAGCTTTGAAACATAAACTATCTGTTTACTCTACATAACAAAACTAAAAGAAACAATGGTTGTTGCTTTTAAATATTTTCTTGCAGCAAGTGAATTCATGATTAAAACATGTGCTTTGTGTATACTATTAGAATATTGTAACAGAGAAGCCATATTAAACAGATTCATAAACATTCAAATGCATTAACAGGTAACAGGTAACTAAATAAAATGATTACCTCAGTGAATAAGCAAGACGTATTTCTTCAAGTTTCTCTTCAAATAGAAGCAGATTTCAAGGTCTTGCACTTCTTTTTATAAGCTGGAACAATAAACTCACTAGCCAATTAAATGTTATGTGCCCTCCCCTTAATTTGCCTGACAAACTAGTTTACTGAGACCATTTTAATAGCCTTTAGGAAGAGCAAATCAATCATCAATGCAATAAGAAGCATGTTTTGTTCACGCTTTTTTTGGTTTCAACAGCACACTACAATTCACCTGTTTTAAAAAAACTTTAAAATCTTTAAAGATTTTTTATTTTAAAACAAATATATGTTGCATAACTGAATAATGTCTGCACTCAAGAAAATTCAAGTTGAGCAGATTGACAAAAGAGAAAGCACTAACCCAAATTCAAATAAAAGTTAGTGCTTTTGTTTTGTCTACCTGCATTCTTGTTACACACAGCAAAATGTAAAAAACACACTTAATAAATACAGACATGTAGTTTTTTGAAATACCTAAAATATGCGTTGGTTTAAAAAATACATCTAATTTAAAATATGGGTATAAGCTTGATTATAATGCTGGTTTATGTGGCACAAATAAACCAAAATAACGCACTTAAAGGTATTGAATAATTAAGTTAAATGCTTTAGTTTGGTTTGCTTATATCCAATTAAAAATTGAGGACTGCAGATTTTTGGTAACTATTCTCATTTAAAGCAGTTTTATTAATATACCGGCTGTTTAATAATTTAATAATAGGTAACTAAATAAATCAAATGATTATTTAAGTAAGTGAAAAGACATGTTTCTTTAAGTTTCACTTCAGCAAAAGACTTCTAATTTCTAATTCTTGTATTTCTAATTCTTGCATGTTTTTTATAAGCTGAACAGACTATAGAAACAGGGTCTGTTCCTTCTGATTGGCGGCAAGCAAATGTGGTACCAATATTCAAAAAGGGGTGTAAAAGGGAACCTGGAAACTATCGGCTGGTAAGCTTAACATCTGTTGTGGGTAAAATTTTTGAAGGGTTTCTAAGGGATACCATTATGGAATATCTCATTGTCAATAAATGTTTAACTCCATATCAACATGGATTTATGAAGGATCGCTCCTGTCAAACTAACCTGATCAGCTTCTATGAGGATGTAAGCTCTCAAATGGACAAAGGAGAATCATTGGATGTCATTTATCTCGACTTCTCTAAAGCATTTGACACTGTCCCACATAAAAGATTAGTAAGATGAGAAAGATTGGGCTAGGGAAAATGTGTGTAGATAGGTAGGTAACTGGCTTAGTGACAGAAAACAAAGAGTGGTTATTAATGGGGCATACTCAGATTGGGCCAGGGTTACTAGTGGGGTAACACAGGGTTCTGTATTGGGCCCCATACTATTTAATATATTTATTAATGATCTAGTGGATGGCTTACACAGTAAAATATCAGTATTTGCAGATGATACAAAACTATGTAAGGTAGTTAACACAAAGGAGGACAGTTTGCAACTACAGACAGATTTGAGTAAATTGGAGAATTGGGCTGAAAAATGGCAAATGAGGTTTAACACAGATAAGTGTAAGGTTATGCACATGGGAAGGAGAAACAGATGCTACAATTACTTACTAAATGTGAAACTGCTGGGGAAATCAGACATGGAAAAAGACTTAGGCATCTTAGTCAATATGATGCTAAATTGGAGTGCCCAGTGTCAGGCAGCTGCCACCAAAGCAAATAGGGTCATGGGATGCATTAGAAGAGGTCTGGGGACATGAGATGAAAACATAATTCTCCCTCTGTACAAATCACTCGTCAGACCACACTTGGAGTATTGTGTGCAATTTTGGACGCCGGTGCTCAAGAAAGATATTACTGAACTTGAAAGGGTTCAAAGGCAGGCTACTAAAATGATAACTGGAGTTGGTTCACTACAATACCCAGAAATGTTATCAAAATTAGGTCTATTTACTCTAGAAAAGAGAAGACTTAGGGGAGACCTAATATATATGTACAAGTATATCAGAGGGCAATACAGATATCTCTCCAATGAACTGTTTGCACCAAGGACTGTGACAAGAACAAGGGGCATTCTCTTCATTTGGAGGAAAGACAATTTCTGCACCAGCATAGAAGAGGGTTCTTCACGGTAAGAGCAGTGTTGCTCTGGAATTCTCTCCCTGAGGAAGTGGTGATGGGCAACTCACTGAATGAATTTAAGAAAGGAATGGATGCTTTTCTTGTGAGTAACAGTATAGAAGGTTATGAATAACATAATATTATATAGGTAGATGATTGACCCAGCTTAGGGGAAGGAATTTTTTTCCCTATGGAGAAAATTGGCTTCTACTCTGTGGGTTTTTTGCCTTCCCCAGGATCAACAATGCAGAACAGCTGCACTAAAAATAGGCTGAACTAGATGGACATAAGGTCTTCCTTCAGCCTTCAAAACTATGTTGCTATGTATGTTACTATGAACAATACACCCTGAAACCAATGAATGTTATGTTCCCTTCCCTTATATTGCCTTAAAAATAGTACACTGAGCCAATTTTATGACCTTTATGAATAGGAAATCAGTTATCAACCGAATTGTTGACTATGCAATAAGAAATATATTTTGTTCAGGTATTTTTTCCTTTAGATTTACGAGTGAACTACACTTGACTTGTTCTGCAAAACTCTTAAAGGGTTTAGTCAATTTTTACTTTAAAATAAATATATGTTACCTAACTGAATAATATCTGCATTGTAGAAAATTCATGGTGAGCAGCTTGACAAAACAGAAAGCACTCACCCAAATTCAAATAAAGGATAGAGCCTTTGTTTTGCCTATTTGCATTCATGTTACACATAGTAAAAAGTAAAGAACACACGTAATAAATACAGACAAGTAAAGACAACATGCATTACTTGCGAAGAAAATCGATAAAAAAAGTTTCTTACATTTTCTTTTATAATGTAAATGAAGTTTTTTTACTTGTTTATAATAATAAAATAGCATTATCATTAAAAAAATATTATTCTTTTTTCCTTGCATTATCTTCATTCAAAATATATGAGGGTACATTTGTAACCTATGCTGCTTGTTATCGATGCAAAAATATCTCGACCCCTTATCTCGGAAGGGGGTGGAGATATTTTATTGAAATTTGGCCAATATATTCTGGACCAAAACTGCAGAGATGTCACGAAATTTCAGCCCTCTACGGCTTTTCGAAAAAAAGTTATTGCAATTTTAAAACGGAATAGGTACAATTGTACCTACTCAGGCGGACGAAGGTTAAGTAAGTAAAAAGACATGTTTCTTTAAGTTTCACTTAAGCAAGGGACTTCTTTTTATAAGCTGAACAATACTCCCTGAAACCAATGAATGTTATGTTCCCTTCCCTAACATTGCCTTAAAAAGAGTACACTGAGCCCAATTTTAAAACCTTTACTAATAGGAAATCAATTGTCAACTGAAGGGTTGACTATGCAGCAAGAAATATATTTTGTTCAGGTATTTTTTCATTTAGCTTTACGCGTGAACTACACTTGACTAGTTCTGCAAAACTCTTAAAGGGATTAGTCAATTTTTACCTTATAATAAATATATGTTACCTAACTTAATAATATCTGCATTTAAGAAAATTAATGGTGAGCAGATTGACAAAACAGGAAGCACTTACCCAAATTCAAATAAAGGTTAGTGCCTTTGTTTTGCCTATCAGCATTCATGTTACACATAGTAAAATGAAAAGAACACACCTAATAAAGACAGACAAGTACATTTTTTCTAATACCTAAGAATACTTAAAATATTTGTAGACTTAAAAAATTACACTGGATTGAAAACATGAAGAGAAGCATGAATATAATGCTGATTTATGTGGCTCAGATAAACCAAAAGAATGCACTTACAGATAATCAATAATTAAAATAAATGCTTTAGTTTGGTTTGCTTGTACCCTTTTGAAATTGTGGATAGCAGATTTTTTTTAAAAAGGTGCTAATTCAAAACCACTTTGAAAATATATAGTCTGCTTATCCTTAAAAACCTAACATTAACTCAAGTTTTACCTTTATGACTATAACTAAGGAAACAATATGCAAAATCTGTCAGGTAAAGTAAACGTAAAACAAATGTGTGAACTGTTATTGTAACTTGTACCTTTTAAAAAATGGAAAAACTTCTGATTTCATTCAAGAAAGATATATATGGTTAAAGCTTTGAAACATAAACTATCCTATTTATTCTACCTCACAAAACTATAAGAAACAATTTGTTGTTTTTAAAAATTTTCTTGCAACAATTGAATTAATGATTAAAACATGTGTTTTCTGTATACTATTAGAATATTTTAACAGAGAAGCCATATTAAACAGGTTCATAAACATCCAAATGCATTAACACATAACAGGTAACTAAATAAATCAAATGATTACCTCAGTGAATAAGCAAAACCTATTTCTTCAAGTTTCTCTTCAAACAGAGGCAGATTTCAAGTTCTTGCACTTCTTTTTATAAGCTGGAACAATAAACTCTCTAACCAATTAAATGTTAAGTGCCCTCCCCTTAATTTGCCTGACAAACTAGTTTACTGAGACCATTTTAATAGTCTTTAGGAAGAGCAAATCAATTATCAACTGAATGAGTGACTATGCAATAAGAAGCATGTTTTGTTCTCGCTTTTTTTGGTTTCAACAGCACACTACACTTGACCTGTTTTAAAAAAACTTTAAAATCTTTAATCATTTTTTAGTTTAAAACAAATATATGTTACATAACTGAATAATGTCTGCACTCAAGAAAATTCAAGTTGAGCAGATTGACAAAAGAGAAAGCAGTAACCCAAATTCAAATAAAAGTTAGTGCTTTTGTTTTGTCTACCTGCATTCTTGTTACACACAGCAAAATGTAAAAAACACACTTAATAAATACAGACATGCAGTTTTTTGAAACACCTAAAAATATGTGTTGGTTTAGAAAATACATCAAGTTTAAAATATGGGTATAAGCTTGATTATAATGCTGGTTTATGTGGCACAATTAAAACCAAAATAACGCACTTAAAGATATTGAATAACTAAGGTAAATGCTTTAGTTTGGTTTGCTTGCATCCAACTTAAAATTTAGGAATGCAGGTTTTTGGTAACTATTCTCATTTAAAGCAGTTTTATTAACATACCGGCTGTTTAATAATTTAATAATAGGTAACTAAATAAATCAAATGATTATTTAAGTAAAAAGACATGTTTCTTTAAGTTTCACTTCAGCAAAAGACTTCTAATTTCTAATTCTTGTATTTCTAATTCTTGCATGTTTTTTATAAGCTGAACAGACTATAGAAACAGGGTCTGTTCCTTCTGATTGGCGGCAAGCAAATGTGGTACCAATATTCAAAAAGGGGTGTAAAAGGGAACCTGGAAACTATCGGCTGGTAAGCTTAACATCTGTTGTGGGTAAAATTTTTGAAGGGTTTCTAAGGGATACCATTATGGAATATCTCATTGTCAATAAATGTTTAACTCCATATCAACATGGATTTATGAAGGATCGCTCCTGTCAAACTAACCTGATCAGCTTCTATGAGGATGTAAGCTCTCAAATGGACAAAGGAGAATCATTGGATGTCATTTATCTCGACTTCTCTAAAGCATTTGACACTGTCCCACATAAAAGATTAGTAAGATGAGAAAGATTGGGCTAGGGAAAATGTGTGTAGATAGGTAGGTAACTGGCTTAGTGACAGAAAACAAAGAGTGGTTATTAATGGGGCATACTCAGATTGGGCCAGGGTTACTAGTGGGGTACCACAGGGTTCTGTATTGGGCCCCATACTATTTAATATATTTATTAATGATCTAGTGGATGGCTTACACAGTAAAATATCAGTATTTGCAGATGATACAAAACTATGTAAGGTAGTTAACACAAAGGAGGACAGTTTGCAACTACAGACAGATTTGAGTAAATTGGAGAATTGGGCTGAAAAATGGCAAATGAGGTTAAACACAGATAAGTGTAAGGTTATGCACATGGGAAGGAGAAACAGATGCTACAATTACTTACTAAATGTGAAACTGCTGGGGAAATCAGACATGGAAAAAGACTTAGGCATCTTAGTCAATATGATGCTAAATTGGAGTGCCCAGTGTCAGGCAGCTGCCACCAAAGCAAATAGGGTCATGGGATGCATTAGAAGAGGTCTGGGGACATGAGATGAAAACATAATTCTCCCTCTGTACAAATCACTCGTCAGACCACACTTGGAGTATTGTGTGCAATTTTGGACGCCGGTGCTCAAGAAAGATATTACTGAACTTGAAAGGGTTCAAAGGCAGGCTACTAAAATGATAACTGGAGTTGGTTCACTACAATACCCAGAAATGTTATCAAAATTAGGTCTATTTACTCTAGAAAAGAGAAGACTTAGGGGAGACCTAATATATATGTACAAGTATCTCAGAGGGCAATACAGATATCTCTCCAATGAACTGTTTGCACCAAGGACTGTGACAAGAACAAGGGGCATTCTCTTCATTTGGAGGAAAGACAATTTCTGCACCAGCATAGAAGAGGGTTCTTCACGGTAAGAGCAGTGTTGCTCTGGAATTCTCTCCCTGAGGAAGTGGTGATGGGCAACTCACTGAATGAATTTAAGAAAGGAATGGATGCTTTTCTTGTGAGTAACAGTATAGAAGGTTATGAATAAAATAATATTATATAGGTAGATGATTGACCCAGCTTAGGGGAAGGAATTTTTTTCCCTATGGAGAAAATTGGCTTCTACTCTGTGGGTTTTTTGCCTTCCCCAGATCAACAATGCAGAACAGCTGCACTAAAAATAGGCTGAACTAGATGGACATAAGGTCTTCCTTCAGCCTTCAAAACTATGTTGCTATGTATGTTACTTTGAACAATACACCCTGAAACCAATGAATGTTATGTTCCCTTCCCTTATATTGCCTTAAAAATAGTACACTGAGCCCAATTTTATGACCTTTATGAATAGGAAATCAGTTATCAACCGAATTGTTGACTATGCAATAAGAAATATATTTTGTTCAGGTATTTTTTCCTTTAGATTTACGAGTGAACTACACTTGACTTGTTCTGCAAAACTCTTAAAGGGTTTAGTCAATTTTTACTTTAAAATAAATATATGTTACCTAACTGAATAATATCTGCATTGTAGAAAATTCATGGTGAGCAGCTTGACAAAACAGAAAGCACTCACCCAAATTCAAATAAAGGATAGAGCCTTTGTTTTGCCTATTTGCATTCATGTTACACATAGTAAAAAGTAAAGAACACACGTAATAAATACAGACAAGTAAATGCAACATGCATTACTTGCGAAGAAAATCGATAAAAAAAGTTTCTTACATTTTCTTTTATAATGTAAATGAAGTTTTTTTACTTGTTTATAATAATAAAATAGCATTATCATTAAAAAAATATTATTCTTTTTTCCTTGCATTATCTTCATTCAAAATATATGAGGGTACATTTGTAACCTATGCTGCTTGTTATCGATGCAAAAATATCTCGACCCCTTATCTCGGAAGGGGGTGGAGATATTTTATTGAAATTTGGCCAATATATTCTGGACCAAAACTGCAGAGATGTCACGAAATTTCAGCCCTCTACAGCTTTTCGAAAAAAAGTTATTGCAATTTTAAAACGGAATAGGTACAATTGTACCTACTCAGGCGGACGAAGGTTAAGTAAGTAAAAAGACATGTTTCTTTAAGTTTCACTTAAGCAAGGGACTTCTTTTTATAAGCTGAACAATACTCCCTGAAACCAATGAATGTTATGTTCCCTTCCCTAACATTGCCTTAAAAAGAGTACACTGAGTCCAATTTTAAGACCTTTACTAATAGGAAATCAATTGTCAACTGAAGGGTTGACTATGCAGCAAGAAATATATTTTGTTCAGGTATTTTTTCATTTAGCTTTACGCGTGAACTACACTTGACTAGTTCTGCAAAACTCTTAAAGGGATTAGTCAATTTTTACCTTAAAATAAATATATGTTACCTAACTTAATAATATCTGCATTTAAGAAAATTAATGGTGAGCAGATTGACAAAACAGGAAGCACTTACCCAAATTCAAATAAAGGTTATTGCCTTTGTTTTGCCTATCAGCATTCATGTTACACATAGTAAAATGAAAAGAACACACGTAATAAAGACAGACAAGTACATTTTTTCTAATACCTAAGAATACTTATAATATTTGTAGACTTAAAAAATTACACTGGATTGAAAACATGAAGAGAAGCATGAATATAATGCTGATTTATGTGGCTCAGATAAACCAAAAGAATGCACTTACAGATAATCAATAAGTAAATAAATGCTTTAGTTTGGTTTGCTTGTACCCTTTTGAAATTGTGGATAGCAGATTTTTTTAAAAAGGTGCTAATTCAAAACCACTTTGAAAATATATAGTCTGCTTATCCTTAAAAACCTAACATTAACTCAAGTTTTACCTTTATGACTATAACTAAGGAAACAATATGCAAAATCTGTCAGGTAAAGTAAACGTAAAACAAATGTGTGAACTGTTATTGTAACTTGTACCTTTTAAAAAATGGAAAAACTTCTGATTTCATTCAAGAAAGATATATATGGTTAAAGCTTTGAAACATAAACTATCCTATTTATTCTACCTCACAAAACTGTAAGAAACAATTTGTTGTTTTTAAAAATTTTCTTGCAACAATTGAATTAATGATTAAAACATGTGTTTTCTGTATACTATTAGAATATTTTAACAGAGAAGCCATATTAAACAGGTTCATAAACATCCAAATGCATTAACACATAACAGGTAACTAAATAAATCAAATGATTACCTCAGTGCATAAGCAACACCTATTTCTTCAAGTTTCTCTTCAAACAGAGGCAGATTTCAAGTTCTTGCACTTCTTTTTATAAGCTGGAACAATAAACTCTCTAACCAATTAAATGTTAAGTGCCCTCCCCTTAATTTGCCTGACAAACTAGTTTACTGAGACCATTTTAATAGTCTTTAGGAAGGGCAAATCAATTATCAACTGAATGAGTGACTATGCAATAAGAAGCATGTTTTGTTCTCGCTTTTTTTGGTTTCAACAGCACACTACACTTGACCTGTTTTAAAAAAACTTTAAAATCTTTAATCATTTTTTAGTTTAAAACAAATATATGTTACATAACTGAATAATGTCTGCACTCAAGAAAATTCAAGTTGAGCAGATTGACAAAAGAGAAAGCAGTAACCCAAATTCAAATAAAAGTTAGTGCTTTTGTTTTGTCTACCTGCATTCTTGTTACACACAGCAAAATGTAAAAAACACACTTAATAAATACAGACATGCAGTTTTTTGAAACACCTAAAAATGTGTGTTGGTTTAGAAAATACATCTAGTTTAAAATATGGGTATAAGCTTGATTATAATGCTGGTTTATGTGGCACAATTAAAACCAAAATAACGCACTTAAAGATATTGAATAACTAAGGTAAATGCTTTAGTTTGGTTTGCTTGCATCCAAATTAAAATTTAGCAATGCAGGTTTTTGGTAACTATTCTCATTTAAAGCAGTTTTATTAATATACCAGCCGTTTAATAATTTAATAATAGGTAACTAAATAAATCAAATGATTATTTAAGTAAAAAGACATGTTTCTTTAAGTTTCACTTCAGCAAGGGACTTCTAATTTCTAATTCTTGCATGATTTTTATAACCTGAACAATACACCCTGAAACAAATGAATGTTATGTTCCCTTCCCTTAAATTGCCTTAAAAATAGTACACTGAGCCTAATTTTATGCCCTTTACGAATAGGAAATCAATTATCAACCAAAGGGTTGACTATGCAATAAGAAATATATTTTGTTCTGGTATTTTTTCATTTAGCTTTACGAGTGAGCTACAGTTGACTTTTTCTGCAAAACTCTTAAAGGGTGTAGTAAATTTTGACTTTAAAATAAATATATGTTACCTAACTGAATAATATCTGCTTTGAAGAACATTCATGGTGAGCAGATTGACAAAACAGAAAGCACTCACCCAAATTCAAATAAAGGATAGAGCCTTTGTTTTGCCTATCTGCATTCATGTTACACATAGTAAAAAGTAAAGAACACACGTAATAAATACAGACAAGTAAATTTTTTCCAATACCTAACAATACCTAAATATATTTGTAGACTTAAAAAATTACACTGGATTTAAAAGATGAAGATAAACATGAATATAATGCTGATTTAGGTGGCTCAGATAAACCAGAAGAATGCACTTACAGATATTCCTTAATTAAAATAAATGCATTAGTTTGGTTTGCTTGTACCCTTTTGAAATTGTGGATAGCAGATTTTTTAAAAAGGTGCTAATTTAAAACCACTTTGAAAATGTATAGTCTGCTTATCCTTAAAAACCTAAAATTAACTCAAGTTTTACTTTTATGACTATAACTAAGGAAACAATATGCAAAATTTGTCAAGTAAAGTAAACGTAAATCAAATGTGCGAACTGTTATTGTAACTTGAACCTTTTAAAAAATGGCAAAACTTCTGATTTCTTTCAAAAAATATATATAAGGTTAAAGCTTTGAAACATAAACTATCCTGTTTACTCTACATAACAAAACTAAAAGAAACAATGGTTGTTGCTTTTAAATATTTTCTTGCAGCAAGTGAATTCATGATTAAAACATGTGCTTTGTGTATACTATTAGAATATTGTAACAGAGAAGCCATATTAAACAGATTCATAAACATTCAAATGCATTAACAGGTAACAGGTAACTAAATAAAATGATTACCTCAGTGAATAAGCAAGACGTATTTCTTCAAGTTTCTCTTCAAATAGAAGCAGATTTCAAGGTCTTGCACTTCTTTTTATAAGCTGGAACAACAAACTCACTAGCCAATTAAATGTTATGTGCCCTCCCCTTAATTTGCCTGACAAACTAGTTTACTGAGACCATTTTAATAGCCTTTAGGAAGAGCAAATCAATCATCAATGCAATAAGAAGCATGTTTTGTTCACGCTTTTTTTGGTTTCAACAGCACACTACAATTCACCTGTTTTAAAAAAACTTTAAAATCTTTAAAGATTTTTTATTTTAAAACAAATATATGTTACATAACTGAATAATGTCTGCACTCAAGAAAATTCAAGTTGAGCAGATTGACAAAAGAGAAAGCACTAACCCAAATTCAAATAAAAGTTAGTGCTTTTGTTTTGTCTACCTGCATTCTTGTTACACACAGCAAAATGTAAAAAACACACTTAATAAATACAGACATGTAGTTTTTTGAAATACCTAAAATATGCGTTGGTTTAAAAAATACATCTAATTTAAAATATGGGTATAAGCTTGATTATAATGCTGGTTTATGTGGCACAAATAAACCAAAATAACGCACTTAAAGGTATTGAATAATTAAGTTAAATGCTTTAGTTTGGTTTGCTTATATCCAATTAAAAATTGAGGACTGCAGATTTTTGGTAACTATTCTCATTTAAAGCAGTTTTATTAATATACCGGCTGTTTAATAATTTAATAATAGGTAACTAAATAAATCAAATGATTATTTAAGTAAGTGAAAAGACATGTTTCTTTAAGTTTCACTTCAGCAAAAGACTTCTAATTTCTAATTCTTGTATTTCTAATTCTTGCATGTTTTTTATAAGCTGAACAGACTATAGAAACAGGGTCTGTTCCTTCTGATTGGCGGCAAGCAAATGTGGTACCAATATTCAAAAAGGGGTGTAAAAGGGAACCTGGAAACTATCGGCTGGTAAGCTTAACATCTGTTGTGGGTAAAATTTTTGAAGGGTTTCTAAGGGATACCATTATGGAATATCTCATTGTCAATAAATGTTTAACTCCATATCAACATGGATTTATGAAGGATCGCTCCTGTCAAACTAACCTGATCAGCTTCTATGAGGATGTAAGCTCTCAAATGGACAAAGGAGAATCATTGGATGTCATTTATCTCGACTTCTCTAAAGCATTTGACACTGTCCCACATAAAAGATTAGTAAGATGAGAAAGATTGGGCTAGGGAAAATGTGTGTAGATAGGTAGGTAACTGGCTTAGTGACAGAAAACAAAGAGTGGTTATTAATGGGGCATACTCAGATTGGGCCAGGGTTACTAGTGGGGTACCACAGGGTTCTGTATTGGGCCCCATACTATTTAATATATTTATTAATGATCTAGTGGATGGCTTACACAGTAAAATATCAGTATTTGCAGATGATACAAAACTATGTAAGGTAGTTAACACAAAGGAGGACAGTTTGCAACTACAGACAGATTTGAGTAAATTGGAGAATTGGGCTGAAAAATGGCAAATGAGGTTTAACACAGATAAGTGTAAGGTTATGCACATGGGAAGGAGAAACAGATGCTACAATTACTTACTAAATGTGAAACTGCTGGGGAAATCAGACATGGAAAAAGACTTAGGCATCTTAGTCAATATGATGCTAAATTGGAGTGCCCAGTGTCAGGCAGCTGCCACCAAAGCAAATAGGGTCATGGGATGCATTAGAAGAGGTCTGGGGACATGAGATGAAAACATAATTCTCCCTCTGTACAAATCACTCGTCAGACCACACTTGGAGTATTGTGTGCAATTTTGGACGCCGGTGCTCAAGAAAGATATTACTGAACTTGAAAGGGTTCAAAGGCAGGCTACTAAAATGATAACTGGAGTTGGTTCACTACAATACCCAGAAATGTTATCAAAATTAGGTCTATTTACTCTAGAAAAGAGAAGACTTAGGGGAGACCTAATATATATGTACAAGTATATCAGAGGGCAATACAGATATCTCTCCAATGAACTGTTTGCACCAAGGACTGTGACAAGAACAAGGGGCATTCTCTTCATTTGGAGGAAAGACAATTTCTGCACCAGCATAGAAGAGGGTTCTTCACGGTAAGAGCAGTGTTGCTCTGGAATTCTCTCCCTGAGGAAGTGGTGATGGGCAACTCACTGAATGAATTTAAGAAAGGAATGGATGCTTTTCTTGTGAGTAACAGTATAGAAGGTTATGAATAACATAATATTATATAGGTAGATGATTGACCCAGCTTAGGGGAAGGAATTTTTTTCCCTATGGAGAAAATTGGCTTCTACTCTGTGGGTTTTTTGCCTTCCCCAGGATCAACAATGCAGAACAGCTGCACTAAAAATAGGCTGAACTAGATGGACATAAGGTCTTCCTTCAGCCTTCAAAACTATGTTGCTATGTATGTTACTATGAACAATACACCCTGAAACCAATGAATGTTATGTTCCCTTCCCTTATATTGCCTTAAAAATAGTACACTGAGCCCAATTTTATGACCTTTATGAATAGGAAATCAGTTATCAACCGAATTGTTGACTATGCAATAAGAAATATATTTTGTTCAGGTATTTTTTCCTTTAGATTTACGAGTGAACTACACTTGACTTGTTCTGCAAAACTCTTAAAGGGTTTAGCCAATTTTTACTTTAAAATAAATATATGTTACCTAACTGAATAATATCTGCATTGTAGAAAATTCATGGTGAGCAGCTTGACAAAACAGAAAGCACTCACCCAAATTCAAATAAAGGATAGAGCCTTTGTTTTGCCTATTTGCATTCATGTTACACATAGTAAAAAGTAAAGAACACACGTAATAAATACAGACAAGTAAAGACAACATGCATTACTTGCGAAGAAAATCGATAAAAAAAGTTTCTTACATTTTCTTTTATAATGTAAATGAAGTTTTTTTACTTGTTTATAATAATAAAATAGCATTATCATTAAAAAAATATTATTCTTTTTTCCTTGCATTATCTTCATTCAAAATATATGAGGGTACATTTGTAACCTATGCTGCTTGTTATCGATGCAAAAATATCTCGACCCCTTATCTCGGAAGGGGGTGGAGATATTTTATTGAAATTTGGCCAATATATTCTGGACCAAAACTGCAGAGATGTCACGAAATTTCAGCCCTCTACAGCTTTTCGAAAAAAAGTTATTGCAATTTTAAAACGGAATAGGTACAATTGTACCTACTCAGGCGGACGAAGGTTAAGTAAGTAAAAAGACATGTTTCTTTAAGTTTCACTTAAGCAAGGGACTTCTTTTTATAAGCTGAACAATACTCCCTGAAACCAATGAATGTTATGTTCCCTTCCCTAACATTGCCTTAAAAAGAGTACACTGAGCCCAATTTTAAAACCTTTACTAATAGGAAATCAATTGTCAACTGAAGGGTTGACTATGCAGCAAGAAATATATTTTGTTCAGGTATTTTTTCATTTAGCTTTACGCGTGAACTACACTTGACTAGTTCTGCAAAACTCTTAAAGGGATTAGTCAATTTTTACCTTAAAATAAATATATGTTACCTAACTTAATAATATCTGCATTTAAGAAAATTAATGGTGAGCAGATTGACAAAACAGGAAGCACTTACCCAAATTCAAATAAAGGTTAGTGCCTTTGTTTTGCCTATCAGCATTCATGTTACACATAGTAAAATGAAAAGAACACACGTAATAAAGACAGACAAGTACATTTTTTTCTGATACCTAAGAATACTTAAAATATTTGTAGACTTAAAAAATTACACTGGATTGAAAACATGAAGAGAAGCATGAATATAATGCTGATTTATGTGGGTCAGATAAACCAAAAGAATGCACTTACAGATAATCAATAATTAAAATAAATGCTTTAGTTTGGTTTGCTTGTACCCTTTTGAAATTGTGGATAGCAGATTTTTTTTAAAAAGGTGCTAATTCAAAACCACTTTGAAAATATATAGTCTGCTTATCCTTAAAAACCTAACATTAACTCAAGTTTTACCTTTATGACTATAACTAAGGAAACAATATGCAAAATCTGTCAGGTAAAGTAAACGTAAAACAAATGTGTGAACTGTTATTGTAACTTGTACCTTTTAAAAAATGGAAAAACTTCTGATTTCATTCAAGAAAGATATATATGGTTAAATCTTTGAAACATAAACTATCCTATTTATTCTACCTCACAAAACTATAAGAAACAATTTGTTGTTTTTAAAAATTTTCTTGCAACAATTGAATTAATGATTAAAACATGTGTTTTCTGTATACTATTAGAATATTTTAACAGAGAAGCCATATTAAACAGGTTCATAAACATCCAAATGCATTAACACATAACAGGTAACTAAATAAATCAAATGATTACCTCAGTGAATAAGCAAAACCTATTTCTTCAAGTTTCTCTTCAAACAGAGGCAGATTTCAAGTTCTTGCACTTCTTTTTATAAGCTGGAACAATAAACTCTCTAACCAATTAAATGTTAAGTGCCCTCCCCTTAATTTGCCTGACAAACTAGTTTACTGAGACCATTTTAAAAGTCTTTAGGAAGAGCAAATCAATTATCAACTGAATGAGTGACTATGCAATAAGAAGCATGTTTTGTTCTCGCTTTTTTTGGTTTCAACAGCACACTACACTTGACCTGTTTTAAAAAAACTTTAAAATCTTTAATCATTTTTTAGTTTAAAACAAATATATGTTACATAACTGAATAATGTCTGCACTCAAGAAAATTCAAGTTGAGCAGATTGACAAAAGAGAAAGCAGTAACCCAAATTCAAATAAAAGTTAGTGCTTTTGTTTTGTCTACCTGCATTCTTGTTACACACAGCAAAATGTAAAAAACACACTTAATAAATACAGACATGCAGTTTTTTGAAACACCTAAAAATATGTGTTGGTTTAGAAAATACATCAAGTTTAAAATATGGGTATAAGCTTGATTATAATGCTGGTTTATGTGGCACAATTAAAACCAAAATAACGCACTTAAAGATATTGAATAACTAAGGTAAATGCTTTAGTTTGGTTTGCTTGCATCCAACTTAAAATTTAGGAATGCAGGTTTTTGGTAACTATTCTCTTTTAAAGCAGTTTTATTGACATACCGGCTGTTTAATAATTTAATAATAGGTAACTAAATAAATCAAATGATTATTTAAGTAAAAAGACATGTTTCTTTAAGTTTCACTTCAGCAAAAGACTTCTAATTTCTAATTCTTGTATTTCTAATTCTTGCATGTTTTTTATAAGCTGAACAGACTATAGAAACAGGGTCTGTTCCTTCTGATTGGCGGCAAGCAAATGTGGTACCAATATTCAAAAAGGGGTGTAAAAGGGAACCTGGAAACTATCGGCTGGTAAGCTTAACATCTGTTGTGGGTAAAATTTTTGAAGGGTTTCTAAGGGATACCATTATGGAATATCTCATTGTCAATAAATGTTTAACTCCATATCAACATGGATTTATGAAGGATCGCTCCTGTCAAACTAACCTGATCAGCTTCTATGAGGATGTAAGCTCTCAAATGGACAAAGGAGAATCATTGGATGTCATTTATCTCGACTTCTCTAAAGCATTTGACACTGTCCCACATAAAAGATTAGTAAGATGAGAAAGATTGGGCTAGGGAAAATGTGTGTAGATAGGTAGGTAACTGGCTTAGTGACAGAAAACAAAGAGTGGTTATTAATGGGGCATACTCAGATTGGGCCAGGGTTACTAGTGGGGTACCACAGGGTTCTGTATTGGGCCCCATACTATTTAATATATTTATTAATGATCTAGTGGATGGCTTACACAGTAAAATATCAGTATTTGCAGATGATACAAAACTATGTAAGGTAGTTAACACAAAGGAGGACAGTTTGCAACTACAGACAGATTTGAGTAAATTGGAGAATTGGGCTGAAAAATGGCAAATGAGGTTTAACACAGATAAGTGTAAGGTTATGCACATGGGAAGGAGAAACAGATGCTACAATTACTTACTAAATGTGAAACTGCTGGGGAAATCAGACATGGAAAAAGACTTAGGCATCTTAGTCAATATGATGCTAAATTGGAGTGCCCAGTGTCAGGCAGCTGCCACCAAAGCAAATAGGGTCATGGGATGCATTAGAAGAGGTCTGGGGACATGAGATGAAAACATAATTCTCCCTCTGTACAAATCACTCGTCAGACCACACTTGGAGTATTGTGTGCAATTTTGGACGCCGGTGCTCAAGAAAGATATTACTGAACTTGAAAGGGTTCAAAGGCAGGCTACTAAAATGATAACTGGAGTTGGTTCACTACAATACCCAGAAATGTTATCAAAATTAGGTCTATTTACTCTAGAAAAGAGAAGACTTAGGGGAGACCTAATATATATGTACAAGTATCTCAGAGGGCAATACAGATATCTCTCCAATGAACTGTTTGCACCAAGGACTGTGACAAGAACAAGGGGCATTCTCTTCATTTGGAGGAAAGACAATTTCTGCACCAGCATAGAAGAGGGTTCTTCACGGTAAGAGCAGTGTTGCTCTGGAATTCTCTCCCTGAGGAAGTGGTGATGGGCAACTCACTGAATGAATTTAAGAAAGGAATGGATGCTTTTCTTGTGAGTAACAGTATAGAAGGTTATGAATAAAATAATATTATATAGGTAGATGATTGACCCAGCTTAGGGGAAGGAATTTTTTTCCCTATGGAGAAAATTGGCTTCTACTCTGTGGGTTTTTTGCCTTCCCCAGATCAACAATGCAGAACAGCTGCACTAAAAATAGGCTGAACTAGATGGACATAAGGTCTTCCTTCAGCCTTCAAAACTATGTTGCTATGTATGTTACTATGAACAATACACCCTGAAACCAATGAATGTTATGTTCCCTTCCCTTATATTGCCTTAAAAATAGTACACTGAGCCCAATTTTATGACCTTTATGAATAGGAAATCAGTTATCAACCGAATTGTTGACTATGCAATAAGAAATATATTTTGTTCAGGTATTTTTTCCTTTAGATTTACGAGTGAACTACACTTGACTTGTTCTGCAAAACTCTTAAAGGGTTTAGTCAATTTTTACTTTAAAATAAATATATGTTACCTAACTGAATAATATCTGCATTGTAGAAAATTCATGGTGAGCAGCTTGACAAAACAGAAAGCACTCACCCAAATTCAAATAAAGGATAGAGCCTTTGTTTTGCCTATTTGCATTCATGTTACACATAGTAAAAAGTAAAGAACACACGTAATAAATACAGACAAGTAAATGCAACATGCATTACTTGCGAAGAAAATCGATAAAAAAAGTTTCTTACATTTTCTTTTATAATGTAAATGAAGTTTTTTTACTTGTTTATAATAATAAAATAGCATTATCATTAAAAAAATATTATTCTTTTTTCCTTGCATTATCTTCATTCAAAATATATGAGGGTACATTTGTAACCTATGCTGCTTGTTATCGATGCAAAAATATCTCGACCCCTTATCTCGGAAGGGGGTGGAGATATTTTATTGAAATTTGGCCAATATATTCTGGACCAAAACTGCAGAGATGTCACGAAATTTCAGCCCTCTACGGCTTTTCGAAAAAAAGTTATTGCAATTTTAAAACGGAATAGGTACAATTGTACCTACTCAGGCGGACGAAGGTTAAGTAAGTAAAAAGACATGTTTCTTTAAGTTTCACTTAAGCAAGGGACTTCTTTTTATAAGCTGAACAATACTCCCTGAAACCAATGAATGTTATGTTCCCTTCCCTAACATTGCCTTAAAAAGAGTACACTGAGCCCAATTTTAAGACCTTTACTAATAGGAAATCAATTGTCAACTGAAGGGTTGACTATGCAGCAAGAAATATATTTTGTTCAGGTATTTTTTCATTTAGCTTTACGCGTGAACTACACTTGACTAGTTCTGCAAAACTCTTAAAGGGATTAGTCAATTTTTACCTTAACATAAATATATGTTACCTAACTTAATAATATCTGCATTTAAGAAAATTAATGGTGAGCAGATTGACAAAACAGGAAGCACTTACCCAAATTCAAATAAAGGTTATTGCCTATGTTTTGCCTATAAGCATTCATGTTACACATAGTAAAATGAAAAGAACACACGTAATAAAGACAGACAAGTACATTTTTTCTAATACCTAAGAATACTTATAATATTTGTAGACTTAAAAAATTACACTGGATTGAAAACATGAAGAGAAGCATGAATATATTGCTGATTTATGTGGCTCAGATAAACCAAAAGAATGCACTTACAGATAATCAATAAGTAAATAAATGCTTTAGTTTGGTTTGCTTGTACCCTTTTGAAATTGTGGATAGCAGATTTTTTTTAAAAAGGTGCTAATTCAAAACCACTTTGAAAATATATAGTCTGCTTATCCTTAAAAACCTAACATTAACTCAAGTTTTACCTTTATGACTATAACTAAGGAAACAATATGCAAAATCTGTCAGGTAAAGTAAACGTAAAACAAATGTGTGAACTGTTATTGTAACTTGTACCTTTTAAAAAATGGAAAAACTTCTGATTTCATTCAAGAAAGATATATATGGTTAAAGCTTTGAAACATAAACTATCCTATTTATTCTACCTCACAAAACTGTAAGAAACAATTTGTTGTTTTTAAAAATTTTCTTGCAACAATTGAATTAATGATTAAAACATGTGTTTTCTGTATACTATTAGAATATTTTAACAGAGAAGCCATATTAAACAGGTTCATAAACATCCAAATGCATTAACACATAACAGGTAACTAAATAAATCAAATGATTACCTCAGTGAATAAGCAAGACCTATTTCTTCAAGTTTCTCTTCAAACAGAGGCAGATTTCAAGTTCTTGCACTTCTTTTTATAAGCTGGAACAATAAACTCTCTAACCAATTAAATGTTAAGTGCCCTCCCCTTAATTTGCCTGACAAACTAGTTTACTGAGACCATTTTAATAGTCTTTAGGAAGGGCAAATCAATTATCAACTGAATGAGTGACTATGCAATAAGAAGCATGTTTTGTTCTCGCTTTTTTTGGTTTCAACAGCACACTACACTTGACCTGTTTTAAAAAAACTTTAAAATCTTTAATCATTTTTTAGTTTAAAACAAATATATGTTACATAACTGAATAATGTCTGCACTCAAGAAAATTCAAGTTGAGCAGATTGACAAAAGAGAAAGCAGTAACCCAAATTCAAATAAAAGTTAGTGCTTTTGTTTTGTCTACCTGCATTCTTGTTACACACAGCAAAATGTAAAAAACACACTTAATAAATACAGACATGCAGTTTTTTGAAACACCTAAAAATGTGTGTTGGTTTAGAAAATACATCTAGTTTAAAATATGGGTATAAGCTTGACTATAATGCTGGTTTATGTGGCACAATTAAAACCAAAATAACGCACTTAAAGATATTGAATAACTAAGGTAAATGCTTTAGTTTGGTTTGCTTGCATCCAAATTAAAATTTAGCAATGCAGGTTTTTGGTAACTATTCTCATTTAAAGCAGTTTTATTAATATACCAGCCGTTTAATAATTTAATAATAGGTAACTAAATAAATCAAATGATTATTTAAGTAAAAAGACATGTTTCTTTAAGTTTCACTTCAGCAAGGGACTTCTAATTTCTAATTCTTGCATGATTTTTATAACCTGAACAATACACCCTGAAACAAATGAATGTTATGTTCCCTTCCCTTAAATTGCCTTAAAAATAGTACACTGAGCCTAATTTTATGCCCTTTACGAATAGGAAATCAATTATCAACCAAAGGGTTGACTATGCAATAAGAAATATATTTTGTTCTGGTATTTTTTCATTTAGCTTTACGAGTGAGCTACAGTTGACTTTTTCTGCAAAACTCTTAAAGGGTGTAGTAAATTTTGACTTTAAAATAAATATATGTTACCTAACTGAATAATATCTGCTTTGAAGAACATTCATGGTGAGCAGATTGACAAAACAGAAAGCACTCACCCAAATTCAAATAAAGGATAGAGCCTTTGTTTTGCCTATCTGCATTCATGTTACACATAGTAAAAAGTAAAGAACACACGTAATAAATACAGACAAGTAAATTTTTTCCAATACCTAACAATACCTAAATATATTTGTAGACTTAAAAAATTACACTGGATTTAAAAGATGAAGATAAACATGAATATAATGCTGATTTAGGTGGCTCAGATAAACCAGAAGAATGCACTTACAGATATTCCTTAATTAAAATAAATGCATTAGTTTGGTTTGCTTGTACCCTTTTGAAATTGTGGATAGCAGATTTTTTAAAAAGGTGCTAATTTAAAACCACTTTGAAAATGTATAGTCTGCTTATCCTTAAAAACCTAAAATTAACTCAAGTTTTACTTTTATGACTATAACTAAGGAAACAATATGCAAAATCTGTCAAGTAAAGTAAACGTAAAACAAATGTGCGAACTGGTATTGTAACTTGAACCTTTTAAAAAATGGCAAAACTTCTGATTTCTTTCAAAAAATATATATAAGGTTAAAGCTTTGAAACATAAACTATCCTGTTTACTCTACATAACAAAACTAAAAGAAACAATGGTTGTTGCTTTTAAATATTTTCTTGCAGCAAGTGAATTCATGATTAAAACATGTGCTTTGTGTATACTATTAGAATATTGTAACAGAGAAGCCATATTAAACAGATTCATAAACATTCAAATGCATTAACAGGTAACAGGTAACTAAATAAAATGATTACCTCAGTGAATAAGCAAGACGTATTTCTTCAAGTTTCTCTTCAAATAGAAGCAGATTTCAAGGTCTTGCACTTCTTTTTATAAGCTGGAACAACAAACTCACTAGCCAATTAAATGTTATGTGCCCTCCCCTTAATTTGCCTGACAAACTAGTTTACTGAGACCATTTTAATAGCCTTTAGGAAGAGCAAATTAATCATCAATGCAATAAGAAGCATGTTTTGTTCACGCTTTTTTTGGTTTCAACAGCACACTACAATTCACCTGTTTTAAAAAAACTTTAAAATCTTTAAAGATTTTTTATTTTAAAACAAATATATGTTACATAACTGAATAATGTCTGCACTCAAGAAAATTCAAGTTGAGCAGATTGACAAAAGAGAAAGCACTAACCCAAATTCAAATAAAAGTTAGTGCTTTTGTTTTGTCTACCTGCATTCTTGTTACACACAGCAAAATGTAAAAAACACACTTAATAAATACAGACATGTAGTTTTTTGAAATACCTAAAATATGCGTTGGTTTAAAAAATACATCTAATTTAAAATATGGGTATAAGCTTGATTATAATGCTGGTTTATGTGGCACAAATAAACCAAAATAACGCACTTAAAGGTATTGAATAATTAAGTTAAATGCTTTAGTTTGGTTTGCTTATATCCAATTAAAAATTGAGGACTGCAGATTTTTGGTAACTATTCTCATTTAAAGCAGTTTTATTAATATACCGGCTGTTTAATAATTTAATAATAGGTAACTAAATAAATCAAATGATTATTTAAGTAAGTGAAAAGACATGTTTCTTTAAGTTTCACTTCAGCAAAAGACTTCTAATTTCTAATTCTTGTATTTCTAATTCTTGCATGTTTTTTATAAGCTGAACAGACTATAGAAACAGGGTCTGTTCCTTCTGATTGGCGGCAAGCAAATGTGGTACCAATATTCAAAAAGGGGTGTAAAAGGGAACCTGGAAACTATCGGCTGGTAAGCTTAACATCTGTTGTGGGTAAAATTTTTGAAGGGTTTCTAAGGGATACCATTATGGAATATCTCATTGTCAATAAATGTTTAACTCCATATCAACATGGATTTATGAAGGATCCCTCCTGTCAAACTAACCTGATCAGCTTCTATGAGGATGTAAGCTCTCAAATGGACAAAGGAGAATCATTGGATGTCATTTATCTCGACTTCTCTAAAGCATTTGACACTGTCCCACATAAAAGATTAGTAAGATGAGAAAGATTGGGCTAGGGAAAATGTGTGTAGATAGGTAGGTAACTGGCTTAGTGACAGAAAACAAAGAGTGGTTATTAATGGGGCATACTCAGATTGGGCCAGGGTTACTAGTGGGGTACCACAGGGTTCTGTATTGGGCCCCATACTATTTAATATATTTATTAATGATCTAGTGGATGGCTTACACAGTAAAATATCAGTATTTGCAGATGATACAAAACTATGTAAGGTAGTTAACACAAAGGAGGACAGTTTGCAACTACAGACAGATTTGAGTAAATTGGAGAATTGGGCTGAAAAATGGCAAATGAGGTTTAACACAGATAAGTGTAAGGTTATGCACATGGGAAGGAGAAACAGATGCTACAATTACTTACTAAATGTGAAACTGCTGGGGAAATCAGACATGGAAAAAGACTTAGGCATCTTAGTCAATATGATGCTAAATTGGAGTGCCCAGTGTCAGGCAGCTGCCACCAAAGCAAATAGGGTCATGGGATGCATTAGAAGAGGTCTGGGGACATGAGATGAAAACATAATTCTCCCTCTGTACAAATCACTCGTCAGACCACACTTGGAGTATTGTGTGCAATTTTGGACGCCGGTGCTCAAGAAAGATATTACTGAACTTGAAAGGGTTCAAAGGCAGGCTACTAAAATGATAACTGGAGTTGGTTCACTACAATACCCAGAAATGTTATCAAAATTAGGTCTATTTACTCTAGAAAAGAGAAGACTTAGGGGAGACCTAATATATATGTACAAGTATATCAGAGGGCAATACAGATCTCTCTCCAATGAACTGTTTGCACCAAGGACTGTGACAAGAACAAGGGGCATTCTCTTCATTTGGAGGAAAGACAATTTCTGTACCAGCATAGAAGAGGGTTCTTCATGGTAAGAGCAGTGTTGCTCTGGAATTCTCTCCCTGAGGAAGTGGTGATGGGCAACTCACTGAATGAATTTAAGAAAGGAATGGATGCTTTTCTTGTGAGTAACAGTATAGAAGGTTATGAATAACATAATATTATATAGGTAGATGATTGACCCAGCTTAGGGGAAGGAATTTTTTTCCCTATGGAGAAAATTGGCTTCTACTCTGTGGGTTTTTTGCCTTCCCCAGGATCAACAATGCAGAACAGCTGCACTAAAAATAGGCTGAACTAGATGGACATAAGGTCTTCCTTCAGCCTTCAAAACTATGTTGCTATGTATGTTACTATGAACAATACACCCTGAAACCAATGAATGTTATGTTCCCTTCCCTTATATTGCCTTAAAAATAGTACACTGAGCCCAATTTTATGACCTTTATGAATAGGAAATCAGTTATCAACCGAATTGTTGACTATGCAATAAGAAATATATTTTGTTCAGGTATTTTTTCCTTTAGATTTACGAGTGAACTACACTTGACTTGTTCTGCAAAACTCTTAAAGGGTTTAGTCAATTTTTACTTTAAAATAAATATATGTTACCTAACTGAATAATATCTGCATTGTAGAAAATTCATGGTGAGCAGCTTGACAAAACAGAAAGCACTCACCCAAATTCAAATAAAGGATAGAGCCTTTGTTTTGCCTATTTGCATTCATGTTACACATAGTAAAAAGTAAAGAACACACGTAATAAATACAGACAAGTAAAGACAACATGCATTACTTGCGAAGAAAATCGATAAAAAAAGTTTCTTACATTTTCTTTTATAATGTAAATGAAGTTTTTTTACTTGTTTATAATAATAAAATAGCATTATCATTAAAAAAATATTATTCTTTTTTCCTTGCATTATCTTCATTCAAAATATATGAGGGTACATTTGTAACCTATGCTGCTTGTTATCGATGCAAAAATATCTCGACCCCTTATCTCGGAAGGGGGTGGAGATATTTTATTGAAATTTGGCCAATATATTCTGGACCAAAACTGCAGAGATGTCACGAAATTTCAGCCCTCTACGGCTTTTCGAAAAAAAGTTATTGCAATTTTAAAACGGAATAGGTACAATTGTACCTACTCAGGCGGACGAAGGTTAAGTAAGTAAAAAGACATGTTTCTTTAAGTTTCACTTAAGCAAGGGACTTCTTTTTATAAGCTGAACAATACTCCCTGAAACCAATGAATGTTATGTTCCCTTCCCTAACATTGCCTTAAAAAGAGTACACTGAGCCCAATTTTAAAACCTTTACTAATAGGAAATCAATTGTCAACTGAAGGGTTGACTATGCAGCAAGAAATATATTTTGTTCAGGTATTTTTTCATTTAGCTTTACGCGTGAACTACACTTGACTAGTTCTGCAAAACTCTTAAAGGGATTAGTCAATTTTTACCTTAAAATAAATATATGTTACCTAACTTAATAATATCTGCATTTAAGAAAATTAATGGTGAGCAGATTGACAAAACAGGAAGCACTTACCCAAATTCAAATAAAGGTTAGTGCCTTTGTTTTGCCTATCAGCATTCATGTTACACATAGTAAAATGAAAAGAACACACGTAGTAAAGACAGACAAGTACATTTTTTCTAATACCTAAGAATACTTAAAATATTTGTAGACTTAAAAAATTACACTGGATTGAAAACATGAAGAGAAGCATTGAACATAATGCTGATTTATGCTGATTTATGTGGCTCAGATAAACCAAAAGAATGCACTTACAGATAATCAATAATTAAAATAAATGCTTTAGTTTGGTTTGCTTGTACCCTTTTGAAATTGTGGATAGCAGATTTTTTTTAAAAAGGTGCTAATTCAAAACCACTTTGAAAATATATAGTCTGCTTATCCTTAAAAACCTAACATTAACTCAAGTTTTACCTTTATGACTATAACTAAGGAAACAATATGCAAAATCTGTCAGGTAAAGTAAACGTAAAACAAATGTGTGAACTGTTATTGTAACTTGTACCTTTTAAAAAATGGAAAAACTTCTGATTTCATTCAAGAAAGATATATATGGTTAAAGCTTTGAAACATAAACTATCCTATTTATTCTACCTCACAAAACTATAAGAAACAATTTGTTGTTTTTAAAAATTTTCTTGCAACAATTGAATTAATGATTAAAACATGTGTTTTCTGTATACTATTAGAATATTTTAACAGAGAAGCCATATTAAACAGGTTCATAAACATCCAAATGCATTAACACATAACAGGTAACTAAATAAATCAAATGATTACCTCAGTGAATAAGCAAGACCTATTTCTTCAAGTTTCTCTTCAAACAGAGGCAGATTTCAAGTTCTTGCACTTCTTTTTATAAGCTGGAACAATAAACTCTCTAACCAATTAAATGTTAAGTGCCCTCCCCTTAATTTGCCTGACAAACTAGTTTACTGAGACCATTTTAATAGTCTTTAGGAAGGGCAAATCAATTATCAACTGAATGAGTGACTATGCAATAAGAAGCATGTTTTGTTCTCGCTTTTTTTGGTTTCAACAGCACACTACACTTGACCTGTTTTAAAAAAACTTTAAAATCTTTAATCATTTTTTAGTTTAAAACAAATATATGTTACATAACTGAATAATGTCTGCACTCAAGAAAATTCAAGTTGAGCAGATTGACAAAAGAGAAAGCAGTAACCCAAATTCAAATAAAAGTTAGTGCTTTTGTTTTGTCTACCTGCATTCTTGTTACACACAGCAAAATGTAAAAAACACACTTAATAAATACAGACATGCAGTTTTTTGAAACACCTAAAAATATGTGTTGGTTTAGAAAATACATCAAGTTTAAAATATGGGTATAAGCTTGATTATAATGCTGGTTTATGTGGCACAATTAAAACCAAAATAACGCACTTAAAGATATTGAATAACTAAGGTAAATGCTTTAGTTTGGTTTGCTTGCATCCAACTTAAAATTTAGGAATGCAGGTTTTTGGTAACTATTCTCATTTAAAGCAGTTTTATTAACATACCGGCTGTTTAATAATTTAATAATAAGTAACTAAATAAATCAAATGATTATTTAAGTAAAAAGACATGTTTCTTTAAGTTTCACTTCAGCAAAAGACTTCTAATTTCTAATTCTTGTATTTCTAATTCTTGCATGTTTTTTATAAGCTGAACAGACTATAGAAACAGGGTCTGTTCCTTCTGATTGGCGGCAAGCAAATGTGGTACCAATATTCAAAAAGGGGTGTAAAAGGGAACCTGGAAACTATCGGCTGGTAAGTTTAACATCTGTTGTGGGTAAAATTTTTGAAGGGTTTCTAAGGGATACCATTATGGAATATCTCATTGTCAATAAATGTTTAACTCCATATCAACATGGATTTATGAAGGATCGCTCCTGTCAAACTAACCTGATCAGCTTCTATGAGGATGTAAGCTCTCAAATGGACAAAGGAGAATCATTGGATGTCATTTATCTCGACTTCTCTAAAGCATTTGACACTGTCCCACATAAAAGATTAGTAAGATGAGAAAGATTGGGCTAGGGAAAATGTGTGTAGATAGGTAGGTAACTGGCTTAGTGACAGAAAACAAAGAGTGGTTATTAATGGGGCATACTCAGATTGGGCCAGGGTTACTAGTGGGGTACCACAGGGTTCTGTATTGGGCCCCATACTATTTAATATATTTATTAATGATCTAGTGGATGGCTTACACAGTAAAATATCAGTATTTGCAGATGATACAAAACTATGTAAGGTAGTTAACACAAAGGAGGACAGTTTGCAACTACAGACAGATTTGAGTAAATTGGAGAATTGGGCTGAAAAATGGCAAATGAGGTTTAACACAGATAAGTGTAAGGTTATGCACATGGGAAGGAGAAACAGATGCTACAATTACTTACTAAATGTGAAACTGCTGGGGAAATCAGACATGGAAAAAGACTTAGGCATCTTAGTCAATATGATGCTAAATTGGAGTGCCCAGTGTCAGGCAGCTGCCACCAAAGCAAATAGGGTCATGGGATGCATTAGAAGAGGTCTGGGGACATGAGATGAAAACATAATTCTCCCTCTGTACAAATCACTCGTCAGACCACACTTGGAGTATTGTGTGCAATTTTGGACGCCGGTGCTCAAGAAAGATATTACTGAACTTGAAAGGGTTCAAAGGCAGGCTACTAAAATGATAACTGGAGTTGGTTCACTACAATACCCAGAAATGTTATCAAAATTAGGTCTATTTACTCTAGAAAAGAGAAGACTTAGGGGAGACCTAATATATATGTACAAGTATCTCAGAGGGCAATACAGATATCTCTCCAATGAACTGTTTGCACCAAGGACTGTGACAAGAACAAGGGGCATTCTCTTCATTTGGAGGAAAGACAATTTCTGTACCAGCATAGAAGAGGGTTCTTCATGGTAAGAGCAGTGTTGCTCTGGAATTCTCTCCCTGAGGAAGTGGTGATGGGCAACTCACTGAATGAATTTAAGAAAGGAATGGATGCTTTTCTTGTGAGTAACAGTATAGAAGGTTATGAATAACATAATATTATATAGGTAGATGATTGACCCAGCTTAGGGGAAGGAATTTTTTTCCCTATGGAGAAAATTGGCTTCTACTCTGTGGGTTTTTTGCCTTCCCCAGGATCAACAATGCAGAACAGCTGCACTAAAAATAGGCTGAACTAGATGGACATAAGGTCTTCCTTCAGCCTTCAAAACTATGTTGCTATGTATGTTACTATGAACAATACACCCTGAAACCAATGAATGTTATGTTCCCTTCCCTTATATTGCCTTAAAAATAGTACACTGAGCCCAATTTTATGACCTTTATGAATAGGAAATCAGTTATCAACCGAATTGTTGACTATGCAATAAGAAATATATTTTGTTCAGGTATTTTTTCCTTTAGATTTACGAGTGAACTACACTTGACTTGTTCTGCAAAACTCTTAAAGGGTTTAGTCAATTTTTACTTTAAAATAAATATATGTTACCTAACTGAATAATATCTGCATTGTAGAAAATTCATGGTGAGCAGCTTGACAAAACAGAAAGCACTCACCCAAATTCAAATAAAGGATAGAGCCTTTGTTTTGCCTATTTGCATTCATGTTACACATAGTAAAAAGTAAAGAACACACGTAATAAATACAGACAAGTAAAGACAACATGCATTACTTGCGAAGAAAATCGATAAAAAAAGTTTCTTACATTTTCTTTTATAATGTAAATGAAGTTTTTTTACTTGTTTATGATAATAAAATAGCATTATCATTAAAAAAATATTATTCTTTTTTCCTTGCATTATCTTCATTCAAAATATATGAGGGTACATTTGTAACCTATGCTGCTTGTTATCGATGCAAAAATATCTCGACCCCTTATCTCGGAAGGGGGTGGAGATATTTTATTGAAATTTGGCCAATATATTCTGGACCAAAACTGCAGAGATGTCACGAAATTTCAGCCCTCTACGGCTTTTCGAAAAAAAGTTATTGCAATTTTAAAACGGAATAGGTACAATTGTACCTACTCAGGCGGACGAAGGTTAAGTAAGTAAAAAGACATGTTTCTTTAAGTTTCACTTAAGCAAGGGACTTCTTTTTATAAGCTGAACAATACTCCCTGAAACCAATGAATGTTATGTTCCCTTCCCTAACATTGCCTTAAAAAGAGTACACTGAGCCCAATTTTAAAACCTTTACTAATAGGAAATCAATTGTCAACTGAAGGGTTGACTATGCAGCAAGAAATATATTTTGTTCAGGTATTTTTTCATTTAGCTTTACGCGTTAACTACACTTGACTAGTTCTGCAAAACTCTTAAAGGGATTAGTCAATTTTTACCTTAAAATAAATATATGTTACCTAACTTAATAATATCTGCATTTAAGAAAATTAATGGTGAGCAGATTGACAAAACAGGAAGCACTTACCCAAATTCAAATAAAGGTTAGTGCCTTTGTTTTGCCTATCAGCATTCATGTTACACATAGTAAAATGAAAAGAACACACGTAGTAAAGACAGACAAGTACATTTTTTCTAATACCTAAGAATACTTAAAATATTTGTAGACTTAAAAAATTACACTGGATTGAAAACATGAAGAGAAGCATTGAACATAATGCTGATTTATGCTGATTTATGTGGCTCAGATAAACCAAAAGAATGCACTTACAGATAATCAATAATTAAAATAAATGCTTTAGTTTGGTTTGCTTGTACCCTTTTGAAATTGTGGATAGCAGATTTTTTTTAAAAAGGTGCTAATTCAAAACCACTTTGAAAATATATAGTCTGCTTATCCTTAAAAACCTAACATTAACTCAAGTTTTACCTTTATGACTATAACTAAGGAAACAATATGCAAAATCTGTCAGGTAAAGTAAACGTAAAACAAATGTGTGAACTGTTATTGTAACTTGTACCTTTTAAAAAATGGAAAAACTTCTGATTTCATTCAAGAAAGATATATATGGTTAAAGCTTTGAAACATAAACTATCCTATTTATTCTACCTCACAAAACTATAAGAAACAATTTGTTGTTTTTAAAAATTTTCTTGCAACAATTGAATTAATGATTAAAACATGTGTTTTCTGTATACTATTAGAATATTTTAACAGAGAAGCCATATTAAACAGGTTCATAAACATCCAAATGCATTAACACATAACAGGTAACTAAATAAATCAAATGATTACCTCAGTGAATAAGCAAGACCTATTTCTTCAAGTTTCTCTTCAAACAGAGGCAGATTTCAAGTTCTTGCACTTCTTTTTATAAGCTGGAACAATAAACTCTCTAACCAATTAAATGTTAAGTGCCCTCCCCTTAATTTGCCTGACAAACTAGTTTACTGAGACCATTTTAATAGTCTTTAGGAAGGGCAAATCAATTATCAACTGAATGAGTGACTATGCAATAAGAAGCATGTTTTGTTCTCGCTTTTTTTGGTTTCAACAGCACACTACACTTGACCTGTTTTAAAAAAACTTTAAAATCTTTAATCATTTTTTAGTTTAAAACAAATATATGTTACATAACTGAATAATGTCTGCACTCAAGAAAATTCAAGTTGAGCAGATTGACAAAAGAGAAAGCAGTAACCCAAATTCAAATAAAAGTTAGTGCTTTTGTTTTGTCTACCTGCATTCTTGTTACACACAGCAAAATGTAAAAAACACACTTAATAAATACAGACATGCAGTTTTTTGAAACACCTAAAAATATGTGTTGGTTTAGAAAATACATCAAGTTTAAAATATGGGTATAAGCTTGATTATAATGCTGGTTTATGTGGCACAATTAAAACCAAAATAACGCACTTAAAGATATTGAATAACTAAGGTAAATGCTTTAGTTTGGTTTGCTTGCATCCAACTTAAAATTTAGGAATGCAGGTTTTTGGTAACTATTCTCATTTAAAGCAGTTTTATTAACATACCGGCTGTTTAATAATTTAATAATAAGTAACTAAATAAATCAAATGATTATTTAAGTAAAAAGACATGTTTCTTTAAGTTTCACTTCAGCAAAAGACTTCTAATTTCTAATTCTTGTATTTCTAATTCTTGCATGTTTTTTATAAGCTGAACAGACTATAGAAACAGGGTCTGTTCCTTCTGATTGGCGGCAAGCAAATGTGGTACCAATATTCAAAAAGGGGTGTAAAAGGGAACCTGGAAACTATCGGCTGGTAAGCTTAACATCTGTTGTGGGTAAAATTTTTGAAGGGTTTCTAAGGGATACCATTATGGAATATCTCATTGTCAATAAATGTTTAACTCCATATCAACATGGATTTATGAAGGATCGCTCCTGTCAAACTAACCTGATCAGCTTCTATGAGGATGTAAGCTCTCAAATGGACAAAGGAGAATCATTGGATGTCATTTATCTCGACTTCTCTAAAGCATTTGACACTGTCCCACATAAAAGATTAGTAAGATGAGAAAGATTGGGCTAGGGAAAATGTGTGTAGATAGGTAGGTAACTGGCTTAGTGACAGAAAACAAAGAGTGGTTATTAATGGGGCATACTCAGATTGGGCCAGGGTTACTAGTGGGGTACCACAGGGTTCTGTATTGGGCCCCATACTATTTAATATATTTATTAATGATCTAGTGGATGGCTTACACAGTAAAATATCAGTATTTGCAGATGATACAAAACTATGTAAGGTAGTTAACACAAAGGAGGACAGTTTGCAACTACAGACAGATTTGAGTAAATTGGAGAATTGGGCTGAAAAATGGCAAATGAGGTTTAACACAGATAAGTGTAAGGTTATGCACATGGGAAGGAGAAACAGATGCTACAATTACTTACTAAATGTGAAACTGCTGGGGAAATCAGACATGGAAAAAGACTTAGGCATCTTAGTCAATATGATGCTAAATTGGAGTGCCCAGTGTCAGGCAGCTGCCACCAAAGCAAATAGGGTCATGGGATGCATTAGAAGAGGTCTGGGGACATGAGATGAAAACATAATTCTCCCTCTGTACAAATCACTCGTCAGACCACACTTGGAGTATTGTGTGCAATTTTGGACGCCGGTGCTCAAGAAAGATATTACTGAACTTGAAAGGGTTCAAAGGCAGGCTACTAAAATGATAACTGGAGTTGGTTCACTACAATACCCAGAAATGTTATCAAAATTAGGTCTATTTACTCTAGAAAAGAGAAGACTTAGGGGAGACCTAATATATATGTACAAGTATCTCAGAGGGCAATACAGATATCTCTCCAATGAACTGTTTGCACCAAGGACTGTGACAAGAACAAGGGGCATTCTCTTCATTTGGAGGAAAGACAATTTCTGCACCAGCATAGAAGAGGGTTCTTCACGGTAAGAGCAGTGTTGCTCTGGAATTCTCTCCCTGAGGAAGTGGTGATGGGCAACTCACTGAATGAATTTAAGAAAGGAATGGATGCTTTTCTTGTGAGTAACAGTATAGAAGGTTATGAATAAAATAATATTATATAGGTAGATGATTGACCCAGCTTAGGGGAAGGAATTTTTTTCCCTATGGAGAAAATTGGCTTCTACTCTGTGGGTTTTTTGCCTTCCCCAGATCAACAATGCAGAACAGCTGCACTAAAAATAGGCTGAACTAGATGGACATAAGGTCTTCCTTCAGCCTTCAAAACTATGTTGCTATGTATGTTACTATGAACAATACACCCTGAAACCAATGAATGTTATGTTCCCTTCCCTTATATTGCCTTAAAAATAGTACACTGAGCCCAATTTTATGACCTTTATGAATAGGAAATCAGTTATCAACCGAATTGTTGACTATGCAATAAGAAATATATTTTGTTCAGGTATTTTTTCCTTTAGATTTACGAGTGAACTACACTTGACTTGTTCTGCAAAACTCTTAAAGGGTTTAGTCAATTTTTACTTTAAAATAAATATATGTTACCTAACTGAATAATATCTGCATTGTAGAAAATTCATGGTGAGCAGCTTGACAAAACAGAAAGCACTCACCCAAATTCAAATAAAGGATAGAGCCTTTGTTTTGCCTATTTGCATTCATGTTACACATAGTAAAAAGTAAAGAACACACGTAATAAATACAGACAAGTAAATGCAACATGCATTACTTGCGAAGAAAATCGATAAAAAAAGTTTCTTACATTTTCTTTTATAATGTAAATGAAGTTTTTTTACTTGTTTATAATAATAAAATAGCATTATCATTAAAAAAATATTATTCTTTTTTCCTTGCATTATCTTCATTCAAAATATATGAGGGTACATTTGTAACCTATGCTGCTTGTTATCGATGCAAAAATATCTCGACCCCTTATCTCGGAAGGGGGTGGAGATATTTTATTGAAATTTGGCCAATATATTCTGGACCAAAACTGCAGAGATGTCACGAAATTTCAGCCCTCTACGGCTTTTCGAAAAAAAGTTATTGCAATTTTAAAACGGAATAGGTACAATTGTACCTACTCAGGCGGACGAAGGTTAAGTAAGTAAAAAGACATGTTTCTTTAAGTTTCACTTAAGCAAGGGACTTCTTTTTATAAGCTGAACAATACTCCCTGAAACCAATGAATGTTATGTTCCCTTCCCTAACATTGCCTTAAAAAGAGTACACTGAGCCCAATTTTAAGACCTTTACTAATAGGAAATCAATTGTCAACTGAAGGGTTGACTATGCAGCAAGAAATATATTTTGTTCAGGTATTTTTTCATTTAGCTTTACGCGTGAACTACACTTGACTAGTTCTGCAAAACTCTTAAAGGGATTAGTCAATTTTTACCTTAACATAAATATATGTTACCTAACTTAATAATATCTGCATTTAAGAAAATTAATGGTGAGCAGATTGACAAAACAGGAAGCACTTACCCAAATTCAAATAAAGGTTATTGCCTTTGTTTTGCCTATAAGCATTCATGTTACACATAGTAAAATGAAAAGAACACACGTAATAAAGACAGACAAGTACATTTTTTCTAATACCTAAGAATACTTATAATATTTGTAGACTTAAAAAATTACACTGGATTGAAAACATGAAGAGAAGCATGAATATATTGCTGATTTATGTGGCTCAGATAAACCAAAAGAATGCACTTACAGATAATCAATAAGTAAATAAATGCTTTAGTTTGGTTTGCTTGTACCCTTTTGAAATTGTGGATAGCAGATTTTTTTAAAAAGGTGCTAATTCAAAACCACTTTGAAAATATATAGTCTGCTTATCCTTAAAAACCTAACATTAACTCAAGTTTTACCTTTATGACTATAACTAAGGAAACAATATGCAAAATCTGTCAGGTAAAGTAAACGTAAAACAAATGTGTGAACTGTTATTGTAACTTGTACCTTTTAAAAAATGGAAAAACTTCTGATTTCATTCAAGAAAGATATATATGGTTAAAGCTTTGAAACATAAACTATCCTATTTATTCTACCTCACAAAACTGTAAGAAACAATTTGTTGTTTTTAAAAATTTTCTTGCAACAATTGAATTAATTATTAAAACATGTGTTTTCTGTATACTATTAGAATATTTTAACAGAGAAGCCATATTAAACAGGTTCATAAACATCCAAATGCATTAACACATAACAGGTAACTAAATAAATCAAATGATTACCTCAGTGAATAAGCAAGACCTATTTCTTCAAGTTTCTCTTCAAACAGAGGCAGATTTCAAGTTCTTGCACTTCTTTTTATAAGCTGGAACAATAAACTCTCTAACCAATTAAATGTTAAGTGCCCTCCCCTTAATTTGCCTGACAAACTAGTTTACTGAGACCATTTTAATAGTCTTTAGGAAGGGCAAATCAATTATCAACTGAATGAGTGACTATGCAATAAGAAGCATGTTTTGTTCTCGCTTTTTTTGGTTTCAACAGCACACTACACTTGACCTGTTTTAAAAAAACTTTAAAATCTTTAATCATTTTTTAGTTTAAAACAAATATATGTTACATAACTGAATAATGTCTGCACTCAAGAAAATTCAAGTTGAGCAGATTGACAAAAGAGAAAGCAGTAACCCAAATTCAAATAAAAGTTAGTGCTTTTGTTTTGTCTACCTGCATTCTTGTTACACACAGCAAAATGTAAAAAACACACTTAATAAATACAGACATGCAGTTTTTTGAAACACCTAAAAATGTGTGTTGGTTTAGAAAATACATCTAGTTTAAAATATGGGTATAAGCTTGATTATAATGCTGGTTTATGTGGCACAATTAAAACCAAAATAACGCACTTAAAGATATTGAATAACTAAGGTAAATGCTTTAGTTTGGTTTGCTTGCATCCAAATTAAAATTTAGCAATGCAGGTTTTTGGTAACTATTCTCATTTAAAGCAGTTTTATTAATATACCAGCCGTTTAATAATTTAATAATAGGTAACTAAATAAATCAAATGATTATTTAAGTAAAAAGACATGTTTCTTTAAGTTTCACTTCAGCAAGGGACTTCTAATTTCTAATTCTTGCATGATTTTTATAACCTGAACAATACACCCTGAAACAAATGAATGTTATGTTCCCTTCCCTTAAATTGCCTTAAAAATAGTACAATGAGCCTAATTTTATGCCCTTTACGAATAGGAAATCAATTATCAACCAAAGGGTTGACTATGCAATAAGAAATATATTTTGTTCTGGTATTTTTTCATTTAGCTTTACGAGTGAGCTACAGTTGACTTTTTCTCCAAAACTCTTAAAGGGTGTAGTAAATTTTGACTTTAAAATAAATATATGTTACCTAACTGAATAATATCTGCTTTGAAGAACATTCATGGTGAGCAGATTGACAAAACAGAAAGCACTCACCCAAATTCAAATAAAGGATAGAGCCTTTGTTTTGCCTATCTGCATTCATGTTACACATAGTAAAAAGTAAAGAACACACGTAATAAATACAGACAAGTAAATTTTTTCCAATACCTAACAATACCTAAATATATTTGTAGACTTAAAAAATTACACTGGATTTAAAAGATGAAGATAAACATGAATATAATGCTGATTTAGGTGGCTCAGATAAACCAGAAGAATGCACTTACAGATATTCCTTAATTAAAATAAATGCATTAGTTTGGTTTGCTTGTACCCTTTTGAAATTGTGGATAGCAGATTTTTTAAAAAGGTGCTAATTTAAAACCACTTTGAAAATGTATAGTCTGCTTATCCTTAAAAACCTAAAATTAACTCAAGTTTTACTTTTATGACTATAACTAAGGAAACAATATGCAAAATCTGTCAAGTAAAGTAAACGTAAAACAAATGTGCGAACTGGTATTGTAACTTGAACCTTTTAAAAAATGGCAAAACTTCTGATTTCTTTCAAAAAATATATATAAGGTTAAAGCTTTGAAACATAAACTATCCTGTTTACTCTACATAACAAAACTAAAAGAAACAATGGTTGTTGCTTTTAAATATTTTCTTGCAGCAAGTGAATTCATGATTAAAACATGTGCTTTGTGTATACTATTAGAATATTGTAACAGAGAAGCCATATTAAACAGATTCATAAACATTCAAATGCATTAACAGGTAACAGGTAACTAAATAAAATGATTACCTCAGTGAATAAGCAAGACGTATTTCTTCAAGTTTCTCTTCAAATAGAAGCAGATTTCAAGGTCTTGCACTTCTTTTTATAAGCTGGAACAACAAACTCACTAGCCAATTAAATGTTATGTGCCCTCCCCTTAATTTGCCTGACAAACTAGTTTACTGAGACCATTTTAATAGCCTTTAGGAAGAGCAAATCAATCATCAATGCAATAAGAAGCATGTTTTGTTCACGCTTTTTTTGGTTTCAACAGCACACTACAATTCACCTGTTTTAAAAAAACTTTAAAATCTTTAAAGATTTTTTATTTTAAAACAAATATATGTTACATAACTGAATAATGTCTGCACTCAAGAAAATTCAAGTTGAGCAGATTGACAAAAGAGAAAGCACTAACCCAAATTCAAATAAAAGTTAGTGCTTTTGTTTTGTCTACCTGCATTTTTGTTACACACAGCAAAATGTAAAAAACACACTTAATAAATACAGACATGTAGTTTTTTGAAATACCTAAAATATGCGTTGGTTTAAAAAATACATCTAATTTAAAATATGGGTATAAGCTTGATTATAATGCTGGTTTATGTGGCACAAATAAACCAAAATAACGCACTTAAAGGTATTGAATAATTAAGTTAAATGCTTTAGTTTGGTTTGCTTATATCCAATTAAAAATTGAGGACTGCAGATTTTTGGTAACTATTCTCATTTAAAGCAGTTTTATTAATATACCGGCTGTTTAATAATTTAATAATAGGTAACTAAATAAATCAAATGATTATTTAAGTAAGTGAAAAGACATGTTTCTTTAAGTTTCACTTCAGCAAAAGACTTCTAATTTCTAATTCTTGTATTTCTAATTCTTGCATGTTTTTTATAAGCTGAACAGACTATAGAAACAGGGTCTGTTCCTTCTGATTGGCGGCAAGCAAATGTGGTACCAATATTCAAAAAGGGGTGTAAAAGGGAACCTGGAAACTATCGGCTGGTAAGCTTAACATCTGTTGTGGGTAAAATTTTTGAAGGGTTTCTAAGGGATACCATTATGGAATATCTCATTGTCAATAAATGTTTAACTCCATATCAACATGGATTTATGAAGGATCCCTCCTGTCAAACTAACCTGATCAGCTTCTATGAGGATGTAAGCTCTCAAATGGACAAAGGAGAATCATTGGATGTCATTTATCTCGACTTCTCTAAAGCATTTGACACTGTCCCACATAAAAGATTAGTAAGATGAGAAAGATTGGGCTAGGGAAAATGTGTGTAGATAGGTAGGTAACTGGCTTAGTGACAGAAAACAAAGAGTGGTTATTAATGGGGCATACTCAGATTGGGCCAGGGTTACTAGTGGGGTAACACAGGGTTCTGTATTGGGCCCCATACTATTTAATATATTTATTAATGATCTAGTGGATGGCTTACACAGTAAAATATCAGTATTTGCAGATGATACAAAACTATGTAAGGTAGTTAACACAAAGGAGGACAGTTTGCAACTACAGACAGATTTGAGTAAATTGGAGAATTGGGCTGAAAAATGGCAAATGAGGTTTAACACAGATAAGTGTAAGGTTATGCACATGGGAAGGAGAAACAGATGCTACAATTACTTACTAAATGTGAAACTGCTGGGGAAATCAGACATGGAAAAAGACTTAGGCATCTTAGTCAATATGATGCTAAATTGGAGTGCCCAGTGTCAGGCAGCTGCCACCAAAGCAAATAGGGTCATGGGATGCATTAGAAGAGGTCTGGGGACATGAGATGAAAACATAATTCTCCCTCTGTACAAATCACTCGTCAGACCACACTTGGAGTATTGTGTGCAATTTTGGACGCCGGTGCTCAAGAAAGATATTACTGAACTTGAAAGGGTTCAAAGGCAGGCTACTAAAATGATAACTGGAGTTGGTTCACTACAATACCCAGAAATGTTATCAAAATTAGGTCTATTTACTCTAGAAAAGAGAAGACTTAGGGGAGACCTAATATATATGTACAAGTATATCAGAGGGCAATACAGATATCTCTCCAATGAACTGTTTGCACCAAGGACTGTGACAAGAACAAGGGGCATTCTCTTCATTTGGAGGAAAGACAATTTCTGCACCAGCATAGAAGAGGGTTCTTCACGGTAAGAGCAGTGTTGCTCTGGAATTCGCTCCCTGAGGAAGTGGTGATGGGCAACTCACTGAATGAATTTAAGAAAGGAATGGATGCTTTTCTTGTGAGTAACAGTATAGAAGGTTATGAATAACATAATATTATATAGGTAGATGATTGACCCAGCTTAGGGGAAGGAATTTTTTTCCCTATGGAGAAAATTGGCTTCTACTCTGTGGGTTTTTTGCCTTCCCCAGGATCAACAATGCAGAACAGCTGCACTAAAAATAGGCTGAACTAGATGGACATAAGGTCTTCCTTCAGCCTTCAAAACTATGTTGCTATGTATGTTACTATGAACAATACACCCTGAAACCAATGAATGTTATGTTCCCTTCCCTTATATTGCCTTAAAAATAGTACACTGAGCCCAATTTTATGACCTTTATGAATAGGAAATCAGTTATCAACCGAATTGTTGACTATGCAATAAGAAATATATTTTGTTCAGGTATTTTTTCCTTTAGATTTACGAGTGAACTACACTTGACTTGTTCTGCAAAACTCTTAAAGGGTTTAGTCAATTTTTACTTTAAAATAAATATATGTTACCTAACTGAATAATATCTGCATTGTAGAAAATTCATGGTGAGCAGCTTGACAAAACAGAAAGCACTCACCCAAATTCAAATAAAGGATAGAGCCTTTGTTTTGCCTATTTGCATTCATGTTACACATAGTAAAAAGTAAAGAACACACGTA
The DNA here is from genome assembly GCF_039654945.1 of Dendrobates tinctorius. Lineage (NCBI taxonomy): Eukaryota > Metazoa > Chordata > Amphibia > Anura > Dendrobatidae > Dendrobates > Dendrobates tinctorius. The sequence continues at coordinate 42,675,168 of NW_027361704.1, read as the reverse complement.
ATAAATACAGACAAGTAAAGACAACATGCATTACTTGCGAAGAAAATCGATAAAAAAAGTTTCTTACATTTTCTTTTATAATGTAAATGAAGTTTTTTTACTTGTTTATAATAATAAAATAGCATTATCATTAAAAAAATATTATTCTTTTTTCCTTGCATTATCTTCATTCAAAATATATGAGGGTACATTTGTAACCTATGCTGCTTGTTATCGATGCAAAAATATCTCGACCCCTTATCTCGGAAGGGGGTGGAGATATTTTATTGAAATTTGGCCAATATATTCTGGACCAAAACTGCAGAGATGTCACGAAATTTCAGCCCTCTACGGCTTTTCGAAAAAAAGTTATTGCAATTTTAAAACGGAATAGGTACAATTGTACCTACTCAGGCGGACGAAGGTTAAGTAAGTAAAAAGACATGTTTCTTTAAGTTTCACTTAAGCAAGGGACTTCTTTTTATAAGCTGAACAATACTCCCTGAAACCAATGAATGTTATGTTCCCTTCCCTAACATTGCCTTAAAAAGAGTACACTGAGCCCAATTTTAAAACCTTTACTAATAGGAAATCAATTGTCAACTGAAGGGTTGACTATGCAGCAAGAAATATATTTTGTTCAGGTATTTTTTCATTTAGCTTTACGCGTGAACTACACTTGACTAGTTCTGCAAAACTCTTAAAGGGATTAGTCAATTTTTACCTTAAAATAAATATATGTTACCTAACTTAATAATATCTGCATTTAAGAAAATTAATGGTGAGCAGATTGACAAAACAGGAAGCACTTACCCAAATTCAAATAAAGGTTAGTGCCTTTGTTTTGCCTATCAGCATTCATGTTACACATAGTAAAATGAAAAGAACACACGTAGTAAAGACAGACAAGTACATTTTTTCTAATACCTAAGAATACTTAAAATATTTGTAGACTTAAAAAATTACACTGGATTGAAAACATGAAGAGAAGCATGAATATAATGCTGATTTATGTGGCTCAGATAAACCAAAAGAATGCACTTACAGATAATAATTAAAATAAATGCTTTAGTTTGGTTTGCTTGTACCCTTTTGAAATTGTGGATAGCAGATTTTTTTTAAAAAGGTGCTAATTCAAAACCACTTTGAAAATATATAGTCTGCTTATCCTTAAAAACCTAACATTAACTCAAGTTTTACCCTTATGACTATAACTAAGGAAACAATATGCAAAATCTGTCAGGTAAAGTAAACGTAAAACAAATGTGTGAACTGTTATTGTAACTTGTACCTTTTAAAAAATGGAAAAACTTCTGATTTCATTCAAGAAAGATATATATGGTTAAAGCTTTGAAACATAAACTATCCTATTTATTCTACCTCACAAAACTATAAGAAACAATTTGTTGTTTTTAAAAATTTTCTTGCAACAATTGAATTAATGATTAAAACATGTGTTTTCTGTATACTATTAGAATATTTTAACAGAGAAGCCATATTAAACAGGTTCATAAACATCCAAATGCATTAACACATAACAGGTAACTAAATAAATCAAATGACTACCTCAGTGAATAAACAAAACCTATTTCTTCAAGTTTCTCTTCAAACAGAGGCAGATTTCAAGTTCTTGCACTTCTTTTTATAAGCTGGAACAATAAACTCTCTAACCAATTAAATGTTAAGTGCCCTCCCCTTAATTTGCCTGACAAACTAGTTTACTGAGACCATTTTAATAGTCTTTAGGAAGAGCAAATCAATTATCAACTGAATGAGTGACTATGCAATAAGAAGCATGTTTTGTTCTCGCTTTTTTTGGTTTCAACAGCACACTACACTTGACCTGTTTTAAAAAAACTTTAAAATCTTTAATCATTTTTTAGTTTAAAACAAATATATGTTACATAACTGAATAATGTCTGCACTCAAGAAAATTCAAGTTGAGCAGATTGACAAAAGAGAAAGCAGTAACCCAAATTCAAATAAAAGTTAGTGCTTTTGTTTTGTCTACCTGCATTCTTGTTACACACAGCAAAATGTAAAAACACACTTAATAAATACAGACATGCAGTTTTTTGAAACACCTAAAAATATGTGTTGGTTTAGAAAATACATGAAGTTTAAAATATGGGTATAAGCTTGATTATAATGCTGGTTTATGTGGCACAATTAAAACCAAAATAACGCACTTAAAGATATTGAATAACTAAAGTAAATGCTTTAGTTTGGTTTGCTTGCATCCAACTTAAAATTTAGGAATGCAGGTTTTTGGTAACTATTCTCATTTAAAGCAGTTTTATTAACATACCGGCTGTTTAATAATTTAATAATAGGTAACTAAATAAATCAAATGATTATTTAAGTAAAAAGACATGTTTCTTTAAGTTTCACTTCAGCAAAAGACTTCTAATTTCTAATTCTTGTATTTCTAATTCTTGCATGTTTTTTATAAGCTGAACAGACTATAGAAACAGGGTCTGTTCCTTCTGATTGGCGGCAAGCAAATGTGGTACCAATATTCAAAAAGGGGTGTAAAAGGGAACCTGGAAACTATCGGCTGGTAAGCTTAACATCTGTTGTGGGTAAAATTTTTGAAGGGTTTCTAAGGGATACCATTATGGAATATCTCATTGTCAATAAATGTTTAACTCCATATCAACATGGATTTATGAAGGATCGCTCCTGTCAAACTAACCTGATCAGCTTCTATGAGGATGTAAGCTCTCAAATGGACAAAGGAGAATCATTGGATGTCATTTATCTCGACTTCTCTAAAGCATTTGACACTGTCCCACATAAAAGATTAGTAAGATGAGAAAGATTGGGCTAGGGAAAATGTGTGTAGATAGGTAGGTAACTGGCTTAGTGACAGAAAACAAAGAGTGGTTATTAATGGGGCATACTCAGATTGGGCCAGGGTTACTAGTGGGGTACCACAGGGTTCTGTATTGGGCCCCATACTATTTAATATATTTATTAATGATCTAGTGGATGGCTTACACAGTAAAATATCAGTATTTGCAGATGATACAAAACTATGTAAGGTAGTTAACACAAAGGAGGACAGTTTGCAACTACAGACAGATTTGAGTAAATTGGAGAATTGGGCTGAAAAATGGCAAATGAGGTTTAACACAGATAAGTGTAAGGTTATGCACATGGGAAGGAGAAACAGATGCTACAATTACTTACTAAATGTGAAACTGCTGGGGAAATCAGACATGGAAAAAGACTTAGGCATCTTAGTCAATATGATGCTAAATTGGAGTGCCCAGTGTCAGGCAGCTGCCACCAAAGCAAATAGGGTCATGGGATGCATTAGAAGAGGTCTGGGGACATGAGATGAAAACATAATTCTCCCTCTGTACAAATCACTCGTCAGACCACACTTGGAGTATTGTGTGCAATTTTGGACGCCGGTGCTCAAGAAAGATATTACTGAACTTGAAAGGGTTCAAAGGCAGGCTACTAAAATGATAACTGGAGTTGGTTCACTACAATACCCAGAAATGTTATCAAAATTAGGTCTATTTACTCTAGAAAAGAGAAGACTTAGGGGAGACCTAATATATATGTACAAGTATCTCAGAGGGCAATACAGATATCTCTCCAATGAACTGTTTGCACCAAGGACTGTGACAAGAACAAGGGGCATTCTCTTCATTTGGAGGAAAGACAATTTCTGCACCAGCATAGAAGAGGGTTCTTCACGGTAAGAGCAGTGTTGCTCTGGAATTCTCTCCCTGAGGAAGTGGTGATGGGCAACTCACTGAATGAATTTAAGAAAGGAATGGATGCTTTTCTTGTGAGTAACATTATAGAAGGTTATGAATAAAATAATATTATATAGGTAGATGATTGACCCAGCTTAGGGGAAGGAATTTTTTTCCCTATGGAGAAAATTGGCTTCTACTCTGTGGGTTTTTTGCCTTCCCCAGATCAACAATGCAGAACAGCTGCACTAAAAATAGGCTGAACTAGATGGACATAAGGTCTTCCTTCAGCCTTCAAAACTATGTTGCTATGTATGTTACTATGAACAATACACCCTGAAACCAATGAATGTTATGTTCCCTTCCCTTATATTGCCTTAAAAATAGTACACTGAGCCCAATTTTATGACCTTTATGAATAGGAAATCAGTTATCAACCGAATTGTTGACTATGCAATAAGAAATATATTTTGTTCAGGTATTTTTTCCTTTAGATTTACGAGTGAACTACACTTGACTTGTTCTGCAAAACTCTTAAAGGGTTTAGTCAATTTTTACTTTAAAATAAATATATGTTACCTAACTGAATAATATCTGCATTGTAGAAAATTCATGGTGAGCAGCTTGACAAAACAGAAAGCACTCACCCAAATTCAAATAAAGGATAGAGCCTTTGTTTTGCCTATTTGCATTCATGTTACACATAGTAAAAAGTAAAGAACACACGTAATAAATACAGACAAGTAAATGCAACATGCATTACTTGCGAAGAAAATCGATAAAAAAAGTTTCTTACATTTTCTTTTATAATGTAAATGAAGTTTTTTTACTTGTTTATAATAATAAAATAGCATTATCATTAAAAAAATATTATTCTTTTTTCCTTGCATTATCTTCATTCAAAATATATGAGGGTACATTTGTAACCTATGCTGCTTGTTATCGATGCAAAAATATCTCGACCCCTTATCCCGGAAGGGGGTGGAGATATTTTATTGAAATTTGGCCAATATATTCTGGACCAAAACTGCAGAGATGTCACGAAATTTCAGCCCTCTACGGCTTTTCGAAAAAAAGTTATTGCAATTTTAAAACGGAATAGGTACAATTGTACCTACTCAGGCGGACGAAGGTTAAGTAAGTAAAAAGACATGTTTCTTTAAGTTTCACTTAAGCAAGGGACTTCTTTTTATAAGCTGAACAATACTCCCTGAAACCAATGAATGTTATGTTCCCTTCCCTAACATTGCCTTAAAAAGAGTACACTGAGCCCAATTTTAAAACCTTTACTAATAGGAAATCAATTGTCAACTGAAGGGTTGACTATGCAGCAAGAAATATATTTTGTTCAGGTATTTTTTCATTTAGCTTTACGCGTGAACTACACTTGACTAGTTCTGCAAAACTCTTAAAGGGATTAGTCAATTTTTACCTTAAAATAAATATATGTTACCTAACTTAATAATATCTGCATTTAAGAAAATTCATGGTGAGCAGCTTGACAAAACAGAAAGCACTCACCCAAATTCAAATAAAGGATAGAGCCTTTGTTTTGCCTATTTGCATTCATGTTACACATAGTAAAAAGTAAAGAACACACGTAATAAATACAGACAAGTAAATGCAACATGCATTACTTGCGAAGAAAATCGATAAAAAAAGTTTCTTACATTTTCTTTTATAATGTTAATGAAGTTTTTTTACTTGTTTATAATAATAAAATAGCATTATCATTAAAAAAATATTATTCTTTTTTCCTTGCATTATCTTCATTCAAAATATATGAGGGTACATTTGTAACCTATGCTGCTTGTTATCGATGCAAAAATATCTCGACCCCTTATCCCGGAAGGGGGTGGAGATATTTTATTGAAATTTGGCCAATATATTCTGGACCAAAACTGCAGAGATGTCACGAAATTTCAGCCCTCTACGGCTTTTCGAAAAAAAGTTATTGCAATTTTAAAACGGAATAGGTACAATTGTACCTACTCAGGCGGACGAAGGTTAAGTAAGTAAAAAGACATGTTTCTTTAAGTTTCACTTAAGCAAGGGACTTCTTTTTATAAGCTGAACAATACTCCCTGAAACCAATGAATGTTATGTTCCCTTCCCTAACATTGCCTTAAAAAGAGTACACTGAGCCCAATTTTAAAACCTTTACTAATAGGAAATCAATTGTCAACTGAAGGGTTGACTATGCAGCAAGAAATATATTTTGTTCAGGTATTTTTTCATTTAGCTTTACGCGTGAACTACACTTGACTAGTTCTGCAAAACTCTTAAAGGGATTAGTCAATTTTTACCTTAAAATAAATATATGTTACCTAACTTAATAATATCTGCATTTAAGAAAATTAATGGTGAGCAGATTGACAAAACAGGAAGCACTTACCCAAATTCAAATAAAGGTTAGTGCCTTTGTTTTGCCTATCAGCATTCATGTTACACATAGTAAAATGAAAAGAACACACGTAATAAAGACAGACAAGTACATTTTTTCTAATACCTAAGAATACTTAAAATATTTGTAGACTTAAAAAATTACACTGGATTGAAAACATGAAGAGAAGCATGAATATAATGCTGATTTATGTGGCTCAGATAAACCAAAAGAATGCACTTACAGATAATCAATAATTAAAATAAATGCTTTAGTTTGGTTTGCTTGTACCCTTTTGAAATTGTGGATAGCAGATTTTTTTTAAAAAGGTGCTAATTCAAAACCACTTTGAAAATATATAGTCTGCTTATCCTTAAAAACCTAACATTAACTCAAGTTTTACCTTTATGACTATAACTAAGGAAACAATATGCAAAATCTGTCAGGTAAAGTAAACGTAAAACAAATGTGTGAACTGTTATTGTAACTTGTACCTTTTAAAAAATGGAAAAACTTCTGATTTCATTCAAGAAAGATATATATGGTTAAAGCTTTGAAACATAAACTATCCTATTTATTCTACCTCACAAAACTATAAGAAACAATTTGTTGTTTTTAAAAATTTTCTTGCAACAATTGAATTAATGATTAAAACATGTGTTTTCTGTATACTATTAGAATATTTTAACAGAGAAGCCATATTAAACAGGTTCATAAACATCCAAATGCATTAACACATAACAGGTAACTAAATAAATCAAATGATTACCTCAGTGAATAAGCAAAACCTATTTCTTCAAGTTTCTCTTCAAACAGAGGCAGATTTCAAGTTCTTGCACTTCTTTTTATAAGCTGGAACAATAAACTCTCTAACCAATTAAATGTTAAGTGCCCTCCCCTTAATTTGCCTGACAAACTAGTTTACTGAGACCAAGAGCAAATCAATTATCAACTGAATGAGTGACTATGCAATAAGAAGCATGTTTTGTTCTCGCTTTTTTTGGTTTCAACAGCACACTACACTTGACCTGTTTTAAAAAAACTTTAAAATCTTTAATCATTTTTTTGTTTAAAACAAATATATGTTACATAACTGAATAATGTCTGCACTCAAGAAAATTCAAGTTGAGCAGATTGACAAAAGAGAAAGCAGTAACCCAAATTCAAATAAAAGTTAGTGCTTTTGTTTTGTCTACCTGCATTCTTGTTACACACAGCAAAATGTAAAAAACACACTTAATAAATACAGACATGCAGTTTTTTGAAACACCTAAAAATATGTGTTGGTTTAGAAAATACATCAAGTTTAAAATATGGGTATAAGCTTGATTATAATGCTGGTTTATGTGGCACAATTAAAACCAAACTAACGCACTTAAAGATATTGAATAACTAAGGTAAATGCTTTAGTTTGGTTTGCTTGGATCCAACTTAAAATTTAGGAATGCAGGTTTTTGGTAACTATTCTCATTTAAAGCAGTTTTATTAACATACCGGCTGTTTAATAATTTAATAATAGGTACCTAAATAAATCAAATGATTATTTAAGTAAAAAGACATGTTTCTTTAAGTTTCACTTCAGCAAAAGACTTCTAATTTCTAATTCTTATATTTCTAATTCTTGCATGTTTTTTATAAGCTGAACAGACTATAGAAACAGGGTCTGTTCCTTCTGATTGGCGGCAAGCAAATGTGGTACCAATATTCAAAAAGGGGTGTAAAAGGGAACCTGGAAACTATCGGCTGGTAAGCTTAACATCTGTTGTGGGTAAAATTTTTGAAGGGTTTCTAAGGGATACCATTATGGAATATCTCATTGTCAATAAATGTTTAACTCCATATCAACATGGATTTATGAAGGATCGCTCCTGTCAAACTAATCTGATCAGCTTCTATGAGGATGTAAGCTCTCAAATGGACAAAGGAGAATCATTGGATGTCATTTATCTCGACTTCTCTAAAGCATTTGACACTGTCCCACATAAAAGATTAGTAAGATGAGAAAGATTGGGCTAGGGAAAATGTGTGTAGATAGGTAGGTAACTGGCTTAGTGACAGAAAACAAAGAGTGGTTATTAATGGGGCATACTCAGATTGGGCCAGGGTTACTAGTGGGGTACCACAGGGTTCTGTATTGGGCCCCATACTATTTAATATATTTATTAATGATCTAGTGGATGGCTTACACAGTAAAATATCAGTATTTGCAGATGATACAAAACTATGTAAGGTAGTTAACACAAAGGAGGACAGTTTGCAACTACAGACAGATTTGAGTAAATTGGAGAATTGGGCTGAAAAATGGCAAATGAGGTTTAACACAGATAAGAGTAAGGTTATGCACATGGGAAGGAGAAACAGATGTTACAATTACTTTCTAAATGTGAAACTGCTGGGGAAATCAGACATGGAAAAAGACTTAGGCATCTTAGTCAATATGATGCTAAATTGGAGTGCCCAGTGTCAGGCAGCTGCCACCAAAGCAAATAGGGTCATGGGATGCATTAGAAGAGGTCTGGGGACATGAGATGAAAACATAATTCTCCCTCTGTACAAATCACTCGTCAGACCACACTTGGAGTATTGTGTGCAATTTTGGACGCCGGTGCTCAAGAAAGATATAACTGAACTTGAAAGGGTTCAAAGGCAGGCTACTAAAATGATAACTGGAGTTGGTTCACTACAATACCCAGAAATGTTATCAAAATTAGGTCTATTTACTGTAGAAAAGAGAAGACTTAGGGGAGACCTAATATATATGTACAAGTATATCAGAGGGCAATACAGATATCTCTCCAATGAACTGTTTGCACCAAGGACTGTGACAAGAACAAGGGGCATTCTCTTCATTTGGAGGAAAGACAATTTCTGCACCAGCATAGAAGAGGGTTCTTCACGGTAAGAGCAGTGTTGCTCTGGAATTCGCTCCCTGAGGAAGTGGTGATGGGCAACTCACTGAATGAATTTAAGAAAGGAATGGATGCTTTTCTTGTGAGTAACAGTATAGAAGGTTATGAATAACATAATATTATATAGGTAGATGATTGACCCAGCTTAGGGGAAGGAATTTTTTTCCCTATGGAGAAAATTGGCTTCTACTCTGTGGGTTTTTTGCCTTCCCCAGGATCAACAATGCAGAACAGCTGCACTAAAAATAGGCTGAACTAGATGGACATAAGGTCTTCCTTCAGCCTTCAAAACTATGTTGCTATGTATGTTACTATGAACAATACACCCTGAAACCAATGAATGTTATGTTCCCTTCCCTTATATTGCCTTAAAAATAGTACACTGAGCCCAATTTTATGACCTTTATGAATAGGAAATCAGTTATCAACCGAATTGTTGACTATGCAATAAGAAATATATTTTGCTCAGGTATTTTTTCCTTTAGATTTACGAGTGAACTACACTTGACTTGTTCTGCAAAACTCTTAAAGGGTTTAGTCAATTTTTACTTTAAAATAAATATATGTTACCTAACTGAATAATATCTGCATTGTAGAAAATTCATGGTGAGCAGCTTGACAAAACAGAAAGCACTCACCCAAATTCAAATAAAGGATAGAGCCTTTGTTTTGCCTATTTGCATTCATGTTACACATAGTAAAAAGTAAATACAGACAAGTAAATGCAACATGCATTACTTGCGAAGAAAATCGATAAAAAAAGTTTCTTACATTTTCTTTTATAATGTAAATGAAGTTTTTTTACTTGTTTATAATAATAAAATAGCATTATCATTAAAAAAATATTATTCTTTTTTCCTTGCATTATCTTCATTCAAAATATATGAGGGTACATTTGTAACCTATGCTGCTTGTTATCGATGCAAAAATATCTCGACCCCTTATCTCGGAAGGGGGTGGAGATATTTTATTGAAATTTGGCCAATATATTCTGGACCAAAACTGCAGAGATGTCACGAAATTTCAGCCCTCTACGGCTTTTCGAAAAAAAGTTATTGCAATTTTAAAACGGAATAGGTACAATTGTACCTACTCAGGCGGACGAAGGTTAAGTAAGTAAAAAGACATGTTTCTTTAAGTTTCACTTAAGCAAGGGACTTCTTTTTATAAGCTGAACAATACTCCCTGAAACCAATGAATGTTATGTTCCCTTCCCTAACATTGCCTTAAAAAGAGTACACTGAGCCCAATTTTAAGACCTTTACTAATAGGAAATCAATTGTCAACTGAAGGGTTGACTATGCAGCAAGAAATATATTTTGTTCAGGTATTTTTTCATTTAGCTTTACGCGTGAACTACACTTGACTAGTTCTGCAAAACTCTTAAAGGGATTAGTCAATTTTTACCTTAAAATAAATATATGTTACCTAACTTAATAATATCTGCATTTAAGAAAATTAATGGTGAGCAGATTGACAAAACAGGAAGCACTTACCCAAATTCAAATAAAGGTTATTGCCTTTGTTTTGCCTATCAGCATTCATGTTACACATAGTAAAATGAAAAGAACACACATAATAAAGACAGACAAGTACATTTTTTCTAATACCTAAGAATACTTAAAATATTTGTAGACTTAAAAAATTACACTGGATTGAAAACATGAAGAGAAGCATGAATATAATGCTGATTTATGTGGCTCAGATAAACCAAAAGAATGCACTTACAGATAATCAATAATTAAAATAAATGCTTTAGTTTGGTTTGCTTGTACCCTTTTGAAATTGTGGATAGCAGATTTTTTTAAAAAGGTGCTAATTCAAAACCACTTTGAAAATATATAGTCTGCTTATCCTTAAAAACCTAACATTAACTCAAGTTTTACCTTTATGACTATAACTAAGGAAACAATATGCAAAATCTGTCAGGTAAAGTAAACGTAAAACAAATGTGTGAACTGTTGTTGTAACTTGTACCTTTTAAAAAATGGAAAAACTTCTGATTTCATTCAAGAAAGATATATATGGTTAAAGCTTTGAAACATAAACTATCCTATTTATTCTACCTCACAAAACTGTAAGAAACAATTTGTTGTTTTTAAAAATTTTCTTGCAACAATTGAATTAATGATTAAAACATGTGTTTTCTGTATACTATTAGAATATTTTAACAGAGAAGCCATATTAAACAGGTTCATAAACATCCAAATGCATTAACACATAACAGGTAACTAAATAAATCAAATGATTACCTCAGTGCATAAGCAACACCTATTTCTTCAAGTTTCTCTTCAAACAGAGGCAGATTTCAAGTTCTTGCACTTCTTTTTATAAGCTGGAACAATAAACTCTCTAACCAATTAAATGTTAAGTGCCCTCCCCTTAATTTGCCTGACAAACTAGTTTACTGAGACCATTTTAATAGTCTTTAGGAAGGGCAAATCAATTATCAACTGAATGAGTGACTATGCAATAAGAAGCATGTTTTGTTCTCGCTTTTTTTGGTTTCAACAGCACACTACACTTGACCTGTTTTAAAAAAACTTTAAAATCTTTAATCATTTTTTAGTTTAAAACAAATATATGTTACATAACTGAATAATGTCTGCACTCAAGAAAATTCAAGTTGAGCAGATTGACAAAAGAGAAAGCAGTAACCCAAATTCAAATAAAAGTTAGTGCTTTTGTTTTGTCTACCTGCATTCTTGTTACACACAGCAAAATGTAAAAAACACACTTAATAAATACAGACATGCAGTTTTTTGAAACACCTAAAAATATGTGTTGGTTTAGAAAATACATCTAGTTTAAAATATGGGTATAAGCTTGATTATAATGCTGGTTTATGTGGCACAATTAAAACCAAAATAACGCACTTAAAGATACTGAATAACTAAGGTAAATGCTTTAGATTGGTTTGCTTGCATCCAAATTAAAATTTAGCAATGCAGGTTTTTGGTAACTATTCTCATTTAAAGCAGTTTTATTAATATACCAGCCGTTTAATAATTTAATAATAGGTAACTAAATAAATCAAATGATTATTTAAGTAAAAAGACATGTTTCTTTAAGTTTCACTTCAGCAAGGGACTTCTAATTTCTAATTCTTGCATGTTTTTTATAACCTGAACAATACACCCTGAAACAAATGAATGTTATGTTCCCTTCTCTTAAATTGCCTTAAAAATAGTACACTGAGCCCAATTTTATGCCCTTTACAAATAGGAAATCAATTATCAACCAAAGGGTTGACTATGCAATAAGAAATATATTTTGTTCAGGTATTTTTTCATTTAGCTTTACGAGTGAACTACAGTTGACTTTTTCTGCAAAACTCTTAAAGGGTTTAGTCAATTTTGACTTTAAAATAAATATATGTTACCTAACTGAATAATATCTGCTTTGAAGAACATTCATGGTGAGCAGATTGACAAAACAGAAAGCACTCACCCAAATTCAAATAAAGGATAGAGCCTTTGTTTTGCCTATCTGCATTCATGTTACACATAGTAAAAAGTAAAGAACACACATAATAAATACAGACAAGTAAATTATTTCCAATACCTAACAATACCTAAAAATATTTGTAGACTTAAAAAATTAAACTGGATTTAAAAGATGAAGATAAACATGAATATAATGCTGATTTATGTGGCTCAGATAAACCAAAAGAATGCACTTACAGATATTCAATAATTAAAATAAATGCGTTAGTTTGGTTTGCTTGTACCCTTTTGAAATTGTGAATAGCAGATTTTTTAAAAAGGTGCTAATTTAAAACCACTTTGAAAATATATAGTCTGCTTATCCTTAAAAACCTAAAATTAACTCAAATTTTACTTTTATGCCTATAACTAAGGAAACAATATGCAAAATCTGTCAGTTAAAGTAAACGTAAAACAAATGTGTGAACTGTTATTGTAACGTGTACCTTTTAAAAAATGGAAAAACTTCTGATTTCTTTCAAAAAATATATATATGGTTAAAGCTTTGAAACATAAACTATCCTATTTATTCTACCTCACAAAACTGTAAGAAACAATGTTTGTTGCTTTTAAAAATTTCCTTGCAACAATTGAATTTATGATTAAAACATGTGTTTTGTGTATACTATTAGAATATTTTAACAGAGAAGCCATATTAAACAGGTTCATAAACATCCAAATGCATTAACAGATAACAGGTAACTAAATAAATCAAATGATTACCTCATTGAGTAAGCAATACCAATTTCTTAAAGTTTGTCTTCATAAAGAGGCAGATTTCAAGTTCTTGCACTTCTTTTTGTAAGCTGGAACAATAAACTCTCTATCCAATTAAATGTTATGTGCCCTCCCCTTAATTTGCCTGACAAACTAGTTTACTGAGACCATTTTAGTAGTCTTTAGGAATATCAAATCAATCATCAACTGAATGGGTGACTATGCAATAAGAAGCATGTTTTGTTCACGCTTTTTTTTGTTTCAACAGCACACTACACTTCACCTGTTTTAAAAAAACTTTTAAATCTTTAATGATTTTTTTATTTTAAAACAAATATATGTTACATAACTGAATAATGTCTGCACTCAAGAAAATTCAAGTTGAGCAGATTGACAAAAGAGAAATCACTAACCCAAATTCAAATAAAAGTTAGTGCTTTTGCTTTGTCTACCTGCATTCTTCTTACACACAGCAAAATTAAAAAAAAACACTTAATAAATACAGACATGGAGTTTTTTGAAATAACTAAAATATGTGTTGGTTTAAAAAATGCATCTAATTTAAAATATGGGTATAAGCTTGATTATAATGCTGGTTTATGTGTCACAAATAAACCAAAATAACGCACTTAAAGATATTGAATAATTAAGGTAAATGATTTAGTTTGGTTTGCTTGTATACAATTGAAAAAATTGAGGACTGCAGATTTTTGGTAACTATTCTCATTTAAAGCAATTTTGTTAATATACCGGCTGTTTAATAATTTAATAATAGGTAACAAAATAAATCAAATGATTATTTAAGTAAGTAAAATGACATGTTTCTTTAAGTTTCACTTCAGTAAGGGACTTGTAATTTCTAATTCTTGTACTTCTAATTCTTGCATGTTTTTTATAACCTGAACAATACACCCTGAAACCAATAAATGTTATGTTCCCTTCCTTTAAATTGCCTTAAAAATAGTACACTGAGCCCAATTTTATGACCTTTACGAATAAGAAATCAATTATCAACCAAAGGGTTGACTATGCAATAAGAAATATATTTTTTTCAGGTATTTTTTCATTTAGCTTTACGAGTGAACTACAGTTGACTTTTTCTACAAAACTCTTAAAGGGTTTAGTCAATTTTGACTTTAAAATAAATATATGTTACCTAACTGAATAATATCTGCATTGAAGAACATTCATGGTGAGCAGATTGACAAAACAGAAAGCACTCACCCAAATTCAAATAAAGGACAGAGCCTTTGTTTTGCCTATCTGCATTCATGTTACACATAGTAAAAAGTAAAGAACACACATAATAAATACAGACAAGTAAATTTTTTCCAATACCTAACAATACCTAAAACTATTTGTAGACTTAAAAAATTACACTGGATTTAAAAGATGAAGATAAACATGAATTTAATGCTGATTTATGTGGCTCAAATAAACCAAAAGGATGCACTTACAGATATTCAATAATTAAAATAAATGCGTTAGTTTGGTTTGCTTGTACCCTTTTGAAATTGTGGATAGCAGATTTTTTAAAAAGGTGCTAATTTAAAACCACTTTGAAAATATATAGTATGCTTATCCTTAAAAGCCTAACATTAACTCAAGTTTTACTTTTATGAGAATAACTAAGGAAACAATATGCAAAATCTGTCAAGTAAAGTAAACATAAAACAAATGTGCGAACTGTTATTGTAACTTGAACCTTTTAAAAAATGGCAAAACTTATGATTTCTTTAAAAAAATATAAATGATTAAAGCTTTGAAACAAAAACTATCCTGTTTACTCTACATAACAAAACAAAAAGAAACAAAGGTTGTTGCTTTTTAATATTTTCTTGCAACAATTGAATTAATGATTAAAACATGTGCTTTGTGTATACTATTAGAATATTGTAACAGAGAAGCCATATTAAACAGGTTCATAAACATCCAAATGCATTAACAGATAACAGGTAACTAAATAAATCAAATGATTACCTCAATGAGTAAGCAAGACCTATTTCTTCAAGTTTCTCTTCAAATAGAGACAGATTTCAAGTTCTTGCACTTCTTTTTATAAGGTGGAACAATAAACTCTCTAACCAATTAAATATTATTCGCCCTCCCTTTAATTTGCCTGACAAACCTTTTTACTGAGACCATTTTAATATTCTTTTGAAAGAGCAAATCAATTATTAACTGAATGAATGCCTATGCAATAAGAAGCATGTTTTGTTCACGCTTTTTTTGGTTTCAACAGCACACTACACTTCACCTGTTTTAAAAAAAAGTTAAAATCTTTAATGATTTTTTATTTTAAAACAAATATATGTTACATAACTGAATCATGTCTGCACTCAAGAAAATTCAAGTTGAGCAGATTGACAAAATAGAAAGCACTAACCCAAATTCAAATAAAAGTTAGTGCTTTTGTTTTGTCTACCTGCAATCTTGTTACACACAGCAAAATGTAAAAAACACACTTAATAAATACAGACATGTAGTTTTTTGAAATACCTAAAATATGCGTTGGTTTAAAAAATGCATCTAATTTAAAATATGGGTATACGCTTGATTATAATGCTGGTTTATGTGGCACAAGTAAACCAAAATAATGCACTTAAAGATATTGAATAACTAAGGTAAATGCTTTAGTTTGGTTTGCTTGTATCCAAATTAAAATTTAGGAATGCAGGTTTTTGGTAACTATTCTCATTTAAAGCAGTTTTATTAATATACCGGCTGTTTAATAATTTAATAGGTAACTAAATAAATCAAATGATTATTTAAGTAAGTAAAAAGACATGTTTCTTTAAGTTTCACTTCAGCAAGGGACTTCTAATTTCTAATTCTTGCATGTTTTTTATAACCTGAACAATACACCCTGAAACCAATGAATGTTATGTTCCCTTCCCTTAAATTGCCTTAAAAATAGTACACTGAGCCTAATTTTATTCCCTTTACGAATAGGAAATCAATTATCAACCAAAGGGTTGACTATGCAATAAGAAATATATTTTGTTCAGGTATTTTTTCATTTAGCTTTACGAGTGAGCTACAGTTGACTTTTTCTGCAAAACTCTTAAAGGGTGTAGTCAATTTTGACTTTAAAATAAATATATTTTACCTAACTGAATAATATCTGCTTTGAAGAACATTCATGGTGAGCAGATTGACAAAACAGAAAGCACTCACCCAAATTCAAATAAAGGATAGAGCCTTTGTTTTGCCTATCTGCATTCATGTTACACATAGTAAAAAGTAAAGAACACACATAATAAATACAGACAAGTAAATTTTTTCCAATACCTAACAATACCTAAATATATTTGTAGACTTAAAAAATTACACTGGATTTAAAAGATGAAGATAAACATGAATATAATGCTGATTTATGTGGCTCAGATAAACCAGAAGAATGCACTTACAGATATTCCTTAATTAAAATAAATGCGTTAGTTTGGTTTGCTTGTACCCTTTTGAAATTGTGGATAACAGATTTTTTAAAAAGGTGCTAATTTAAAACCACTTTGAAAATGTATAGTCTGCTTATCCTTAAAAGCCTAAAATTAACTCAAGTTTTACTTTTATGACTATAACTAAGGAAACAATATGCAAAATCTGTCAAGTAAAGTAAACGTAAAACAAATGTGCGAACTGTTATTGTAACTTGAACCTTTTAAAAAATGGCAAAACTTCTGATTTCTTTCAAAAAATATATATAAGGTTAAAGCTTTGAAACATAAACTATCTGTTTACTCTACATAACAAATCTAAAAGAAACAATGGTTGTTGCTTTTAAATATTTTCTTGCAACAAGTGAATTAATGATTAAAACATGTGCTTTGTGTATACTATTAGAATATTGTAACAGAGAAGCCATATTAAACAGATTCATAAACATCCAAATGCATTAACAGATAACAGGTAACTAAATAACTCAAATGATTACCTCAGTGAATAAGCAAGACCTATTTCTTCAAGTTTCTCTTCAAATAAAAGCAGATTTCAAGGTCTTGCACTTCTTTTTATAAGCTGGAACAATAAACTCACTAACCAATTAAATGTTATGTGCCCTCCCCTTAATTTGCCTGACAAACTAGTTTACTGAGACCATTTTAATAGCCTTTAGGAAGAGCAAATCAATCATCAATGCAATAAGAAGCATGTTTTGTTCACGCTTTTTTTGGTTTCAACAGCACACTACAATTCACCTGTTTTAAAAAAACTTTAAAATCTTTAAAGATTTTTTTATTTTAAAACAAATATAAGTTACATAACTGAATAATGTCTGCACTCAAGAAAATTCAAGTTGAGCAGATTGACAAAAGAGAAAGCACTAACCCAAATTCAAATAAAAGTTAGTGCTTTTGTTTTGTCTACCTGCATTCTTGTTACACACAGCAAAATGTAAAAAACACACTTAATAAATACAGACATGCAGTTTTTTGAAATACCTAAAATATGTGTTGGTTTAGAAAATACATCTAATTTAAAATATGGGTATACGCTTGATTATAATGCTGGTTTATGTGGCACAATTAAACCAAAATAATGCACTTAAAGATATTGAATAACTAAGGTAAATGCTTTAGTTTGGTTTGCTTGTATCCAAATTAAAATTTAGGAATGCAGGTTTTTGGTAACTATTCTCATTTAAAGCAGTTTTATTAATATACCGGCTGTTTAATAATTTAATAGGTAACTAAATAAATCAAATGATTATTTAAGTAACTAAAAAGACATGTTTCTTTAAGTTTCACTTCAGCAAGGGACTTCTAATTTCTAATTCTTGCATGTTTTTTATAACCTGAACAATACACCCTGAAACCAATGAATGTTATGTTCCCTTCCCTTAAATTTCCTTAAAAATAGTACACTGAGCCCAATTTTATGCCCATTACAAATAGGAAATCAATTATCAACCAAAGGGTTGACTATGCAATAAGAAATATATTTTGTTAAGGTATTTTTTCATTTAGCTTTACAAGTGAACTACAGTTGACTTTTTCTGCAAAACTCTTAAAGGGTTTAGTCAATTTTGACTTTAAAATAAATATATGTTACCTAACTGAATAATATCTGCTTTGAAGAACATTCATGGTGAGCAGATTGACAAAACAGAAAGCACTCACCCAAATTCAAATAAAGGATAGAGCCTTTGTTTTTCCTATCTGCATTCATGTTACACATAGTAAAAAGTAAAGAACACACGTAATAAATACAGACAAGTACATTTTTTCCAATACCTAACAATACCTAAAAATATTTGTAGACTTAAAAAATTAAACTGGATTTAAAAGATGAAGATAAACATGAATATAATGCTGATTTATGTGGCTCAGATAAACCAAAAGAATGCACTTACAGATATTCAATAATTAAAATAAATGAATTAGTTTGGTTTGCTTGTACCCTTTTGAAATTGTGGATAGCAGATTTTTTAAAAAGGTGCTAATTTAAAACCACTTTGAAACTATATAGTCTGCTTTTCCTTAAAAGCCTAAAATTAACTCAAGTTTTACTTTTATGACTATAACTAAAGAAACAATATGCAAAATCTGTCAAGTAAAGTAAACGTAAAACAAATGTGCGAACTGTTATTGTAAATTGAACCTTTTAAAAAATGGCAAAACTTCTGATTTCTTTCAAAAATTATATATAAGGTTAAAGCTTTGAAACATAAACTATCCTGTTTACTCTACATAAAACTAAAAGAAACAATGTTTGTTGCTTTTAAAAATTTCCTTGCAACAATTGAATTTATGATTAAAACATTCTACCTCACAAAACTGTAAGAAACAATGTTTGTTGCTTTTAAAAATTTCCTTGCAACAATTGAATTTATGATTAAAACATGTGTTTTGTGTATACTATTAGAATATTTTAACAGAGAAGCCATATTAAACAGGTTCATAAGCATCCAAATGCATTAACAGATAACAGGTAACTAAATAAATCAAATGATTACCTCAGTGAGTAAGCAAGACCAATTTCTTAAAGTTTGTCTTCATAAAGAGGCAGATTTCAAGTTCTTGCACTTCTTTTTGTAAGCTGTAACAATAAACTCTCTATCCAATTAAATGTTATGTGCCCTCCCCTTAATTTGCCTGACAAACTAGTTTACTGAGACCATTTTAATAGTCTTTAGGAAGATCAAATCAATCATCAACTGAATGGGTGACTATGCAATAAGAAGCATGTTTTGTTCACGCTTTTTTTGGTTTCAACAGCACACTACACTTCACCTGTTTTAAAAAAACTTTAAAATCTTTAAAGATTTTTTTATTTTAAAACAAATATATGTTACATAACTGAATAATGTCTGCACTCAAGAAAATTCAAGTTGAGCAGATTGACAAAAGAGAAATCACTAACCCAAATTCAAATAAAAGTTAGTGCTTTTGCTTTGTCTACCTGCATTCGTCTTACACACAGCAAAATTAAAAAAAAACACTTAATAAATACAGACATGGAGTTTTTTGAAATACCTAAAATATGTGTTGGTTTAAAAAATACATCTAATTTAAAATATGGGTGTAAGCTTGATCATAATGCTGGTTTATGTGTCACAAATAAACCAAAATAACGCACTTAAAGATATTGTATAATTAAGGTAAATGATTTAGTTTGGTTGCTTGTATCCAATTTAAAATTGTGGACTGCAGATTTTTGGTAACTATTCTCATTTAAAGCAGTTTTGTTAATATACCGGCTGTTTAATAATTTAATAATAGGTAACAAAATAAATCAAATGATTATTTAAGTAAGTAAAAAGACATGTTTCTTTAAGTTTCACTTCAGCAAGGGACTTGTAATTTCTAATTCTTGCATGTTTTTTATAACCTGAACAATACACCCTGAAACCAATAAATGTTATGTTCCCTTCCTTTAAATTGCCTTAAAAATATTACACTGAGCCCAATTTTATGACCTTTACGAATAAGAAATCAATTATCAACCGAAGGGTTGACTATGCAATAAGAAATATATTTTTTTCAGGTATTTTTTCATTTAGCTTTACGAGTGAACTACAGTTGACTTTTTCTACAAAACTCTTAAAGGGTTTAGTCAATTTTGACTTTAAAATAAATATATGTTACCTAACTGAATAATATCTGCATTGAAGAACATTCATGGTGAGCAGATTGACAAAACAGAAAGCACTCACCCAAATTCATATAAAGGACAGAGCCTTTGTTTTGCCTATCTGCATTCATGTTACACATAGTAAAAAGTAAAGAACACACATAATAAATACAGACAAGTAAATTTTTTCCAATACCTAACAATACCTAAAACTATTTGTAGACTTAAAAAATTACACTGGATTTAAAAGATGAAGATAAACATGAATTTAATGCTGATTTATGTGGCTCAAATAAACCAAAAGAATGCACTTACAGATATTCAATAATTAAAATAAATGCATTAGTTTGGTTTGCTTGTACCCTTTTGAAATTGTGGATAGCAGATTTTTTAAAAAGGTGCTAATTTAAAACCACTTTGAAAATATATAGTATGCTTATCCTTAAAAGCCTAACATTAACTCAAGTTTTACTTTTATGAGAATAACTAAGGAAACAATATGCAAAATCTGTCAAGTAAAGTAAACATAAAACAAATGTGCGAACTGTTATTGTAACTCGAACCTTTTAAAAAATGGCAAAACTTATGATTTCTTTAAAAAACTATAAATGATTAAAGCTTTGAAACAAAAACTATCCTGTTTACTCTACATAACAAAACAAAAAGAAACAAAGGTTGTTGCTTTTTAATATTTTCTTGCAACAATTGAATTAATGATTAAAACATGTGCTTTGTGTATACTATTAGAATATTGTAACAGAGAAGCCATATTAAACAGGTTCATAAACATCCAAATGCATTAACAGATAACAGGTAACTAAATAAATCAAATGATTACCTCAATGAGTAAGCAAGACCTATTTCTTCAAGTTTCTCTTCAAATAGAGACAGATTTCAAGTTCTTGCACTTCTTTTTATAATGTGGAACAATAAACTCTCTAACCAATTAAATATTATTCGCCCTCCCTTTAATTTGCCTGACAAACCTTTTTACTGAGACCATTTTAATATTCTTTTGAAAGAGCAAATCAATTATTAACTGAATGAATGCCTATGCAATAAGAAGCATGTTTTGTTCACGCTTTTTTTTGTTTCAACAGCACACTACACTTCACCTGTTTTAAAAAAAAGTTAAAATCTTTAATGATTTTTTATTTTAAAACAAATATATGTTACATAACTGAATAATGTCTGCACTCAAGAAAATTCAAGTTGAGCAGATTGACAAAAGAGA
This sequence comes from Dendrobates tinctorius, assembly GCF_039654945.1. NCBI lineage: Eukaryota > Metazoa > Chordata > Amphibia > Anura > Dendrobatidae > Dendrobates > Dendrobates tinctorius. The sequence goes on along the minus strand of NW_027361704.1, from coordinate 42,653,677 downwards.
AAGCACTAACCCAAATTCAAATAAAAGTTAGCGCCTTTGTTTTGTCTCCCTGCTTTCTTGTTACATACAGCAAAATGTAGAAAACACACTTAATAAATATAGACATGGAGTTTTTTGAAATACGTAAAAATATGTTGGTTTAAAAAATGTATCTAATTTAAAATATGGGTATAAGCTTGATTATAATGCTGGTTTATGTGGCACAAATAAACCAAAATAACGCACTTAAAGATATTGAATAATTAAGGTAAATGCTTTAGTTTGGTTTGCTTGTATCCAATTTAAAATTGAGGACTGCAGATTTTTGGTAACTATTCTCATTTAAAGCAGTTTTATTAATACACCAGCTGTTTAATAATTTGATAATAGGTAACTAAATAAATCAAATTATTATTTAAGTAAGTAAAAAGACATGTTTCTTTAAGTTTCACTTCAGCAAGGGACTTCTAATTTTGAATTCTTGTATTTCTAATTCTTGCATGTTTTTTATAAGCTGAACAATGCACCCTGAAACCAATGAACGTTATGTTCCCTTCCCTAAAATTGCCTTAAAAATAGTACACTGAGCCCAATTTTAAGACCTTTATGAATAGGAAATCAATTATCAACCAAAGGGTTGACTATGCAATAAGAAATATATTTTGTTCAGGTATCTTTTCATTTAGGTTTACTAGTGAACTATAGTTGACTTGTTCTGCAAAATTCTTAAAGAGTTTACTCAATTCTTACTTTAAAATAAATATATGTTACCTAACTGAATAATATCTGCATTGAAGAAAATTCATGGTGAGCAGATTGGCAAAACAGAAAGCACTCACCCAAATTCAAATAAAGGATAGAGCCTTTGTTTTGCCTATCTGCATTCATGTTACACATAGTAAAAAGTAAAGAACACACGTAATAAATACAGACAAGTAATAATTTTTTTAATAGCTAACAGTACCTAAAAATATTTGTAGACTTAAACAATTACACTGGATTTAAAAGAAGAAGCATAATTAAAATATATGCTTTAATTTGGTTTGCTTGTACCCTTTTGAAATTGTGGATAGCATATTTTTTGAAAAGGTGCTAATTTAAAACCACTTTGAAAATATATAGTCTGCTTATCCTTACAAAACCTAATACTTTTATGCCTATAACTAAGGAAACAATATGCAAAATCTGTCAGGTAAAGTAAACGTAAAACAAATGTGTGAACTGTTATTGTAACTTGTACCTTTTAAAAAATGGAAAAACTTCTGATTTCTTTCAAAAAATATATATAAGGTTGAAGCTTTGAAACATAAACTATCCTATTTATTCTACCTCACAAAACTGTAAGAAACAATATTTGTTGCTTTTAAAAATTTTCTTGCAACAATTGATTTAATGATTAAAACATGTGTTTTGTGTATACTATTAGAATATTTTAACAGAGAAGCCATATTAAACAGGTTCATAAACATCCAAATGCATTAACAGATAACAGGTAACTAAATAAATCAAATGATTACCTCAGTGAATAAGCAAGACCTATTTCTTCAAGTTTCTCTTCAAATAGAGGCAAATTTCAAGTTCTTGCATTTCTTTTTATAAGCTGGAGCAATAAACTCTCTAACCAATTAAATGTTATGTGCCCTCCCCTTAATTTGCCTCACAAACTAGTTTACTGACACCATTCTTCTTATGAAGACTGGAAAGCATGTATTTGGAAGTCGCCTTGCTACAGTTGTAAGGAGAGCTTTAAACTAGAACAACATGGGAAGGGAAGCAAAAGACCAGAAAAAGCCATACACCTGACAAATGCTATTGAGAACTCTGCTATTAGAAGTGGAAAGGAAGAAAAAAGACAAAAGAATCTAATTAATAAAAATATTGGAGAAGGAGAAACCTATCACAAACTAAAATGTTTCTATATTAATGCACAAAGCATGGGCAACAAACAAGGAGAATTGGAACTACTAGCACAGGAAAAGAAATATGATGTCATTGGAATCACTGAAACTTGGTGGGACAATACACATGATTGGAATACAAGACTAGAAGGATACAACTTATTTGCAAGAAACAGACTTGATAAACGAGGAGGTGTGCATTGTATGTTAGAAACGCATATATCTGCACAGAGATTGAAGCTTCAGAGACTGGGAGTTCTGTGGAAACTGTTTGGGTAAGAATACAAGGACAGAACAATGGAAAGGACACCATTGTAGGCATTTACTACAGGCCGCCTGTGCAAGCTGAAGACATGGATGAACTCTTTATGCATCAAATGGCCAAGTTCTCCAAAAAATATGATACAGTTGTCATGGGAGATTTCAACTATCCAGACATTTGTTGGGAATCTCTCTCAGGCAAAACTAACAGGTCAAGGAAATTCTTATCCTCTCTTGCTGACAACTTTATCTTCCAAAAGGTAGGGGAGAAAACAAGGGGAACTGCTACCTTGGATCTAATCCCTATAAACAGGGAGGAAATGGTTGAGGAGGTAAAATTGGCTGGGACCCTAGGAGGTAGCAACCATGCTATTTTAGAATTTTGGATAATTAGAGGCGGAAGACCTGTGAAGACTCAGACGTCAAGGTTAGGTTTCAGAAAGGCAGATTTTAAGGGGTTCAGAAAGAGAATTGGAGGGATCCAATGGCTGAATATCCTTAAAGACAAAAATGTCCAGGAAGGATGGGAAATCTTGAAAAATGAAATTCTCAAAGCACAGTTGTTAACAATTCCGAAAAGAGGGAAGAATAGGAAGCATTTATGGAAACCAGGATGGATGAACACAGAACTTAAGCACATGCTAAAAAGGAAGAAAAAAATGTTTATAAAATGGAAAGAGGGAGGCATATCTAAAGAAGAATATAATACTGTCTGCAGAACCTGCAGGGCACAAATCAGATTATCTAAAGCTGAAAATGAATTGAGGCTTGCAAGAGATGTCAAAAGCAATAATAAAGGATTTTGGGGATATGTCAAAAGTAAAAGAAAAGTCAAAGATGCTATAGGATTTTTGCAGGATGAAAATGATGAAATGGTAAGACAGGATGTTGAGAAGGCTGAACTTTTAAATTCCTATTTTGCATCTGTTTTCTCTCAGAAAGGAAATGTAACATCAACTGTTCTTCACTGTCCTATTAAGGGAATAGAAGAATCCAGGATATCTATAAACAGAAAGATAGTGAGGAAACACTTAGCTAACCTAAATGAATTCAAGTCTCCAGGTCCAGATGAATTACACCCCAGAGTACTGAAGGAGATAGCAGAAGAAATTTTTGAACCCCTCTTCATAATCTTTGAAAATTCTTGGAGAACAGGAGAAGCCCCAGAAGACTGGAGAAGAGAAAATGTTGTTCCTATCTTCAAAAAGGGAAGAAGGTGGACCCAGGCAACTATAGGCCGGTGAGTCTGACTTCTATACCAGGAAAGATCTTTGAACAAATTATTAAACAACATGTATGTCAATACCTGGATAAGAATGAAGTGATTAAACAGAGTCAGCATGGGTTTGTAACTAATAAGTCATGTCAGACTAACTTAATTTCCTTCTATGATGGAATCACTGATTGGAACCCACAGAGTAGAGGCCAATTTTCTCCATAGGGAAAAAAATTCCTTCCCCTAAGCTGGGTCAACAATCTACCTATAATATTATGTTATTCGTAACCTTCTATACTGTTACTCACAAGAAAAGCATCCATTCCTTTCTTAAATTCATTCAGTGAGTTGGCCATCACCACTTCCTCAGGAAGAGAATTCCAGAGCCTCACTGCTCTTACCGTGAAGAACCCTCTTCTATGCTGGTGCAGAAATTGTCTTTCCTCCAAATGAAGAGAATGCCCCCTTGTTCTTGTCACAGTCCTTGGTACAATCAGTTCATTGGAGAGATCTCTGTATTGCCCTCTGATATACCTGTACATATATATTAGGTCTCCTCTAAGTCTTCTCTTTTCTAGAGTAAATAGACCTAATTTTGATAACAGTTCTGGGTATTGTAGCTAACCAACTCCATTTATCATTTTAGTAGTCCGCCTTTGAACCCTTTCAAGTTCAGTAATGTCTTTCTTGAGCACCGGCGTCCAAAATTGCACACAATACTCCAAGTGTGGTCTGACGAGTGGTTCGTACAGAGGGAGAATTATGTTTTCATCTCGTGTCCCAGACCTCTTCTAATGCATCCCATGACCCTATTTGCTTTGGTAGCAGCTGCCTGACACTGGGCACTCCAATTTAGCTTTTTATTGACTAAGATGCCTAATTCTTTTTCCATGTCTGATTTCCCCAGCAGTTTCCCATTTAGTAAGTAATTGTAGCATCTGTTTCTCCTTCCCATGTGCATAACCTTACACTTATCTGTGTTAAACCTCATTTGCCATTTTTCAGCCCAATTCTCCAATTTACTCAAATCTGTCTGTAGTTGCAAACTGTGAAAAATGAGGATGAATGAACTCATGGAGATCAACATCCAACACTGCGGAGACACCATCACATGTTTCTCAGCACAGTGATTCTAGAGCAATGCCCTTCTAGTTTGTATGTTCTTCCCGTGTTTGCGTGGGTTTCCTCTGGGTACTCCGGTTTCCTCCCACATTACAAAGACATACTGATAGGGAATTTAGATTGTGAGCCCCATCGGGGACAGTGATGATCATGTGTGCAAACTCTGGAAAGCGCTGCGGAATATGTTAGCGCTATATAAAAAAATAAAGATTATTATTGGAATTAGGGTTAGGGTTGGGATTAGGGTCAGGGGTGTGTTAGGGTTGGGATAAGAGTTAGGCTTGTGGTTAGGGTTGTGATTAGGGTTAGATATGTGTTTTGGGTCTATGGTTGTGGTTAGGGTTAGGGGTGTGTTGAGGTTAGGGTTGGAGTTAGAGTTGAGGGGTTTCCACTGTTTAGGCACATCAGAGGCTCTTCAAATCACCACCATTGATTTCAGCCAAATTTGCGTTCAAAAAGTCAAACTGTGCTCCCTCCCTTCTGAGCCGCGACCGGTTTAAACCCAAACAGTGGTTTACCCCAACCTATGGGGTATCAACGTACTCAGGAAAAATTGCACAACAACTTTGGGGGTCTAATTTCTCCTGTTACCCTTGGGAAAATAAAAAATTGGGGGCTAAAAAATTATTTTTGTGGAAAAAAATGATTTTTTATTTTCACGGCTCTGCATTATAAACTTCTCTGAAGCATTTGGGGGTTCAAAGTGCTCACAACACATCTAGATAAGTTCCTTGGGGGGTCTAGTTTCCAAAATGGGGTCACTTGTGGGGGCTTTCTACTGTTTAGGCACATCAGGGGCTCTGCAAATGTAACATGACGCCCGCAGATCATTCCATTAAAGTCTGCATTTCAAAATGTCACTACTTCCCTTCCAAGCTCCGACATGTGCCCAAACAGTGGTTTCCCCACATATGGGGTACCAGCATACTCAGGAAAAACTGTAAAACAACTTTTGAGGTCCAAATTCTCCTGTTCCCCTTGTGAAAATAAAAAATTGTAGACTAAAAAATCATTTTTTGGAGGAGAAAAATGATTTTTTATTTTTATGGGTCTGCATTATAAACTTCTGTGACGCACGTCAGGGTTCAAAGTGCTCACAACACATCTAGATAAGTACATAGTTATACCTAATATGTTCGTTTTTTCTGACATTATGTTTACTCTGTTCATTTTTGTAATTATTGCCCATATTTTATTTTGCAGTATGGTTTGAAAAAGACCTATGGTTAGGTCGAAACGTAACCATATAAAGTACACTTCTGGGATTTATTGCGGTGTTACACTATTTTTTGAATTGAAAAACAAAAAATAAAAATTACAAAAATTATAAAGATTCTTCAATAAGACCAAGTCTTTTTTGAGTGCGACTGTCTATTTAGTGACCAAACACACGTGCATACAGAGTGATAGCATATCCACTCACACATACCAACCAAAAATTATTCTAGTGCACCAGCTTGTGCCTCTGAGAGCCTTTTATACATTATGCTCATGTCCAGATGGACAGGACCTTGTCCATGGACCAATCTGGAGCTGCCACATCACCTGAACAGCAGTCTCAGCGGCAAGAACCAAATGGGAGACCGCAGGGCCAGACAAGGTTTGGGATCCATCCTGTGCTGTGGCAAAATCTTTGTGCCTATACAGTTTCTTAAACTTCCAGATGCATTAACAGATAACAGGTAACTAAATTAAGTCAAATGATTACCTTAGTGCAAAAAAGACATGTTTCTTATAGTTTCCCTTCAGCAAGTGACAGATATTTAGTTCTTGCACATCTTTTGCATAAGCTGGAACAATACACCCTGAAACCAATGAATGTTATGTTACTTTTCCTTAATTTCCCTAAAAATTGTATACTGAGCCCAGTTTTATGAACTTTATGAAGAAGAGATCAATTATTAACTGACTGTGCAAAAGAAATATATTTTCTTTATGTGTTTTTTCATTTAGCTTTACAAGTGAACTACACTTGACTTCTTATGCAAAACTCTTAAATCTTTAGCAATTTTTGCCTTTAAAATAAATATGTTACATAACTGAATAATGTCTGCACGCAAAAAAATTCAAGTTGAGCAAAACACAATAACAAGAACACAATAAATACAGACATGTAGATTTTTGCAATACCTAAAAATATGTATTGGCTTAAAAAAATTACATTTAACTTAAAATATGAGTATAAGATTGATTATAATGCTGATTTATGCTGCACAAATAAAACAAAAGAATGCACTTACAGATATAGAATAATTAAAGTAAATTCTTTAGTTTAGTTTGCTTGTACCCATTTAAAGTCGAGGACTGCAGATTTTTGGTAATGATCCTCATTTAAAGCAATTTTGATAATATACAGGCTGTTTAAAAGTAAAAAAATGCATTATTATTATTTATTATTATAGCACCATTTATTCCATGGCGCTTTAAATGTGAGGAGGGGTATACATAATAAATACAAGTACAGTAATCTTAAACAATACAACTGGTACAGGATGAGAGAGGACCCTGCCCACGAGGGCTCGCAATCTACAAGGGATGGGTGAGGATAAAGTAGGTGAGGGTAGAGCTGGTCATGCAGTAAACAGGAAGTGCTAGTAAGAAGATGATAACAAAAACAGGGTATTTAGTTGATACGTTTTTTGCAAAAAATGTATACTTAGCCACTCCACCAATGTCACGGTATACCCATGTTGGAGCAGTCCTATCTAATGTATTTAAAACCTGATCATGTGAACAGTACCTATATGAGCAGGATTCAGAAAGGCACTGCCCGATGTGGACACGCTGTGCAAGATGGCTTTTTATGTGCACGTCTCACAAGAGAGGGGCGGGAAACTCACAAAACTTGCAGAAGCAAGAAACTAATAGATTAAAAACACATGAGACATGCACAAAAGTGAACAAGTCATTAGGACAGTGTTCACACCACCCAAAACTGAAAGACAGAAAAAACACAGTATAACAGGGCTATCTGTTGATTTTGTGAGCTTTGGTATGTGTGAGAGGGGCAACTGATTCCAAAGCTACAGCTATTGTGGTGTCATATAGAGCGGCAGCGGCATTCGCATTGTGTAGGGAACTTATGACTTTAAGAGGAAGAAGGGATTCAGACAGTGAGTGTAGATCGAGGTGTTTAAGATTTCTGTGAGGGTGTGCAAGTTTGTGGGTTGGGGATTGTGGACCTGGAGAGGAGAGGGAAAAGAATGTAAGTAGGTTGTGGTCAGAAAGAGGAACAGGTGAGGTAGAGAGGCTAGATGGGGAGCAGAGGCGGGTGAAGATGAGGTCTAGTGTGTGGCCATCTTTGTGAGTGGCTGCAGAAGACCATTGAGTGAGGCCAAAGGAGGAAGTGAGGGATAGAAGTTTAGTGGCAGCTGAGAGGGAAGTGTCAATGGGGATGTTGAAGTCACCCAAGATGATAGTGGGGATGTCAGTGGAAAGGAAATAAAGTAGCCAGGTGGTGAAGTGGTCAAAGAAGATGGTGGCTGGCCCTGGGGGGTGGTAAATGACAGCTAGTTGGAGGTTGCAGGGGGAATAGATGTGCACAGAGTGCACCTCAAAGGAAGGGAGGGTAACAGAGGGTGGCAGTGGGATTGGGGTGAAGGAGCAGTTATCTGACACGAGAAAAAACCTCCTCCACCATGCTTGCTGCTGGGGCGGGGGGTGTGGGAAAGACGGAATCCACCATATGAGAGTGCAGCAGGAGAGGCTGTGTCAGAGGGGGTGAGCCAGGTTTCGGAGATGGCGAGGAAGGAAAGTTTGTTAGTAATGAAAAGATCATGGATGAAGGAAAGATTGTTGCAGACAGAGCGAGTGTTCCACAGTGAAGCTGGGGCCAGGCAAATGGGTATAAGGTTGGCGAGGTTACGGAAAGTTGTGATTGGATGGGAGGTAGAAATGACTTTGGGAATGTGGTGAGGAGGGCCAGGATTTGGAAAGATATCACCAGCAGTGAGGAGGAGCAGAGAGAGAGTTAGCAGGTGGGAGCAGGAGAGGGCATGAGGGGGCTATCTGTGTTTGGAGACAGAGGATTGTATGTTGAGAAACAGATCTGAGGAAGAGGTCAGATGGATGGGGAGAATTGAAGAAGAGATGAACAGTTCCTTGCTTGGTGTAGGAATTAGGGGGGTTAGCAGAAAGTGAAGGAACATAGGGGTAGGAGTGAAAGCAAACAGAAACATTGTTACAGTGACTATCCAGTTACCTTCAGTTCCCTTCTGGTTCAATTCTGGATTAACTCATATCATCTCACACTTTTAAGATACACACTTATAGGATACACACTGCAGACTAAAGTCTTGGCAGACTTGGGCTATGCAATATATGTGCTACAAAGTGCATTCAGGTGTGAAGCAGAGAGGAGTGGTCTGTGCTCATCTTGGTCAGCCAATTAAAAGTGGACCAGATGCATATGATCAAGCCAAAGAAAACAAGGTCATAAATAACACTGGGGTAAAGCAGGGAATTAGTTGAAAGACATACCAAGTGAATATTAGGAGCAGAGGTAAGAAGTCTATATGGAAAGCTGAGTGACATACCGAGTGAATATTAGGAGCAGAGGTAAGAAGTCTGTATGGAAAGCTGAGTGACGTACCGAGTGAATATTAGGAGCTGAGGTAAGAAGTCTTTATGGAAAGCTGAGTGACGTACTGAGTGAATATTAGGAGCAGAGGTAAGAAGTCTGTATGGAAAGCTGACGTACCGAGTGAATATTAGGAGCAAAGGTAAGAAGTCTGTATGGAAAGCTGAGTGACGTACCTGTAGGGAGAATAGATTAATAGACATACTGGTTAGAATGCGATGGTGGAAGATGGCAGGGCACAGTCTGTATACATAGTTCTGGATTAATTCATATCATCTCACACTTTTAAGATACACACTTATAGGATACACACTGCAGACTAAAGTCTTGGCAGACTTGTGCTATGCAATATATCTTTACTTTACTTTGAAACTTGAACTATCCTATCAATTCTACCTGACAAACCTGTATTAGAAATAAGGTGTGTTGCTTTTTTAAACATTTTCTTGCAACAATTCAATTAATGATTAAAACATGCTTTTTCTATTCTATTCTATTCGAATATTTTAACAGAAAAGTCAAATTAATACAGCTTCTTAAACGTCCAGATGCATTAACAGATAATAGGTAACTAAATTAAATCAAATGATTTCCTAAGTGAATAAAAAAACACTTGTTTCTTCAAGTTGCCTTTAAAATAAATATATGTTACCTAACTGAATAATGTCTGCATTGAAGAAAATTCATGGTGAGCAGATTGATAAAATAGAAAGCACATAACTAAATTCAAATAAAAGTTAATGTGTTTGTTTTGCCTATCTGCATTCATATGTTACTAGTGTTGAGCATTCCGATACCGCAAATATCGGGTATCGGCCGATATTCGCGGTATCGGAATTCCGATACTGAGTTCCGACACTTTTTGCATATCGAATACCGGAATCGGAAGTTCCCATAATGCTATGAGCCAGTTTGATTTGATTCAGCCAATGACAATCCTCAGAAGTGTGGGCACATCCTGTTAGGCATGTAGGCATGTTAACTAATGGCATGGCTGTGATTGGCTGCTGAAATTATGTCATGATGCACTATAAAAGCCGCCGCCGCCATTTCGGGTTCACTCTGCTGTGAATTCAGTTAGGGACAGGCTGCTGTTCAAGACTCTGAGGGACAGTTAGAGATAGCAATTTTCCAAATAATATTGTGCTTTACCCAGGCTACATTATCAATCAGTGTAGCTTTCTTTTGCCTTGCAGCGCTGTTCACAGCTGTCTGCAAGGTCTGTGTGAGTGCAGCTCACGCTGTTTAGTGTGTCCTGCAGCCACGTCTGGTTGTAAGCCGCTCAGCGTGCGTCACTGCCTCACACATATTTTTCTTTTATTGCAGCTCATTTTTCATTAATTCTCCTATTAGTGTGCTTCCATCCGTATCCATATACATTGGTTGCAAACACTATAGGAGTAGACAGCGGAGCCTTTCTGCAGCCTTTCAGTGCTAGTGCCCAGTTATCTGCACTGTTCACGGCTGTCTAAGAGGTCTCTGTGTGAGTGCAGCTCACACTGTAGTGTGTCCTGCAGCCACGTCTGGTTGTAGGCCGCCCAGCGTGCGTCACTGCCTCACACATATTTTTCTTTTATTGCAGCTCATTTTTCATTAATTTTCCTATTAGTGTGCATCCATCCATATCCATATACATTGGTTGGTTGCAAACACTATATAGGAGTAGATAGAGGAGCTTTTTTCTGGCTTGTGCCCTGCAGCCGCAGCCAGATTAGTATTACCCTATTTTTTGGAGCCTCATCTATTGCATTGTAGGTTACCTTCCTGCATTGTAATAGCTCCAAAAAGTTTGTGATACTATCGCTTTCACATCTTTGGTCACATCCTTTTTGCTTTTTTAAAACCAAAATAAAGTTCACCAAACACTCCACTTGACAGTTGTGTAGGCCACATTAGCTCATATTAAAGTGTAGTCCACCAAGACTACCAAGATGAAGAAGGCAGGGAGTAAAGCACGTGGTCGTGGGCGTGGAGTTGCAGCAGGGAAAGGACATGTGGATTCAGCAGGGAGAGGACGTGGGGATTCTGTGCCTGCTGCGTGCACCAGTGAGTCAGCATCCCCCAGTTTTACCAGGCAACAGTCCTTTATGCGCTGCTTTGTAGGACCTCGCCATACCCCACTGCTGCGGGACAAACAAATTGAAGCCATTGTCGGATGGATGGCAGCTAACGCATCGACTTCAATGACTTCCACATCCTCTCAGGGCCAGAGCACTGAAGAGCAACCATCTGTCTCTTCACCACCTGCCAAATTGCCCAGGCAGTCAGAGAGCCCTGGACAGGAGCCATCTCAGTCTCTACTTCTGTTCTCTGAATCTGTTGGCTTGGAAAGAGGAGGCCAGCCAAGCAGCATTCAAGAATGTGAAGAAGAGGGAGTATGCAGTGATGCGCAACTGATTTGTCCCTCTGAATCTGAAGAGGCGGGTGGGCCAGTGCCTATGGTCAGCACAGTCTGAAGAGGGGGGTGTAGATGATGAGGTCCATGACCCATCATGGTGTGAGGAACAGGAAGGTGGTGGGAGCAGCTCTGAGGAAGAGATTCCCCGAACGGCCAAAACAGGAGGGAGAGGGAGGGGGCAGACTTGGTTGCCTGTAGCCTCCACTTCGGCACCCATTAGGAGCTTTCCACTTCCAAAAGCCAAAACGGGCGCTTCCAAGACTTGCAGTGCGTGGTCCTTTTTTGACACAGTTGCAGATGACATTTGCTTTGTAAAATGCAAGCTGTGTCACCAGAAAGTCAAAAGAGGGAAAAGTGTCAGCAACCTCAATACCACAAATATGTGGAAACATGTGCAGCTCAAGCACGTGGTGGAGTTACAAAGACACACTGAAGACGTAGGCCAACCTACAGCACCACCTACCACCTCTTCAACTCGTGTTGTAGCCTCTTCCTCCAGCTCACATACAGCTGGTTCGGCTTCCTCACAGGATCGCCATGGAAGAACCTCTGGCACTGTTGTCCAGAGACCCAGTGACTTTCCACCCTCAGCACCATGTTCCCGTTCATTCTCACACTCCCAGTGCTACAGCCATCGGTAGAACAGGCATGGGAGAAAAGGCGGCCATACTCGGCAAACCATCCCCGAGCACAGGCTCTGAATGCTGGCATTGCCAAACTACTGGCCCTTGAAATGCTCTCATTCAGGCTGGTGGAAACAGACACCTTCCAGAACTTCATGGCATTGGCAGTCCCACAATAGAGCGTGCCCAGCTGCTTTTATTTCAGCAGGCAAGCCGTCCCTGCCCTGCAAAAGCATGTGGAGGGAAAAATTAAACATGCACTACTAAACGCCGTCAGTAGCAAGGTCCACCTGACCACCGATGCGTGGACCAGTAACCATGGACAGGGACGATACCTTTCCCTCACTGCCCATTGGGTAAATGTTGTGGAGCCGGGTACAGATCTTGAGAGTGGCGCTGTACGTGTTCTGCCAACTCCAAGGATTGCAGGAATCCAGTCTGTACACATTGACTCCTCCTCATACTCCAGTTCCTCTGAATCAGCGCTGCAGGAGCCTGTTACGACCGATATGAGCACACCCGTGGCCAAACGTCAGCAGGCCGTACTGAAATTAATTTCTTTGGGGAATCAAAGCCACACAGCGCAGGAGCTCTGGAATGCCATCAAGCAGGAGAGCGACGTGTGGTTTGTGCCAGCGAATCTCCAGCCAGGCTTGGTAATGTGTGACAATGGCCAAAATCTGGTGGCAGCTCTGGGCCTAGGCAACCTCACTCACATCCCATGTCTGGCACATGTGCTCAACTTGGTAATGCAGAGCTTTCTGAGGGACTATCCGGATCTTGATGCACTGCTGCACAAGGTCCGCATAGAGTGCGCTCACTTGTGGCGCTCCAGCATGGCAAGATCGCACATTGCAGCTTTGCAGCACCGATTACGCCTTCCGGAACATCGCATCATATGTGACCTACCCACCGGGTGGAATTCAACGTTACATATGTTGGAGCGGTTATGTTAGCAGCAGGCAGCAGTAATGGAGTACCAGCTGCATCAGGCGCAAACAAGTCGCACTGTGCGCCGGTCACACTTCAGCACCACTGAGTGGGCCTCTATGAAGGACATCTGCCTTTGGCGAGTGCAGATGATGCACTAGTCAGCATGACTGTCCCCCTTATCTGCCTGCTTCAAAAAACACTGCAAGCACTAAGGGAGGAGGTTTTGGAAGAGGTGGAGGATGAGGAGTCACAAATGCCATCTGCTTCTGGACAGTGTGTGCTACGTGGTTCCTCACAAAGGCCTAGGCATGGGACACTTTGTGAGGAGGATGAGGAGGAGTCAATGGAGGATGAAGACATCTCTCCAGAGGAGGGAGGTACATAATGCTCTAGTCAGTATGTACAGCGAGGGTGGGCTGATGCCGAGCAGGCAGAGATGATGCCTCAAGCAGGGGACAGCGTTTCTTTGGCAGTTGGGAGTCTGCAGTACATGGTTGATTTCATGCTGCAGTGCCTGAGAAACGACCGCCGCATCGCCCACATTCTCAACACGGCTGATTATTGGGTGTACACCCTCCTAGATCCTCGCTACCAGGACAACTTACAAAGCCTCATAACACCGTTGAAAGGGAGCTTAAAATGCAGGCGTGCCAAGAGACACTGGTGCATTCCATCATGTTCTCCATTCCACCTGAGAGCAGTGCTGCTAGCACTTTACAAAGCAGCTCAGTGCGTCGAGGCAGTGGAGGAAGCTCTGTACAAAGAGGGAGCAGAGGCAGCGCCTTAGCACAAGGCAAGACCAGTATGGCCCAAATGTGGCAAAGTTTTGTGTGCCCGCCACAAATGTCTACACCATCACAGACGGCTCCAGTCAGCAGGAGGCAACGTTTCTGTCAAATGGTGACAGACTACATGTCTTGCCCTCTCTGTGTACTCCCAGATGGCTCTTCCCCCTTCAAGTTTTGGGTCTCTAAGCTGGATACATGGCCAGAGCTTAGCCAGTATGCATTGGAGGTGCTGGCTTGCCCTGCTGGAAGTGTATTATCGGAACGCGTCTTTAGTGCCGCAGGTGGTGTACTAACAGACCGTCGCATGCGACTATCCTCCGATAACGTTGACCTGCTTACTTTTCTGAAAATGAACAAGGCCTGGATCTCGCCAGAATTTGCCAGTCCTCTTCCAGAATAAATAATTGGTTGGCAATAGTATCCAGGTCTCCTGTTGTGTTCATGCTTCTACCACCTGAACTGTAATCCCTGGGCTCCAACACCGCCAGTTGTTGCTCAGAAGTGCCGTCTGCACAGAGAAAAACACATGCTCCAGTGTTAGTGGGGTTCAGTAACGCTAGCTGTTGTGAGTTCATTTTCCCCTTCACCGTCGATGTCTGATGAACTCCCTCTTCTGGTGAAGGAAGGTAGTGAGGCTGATTATCAAACACCTGATCTGGTAGATGATGACTGGATATAAGGCAGCCTACGCCCTTCTGAGTCGCTGGTGATTTCTCTGCTGGATTCTTGGAGACCAGTCTGATTCCTGCTTCCCAAAGATAAGTTTTTGCTCTGCTAGTGAACTTATTAGTTTTGTTTTGTTTACCTTGTTTTTTGGAGTTCAGCCATCCCCGATTGGGGGTGTGCTGAGTTCCATTTTTGTCTCTGATCAGTTTGTCTCTTTGCTCTGTCTTCAGAATTTACCTGAGTGCTGATATAGTCTTTTTGAAGTCCTAGCGACTTCAGGGCCTGTTTTTCCTATCAGACGGTTGGGACATTTTTGGTAGGGTTTTTTTACGGATTGCAGACAGCAGCTTTTCTATCCTGTCCTTTTTAGTTAGCTTGGGCCACATCGTTTGCTCAACCTATCTTTCTATCTGTGTTAGTGTTTTCATCTTGCTTCACCGTCATTATATGTTGGGGGCTACCTATTGCTTTGGGGTCTGCTCTGGGGCAGTTTAGATTTCCCCTTTCTTTCTTTCAGCCTATTTAGTTCTCCGGCTGTGATCGAGGGGTCTAGGGCATCGTAGGAACCCCCCACGACTACTGTTAGTTGTTGTGGATAGGATCAGGGGTCTGCATCCGATAGCTACCAACCTCTCCGGTTTTCTGGACTTAGCTTGTATTTTTGTTTTTTCCTCCTTCGGTGACTCATTCATAACAGAATCACCAGCCATAACGCAGATCCTAGGGTACTCAATAGCAGGAAAGAATTGTAAAGAAAAAAGAGTTTGCCAGAATTTTTTTTTTTTTGTGTATATTTTTTCCTCTATGTCTCTGAGGCCGTAGGGGGAATTTTTTTTTTCTTTCTCAATGGAGATGAAGCAATTGTCTGATCATGTGGAGCAGCTCACTGCTGAAGTGCGGGAAATTTCCGCCTATCTTGCTCATTCGCATGCTGCTGAACCAAAGAACCCTACTCCTGATGTGTTTTTTGGGGATCAGTCTAAATTTTTGAATTTTAAGAATAATTGTAAATTATTTTTTGCCTTGAAGCCTAACTCGTCGGGGAGCTCCGCGCAGCAGGTTAAAATTGTCATCTCTTTGCTGCGCGGCGATCCCCAGGATTGGGTGTTTTCTTTGAAACCTGATGATCCTATTCTTACTAATGTGAATGCATTTTTTCAAGCCTTGGGGTTGCTGTATGATGAACCTAATGCTATTGATCAGGCTGAAAAGGCCCTGTTGGCATTGAGACAGGGTCGGGATTCTGCAGAGTTGTACTGTCAAAAATTCCGAAAGTGGGTGGTCCTTACTACCTGGAATGATGGTGCCTTGGCAACTCTCTTTCGGAAGGGTTTGTCAGAAACCGTAAAAGATACTATGGTGGGATTTCCTGTTCCCTCTGGTCTTGACGATTCTATGTTATTAGCCATTCAGGTTGATTGGCATTTGCGTGAACGCAAAACCGCACGAGAGGTGTTGCCACCTGTTGAACAAATGTCTGAACCTATGCAATGTGATAGAGTTTTGTCTAGGGCGCAACGTCAGGAGTTCAGAAGGTGTAATAAGCTGTGTTTCTTCTGTGGTGATGCCTCGCATATTATTTCTGTCTGCCCTAAACGAGAGAAACGTTTTGCACACACATTTGCTGTGGGTGGTGTTCAACCTAAGTTTCTTCTGGCAATTACTCTGATCTGCTCCCTGTCCACATTTTCTGCTAAGGCTTTTGTGGATTCGGGAGCAGCTCTGAACCTGATGGACTTGGATTTTGCTAAACGTTGTGGATTTCCTATGACACCTCTGCGGACGCCTATCCCTTTGAGGGGTATTGGTGCTACTCCTTTGGCGAAGAATAAACCTCAGTTTTGGACCCAGGTGGTAATGCGGGTCGCCCCAGACCATCAAGAGAATTGCAGATTTTTCGTGTTGCATAATTTGCATGATACCATTGTTCTGGGGTTTCCCTGGTTGCAAATCCATAATCCAGTTTTGGATTGGAAATCTGTGTCTGTGGTGAGTTGGGGTAGTCGGTGTGCCCTTAGTGATGAACCAGTTTTCTCCACCACTCCCCAGTCGCATGATGTTCCTGACTATTTGGCTGATTATTATGATGTATTTAATGAGAATGAGTCTGCGTCTTTGCCTACTCATAGGAGTTATGACTGTGCAATTGAGCTGAGCCCTGGGTGTAAATTTCCCAAGGGTTGACTTTTCAATTTATCTGTACCCGAACACGAGGCTATGCGATCCTATATTAAGGAGTCGTTGGAGAAGCGTCATATTAGACCATCCTCTTCACCCTTAGGTGCTGGGTTTTTTTCGTGGCTAAGAAAGATGGGTCATTATGGCCTTGTATTGACTATCGTTCCCTCATCAAAATTACTGTTAAATATCAGTATCCGTTACCCCTGATTTCTGATCTATTCTCCAGAGTTAAAGGTGCTTGCTGGTTTACAAAGCTTGACCTCAGGGGGCGTATAATCTTATTTGCATTAAGCATGGGGATGAATGGAAGACGGCGTTTAATACTCCGGAGGGACATTTTGAGTACCTGGTGATGCCTTTTGGGCTCACTAATGCCCCTTCTGTCTTCCAGTGCTTCATGAATGATATTTTCCGAGACTTGGTGGATACATTTTTGATCATCAATCTGGATGATATTTTGATCTTTTCCAAGGATTGGGACTCTCATGTGGAACATGCTCGGACTGTGTTCCGGATTTTGAGGGAGAATTCCCTGTATGTCAAGGGATCGAAATGCCTTTTTGGTGTACAGAGGATTTCATTTTTGGGATTTATTTTGTCTCCGTCAACTATTGAAATGGACCCAGCCAAGGTACAGGCCATTTATGATTGGGTTCAGCCCACTTCTTTGAAGGCCCTCCAGAAATTTTTGGGTTTTGCTAATTTTTATCGTAAATTTATAGCTAATTTTTCTGGTATTGTGAAACCATTGACTGATTTGACTAAGAAGGGTGCTGATGTGCTGAATTGGTCTCCGGAGGCTGTTTCTTCCTTTCAGGAGCTGAAGCGAAGGTTCTCTTCTGCTCCGGTTTTGCGGCAACCTGATGTCTCACTCCCGTCTCAGGTAGAGGGGGACGCTTCTGAGATTGGTGCAGGAGCTGTTTTGTCCCAAAAAGATCCTGTAACATGTAAAATGAATCCCTGTGCTTTCTTTTCCCGAAAGTTCTCCCCATCCGAACGTAACTATGATGTGGGGAATCGGGAACTGTTAGCCATGAAATGGGCATTTGAGGAGTGGAGACATTGGTTGGAGGGAGCTAAACATCAAGTCATGGTCCTTACTGATCACAAGAATTTGATTTACCTGGAGTCGGCCAAACGCTTGAATCCTAGACAGGCTAGGTGGGCCTTGTTTTTCACACGTTTTGATTTTGTGGTCTCTTTTCTTCCAGGCACTAAGAATGTCAAGGCAGACGCCCTCTCTAGGAGTTTCTTTGCTGATTCTCTTGTTGTGACCAAGCCTGCTACCATCTTAGGTGAGGGGGTAATTCTTTCTGCCATCTCGTCCGATTTGAGACGTGCTCTGGAAGAGTTTCAGGAGGACAAACCTGAGTGTTGTCCCATTGGAAAATTGTATGTTCCTGACCACTGGAGGAAGAGAGTGATGTTTGAAGTTCATTGCTCTGCATTGGCTGGTCATCCAGGTATTTTTGGTACTAGAGATTTGGTGAGTCGGTCTTTTTGGTGGCCCACCTTGTCTCATGATGTCAGGAATTTTGTGCAGTCCTGTGGGACTTGCTCTCGGTCTAAACCTTGTTCTCGCTCTAGTGGGTTGTTGATGCCTTTGCCGATGCCCAGGAGGCCATGGACCCATATTTCAATGGATTTTATCTCTGATATGCCTGTCTCTCAGAGAATGACTCTTATTTGGGTGATTTGTGATAGATTCTCTAAGATGGTCCATCTTGTACCACTCCCTAAGTTGCCATCTTCCTCAGAGTTGGTGCCCTTGTTTTTGCAACAGGTGGTTCGCTTGCACGGGATTCCTGAGAACATTGCATCTGACAGAGGAGTTCAGTTTGTGTCTAGATTTTGGAGGACTTTCTGTTCCAAGCTGGGAATTCAGTTGTCCTTCTCCTCTGCGTTTCACCCTCAGACCAATGGGCAGATGGAGAGAACAAACCAAATTTTGGAGTTGTATTTGAGATGTTTTATTTCTGCTGATCAGGATGATTGGGTTTCATTTTTGCCCTTGGCTGAATTTGCTTTAAATAATAGAGCTAGTTCTGCCACTTTGATGTCACCTTTTTTTGTAACTTTGTGTTTCATCCTCGATTCTCTTCAGGGCAGGTGGAGCCTCCTGCCTGCCCAGGTGTTGACACTGTGGTGGAGAGAATGCACCAGATCTGGGACCAAGTGGTGGATAAGTTGTCTCTCTCCCAGGAAAAGGCCCAGCGGTTTTCCAACCGGCATAGGACCATTGGTCCCCAGTTTAAGGTGGGTAATATGGTTTGGTTGTCATCAAAGAATATCGCTATGAAGGTGGCTTCTCTAAAGTTTAAACCTAGATTTATTGGACCTTACAAGATTTTGGAGATTCTTAATCCAGTCTCTTTTCGATTGGCTCTTCCTATTACATTTAAGATCCATAACGTGTTTCATAAGTCTCTGTTAAAGAGGTTTGTTGAGCCAGTAGTTCCTGTGGTGGCACCTCCTGACCCGGTATTGGTTGAAGGTAATGTGGAATATGAGGTAGAGAAGATACTGGATTCTCGCCTGGCTAGACGGAGACTCCAGTATTTGGGTAAATGGAAGGGTTATGACCAGGAGGATAATTCTTGGGTCCCTGCATCCGATATTCATGCCGAAAGATTGGTTCGTGCCTTTCATCGGGCCCTTCCTGATCGACCTGGTGGCGTGGATGAGGGTTCGGTGACCCCTCCTCAAGGGGGAGGTACTGTTGTGAGTTCATTTTCCCCTTCACCGTCGATGTCTGATGAACTCCCTCTTCTGGTGAAGGAAGGTAGTGAGGCTGATTACCAAACACCTGATCTGGTAGATGATGACTGGGTAACAGGAAATTCTGACTGGATATAAGGCAGCCTACGCCCTTCTGAGTCGCTGGTGATTTCTCTGCTGGATTCTTGGAGACCAGTCTGATTCCTGCTTCCCAAAGATAAGTTTTTGCTCTGCTAGTGAACTTATTAGTTTTGTTTTGTTTACCTTGTTTTTTGGAGTTCAGCCATCCCCGGTTGGGGGTGTGCTGAGTTCCATTTTTGTCTCTGATCAGTTTGTCTCTTTGCTCTGTCTTCAGAATTTACCTGAGTGCTGATATAGTCTTTTTGATGTCCTAGCGACTTCAGGGCCTGTTTTTCCTATCAGACGGTTGGGACATTTTTTGGTAGGGTTTTTTACGGATTGCAGACAGCAGCTTTTCTATCCTGTCTACAAATATCTAAAGGGCTGTCACATTGTAGAAGGATCATCGTTATTCTCATTTGCACAAGGAAAGACTAGAAGCAATGGGATGAAACTGAATGGGAGGAGACACAGATTAGATATTAGAAAAAACTTTTTGACAGTTAGAGTGATCAATGAGTGGAACAGGCTGCCAAGAGAAGTTGTGAGTTCTCCTTCAATGGAAGTCTTCAAACAGAGGCTGGACAGACATCTGACTGGGATGATTTAGCGAATCCTGCTTTGAGCAGGGGGTTGGACCAGATGGCCCAGGAGGTCCCTTCCAACTCTATGATTCTATGATTCTATGTCCTTTTTAGTTAGCTTGGGCCCCATCATTTGCTCAACCTATCTTTCTATCTGTGTTAGTGTTTTCAACTTGCTTCACCGTCATTATATGTTGGGGGCTACCTATTGCTTTGGGGTCTGCTCTGGGGCAGTTTAGATTTCCCCTTTCTTTCTTTAGGCCTATTTAGTTCTCCGGCTGTGATCGAGGGGTCTAGGGCATCATAGGAACCCCCACGGCTACTGTTAGTTGTTGTGGATAGGATCAGGGGTCTGCAATCCAATAGCTACCAACCCCTCCGGTTTTCTGGACTTAGCTTGTATTTTTGTTTTTTCCTCCTTCGGTGACTCATTCATAACAGCTAGCTGCTCCCCTGCTGTGTGTCCGGCAATGTCTCCTGCTCTGTCCACATTCCCATTACATCCGATTTTACACTTGCTCCAAGTAGGCCTCAGCCTGCTCCATGATTGATCCTGGGCTTCAACACAGCCAGTTGTTGCTCGAAAGTGCCGTCTGCACAGAGAAAAACACATGCTCCAGTGTTAGTGGGGTTCAGTAACGCTAGCTTCTCCCCTGCTGTGTGTACGGCAGTCTCCTGCTGCCTCCACATTCAAACTACCTCAGATTTTACACTTGCTCCAAGTAGGCCTCAGCCTAGTAGTGGGAATGTGGACAGAGCAGGAGACATTGCCGGACACATACCAGGGGATCAACTGACGTTACTGAGCCCCAGTAACACAGGAACAAGTGTTGATTGTGCAGACAGCACTTCTGAGCAGCAAATGCCGGTGTTGGAGGACAGGGTAAATACTAGAGACAGTGGAGCCAGAGGCCTAATTGGAGCACGGTTAAAATCAGTAGTAGTCTACAACAGATATAAAACTTGATGAAATTAGGCCTCAACCTACACCCAGATTGACCCTAGGCTCCAACATCACCAGTTGCTGCTCAGAAGTGTCTTGGCACGGGTACTCCCTCCTGCCCAGCCTGGTTCCAGCACACCTGCTGTTTCCGGGTAGTGTCAACGTCACTTTGCCACCAATACGTTGTCCTGTCGTGGTGCGGTCGAGTTAACCGAGTCTATGGTGCCTGCAGTTTAGGTGCTTCCTATGTGGGCTGCAGGTTCTGGTAATAAAGGCTGGTTCCGTAGTGCCAATAGGACAAGCACCACCTGTAAGGACTGTGGGTTTCGGTAACTGCGGCCGGCTTGCAGCCTTGCAACTTTGTTTTTCATGGGTACCTTTTGCTACCCATCCGGGCTCCAATACCGTCAGCTGGTTCTCGGCAGTGCCTTTGGCTCAGGTGCCTCCTTCTCGGTATCCGAGTTCCAGCAATGTCTGCTGGTCCTTGGTAGTGCTTTCTAGCACAGGTACCTCCTGCTTAGTAACTGTGTTCCAGCACCGTCAGCTGGTCCACGGTTGTGCCATTGGCGTTTGTTCCTTCTGCTGCCCCTCCGGGTTCCAGCACCATCAGCTGGTCCTCGCTAGTTCCATTAGCTCTTGCAGCTTCTGCTATCCATCCGGGTTCCAGCACCGTCAGCTGGTTCTCGGCAGTGCCTTTGGCTGAGGTGCCTCCTTCTCCGTATCCGAGTTCCAGCAACTTCTGCTGGTCCTTGGTAGTGCTTTCTAGCACAGGTACCTCCTGCTTAGTAAACGGGTTCCAGCACCGTCAGCTGGTCCACGGTTGTGCCATTGGCTCTTGTTCCTTCTGCTGCCCCTCCGGGTTCCATCACCGTCAGCTGGTTCTCGTCAGTGTCTTTGGCACGGGTACTCCCTCCTGCCCAGCCTGGTTCCAGCACGCCAGCTGTTTCCGGGAAGTGTCAACGTCACTTTGTCACCAATACTTTGTCCTGTCGTGTTGCGGTCGGATTAGCCGACTCTATGGTGCCTGCAGTTTAGGTGCTTCCTATGTGGGCTGCAGGTTCTGGTAATAAAGGCTGGTTCCGTAGTGCCAATAGGACAAGCACCACCTGTAAGGACTGAGGGTTTCGGTAACTGCGGCCGGCTCGCTGCCTTGCAACTTTGTTTTTCATGGGTGCCTTCTGCTACCCATCCGGGTTCCAGTACCGTCAGCTGGTTCTCGGCAGTGCCTTTGGCTGAGGTGCCTCCTTCTCGGTATCTGAGTTCCAGCACCGTCAGCTGGTTCTCGGCAGTGCCTTTGGCTGAGGTGCCTCCTTCTCGGTATCCAAGTTCCAGCAACGTCTGCTGGTCCTTGGTAGTGCTTTCTAGCACAGGTACCTCCTGCTTAGTAAACGGGTTCCAGCACCATCAGCTGGTCCACGGTTGTGCCATTGGCTCTTGTTCCTTCTGCTGCCCCTCCGGGTTCCAGTACCGTCAGCTGGTTCTCGGCAGTGTCTTTGGCACGGGTACTCCCTCCTGCCCAGCCTGGTTCCAGCACGCCAGCTGTTTCCGGGAAGTGTCAACGTCACTTTGTCACCAATACTTTGCCCTGTCGTGTTGCGGTCGGGTTAGCCGACTCTATGGTGCCTGCAGTTTAGGTGCTTCCTATGTGGGCTGCAGGTTCTGGTAATAAAGGCTGGTTCCGTAGTGCCAATAGGACAAGCACCACCTGTAAGGACTGTGGGTTTCGGTAACTGCGGCCGGCTCGTGGCCTTGCAACTTTGTTTTTCATGGGTGCCTTCTGCTACCCATCCGGGTTCCAGTACCGTCAGCTGGTTCTCGGCAGTGCTTTTGGGTGAGGTGCCTCCTTCTCGGTATCCGAGTTCCAGCAACATCTGCTGGTCCTTGGTAGTGCTTTCTAGCACAGGTACCTCCTGCTTAGTAACCGGGTTCCAGCACCGTCAGCTGGTCCACGGTTGTGCCATTGGCTCTTGTTCCTTCTGCTGCCCCTCCGGGTTCCAGCACCGTCAGCTGGTGTTCGCTAGTTCCATTTGCTCTTGCATCTTCTGCTACCCATCCAGGTTCCAGCACCGTCAGCTGGTTCCAAGCAAAGCCTTTGGCCTAGGTGCCTCCTTCTCGGTATCCGAGTTCCAGCAATGTCTGCTGGTCCTTGGTAGTGCTTTCTAGCACAGGTACCTCCTGCTTAGTAACCATATTCCAGCACCTTCAGCTGGTCCTCGGTAGTGCCATTGGCTCTGGTTCCTTCTGCTGCCCTTCCGGTTCCAGCACCGTCAGCTGGTCCTCGCTAGTTCCATTGGCTCTTGCAGCTTCGGCTACCCATCCGGGTGCCAGCACCATCAGCTGGTTCTCGTCAGTTCCTCAGCCTTCTTGTACCTTCTGCTACATTTCCAAGTTCAAGCTTTTGGAAATTGTTTTTGTTTTTTATCACTCTGGATCTCCCTGACGACAACCCTGAAGACGATGACCCTGAAGACCACCCCGAAGAAGATGATGACCACGAAAACGATGACTCTGAAGTCGACGACCCGGAACACCACCCCGAAGAAGACCAAAAAGATGACCCTGAAGAAGATGACCAAGAGGACAATGAGCATGAAGACAACCACCAAGATACAGAACAACAAGAGACAGAAGACCAAGAAGCAGAAGACCAAGAAGCTGCAGAACAAAAAGCAGAAGAACATTAAGCATAAGACTAAAAATCAGAGCAAAAGATATTATCTAAAGTATAAGCAGAAGAAGACTAAGCAGTGTATGGGGGTGAGTCTGTTTCTCCTCGTGGTGCCCCTGGAAAATGCCTGCTGCTGCAAGCCAAACTGAACGTAGACAAATCCTGTTGTAAATCTTTTGTGACAGGCAGAACAGAAGGTGTAATCTTCAAACTTTTATAGATAACAACTACAGGAATGCCTGTCACAAATAAGAATATGATGAAAAAGAAGAATAGGAAGAAGATGAAGAAGTAGAATATGAAGAAGAATAATAGTTGAATAAGAAGAATATGAATAATGTAAAAAAAAGAATAATAGGAAGAAGGTGAAGAAGAAGATGAATAAGGTGAAGAAGAAGTTGATGAAAAAGATGCTACTGCTGCTGAGGATCATGAAGGAGAAAGTGTGGGAGAAGTAAAAAAGAAGGTGAAGAGCATGGAAGTAGTGAAACATACATATCTGACAAAATATAAAAAAGGTTAACATTGTCAATATCTTTGTAACTCCGAATGCCTTTAAAAAAAAAAAATTATTCCTACTATTCCATTTGATTGGGCTAAACTTCTATGCCTTTAATGTCTCCTCCACCTCCCCAAAAACATTCTACATTATTCTTAGCTGTTTTTCTTCATGTAGAATTAACCCACAAGGAAAAAACGGTATTTTTTAATTCCAATATTTCTGTCCCATTGACTTGAATGGGACTTCCGGTTTCGGAATCAGCGATACCCAATACTTTTTGGGTATCGGCCGATCCAATCCGATCCAATATTTCTCAATATCAGATGGTATTGCTCAACACTATATGTTACACATAGTAAAATGTAAAGATCACACATAATAAATGCAGACATGTAAATTTTTGAAATATCTAAGAATATTTAAAGTCTTAAAAATTGCACTGTATTTAAAAGATGAAGATAAGCATGAATATAACAGTGATTTATGTGGCTCAGATAAACCAAAATAATGCACTTACAGATATTCAATAATTAAAGTGAATGCTTTAGTTTGGTTTGCTTGTACCCATTTGAAACCGAGGACTGTAGATTTTTGATAAAAATCCTCATTTAAAACAACTTTGATAATATACACGTTGCTTAACATTAAAAAACTAACATTAAATCAAGTTTTGTTTCTATGGATAAAGCTAAGGTAAGAATATGCATACCCTATCTGTCAGGTAAAGGCAACTTAAAAGAAATGTGTGAACTCTTAGACATTGTAACTTGTACCTTTTAAAAAATGGCAAAACGTTTGACTTCTGTATCATTATATAAATATCTAAAGCTCTGAAAAATGAACTATTTTATTAATTCTACCTAACAAAACTGTATTAGAAATAATGTGTGTTGCTTTTAAACATTTTTTTGTCACAAGTCAATTAATGATTAAAACATGTGTTTTTTGTATACTATTAGAGTATTTTAACAGAGAAACCATATTAATACAGTTTCATAAACATCCAAATGCATTAACAGATAACAGGTAACTAAATTGAAGCAAATGATTACCTAAGTGAGCAAACAAGACATACGTCTTCAAGTTTCTTTTCAGTAAGTCGCAGATTTCTAGATCTTGCACATCTTTTTATAAGCTGGAACAATACACGCTGAAACCAATGAAATGTATATAGCAACAGGAGGGAAGGATGCAGCGAGAAAATAGCGGTCTGAAAAATAACTTTTAATCCATTACTTTAAAACATGGCCAGCACAAGACTGTTGGGCAGAGAACACATTGTAGTAAGATCAACGCATTTTGACTTTGCAGTCTTCGTCAAGATCTGTTCATGAGATGCAACATGCATAATTATATACAAGGAAGTTAAACATGAGCCATACTGCACAAAAAACTACAGACCAGTCTCCAATCTCCCCTTCATCTCTAAACTTTTGGAGCACATAGTCTACTCCCGACTTACCCATTACCTCTCCACTCACTCCCTCCTAGACCCTTCCCAGTCCGGCTTCCGCCCCCTACATTGACTGAAACTGAACTCATCAAAGTGACCAATGATCTTCTGACAGCAAAACGTAATGGTCATCTCTGCTCATTCTTCTTGACCTTTCTGCAGCTTTCGACACTTTTGACCACCATCTATTACTCTCTAGGCTCCAGTCACTGGGCATTAAGGACACTGCTCTCTCTTGGTTCTCTTCCTATCTTTCTGACCACTCCTTCAGTGTTTTGTTCTCTGGCTCCATGTCATCTCCCCTTCCTCTTGCTGTTGGGGTACCTAAGGGCTCAGTCCTTGACCCCCTTCTCTTCTCTCTACACGGCCCCAGTTGGACAAACCATCTGCAGATTTGGCTTTCAGTACCATCTTTATGCTGATCACACACAACTGTGCACGTCATCCCCCGAACTTACCCCTGCTGTACTACAGAACGCCAGTAACTGTCTGTTCGCAGTCTCCAACATCATGTCCGCTCTCTATCTGAAACTCAACCTCTCAAAAACTGAACTTCTTCTGCTCCCGCCGTCTACTAACCTCCCTAAATCTAACATTTCCCGCTCCGTGGGCGGCACCATAATAACACCCCGGTAGCAGACGCGCTGTCTGGGTGTTATGTTTGACACCAATCTCTCCTTCACATCCCATATACAATCTCTTGCCCACTCTTGCCGCTTACACCTAAAGAACATCTCTAGAATCTGCCCTTTTCTCACCATGGAAACAACAAAAACCATCACTGTAGCATTGATCCACTCCCGCCTGGACTACTGCAATGCTCTATTAATTGGCATCCCCATTACTCGACTATCCCCTCTCCAGTCCATCCTTAAATCAGCAGTCAGGATCATCCACCTGGCTAATCGGTACTCGGACGCGTCCGCTCTTCGTCAGTCCTTACATTGGCTGCCCATTCATTATAGGATCCAATTCAAAGTACTTGTTCTCACCCACAAAGATTTCCACTGTGCAGCACCCCCTGCATCTCCTCCCTCATTTCTGTCTATCGGCCTAACCAACTGCTGCGCTCTGCAAACGACTTTCGACTAACCTCTGCACTAATCCGTACCTCCCACTCCAAGACTTCTCTCTCACTGCGCCAATCCTTTTGAATGCTGTACCCCAAGAAATTAGGACTATACACAATTTGTATAGTTTCAGGCATTCCCTCAAAACACATTTGTTCAGAGTGGCCTATCACGTTCACTAATCAAAGTCATTCTATGTGTAAGTGTGAATGTGTAGCCCATTCACTATCTCCATCCATCCATCAAGAAGGCTGGACCATCATTGTAAATACATCATTGTAAATACACACCTGTACTTTGTATCTCCCCCACCTCATTGTAGACTGTAAGCTCTCATGAGCAGGGTCGTCTTATTTTGCTTTAATTATTGTATTGTTAAC
The DNA here is from genome assembly GCF_039654945.1 of Dendrobates tinctorius. NCBI lineage: Eukaryota > Metazoa > Chordata > Amphibia > Anura > Dendrobatidae > Dendrobates > Dendrobates tinctorius. The sequence continues at coordinate 42,626,595 of NW_027361704.1, read as the reverse complement.
GTTGTTACTTGACATGATACATAAAAGAAAAATGATAAAAACCACACAAAATAGAGCATGGACAACATTCTTAAATAAAGAGTTTAAAAAAAATAGAGTATAAAGAACAGGTTCAAAGAAGAGAAGTCTCAAAAAGAAAAATATAATTATCCAGGTCAATTGTAATATTTGATCAAATCCTGTCTATTATTTAAACCCTGCAGTGCCCTCACCCTCAGTGTTCAATGTAAAAATCCAAACGGATTCTCTGCTAAGTAGTTTGTATTTGTGATTACCACCTCAAAGTGGTTTATAAACTTTTTTAATAGCATTGAATCTAAAGGAATTAACCCTACCTCTGTGATGAGTTGCAAAATGTTTAGAAACCGCAGATGGTGTGACTGCATTAGGGTTAACCGCATCTGCCAAGTGTCTTCTAATACGAACTTTAAGAGGACATGTAGTACATCTGATGTACTGCAATTTGCAGGAGATACACTCCACCTGATAAATTACATAAGATGAATTACAATTAATGTAATCATTAATATGAAAAACGGTGGAGTCCTGAGCTGAAAACAATTTATCCGTTTTCCGTGCATAATTGCATGCTTTACATATATTAGCTCCACACTTATATAAGCCTTTTAAATTAAGCCAATTATTTCAAGGAGATGCATTAGAATCATTAAAAACACTGGATGATAGAATAGAGCCCAAAGTAGGGGCTTTGTTTGGCACAAACCGCACAGAATTTTTTAAAACTTCCCTAAGTTTTTTCTCCTGATTCAAAAGGGGCAAATATTTCCTAATAATAGACATTATTTTACTGTATTGAAAACTATAGTTGGTTGTAAAAGTAACTCCTGAATAATATGAATTATCACAAAATTTTGATTTTTTTATTTTTTAAAAGGTTGTTCCTATCCATCTTGATTACTTTAATTTTGGCTAGATTCAAATCCTTCTCAGAATAGCCTCGCTCTAATAATTTTATGCAAATTTTTTTTAGATTCATCCAAAAAGATAGATAAATTAATAAAATTGCATCTTAATCTAATTAATTCACCGTAAGGAATGTTTTTTACAATGTGTTTGGGGACTTGTTAGATCTCTAGGAAGAAAATGAAAGTAATCAAGGTAGGCATAAATTTACAGGTAGGCTGCCTTCCCAAGCAAATCCATCATTTACATTATTCCCAGCCATGCAAATCTTCTTTGAGAAGACAAGTAGAGATATTCAAAAGCTGAAAGTGGATAAACATGGTCTTAATAACTTTTCAAAAGAGGAGAGGAGAGCATTATCTACTTTGAGAAACAATGATATGTTTGAGATCAAACAGGCAGACAAGGGAGGAAACCTGGTTTTATGGCCTAAGGATATGTATATTGACGAGGCCAGATGTCAATTGACCAACACTCAGCATTATCAAGCTTTACCTTCTGACCCTACAGAGGTCTTTAAGTCCCATCTAGATAGACTTTTATCTAGAGCACATCAGTTTGGGATAATAGATAAAAGAGAAAGGGACTTTCTTACGGTTAAACATCCTGTAGTACCAACATTTTATATGGTACCGAAAGTCCATAAATCCTTGCAAAAACCACCCGGGAGACCAATTGTGTCAGGTATAGGAGGATTATATGAAAGACCATGCATATATGTTGATTTTTTTCTTGCAGCCTATTGTACAGAGATTGGATTCTTATATCCGTGATTCGGCACACCTGATCCAGTGCTTAGAACCTTTGGAACTTCCAGATAACGTCATTTTAGCAACCCTGGATGTTGAAGCCTGGTACACCAATATAACGCATGATACAGGTATTTTGGCAGTAGAATATTTCTTGGATCTATTCTCAACAGGACACAGGGGGCATGACACTTTTATTCTGGATCTCCTAAGGGTAGTGCTTGAAAAAAACTACTTTACTTTTGATAGAGTTTTTTACAGACAGGTTTCAGGCACTGCCATGGGTGCCAGATGTGCACCCTCTTATGCTAACCTGTACATGGGGTGGTGGGAGGACACTCAAGTGCGGAAAAAATCGGCTTTTGAGAGCCATGTGTACGGTTGGTACCGGTTTATTGACGACATCCTCATCCTTTGGACAGGTTCAAAGACACAATTGGAGTCCTTTGTTGGAGAACTTAACAATAACAGCTGGAATATACATTTGACCTCCTGTGTTTCCAATAGTTCTGTGGAGTTCCTTGACTTGAAAATTATGATCCAGGGAAACAAGCTAAGGACTACTCTTCATCGGAAAAGTACAGCAACGAATAACTTTCTTCACTATAAGAGTTTTCATCCAGCCCACTTGCATAATGGTATCCCCAAGGGACAGTTCTTATGACTAAGGAGGAACTGTAGTCAACTGGAGGATTTTCAGAAAGAATCTCGTCTACTTACGAACCGCTTTTTGGAACGTGGGTATCCACGTAATACTGTGTCCAAAGCATATGAATATTTTAGGAATTGTACCAGAGAAGACGCCCTGAAGCCTAGGGTAAGAACTAATTTAGGTATGATTAACCTAATAACCAGATATACAGTAATAACCAATGGGGAGATATTTATAGAATACTGAATAACAATTGGGATATTCTACTCAGTGATAGTAAGCTGAGAAATTTTATTGCGGAGAAACCCAGGGTGGTTGCGAGGAGAGCAACCAATCTCAAAGATTACCTTACGAATACCCATTTTAGATGTTCTAGAACCAGGACAAGATGTGGAAATCTGAATAAGGGATCATTCCCCTGTGGTAATTGTTCAGTGTGTCCTTTGATGATCTCATGTGGTGGGCTCTCATTACCTGGTTTGCCCACACAAATACAATCAAAGGCATATTTCAACTGCCAATCGCGCAATTTGGTCTATGCACTAATTTGTGGTTGTAATAAGATATACGTGGGGCAAACCACACAGGAGTTACACAGACGAGTTCAGCAACACCTTTCAAATATAGCTACGGCTTGAGTTGATAAAACAAAAGAAAAACAACTTACGTCTGTAGCAGCTCACTTTTTGGAGTTTCATAACAGCAGGACTGGAGGGAGTCTACCCGAATATCAGTGGAGGTAGAATAATGAGTGAGTTATTGAGACGAGAGGCCAGATGGATTTTTAATCTTCATAGTCTGGCCCCGGGGGGTTTAAATGAAGAACTATTGTACACAGGGTTTTACAAAGTGACTTAATGATTTAATTTTATAAACTCCTTTGTTTACCGGCCTACAGTTGATCCATGATTAAGCTCTGCCGAGTTCTCTCTTCTCTACTCTCCTTGGATATACTTTGGTTAAACTTTGGATATATTTTATATTCCAACATCTTTATTTTCCTGTTTTGTTTTGCTTTTAGGACTCTAGGATTAAAGCCTAAAATATGAGGACTGCTCCGTGGAAGATGTGGGACAATGAAGTTTATTCTGATGCTGTAACCATTGCCTTGGTGAACTTTAATGGGACAGTTAAACTTTATTGATGATAAATGTATTGAGATGTATATACTCATATTTATTGATAAAATTTAGTATATGTTTGATACTTTAATGTCCTTTTCATCATTATTCCTGTAAACATGCAGTTTGCTGATGAACCTCATTTTTGAATCATGTGCCCACAAGACAAGTATACTAGTTATTCTAATGTGTCTTTGGGAAATCCCTTTGAGTGTGGATTAGTGATATTAGGAAATCGTAATGACAGCCCTTTGTAAACAACTTATTCCTGTCACGATTGAAAATGTAGAGATTTTATAAATAAGGATGCGGATATTAGGTATAGTGATAAGAAAATTCTCTTTTGGAAATTTATAAGCATAGTGTGGATGAGATGCATGGGGGCGCCCCTGTGTTTGTGGTGTGTGTTGGGCAATGACACAATCTGGTCCCCATGGGGAGGTCAACAATGGGTTAAGTGTATCTTAGATATCCACATAGGTCCTGATCCAGATAAATCTGGGAAGTGTATTGATCTTGTCTTTATCTTTCCATAATGACAGGGGTATGCTGTTATACGGATATACATAAAAATCTGTTTGTTATTATATCACACTATATTATATCACGTTCTAGAGGTAGTATATCGCCACATTATGCAATAGTCCATATCAAATGGACCTAATCTGTATGAGTATTGGGGGTTTTTTCTTCTCTTTTTTGTATTCGCCGATGTGGATTTTCATGTGTCTGCGCAATGTTAGACACAAGCTGCTATATAAATAGTCTCTCAATAAGTTCCTATGCGCCCAGATTGATATAACTGACATGCTATATTATGAACTGCAGTGGCGCGGTGGTGCACGGCTGTGTGTGAATTCTCACACATGTGCTGTTGTATTAGGACGATCGTCCCGGAGGGGAGACCAGAGCATTTTCGTTACAATGTACAAGTGCCTGCGCATTGATAGTGTGTGTGGATCATGGGCTGGTGCGGTTGCGCTATGGCCTCCAATGACTAAAAGCTCTGGACGCATGCGCACTTATACTGACTCGGTGTCTTCAGAAGGGAGAAGTTTGAAATCTCTATGGTTACATTTGGGCGCCTGCGCACTGGTAATAGGTGTCCTTGGAAACTTCCGTGGTTACATTCAGGCGCCTGCGCATTACCAACGGCAGGACGCCGTCTCATTAAGCCCAAGGCTTATCTGTTTCCTCCATCCGAGCAAGCTCAGCTGGTAAGGATTACTAATCTTAAATATAGAAAAAAAAAAAAATCTTAAATATCTTAAATATATATATTAAGGGCTACAACAGAGCATTGCACTGACCTTGAGAAAGACACATCACTGTGTCGATACACGTGGGTTTGGGGGCTCCTTGTAATGTAGCCGTATGTCTGTTCACTCTCAGGAACCATGTGGTAGCATGCTCAGGTGAATCCATGTCTTCAGGATCTGACCTGCTGGCAAAATGTTGGCAATATATTGTTTGACACAGTAATTGTTTGTATTTTTTCACAACTTATATTCAGCAGTTGTGATGCTTTGAAATAAGGTTCATAGGCAAATAGCATTTGGACATTGTGATTGTGATTATAATTGTTGACTAGATCCTGGGTTTTGAAAACTGATAGATACCTGTTAGGTGTGTACACGGCTATATCTGGGGCTCATAGTATTTTACTATTCAATAATATGACCCATTGTTTTGTGATTTGTGTCTGTCTTTTCAGACTTTTTAATTGTTTTTAACAAAGTGTTTGTCTGTGGTGTCACTCTAATAAAATTATTGAACTATTTGATTATTTGGTGGTGATCCCTATTTTTGTGCATATACTTTTCTTGTGTGTGTTTCAAGGCATATGGCTTTGAGCGCCACCCGGTGGTCGGTGCTCAAAGCACAGCAGTAAATCTGCTACATATGGGCGATCTGCTCATCGCCCATATGTAGCAGAGCCGATCGGGTTGTGCATGCTTCTAGAAAAAAACTAAAAGTTCAAGTCACCCCCCTTTCGCCCCAATCAAAATAAAACAATTAAAAAAATCCCACATACACATATTAGGTATCGTCGCATTCAGAATCGCCCGATCTATCAATAAAAAAAGCATTAACCCGATCGCTAAACGGCGTAGCGATAAAAAAATTCAAAACGCCAGGATTCCTTTTTTTGGTCGCTGCGACATTGCATTAAAATGCAATAACGGGCGATCAAAAGTGGTATCATTGAAAACGTCAGCCCAGCACACAAAAAATAAGTCTTCACCTGACCCCAGATCACGAAAAATGGAGACGCTACGGTCTCAGAAAATTGCGCAATTTTTTTTTTTTTAGCAAACTTTGGAATTTTTTTTCACCACTTAGATAAAAGAGAACATAGACATGATTGGTGTCTATGAACTCGCAATGACCAGGGGAATCATAATGGCAGGTTAAATTTAGCATCTAGTGAACCTAGCAGAAAAAGCCAAGCAAAAAACAAGTGTGGAATTGCACTTTTTTTGCAATTTTAGCGCACTTGGAATTTTTTTCCTATTTTCAGGTAAACAACATGGTAAAACCAATGGTGTTGTTTAAAAGTACAACTCATCCCGCAAAAAATAAGCCCTCACATGGCCATATTGACAGAAAAATAAAAAAAAGTTATGGCTCTGGAAAGAAGGGGAGCGAAAAATGAAAACAAAAAATTGAAAAAAGCTCCGGGAGTGAAGGGGTTAAAGATAGTAGTTATGAATTTAGAATCTCTAATGTAACCAGGAAGAGCCTGTACAAGTGGCTTGAGATGGCAATCCTCCCTAGAACCTAAGCGCTCACCCTAAGATCCACCACAATGGGCCTCACAGGAGGTGGAAATATATGTTTATGGACCTTGGGGAGTGCATAGTATATGGGAACAATGGGATGATCATTGAAAAAAAAATCTGAGTTTTTTTGTCAATAACTTGCATGTGTAAGCCTTCTTGTAACAGATTGAATAGAGCCAAATTGAAATCATCAGTAGGATCACAAGACATTTCCACATATATATCGCTATTGTCTAAATTAAAAAAAACAATTTTTTGTATAGATTTGCATTTAATAAAACTATTGAGCTACTCTTATGTGATTCTTTCATAATAAGAACTTTGCTATTTTTAAATTTGGTCATCAGAAATGATAAAACTAGATAGATTTATTATTGGTGTTTCTGGTAACGACGGTTCTGGAAGCGTGTTTGATATCTGCCTCCTCCGGTGTTTGCACCCCATGCATCTTCTCTGTTTTTTGGAGTAGATTTGGCATTGGAGCTCTTATTAAGTTGAGGAGCAGTGCTACTAATAGAAGCACCAGAAGTATCAGAGTACTTCCGACGTCAAAAAAGTAGACACATCTGAGGAGTCATTTAAATCATTAAAATTAACCTTTCCTGTATAACGTTTGCATTTTTGGAACCTTTTTTTAAGAATAGACTGTGGTTTGGTGTGCCAGTTGTAGACTTTATCCATAGTATAATCCTGAGTATCTCTGGTGAATTTTTTCTTTTTCACCTCCATGATATGGTTCTCAAGTTTGGACATGTTCTCTTTTAAATGATCATTCACACTTTTAATATCTTTCAATGTTTTAAATTCTTCCAATGAATTTTGTAAGTCTTTAATTTCTTTATTCAATGTAGTCTACTCAAGATCCTCATATTTAATGATTAATGCAATAAGCTTGAGCGAACACTGGCTAAGAATAATGTTCCATTCAGATTGAAGCGTATCATTAAAAATGGTAATAGCGGTTTTCTTCAGATGAAGACCCCTAGGGATCATTTCCTTTGATTCGTACGTTTTCAATGCGGTTAATTCCCACCATGTACGTAATTCCTTAGCCATCTCTAATTGTGTCATTATATCTTTCAATCTATCAGTCTTTTTGCAGCTGGTTGGAGATTCATGATTAAACACAGTAGCTGCTTTATTTAGTCAATGTGAATAATCATCAATTTCACTGAAGCTTTTAGTAGCAGTTTCCATGAGGACAAAAAGGAGGAATAAGCCACGACAATAATAATGAAAGTGCCTTGTGTGCAATTGAAGGAAATCACAGTAACGGTGTGCACGACTGGAAAATACGTGCAACATTGTAAAGAAAAAAAATCGGTATAGTCAGCTCACCACTGTGTAGAGTCTTCTTTAGACAGCTGGCACTCATTCGTTCCATTGAAGCAAACGTATATAGCAACAGGAGGGAGGGATCCAGCGAGAAAATAGCGGTCTAAAAAATAGCCTTCAATCCATTACTTTAAAACATGGACAGCACAAGATTGTCGGGGAGAGAACACATTGTAGTCAGATCAACGCATTTCGTCAAGATCTGTTCACTATATGCAACATACATAATTATATACAAGGAAGTTAAACATGATTGGTCAAACAAGTAACATAATTTAAATAATCAATAAAGACATGATTCATAAATGAAAATGATAAAAAACACACAAAAAGAGTATGGAGAACAGGTCCAAAGAAGAGAAGTCTCAAAAAAAATATATAATTATCCAGTTCAATTGTAATATTTGATCAAATCCAATCTATTATTTAAACCCAGCGGTGCCTTCGAAACCAATGGAATGTTATGTGCACTTTCCTTAATTTGCCTAACAAACAATTTTACTGAGACCATTTTAATTACCGTATATACTTGAGTATAAGCCGACTCGAGTATAAGCCAAGGCATCTACTTTTGCCATGCAAAACTGGGTAAGATTATTGACTTGAGTATAAGCTGGGTATGCATTGTCCCCTTGTCCCTGTCCTGGTATGCATGGCTCCCCTGTCCCAGTCCTTGTATGAATGGCTCCTTATACCCTATCATTGTATGCATGCCTCCGCGTCCCTGTCATTGAATGCATGCCTCCCCTTCCTGATCCTGGTATGCATGTCTCCCCTGTCCCTGTCATTCTATGTATGCCTCCCCTGTCCCATCCCTGTATTAATGGCTCCTAAGCTGCTATCCCTGTTTGCATGTTTCCTATGGAAAAAAACAAACATCCTACTCACCTATCTGCACGCCATGGCTGCTGGCACTGCATCTTGTTCCATCCGCCGGTGCCTGCAGCTCTTACTTCAGAGTAATCATGTGGCCCCACTCATTAAGGTAATGAATATGTGCTCCACGGGAGTGGAGAGCAGTGCATATTCATTACCTTAATGAGCAGGACCAGGTGATTGCTTGACAGGAAGAGCTGCAGGCTCTGGTGGCCAGAACGAGATGCAGTGCACCCAGGGTGTGCAGGTAGGTGAGTATGATGTGTGCTGGAAGCCAATGGCTATAGCTGGCACTGTGCTCTATTACAGCAGCAGCACAGGCTTTAGCCACAGCCACTGGCTCCTGTCTTTGAGACCCACTACTCTTCCTTCCCCACCAGCTTTCTGGTACAATGTCTCGTGTATAAGCAGAGGGGGGCGTTTTCAGCACAAAAAAGTGCTGAAAAACTCAGCTTTTACACGAGTATATACGGTACCTTTAAGAAAAGCAAATCAATTATCAACTCAATGGGTGACTAACTGAACAAAAAATGTTCTTTTATTGCATAGTCACATATTTGTTTCAACAGCACACAACACTGGACCTGAGTAGTGTAGCAGTCCTATGCTTCGTCAAACTCAATTTGACAGGTGCCATGCCCCCATCAAAGTGTATCAAAGAGTGTAAGTCCTCCCCTATCATGGCAACTGTTGTATCTTTTTCATCATTTTATATCAATTTTATATGAGTTTGATGTTGTTATCAGATTATTTACTTTTATTTGATGGTGTGTTCTCATTTTAAATGAGTTTGATGTTGTTTTCAGATTATTTACTCTTATTTGATTGCACAATTCCGAATGTGTTTACATTTTATTTGATAGTGTGATTCTCTGTGTGATTCTCTTTTTATGAGTTTTATATTCCAAGTAAGTATTTACTCTTATTTGATAGAGTGGACCGTGATTCTCATTGAATGGGCATATTATTTTTATGGCAATATTACAACTCCACCAAGTATAAAGCGCTTGTTTTATATGTTTGTAAAAAAGCAAAGACACAATATTGTAAAAGTTTTAAAATATTTTATTGTTAGAAAAATAAATACATCTCAATAGCAATTCAATAATATAAAAATTCTTACAGAATAAGTATAAAAAGTATCACAAGTACAATTAATATACATCATTACATTTCTTATAAAATAGTATAAAAAGTATTAAATTCACGTGTACCAAACTGCATGTAATATATTAATACATCATTACATTTCTTGCAGAATACTATAGAGTGTTACAATACAGCTACCTCATTTATCCAACACATCACTTTCATCATGAGCCACATAGATTGTAGTATTGGTATTGACCTTTTTTTTAGGTAGCAGAGTTCCTTATGTGATATCTAATGACGGAGAGTGTAAAGATTGAATTGTACGGATCGGCGTGGATAGTGTCTGGGGTGTAGATACCGTGCTGCCATCACTGATGGAGATTTTAAATCCATCTACAGTAAAATCTGCCTAGTAGTGGAATTGCCCACAACTGTAGATGGAATATTTAGCTAGGCAATTGCCTGCATAAATGAATCCCATCCCCAAGGCAAATTCCTGCCGGTCAGGGCATGACTCTGTGCTGACCTACGTACCAAATCCAGCAAGTTAGATCCTGGTATTACAGTTCCTTTGAAAATAAATTTGCTTTTATTATTCCAGGCTATAACATTTTTATTCTGCAGTAACCTGTTTAGTAAAAATTCTTCATTCTTTTTATATCTTAGGTTTACGTGGCTTACAATTATAGTGACCTCTTGATTTTTATCAGGGCCTGAATTTGTCTATTGTTGCTGATCATATTCAGGAGTGCTATCAAAGGTTAAAGCTGTTAATTCTTTTGAACCGTGCCTAGCATGTACCAAGTATCACTGTAGTGAAGCGATGGCCGGGGGACCACCACAATGCAGGGAGACTACGGTACACAAGATGAGGTGCAAACAACAAAGGGTTAATTTATTTACAGGCAAGGAATGCAGTGTTAGGAAAGTGTAAACAGGGGTATGCAATGACATAAAACAATTTACAAAGTGATATTCTCTAGCTGGGCCATACAAATGGCATGGTGCACCAACTATTACAAATCAGTGTATTCTTTCAAAAGGCAAAACAATACAATAAAGTACAGTATGCTACTACTCTAACTGACTGACTGGCCGCTGCTACTTCGGCCGCACAGCTACCATGCTGTCTATTGCAGCCTATCCTAAGCCCTAAACATGTGCGCACACGGGGCTAACACTCACGGTAAAGTTGGTGTCTCAGTTCCTTCCTGGGGGCCCCCTGCAGTTCTCTGCAAGATGATGCAATGTCCTCCCTGGCAGCTCTGTGGAACATGGTCCTGTCCTTGTGTGAAGATTCCAAGCCTGTTCCTAGAAATGGTGAACTCCCTCTTCTGAATTCCTTCCTTGTAGATCTTCGTGGCTCCTCGCAGTATCACAGGAAAACCACCTTCGTTATCCCCAGAAGGGTATAAACAATCCCACAGGTTCAGTCAGTTCTAAGCTGCACATTTTTCTCCTCATGTCAGTCTCCTGCAGACTCCCAGCTCCAAAAACTCACCAAGAAAACAGCCCATCCCCTCTCCATAGCTGGAAGAGCAAACAAAGCCATCTTTACAGCAGGGAAGTGCAGAATGTACCACTGCTCTAATCAAGGGGGTGTTGTCTCTTAAAGTGGCAGCTTGACTCTACTCTCCATAGCAATGCCACCACCTTACATGCCTCCCTACTTAAAGATGGTCATCCTCGACCATCACAGCATCAAGGTTGCAGTGGAATAGAGACACTTGCAATGTGGAACAGCACCTATAGGGGAGAAAACACAAGCGGAGAAGCAGACAGAGAACACTGTTCTATTTATCGGGCTGGTGGAACCCCTGCAGTAGACCTCTGGGATCTCCGGATGTCTTGACTATCCTCCAGAGAAATACTTGCAGGAGTTGTAGTAAGCTCTTGTCTGGACTCATCGTCACTTGGTGGCAGTGGAACCTCCAGAAGATTACCATCTGTGTCTGGCTGAGGGCCCCCCACGGTGTCAGGGCTGATCCACCATTCATCATTGAGTTCACCAGCAGGCAAGACAGGTTCAGGAGGTGGAGCATCACCCTCAAGCGGCACTGGTACAGGACGGGCCTCAGACCGGCATGGCCGTAGCATATTCCTGTGGAGCACTCTAGGTGCGGACGCCCTATTTTCAACCTGCACCTTGTAGACCGGACCGTCAGCATACACTCGCTCGATGACTTTGAAAGGCTGTACTTCCCATCTCTCGCTTAGTTTACCCTTGGGGCGTTTCTCTCTGACTAATACTCGGTCCCTGGGCCGGAGCGGTATCTCTTGAATCGGTTTACGGCCCGTATGTTCTTTGTCCTGTAGCTGCTGACCCACCAACCGCCGTATTGTTTGCAGTCGCTTCCGATGTTCTTTCACCCATGAAGTGACGCTTCGCTCCATCAGCTCCTCTGGCTATTCCAACTTCAATGATCTCTCGTCCAGCTCTTCCAAACAGCAGCAGATAGGGTGTGTAACCCATGGTGGAATGGACCAGATTGTTGTAGGTCCAGACCAACTCTGGCAGGAAATCTGGCCAGCATGCCTTCTTGTCCTCTTCCTATGTCCTCAGCATTTGGAGTAAGGTCTGGTTGAAGTGTTCACATGCTCTGTTGCCTTCAGGATGGTAAGGGGTGGTCTGGGACCACTCGATGCCATACAAACGGTACAGTTCTTCCATTTCCTTGCCTTGGAAACATGCACCTTGGTCAGAGTGGATGCGCTTTGGGCACCCAAACACTCGGATGAAGTCTTGACAGATAGCCTGTGCCGCCGACTCGGCAGTCTGATCTCTAGTCAGGGTGACTACCGCAAACTTGGAGAAATGGTCAGTCATCACCAAAAAGTACTGAGGCCCCTGGCTGAGTGTCCCACAAGGAGATAGTCGATCGTCAGGACTTCTAGCGGTTCCTTAGTATGTATGGTCTGGATGGGAGCCCTTTGTTCAGTACTCTTAATGAGGTTGCATACCTGACATTGCCGGCAAACCTCTTCTACCACGGTCTCCAACCGGGGGCAGTACATGTGCCGCTGTAACCACTGGTAGGTCTTTGTGGACCCGAAGTGGGCTCCGAATTTGTGGACATCTTTAGCCACTTCTTGGGCCATTCCTCATGGGATGACCACCTGTCACCTTACTTCAGTATCTTTCGGCTTTTGCCTCATGCAATATACTGTAGCACCGAGTCTCGCACCTCCAGCCTATCCCACTGGTGTAAGACACTATTCATCTCAGCATCCAGACTATCTCTCTCTTGTTTGCCTGGCTTCCGCTTCTTCGCTACCCAGCATTTCATCTGTCTCAGCCCTCCGTCTTCATCTTGAACATTTCCCCACTCATTGGTTCTCCCCAGAGATCGGGGTAGTGCACAGGCCTCCCTACTCGACTGGACCGCAACCACTGGGTTCTTGAACTTACGGAAGTCTGGGGTTTCTTCCTCTTCCAGTTGGTCATCGAGATCCCTCACTGGAGTTTCCACCGTCACTCGTGACAGGCCATCGGCATTTCTCATTTTCAGTAGCAGAGCGATAACAGATGGTAAAGTCAAACTTGGCCAGGTGAGCCACCCAATGTTGTTCTAAGGCCCCCAATTTAGCATTCTCAAGGTGGGCCAAGGGATTATTGTCCATTCGAACTTCAATCTTGTTCCCTGCCAGGAAGCCCGCAAACTTCTCTGTCATGGCCCACACGAGGGCCAGGAGCTTTAACCAGAAAGAGCTGTAATTATGGGGGTTTTTCACTGTCTCACAGGGACCTACTAGCATACCCGATGACTCTCTCATGTCCATCCTGTATTTGGGAAAGTACTGCACCGAGTCCATGAAGGCTACCATCTTGTGTACAACAGGAACGGTTGATCAAAATCTGCATAGGCCAAAATCGGGGCTGAAGTAAGAGCATTCTTTATAGCCTGGAAGGCCTCCTCTCACCTCTGGTCCCAGGGGATGCACTGGGTCTTCGGCACTCCGGCGGTCCGCCTCAGCAGTTCAATGGGGAATAAAAGTCGTTGGCATTGAGTGGATGAATGTCATCCGCTCAATGCCGACTTTTATTCCCCATTGACTTGCATTGGGGTTGGGTTTTGGACGAAACTCCGACTTTTTTTTGCCCTAGTCGGACCAGTTTCATCTGACTCAAATTTTGTTTCATGAAACCCGATCCGACCAAAGTCGCTCAACTCTACTTGTGACACTATGTGGCCCAGGTACTCGATCTCTCTCTTGAAGAGGTGGCACTTCTTTGGCTTCACCTTCAGGTTATGAGCCCGCAGTCTTCCGAGTACCTGTCCAAGCCGGGAAAGAAGGTCTTCGAACGAGGCAGAGAACACAATGATGTCATCCAGGTAGATCAGGGTAGCCTCATAGTTTAAGTCTCCCAAACACTTTTCCATCAGCCATTGAAACATGCCCGGAGCATTGAAGAGCCCGAACGGCATCCGGTTAAGCGCAAACAATCCCATAGGGAGGATGAAGGCAGTTTTTTCCTTGTCTTTCTCGGCCACGGCCACTTACCAGTATCCGCTTGCTAGATCCAAGGTGGAGAAGTACTTGGCTTACCCCAATGCTGTCAAGGATTCCTCGATGCGGGGTAACAGATATGAATCTCGCACAGTGCAGGCATTGAGTTTCCTGTAATCTACACAGAACCAGATGGTCCCATCCTTCTTCTTGATGAGCACCACCGGTGCCGGCCAAGGGCACTGACTACTCTGCACAACTCCTGAATCCAGCATCTGCCTCAATAATGTCTTCACCTCTTGGTACATCTTGGGTGGGATTTGCCGGTATCGTTCTCGAATTGGACGAGCGTCCCCGGTCAGTATCTCATGTGTGATCGCTTTGTACAGCCAAAATCTTTGGCGTGATGGGCGAATGTGGCCTGATTTTCCCACAGCATAGCTTCTATTGCCCGCACACACTCAGGGCCAAGAGCCTTCACATCCACTTCCATTTGGTCAAGGATGATCTGCCCATTCCAATCTGGGGATGGCTTCTCTTCAGGCCCGGCATCGACTGCCAGGGTCCATCCCACACCTTAGATCGGCAATAAAGATATCTCCTTCTGACTCACCACTTCACCCTTGTGTAGGTACACCCGGGCAAGATCTGTCCCCTGGGGCAAGGTGACTTCCTTGGGGCCCACGTTCAAAGCTCTTATGGGGACGTGTCCTCGCTGGACCACAGCTATTGTACGAGCTATCAAGACTTCTTGGTCTGCTCCTCTGCTGACCACTGGCTGAACTATCACCTCCAGCCCATCAAGGTTGCGATGAGTCCCCACTGGAAGGTGTAATATACTTTCTTGCTCGGGAGGCAGGATTACAGACTCCTTCCTAGGGGCCCGGATGACCCCTACCACCTGATAAGACCACACACTCTTCTGCGTCCCACAGGCACGTATCAATTGCTGAAGCGCTTCTTGAGTAGGCTTGTGTGTGGCAGCCTTCTTCCAATAACTGGGTCCCCGTTTGGTGAACATTATCTGATCGAGTTCTCATAGGATATTCATTCCCAGTACTACAGGCAAATCTTCTCTGATGGGCTCAGGGACTAGCAGGATCCCTTTCTTTCCTTCTTCTTGCCCACAGATTCGAATATTCATCCACACGACCCCTGTGACCGGGATCGGCTGTTGATTGGCAGCAAACAACCGCATTAATGTCTCCTTCTCTGGCTTGGCCAGGGCTTGAAAATGCTGTTTGAAATATGATTCTGGCATCGTTGTCACTTGTGACCCGGTATCTATCAAACAATCAACTGGAACGCCCTCAAATTCATCACGCAGGATGGGACTCCAAGCAATCAGGTTGTTCATTATGATAAGGAGCTGCCTCTCTTCTTGCTTCCCCTACAGAGTGCCGCGTTACTGCGGGGGTTGGTAGTTTAACGGCGGCTGTTGCTGGCTTTGAGCATAAGTCCGTCAGCTCCTGGCAAGGTGCCCTTGTCCTCCACATTCCCAGCATTGGATGCCTCCTCTTCGCCGAGGGGCACCCCGAGCCTGTCTTCGTGCCTCTGATGCCTGTGGGGGGGAGCTTGCACCCACTGACCCCTTAAAGGTTAGGCCGAAGGATGGTTATATGAGTGCGTTGAGACAGACTGTTGTTCTCCCATTCTTTGCTCCATCCGGGTAATTTATCTTGCATACTGATAAGAGACTGCTGCAAGTCGTGCACTATCTGGACCAGCGCCTCCTGAAGATTTGGGTCTCCTCTGGTATTGACACCCTGGACACGCATCACACCAGACGCATAACTGTCTTCCTTGCTTCGGGCCACTGCTTCTGCCAGGATTTGACGGAATGAAAGAGTCGATCTACACGGACCGGTTCTGACAGTGCTCTCCTCAAGGATATCTTGTGCAGTCCCAGAATGAATTGTTCCCGGAGTATCCGGTCTTTGGAGCCCATGCCACTGATCCCTACCATCTCTTTCCTTTGCACTTCTGCTCACACTTCCTGCAGTGCTGTCGCATACTGAGAGATCCCTTCTTCTTCCTGCTGCAGTCTAGAGAATTTGGTGCGGAGGTGTCCCGCACTAGCAGTCTCACCGTAGATCTCTTCCAGGAATTTCACTAGCTCCTTCAGGGTACTACGGGTGAGTTCCGGATGTAGACAGACATTTTTACGGGCCTCTCCTTCCAAGGCAGTAAACGCAATTTCCACTTCAAGGTCTGTGCTGATGTAATAAATCTTCAGGGTGCTTTGCAGCCGGGACACCCAATCAGACAAGGGCATATTATTGCCATCAAATTTCGAAAGCACACTAAATATGGTGCCCATAGGGAGTGTCCTTGCAGGGGTTCCACCAATGTCCACAGCATGCCCACTAACACTAGCATTCTCGCCTGCATCTTGGTGATAGTCACCCTGCTCGCAGCGCCACTTGAAGCGATGGCGGGGGACCACCACAATGCGGGGAGACTATGGTACACAAGATGAGGTGCAAACAACAAAGGGTTAATTTATTTACAGGCAAGGAATGCAGAGTTAGGAAAGTGTTAACAGGGGTATGCAATGACATAAAACAATTTACAAAAGTGATATTCTCTAGCTGGGCCGTACAAATGGCACAGTGCACAACCATTACAGATCAGTGTATTCTTTCAAAAGGCAAAACAATACAATAAAGTACAGTATGCTGCTACTCTAACTGACTGACTGGCCGCTGCTACTTCGGCCGCACGGCTACCATGCTCTGTCTATTGCAGTCTATCCTAAGCCCTTAACATGTGCGCACATGGGGTTAGCACTCACGGTAAAGTTGGTGTCTCAGTTCCTTCCTGGGGGCCCCCTGCAGTTCTCTGCAAGATGATGCGATGTTCTCCCTGGCAGCTCTGTGCAACGTGGTCCTGTCGTTGTGTGAAGATTACAAGCCTGTTCCTAGAAACGGTGAACTCCCTCTTCTGAATTCCTTCCTTGTAGATCTTCGTGGCTCCTCGCAGTATCACAGGAAACCACCTTTATTAACCCCAGAAGGGTATACACAATCCCACAGGTTCAGTCGGTTCTAAGCTGCACGTTTTTCTCCTCATGTCAGTCTCCTGCAAACACCCAGCTCCAAAAACTCACTGGGAAAACAGCCCCTCCCCTCTCCATAGCTGGAAGAGCAAACCAAAGCCGTCTTTACAGCAGGGAAGCGCAGAATGTACCACTGCTCTAACCAAGGGGGTGCTGTCTCTTAAAGTGGCAGCTTGTCTCTACTGTCCATAGCAATGCCACCACCTTACAGTAGCATGAAACTATATATTTAAATTTTCACATCAACAGGTATGTCACAGCATTGTAAAACAGCACTAATTTCATAATCAAGGTGATGAAAAACACTCTCTCATATGTTAGCTGTATTAGGGGGTCTTAGTTTGACTAGATCCTGTTTGGGGACTAGATATATTTTCTCTGTATGCTCCATTATGTGGAAGAATCTAAAGGCAAAACGTGCATCGGGGTGAGGGGGAATGCCCTGGCCACCCACCATTACTATCACCTTTATTACTGTGGTTCCAGTGCATAGGTATTGTATCTTTATTAGTGATGAGCGAACAAGCTTGCCACTACTCGGTACTCGCCCGAGTATCGCTATACTCGCGGTACTAGGCTAGCACCGAGCATTTCCAGGATTATTCGGCTGGAGCTCAGGTCTCTGCCCTGCAATTTTGGTGCTCTTTAGAGTGCCAATCAACTTGAAGGGATTGTCTGCCACGCACTGTAATGCCACAGCCATCTTTGTTGTGGTACCAAAGTGATTGTCTGGCCGCACAGCATCATCAGGTCTATAAGAGACCTGACGCCGCCCTGCTCATCACAGTAAGGTCTGGAATCAGACAGTATAGGGAGAGCTGCTGCTGAGATAGGGACAGATTTGTGCTTTTATTAGTTAGTGTGGGTATACCATCATAGAATCCACAAATCCAGCAAAACCAACAGTCCATCTAAGGATTAATTACAGGGTATATAGATTTCTGTGCTAGGTAGGCAGGAAGTGTATGTGCATATACACACATAAGTGCAAGGCATGCAGGCACTGTATGTGGGTATATAGATATCATTGCATACATCAAAAGGGTCCATTACTATCTGCTGATGCTGCTGCCTATTACATATATATCTAGCTCCAGGTATCAGTGGCTAGGAATAATTTTTTTTTGCACCTCAATTCTGATTATTTTATTCCAGAGCCCTTTTTTTCTCCATTTGCTTGTTGACACTGCAGACTACAGCCAGATCCTTGTTATACTGCAGCGTGAAAATCCAGCAATTTTAAACGCTTTTGCCCATCCCAGGCATCACATCTAAGTACACAGAAAATTCTGGCATTTTTTGTGATACTGTAGTATTTTTTGGACAGTTTTATCCAATTTTTTTACACCATTTTGCTGCCAAAAAATTTTTTAGCTGCTAAAAGAAAATTTATCTGCCAAAAAAATATTTAGCTGGCAAAAAAATATTTATCTGCCAAAAAAATATTTAGCTATAGTTCATATATTTAACACAGTGTTTTGTCTGCCATACACATCGCATATCATTGTGCTAAATATTTTACAATTTTAGTCCTCCAAAGAATTTTTTATGTAGTATCATAGGCTACTTATTGACACAATTTTGGTGGCCAAAAAAACAAACAACCAGGCCACGTATTTAACATTATGCTATCTCCGTCAGACGCCAGATCTATCTGTGGCCTACAAATTGTGCCATTTCAGGGCTACATTCAACTGTGTTTGCCGTCTGTGACCATATTTCTACACACTATTTTGGGGTAAAAAAGTTAAAAATACAGGCCACATATTGAACAGTCTGGTATCTCAGTAAAACGTCAAATGTATCTGTGGCCTACAAATTGTGGCATTTCAGGCCTCCATGAAACATTTTTTTGCTGTGTGTTACCCTATTTCTATACCCTATTTTTCAGTCAAAAATATTTTACAGCGTGGTTTCTCTGTGACACACCTCATGTATCTGTGGTCTACAAATAGTGGCATTTTAGGGCTCCATACTACTGTTTTTGCTGTGTTTTACCCTAGTTATAAACACTATTTTGCTGTCAAAAACAAAAATACAGGACACTTATTGAACAGTTTAGTATTAGTGATGAGCGAGCACTAAATTGCTCGGGTGCTCGTTGTTCGGGTCGAGCAAATTGGAATACTCGGGTACTCGGACAGAACAACAAGCCCAATGTAAGTCTATGGGAGACCCGAGCATTTTTACCTCGATCCCCCTGGGGGTCCTTTTAGGCTCTAAAAAGTCTGAAAATTATTGAAACAGTGTTAAAATGACATGGGGACATCATGGGGATCGCCCCTGGAATCATTCCTGACTCCTAGGTCACAGCTTTAAACAATTTTTGTCATGATCCAGCATGGATCTGACAGTTTAAATGGATAAGTTAACTTTTTTTCCTTTGGCTAGGTGCCAAAGTGATGTGATTGCCCCCGGTGGCCATTAGAATTATTACACGTGGTGTCGTTCATTCTAAGTTGCCCCGGTGGTGGTGAGTGGTAGTGCACTTTAGCTTCTTTGGTTTAGTGCACGTAATTATAATTCAGGTGGGAGGCTCTATAAAAGAGAGCCAGGTGTGTTCAATCACTGTTCGTGATATTGTGTGTTCGTCATTTGGGAAGCAAGCCTGGGTGATGAAGGAGCTGAACATTAGTCCTGTACAGCCCAGCCAGAGGGGATGAGTGGCAGCTATGTGGTCTGCAATAAGGGCTGACATGGCGTGGTGGAGTCACAGTTTATGGTGTTGGCAGGAAGTGCTTGCATGGCTGGGTGGAGTGACGACTATGGAGAGAGTTGCACTCAGCATGCGGGACTTGGTTGCTGAGAGCTGGACTCAAGCATGCTTGACTTTTTGGGCAGGAGCGGAACTCATCTTTGGGACTCTGTTACTGGACTTCTGCAATTGGTGGTGGACTCTGCTCCAAGGCTGCACTATGGTGAAGGATCCACTTATGGTGATGGATCCGGGTGGAGGAGAAGATGCACACATGTGGTGGGCTCTGTTGCTAGGAGCGTACGCAACAGAGCAAAGCTAAGTGGTGTTTCCCCTGTATTGTCATTTTCCCTCATGTGTGTTTAGTGCAGTGGTGGGATTAGTTTCGGCACCGACCAATTCCCTAGTGAGGGTTTAGGTTCAGGGCGAGCTAGGGTTTTTAGGTTCCTGTGCGTCGCCCGGTGCGGGACCGGCATAGGGAACATTAGGAGTGCAGGGACACTGGCTCAGGGGAGCTCAGGAGGTCTCCACTTCCCTATTCCCTATTGCAGGGCCCACCATTGTTAATGTTACCCAGGTTCCCCTTTATTATTTAAATTCGCCTTACTGGAGGCGGGGTTTCCAGACTACTGTATGTATAACGTGTAATACCTAAATTCGCCAGTTGGAGGCGGCGTATCCAGCTGCACGTTTTATTATTTAAATTCACCCCACTGGAGGCGCTGTATCCAGGGTCACGGGTGTCTTATGGGTTCGCCTTGCGGTACTCGCTGCGTCCAGACACACGTGACCGTGACAATTTTTCAGAGTTTCAAGCCATTTTTCCCGGTGCACCAAAAAACATACCAAAACGGAATTTGAAGGTACACACGTGACCATGACAATTTTTCAGAGTTTCAAGCCATTTTTCCCGGTGCACCAAAAAACATACCAAAACGATACCAAAACGGAATTTGAAGGTAAATATGTGAAGGTACATCCTTTCCAGGTTAATGACTTGTATATAAGGCAAAATAATTAACCCCAGACCAAATGTTCCTCCCCACTTGGGGTATGTTCAAATGTAGCGTTTTGAAGCATTTTTCAACTTTAACATTTGCTTTCAACCAATACAAATGCAATCACTGAGAAATGTCATTGTAACATTTACCAACCCCAGCTGGCCATGTGGTGTGTAACACATAAGCAGACATATCTTGCTTCATTTATGAAGGAGGGACTCTTAAAGTCACAGAGCCTATTTTTACAGGGGCATCAAGCAGCATTAATCTGCTTAAATGGCCATTATTAAACAGTGGGTCTCCTAAACTGTTATAGCCTATGCAGTGAGTGGATGGGCTGCCAAGAATTATGATGCACCCCAATACCCCTTTCATGAGATGTCCAGGAGGGCCTCCATAAAAAATGTTGCATTGAATGCAAGGCCTGCCCTGCTACCAAGTCATATGCACCCCAGTAAGCCTTTGAACCCAGGTACTGGATGGGCACTGGAAAATCCACTTCACATTATTCATTTTGTACTCCCATTCTATTTTCTTATGCATTGACTGCAAGGCTTGCCCTGCTACCAAGTCATATGCACCCAAATAACCACAGTCCCCCTTGGAAGAAACATGGTTGAGGGCCTCTTAACAAAAAATGTCCCATTAAAAAAGATGCAGGTCTCCTAGCCTTGTAATGCCCATACACTAAGTGTGTTGGCTGGCAAACATGTTCCCCTGTTGGGTACACCTCAACCTTTCCCATAACAAGTATTTTACGCCCAGCAAAACCACCCATCCTTGTTCGTGTGATGACTCCTGGAGTGGACCCTCTGGGCCCTGATAACAACCCACCCAAGGCGAGCTGACCTAGTGAGGACCATCCCCTATACAGGGAGCATCACGGGCAGGCACAGGGGAATAAAGTACCAGGACTGCTGGAACCAGGTGGCCGGCTTGAAGGAGGCATGAGAGACCGTGTTTAGCAGGGTGAAGACGGGGGCACACAGGGTACAGGAATATGTAAAGTGTGTACTCGGGGCATGCTGGGTACGGAAGTGCATACAGAATGTACAAGGGGGCACGCAGGGTACAGGATGGTGCAGGACACGTACTGGGAAGGACACCTGGGTACAGGATGGTGCAGAACGTGTACTGTGAAGCATGCCTGGGTACAAGACAGAGCAGAGTGTGTGCTGGGAAGCACGCCTGACTGAGCAGAGTGCATGCTGGAAAGCACGCCAGAGTACAAGGTAGTCAACCTGAGTACAGAGAGCAACCATGCAGGCAGCAAGAAGGCCTAGCAAGGAAGCAAAAGCAATAATCAGGCGCTGCCTACCGGATGATTAGGTGGGAAGATGTGTGATTTTGGTCAGTAAGGAGGTGATGTCAGTTACAGATACTGTAGGTAGATGTGCGTGTCATCGGCGTAGTGCTGAGATTGCAAACCATGCCATTACATCAGCTGTCCCAGGCTGAAGGTGTAGATGGAGAAGAGTAGGGGTCCTAGAACTGAGTCTTGGGGAACACCAAAAGACAGGTGTCGAGGTGAGGAGGTGGTGTGGTAGAGGGAGACAATGAATGTCCCCCTACCACTCTTGTTGTTTTTTAAAGACTCTACCTATAACCCCCAAAAGGCCATTTGCACCACCGGCCATGCCCTCATCAGCAGGGGTAACAAAACTAACAGCCTTACCAACACCAGCATGATCAGGCACATGGCAGCAAAGCACCCGACTTTGTTGGTTTAACACCAGGCTCCATGAACAGTGTCTGTGCGTAATACCACTGTTTCTTCTGCTGTTGTGCATGCAAGCCAATCCCCTGTCCATGGTGCATGCAAAGAAGCCTCCTGCCCTGTATCTGTAGTTGCATGCAAACACAACTAGCATCATTAACAAGCACGTCCACGTCCTTGTCCCAATGCTGCGTTCAGATGTCCATACCCCAATCCTTGGAACGCAAGCGGAAATACGCAGCCAACGCCACAGTACTAAATTCATACATTTCTCATCTGCTTGCACTTGAAATGTGGCATTTTAGGCTCATGGGAGATGGAAGCTTTCCGCAACCTGATGGTGGTAACCATAACTAGGTACTCGGTCCACACCTACCACTCTTTCTCCCGGTCTGCCGTCACGACATTACGCAAGCAAACACATGTCCCACAACATTACCCGGGCCCTCAACAATGCTGTTACAGGGAAAGTGCACCTAACCACAGACACGTGGACAAGTCCTTATGGGCAGGGATGGTACATCTCGCTTACGGCACACTGGGTTAGCGTAGAAGAAGTCATGACCCAGTCAGACATTGGGACACCATGTCACAGATGTATGGAGGAGACAGGTTGTGCAAGGCTTTGTATGTCATAGTTAGGGTTTTAAACTGTAACCTATAGGAAATAGGAAAGCAGTGAAGGGCCTGGGCAGGAGGAGGCAAGGGCTTGGATGTGTAGCTTGAAGGAGAGGGCAGATTGGAGGATCACCCCAAGGCCATGAACATGCGGGACTGTTGTGAATGCGCTTTCTGGCCTACCTCTGGTTACTAGTGAAGGTAGTGGAGCTGGTTATATTGATAGAGGGGTCGCGAGTTCTGTTCCCGGGCTCCCTCTGGTGGTTACTGGAGGTAATGGAGCTGATCTAATTAACAGAGGCCTGCCACCTGATAATGAGGATGACTGGAGATCTGGAGTTTCTGATTGGATTTAAGACAGCCGACTCCCTCTATCCCTGCTGGTGATTTTTTCCTGCCTCTTAAGGTCTTAGTTTCCAGCTCAGTCCCTGCATGCTCAAGCTAAGTGTTCTTTTGCTATTGTTCACATTTGATCTGGTTTTGTCTATTTCAGTTTTGTGTAGTCGGGCTGTGCTGAATTTCCATCCTTATGTTACTGTTTGTGCCAGTTTGTTTTTGTCCCTTATTAGATAGATAGGCCTCTCTTTTCTCTGCTTTCAGAATATACCAGAGTGCTGATATAGTGGGCGAAGTCTAGTGACTTCAGTATTTTCCTATCAGACGAGTTGGGCATTTTTTGCAGGGTTTTTTGCGTGATTGCAGACAGAGTCTTTCCTTTCCTGTCCTGTCTAGTTAGTATGGGCCCCATCATTTGCTCAGTCTATTTTCCTACCTGCGTTTGTGTTTTCATCTTGTCTCACCGACAATATATGTTTTGTGGCTATCTATTCCTTTGGGGTCTGCTCTGGGGCAGTTTAGATTTCCCCTTTCTTGCTTTAGGCTTATTTAGTTCTCCGGCTGTGTCGAGGCATCTAGGATCATCGTAGGTACGCTCCACGGCTACTGCTAGTTGTGTGGATAGGAACAGGGGTGGCTTAGCTTGGTCTTGCTTTCCTCCTCGGTGACCCAATCATAACACAGGACTATTTGTGCCGGTGTGCCGTCCTGGCATTACACAGGCACGTGTCCCACAACATTACCCGTGCCCTCCACAATGGTGTTACTTGCTAAGTCCACCTAACCACAAACACGAGGACAAGTGCTTGTCGTCAGGGACATTACATCTCACTGAGAGCACACTGGGTTAACACAGTGGAAGCAGGGACTCACTCCAACCTTGGTATGATGCACGTCCTCCCAACCCAGAGTATTGCGGGCCCTACGTCAATCTAGGTTGCCCCCACAGTCTCCAGCTCCTGTACCTCCTCCTCCTCCTTTGCTTCCTCTTCAGTCTCCATTTCCCAAAGTAGCACATCAGTCACAAGTTTGAAGCACTGCAGCACTGCCTCATCAAAGCAGCAACAGGCTGCGGTGAAGCTAATATGCTTAGGTGACAACCAGCACAATGCTAATGGACAACTCTGATAGAGCAGGCAGATCTATGGCTGACACCGCTGAACCAACAGTCAGGCATGGTTGTGTGTGACAATGACTGGAACCTGGTGGCTGCTCTGTGGTGATGCGAGCTCCATGCTTGTCTCATGCACTTAACCTCATCGTTCAATGTTTTCTGAAAAGCGACACGGAGCTGCCAGATTTGGTAGGAAAAGTACAACACTCTGTGTACCCATTTTAGAAAGCCAGCTACAGCTTCATCCGCCCTTGCCGTGCTTCAATAGCGCTTGCAGCTTCTGGTTCACCGACTGGTGTGTGATGTCCCCAGGCATTGGAACTCTACACTATAGATGTTGAAAAGGATTTGTGAGCAGAAGAGGGCAGTTGGTGACTAGTCTACCAGCATCAACAAGGTTGTCGGTATTCAGTTCTGACTTCACACATAAGATCTCAGGAGTGGACATGGATGTCTGACATATGTACCATCCTCCCAAACTTTGAGGAATCCACCAAGATGGTGAGCGGCAAGAACGCCATAATTAACGTCTCCATCCTGCTTCTCTGTGTTCTTATAGTAATATTTATAGTTATTTATATATCGTAAACATATTTTCAGCTTAATATTTTCAAACAAAACAGTCCTAAGTAACAATGATAACAATAACACAATAATTAAACCAAAACAAAATGACCCTGCTGGTCACAGCTTACAATCTACACTAAGTAATAATGCTAACAATAATACAGTAATTATACAGAAATAAAACAACTCTGTTCCTGACAGCTTACAATCTATACTAAGTAACAACAATAGCAATAATTAAACCCAAAAAAACAAAAATGCTCGTGACAACTTACAATCTACAATGAGGTGGGGGACATAAAAACAACAGGGGTTTATTTATTCACAATGATGTTTTTACATTGCTATTACTGAGGTTGGTTGAAAGTCGTGGAGGCCAGAGTACAAGGAGGAGGAGGAGAGCATGGTCAGTCAGCCTCTTGGTGAGGACACAGAAGTATTGACTGTTATAAGTCTTCAATGCATGGCTGAGTTTATGTTACGCTGCCTTTCCCGTCACCCTCACATTCTCAAAATTTTTAGTGATGAGCAATACTGATTGGTGACACCTCTAGAACCACTGTCAAGGAGAACTCTATATCTCTTATTCCAGAGGCAGACAGGTGTACTAAAGTGTTGGAGGACCTGAGGGTCCTTCTTGCGGAATTGTTAAAAATGTTCCCCTATGAAAACGATGGCAGCAGAGGTCACAGTTCATTGGCCAAGCCAGGAGTACAGATGAGAGACACACAACTACAATCCAGCAGGGGCAGTGGAACACTGGCAATGTTTGGGGACAGGTTTCTCAGACCCTCCCATCGCCCTGTGCCTGGGGTGCAGGGGACTCTTACATGGAGTGCAAGTTTTTTGAAAATGCTGAGGGAGTACCTTGCTGACAGTAACAACGTCCTCTGTCATTCCTCTGTGCTTTCTAATTATTGGTTATCCATGCTGAACACGTGTCATGAACTGTCTCTCTCTACTGTGCTGTATTCACGGTCAAGGAGCAAACGGCGCCTCGCTCTCTGGTGGTTATTGGCCAAACGGCGCCTTGGTGAATGGCATTACTGCTTTTAGTGGGGGTAGACAATGGGAACTGTTCTTTGCAGCGCCACTGATGTAAGGACAGAGCACGCTACTCAGCCTCCTATGTGCTGCTTGTCCACGCCTAAAATCTTTGAGGTCTTGCCCGATTTCTCTTAAGCTGGCCTCATGCCTCTAGGTCAGCAGGTCTGTTTGCTGCATTTTGCTGCAGCGTCGGTGCTTTGGGTGCATAGTGCACTGCCCCACTTCACCTCCTCTTCAGTCTCAAGCTCAAAAAGGTAGCACATCAGTCTCAAGCTGGAAGCACTGCAGCACTGCCTAATCAAAGCGGGAACAGGCTGTGCTGAAGCTATTATGGTTCTGTGGAAAATGCCACAATGCTGAAGAGTTGTTAACAGCTATGAAACACCAGGCATATCGGTGGATGAGACCCCTGAACCCACAGTCAGGCATGTTTGTGTGTGACAAAGGGTGAAACCTGGTGGCTGCTCTTTGGCAAGGCGAGCTCACACACATGCCATTCCTGGCTCATGCGCTTAACTTAATTGGTCAACGTTTTTTGAAAAGCGACATGGAGATGGCAGATCTGCTGGTAAAAAAACAATGCTCTAAAGAACCATTTTAGAAAGTCAGCTCCAGCTTCTTCCGAGCTTCCCATGATTCAGCAGCGCTTGCTGCTTCTGGCTCACCGACTGGTATGTGATGGCCCCAGGACTTGGAACTGTACACTGCAGATGTAGGAAAGGATTGCGCAGAAGAAGCGGGCAGTTGGTGACTAATCTACCATCCAGCATCAGCAAGGTTGTCTGTATTCAGTTCTGTCTTCACACATAACATCTGAGGTGTGGACATGGATGTCTGACATGTGTACCATCCAAAAGGGACATCATGCGCATGCCTTCTAACATTGGCCATTTGCATAATCTGAATTCTAATGAAAGAAAGGCCCTCATTTCCCTTAAGAACAATAGTTCTTTTATTATAAAATGAAACCGATAAGGGGGGAAATGTGGTTTTGTGTCCTACTCATATGTATTTGACAGAGGTTCACAGACAGCTTGGGAATCCTAAATTTTACGTTAAACTACCTTCGGACCCAACTTCTGTTTTTTGGATAAGCTACACAAGTTAATCAACCGAACAGCTACCTTGGGCATTATTACATTTAGTGAAAGGAAATATATGTGGGTTGATAATCCAATAACTCCCACATTTTACCTTTTACCCAAGGTCCATAAGGACACCCTCACTCCTCCAGGCCGACCCACTGTTTCTTCCATTGGAAGCATGTGTGAACAGGTATGCACTCATGTTGATTTTTTTCTGCAACCAATAGCGGCAGCTTTACCATCATTTATCAGAGATTCATCTGATTTTATTCGTGTTTATCTTAACGTGACATTACCTAATGATGCAGTATTGGTTACCTGTGATGTCGAGTCATTGTACTCAAACATTGATCACACGCATGGCAGCCAGGCAGTATCATATTTTTTACATCGCTTAAGTGATACCAACCATCTACATGATTCTTTTCTTTTGGATCTGCTCAATTTTATTTTACATCACCATTATTTTATATTCGACAGATTATATTACAAACAGATATTCGGAGTGGCCATGGGGATGCGCTGTGCCCCAGCTTTTGCAAACATATTTCTAGGATGGTGGGAAGAAACCATCGTCTTCCGCTCACAGGGATTTCTTAACCATGTTAAAGAGTGGCGTCATTTCATAGACGATGTATTTTTCATCTGGGTAGGTCCGGAAATTGAGTGTGTACAATTCCTTAGGGAATTGAACGAGGACACCCTTAACATCTTCCTGACGTACACTTTGTCTTCTGACGTGACTGTCTTTTTAGATCTCAAGATTTCTGTGCATGAGGGCCGCCTGATGACTGACCTTCACCGAAAACCAACAGCTACTAATAGCCTATGGCAATTCCAAAGCTTTCCTCCTCTACATACCAGGAGAGGTGTCCCTGTTGGACAGTTCCTGCGGGCTCGACAGGACTGTACCTCTGATGATAATTTCAGGATACAGTCTGGTGATTTGACAGAAAGGCTATGTCAAAGAGGATATCCTCAAAAAATAATATCACAAGCATTCCAACAGGCAAGAGCAACAAACCAGGATTCTCTGCTTGTCCCTCATCCTTCACGACAGGACTCCACTCTGAGATTCATCACCAAGTACAATACGGGTTGGAGTCAGGTGAGACACATTTTATCCAATCATTGGGGCATCCTTAGGTCTGATGCCCAAACTTCCACTTGTGTAAGCCAACGACCCTTATTGACGGCAAGAAGGGCACCGAATTTGCGTGATATGCTCACCAGAAGCCATTTCACCAGGCCTGTTACCAGACTTCACAGAGGCATTCGCCTTAAGGGTTCCTTCCCCTGCTGTGAATGCAACGTTTGCTCGTATATGCATCCCACCAGAGATCGGTTCTTAAATCCTGCAGATGGTTCTTACCATTCGCTCCATCATTTTATTAATTGCAAAACAACTTGTGTTGTTTATGCAATTATTTGTCCCTGCAACAAAGTTTATGTGGGGCAAACTACACAAGAACTTAGAAAACGTGCCCAAAAACACCTTTCGACCACTAATTTGGCACGTACGGATAGACTTAAAGATAGGACTCTCACACCAGTGGCAGCCCATTTTCTCTCTGTACTTGATGGCAAACCAACTAATACTCCTTTCTTTGGCTTACAGAGGATGACTGGCAATGAAAGGGGTGGTGTGCAACGCAAACTGCTTCTACAGCATGAAGCGAGGTGGATTTTCTTGCAGAATTCAGTTTCTCCTAATGGACTCAATGAGGAACTTTTGTTTACAGGCTTCCTAGGTTAAAACCTCATTTAGAAATTGATTCTCTTACCCTTGAGTGATATATATGGTCTATGGCGGCTCCATCACAGTGACTTTTCAATAGCTTTACTCGTTGAGGGATCTACCTTGGATGTGCGGATGCAATACAAGGTGTCTACCACAGTGATCCTTGAGCAGCCTTACTCATTGAAGGACTCACCTTGAATAAGTAGATGCAACACAGTGGATCTATCTTGGTGATCCTTGCATAGCTTAATTCATTGAGGGATTTACCTTTGACATGCATATGTAAAATAATTTGACAAGTTTGCAAAATGGAGCTGTGTTGTAGTTTTCAGGATTCTTTCTGAGCAATGGAAAACTAATTATGACTTTGTCCATCTCATTTTTATATTAAAGCCTCTTTTTGCTTATAATATTGTATGCATTTGATTTGTCAATGATCACAATTCAAGTTTTGAAATATACGTGCACACCCATTTGGAGATGTGCTGGTATATATATATATATATATATATATATATATCTCTTCATATATATTTTTTCATTTTTTTCATACTTGTTCATATTTTTCTATTTAATTTTCCATCTATTTATTTTATATAATTTTTTCTTTCCCATAACAGTAGGTTTCTATTATGGCATACTTCCTGACTGAGCATCTGGATTTTGTCCGGTTTCATTTTGAAAAAATATATACAGTGTTTTCATAATCTTCATCTTTATTTGTTCACTCCTTATGCCCATTCCCCCTGAGGCATTAACTCTTCCTCTTTTTTTTTTTTTAATCATGAATGCCATTGGCTACTTTAATTACACAACGCTCCAATTTTTAATATCGATACCACAAAAGGCTGGTGGTTTCAATGCAGCGTTGGCTGCTCGCACATGCGCATCTTATACATCTAAATAGTTATCAGTGTGTGCGGCTGCGCACACTCGTGTTTCATTTTGTTAGCCTTTGATTTGCGCATGCACCCCCATCACCATTGCTTATGCCTCGGCAAGCTATTATACCAATGGTTCATTATCATGTGACCCTGGTGTTTGCACAGTAGTGTCTTCATGACGCCTCTCTCATATTGATTGCTCCCAGAGGTTGGCTCAAGCACACCGGTATTCTATTTGTATTAATTTATGTTGTTACTTAAAACCTGGACTTACCATACCCACATCATTCCCCTGACGAAGCTATACGCATGAGGCTTCCTCCCCATAACCTTCAACTCTCCTTACCACCCATTCCTTCCCTTCATGGGTCAACTTCATAGGAGGTTATTTTCCTCCTAGGACCCAGATGTTACATCTGGTGGTGTTCCTTATACTAATTTGCGGCTTCTCATGTGGCATGGTTGTATATTCCTTTCTTATGAATTCGTTTTGATCATAGAATCATAGAATCGTAGAGTTGGAAGGGACCTCCTGGGCCATCTGGTCCAACCCCCTGCTCAAGGCAGGATTCGCTAAATCATCCCAGTCAGATGTCTGTCCAGCCTCTGTTTGAAGACTTCCATTGAAGGAGAACTCACCACTTCTCGTGGCAGCCTGTTCCACTCATTGATCACTCTAACTGTCAAAAAGTTTTTTCTAATATCTAATCTGTGTCTCCTCCCATTCAGTTTCATCCCATTGCTTCTAGTCTTTCCTCGTGCAAATGAGAATAAAGTTGATCCTTCTAAAATGTGACAGCCCTTTAGATATTTGTAGACAGCTATTAGGTCTCCTCTCAGTCTTCTCTTTTGCAAACTAAACATTCCCAAATCCTGCAACCTTTCCTCATAAGACAGGGTTTGCAGACCGGTCACCATTCTGGTCGCTCTTTTCTGAACTTGCTCCAGTTTGTTGATGTCTTTTTTAAAATGTGGTGCCCAAAACTGGACACAATATTCCAGATGAGGTCTGACCAAAGAGGAGTAGAGGGAAATAATGACTTCACGTGATCTAGACTGTATGCTTCTGTTAATACATCCTAGAATTGCATTTGCCTTTTTTGCTGCTGCATCACACTGTTGACTCATATTCAGTCTGTGATCTATTAGTATACCCAAGTCTTTTTTACATGTGCTGTCACTTAGCCCTATTCCTCCCATTCTATATCTGCTTTTTTCATTTTTATTGCCCAGATGTAGTACTTTGCATTCTCCCTGTTAAAAACCATTCTGTTAGTTGCTGCCCACTTCTCCAGTTTATTTAAATCTTTTTGAATCCTCTCTCTCTCTCTTCTCTAGTATTAGCTATCCCTCCTAGCTTTGTGTCATCAGCAAATTTAATCAGTTTACCCTCAATTCCTTCATCTAAATCGTTGATAAAGATGTTGAACAATACAGGGCCCAGGACAGAGCCCTGTGGTACCCCACTTGAGACATTCTTCCAACTGGATGTGCAGCCATTTACGACCATTCTTTGGGTCCGATCACTAAGCCAGTTATGAATCCACCTAACAGTTGCCTTGTCCATTCCATACTTAGTCATTTTTTCAATAAGGATTGTATGAGAGACTTTGTCAAATGCTTTGCTGAAGTCAAGATATACTATATCTACAGCATTTCCTTGATCCACCCAATCAGTGATACCATCATAGAAGGAAATTAAGTTAGTCTGACATGACTTATTAGTTACAAACCTATGCTGACTCTGTTTAATCACTTCATTCTTATCCAGGTATTGACATACATGTTGTTTAATAATTTGTTCAAAGATCTTTCCTGGTATAGAAGTCAGACTCACCGGCCTATAGTTGCCTGGGTCCACCTTCTTCCCCTTTTTGAAGATAGGAACAACATATAGATATTGTCTAATTCTAGATATTTCCTTCCTGCCATTCTATTTAGTACTGCATTTTTAGGATTGCTTTTATAAAAGGGACGATGGGTGGTTTTGGAGTTAATCCACCAGTGCTTCACTGCACAGTGTTCAGATTAGTGAGGTATTAATGGGGATACCCATTTGCCTGTGTTTTTCTATACACTTTACACTGCCTCCTAATTAGGATTTCAGCACACTGGTTTTCTAATTATTGCATAGCTACATGTGTTTATTCCTTGAAGTCATTGTTTGTCATCTTTCCTATGCATATATATATATATATATATATATATATGTATATTTTGTTATATAACAGCAGTGTTTTCTTGGTGGTATAATTTGTGTGGGATAGGATGTGGCTCACATGTTGTATGTTTTTTAAAGTGATTTTAATTGTACGTCTAGTTGTGATAATACAGTATTTCCTATATATATATTTTATTTTTACAAACTTCAATATAAGTGTGTGCAGTTTTTTATGCAGTGGTCTGTTTCCTTCTGGTTTGACACATATTGTTTCCATGCATTCTGCAGCACCTATTGCTCATTTTGTGTGCTTATAAAGTGGTGCATCCAGGTGCCCTGTTTTGTATAGAAACAAAAGTGACAGCCAGCCCCCAAAAAATAAAACAACCGTAAACTGGCCATAGTTTGAGCATGCACAGATATGAACTGGCACTGAGATACCACACCAAAAAATGTGTGGCCTGTATTGCAATTGCACCTGGGGCTAGCTATATACGGCTAATATATCCCACAGGTAGCAGCAGCATCAGAACACAGGAAGGGAATAGACCCTCTTGATGTATGAAATGCTCTATATACACACATACAGTGCCTGCAGGCTTTGCACTGATGTGTATACAGTGACGTACACTCCCCTGTCTGCCTAACACTGGAACCTATATACACTACCATTCCAATGTTTAGGGTCACTTAGAATTTTCCTTATTTTTGAAAGAAAACCACAGTTTTTTACAATGGAGCTAACACTAAATGATTCAGAAATACACTCTGTACATTGTTAATGTGGTAAATGACTATTCTATCTGCAAATGTCTGCTTTTAATGCAATATCTTCATAGGTGTATAGAGGCCCATTTCCAACAACCATCACTCTCCAGTGTTCTTATGGTACTTTGTGTTTGCTAACTGTGTAAGAAGGCTAATGGATGGTTAGAATACCCTTGAAAACCCGTGTGCAAGTATGTTAGCACAGCTGAAAACAATTTGGCTGATTAGAGAAGCTGTAAACCTGACCTTCCTTTGAGCTAGTTGAGAATCTGGAGTATTACATTTGTTGGTTCCATTAAACTCTCAAAATGGTCAGAAAAAAAGAACTTTCATGTGAAACTCGACAGTCTATTATTGTTCTTCGAAATGAAGGCAATTCCATGCGAGAAATTGCCAAGAAACTGAAGATTTACTACAACGGTGTGTTCTACTCCTTTCAGAGGAGAGCACAAACAGGCTCTAACCAGAGTAGAAAGAGAAGTGGGAGGCACTGCTGCACAACTGAGCAACAAGACAAGTTCATTAGAGTCTGTAGTTTGAGAAATCGACGCCTCACAGGTATTCAACTGGCAGCTTCATTAAATAGTGCATGCAAAACGCCAGTGTCAACGTCTACAGTGAAGAGGCAACTATGGGATGCTGGCCTTCAGGGAAGAGGAAAAGATTAATATGGGCAAAAGAACACAGACATTGGACAGAGGAAGATTGGAAAAAAGTGTTATGGACAGACGAATCCAAGTTTGAGGTGTTTGGATGTTACGGTTTGCTGTTGCAAAGGGGAACATAGAGAAAACCCGGAAGTGGACCCTCTGGGTCACGGCTCCAGAGCCCCCGAGAGCGAGTGCCCAGGTGAGAACCACCCCCTATACAGGGAATGTTAGGGACAGACCCCCAGGGGATAGAACCGCGACAGCCGGAACCAAAGGGACGACTGGGGCTATAGACTGGTAAGGAGGCACAGACGTATCCGTACAGTTAAGCACAGGAGAACACAGAGACCTTGGGCAGGGCACAGGACTGGAGAGCCGAGGGTGACAATGACTGGAGGCTGTAATAGAGAGGAAGCACAAATAATACACTAGGTGGGAAGCCAGGCGAACAACAGGGAAGGTATGAGGGTAGGACGAGAAGACGGAAGGAGCAGGACAGAGAAGGTGTAGGGACCCAAGGAGGGCACGGTATGGCTAAAGTACAAAAGGGGAGATAACAGAGACAGCGCAGGGTGAGGCAAGAACGCGGGAACCAGAGACACAGAGCACAGCGCAGGCAGTGGCAGGGATGAAGGGGCCTGAAACACAGAGAACGCCGCCAAGAGACGGCGTCACCGCATTCGATAGACAGGCGTCTTACCTGTCCAGACGCCGAGCATAAGTAGAGATGGGCGCCACCATGTTGGAGGCGGGGCCAGCACGTCACTCTACCCAGGAGGCTGCGCGCCAGGAGTAAGGCAGTGCGCAGGTGCCCGACGCCGAGGGAGCCGGAGGCCGGGCCCAGGGATGCGCTGGGGAGCAGGAGCATGCTGGGAGGTGCATGCAGCGAGGCAAGTTGGGACCGGGGCAGTGACAGTGGATCACACAGAAGAACATTTGTGAGATGCAGAACAAGTGACAAGATGCTGGAAGAGTTACTGACACCATCTGTCAAGCATTGTGGAGGTAATGTTATGGTCTTCAGATGCTTTGGTGCTGGTAAAGTGGGAGATTTGTACAAGGTAAAAGGGATTTTGAATAAGAAAGGCTATCACTCCATTATGCAACTCCATGCCATACCCTGTGGACAGAGCTTGATTGGAGCCAATTTCATCCTACAACAGGACACTGACCCAAAGCACAACTCCAAATTATGCAAGAACTATTTAGGGAAGAAGCAGGCAGCTGGTATTCTATCTGTAATGGAGTGGCCAGCGTAGTCACCAGATCTCAACCCCATTGAGCTGTTGTGGGAGCAGCTTGACCGTATGGTACGCAAAAAGTGCCCATCAAGCCAAACCAACTTGTGGGAGGGGCTTCTGGAAGCAAGGGATGAAATTTCTTCAGATTACCTAAGCAAATTAACTGCTAGAATACCAAAGGTCTGCAATGCTGTAATTGCTGCAAAGGGAGCATTCTTTGACGTACGCAAAGTCTGAAGGAGAAAATTATTATTTCAAATAAAAATCTTTTTTTTGAACCTTGTCAACGTCTGGACTAGATTTTAAATTCATTTGGCAACTAATTTGATTAATAAAAGTATGAGTTTTCGTGGAAAACACAAAATTGTCTGGGTGACCCCCAAACTTTTCAATGTTAGTGTACTTCGGAATTAGTCCTTAGAAGGACTGTTGGTTTAGCTGGATGTGAGTATTTAGGATGGTAGACCCCACACTAACTGAGAAATGCCCAATTCTGACCCTATCAAGGCAGCCACTCTCCTTACACTCTCTCAATCCAGAGTTGAATGCGCCAAGCAGGGCTGCGTCCGATTCCTTATACTCCTGATGAAGCTGTGTGGCCAGCCAATCACTGCACGACCACAAGAAAGATGGCTGCGGCATTTCATGGCCTGGCAGACAATCCCTGCACCGTGATTGGGTCTCTAAAGTCTGACAAAATTGCTGGGTGGAGACCCGAGTTCCCATCGAGTAATCCTGGAAATACTCAGTGCTCGCCGAGTTCACCGAGCACAGTGATACTCGGGTGAGTAACGAGTAGTGGTGAGCACGTTCTCTCATCAATAATAAATACCCTTTACAACACTAATGTGGGTGTTGCATCATGGACAACGGTCACCCTTGTGATCTAGTGATTGTGGATGATGAGGATGAGAAGTAGGAGGACAAAAGCAAATAGGAAAAATCAGGAAGCGTATACCCATGTGTGGGTGTGTAGAGGTGCATAATAATAATAATAATCTTTATTTATATAGCGCCAACATATTCCGCAGCGCTTTACAGGGCATGGGCATATACCTCCCAAAAAAGAACACTGCATTTGAAGTTATGTTTTGCTGTTATCATTCGGTGGTGTAGAGAAGTCTGGCCCAATCCAGCCATTGTTCATTTTTATAAGAATCAGCCTGTCAGCATTTTCAGTTGACAGGGGAATGCGCTTTCAGTTATAATTCCACCAGCGGCATTAAAAACCCGCTCTGACAAAACGCTAGTGGTAGGGCAGGCCAGGACCTTCAAGGTGTAGAGAGCCAGTTCATGCCATGTGTCCAGCTTGGATACCCAATCATTAAAAGGCACAGAGGAATCACAGAGGACGTTGGTACAGTCAGCTAGGTACTCCCTCAGCATGTTCCAAAACTTTGCACTCCTTGTGAGAGTACCCCACACCTCAGGGCCAGTGCGATGGGAGAGTCTGTGAAAACATTCCCAGATCTTTGCCAGTGTTCCCCTCACTCTGCTGGATTGGAGTTGTGTCTCTCTCTCCTGTACTCCTTGGTTGTCCAATGAACTGTGACCTCTGCCTCCAGAGTTTTCACATGATAATTTTTTTAATAACTCCACAACAAGGGCCCTCTGGTACTGCCCCATTTTAATAGACCTGGAATAAGAGACTGATAGTTCTCCTTGTAGCATGGATCTTGAAGTGTCACCAACCCGTAATGAATGTCACCCAAATTGTGAGAATGTGAGTATCATGGGAAAGGCAGCACAACCTAAAGTCAGCCATTCATAACAGACTGCTAACTGGCAAGATTTCCGTGTCCTCACCAAGAGTATGACTGACCATGCTGTCCTGCTCCTCTTCCTCCTCCCTTTCCTCAGGCCATGAACACTGAACAGACGGTATGACAGCTGTGCTTGTAATACCATTTATAGTGCATGAAACTAGCTCCTGTTCTTCCTCCTCTTCCTCATTGTCAACCAATCCACATTGGGATAACATGAGGCTGGGCTGTATGTAATCACCCTGTATGGTTCCTTGCTCCATCTCATCATGCTCCGCTTGCATTACATCCTTTTTCATTGTGAGCAGAGCTTTTCAGAACACAAAGAAGTGGGATGGTGATGGTAATTATTGCATCATCGCCACTCACCATCTTGGTGTTGTCCTTAAAGTTTTGTATTATGGTACAGATGTCTGACATCCATGTTCACTCCTGAGGTCTTATGTGTGGAGTCTGAAATAAATACTGACAGCCTTGTGGATTCTGGTAGTCAACAACTGCCCTCTTCTGCTCACAAATCCTTTCCAACATATACAGTGTAGAGTCCCAACAGGTGAGGGCATCACACACCAGTCGGTGAGCCAGAAGCTGTAAATGCTGCTTAAGCATGGCGGAAGCTGTAGCTGACTTTCTAAAGTAGGCACAAAGGCAGCATATATTCACAAGCAGATCTGGCAGCTCTGGGTAGGTTTTGAGAAACCAATGAACCATGAGGTTAAGCACATGGGCCAGGCATGGTACGTGTGTGAGTTCGCCTCGCCACGCCTCAGGGCCGCCACCAGGTTCCGGCCATTGTCAAACATGACCATGCCTGGCTGTAGGTTTTGCAGTGTCAGCCAAAGATATGCCTGCTCTTTCAGAGCTATCCACAACTCTTCAGCATTGTGAGGTTTGTCACCTAAGCATATTAGTTTCAGCACAGCCTGTTGCCGCTTGGCTAAGACAGTGCTGCAGTGCTTCCAGCTTGTGACTAATGTGATCATTTTGGAGATGGAGGCTGTGGGGGCAATAATGATTGATGTAGGGCCCGCAATCCTTGGTGTCGGGAGGATCTGTTTCATCCCAAGGTCCAACTGGTGCTTGGCTTCCACTATGTTAACTCAGTGTGCCGTCAGTGAGATGCACCGTCCCTGCCTAGAAGCACTTGTCCATGTATCCATGGTTAGGTGGACTTTCCGAGTAACAGAAATGTTGAGAGCACGAGTAATGTTGTCGGACACATGCTTGTGTAATTCCAGAACAGCACACTGGGATCAATAGTGGCGGCTAGGGACCGAGTACCTTGGGACAGCAGGTTGCGGAAAGCTTCTGTCTCCATGAGCCTAAAAGGCAACATTTCAAGTGCAAGCAGACAAGAAATGTGTGAACCTAGTACTGTGGCCTGTGGGGCATTGGCTGCGTATTTCCACTTATGTTTCAATGACTGGGATATGGACAGCTGAAGGCTGTGCTGGGACAAGGACGTGGATGTGCTTGATGATGGTGCTAGTTGAGTGTGGGCAACGACAGGTGCAGGGCACGAGGCATCTTCGCATGCACCGTGCACAGGGGATTGGCTTGCATGCAAAACAGTGGAAGAAGCAGTGGTGTCACCCGCAGACACTGTTCCTGGAGCCTGGAGTTCGGACCACAATGTCGACACTTTGCTGCCATGTGCCTGATCATGCTGGTAATGGTCAGGCTGGTAGTTTTGCTACCCCTGCTGAAGCGGGTATGGCAGGTGGTGCAAATGGCCTGTTTTGGGTTATTGGCAGAGTCTTTTGAAAAAACAACCAGACTTGGGAAGACCTAACAGTTGAACTGCCAACCTCCGTTGTGTTGGTGTTACGAGGAACGGTTGCCTGCCTTCTGTCTGCAGATACCACACTGCTTCTTCTTGCCTGTTGTGGTGCTATGCATCCCTCCCCTTTGTGCTGCTGTCCTAGCTCTGCATGTCCTCCTGCCAGGTTGAGTCAGTTACTATATCATCCACCATCTCGTCTTCCACTTTCGCACCCTGGTCCTCCGCCTGACTTTCTGGCAATTGTGTCTTATCATCATCCACCTCTTATGACACGTTCCCACTGTCACCTTCGAGTGACTAGGGCTGCTCAAATATTTGGGCATCGCCACATGCGATCTCATCTTGCCCCACTTCAAGTGAACCAGGCAAGATGCCCGAATCTATAAATGGAAAAGTGAACAGCTCTTCGGAGTGTTCAAGTGTAGGATAAGTTGTCTCCGGGTACTCGGCATGGTGGGAGGAAGGAGGATCAGAGTGGGGAATATGAGGTCCAGACTCACGGCTACTCAGACTTGACCGTGTGGAAGACATGGTGGTGTTGGCAGCAAAGTGTCTGCAAGCTTTATCTGCCATCCAACCAACATCCTTCTGACACGACTCTGGGTTCAATAGTGGTGTGCTGCTGCAATCAACTAGTAATTGGGACAGGAAGGTTGAGCGAGAAGATGTGGGTGTTTGTTGTGGCCCAATTTCAGCTTGCCCACGGCCTCGGTCTCTGGATGCACCATCACCATCACGTCCACTTCCCCGTCCCTTGCCACGCGCCTTGCCCATTTTAAATGGACTACAATATTTTCCACATTCACTACAAATGGCTGAATTTGGAGCTAACTTATATGTGATCCGTGTGTGGGAAAACCATAATTTAAAATATCTGTCCTGTAGGTAACAATTTTTTTCAGCAAACTAGTGTCAATAACTAGGCTAAGACACAAGATAAACAGTTGAATGGAGGCCTCAAATGCCACAAATTGTAGCCCACAGACAGATGAGGCGTGTGATGGAGATACCACACTGTAAAATATCTGGCCTGTATTTTTATTTTTTATAGCAAAATAGTGTCACTAACTAGGGTAGCACACAGCAAAAACAGTTCAATGTGGGCCTGAAACGCCACAATTTTTAGCACACAGATAGATGAGGTGTGTGACGGAGATACCACACTGTAAAATATATGGCATGTATTTTTTTTACAGCAAAATAGTGTCAAGAACTAGGGTAACATGCAGCAACAACAGTTTAATGGAGGCCTCAAATACCACAATTTGTAGCCCACAGATAGATGAGGCGTGTGACGTAGACACCACACTTTCAAATATCTGGCCTGTACTATTTATTGTTTTTTGGCCAGTAAAATTTGCATCAATAAGTAGGCTGACACAAGAAAAACAATTCTATGGAGGCCTGAAATGGAACAATTTTGACCGCAATGATATGCGATCCATGTCTCGGACAAAACCCCATGGAAAATATCTGCACTGTAGCTAAATATTTTTTTGACAGCTAAATATTTTTTGAGCAGCAAAATGATGTCAAGAAATTGTATAAGAAAGTCCAAAAAAATTTTACAGTACCCTAAAAAGGCAGAATTTTCTGCGCACTCAGATGTGATCACTGGGACGGGTAAACCCGCTTAAAATAGCTGGATTTGCACGCTGTACTATGAAAAGGATCTGGCTGTATTCTGCAGTGACAACAAGCAAATGGAAAAAAAATGTGTGGTCTGGATTGCTTTTGAATAAAATAATCAGGACTAAGATGCAAAAAAAATTATTCCTGACCACTGATACCTGGGGCTTTGTATATATACGGTCAATATATGTAATAGGCAGCAGCAGCAAACAGTAATGTAATTTACCCTCTTGATGTATGCAATGAAGTATGCCTCATACAATGCCTGCCTGACTAGCAGTGATATAGTATCTATATACCCACATACAGTGCCTGCATGCCTTGCACTGATATGTATATATGAACATACACTCCCTGACTACCTAGCACTGCAATCTATACTGCTCAAAAAAATAAATGGAACACGTAAACAACAAAATGTAACTCCAAGTCAGTCACACTTCTGTGAAATCTACACTGATTGTGATTCAATGTCTCCTGCTGTTGTGCCAATAGAATAACAGGTAGAAATTATAGGAAGGTCACTAACATCCATGTGTCTGCTCAGTAAGAGTGTCTAGTGTTCCCTTTATCTTTTTGAGCAGTATATATACCCCATATTTAGTCCTTAGAAGGACTTTTGATTTAGCT
This sequence comes from Dendrobates tinctorius, assembly GCF_039654945.1. Taxonomy (NCBI): domain Eukaryota; kingdom Metazoa; phylum Chordata; class Amphibia; order Anura; family Dendrobatidae; genus Dendrobates; species Dendrobates tinctorius. Next base: position 42,586,123 of record NW_027361704.1, on the reverse strand, counting down.
GTATTTGTGTATTCAATTTTGGTATACCCACAGTAACTGATACCCCACCTATTCTGTCCCTACCGCTGCAGCAGCTCTCCCTACACTGGTGATTACTGAGCTGACTGGGATGAGCAGGGCGCCACCAGATTTGATATAGACCTGATGACACTGTGCAGCCAGCCAATCACTGTAATGCCACAACGAACATGGCTGCAGCATTAAAGTGTGTGGCAGACAATCCTGGCATGTTGATTGGCACTCTAAAGAGCGCCAAACATGTAGGGCGGGAACCTGAACTCCCACTCAACAATCCTGGAAATGCTCAGCACAACGAGTACAGTGATGCTCAGGCAAGTACCGAGCATTACTGAGTATGCTCGCTCATCACTAATAGTGACCATTAGCTAAAATGACCTTTTCTGACTTGCTTTCATTAAGGTAAGTGAAGAAATCCTTGTTATTTGTCATATGACTGCTTGCACTAGAATCTGTATACTATATATGCTTTGCAGATGGGCCTGTACTGGCATTAAGTGCAGCTTCAACAAGTGCAGAATCTTCCTTTACAGCTGTGTTAACCCTTTGATGACTGTTCTGCTTTTTAAGCTGACTCATTCTTGCTTTCCAAATTCTACAGTCTGTTTTAAGGTGGCCAGGTATTTTACAGAGAGATTGCTCTTATATGTAGGGAAATCCTGTGTTTTTCATGCTGTTTATGCTCTGCATTCATTACTGCTGCTTACATGCTGTGTTTTTCTCTTGAATTTATCCACAAGTTTGCCTTTAACATACTTCAAAGTCAGCTCATCAACTGGCCATGCATCTAGTGCAGTCACGAGTGTGTCACAACTTTCTGGAAGACCACTTAATAGAAGTGCAGCAACATGAAAATTTTTAATTTCTTCTCCAATACCCCTGAGGTGCTCCACAATCTCTAGGGTGTTTCTAATATAGTCCTGCATATTCTGTCCATCATTGAGATAAAGCTTAATGCTGAGATTTGATCTTTCATGTACTTTTTGTAAGTCATCCCACATCTCCTTTGCAGTTGCACACTTATATATATGCACAATCTGATTATCATCTACACTAAGGGAGACCGTGCTTTGTGCTTTCTGATCCTTCTCTAGCCAGTCATCTGGTAATGGATGAGGCATTGTTCCTGAGTATATTTCCATTGACCTTCTCTTAAGAGCAGCATCTTCACCTTGAATTTCCAGGACTGGTAGTTCTGGTTAGTGAGGCTTGTCACTGACAACTTGACAGGATTGCTGCTAGTGGACATCTTCTCTCTTGCTCTGTGCTGCTTTTGCTCTGGGATTCTGTTGCTGTCTTACTCTGGGGTTCTGTGTCACTCTGGGCCCATAACCTGTTGGCAGCGGATTATTCTGGAAATTCTCCAAGTGTGTGACAACAGAGCTTCTTTATGCGAGAACAATCAGTAACAATATATGATAAGCTTAACCCCTTTTCTCAAAAGGGTGGTTTGCATGTTAAAGCCCGGGCCAATTATTACTATTCTGACCACTGTCCCTTTATGAGGTAATAACTCTGGAATGCTTCGATGGATCCTGGTGATTCTCACACTGTTTTCTCGTGACATATTGTACTTCATGTTAGTGGTAAAATTTCATCCATTTAACTTGTGTTTATTTGTGGAAAAAAATGGAAATTTGGTGAAAATTTTGCAATTTTCCAACTTTGAATTTTTATGCACTTAAATCACAGCGATATGGCACACAAAAAACTTATAAGTAACATTTCCCACATGTTTACTTTACATCAGCACAATTTTGGAACCAATATTATTTTTGTTAAGAAGTTATAAGGGTTAAAAGTTGACCAGCAATTTCTCATTTTTACGACACTATTTTATTTTTAGGGACCACATCACATTTGAAGTCACTTTCAGGGGTCTATATGATAGAAAATACTCAAAAGTGACACCATTCTAAAAACTGCACCCCTCAAGGTGCTAAAAACCACATTCAAGAAGTTTATTAACCCTTTAGGTGCTTCACAGGAATTTTTGAATGTTTAAAAAAATGAACATTTAACTTTTTATCACAAAAAAAATTACTTCAGGTCCAATTTTTTTATTTTACCAAGGGTAACAGGAGAAATTTGGCTGCAAAAGTTATTGTGCAATTTGTCCTGAGTATGCTGATACCTGATATGTGGGCGGGAACCACAGTTTCGGCGCATGGTAGAGCTCGAAAGGGAATGAGCGCCGTTTGACTTTTTCAACTCAAAATTGGCTGGAATTGAGATCGGGCACCTTGTCACGTTTGGAGAGCCCCTGACGTGCCTAAACAGTAGAAACTCCCTATAAGTGACGCAATTATGGAAACTAGACCCCCAAAGGAGCTTATCTAGATATGTGGTGAGAACTTTGAACCCCCAAGGGCTTCACAGAAGTTTATAACGTCAGCCGCACAAATAAAAAATCATATTTTTTCCAAAAAATAATCTTTTCACCCACAATTTTTATTTTTCCAAGGGAAACAGGACCCCAAAAGTTATTGTGCAATATGTCCTGAGTACACTGATATCCCATATGTGGGGTAAACCACTATTTGGGCGCATGGCAGAGCTAGGAAGGGAAGCAGCACCATTTCACTTTTTTGGCTGGAATTGAGATCGGACGCCATGTTGCATTTGGAGAGCCCCTGATGTGCCTAAGCCGTGAAAACACACAACAAATGACACCATTTTGGAAACTAGACCACCCAAGGAACTTATCTAGATGTGTGGTGAGAACTTTGAACCCCCATGGACTTCACATAAGTTTATAACGTACAGCCATAAAATTAAAAAATCATATTTTTTCCACAAAAATGATCTTTTCACCCCCAATTTTTATTTTCCCAAGGGAAACAGGAACCCAAAAGTTATTGTGCAATTTGTCCTGAGTACGCTGATTCCCCTTATGTGGGGGTAAACCACTATTTGGGCGCATGGCAGAGCTCGGAAGGGAAGCAGCGCCATTAGGGTTTTTGCGTGATTGCAGACAGTATCTTTTCTGTCCTGTTCTATCTAGGCAGTTTGGGCCTGATCATTTGCTCAGTCTATTTTCTGCCTGCGTTTGTGTTTCATCTTTTCTCACCGACAATATATGTTAGGGGGCTGTCTATTTCTTTTGGGCAGTTCCAAGGCAGTTTAGATTTCACCTTTCTGGCTTTAGGCTTAGTTAGTTCTCCGGCTGTGCCGAGGCATCTAGGGCATCGTAGGAATGCTCCAAGGCTACTGCTAGTTGTGTTGTTAGGATCAGGGGTCTGCAATCCGCTGAGTTACCAACCTCACTGGTCTCCTGGTGGCTTAGCCTGTTCCTGCCATCCTCCTCAGTGACCCATTCATAACACATGACCTTTTAGTCCACAATTTTTTAATTTTCCCAAGGGTAACAGGAGAAATTGGACCACAAAAGTTGTTGTCCAATTTGTGCTGAGTAAGCTGATACCCCATATGTGGGAGAAAACTACAGTATAGGCTCACGTCGGGGCTCGGAAGGGAAGTAGTGACGTTTTGGAATGCAGACTTTGATGGAATGGTCTGCGGGTGTCATGTCACATTTGGAGAGTCCCTGATGTGCCTAAACTGTGGAAATTCCCAAGTGACCCCATTTTGGAAAGGAGACCCTCCAAGGAACTTATCTAGATGTGTGGTGAGCACTTTGAAACCCCAAGTGCTTCACAGAACTGTGTAACGCCCAGGCGTGAAAATAAAAAAAATCATATTTTTTCCACAAACATGACCTTTTATTCCCCAGTTTTCTATTTTCCCAAGGTAACAGGAAAAATTAGACCACAAAAGATGTTGTTCAATTTGTCTGCAGTACGCTGATACCCTATATGTGGGAGAAAACTACTGTATGGGCACACGCCGGGGCTCGGAAGGGAAGTAGTGACGTTTTGGAATGCAGACTTTGATGGAATGGTCGGCAGGTGTCATGTCGCATTTGGAGAGTCCCTGATGTGCCTAAACAGTGGAAATCTCCCAAAAGTGACCCCATTTTGGAAACTAGACCCCCCAAGGAACTTATCTAGATGTGTGGTGAGCACTTTGAACCCCCAAGTGCTTCACAGAACTTTATAACATAGAGCCATACAAATAAAAAATATATATATTTTTTCCACAAAGTGATATTTTTGCCCCTAATTTTTTATCTTCCAGTTTTTCTTTTTTGAACCAATATCTGAATGTACTACTATATCCTTTATATTTCTGACCCGTTTATAAGAAATTAGCGGTGGAGACCCAAACTCTCTTACTTCTGGATGACATTTATGCAATGTAGACCAGTGTTTCCTTATGATAGAGACAATACGGTCACTCTCTTCACAATACGTGGTAACAAATGGAATCCTATATTTTACATCCCTAGTTCGCTTATTCTGAGACAGAAGATCATTGCGTGCTATCTCTTTAATGCTCATTTTACCATCATCCATTAATTTCACAGGATACTTTCTCTGTCTAAATTTAATGATCATATTGTCTAAAGACTGATCCATAGCATCAGACTCACTCACAATCCTCCTTACCCAGAGTAATTGACTAAATGGAAGGGATTCCACCTTTTTTCTTGGGTGGTGACTATCATAACAAAGTAAGTTATTTTTATCAGTGGATTTCACATAAATCTCTGTCTCTAATCTGTCATCCTTCCTCTTGATCAAAATATCCCAAAACTGGATCTCCGTCTCTCAATAAACCATAGTAAATTTTATGTCATCATTAATGGAGTTCAAAAACCCATGAAAGGTCTCCAACTCCACTATTGTACCAGTCCAAAGTAGGAGGACATCATCTATGTATCTCCACTACCCGAGCACATGATCAAAATGGTGGGACACATAGATGAAGTCCTCCTCCATGGCCACCATGACTAAATTTGTATAAGCGGGCGCCATGTTGGCACCCATGGCGGTCCCTCTCAATTGGATGAAATAGTCATCTTCAAATAAAAAATAATTATTGCACAATAACAATTCCAATAAACTTAATAAGAGATTTTTTTGTTCAAATGTAAACTCAGTGTTATTCAAGGCCCTGTCCACTGATTTAAGGTCTAATTCATGGCTAATTGACATATACAACGAAACTACATCAAATGATACAAGGATCACATCTTTCTGCAATCATATCCCACCTAATTTACACAAAATATGTGTTGTGTCCAGTATGAACGATTTAGTATGTCGGCTCAAAGGGCTTAATATTTTTTCCAAAAAAATCCCAATATGATTAAAAATTGAGCCCCTACCTCACACTATAGGGCGTCCGTGCAGATTTATCAAAGTTTTGTGGATTTTAGGTAATATATATATAATTAGTGTGATCGGATTATCCACCAACATATATTTATATAAATCCTCGTCGATTAATTTGTCACAAAAAGCTTTATTTAGGATCATTTTAATCTTCCCCATAATCTGAAATTTGGGGTCACTATCCAATTTCCTATAAACTCCAACATCCGACAATTGTCTCCTAACTTACATTGCATAGTCATTACTATTCATAACGACGACAGCACCACCCTTGTCTTCTGACTTATTGGTGATGCTGTCGTCCTGTGACAACTGAATCAGAGCATTAAATTCGGGACCACTCATATTGGGATGCTTAAATCTATCCATGGTATGACTTTCTTTAAATAGCTCCACATCTTTTTTTACTGCTGTAATAAATGCTTCAATAGCAGGTACATTATTTGCTGGAATAAAATCACTTTTGTTAGACAACATATATTTATTTAATTCAAATATGCCCGCATTGTCATTCACAGTATCAATGCTACCCATGTTCACATCCTTGACCATAACCTCTTTTGAATTCTTAGGATCAGAAAACCAATGTTTTAGCTTAATCTGTCTAAAAAATCTAAACAATTCCTTTTCTACATTAAACCAATCAATATGGCTACTTGGACTAAAAGACAGTCCCTTTGTTAAAACTGTAATTTCATCATTAGATAATGATCTACTTGAGAGATTTACCACGAGGTCTGATCCTTTTTTTGTTCGCTGCTGGTCTTGTGGGATTGGTTTGTGCTCTCTGGCGTCTTTCTTTTTTGTCCGCGATGATGTTTCCACCCTCCTCTTCTGGTCCTCCGATACATTCCTCCAGATTGAGTTTCTTTGTTTCTAGAAAAATCGCTAGTATTTAAAAAATCAAAAAAGTAATTTTTAGCAGATTTTGTGACTTGATAATAACCTGATATATTAGGCACTTTCTTATCTTTATAATTTCTCTTTGGTTCCATTTGCCAGTTGTAAATTTTACCCACACGATAATCTTCAGTGTCTCTTCCAATAGTATAGTTTTTAGGGTGATCAATTTTATGGACCCTGAACTCAGAGGTTCAAAGTGGGCTTCTGTTAACACATTCAGAACCAAGTCCCATGGAGGTCCTCTGGCTACCTGGACCGGGTTGGATCTAACACACGTCTTAACAAACCTATCCACCCACTGATTACCCGCAAGGTTGTAAATACATAGTGCACCTAAGAGCTCATACTCACTGGTGATAAAAATGTTATTCAATGGGTTACATCTCATTTGCGATTTTTATCTCAGCTGAAATCGGACTGAGAAAAAATTCGCAGCATGCTGCGATTTGCTGCGATTTTCAGATGAAAATCGCCAATAAAGTCAATGGGTGCGATAAAAAATCGGACAGCACTCGCACTATGCGAGTGCTGTCCAATTTATATGCACTGGTGTCCTTTGAAAAGCCGGCAATTCATATGCGGCTACTGTAAAATCACACTGACAGCTCAGAAAATAATAGATAGAATAGATATATGCACATAGAATACATACATAAATACATGACACACACACATATATATGTATTTATATTAGATAGATAGATAGATAGATAGATAGATAGATAGATAGATAGAAGAAAAGCTGGTAATTCATATGTGGCTATACAGTAAAATCGCACTGACATGTTAGAATACAAAAGATAGAATAAATGTATACACATAGAATAGGTGTGTATATATATATATATAATTCAAATTCAAAGAAGCTTTATTGGCAGGACTAAATACACATTAGTTTTGCCAAAGCAAGTGTACAAAAGGGAATGGGGATAGGGACTGTAGGGATGTTGGGTAGTGGTTGTAGAAAAGGTGGATGGGGGCAGATCCAGGATGGGGCTATAGAAGTCCATGGCATAGGGAAGGTGGATGGGGGATGGGGGCAGATCCAGGGTGGGGGCTATAGAAGTTCATGGCATAGGGAAGGTAGATGGGGATGGGGCAGATCCAGGGTGGGGGCCATAGAAGTCCATGGCATATCATAGTTCTCTTTCTCGCAGTCTATGACATTCGCTCACATACCATGCTGCTATCTCCACTGCTCTCTCTTCTTCCCCCAGCAGGATATATGTTTTCTCTTCCTCCTTCATGGTGATGAAATCCGGGAAGAGATGTGAGAGTCTCCTGAAGTGAGTGTCCCTCACTGCTGAGTATTTGGAGCAGTGTAGCAGGAAGTGGGTCTCATCCTCCAGGGCCTCCTGGTCACAGTGTTGGCACAGTCTTTCCTCCCTGGGCTTGTAGCTCTGCCTGTATTGGCCGGATTCGATGGCCAGACTGTGGGCACTGAGTCTATATCAGCCCAAGATCTTGCGGTCTCTGCTGTCTGGGAGTTTCTCCAGATATGGGGCCAGTCTGTAGTCTCTCTGTGGACTCCGGTACATGGTCAGTTTCTGTGAGTTGATGATGTCGTTCTTCCAGTCACTTATGTAATTTCTCCGGGCCTACGTCTACCATCTTCCTGATTCTGGCTTTTGTCAGGTTGTTGTGATTGGTGTTCTGGTCAGATTGGGTTTGGGTGAGCTGTTCCAAGGGTCCTGGTTTTTCTGTTCCACCTACATGTGTCAGGACTTTATGGTGATGGGAGCTTGGATTGCTCCTACATACAAATCAACTCCAGGCCTTTTATCTGCTTAATTGAGAATGACATAACGAAGGGATTGCCCACACCTGTCCATGAAATAGCCTTGGAGTCAATTGTCCAATTAATTTTGGTCCCTTTAAAAACAGGGTGTCACATGTTAAGGAGCTGAAACTCCTAAACCCTTCATCCAATTTTAATGTGGATACCCTCAAATGAAAGCTGAAAGTCTGAACTGCAACTGCATCTGAATTGTTTTGTTTAAAATTCATTGTGGTAATGTCTAGAACCAAAATTAGAAAAATGTTGTCTCTGTCCAAATATATATGGACCTAACTATACAGCAGGCTGCTTCTCTCATACACAGACACAGGAAAATAGGAAATGCAGTCATATGCTCTCACTGTGTGAGCCTCTGGGAGTTTTTTGTTCTAACTTTATGAACAGCATACAAATCTAGCAACTAAACACTCATAAACAGGAATGGAGTTGTTTCACCAAACATATTCCAACAAAACTACATGTTTGATATCTGCGTGCACGCAAGTGTACGTACCTGAAGAATCATAATCTTCAATTTAGTCATATAGTGAACATGTACACAGTTTTGTCCGCAAAATTAATTTGGACTGAGAACTCACAGTTGAACTAAAAAAAACAACCAAACTAGAGTATAATCCAAAAAACTATTTTTTTATTATTATTCAAAAGTACTGTTAAAATCCATGACAAAGCAAAGGCTTCCAATGCACACAAAAGGACACAACACTGTCAGAAAACTACAATAGCTGCTCAAAGAAATTCAAAGTGCGAATGGATAAATATTTGCAAATATGCAAATTTTACTAGTGTAAAACAATTTTTTGGGCAGCATTAAATCCTCTGCAAATACAATAGGCTGCATGTGAGTTAAGTGAGAAAATTTATATCATAATATTCCGAACCAATAAAAAGGGCTCATATATCCAGTCATCAGAAAGATTGCAGAGGAATTTGCATGTCAAAAAAGTATTGTATGTGTGCAAAAAATGCAAATTTTACCACACTACTCAAGCAAAAGAGTAGATTACAAATAGAGTAGTGCAGTTTCCCCTGCAAAACAGGTGGGCTGCAAATGGACCTAATAAATTGTTAACACCCAGTGGTCACAAATAGTAAGCAAAAAAAAGTCCATAGATAAAATTTACAGAGATTACAAAAAATTAAAAGCAGGAGAAACTTAGCCAGTCTATGTCCTGTCACCCCAATGCACGATTCGCGTTTCACTTCATCAGGAGACACCTCTGCAATCTTTCTGCTCACTGGATATATAAGACCTTTTCATTGGTTCAGGAATATTATGATATAAATTTTGTCACTTAATTCACATGCATCATATTGTATTTGCAGAGGATTTAATGCTGCACAAAAAATTTGTTTTGCACTAGTAAAAGATTTTTTTGCACTAGTAAAATTTGCATATTTGCACATATTTATCCATTCACATTTTGAATTTCTTTGAGCAGCTATTATATTTTTCTGCCAGTGTTGTGCCCTTTTGTGTGGATTGGTAGCCTCTGTTTTATCATGGATTTCAGGTACACTATGTGGTAGAAAGAACGGTGTCATTCAAAAGAACAACTTGTCCTGCAAAAAAAATCCTCAATAAGAATGTGCTGATGGAAAGAAAAAAAGCTATGACTCTTGAAATGAGGGAAAAAAGCAAACAAAAAACACATACATTACTTACCGGTATTGTGTTTTTTCGGAACCCATGACAGCACCAATGACAGATGGGATCTGCCCTTCAAGGACAGGAAACCTTCAAGATAAAAAGGGCGACTCCTCTCTCTGCATCAGTAGTTTACAGAGCATGAGAGGACCTCAGACTTTGTATAAATATAGATGTGTGTACACTAACTATTTCTAACCACAACCACCATTTGTGTACTACATACAATAACCCACCAACTGGAAGGTAATGAACTTCATAATGGGAGGGAATATAAGGGTGCTGCCTTGGGTTCCGAAAAAAGATATTACTGGTAAGTAATATATGTGTTTTTCTGTCACCCGTGACAGCACCAGTGAGAGAATTACTTATATATTAGGGAGGGACCACAGCCTGTAGAACCCTCTTCCCAAACATGAGATCAGAAGAGGTAGATAGATCTAGCCTATAGTGGCCATAAAAGGTGGAAGGTGATGACCTTACAGATCTGCTCAATGGACCCGTGTGCTCTTTCTGCCCAAGATGTTGCCATCACTCTCCTAGAGTGAGCTTTCAGGTTGTCAGGGGCTGGCTTTCCTGCCCCTGTATAGGTCAACTTGATAGCCTCTCTCTTATCCACCTGAATAGGGTGCCCTTTGAGACTCATTCTTTTTCTAGAGCCCTGAAAGGGCATAAAAAGAGCCCTATTCTTCCTCCAAGGCTTTGTTGTTAATTGTGGCGAAGGCACCTCCTAACATCTAAGGTTTCTTTACTATTCTTAGGGTCAGGACGGCAGAGTTATCACCTGAGACTTATGAAATTTAGATAATACTTTAGGTAGATACAGTTGTGGCCAAAAGTATTGACACCCCTGCAATTCTGTCAGATAATACTCAGTTTCTTCCTGAAAATGATTGCAAACACAAATTCTTTGGTATTATTATCTTCATTTAATTTGTCTTAAATGAAAAAACACAAAAGAGAATGAAGCAAAAAGCAAAACATTGATCATTTCACACAAAACTGGGCCAGACAAAAGTATTTGCACCCTCAGCCTAAGACTTGGTTGCACAACCTTTAGCCAAAATAACTGCGACCAACCGCTTCCAGTAACCATCAATGAGTTTCTTACAATGCTCTGCTGGAATTTTAGACCATTCTTCTTTGGCAAACTGCTCCAGGTCCCTGATATTTGAAGGGTGCCTTCTCCAAACTGCCATTTTTAGATCTCTCCACAGGTGTTCTATGGGATTCAGGTCTGGACTCATTGCTGGCCACCTTAGAAGTCTCCAGTGCTTTCTCTCATACCATTTTCTAGTGCTTTTTGAAGTGTGTTTTGGGTCATTGTCCTGCTGGAAGACCCATGACCTCTGAGGGAGACCCAGCTTTCTCACACTGGGCCCTACATTATGCTGCAAAATTTGTTGGTAGTCTTCAGACTTCATAATGCCATGCACACGGTTAAGCAGTCCAGTGCCAGAGGTAGCAAAGCAACCCCAAAACATCAGGGAACCTCCGCCATGTTTGACTGTAGGGACCATGTTTTTTTCTTTGAATGCCTCTTTTTTTCTCCTGTAAACTCTATGTTGATGCCTTTGCCCAAAAAGCTCTACTTTTGTCTCATTTGAATGAATCCACTAAATGTCCACAATATTGCAAAAATGGCACTTCCATACAATTGCACAAAAAACAACGGAGGCAGCTATTCAAGCCGACATCCAAAAAGGAGAAGAAAACCATAAATATGACAAACAATTTTGTTTATTAAACAGTAAAAATATTTAAAAGAGCTACCAATTATTTTCATTCAAACATTTACCCCTAGGGGCAGCATCAACTATAGCACATATAAATTTACAATATAATCTTTATATGATGATATCGCTCAATAAACATAAGAGCACAATATTATAAGCACACCCATTAAGGCAATAATAAGTGTGTAATAAGAGGATGGCAAAAAGGAATCCAATTAAACCGAGTCACAGTCATGCATACTCACTATGTACCTCAATGTCATAAACCTCCAGTTATCTTAACCCATGCCCAATGGATAAGTGCTATATGCATGAATATACCCAAATATAATGGTGTACTTACTTAAAATATAAGCAAAAATATGTGCCGTTTGTGATGCTGTCCCCGCGCCCCGACGCGCGTTTCGCCCGTTTGCTTCTTCCGGGGGCGTGACCCAATGAGTTGGGGAGGTGTTTTTATACAGACAAGGACCAATGGGGGTGCCGATAAAGTGATGAGTCATCCAGGGCTTTAGACGGTGCATGCGTCGATCATACAGCTCCATTGCATTTAAACCACACTTCCTGACATGCGCTAAAGTAAATAGCGTGGTGTAACTCACGCACGTTACCATTGCAGCGCCGTCGGAAGTGTTTGGAGCGTTGATCATAACGCATGCGCACTAGCTCCAGATGTCCTCAGGATGAGAAGTAACCCACTCCTTAACAAAAACAAAATGCGCCTGCGCATTCACGCTGATAACGTGAGAAGAAAAAAGAGGATCACCAAAAAAGTGCCCGTGCCTCAAGAATGATTTAATGTAAATCATAAATAACGAAGAAAAAAGAAGAACAATTGTGCCATAAGGAAATAAATAATAAGTGACAAATATTATGAGCAAATTATATACTTGCAAAAGAAACTATAAATACCCTAATAAATTACTATTATTGATTTATTAAAGTGACATGTGAGTCAGCATCATATAAGTAAAGCTACCTCAAAGTAGTCATATATACCATTATGATATTAAAGTGCCATATAATATAGTTGCACTGTAAAATAATAATAGCAATAAAAAAACCATAAGATGGTCCCATATACCATCCTAATATACAATAACCATACCAATGTGCAATAACTGAAAAAATATTATAATTATTGATTTATTAAAGTGACATGTGAATCAGCATCATATGAATAAGGCTACCTCAACGTAGCCACATATACCATTGTGATATCAAGGTGCCATATAATTGCACTGTGATATTAGTAATAATAAGGAAAAAAATCCATAAAAATTAGTCCCGTGATGCTACTTCCAAAAGCATTTCTGGTTACTTCCTCTTCAAGAACGATCAGCGGACCACCACTCTTCTTTAATGGACACCAACATAATGACCCTTGAATCCTCTTCCAGTTTACCTAAGCAACCATCTTTTGTCGCTAAAAGATCTAAAAATCTTAAGGATACCCTTGTTCACAGTTATTTTGAACCACCTAGGAAGAAATCGGAGATTGGAATGCCAGGTTATATGGCAATTATATGGCACCTTGATATCACAATGGTATATGTGGCTACGTTGAGGTAGCCTTATTCATATAATGCTGATTCACATGTCACTTTAATAAATCAATAATTATAATATTTTTTCAGTTATTGCACTTTGGTATGGTTATTGTATATTAGGATGGTATATGGGACCATCTTATGGTTTTTTTATTGCTATTATTATTTTACAGTGCAACTATATTATATGGCACTTTAATATCATAATGGTATATATGACTACTTTGAGGTAGCTTTACTTATATGATGCTGACTCACATGTCACTTTAATAAATCAATAATAGTAATTTATTAGGGTATTTATAGTTTCTTTTGCAAGTATATAATTTGCTCATAATATTTGTCACTTATTATTTATTTCCTTATGGCACAATTGTTCTTCTTTTTTCTTCGTTATTTATGATTTACATTAAATCATTCTTGAGGCACGGGCACTTTTTTGGTGATCCTCTTTTTTCTTCTCACGTTATCAGCGTGAATGCGCAGGCGCATTTTGATTTTGTTAAGGAGTGGGTTACTTCTCATCCTGAGGACATCTGGAGCTAGTGCGCATGCGTTATGATCAACGCTCCAAACACTTCCGACGGCGCTGCTATGGTAACGTGCGTGAGTTACACCACGCTATTTACTTTAGCGCATGTCAGGACGTGTGGTTTAAATGCAATGGAGCTGTATGATCGACGCATGCGCCGTCTAAAGCCCTGGATGACTCATCACTTTATCGGCACCCCCATTGGTCCTTGTCTGTATAAAAACACCTCCCCAACTCATTGGGTCACGCCCCGGAAGAAGCAAACGGGCAAAACGCGCGTCGGGGCGCGTGGACAGCATCACAAACGGCACATATTTTTGCTTATATTTTAAATAAGTACACCATTATATTTGGGTATATTCATGCATATAGCACTTATCCATTGGGCATGGGTTAAGATAACTGGAGGTTTATGACATTGAGGTACATAGTGAGTATGCATGACTGTGACTCGGTTTAATTGGATTCCTTTTTGCCATCCTCTTATTACACACTTATTATTGCCTTAATGGGTGTGCTTATAATATTGTGCTCTTATGTTTATTGAGCGATATCATCATATAAAGATTATATTGTAAATTTATATGTGCTATAGATGATGCTGCCCCCTAGGGGTAAATGTTTGAATGAAAATAATTGGTAGCTCTTTTAAATATTTTTACTGTTTAATAAACAAAATTGTTTGTCATATTTATGGTTCTCTTCTCCTTTTTGGATGTCGGCTTGAATAGCTGCCTTCGTTGTTTTTTGTCTCATCTGACCAGAGAGCATTCTTCCAAAACGTTTTAGGCTTTTTCAGGTAAGTTTTGGCAAACTCCAGCCTGGCTTTTTTATGTCTCGGGGTAAGAAGTGGGGTCTTCCTGGGTCTCCTACAATACAGTCCCTTTTCATTCAGACACCGGCGGATAGTACAGGTTGACACTGTTGTACCCTCGGACTGCAGGGCAGCTTGAACTTGTTTGGATGTTAGTCGAGGTTCTTTATCCAACATCCGCACAATCTTGCATTGAAATCTCTTGTCAATTTTTCTTTTCCGTCCACATCTAGGGAGGTTAGCCACAGTGCCATGGGCTTTAAACTTCTTGATGACACTGCGCACGGTAGACACAGGAACATTCTGGTCTTTGGAGATGGACTTGTAGCCTTGAGATTGCTCATGCTTCCTCACAATTTGGTTTCTCAAGTCCTCAGACTGTTCTTTGGTCGTCTTTCTTTTCTCCATGCTCAATGTGGTACACACAAGGACACAGGACAGAGGTTGAGTCAACTTTATTCCATGTCAACTGGCTGCAAGTGTGATTTAGTTATTGCCAACACCTGTTAGGTGCCACAGGTAAGTTACAGGTGCTGTTAATTACACAAATTAGAGAAGCATCACATGATTGTTCGAACAGTGCCAATACTTTTGTCCACCCTCTTTTTTATGTTTGGTGTGGAATTATATCCAATTGTCTTTAGGACAATTCTTTTTGTGTTTTTTCATTTAAGACAAATTAAATGAAGATAATAATACCAAAGAATTTGTGTTTGCAATCATTTTCAGGAAGAAACTGAGTATTATCCGACAGAATTGCAGGGGTGTCAATACTTTTGGCCACAACTGTAAGTTGGGTCAGGTTTTAAGACTATACTACATCTGTAAACAGGGTAAAAGGACAAAGCCTGTATATTACTCACCCTGCGAGCTGATGTTAGGGCTTCCAATAGTATGGTTTTTAGGGTGATCAATTTTATGGACCCTGAACTCAGAGGTTCAAAGGGGGCTTCTGTTAACTAGTGATGAGTGAGCACTAAAATGTTCAGGTGCTCGTTGCTCAGGTTGAGCAAATTGGAATACTCGGGTACTCAAACAGAAAAACTAGCCCAATATAAGTCTATGGGAGACCGGAGCATTTTTACCACGATCTCCCCAGGGATCCATTTAAGGTCTAAAATCATCTGAAAATTATGTAAACACTGATCAAATGACATGGGGACATCATGGGGATCGCCCCTGCAAGCATTTCTGACTCCTAGTTAACAGCTTTAAACAATGTTGTCAGAGTTTCATGCCATTTTTACCGGTGCACCAAAAAACATACCAAAACGAAACCAAAACAGATTTTGCTGGGAAATATGTTAAGGTACATCCTTTTCAGGTTAATGACTTGCATATAAGGCAAAATAATTAACCCCAGACAAAAATGTTCCTTCACCACATGGGCTATGTTCAGGCGAAGCATTTTTGAAGCGCTTTTCAACTTTTACATTGCTTTCAACCAAAACAAATGCATTCACTGTGAAATGTCACATATCACATATCTTGTTTCATTTATGAAGGAGAGACTCTTAACCCCTTAAGCCCCAAGGGTGGTTTGCACGTTAATGACCAGGCCAATTTTTACAATTCTGACCACTGTCCCTTTATGAGGTAATAACTCCGAAACGCTTCCATGGATCCTGGTGATTCTGACACTGTTTTCTCGTGACATAGTGTACTTCATGTTAGTGGTAAAATTTCATTCAAATAACTTGCGTTTATTTGTGAAAAAAATGGAAATTTGGCGAAAATTTAGAAAATTTCGCAATTTTCCAACTTTGAACTCTTATGCCCTTAAATAACAGAGATACGGCACACAAAAAACTTGATAAGTAACATTTCCCACATGTTTACTTTACATCAGCACAATTTTGGAACCAAAATTTTTTTGTTAGGAAGTTATAAGGGTTAAAAATTGACCAGCGATTTCTCATTTTTGCAACACCATTTTATTTTTACGAACCACTTCACATTTGAAGCCACTTTGAGGGGTCTATATGATAGAAAATACCCAAAAGTGACACCATTCTAAAAACTGCACCCCTTAAGGTGCTCAAAACCACATTCAAGAAGTTTATTAACCCTTTAGGTGCATCACAGGAATTTTTTGAATATTTAAAAAAAATGAACATTTAACTTTTTTTCACTAAAAAAATACTTCAGGTTTAATTTTTTTATGTTACCAAGGGTAACAGGAGAAATTGGACTGCAAAAGTTATTGTGCAATTTGTCCTGAGTAGGCTGATACCTGATATGTGGGGGGAACCACTGTTTCGGCGCATGGCAGACCTCAGCAGGGAAGGAGCGCCATTTGACTTTTTCGATGCAAAATTGGCTGAAATTCAGATCGGACGCCATGTCGCGTTTGGAGAGACCCTGATGTACCTAAGCAGTGGAAAACCCCCAAGTGACCCCATTTTGGAAACTAGCCCCCAAAGGAACTTATCTAGATATGTGGTGAGAACTTTGAACCCACAAGGGTTTCACAGAAGTTTATAACGTACAGCGGTACAATTAAAAAAATCATATTTTTTCCACAAAAATGATCTTTTCACCCCCAATTTTTATTTTTCCAAGGGTAACAGGACCCTAAAAGTTATTGTGCAATTTGTCCTGAGTACGCAGATACCCCATATGTGGGTGTAAATGACTATTTGGGCGCATGGCGGAGCTTGGAAGGGAAGCAGCACCATTTGACGTTTTTGGCTGGAATTGAGATCGGACACCATGTCGCGTTTGGAAAGCCCCTGATGTACCAAAACAGTAGAAACCCCCCCACAAATGGCACCATTTTGGAAACTAGACCCCCAAGGAACTTATCTAGATGTGTGGTGAGCACTTTGAACCCCCCAGTGCTTCACAGAAGTTTATAACGCCCGGGCGTGAAAATAAAAAAATCGTATTTTTTCCACAAGCATGATCTTTTAGTCACCAATTTTTTCATTTTCCCAAGGATAAAAGGAGAAATTGGACCCCAAAAGTTGTTGTCCAATTTGTCCTGAGTACGCTGATACCTCATATGTGGGAGAAAACTACTGTATGGGCACACGTCGGGGCTCGGAAGGGAAGTAGTGACGTTTTGGAATGCAGACTTTGATGGAATGGTCTGCGGGTGTCATGTTGCTTTTGGAGAGCCCCTGATGTAACTAAACAGTGGAAACCCCCGACATGTGACCCCATTTTGGAAACTAGACCCCCCCTAAGGAACTTATCTAGATGTGTGGTGAGCACTTTGAACCCCCCAGTGCTTCACAGAAGTTTATAACGCCCGGGCGTGAAAATAAAAAAATCGTATTTTTTCCACAAGCATGATCTTTTAGTCACCAATTTTTTCATTTTCCCAAGAATAAAAGGAGAAATTGGACCCCAAAAGTTGTTGTCCAATTTGTCCTGAGTACGCTGATACCTCATATGTGGGAGAAAACTACTGTATGGGCACACGTCGGGGCTCGGAAGGGAAGTAGTGACGTTTTGGAATGCAGACTTTGATGGAATGGTCTGCGGGTGTCATGTTGCCTTTGGAGAGCCCCTAATGTACCAAAACAGTGGAAACACCCCACAAATGACTCCATTTTGGAAACTAGACCCCCTAAGGAACTTATCTAGATGTGTGGTGAGCACTTTGAAACCCCAAGGGCTTCACAGAAGTTTATAATGCCCAGGCATGAAAATAAAAAAATCATATTTTTTCCACAAACATGATTAATTAGTCTCCAATTTTTTTTATTTTCCCAAGGGTAACAGGAGAAATTGGACCCCAAAAGTTGTTGTCCAATTTGTCCTGAGTACGCAGATACCTCATATGTGGGAGAAAACTACTGTATGGGCACACGTCGGGGCTCGGAAGGGAAGTAGTGACGTTTTGGAATGCAGACTTTGACGGATTGGTCTGCGGGTGTCATGTGCGTTTGGAGAGCCCCTGATGTACCTAAACTATTGAAACTCCCCACAAGTGACCCCATTTTGGAAACTAGACCCCCCACGGAACTTATCTAGATGCGTGGAGAGCACTTTGAACCCCCAAGTGCTTCACAGAAGTTTATAACGCCTGGGCGTGAAAATAAAAAAATCATTTTTTCCACAAAAAATGATATTTTTGCCCCAATTTTTTATTTTTCTAAGGGTAACAGGAGAAATTGGATCCCAAAAGTTGTTTTGCAATTTGTCCTGAGTATGCTGATACCCTATATGTGGGGGTAAAACACTGTTTGGGCGCATGGCAGAGCTTGGAAGGGAAGGAGCACCATTTGACTTTTTCAACGCAGAATTGGCTGGAATTGAGATCAGACGCCATGTTGCATTTAGAGAGCACCTGATGTGCACAAACAGTGGAAACCCCCCAATTATAACTCCAACCCTAACCCCAACACACCCCTAACCCTAATCTGAGCCCTAACCCTAGCCCTAACCCTAGCCCTAACCCTAACCCTAGCCCTAACCCTAATGGGAAAATGGAAATAAATACATTTTTTTAATTTTATTATTTTTCCCTAACTAAGGGGGTGATAAAGGGGGGTTTGATTTACTATTTATGGCGGTTTTTATGTTTGGCAGCTGTCATACGCTAAAAGACGCTTTTTATTGTAAAAATGGTTTTTGCATCACCACATATTGAGAGCTATAATTTTTCCGTATTTTGACCCACCGAGTCATGTGAGGTCTTATTCTTTGCGGGACGAGTTGACGTTTTTATTGATACCATTTTCGGGCACGTGACATTTTTTGATCGCTTTTTATTCCGATTTTTGTGACGCAGAATGAACAAAAACCAGCGTTTCATGAATTTCTTTTGGGGGGTGCGTTTACACCGTTCCACGTGCGGTAAAATTGATAAAGCGGTTTTATTCTTTGGGTCGGTACGATTACAGCGATACCTCATTTAGGTCGTTTTTTTATGTTTTGTCGGTTTTTTGCAATGAAAACAATTTTATATAAAAAATAATTATTTTTGCATCGCTTTATTCTGCAAGCTATAACTTTTTTAGTTTTTTGCAGATGATGCTGTATGGCAGCTCGTTTTTTGCGGGACAAGATGACGTTTTCAGCGGTACCATGGATATTTATATGTGTCTTTTTGATCGCGCGTTATTGCACTTTTTGTTCGGTAGTATGATAATAAATCATTATTTTTTTGCTTCGTTTTTTATTTTTATTTTTTAAGGGGTTCGCTAAAGGGGTTAACTAATGGGACAGTTTTATAGGGCAGGTCGTTATGGACGCGGCAATGCCAAATATGTGTACTTTTATTGTTGTTTTCTTTTTTTTTTCAAAAAATGAATTTATTGGGGAATTTTTTTTTTTTTTACTAATTTATTTAGCGATTTCTTTAAAATTATTTTTACACTTTTTTTTATTTTTTTTACTTTATTACATAGTCCCAGGTGGGACATCACTGTCCTGTGACAGATCGCTGATCTGTCACATCACAGATCACTGTGACAGATCAGCTATCTGTCACAGGCAGTTCTGCAGACTTCCTCATGCCTGCGCTTTGCAGGCAGTGAGGAAGTCAGCTCCCTACAGGCCCCCGAAGGTCCCCGTCGCCATCTTGGATCTGGGAGCCTGTAGGGAAGGAGTCCCCCGCAGCAACGCTGCACATTGCGCTGCCGTGGGGGGCTCAGGGAAGCACGGAGGGAGCCCCCTCCCTGCCGATGCTTCCCTTTAACCCCGGTACACCGTGATCGTGTTTGAACGCGGTGTACAAGGGGTTAACATGTCAGAGGCGGTCCGTGACCGCCCCTGACACATTGTGCCGGGTGTCAGCTGTGATAATCAGCTGACACCCGGCCGCGATCAGCGGCGCTCCCACGTGGGCGCCGCTGATCGCATTAGACGTACTATCCCGTCCTTGGGAATTAAGTCCCAGGGCACATGGATGGGATAGTAAGTCTAATGGCAGAAAGGGGTTAAAGTCACAGAGCCTATTTTTACAGGGGCATCAGGCAACATTAATCTGCTTAAAGGGCCATTATTAAACAGTGGGTCTCCAAAACTGTTATAGCCTTTGCAGTGAGTGGATGGGCTGCCAAGAATTACAACGCACCCCAATACCCCTTTCACGAGATGTCCAGGAGGGCTTCTATAAAAGATGTTGCATTGAATGCAAGGCCTGCCCTGCTACCAAATCATATGCACCCCAATAAGCCTTTGAACCCACATACTGGATGGGCACTGGAAAATCCACTTCACATTATTCATTTTTTACACCCATTCTGTTTTCTTATGGATTGACTGCAATGCCTGCCCTGCTACCAAGTCATATGCACCCAAATAAACCTTTGAACCCACATACTGGATGGGCACAGGAAAATCCACTTCATATTATTCATTTTGTACTCCCATACTCTTTTCTTATGTATTGACAGCAAGACCTGCCCTGCTACCAAGTCATATGCACCCCAATAACCCCAATCCCCCCTTGGAAGGAACATGGAGGAGGTCCTCTTAACAAAAAATGTCCCATTAAAAAGGAGTGGGTCTCCTAGACTTGTAATGCCCATACACTAAGTGTGTTGGCTGGCAAACATGTTTCCCTGTGGGGAACACCTCAACCTTTTCCATAACAAGTATTTAACGCCCAGCAAAACACCCACCCTTGTTAGGATTTTGACAATGGCTGTAGCGGCACGGAACACGTTGACGCTGGTGAGCTAGTGGTGGCGGATGATGAGACATGGAGGAAGGCCTGATTAAAAATTATGCCCAATTTAAAGGAGCGGGTCTCCTAGATTCATGACCCCATACATTAAGTGCATGGGGTTACAAACATTTCCCCCTGGGGAGTAAAATTGTTAAAAATATTTTATGGGCATCACATCATAGACTCCCTTGCCAAAAATTGGACTGCCTGTAGCAGCACAGAACACATTAACCCTGGTGATGTAGTGGCAGAGAATGAAGAGACATTGATGAACGCCTCATTAAAAACTAGGCCCAATGTAAAGGATCGGGTCTCCTAGACTTGTAATGTCCATACACGCAGTGCAGGGGCTTACAAACATTTCCTTATGGGGGGGTACATTTTTCAAAAATATACTATGGGCATAATAGACACCCTTGTCAAAAATTGGACTGCCTGTAGCAGCACAGAACATGTTAACCCTGGTGATCTAGTGGCGGAAAATGAGGAGACATTGATGAAGGCCTCACTAAAAATTAGGCCCAATGTAAAGGATCGGGTCTCCTAGACTTGTAATGCCCATACACGCAGTGCCTGGGCTGACAAACATTTCCCCATGGGGGGTACATTTTTTAAAAATATACTATGGGCATCATAGACACCCTTGCCAAAAATTGGACTGCCTGTAGCAGCACAGAACACATTAACCCTGATGATCTAGTGGCGGAGAATGGGAGAATGAGGAGACATAATGATAAATCATACTGTAATCAAACAAATAAATTTAAAATGTGAATCCACCTATGAAAGAAAATAACAAAAGGGAGGGGCGAAAACAGGTTTATAGATATGATGCCAGAATGTGTTCAACGAGATATGTTTGTCCCTAGCAACAGCTCAGAGACAGGGATATAAATAAAAATATAATAGGATTTCACTATTTTTATATTGGAGAGGTATACACTAGGTCATAAGAGGATGTTCCACAGATAGGAAAAATGGAAAATATAAGAATGAATGGGAAGAATATACGTACATCTCAGTTTTATGACAGCTCTCCCTGGGGGAGTAACATTTGTTTTGGTTTCAAATTAGTAACGGGCATCATAAAAACACCCTTGCAAAAAAATTGAGTGACTTTTGCATCACGGAATCCGTTCACCCTGGTGTTCTGATTGTGGATGATGAGGATGAGGATAAGAAGGAGGATAACACCAAACAGACCAAATCAGGAAGCAGATACCCATGTGTGGTTGTGAAGAGGTGCATGAGAATACACCTCCACAAAAAAGACAATGTATTTGAGGTTATGTTTCGCTGTTTTCATTCGATGGTGTATAGAAGTCATTCCCAATCCAGCACTTGTTCATTTTTATAAAAGTCATCCTGTCAGCATTGTCAGCATCTTCCCAAACATTGCACTTCTTGTAACAGCACCCCTTGCCTCTGTGCCGGCATGATGGGTGGATATGAGAAAATGGTCCCAGAACTTTGTCATTGTTCCCCTGCCTGAGCTGGGTTGTACTTCTGTCTTTCTTGCTTGGACTCCTTGGTTGTACAACAAACTCTGACGTCTGCTGCCAGCATTCTCACATGGGAATTTTTTCAGTAATTCAGCTACAAGGGCCCTCTGATACAGCAACATTTTTGTACACCTCTCTGCCTCTGGAAGAAGAGATTGAAAGTTCTCCTTGTAGTGTGGATCTAGAAGTGTCACTAACCAGTAATAAGTGTCACCGAAAATTTTTATACTGCGAGGGTCACGTGAAACGCAGCGCAACATAAAGTCAGCCATGCGTGCCAGACTGCTAACAGGCGAGACTCCTGTGTCCTCACCAACAGGGCGACTGACCATGCTGTCCTCCTCCTCCTCCTCCCTGTCCTCAGGCCATCCCCACTGAACAGAAGGTATGACAGCTGTGCTTGTAGTACCGTCTATAACGCATGAACGTAGCTCCTGTTCTTCCTCCTTCTCCCCATTGTCTACCAATCCACGTTGCGACAACATGAGCCTGGGCTGAGTGTAATCACCCTGTATGGTTCCTTGCTCCATGTCCTTGTGCTCTGCCTGCAATGCATCCTCTTTAATTGTGAGCAGAGAGGTTTTCAAAATGCTGATAAGCGGGATGGTGACGCTAATTATGCTGTCATCGCCGCTCACCATCTTGTTGCAGTCCTCAAAGTTCTGGAGGATGTTACATATGTCTGACATCCATGTCCACTCCTGAGGTCTTATGTGTGGAGTCTGAACTGAATATCGATGGCCTTGTTGATGCTGGTAGTCACCAACTGCCCTCTTCTGCTCACAAATCCTTTCCAACATATGCAGTGTAGAGTTCCAACGCATGTAGACATCACACACCAGTCGGTGAGCCGGAAGCTGCAAATGCTGCTGAAGGACAGCAAGGGCGGCTGAAGCTGTATCTGACGTTCTAAAATGGGCAGACAGATGGCGTACTTTCACTAGCAGATTCGGCAGCTCTGGGTAGCTTTTGAGAAAATGTTGAACCACGAGGTTAAGCACATGGGCCAGGGAAGGTACGTGTGTGAGCTCACTTTGCCTCAAAACTGCCACCAGGTTCTGGCCATTGTCACACATGACCATGTCTGGCTGTAGGTTCAGTGGTGTCATCCAAATATCTGACTGCTCTTTCAGCGCTGTCCACAACTCTTCTGCATTGTGTAGTTTGTCACCTATGCAGATTAGCTTCAGCACAGCCTGTTGCTACTTGGCTGAGGCAGTGCTGCAGTGCTTCCAGCTTCTGACTGATGTGTAAATTTCAAAGATGGAGGCTGAAGAGGAGGAGGAGGTGCAGGAGCTGTAGACTGTGGGGGCAACCCTGATTGACGTAGGGCCCACAATCCTCGGCTTGGGGAGGATGTGTTCCATCCCAAGGTCCGCTGGGTCCCGGCTTCCACTATGTTAACCCAGTGTGCTGTCAGTGAGATGTACAGTCCCTGCCCACAAGCACTTGTCCACGCATCCGTAGTTAGGTGGACTTTCCCAGTAACAGCATTGTTGAGGGCACGGGTAATGTTGTGGGTAGAGTTGAGCGATACCGTCCGATACTTCAAAGTATCGTATCGGATGGTATCGGCCGATCTTTAAAAAAAGTATCGGTATCGCCGATTCCGATACCGGAAGTCCCATTCAAGTCTATGGGACTTCCGGTATCGGAATAAGAAAAACCCTTTCCTGCCCTTGTACAGCCTCTCTGGGGTCTGTACGGGCCTTTCGGGGGGGCTGTGCCGGCCTGCCAGGGGGTCTGTGCAGGCTCCGGTGGTCTGTGCCGGCCTGCCGGTGGTCTGTGCAGGCTCCGGGGGGCTGTGCCGGCCTG
This sequence comes from Dendrobates tinctorius, assembly GCF_039654945.1. NCBI lineage: Eukaryota > Metazoa > Chordata > Amphibia > Anura > Dendrobatidae > Dendrobates > Dendrobates tinctorius. Next base: position 42,561,945 of record NW_027361704.1, on the reverse strand, counting down.
CCGGGGGGCTGTGCCGGCCTGCCGGGGGGCTGTGCCGGCCTGCCGGTGGTCTGTGCCGGCCTGCCGGTGGTCTGTGCAGGCTCCGGGGGTCTGTGCAGGCATCGTCCGATGGGACTACAAGTCCCATCGGGCGATGCCTGCTACCATGACAGTGATTGACACATTAGCCAATGATGGGACAGTAGTAGTCCCATCATCCGGCTAATGTGTTAAATGTAAAAAAAAAAAAAAATTACATGCTACATACATACAACATGCATACTACATACATGCTACATTCATACTACATACTACATACATGCTACATTCATACTACATAAATACTACATGCAACATACATACTACATATATACTACATGCATGCTACATACATACTGCATGCTACATACATACTACATATATACTACATACATACTACATGCATGCTACATGCATGCTACATACATAACACATATATACTACATGCATGCTACATACATACTACATGCTACATACTACATATATACTACATGCATGCTACATACATACTACATGCTACATACTACATATATACTACATGCATGCTACATACATACTACATGCTACATACATACTACATATATACTACATGCATGCTACATACATACTACATGCTACATACATACTACATATATACTACATACATACTACATACATACTACATGCATGCTGCATGCATGCTACATACATACCACATACATAACACATATATACTACATGCATGCTACATACATACTACATGCTACATACATACCATATACATACTACATGCATGCTACATACATACTACATGCATGCTACATACATACTACATGCTATGGGGAATTTCCCACGCAGCAATGGCATAAAGTGAGACTAGGGACTTTTTTTTTTTTAAGTGGCGGAGGAATACAGTGCGGAAGGATACCTACCTTCCGTCATTGGATTCCTGCAGCCCGTAGAGAACGGCAGCATCATCTGATGCTGCCGTTCTCTACCCAAGATCGTCGTGGGACACACTCGTGGACTGCTTCGGATCGTGGGTGAGTATTTTTGTGGTTTGTTATGTTAATATTTATTCCGGAAAAGACAATGGCTTCGGGGAACAATGTGACAAGTATTGGTAAGTATGTTACTCTATGTTATATGTACTGTATGTCTATGTATGTATTGTATGAATGTATTGTATGTATGTAGTATATATGTGGTATGTATGTAGCATGTAGTATGTATGTAGTATGTATGTAGCATGCATGTAGCATGTAGTATGTATGTAGCATGCATGTAGTATATATGTAGTATGTATGTAGCATGCATGTAGTATATATGTAGTATGTATGTAGCATGTATGTAGTATGTATGTGGTATGTATGTAGCATGTAGTATGTATGTAGCATGCATGTAGTATATATGTAGTATGTATGTAGCATGTAGTATGTATGTAGTATGTATGTGGTATGTATGTGGCATGTAGTATGTATGTAGCATGCATGTAGTATGTATGTAGCATGCATGTAGTATGTATGTAGTATGTATGTAGTATGTAGTATGTATGTGGTATGTATGTAGCATGTAGTATGTATGTAGCATGCATGTAGTATATATGTAGTATGTAGTATGTATGTAGTATGTATGTGGTATGTATGTAGCATGTAGTATGTATGTAGCATGCATGTAGCATGCATGTAGTATGTATGTAGCATGCATGTAGTATGTATGTAGTATGTATGTAGCATGTAGCATGTATGTAGCATGTATGTAGTATGTATGTAGTATATATGTAGTATGTATGTAGCATGTAGTATGTATGTAGCATGCATGTAGTATGTATGTAGCATGTAGTATGTATGTAGCATGCATGTAGTATGTATGTAGCATGTATGTAGTATGTATGTAGTATATATGTAGTATGTATGTAGCATGTAGTATGTATGTAGCATGCATGTAGTATGTATGTAGTATTTTTTTTTTTTTTTTTTAACATTTAACACATTAGCCGGATGATGGGACTACTACTGTCCCATCATTGGCTAATGTGTCAATCACTGTCATGGTAGCAGGCATCGCCCGATGGGACTTGTAGTCCCATCGGACGATGCTTGCACAGACCCCCGGACATCAGCACAGCCCCCCGGCAGGCCGGCACAGCCCCCCGGCAGGCCGGTACAGACCCCCACAGGGTGCACAGACCACCGGCAGGCCGGCACAGCCCCCCGGCAGGCCGGTACAGACCCCCACAGGGTGCACAGACCACCGGCAGGCCGGCACAGCCCCCCGGCAGGCCGGTACAGACCCCCACAGGGTGCACAGACCACCGGCAGGCCGGCACAGCCCCCCGGCAGGCCGGTACAGACCCCGGGCAGTCCACACAGCCCCCCGGCAGGCCGGCACAGCCCCCCGGCAGGCCGGCAGAGACCCCCGGAAGGCCCGAAATGACGGTGCATCATGATGCGCACACACCGCGCATCATGATGACGTCAGTCTGTCAATCAACTTTGAACTTCCGATTCCGATGCCGAATTCCGATATTGAAAAAATATCGGAAGTCGGTATCGGAATTCCGATACAGCAAGTATCGGCCGATACCCGATACTTGCGGTATCGGAATGCTCAACACTAGTTGTGGGACACATGCTGGTGTAATGCCGGTATGGAACAACGGGAGAAATAGTGGTGACTGGGGACCGAGTACCTTGGGACGGCCGCCACGATGAGGTTGCGGAAAGCTTCTATCTAAGCAATCATAAAAGGCAACATTTCGAGCGCAAGCAGATGAGAAATGTGCAAATTAAGTATTGTGGCCTGTGGGGCATTGGCTGCATATTTCCGCTTGCATTCAAATGAATGGAATATAGACAACTGAAGGCTGGGCTGGGACAAGGATTTGGATGGGCTTGATGATGGTGCTGGTTGACTGTGGTCAACAACAGGTGCAGGGCCAGAGGCATCTTCAAAGGCATGGGTGCTTTGCTGTCACGTGCCAAATCATGCTGGTAGTGGTAAGGCTGGTAGTTTTGCTACCCCTGCTGATGCGGGCATGGCAAGTGCTGCAAATGGCCTGTTTGGGGTTATCGGCAGAGTCTTTAAAAATAACAAGAATTGGGATGATCTAACAGTTGGAATGGCAACTTTTGTCATGTTGGTGTTACGGGGAATGGATGTACGCCTTCTGTCTGTGGCCAACACACACTTCTTCCTGCCTGTTGGGGTTATTTGCCTCATTCCCCATGTGTACTGCTGTCCTCGCTCTGCATATCCTCCTGCCAGGTTGGATCAGTCACTATGTCATCCACGACCTCGTCTTCTACATCTGTACCCTGCTCCTCCTCCTGACTTTCCGGCAATTGTGTCTCATCATTGTCCACCTCTGGTGGCCATGGCTGTTTAAAGATTTATGCATCACTACATGGAATATCATCTTGCCCCACTTCAAGTGGACCGAGCGAAATGCATGAATCTCCAAATGGAAAACTGAACAGCTCTTCGGAGTGTCTGAGTGTGGGATCAGTTGTCTCAGGGCATTTGTCATGGTGGGAGGAAGGAGGGTCATGGTGAGTAATATCCGGTACACACTCACGGCTACTCAGACTTGACCGTGTGGAAGACATGGTGGTGGTGTTTGTGGCTGAGTGACTGGAAGCATTATCCGCTATCCAACCAACAACCGTTTCACACTGCTCTGGCTTCAACAGTGGTGTGCTGCGGTCCCCTAGAAACTGGGCCAGGAAGGTCGAGCGCGAAGATGTGGATTTTTGCTGAGGCCCACTTTCCGCTTGGCCACGGCCTCGTTCTCTGCATGCACCATCAGCATCACGTCCACTTCCCCGTCCCGTGCCCCTTGCCTTGCCCATTTTAAATGGACTACTGAAATATTTGAAAAGCTCAATACAAATGGATTTATTTGGAGAAAAATTATATGTGATCAGAATGCCTGCGAAGCAAAGATTTTTCCACCACAGATACACCAGGCCTCAGCCTGAGATAACAGACTGTATTAATTTTTTTTAGTTTTTGTGTTCACTTTTCAAAACACAAAATTATGAGTAGAACAAGGCTAGCAGACAGAACTATGCAACGCATGCCTGGGAAGCAAAGATTTTTCCACCACAGATACACCAGGCCTCAGCCTGAGATAACAGACTGTAAAAAACTTTTTTTAGGCTTTGTCTAAATAGTGCTGTACATAAGTACAGTTTCACCCAGGACAAAAAAGAAAACCACCGTAAACTGGCAAAACTTTGAGCACACACAGATATGAGCTGCCACGGAGATACCACTACAATAAATGTGTGGCCTGTATTTTTGGGGGGGCTAAAAACTGCTGTATTTAACTACAGTGACCGCCAGGCCAAAAAAAGAAAAGTCGTAAACTGGCCAAACTTTGAGCATGCACAGATATGAGCTGCCATGGAGATACCACTACAATAAATGTGTGGCCTGTATTTTTTGGGGGGGCTAAAAACTGCTGTATTTAACTACAGTGACAGCCAGGCCAAAAAAAGAAAACAACCGTAAACTGGCCAAACTTTGAGCACGCACAGATATGATCTGGCATGGAGATACCACTCTAAAAAATGTGTGGCCTGTATTGCAATTACACCTGGGACTAGCTATATACGGCTAGTATATCCTACAGGTAGCAGCAGCAGAACCAGAACACAGGAAGGAAATGGACCCTCCTGATGTATGCAATGATCTATAAACACACATACAGTGCCTGCAGGCCTTGCACTGATGTGTATAGAGCAACATGCACTACCCTGTTGTGGGTTCATTTTCCGGTCTACCAGTTGTGAGTTCTCCTTCCAGGCTCCCTCTGGTGGTAACAGGAGGTAGTGAGGCTGATTTAATCAGTAGAGATCTGCCACCTGATAATGAGGATGACGATTGGACTTCAGGAATCTCAGATTGGATTTGAGACAGCCGACGCCCTACTCTGGTGCTGGTGATTCCTTCTGCTTTTCAGGTCTTGGTTCTCAGCTCTGTTCCAGTCAGCTCAAGCTAAGTTTTTCTGCTAATGTTCACACATGATTTAGTTGTTCTATTCAGTTTTTTGTGTGGTCAGCCAGCCCCGGCTCGGGCTGTGCTGAATGTCCACTCATATTTATCTATATTTGCCAATTTGCTTTTTGTCCCTTATTAGATTGGCCTCTTTTTGCTGTCTCAGAATATTTCAGAGTGCTGATATAGTGGGAGAAGTCTAGTGACTTCAGGGTTAATTTTGTTATCAGAAGTGTTGGACATTATTTTGTAGGGTTTTGGGCAGATTGCAGACAGTGTCTTTCCTTTCCTTTCTAGTTAGTTTGGGCCCCATCGTTTGCTCAGCCTATTTTCCTGCCTGTGTTTGTGTTTTCATCTTGTTTCACCGTCAATACATGTGTGGGAGCTGTCTATTCCTTTGGGGTCTGCTCTGGGGCAGTTAGTCTTCCCCTTTTCTTGCTTTAGGCTTATTTAATCCTCCGGCCATGACGAGGCATCTAGGTTCATCGTAGGCATGCTCCACGGCTGCTGCTAGTTGTGTGGTTAGGATCAGGGATCTGCAATCTGCATAGTTACCAACCTCTCTGGTTTTTCTGGGGCTTAGCTTGTTTAGGTTTTTTCCTCCTCGGTGACCCATTCATAACAGAATCACCAGCCATACCGCAGATTCTAGGGTACTCAAAAGCAGGAAAAAGTTGTTAAAAAAAAAAGAAAAAAGTGTCAGTATTTTTTTTTTTTAATGTATTTTTTCCTCTTTTTCTCTGGAGCCGTAGGAGGATTTTTTTTTTCCCTAATGGAGATTAAGCAATTGTCTGATCGTGTGGAGCAACTTGCTGCTGAAGTGCAGGGAATTTCCACCTACCTCATTCAGTCACATGCTGCTGAACCTAAGATCCCTACTCCTGATGTGTTTTCTGGGGATCGGTCTAAATTTCTGAATTTTAAGAATAATTGTAAATTATTTCTTGCCTTGAAGCCTAACTCATTGGGGAGCTCTGCGCAGCAGGTTTAAATTGTCATCTCCTTGCTGTGCGGCGATCCCCAGGATTGGGCTTTTTCTCTGACACCTGAAAATCCTATTCTGACTAATGTGGATGCATTTTTTCAAGCCTTGGGGTTGTTTTATGATGAACCTAATGCTGTTGATCAAGCTGAGAGATCCCTGTTGGCATTAAGCCAGGGTCAGGATTCTGCAGAGTTATACTGTCAAAAATTCCGAAAGTGGGCGGTCCTTACTACATGGAATGATGGTGCCTTGGCAGCTCTCTTTCGGAAGGGTTTATCAGAGACCGTAAAAGATGTTATGGTGGGATTTCCTGTTCCCTCTGGTCTGGATGATTCTATGTCATTAGCCATTCAAGTTGATCGGCGTTTACGTGAACGTAAAACTACACGGGAGGCGCTGCCACCTTTTGAACAAATGTCTGAACCTATGCAATGTGATGGGGTTTTGTCTAGGCCACAATGTCAGGAGTTTAGAAGGCATAATAAGCTGTGTTTTTTCTGTGGAGATGCCTCTCATACTATTTCTGTCTGCCCTAAATGAGAGAAACTTTTTGCATACACATTTTCTGTGGGCAGTGTTCAACCTAAGTTCCTTTTGGCAATTACTCTGATCTGCTCTTTATCCACGTTTTCCACTAAGGCTTTTGTGCATTCAGGAGCAGCGTTGAATCTGATGGATTTGGACTTTGCTAAACGTTGTGGTTTTTCCATGACGCCTCTGCGGACGCCTATTCCTTTGAGGGGTATTGATGCTATTCCTTTGGCAGAGAATAAACCTCAGTTTTGGACCCAGGTGATAATGCGAGTTACCCCAGACCACCAAGAAAATTGTAAATTTTTGGTGCTGCATAATTTGCATGATACTATTGTTCTGGGTTTTCCCTGGTTGCAAACTCATAATCCAGTTTTGGATTGGAAATCTAGGTCTGTGGTGAGTTGGGGTTGTCAGTGTGTTCTTAGGGACGCTCCTGTTTTCTCCACCTCTCCTCAGTCTCATGATATTCCTGATTATCTAGCTGATTTTTCTGATGTATTTAGTGAGAGCAAGTTTGCATCTTTGCCTCCTCATAGGAGTTATGACTGTGCAATTGAGTTGATGCCTGGTTGTAAATTTCCCAAGGATCGGCTTTTCAACTTATCAGTACCCGAACATGATGCTATGCGATCCTATATTAAGGAATCGTTGGAGAAGGGTCATATTAGACCATCCTCGTCACCTTTAGGTGCTGGTTTCTTTTTTGTGGCCAAAAAAGATGGTTCATTAAGACCGTGTATTGATTATCATTCCCTTAACAAGATGACGGTTAAATATCAGTACCCGTTACCTCTGATGTCGGATTTATTCTCCAGAGTTAAGAGTGCCTGCTGGTTTACTAAGCTTGACCTCAGGGGGGCGTATAATCTTATTCGCATCAAGCACAGGGATGAATGGAAGACGGCGTTTAATACTCCGGAGAGACATTTTGAGTACCTGGTGATGCCTTTTGGGCTCACTAATGCCCCTTCTGTCTTCCAGTCCTTTATGAATGATATTTTCCGTGACTTTGTGGATAAGTTTTTGGTCATCTATCTGGATAATATTTTGATCTTTTCTAGTGATTGGGATTCTCATGTGGAAAACGTTCGGACTGTGTTCCTGATTTTGAGGGAGAATTCCCTGTTTGTTAAGGGATCGAAATGCCTCTTTGATGTACAGAGGATTTCATTTTTGGGATTTATCTTGTCTCCATCGACTATTGAAATGGACCCGGCCAAGGTACAGGCCATTTATGATTGGGTTCAGCCTACTTCTTTGAAGGCCCTCCAGAAGTTTTTGGGTTTTGCTAATTTCTATCGTAAATTTATAGGTAATTTTTCTGTTATTGTCAAACCACTGACTGATCTGACCAAGAAGAGCGCTGATGTGCTGAATTGGTCTCCTGAGGCTGTCTCAGCATTTCAGGAGCTTAAGCGGAGATTTACTTCAGCTCCGGTTATACGGCAACCTGATGTCTCACTTCCATTTCAGGTGGAGGTAGATGCTTCTGAGATTGGTGCAGGAGCTGTTTTGTCCCAAAAAGACCCTGTGACTTCTAAGATGAATTCCTGTGCCTTCCTTTCTCGAAAGTTTTCCCCATCTGAACGCAACTATGATGTGGGGAATCGGGAATTGTTGGCCATGAAATGGGCATTTGAGGAGTGGAGACATTGGTTGGAGGGAGCTAGACATCAAGTTGTGGTCCTCACCGATCACAAGAATTTGATTTATCTGGAGTCGGCCAAACGCTTGAATCCTAGACAGGCTAGGTGGGCCTTGTTTTTCACGCGTTTTAATTTTGTGGTCTCTTTTCTTCCGGGCACTAAGAATGTTAAGGCAGACGCCCTTTCTAGGAGTTTCTTTGCCGATTCTCTTAATGTGACCGAGCCTACTACCATCCTAGGTGAGGGGGTAGTTCTTTCTGCCATTTTGCCCGATTTGAGACGCGCCCAGGAGGAATTTCAGGAGGATAAACCTGAGCATTGTCCTATGGGAAGATTGTATGTTCCTGACCAGTGGAGAAAGAGAGTGATATCTGAAATTCATTGCTCCGCATTGGCTGGTCATCCAGGTATTTTTGGTACCAGAGATTTGGTGAGTCGGTCTTTTTGGTGGCCTGCCTTATCTCGTGATGTCAGGAATTTGGTACAGTCCTGTGGGACTTGTTCTCGGTCTAAACCCTGTTCTCGTTCTAGTGGGTTGCTGATGCCCCTGCCGGTGCCCAAGAGGCCATGGACCCATATCTCAATGGATTTTATTTCTGATCTTCCTGTCTCTCAGAGAATGACTTATCTGGGTGATTTGTGATAGATTTTCGAAGATGGTCCATCTTGTACCACTCCCAAAGTTGCCATCTTCCGCTGAGTTGGTGCCCTTGTTTTTACAACAGGTGGTTCGGTTACATGGGATTCCTGAGAACATTGTGTCCGACAGAGGAGTTCAGTTTGTTTCCAGATTCTGGAAAGCCTTTTGTTCCAATCTGAGAATTCAGCTATCCTTCTCGTCCGCATTTCATCCCCAGACCAATGGACAGACTGAGAGATGAAACCAGACCTTGGAGTCTTATTTAACATGTTTTATATCTGCTGATCAGGATGATTGGGTCTCATTTTTGCCCTTGGCCGAATTTGCGCTGAACAACAGAGCTAGTTCTGCCACTTTGATGTCACCCTTTTTCTGTAATTTTGGGTTTCATCCTCGATTCTCTTCAGGGCAAGTGGAATCTTCGTCCTGCCCAGGTGTGGACACTGTGGTTGAGAGAATGCAGCAGATATGGGACCAAGTGGTGGATAAGTTGTCACTCTCTCAGGAAAAGGCCCAGCGATTTTCCAACCGGCATAGGACCATTGGTCCCCGGTTTAAAGTGGGTGATATGGTTTGGTTGTCGTCTAAGAATATTCCTATGAAGGTTGCATCTCCAAAATTTAAGCCAAGATTTATTGGACCTTATAAGATTTTGGAGATTCTTAATCCTGTTTCTTTTCGATTGGCTCTTCCAGTTACGTTCAAGATCCATAACGTATTTCACAAATCTCTGTTGAAGAGGTTTGTTGAGCCAGTGGTTCCTATGGCAGCACCTCCTGACCCTGTGTTGGTTGAAGGCAATGTGGAATGTGAGGTAGAGAAAATATTGGATTCTCGTTTGGTTAGACGGAGACTCCAGTATTTGGTCAAATGGAAGGGTTATGGCCTAGGAAGATAATTCTTGGGTCTCTGCCTCTGATATTCATGCCAAAAGATTTGTTCGTGCTTTTTCCTAGGCCCATCCTGATCGGCCTGGTGGCGTGGATGAGGGTTCGGTGACCCCTCCTCAAGGGGGGGTACTGTTGTGAGTTCATTTTCTGGTCTACCAGTTGTGAGTTCTCCTTCCAGGCTCCCTCTGGTGGTAACAGGAGGTAGTGAGGCTGATTTAATCAGTAGAGATATGCCACCTGATAATGAGGATGACGATTGGACCTCAGGAATCTCAGATTGGATTTAAGAGAGCCGACGCCCTACTCTGGTGCTGGTGATTCCTTCTGCTTGTCAGGTCTTGGTTCACAGCTCTGTTCCAGTCAGCTCAAGCTAAGTTTTTCTGCTAATGTTCACACATGATTTAGTTGTTCTATTCAGTTTTTTGTGTGGTCAGCCAGCCCCGGCTGGGGCTGTGCTGAATTTCCACTCTTATTTATCTATATTTGCCAATTTGCTTTTTGTCCCTTATTAGACTGGCCTCTTTTTGCTCTGTCTCAGAATATTTCAGAGTGCTGATATAGTGGGAGAAGTCTAGTGACTTCAGGGTTAATTTTGTTATCAGAAGTGTTGGACATTATTTTGTAGGGTTTTGGGCAGATTGCAGACAGTGTCTTTCCTTTCCTTCCTAGTTAGTTTGGGCCCCATCGTTTGGTCAGCCTATTTTCCTGCCTGTGTTTGTGTTTTCATCTTGTTTCACCGTCAATACATGTGTGGGGGCTGTCTATTCCTTTGGGGTCTGCTCTGGGGCAGTTAGTCTTCCCCTTTTCTTGCTTTAGGCTTATTTAGTCCTCCGGCCGTGACGAGGCGTCTAGGTTCATCGTTGGTACACTCCACGGCTGCTGCTAGTTGTGTGGTTAGGATCAGGGATCTGCAATCTGCATAGTTACCAACCTCTCTGGTTTTTCTAGGGCTTAGCTTGTTTAGGTTTTTTCCTCCTCGGTGACCCATTCATAACACTATCCTGCCTTCCTAACACTGGAACCTATATACTCCGGAATTAGTCCTTTGAAGGACTGTTGCTTTAGCTGGTTGTGAGTAGTTTAGGATGGTAGACCCCACACTAACTAATACATCCCCAATTCTGACCCTATATTGGCAGCACCTCTTACACTATCTAAATCTGGAGCTGAATGTGCCGAGCAGGGCAGCGTCGTGTCTCTTACACCCCTGATGATGCTGTGCAGCCAGCCAATCACTGCACGACCACAACAAAGATGGCTGCGGCATTTCATTGCCTGGCAGACAATCCCTGCAGCGTGATTGGGTCTCTAAAGTCTGCCAAAAATGCTGGGTGGAGACCCGAGTTCCCCTCGAGTAATCCCGGAAATGCTCGGTGCTCACCGAGTACACAGAGTACCGTGATACTTGGGCGAGTAACGAGTAGTGACAAGCACGTTTGCTCATCACTACTGTTAACATATTCAGAACCAAGTTTAAATCCCATGGAGATCCTTTGGCTACCCGGACCAGGTTGGATCTACTGTAACACATGCCTTAACAAACCTAAAAACCCACTGATTACCCGCAAGGTTGTAATTATATAATGCACCTAAGGCCGAAATCTGGACTTTTAAGGTGCTAACAGCCAGGCCTTGCTCATGCCCGCTGTGAAGATTTCTTTTAGGGGCACCCTTCCTCCTAAAGTACACCCTGTGGATGTAAGAAATTTTTTCGAAGTTCTACCATAAATCCTCATAGTGATTGGTTTCCTACTACTGAGCAAGGTAGAGACCAGGTTGGGAGAGAACCCTTTTTTTTCTACACTGACCTCTCAAGTTCCAGGCTGTTAAGTGCAGCCCAGTCACCTGAGGATGGAATAAGGGCACCTGAGCTAGAAGGTCCAGGATCTCTGGAAGGACCTGTGGTTCTGTGACTGACATGTTTCTCAACCAAAAGAACCAAGGTCTCTTGGGCCAAAAGGGAGCTAAGAGAACCACCCTTGCCTCATCCTCTCTGAATTTCCTGAGTATGGCTGGAATCAGACAAATTGGGGAAAAGGCATAGGCAAGAGTGAAGTCCTCATCTGATCTGAAAGGCATCCACTGCTTGAGGGTTTTCTTTTGGATCCAGGGAGCAAAATTTTTTTTAACTTGCTGTTCTGCAGAGTTGCACAAAGGTAGATCTGCGGACACCCCACCTGGCCAAAATCTGTCTGAATACTGAGTTCTTGAGGGACCACTCACCTTGTAGCAGTGGTTTTCAGCTCAGAAAGTCTGCCCTGATATTGTCCTTCCCTCTGATGAAGAGCGGACAATGAAAGGATGGTTGCCTCTGAAAGGCTGTAAATCCGCTTTGTAATCTGCATTAGGGATTGGGAATGTGTACCCCCCTGATGATTCTGGTATGCGACTGTGACCTGGTTGTCTCAAAAGATTTTTACATGGTTGCCTCATAGGAAGAGTAGAAGGGTAGAAGACTGAAGTGCATTCTTTACTGCTATGAGCTCCCATATGTGTGAGGAGCCCTCCTTTTCTACTCCCGACCATGTTCCAGGGATCAGATGGTGGTCCAGATGAGCTCTCCACCCACTGGGACTGTTGTGGCTACCCTGGTGATGTGGGGAAGCCAGGGGATCACCTCCCGAAGAGATTCCATTTGTAACCACAAGTGAAGTGAGAGTATTACTTCCTGAGGCAGTGTCAGAGTACCTTCCAGATAAGACCGTAAGGAATGTTAGAAAGCCAGCACATGCCATAGTAACTCTCGAGTGGATCTGGGCCCATTTCACTCCCGGGATACAGGAAGAGAGGGCCCCCTGAAATGACATAGCGTTCCTGAGGGACATTACCGGATCTCATATTGATGAGGAGAGCAAAGTGAATAACTTTTCTCTTTTCTGATCCGGTAGACCACACTAGGTCTGAGTCGAGTAAGAGTCCCAGAAAGATCTATGTCCTCCATGGCTCTAGCATTGATTTTTCTAGGTTTAAACACCAACCTAAGTTTTTCAAGATGGTGGCTATCTCTTTCGCCTGACTCTGGCAGCGATTAAGCGAAAGACCCACTATTAGGAAGTCATTCAAATATGAAATGACCAGTCTGTTTCCTTCCCTAAGTGTGCCATAACTTCCGCTATTAGTTTCATGAACACACGAGGAGCTTCTGCCAGGCAAAAAGGGAAGGCTTTGTATTGAAAGTGCCTTGTGGTGACCCCTATCGTCCCTGCCACTCTGAAAAATTTTCGGAATTCTGCTTGTATTGGCACATGGTAAAATGTGTCTCTTAAGACTAGGATGGCCATATATCAACCAGGAAAGAGCAGCTGTACCCTTGCTTTTATTTACTCCATCTTGAACTTGTATGTTTCCTGTATGAGTGTTAGCACCATGCCGGATCCCTGCTCTGACAGGCAGGGTCTCCGGTGTGTCACTTCACTCACCTGTGCTGTTGTCAGTTCTTCCCTTCCCCATGCTCTGCATGCTTCCAGCAGTGTTTCCAGCCGGGCCTCCAGCCATCTCCTTAGAGCATGTGTGCGCTCCCGCCCTCTTAAAGGGCCAGTGCATGCACTTGCTATTTCCTCCCCAGCCAATAGCTGTGGGACATTATGTATATATTGCTTCCTCCCCACAGGGAGGTGCCTGAGGAACCTTCCTGCTCCACAGTCTAAGTTTCATAAGGTTGCGCATCAGTCCCTGCTGCACTCTGCTGCAGATCCTGCCTGCTGCAGATCCCGCCTGCTGCACCATCCACTCTGTCCTACTGGATCCAGCTGCAGCGTGTCTGTCCTGGAGTGGCATCTGGCGTTCATCTGGAGCCAGGTCTAACCTCACCATCAGAGGCTCTAGTAAACAGTCCGGTGCTCGCTTAGTCACGCCCTTCCAGGCTCTCCTCTGTCCGTGGCACAGTGGTTCCACAAACCATGTCTGTGGCAATGAGTATCCTTGCTTCTTTACCAGAAACAGAGAATAAAACCCTTTCCTCTTTCCTCCTGATGGAACTTCCTGCAAAACGTTCTTTTCTAGGAGGCTCAGTATCTCTGTTACCAGAGCTTTTTGTTCCAAGAAGGATGTTTGAGAGGCCGTCATGAGAAAGCTCTCTGGTGGATATTTCAGGAACTCCAGCCTTAATCCTGATCTTACCAGAATGAGATTTAAGTGCTGGAGGAAATCTTCGCCCAAGTTGGAAGGAAGCAATGAGAATCTTCCTCCTATCTTGGGTATAAAGTCAATTTGAGGGTTTTCTAATATCCTGGGAGGGACCACCAAACAGGAATCCCTTGCTTTTCCTGGGCCGATCGTCCCACCTATTGTGTTCTGCGGCCGATCTCCTGCTGAATTTCTTCCTCCGAAAGTACTGCCCAAAGGACGAGAAGAGAGGTTTTGGAAACCATTTTTTACTTATCCGCAGCTTTTTCCAGGATGTCATCCAAAGCTGTACCGAATAAATACTGTCCTTCACAAGGGAGAGAATACAGTTTCCCTTTTGCTTGTAAGGCTGGAGTCACACATAGTGACTCACCAGCGATCCTGACAACGATATCAATGTGTCAGGATCGCTGGTGAATCGCTATGTGATCGCTGGTGAGCTGTCAAACGGACAGCTTCACCAGCGATCAGCACAGCGATGCCCAGCGTCGCTGTGCACGTTAGTAACCAGTGCGCTGATGCAGGAAGCTGGTTACTAACGTACACATAAGGTATCCAAGGGACTTGCGTCCCTAGATACCCGATGTGTACGTTAGTTACCAGCTCCCTGCATCAGCACGCTGGTAACTAACGTACACATCAGGTATCTAAGGGACGCACGTCCCTTGGATACCCGATGTGTACATTAGTTACCAGCAGATTGCTGGTTTCCCGCCTGTCACACGCAGCGATGCGTGGTGGCCAGCGGGAGACCAGTGACCAAAAAAAAGTCCTGGCCTTTCCTGCAGCGATCAGCGATACCGGCAGGGGGGCCGGTCACTGATCGCTGTCACACACAGCGATCTCGCTGGTGAGATCGCTGTTGTGTCACAAAAATTGTGACTCAGCAGCGATCTCGCTAGCGAGATCGCTATGTGTGACGGGGCCTTTAGTCGCCTGGGCAGCATTTCAACCAAACTGCTCTCTGACATGCATTGGATAGCACTGCAGATCTTGCTGCAAGTCTGGCCGAGCCAACAGAGGGGTCCAATAGGAAGGCAGATGCCCCCTGATTACTGGGAGTGTGGCCAAAATGGAGTCCTTGGGTAAATCTTCCCTCAGCTGGTCTTCCAACCTGCCAATCCAGATCATAGGAGACATAGCTGTACAGGTTACCGTAATGGCCGTCCTCAGAGCACCCGCCGACAACTACCAGGTATCCGTGAGAAAGGAATCAACCTTTATGTCAAGGGGGTCTCTTAGTAAGCCTGCATACTCAAAGGGAAGGGATGACCTTCTCGAAGTTTTGGAAGTAACAACATCCAATTTCGGGGCTTTATTCCAGGATGTCATTGCCTCTTCATCAAAGGGTTATTTCCTTTCAAAGGAGGATGGCAAAGAGCCCTTTTTCTCTGTCCTTTCCCTTTCTTAGTAATATGGAAGTATCTGTTCCTTCTGGTCCAATGTCCCAATCATTACGTCCTGGATTGATCTTTAGATCTTTTGGTCGACCAGACCCATCGTGGCCCTCAAGGCTTTAACTAAATTGTCTGTTTCCTCTGGGGGGGACAATAACCTACTCCTGAGTCACTTTCCGATGAGGATGACCCTGAAGCATCCTCTAAAACCCTTCCGTTCGAGTCTGTAGCCGATGATGTAGATCTTTTAGCCCTGTCTCTGCGGGGTCGTTCCTCCAAGTAGGACAGGGAACTTAGTGAATTCTCTACCTCTGTCCTAAAGAGAGTCTTTAAGTTGGAGGAGAAATGTGGGACCTCATTTATAATTGCATCATTGATACACTAGACACTCCCTATTTATATGGAGACACTGCCACCAATGCCTACACACTGCCGCAGCAGCGCTGAAACACATGCCTCCAGACACTGCATCTCTATGGTCAGTTTTTAAGGGGACTCTTTCCAAGTATCTGCACCTACTCTTAAAGGCGTACTACACCACATCCACAATTCCCTCCCCCCCTTTTTTCTAAAGATACAATATTTTAATAAATTCCATTGTTCTTCTAGCATATCCCCAGCACGTAAACTGTGCAGCACTCTTTGGGCTAATTAAAATCAACTTTAGGTCAGTACCAGTTTTTCATATTTTTTTAATCTTATTTTTATTTTTATATTTGTATTTACTTAAATTCTGCCAACTTATACCCCTCTTTATATTCTACTTGCAAACTCTTGTTTTTTCTTCCCATTCTTCCCCCCCTCTTTTTTGTTTCTCCTCTTCTCCTTCCTTTCTCCCCTTCTTTTTGTTTCCTTTTTGGATTTGTAATTCAGTTATGTATAAAAACTTACTAATTTTGTATGATTGTAAGCAGTGATATGTACAGTATATCTTTTATATTTTCTAACCAATGTCTGTATAGCTAATGTGAATTTCTTTATTGTTTCTGCCATATAATAGATATATTTCTACTTGCCTTCTAGCATCGCTTGAAAAAGACCCAAATGGGGTCGAAACGTCACACGCTTCTTGATTTTTTTTTGCTTATCACACAAAAATCAATTTTTTGCTTCTTTTGTGGTGTCAATAATCCGAATTACTTACAGGTAATACTCTTTTATAGAGTCCACGACAGCACCCACTGAGAGAAGGGACCCACCCATAGGAACAGGAAACCTACAGAATAAAAGGGGCGGTCCCCCTCGCCTCCTCAGTTGGATTACAGAGTATGAGAGGAACAGCGAAACAAGATTTAGACAATTGTTATCATAACTTCAATAAGCAAAAATGTCCTACCTATACCCCTATGTATACCCATATATTATATATATATATATACACAGTATATATATATATATATATATATATATATATATACACACACACACACACATCATATATACAACCAACGCCAAAAGTGACCTATTTGCACAATATCTAACTAAGGGAGGGAAGTGAGTGGGTGCTGTCGTGGACTCTATAAAAGAGTATTACCGGTAAGTAATCCGGATTTTTCTCTTCGCCACGACAGCACCCACTGAGAGACTTTCAGAGAACCATCACCTGGCAGGGACCACCGTATTGAGGACAGATCTCTCAAAAACCAAGTCAGAGGATGATGACAAATCAAGTCTATAGTGGTTATAAAAGGAAGATGGTGAGGACCATGTTGCAGCCTTACATATGAAATCAAATCAGGAAATCCGCCCTCTCAGCCCAGGAGGATGCCATAGCCTTTGGCAAATGTGCCTTTATCCCATCTGGAGGACTTTCACCTTTTGCTGAGTATGCCAGACAGATTGCATCTCTGATCCATCAGGATTAGCTGCACTTTATGACTCCTCACCTCTTTCTGTGGCCCTGGAAGGACACAAACAGAGCCCTGCTCTACCTCCAGGGATGAGTTCTATCCATATAACTCAGGACCGCTCTCCTCACATCTAGGGTGTGAAACCTCTCTTCATCAGGAGTAGAAAGATTATCAAAAAAGGAGTGAAGAAAGACCTCCTGAGTCCTATGAAATTTTGTCGCTACCTTGGGAAGGTATGAAGGGTCTGGCTTCAGTACTACTGTACCCTGAAACACTAACAGGAAGGGAGGATTAATGGAAAAAGCCTGGATGTCGTTAACCCTTCTAGCAGATGCTAACGCAACTAACAAAGCTGTCTTCAGTGATATTTACTTTAAGGAAACCGACTCTAATGGTTCAAATGGAGGACTTGTTAGGGCATCGAGGACCAGATTCAGGTCCCAGGGAGGTAAACGAGTAATATATACTGGGTTACTATGCTCACATGCTGTAATAAACCGTGAGACCCATCTATTCCCAGCCACATTATAACCATATAGGGCTCCTAAAGCTGAAACCTGGACCTTTAGTCTTACCAGAGAGACCCAGTTGCCGACCTCTCTGCAGAAACTCTAGAATAGCTGCAATTGGAACCTCATTAGAGAAGGCCCCAGTATGAAAATTAAGGAATTTCCTTCACACTCTACTATATATTTTCATTGTGGATTCCTTCCTACTCTGCAGAAGTGTGTTAATCAGGTCGTCAGAGGACCCCCTTAATTTCAACAACTGCCTCTCAAGTTCCACACCATCAAGTGGAGACCCTTTCACCTGAGGATGAAGGAATGGGCCCTGAGAGAGCAGGCCGGATCTGATGGGAGGATCCAGGGGTCGCATATGCACATGGCCCTGAGCCATGAGAACCAAGGTCTCTTGGGCCAGAAGGGTGCAATGAGGATTACCCTCGCTCCTTCCTCTCTGATCGTCCTGATGACCAGTGGAAGCAACATCATCGGTGGGAATGCATATGCCAGACTGAATTGCCAAGGAGATTGAAGAGTCCAATAATCTCCAGTTGATCTGCTGTATTCAGGGAGGCAAACCTCTGGACCTGCCCGTTTTCTCTGGTAGCGAACAAGTCTATCTGTGGGAGCCCCCATAAGTCCACTATTTTCCTGAATATCCGATGGCTGAGAACCCATTCTCCCTGACGCAACATATGACGACTGAGAAAATCTGCTCTGAGACTCTCCGCCCCCCTGATATGAAGGGAAGAGAGAGATAAAAGATGGGTTTCGGCCAGTTCAAAAATCTGCACTGCAGTAGACATTAACTTATTTGATCACTTTCCGCTTTGCCGATTTAAATATGCGACTGACGTGGTATTGTCCAACAAGATCCTCACGAGACCCCCGGAGCTGTGGGAGAAAGTGATGCAACGCTTGACTGTCAGCCTTCAATTCCCTCAAATTTGAGGAGTCATCCGCCTCCCTTATGTCCCTCTGCCATTGGGCCAGGTTGTCGCCCATGTGATCCCCCCATCCATCTGGACTAGCATCAGTAATAATTACCCTGGATGGTCTTACGACCCATGAAACTCCCTAGAAAGATGGTCCTTATCCAATCACCAAGCCAGGGAGTTTATCACTTCCCTGGACAAGGTCACTCTGCCCTCAAGGTGACCCTGCAGACATTCTTCTGCGCAGAGGATCTCCTGCTGTTGCAGGCATCTGGTATGAAACTGGGCCCATTGGACTGCTGGAATGCAGGAGGTAAGGGACCCCAGGAGGGACATCGCATCTCTTAAGGACATCCAAGGGCTATCAATCTCTGTTCTAACCTTTGTTATTATAGCTAACATTTGTGACTCTGTGAGGAGACACCTTTGACTTACTGAATCTAGGTGTAGACCCAGGAAAGACTGAAGGGTTACTGAGACCAGTCTGGATTTGTCGAAGTTGATTATCCATCCCAACTCCTGTAAGGATGAAATTGTGTCAGCCAAACGACCCCTACATTGGGAGGCAAATTTCCCTACTACCAAAAAATCATCCAAATACGGAACAATGAGTGTGTCCCACTGACGCATGTAATCCATCACCTCCAACATCACTTTTGTGAACACCCGAGGAGCCATAAAAAGACCAAATGGCATTGCTGTGAACTAGAAATGCCGGATTTGACCTCCCAAGATGACTGCCACTATGAGATACTGTTGATATTCGGCATGTATGGGGAGATGATAATACGCATCTTTCAGATCCAACACAGCCACAAAACATCTGGGAAACAAAGGTTTAATAGCGGAGCTAATTGACTCCATTTTGAAAGTATTTAACTTCTTCATATTTATGATAGTCCTAAATGAACCATCTGGCTTGGAGATCAGGAACAAAAGGGGAATAAAATTGTCATGATCCAGCGTGGATCTGACAGTTTAAATGGATAAGTGAACTTTTTTCCTTTGGCTTGGTGCCAAAGTGTGTTGTGATTGCCCCCCGGTGACCATTAGAATTATTACACGTGGTGTTTCATTTTAAGTTGCCCGGTGGTGGTGAGTGGTATCGCACCTTAGTTTTAGGGTTAATGTGCACGCAATTACAAATCAGGTGTTAGGCTCTATAAAAGGGAGCCAGGTGGGTTCAATAACTGTTGGTGATATTGTGTGTTAGTCATTCACAAGGAAGGCTGGGTGAGGAAGGAGCTGAACGTGAATCCTGCGCAGCCCAGCCGAGTGGCAGCTATGTGGTCTGCAAGAAGGGCTGGCATGGCGTGGTGGAGTCTCAGTTTAGGGTGTTGGCAGGAAGTGCTTGCATGGCTTGGTGGAGTGACGACTATGGAGAGAGTTGCACTCAGCATGCGGGACTTGGTTGCTGAGAGCTGGACTCAAGCATGCTTGATGTTTTGGGCAGGAGCTGAACTCATCTTTGGGACTCTGTTACTGGACTTCTGCAATTGGTGGTGGACTCTGCTCCAAGGCTGCACTATGGTGAAGGATCCAGTTGTGGTGATGGATCCGGGTGGAGAAGATGCACACAGGTGGTGGGCTCTGTTGCTAGGAGCGTAGGCAACAGAGCAAAGATAAGTGGTGTTTCCCCTGTTTTGTCATCTTTCCTCATGTGTGTTTTAGTGCAGTGGTGAGATTAGTTTCCGCACCGACCAATTCCCTAGTGAGGGTTTAGGTCAGGGCGAGCTAGGGTTTTTAGGTTCCCGTTGCGCGCCCGGTGCGGAACCGGCATAGGGAACGTTAGGAGTGCAGGGACACTGGCTCAGGGGAGCTCAGGAGGTCTCCACTTCCCTGTTCCCTATCGCAGGGCCCACCATTGTTAATGTTTCCCAGGTTTCCCTTATTGTTTAAATTTGCCTTACTGGAAGTGGGGTTTCCAGACTTGTATATACGTGTAATGTCTAAATTCGCTAGTTGGAGGCGGTGTATCCAGCTGCACGTGTTTATTTAAATTCGCCCCACTGGAGGCAGTGTATCCAGGGTCACGTGCGTCACATGGGTTCGCCTTGCGGTACTCGCTGCGTCCAGACACACGTGACCGTGACATTATCACCAACCTTACTTTTTTTTCTGGTGAGCTTTGGCCATGTGGAGACCGCTGAGTAATTGCTGCCGGGCCTCACTGAGGTGAGTGGGGAGCGGCAAGGTGTGTTAGAGCCGCTGCAGCAGCAGTTATCAGGGTCTGGGGCCTCTCCTCAGTTAACCAGGAAATCAAAATGGCGGCTTTGGCAAATTGCGGGTCTGGCAAAAGCCCCCCTTGAGTCGCTGCTGGGGAGGGGGACTTGTTCATACAGGTGGACGTAACCAGACAGGTGGGTGGAGTTGGTGATCCCCATGGTGCTATCTGGGGTTCCCCGAGGTGAAGGGGTACGTCCCTGTAGTGATCAGACTGGTGATAGTCCGCGGGGCTCACGCCAAATCTTCCATACCATTGAAGAAGCCGCCCCCTCCAGGTCGTGTGGAGGCAACCAGAGAGTGTATTTTTCCTCCATGCCCCTGCGGCTTTGGTAAAAGCCCCCTAGAGTCACTGCTGGGGAGCGGGACTTGTTCATACAGGTGGAGGTAACCAGACTGGTGGGTGGAGTTGGTGATCCCAATGGTGCTGTCTGGGGTTCCCCGAGGTGAAGGGGTAGGTCCCTGTAGTGAACAGACTGGTGTATGGTCTGCGGGGCTCACGCCAAATCTTCTGTACCACCGAAAAGGCCGCCCCCTCCTGGTCGTGTGGAGAAAGGCGACCAGCGAGTGTATATTTCCTCCATATTCCTGTCCCCTTCTCCTCCTGGTGTGAGCGGCAGGTGTGCTGCGGGGAAGTAGGGATAAATCTCAACTCTCGCCATTAACCAACCCTGGGAGGCGCAGACCTCGTGTTGAAAGGGTTGGAGGGTGGTTTCCCTTGGTGAATAGCAGGGGGTGAGTGTGGTGACAGCAGGGGGACGCCTCTGTTGTCGTGTCCAGAAGGAGTTCACCAAATATATGACAAACAAATGTGTGCAAAAAACGTTCAGGTCCGGACCTGTGTGTGAACGAGCATGTATGGGTGGCCACCAAAAAACATCTTGTGGAAGTGTGTTGTGGAGTCTGATCAGCTCATAGCAAACATACACATACATAAACTCGTTCCCCAGGTCTTCGCTGTGGAGATGAGTGGTGCCTCCAGAACACATATTGCCAATACCAGCGGTGCGTTTGTCATTAACCTGAAGTGTCAGGTAGTGGTGGGGTGAACTAAGGATCTGGGCATCCCCGCTGTAGGTGTTTCCCTAATGAGAAGTGGTCTTGAGGGTCCAGAAGCCCTTCATTAAGGAGGGGGTACTGTCATGATCCAGCATGGATCTGACAGTTTAAATGGATAAGTGAACTTTTTTTCCTTTGGCTTGGTGCCAAAGTGTGTTGTGATTGCCCCCGGTGGCCATTAGAATTATTACACGTGGTGTTTCATTCTAAGTTGCCCGGTGGTGGTGAGTGGTATCGCACCTTAGTTTTAGGGTTAATGTGCACGCAATTACAAATCAGGTGTTAGGCTCTATAAAAGGGAGCAAGGTGGGTTCAATGACTGTTGGTGATATTGTGTGTTAGTCATTCACAAGGAAGGCTGGGTGAGGAAGGAGCTGAACATGAGTCCTGCGCAGCCCAGCCAGAGGGGACAAGTGGCAGCTATGTGGTCTGCAAGAAGGGCTGGCATGGCGTGGTGGAGTCTCAGTTTATGGTGTTGGCAGGAAGTGCTTGCATGGCTTGGTGTTGTGACGACTATGGAGAGAGTTGCACTCAGCATGCGGGACGTGGTTGCTGAGAGCTGGACTCAAGCATGCTTGATGTTTTTGGCAGGAGCTGAGCTCATCTTTGGGACTCTGTTACTGGACTTCTGCAATTGGTGGTGGACTCTGCTCCAAGGCTGCACTATGGTGAAGGATCCAGTTGTGGTGATGGATCCGGGTGGAGGAGAAGATGCACACAGGCGGTGGGCTCTGTTGCTAGGAGCGTACGCAACAGAACAAAGCTAAGTGGTGTTTCCCCTGTTTTGTCATCTTTCCTCATGTGTGTTTTAGTGCAGTGGTGGGATTAGTTTCCGCACCGACCAATTCCCTAGTGAGTGTTTAGGTCAGGGCGAGCTTGGGTTTTTAGGTTCCCGTTGCGCGCCCGGTGCGGAACCGGCATAGGGAACATTAGGAGTGCAGGGACACTGGCTCAGGGGAGCTCAGGAGGTCTCCACTTCCCTATTCCCTATCGCAGGGCCCACCATTGTTAATGTTTCCCAGGTTTCCCTTATTGTTTAAATTCGCCTTACTGGAGGCGGGGTTTCCAGACCTGTATATACGTGTAATGTCTAAATTCGCTAGTTGGAGGCGGTGTATCCAGCTGCACGTGTTTATTATTTAAATTCGCCCCACTGGAGGCGGTGTATCCAGGGTCACGTGCGTCACATGGGTTCGCCTTGCGGTACTCGCTGCGTCCAGACACACGTGACCGTGACAAAAATCCCCTTCCTTCCTGATCTGGGACCCCTATCAGGACATGTTTAGACAATAAATTTTGAATCTCTAACTCTAGAGCTTCTTGTTGTGCGGGTGATTTAAGGGAGGTCATTATGAATGAATCCTGGGGAATTCAATGAAATTCCAGCTTGAACCCAGATGTTACCAGGTTCAGGATCCAGGGACTAGATGTGATCTCCCTCCATTTATGGCCCAAAAAACTTTAGTCTGCTCCCTACTGGAGGGTCAGGATTAGTGGAATCTGTTTTTCTGGAAGAGGATCCACTAAAAAGGGCACCTTTTTGTTTGGTCTCCTTTGTCTCCCAGCGACCCCGGTTTTCATAAGGTTTTCTCCTACTAAATGGGCGCTTTCTGAACACTCTCCTGTAGGATGGAAATAAACTATAGGAACAGAAAGCGCAATAGGGTCTTACCCAAGTTATAATTAAACGAATAAATGAAAATTCACTCACCCTTTCCAGGAAAGAGGTACAGGCATGTAAGATCCGTAGTCAGCTTGCTGCACGTCCAAAGGTCAGCTCCGTGACCGCCAGAACTTCAGATTTTTATGGAATAAATTCATGGACTTCAGTGCGCTGCTTGACAAATTCACGAACCCAGGTTATGAGAAAAGATTAACTGTTTTATTTCCCAACGCGTTTCAAAGTGTATACCACTTCTTCTTCAGGGGATGACATATATGAACAGATAAAGCTGTCACAGATTTTATACATCCATGATTCAAAAGAATTTGGCGCCAATGATCACATGTCAGACAGTACAAAAGTCAAAGTTCAAAGTACATCAATTGAAATGTCATATCAATTAATCTTTGTTCTCTAAAATATTTATTCATTAAAAAATATATGTTCTCTTTATTATTATGCAGATAAAAAAACTCTAAAAAAGTTAAAAGATCAGGAAAAGAAAAAATACATGTGTATATCTCAGAGACGAACTCCTGCTGTTGGGAAGACAGAAAAAGAAAAAAGGGAGAGGACAATCTCACTCAAACCATTACACCAGAGTCGGATCTTGTCTGAGAGGGAGGAGAAAAGAAAGAATGATTATTAAAAAAATATATCTATCTAAAAAATATATAAAAATATAAATGTATATGAGAGAAAATGTATTTATATAAATATAAATCATATGATAATAAAAAGCTTTTTTATAATATTAAAAGACTTTTTATATTAAAGATGTGTGTGTCACTGGATTAATCACGGGGTATATCCAATCATAGCGATAGTGGCTGCAGAGCGGAGAGATAAACTATAAGAAATTCAAGCGCCTCCAGAGAGACGTTGTCTCCATTCACAATTTACTTGCTCATAAATCAGATGGTCAGTGGCAGCTGACCAGAGAGCCAGACTATAAGGAATTCAATTAGCACTTCCCGGAGAAAACCAAGATCGCTTCCTACATAACTTCATTTCAAAGAAAAAAGAAAAAAGGAAGAAGCTCACTTACAATTCAAAAATCATTAACACCTTTTAGAGCTTGTGGTAAAATCAACGATCACAATATGAAAAAATAGGAAATATATGCAAAGTAATATCAAGATGAGGTTCCAAAACATTAAGAAGAGATGTATAAGTAAAAAAGTCGCACATAAGACATAAGATTAAAAAATGATAAAAACTGAATTATAAAAAATAATAGATAAGAACTCATCATAATAAATTATTCAGACCAGAAAATGACGAATTTACCCTATTTTAAAGAAACACTTCGGTGATTTCGTTCAATCCATTAGGTTTGAGAGTATTCAGCCTATAAATCCAGAAAACTTCTTTTCTATTTAGTTGTCCCATTCTATCGGGATTATCTCCAGGAATATGCTCAATTGGACTAATTTTCAGTCCATTGGGATCCTTATTATGTTTGATAGTAAAATGTCTGGAGAGTCCATGCTGTAAAAAGCCTCTTTTAATATTATGTCTGTGTGAATTAACCCTTAGATGTAATGGTTGGATTGTTCTTCCAACATACTGTTTTTTACAATCGCATTCAATCAGGTATATAACAAAATCCGTGGTGCAACTAAGATAATCTTTAATAGGAAAAATTTCATCAGTAGTGGATGATTTAAGGTATTTCTCATTATGTGTAATGATATTACAGCAAAGGCAATTCCTCCTCCCACATTTATAAATCCCTCTTAAAGGGGTATAACTAGAAATCGGTTTAAAATTAGTTTTCAATCGACTGGGGGCCACTAATCCTTTAATCGTTGGTGCCCTTCTGAAAGTAACCCCTGGGTTGCTGGGAAGAAATTTCTGTAGTATAGGGTCACTCAAGAGGATATACCAGTTATTGCATAAAATTTTACTTTTATAATGAAAATTATCCTTAACGGATGTGATCTCTTTAAATTTCTTCTGAACAACATCATTGAATACATTCAGGTAATGGCCCTTATTTTCAATAGGATAAAAATTAGATTTCACAGGTACATTCAAATGAAATCCTGTTTCTGTTGTATTGTCATTTGTATATTCACACTCTTTGGAAATAATACCACCATTATTATTACATGAGACCTGATTTATCTCCTTTAGTAAAAAGTGTCATTTCAGTGTTAATTTCCTAATAAACATTTGTAAATCCAAAAAAAGATCAAAGTCATTTATTTTGTATGTAGGGCAAAAAGTTAATCCTTTAGAGAGGACTTTCTTTTCATCTGTTGTGAGGTTATGAGATGATAAATTAAAGACATTGCTTTCAGGGTCATTTTTATTTTTATTTTTTATTTCATTTTCCCTTTCTTTTTTTCTCCCCCCTCTACTTCCTCTAAAGAGCCTTTTCTTTTTCCATTTTTTGGTGAAAAAGTTTTTTATTTGTGTATTCTTTAGTGCACGTGGTAAAAAAGGGACAGTGGCCGTGTTATCAGTGTTAGAATTATCTATTAAAATCATATCACTATTGGGCGTATTAGAGATGTCATTTTCATAAATAGAGAAATCTAATAGTGAAATCAGTGTGGACTCAGGAAATTCCATAAGTGCTGGTGATGAAATTTCTATTTGGGTGGGTGCAATAATTTTACTTGTGTCTGTGATCGGATTTATTGTGTCAATGAGATTCTTATTAGTCTTATCCTCATTGAGGCGTTTCATTTGTTCTTTGATGCTCTCCAAGTGTTTAATAGCCTCAATAAGTGGTGCTGTCATTTTAGTAGTTTTTATTGATGGTGGTTTTGAGAAAATATTATTTTCACTCATCGCCTCTTTGTCATTTATTGGAGAGTTTCTATAAATGGTGTTTAGTACGGATGTATTTCGTGGATCAGAAATAATTCTATTATGTTTAGTAATATTTTTATTGACATTATATTCTATATTATCATTAGTCTCTATTGGTTTCACAGTATCCATTTTATTTGTATTATTATCATGGATCTCTTTTAGTTTCACAGTATCCTTTTTATTGGTATTGTTAACATGAGCCTCTACGGATTTCACAGTAACTCCTGTAGGATGGAACAGACTGGTTAGGGAATCCCCTCTTTCTCTCTCCCACCCTGGTGAGGATCTCATCAATCACCTTGCCGAACAGGAACTCACCCTGGCATGGAATTGCGCATAACTTCGCTTTTGACTGCGCATCACCTTTCTAGCTCTTCAGCCACAGACGAGCAGAATTTACCAGACCAGCTGACCTTGCCGCCAGATATAGGGAATTCGCCAATGCGTCTGCTAGATATGCTGTGTCCCCCCTGATCAATGGAATGGAGGATAACAACTCCTCCCTTGATTTGCTCCTCCAACTGGTCCACCCAAACTAGCATCAAACTCGCTGTGCAAGTGCTAAATATGGCAGGCCTAAAACCTCGAGTACAAGACTCCCATGACCTCTTTAGTAATGTCTCTGCTTTGCGGGCTAGCGGGTCAGATAGAACCCCTGCATCCTCCACCAGCAGGACAGAATATTTAGACGTTGATGCCACCGCCGCATCCACTTTGGGGACCTTGGACCAGGATGTTAACTAGTCATCGCTAAAGGGATACATTCTCTTAGAAAATTAAGTGAGGAACCCTCGCTGACCTTGTTTGTCCTATTCCTTTTTTACTAAGTCCTTCACTGCTGCAATAACAAGGAAGGCCCTCTTCTTTTGCGCGAGACCCGCAAACATTATGTCCTGATGTCCTGCGTAGATTTAGCTTCTTTTGCGCCCAAGAACCCCATGGTCTTCGTGACTGACTTCCCCAAGTTGTCTACACTTTCTATGGGGAAACAAGAACGCCATTACTCATGAGATGAAAATGATGAAGCTGATGAATCTGAAAGTTCAGAGGACTTGACCTGGTCACTACCAGAATCCGAACTGGAGACAGGGGTAACATTTTTCCTCTTGACACTGTTTCTTAGGTCTGCTAAACTGATCTAAGGCCTGGAGCTCTTCCCTTATCATCCGTATATCAGTGGATGTAATTGCAGCCTCCCCTTGTAACGTCTGGCTGATACAACTCTGGCACAGATTTTTAGGATAGGTGTCCAGAAGGGGCTGTGCGCACAAGACACACTGCTTATGTTTGGATTTTTTTTGTTTTCTTAGCTTGAAATGGAGACACACAGAAAGGGGATTCAGCTTAATAGGCAGTCAATTCACACTCACCCAGTCAAGCTTGCCATATTGTACTGGTTCTGGAGACACATCACGAGTCCTGGACTGATCATCCTTTTTCTGCAGGCTCTTGTCAGTGGAGCCAACTCTGGAGTGCCCACTGCTGCTCCTAGGAATACTATGCGCTTGCACCGCTGGTGGGTGCATCTCACACTCTCCTGGGGAAGACATCTTCAGCACGCCGGCCGCCAGGAGCCACTGGATTTTATAATTCCTGCCTTTGAGACCGCCTCCCCAGACCTCCGGAAGTGCTCTGAGCCCTTCCGGTTCAGGAACGTCAAATCGGCCAGTGCGCATGCCTGGCCGCCACCTGGAAGAACTGCCCGCAGGAGATGCTGGCTGTTGCCGCTCGCACTCTGCCTCTGTGCCTGCTCTGCACCGCATTCCTCGTGAGCCCGGACGGCCACCCCCCGGATCCAGGTCCTCACGATCCCATCACCAGACGAGGGGGGGAGACTGACTGGCAGGGCACCCCCAGTGTTGCTTCTGGTGCAGCAGCCCCTGCCGTTCTCACGGACACCACAAAGGCGGCATGCACAGGCCCAGGTATTCTTTCCGCAGGTTTCTGTAGGAGCAGGAAACCAACTGAGGAGGCGAGGGGGACCGCCCCTTTTATTCTGTAGGTTTCCTGTTCCTATGGTCGGGTTCCCTCTCAGTGGGTGCTGTTGTGGCAAAAAGAAAACACGGGTATTACATACCTGGTAATGTGTTTTTTCATGAGACATGACGGCACCACGAGAGAGGGGATCCACCCTTCAAGGACAGGAAACATTCAAGATAAAAGGGGCGGCTCCTCTCTCCGCATGAGTTGTTTTACAGAGCACGAGAGGAGCTCCGCAGATTAGTGTACATATAAATGATACATCCTTTATGCTATTAAATTACCAACACCCAAGGGAGTGTATAATGCTAATAATGCACCTAAATAATAATGTGATCAAATAGGGAGGGAATATAAGGGTTGCCGTCATGTCTCATGAAAAAAACACATTACCAGGTATGTAATACCTGTGTTTTTCCATCATACATGACAGCACCACGAGAGTTACAGAGATTTGTATTCTCTGAGGGAGGGATCACTGCTTGTAACACTCTTCTGCTGAATGTCAGATCAGATAAGTCTAACCTATAATGTTTGAAAAAGGTAGACGGAGCGGACCAAGTGGCCGCCTTACAGATTTGGTCGATGGAAGCGTCTGCTCTCTCCGCCCAGGACATTGTTATGGCCCTCATGGAGTGGGCTTTTAGACCTTCTGGAACAGCCCTGCCTGCACTACTATACGCTAGCAAAATGGCCTCTCTCACCCATCTAGCTATAGTCTGTTTAGAGGCTTTAAGGCGCTTTCTTGACCCCTGGAATAACACAAATAAGGTCCTCTGCTTTCTCCAAGGTCTTGTCACCTCTAAATACTGCAGGAGACATCTCCTCACATCTAGGCAATGAAGCCTCTCCTCCTTCTGGTTGCTAGGGTTAGGACAAAAGGATGGTAAGACTGTCTCCTGAGCCCTATGGTATTTTGATACCACCTTGGGAAGGTATGCTGGATCTAATTTTAACACAACTCTATCGTCCATGACATGAGTGTAGGGAGGGTCTGCTGACAATGCATGTAAATCCCCAATCCTACGGGCGGATGTGAGCGCCACTAATAAGGCTGTTTTAATTTTAAAATTTTATTTGATGTTGTGTTTGGTGGTTCAAACGGACTCTCTGCCAGAGATGATAAGACTAAATTTAGATCCCAAGGAAGAGGAGTAGGAGACGGGACAGACTCAGCTCTAGTACAGGCTCGGATAAACCTGGCCACCCACCTATTATTAGCCAGATCACAGTTAAATAATACTGCCAAGGCTGAGAAGTGTACTTTGAGGGTACTGAAAGCTAACCCCAACTCTAAACCTTTCTGCAGCAATTCCATATGTCTTCAATGGATTCTTCCAACCATTCTGCCAAGGATGTTTCCACAGCCAGAGTGGAGTGTGCTTCTATACCTTCCAGGATTTCCGCCCCACCTGTTGTATAAACCAAAGAAATTGCCTCCCTAATCCACCTGGCTAAAGGACACTCTAAGTCCTTTCCTAACTCCCTGAAAGGATACAAATAGGGAATTGTCCTTTCCCCATGGATCTGTGGCCAAAACATAACTAAGGAGACACCTTCTTACATCTAGGGAATTAAGTTTTTTCCTCTGACCGGCTAGCAGGATTTGGACAGAAGGAGGGAAGGACTATCTCTAGTAATCTGTGAAACTTTGAAGCAACCTTGGGCAGATACAAGGGGTTTGGTTTTAGTACGACTCGGTCTTCCCTAAACTGAGTATACGGGGAAGTCTAGAGAGAGCCTGCAGATCACTAACTCTCCTAGCAGACGTTAGCGCAACCAGCAGGGCAGTTTTGAAGGATAGGATAGGATTCTAATGGGGGCAAAACCAATAGACTGAAATGGGGCTACTGTTAAAGCTGATAGCACTAGGTTCAGATCCCATGGAACTAGCTTCTTTTTAATGGTGGGCCTGGACCTAGCCGCTGCTTTTATGAATCTGGATACCCACTGGTATTTGCCCACTAGGTTACAGTTGTATAGTGCCCCTAGGGCCAAACCCTGGACTCTAAGCGTATTTGTGGCTAGTGGCTAGACCCATCTCTAACCCCTTCTGCAGGAATTCCAATATTCCAATATCTGGTTAATGCGAATTTTTTTGACCAACCTCCACCCCCGAGGACGACAAGAATTTTTTCCCCAAATTCTGACAGATATTTGTTGTGGAAGGTTTTCTGCTTTTCAATAGGGTGTTGAGTAGCCCCCGAGAGAAGCCCTACCCACTCAGTAGTGCCCCTTCAAATTGCAAGCCGCTAGATGCCGATTGGACACTCACGGATGGAATACTGGATCTTGGGAGAGGAGATCCGGGAGCTCTGGCAGAATCCATGGCCGAGTCACAGCCCTCTTCCTCAGCCAAGGAAACCATGGTCTTCTGGGCCAGAATGGGGCTATCAGGATTATGCAAGCCCTGTTTTCTCGAATCTTTCCCAGAACTATTGGTATTAGATTCAGTGAATCATAGAATCATAGAATCATAGAATCATAGAATCGTAGAGTTGGAAGGGACCTCCTGGGCCATCTGGTCCAACCCCCTGCTCAAAGCAGGATTCGCTAAATCATCCCAGTCAGATGTCTGTCCAGCCTCTGTTTGAAGACTTCCATTGAAGGAGAACTCACCACTTCTCGTGGCAGCCTGTTCCACTCATTGATCACTCTAACTGTCAAAAAGTTTTTTCTAATATCTAATCTGTGTCTCTTCCCATTCAGTTTCATCCCATTGCTTCTAGTCTTTCCTTGTGCAAATGAGAATAAAGTTGATCCTTCTACAATGTGACATCCCTTTAGATATTTGTAGACAGCTATTAAGTCTCCTCTCAGTCTTCTCTTTTGCAAACTAAACATTCCCAAATCCTGCAACCTTTCCTCATAAGACAGGGTTTGCAGACCGGTCACCATTCTGGTCGCTCTTTTCTGAACTTGCTCCAGTTTGTTGATGTCTTTTTTAAAATGTGGTGCCCAAAACTGGACACAATATTCCAGATGAGGTCTGACCAAAGAGGAGTAGAGGGAAATAATGACTTCACGTGATCTAGACTGTATGCTTCTGTTAATACATCCTAGAATTGCATTTGCCTTTTTTGCTGCTGCATCACACTGTTGACTCATATTCAGTCTGTGATCTATTAGTATACCCAAGTCTTTTTCACATGTGCTGTCACTTAGCCCTATTCCTCCCATTCTATATATGCTTTTTTCATTTTTATTGCCCAGATGTAGTACTTTGCATTTCTCCCTGTTAAAAACCATTCTGTTAGTTGCTGCCCACTTCTCCAGTTTATTTAAATCTTTTTGAATCCTCTCTCTCTCTTCTCTAGTATTAGCTATCCCTCCTAGCTTTGTGTCATCAGCAAATTTAATCAGTTTACCCTCAATTCCTTCATCTAAATCGTTGATAAAGATGTTGAACAATACAGGGCCCAGGACAGAGCCCTGTGGTACCCCACTTGAGACATTCTTCCAACTGGATGTGCAGCCATTTACGACCACTCTTTGGGTCCGATCACTAAGCCAGTTATGAATCCACCTAACAGTTGCCTTGTCCATTCCATACTTAGTCATTTTTTCAATAAGGATTGTATGAGAGACTTTGTCAAATGCTTTGCTGAAGTCAAGATATACTATATCTACAGCATTTCCTTGATCCACCCAATCAGTGATACCGTCATAGAAGGAAATTAAGTTAGTCTGACATGACTTATTAGTTACAAACCCATGCTGACTCTGTTTAATCACTTCATTCTTATCCAGGTATTGACATACATGTTGTTTAATAATTTGTTCAAAGATCTTTCCTGGTATAGAAGTCAGACTCACCGGCCTATAGTTGCCTGGGTCCACCTTCTTCCCCTTTTTGAAGATAGGAACAACATTTGCTCTTCTCCAGTCTTCTGGCACTTCTCCTGTTCTCCAAGAATTTTCAAAGATTATGGAGAGGGGTTCAAAAATTTCTTCTGCTATCTCCTTCAGTACTCTGGGGTGTAATTCATCTGGACCTGGAGACTTGAATTCATTTAGGTTAGCTAAGTGTTTCCTCACTATCTTTCTGTTTATAGATATCCTGGATTCTTCTATTCCCTTAATAGGACAGTGAATAACAGTTGATGTTGCATTTCCTTTCTGAGAGAAAACAGATGCAAAATAGGAATTTAAAAGTTCAGCCTTCTCAACATCCTGTCTTACCATTTCATCATTTTCATCCTGTAAAAATCCTATAGCATCTTTGACTTTTCTTTTACTTTTGACATATCCCCAAAATCCTTTATTATTGCTTTTGACATCTCTTGCAAGCCTCAGTTCATTTTCAGCTTTAGCTAATCTGATTTGTGCCCTGCAGGTTCTGCAGACAGCATTATATTCTTCTTTAGATATGCCTCCCTCTTTCCATTTTATAAACATTTTTTTCTTCCTTTTTAGCATGTGCTTAAGTTCTGTGTTCATCCATCCTGGTTTCCTTAAATGCTTCCTATTCTTCCCTCTTTTCGGAATTGTTAACAACTGTGCTTTGAGAATTTCATTTTTCAAGATTTCCCATCCTTCCTGGACATTTTTGTCTTTAAGGATATCCAGCCATTGGATCCCTCCAATTCTCTTTCTGAATCCCTTAAAATCTGCCTTTCTGAAATCTAACCTTGACGTCTGAGTCTTCACAGGTCTTCCACCTCTAGTAATCCAAAATTCTAAAATAGCATGGTCGCTACCTCCTAGGGTCCCAGCCACTTTTACCTCCTCAACCATTTCCTCCCTGTTTATAAGGATTAGATCCAAGGTAGCAGTTCCCCTTGTTTTCTCCCTTACCTTTTGGAAGATAAAGTTGTCAGCAAGAGAGGATAAGAATTTCCTTGACCTGTTAGTTTTGCCTGAGAGAGATTCCCAACAAATGTCTGGATAGTTGAAATCTCCCATGACAACTATGTCATATTTTTTGGAGAACTTGGCCATCTGATGCATAAAGAGTTCATCTATATCTTCGGCTTGCACAGGCGGCCTGTAGTAAATGCCTACAATGGTGTCCTTTCCATTGTTCTGTCCTTGTATTCTTACCCAAACAGTTTCCACAGAACTCCCAGTCTCTGAAGCTTCAATCTCTGTGCAGATATACGCGTTTCGAACATACAATGCGACACCCCCTCCTCGTTTATCAAGTCTATTTCTTGCAAATAAGTTGTATCCTTCTAGTCTTGTATTCCAATCATGTGTATTGTCCCACCAAGTTTCAGTGATTCCAATTACATCATATTTCTGTTCCTGTGTTAGTAGTTCCAATTCTCCTTGTTTGTTGCCCATGCTTTGTGCATTAGTATAGAAACATTTTAGTTTGTGATTGGTTTCTCTTTCTCCATTATTTTTATTAATTAGATTCTTTTGTCTTTGTTCTTCCTTTCCACTTCTAATAGCAGAGTTCTCAATAGCATTTGTCAGGTGTATGGCTTTTTCTGGTCTTTTGCTTCCCTTCCCATGTTGTTCTAGTTTAAAGCTCTCCTTACAAGTGTAGCAAGGCGACTTCCAAATACATGCTTTCCAGTCTTCGTAAGGTGCACCCCATCTCTAGCAAGTAGTCCATCGTATAAGTAGTTCACTCCGTGATCCAGAAATCCAAATCGTTGCTGACGGCACCATCGACGTAGCCAGTTGTTCACCTGCAGAATCTTATTCCACCTCCTTGTTCCATGGCCATCCACTGGGAGGATGGAAGAGAAGACCACCTGCGCTCCCAGTTCTTTCACTTTCTTGCCTAAGTCTTCAAAGTCTCTGCAGATGGTTTCCAGGTCGTTTCTTGCGGTGTCATTTGTCCCCACATGTAGTAGCAGGAATGGGTAGTCATCTGTAGGTCTGAAGAGTCTTGATATCCTGTCAGACACATCTTTAATTTTTGCACCTGGAAGACAGCACATTTCTCTTGTAGTTATATCCGGTCTGCAGATAGCGGCCTCTGTTCCTCTCAGCAGGGAATCCCCCATGACCACCACTCTCCGTTTCTTCTTCACAACATTTTTCTTTCTCCATCCAGGAGGACTCTGAGGGCGTACAAGGTTGCTGTCTGTTGGCAAAGTCTTATCCTGATGTATTTCTTCATCGTTTTCCTGCGTGAGAGCCTGGTACTGGTTCCTGAGCAGTATGGGTGCTGACTGCCTCCTGATCCTCCTGCTTCTCTGGGTCACATGTCTCCATTCCTCTGTTTCTTCAGGTGCACTTCGAATTTCTTCTCTTTCTGTAACATGAAGAGATAATTCTGCTCTGTCCAAGAACTCTTCACCTTCCTTAATGATCTTCAACGTAGCTAACCTCTCTTCGAGATTTTGCAACTTTTCCTCCAACAGGGACACAAGCTTGCATTTGTGGCATGTGAAGTTTGGCTTTTCCACTGGTAAATCTGTGAACATGTAGCAAGAAATGCAGCTCACCAAATGGCTCCTGGCCTCTTCCATCTTGAGATTTCTTAAAAACGATGAAAGATGAGCCAAATTTCGGCGCGCGGTTTTTCCAATTTCCTCTTTTCAGCTGCAACGGCCAAAACCCAGTGATCGTTGAGCTCGCGGAGACTCTTCACTTATCCCAGAAGGCACTGGGAATATGCAAATGATCTCCTCAAGACTCTTCCCCTGGTTTTCCGATTTCCTCTTTTCAGCTGCAACGGCCAAAACCCAGTGATCGTTGAGCTCGCGGAGACTCTTCACTTATCCCAGAAGGCACTGGGAATATGCAAATGATCTCCTCAAGACTCTTCCCCTCTTCCCAGTGGGTGGAATGCGTAGGCCAGGCCGAAGATCCACGAGATTAGGAGCGCGCCCATTGCGTACAGGTTTTCTCTGGGATTCAAAGAACAAAACTGATGTAGTTGTCTTTCTGTTGGCAAACAAGTCTATTTCTGGGGACCCCCACATGTGCACGATCTGTTTGAATATGGCCTCGTTCATTACCCACTCTCCTTGTTTGAGCTTGTTGCGGCTCAGGAAATCGGCCGTGATATTGTGTTTCCCTTTTATATGGAGGGGTGGACGGGATAGTAAATGAACCTCGGCTATCTGATTGTCTGAGAGATGCCTGATGTGTCGGCCCTGTAGGGACATAAGGAAACTACTTAGGGCCCGCTCCACAGCTAATAGCTCTTTTAGATTAGACAAGTAATCTTGCTCAGGTGGCGTCCATACCCCCTGGACCCACATATGCGCTCCCCAACCCCTGGGACTAGCATCCGTGGTTATGACTCGGGAGATAAGATTCACCCCTCTATGCAGGTATGGTATGTGTGTCCACCATCGTAGTGATTGTACTGACTCAGAGGATAATGTAAATTTTCTCTCTAGGTGACCTTGTAGCCGAAAAGTGTTGTGCCACACGTCCCACTGCAGGGTTCTGGTGTGGTATTGGGCCCAGAGAACCATGGGTATACATGAAGTGAGTGAGTCTAGTAGTGTCATTGCCCCCATTAGAGTGACCAAAGGGTTATGTATCGCCCTGAGTGTTTGTCGCGGAATACTGACCACTCTTGGCTCCAGTAACCGACATTCTCGTATCTTGGAATCTAGGACAAGGCCGAGGAACTGCTGCACTTCCAGGGGTTGCAACCGTGATTTTTTGAAATTTATAATCCATCCCAACTCTTGAAGGCTGGATATTACTTTTCCTAATTGTGCGGTGCAATGTGATTCTGCGTGTCCCACAATGGGCAGATCATCTAAATAAGGGATCACAAGAATATCCTGTTCTTGTAAATGTGCCATAACTTCTGCCATTATCTTAGTAAAAACTCAGGGTGCAACAGCAACCCCGAAGGGAAGTGCTCCGAATTGGAAATGGCTTTCTATTCCACCTAATGAAACCGCTACTCTTAGAAACTGCTGGTGGTCTGCGTGTATCAGGACGAGATAGTAAGCGTCAATAAGGTCCGAGACCACCCTGAAACATCCGTTGAATAATAGCTTTATGGCAGATTTAACTGACTCCATCTTGAAGGAGCGAATTAAAATAAATTTATTGAGGCCTTTGAGATTTTTGATAGTACGGAAGGAGCCATCTGGCTTCTTAACCAAAAAAGAGGAGGGAGTAAAATCCCCTTTGTACCTCTGGAACTTCCACCAGGACTCCCATCTGCTGAAGTTCCCGGACCTCAGACTCCAGCGCCAGTTGTTCTGTAGATGAAGAACGAACGGGAGTCAAAATAAATATGTTAAGTGTTTTCTCGGAACTCAAATTTTAGCCCTGTTTTAATGACGCTCCAAATCCAATGGCTATTTGAAATATTTGTCCAGGCCAGATAGAAGTGTAAAAGCATGCCTCCGACTTGGTCCGTCAGTCTTTGCGGCCTTCGGAATTGAACATATATCCTCTACCATTCCTCCTGCTGCTGTCGTATCTGGTTCTCTCTTTATTCGACCTTCTTCGGTCGAACCACCTTCTACAAGAGTCCCACCTGTATGGGGGTCTTCCCAAGTAAGGGAACCGGTTTTTGCCATCGCCCGCTTTTCCCAATAATTCGTCTAGCACTGAGCCAAATAGATGTCCCCCTTCACAAGGGACATTCCTGGCCAACACTTCAGCCATATGGCTCTGCAGGCAGCCGATCTGGTCGCTAGTTTTACAGACACCGCTGATGCGTCTGAAAGAAAACGCCGCTGCACCCTGGATCATAGGAAGGGAGGATAAAATTTCTTCCCTAGGAACCTGGTCCTTGAGCTGTTCCTCTAAGCGGTCTAGCCACACCATCAGAGACCGGGCTGTACCTCCTTTTAAATGCTGTCGGAAGGAACCCTTTCTTTCAGGTTTTTTCCATTCCCGAGTAATTGGGAAATTTATTTTATCAATGACTGGAAAGGATCTACGAGTCTTCCCGTCTAGTACTTTAAACATAAGATCCTGCATTGATCTTTCTGACTGGGGCTCCTCAATCCCTATAGTACGGATCACTGCTTTCACCAGCCGATTTATCTGGTTGAGCGGGAAGCATGAGCAACCTCCTCTGGTCTCTGAAGACGAGGAAGAAGGGGACGAATCTGATTTTAATACCCCTATGTCGCTCCCTGAATCTGAAATCGGGAGCCCGGGTTCTACCTTCGTAACCCGTCTTCCTTATGGTAGGGCTTTAACTGTACCCCTGTCTCCGGTCTGACCAACTCCCTCAGAGTGGTGGTCAGGTCTGGAGTCTCTTCCGCTACTGATTTCTGGATGCACGGTCTGCACAGCCTTTTCCCGTGGCCATCAGGGAGTGGAACCCCACACTCAGCACACTCCCTGTGTTTGGTTTTTGCAGAACCTAAGGGGAGACAATATATCGTCAAGTGAACTTTCACGGAGATCACTTACCCACGGTCTGTAAGTGAGTGGTACCGTAATCTGCGGGGGGTCCTTCCCAGCGGATGTATCTCTGCGGCCTGAGGACTTGCCGGACTTAGACTTCTGACTGGACTTAGCTCCTGTAAGGCGGTTACTGTCACTAGACCGCTGTTGGGAAGTTGATCCACAGGGCTTCTCAGAGAGAAACTGCTGCGGGTGTACCCCGAACGCTGCTGCTGTTGCCGCTGCGCTGCGGTGAGTCCATTATATGGAATGGACCTGTCTGCGGGGGGTCCCCCTGGACACCATTGCAGCTCCTTTAAATAGCCGGCCTCCCCCAATGGTACCCACCGCGGCTGGGGCCAGCAGGCGAATCCAGGTGGCCTGCCCGGTACTGTAATGTGTGCTGGGAACGCCTCCTCTGGCCCCCCCCGAGATCGCGGCCTCACTAGATGACGCCCGTTCACCAGGCCGCATGCCCCCCCTGCCAGTGTCTGCCCGGCCTGGTGCAGCGTCACGCTACCCGGAAAAGAACCGGCGCCGCAGCCCCCACAGCGCACACCCGGCCACGTCATCGGACCGCGCCGCCACATCATTAGGGGCCGTTTCCTTCCATCGCGTTACTCCGGCCGCGACCCGATGGCGGCGGACAGACGCCGAGACCGCATCTGCCGCCTCCACCGCACAGCGAGAGCTCCGCATGGCCGTCAACACCCAAGAGAGGCAGGAGCACCCGCCCTGGACGTCGCCAGCCAGCACAGACCCGAGGAAGAAAAAAGGTCCCCCCGTGCGTATACTCACCGGTACGCGCGGCGATG
Source organism: Dendrobates tinctorius (assembly GCF_039654945.1). Taxonomy (NCBI): domain Eukaryota; kingdom Metazoa; phylum Chordata; class Amphibia; order Anura; family Dendrobatidae; genus Dendrobates; species Dendrobates tinctorius. The sequence goes on along the minus strand of NW_027361704.1, from coordinate 42,523,600 downwards.
GGCCACATAAAGTCAACCCCCCCATGAATTGTGCTTTGTCCTGCTGCCGCCTCACCAGCAGTCCCCCTGCCGTGTGCGCCTCCAGGACACCAGACAGGCTGAGGCAGGAGCCCTCCCACTGCCTGAGTCGATCAGCCAGGCCTGGAAACATCTTCGGTCTTCTACAGGTATGTCAGAAGAGGCTTCCCTGTCAGGGACAGAAAACCAACTGTGGCGGGAGAGTGGGACACCCTTTTTATGTCTGTAGGTTTCCTGTCCCTGAAGGGCGGATCCCCTCTCTCGTGGTGCTGTCATGGCGACTGAAAAATGGACTCTTTAAGGGACCATTCTCCTTGCCTCAAGTGGTTCCTGCTCAGAAAATCTGCCTTCAGGTTGTCTACAGCTCGGATATGCAGGGCCGACAATGAGAGGAAATGGTGTTCTGCCAGACTCATGATCCTCTTTGTTACCTGCATCAACGACTGAGAACGGGTGCCCCCCTGGTGGTTTACATATGCAACCGCTGTTCAATTGTCCAATGGGACTCTCACATGGTGTCCTCTTAAGTGTTGTAACAATCCCTTTTGCACCTTTTCGAATGCCAGAAGTTCCCAATCGTTTGAGGATAGATTTCTTTCCTCCTGGGCCCAGTGATCCTGGAGCCATAACGTGGCTAGGTGAGCTCCCCACCCCCAAGGACTGGCGTCCGTTGTGACTACCTTGGAGGCTGTGTATGTCCAGGATACCCCTCTCGGAGATGACAATCTGTAACCACCACATGAGTGACTGGAGTACAGAGTCCGGGAGGGTGAGCTTTCGCTCTAACTGTCCCTGAAGTTCCAGGTCGTTCTGCAGCACACACCATAGCAGTTCCCTTGTATCTAACTCGGCCCGTTTCACCGCTGGTATGCAGGAGGTTAGAGACCCCAACACCAACATGGCCCTTCTCAGAGTCATTTCTGGCTTTTTTACTATTGTTACAATTAATTGTTTGATTTTTTTCCTCTTTCTCCTCTGGGAGGCAACACTCCTGCACCACCAAGTCCACCGTTAGCCCCAAGAAGTTCTGGATCATTGCCGGTTCCAGCTTGGATTTTTTTGAGGTTCAGCTGCCATCCCCGCGTCTGTAGTGTTTCCATCACTATTCTGACTTGTTCTTGACAGTGAGGGAGATTTCTTCCCACTATCAAGAAGTTGTCCAGATATGGTATCACCAGAGTATCTTTTTCTCTGAGATGCGCTGTGACCTCTACAATCAATTTTGTGAAAACTCGAGGGGCTATCGCTACCCCAAAGGGTAGAGCCCTGTATTGAAAGTGACGCCACTGTGACCCCATCTGTACTGCCACCCTGAGATATTTGCGATCTTGTTGCCATATCGGGACGTGGTAATAAGCGTCCTTGAGGTCCAGGACTGCCATATAACACTGAGGAAAGAGGACTTTTACTGCTGACCTTATCGTCTCCATCTTGAAAGACGGGATTATCAGATACCTGTTGAGTCCTTTCAGATTTATAATTGTCTTCCAGGAATTGTCTGATTTTTTTTATAAGAAATAGGGGGGAGTAAAAACCTTCCTTTCTTTCCTCTATCAGAACCTCTTCCAGAACATGTTTGTCTAGGAGCGAGATTACTTCCCCTTCCAGACTCTCTTGTTTTTCTTGAGAGGACTGTACGGGAGTCTGCATGTATCTTCGCGTGGCTGCCAGTGGTGGAACCTAACTCCAGACCTGATCCCACAATTTGCCGGATCCAGGTGCTGGATGAGATCCTCTCCCAGGCTGGGAGAATGTGAGAGAGCCTCCCTCCCACCTGAGAAGGACAGTCACTGGGAGGGTCTTTTAGTGTCTTTGGAGGGCTTGCCAAAATAGAAGCCTCTCCCTCCTCTGGATCGCTTGTCAGAGTTGTTTCTGCCTCAGTTCTTGTACTGCTGTCTTCTGAACTTCCGGCCCTTCTGAAAGGAGCGCCAAAAGGCCTGAAATGGCTGTTTTGGGAAATTTTTCTTCTCGTCACCGGCCTTTTCTGACACGTCATCCAATGCCGGTCAGAACAAGAAATTTCCCTCACACTGCCAAGAGCAGAGTTTCATCTTTGCCTGTATGTCACCCTGGCCAGCATTTGAGCCACAGTGTCCCACATTAGCCAAAGCTGCTGATTTTGCTGCTAGCCTTGCTGAATCCACTGAAGCCTCAGCTAGAAATACTGCCGCTGCTCTTATGGCCAGTATTGCTTCTAGGATAGTCTCCCTGGGGATTCTTTGCTCTAGCTGATCCTCCAGGTTATCAAGCCATATTTTTAGGGATCTAGCCACACAGGTGGCCGCAATGGCAGGCCTTAGTGCCCTTGCCGAGGCCTCCCAGGCTGTTTTAAGACAACTATCCGTCTTTCTGTCCAGAGGTTCTTTCAGGGAACCTAAATCCTCAAAGGGCAGGGAAGACTTTCTGGCGACCTTTGAGATAGCTATGTCAATCTTTGGAGCCCTATCCCTAGATGAGGATGCCTCCTCATCAAAGGGGTACCTACTCTTTAGGGAATTGATTATCTGGGACTTCCTTGGTTTTTCCCATTCCTTTTTAATGAGACCTTGCAGCTGTTCGTTATTAGGGAATCTCTGCATTTTTTCTTTTGCAAGCCACCGAACATGAGTTCCTGGGCCGTCTTTTTTGCTCCCTCATCTACCAGCCCCATGGTAGACCAGACTGCTTTTATAAGCTTGTCTGTAGCTTCCACTGGGAATGTACCTTCCTCATCTGAGCTACTTTCTGAGTAGCGAGATCTATCTGAGTCCTCCTCCGATCCTGTGGAGTCTTCCCGAGACCAACGAGGGGCTGGACCTATCCTTTGCTTTGCTATCCGTATCCGTTGTCTGTAAAGCCCTCACTGACTTACAGACCTCTGACTGTATCAGGGATCTCAGGTTTTCAGCAAAAGAGGGTGTCTCTTCCGCTACTGTTTTATCAATACTGTCCTGGCACAATCTCTTATTCCAGGATGTTCCTAACGGACTTTTGCATAAGTGACATTCCTTATTCTTAGATTTTGATTTACTCTTCTTAGGGCCCCTCCTTGTGACATCTGTCAGTTGCGAGTCTGAGCTGCACGTAAGACAGAACCCCAAGACCCTTTACCCCCATGCGGGGATCTGGAATTACAGCGGAGCCCAAGAGGTAGCTGCCTATGAGAGCAGCGGACCGGAGCAGGATGGTCGCCAGATAGGGACTAAAAACCGAGACCGAAAGCGTAGTCAGGAGTCAAAAGTCAGAAACCGTGCAAGCAGCAGAGGTACAAAATCGGCAGGCTGTAGCAGAGTCAAAATCCAGGCTAAGGTCAGAGTAAAAAAAACAGGGTGAGCAGCAGAGGTGCAAAATCAGCAGGCTGTAGCAGAGTCAGAAATCCAGGCAAAGGTCAGAATCAATAGTAGCAATTAAACACTAAAACACTGGGGAAACCAAGACTATCTCTGGCGGCCTGCAGGACAGGCTCCAAAGTATTTGAAGGATAAGGCTATCCCTCACAGGCTCACAGCCTGATGACCTAATCTGGACCGCCCCCAAAACCAGGCCAGATGGCGATGCACCAACCCCTTCACCTCTGACAGAAGAGTGAAGCCCACCAGACGCCTGCGCAGGGGCCCCTTCTCTGTCACCACCGTCACCCACAGGAGAAACATGGCAATGCCCAATGACAGAGGCATGTGTCAAAGGAGCGGGACGACATGAGGACATTGCCCTCCTATTGCCGGCACCACCAGTCGAAGGAGTCCGGCGCCTCCCAGCGGCCGAGGCAGGAACACCAGCCCCCGAGTCCGACAGCGACGTGACAGTCCGGAGTCTTCCAGCGGCCAAGGCAGGAACACCAGCCCCCGAGTCCGACGGCGATGTGATAGTCCGGCGCCTCCCAGTGGCCGAGGCAGGAACACCAGCTCCTGAGTCCGACGGCGACGTGACACTCCTATACTCCACCCCACCAATGTATGTAAAAAGAGGGGAGAGATGGAGACAAGAGAGAGAGGCGAAAGAGAACAGACATTAGCATGCTGGACTTTCTCGAAGCTCACTCACCACTCAGACGCTTCACAGGACGGGTACCAGATCTGGAGGCTGACTGGTCTTCTCACTGTCTCCCAACGAGACTATGGACCCCTCCTTTTTAGAACCATGACAATCCGCCCGTACGCTGCCCGAGCGGCTTCCACTGCTGCTGTGGCACGTCTGGCTCTTCTCATTTGAGCGAGATTGCCTCTCCTGCACCTTCTGGTGCGGCTGTAAGTGTTCTGGCGAAAGGCTCTCCATCTTACAAGCTGCTTAGTGGCTGCCACGAGAGCAGTCACATTCAACCTAGAATGGCTGGTGACGCAAGTCAGCACTTCTGATTGCCTTTAAATACTAGCATTCCCCTTTTCTTTTTTTTTTTTAATTTATCACCTGGTTGATCCTGCACCTGCCGGCCGCATGCGCATGGATCTATCGCCATGCATGCGCACTATGTCTGGCTTGTGCGCGTACTCGGTAGCCACTAAGGACCGCGTGCGCACCCCGCATTCAATTCCAGAGCGCACTGGACTACCTCCGGGTGCGCGATCCCTTCCTACTCTCCGTGAGCCTGTCTTGGCCGGTCCCTGGTGCGCATCCTCTGCTCCCCGGCCTTCCGGTGTGTGCACCCCGTTCTCCTTGACACCCAGCACCGCTGCTTCATTTGGAGAGAGCGATCATGCTGCCCTTTCTCGGCGCCATGACACCTAGTGCCGCTGCCCCCTCCATACCTTTGGACCTCACCTGAAGGGAGCAATCACGCCACTGGCCACCACTGAGTCCTGCAGGTACACTCCTTCGCCTTCCAGAATTTTTCTTTTTCCCATGGTGGCCTGACGTCTTGGGCTCAACACGGAGGGTAGATAAATGTGGCCTCCGAGGAGTCTCACTTCGCCCGGGCACAGATGTGCCTCACGGCTGCATGGCCACCATACGTCAACAGGTAGGGCACAGTAACATGTGGCCTCCGAGGACCTTAGAATAATGTGGGGTTTTGTCCGCATTCAGGGAGGGTGCACCGAATGTGTCCTCCGAGGCTCCAATCTTCACCTGGGCATTGCTTCACGGGCTGTGGCCATGCGTTTGCAAAAGGGGGGCATGGGATTACATGGCCCCCCGAGGCGACTACCGGTACCTGGTGACGGATGCAGCAGACTCTTGCCTGCCAATAACCATCCAACCCAGGCATCCTCTTCTTTCTTCAAGAGTCTTCATCTTGAGGGTTCCCCAACAAGGACAGGAAACCAACTGATGTGGAGAGAGGAGACGCCTCTTATCTTGAAGGTTTCCTGTCCTTGAAGGGCAGATCCCCTCTCTCATGGTGCTGTCATGTATGATGGAAAAATAGGGATTTTTGTGTACTCACCGTAAAATCCTTTTCCGAGCCAATCATTGGGGGACACAGATAGTGGGTGTTATGCTGCTTGGCACTAGGAGGACACTAAGTAAACACAGAAGAAAGTTCCTCCCCTGCAGTATACACCCTCTCGCTGGCTGGGAATTCCCCAGTTTGGAGCAAAAAGCAGTAGGAGCATTAAACAAATGACAATAACCATAACTCTGTCAAAACCTAAGAATGCTACAGTGAGCCAATAGGCTAAAAAGGGTGGGTGCTATGTCCCCCAATGATTGGCTCAGAGAAAAGGATTTTACGGTGAGTACACAAAAATCCCTATTTCTCCTACGCCTCATTGGGGGACACAGACAGTGGGATGTCCTAAAGCAGTCCCTGGGTGGGGAACATACAATTGCTAATACCCCATATACCAGTGACTCAACACTGTGGTACTGCCGATTGCATCCACAGAGGCCTGAGAATGAATTTGGTAATGTTCTGTAAAGGTATGCAGGCTGGGCCAAGTCGTAGCCTTGCAGACATGCCTCAGAAAGAATTTGGTAATGTTTTGTAAAGGTAAGTCGTAGCGTTGCAGATCTGTTCTGCCGACGCCTGGTGCCGAATGGCCCAAGAGGCACCCACTGAGCGGGTAGAATGCGCCTTAATCCCTGCTGGGACAGGTGTGTCCCTGACACGGTAGGATTCCTGAATAGCCACGCAAATCCCCCTGGCTAGCGTGGTTTTTGGAGTGGCTAGACCCTTCCTATGCCCCCTGTGGAAGTACGAACAGGGCATCTGACTTGTGGAAGGGAGCCATCTGCGAGATGTACCGTCTCAGAGCCCTAACCACATCCAGAGTGTGGAGGGCCCTCTCAATGCAATGGACTGTGTCGGACAGAAGGAAGGCAAAACAATTTCTTCATTGAGATGAAAAGAAGACACGACTTTGGGCAGGAAAGACGGGGACATCCTGAGAGCTGCCACGTCCTGATTAAAATTCAGGAACAGAGGACGGCAAGACAGGGCAGCCAATTCGGAATATCGTCTAATTGACGTAATTGCCGCTAGAAAGACCACCTTCCAAGAGAGAATAGCTAGTGGTACGTCCTGCAGTGGTTCAAAAGGAGCCTCCTGTAAGGCTCGTAGAACCAAGTTAAAGTCCCATGATTCCAATGGCCCTTAAAATAGGGAGGCGCCACATGGGAGACTCCCTGAATGAATGTCTTCACCTGAAGTTTGGTGGCTATTTTTCGTTGGAATAGCCCTGACAAGGCTGAAAACTGGCCCTTGAGCGAGCTAAGCGTGAGGCCTGACGTTAATCCGGATTTTAGGAATTCCAATATGGAAGGAATAGAAAACACCAGTGGGGATCGACCATGGTCCTTGCACCCAGGGGCGGACACAGACTGTAGTGGGCCCCTGTGCAAGAAATTTTTCGGGGTCCTCCCCTCCTTCATAGGGCAACAAAGTTATGTAAACATATAGATAGGTAATATATATAGGCACCCCCATTTCCATTTGTTTCATAATGCTCTCCCCCATATGCGGTCTACTTTTGGCATAGTGCTTCTCGCCCTATGTGGCCCCCCTAGTTTATGCTGCTTCTCCCCATGTGGCCCCCGCAGTTTATGCTGCTTCTCCCCCTATGTGGACCCCTGATTCATGTTTCTTCTCCCCCCCATGAGCCGTCCAATTCATGAGCAGCCAAGCATCTCCCCCAGGGCCCCCCATTCATGAGCAGTCATGCTTCTCCCCAGGGGCCCCTCCCATTCATGAGCAGCCATGCTGCTCCCCAGGGGCCCCCCCATTCATGAGCAGCCAAGGCCATGCTTCCCTTCTGCCCAGGCCATCATGCTTCAGTTCTCCCCCAGGATGGAGCCCCCCCAAAATCATGCCTGCCATGTTCAGTTCTCCCCCACCCCAGGAGCCCCCCAACATCATGCCTGCACCTCAGTCCCAGTCCCTCAGTCCTGCTCAGCTCTGGTAGTACTCTTACCTGGAGCAGGCAGGGCAGGCCAGACCAAGAGGATCCATCCATTCCACACTGTCCAGTGTCCGCACATTCCTGAACTACTGCAGCATATGGGCAGGGGCAGGGCTGCTACTAGGAATTTCGGAGCCCCATACTGGGAAAATTTTCGGGACCCCCATAAGACTTCGCCCAGGCTCCACCCCAGCCCCACCTCCACCCTTTAAACTGTCCACAGTCCCACTGCCCTCTCTTGGAAAACTCCATTTCTCACCAATCACACATTAACAGTTCCCATCACCAGATCACACATATAGCCAGCAGATTTTTTTTCCGCCAAAATATTTTTTAAGCCGCCATCACAACACTGTAGACTGTTATGATTGTGTCTCCAAGGAGGAGAGCAAGCCCAAGCTAAGCCACAGAAAACCAGAGAGGTTGGTAACTAAGCGGATTGCAGACCCCTTATCCTATCCACACAACTAGCAGTAGCCGTGGAGTGTGCCTACGATGATCCTAGATGTCTCGGCACAGCCGAAGAGCTAACTAAGCCTAAAGCAAGAAAGGGGAAATCTAAACTGCCCCAGAACTGACCCCAAAGGAATAGATAGCCCCCAAACATATATTGTCGGTGAGACAAGATGAAAACACAAACGCAGGCAGGAAAATAGAGGGAGCAAATGATGGGGCCCACACTGACTAGACAGGATAGGAAAGGAAAGACACTGTCTGCAATCACGCAAAAAACCCTGCAAAAAAGTCCAACACGTCTGATGCAAAAAATACTGAAGTCGCATGACTTCGCCCACTATATCAGCACTTTGGTATATTCTGAAAGCAGAGCAATCAAGGCCAATCTAATAAGGGACAAAAACAAACTGGCACAAGCAGTAACATATGGATGGTGATTCAGCACAGCCCCAGCCAGAGCTGGCTGACCACACAAAACTGAGATAGACAAAACCAGATCAAATGTAAACAGAATAGCAAATGAACACTTAGTTTCCAGCTCAGTCCCTGCATGTTCAGCTAAGACTTCAGGAGGCAGGAAGAAAATCACCAGCAGGGATAGAGGGAGTCGGCTGTCTTAAATCCCAGTCTGAAACGCCAGATCTCGAATCGTCGTCCTCATTTTCAGGTGGCAAACCTCTGTTAATCAGATCAGCTCCATTACCTCCAGTAACTACCAGAGGGAGCCCAGAAAGAGAACTCGCAACCCCTCTGTCAATTAGACCAGCTCCACTAACTTCAGCAATAACCAGAGGGAGGCCAGAAAGTGAATTCACAACAGTAGACATTTTTGGCCGAGCTCTACTCTACTGTAATCTATTAAATATTTGTTAAAATATGCAATACAATTTAGGTACATTTGTATTAATTTTTCAATTTTTAAAATGAACATTAATATCACATACAATGGACAAATACCACCACACCATGACCAGACACTATTACCACCACATAGTGACCTATAATTAATACCACATACAAGGAACAAATACCGCCACACCAGGACCAGACTATATATTACTACCACAGTGACCGAATAATATCACATACAAGGAACAAATACCACCGCACCATGACCAGACCACACATTACCACCACGTGACCAAATAATAGCACATACAAGGGACAAATACCGCAACACCATGTCCAGACCACATATTACCACCACATAGTGACTGAATACTACAATACTGATCAGTAACAAAAAAAAAACAATACTATCGCCATAAGTGCCATTTTACACAGGGGATCTGTACTTACTATCCAGTGTCTGTGTACTGGTAATACAGTGATTAATGACATTATACACAGGAGCTCTGTATATAGCATACAGGTAATACAGTGATCACTGGTGACATTATACCCAGGACCTCTGTATATAGTATACAGTGTATAGTGTCAGTGTACAGGTAACACACTAACTCATCAGTGATGTCTCTAGGTAAAGTCCTTCATCCTTGCTTTTCATCTTTCATCCAGCACAGATCGCCATCACTTCTTCCAGCCAGGGCTCGTCTCTGCAGGAAATAACACAGTTATCTAGAGCTCCGCTTGCAGAACACATTACTTATTTTTTTCCCAACTTCTACACTACACATGAAGAAAAAAAGGCAACATAGTATCACTCTACACAGTAACAGGACTGCCCCCCATTTAAAACAGTATACTCAAAAAATAAAATAAATACATCACTGCAGTAATATCCTTTAATTAGCCCCTATGGTAATAATATCCCCCATCCTGGCCCCCATGTGTCTCATTCCTGGCTTCAGCCATATGTTCTCCCATCCCACCCTCATGAGTATCCATTGTGCCCAATATGATCTCCCCATCTGTCTCCATTGTATCAATCCTGCCCCATGTCTCCATTTTGCCCTATTTCTAATCCTGCCCCCTTTGTCTCCAATCTTGCCCCCATGTCTTTCATCCTACTCTGTTGTGAACTCATTTTCTGGTATACCAATTCTGAGTTCTCCTTCTGAGCTCCCTCTGGTTGTAACAGGAGGTAGTGAGGTTGATTTAATTAGAGATCTGCCACCTGATGAGGATAACAATTGGATCTCTGGAATCTCAGACTGGTTTTAAGACAGCCGACGCCCTATTCTGGTGCTGGTGATTCCTTCTGGCTTTTCAGGTCTTGGTTTTCAGCTCTGTTCCAGTCATCTCAAGCTAAGTGTTTCTGCTAATGCTCACACTTGATTTTGTTGGTCTATTCAGTTTTTTGTGTGGTCAGCCAGCCCCGACTGGGGCTGTGCTGAATTTCCACTCTTATTTATCTGTATTTGCCAATTTGCTTTTTGTCCCTTATTAGATTGGCCTCTTTTTTTGCTCTGTCTCAGAATATTTCAGAGTGCTGATATAGTGGGAGAAGTCTAGTGACTTCTGGGTTAATTTTATCAGAAGTGTTGGACATTATTTTTGTAGGGTATTTTGGGCAGATTGCAGACAGTGTCTTTCATTTCCTGTCCTTTCTAGTTAGTTTGGGCCCCATCGTTTGCTCAGCCTATTTTCCTGCCTGTGTTTGTGTCTTCATCTTGTTTCACCGTCAATACATGTGTGGGGGCTATCTATTCCTTTGGGGTCTGCTCTGGGGCAGTTAGTTTTTCCCTTTTCTTGCTTTAGGCTTATTTAGTCCTCCAGCTGTGACGACGTGTCTAGATTCATCGTAGGAACGCTCCACGGCTGCTGCTAATTGTGTGGTTAGGATCAGGGGTCTGCAATCTGCATAGTTACCATCCTCTCTGGTTTTCTGTGACTTAGCTTGTTTAGTTTTCCTCCTCGGTGACCCATTCATAACACTACTCCCTTTGTCTCCAATCATGCCCCCTGTACCTGCAATCCTGCCCGTCTCCAGTCCTGTCCCCATGTCTCCAGTCCTGCCCCTTCTCCATCCTGCCCCCAATGTCTCCAATCATGCCCCATCTCCATCCTGACCGCTACCATCTTGCCTCCCCGTCTCCAATCTGCCCTGGCAGGATGGAGACACAGGGTCCATGTGTCTCCATCCTGCGGGGAAACAATTTAAAAAAAAAAAAATTACCTGGCCGAGCTCCTGCTGGAAGATGCAGCTCCTGTGTGACTTGAAGTACCTGTGGTGATGTCATCGTCATGTGATCAGGGGGCAGAGCTGATCAATGGTAAAGGCCTGTGATCAGCTCCACCCCTGATCACATGACGACATCACCACAGGTCCTCCAAAGCTTCAGCGCTGCTCTCCTCTCCCCTCCTCCTGCGCTCCACATGGCTAATTTGAAAACTGAATAACAGGATTTTTGGGTTGCTTACCGTAAAATCTGTTTCTCGGAGCCTTCATTGGGGGACACAGAAACCATGGGGTGTATGCTGCTGCCACTAGGAGGCTGACACTATGCACAAATATGCACAAAAAAGGTTAGCTCCTCCTCCGCAGTGTACACCCCACCGACCGGCAGGAAATTCCTCAGTTAGTGAGAAAGCAGTAGAAGTAACAGAATAGATTGAGAAAACAGAACAGACAACTCAACTGTAAATAACAAACAACCATAAGAACAGGAGTTGTAGAACATGGGAGGGTGCTGTGTCCCCAATGAAGGCTCCGAGAAACAGATTTTACGGTAAGCAACCCAAAAATCCTGTTTTCTCTATCGCTTCATTGGGGGACACAGAAACCATGGGACGTCCCAAAGCAGTCCCTGGGGAGAGAGAACAAACTTCCATCAGGCCAGCGGACTCACCACCGCTGCCTGCAGGATCCTTCTACCTAGGCTGGCATCCGCCGAAGCGTAGGTGTGGACCTTGTAGAATTTCACAAACGTGTGAACCGATGACCAGGTTGCAGCTTTGCAAAGCTGCAGCTCGGAATCACTGTGGCGCATCGCCCAGGAGGCACCCACTGCCTGGGTAAAGTGAGCTCTAATTCCCGGAGGGCCAATTGATGTTTGACCCGGTAGGCCTCCAAAATTGCCGATCTGATCCAGCGAGCAATAGTAGCTTTGGAGGCCGGCTGACCTCTCCGCGCTCCATCTGGAATGATGAAGAGAGAGTCTGTTATCCGCAAAGGAGTCGTCCTAGCCAGGTAGACCTTCATCACCCTGACCAAGTCCAGCTTGTTCAAGGAGCGCTCCCGAGGGCGAGTTGGACCCGGACAAGAGGACGGGAGAACAATATCCACATTCAGGTGGAAGGTGGACAACTTTTGGAAGGAAGGAGGGCGGAGGCCGCAGAACTACCTTTTCCTGGTGGAGTACCAAGAAAGGAGAGCGGCAAGAGAGGGCCGCCAATTCCGACACACGCCGGATGGATGTGATGGCTACTAGGAAGGCTACTTTCCATGAAAGGAGAGATAGGGAAACTTCCCTGAGAGGTTCAAAGGGAGGACCTTGCAGAACCTCGAGAACCAGGTCAAGATCCCAAGGATCTATGGGCGCTCGGTACGGAGGAGCCGTATGAGCCACTCCTTGAAGGAAGGTTTTTACCTGAGGACGGGAGGCCATCGTCTTCTGAAATAAAATGGACAGCGCCGAAACTTGACCTTTTAAAGAGCTGAGGGCAAGGCCTGCCTCAAGCCCTGCCTGAAGAAACGCCAGGACGGAGCGAAAAACGCATGGACGGAATGTCGTTGGCCTCGCACCAAGTGAAATAGGCCTTCCAAGTACGGTAATAAATTTTGGATGACGATGGCTTTCTGGCCCGGATCATGGTATGAATAACTCGATCCGAAAAGCCTGATCGTTTCAAAACCTCGGTCTCAACAGCCGCGCCGTTAAATTGAGCGGCCGAGAATTGGGGTGGCAAATCGGACCTTGAGATAGCAGATCTGCCCTGTCTGGAAGCTTCCAGGGAGCGTCCGCGAGAAGGTTGACGATGTCCGCGAACCAAGACCTTCTGGGCCAATTCGGGGCGATGAGGATGACTGGAATTCCTTCCGCCTTGATTTTTTTTTTTTTCTTCAACAGCCTGGGAAGAGGCAGGGGAGGGAAAAGGTAGGGGAGCTTGAACTGCGACCAAGGAATGGCCAGAGCGTCGGCGCCCACTGCGAGAGGATCTCGAGCCCTGGACACAAGCTGTGGGACTTTATTGTTGAGGCGAGAAGCTAGCAGATCTACATCTGGGGTTCCCCAACGACGACAACAAAGCTGAAGAAATACCTTCGGATGTAGGGACCACTCTCCCGCCGCGAGACCCTCGCAGCTGAGAAAATCGGCGGCCCAGTTGTCCACGCCGGGAATGTGCACCACGGAAATTGCCGGGACTGAAACCTCTGCCCACTAAAGAAAACTTGGACACTTCTGCCAAGGCTGAGACACTCAGTGTCCCCCCCGGCGGTTGACATATGCCACCGCTGTGGCATTGTCTGTCTGAATCTGGATAGGTAGGCCCCTGAGAAATCTCTCCCAGTGAACGAGAGATCGATAAATCGCTCGTATCTCGAGGACGTTGAATGGCAGGGCTGCCTCCTGAGTCGACCATCGACCCTGAACAGTGTGATTGCGGAACACTGCACCCCAGCCGAGGAGGCTGGCATCCGTTGTCACAATCTGCCAGTGAATGGGAAGAAATGACCATCCCAGGGAGATGAGAGGAGACGTCAGCCACCAATTTAGGGACTGCTTGACCCGGTATGAAAGATGAAATGGGCGATCTAGGGAAAGGACAGACCTGTTCCACCGAGACAGGATGACGTGTTGGAAAGGTCTGGCGTGAAATTGGGCAAAGGGAACCGCCTCTGTCGCCGCCACCATCTTTCCCAGGACCTTCATGGTTGTCCGGAGAGATGGAAGTCGTATGATCTCCAGCGAGCCAATCTTCTCGAGGGAGAAAAACCCTCGATCGACGAGTGTCGAACAATAGACCAGGAAACACAAGACGCTGTGTCGGGACAAGACAGGATTTCGTTTTGTTGATGAGCCACCTGAAATTGGACAAGGTGTCTAGCACGATGGTAAGACTTTGGCGAGCTTGATGAAAGGATGGAGCTTTGATCAGAATGTCATCGAGGTACGGAAAAAGAACGAGACCTCATTCTCAACAAGGCTATCAACGCCGCCATGATCTTTGTAAATACTCTGGGTGCGGTGGCGAGACCGAACGTCAGTGCAACGAACTGGTAATGTTCCTGGCGAATCGCGAAACGCAGGAATTTCTGATGGCTGGAGAATATGGGAACATGTAGATAGGCATCTTGAATGTCTATTGAACACATGAACTCCTGCGTCTCCATGGAAGCGACCGATCAAAGAGACTCCATTCGGAAATGACGCAGTCGGACTCTCTTGTTGAGTAAACTTGAGATCCAAGATGGGGCGAACTGTCCCGCCTTTTTTCGGCACCACAAACAGGTTTGAATAAAACCCTGTGAAAGGTTCTGATTCAGGAACGGGCACAATCACTCCGGAACTGAGGAGAGAGGCGATGGACGCAAAGAACCCCGGAACTAAGGCAGGATCTTTTGGGGGTCGGGACTCAAAGAAATGATCTCTAGGACGAGAAACAAACTCTATCTTGTATCCTGATGATACAACTTCCCTTACCCAAGCGTCCTCTACAGAGGCAAGCCAGACATCTCTGAAGAAAAGGAGTCGACCTCCCAACTGGGAAGGGCCCTCGGGAGTTCGAGGATAGTCATGCTGATGTAGCCCGTCCAGATCTGGACGATCTGCCCTGTGAGGAGTGAGATCGCCAGGAGGGAGTGGGCCTGAAGGACACCTTTTTCCTATCCTGGCGTGCCTGCGGCCTCTGTTGGTTAGAGAAATTCTCTGCCGTATTGAAGCGGCGGAAAGACCGAAAGGGCCGAAACTGATGTCTTAGCGGAGGTCTGCGAGGCTTGGACTGAGGGAGGAGGGAACTCGTGCCTCCAGTGGCATCCTTAATAATCTGGTCCAGCTGGGATCCAAAAAGACGCGCTCCCTGAAAAGGCAGATTGGTAAGCGACTTTTTTGAAGACAAATCCGCCTGCCAAGCTTTGAGCCAAATTGTACGTCGGACTGCCACCACGTTGCTTGACGCCTGAACTGCACAGGACACGGCATCCAAGGAGGCAGAGAACAGATAATTCCCTGCATGGGAGATCTGGTTGGCCAGTTCGGCCAAATGCTCTGATTGGGTCTCATCTAGAATGCCCTTACGGAGATCCTCTGCCCAAGTAGCTATGGCTTTCGCTACCAAGATGAAGCGAAGGCTGGGCTTAGCACCGCTACAGCAGCTTCAAATGCGGACTTTGCTAAAGATTCTATAATTCTATCATTAGAATCCTTTAGTGACGCCACACCTGAAATTGGGAGGACCGTGATGTTAGAAAGCCTGGACACGGGTGCGTCTACAGAGGGGGAAGCAGACCAGTTGTCGGTGAGCTCTTTGGCAAACGGGTACAGCACGCCGAGGCGCTTCCCTCTTTGAAAGCGCCTGGTCGGGTTTTCTCTTTCCCTGGTAAGAATCCTGCCAAACTCAGAGTGAGAAGCGAAGACCCTGGAAGGTGCTTCTGCCCGCCTGAACGAAACCTCCTGATCTGAGGATTTCGCAGGGGAGTCAGATTTCGAAGGTGTGGTTAATCGCAGCAATGAGGTTCTGTACTGTAACTCTCATGTCCGCGTCCTGGTCCGAATCCAGCTCTAAGAACCCTTCAGATGACACATCCGAAAACGCCTCACCTGACTCGGGTGAGGAGGCACGGGAGGGCGACTGCTGGGAAGGACTATGTAGGGATGTGAGGCCAGGAGAGGATTCCGGCCGGAGATCCTGCCTGGGTCTTTTGCGGCTTCTGCTGGCTGGTTCAGATGGAATATCTTGCGACCTGCTGGACCCTGCAGAAGTGTCCAGGGGCAACTTATCAAGAACGGCCACTAGGGACTGAGACACTCTGGTGAGGTCTGCCACAGATTGTGAAAGACGAGGCCCAGCCAGGGATGGGGGTGTTCGCTTTCACGTGGCACAATAGGTGGCTGCTGAATGGGATTGCTTGCAAGAGGAGCATGCGAAGAACTGGACTAGAGTGCCCGTGGTGGCTGGCGGAATTAGACATAATGGAGGAGGAACAGAAGGACCCTGAAGAAAAACCGGAAGGTTGGAGGACAGAAAGGCAGAGGAGGGTGTCAGACTGCAGTTGCAGAGCTACTCAAGGTCCGGCGTCCCCAAAAGCAATGTACCAGGCTCGTTAAAGTTGCAGGGCTCCCACAGGGATAGCTGACATCCGTCTATCATCTCCGGCTGACAGGCTGCAAAGATGGCGGCAGCCTGAGGTGGAGGAAAAAACGGGGTGCAGGAAGGACAAGAAGGGCGGAGTTAGCCGCCTGAACTAAAGGAAACTGCCCCCCTTACCCAGCCACAGGCCAAGAGAGGCGGTGGGAGGGCCTAGGAACGGGTGGGAGCGCGGCCGGCTTATGAGAGTGAGCGGGGGGCGTGGCCGCGATGGCCTAAAATGAAGCCGGGGACTAAATTTGAGACAGCGGCCGCCTGTCAGCACTGGGCGGCGCGGAAGTCCCAGAAAGCTGCCGCGGCCACCCACTAGGAAGACGCCGCCAGAACCGCGCTGTAAGATAAAGCCCCCGATGAATACAGGGGGGGGCGGGGAGGGAACAAGGCCCTGCATCGCAATCAGAGCCTAGATGAAAACCGGCGACTGTTGGAAGGCACGGGCCGCATATAGGAGCCTGTCGCGCTCCAAGGTATCTTTTGCTCGCAGTGATTTGCTCCGTGTCCTCCGCTCCAATAAAGGTACCTTCTTTATCCAGCGCCGTCTTGCCGTGTCCGCGCCTCTTCCGACCGACAGGCTCTGGTGGGCGGGAGGCGTTTGGCAAGGACCATCCTTAGCTGGCCCGCATCTGCGCCGAGCTTCTGGTCCACACGGAGAGCTATGAGGATACGGGGTGGCAGCACACGCCGTACTCAGTCTGTGGGAGTACAGTTGTGACTCTTCACACTGTATCCCTCCAGAAACCTGAAAAGCAGCGAAGCACATCGAGGTAGATATGGGTCTAATGAAAGACCCGTGTCCACCTCCTACTGACACTAAGCTAAACTGAGGAATTTCCTGCCAGTCGGTGGGGTATACACTGCGGAGGAGGAGCTAACTTTTTTGTGCATATTTGTGCATAGTGTCAGCCTCCTAGTGGCAGCAGCATACACCCCATGTTTTCTGTGTCCCCCAATGAAGCGATAGAAAAAAATTAGCCATGTGGTGCTGGAGGGGGCCCCCTCTCATCCGGGGCCCCCGTTCAATAAACGGTCTGCACGGGCGGTAGGTCCGCCCCTGCTTGCACCACGAGAAGGTTCTCCAGGTGCGGAGATAAATGAACATGGACACGGATTGCCTAACATTTATCATGGATGAGATCACATCGGGAGAAAAAACAGCCTGTGCTAAAATGCAGGATTCAAAGGCCACACTGCCAAAGACAGGGCCATGGAGTTCTGGTAGTAAATCGGGCCCTGTGAGAGTAGATTTATGCGATCTGAAAGCTTCCAGGGAACGTCAGCGACTAGTTGTACTAGTTCTGCGTACTATGGCCGGCGCGACCAATCTGGAGAGACTAGGATCACTGGTACTCCCTCTGCTCTAATTTTCTTGATGACCCTCAGGAGCAAGGGAAGAGGGGAAGAATGCACGGGAGCTGGAACTGGTGCCACGGCAGAACTAGGGTGTCCATTCCGATGGCGCATGGACTGGGTAATGAATCGAGGAACCTTGTTTACTCTTGAGACCATAAGATCCACATCCGGAGTCCCCCAGTGGATCAGGAGACCAATCTCCTGAGGCAAGGCCTTGGTGATTGAGAAAATCCACCGCCCAATTGTCTACACCCGGGTGTGGATTGTTGAGATGGGCGAATGGTTGGTGTCGGCCCAATGGAGGATGTGACTCACTTCGTGCATTGCCATCCTGCTCAGAGTAACCCCTCTGACGGTTGATATACGCCACAGCCATGGCTTTGTCGGATTGGATCCTGATTAGATGACCTGCGAAGAGATGGTGGAAACTCAGGAGGGCTAATCTGATCGCTCGAATGTCCCAGATGTTGATGGGGAGACGTGACTCTTGAATTAACCAACGACCCTGTGCCGTGTGGTGACGAAAAAAAACGCACACCAGCCCAGAAGACTGGCGTCGATGGTCACCACCGACCGTCGTACTGGGAGAAAGAACTTCTCTTAACTCAGGGAGGATTTGAGTGTCCCCTGCTTGGGGGCTCGTCTGACCCGCAGGGACAGAAGGAACTGGACCAGGGAGAATGAGTTCTTGTCCCAAGTGAACAGCAACGCATGTTGTAAAGGGCGGAAATGGAACTGAGCGAATGGGACCACTACCAATCGCTGCCACCACCCTTCCGAGAACTATCATGCTGAAACGTATGGAGAGAGAAACCGATCAGGAAAGAGTCCGCGCTGCCTGTTGTAAGGCTCGGCCTTTTGTGGAAGAATGACCAACCCGTGGGAAGTGTCCAAGATCATTTCCAAAGGAAATCTGCCGGACCGGTGTTGAGGAAGACCTTTCGAAGTTTATCTTCCGACCCAGGTGGGAAAGGTGTATTTACTGAGATATCCATGGACTCCTCACAGGCTGGAAGGGACAGACCCTTGAGCAGCAGGTTGTCCAGATACGGCAGTACCACCACTCCCCGAACGTGGAGAATGGCCATGACCTTATTATAGACCCTGGGGGCGGTGGCGAGTCCGAAGGGCAAGGCAACCAACCAGAAGTGTTCCTCTCGAATTGCAAAACGCAGGAACTGCTGGTGGGACGGGCAAATCGGGATGACACAGAAAACATCTTTGATACCGATGGATGATAGGGACTCTCCCTTTTACATGGAGGTGACAACCAATCGGAGGAATTCCATTCGGAATCGCCGTACCTTGACAAACTGATTTAACAGCTTAAAGTCCAGTATGGACCACATCGTTCCTTACTCCTTTGGAACCAAAAAGGTTTGAATGAATAAAAAAAAAAAAAAAAAAAAAAAAAAAGCTGCACCATTTGTCTTGAGGGGCAGGAGGATGACTCAGTCCCTTTGTGGCACACGAACGGCCCGAAGGAAGGCTGTGACTGAATGACAGCATTTGGCCGCCTATTTTGTCGGTGTCTGCCGGATACCCCAACAAGTCGTTGAGTAGAGGATCTATGGGATCTGCTCCCCTAGATCCAGATGCTCTGGGCCTTGGTTTCCAAGAGCGGTCTGTGAGAGACCTGGGAACCTCCATCTCCACGTGGGGACTGACCTGATCCGGAATAGAAAGTTGTGGAGGACCAGCTGGAGCGGTTACGAAAAGGTCGAAAAAACATGATTGCTGTTGATTCCGAAAGCGGCCAGACATTCCCTTGTTTGGGAGGAAACCTACTCTTCCCCCCGGACGTGTCAGAAATGAGCTGGTCTAGTATTTACCCAAAGAGGCGTCCAGTTTGATAGGGCAGAGAAGTCTTTGATCTCTTGGAAGTGGGATCTGCCCGCCAGTCGCATAGCCATAGGGGGCTCATCTGATGGAGACTGCATTAGCGGTTGCCTTAGCAGCACAATTAGCGGCATCTAAAAAAGGCGTCTACTACAAAATCTGCATGAATTATCTACTTGGCGACACTGGTTGTCCTTAGCCACTCAAGTCGCCACGAAAGGGAAAAGAGCCGCTTCTGAAGCTTAAAAAAAACGAACGGGCGAGGGGCAAGGATCAGGAGCAAAGGGGTATTTAGCCTCGAAAGGCTTTTGCCCTGTGAACCGTTTATGTGGTCGGTTCCTAAGTTTCTGGACACTGTCCGTAAACTCCAGATGGCTGGCAAATACCCTGCGTTCACGTTTAGTCCTCTTAAGGGAGATAACGTGTTTCGGAGCGGGAATATTCTCCTAAGTCCAACATCAGAAAACTTGATGACTCACTAATAGAATCAAGCGATTCATAGACATTTGGGAGATTCTGAGGGACTGACGTGTCAGACTAGAATTCAGAGTCATGTTCTCTGAGAACATTAGGAGATGGAGAGCGAGAGGCAGAACTCGCCGATGCTGAAGTGTGAGCGTGACTAGGGGACGTGTCATGGATGCGCTTTCTAGTGAACGAGCACGGCCCCTGCTGGTGGACGGTTCCTGGCCGTCGCCAAAGCCCTCCTCGGACGGTAAAGACAAGTTCTAATTTAAAGAGTATTCCCGGATGAAGTCTATAGCCTTGGTCAGTGACTCCACAGACCGTGACAAGGACGCAACCCACTCAGGGGAACTAAACACAGGGAACACCTTGCAGCGGCAGAGTTTTAGCGCAAGCTGGGTCGCAATCCGTGCATAGCGGATTAGTCTGGGCACGACAGTCTTGTGGTACAAGCGGTAAAGAACGCAGTGTGCTTCTTAGTAGCCCCCCATTTTGCCTCTTTGGATTGAAACATTGTGCCCCTGAAAGGGTTACAAGCAGAGCCTGGGCTGCAGAGAAAGGGTTATGCTTTGCTCTTGAGGCAGATGCAGCTTACCCACAGTCCTGATGCTGTGTCCCTGGAAGGAATATCGGTGGCCCTGTAGCGTCACCAAGTGTTGTCCATCCATGCGCGCACCCCCACAGCCATCACAGAGCCCGAGGGCCAGAGAAGGGGTTAAGGCCATGGTCCCAGAGACTAGCAGGGCGTGTCTCGTACAGAGCGAGAGGCGCCAAAGAAGTGGGCGGCGCTATGTAAATTAAAGCCTAGTAGGCCGAAAAGCCGGGGACTAAATTTTTGGGCCTACCCGCGTCGAGGGCCGGGTGAAGAGGGGAGCCGCGACAGGGCACCGGTATACCACCGCTGAGACTAGGTCAGCGCTTCTCCCAGGGACCAGGTCCCGACCCCATACCTCCAATACGGTGCCCACGCCGTCCAGGAGCCTGCAGAGTTCATCCCATCTCAGATCCTGAGGTAAAAAAGCTCCCGGGTAATGTAGCAGAGCCAGAGTTGTTAAAAGGGGTATATCTCAATCGATCCACCCTATGGGCAGGGGGATGGTGAGGCTATGGGGCTTATTCAGGGCATCCGAAGTGCTCCACAAGTCTTTTCCATACACTCCGTGTGCTTGCCCTTGTATCAATGTGGGGTACCGGGACCGTAAAGGAACGATCGCCAGAAGAATCAGCCCCAGTTGTCGCAGGAAAGTGTACGGGGAGGTATACTCCACGTGCTTTCCTGTTGGTTCGGGGGAGAGCGGGCCGTAGAAAGGAACCGTCGCCCCCTTCACTCCGTTAATAAGAAATTTACAGAAAATTAAAAAATAAAATAAAAATGGTTGGGTCTGAAGCCAGACCCAAGTGCCTCCTACAGACACTAAGCAAGAACTGGGGAATTCCCAGGCCAGCGAGAAGGTGTATACTGTAGGGGAGGAGTTCACTTTCTGTGTTTACTTAGTGTCCTCCTAGTGGCAAGCAGCATAACACCCACTGTGTCCCCCAATGAGGCGTAGGAGAAATTTTTATTTATTTTAAAAACTCTTTGCAAATAATTGAGAGTGCAGCTTTTTAACCTTTACCTGAATTCTGGATCAGTCCTGTTCAGCTAGCACCTCTTCCCTTTTTACAAAATGTGTGCACCTCCTTACTATTTTCTCATATATGCATGTCTGATTGCAGGAATGTACTGCCCGCCGCTCTGTACATGTATGGCAGATGTCAGTTCATGAATGGTCCAATATCTTGGTGCCATTATAGCTTCCATTCCTTTAAGCAACAGCCAAGATAGGGTGATAAACGCCCCCTAAATACTTTTGGATTTTTTAGGAATGGCATTTCTTACACTAATTTGCACTGCAGTGTAACATGTTCGATAAATTGGGGAACCGGAAAATTGGATAAAATTTGACTAGAATTTGGTTTAGGACTATAAATTTCCTTAATGTATAGTGCAATCTGACAGGTTGGTGGGGGTGGAAGCATTTATCTAGAAGGCTACTGCCGATTTATCCTGTTTCGTTTGACAAGTGATGGGAAAGCGCAACATTTACGACTCCCCTCCCCCATTAAAAATGTGATGCAAAGTCGTTGATAAATTTCCCCATATTATAGTTAATAAAACAATGCTGGTGAGGGCAATTACAGCTATATTTACAGTGACTGCTTGACTAAAAATGCATAGCTCAATCATAACTACACAATGTGGCCCAGATTCATCAAGTTATTCACACAGGTCTTGATGAGGGGTCGTGCTGGAGTCAGACGTTTGATTCCTGAAGAGAAGTATACCTCTTAATAAATTGAGAGTCTGATAAAGTGGTGTGTGCCTCAGCATAAATCTTACTCCAGTTCAAGACTAGATTTGCAATTCAATATAATGCTGCAGCTCATCATGACTTGGACTAGAAGATGTCGCCACATCCCTGTCCTGCCCATTTTGGCAAACTGGCCAAACGTCACCATTTTTTTTTAGCACAACTCTATGTTGCACAAAAATTTTGCAACTTTTCAAAGTTCTGTGCTCTAGACGTCTGGAGTAATGGCTTTGTCAAACTGGGGCCATTATGCTCAGATATTGGACGGCTGCTCATTTTTCTATAAAGATGAGACAAGTAAAATGACTATCACAGGCACTGTTGAGCCAGCATTTTATTTAGATTATGATTAAGCATAACTTAAGTTTGACTTACACAAAACTGCCTCAAATATGAGGCATGAATGTGAAATGTACAAGACTTCCAAACTTCTATACAGTATAAAACGAGGTTGTAAAGCCAAGACACAATGAAAATATATTTTAAAAAAAAGTCTACATTAAAGCCAAAGATGCATAATTAAATGCAAAAGAGAAAAAACACAAAAACACTGGACATAAGTAATTAATATGGTAAAGAAATTATATAAAGAGTACTGCCAAAACACAGTAGAACATTTGACATTTGACCATATCTGCTCAGGACATCCCTATGGAAATTGGCTCCCAAGCCACCATGCGACTCATACTACTCCTTTACTGCTTGTCTTCTTTCTGCTCGGTATTTTGCTCACTAGTTCCAGAACCCTCTCTCTCTGATGCCATCTGCAAAAACAAAAGGAATGAAGCAGTTAAAAGTACATATCCTAATTAGAGGCTTTTTAACACACTGCAATCAGCCTGGTCTTACAGAGAGCAATTCTCTTACTATAGGCTTTGAAAGTCACTAGGAATTACCACAGGTTCATTAAAGGGGTTGTCCAGGACTAATTCTATTGTTAACTCATATATAAAATAGGTCACAAATACGATAATGGTTACAAGGACTAATTCTATTAGTAACTCATAAAATAGGTCACAAATACAATAATGGTGGGGGCCCGACACTTGGCACCCCTACCAATCACTAGAACTTGAAGTACTCGTCTGGGACCATTAAAAGGAAACTGTCAGGAGGCTTTTGGTACCTCATCCGAAAACAGTGTAATGTAGACAAAGAAAAGCTGAATCCAATGATTTAATCACTTCAACTACTGGGTGTAGCAGTTCTGAGAAAGCTAAACCCGCCCACACCAGGCTTTGCATATACAATGTCCGTAGACAGTGAGCTGCTCATCACAGGAGGAGGCGTGTCGGACTAGGGCTCATGACCAGCTAGTCACAACAATAAGCTACTTGTGCTAAAACAATCAATGCAAGCAAATAAATCCTCACAGCTTGATAAGATACGAATCACTTAAATCTGTGCTTTAACCTCAACAGCATGCTGCCTTCAGGTTACATAGAGAATCTGTCGGCAGGTTTTTACTAACTCCTTTCTGACATCAGGCATAAATCTACGCCGATGTCAGACTCCCTCCCTTTGATGTGGGCTCCGGTCATGAGGCCTCATCTTTTCCGGCACACGTCAGCTGTTTTGACACAGCTGACATGTGCCTCTAACAGCTGCAGGTGGAATGGTGATCCATCCATGACTGTTAACCCATTAAATGCCGCTGTCACTGACAGCAGCATTTAACTTGTGCTTTCAGCAAATCCCGGTCATCGGTGATCCAGTCACGTAATCACAGGTCACTGAAGGGTTGGCATGACAACCAGAGGTCTCCAGCAGACCTATGGTTGTAACTATTGGATTGCCATGGTTGTCACTACTGGATTACTATGAGCGCCGCCAGGGGGCCGGCGCTCATAGCAAGTGAGCAATTCTGATACAGACGATGATTAGATCGCCTGTATGTATGTAGCAGAGCTGATCAGATTATGGCAGCTTCTAGTCCCCCCCATGGAGACTACTTAATAGTGATGAGCTAGTATACTCATTGCTCGGGTTTTCCCGAGCATGCTCTGGTGTCCTCTTGAGTATTTTGGTGTGCTTGGAGATTGTTTTTGTCGACACAACTGCAAGATTTGTTTCTGCTATACAGCCTGAATACACGTAGGGATTTCCTAACAAACAGGCAATCCCCACATGTATTCAGGCTGTCTAGCAGCCACAAATCATGCAGCTGAGGCGACAAAAACAAAATCTCCATGCACGCCAAAATTCTAGGACGACACCCGAGCAACGAATATACACGCTCATCACTACTATTGAAGCATGCCAAAAGCAAAAAAACAAAAACAAAAACAGCAGTGGGATTGCAGCACTTTTTTTGCAATTTCACCGCACTTGGAAATGTCCCGTTTTCGAGTACACGGCACGGTAATACCAATGGTGTCGTTCAAAAGTAGAACTCATACAACAAAAAACAAGAAATCGCAAGGCCCTTTTGACAAAAAAAAAAAAAAAAAAAAAGTTATGGCTCTGGAAAGAAGGGGAGCAAAAAGTGAAAAGGCAAAACCACATATAGCTCTGGTTGTTAAGGGGTTAAGCAACATACAGGATTGCCGTGTTCGGCCTCACACATTGCCTTGTTACAGAATCTACGTGTGGAACTTTTACGGATCTTATTGAGGACCCGATCTCATTGATGCCGGAGGATTGACATATTGATAACCTATTGTGCCCTTTTAAAAATATTGTGGCATGGAAGCTGCACACATAACGAGGCATCTGCATAAAAATGTATACAATACAGAAGTTTAAAGAATCTTTTGTTACACCCTTTACGATAGGAGTCATATGTGTAGATCAGTTTTAGCTCCTCTAGGAAGGGTGAAGGAATCTAAAAGTTGTATAAAAACACTAACGACATGTTCCCTTGATGAACATTTGGTGCAATATTGGCTTTTCTGCACCCAATTATCTAACTTAAGCTACCTGCGCTTTTAATGTTTTTGGCATGTCAAGCTTGAAATAAAGCTTTGGGGTTTTATTTTTTTATTTATGCTTCCTGGTATTTAGCCTTGACAAAACATTGATAGAGTCATGTGCAGATTTCACACGGTTTTAGCTCACTTCTGCAGCAAAAAAGCACTATTAAAAAACACGTTTCAGCATCCAACTATTCTATGAGGAAATTCTACACATACAAAGCCACATACTCCTGAGAAATTTACATGTAGCAGATTTCAGACACGTACCGCTGGTCAGTTTATGCCATGCAAAGGGGGGGGGGGGGAGTACAGTGGCCACAAGATCTCTAGAGTTCTCATCCACTTTGCTGGAACTGTAAGATGCTGCGTATTTGCACAGCGGAAATATGCAGCATCATAAAATTCATTGTGACTTATACATTAAATATTTATTCTTAGGTTTATTATTATATGAAAGTGATGATTTTCGGTCACTGGACGTCAAAGTTCCTTCATCCAAAAAATAAAGCTACAAGTCTCAAAAAAAATAGCAACACAGGACAATTGGAGAAAATGCAATCATGGGTCTTGGGAGAAGTAGGTGTGAGGGCGAAAAAGTGGAAAAAAAATGATATGACACAGACAAGGGGGAGTTACCAAATACAGGGAAGAATCAGGGCCTGTACCAAGCTTTACGGTGTCCACCAGGGACATGAGCAGACATAAATAAGGATCCT
This sequence comes from Dendrobates tinctorius, assembly GCF_039654945.1. NCBI lineage: Eukaryota > Metazoa > Chordata > Amphibia > Anura > Dendrobatidae > Dendrobates > Dendrobates tinctorius. The sequence goes on along the minus strand of NW_027361704.1, from coordinate 42,497,966 downwards.
GTATACATTAGGACACTTGGCAGGATCATTACCTTTTTGTACGCAAGTTCAAATAACTTCAGAGACGCTTGTTGGAGTGACGATGCAGCCTGTTTGATGCTTTCACCGGTCTCCGTATCTTTTCTTGCCAACAGCTCCTTCACTTTGCTTATCTCCTCCCGAAGCTTGTTGCACTGAAATAAAAAAAAAAAAAAAAAAAAAACAAAAAAAAAAAAAAACACAGTACAGCGTAAGACTATGTTCATAGTGTGTTACCACCCCATCAGTGTCACTGTCCAAGTATGAAGCCACGGAATACAGGATTTGGACACTTGCACCATTGGTGCCACTGACTAATGATGCAGCCGAAGTCACTATGGTCTCTGTCAGACAGAGATAAGCAGATGTGGGCAAAAATTGAGGACAGCAAAACGCAGTGAACCACATCTTGGAGCCCTCCTCCAACAGGCAGCTAAGGACGAAAATGAAGTCAGAGAGCAGACAGCAGTTAATGGCCCTGTCAGTGCCAATATCTGAATCCTGTTTCCTGGAGCTTCAAAGCACTGGATGTGATAGGGGAACACTGAACATTAACAGCCTTAAACCTCACAAATAAAAAGGCTCAACATAAAACAATCACAAACCTCATCTTCTGGCAGCTGGCTTTTGAACTCCTCCATCTTGGACTCCGTGTCATGGATAATGCCTTCTGCATTGTTCACGGCTTCAACTCGTTCCTAGAATAGCAAAAACCTTTGGGTCAATCAACAGCCATGTAGTAAACTGTAATGATCCAGAGCGCCATCTTGTCAGAGCTGCTTAATAGCCATTTATTCAGGAGGCAAAGCCCATTATCTGCCATCTATGGACACGTGGCTGCAAGGAATAGTTTACAGAGCTTCCACTAAATGAATACACCAGAAAATGACCCTTTGTATAAAAACACTATATAGCAAGGATATTAAACTATATTAATAACATATGTACAAAAATAGAGATGCTGCAATTGTCTCTGGCCACTGAGACGACTCATTTGTAGACTCGTACGTCTTGTTCTTTACAGATATCACCTCTATACACAGGAGTCTGCTCATCATGGCTAATGGACAAGTGAGAAGAACAAGAAGTAGGAGTCTGGCATAGCCCACGTGCAATATGAAGTTTTGTGGAACAGCAGTCATGCATTATCACCCAGCAACCAGATGTTATCAGAGAAATTTAAAAAAAAAAAACAAAAAAAAAAAAAAAACACCTAACACTTACCTTCCGCCTTCTATCCTCCTCTGCATACTTCTCAGCATTCTTCACCATATTTTCAATATCATCCTTGCTAAGTCCACCTGATGACTGGATAACAACTACAAAAAAAAAAATTAAAAAAATAATCATCAGTTATTTAATTCCAATGACAAGCCCCTTCTGCATCAGTCATATTTACAGCAACGGAAAAAAAGAAAAAAGAAAACTATGCAGTTCCCCAGATAGGTTTGTCTTCAGGAAGTTGGGGGGGGGGGGGGGGGGAAAAAAAAAAAAAAAAAAAAAAAAAATATATAGATGATATATGAGAACTTACTCTGCTGCTCACGACCGGTTCCTTTGTCTTTTGCAGATACATGTACAATTCCATTGGCATCTATGTCAAAAGTAACTTCTATCTGAGGAACACCACGGGGTGCTGGTGGAATACCGACCTATGAGACAAAGACCACAGAAAATGTTTTATGACCGGTCGCCGTAAAAGGTAAAAAAAAAAAAAAAAAAAAAAAAAAAAAAAAAATAAAGGCTAACCTATCCACATAATAGGCCAGAAAATATAAATTGTGTGGGTCCAGCACCCTGCAATATAGTGATTAAGCACCTTCACCCCCGGACCATTCGAATCATCATGTGATGCACTAGACAGCAAAAAATAAATCTAAGAGCATTAAAAAAAATTTTTTTTTTGGGGGGGGTGTCACCAAAAAACAAGAAAAATGCATGTTTGGAAAATAGTGAAAAGAGAGAAAAGTTCAATAGTATTTAATAGTCCCCTTAGGAGACTTGAAGCCGTGATCGCCTGCAGCGCACTGACACTGTATAGCTAAAATCACAATCTCCTATGAACACCAGCCACACACTCGCTTTCACAAGGGGTTCATAATGACAAGCATGAAGGCTGTCATTAAATCCCATTGGCACCCTGCGATAAAGTCAAGGGCATGCCGATAGGGGTGGAGAATGACACGCCCCACAGTCATCTCTTGACAGCGGCAGTTAACAGGTTATTAGCAGCGGGCAGAGTGCCCCTGCACCCGCGACTGTTCGATGCACACAATGGCTGATTAAATCAGCAGTCATGTGCAGGGAAAGCTGCAGTTTTGGCCTGAAAGCCCGCAAAGTCAGGGAGCGGGCGTATGATGTACCAGTGTGGGTAAGGAGTCACGAGAGGCTGTGGTGCTTGGTAAACGCAACATCTCCTTTATGTTCTAGTACGTGTATATCCAAACATTTAGAAGGTGATCTGTCTGGCCGTACATCTCAGTCCCATCCACTTGCACAAGACTACACTACTGGGAGATACAATGCCAGCAGCATCAGTTCCTAAAAAATAGGTATTAGACCTACCGGTAATGATGTTTCCAGGAGTCCATCCTGACAGCACCATGGAGGACGTCCTCCTCCTCCTTACAGGGACAGGAAAGCACACGAGAGGTTAAAAGGCCCCGTCCCACCCCTTTCCCTCAGTGACTTAACAAGAACCACAGCGTGGATAATGCTATAACTCTTTTAATGGTATCATCATATTACATCATATGACCTAACTTGACAAAACATAACATAACAGGGAGGGAACTACCCGTGCTGTCAGGATGGACTCCTGGAAACATCATTACCGGTAGGTCTAATACCCATTTTCCAGGACGTCCACCTGACAGCACCATGGAGAGTACCAAAGCACCTCCTCAGGGTGGGATCACCGCCTGGAGAACTTTTCTCCCAAATGCGGTATGTTGGCCTGATAGCACGTCAAGTTTGTAGTGCTTGCAAAATGTATTCAGGCTGGCCCAGGTTGCCGCTCTACAAATCTGCTCGACTGAGGCGCCTGCGCGCTCGGCCCAGGAGGCTGAAACTGCCCTAGTAGAGTGGGCCCTTAAGGTATCTGGTGGGTTGGCGCCTTCCGACTGGTAGGCGTCTGAAATTACTGATGTGATCCATCATGCGATGGACGCCTTAGAGGCTTTTCTCCCCCTATTTTTACCCCCGAAGAGGATGAACAAGTTTGAGTCAATACGCCAGTCATTGGTGGCCTCTAGATAGCTTATAACTGCCCGTCTTACGTCTAGGGAGTGGAGACGCTGTTCTTTCTCATTGCGGGGATTGCTGCAGAAGGATGGTAGCACTATCACCTGATTTATATTCTGGTAAGAGGCTACCTTGGAGATAAAAGCCGGATCTAATCTTAAGGTTATATGATAGTCTCTGATCTGGAGATATGGATCCTTGGTGGACAGGGCCTGGATCTCCCCTATTCTTTTGGCCGTGGTGATGGCTACGAGGAAAGCAGTCTTTCGAGACAGAGTCGAAATGGACATTCTATCACTAGGCATGTAGGGGTCCCTACATAAAGATCTGAGTACCAGGCCGAGGTCCCAGGGAGGGGTGAGCTGCCTAATTGTGGGGCGAAGATGCTGCGTGGCCTTTATGAATCTTACCACCCAAGGATGGGAGGCTAAAGGGTAGTCGAAGAAGGCGCTCAAAGCCGAGATCTGGACCTTTAACGTGCTGGGTTTGAGCCCCTTATTATATCCCGACTGCAGAAAGTCTAGGACACTAGGGAGGTCAGGGGTACCTGCAGAGAGGTCGGACCTGCCACCTTCCAGGCAGAATCTCTTCCATATTTTTCTGTAGATTGCGGATGTTACCGGTTTCCTGCTGGCCAGTAGAGTGGATATGTCCTGCTCGGATAAGCCCTTTGCTCTCAGGATGTCTCTTTCAGGATCCATGCCGAGAGGCGTAGCCTTGCTGGGTCTGGATGGCGAATCGGCCCCTGGTGGATAACATCTCCCTTCAGGGGTAGCTCGACTGGGTTTCCTACTGCCATGGCTCCTAGCAGCGGAAACCAGCTTCTCTTAGGCCAGTATGGCACTATTAATATCACCGACGCGCGGTCCTCGCAGATCTTCCTGAGTACCGCCGGTATCAGCGCCAGTGGCGGGAATGCATACAAGAGGGGTTCCGTCCAGGTCTGGCTTAGGGCATCTACTCCATCCGGGTGATCTGCTGGGTTCAAGGAGTAGAATCTGGCGACCTTTGAGTTCTTCCGGATTGCAAACAGGTCTATACTGGGGGTTCCCCAACGCTGACAAAGCTGATGGAAGATTTCTTCGTTTAGCTCCCACTCTGTCAGGCTGACCCGCTGTCTGCTTAGATAGTCTGCTACTACATTCTGAGAACCCTCTAGGTGGATTGCCGTTATGGAGAGGACCACCTCTTCTGCCCAGGTGAATATTCGACCTGCGAGTGCCTGGAGTGGTCGATGTCTCGGACCTCCCTGGTGTTTCAGGAATGAGACTGCCGTTGTGTCGGACAATATCCGGACATGTCGATTTCTCACTACCGACCGGTTCTGACGCAGGGCTTCCCAGACCGCATAGAGTTCCCTGAAGTTGGAGGATCTGCTTCTGATGCTGACCGGCCATCTTCCTTGAAAAATTCTCCCTTCTACGTGGGCTCCCCATCCCCACGTACTGGCGTCTGTGGTGATTACCACGTACGGCGAGGTTGTCCATAGCACGCCCACCTGTAAGTTCTGGGGCTGTATCCACCACCGCAGGGATCTTCTTACCGTGTCTGGTAAGGATATGGGCCCGTCGAGAGAATCCTGACGCCTGTTTCATCCTGCGAGGATTTCCTTTTGCAGGGGCCTCGAATGGGACTGGGCCCATCTGACGCATGGAATGCAAGCCGTCATCAGACCCAGAACTTCCATTGCACCTCTTATGGAGGAGCGGTGTCTCAGTAGTCCCTTGACTGTCTTGAATTGTCTGCTGCTTTTTTCTCGGTAGCCGGGATATTCTGTCTCTTGAATCCAGAAGGACTCCCAGGAAGATCTTCCTGCTTTCTGGTTTTAGGTCTGACTTCTAGTCGTTGATCAGCCAGCCAAGATACTCCAGTGTTCTGATCGTTCGGCTTCTGTCCTGGATGAGCCTTTCTTCTGATCCTGCGACTAGGAGAAAGTCGTCTAGATAGGGTATTATAATGACTCCCCGCTTTCTCAGGTAGGCTACCACCTCCGCTACCAGCTTTGTAAATATTCGGGGGGCCGAAGCCAGCCCGAACGGAAGGCACTGGAACTGGAAGTGGCAGGTCCGGGATGGTAGACTGATCGCGAATCTTAATAGGCTTTGAGATGCGGGATGGATGGGGACCTGATAGTATGCACTCTTCAGGTCCAGAGTACACATGACAGCATCCCTGTCTATAAGTTGAATCGCTGAGCGTATTGATTCCATTCGAAACCTTTTGTATACCACCCAGGCATTTAGGGGTTTTAAGTTTATAATTGTTCTGGCCTCGCCAGATGGTTTTGTAATGGAGAATAGGGAAGAGTAATGACCCTTTCCCCTCTCCTGCTGCGGAACTGGCACTATGACCTCTGACCGGAGCAGGTCCTGTAGGTCTGCCCACATGGTAGAGTCTTCCGGGACTATGGTGGGGGCGATGTATCTGTCGGGGGGAGGGGAATAACATTCTATGCTGTACCCTTCTTTGATGGTTCTGAGGACCCACCGGTTCTGGGTTACCTGGCGCCACCTTGCTGCGAATCGTCGCAGTCTTCCCCCGACACCTATGGAGTCATTGCCTTCTAGACCTGGAGGATGACGCGAAAAGAGGGGCCTTGCTTCTCCCCCCTTGGCTCTGAGTGTTTCTAAAGGAGCCCCTGTTGGATCTACCCTGGCTCCTAAAATCGGTCTGGCTCCTGAAAAAGGACCCTCTACGAAAGGACTGGGGACGCTTGGGTTTTTCTTCTGGAAACCCCTTGTTTTTGTCAGACACCTGCTCTAGGATGCTATCTAGAGCTGGCCCGAACACCCTTGAGCCTGAAAAGGGGATGGAGCAAAGGTTTGCCTTTGAAGCGTTATCCCCAGACCAAGACTTCAGCCAAACCGCTCGCCTAGCTGCTTTGGAAAGGGAGCTGTTCCTGGCTGCGAATCTTACTGATTCGGCCGATGTATCTGAAAGGAACGCAGTGGCTGATTTCATCAGAGGGAGAGAAGCTAGGATCTCAGATCTAGGGGTCTTGTTGGATAAATGCTCTTCCAACTGCCCCACCCATAGGAACATGGACCTGGCCACTGAGGTGGCTGCTATGTTAACCTTAGTAAGGGCGGCTGCCGATTCCCATGTTCTCTTTAACAGAATATCCGCCTTCCGGTCCATCGGGTCTCTGAGACTTGATGAGTCCTCGAAGGGGATGGCAGTTTTTTTGGTCACCCTAGCTACAGGAACATCGATTTTAGGGATTTCCTCCCACCATCGTGTTTCCTCTGGGTCAAAGGGCAGTCAGCTCTTAAAGTCCCGAGACAGTACAAGTCGCCGTTCTGCCTCTTTCCATTCTTCTAGGACCATTGTCTTAATGTGTTCGCTTACGGGGAACACAGTTTGTTTCCGAGCGACCAGTCCCCCAAACATCAGGTCCTGTCGGGACTGCGGTTTTGGAACATCTATCTGCATGGTGTTCCTTACCGCCTGCACCAGGTCCTCGGTGTCCTCTAACTTAAACAGGCATTTCCTGCCTTGGTCCCTCCTGTCAGTCGGGATCTCCCCCTCCTCGGGATCCGAGTCCCGGGGGTCTGACCCTTCAGGCGAACTTGTCTCCGAGGCTAGCTCCGTCTCCCACCTCGGCCGCTTCCGGCTTGGCCCTGGACTAGGGGACTGCTGCCGTGAGAGACTGGATCTGGAGGCCTGTACTTCCTCCCGAATCAAGGATCGCATCTCGGCCAGGAGGGACGGCTGCTCGTCTCTTACGACCCTTGAAGTGCAGGGTCCGCAGAGAGTCTTGGTATAGTTGTCTGGCAGCTTTACCCTGCAAACCGGGCATCTGACAGACTTAGATGTGGCCTTTACCGGGTCCTTAACCTCTGTCGGAGGGGCTGGGGTACCCTTCTCCTGTACGATACAGAACAGGGATAGTCTGGTCAGTTGTCCTGGGCTGCAGGGAAGGCCGTGTGGGGGTTGGATTGCGCCAGGCGCACTTACCCCTCTGTCGGCTGGCGCCTCTGGGTCCATACCAGTGAAGCAGCTGTTGCCTGCGGTGAGCTGCTAGCGTGCGGTGAACTCCTGGTCTGCGGTGAGCTGCTGGCGTGCGGTGAGAGCTGCTGATGCGGCGGGCTGCTGGCGTGCAGCGAGCTGCTGGCGTGCCCAGGCTGCTGGCGCGCTGTTTTCAAATCGGCGCGTGACGTCATCGACGCGCGCCGGCCACTTCCGCTTCCTGTTTTGAAGCCCCGCCCCCCGAGCGTTCTGCAATGGCGGCGCCCATTGCGGGGACCCGGTTCCAGCTGCCCCGGGATCTCTCTCGCCGGCGCCCACACCGCCGGCTGCGTGTGGGGCAGCGTTTACAGCCGCAACCGCCGCGCGGTCTGTATGTCGCACCAGCGCTGCCTGCGGGGACCCGGGCGACTGCCGCGCGGCCTGGAGCCGAGAGCCTCCCACCGGGAGGAGCGGCTTCCTCCAGGAGCGCGTCCTGCTCCTGGCTTTGGGGCAGAGGGACTCCCCACCGGGAAGTGTCGGCCCTGGGCATCCTGAAAGGGGGAAGGATTGGACCGGCTGCCCGATCCCCCTGCGCCCTCAGGTAATCCTCCTGCTCCTCTCGTATGTCCCTCCGTGCAGGGACAGGAAAGACACTGAGGGAAAGGGGTGGGACGGGGCCTTTTAACCTCTCTTGTGCTTTCCTGTCCCTGTAAGGAGGAGGAGGAGGACGTCCTCCATGGTGCTGTCAGGTGGACGTCCTGGAAAACAGGATTTTTGGGTTGCTTACCGTAAAATCTGTTTCTCGGAGCCTTCATTGGGGAACACAGAGACCATGGGTGTATGCTGCTGCCACTAGGAGGCTGACACTATGCACAAAAAAGGTTAGCTCCTCCTCCGCAGTGTACACCCCACCGACCGGCAGGGAATTTCGTCAGTTAGTGAGAAAGCAGTAGGAGAAGTAACAGAATAAAATGAAAACAGAACAAACAACTCAACTAATCAAGCAACCAAAGTAAGAACAGGAATTGTAGAACATGGGAGGGTGCTGCGTCCCCCAATGAAGGCTCCGAGAAACAGATTTTACGGTAAGCAACCCAAAAATCCTGTTTTCTCGTTCGCCTTATTGGGGGACACAGACCATGGGACGTCCCAAAGCAGTCCCTGGGGTGGGAAACAGACTTCCATCAGGCCAATGGACTCACCACCGCCGCCTGCAGGATCCTTCTACCTAGGCTGGCGTCCGCCGAAGCGCAAGTGTGGACCTTGTAGAATTTCACAAGATCAGGTTGCAGCTTTGCAAAGCTGCAGCGCGGAGGCTCTGTGGCATACCGCCCAGGAAGCACCCACTGCCTGGGTAGAGTGCGCTCTGATCCCCGGAGGGGCCACTCGATGCTTAACCCGGTAGGCCTCCAAAATTGCCGATCTGATCCAGCGAGCAATAGTAGCTTTGGAAGCCGGGTGACCTTTCCGCGCCCCATCTGGAATGATGAAAAGTGTGTCTTTCGCAAGGAAGTCGTCCTAGACAGATAGACTCATCGCCCTGACCCGGTCCAGCTTGTTCAGGGACCGCTCCCGAGGGCGAGTTGGACTCGGACAGAAGGATGGCAGAACAATATCCTCTGAGGTGAAAGGAGGACACCACCTTCGGAAGAAAAAAAAAAAAAAAGAGGACGGAGGCCGTAGAACTACCTTGTCCTGGTGAAGTACCAAGAAAGGAGAGCGGCAAGAAAGAGCCACTAATTCCGACACGCGCCGGATGGAAGTGATGGCCACCAGAAAAGCTACCTTCCAAGAAAGGAGAGAAAGGGAAACATCCCTGAGAGGTTCAAAAGGAGAACCTTGCAGAACCTCAAGAACCAAATTAAGATCCCATGGATCCACGGGCGCCCGGTACGGAGGAGCCGTGTGAGCCATGCCCTGAAGAAAGGTTTTGACCTGAGGGCGGGAGGCCAACGTCTTCTGAAACAAAATGGACAGCGCCGAAACCTGAACCTTCAAGGAACTGAGAGCAAGCCCCACATCCAGCCCTGCCTGAAGAAACGCCAGAACGGAATGAAGCGAAAAGCACATGGGCGCGATGTTATTGGCCTCACACCAAGTGAAATAGGCCTTCCAAGTACGGTAATAAATTTTGGAAAACGATGGCTTCCTGGCTCGGATCATGGTATGAATTACTCGACCGGAGAATCCTGTTTGTTTCAAAACCTCGGTCTCAACAGCCACGCCGTTAAATTGAGCGGCCGAGAATTGGGGTGGCAAATCGGACCTTGAGACAGCAGATCTGCCCTGTCTGGAAGCTTCCAGGGGGCGTCCGCTAAGAGGTTGACAATGTCCGCGAACCAAGACCTTCTGGGCCGAATTCGGGGCGATGAGAATGACGAATTCCTTCTGCTTTGATCTTCAACAGCTTGGGAAGAAGAGGCAGGGGAGGAAACAGGTAGGGGAGCTCGAACTGCGACCAAGGAATGGCCAGAGCGTCGGCGCCCACTGCGAGAGAATCTCGAGCCCTGGATACAAACTGTGGGATCTTCCTGTTGAGGCGAGAAGCTAGCAGATCTACGTCCGGGGTTCCCCAACGACGGCAGAACTGAAGAAATACCTCCAGATGTAGGGACCACTCTCCTGCCGCGAGACCCTCGCGGCTGAGAAGATCGGCGGCCCAGTTGTCTACGCCGGGAATGTGTACCGCGGAGATTGTCAGTACCGAAATCTCCGTCCACTGAAGGATCTTGGACACTTCTGCCAGGGCTGAGACACTCCGTGTCCCTCCTTGGCGGTTGACATATGCCACCGCTGTGGCATTGTCTGTCTGAATCCGGACAGGCAGGCCCCTGAGGAGCCTCTCCCAGTGGACGAGAGCCAGATGGATCGCTCGTATCTCTAGGACGTTGATCGGCAGAGCAGATTCTTGAGTCGACCAACGACCCTGAACAGTGTGATTGCGGAACACTGCACCCCCAGCCGAGGAGGCTGGCATCCGTTGTTACAATCTGCCAGTGAACGGGAAGAAAAGACCGCCCCAAGAGGATGAGAGGTGACGCCAGCCACCAGTTGAGTAACCGCTTGATCCGGCGTGAAAGCCGAACAGGGCGATCCAGGGACAGAGCCGACCTGTTCCACCTCAACAGAATGGAGTGTTGGAGAGGTCTGGCGCGAAATTATGCAAAGGGAACTGCCTCTATCGCCGCCACCATCTTTCCCAGGACCCTCATGGTTGTTCGGAGGGATGGAAATCGTGAGGTGTGCAGCGATCGTACATCCTGCTGCAGGGAGAGAATCTTCTCTTGCGGGAGAAAGACCCTTGACCGACGAGTGTCGAACAGGAGGCCCAGAAACACAAGACGTTGAGTAGGAACCAGACAGGACTTTTTCCTGTTGACGATCCACCCAAAATTGGAAAGGGTGTCTAGGACGATCGTCAAACTTAGGCGAGCCTGTTGAAAAGAGGGAGCTTTGATCAGAATATCGTCGAGGTACGGAAAAAGAACGAGACCTCTGATCCTCAACAAGGCCATCAACGCAGCCATGATCTTCGTGAAGACTCTGGGAGCGGTGGCGAGACCGAAGGGCAGCGCGACGAACTGGTAAAGTTCCTGGCGAACCACAAAACGCAGAAACTTCTGATGTACGGAGAATATGGGAACGTGTAGATAGACATCCTGGATGTCTATTGAACACATGAACTCCTGCTCCTCCATGGAAGCGATTACCGAACGAACCGACTCCATCCGGAAGCGGCGAAGACGGACTCTCTTGTTGAGCAGCTTGAGATCCAAGATGGGTCGGACCGCCTCGCCTTTCTTCGGTACCACGAATAGGTTTGAATAAAACCCTGTGAACCGCTCCGATTCGGGAACGGGCACAATCACCCCGGAACTGATGAGAGAGGCGATGGCCGTAAAGAACCCCGGGATCAAGGCTGGATCTTTTGGAGGACGGGATTCGAAGAAACGATCCCGTGGAAGAGAGACGAACTCTATCTTGTATCCAGACGATACAACCTCCCTGACCCAAGCGTCCTCTACTGAGGCCAGCCAGACGTCCTTGAAGAACAAGAGTCGACCTCCCAATTGGAAGGGACCCTTGGGAGTCCGAGGATAGTCATGCTGATGTGGACCGTCCAGATCTGTATCTGGACGGTCTGCCCTGTGAAGAGTGGGATCGCCAGGAGGGAGTGGGTCTGAAGGAAACCTTGTTCCTATCTTGGCGTGCCTGCGGTCTGTATTGGTTGGAGGATGTCTCCGCCGTATTGAAACGGCGGAAAGCCCGAAAGCGTCGAAACTGACGCATTAGTGGAGGTCTGCGAGGCTTGGACTGAGGAAGGAGGGAACTCGTGCCTCCGGTGGCATCCTTAATAATCTGGTCCAATTGGGAACCAAAGAGGCGCACTCCCTGAAAAGGCAGATTAGTAAGAGACTTTTTAGAAGACAAGTCCACCTGCCAAGCCTTGAGCCAAATCGTACGTCGGATTGCCACAACGTTGCTTGACGCCTGAACTGCGCAGGATGCGGCATCCAAAGAAGCAGAAAGCAGATAATCCCCCGCATGGGATATCTGATTGGCGAGATCGGCCAATCGATCTGGTTGTGCTTTCTCTAGGATGCCCTGACAAAGATCCTCTGCCCAAGATGAAGCAAAGATTGGGCATACTGCCATCGAAGCCGCTTCGAAGGCCGACTTCGCTAGGGATTCTATAATCCGATCATTAGAATCTTTTAGAGACGCCACACCTGAAAGCGGGAGAACAGTGTTATTAGAAAGTCTGGACACGGGCGGGTCCACCGAGGGAGAGGCAGACCAGTTGTCCGTGAGCTCTTTAGCAAACGGGTACAGTACGCCAAGACGCTTTCCTCTTTGAAAGCGTCTGGTCAGATCTTCTCTTTCCCTGGTAAAGATCTTTCCAAACTCGGAATGAAAGGGAAATACCCTGGATGGCGTTTCCTCCCATCTGAACGAAACCTCCTGATCTGAGGATTTTGCAGGGGAGTCAGATTTCGAAGGTGTGGTTAATCGTCGCAATGAGGTTCTGTACTGTAACCTTCATGTCCGCGTCCTGGCCAGATTCCAGCTCTACTATCACTTCAGAAGACATATCTGACAATGCTTCACCTGACTCGGGTGAGGAGGCACGGGAGGGCGACTGTTGGGAAGGATTGGGTGCAGATGAGGGGCCAGGAGAGGATTCCGGCCGGAGATCCTGCCTGGGCCTCTTGCGGCTTCTGCTAGCTGGCTCAGATGGAGCGTCTTGTGACCTGCTGGACCCTGCAGAAGTGTCCAGGGGCAACTTATCAAGAACGGCCACTAGGGACTGAGACACCCTGGTGCGGTCTGCCACAGATTGTGAAAGAGACGAGGCCCAGCCAGGAATGGGTGGTTCGCTTTCACGTGGCGCAACCGGTGGTTCCTGGACGGGGTCATGCTGAACGGGATTGCTACAGTCCAGGAAGATGGGGGTAGGCTGACCTGAGGGAAGTTTGCGATTGCAAGAGGAGCATGCGAAGAACTAGACTAGGGTGCCGGTGGGGACTGGCGGACAGCCAGGATCAGACATGACGTGAAGGAAGAGAAGATGGAAATCTGCGGAAATGCCGGAAGGTTGGGGGACAGAAAGGCAGAGTAGGGTGTCAGTCTGCAGTTGCAGAAGTACTCACGGTCTGGTGACCCCGAAAGAGATGTGACAGGCCCTTACAACTGGCAAGGAACCGACAGGGAGCGCTGACCTCTGCTTCTGTCTCCGGCTGTCAGGCTGCAAAGATGGCGACAGCCCAATGTGTGGAGGAAAAAGCGCGGTTTCAGTGCAGGAAGAAAGGCGGAACTATTCGCCTTCACCAGAGAAAACCCCGCCCCCCCTTCCCAGCCACATGCCTGAAAAGGCGGTGGGAGGGCCAAGGAACTGGCCGGCCTATGAGACTGACCGGAGGTGTGGCCGCGGCGGCCCAAACTGAAGCCGGGGACTAAATTTAACACGGCGGCCGCCTGTCAGCGCGGGGCGGCGCGGAAGACCATCGGAGCAGCTGCGCCCGCCCTTGAAGACGCCGCCGCCCTAGTCCTGCTCCCAGACGTAACCCTCTCCAAGATACCGGCGGTGGGGTAAAGAAGGCCCGCACCGCAGCTGGGGCAAAAAGGGATGCGCGACCGGGAGGCGCCGATAACCTGCGGCGCTACTTCAGCGCCGCATCCAGGCGTCTTTGTGGTCTTCCTGATCCGTCCAATAGAGGTACCTCTGTATCCCACACTGTCTGTCCATTTTCTCCGTCTTTGAGCCTCGTCCAACCGACAGGCTCTGGTGGGCGAGTGGGTGGGAGGCAGGGGGCAAGGACCATCCGTCTTCACTTGCACGTCACCTGTGCTGAGCCCGTGGTCCGCCCGGAGAACTATGAGTATACGGGGTGGCAGTACACGCCGTACTCATAGCCTCTTTGTGGGAGTACAGTTGTGACTGTTCACACTGTATCCCTCCTAATACCTGAAAAGGAACGACGCACGTCGAGGTACATATGGGTCCAATGAAGGACCCGTGTCCACCTCCTACTGACACTAAGCTAAACTGGGGAAATTCCCTGCCGGTCGGTGGGGTGTACACTGCGGAGGAGTAGCTAACTTTTTTGTGCATAGTGTCAGCCTCCTAGTGGCAGCAGCATACACCCATGGTCTGTGTCCCCCAATAAGGCGAACGAGAAAGTACAGATCTGTACACACGGCACCTCTGGTGTGCTGTGGCCCCTTCAGACATCTACTTGGCAGGGATGCTTAACCAAGACCCCACCCTTGTAATGTGATGACCTACCCGAAAGATAGACCATCAATTTTTGAAGGCGCAAATATTCTTAGAAAAATCCAATGAGTTTTAAATAAAACGTCCTCTGTTTGCAGAGTCAAAGGACTCGAAGTACAGCCACTTACTAGTGTGAACTGGCCAAGAAGTTTGTTGTCTGAAGCCATTTCTCTTTCACCTTGGCAGACTTTAATTTCCACCTGGGTCTGTCCATCAGCAGCAGTGGAGAAAACCTAGACATGGAGAACAAATATAGTCTGAATTATGGCTCTAGCAATAATCAAAAGCCAACATAAATGCATCAGTCGTTGCCCATTTTAGACAATCCCACAGATATAAAAATAAAGCCCACTGCACAGAAGAATTATAGAAGAAAAAAAAAAACAGAACACAAAAAAAACATTTCTGCTGGAATGGACCATGTAATTGTGCATGACCTAGTATTATGACACTTATGGTGATAGGTGACTGCTCACAGCTTCCTCCAACAGCCATTTACCATGCTGGGGTTACTTACCCAAGACTAGCAGAAATTAAATAAAAATTGTGTATGATGGCAGTAATTAACTTCCCAAAGGTGCCTATAAATGTGAGCATAAAATAAGCTAAGGGTGAGATCCAGGAACTAAAAACGTTCAGCTTCTATTAAAGGGACGCTGTCACAAGGTTTTAGGCGTTATCTGAAAGCAGCATGATGTGGGGGCAGAAAACCTGATTCCAGCGATGTGTCACTAAATCCATTTTGATAAAAAGCTCTGCTTCACCTGCTATGGATCTACCAGTTCTCCGAATGCTGAGCTCTTTTCAACGCCAACCACACCACTAATTGGCAGCTTTATGTGAACGTTTTGCATAAGCAGAAAATTCCTAATCAGTAGGGTGGGTCAGACATACACAGCCCAGTAAGTGATCCATCACTAGAATCAGGGTCTCTGCCCCAAAATCATGCTGCTTTCATATTAAATAGAAAAAATCCTGCTGACAATCTCTGTAAGTTAATTTTTTATTGATAAGGGACCAAATCCTACAGTGGAAACAGAAAATGTATGTTTATGCAATACCATTTAATATTATAATCCCCAAGCCCATAGAAAAGCCATCGCTTACAAGGTTTCTAGAAAACTGCAGTGTATTATTGCATTAATATATTACCTGGCTCTTCTTGGTTGGGATTGTAGTGTTTCTGCCGATTAACTTAGTGAAAACCCCACCTAATGTTTCAATTCCAAGTGACAACGGCGTGACATCCAGCAAGAGAACATCTGTAACATCTCCAGCCAACACGCCACCCTGAATAGCAGCTCCAATGGCAACAGCTTCATCAGGATTAACAGCTTTGCTTGGAGCACGGCCAAACAAGTCTTGTACTGTCTGCTGAACCTTCATAGATCATACACACTGGATTAGTAAGTGTTCTCTCCAAAGTACACACCAGAGCGCCTGAAACATATAGAAACATTTTATACCTTGGGCATCCTGGTCATTCCACCAACTAGGAGCACTTCTCCAATGTCACTCTTGCTCACTTCAGCATCTTGCATAGCTTTTTGGCTTGGCGCAATAGTTCTTTTAATCAGATCACCCACAATGCCTTCGAACTGAGCACGAGTCAACTTCATGTTCAAGTGTTTGGGCCCCGAAGCATCCATGGTAAGGTATGGCAGATTTATATCAGTCTACAAGAAAAGCAGAGGAAAAAGAAAAGCAACGTTTCAGGCAACACTCAGTATGACAATCATGCAGGTAACACAGGGCCCATCTCACTTGCTTCAAAAGCTTTTTGAGTTAGAGAATATTGTTTAAAATAAACCCACCTGCACGGCTGAAGACAGCTCACACTTGGCCTTTTCTGCAGCTTCTCTAACTCTTTGTAGAGCCATGTTGTCTTTCATTAAATCTACTCCAGTCTGGAAAGTTTTAAAAAAAAAAAAAAAAAAAAAAAAAAAAAAAAAAAAAAGGGACAGAACATTAATAACGCAAATTAGAAGTGTCCATAATTAAAGTCATACTATCATATACTATAGTCAAAACGCACACGGCTTCTCCTGCTTGTAAGAGCTGACAGTGAGAACCCCATCACAAGCAGATTAAAAAGGAGATTTTTGTGTACTCACCGTAAAATCTCTTAGCCTTTAATTGGGGGACACAGAACCGTGGGTGTTATGCTGCTGTCCACTAGGAGGCGACACTATGCATAATCTGAAAAAGATTAACTTTGTCTCCTCCTCTGCAGTATACACCCCTGGACGGCGTCAGCCTTCTCCAGTTTTGTGCAAAAGCATTAGGAGGAAAATACCAGAAACATAACCATGCCTGTAAGAAGGCTACTATAAACGAGCTCAAAACAACAATATGAGAACCCAACCGTAACAGCCCGCAAGGGCAACAGGGTGGGAGCTGTGTCCCCCAATTAAAGGCTAAGAGAAAGATTTTACGGTGAGTACACAAAAATCTCCTTTACTCTGTCGCCTTATTGGGGGACACAGAACCGTGGGACGTCCCAAAGCAGTCCGTGGGTGGGAAGCAGTGGACGAATATTGTGCTGACAGTCCCCTAGACTTGGGGTACTGCCGCCTGCAGGACCCGTCTACCCAGGCTCGCATCCGCTGAGGACTGGGTATGCACTCGGTAGTGTTTTGTAAATGTGTGCAGGCTAGTCCAAGTGGCCGCCTTACACACTTGATGTGCCGAGGCCTGATGCCGAATGGCCCAAGAGGCCCCTACCGCCCGCGTAGAGTGCCGTGATACCGGCCGGAAGAGGAGAATTGTTGAGGCGGTAAGCCTCTTGAATGGTGGACTTGATCCACCTAGCAAGGGTGGCTTTGGAAGCCGGTAGGCCCTTGCGAACGCCTTCTGGAAGAAGGAAAAGTGAATCAGACTTCCGGAAAGGAGCAGTTCTAGACTCGTAAACACGCAATGCCCTGACAAGGTCAAGCGTATGCAGAGCCTTCTCCACCCTATGAACGGGAGCCGGGCAAAGGGACGGTAGTGAGATTTCCTCATTGAGGTGGAAGCTGGACACAACCTTCGGAAGGAAGGATGGGACTGTACGTAGAACCACCTTGTCCTGATGAAAAACCAGGAAGGGTTGTCTGCAGGAAAGAGCTGAAAGTTCAGACACCCTGCGTAGAGAGGTGATCACCACCAGGAAAACCACTTTCTGTGATAGAAAGCGGAGTGAGACCTCCTTAAGGGGTTCCAAAGGAGGTGACTGTAGTGCTGTCAAGACCAGGTTGAGGTCCCACGTCTCCAACGGACGTTTGTAGGGGGGAACCAATCGGGAAACCCCTTGGAGAAAAGTCTTCACTTGCGGCTTGTTAGCAATACGCCTGAAAGAGCACTGAAAGCGCTGACACCTGGCTCTTCAGCGAGCCCAGGGATAGCCCAGCGTCCAGGCCTGACTGAAGGAAACCGAGGACCCTTGGAAGAGAATAGGGGAGTGGGATCTGCCCACGAGATTCGCACCATGTGAAGAAAACCTTCCAGGTACGATAGTAAATCCTGGCTGAAGTTGGCTTTCGAGCCCTGATCATGGTTTTAACGACTTCCGGTGAAAAACCTGCTTGGGTCAAAACCCAGGTCTTAATGGCCACGCCGTCAAATTGAGAGCTCCCGAGTTCTGGTGGAAGAACGGGCCTTGTGACAGAAGGTCGGGACGTGTGGGGAGACGCCAGGGAGCGTCTGCTGTGAGTTGCACGACGTCGGCGTACCATGTACGCCTGGGCCAGTCTGGAGCGATCAGGATGGTGGGAACTCCCTCTTGCTTGATCTTCCTCAGGACTGGAGATCAGGGGGAAGAAGTGGAAAAATGTACAGAAGCTGGAACTGGGTACAGTCCTGAACCAGGGCATCTGCTCCGAGCAACCGCGGATCGCGCGTCCTGGCCATGAAATTGGGAACCTTGGCATTGAGATGGGATGCCATTAGATCCACATCCGGGGTGCCCCAACGATGACAGATCTGACAGAAAACTTCAGAATGGAGAGACCACTCCCCCGAGTCCATTCCTTGTCGGATGAGATAGTCGGCTTCCCAGTTGTCCACACCCGGAATGTGGACCGCAGAGTACCAACCTCGCATTCTCCGCCCGTTGTAGGATACATGTTACTTCGGTCATCGCCTGGATGCTGCGGGTGCCGCCTTGATGGTTCACGTATGCCACTGCCGTGGCATTGTCAGACTGTACTCTGATATGAGAGTCTGCTAGCAAGTGATGGAAGGCTTTCAACGCCAGGAAGATGGCCCGGATTTCCAGGATGTTGATGGGCATGGTCGCTTCCATTGGTGACCACCTGCCTTGCGCTCTGTGATGCAGGTGCACCGCGCCCCAACCTATAAGGCTTGCGTCGGTGGTCAAAACCTTCCATTGACCGGAGAGAAAGGATTTTCCCCTTGCAAGCGAGGTTGGCTCGAGCCACCAGTGCAGGGACCTCCTGGTTTTTGCTGATAACCGGAACTCCCTGTCAAGAGAGAACGGATTCCTGTCCCAGGACTTGAGGATGGCCAGTTGAAGGGGTCTGAGGTGAAACTGGGCAAACGGTACCGCCTCCATTGCTGCTGCCATCTTGCCAAGTACTCTCATGGCATACCGGAGAGATCTGGGGGACTTGGAGGAGTGTGTGAACTCCCAGACGGAGAGCCAGTGCCTTGTCTCTGGGGAGAATCACCAGACCCTTGGAGGTGTCGAATAACATCCCCAGGAAGGTCAGAGACTGACTCGGGGTAGTCGAGGACTTCTGTAAATTGACTAACCACCCCAGGCGCCTCAGAGTGTCGATCGTGATCGAGACGTTGACCTCGCAGTCCTTGAGGGTGGGGGCCTTGATGAGAAGGTCGTCCAGGTATGGAACGACTACTATGCCTCTGGAGTGCAGAACGTCCATGGTAGCTGCCATGACCTTTGTAAATGTTCTGGGAGCCGTGGCGAGACCGAACGGGAGGGCCACAAACTGGTAATGGTCTTGGTTGATTGCGAATCTGAGGAACCTCTGATGGGCGGGAGCAATCGGTATATGCAGGTATGCGTCCTGTATGTCTATGGAGTCGAGATATTCTCCTTTTTCCATGGACGCAACGATTGACCGGAGAGATTCCATGCGAAAGTGACGAACTCGAACATACTTGTTGAGTTGCTTGAGGTCTAGTATGGGTCGGACACTGCCTCCTTTCTTGGGCACCACGAACAGGTTGGAGTAGAACCCTCGGAAGCGCTCTTCTGCTGGAACCGGCACTATGACTCCTGCTTGCCGGAGGGAAGAAACCGCTTGACGGAAGGCCTGAGCTTTGAGCGGGGATTTTGGAGGGACAGATGGAAAAAACCTGTGCGGTGGGCTGGTAGTAAACTCGATTTTGTATCCTGAAGACACTATTTCCTTGACCCACTTGTCGTCTGTAATAGGCAGCCAGACCTGCTGAAAGAGTAGCAGTCGTCCGCCTACAAGTGGGGTGTCTTCCGGAGGGCATGAGTCAAGATGAGGGAAAAATCTGAGGTTTTCCTCCTTTAGATTTCGCTTGGCTTGCCTTTGACTGCCAGTTCCTGTCCGGCCTCTGTGCCGCACGTGTGTTGTCCCTGCGGGGGGGGGGGGGGGGGGACGACTACGGTTTTGTGCTGGGTGTGAGACGGACCAGCCTGAAGAATTCCGAAAGGATCGGAAACGAGATTGATTACGTCTTTTAAACGTGCGTTTTGGTCTTAATTGAGGGAGGGAAGTACTTTTGCCCCGGTAGCATCGGATATCATTGTATCCAGCTTTTCACCGAAAAGACGGCCACTGAAGTACAGGAGATTTGTTAGGGACTTTTTGAGGCCGCATCCTCTTTCCATTCTCTTAGCCAGAGAATACGCCGGATTGTAATGGCGTTTGATGCTATTCCCGCTATTCCTCTTGCAGAGTCCAACGCTGCAAGGACCATGTAATCTGCCACCACTGCAATTTGCACCGCCTGGTCCGCCAGCTGAGGATTTGAAGCTTGAAGGCCCTTTTGCAATAGAGCAGCCCAAGCCATGATGGCCTTGGCTGCCCAAACTGAAGCAAATGCGGGAGCCAAAGAGGCACCTGCCGCTTCAAAGATTGAACGAGCCATGCGTTCGACTTGTATGTCTGCCGTGTCCTTGAGGGTTGAACTATCCGGCAGCGAGAGAAGCGTTTGTGCTGCCAGCCTAGAGACTGGAGGGTCCACTTCAGGCGGATCTGTCCAATCCTTGGTGTCTTTCTGTGGGAAGGGGTACCTTGCTTCCAAATACTTGCGATTGGCGAATTTTTTCTCAGGCTGCGAAAAATGCCTAGAAAGGATTTTTTGAAATTCCGGGTGATTAGGGAAGACCTTCGATGGTTTCTGAACACTTTCAAAGGAAATCTTGTGTTCTGGTGCATCCGGGGTTGGATCTGAAATGTCCAGCACCCGAAGGATGGAAGAGATGATATCCTCAACTATCGCAGTATTGCTAGGGGGACAAGGGAGCAGAGCGGTCTCTGTTTCGTTATCTGAGTTGGAGTCACATATGCCCTCTGAGTCTTGCGCATCGCTAAGGAGCTCCCTAGCGGGCGAACTAGAGCGGAGGTTTTCCCTGGTCTGGGATTGTGGAGATCCACATTGTCTTTCCCTATCAGGGGATGGCCTCGGTGACCAGGAGCCACCGTCTCTCTCCCTGGAGGGGGAAGGCCTATTGCTATGTGAGGACGCAGATGAACGCGACCTGTGGGTCCGCTTACGCCTCGAACTGTAGGAAGCGCCCTGTTTCTGAGACCGGACGTCCCTTTGCTGGGTAACGTTCATAGCCGAGACATGACCCTGCAGTAATGTGGAGGTCAGGTTATCTATGGACTGTGTCATAGACTGCGACATCCGAGTTGCCCATTCCGGCGCAGTAGCGGTCGCAGAATCGTTGGTAGGGACTTCTTGGGGTTCTGCTCCGGTTTTTTGGGTACAGTCCCAGCAGTGCGGATACGTGCTGCCGCTGGGGAGAGTGACCTTGCAGGCTGTGCAGACTGCATAAAAGCAGTCTTGCCTGGTTCTTTTCTTTGAGCCCTACATAGTTCCTAGGCTGATTAATAGAGGCCCTACAGGGGTATCTACGCAGAGGAAAAAGGAGTAGGAGAGCGCTATATGGTATAGGAATTCACAGCCGAGTACCCAGGACCCAGCTGTGATCTTACCCCACCGGTGCTCCCCTGAGGTCCAGCGCTGATAAGCCCCACGTCCTGTGCCCCCCCTGGAGACTCTGTGCTGCCTTCCTCCAGGTGCAGCAAGATGGCCACCGGATTCTGAGGTGGAGAGGGAAGTGGAAGGAGAGCTGGAAAAGGGCGCGCTGGGCCATGTAAAAGCGCGCCCTTCCTGCCTCGATCCGCCCCTTCTATGACACTGCAGTGTCATTTTTGTCATCCGGGGGGTGGGAAAAAAGGCGGCGGCTGCGGCTAGGCCGAAGCCGCGGTCTAAATTAGAGGCCCGATGCCCAGGAAGGCTCCAGAGCGGCGCGGTAGTCCGGGAGGGGGTCGGATTTGCACCGGACCCCCCCAGAATGGGCGACTGGCTAGCGGTGGGGGCAGCAGGGCTAGCGGTTCCTGTGTGGGGGGTCCCTGGAGCGCCATGGAGCCACTGCTGCTGCAGAGGCAGGGGAGCAGAAAGCCCTGTCTCTGCTGTGCCACGTCTGCCTGCACCCTCCCCCGGCCCCAGCAGGATCCCACAGCTGGTCTGGGGTCCCTGGTGCAGAATGCTGTCGGTACTCTGACCCTACCTGCGGCGTCTCAACCTAATGCCCCCTGCGGGGGATTAGGGAGGGTGCGTCTGTCACCGTCAGGGGGTCTTCATCCTTGCCTCAACCTCAACCCAGACCCTGAAGGGGGTTGGGGAAGGAGGGGGGGGGGGTCTCAACTTCGGACCAGTACCCGAGGGACTGGGGAACCGCCATCTCCACTTCAACTGGGCACCCCTAAAAAGGGGGCCAAGGAAGGAGCCATGCCGGGAGTCTCGCAGGAGACCCACTTTTCTTCATCTGTTCCGACGAAAGGAAAAAAAAAAAAAAAAAAGAAAAAAAAAAGAAAAAAAAAAAAAAAAAGGTGTGCCTCCTTGCGACACTAAGCAAAAACTGGAGAAGGCTGACGCCGTCCAGGGGTGTATACTGCAGAGGAGGAGACAAAGTTAATCTTTTTCAGATTATGCATAGTGTCGCCTCCTAGTGGACAGCAGCATAACACCCATGGTTCTGTGTCCCCCAATATGGCGACAGAGTAAGTAGACATGCTGAAGCTGCATCACATGGAATAAACTAAGACTGCAATGTGAGGAGACAATTGAACTAGATTATGCATTCATATTATGCCATTAGACAGAACTCAACATAAGTGCCCTGCGTGAAGATCCTTCCACTGTCTAAAATTTAAAGGGAACCTGTCACACCCCCCCCCCCCCCCCCGAGGCATTTTTTAACTAAAAGAGTCACCTTGTGCAGCACTAATGCTGCATTCTGTCAAGGTGGCTTTTAGTTGGGGTCCCTTCCACCGCTGAAAGAATCGTTTTTATAAATTTGTCACTTGTACCTCTAGTTTGTCCGGGGGGCAGGTCTTTCCCCCCCGGACACAGACGCCTCTCAGTCATCAATCATTTCCTCCATTCTTCTGAGCGCCGCCTCCTCAGTGTTCAGTTATGTACCCGGCACTTGCGCTGTAATCGTTTCTTGGGCATGCGCAGTTAGCACTGCCCGTCACATGATGTCTTCCTTCTCGCGCCTGTGTCCGGGGGGAAAGACCTGCCCCCCCCCCCCCCCCCCCCGGACAAACTAGGAGGTACAAGTGACAAATTACAAAAACGATTCTTTCAGCGGTGAAAGGGACACCAAACTAACAGAATGCAGCACAAGGTGGCTCTTTTAGCTAAAAACGCCTGGGGGGGGGGGGGGGGGGGGGGTGACAGGTTCCCTTTAAGGAACTACGGGAAATGTACTGTGCAATTAAGGCAACCATGAGTGGGGAAAAAGCAATCATATGGCAGGGAACTTATAAACTTCACATCAAGTAAAACAGGTATACACAAGAGACAATAGGGTCGACTCATCAAGACTGGTGTAAGCGCTAACTTTGGCTAAGCCAGCTTTGACAGAGTACATGGTGCCAAAGTCTTTATGAGGCACACACCACTTAATTGAGCGCCTCTAAGTGGCTTCCATCCCCACATATTTCCAACAAAGCAGTTTTGAAGTGGCAAGAAAGCGCCAAAAGTTACAAAATGTTTGCACGAATGCGTTGAGCAAAACGTTGGATATTTTCAAAGCTTTTATGCCATTTTGCCCACCATCCCCACACTTTTGAAAATGCATGAAGGGCAGCCATTATCGAAAACACTAACCTCTCTCTTGAATTGCTTTACAATATGCTGTAACAAAGCTTGGTCAAAATCTTCTCCTCCTAGGAAAGTGTCACCATTGGTAGATTTCACCTCGAAAACACCTTTCTGAATTTCCAAGATGGAAATATCAAAAGTGCCACCTCCAAGATCATAGACTGCAATGCTGTAAGAAAAGCACAATATACACATCAGATGGCGACGGAGAAACATTTGCTAAAGTCACGGACATAGGTTCTCATAAAGTTCGGGCAGGAAGTTAACTTACACTTTATCGTCAGACTTATCCAAGCCATAAGCAAGAGCAGCAGCGGTTGGTTCGTTAATGACCCTCAAAACATTGAGCCCAGCAATCTGTCCAGCATCCTTCGTTGCCTAAGAATAAATACGTGGTCATCACTAGTGGGTATATAGATATAGACAGTAATCTCATAGGAGACAATTCTACAAGTCTGAGCTCTAATTAAACTGATGATCAATCATCAACCCAACAAGGGGTTTGGGCATTTTTAGGCTATTTTCACACTAGCGTTACCAAGCACAGCGCAGGGCCACCACTAAGCTCCGTCCCCGGCTGTGCCCCCTCTGGTCAGCTCCTCCTCTGGGCACATGACGCTGCATGCGACCAGTGTACCCTATATTTAGCATTGGGTACGCTGGCATGCTTTTGCCGGCGCATGCGCCCTTCTTGCGCTGCGCCGAGCGCACAAAAATGCAGCAGAGTGCGTTTGGCGCAGCGCAAAAAGGGCGCATGCACCGGCAAAACCATACTAGCACACGGCCAGCGTACCCAACGCTAAATATAGGATATGCTGGTTGGATGAAGCGTCATGCGCCAAGAGGAGGAGCTGACCGGAGGAGGCACGGTCAAGGGCGGAGCTTAGCGGCAGCCCTGCGCTGCGCTTGGTAACACTAGTGTGAAACTAGCCTTAATTAGCGATAAAGGATCTTTTTATTCCTAGAACATCTTTCCTACATGATTTCAGTCTGTGCTAATGACCACCTATGGTTAGAATAATCAGGTGGGTCTGCCCCCAGGCCTACGTTTGCCCTCCACGCCTCACCAATCAGCAACATATCACCAGAGGCTTTACCTGCTCATATGTAGGAGATTAAAGCATTATTTACATAAACTATAGGAAAGGGTAAGAATAAATGGTGATCTACCGGCCGGAGCAGACTTACCTGCCTTTGGGAGTCATTGAAATAAGCAGGAACAGTAACTACGGCATTCTTTGCTGCATGACCCAGATAACTTTCTAAAAGTAAAAATATACAAGAAGGTTTCATCATTTTTGAAGCTGAATATAGTTCAGAAGTACATAGTGGCATGGATTCCTGCAAGTGTAGTAAGTGGCAAAAGCTACCGAAAATTGTACACATTCCCATCCCCAAGCATTGTTCCACTGAAGCATCTCGCCAAACTATGGGACTTGTCAGTCCGCAATATACATAAACCTGCAGTCTATGGTTTACTGCCACTTATGTGTGAAGGAGCTGGGAAAACCCCCTTTTACTTTCCAGTACAGATAGCGCCACTCTGGTCCATGGCTGTGCCAAACATTACAAAACTACAATAAAAAAAAAAAAAAAAAAAAAAAAAAAAAAAATGAATAAACCCAGGCTACAGACATATCCAGGAGAAACTCACCAGCAGTCTCTTTCATTTTCACAAGTACAAATGCACCAATCTGGCTGGGAGAGTAAAGCTTTCCATGTGCTTCAACCCAGGCATCTCCATTAGATGCACGGACAATCTTGAAGGGAACATTTTTGCTATAGTAAAAATAAAATTGTATTAGTAAAAACAATATATATATTTGGATTGAACAAACTGAACAGCGATACAAGGGACTTAGCTCCTACAATCATACTAGCACTATACCAAAAGTTATGCAATTTAAAGGGAACCTGTCAGCTGTTTTGGCCGCTATAAGATGCAGCCACTGCATCCAAAAGATAAGAAAAAACAGGATTTTTGGTTGCTTACCGTAAAATCTGTTTCTTGGAGCCTTCATTGGGGGACACAGGAACCATGGGTGTATGCTGCTGCCACTAGGAGGCTGACACTATGCAAATAAAGTTAGCTCCTTCTCCGCAGTATACACCCCACCGACTAGCGCTCGATCAGTTAGTGAGAAAGCAGTAGGAGAAGCAATAGAATAGAAAACATACAACTCAGCTGTAACTATAATACACAGAACAAAATAGAAGTTGAAACATGGGAGGGTGCTGTGTCCCCCAATGAAGGCTCCGAGAAACAGATTTTACGGTAAGCAGCCAAAAATCCTGTTTTCTTCATCGCTTCATTGGGGGACACAGGAACCATGGGACGTCCCAAAGCAGTCCCTAGGGAGGGAAAAGCAAACTTCCATTAGGTCAGTGGACTCACCACCACCGCCTGCAAGATCCTTCTTCCTAGGCTGGCATCCGCCGAAGCGTAGGTGTGGACCCAGTAAAATTTTGCAAACGTGTGGACAGAAGACCAGGTTGCAGCCTTACAAAGCTGCAGCGCGGAAGCCCTGTGGTGCACCGCCCAGAAAGCGCCCACTGCCCAGGTGGAGTGAGCCTTAACCCCAGGAGGGGGCACTCTGTTCTTGACCCGGTAAGCCTCTAAGATTGCCGATCTAATCCAGCGAGCAATAGTCGCCTTGGAGGCCAGCAGGCCTTTTCGCGCACCATCTAGGATGACAAAAAGGGAGTCGGTCTTCAGGAAGGTATCAGTTCTAGCTAAATAGACCTTCGTCGCCCTGACCAGGTCTAGTTTGTTCAAGGAGCGTTCCCGGGGATGAATTGGAGCCGGGCAAAAAGAAAGGTAGAACGATGTCTTCATTCAGGTGGAAAGCAGATACCACCTTGGGGAGGATGGACGGAGGCCACAGTACCACTTTATCTTGATGAATCACTAAGAAAGGAGGACGACAAGAAAGCCGCCAACTCCGAAATGCGCCGGATGGAAGTAATGGCCACAAGAAAAGCCACTTTCCAAGAGAGAAAAGATAGAGAAACTTCCTTGAGAGGCTCAAATGGGGAACCTGGTAGAGCCTCTAGGACTAGATTCAGATCCCAGGGAGCTCGATATGGCGGTGCTGCATGGGTTGCCCCCTGCAGAAAAGTTTTGACCTGCGGACGAGAGGATAGCGTCTCGTGGAAAAGAATGGAAAGCGCTGAAACTTGACCCTTTAGAGAACTAAGGGCCAGACCAGCATCCAGGCCCACCTGGAGGAATGTCAGCACCGAAGGGAGCGAAAAAGACATAGGTGGAATGTGAGATTGGACTTGCACCAACGAAAATAGGCTTTCCACGTTTGATAGTATATTCTGGAAGACGACGGCTTCCTAGCCCAGATCATTGTGTGAATTACCCAATCTGAAAGGCCTGACTCTTTCAGAACCGCAGTCTCAATGGCCACGTCGTCAAATTGAGCAATCGAGAATTGGGGTGGTAAATCAGCCTGTCACCGAAGAGGCGCGATCACTGAAACGGTAGGCTGGTGAGGGACTTTTTTGAAGATAAGTCCGCCTGCCAGGCCTTAAGCCAAACTGTGCGCCGAATAGCCACCAAATTGCCAGATGCCTGAGCTGCGCAAGACGCGGCATCCAGGGAGGCAGAGACCAAGTATTCGCCTGCATGCGAAATGTGATCGGCGAGGTCTGCCAGCTGCTCTGGCCAGAATACCTTGGCAGAGATCCTTAGCCCATTTGGCTATGGCTTTAGATGCCAAAGTAAAAGCGAAGGCCGGGCTTAGAACAGATGCCCCCGCTTCGAAAGCTGACTTCTCAAAGGATTCTATGATTCGGTCATTAGGATCTCCTAGAGATGCTCCACCAGAAATCGGAAGGACCGTGTTGTTAGATAGTCTGGAAACTGGCGGGTCCACGGCTGGAAAAGCTGACCAGTCTGCGATGAGCTCCGGCGAGAAAGGATATGAAAACGCCTTGGCGTGTTCTCTTTGAAAGCGCATGGTCGGATTTTCTCTCTCTGGACAGAATCTTCTGGAACTCCGAATGAGGAGCGAAGACCTTGGAAGGTGGTTTAGACCGTCTGAAGGAGACCTCCTGGTCCGCGGGAGAGTCTTTGATATTGAAGGACTGGTTGATCGCTCCAATGAGGCTCTGAACCATATCCCTCATATCTGCGATTTGGTCCGAAACCAGCTCCAAAACATCCTCAGAGGGCACATCCGAGAAAGTCTTGCCTGGCTGAGGCTAGGAAGATCGGGACAAGACGGACCGGGAAGAGGAACCGAACCGGTGCTCCTGTCTGGATCTTTGTAGCTAAATATTAGCAGGCTCAACCGGAGCTTCCTGTGACCCGCTGGGTCCTGCGGAAGCCTGCAGGGGCAATCTATCCAGTACGGAAACTAGGGTCTGAGACACCCTGGTAAGATCCGCCACAGATTGTGACAGAGGAAGCCCACCCTGGGATAGGGGACTCACTCTCACTTGGGACAACCGGGGGCTCCTGGGCGGTGGGTTCAATGGGGTTGCTGCAGTCCTGACAGAGGGGAGAGGACTGACCTGATGGAAATTTGCGTTTACAAGAAGAACATGCAAAATGATTGACCACCACGGAGGAAGAGGAAGTTGGAGGACGAGAGCCAAGTGGTTTAGAATTAGACATGGTGAGCTAACCCACTAAGCAGTGCCAGACGGTTAGGGGACGGAGAGCGGAGGAGGGTGTCAGTCTGCAGTGCAGAGCTACTCACGGAACCGGTGTCCTGAAGAGACTTCCAGTAAGGGCTGCACATGTCTTGGGTATGCGGGTCCCGCAGACAGGAAAAGAAGGCAACCAGCTCCCAGGCTGAGGTAAAAACACACGCTTCCTGAATGCGATGGGAGGTAATTAGCTCACTGTGGATCGGCAAAAAGGGGGCAGAGCTAACCGCTCTCCCAAGAGTACAAAGGCGACGCTGCTAAACGCCTATAGGATGACTGGGAGGAGTGGGCCGTCTGCGGGAGAAAAATCCCGCCCGAAAGAAGGGGCGTGGCCTCGCCTCAGAACAAGGCCCAAATAGAAGCCGGGGCCTAGATTAGAAACGGCAGCGCAGAGGCGTTACAAAGTCGGCACTGCCGCGGCGCTAAGCGGCTCGCTACAATCCCGGGAACGGAGGATTCAGGTGACACCGCCCAGTGGAAAGGGATTGCCCTAAACAGTGATTCCCTGATACCCGTTCCCCACTGCCCAGAGTGGGAGCCAGGAAAACGCTGCTGCCAGGGGGACGGGCGGGTTGCAGATACTTACCTTCCGTAGTCTTGTCCTAAAGAGAACCTGAGGAGAGAAAGGAACCTCATTATCCAGGTGAAGAAATCAAGAGGTCCATAAGAAACCCCCTTAGTGGACGTCCGTGTCTCCATCGACCAACAGGCTCTGGTGGGCGAGTGGGTGGGAGACGGGTGCCCGATCCGGTGGGTAGCCCGGGCACGCATCCGTGAAGGGGCTTTTAATCCTGCCGGGTAGACGTATTAGGATACGGGGAGGCAGTACACAACGTACTCACAGTCTCTTTGTGGGAGTACAGATGTGACTATTCACTCTGTAAAGCCCCCATTACACATAGCGATATCGCTAGCAATATCGCTGTAAAGTCACCGATTTTGTGACGTAGCAGCGATATTGCTAGCGATATCGCTACATGTGATACTTACCTCCGACCGGCTCCCCCGCTGCTCATCGCTGGTCACGCGAGAAGGTCCTGGATCATTTCTCGTGGGGCGCTTCCTGCTGTGGAGACAAGCGACGCGTGGACACGGGCGGGAGGACGTCAGGATCGCCGCGTCTGACAGGTAAGTAGCGACCCCAGCGATGTCGCTGGTGAGATCTGCCTGTGTGGCAGCTCACTAGCGACCACTTAGCGATGCACCAGCGATCCATATCGCTGTCGGGATCGCTGATGCATCGCTAAGTGTAACGGTACCCTAACCCTCCAGAAACGTGAAAAGGAGCGACGCACATTGAGGTAGATAAGGGTCTAATGAAAGACCTGTGTCCACCTCCTACTGACACTAAGCTAAACTGATTAATCGAGCGCCAGTCGGTGGGGTGTATACTGCGGAAGAGGAGCTAGTTTTGTTTTTTGTTTTTATTTATTTGCATAGTGTCAGCCTCCTAGTGGCAGCAGCATACACCCATGGCTCCTGTGTCCCCCAATGAAGCGATGGAGAAAATAACTTATTATACTCACCGGGGGGTTGTCCGATGGGTGTCGCAGGTCCAGGACCTCCCATCTTCTTGCGATGCCGTCCTCCTGCTCCCCAGCATCGCAGGAGCACGATGCCGGGGAGCGATGAAGCAAGCAGGAGGGCGGCACCGCACCCGGACCTGCGACACCCATAGGACTGCACCACCCCCGGGCGAGTATAATAAAACTTAATTTTCTTCTCTTGCAGGTTGGATCGGGGGCTTATCTACAGCATTATAGAAGGTCGTAGATAAGCCCTGAAAAGTAGTGGCCACATCTTATAGCAGCCAAAAGAGGCGACAGGTTCCCTTTAAACCTATTTACACAAGTTGGGACGCCTAGTTGGGGCCAACAAATGGATTAATAAATAGGGGCCAACGTGTGCACGAGTTTAGGTGCGCGAGTCATCATTGTGTTGTATAGCCTGTGGAATACCAGCAGAACAATTATACTCATACATACATGTCTTTTTGAACTTCCGGATCATCAAATCGCCGGCCAATAAGCCGCTTTGTGGCATACAGCGTGTTGTTGGGATTTGTAACTGCCTGGCGTTTTGCAGGCATTCCAACCAAGCGTTCGCCATCTGTGGAAAAGGCAACAACAGAAGGAGTGGTCCGGGCACCTTCAGCATTTTCCAGCACCTGCAAAACATCATCTATTAGATATCAGACACGAATCAGGAAGAATGACTAGTAATAAAATGTAGATCAAGCCTGCGCCACAGTGTAGCCCACACCCATGCAAGTCACATCAGTTCTCACACCACTTGTATGTCTACTGAGGACACTTGAGCTCACATATGGGACAAGTGCTCAATATATGATATTCTTCGGTGGTTACAAACCTAAGTGACCAAGTTATGGAAATACACTTCCAGATTCTCCTATGAACAAGCTTATTATAAGGGGGTGTACTGTGGGTAATAGGGTCGGTAACCACCGTGCACCATTTTCACCAGTGTCATTTACAGGAGCCAATGCTGCGAGAAAATCTTAATCAGCTGCTCTCCTATCCTGTATAAAATCTCCCATTACGGAGCATAAAAGGGATATCCAGGATTTTGTGACAAAAAAAAAACCCATCAACATTGCTGCTATTCGACCAAGTGGCAGAAAAGAAAAACCACACAGTCAACCCTTTCCTGTCATTACCTTCGCTTGTTTCCCTTCCATTATAGCGACACAGGAATTGGTCGTGCCCAGATCGATTCCAATAACTGCTCCTTTAATTGCCTCAGAGCTGCACATCAAAATACAAGTGTTAGTATGGAGAAAGCAATCATTACACAGCTAGAGGGGGGAATCCTGAAGAGGTAATACACAGAGCAGAGCTAAGGGCAAGGAATGGCGTCTTATATGAAGAGTCCAGGGACACAAGTACATCAGCACAGCGGTCACACAACAGGCAGATCACAATAACGTCACACCCAATATCTGTCGGTGACTGCGTGTGATCGCCATCACGATACATATAAGCTAAACCGGCCAAATTATTTGAAGACGCACTCCCATCTACAGTTGTGGCCAAAAGTATTGACACCCCTGCAATTCTGTCAGATAATACTCAGTTTCTTCCTGAAAATGGTTGCAAACACAAATTCTTTGGTGTTATCTTCATTTAATTTGTCTTAAATGAAAAAACACAAAAGCGAATGAAGCAAAAAAAATTGATCATTTCACACAAAACTCCAAAAATGGGCCAGACAAAAGTATTGGCACCCTCAGCCTAATACTTGGGTGCACAACCTTTTGCCAAAATAACTGCGACCAACCGCTTCCGGTAACCATCAATGAGTTTCTTACAATGCTCTGCTGGAATTTTAGACCATTCTTCTTTGGCAAACTGCTCCAGGTCCGAGATATTTGAAGGGTGCCTTCTGCAAACTGCCATTTTTAGATCTCTCCACAGGTGTTCTATGGGATTCAGGTCTGGACTCATTGCTGGCCACCTTAGAAGTCTCCAGTGCTTTCTCTCAAACCATTTTCTAGTGCTTTGTGAAGTGTGTTTTGGGTCATTGTCCTGCTGGAAGACCCATGACCTCTGAGGGAGACCCAGCTTTCTCACACTGGGCCCTACATTATGCTGCAAAATTTGTTGCTAGTCTTCAGACTTCATAATGCCATGCACACGGTCAAGTAGTCCAGTGCCAGAGGCAGCAAAGCAACCCCAAAACATCAGGGAACCTCAGCCATGTTTGACTGTAGGGACCGTGTTTTTTTTCTTTGAATGCCTCTTTTTCTCCTGTAAACTCTATGTTGATGCCTTTGCCCAAAAAGCTCTACTTTTGTCTCATCTGACCAGAGAACTTTCTTCCAAAACGTTTTAGGCTTTTTCAGGTAAGTTTTGGCAAACTCCAGCCTGGCTTTTTTATGTCTCGGGGTAAGAAGTGGGGTCTTCCTGGGTCTCCTACCATACAGTCCCTTTTCATTCAGACGCCGACCGATAGTACGGATTGACACTGTTGTAACCTCGGACTGCAGGACAGCTTGAACTTGTTTAGATGTTAGTCGAGGTTCTTTATCCAACATCCGCACAATCTTGCGTTGAAATCTCTTGTCAATTTTTCTTTTCCGTCCACATCTAGGGAGGTTAGCTACAGTGCCATGGGCTTTAAACTTCTTGTTGACACTGCGCACGGTAGACACAGGAACATTCTGGTCTTTGGAGATGGACTTGTAGCTTCCTCACAATTTGGTTTCTCAAGTCCTCAGACAGTTCTTTGGTCTTCTTTCTTTTCTCCATGCTCAATGTGGTACACACAAGGACACAGGACAGAGGTTGAGTCAACTTTAATCCATGTCAACTGGCTGCAAGTGTGATTTAGTTATTGCCAACACCTGTTAGGTGCCTCAGGTAAGTTACAGGTGCTGTTAATTACACAAATTAGAGAAGTATCACATGATTTTTCGAACAGTGCCAATACCTTTGTCCACCCTCTTATGTTTGGTGTGGAATTATATCCAATTTGGCTTTAGGACAATTCTTTTTGTGTTTTTTCATTTAAGACAAATTAAATGAAGATAATAATACCAAAGAATTTGTGTTTGCAATCATTTTCAGGAAGAAAACTGAGTATTATCTGACAGAATTGCAGGGGTGTCAATACTTTTGGCCACAACTGTATATATGCACTTTTTATTACGTGTTGTGTATTAATACACTCGCCTACCTTCACTCTTTCCAGGGTCCAGCACTGTTCTGCTCCTCTTCTCAGTGACATCACAGCTCTGCAGCCTCTCCAGGTGACTGAGGCGTGACGCAGATGTGACATTTACAATAAGTCTATGGGGGGGTTAGAATGAAGCTCTATAAACCTTTATTGTAAAAGATTCCCAGCTCACACATCTAGGCATAGAGTGAGGCTGGTGGCAATTGTAGTGACAACACTGAGAAGAGGACCAGAACGGCACTGGATCCTGGAAAGAGCGATGGTAGGCCAGTATATTAAGACATTACATGCACATAGAATATCTATCTATCTCCATCCAAGAAGCAGAAACAGCACACCGATTTTTCAGATTAAATAAGAGCTTTTAATTTAGCCCATAAGTGTGACATTTCGGTTCAAAAAGAGCAAACCTTTTTCAATATATACAGATGGGGGTGCTTCTTTAACGTACCCCTACAGAAAATTGATTTTTTTTTTTTTTTTAGCTAAAATTGTGCCTATATTTTAGTGTTCAAAAAAGCAAATATCTGGGACTTTAAAAAAAAAAAAAAAAAAGGGCCCAAGCACTTACAGGCAAGTAGTGGCTACCTACCTGTGACCACTCCGTGCTGGCGAAGAACTGTGCCAGGCACGAAAAGGCAGGCAGGTAGCAACAAGTTTTGCTTTTTTTACAAAGTCCCAGATATTTCCTTTAAACGTAGCATGTTCTGATATCCTGGTCCACACTGGACAACCCACATGGGCCTGCTTGGGACACTTTATCTTATAGTTGTAGACCAGGTGTAAACAAGTAATACATAGTCTCTGATGATGGTTGCACTGCATAGTAGCGGGTGGGTACTGTGCCTGACAGTGCCCAATGCCAACACCAAGACTTCTTGAATTTACGTTATGGGGAAGTGGACAACAAACAAGAGTTATCAAAAATATAAAGTGCTATGGAATAAGTCAGAGGTATAGGAATATATATTACTTATTAAAAAGGGCTTCTTACAGATTAAAAAATATATATAGTGCAAAGAAACCAACTACAGCAGGTGATAAACCACTTACGCATAGTTTCTCTTAGACGCCGCTCGAAGCAATTCTTCACTGAAGCCATTGAAGCAACCCTGGGAGGAGAAGTCACACATTACATACAGATATTCAGCAAGTCCATACAGAATGAGCCATGGTGGACAGCATAGGCTACAGAAAGAGTGGGCAAAGTGGTGCCCTTGTCCTTCACCTACAATATATTAGAGGTGAACCTAGGGACAAGCCAAGTGCAGAGTAGACCTGCAGCTAATGAAACCAAGGGTGCTGAAGGGAGCAGACGTCATCAGCGGTGGCTGTAAACACTTCTCATACATACCACGTGGCATCACCGCTGTATTGGGGACGGGAGTGGGCAAAGGAGCGGATGCCTCAGGGGCAAATATCAATAAGAAAAAAAAAAAAGAAAGTGGTGACAGCGGCATAAAACATCTGGAGCAGTGCACATACCCTGGTCTTCTTGCCCGGGCACCCGATCTCCAGGCTAGCGCCATTTTGAGCGGTATTAGCATAATATGACATGAGCAGCGAACCAAGACACCCTATCCCATCACTCTCCATCCTGTTGGCCAGCGTCCCGGCACACAACATCCTCAGCATTGCAAGTCGGGGAGTAAAGGGCTTGTTAGCTCGGATTAGGCAAGTATAAGCTCTTAGGCTGTGTGGCACACGATGCAGATTTGCAGCGGTTCCGCAACGGATTTTACCACGCAGAAACGTTGCATTTCTGCATTGTGATGTACAGTAGCCTTAAAATCAATGTAAAAAAAAAAACGCTGTGCAGACGCTGCGGATTTTTCCACGGTACAAAATCCGCAGCATGTTACTTCTTTTGTGCGGTTTTCTATCTCCCCTGTCACCAAGTCCGCAGGGGGAAAACCGCGATGGAAAACCGAGTGAAAAATGGAAGAAATCCGCAGGAAAAGTGCAGGTCATTTGACCTGCGGATTTCTTCCATTCTGCACGGAAAAATCCGCAGGGCTCAAAACTCCGTCTGCACTCAGCCTCAGTCTGTAAGTGCAGGTGGCGGTTCTACTTTAGGAGAGGGCACAACATTATTTTAGTGTGACTCTGTTGGAACGATCCACCCCTTCCTTACTGTTAATATGGTCATGTTGCTCTCTGAAAGATAATACATCCATACCATTACTGATGCAATCTTTTGTTCCAAACTGAAATATGACTGTCAATCACATGCAAATGAGGAGAGAGTGCTCTGGGAGTGATTAGAGCACTTCCCAAGCCCCAGTCTAAATTCCCTGCCCAGCCAATCCTTCCTTTGCATCACCAACAGCACACAGACTTGCCAATAAAGAGGAAGGTGGGACGTTATGTCAGGGAAGAAGCTGCTTGGCAAGTGCTCTGATAACATCTAGAGCACTTAGGCTGCATTTACATAGGACTTAAATCAGTGATTTTTTTTTCAGTTCAGGGAGCAATAGGTCATCAGGAAAGGTGTGGATGACATTATGGCTCATAGTGACATGGCCATATAAAGCATTTGGTGAGGAGACTTGTTCCTTAAAGGGATGCAATACTTGTTTGTGACACGGGCACTCCACATTACATCACCACGCGCTGCCACTTGGCATGGTAGCCAGCCATGGTGCTGGATCTTTCAGAGAGCACCCCCTATAGCCCATGCATTATGAATGACCTTGAGTGGGAGGAAACCTAAGTAAAGTATCGGGAGAGTGCTAGATTCCGTGATGTGTGAGGGTCCACACGATCACACCTAGGACCCACGTACACAAGGCAACACTGCACTGGGGCTTTTGTTTTTTTTTTTGGGGGGGGGGGGGGGGGTGACCCTAAACTGGAGACGTAGGCATCTACAGTAGGTTTCAGTATACATTCCTCCAATGTCACACTTACACCACTGCTGAGGTAACACCCCCACCCCGGTCTACAGTCACTGTCCTTTCATTGTACCACAGAGGAAGAGGCCATATGGGTGCAGAGCCGATTACATAAGCAACATTCCCAGAAAATGGCTGCCCCCACTGCTAGACACATTCTACTGTAACCCATTATCCTCACATCTGGGGGCACAGCCATATAGCTGGGGGGCTGCACTCCACATGCAGCCAGGACCCAGAGAGCAGGACCCCACTGGATGTGTCCAAGTAAATTGCACATTATACATCTCACAGGATACACAGAACCTGTGCCCCCTAATTACAGTGCAGTCACTCACCTCTCAGTGCATATACAGGGCCTGTGTAAGGGCAGGTGACGGCACTGTAGTTAGGGGGGCCTCACTTCTCACAGGACATGGTGACGGCACTGTAGTTAGGGGGCCTCACTTCTCACAGGACATGGTGGCTGCACTGTAGTTAGGGGGTCCTTACAGGACATGGTGACTGCACAGTAATTAGGGGGTCCTCACAGGACATGGTGACTGCACTGTAGTTAGGGGGTCCTCACAGGACATGGTGGCTGCACTGTAGTTAGGGGGTCCTCACAGGACATGGTGGCTGCACTGTAGTTAGGGGGTCCTCACAGGACATGGTGGCTGCACTGTAGTTAGGGGGTCCTCACAGGACATGGTGGCTGCACTGTAGTTAGGGGGTCCTCACAGGACATGGTGGCTGCACTGTAGTTAGGGGGTCCTCACAGGACATGGTGGCTGCACTGTAGTTAGGGGGTCCTCACAGGACATGGTGGCTGCACTGTAGTTAGGGGGTCCTCACAGGACATGGTGGCTGCACTGTAGTTAGGGGGTCCTCACAGGACATGGTGGCTGCACTGTAGTTAGGGGGTCCTCACAGGACATGGTGGCTGCACTGTAGTTAGGGGGTCCTCACAGGACATGGTGGCTGCACTGTAGTTAGGGGGTCCTCACAGGACATGGTGGCTGCACTGTAGTTAGGGGGTCCTCACAGGACATGGTGGCTGCACTGTAGTTAGGGGGTCCTCACAGGACATGGTGGCTGCACTGTAGTTAGGGGGTCCTCACTTCTCACAGGACATGATGACTGCACTGTAGTTAGGGGGTCCTCACTTCTCACAGGACATGGTGACAGCACTGTAGTTAGGGGGTCCTCACTTCTCACAGGACATGATGACTGCACTGTAGTTAGGGGGTCCTCACTTCTCACAGGACATGATGACTGCACTGTAGTTAGGGGGTCCTCACTTCTCACAGGACATGATGACTGCACTGTAGTTAGGGGGTCCTGACTTCTCACAGGACATGATGACTGCAGTGTAGTTAGGGGGTCCTCACTTCTCACAGGACATGGCTGCACTGTAGTTAGGGGGTCCTCACAGGACATGGCTGCACTGTAGTTAGGGGGTCCTCACTTCTCACAGGACATGCTGACAGCACTGTAGTTAGGGGGGCCTCACTTCTCACAGGACATGCTGACAGCACTGTAGTTAGGGGGGCCTCACTTCTCACAGGACATGATGACTGCACTGTAGTTAGGGGGTCCTCACTTCTCACAGGACATGGTGACAGCACTGTAGTTAGGGGGTCCTCACTTCTCACAGGACATGATGACTGCACTGTAGTTAGGGGGTCCTCACTTCTCACAGGACATGATGACTGCACTGTAGTTAGGGGGTCCTCACTTCTCACAGGACATGATGACTGCACTGTAGTTAGGGGGTCCTCACTTCTCACAGGACATGATGACTGCAGTGTAGTTAGGGGGTCCTCACAGGACATGATGACTGCAGTGTAGTTAGGGGGTCCTCACTTCTCACAGGACGATGACTGCAGTGTAGTTAGGGGGTCCTCACTTCTCACAGGACATGGCTGCACTGTAGTTAGGGGGTCCTCACAGGACATGGCTGCACTGTAGTTAGGGGGTCCTCACTTCTCACAGGACATGCTGACAGCACTGTAGTTAGGGGGGCCTCACTTCTCACAGGACATGCTGACAGCACTGTAGTTAGGGGGGCCTCACTTCTCACAGGACATGCTGACAGCACTGTAGTTAGGGGGGCCTCACTTCTCACAGGACATGCTGACGGCACTGTAGTTAGGGGGGCCTCACTTCTCACAGGACATGGTGGCGGCACTGTAGTTAGGGGGTCCTCACTTCTCACAGGACATGGTGACAGCACTGTAGTTAGGGGGTCCTCACTTCTCACAGGACATGGTGACAGCACTGTAGTTAGGGGGTCCTCACTTCTCACAGGACATGGTGACAGCACTGTAGTTAGGGGGTCCTCACTTCTCACAGGACATGGTGACAGCACTGTAGTTAGGGGGTCCTCACTTCTCACAGGACATGGTGACAGCACTGTAGTTAGGGGGTCCTCACTTCTCACAGGACATGGTGACAGCACTGTAGTTAGGGGGTCCTCACTTCTCACAGGACATGGTGACAGCACTGTAGTTAGGGGGTCCTCACTTCTCACAGGACATGGTGACTGCACTGTAGTTAGGGGGTCCTCACTTCTCACAGGACATGGTGACTGCACTGTAGTTAGGGGGTCCTCACTTCTCACAGGACATGGTGACTGCACTGTAGTTAGGGGGTCCTCACTTCTCACAGGACATGGTGACGGCACTGTAGTTAGGGGGTCCTCACTTCTCACAGGACATGGTGACGGCACTGTAGTTAGGGGGTCCTCACTTCTCACAGGACATGGTGACGGCACTGTAGTTAGGGGGTCCTCACTTCTCACAGGACATGGTGGCTGCACTGTAGTTAGGGGGTCCTCACTTCTCACAGGACATGCTGACAGCACTGTAGTTAGGGGGTCCTCACTTCTCACAGGACATGCTGACAGCACTGTAGTTAGGGGGTCCTCACTTCTCACAGGACATGCTGACAGCACTGTAGTTAGGGGGTCCTCACTTCTCACAGGACATGCTGACAGCACTGTAGTTAGGGGGTCCTCACTTCTCACAGGACATGCTGACAGCACTGTAGTTAGGGGGTCCTCACTTCTCACAGGACATGCTGACAGCACTGTAGTTAGGGGGTCCTCACTTCTCACAGGACATGCTGACAGCACTGTAGTTAGGGGGTCCTCACTTCTCACAGGACATGCTGACAGCACTGTAGTTAGGCGGTCCTCACTTCTCACAGGACATGCTGACAGCACTGTAGTTAGGGGGTCCTCACTTCTCACATCGGGACACTAACCCTGGTAACCCACCGTCCATTTACATTCAATGAAAAACGAGTCCCCTCCATAATCAGAGCAGACCTCTCACACCCCTCCCCCTCTAGTCAGGATGGTGCAATCCTATGACGTGGAGCGTAACCTTGCAGTGAGGAGCCAAGGCCGGTCCATTGCGTTGTATAGGGGGATTTCTTCCATCAGTAGCCCCGTATATGCTGTGCCCTACTGTATTAATGCCATGGCTGATCGCTCCCTCATACAGACCCTGTGACAGAGCACAGATGACGGCCTCCGTCACACGTACCTTCCGGGCCTCGCTCCGCGGCACGCAGGACAAGAGGCGGCTGACGGTTCTGCTGGCGCTCAGCATGATGCGAGACAGATGGAGCGGGAGACACGCGG
Source organism: Dendrobates tinctorius (assembly GCF_039654945.1). NCBI lineage: Eukaryota > Metazoa > Chordata > Amphibia > Anura > Dendrobatidae > Dendrobates > Dendrobates tinctorius. Next base: position 42,458,767 of record NW_027361704.1, on the reverse strand, counting down.
GGACAAGGCAGGAACAGACAACGGGCACAGTGCGCACTTCTAGAAGTATCCGCAGCACGTGGGAGTGACCTCAGAGTTCAGGCGGCAGGGGGCGGTCCTCGGAGCTCCGCCCTGTGCGCTCACCAGACGCCTGCCCGTGAAGCGTCCGTGTAACGGAGGACACGGCATATACTGGGGCTACCAGGCAAGAGGCAACGGGCTGTGCCGCAGTACGGGTCATGCCTGGAGCCAGTCTGATCCCACAGGCGCCGCTGGTACGGCCCGACGGTCTCCGTAACAGCAGGCATCGCTGCGGACAGCCCGGCCGGGTCCTGCACAGGGCCACCTGTCAAGGTTATCGGGGACAGGAAGTGACTAGCTGTGCGCTCGCTGGTGATGCCGGCAGTCCCGGGCAGCGGCCTCTCTGCAACTCGTGTGATCACATCGTGCATGGTCGGCTGTCTGCCCCTAGTGGCCATACTGGACCCACAACACCGGGAAACCTATAGGGGCCGTGCAGTGAGGGGGGTGCCGACCCTGGGACCCTCATTGATCGGCACATGTCTGACCACCGATCTGTGGGCTGCTGAGCGCTGCGCTCGGTTTTTACCCTTCGCCCCACACAGACTGGATGGAGCAGCCCGAGCCCCCCGTCCTAGAGATCAGGGGGCCCTGCCGATCTTTGTGTGGCTGCAGCCAATCACTGGCCCCCGTTGTCATTGGCTGGGGAACGCTGAGGTCAGTGATTGGCTGCAGCCGTCACGTAAATGGCAGCGATCGCTGTGGCGCAGTTGATAACCGGTAAGTATAGGATCTTTTATTTTTTTACCATTTTCCTCCTTTATCCAAATATTGGAAAACCGCCGTTACGTTTCGGTAGACCTGCGAGATTTGGCAATGGCCTAATGTGGGGGTCCCAGCATCCCCCCCTAGCAGGTGAAACAAGCAGCCGATGTAGAAATGGGCTTCTGTAAGGGGATGATGCAATGGCCTGGACCAGGTGACGAGGGCGATGCCTGCAGCATGTGCTGGGGGGGGCGAATGTTCTGGAAGCTGCACTCCCTTCAGTCCTGGCCTGTGTGGTGCTGAGGAGGTCGCTGCCAGGAGACAGTGGCCCTCTGCACTCTTCTTGGCTTCCAAGGCCTATAACGGTTTTTTATTATTCCATCAGTGGACTTGTATCGGGGTGGGCTTTTTTGGGGCCATACATCGTTTTGGAGCGCCATTCTGCTGATTCTCCATTTCAGTGCCCATATGGTGACTGATTTGGCTATTAGGCATAGTGCCTATCAACAAGTCTGACCACAATATACAGGTGGGAGAAAGATGGATGTAGTCACATACTGTGACATATAAAGGCGTCATCATGGTGACAGATGCCAGAAACATAAAGACCATGAACATATAGTAAAAAGTTTAGTGCGTTAATTCCTTTTGATCCCCGACGCGCGTTTCGCCATGGATTCTTCGAAGGTTGTTTTACATTCATCGCTGTTCTGTATTCCTGGGATGTCATTTAGTCATCGGGTCGCACACTTCCTACAAGATCTGCAAGCGGATTTATTACCTTTCAGGATGCATTTCTTCTCCAGCCTTATCTGCCTCATTGGGCACCATTTTTTACACATCCTCCATTGTTTTAACAATGTTTGTATTGTATCTTGATATCCTGACGAATAAAAATTACTTGATTAAATATATATGCATTCATATTCTGTATAGTTTTGTTCATATTTAGCTCTTTTGACTGCAGTCGTGATCATGACATTTTAACCCCTTCATGACCGGAGCTTTTTTCTTTTATCCGCTCCCCTTCTTTCCAGAGCCATAACTTTTTTTATTTTTCCGTCAATATGGCCATGTGAGGGCTTATTTTTTGCGGGACGAGTTGCACTTTTGAACGACATCATTGGTTCTAGCATTTTGTGTACTCAAACTGGAAAAAAATTCCAAGTGCAGTGAAATTGCAAAAAAAAAGTGCAATCCCACACTTGTTTTTTGTTTGGCTTTTTTTTGCTAAGTTCAATAAATGCTAAAACTGACCTGCCATTATGATTCTCCAGGTCATTACGAGTTCATAGACACCAAGCATGTTTATGTTCACTTTTATTGAAGTGGTGAAAAAAAATTCCAAAGTTTGCTTAAAAAAAAAAAAAAAAAAATGCGCAATTTTCTGAGACCCGTAGCGTCTCCATTTTTCATGATCTGGGGTCGGGTGAGGGCTTATTTTTTGCGGGCCGGTTTTTAATGATACCACTTTTGTGCAGATACGTTCTTTTGATCGCCCATTATTGCATTTTAATGCAATGTCGCTGTGACCAAAAAAAAGTAATTCTGGCATTTTGAACTTTTTTCTCGCTACGCTGTTTAACCCCTTTACTACCAAGGGTGGTTTGCACGTTCATGACCGGGCCAATTTTTACAATTCTGACCACTGTTCCTTTATGAGGTAATAACTCTGGAAAGCTTCCATGGATCCCGGTGATTCTGACATTGTTTTCTCGTGACATATTGTACTTCATGTCAGTGGTAAAATTTCATTCAAATAACTTGTATTTATTTGTGAAAAAAACGTAAATTTGGCAAAAATTTCGCAATTTTCCAACTGAATTTTTATGCCCTTAAATCAGAGATACGGCACACAAAAAACTGAATAAGTAACATTTCCCACATGTTTACTTTACATGAACACAATTTTGGAACCAAAATTTTTTTTTGCTAGGGAGTCATAAGGGTTAAAACTTGACCAGCGATTTCTCATTTTTACAACACCATTTTATTTTTACTGACCACATCACATTTGAAGCCACTTTGAGGGGTCTATATGATAGAAAATCCCCAAAAGTGACATCATTCTAAAAACTGCACCCCTTAAGGTGCTCAAAACCACATTCAAGAAGTTTATTAACCCTTCAGGTGCTTCACAGGAATTTTTTTGAATGTTTAAAACAAATGAACAATTAACTTTTTTTCAAATTACTTCAGGTTCAATTTTTTTATTTTACCAAGGGTAACAGGAGAAATTGGACTGCAAAAGTTATTGGGCAATTTGTCCTGAGTACGCTGATACCTGATATGTGGGGGGGAACCACTGTTTGGGTACGTGCACACGCTGCAGAATGCTCTGGATTTGGCCGCACGGATTTTGTAAAATCTGCAGGTGAAAATAACCGTGGACTAGCCTGCGGTTTATCAGCTCTACAATGGAGGAGATGGTAAACCACAGCGGAATCCGCAGAAAGAATTGACATGTCAATTCTTTCTGCGGTTTAGAAACCGCAGCAAACCCGCATGGAAAAGTCTGCACTGCGGTTTTTGATATCCATAGGATATTATGGTACTGTACAACGCAGCAGAATCCGCAGCGTGTGCACACACCCTTAGGGCGCATGGCAGAGCTCTGAAGGAAAGGAGCGCCGTTTGAGTTTTTCACTGCAAAATTGGCTGGAATTGAGATCGGATGCCATGTTAAGTTTGGAGAGCTCCTGATGTGCCTAAACAGTGGAAACCCCCCACAAGTGACCTCATTTTGGAAACTAGACCCCCCAAGGAACTTACCTAGATATGTGGTGAGCACTTTGAACCCCCAAGGGCTTCACAGAAGTTTATAATGTACAGCCGTACAATGAAAAAATAATTTTTTCCACAAAAATGATCTTTTCACCCCCAATTGTTATTTTCCCAAGAGTAACAGGACCCCAAAAGCTATTGTGCAATTTGTCCTGAGTGCGCTGATAACCCACATGTGGGAGTAAACCACTATTTGGGCGCATGGCAGAGCTCGGAAGGGAAGCAGCGCCATTTTACTTTTTTGGCTGGAATTGAGATCGGACGCCATGTCGCGTTTGGAAATTCCCTGATGTACCAAAACTGTTCTAACTCCAACCCTAACCCCAACACACCCCTAACCCTAATGGGAAAATGGAAATAAATACATTATCTTTTAATTTTATTATTTTTCCCTAACTAAGGGGGTGATAACGGGGGGTTTGATTTACTATTTATAGCGGTTTTATCTTTGGCAGCTGTCGCATGCTAAAAGACGCTTTTTATTGTAAAAATAGTTTTTGCATCACCACATATTGAGAGCTATAATTTTTCCATATTTTGACCCACCGAGTCATGTGAGGTCTTATTTTTTGCGGGACGAGTTGACGTTTTTATTGGTACCATTTTCGGGCATGTGACATTTTTTGATCGCTTTTTATTCCGATTTTTGGGACGCAGAATGAACAAAAACCAGCGTTTCAGGAATTTCTTTTGCGGGGTGCATTTACACCGTTCCGCCTGCGGTAAAATTGATAAAGCGGTTTTATTCTTCGGGTCAGTATGGTTACAGCGATACCTCATTTATGTCTTTTTTATGCTTTGGCGCTTTTATGCAATGAAAACAATTTTATATAAAAAATAATTATTTTTTATCGCTTTATTCTGCGAGCTATAACTTTTTTAGTTTTTTGCTGATGATGCTGTATTGTGGCTCGTTTTTTGTGGGACAAGATGACGTTTTCAGCGGTACCATGGATATTTATATCCGTCTTTTTGATCGCACGTTATTGCTCTTTTTGTTCGGAATGATAATAAAGATTTTTTTTTTGCTTCGTTTTTTATTTTTTATGGGGTTCAATAAAGGGGTTAACTAGTGGGACAGTTTTATAGGGCAGGTCGATATAGACGCGGCAATACTAAATATGTGTACTTTTATTGTTTTTTTTCAAAAAATGAATTTATTAGGGAGTTGTTTTTTTTTTAATTTAGCGATTTTTTTTTTTTTTTTTTTTTTTTTTTTTTATAAATTATTTTTACACTTTTTTTTTTTTACTTTATTACACTGTCCCAGCGGGGACATAGCTGTCATGTGACAGATCGCTGATCTGTCACATCACAGATCGCTGTGACAGATCAGCGACCGCCCCTGACACACAGTGCCGGGTGTCAGCTGTGATAATCAGCTGACACCCGGCCGCGATCAGCTGCTCTCCCCCCCGTGAGCGCAGCTGATCGCGCTAGATGTACCATTCCGTCCTTGGGACTTAGGTCCCAGGTCACATGGACGGAATAGTACGTCTAATGTAGGAAAGGGGTAACGCTTTTTTTTTTTATTGATCGGGCGATTCTGAATGCGGCGATACCTAATATGTGTATGTGTGGGGTTTTTTTTTCTTATTTTATTTTGATTGGGGCGAAAGGGGGGTGATTATTTAAAGTTTTGGGGTTTTTTTTTTTTTACATTTTTAAACATTTTTCTTTTTTTACTTTTGGCATGCTTCAATAGCCTCCATGGGAGGCTTGAAGCATCCACAGCTCGATCGGCTCTGCTACATATGGGCGATGAGCAGATCGACCATATGTAGCAGATTTACTGCATTGCTTTGAGCGCCGACCAGCGGGCGGCACTCACAGCAATGTGCCTGCAACAACTATTGAGGTCTCTATCAGACCTCTGGTTGTCTGCGCAACGCGTTGCCGACCCCCGATCACGTGACAGAGGTCGGCAATGCGCTCACTTCCGGAATTTAGTTAATAGGCGCAAGCGGATCGCGATTCCGCTTGCGCCTATTGCGGGCACATGTCATCTGTTCATAACATCTGACCACCAGAGCCCACTTCAAAGGAGGGGAGTCTAACTGCTGACGTACTACCCCGTCAGAAAGGGGACTGTGCTCTATGTGCTTCTCTTAGCACGTGCAGGCCCTCGCCTGCCCCGTGGCATACCTCCCCGTGCTTCTGTAAAAGTACGCGCAGGTCTTGCCATGTACCCTGTCGTGCCCTCTCGCACGCACAGGTCCTAGCCTATACTCTGTCCCTGGCGTACCCTCTGCACGCGCAGGACTATGCTATTAACCCTGACCCTGACGTGCCCCTCTGCACGCGCAGGACTCTGTCTTTAACTATGACCCTGGCGTGTCTCTCTGTATGCGCAGGACTCTGTCTTAAACTATGACTCTGGCGTGTCTCTCTGCACGCGCAGGACTCTGCCTTGAACCCTGACCCTGGCGTGCCCCTCTGCACGCTCAGGACTCTGCCTTGAACCCTGACCCTGGCGTGCCCTCTGCATGCATAGGACTCTGCCTTGAACCCTGACCCTGGCGTGCCCCTCTGCACGCACAGGACTCTGCCTTGTACCCGGACCCTGGCATGCCCCTCTGCATGCGCAGGACTCTGCGTTGAACTATGACCCTGGCGTGCCCTCTGCACGTGCAGGACTCTGTCTTGTGCCTTGGCGTGTCTCTACACACGCATCCTGTCTTGTATGTTGAACTTTGAACCCTGGTGTGTCCCCTACACACGCACTGCACTTTTCACGTTGAACCTGGCATGTTCCCTACACACACCTTACCTTGCCCTGGACCCTGGTGTGCCCCTAGCACGCACCCTGCCTGGAATCCTGCCTTGGACCTCGGCATGTTCCCTAACACGCACCATGCCTGGAGATCTGTCGTGCCTCCTTGCTTGTACCCTGGTTTGCCTGCTGGAACCTGCTATCCCTGCCAGAGATCGTAAGCATGAAGTCTACAGCCTGACGCCCTGATCCCTGCCAGCTGTCCGGAGTCCAATGCCATCGTGTCCTTGCCGGTAACCAGGCTTGCCTTCTAGCACGTACTATTCCATGGACCTTGGCGTGCCACGCACGCACCTTGCCGTGTTTGCTTGTTATCACGTTTCGCATTGAATGTTATCCTGAACTTGTCTTAATGAAGATACCTTGAACTTACGTCTTGTCTTGTTTCCTGCACGTTCTTGTTGGCAGACACTCGTACCTAGTGTCTACCTGAGTCGGCCGTCTGGTGCCTGCAGTCGTGGTGGCTCACCCCCTTGGTCTTGCCCCTGACACTCCCTGTATAGGGGGTGGTTCCTCACAAGGTCAGCTCGCCCTAGGTGGGTGGGTGCCACGACCCAGAGGGTCCACTCTAAAGAAAAAGTCGACTCAGCGTAAGCTGACCTCGTCACACAATCAATCACACTCCAACCTCTGCACCATGGCCAAGACCAAAGAGCTGTCTTAGGATACCATGGACAAAATTGTACACCTGCAGAAGGCTGGGATGGGCTAAAGGACAATAGGCAAGAAGCTTGGTGAGAAGGCAACAACTGTTGGTAAAATTATTAGAAAATGGAAGAAACTTAGGATGGCTGTCAATCTTCATCGGTCTGTGGCACTATGCAGGATCTCGCCTCGAGGGATAAACATAAGGCCGGGGTCAGACTTGCAGACTTACAAGAAACTCGGACGAGTCTCACACGTCAATGCCTGGCACTCAGATCGAAGCGCTCAGCTGCATGTATTTCTATGCAGCTGAACGATCCGAGTGCCGGCGGCAGTGCCGGGTATTGATTTGCGAGACTCGTCCGAGTTTCTCACAAGTCTGACCCCGGCCTAATTCTGATAAAGGTCAGGAATGAGCCCAGAACTACACGGGATGACCCGGTCAATGACCAGAAGAGAGCTGGGACCACAGTCTCTAACATTACAATTAGTAACACTCTACGCCGTCATGGATTAAAATCCCTGCTCACATCAGCCTATGTTCAGGCCCATTTGAAGTTCACCAATGACCATCTGAATGATCCAGAGGAGGCTGTCGCGGGTGTATCAGGAGGTGACAAAGCTGCAGAGGCGGTGAAACGCGCGTCGAGGTGCCTCCTAGCAGACCATGTAACCCACCTAATAATGGCTACAGGTAGTTATATTTAATGATCTACCCATATACGATTTCATGTGCCTTGACTTATGACCTGATATAATTGAGCACTTTACTATGCTACTATGACTCAATCTGATGGCCTGTTTTTATTTTAATGAATACTTTATTATAATCTGGTGGTATTTCTCCAAGGCTATTTTTTGGCACTACATTTGTACTTTCTATTTCACACCTGTACCCAAGTATTTTTGATAGTCAATTGTATGGATATTGGAATTCTTACTGGACATATCTGAGTTATTTCCTTCTTATACGATTGACATGTGTGTGATATGCCTACTTATCCATTGGGGTCTATGGCTGTTTTTTAGTTTTCTGTTTGTTGTCCCATTGCTATTGCACTTCTATGTGTAATTGCTACTTATTATCTTCTGTATGTACGGTGATTTAAATAAAAAATTGCTATCATTTAAAATCTACATTATTGCTCCTTGGTTTTCGCTATTGGTTTATGTGAGTTATGTATGAAGGGATCAATATATATCTTTTATGAGGAATTCTATCAGTTCTAGCCAGTCTCCAGACCTGAACCCAGTAGAAAATCTTTGGAGGGAGCTGAAACTCAAAGTTGCCCACAGACAGCCCCGAAACCTGAATGATCTGGCGTAGCTCTGTATGGCGGAGTGGGCCAAAATCCCTGCTGCAGTGTGTGCAAACTTGGTCAAGAACTACAGGAAGCGTCTGACCTCTGTAATTGCAAAAAAATGTTTCTGTACCAAATATTAAAGTGAACCTGACAGCAGGATTGTGCTCAGTAACCTACAGACAGTATCAGGTCGGCGCCGTTATACTGATTAACCCCTTCTCGACATGCGCCGTACATATACTGCTCTGCAGGAGGTGCGTTCCCGCAAAGAGCTGTATGTATGGCGCGGCTTCACACTGAGCGCCACGGCAATCACATGCGGGTGTCAGCTGTATGGGACAGCTGACACCCTGCAGCAACACCCACAACTGGTGCTAGCACCGAACGCGGGCATTTAACCCCTCTGATGCAGTCAGTAGTGACAGCAGCATAGAGGAGCATCGCGCAGGGAGGAGGCTCCCTGCGTGCTTTCATCAGGACAACGTGATGCGATCGCATTATCCTGATGGTTTCCATGGAGACCCCCGGCACCAAAATGGCTTCAGGGTCCTGCAGGGAAGGTGGCATGTCTCCTACACTGCTTGTCAGATCCTACGATCTGATGTAATATAGTAATGTCCCATACTGGGACAATGTAAAAAAAGTTTTTTTTTAAATATTAGAATGTGTAAAAATATATTTTTTTTAAAAATCCCTCAAGAAAAAAATATTTTACCAGTAAATACATTTATTTAAAGTACACATATTTGGTAACACTGCATCCGCAACGACCCGTTCTATAAGACTGTCCCACTAGCTAACCCCTTCAGTGTACAGCATAAAAAAAGGAGGCAAAAAACTGCTTTATCATCATACCGCCGAACAAAAAGTGCAATAAAACGTGACCAAAAAGACGGATGTAAATAACAATGGTACCGCAGAAAACGTCATCTTGTTCCGCAAAAAACAAGCTGCCATACAGCTCCATCAGCAGAAAAATAAAAAGTTATAGCTCTCAGAATAAAGCATTGCAAAATAATTGTTTTCTATAAAATAGTTTTTATTGTGTAAAAGCGCCAAAACGTAAAAATATAAATGGTATCGCTGTAATCGTTCTGACCCAAAGAACAAAGCTGCCTTACCAATTTTACCACATGCGGAACGGTATAAAAAAACAAAAATTAAATCCAGAATTGCTGGTTTTTGTTCATTCTGACTCCCAAAAATCAAAATAGAAAGTGATCAAAAAATGTCATGTGCCTGAAAATGGCACCAATAAAAATGTCAGCTAGTCTCGCAAAAATCAAGCCATCATATAACTGTCGGCTGAAATATAAAAATATTATATGTCTCAAAATGTTGTGATGCAAAAACTAGTTTTCGCAATGAAAAGCGTCTTTTAGTGTGTGCCAGCAGCCAAACATAAAAACCCAATATAAATCTGGTATCGCTGTAATTGCACCGACCTGAAGAATAAACTTGCCTAATCACTTATACCACACGAGGAACGGCATAAAAAATAAAACCAATTCTTCACATGCTGTTGATTTTTTTCATTCTGCCCCCCAAAGATTGCAGTAACGCTTGGCGCACATTTATCCTGCGCTCTTCGCTGAGCGCTTACACTGAGGTTTCCGTGTTAATCTCTGAAACACGAGATTCAGACGGAACCTCTGTCGGAAGATTCCCTATAATGAGGACGCCATCTGACCTGTGATCTGGCGAGGTTCATCTTTTTAGGATTGCGTCATAGTGCCGTTGGCCACAGTCTTGTTGCCTCATTATAGTGAATGGATCCACCGGGGGTTTCACCTGTCACGTCACTCGGAGATTTAGATGGAAATCCCAAAGCAAGTGGTCAGCGTAGAGCGACGGATAACTGTGATCTCTAACGTTATGTAAAATGTTCCCAATAAAAGCATCATCTCAATCCACAAAAAAAGCAAGCCCTCAATCAGATCTGTCATCTGTTTACAGAAATAATTGGGGCTTCTACGTTACTGGTAGCGCAAAGGCTCTGGAATAGCGAAATGGCTCCTCGCTCCCCGAAAGAAATTCAGCAAATTCTCCGCTCCCAAATCCAAATGCCCCCTACCCTTCTGAGCCCCATTGTGTCTAAACCACATATAGCGCCCACATGCTTGGCATTTCTGTAGTGATGAGAGCCCACCTAATTTACAGGTATGTATCTCCAGAAGTATGAGCTAGGCACAACGTACTGGTCACTACAACGGCAGTTTGCAATTTTCACTCAGCAACTTCCACTGCTGTCTGTTTCTGGAAAACACCCATGGAGTCAAATCGCCACTACACCTGTAGATAAATTCCCATAAGGTTATAATTTCTAAAATGTGGGCACTTTAGGGGTATTCTGATTTCTACCACTTAAGGGCTCTATATATAGAATCCACAAACTGTTCTAGGAAAATCTTCACCCCTGGAGACAAATAGCGCTCCGTCCCTCCCAAGTCTTTCGGTATGGTGAAGCAGTACGGTACAGCCACATATGGGGTATTTCTACATTCAGCAAAAATTGTGGGACAAATTCTGGTGCCATTTTTACCATTTTTCAGTGTGAACATTTAAAACTTGGAGCTAACACACAATTTTGGTGGTAAAAATGTAAATGATTTTTTCTTCACTTCAAGTTTGTGACACACCTGTGGGTGTCAATATAATCACTGTACACCTAGATGAATTCATTGAGCGTTTTAATTGGTAAAATGGGGTCACTTATGGGGGGTTCTGCTGTTCTGGTACCTCAGGGGCTCTACCAATGTAACTCCCACACTCCAAAGACATACTGATAGGGAATCTAGATTCTGAGCCCTAATGGGAACAGTTCTGATGTCTGTAAAGCGCTGTGGAATTAATGGCGCTATATAAATGATTAAAATAAATAAATGTACGGTATACAGTATGTATATATGGTATATCTATATGTCTGTGCATGTAGGGAGGAGGACCCCCACAGAGTGTCCGGGACGGAACCAAGGGGACCGCCATCTGAGTTCCTAAGGAAACAGTACCCAGGGAACAGAGGAGGGAGTGAACTGTTGAGAGTGACAGGATAGCAAGGGGAGGGGCGAGTATAACAGGGACAGGGAGCGCGGAGAGGAGTCAGAAGGTGATATGGATCACCCTCACCCAGGGCAGCGGGTTACTCGGTACCTGGCCCGTTGGAGTTTCAATGGGAGATGTCACGGTAGTTGCGACCCAGTCCATAGCCCTGGGCGTCGGGATCGGACCCCAGCCTTGCGCTGTGAACTTGGGAAGGGTTTTGCTCTAACCCTAATCCTTAGTCCTCCTCTCCTTACATTCCGTACTAATCCTTCCTTCTTATGGAGAGAGTCAGGCTTTACATCAATGTCTCTTTCCTGTGCCAGCAGACCCAGGTCACTGAGGTCGGCTGCAGCACTTGCTTCATCCATCCCACTCCGGGGATCTTCACTCTTCCACTGACTCTGTCAGACTGACCAAATCCTAAACTCTTCCCGCTCTTTCGGTGCCAACTAACTCCACCTACCTCCCAGCACCCTTTGTGTTCCAAGCAGGGAGCCACCAAAGGGTGCTTTGCTACGCTACTATGTTGTGTGGGATGCAGGTGTTGGAGTGTGGTCAGGTGTCTCCACCTTACCTGAATGGTGGGGTACCACACCTCAGGAGGAGGTGCAGTACCTCTGTGGCGACTGAACCCTCAGGGGCGCCACAGATACATCAGACACGGACAGGAGACGGAGGGGCGTGAGAGAACGGGAAGGACACTAACAGTTGAAGAAGAGACCAGCAGCAGAGGGTAGATACGCAGTGGCCCTCAGAAAAGAGGTGCCGAGCTTCATAGCTCCCAAGCGTCCCGATTTCGGGTCCATATCCCGCCGTCCCGGCCGGGACGCTTTCTTTCCCGCGATCACGGTCAGATGACCGCAAAATACAAGCAGTCTGAGTCGCACATCACGTTCCACTGGAAGTGACGTGCTGTAAGCTGACCGCCGGAAATGACTGCTGACCTCATTTCTGGCGGTCAGCTTACAGCACATCAGGAGGAGGTAATCGTTCGGGACTCCGGGAGGACAGAACCGGCGGCCGCGGCAGCACATCAGCGCTCCAGTACCACCCGGCTCTCACTCTACTCCATATGATCCCAGATCCTGCCTGTCTCTGTCACATGCTGCCGCGGCGCTCGATGCACGGCGCATGGAGCGGCAGCATATGAGAGCGAGACAGGCAGGATCTGGGATCATATGGAGTAAAGTGAGAGCCGGGTGCTGTATGGAGCGCTCACTGGGGAGCAGGGTGGATTTGATTTAAATCTAACTGATTTAAATCACTAGTCAGTAAGGCTTGATTTAAATCAGTGATTTAAATCAAAGTTTCTACCTAAACTAGTTCTTGCTACTTTAACATGCAAGTAGATGAAGATTTTTAGAATCACTTTTTATATTACTTTTTTCTCCCTAGTTTAATGGGTTAATCATTCATATTTGGACACCACTGTTCTGTTGTACTTAGGAAGGAGAAAAATAATCCTGACCTTAATAACAATTTAAATAGATTTATTCAACTGAAACAATAACAACATTACAGCATAAGTTATTTGCTTAAACAAACATCCATGTTTGTTAACTAATTTGGCTAAACAAAATATATATATATTTTAAGAAACTTAGACTGTCAGCCCAGCCGACACATGAAAAACTTAAATACTACTGTCCCTGCTGTCCTCTGTAGCTCACTTGTCGTCATCTTCATCATCATCATCTTCTTCTTTGTTCCTATTCATAATCTGGAAAAGAAAAACAAGCTTTCCTGCTTTATTGGGTCCCAACCGATTTCTCAATTTAGAATGAATGAGTCCAAAGGAAGAGAATATTCTTTCAACGCCTGCAGAAGAAGCTACTGCTGTTAAAAGTGAAATCATTACTTGAACAGTCTCTAAATCCAAGCGCTTAAGTGACTTCCACCAGTTTACTGGTGTGACCTTCCTTAAAATATCTTCAGCAAACATATATTTCTTGAATGGTTCCCCCCTTAGCTCTGAAGTTTATTATAGTTGGCATTAAAGATGGATGATTGCTGGATACCCATGTCATAGCTAACTCCTCTTCCTCAGCACTTAGGTTTTGACCCTGATATTGGATATTGACAATATTTGCCAAAAAATGAGCTGGAGTCAGTGCTTGTCCCATTCGTTTGTTTACTGCTTGTAATTTAATTCTGTCCATGTGTAGTTCTGTTTTTAAGTGTTCACTCAGTTCCTTCCAAATTTCAACAGCATCCGCAATAAAACAGCTATTTTTCTGTATTTTGTTTAAAGCTTGAGAGATGGGTTTCAAGAAGCTCAGCATATATTCAACATTTCTCTTAAGCCCAATGTTGAGGATTTTGGCCGTGACAGTGCCATCTATTTTATCTCGATTTTCTTCACAAAGTGTCATCAGAATAGGCCAGTTTTTGATATACTGCTCAAAACAGTCCACCACAGAGTTCCATCTAACATCTTGTGGGAGCGTTAGCTTGGTTCCACCCATCCTTTTCAGAGCTGCTGCAGCAAAATGATTATTACGGAAGTATTTAGCAATTTCAACAACATTAGCCTTTATTTCTGGAACACTTAAGTCTTTGGCTAAGAGGTGCAGCAAATGAGCACTGCAACCATATGTTATTAGCAGCTTTGTATTCCCTCCCTGCTCTTCTAAATCTCTTCTCATCTTGGATACGTTTGCAGCATTGTCAGTGACCAAACTGCGTACTAGACATTTGAATTTTTGTTCACATGTCGTTATAGCTTTTACTGCCACTTCTTGTAAGTATTCTGCTGTGTGTGCATTTCCTGACGTATCAGTTGTTTGTGCAAGGAAGATTTTACCTTCTTCTGTTGTTATACAAGCACATACAATAGGATCATTGTGGACATTACTCCACCCATCAATACTTAGGTTAACAATTTTACCCTCCAGAGCTGTTGCACATTGCTCCATTTCTCTGTCATACACTTGATCCAGCAGTTTCCCTGCAACATCAGCTCTGCTGGGTGGACTGTATCCTGGTCTCAGTGACTGAACCATATTAATGAAATGTGGGTTCTCAGTCAGACGGAAAGAAGAGTTCGTTGCATAAATAAACTGGGCAACTTTTTCATCAATCAACTCTTTTTCTAATCTGCTAGTTCTTATCACAAACCTATCTATGGTGGTTCCAGGAGGTAAAGGTTTTTTCTTCCTTTTGGGTGATGGTGATATGTGGCTGTGGGTGTCTGATGATGATGCTGCTGCTGCTAATGAAGCACTATCCTGGATGGATAACTCTGAAACTGTAGAACAGGATGATGGTGATCTTGGAGGTGGATAGTTTCCAGAATCCATGAATTCCCCTAAACAAAAAAAGTCAATGCTGTTATTTTATTGTTTATACAATTTCTGCTTATTGTACACAACACATCACTGCCCCAAAAGGAATATTTGTTTTTCTTCATAACTGTACCAAATGACAGTAACATGCAGTAATAATAAGAAATATAATTTTTCTCACACATGACAGTTCAGTCTTTAGAAATAGGATTTAATAAAAATGTTTACCAACCTGAAGATCCTGCCTGTTCAGAAGTGTTTCTTTGGTCATCTTCATCACCGCACTTCTCATGATGTTGCCTCATTCGCGCCACCAGGCCTTGCATCTCTTTGTTGCATCGTTTGCATTTTGCACGCATGCCTGCCTTACCGATAGGCGAAGGTGCTTTATTAAAATATTCCCAAACTGGGTCTCTTTTACGGCCTGCTGCCATTATAAGGAAAGAATGTAATAAACCTCAGATCGTACACACAAACAGATCCAGACTTGTCTGTCTGTGGCTATGCTGCAGTATTGTGCTCAAAGTTTCACTTTCATTTTCTTGTCTGCTTGCCCTTCCTCCTCCTCACACTTAGATTCACATTCTTCTTGTGTTGTGCAGATCTATTCCACTCCAAACAATCAGAAACATATTGTCTAACTTCTTGGACTTGGCACTGAAGGGGTTGATTCTGTATTCATAGGTTTGTAGAACAATAGGATTAAGGTCTTTTTCTCAACTCTGTTCATGTTGTAACATTTTTGCCCTGAAGAAGAGGCTGGGACCTCTGCGGAGTCAAATTCAGTTTTGAGAACTGCGTAAGTAAAGCGAGCGTCTGTGATAATATAGGAGAGAAACTGCCCACTAATCCTACAGAAACCTCTGGAAGAGCATGGCATTGTGAATGTTACACATATACAGCCTTTATTCTACTGAGTTAAACAACTCAGCTTTATCTCATGATGGAAGAACCTTTGGATGGTAAAATATTTTCCTCAAAAAGCAGTTTATTGAAAAAAATCCGATTTAAATCAAAAAAATCCGATTTTTTTGATTTTTTAAAAAAAAACATTGATTTTTATCCACCCTGCTGGGGAGGGATTGTTGTTGACTCATAGACTGCCTGAAGTGTATGAGCTGGTGTCCATGACGACGCGTGACTCCCTCTCTCCTCCTGCCACTGCTCTGTCAGGTTTAACCCTTTTGTTACTTTTCCTCACAGAGACTGGAATGGCCAAGAACTGACAAGAAACTGTCCTGTGCCAGCTATATACGAACAGTCCACACACTGTGCCAGCTATATACGACCATCCACGCACTGTTCCAGCTATATACGACCGTCCACGCACTGTGCCAGCTATATACCACCGTCCAAGTACTGTGCCAGCTATATACCACCGTCCACGCACTGTGCCAGCTATATACCACCGTCCACGCACTGTGCCAGCTATATACGACCGTCCACGCACTGTGCCAGCTATATACGAACCGTCTACGCACTCACTGTGCCAGCTATATACGACCGTCCACGCACTGTGCCAGCTATATACGACCGTCCACGCACTGTGCCAGCTATATACCACCGTCCACGCACTGTGCCAGCTATATACGACCGTCCACGCACTGTGCCAGCTATATACCACCGTCCACGCACTGTGCCAGCTATATACGACCGTCCACGCACTGTGCCAGCTATATACGAACAGTCCACGCACTGTGCCAGCTATATACGACCGCCCACGCACTGTGCCAGCTATATATGAACCATCCACGCACTATGCCAGCTATATACGACCGTCCACGTACTGTGTCAGCTATATACAACCGTCCACAAAATGTATTCATGTGTACCGGCAATATACAGCCATCCACACACTGTATACACGTGTACCAGCTATATATAGCTGTCCACATGTGATCAGCAGTGCTAAATGGGTGTGGTTAGGGGCATGGATATGGGAGTGGCTACTGAAATGGGTGTGGTTAGGGGTGTGGCCTAAAATTTGCTGCTATGCCCGCCGCAGGCTTTGTCCCTCTTTCCCTTCTTCAAAAGTTGAGAGGTATGCGAGCTTACCGACAGGGGACTGCCTCTTCACCCCAATCCTGGGCTACGGTCTGCCTCCGGTCATCCTCGGCCGTTACCGTTGAGCTCGAGCCCTCCGCGGCCTATCCGCTCCCTCTCCCGGCTGCTGCCATCCCCCTTCAGCTCGCGGCTGCGGCCTGCCCGCTGCCACCCGCAGACGCTGCCGTTTCACTTCAGCCCGTGTTTGCGGCCTGTCTATCACCGCTCACAGCCACCTTCACCCCGCTGCAGTCGGCAGTTGGGGCCTGTTCCTCGTCAACAGAGACACTCTGCACACAGCCTCAGGCTGTGCGTGTGGCCAGTAAACCGCCACTCTTGAGAACTGCGACACAACCCTGCTTGGGGACAGAAGTCCCATTGAACTCACTAACAAGCGCAACCCCGCTGTTACAACAGGGGGTTACTTCATCTCAGGACTCCATCAGGGCCTGTTGTGCCCCAACTCCTCCTGGGCGCTGGAATGCTCGAAGACTACTCCAAATCTTCAGCAGCTGGGCCCAGCGGCTGCGACGCCAAGGCAGCCTCATCAAAGACGCCACAGCAGCTTCATCCGCAACGCAGCTTCCACAGAGACGCCGAAGGACGTCAGGGCGGATAAGTGATATTATAGAGTATAAGGACCTGTAGACGACCATACCGTGGCCCCATAGTAACCGGCCTCGGCCGGGTTAGTCGTGTTCTTTTCAAATAGTGTTTGGTTGTACTGAGTCCCTGCGAGGACAACTGTTGTTACCCCTTTTTGGTTGCTTAGTATAGCCCTAGCGGCTTCAAATTATAAAAGTTTGCTTTTCAAAGTTCAACCAGTCTCGCGCCTCGTCACTGCATCCTGCGAACCTGCTGTTACCTACATGCATGCTTACAGGACAGTAATAATGAAGGCAATATGGCTTGTTTCTCGGCGCTCGAGGCTCCAGGGGTCCAATTGCCCGATTTCACTCATTATAAGCAGCATACCGGGGAGGGAGGGGGCCCAGACACATTTCTTGCACAGGGGCCCCAAGCTGTCAGTGTCCGCCCCTGCTTTAGGTGTATTCACATCTGGGCTCCTCACCACATTGCACTTTCTTATTGTGATCATTTCTGCTTTTTAGGAAAGGCGTATTCTCATCTCCAAGATCCTGTTCCAATACGTAGGTGTAAGGCTAGTTTCACACTAGCGTTTCACTGACCTGCATCAGTCTGCACACGGCTGCTGCCAAGCTCCGCCCCCTGCTGTGCCTCCTCCTGTCAGCTCTGCCTATGGGCGCATGACGCTGCATGCGACCTGCATACCCTATCTTTAGCATTGGGTACCCAGGCCGTGCGCAGGTATGCGTTTGCCGGCGCATGCCTCCTTTTGACGGTGCGCCGAGTGCACCAAAATGCAATACAGTGCGTTTGGCGCAGGTCGGTGCACCGTCAAAAGGACGCATGGTCGGCAAACGAATACCTGCGCACGGCCTGCGTACCCAATGTTAAAGATAGGGTACGCAGGTCGCATGCAGCGTCATGCGCCCATAGACGGAGCTGACAGGAGGCGCAGCAGGGGGTGGAGCTTAGCAGCGGCCGTGCACAGATCGACGCAGGTCAGTGAAATGCTAGTGTGAAACTAGCCTAATAATAGTAATAATAATAAAATCTTCCAATTAGAAAAGCAGCATAGTTCTTCTGATTCGCTGTTTGCTAACATTATGATTGTTACACCTCCTACATGTTGGGACAGGAGCCTGGAGACGGAATACGTCGTTAAACTTGTAAAATACAAGAAAAGAAAGTCTTGTGAATAAGAAACTTGACGAACAAGAAACCAACTCCAGCATTGTATCATTTATTAGTCATACTAACTGAAGAGCCTGGTGTTGCCCGGGCATAGTAACTCACTGTGGTGTTTTGGTTATAACAAATTATAATGATTATATTGCACATAAATTGTTGCTGTATGTCATCTTCTCATGTATATATTGTATATCTGTGAGTCATCTCCCCTGTATATAGTATATACCTGTATGTCCTCTCCCCCTGTATATACCTATTATGTCATCTCCCCTGTATATAGTATATACCTGTATGTCATTTCCCCTGTAAATAGTATATACCTGCACGTCATCTCCCCTGTATATAGTAAATACCTGTATGTCCTCTCCTTCTGTATATAGTATATACCTGTGTATAGTAAATAACTGTATGTCCTCTCCCCCTGTATATACCTGTATGCCATCTCCCCCTGTATATAGTATATACCTGTGTGTCATCTCCTCCTGTATATAGTATATACCTGTCTGTCATCTCCCCTGTATATAGTATATACCTGTGTCATCTCCTCCTGTATATAGTAAATACCTGTATGTCCTCTCCTTTATATAGTATATACCTGTGTATAGTAAATAACTGTATGTCCTCTCCCCCTGTATATACCTGTATGTCATCTCCCCCTGTATATAGTATATACCTGTGTGTCATCTCCCCCTGTATATAGTATATACCTGTATGTCATCTCCCCTGTATATAGTAAATACCTGTATGTCCTCTCCTTCTGTATATAGTAAATACCTGTATGTCCTCTCCTTTATATAGTATATACCTGTGTATAGTAAATAACTGTATGTCATCTCCCCCTGTATATAGTATATACCTGTGTGTCATCTCCCCCTGTATATAGTATATACCTGTATGTCATCTCCCCAGTATATAGTAAATACCTGTATGTCCTCTCCTTCTGTATATAGTATATACCTGTGTATAGTAAATAACTGTATGTCCTCTCCCCCTGTATATAGTATATACCTGTATGTCATCTTCTTCTGTATATAGTATATACCTGCATGTCATCTCTCCCTGTATATAGTATATACCTATAAGTCATCTCCACTGTATATAGCCCCCGATGTAACCTGAAAGAGAAGAAAAAAGGAGTTAAATTATACTAACGGGGGGAGGGGGTGTTCCGGTCCGATGCCGTCCTCTTCATTCCTTCCTGTCGTGGCTCCTGCGCAGGCGCATTGCTCTGCCTTGTTGACGGCAGAGCAGAATACTGCAGTGCGCAGGCGCCGGACCTCTCCTGGTGCCTGGGCACTGCAGGACTCTGCTCTGCCGTCAACAAGGCAGAGCAATGCGCCTGCGCAGGAGCCATGACAGGAAGGAATGAAGAGGACGGCATGGTATGAAGATGGGAGGAGCTGGACGGGACCATGACACCCATTGGACCGGACCGCCCCCCGGTGAGTATAATATAGCGTTTTTTACTTCTCTTTCAGGTTACATCGGGGGCTATATACAGCATTACAGAATGCTATAGATAAGCCCCTGATGTCGGTGCCGGCAGCTCATATTTGAAAAAAGGGGTAACAGATTCCCTTTAATGGTTGGTGTGCCGAATTTTTCCTTGGATATTTACTGTTTTTCACCAGTGGAAGCGTGCGCCCACCTGTTTCACTTGGACCCAGCCCAGAAGGATTTGCAAGTGGATTACTCCTGAAGCTCCCACACCTCCTCATACTTAAAAAAAAGAAAGGATGGTGGAAACTGCTTGGCGGGCATTTAAAGGGATTGTCCACTGCCTTGTAATGTTATCTACTCAAACCCTTTAACAAGTAAAAACAGTGATTTTTTTTTTTTTTTTCTAATGAAGAGATATGTGCAGGTGCTGCTGGAAATAACTGCGACTAAATGTGAGGTAGAGAAGAGACCCGAGGGCCCACATCCCGGAGGTAACGGGAGCTGTAGAGGCGGTCCTCTACCTCTATAGTGTGACCATTTCCTGACTGGTGCTGTGCCCTAACCTCCCGCCACTAGGTGTCGCTAGTGCGGCGAAGGTCGCAGGAAGACCAGGGCGCCTCTTCTAGTCTTCTCTGGTGTGAGGTCTCTGCGTGCAGGCGGAAGATCAGGAGAGGACGAGGCTTGCGGAACCATGGGCCGGGAGTCCAGGTGAGACTGCGCTGCTCCGCTATGGCTGCCGGGCTCCTACCTGCGTGTCTGGGGCGGGCCCGGCCTGAGGGTGCCGCTCTGGTGTGGCCACCAATCGGGCTACTACGTTGTCAGCTGGGCCTCATGTTACCTATTGTGGGAGTATTGGGGCTGAGGAGAGCCTGCAGCCGTGATGGTAACAAACAGCACCTCTACTATGGCCCTGTATACTCTCTGCAGCCATGCCCCAGTGACCGCTGCAGCCCATCGCTGGGCTCTGATGCCGGCCTTTACATCGCTTGATGTTGAGGCAGGGAGCAGACCTGCAGGAGGTGAAATGGCTGACTCACTGCTTTGGGCTATATAATTTCTTTCTTGTTGGAAGTTTTCTTAACCCCCAGAGCTGTTTTCGGTTTCACGTTTTTGTTTTTCGCTCCCCTCCACATAGCCGTAACTTTATCTTTCAGTATGGCCATGTGAGGGCTTGTCTTTTGCGGAACGAGTTGTACTTTTGAACGACACCATTGGTTTTACCATGTCGTGTACTAGAAAACGGGAAAAAAACTCCAAGTGCGGTGAAATTGCAGAAAAAGTGCAATCCCACAGTTGTTTTTTGTTCGTCTTTTTTAACATGTTCACTAAATGCTAAAACTGCCCTGCCATTACGATTCTCCAGGTCATTACAAGTTCATAGACACCAAACATGTCTAGGCTCTGCTTTATCTAAGAGGTAAAAATAAATTCCAAGCTTTGTTAAAAGAAAAAAATTTGCGCCATTTTCCAATACTTGTAGCGTCTCCACTTTTCATGATCTCGGGTCGGGTGAGGGCTTATTTTTTTTGCATGCCAAGCTAATAATAATAATAATAAATTTTATTTTTATAGCGCCGACATATTCCGCAGCACTTTACATTTCAGAGGGGATTTGTACAGACAATAGACATTACAGCATAACAATAATCACATACAGTAGATTATAACAAATACCAAGAGGAGTGAGGGCCCTGCTTGCAAGCTTACAGTCTATGAGGAAAGAGGGAGACACGAAAGGTGGGTGGTAACAGTTACCCTGATTGTATGGACCAGTCATAATGTTAAGTGTGTAACAGTACAGACACAGAGGGCTAATAGAGGCATAAAGCATGTGGGAACATGATGCGGGGAACCTGGTTATGGTAAAACTTTTGGCTCTGCCACACAGGGATAGATTAGGTTAATGTGTTGGGGTGGTAGGCCAGTCTGAATAAATGCGTTTTCAGGACACGCTTAAAATTGTGGGGATTGGGGACTAATCGTATTGACCTGGGAAGTGCATTCCAAAGAATTGGTGCGGCACGTGTAAAGTCTTGGAGACTGGAGTGGGAGGTTCTGACTATTGAGGATGCTAATCTCAGGTCATCAGCAGAACGGAGGGCGCGGGTAGGGTGGTATACTGAAACAAGGGAGGAGATGTAGGGTGGTGCTGAGCCATGGAGGGCTTTGTGAGTGAGGGTAATAAGTTTATACTGAATTCTGGAGTGGATGGGTAGCCAGTGTAATGACTGGCACAAGGTAGAGGCATCAGTGTAACGATTGGTGAGGAATATGATCCTGGCTGCAGCATTCAAGACAGATTGGAGGGGGGAGAGTTTGGTAAGAGGGAGACCGATTAGAAGAGAGTTACAATAGTCGAGACGAGAATGAATAAGAGAAACAGTAAGAGTTTTTGCAGAGTCAAAGGTAAGAAAAGGTCGAATTCTAGAAATGTTTTTGAGGTGCAGATGACAAGAGCGAGCCAGTGATCGAATGTGGGGGGCAAAGGAAAGCTCGGAATCAAGTATGACCCCAAGACAGCGGGCCTGTTGCTGTGGAGTAATAGTGGAACCACACACAGAAATGGCAATGTCGGGTATAGGTACATTAGTAGAGGGAGGAAACACCAGGAGTTCAGTCTTTGACAGATTCAGTTTCAGATATAGTGAGGACATGATGTTAGACACAGCGTTTAGACAATCGCCGGTGTTTTCTAGAAAGGCTGGCGTGATGTCAGGAGAAGAAGCGTATAATTGGGTGTCATCAGCATAGAGATGGTACTGGAAACCAAATCTACTGATTGTTTGACCAATAGGGGCAGTGTACAAGGAGAAGAGGAGGGGACCTAGAACCGATCCTTGGGGGACCCCAACAGTAAGGGGAAGATGAGAGGAGGAGGAACCGGCAAAAGATACAATAAAGGAGCGGTCGGAGAGATAGGAGGAGAACCAGGAGAGAACGGTATCCTTGAGGCCAATGGAACGGAGCATAGTGAGGAGGAGCTGATGATCCACAGTGTCGAATGCTGCAGAGAGATCCAAGAGAATTAGCATGGAGTAATGACCATTTGATTTAGCTGTTAGCAGATCATTAGAGACTTTAGTGAGGGCAGTTTCAGTGGAGTGTAAAGAGCGGAAACCGGATTGGAGAGGGTCGAGAAGAGAGTTTTCTGAGAGATAGCGGATAAGACGGGAGTGGACCAGGCGTTCCAGGAGTTTAGAGATGAAGGGAAGATTAGAGACAGGTCTATAGTTAGCGGCACAGTTTTGGTCGAGGGATGGTTTTTTAAGTAGTGGATGTATGATGGCATGCTTAAATGAGAAGGGAAAAATACCAGAAGAGAGAGAGAGGTTAAATATTTTAGTTAGGTGAGGGGTGACAGCAGGGGAAAGGGACTGAAGGAGCTGTGACGGAAATGGGTCACTGGTGCAAGTAGTTGGGTGAGAAGATGCAAGGAGCCTGCTTACTTCTTCTTCTGTGACTGGTTCAAAATCAGAGAGTGAGTTAGATGCAGTGGGGGAGGGAGGACGGTGCATGGTATGAGGTGATTGGGAGATAATTTCCTGTCGGATCTGGTCAATTTTTTCTTTGAAGTAATTAGCCAGATCGTCAGCTCGGAGCTCCGTGGTTGGGGCCTGTACTCTTGGATTGAGTAGAGAATGAAAAGTGTCAAAGAGACGTTTCGGGTTATTGGACAGTGAGGTGATGAGGGTGTTGAAATAGGTTTGTTTGGAGAGGTGAAGGGCAGTGTTGTATGTTCTAAGCATAAACTTAAAATGGATGAAATCTTCTGGTAGATTGGATTTTCTCCACAGACGTTCGGCGCACCTGGAGCACCGCTGCAGGAAACGTGTTTGCACCGTGTGCCAGGGTTGTCGCCGTCTGTGTTGTGGTGTTCTATTTATAGGGGGTGCAAATTCATCCAGGGCACTTTGAGCTGACATTTTTTAATGATACCACTTTTGTGTAAATATGATCGTTTGATCGCCCATTATTGCATTTTAATGCAATGTCACGGCGACCAAAAAACCGTAATTGTGTGGTTTTTTTTTTTGGTTTTTTTTTTCTAATTGATCGGGCGATTCTGAACTCGGCGATATCAAATATGTGTATATTTGATTTTATGTTTGTTTTATTTTGATTGGGGCGAAAGGGCGGTGACTTGAACTTTTATATTTTTTTTTTATATTTTTAACAACATTTTCTTTTTACTTTAGGCATGCTTCAATAGTCTACATGGGAGACTAGAAGCTGCCATAACCCGATCGGCTCTGCTACATACAGACGATGATCAGATTGCCTCTATGTAATAGAATTTCTCGCTTGCTATGAACGCTGATCACTGGGTGACGCCCACAGCACTCTGGCACTAACAACCATAGAGGTCTCCAGGAAACCTCTGGTTGTCATGCCAACACACCGCTGACCCGCGATCACTTGATGCAGGTCACCAGTGGGGGTATTTCCAGCATGATTGCTGGAAGTGCTTGTTAAATGTCGCTGTCAGCTTTTGACAGCAGCATTTAATGGGTTAATAGTTGCGGGTGGATTGCGATTCCACCCATGGCTATTGCGGGCACATGTCAGCTGTTCAAAATAGCTGACATGTCCTGGGAAAGATGTGGGCTCACCGCCGGAGTCCAACATCGGTGTACTTTTACATCCGATGTCGGAAAGGGGTTAAAGAGATTATTAATGGTCCCCAAACTACAGGCAGCAAAAATCAGAGCCTGGATGCACAAATGCAGCCAGGTAGATTTTATTCTTAAACATTCTGTTTCAGAGAAGGTATACTTATAAAGATTCACTGTCAGCCGCAAGGACACTGTTCTCTCCAGGTTTTTCTCCTACCTCTCTGACTGCAACTTCACTTTACCTTTCACTGGCTCCTCTTCCCCTCATTTTTGTTTTTTAACAGCATTATGGGCTGCAAAATGTCCCGCACACATCCACACGTATGATGTCCATTTTTCATCAACTCCTGGGAATCAGCGGTACTGTTAACGCTGTTCCCCAGTGTCGGGTGCTGAAAACAGCACTCATCATTCTCTCCTGCTCTACCAGCGAGTAGGGGAGAATGTTGAGAGTTGTATTCAACTGACAGTGAGAGCAGGCGGCAGCTGGTGGGAGTATTCATCAGCCACCGCCTGCTCTATAAATAGAATATAAATAAAAAAACGTGAGTTTATCAGTCGTCCATGACAGCACCACCTGAGAGAGGGGATCCGCCCTTCAGGAACAGGAAACCTACAGATACAAAAGGGCGGCACCTCTCCCACGCATCAGTTGGTTTCCTGTTCCTGACAAGGACAGAACTCCCTACAGATCGTCCGTCATGGATAACCGAATTCCCAGGCCAGCGGACCGACTCAGGTAGCGGGGGGTTCTCCTACCTCGGTCTCGCTGGAGGCCCTGGATGCGCCACGGTGGGTCCGGGTAGGATTTCCACGGCAGTGGTAAGAGCAGGCGGAGACAGGGTCCGGTGGGCGCCTTCTCCATGGAGCCGGTGAGGTAAGCGGGTCCCCCTGTGTCTCCTTCCCCCGGGGGTGCGGTCCGTTCGGGCGGGCGCCGCCAGCGGTGTCCCACAAAGGGAGCGGCGGTTCCGAGCCGGCGGCGCAGTGCTAGCCCCTTGCCGCGCGTCCCCGCAGCCTCTGGCGCGCGGCGGAAGTGACGCGGCGGAGGGAGCGGGGCCTAGCGCCGAAACCGGAAGTCGGATGCCGGTCGACTTCCGGTTGTTGAGGACGCGCGCCGATGCGCGCCCGCCGCCTGAGGGGGCCGGGCACCTGAAGGGGAGGGGGAGGATCGCGGGGAGCGGTCCAATAGGTGGCCCAAACGCCGGACAGAGTTCCTGCTGATCCGGAGGGGAAGCCTTCTTAAGACAGAAGGCAGCGCTGCTGAGGTGCTTCTGGAGGCCCAGCGACGGACACGACAGAAGCCCCCATGGACCCACAAGAGGTGCAGCCCGTGGCAAAGCACCCCAGTGACCAGCCTAAGAGGCGGAAGGAGGTTACGTTCGAGTGGACAGAGCCACAGTAGTTCCTCTAGGTCAAAGGATCCTCCTGCAGCCCCCCATGATCCGGTACCTGTCCTCATCTGCAAGGGTAAGAGATCTGCGAGAATGTACCCTGATGCAGTGTCCCCTTATGTTTTTTGATTCTCAGGGGAAGAAGGCCACAGGGAAGCAGAAGCACAAGGAATGTGCCCTCTGTAGTTGCCCCTTACCAGATGGCCACCCTAAAAGATTGTCAGTCTTGCGTGAGACAGACGGTAGGGACGGAGATGAGGGGTAGAACGTGAGTGGAGTATCAGACTCTTACACTCTTCCCTATTTATGCAGGTAGCGGAAGAAGCTCCAAGCTTCGCTACAGACCTGAGGCAGTTAATCAGGACTGAAATAAAAGCCCTATCAAAAGAAGATTCTTCTAAAAGAAGACGGGCTAGTGGTTCAGGCTCAGAATCTTCAGTCGGCCCTAGGAGGGAAGATATCTCCTCAGAGTCCTCGGCCTCCTCTTCTTCTTCCGAAGAGGATTCCAGCCGGTTCTGTTTTCCCTTGGACCAAATGGATAAATTAATTAGAACCATAAGGTCAACCATGGGGATAGAAGAAAAAAAGACAAAACTGTCTGCTCAGGACATTATGTTCGGGGGTCTAGACCCCAGAAAGCAAAAGACTTTTCCACTAAACGAAAGAGTCCAGAGCCTGATAGACAGGGAGTGGAAAAAAACGGAAAAAAGGGGTTCTATGCCGCCTGCTTTCAAGCGAAGATACCCCTTTGAGGACCCAATAGTAAATCGATGGGATAAGGCCCCCAAGCTGGATGCAGCGGTAGCTAAGGCCTCCAAAAAGTCATCTATACCCTTCGACGACATGGCCTCCCTTAAAGACCCTCTAGATAAAAAGGCAGATTCCTTTTTAAAGGGCACATGGGAGATGTCAGCAGGCGCCCTAAGGCCAGCAATAGCAGCCACGTGCGCAGCCAGATCCATGATGGTTTGGCTGGATCAATTGGACTCCCAGCTAAAGGAGGGAACCTCGCGAGCTTCCATCCGTAAGTCTCTTACAATTATCCAAAATGCTGCTGCCTTTCTGGCAGACGCCTCGGCAGACTCAATAAGCATGGCGGCCAGGTCTGCAAGTTTGTCTAATTCAGCCCGACGAGCCCTCTGGTTAAAATGCTGGCCGGGAGATATCCAAGCCAGGTCCCATCTCTGTTCTATTCCCTGTGAGGGTGAATACTTGTTCGGCCCCGTCCTAGACGAACTGTTAGAGAAAGCCGGGGATGACAAAAAGAAATTCCCGAGTCTGCCGAATACATCCTGGAGACGTCCTTTTTCTAGGAAAGGGTATTCCCGCAGGAGGCAGGCCAGAGATCAGAACAGATGGGACAACAAGAAAACCAGAGGTACGGGCTTCATGTTTGGAGGAGGGGGGCGCCAAGAAGGTCCATCACGGGATAATAAGAAGCCGCCCCAATGACTAGTGGCCCCGGTAGGAGGAAGATTATCTGCCTTCTACCCGGCCTGGGCCAGAATCTCAAATAGCAGCTGGATACTGGGGGTGATAGCTACAGGACTGCATCTAGAGTTCTCCTGCGTTCCCCAAGATCGGTTCAGGGTAACTCCGCTCAATTCTTCCCCGCTAGAACAAGCTGCCCTGGAGACCGAGGTCCTCGAGCTACTGGACAAAAAAGTCCTGACGAGAGTTCCAGAGGAAGAGAGGGGGAAATGCTTCTATTCCCCCCTGTTCTTGGTCCGTAAACCGGACGGCTCATTTAGGGCTATATTTAACCTAAAAGCCCTCAATAAATTCTTGGTCGTACGTCCGTTTAAAATGGAAACTATTAACACCGCAATAAAAATGCTGTTTCAAAACTGCTTCATGGTGGTCCTAGATCTGAAAGACGCTTACTACCATATACCCATATGTCTAGCACACCAACCTATCCTTAGACTGGCGGTTCAGTTGGAGGGGTCAATCCAGCACTTCCGGTACGCGACCTTACCCTTCGGGGTGGCAGTTGCGCCCCGAGTATTCACCAAAGTGATGGCAGAGGTGATGGCCCACCTGCGCGAGCTAAACATTCTAGTCGTTCCCTACCTAGATGACCTCCTTATAATAGGCAGTTCAGCCGAGCAATGTTTAGAACAATTACAGAAAACAACGGCGGCTCTAGAGCGGTTGGGATGGCTACTTAATATCAAAAAATCCCGTTTGCAGCCATTAAAAATTCAACAATTTTTAGGCCTAACCCTAGATTCTAAAAAGCAGGAATGCCGTCTGCCCCCAGAGAAGCTGCTGCACCTGCATGGCCGGGTCCTGAACGCTTCCAACAACCCCTCCATGTCCCTCAGGAAAGCCATGTCCCTGTTGGGTTCCCTCTCGTCCTGCATTCCCGCGGTCCAGTGGGCCCAAGTTCATACGAGAACTCTACAGGGCGAAGTTTTATGGTATCAGAGGATTCTTGGGGGTAACTTAGAAGGTCGACTGACCTTATCCAGAAACACAATAGAGTCCCTGGAGTGGTGGCTAGAAAGAAATAATTTGTCTAGAGGGGTCCCTTGGGAGTATAACATTACCCGCGTGGTCACCACGGATGCAAGTCCTTCCGGTTGGGGGGCGCATATGGAGGAAATTCTGGTCCAGGGCCTATGGGAACGGGATCAGATACCAATGTCTTCTAATTTAAAAGAATTGACAGCGGTAGTACACGCAGCTAAAGAGCTCCTTATGTATCTACAGGGCAATCACGTACGAGTTCTCTCGGACAATCGAGTGGTTGTGGCCTATATCAACCACCAAGGTGGAACTCGATCCAAAACTCTGATGAATGTGGCAGGACAGTTGTTCCAGCTAGCAGAGCGGCATTTTTTATCTCTCACGGCTCTTCACATAAGAGGGAAAGAAAACGTCGCGGCAGATTTCCTAAGCCGCAATCTGTTAAAACAAGGAGAGTGGGCCTTAAACACCTCCATTTTCGTTCAGATCGTGCAGAGATGGGGTCAACCAGAGGTGGATCTATTCGCCACCAAGGAGAACTCGAAAACGAGACAGTTTTGCTCCCTAAATCCCAGGGAGACTCCTCTGGCAGTAGATGCGCTACTGATAAAATGGGACTTCACGCTAGCCTACGCCTTTCCTCCCCTATCTCTACTTCCTCTGGTGTTGAGGAAGATCAGGAAGGACAGGGCAAGGGTCATAGTCATCGCCCCGTTCTGGCCCAGAAGGGCATGGTTCTCGAACCTCAGGATCATGTCGGTAGACGATCCTTGGGTTCTCCCGGACATCCCGGACCTTCTGTCCCAGGGCCCGGTCTTCCACCCTCAGGTGGCTGGCCTACATCTCACGGCGTGGAATTTGAGCGGTCACTGCTAAAAAGTAAAGGCTTCTCCCCAGACCTAATTGACACTCTACTAAAAAGTAGGAAAGTGGTGACAACTAAGATTTACGTCAGAATTTGGAAAAGATTCCTCCAAAGCTCAAATATAAATACTGATGATTCCGTCCCTATAGGCCAGATCTTGGAATTTTTACAAAAAGGGCTGGACCTGGGTCTCTCCACCAGTACCCTCAAAGTACAGGTATCCGCCTTAGGGGCCCTCTTTAGCTGCAACATCGCGGCTAATTACTGGGTCAATAGGTTTATCAAAGCAGCGAGTAGATCCAGACCAATAGTAAAGAATAGACTCACGCCATGGGATTTGAACCTAGTCCTCACAGCTATGACAGAAGTGCCATTTGAACCCATCTCGTCAGCCTCTATTAGGAGCCTGTCCCTCAAGATAGCTTTCCTGATAGCCATAACGTCAGCCCGTAGGGTAAGCGACATTCAGGCATTGTCTAGGCGCCCACCTTTTCTTCAGGTAAAAGAGGATAGGGTAATACTTAGACCTGACCCAGCGTATTTACCAAAAGTAGCCTCCAGCTTTCATAGGTCGCAGGAAATAGTCCTTCCATCCTTCCTCCCTAAACCAACTAATGAGAAAGTGGAGAAGCTACACACTTTAGACGTTAGGAGATGCCTCTTGGAGTATCTAGCGGCTACCGATCCCTGGAAGAAGGACAATGCCCTCTTTGTCTCCTACCAAGGCCCTAGGAAAGGTCTTAGGGTGTCCAAAAGTACACTAGCCAGATGGATTAGAGAAGCAATCTCGCTAGCTTACACCTCAAAAGGTAGAGTAGCTCCGGAGAAATTGAAGGCGCATTCCACCAGAGCCGTGGCGACCTCGTGGGCCGAGAGATCGGAAGTCTCCATCGACCAGATTTGTAAGGCGGCCACTTGGTCCTCTCCGAGCACTTTTTATAGTCATTATAGGCTAGACTTGGGTGCTTCTGCAGACCTTTCCTTCGGTATCAGGGTTCTGCAGGCTGTAGTCCCCCCCTAAAGTGGTGATTACTCTCTGTAATTCTCTCAGGTGGTGCTGTCATGGACGACCGATAAAGTCTTAGT
The DNA here is from genome assembly GCF_039654945.1 of Dendrobates tinctorius. Classification (NCBI taxonomy): domain Eukaryota; kingdom Metazoa; phylum Chordata; class Amphibia; order Anura; family Dendrobatidae; genus Dendrobates; species Dendrobates tinctorius. The sequence goes on along the minus strand of NW_027361704.1, from coordinate 42,428,484 downwards.
TACTCACCGGTTAACGGTGTTTTTCGGAGTCCATGACAGCACCTGTATATTCCCTCCCTTTAGTTTAAATTTGGGTGTGCACTTCTTCCTCTTGTATGTACACTGGTAAGGAATAGTTGTGTAAAAGTACTGTATATAAATTTTGCCATTAACCATTGTGGTCCTCTTGTGCTCTGTAATCCAACTGATGCGTGGGAGAGGTGCCGCCCTTTTGTATCTGTAGGTTTCCTGTTCCTGAAGGGCGGATCCCCTCTCTCAGGTGGTGCTGTCATGGACTCCGAAAAACACCGTTAACCAGTGAGTAACTAAGACTTTCCTGTATTTTTGATAACCAGCTAGGCAAAGCTGACAGCTGCTGACTACATCCCTCAGCTGTCGGCTTCAGCAAGGCTGCTTATCAAAAATAGAGGGATCCCCAAGCTATATTTTTTTATTTAAATAATTTTTTAAAAAACGACGTGGGGGCTCCCCACCCATTTCTGACAATCAGACTTTCTAAAGCAGACAGCTGGGGGCTGGTATTTTCAGGCTGGTAAGGGGTCATGAATATTGAACTCCCCCAGCCTAAAAATAGCAGCTCGCAGCCGCCCAGAAAAGGCACATCTATTAGATGCGCCAACTCTGAAGCTTTGACCGGCTCTTCCCCCTTGCCCTGAGGCGGTGGCAACTGAGTTTGATGTCACCTTTTGTAATGTCAGGTGACATCACGCCCACGGATTACTAATGGAGAGCCCTCTATAAGACACCTATCCATTACTTATCCTATAGTTATATGGTAAATAAACACACAGCCAGAATAAAATCCTTTATTTGAAATAAAACAAAGCACAGTTTTTTCCATTTTTATTTAAAAATAACAAGCACCGTTATATTCACCTAACACTCTTTCCATTGCAGTCCACAGCTGTCAGTTTTGTCTGGCTGGTTATCAAAAATGCAAGGGAACCCACACTTTTTTTTTTATTAATTTCTAGCACAGGCGGCAGCGGCTGAATACTCCCATCAGCGGCCACCTGCTCTCGCTGTTATCAGCTTAATACAGCTCTCAACATTGTCCCATGGTAGCGCGGATCACAGTGCCAGCAGGGGAGAATGATGAGAGCGGTCTTCAGCACCTAGCCCCGGGAATCGGCGCCAACAGTACCGCTGCTTCCCAGGCGCGGGTACTTGTGGTACAGATTTGGCACAAGTATGCCACAAGTATTACACACACGAACCCATGGACTGTTTTTTCCAGTACTGGAAATATCAGGACGTGTGAAAGAGTTCTAAATCTGTCAAAAGCTGGACTCCTTGTGTTTCCTCCCTCCACTAACCTACCTATGCCCGATATTGCCATTTATGTGTGTGGTTCTACCATTACTCCCTAGCAACATGCCCACTGTCTTGGTGTCACATTTGATTAATATCTTTCCTTCACTCACCACATCCAGTCACTAGCATCACTGCCATCACTGTCATTTCTCTGGGCCTGCATGCATGACTGAAAGCCATCCGGACAAATAAAGTCCCGGTGCCGCACTCTCAGTTCTGCGTCCACACACCTTCATGGTGCTATTAACCTGCAGATTAACCGCATAAGTGAAGATTAATGGCGCTAGCAGAGATGAGAAGTTCTCTATAATGCTCTCCAATCGCCATAGTCTCTGGTGTCTAGTACCGCCCTGGTTCACACACAGAACCCAGTGTAATTGGGCAAGTGGAAGAGCCGTCACATGGCTTGGAAGAGGATCGGAGCTGTGCTGGAGACAGATGAATATATTAATAATGGTTACACTACAATAACATTTGCACAGGTTTAGGGAATACAAAAAATGTCAGCCCTTTTAAGTTTTTTCTTAAACGTTAGCTGTAACTACATTTTAAATACAACAACTTTCAGACCTGGAAACTGGATGTCACGATGACCCGTCCTGTGTGACGCGACCCGCAGGCCGGTAACTAAAATAAGACACGGTACGTGATACTGTCCTTTGTGACACGGCCCGCAGGCCGGTAACTAAAACAACAAGACACGGGGAAAAGGGAAACAGTTACAAAGGTGGGCCCTGCGATAGGGAAAGGGGACGTGGCGACCTCCTGCACTCCCCTGAGTCAGTGTCCCTAACGCTCCTAACGTTCCCTATGCCGGTTCCGCACCGGGCGCCGATCAGGAACCTGTCGCCCTAGCACACCATACACCTATCCCTTGCTAGGGAGCTGGGTGGCGCAGGCACTGGCCCCACCACTGTACTAATACACACTAAGGAAAATCACAAACGGGAAAACACCACTTAGCTTTACTCTGTTGTACTTGCTCCAGGCAACAGAGTCCACGACCAGAATGCAGCTCTCCTCCTGAATTGCTGCCACCAAGCTGTCAGAGCTACAAGGAAATCCCCTATGACTCCTTCCACACCAGGGCTAAGACAGTGCTGCAAGGAACGCTCTCCAGCTCCTTCCTCCACCAAGGATGGTTGAAATGAACACTATCACCAACACTGATTGCAACACCTGTGACTCTTATAGAAGAGCCAGAGCAATCACACCAGCATTATAATCATGTGCACTTAACTAAAGAAACCAGAGTGCAATGACACTCACCACCACCGGGGGCAAACTTAGAACAAACGACACCACAGTGCAATAATCCTAATGGCCACCGGGGCAAAAACCAAACTTAATCACAGTTTAAGAAAAAAAAAAAGGTTACCTGTGCTTTTTATCAGTCCTGATCCAACATGGATCATGACACTGGAAGGTCATTGTTGCAATTAAAAAGTCTCCTTCCTCAGCACTGAACAAAATGTTTTAATATAAAAAACGAACTGTTCCAGTTCAGCTGTTCAGGATATACCTGCGCGATTGTTGTCCGTTTTTGATAGCAATGAGCAGAATTGTGAATGCAGCTCTGAATAACTACAGCTTAACTCGGAATCAATGAAAGATACCGTATTTTGTAGAATACTAGACGCATCCTAAATTTTGGAGTGCAACATAGAGATTTTTTTTTTTTTTTTTTAATAAAATGCTGGTGCATCTCATATACCTTTTTAACTGTAACTTTCCTGAAGGCAGGGTTGCTGCTTTACGAGGCCGGCGGCACCTTCAGAGATGCCAGGCACAGCAGCATGGCCCCGCTCCTGCTGCCACTGGCTACCTGAAGCAGCGACCCTGCCTCCTGTGACCTCGCTACACTGCCACCTGCGTCCACTAAGCTCACTTTGGATTTTAAGACCCCTCTCCCCATTTTCCTCCCAAATTTGGAGGAAAAAAAGTGCATCTTATAATCGTAAAAATACGGTAATTGTGTATGTAAGATAAAAATTATATTGCATTTATAATATGTACTTTTGTTCTGTTTTTTTTTTTATTTTTAGACATTATAGGAAACGGTCATCATCACGTGGCCGCTCCGGTAGCAGGTCCAAAAGTCGCTCACCACCTGACAAGAGGTCAAAAAGAGATGACCGTCGTTCAAGGAGTCGAGACAGAGATAGGAGAAGAGAGAGATCACGTAGCAGAGATCGTAGAAGATCTCGCTCCAGAGACAGGAAGCGTCCAGTGTAGGTCTCCTTTTATGGTTTTTATTAGTTTTCTATAATTTTATCTGACATGCATTTGCTTCTTGGGATTTTGTTGTACATCTCCTCCTTTACAACAGAATGTTACTACAAATTGTTGTTTTTTTGTTTTTAAATTATAACAGCCGTCGGCCAAGCAGAGAAAGAGAGCGGAGTCGTGAGAGAAGAAGATCCCGGAGTAGGGAGCGGAGGCGATCAGGAAGCAAAGGTCGCAGTAAACGTTCACGGTCTCTCAGTCCTAGCAAGACTAAAAAGGGAGAAAAAAGGTAATGTAACTAATGATTGTCTTGAAATTCCTCCTTTCCTTTAATTGTATTTATTGGCTGTAATCTTCAAGGGATCCTGTATTAGTATTTAAAGGGTAACCGTATTTTCAAGTGACAGTTCAGAATAAGATGTCCTGTGTGTGTATATGAGGAAGAACACCATTTCTGTCCGTTATATGACTTTATCCTGTTGCTTTAATAATCTTCCCCACTGCAGGCAATATCTCTAGTTTGCTCTGAGCTTGTGGGTGGAGACTAGCTGCTATGATAACTCCCATACACAGCACATGCAGACAAGATTCATTTATATAAAGGTATATACCACCCATGTCCTGTGTATAGATTGCATGTTTAAAAAAATATTTCTCCTTTGTCTCATTGGGTGACACAGGACCATGGGTGTTATGCTGCTGACACTAAGTTACCATATTTTCCGGCATATAAGACGACCCCCAACTTTTCTAGTTAAAATATAAAATCTTCTCAAAAGTCGGCGGTCTTCTTACACGCCGGGTGTCGTCTTATAGGGCGGTGCGGACCAATCTGCATATGGTGGGGGGGGGGAATGGTCTTGATGACGAGAAGAGGGGGCGCCTCACCTGGAAGGTGTAAGTAAAGTCTCCCTATTACCGCATTGCGGCAGCGGTACTCTTTGCTGTTCTCTGTGCTGGGGGGGGGCGGCTCCAGCTCCTCTTTGTTTAGTGTCGGGGGCTCCGCCGGCATTTCGGCAAAGCCCATTGCTGCGATGAGGTGGCCTCCGGGAAAAAGGCCGCTGGGGGCGGCACATGCTCAGATTCAGATCTCGTCCCGGGATGGTGGATTGAGGGTTACCTCTGCACCATTCATGATGCTTATCTTCACCTTCCTGTTTGTGTTCAGCATCAGAGATTCCTTTGGTTTGCAAACCAGGAGGATCATTATCAGTTCATGGCCCTTCTTTTCGGCCTGGGCTCTGCCCCTAGAGTGTTCACGAAGGTCATAGCCATCCTTCGCTCCAAGGGGATTCTCATATTCCCTTACCTGTACGATCTTCTGATCAAGGGGCCATCCCGCCGAGACTGCGACCTGAGTCTTCAGATCACTCTGGACACTGGTTCTTCTCGGCTGGATAGTCAATAGAGAGAAGTCCTTCCTGATTCCAGCTCAACGCCTGGTATTCCTGGATATGAAGTTCGACATGGCCCAGGCCCGTGTCTTCCTTCCAAAGGAAGTTTTCTTCTCTCTGCCAGGGAATCTGCTCCTTAAAGCGACCAGCTCCTCTTCCCCCTATGGTGCTGGCGTAGATGATTGCCTCCATGGAAGCTGTGCCTTTTGCCAAGTTCCACACCCGTCCTTTTCAGCTGGCCCTCTTGTCTGCTTAGGATAAAAGAACAGTCTCCCTGGACCGACCAGTACTTATGTCTCTCAAGGTGAGTTTTATTAAGTACAAAAATAACAATATAAAATTGCACAGATGTCCCCTATTATAAAGCCTAGTAAAGAACGGGCTATTGTATTGCTGGAAAGAGATAAGGTGTAACAGTCAAACTAAATCTAACCAGCTGAATCTGCCAATCCAATCACGTGGTCAGAAAAACCTAAATCATAGCAGTTAAAAACTGCACAATACTATTATAGCCCAAAAACATCAAAAAAGGGAAATGGACATAAAGAAGATGTATAAAAATTGATAATACGTGCTACCATCTGATAATTTCACTCAGCCGATGTGAAGAAAAGAGTGACCTGGCCCTATACAAAATGACTATCTGAACACCTACTTAGGTGCGGAGGTTGGCACCCTAAGAAATACGAGAATGGCGCCCCCGCTCGTGCGATGGCTATCCCTAATCTCCTATATCATCCTGTAAGACGACAGATTAGAAACAGGGGGCAAGATGGCCTGTATCCATTTGCTTAGAATATCTTCATGAATGCAGTAAAGTAGATTTATACAATCATATATGCATGTGAGGAAAGGTAGAAAGTCCAGACAGTCTGATTAGATGCATAACACTCACACACAGTAGAACCAGTTACATATAAATTTGTAGCAAATTATGCCCTTTTCCAAAACCACTGTTATGTATATGAAGTATATATAAAAATTGTCACATCAAGTACCCAGATAAAAAAACTGCCCATTAGACACAATGATGAATCAATGGTAGGTAAACAGGAACGGCTTATCTGATAACAAATTGTCAGAAATCATGAAAGCAAACAAAGACACCACTGAATGTACCAGATTTTCAAGTCTCAGTGTAAATTATTAGGGGTGCTACAGCCACTCCAGATATCAGATATATCATACCCCTAGTTTAAATCACCAGATACTGACAACAATAAGCCCATTCATGGGAGAAAAAAAAACAAACAAAACAGTACTTATCTGTGAATATATACTCCTTCATAATGATATCCATAAGGTCCATGATAACATCATTCCTCAGATATAGTCCGCACACTCTCAACGCGTTTCCCCCTACTGCGGGTTCATCAGGAGAGATGCATATTGGTCAGAGCGGTCTGGCAGTGGAGACTAATCCAATTGATGAGGCTGCACCTGTAGCTTACCATTCCCCCTTACATAGCTGTATCACTCCCGTCATCACCTGGTGCCACAACACTAGAAGCACAAGGTATGTTTACCTGCAGATTGTGTCCTCACATTCTCACTGCACATGTCCATTCAGTGTCCAGACGCTAGAGGAGTCACATGATCAGCTTACAGCAATTGCTGCTCTCACACCGATGTCAGCACCGGCCCACACAGTGCTAGAGGCACACAGTATGTTTTCCTACAAATACCATTGTGTCCTCATTGTTTCATTGCGCATGTCCACTCAGTGTCTAGATGCTGGGAAAGTAACATGATCAGGCTACAGTCACCACAATATCCATCATTGCAGAGATGCAGTGTAGTCACATAGGAGCATATTACAGCTCATATAAGCAGCGTCCTCACTTCTGAAGTACGCATGATCAGATCTATAGGGACTAGTGTTGAGCATTCCGATACCGCAAGTATCGGAATTCCGATACCGACTTCCGATATTTTTTCAATATCGGAAATCGGAATCGGAAGTTCAAAGTTGATTGACAGCCTGACGTCATCATGATGCGCGGTGTGTGCGCATCATGATGCGCCGTCATTTCGGGCCTTCCGGGGGTCTCTGCCGGCCTGCCGGGGGGCTGTGTGGACTTTATGCAATGGCATAAAGTGAGACTAGGGACTTTTTTTTTTTTTTAAGTGGCGGAGGAATACAGTGCGGAAGGATACCTACCTTCCGTCATTGGATTCCTGCAGCCCGTAGAGAACGGCAGCAACAGCTGATGCTGCAGTTCTCTACCCAAGATCGTCGTGGGACACACTCGTGGACTGCTTCGGATCGTGGGTGAGTATTTTTGTGGTTTGTTATGTTAATATTTATTCCGTAAAAGACAATGGCTTCGGGGAACAATGTGACAAGTATTGGTAAGTATGTTACTCTATGTTATATGTACTGTATGTCTATGTATGTATTGTATGAATGTATTGTATGTAGTATGTATGTAGTATATATGTGGTATGTATGTAGCATGTAGTATGTATGTAGTATGTATGTAGCATGCATGTAGCATGCAGTATGTATGTAGCATGCATGTAGTATATATGTAGTATGTATGTAGCATGTAGTATGTATGTAGCATGTAGTATGTATGTAGCATGTAGTATGTATGTAGCATGTAGTATGTATGTAGCATGCATGTAGTATGTATGTAGCATGTATGTAGCATGTAGTATGTATGTAGCATGTAGTATGTATGTAGCATGCATGTTGTATGTATGTAGCATGTATGTAGCATGTAATTTTTTTTTTTTTTACATTCAACACATTAGCCGGATGATGGGACTACTACTGTCCCATCATTGGCTAATGTGACAATCACTGTCATGGTAGCAGGCATCGCCCGATGGGACTTGTAGTCCCATCGGACGATGCTTGCACAGACCCTCGGACATCAGCACAGCCCCCCGGCAGGCCGGTACAGACCCCCACAGGGTGCACAGACCACCGGCAGGCCGGCACAGCCCCCCGGCAGGCCGGTACAGACCCCCACAGGGTGCACAGACCACCGGCAGGCCGGCACAGCCCCCCGGCAGGCCGGTACAGACCCCCACAGGGTGCACAGCCCCCCGGCAGGCCGGTACAGACCCCGGGCAGGCCGGCACAGCCCCCCGGCAGGCCGGCACAGCCCCCCGGCAGGCCGGCAGAGACCCCCGGAAGGCCCGAAATGACGGTGCATCATGATGCGCACACACCGCGCATCATGATGACGTCAGTCTGTCAATCAACTTTGAACTTCCGATTCCGATGCCGAATTCCGATATTGAAAAAATATCGGAAGTCGGTATCGGAATTCCGATACAGCAAGTATCGGCCGATACCCGATACTTGCGGTATCGGAATGCTCAACACTAGTTGTGGGACACATGCTGGTGTAATGCCGGTATGGAACAACGGGAGAAATAGTGATGCCTGCACAGCCCCCCGGCAGGCCGGCACAGACCCCCTGGCAGGCCGGCACAGCCCTCCGAAAGGCCCGTACAGACCCCAGAGAGGCTGTACAAGGGAAAAACAGGATTTTTCTTATTCCGATACCGGAAGTCCCATAGACTTGAATGGGACTTCCGGTATCGGAATCGGCGATACCGATACTTTTTTTTAAGATCGGCCGATCCATTCCGATCCGATACTTTGAAGTATCGGACGGTATCGCTCAACTCTAATAGGGACGTTTTTCTTCATGCATTATACCTGAGCATGCTCTACATCCTGCGAGTACATGGATAAATTTACTCCTATAATGGAAATGCGCATGCCCTAAACTGTGAGGCTATTTACCTATATTCCAGGCACAAAAAGAGCATTACTACATTAGGCTCGATACATATAAACATTGACTACCACCGCACATATTGTATAAATAGGCAGAGTTTATATATACTTAATGTTCAACCAAAAACACATAGGATCATGTTTTATAATTTTAGATCTCTTATATACCCATCAAGATTATAAAATTTTTAATTCATTTTAACCTCATGCCCAGAACCATAGTATATACAGTGACTGTAAATAAGGGTAGGAACTAACATTTTGGGTACATTCTAATCAAGTATCATATCCTGATTATAAGAAAAGACTGGGTCACAAGACCTAATCACAGGCATGGCTTCATGATAATGGACAAGGAATCAAATGAAACAGTAATTCTGTTGTTCATTAAGGCCATCCGGCACAAGAGTACGTAGTCTAAATATCCACTGACATTCCTTTTTTAATAATGACATCCCAGTTTCCCCCCCATGGGTTACGCCGCACTACCGCAAGGACACAGAAGGACACAGTTTTGGATCATTATGATGTTCTAATTTTATATGTCTCGCCAGGGGTGTATCTCATGTTTTATGTCTCTCAAATGTTCCCCCCACTCGTCTACGCAATTCCCTTTTGGTTTTTCCTATATAATTACGTGGACAGGAACATGTGGCCATGTAGACTACACCTTCTGTTTTGCAGTTTGCAAAGTCTCGCATATAGTAAACTTTTCCCGATGTAGTACATTTGAATGATTTTCCTCTACTGATCCAAGGACAGAATTTGCAACTGCCACATTTAAACTTGCCACGTGGCTTACGATCTAGCCACGTGCCTTCTGGTCTCGGTTTATTGTAGAAACTATGAACCAACCTATCCCGTATGGATCTCCCCTTCCTGTATGTTATCCGCGGTGTCGGTGGAATGACATCTCTCAGTTCTGTGTCCGTCCTTAAGATTCCCCAGTGTCTCCTCAGTATACCCTGCACCTCGTTAGATCTGTCATCGAACATGCCTATAATTCTCAATATATCTGATGACTCCTCCTTTGGGGTTGGATGTAGTAAATCATGACGATTACATCCAACCGCATGATCCCATGCTTTGTTTATTACATCCCTTGGATACCCTCTCTGCCGGAACCTCCGCCCCAGGTCTTGGGCTTGTGTATCAAAATCTCGCCTATCCGAGCAGTTCCTCTTAATGTGTAGAAATTGTCCCTTGGGTATTCCCCTTTTAAGAGGGCCAGGATGATAGCTGTCCCAACGCAGGAGGTTATTCGTGGATGTAGGTTTTCTAAACGTCTTTGTGGTGATACCCCCCCCTCTCCATTTTTGATTATCTGAAGGTCGAGAAACGTGATAGTCTCATTTTGTATTTCAGATGTAAACCGCATCTTAATATCATTCTGGTTTAAACACGATATGAATCTATGAAATTCACTTGGTGAAACAGACCACAGGATTATTTATTATTATTATTATTTATATAGCGCCATTAATTCCATAGTGCTGTACATGAGAAGGGGGGTTACATACAAAGTTATAAATATCGTTAACAGTAAACAAGTTTCCACAACAAATTTACAATGACAGACTGGTACAGAGGGGAGAGGACCCTGTCCTTGCGGACTTGCATTCTACCGGATAGTGGGGAACAGACAGAAGGTCGGGGGTGCAGCAGCTCTGGTGGTGATGAGGCTGCAGCTCTGGTGGTGGTGAGGCGGCAGCTCTGGTGGTGGTGAGGCGGCAGCTCTGGTGGTGGTGAGGCGGCAGCTCTGGTGGTGGTGAGGCGGCAGCTCTGGTGGTGGTGAGGCGGCAGCTCTGGTGGTGGTGAGGCGGCAGCTCAGGGGGTGGTGAGGCGGCAGCTCAGGGGGTGGTGAGGCGGCAGAATGGTTATTGCAGTCTGTAAGCTTTCCTGAAAAGATGGGTTTTCAGGTTCCGTTTGAAGGATCCGAGGGTGGTGGATAATCGGACGTGTTGTTGAGGCATGGCATTCCAGAGGATAGGGGATATTCGGGAGAAATCTTGGAGGCGGTTGTGTGAGGAAAGAATAAGTGTGGAGAAGAGTAGGAGGTCTTGGGAGGATCGAAGAGTACGTGAGGGAAGATATTGGGAGATTAGTTCAGAGATATAGGGAGGGGAAAGGTTGTGGATGGCTTTGTAGGTCAGTGTTAGTAGCTTGAACTGGACTCGTTGGGGAATTGGGAGCCAATGGAGGGATTTGCAGAGGGGAGAGGCAGGGGAGTAGCGAGGAGAGAGGTGGATTAGTCGGGCAGCAGAATTGAGGACAGACTGGAGTGGTGCAAGAGAGTTAGCAGGGAGGCCACAGAGTGTTGCAGTAGTCAAGACGGGAGATGATGATGGCATGTACAAGAGTTTTAGTAGATTGAAGACTGAGGAAGGGACGGATTCAGGAAATATTTTTGAGTTGGAGGCGACAGAAGGTGTCAAGAGATTGGACGTGCTGTTTGAAGGACAGGGCAGAGTCGAGAGTTACTCCAAGGCAGCGGATTTCAGGTGTGGGAGAGAGCATGATGCCGTTTACCATAATCGATAGATCGGGTAGGGAAGATACGAGAGATGGAGGAAAGATAATGAGTTCAGTTTTGTCTACATTGAGTTTTAGGAAGCGAGAGGTGAAAAAGGAGGATATGGCTGATAGACACTCCGGGATTCTGGACAGCAGAGAGGTGACATCTGGGCCAGAGAGGTAGATCTGAGTGTCATCTGCATACAGGTGGTACTGGAAGCAATGGGACTTTGAGTTGTCCTAGGCCAAGAGTATAGATGGAAAAAAGTAGGGGCCCCAGGACAGAGCCTTGGGGGACTCCCAACAGAGAGGGGATCGGATGAGGAGGTAGTGTGGGAGTGGGAAACGCTGAATGTGCGGTCAGAAAGGTATGAGGAAATCCAGGTCAGGGCAAGGTCTTTTATTCCAAGGGAAGAAAGGATCTGTAGCAGTGGTCAACTGTGTCAAAGGCAGAGGACAGGTCGAGAAGGATGGAGAACTGTCTGTTAGCTTTGGCTGTGAGTAAGTCATTAGTAATTTTGGATGAACACGTCATCAACAATATTCTCGACCATAGGAAAATATGCGGGTACCACCATGCTTCCTCCAGGAAGACCTTGGTCTCCTCCCACCAGCCCAGGAAGAGATTTGCATAAGATGGCGCACAGGGACTCCCCATAGCGGTCCCCCTGAGCTGGTGATAGGTCTTGCCATTGAAGAGGAAGTAATTATGATTACAGATATACACCAACAATTCCACCACAAACTTATGTGCCACTAACTGCGTTGCCCTTGTACCAAGAAAGAACTCCCCCCCCCCCCCCCCCGATACCTGCCAAATGTGGAATATTACCGTACAAAGCTTCAACAGCTATTGATGCTAGATATGTCTCTGAACTGCTATTAATACCCTCAAGTTTAACGAGAAGGTCAGATGTCTCTTAGATACGATGTTAATGACTTAACAAATGGGCGCAGGATCTTATCAATATACGTCCCAGTGTTTTGACTCATTGAATCAACCCCCGAGACAATGGGCCGTCCTTTCAAGGGATTGACCCCCTTGTGAATTTTTGGTAGACAGTAAAAGACAGGTGTCAGGGTAGAGGAGGGACAAAGAAGATCAAATTCATTCTTGGTAATCAGTCTCAAGTCCAGGCCAGTCATCAGAATATCTGTAAGTTTGTCCATATATTGAGAAGTAGGATCATGTTCTAGAACTTCATATGTATCTCTGTCCCTCAGCAATGAGTGACACATGGCAGTGTACTGTTCATGGTCCATAATAACTAGGTTGCCCCCTTTGTCAGAGGGCTTTATTACGATCTCCTTATTATTCTCCAATGGATTGAGTGCTGTCATCTCGGTCTCACTGAGATTCAATACCCTTTCCCCTTTTGATATATTGGGATTAATTTTAATCAATTCTTCTTCCACAACCTTCAAGAAAATATCAATGCAATCCACCTCATCCCCAGGTGGCAACCTAATATTTTTGCGCTTAAGAGATGTAAATGGACCCATGGTTTCATCACATTCATTTTCCACCAATAAGGCTGGTTTCACATTTGCGCTTTTGTGCGCCGCGCATCGTGCACACCCGTGCGCATGCGCACTGCGCACCTATGTTTAACATGACGTGCGCATGGTCTTGCGCACACTTGCGTTTTCGTGCGCATGCGGTTTTTTGTCTTTTGCGCCAGGTGCGCCAGACGCAACATGTTGGATTTTTTGGTGCGCCCTGTCTCGGCAAAAAAACGCATGCGCACGCTTGCGCACGGAATGCGCAAAAACAACACATTGAAGTCTATGGGAACGCATGCGTGCGCATGGTCTTGCGCACGGTTGCGTTTTTTTGCGCATGCGTGTTTGAGTGAAACAAGTCTAGAATGTTCTCTAGACAATGGAAAAAATGTCACACCTAAAAACGCATGTGCATAAAAAAACGCAAACGCATGCAAAAACGCATGTAAAACGCAAGCAACGCTGCGTTTTTTTTACGCATCAGCGTGCGCATGATGTTAAAAAACCGCGCGTTTGTTTTGCGTTTTTCTTTGCGTTTTTTATGCGCACGATGCGCTGCGCAAAAAAACGCTAATGTGAAACTAGCCTTAGTCAGTTAATATATTCATAGTTTCTAGATCATTAATGGCAATACCCAGTCTCACATTTCTCTCTATGTTTCTGGAGTTAGAACTTGTTCCATTTGAGTTTTCGTGCGAAAAGGTTGATATCCTTAACCCAACTAAAGGGGTCGTACCTGGTAGTGGGTACAAATGACAAGCCCTTCAAAAGGACCCTTTGTTCATCTAGAGACAGTATATAATTACTAAGGTTAATGATTTGGTCAGGCCTTGGCCCCCTTAGTTCACTCTGTTTCTCAGTTGATAACCGAGTGGAGCCTTTTGTTCCAAAAAAGAGGAGGATGCTGCAGGCTGTAATGAGGAAGATGGTTGTTGAGGTGTTGTACTTGCTGTATTTATCTGGGTTGGTTGCCCTACTGATACCCCCATCTATTGGGCCACACGCAAATCTCGGCCCTGCCATCTGTGTCTGTTTCCTCTGCCTCTCTCCCTGCCCCTCTGTCTCCATCTACCTCTAGAGCTAGACCTCTCCCTATCAGAATTATCTGTCTCAGATGATGAGATGTCTATATATACCCTTGGTTGTGTGACCACTAAGTTATAGGCTCTATTCTCTTTAAATTCGTTAAAGTCCCTAAGGAATTGATTGTTTCCTATCTTTGATCGTAGTCTGAATTTTTTCAATAGAAGTTTGGAGAATTGCCTCTCTCCTAGTAAAGTCTGGGTCCGATTTATATGTGAGGGTTTTCTCAATCAATTCATTCAATATTTCACCAGTGAGTTCAAAATTAATCTTCTCTCCAATCAGGATTTTCATAAACCTACACGAGGAGGCTACTGATTCCCTCTGCCATGCCTGTAGGAGTTGAGGACTCGCCAATCTTGGTGATGGAAAAATATTAATTCTTAGGCCACTCGGAACGATATTATTTTTAATATAATATTCAAGGGCCTTGATCTCCCAAAATGATTTCACATTATTCTTGTACCCTATATATAGATCTTTGAACAAGTTTTTGATGGATACCGACCCAGTCTTTTCTTATAATCAGGATATGATACTTGATTAGAATGTACCCCAAATGTTAGTTCCTACCCTTATTTACAGTCACTGTATATACTATGGTTCTGGGCATGAGGTTAAAATGTATTAAAAATTTTATAATCTTGATGGGTATATAAGAGATCTAAAATTATAAATCATGATCTTATGTGTTTTTGGTTGAACATTAAGTATATATAAACTCTGCCTATTTATACAATATGTGCGGTGGTAGTCACTGTTTATATGTATCGAGCCTAATGTAGTAATGCTCTTTTTGTGCCTGGAATATAGGTAAATAGCCTCACAGTTTAGGGCATGCGCATTTCCATTATAGGAGTAAATTTATCCATGTACTCGCAGGATGTAGAGCATGCTCAGGTATAATACATGAAGAAAAACGTCCCTATAGATCTGATCATGCGTACTTCAGAAGTGAGGACGCTGCTTATATGAGCTGTAATATGCTCCTATGTGACTACACTGCATCTGTGCAATGATGGATATTGTGGTGACTGTAGCCTGATCATGTTACTTTCCCAGCGTCTAGACACTGAGTGGACATGCGCAATGAAACAATGAGGACACAATGGTATTTTTAGGAAAACATACTGTGTGCCTCTAGCACTGTGTGGGCCGGTGCTGACATCGGTGTGAGAGCAGCAATTGCTGTGAGCTGACCATGTGACTCCACTAGCGTCTGGACACTGAATGGACATGTGCAGTGAGAATGTGAGGACACAATCTGCAGGTAAACATACCTTGTGCTTCTAGTGTTGTGGCACCAGGTGATGACGTTAGTCTGAAAGCAGGAGATGCTGGGAGTGATACAGCTATGTAAGGGGGAATGGTAAGCTACAGGTGCAGCCTCATCAATTGGATTAGTCTCCACTGCCAGACCGCTCTGACCAATATGCATCTCCCCTGATGAACCCGCAGTAGGGGGAAATGTGTTGAGAGTGTGCGGACTATATCTGAGGAATGATGTTATCATGGACCTTATGGATATCATTATGAAGGAGTATATATTCACAGATAAGTACTGTTTTGTTTGTTTTTTTTCTCCCATGAATGGGCTTATTGTTGTGAGTATCTGGTGATTTAAACTAGGGGTATGATATATGTGATATCTGGAGTGGCTGTAGCACCCCTACTAATTTACACTGAGACTTGAAAATCTGGTACATTCAGTGGTGTCTTTGTTTGCTTTCATGATTTCTGACAGTTTGTTATCAGATAAGCCGTTCCTGTTTACCTACCATTGATTCATCATTGTGTCTAATGGACAGTTTTTTATCTGGGTACTTGATATGACAATTTTTATATATACTTCATATACATAACAGTGGTTTTGGGAAAGTGCATAATTTGCTACAAATTTATATGTAACTGGTTCTACTGTGTGTGAGTGTTATGCATCTATTCAGACTGTCTGGACTTTCTACCTTTCCTCACATGCATATATGATTGTATAAATCTACTTTACTGCATTCATGAAGATATTCTAAGCAAATGGATACAGGCCATCTGGCCCTCTGTTTCTAATCTGTCGTCTTACAGGATGATATAGGAGACTAGGGATAGCCATCGCACGAGCGGGGGCGCCATTCTCGTATTTCTTAGGGTGCCAACCTCCGCACCTAGGTAGGTGTTCAGATAGTCATTTTGTATAGGGCCAGGTCACTCTTTTCTTCACATCGGCTGAGTGAAATTATCAGATGGTAGCACGTATTATCAATTTTTATACATCTTCTTTATGTCCATTTCCCTTTTTTGATGTTTTTGGGCTATAATAGTATTGTGCAGTTTTTAACTGCTATGATTTAGGTTTTTCTGACCGCATGATGCAATTTTATATTGTTATTTTTGTACTTAATAAAGTTATACTTTAATAGGGTTTTTTCAGTTAGTCGGATATAGGTAACCCTTGTTCACATTATACTTGTTAGTTGCTCTCAAGGTGAGGCAATCTCTGACTTGGTGGTCGCTATCCGCCTTAGGCTAGGTTCAGATTTGCGTATGGAGGAGCTGCGGACTTCTTCCGTGAAGCTCCGCCCACAGCCGCACCTCCTATGGTCAGCTCCGCATACTTCTGCATGTGGCCTGCCGTACCCTATCTTCAAGATTGGGTACGCAGGTCGTGCGGATGCCTCCGCATGCGTTGTTTTGACGATGCGCCGCCCGCATAAAATTCCAACATGATGTGTTTGCGGGTTGCCTCATCGTCAAAACGACGCATGTGGAGGCATCCGCATACATCCGCCCGACCTGCGTACCCAATGAGAAAGATAGGGTATGCAGGCCGCGTGCAGAAGTATGCGGACGTAGGCGGAACTGACTGGAGGAGGTGCGGCTGTGGGCGGAGCTTCACTGAGGAAGATCGCAGACGTCTGCAGCTCCTCCATACGCAAATGTGAAGCCAGCCTTAGTCCTGTGCGGGAGATCCTCCCTTTCCAGTGGCAGGTTGACACTACCGACGCCAGTCTTCTCGGTAGGGGAGCGGTCTTCCTTCATCACACAGCGTAGGGTCGCTGGAACGCTCAGGAAGCCCTTCTCCCCATCAATCTTCTGGAGATCAGGGCAATCTTTCTTGCCATTCTCCACTGGCAGTTCCTCCTCGCACTCAAGCCGGTCCGCATTCAATCGGACAATGCCACGGACGTGGCTTACGTAAACCACCAAGACAGGACTCGCAGCAAACAGGTTATGACAGAGGTGACAAGGATTCTGCGATGGGCGGAACGTCACGTCCCTGTCATATCAGCAGTTCACATCCCGGGGGTGGAAATTTGGCAGCTGATTTTCTGAGTCGTCAGGGTCTCTCATCAGGTGAGTGGTCTCTCAATCCTGCCGTCCTTAACCAAATATGTCAGAGATGGGGCACTCTGGATGTTGACCTGATGGCATCTCAGATGAACCACAATGTTTCTCTGTAGCCAGGTCCCGGGATATGCTGGCCATCGGTTGCGATGCCCTAGTCATCCTGTGGTCCTAGTTTCAGCTGCCTTATCTTTTTCCGCCTCTCCCCTTGATTCAGAGAGTCATAAAAAAGATCAAGGCAGAAGGGATTCCCATAATCCTGATAGTTCCAGACTGGCCAAGGCGGGCCTGGTATGTGGAGCTGGTGAACATACTTATGGATGCCCCCTGGAGGCTTCCAGATCTTCTCACAAGGCCCCCTCTTCCACCAGACTTCTCAGTCTGAGTTTAACGGCATGGTCATTGAGGCAGCAGTCCTGAAGGAGGCTGGTTTTTCTCACCATGTCCTACAGACCATGACTGGGTGAGAGAACCAGTATCCTCGTGCATCTACCACAGATATTGGAAGGCCTTCTTCCTGTGGTGTGAGGAGAACAATTTGTTTCAGATTTCCTTTTCCCTTCCATCCTTGGTTTTCGTCAAGCGGGCCTCGACTCGTTGCGAATTGGGCTCAGGAATTTCCTGAGCGGATTCTGCATCTCTTGGCAGAATCTGCAGGTCAAAATCCACGCATTTTATATGCATTTTTTTTGTGCGGATTTAATGTGGATTTTAAGCGAATTGTCATTTGTTTTTCTCTATCGCTTGGGGGGACACAGGAACCATGGGGTGTATGCTGCTGACACTATGCACAGAAAAAGGTTAGCTCCTCCGCAGTATACACCCCACCGACCGGCACTAATTTCGTCAGTTTAGCTTAGTGTCAGTAGGAGGTGGACACGGGTCTTTCATTAGACCCATATCTAACTCAGTGTGGGTCGTTTCTTTTCAGGTTTCCGGAGGGATAGAGAGTGAATGGTCACATCTGTAGTCCCACAAAGAGACTATGAGTACGGCGTGTACTGTGCCACCCCGTATCCTCATAGCTCTCCACAGCAGGACCAAGAGCCCCCTAACACGGATGCGTGTCAGGCGATCCAGACTGGTCCTCGTCCCCCCGTCTCCCACCCACTCGCCCACCAGAGCCTGTCGGTTTGGAAAAGGCACGGACATCCTTCTACAAAGATTCATGGACGCCACCTGGACGATGAAGGTACCTCTTCTTTCCCCAGGTTTTCCTCCTCAGAAGACGGAACAGGTAGAGAGTAAGTATGGGGCCCCTGAGTGGCATGACTCCCGAGGAATCACGGCTCCTTTCAGCATTTAGCCCCCCGTGACAGCCTCTTTTCTCTCCCTGCCCCCCCCCCGGCTGCACTTATCTTATTCCATCTCTGCAGCCGGGCTTCTTGCAGGGATCCAGTCGGGAGCGATCGCCGCGGCAGTGCAGCGATGTCTCCGCGCCGCCCCGCGTTTCCCGGCGGCTGCCGCATTTACTCCAGGCCCCGGCTTCAATTTGGGACTTGCTCTGCGTCGCGGCCACGCAGACCCCCCCCCCCGGCCTTCATCCTTATGCGGGCTTCTCTCCCGCCCTTTTGGGCCCGCCCACCGCTCTCTCCCTCCATGTTATGCGCCCCTTAGGCGGCGCACATCCCGCCCACTCCTAGCCTGCCTGTTGTCTGCGGGCGGCGCCATCTTCGGCCTCCTAACAGTGTGGTTAGCTCCGCCCATCCCTCTTCCTCGGTCTCATCATGAAAGCGCGCTTTTCTACCCTGCCCCTCTCAGGCTGCCTCCATTTTCTCAGCCTGTCAGCCGGACTCCGTTTCCTCGGCCTGCTGCCCTTCAGGTCCAGACGAGCTGTGCAGCTCTCTTGCTGGAAGTATCTACAGAACACCTGATCCGTGAGTAGCTCTGCACTGCAGACTGATACCCTCCTCTGCCTCCTGTCCCCCAACCTTCTGGCACCGCTTCAGTGAATTTTCTTCATCATGTCTAGCTCTAAGCCTGATCGTGCTCATTCTCCTGCTTCCTCCACTTGCACTTTAGTCAAGTACTTTGCATGTTCATCTTGCAAACTTCCCTCAGGTCAGTCCACTCCCCTCTGCCTCGACTGCAGCAATCCCATTGAGCCCGCCGCCCGTGAGCCCCCTATTGCTCCACGTGAGAGTGAATCCCCCATTCCTGGGTGGGCTTCTTCTCTATCACAATCAGTGGCGGATCTCACCAGGGTGTCTCAGTCCCTAGTGGCCGTACTTGATAAGTTGCCCCTGGACACTTCTGCATGATCCAGCAGGTCACAAGAGGCTCCATCTGAGCTAGCCAGCATTAGCCGCAAAAGTCCCAGGCAGGATCTCCGGCTGGAATCCTCTCCTCTCCCCATCTCACCACATAGTCCTTCCCAGCAGTCTCATTCCCGTGCCTCCTCCCCTGAGTCAGGCGAAGCGTTGTCGGATGCGCCATCCGAAGGGATTTTAGAGCTGGATTCGGACCATATCGCGGACATGAAGGTTACGGTACAGAATCTCATTGCAGCGATCACTTTCGAGATCACAGACTCCCCTGCGAAACGCTCAGATCAGGAGGTTTCGTTCAGACGGGCAGAAGCACCTTCCAAAGTCTTTGCTTCTCACTCTGAGTTTGAGAAGCTCCTTACCAGGGAAAGAGAAAATCCGAACAGGCGCTTTCAAAGAGGGAAGCGTCTCGGCGTGTTGTATCCATTTTCTCAAGAGCTCACCGACAACTGGTCGGCTTCCCCCTCTGTAGACGCTTCTGTTTCCAGGCTATCTAACAACACGGTCCTTCCGATCTCAGGTTTGGCATCTCTGAGGGATTCTAACGACAGGATCATAGAATCTTTAGCAAAGTCAGCATTCGAAGCGGTTGCGACGGTGCTAAGTCTGGTTTTTGCTTCCACTTGGGTAGCAAAGGCCATAGCTACTTGGGCGGAGGATCTCTGCCAAGGCATTCTTGATGGAGGCCAGCCGGAGCGGCTGGCCGAGCTAGCCAACCAGATCTCCCATGCAGGTGAATTTTTGGTCTCTGCCTCCTTAGGTGCCGCGTCTTGCGCAGCTCAAGCGTCCAGCAACGTAGTTGCAGTCCGGCGTACAATTTGGCTTAAGGCTTGACAGGCAGATTTGTCATAAAAAAAAGTCCCTTACCAGTCTGCCTTTTCAGGGAGCGCGTCTCTTCGGATCCCAGCTGGACCAGATTATTAAAGACGCCACTGGGGGCACAAGCTCTCTTCTCCCTCAGTCCAAATCTCGCAGACCCCCTCCAAGGCGTCAGTTTCGGTCGATCTTTCCGTCGCGACGACTGAACCTTTTTCCAACCAACAAAGACCGAAAGCCCGCCAGGATAGGAAGAAGGCCTCCTTTAGGCCCACTCCCTCCTGGCGATCTCACTCCTCCCAAGGCAGATCCTCCAGGTCCAGACCTGGTCGGTCCACATCGGCATGACTATCAACAAAGTCCCAAGGCGCCTTCCCAATTGGGCAGCCGACTCCTTTTCTTCAGAAACGTCTGGCTTGCCTCGGTGGAAGACGCTTGGGTCAGGGAAGTTGTATCCTCAGGATACAAGATAGAGTTCGTTTCTCGGCCCCGGGATCGCTTCTTCGAGTCCCGACCTCCAAAAGACCCCCGCCTTAGTTCCGGGTTTCTTTGCATTCATCGCCTCTCTTCTCAGTTCCAGGGTGATTGTGCCCGTTCCAGAAACAGAACGATTGACAGGGTTTTACTCAAACCTGTTTGTAGTGCTGAAAAAAGGCGGCGCGGTTCGGCCCATTCTGGATCTCAAATTACTGAACAAAAGCGTCCGCCTGCGTTCAGTAATTGCTTCCATGCAGGCGCAGAAATTCATGTGCTCAATAGACATTCAAGACGCCTATCTGCATGTCCCCATCTTTCCCGGGCATCAGAAATTCCTGCGTTTCGCAATTCATCAGGATCACTTCCAGTTTGTCGCCCTGCCGTTCGGTCTCGCCACCGCGCCCAGAGTTTTTACAAAGATCATGGTGGCGTTGATGGCCCTTTTGAGGATCAGAGGTCTTGTCCTCTTTCCATACCTCGATGATATTCTAATCAAAGCTCCGTCTTTTCCCCAGGCTTTCGAAAGTCTGACCATCGTTCTTGACACCCTGTCCAGATTCGGGTGGCTCGTCAACAAAAGGAAGTCCTGTCTTGTTCCGCCACAACGTCTTGTGTTTCTAGGCTTACTGTTCGACACCCGTCGGTCGAGAGTCTTTCTCCCCGAAGAGAAGATGATCTCTCTACGACAGGATGTACGATCACTGCAGAGCAACCAGCTTCCTTCTTTCCGGTCAGCCATGAGAGTCTTAGGAAAGATGGTGGCGACGGCCTAAGCGATTCCCTTTGCTCAATTCCACTCGAGACCGCTTCAACAGGCCATCCTGTCTCGGTGGAACAGGTCTGTCTTTTCCCTGGATCGCCCAAATCGCCTCTCGTCCCGGGTCAAACAGTCCCTCAATTGGTGGCTGACGTCACCTCTCATTTCCCTAGGCCGGTCATTCCTTCCAGTACACTGGCAGATTGTGACACCGGACTCCAGCCTTCTCGGCTGGGGTGCGGTGTTTCGCAGTCAGACTGTTCAGGGTCGGTGGTCGACAAAAGAGAACTCTGCTGATCAGCGTCCTCGAGATACGGGCGATTTATCTGTCTCTCATTCACTGGGAAAGGCTCCTCAGGGGTCTGTCGATCCAAATTCAGACGGACAATGCCACAGCGGTGGCATACGTCAACCACCAAGGGGGGACACGGAGTCCCTCGGCACTAGCGGAAGTGTCCAAGATTCTCCACTGGGCAGAGGTATCAGTCCCAGCGATATCTGCTGTGCACATTCCCGGCGTGGACAACTGGGCCGCCGACTTTCTCAGCCGCGAGGGCCTCGCGGCGGGAGAGTGGTCCTTACATCCGGACGTCTTCCATCAGCTTTGCCGTCGTTGGGGGACTCTGGACGTAGATCTGCTGGTGTCTCGCCTGAACAGGAAGGTCCCACAATTCGTCTCCAGGGCCCGAGATCCTCTCGCAGTGGGCGCCGATGCTCTGACCATTCCCTGGTCTCAGTTCAAGCTCCCCTATCTGTTTCCTCCCCTTCCTCTTCTTCCCAAGCTGTTGAAGAAAATTAAGGCGGAAGGGGTACCAGTCATTCTCATCGCTCCGGATTGGCCCAGAAGGTCTTGGTTCGCGGATATCGTCTACCTTCTCGCGGATGCCCCCTGGAAGCTTCCAGACAGATCAGATCTGCTGTCTCAGGGTCCAATCTGCCACCCCAATTCTCGGCCGCTCAATTTAATGGCGTGGCTGTTGAAACCGCGGTTCTGAAACGGACAGGTTTTTCGGATCGGGTTATTCACGCCATGATCCGGGCTAGAAAGCCATCGTCTTCCAGAATTTATTATCGTACGTGGAAGGCCTATTTCACTTGGTGCGAGTCCAATGACATTCCGCCCATGTCCTTTTCACTTCCTTCTATCCTGGCGTTCCTCCAGGCAGGCCTAGACGCGGGCCTTGCCCTCAGCTCTCTAAAGGGTCAAGTCTCTGCGCTTTCCATTCTTTTCCAGAAGACGTTATCCTCCCGACCGCAGGTCAAGACTTTTCTTCAGGGGGTGGTTCATGCAGCACCTCCGTACCGTGCTCCCGTGGATCCATGGGATCTCAATCTGGTCCTGGAGGCTCTACAAGGTTCGGCCTTTGAACCTCTCAGGGAAGTTTCCCTATCCCTTCTCTCCTGGAAAGTAGCCTTTCTGGTGGCCATCACCTCCATCGGGCGCGTGTCTGAATTGGCGGCCCTTTCTTGTCGCCCCCCTTTCTTGGTGCTCCACCAAGATAAGGTGGTCCTGCGGCCCCCGCCTTCCTTCCTTCCTAAGGTGGTGTCCACTTTCCACCTAAATGAGGACATTGTTCTTCCGTCCTTTGGTCTGGGTCCAATCCACCCTCTTGAGCGCACCTTGAACAAGCTAGACCTGATCAGGGCGATGAAGGTCTACCTGGCTAGGACAGCTCCCCTGCGGAAGACACTCACTTTTCATCATTCCAGATGGTGCGCGGAAAGGTCAGCCGGCCTCCAAGGCTACTATTGCTCGCTGGATCAGATCGGCAATTTTGGAAGCCTACCGGGTCAAGCATCGAGTGCCCCCTCCTGGGTGGTGCGCCACAGAGCTTCCGCGCTGCAGCATTGCAAAGCTGCAACCTGGTCTTTGATCCACACGTTTGCCAAATTTTACAAGGTTCACACCTACGCTTCGGCGGACGCCAGCCTCGGCAGAAGGATCTTGCAGGCGGCGATGGTGAGTTCTCAGACCTAATGGAAGTTTGCTTCCCCCCCCCCCCCCCCCAAGGGACTGCTTCGGGACATCCCATGGTTCCTGTTTCCCCCAATGAAGCGATAGAGAAAACAGGATTTTTGGTTGCTTACCGTAAAATCTGTTTCTCGGAGCCTTCATTGGGGGACACTGCACCCTCCCATGTTTGTTTTGTGTGTTGGTTACAGTTGAGTTGTCTGTTTTGTTACTTCTCCTACTGCTTTCTCACTAACTGACGAAATTAGTGCCGGTCGGTGGGGTGTATACTGCGGAGGAGGAGCTAACCTTTTTCTGTTCATAGTGTCAGCCTCCTAGTGGCAGAAGCATACACCCAATGGTTCCTGTGTCCCCCAATGAAGGCTCCGAGAAACAGATTTTACTGTAAGCAACCAAAAATCCTGTTTTTGGCCTGAGATTTTCTATAATGAAATGGGTGTAGAAACGCAGTGGAATCCGCACAAAGAATTGACATGCTGCGGAATTTTCCACAGTATGTGCACAGCAATTTTTATTTTTTCCTTTCGTTAACATTGTATGGTCAAACACTTGCTGATCTGCAGCGATTCCGCGTGGAAAATCCGCTGCAGATCCACAACGTGTGCACATACCCTTAAAGGTCAGTTTTCCGCTCTCAATTCTTTTCCAGAGAGATCTGGCTTCCCAGGTGAAGACTTTTTTCTTCAGGGTGTCGCCCATCTGGCACCACCTTACCATCCTCCGATACAACCATGGGATCTTAATCTGTTTCTCGGTGCCCTCCAGCGCGTGCCTTTTGAGCCCATTCAAGATGTTTTGTTCTCCTGTCATGGAAAGCGGCCTTCCTAATCGCCATTACGTCTATCAGAAGGATTTCCGAGTTGGCAGCATTAACTTGTTGTTCTCCATTCCTGATCCTGCATCAGGACAAGGTAGTTCTCAGACCCGTTCTTCCTTTCTTCCCAAGGTGGTGTCTGCTTTTCACATCAGAGAAGACATTGGATCCTTCTCTATGTCTACCTTTCTAGGACAGCTTGTTTTCGTCAGTCTGATTCCCTATCTGTCATCTCTGAAGGTCGTCGAAAGGGACTCCCAGCTTCTGAGTCCACTATTGCCCGTTAGATTCGTTTGGCAATATTGGAGGCATACTTCGTTCAGGACAAACAGCCTCCTCCCAGGGGTGAGGGTGCACTTCACTCGGGCCGTGGGGGCTTCCTGGGCTGTTTGTCACCAGGCTTTGGCCTTGCAGATTTGCAAGGCCGCAACCTTGTCATCTTTATACACCTTTGCGATGTTTTACAGGGTTCATACACACACCTCTTCTGATGCAGGCCTGGGTAGGAAGTTTCTGCAGGTGGCCGTTACGCACCGGCTGACCTAAGTCAGTTTTCTTTACATATTTCTTTCTATTTCCCACCCTTGGGACTGCTTTTGGACGTCCCATAGTTACCTGTGTCCCCCAATGAAGCGATAAAGAAAGAGGGATTTTTGGTACTCATAGTAAAATCTTTCGTGGAGCCTTCACTGGGGGACACAGCACCCTCCATGATTGTTTGTACCGTTGTTGGGCCTACGCGCCTTTGTTGTTGGGTTGGTACATTTGTTGAGCTTTTGGTTGCTTCTCCTACTGCTTTAACACTGAGGTGCTTTGTGCCTGTCAGTGGGTGTATGCTGCTGGGGAGGAGCTATCTTCCTTTTTTTTTTGCCTAGTGCCCGCTTCCTAGCGACAGCAGCATACACCCATGGTTACCTGTTTCCCCCAAAGAAGGCTTCAAGAAAGAGATTTTACGGTGAGTACCAAAAATCTTTTTGTGATCTCGAATTGGGTGAGGGCTTATTTTTTGTGTGCCGAGCTAACGTTTTTAATGATACCATTTTGGTGCAGATACGATTTTTTGATAGCTCGTTATTGCATCTTAAAGCAATGTTGTGGCAACCAAAAACATAATTATGGTGTTTTTAATTTTTTTTTCATTAAGCCGTTTAGCGAACTGGTTAGTTCTTTTTTTATATTGATAGATCGGACGATTCTGAATGCGGCGATACCATATATGTGGTTGGTTGTTTTTTTGAATGTGGCGAATGGGGGGGTGATTTGAACGTTTAGATTTTTTAAAATTTTTTTACTTTTTGCATGTTTCAATAGTCTCCGAGGGAGACTAGAACCTGCAGTTGTCCGAATGGGCGCTGACCACAAGGAGGCGCTCATAGCATTCTGGCATTGACAACCATTGAGGTCTTCAGGAGATCTCTGGTTGTCTTGCCAACCCATCGGTGACCCCCCGATCATGCGACGGGGGTCACCGATGGTCGGATTTCTGGCTTAATTGCTGGCAGCGCGAGTTAAATGCCGCTATGTGCCCACGTAGCAATTCTGAAGCAGAATAAACCTGAGCAGAATCGCACACCCTGCTTCCAGGAAAACGCATGCGTTTTTTGACGCGCTTCAAGCATTTTTACCCATATAATTGATGGTATGTGGAATCGAGTGCGATTCCGCAAAATTAATGAACATGCTGCTTTTTTAATCGCTAAGCATTTCCGCAGCGGTTAAAAATGCACCATTGGCACAACATGTGCGTTTTTCATTAAAAATCAATTGGATGCTTTTCTTAAACGTTTCTGCAGCAGAATCCGCTTGTCTAAAATCGCTGCAGAAACTCTTAAACGCTAGGTGGGCACACAGCCTTAACGGGTTAATAGAAGCGGGTGTATCACGATTCTACCCGCGGCTTTACCAGGCACATGTCAGCTGTTCAAAGGGAGGGAGTTGTCATCGGTGTACTATTATGCCAGACGACGAAAAGGGGTTAATAAATGCATCTGGACTATATAATATATAGACATCACCGCAGACTCCTGCCTCCCACACGCTACCAGCCCCTAACTGGGACTTTGCAATTAATCTCCCTGCTGTTTACCTTGAATCTTCTATTGAGCATGGTTTGAGAAAGACCTAGGATTAGGTCGAAACGTAACCATATAATACTCACCTTTGGAATATTTCTTTTTTGTTTGCAGTGTTATATTATTTGATCTATTGGAAAAATCTCACATGAATTAAAAATCATAAAAAAAAATTTCAAAGACTCTTTTGCAAAGATTATTTATTTTCTGAGTGCGACTGTCCATCCATTTACTACTATATAATATAGCGGGCACTGCGCTTATCTTCCGAGCCCTCTCCACACATGAGCACCTCAGCAATGATATATAGTTGTCATACTGCATTAAGAGATGAAAGAAGTTTTCACGTTTATTTTTTTTTTTTTGTTTTATACTCAGTCGTCATTTCTATGTTAAAATGAATAAAATCATACCATTACTTACCCCCCAGGTTCAGCCCTGCCTCTAATGGGTTATTTTTATTATTTTTAAAATCGACATGGCAATAGAGTAAAGAAAGGGAAGAACTCCTTTTAATGATCTTTCAGGTCCTCCAGAGAAAGGAACGTTGATTGTAGCTACTGTATGTATGGTATGTAATCTGATGGAATGGAAGCGGCTAACAATCCGGCATTGGCCATTACAGGTGAGCGGTGATGTAAGATGCCTTGTATTTAACCCCTTAACCCCCAAGGGTGGTTTGCACGTTCATGACCTGGCCAATTTTTACAATTCTGACCACTGTCCCTTTGAGGTAATAACTCAAGCGCTTCCATGGATCCTGGTGATTCTGACATTGTTTTCTCGTGACATATTGTACTTCATGTTAGTGGTAAAATTTCATTCAAATAACTTGCGTCGATTTGTGAAAAAAACGGAAATTCGGCAAATTTTTAAAATTTCGCAATTTTCCAACTTTGAATTTTTATGCCCTTAAATCACAGAGATACGGCACACAAAAAACTTAATAATTAACATTTCTCACATTTTTACTTTACATCAGCCCAATTTTGGAACCAAATTTTTTTTTTTTTTTGTTAGGAAGTTATAAGGGTTAAAATTTGACCAGCGACTTCTCATTTTTGCAACACCATTTTATTTTTACTGACCACATCACAACTGAAGCCACTTTGAGGGGTCTATATGATAGAAAATCCCCAAAAGTGACACCATTCTAAAAACTGCACCCCCTTAACCCCTTCATGACCCAGCCTATTTTGACCTTAATGACCTGGCCATTTTTTGCAATTCTGACCAATGTCCCTTTATGAGGTAATAACTCAGGAACGCTTCAACGCATCCTAGCGTTTTTTCGTGACATATTGGGCTTCATGATAGTGGTATATTTAGGTCAATAATTTTTGCGTTTATTTGTGAAAAAAATGGAAATTTGGCAAAAATTTTGAAAATTTTGCAATTTTCAAATTTTGAATTTTTATTCTGTTAAACCAGAGAGTTATGTGACACAAAATAGTTAATAAATAACATTTCCCACATGTCTACTTTACATCAGCACAATTTTGGAAACAACATTTTTTTTCGTTAGGAAGTTATAAGGGTTAAAAGTTGACCAGCAATTTCTCATCTTTACAACAAAATTTACAAAACCATTTTTTTTAGGGACCACCTCACATTTGAAGTCACTTTGAGGGGTCTATATGGCAGAAAATACCCAAAAGTGTCACCATTCTAAAAACTGCACCCCTCAAGCTACTCAAAACTATATTCAAGAAGATTATTAACCCTTCAGGTGCTTCACAGGAACTAAAGCAACATGGAATGAAAAAATGGACATTTTAATTTTTCCAACCAAAATTTTATTTTAGCATCAGTTTTTTCATTTTCACATGGGTAACAGGATAAAATGTATCCTAAAATTTGTTGGGCAATTTCTCCTGAGTACACTGATACCTCATATGTGGTCATAAACCACTGTTTGGGCGCACGGCAGGGCTCAGAAGGCAAGGAGCGCCATTTTACTTTTTGAATGTAAAATATGCTTGAATGTTTAGCGGTTGCCATGTCTTGTTTTAAGAGTACTTGTGTGCCTAAACATTGGAGCTCCCCCACAAGTGAGTCCATTTTGGAAACTAGACCCTCCAAAGAACTTATCTAGATGCATAGTATGCACTTTGAACCCCCAGGTGCTTCACAAATTGATCTGTAAAAAAAAAAAAAAGTACTTTTTTTTCACAAAAATTTTATTTGGCCTCAGTTTTTTCATTTTCACATGGGCAACAGGATAAAATGGATCCTAAAATTTGTTGGGCAATTTCTCCTGAGTACATCAATATCTCATATGTGGTCATAAACCACTGTTTGGGCGCACCGCAAGGCCCGGAAGGGAAGGAGCGCCATGTGACTTTTTGATTGGAAAATTAGCTCCAATCGTTAGCGGACACCATGTCGCATTTGGAGAGCCCCTGTGTGCCTAAACATTGGAGCTCCCCCACAAGTGACCCCATTTTGGAAACTAGACCCCCGAAGGAACTTATGTAGATGTGTGGTGAGCACTTTGAACCCCCAAGTGCTTCACAGAAGTTTATAACGCAGAGCAGTGAAAATAAAAAAATAATTTTTTTTCCTCAAAAATGATTTTTTAGCCCGCTATTTTTTATTTTCCCAAGGGTAACAGGATAAATTGGACCCCAAAAGTTGTTGTCCAGTTTGTCCTGAGTACACTGGTACCCCATATGTGGGGGAAAACCACTGTTTGAGCGCACGGCATGGCTCAGAAGGGAAGGAGCGTCATTTGACTTTTTGAATGGAAAATTAGCTCCAATCGTTAGCGGACACCATGTTGTGTTTGCAGAGCCCCTGTGTGCGTAAACTTTGGAGCTCCCCCACAAATGACCCCATTTTGGAAACTAGACCCCCTAAGGAACTTATCTAGATGCATAGTGAGCACTTTGAACCCCCAGGTGCTACACAGAAGTTTATAACGCAGAGCCGTTAAAATAAAAATATTTTTTTTCCCTCAAAAAATAAATTTTTAGCCTGTTATTTTTTATTTTCACAAAGGTAACAGGATAAATTGGACCCCAAAAGTTGTTGTCCAGCTTGTCCTGAGTACGCTGGTACCACATATGTGGGGGGGACCACTGTTTGGGCACACGTTGGGGCTCAGAAGGGAAGTAGTGACGTTTTGAAATGCCGACTTGATGGAATGGTCTGTGGGCGTCATGTTATGTTTGCAGAGCCCCTGATGTACCTAAACAGTGGAAACCCCCCACAAATGACCCCATTTTGGAAACTAGATCACCCAAGAAACTAATATAGATGTGTGGTGAGCACGTTGAACCCCCAAGTGCTTCACAGAAGTTTATAACGCAGAGCCGTGAAAATAAAAAAATATTTTTTTTCCTCAAAAAATTATTTTTAGTCCACTATTTTTTATTTTCACAAGGGTAACAGGATAAATTGGACCCCAAAAGTTGTTGTCCAGTGTGTCCTGAGTACGCTGGTACCCCATAAGTGGGGGGGACCACTGTTTGGGCACACGTTGGGGCTCGGAAGGGAAGTAGTGACGCTTTGAAATGAAGACTTGATGGAATGGTCTGTGGGCGTCATGCTACATTTGCAGAGCCCCTGATGTACCTAAACAGTGGAAACCCCCCACAAGTGACCCCATTTTGGAAACTATATCACCTAAGGAACTAATCTAGATGTGAGGTCAGCACTTTGAACCCCCAAGTGCTTCACAGAAGTTTATAACGCAGAGCTGTGAAAATAAAAAAATATTTTTTTTTTCCTCAAAAAGTGATTTTTAGCCCACTATTTTTTATTTTCACAAGGGTAACAGGATAAATTGGACCCCAAAAGTTGTTGTCCAGGTTGTCCTGAGTACGCTGGTACCCCATATATGGGGGGGGACCACTGTTTGGGCACACGTTGGGGCTCGGAAGGGAAGTAGTGACGCTTTGAAATGCCGACTTGATGGAATGGTCTATGGGCGTCATGTTACGTTTGCAGAGCCCCTGATGTACCTAAACAGTGGAAACCCCCCACAAGTGACCCCATTTTGGAAACTAGACCCCCCAAGGAACTTATCTAGATGTGTGGTGAGCACGTTGAACCCCCAAGTGCTTCACAGAAGTTTATAACGCAGAGCTGTGAAAATAAAAAAATATTTTTTTTTCCTCAAAAAGTGATTTTTAGCACACTATTTTTTATTTTCACAAGGGTAACAGGATAAATTGGACCCCAAAAGTTGTTGTCCAGTTTGTCCTGAGTACGCTGGTACCCCATATATGGGGGGGGACCACTGTTCGGGGACACGTTGGGGCTCGGAATGGAAGTAGTGACGTTTTGAAATGCCGACTTGATGGAATGGTCTGTGTGCGTCATGTTACGTTTGCAGAGCCCCTGATGTACCTAAACAGTGGAAACCCCCCACAAGTGACCCCATTTTGGAAACTAGACCCCCCAAGGAACTTATCTAGATGTGTGGTGAGCACGTTGAACCCCCAAGTGCTTCACAGAAGTTTATAACGCAGAACCGTGAAAATAAAAAATCTTTTTTTTCCACAAAAATAATTATTTTAGCCCCCATTTTTTTATTTTCCCAAGGGTAACAGGAGAAATTAGACCCCCTAAAGTTGTTGTGCAATTTTTCCTGAGTACCCTGATACCCCATAAGTGGGGGTACACCACTGTTTGGGCACACGTCGGGGCTCGAAATGGAGGGAGCACCGTTTGACTTTTTGAACGCAAAATTGGCTGGAATAAATGGTGGCTCCATGTCGCGTTTGGAGAGCCCCTGATGTGCCTAAACAGTGGAAACCCCTCAATTCTATCTCCAACCCTAACGCCAACACACCCCTAACCCTAATCCCAACCCTAATCATAACCCTAACCACAACCCTAATCCCAACACACCCCTAACGAAATCCCAACTCTAACCCTAACCACAAACCTAACCGTAATCCCAACCCCAACCCTAATCCCAATTCCAACCCTAACCCTAAATTCAACCCTAACCCTAAATTCAACCCTAACCCTAAATTCAACCCTAACCCTAAATTCAACCCTAACCCTAAATTCAACCCTAACCCTAAATTCAACCCTAACCCTAAATTCAACCCTAACCCTAAATTCAACCCTAACCCTAAATTCAACCCTAACCCTAAATTCAACCCTAACCCTAAATTCAACCCTAACCCTAAATTCAACCCTAACCCTTAGTCCAACCCTAACCCTTAGTCCAACCCTAACCCTTAGTCCAACCCTAACCCTTAGTCCAACCCTAACCCTTAGTCCAACCCTAACCCTTAGTCCAACCCTAACCCTTAGTCCAACCCTAACCCTTAGTCCAACCCTAACCCTTAGTCCAACCCTAACCCTTAGTCCAACCCTAACCCTTAGTCCAACCCTAACCCTTAGTCCAACCCTAACCCTTAGTCCAACCCTAACCCTTAGTCCAACCCTAACCCTTAGTCCAACCCTAACCCTTAGTCCAACCCTAACCCTTAGTCCAACCCTAACCCTTAGTCCAACCCTAACCCTTAGTCCAACCCTAACCCTTAGTCCAACCCTAACCCTTAGTCCAACCCTAACCCTTAGTCCAACCCTAACCCTTAGTCCAACCCTAACCCTTAGTCCAACCCTAACCCTTAGTCCAACCCTAACCCTTAGTCCAACCCTAACCCTTAGTCCAACCCTAACCCTTAGTCCAACCCTAACCCTTAGTCCAACCCTAACCCTTAGTCCAACCCTAACCCTTAGTCCAACCCTAACCCTTAGTCCAACCCTAACCCTTAGTCCAACCCTAACCCTTAGTCCAACCCTAACCCTTAGTCCAACCCTAACCCTTAGTCCAACCCTAACCCTTAGTCCAACCCTAACCCTTAGTCCAACCCTAACCCTTAGTCCAACCCTAACCCTTAGTCCAACCCTAACCCTTAGTCCAACCCTAACCCTTAGTCCAACCCTAACCCTTAGTCCAACCCTAACCCTTAGTCCAACCCTAACCCTTAGTCCAACCCTAACCCTTAGTCCAACCCTAACCCTTAGTCCAACCCTAACCCTTAGTCCAACCCTAACCCTTAGTCCAACCCTAACCCTTAGTCCAACCCTAACCCTTAGTCCAACCCTAACCCTTAGTCCAACCCTAACCCTTAGTCCAACCCTAACCCTTAGTCCAACCCTAACCCTTAGTCCAACCCTAACCCTTAGTCCAACCCTAACCCTTAGTCCAACCCTAACCCTTAGTCCAACCCTAAGCCTTAGTCCAACCCTAAGCCTTAGTCCAACCCTAAGCCTTAGTCCAACCCTAAGCCTTAGTCCAACCCTAAGCCTTAGTCCAACCCTAAGCCTTAGTCCAACCCTAAGCCTTAGTCCAACCCTAAGCCTTAGTCCAACCCTAAGCCTTAGTCCAACCCTAAGCCTTAGTCCAACCCTAAGCCTTAGTCCAACCCTAAGCCTTAGTCCAACCCTAAGCCTTAGTCCAACCCTAACCCCTAGTCCAACCCTAGCCCTAACCCTAGCCCTGGACCTAACCCTAATGGAAAAAAAAAATATATATATTTTATTATTTGTCCCTACCTATGGGGGTGATAAAGGGGGCGATGATTTACTTTTTATTTATTTTGATCGCTATGAAAGTTTATCATAGTGATCAAAATAAATGAATGAATCTGCAGCGTTGCAGATTCGATTCGGCGCACTGCGCATGCGCCCGCCATCTTGCAAGATGGCGGCGCCCATGACGCTGGACGGCAGGACACCGGGACGGATAGCGGGAGATCGGAGGCACAAAGGAGGGTGAGGGGGTGATCGGAGGGTGAGAGGGGATGATCGGAGGGCTGGGGGGGCGGAGAGAAGGCGGGGGGGGCAGATCATGACGGCGGCTGCCGATCGGTGCCGTCAGAAGGTGGCGGCAGCCGATCGGTGCCGTCAGTCGGTGTGGGGGGGGGTCGGGTCTCGGTGTCCAGCCATGTCCGATGCTATTTCAGCATCGGCCATGGCTGGATTGTAATATTTCACCAATTTTCATTGGTGAAATATTACAATCGCTCTGATTGGCAGTTTCACTTTTAACAGCCAATCAGAGCGATCGTAGGCACGTGGGGGCTAAGCCACACCCCCAGGTGTTAACTCTGAAGGGTCCTTTGTGTGCGGGTCGGGTGACCTTTCAGTGACCCCGGTCACCCGACCCGCAGGGGGGCTATTTATAGCATGACGCCTACGTAGGCGTCATAGGTCGTTTGGGCACTGCGTTTCATGACGCCTACGTAGGCGTCATAGGTCGTGAAGGGGTTAAGGTGCTCAAAACCACATTCAAGAAGTTTATTAACCCTTCAGGTGCGTCAGGAATTTTTTGAATATTCAAAAAAAAAAATGAACATTTAACTTTTTTTCACAAAAAAAATACTTCAGGTTCAATTTTTTTTATTTTACCAAGGGTAACAGGAGAAATTGGACTGCAAAAGTTATTGTGCAGTTTGTCCTGAGTACGCTGATACCTGATATGTGGGGGGGAACTGCTGTTTCGGCGCATGGCAGAGCTCAGAAGGGAAGGAGCGCCGTTTGACTTTTTCAATGCAAAATTGGCTGGAATTGTGCCCGGTGTAAGCTGTGATAATCAGCTGACACCCGGCCGCGATCAGCGGCGCTCACCACGTGGGCGCTGCTGATCGCTGTGACGTACTATCCCGTCCCTGGGAATTAAGTCCCAGGCCACATGGACGAGATAGTATGTCACATGACAGAAAGGGGTTAATAGTCATTCACTGCACCCTCGCTCATAGAGGAGGGTCCTGTTCTTATGAAATCCCATATACTCTAATTAGTCAGGCAAAGATTATCTTTAGGAGACAACCGCTTTTAATTTTTGTTTTTTTTTTCCAAATTTTTACATATTCACTATTTTTTATTTTTTTTTTCCAGGGCAAAATCTGTAGAAAAAACTGACGTTTCAGAGGCAATAAAGGAAAAGAAAAAAGAAGATAAAGAAGAAGATAAAGACAAGGATGTCAGTGTGAGTATATGGAATCATTTGTTATTATATTGCGAATAGGACATGCTTGGAGATGTGAAGAAATCCACGCAACTTAACACCTAATCAGGTTTGTGTTCATATTATATTTGGGAATTACTTTCATCCTATAAATCGAAACCTTGATTTTAAACACGTATATACTCGTGTATAAGCCTAGTTTCTCCTACGCCTCATTGGGGGACACAGAGACAGTGGGTGTTATGCTGCTGGCCACTAGGAGGACACTAAGTAAAGCAGAAAAAAAGTTAGCTCCTCCCCTGCAGTATACACCCTCTCGCTGGCTGAGATTTCTCCAGTTCTTTGCTTAGTGTCTGTAGGAAGCACTTGGGTCTGGCTTCAGACTTCACCGTTTTTATTTTGTTTTTGAATTTTCTGTAAATTTTTATTTCTCCTACGCCTCATTGGGCGACACAGACAGTAGGTGTTATGCTGCTGCCACTAGGAGGACACTAAGCAAACCAGAAAAAAAGTTAGCTCCTCCCCTGCAGTATACACCCCGTCGCTGGATGAGATATCTCCAGTTCATGCTTAGTGTCTGTAGGAGGCACTTGGGTCTGGTTTCAGACCCCACCGTTTTTATTTTATTTTTGTATTTTTCTGTAAACTTTTATTTTTTAATTAACGGAGTGAAGGGGGCGACGGTTCCTTTCTACGGCCCGCTCTCCACTGAACCAACAACAGGCAAGCACGTGGAGTAACCCTTCACGTACACTTTCCTGCGACGTTTGGGGCTGATTCCTCTAGCATTGGCGATGATGCTTGCGCCCGGTAATCCACGGATATGAGGGCAGGCGCACGTAATGGAGAAGACTGGACAGCGCTTACGTAGACCCTGAATCAGCCCCATAGCTCTCCATCCTCTTATCATAGGGAGGATAGATTGAGCATGGCCCCTTTAAGAACTACTCCAGCTCTGCTAAATCATCCTTGGAGGATGAGAGCCTGCATGGATGGTCGGACAGCGCTGAGCACTGGAGTAGAGGTATGGGGTCGGATCCTGTCCCCCGGGAGAAGCGCTGATGCAGCGTCAGCGGCGGTGCACCGCCCACCCACCCCCCCCCCCTCGGCGCTACCGTGGGTAGCCCGAAAAATTTAGTCCCCGGCTTGGCGGCCTGCTAGGCCGCAGTTTAAATAGCGCCGCCCCAGCCTGCCCACCGGCGCCTACCTTGGGTAGGTTCAAAAATTTAGCCCCCAGCCTTTCCGGCCTGCTAGGCCGCAATTTGAATAGCGCCGCCCGTGCTATTGGCGCCGCCCCCTTGCCTTGGCGCCTCCCATCCTGACGAGACGTGCAATCCTAGTCTTGGGGGCCATGTCCTTTTACCTCAACCTGCTCTGGATGCGAGCTGTGAGGCGAGCATTCTGCCGGATACCGGGTGACACCGCAAGGCCACCGCCATTCCTCCCAGGGGACACAGCATAGGACCGGGTAAGCTGTATCTTCCCTCAGATTAAAGCTTAACCCCTTCCCGACACGTTCCCTGCAGCTGCAGCAGACTTTGCCGTTAACCCTTTCAGGAGCGCTATGTCTCATTCTAAAGAAGCGAAACGGGCTGCTAAAAAGCACACTGCGTTTTTTACCGTGTGTACCTCTTGCAAGTCTGCCTTACCTAGTGCACAGACTAATCCGTTATGCAGTGACTGCGACCCGGCCTGCGCCCCGACCTGCACTCAATCGCCGCCGCTGCTGACGGGTCTCCTGCGTTTAGTACCCCTGAGTGGGCTGCGTCCCTGTCACGTTCGGTGGAGTCTCTGACCCAGGCTATATTCTCCCTCCGGGAGGGCTCTTTAAGCCAGAAGGCGTCCTTACCCCTCGAGGAAGGCTCTGGCGTCGAACGGGAACCGTCCACCAGCAGGGGCCGTACTCATTCATGGGATGGTCGGGGCTCTAAAAAGTGGACCCATGACGCTTCCCCCTAGCCCCATTCTCGCTTCTGCATCTGCGACTCCTGTCTCTCGCTCTCCCTCTCCTGGAGTTCTCAGCGAGCACGACTCTGAATTTGATTCTGACATGTCTTGCCCCTCAGAATCCCCCAACTGATCAAGAGTCGCTTGATTCTCTTATAAAATCAGTTAACAGGTTTCTGAAGTTTCTGAAGTTGGATGAGGATAATGTTCCCGCTCCAGCACATCCTATTTCACTTAAGAAAACCAAGCGTGTGCGCAGGTTATTTACCAGCCATCCGGACTTCCTTCCAGGGCACCAATCTTCCTCCGGAAGCAACCACGGTCGCCAGGCAGATAATTCACGCAGTGGACTTTGTAGTGTACGCCTCTTTTGATGCCGCCAATTGTGCTGCTCAAACTGTCGCTAACGCGATCTCCATTAGAAGAGCCCTATGGCTCTGCGACTGGCGGGCGGATGCTGCATCTAAAAGATCCTTGACTTCTCTCCCCTTTCAAACGGGTCGTCTTTTTGGAGAGAAACTAGATCAGCTCATTTCTGATGCTACCGGGGGGCAAAAGTAAATTCCTCCCTCAACAAAGAGCTGCTCGTCCCTTTCGCAACAACTCCGGTTGGTCATCCTCTACTGTGTCTTCCGGATCAGGTCCGTCTACGCGCGGAGACAGAGGCTCCCAGGTCTCGTACAGACCTAACCGCCCTTGGAAACCCAGACCTAGGGCTTCTGGTTCCAAGGGAGCCAGGTCTCATAGATCTACCCAATGACTTGTTGCCGTATCCGGCGGACGCCGACAAGGTAGGCGGCCGCCTACTTTTCTTCAGCCACACCTGGCTCGCGGTCGTCCACGACAAGTGGGTCAGGGAGCTGGTGTCCTCCGGATACAAGATAGTTTTCCGCTCCCCCTCCAACTCTCTTTTTCCTTTCCTCTCTGCCCAAGGGAAAGACAAGAGCCTTCCTTCGGGCTGTTCAGGCCCTCTTAAGGGACGGAGTCATCATTCCGGTCCCTCATCACGAGAGGTTGAGGATTTTATTCAAACCTTTTTGTGGTTCCAAAGAAAGACTGCACGATGCGACCCATTCTGGATCTCAAACTATTAAATCAGTTTGTCACGGTTCGGCGATTCTGAATGGAATCTCTCCGATCAGTGGTCGCTTCCATGGAAAAAGGAGAGTTCCTAGCATCCATCGACATCAAGGACACTTACCTTCACATTCCGATCTGCCCGTCTCACCAGCAGTTCCTGCGTTTTGCAATTCATGAGGAACACTTCCAGTTTTTGGCCTTGCCCTTCGGACTCGCCACTGCCCCCAGGGTCTTTACCAAGGTCATGGCGGCTGTCATGGCCATTCTCCACTCTCGGGGAGTAGTAGTGTTACCGTATCTGGACGACCTGCTCATCAAGGGTCTGTTCCTTTCAGCCTGCGAAGAATCTGTGGAGATAACAGTAAATACACTTTCATGCCTGGGGTGGAAGATAAACTTCGCAAAGTCTTCCCCAAACCGGCTCAGCAAATTTCCTTTTTAGGAATGATCTTGGACACTTCCCGCGGGTTGGTCATTCTCCCTCCGGAAAAGACGCAAGCCTTACAACAGGCAGTGCGGACTCTTTCCCGTCCAGCTTCTCACTCCATTCGTTTCAGCATGAGAGTTCTTGGGAAAATGGTGGCTGCCATGGAAGCAGTTCCGTTTGCACAGTTCCATCTCCATCCCTTAAAACATGCGTTGCTGTCAGCTTGGGACAAGAACCCGTTCTCCCTGGACTGTCGGATCCTTCTGTCCCTGCGTGTTGTGAACTCATTTTCTGGTCTGCCTCTGGTTTCTGGTGAGGGAGCTGGTTGTGCTGACAGAGGAGTTGTGAGTTCTCTTTCCGGGCTCCCTCTGGTGGTGACAGGAGGTAGTGAAGCTGATCTAATTAACAGAGACCTGCCACCTGATAATGAAGAAGAGGAGTGGACATCTGGAGTCTCAGACTGGAATTAAGACAGCCGACTCCCTATTCCCATGCTGGTGATTTTTTTCCTGCCTCCTGAGGTCTTAGTTTCCAGCTCAGTTCCGGCCTTCTCAAGCTCAGTTGTCTTTGCTAATGTTCACATTTGGTTTGGTCTATTCAGTTTTTTGTGTGGTCAGCCAGCCCCGGCTGGGGCTGTGCTGAATTTCCATTCTTATGTCACTATGTGCCAGTTTGCTTTTTGTCCCTGATTAGATTGGCCTCTTTTTGCTCTGTTCTCAGAATATGCCAGAGTGCTGATATAGTGGGAGAAGTCTAGTGACTTCAGGTTATTTTTTGCTATCAGAAGTGTTGGACAATTTTGTAGGGTTTTTTGGCGTGATTGCAGACAGTATCTTTCCTTTCCTGTCCTTTCTAGCTAGTGTGGGCCCCATTGTTTGCTCAGCCTATTTTCCTACCTGTGTTCGTGTTTTCATCTTGTCTCACCGTCAATACATGTGTGGGGGCTGTCTTTTCCTTTGGGGTCTGCTCTGGGGCAGTTTTAGATTTCCCCTTTTCTTGCTTTAGGCTTATTTAGTCCTCTGGCTGTGACGAGGCGTCTAGAATCATCGTAGGTACGCTCCACGGCTGCTGTTAGTTGTGTGGTTAGGATCAGGGGTCTGCAATCCGCGTAGTTACCAACCTCTGTGGTTTTCTGTGACTTGGCTTGGTCTTGTTTTCCTCCTCGGTGACCCATTCATAACACTGCGGGTCAGGCAAGCCCTCAAGTGGTGGACTCTGAGGTCCTCCCTGAATCAAGGGAGGTCTTTTCTCCCAGTAAGATGGTTGGTAGTAACCACCGACGCAAGTCTTCTCGGCTGGGGTGCGGTCTTTCATCACCACATGGCACAGGGTCGTTGGTCAACCCGAGAATCACGTCTCCCCATCAACATTTTGGAGATACGAGCGATCAGATTTGCTCTACGGAGTTTCCACCATCTCCTCGCAGGTGACCCCATCAGGATTCAATCAGACAACGCAACTGCTGTAGCGTATAACAACCGCCAGGGAGGTACCCGGAGCAGGATGGCCATGCTCGAAGTGAGTCACATCCTCCATTGGGCAGAGTCCAACCATTCACCCATCTCAGCAATTCACATCCCCGGCGTAGAACATTGGGCGGCAGATTTTCTCAGTTTCCAAGGCATTGCCTCAGGAGAGTGGTCTCTTCATCCGTAAGTATTTCACCAGATCTGTC
Source organism: Dendrobates tinctorius (assembly GCF_039654945.1). Classification (NCBI taxonomy): domain Eukaryota; kingdom Metazoa; phylum Chordata; class Amphibia; order Anura; family Dendrobatidae; genus Dendrobates; species Dendrobates tinctorius. The sequence goes on along the minus strand of NW_027361704.1, from coordinate 42,389,114 downwards.
TTCGTTGGGGGACTCCGGATGTGAACCTCATGGCCTCCGGGCTAAACAACAAGGTGTCTCGGTTCATTGCCCAATCGCGCGATCCATGCGCCATTGGAGCGGACGCCCTAGTTCTGCCATGGCACCGGTTCCGGCTCCCGTACATTTTTCCCCCTCTTCCCTTGCTTCCGAGGGTCATCAAGAAGATCAGAGCGGAGGGGGTACCAGTGATCCTAGTCGCGCCAGATTGGCCGCGCCGAGCATGGTATACAGAACTAATACAGCTAGTCGCCGACGTCCCCTGGCAACTTCCAGATCGCTCGGATCTGCTTTCTCAGGGCCCGATTTACCACCAGAACTCCGGGGCCCTGTCTTTGACGGCATGGCCGTTGAATCCTGGATTTTAGCACAGACTGGATTCTCTCTCGACGTCATTTCCACCATGATTAGTGCTAGGAAGCCTGTATCTATCGCCGCACCTGGAAAATCTTCTTTTCATGGTGCAAGGATCATGGTCGGTCCCCTTTGGTGTTCTCCATTCCGGGCATATTGGAGTTTCTTCAATCCGGATTAAAATCAGGCCTCGTGCTTAGCTCGCTCAAGGGCCAAATTTCGGCCTCATCAGTGCTTTTCCAACAAAGAATTGCCACCAAACCTCAGGTCAAGACGTTTATTCAAGGAGTCTCCCATGTGACGCCTCGTTATAGAAAGCCATTAGAACCATGGGACCTTAACCTGGTTCTCTGGGCCTTACAAGAGGATCCTTTTGAACCGCTGCAGGACGCGTCATTGACCATCCTCTCTTGGAAAGTGGTCTTTCTATTAGTAATTACGTCAATCAGACGAATTTCGGAATTGGCAGCTCTGTCCTGCCGTTCTCCGTTCCTGAATTTTCTTCAGGACAAGGTAGTTCTCAGGACGTCCCCTTCCTTCCTGCCCAAGGTCGTTTCCTCTTTCCATCTCAATAAGGAAATTGTTTTGCCTTCCTTTTGTCTGGCGCCAGTCCATCGTATTGAGAAGGCCCTCCACACCCTGGATGTGGTTAGGGCGCTGAGACGGTACATCTCGTGGACGCCTCCCTTCTGCAAGTCAGATGCCCTGTTCATACTACTTGGGCCATTCGGCACCAGGCCTCGGCAGAACAGGTCTGCAAGGCTGCGACTTGGTCCAGTCTGCATACCTTTTCAAAACATTACCAATTTCATTCTCGGGTCTCTGCAGATACAGCTCTTGGCAGACGCATCCTGCAATTGGCAGTACCTCAGTCTTAACTCAGAGGTACATGGGGTATTAGCAGATGTATGCTCCCCACCCAGGGACTGCTTTAGGACATCCCACTGTCTGTGTCCCCCAACGAGGCGTACGAGAAATAGGGATTTTTGTGTACTCCCCGTAAAATCCTTTTCTCTGAGCCATTCATTGGGGGACACAGCACCCGCCCTGTTTAGCCTACTGACTCATTTGTAGCATTCTTAGGTTTTGACATAGTTCGTTATTGTTGACTGTTTAAGCTCCTGCTTTTTTTACTGAACTGGAGATATCTCATCCAGTGACGGGGTGTATACTGCAGGGGAGGAGTTAACTTTTTTCTGGTTTGCTTAGTGTCCTCCTAGTGGCAGCAGCATAACACCCACTGTCTGTGTCCCCCAATGAATGGCTCGGAGAAAAGGATTTTACGGTGAGTACACAAAAATCCCTATTTTTTAATTAACGGAGTGAAGGGGGCGACTGTTCCTTTCTACGGCCCGCTCTCCCCCGAACCAACAACGGGCAAGCACGCAGCGTATACCTCCCTGTTCACTTTCTTGTGACGAATGGGGCTCATTCCTCTGACGTTGGTTCCCTTACGGTCGGTACTCCATGGATACGAGGGCAAGCGCAACAGAACTCCGGGGCCCTGTCTATGACGGCGTGGCCGTTGAATCCTGGATTTTAGCACAGGCTGGGTTCTCTCACGACTTGATTTCCACCATGATTAGTGCTAGGAAGCCTGTGTCCATGTGCATCTATCACCGCACCTGGAAAACCTTTTTGTGGTGCAAGGATCATGGTCGATCACCTCTGGTGTTTTTCCATTCCGGCCATATTGGAATTCCTTCAATCTGGTTTAAAATAAGGCCTCGCGCTTAGCTCGCTCAAGGGCCAAATTTCAGCTTTGTCAATGCTTTTCCAACACAGAATTGCCACCAAACTTCAGGTCAAGACGTTCATTCAGAGAGTTTCCCATGTGGCGCCTCCTGATAGAAGGCCATTGGAATCATGGGACCTTAACCTGGTTCTCGGGGCCTTACAGGAGGCTCCTTTCGAACCGCCGCAGGACGTGTCACTGTCCGTCCTCTCTTGGAAGGTGTTCTTTCTAGTGGCAATTACGTCAATCAGACGAGTTTTTGGAATTGGCAGCTCTGTCATGCCGTTCTTCATTCCTGAATTTTTCATCAGAAAAAGGTAGTTCTCAGGACGTCCCCGTCCTTCCTGCCCAAGGTCGTCTCCTCTTTCCATCTCAACGAGGAAATTGTTTTGCCTTTCCTTTTGTCCAGCGCCAGTCCATCGCATTGAGAAGGCCCTTCACACCCTGGATGTGGTTAGGGCGCTGAGACTGTACATCTCGCAGACAGCTCCCTTCCACAAGTCAGATGTCCTATTCATGCTTCCAGAGGGGCATAGGAAGGGTCTAGCTGTGTCAAAGCAACGCTAGCCAGGTGGATTCCCCTGGCGATTCAATAGTCGTACTGTATCAGGAACGCGCCTGTCCCAGTGGGGATTAAGGCGCACTCTACCTGGTCAGTGGGCGCCTCTTCGGCCATTCGGCACCAGGCCTCGGCAGAACAGGTCTGCAAGGCTGCGACTTGGTCCAGTCTGCATACTTTTTACAAAACATTACCAATTTCATTCTCAGGCCTGTCCGCTAGGCTGCGACTTGATCCAGCCTCCATACCTTTACAAACATTTCCTAATTCATTCTCAGGCCTCTGCAGATGCAGCCTGCAATCGGCAGTACCTCACTGTTGACTCAGTGGTACATGGGGTATTAGCAGATGTATGCTCCCCACCCAGGGACTGCTTTAGGACGTCCCACTGTCTGTATCCCCCAATGAGGCGTAGGAGAAATAGGGATTTTTGTGTACTCACCGTAAAATCCTTTTCTCCGAGCCAATCATTGGAGGACACAGCACCCATCCTGTTTAGTCTATTGGCTCACTGTAGCATTCTTAGGCTTTGACTTAGTTATGGTTATTATTGACTGTTCATGATCCTACTGCTTTTTTCACCGAACTGGAGAAATCTCAGCCAGCGAGAGGGTGTATGCTGCAGGGGAGGAGCTAATTTTTTTTTCTGGTTTACTTAGTGTCCTCCTAGTGGCCAGCAGCATAACACCCACTGTCTGTGTCCCTCAGTGATTGGCTCGGTGAAAAGGATTTTACGGTGAGTACGCAAAATTCCCTATTTTTCAGCACATTTTTTTTTGTGCTGCAAAAGCCCCCCTCGGCTTATACACATATCAATTGTCCAGAAAGACTGCGAGGGAGGGGGAGCAGCAGGTCACAGGAGGCAGAAGCCGGCGGCTGCGGCTAAAGCCTGTGCCGCTGCTAAAGAGAAATGAATATTGATTTCTCTTACAGCAGTGCACAGTGACAGCCACCAGCTTCCAGAAGACATCCTCACCCACCAGCATGCCCCCACAGCATCTCAGTGGTTCCGGCACCTTTTCAGCTTCTCGATGGTTCCGGCTTCCAGCAGCACTTCTGGGACATCATGTGGTACCGCTCATTAAGGTAATGAATATGTATGCATCTCCGCTCCCATAGGCATGGAGCGCATATTCATTACTTTAAAGAGCATGCCACGTGACCACGCCGGAAGTGCTGCTGGAAGCCGGAATCGAGATGCTGCGAGGGCACGCTGGAGGGTGAGTAGGATAGGGGACCTGGGAGCCATGCATACCCGGCTTATACGTACTCGCATCAATAAGCTTACCCAGTTTTCTGTGGCAAAATGAGGTGCCTCAGCTTATACTTGGATCGGCTTATACTCAAGTATATACGGTAAATGATTAAAAAGTAATTCTTTTTGTATATTTTTGTATTGTTGGCAGCTATATTTTTCAGTAGGGTTGAAGCAAAGCCATATTACTACTATGGTATAGAGGGCCTATGGCCATGCTGGATGTAGACAACACATTTTGGCTCTAAGTTGGATGTGCTTCAATGGACTAGAGCTATGTTCACATTTGTATTTGTTAGTCTTGCTTTTCTTGGTCTAAAAATCATTACAACCTGATGTACGACAACAATGGCAATAGTCTTGTTAATAGCATGTTTTACAAGAGTTTAAAAGACAGCCCTACATACCCTTTTCAAGTAAGTACACAGCATCCCTAGCCAATTTTCGACTTAGTGCTTTTTTTTTTTTTGCCGTCTCCACTTTGAGACTACTGCCTCTTCATCCTATAATGGCAGTACAGGGGGTAGAACGTGCTTCCCTGTAGCAGACACAAGCAGATTGGTCAAGGTTATAAGGGCTACCAAGAACATCATAGATTAAAAGCTGAGCGAGTTTCTGTGATCCAGACAGACTCTTGCATCTTTCATCCAGCCACTGATGTTTCTGGATTGAGAGTCATGGTGAAAGCAAAATAATTTCTACGGGAAAAGGTAGTTGAACTGTATAAAAACAGGAAAGGGATACAAAAAGATATCCAAGGAATTGAGAATGCCATTAGCAGCATTCAGTGATTAACAAATGAAAAATCAGGGGCTCTGTAAGAACAAAACCATGGTTAAGTAGACCAACAAAAATTTTGTCGACAACTGCCGTGAAAATTGTTCGGGATGCCATGAAAAACCCACAAATAACATCAGCTGAAATAGTGGACTCTCTGAAAACTAGTGGTGTGGCTGTTTCAAGAGGCACTTGAAGAAAAATGAGCTGAGTCGCTATAAGAAAGCCATTACTGCACAAATGCTACAAAGTATCTTTCCTGCAATAAGCAAAACAGCACAGAGACAAGCCTCAAAACTTCTGGAACAAAGTAATTTGGAGTGATGAGACCAAAATTGAACTTTTTGGCCACAACCATGAATGTTACATTTGGAGAGAGGTCAACAAGGCCTATGATGAAAGGAACCCCATTCCTACTGTAAAGCACGGAAATGGATCGCTGATGTTTTGGGGATGTGTGAACTACAAAGGTGCAGGAAACTTGGTCGAAGTTGAAGGAAAGGTTAATGCAGCATGTTATCAGCAAATACTAGAGGCAAATTAGCAATCATCAGCCCAGAAGCTGCGCATGGTGACGTACTTGGACATTTATTCAGTCGCCATGACAACGCCACGAGAGAGGGGATCCGCCCTTCGGGGACAGGAAAACTACAGACATAAAAAGGGCGGCCCTCTCTCCTGGTTTCCTGTCCCACACAGGGGACCCCATCAGACATACCTCTCAGGAGTCCGGATGAAATCCTATGCCCGGCAGGCCAATTCAGGCAGCGGGGGTCCCCTGCCTCGGTCTGTCCGGAGTACTGGAAGCGCCGCACGGCAGGGAGACTGTTGGTGCAGGCTGCAGCAGGTGGAAGAGGCATTCAGGGGGAGAGCCTGCTTCTGGAGGCCCGACGCCAGTACCCGGTAGGTAGGTCCGGGCAGTCCCTCCTCGTCCGATCCCAGGGGCGGTCGCCTTCGGCGTGGGGCCGGGGGCATCCGCCATGCGGCCGGGGCGTCTGCTTCCGCCGGAGGTGGGGGCCGCTGGCTCGCGGGCGCGGACTGGTGACGCGGCCTGGTTGCGCGCCGTATGACGCGTCGGACGGGCGCCGTGGGCCACAACTGACGTCGGGTGTGCGCCTCTGGGGAGGCTGGTCGGGGGTTTCCGGTCCCCGCCGCGGGCTCGGTCGGGGGGGAGGAGGAGGAGCCGGACATCGGGGTACTCGGCAGACCTGGATGAGGGACACCTGTGAGTCCCATAGGGGGCGGTTCCATGGGTTGGCGGCTACTTAGCTGCCTCAGATCAGCTGCGAGGCGCTTCTGGCCCTGTGTTATTGGAGAATGGCGTCGCAGGAGCAGGCAGAGCCTCTGGACGAGCATCCACAGATTCAGCCTTCAGAAAGACCCCAGTAGCGGTCTAGCAGCCGCTCTGAGAAACATAGGTCTACTCAGAAGGCGAAACCAGAAAAATCCACGAGCCTTAAAGGATCAGCGGCTCCGATGGACCCCCCCACAGAACCCGGTACTGTGCTGCTATGAACCAGGGTAAGTGAGCTACGAGGAAGTTCACCTTGGTGATTTTTTTTGTTCCCCTTATGTTCCCTCTCTCCATTCTACCAGGGGAAAAAGTGCTCTGGTAAGAGCAAGCAAGTGTGCGGAATGCGGGGTTCCCCTCCCAGACAGTCAGGGAAGGAAGCTATGTAGACCCTGTATACAGCGCCTTGTCACAGAAGAGACTGCTGACTCTACCTCCAGTATGAGAAATCCCCTACATCCCCCATGCTGGTCTCCAATAGCGACTCGCAGGAGTTTAAATCAGATTCATCATCATCTGAAACCAGATCGGGCCACTCCTGTTTTCCACTAGAACAAGTCAATCATCTAGTAAAAGCGGTAAACACCACAATGGGGATTGAGGAGGTCCCAACAGAGAAGTCAGTACAGGATTCGATGTTCCGAGGATTGGACCGAAGAAATCGTAGGTCCTTCCCGGTGGTAGACAAAGTTAGTGCCCTTATTACGCGGGGGGTGGAAAAAGCCGAGAGGAAAGGCTCCCTGCCTCCTGCCTTCAAAAGAAGGTATCCATTTGAGGAAACAGCTTCATCCTCATGGGACAAAGCCCCAAGATTGGACGCGGCTATCGCCAAAGCGTACAAAAAGATGTCACTGCCCTTTGAGGACCCTTGGTAGCTTAAAGGACCCGCTGGACAATAAGGCGGATGTTTTCCTCAAGGGAACCTGGGAAACATTAGCTGGAGCCCTATGGCCAGCGATCGCTGCCACGTCCACCGCCAGGTCCTTAATGGTATGGTTGGACCAGTTGGAAGGGCAGCTTAGAGATAAGGTCCCAAGACAGGACATTCTTTCCTCCCTCTCTACAGCCCAGGGAGCGGCGGCCTTCCTCTCAGACGCGTCGGCAGACTGTGAAGTTAGCAGCCAGATCCGCAGCCCTCTCCGATGCCGCCCGTAGGGCCTTGTGGCTCAAATGTTGGCCGGGTGACATGCAGGCCAGATCAGTTATGTGGTATCCCATGCGAAGGGGTTTACTTATTCGGTAAAGTGCTAGATGAACTCTTAGAGAAAGCTGGCGACAGCAAGAAACGCTTTCCCTATCTGGGAAGACCGCCTTACAGAAGAGACTCCTCCAGAAGGTGGTTTGACCGTAGGAGAACAACAAGAGAAAGACCCAGATATGACACCAGGAGAAGAGGTAGGAGGTATATGTTTAATACCCCTCGGGACCGTAGTGATCCGAAATGACTGCCGGACCAGGTGGGGGGGAGGTTGTTGTCCTTCTACCCAGCCTGGTCATGTATTTCAAACAGTCCTTGGATATGGAGGAGCATCAGAACAGGACTGAGGTTTGAGTTCCAGCAAGCTCCTCGTGAGAAGTTCCTTCTAACCCCCATCCGTTCTTTACCTACAGAACAGAAGGCGTTAGAGGTGGAGATCCAGGATCTTCTCCAGAAGGGTGTCTTGGTGAAGGTTCCTGAGCTACAAAGAGGTAAGGGGTTCAACTCCCCCCTCTTTCTAGTTAAAAAGCCAGACGGCTCCTTCTGCACCATTATTAATCTCAGAAGCCTCAATAAATTCATTGAAATTCACTCTTTCAAAATGGAGTCTGTGAAATCGGCGATTAAATTGCTGTTCAGTGGGTGCTTTATGGTAGTCTTAGACCTTGAAGACGCCTATTATCATGTTCCAATACACGCAGATCATCAGCAATTCCTAAGGGTGGCTGTTTCAGTGGGCGGAGTTATAGGCCATTTTCAATACAGGGCACTTCCCGTCGGGGTGGCGGTGGCACCCCATGTCTTCACAAAGATAATGGCGGAGGTTATGGCTCATTTGCACGAACAAGACATTCTCGTGATCCCCTATCTAGACGATCTACTAATTGTGGGGCACTCGGAATCTCACTGCACCACCCAATTAGGGAGGGTAATATCCAGCCTTCAGGGTCTAGGTTGGATCATTAATTTTAAGAAGTCATGTCTGCAGCCCCTAAAAGTATAACCGTTCCCTCGGTCTTATCCTAGACTCTGATATTCAGGAGTGTTGGTTACCAGAATCTAAAGTATTCAACATTCAGCGTCAGATACTCAGGGTAATAGACAATCCATCGATTACTCTTAGAGGGGCAATGTCACTGTTGGGCTCACTTACAGCGTGTATACCAGCAGTACTCTGGGCCCAATTCCACACCAGAACCCTGCAGTGGGACATTTTACACAAGACCCCTCATCTAGAAGGTCGCCTCGAGGGTAGAGTTGCCTTATCCAACGATACCATTCAGTCCCTACGTTGGTGGTCACTAATTCCAAATTTGCGTAGGGGAGTTCCCTGGGTACACCAGATCTCCCGAATTCTAACCACGGATGCTAGCCCCAGGGGCTGGGGAGCTCATATGGGGGATAGGTGGGTGCAGGGAACGTTGACACTGTCAGAACAGAAATTTTCCTCTAACCTTAAGGAGCTGTTAGCCGTGGAGCGGGCTGTAAGTGCTTTCCTTATGTCCCTACAGGGCGAACACGTCAGAATATTCTCAGACATCCAGGTAACTGTAGCCTACATTAACCACCAGGGGGGAACCCGGTCCAGGCCCTTAATGGATATGGCGAATCGTATCTTTCAGATCGCCGAGGTTCACCTTCTATCCCTTACAGCCCTCCATATAAAAGGAAAACAAAATCTAACAGCCGATTTCCTAAGTCGCAACAGGCTCAAACAGGGAGAGTGGGCACTAAAGAGGGCCATCTTCGGACAGATCTTACACAGATGGGGGCTCCCAGAAATAGATTTGTTTGCCAGCAGAAGGAACACACAACTCCCTATGTTTTGTTCTCTGGATCCCAGAGAAAACCCGTATGCAGTGGACGCTCTCCTGATCCCGTGGAACTTCGACCTGGCGTATGCCTCTCCCCCCCCCCCCCCACTGAATCTGATCCCAATGGTACTGAGGAAGATCTGGGAGGACAGGGCTCACGTTATCTTAATAGCCCCATTCTGGCCCAGAAGGCCATGGTTTCCTTGGCTGAGGAAGATGTCTGTGTCCCAGCCATGGTTTCTCCCAGAGCTCCCGGACCTTCTGTCCCAGGGTCCAGTATATCACCCACGGGTTTCCAACTTACACCTAGCGGCGTGGAGTTTGAGGGGGAACTGCTAAGGGGGAGGGGGTTTTCCCGGGGGTTAGTCAACACCCTATTAAAAAGCAGGAAAGCCTCCACGACTAATATCTACGCCAGAGTCTGGAGAAGATTCTTATCAGTCTCAGGGGCGGAGGTTGGTCAGAAGATCCGCATTGACCAGATATTGGAATTTTTTCAGAAAGGGTTGGAGATTGGTCTAGCCACAAATACGCTTAGAGTCCAGGTTTCGGCTCTAGGGGCATTTTACAACTGCAATCTAGCAAACAATTACTGGGTGGCAAGATTCATTAAAGCAGCAGCGAGATCCAGACCCATTATTAAAGACTCACACCCTACAGCGACAATGTGGGCCCACCAGTAATAGTAAGCTGAGCAAATCACCCATGTGTTGTAGCATAGGGTAATGGCGTCAGATGACGAGACCCATATGGAGTGGAGCCAGGGAGCAGTAATACCCGATGCGTGTCGCCACCCGCAGTGGCTTCGTCAGGGGTCACTGCAGGTGGCGACACGAGGCGGGTATTTCTGCTCCCTGGCTCCACTCCATATGGGTCTTGTCATCTGACGCCATTACCCTATGCTACAACACATGGGTGATTTGCTCAGCTTACTATTGCTGGTGGGCCCACATTGTCGCTGTAGGGTGTGAGTATTCACATTTTTTGTTGCTCCACTCTATACTTTTATCTGGCCTTATATCTGGGCGTTAAGTGTCATGGTGACCATTCCTTGCTTATGGCCTCTATTTAGAGTCCAAACTACTTTTGTCACGGGTCCACGTGATTTTTTTGTGGTTCTGTTTTTTGTGTACCAGATACATCAAGTACTATTGTTAATACATACACCTTTTTGGGGGCACTTCTTGATATTTTCACCCACTGTTTGGTATGCTGTTTATATAGTTAGGAATTTGGTCCCCAACATATTTGGAGTGCAGTTTCAGGGTACAGGCTCTTATGAGCCATTGAATGTTGCTGTAACGTCACATGTGACTTTTAATGTTTTTAATGTTTTGTAGTGTCGGTCATTACATGTTTAATAAATAAAAACTACATCTCAACATGTCAAGTCCTTGTCTGTGGTGATCCCCATTTGTATAGCCTATTCTTTTCTTCTACTTTTTTACATTACTAAACTATGGACTGTTTTTGTTTGTTGTATTTTGGTAGTGCCACATACCTAGCCATCCCTTTGTAGGTGTAGTAACTATTTTGAGTCCTGGGGTGTTTTCCAGAAACAAGCGGCAGTAGATGTTGCGGAGTAAAAATTGCAAATCTGCGATTGTAGTGACCAGTACGTTGTAGTGCCCAGTACATAATGCCAGCTCATGCTTCTGAAGACATGCTCATGTTAATTAGGCAGGCTCTCATCACTACAGAATGCCAAACGTGTGGATGCTTAATGTGGTTTAGGCACACTGGGACTCAGAAGGGAGGGGGACATTTGGATTTGGGAGCCCAGAATTTTTGAGGTATTGTGCCAAATTTTTTTTGAGGAGTTAAACCAATTAGAATTGCTTTAAGGCTTTACTAGGCAATAGAATTTTTGAGCCTATTTATTTTTTCTCTGGTTCGAGTGTTAAATGGTGAGGGTAGATAGTCAAATTCCCTACCATTTGGGCCTCTAGTCTAATCTTGTTTTAAGCACTATAGCACTTTAAATTTTTGGTGAGTTAATTTTACTTAATAAAAGTATGCCGATTGTATTTTTCATCCTTTTCTTTATTTTTATTGTAAGAGAGCCCAGAATTTGCTAATTATTTCTTTTGGACGGGCGAGGAGCCATTTTGCTTTTCCAGAGCCTTTGTACCACCATGATCATGGAAGCTCCCTATATTTCCGTCAGAAAATTACTGGTCAGATGACGGACCTGAATGGGGTCTTGCTTTCTTTTTTGTGTATTAATTTGAAGCTTTTATTGGGAACATTTTACATAACGTTTCTCCGAGTGACGTGATTCAGATGAAACCTCTAAGGGATCCATTCACTATTAGGAGGCAACAGAGTTACTGTTCATCGTTATTCTTTTCAGAGGTGCACAAAACTGTGGCGGACTGCACTTTTATGCATGCCTGGAAACACCGGACCAAAGGCCAGACGGCGTCCACAGTGCCTCAATCTGCTTCATTATGGGGAATCTTCTGTCGGGGTTTCCATCTGAATCACATATTTTGGAGATTTACTTGGAAACTCCAGTGTAAGCGCTCAGCGCAGGTCGCAGGATAAATGTGCGCCAAGCCTTACTGCGATCCTTGGGAGGCAGAATGGACATAACCTATTTTGCGGTTTATAAGACGCACCACAAATTTTGAGTAACATAGGCCGAAAAAAGACATTAGTCCATCCAGTTCAGCCTATAAAATTCTGTCAGAATAAATCCCCAGATCTACGTCCTTCTAAAGAACCTAACAATAACTGTAAGATACAATATTGTTACGCTCCAGGAGGACATCCAGGCCTCTCTTGAACCCTTCGACTGAGTTCGCCATCACCACCTCCTCAGGCAGGGAATTCCAGATTCTCACTGCCCTAACAGTAAAGAATCGTCTTCTATGTTGGTGTAAAAACCTTTTCTCCTCCAGACGCAGAGAATGCCCCCTTGTGACCGTCACCTTCCTTGGTATAAACAGATCCTCGGAGAGATATTTGTATTGTCCCCGTATATACTTATACATGGTTATTAGATCGCCCCTCAGTCCTCTTTCTTTCTAGACTAAATAGTCCTAATTTTGCTAATCTCTCTGGGTATTGTAGTTCCCCCATCACCTTTATTAATTTTGTTGCCCTCCTTTGTACCCGCTCTAGTTCCATTATATCCTTCCTGAGCACCGGTGCCCAAAACTGTACACAGTATTCCATGTGCGGTCTAACCAGAGATTTGTACAGAGGCAGTATAATGCTCTCATCATGTGTATCCAGACCTCTCTTAATTCACCCCATGATCCTGTTTGCCTTGGCAGCTGCTGCTTGGCACCGGCTGCTCCAGGTAAGTTTATCATTAACTAGGATCCCCAAGTCCTTCTCCATGTCAGATTTACCCAGTGGTTTACCGTTCAGTGTGTAATGGTGATACTGATTCCTTCTTCCCATGTGTATAACCTTACATTTATCATTGTTAAACTGCATCTGCCACCTTTTGGCCCAAGTTCCCAACTTATCCAGAGCCATCTGTAGCAGAATACTATCTTCTCTTGTATTGACTGCGTTACATAGTTTTGTATCATCTGCAAATATCGATATTTTACTGTGTAAACCTTCTACCAGATCGTTAATAAATATGTTGATGAGAATAGGTCCCAACACCGACCCCTGCGGTACCCCACTGGTCAGAGCAACCCAGTTAGAGAATATACCATTTATAATCACCCTCTGCTTTCTATCACTAAGCCAGTTACTTACCCATTTACACACATTTTCCCCCAGACCCTGCATTCTCATTTTGTGTACCAACCTCTTGTGTGACACGGTATCAAACGCTTTGGAAAAATCAAGATATACCACATCCAATGACTCACCTTGGTCCAGTCTATAGCTTACCTCTTCATAAAAACTGATTAGATTGGTTTGACAGGAGCGATTCCTCATAAACCCATGCTGATATGGCATTAAACAGTTATTCTCATTGAGATAATCCAGAATAACATCCCTCAGAAACACTCCAAATACTTTACCAACAATAAAGGTTAGACTTCCTGGCCTATAATTTCCAGGTTCACTTTTAGAGCCCTTTTTGAATATTGGTACCACATTTGCTATGTGCCAGTCCTGTGGAACAGACCCCGTTGCTATAGAGTTTCTAAATATAAGAAATAATGGTCTGTCTATTACATCACTTAGTTCTCTTAGTACTCGTGGGTGTATGCCATCCGGACCCGGAGTTCTATCTATTTTAATCTTATTTAGCCGGTTTGATTAAAATGAGTTAAATAGGAAAATAATTTTTTTTTTTTTTTTTTAATAAAATGGTGGTGTTTCTTACAATCCAGGCGTCTTATTGCTTACGGGAGTGGTGGCTGTGGTGAAGCGGGGTCGCTGCTGGCAGAGGCAGGAATGGGGCGATGCTGCTGACCTCAGACTGGGAGAAAGGGGTGTTAGGTGGTTAGGCCGCAGTGGAGCAGGGTCTCATGGTCGCAGCTGGAGGAGGCAATACTGACACTGTGGGTGTTCAGAGGTGCGGGGGCTCCGCTGACATTTTCTGAAAGCCCAGAGCCCCCGCTCTGTTTACTATGTGGTGGATTCCAGGAAAATGGCTACCGGGGCGGCGCATGCGCAGATGGAGATCTTGGCGGTGAGATCTCATCTCCTGAGATCTCCATCTTTATACCTGTGAGTGCTGCACTGACACAAACCTTGGGTTACCATGGCAACGATCGAGCCCTCACAGTGACGTTGTGGGGGTGTCGATCAGAGAGGAGAGGGAGCCCCCTCCCTCTTTCTTCTTTCTAAACGCTCCAATCGATATTGATTGCAGCATTTAGGGGGTTTAAATTCTCCTGACAGCCTGGTGTCAGCTGAATACCTGGTGGAAATTGTGCCCGAGAATCGCCAGGACGTATCTATACGTCACGGGTCGGGACGAACGTATGGCTGCATCCAAGGTGTTGAAGGGGTTAATATAGCTATGTGTTGTGTGAAGAGAGCTAAGCTGCTGAGTGCTCTCCACAAGTGATCACCCCTGCAATCACGTACATGTATGTGATACTGCATTAAGGGGTTAATGATGGTGAGTGTGTACGATCGTCTGAACTTGTTCAACGGCTGATAAAATTAGTCTTGGTATTTTATAGGTCACATCATGGGCCAGTGTGGTTGACTTCCTGTCAAGGTGGTGGATGTTGACGATGTACGAATGTACCTTCATATTATATAAATCCTGGCTTTTCACGCCTCCACTTGTGGACACGTGATTTTTAATAACTTGAGTAAAAACTTTATTTATTTTTTTTAATTCCTTATCTGTGCCTAACTGTATAGTGTGCTTCTGAGACTTTCATTTTTTTTTCATCTATGACAAAAAATGTACATCATAGTTTGTTAATGAGTAAAGGATAAAGTGTTGAATGTATTTTGCTGTTCTGACCAAGTCATCCTTTTGCACACTCAGAATTTTGACCAGAATAAGCTTGAAGAAGAGATGAGAAAACGTAAAGAAAGAGTAGAAAAATGGCGGGAAGATCAGCGTAAGAGAGTTGTGGAAACTATTGGAGAGTTAAGAAGAGAAGTTGAAGAAATGCGACAAGGAAAGAAATGGAGTTTAGAAGACGATGATGGTAAACATAAATTTATGGTTTTCCTTATTTTACTTGGTATTTGTTTAAAATATTTTGTAATATTTTTGTTATTTTTCATCTTAGATGATGAAGATGAGCCAACGGAAGGTGAGAAAGAAGACCAGGAAGAGGCGGATGAGGAGCTGGATCCATTAGATGCCTACATGGAAGAGGTCAAAGAAGAAGTTAAGAAGTTTAACATGGGCAGTATGAAAGGTGGAAGTGAAAAGGTTGGCGCTGATAACAAGTCTTGTGACTTCATACAGACATAAGGCATTATTACTGCTTAAAGGGGTTTTCCCACAAACAATCATTTTAATCAAATGATCTTAGAATAAAAATAAGTTCCACAATTTGTGTTAAAAAGAAATGTTCCTGTGCTGAGATAATCTTATAAATGTGCCCCTGCTGTGTACTATGTAATGGCTGTGTCTGACCGTACAGGAACATGGTTTGATCATACCACAGCTCCTGGGCAGGCGGTAAAGTATACAGACAGGACAGCAGAGGGGAGGAAGCAGGCTATAGTATCCAGAGAGGACCGCACAGGATCACAGTTGCTCTTTTCTGTGAGGTAAAACATGTTTCAAAACAGGCAGTGAAATGTTTTTACCTCACAGAAAGCATCATTTACAATCCTATGCTATCCTGTCTGAAAGTTCTCTTTTGGGCCATTTGTGAAGTATTTATCTGAATATCTTATGTAGAAAGTACAAAAGCTTTTTAATTCTACTGTTTAATAATGTGTTAAAACGCAATGAATAGTGAGACAACTGAACTGTGACCGTACTTAAAGGGGTTGTCCAGGCTTTTCA
Organism: Dendrobates tinctorius; assembly: GCF_039654945.1. NCBI lineage: Eukaryota > Metazoa > Chordata > Amphibia > Anura > Dendrobatidae > Dendrobates > Dendrobates tinctorius. The sequence continues at coordinate 42,373,707 of NW_027361704.1, read as the reverse complement.
CATAATCTCAGTACATATCTGGGCTGCAGAATTATGACAATAAGTAATTTTACTTTCTGTCACTAGTTTGCACGGTTTTCTAGATATTCTGAACAGAACGTCCAAGGGGGGGGGGCGTGTTATGTCATTGAAATGAGAACTAGTCGTAACCTCCTACTCTACTCCAAACATGCCCTCTGTAGCAACAACCCCACCCTCCATAGCTACAGGCCCTCCCCGTCCACATGAAGCAGCCCTCATCACACAGTAACAAATTCTTCCCCTCCAGCAGCCTCAGTGCAGAGAGCAGCTGCTCCTCCCCCAGACACACACTGAACAGTTATCTATGGAAAGTGAAAAGTAGTGAGGAGTGAAAATCGTCCTGTATTCTGGGCCACTCCATGATTACAATACATAACTCATTATCAGTAATTCCTTCCCTCACTGTCCCAGGCTGCTGGCAGTGAGAACAGATTGTGTGATGGCCAGTGATGGGGGTCTGCAGCTTCTAATCTGCACAGGGGATGGCAGTCACTGATGTAATCTGTTCTGTGACAAAGCCTCTGCTGTGTGAATGAGACAGCTCTGTGTCACTGATGTCTTCACACAGCAGCAGATTTGGTGCAGTGTATGTGCGAAGCTCCACCAAACTCCCAGCAAGCTTCAGTGACCAGCACCACCCACTGCCCACTCATTGGCTGGCAGTAAACTGCACCAGCACTCATCTTTATCATTATTCCAGCATTGGAAAGAACACAGCAGTGATCCTGTATTTGTGAAAGCAGCACAATACACACATACACCCCCCAACACTTCACACTGTTACAGCTGCTGATTGGACAGGCTGCTCCCATCAGTATTTGTGTCATTAGAGACACAGTGCTTACACATACACTGCACCAAATCTGCTGCTGTGTGAAGAAATCAGTGACACAGAGCTGTCTCATTCACACAGCAGAGGCTTTGTTACACAACAGATTACATCAGTGACTGCCATCCCCTGTGCAGATTAGAAGCTGCAGACCCCCATCACTGCCCATCACACAGTCTGTTCTCACTGCTGCCAGCAGCCTGGGACAGTGAGGGAAGGAATTACTGATAATGAGTTATGTATTGTAATCATGGAGTGGCCCAGAATACAGGACGATTTTTCCTCCACACTAGTTTCACTTTCCATAGATCACTGTTCAGTGTGTGTCTGGGGGAGGAGCAGCTGGGTGGTCTGCTCGCTGCATTGAGGCTGCTAGAGGGGGAGGATTTGTCACGGTGTGAGGAGGGCTGCTTCATGTGGACGGGGAGGGCCTGTAGCTTTGGAGGGTGGGGTTGTTGCTATAGAGGGCATGTTTGGAGTAGAGTAGGAGGTTCCGACTAGTTCTCATTTCAATGCCATAACACCCCCCCCTGGACGTTCTGTTCAGAATATCTAGATAACCGTGCAAACTAGTGACAGAAAGTAAATTACTTATTGTCATAATTCTGCAGCCCAGATATGTACTGAGATTATGTGAAAAGCCCGGACAACCCCTTTAAGAGTGGAACTTGGTGATGTAAGGTTTCCAGTAAATTTACAGACCTCCACAGATTAAATTTCCAGAAAAGTTCTATAGTTGTTCTAAAAACCTAATCTGCTTTAATCCTATACACTGCCCTGTCAGGCCAATTTCATACCCACTCTGTGGTTCCAGCTGTTACAATTCCCATATTTGTTCTGACACAGGTAGGAGCGCCCTCGTCTTGCCGGCCATTACATGACGAGGGTTGGCTGTCAGGCACCGTTCATTATCTACTTCAGCCCCTCTTTTTTTCACTTTATCCATGAAAAGCCTTACATTTTTTAAATGTTTGTTTGTTTTTTCTCACAGAAAACTGGCTCAACAGTAACAAAGGTAGTTACTGTAGTGACAACTAAAAAGGATGATGTAGAGACCACAAAGAAGAAAGGAGAGCTAATGGAGAACGACCAAGATGCTATGGAGGTAATCAGATTTTGCGGTCTACCTTGAGAGTCCTTCAATATGCATTCTGACATGTTATAATTCTAATGTATAAAATCCTGTGTTTGTTATAAATTCATCACAAATGTCTGTGTGGACATGGAGTATCATGAGAACAGGAAGGGGTGCAAAAGTCCATGCTCGTGCATGGGATGCAAGATGGTGCAGCAGGAGGCAATCAGTTTTCATTGTTATGACACGTGATGGGTAGTCCACTTACCACTTGGCTTAACGATTAACCCCTTCACACAAAAGGGCATAACTGTACATGCAGAGCGTCGGTGACTTTCAGCAATTGAGAGTACAGTTACATCTTGCAGATGGCACGAGCACAGGAACTAAGCCCATGCCATCCTCAGCAGGAGCCTGTTATACACAGCTGAGCTCCTGCTATGTGTGTTGGGACTGGACCTTGCTCCAATCCTAGCACTTTAACAGCTCAGATGCTGCTGTCAATGAGGACATCACCAGGATGTGAGGAGATGTAGCATATGAGCACACATGAAGTATTTGTTGCAGATATTTCTGCATAAAAAATGTCTCTTGGAAGGAAAAAAGCTGCATAAAACTCATGCTCATTACAATGAGGAATAACTGTAAAAGAATCAACATGCTGCAGATATGAAGCTGCTTCAAGTCTGCAAGGAAAAAATAGCCGCAATTGATTAGCATAAAACATCTGGAATTGCGAAACGCTGCCCACAAAGTGGAAAGTAAATAGCAGGTTATCACATAAAATACACTTCAAAAAAGGCTCAAATGGAGCAATGAATTGAGTGCATACAAAAAGAAGGCACAAAACTAGACACAAAGTGCAAAGGCAATAATGGATTGAGGCCGAAACGCACAATTATTAAGCAATTTTGTATTTTTGATCAATCTTATTATTGAGCAACTACAGTGCTGTCGGGTCAGGTTAATAAACCTGAATATCCAAGAAAGTAAAAGTTTTGACTGCAGAATTATTGGGCAACTATTAGTGTTAAGAATTATTATGCAGTTAAATGAAAAGCGTACATTTGCCCATCTCAATAGTTTATTTTAATCTGTTGAAGTGAGAGTAATACTAAAATCTCATCTCAACAGTCCATAAAACCTATGAAAAATCTGTGTTCAGATATTTAAGCAGGGTCATCTTATTTTGCTTTAATTATTGTATTGTTAACGTTGTTACTTATGACTTGTGTTTTGAAACTTTTAAACTGTAAAGCGCAGCGGAAAATAGGTGCTTTTTTTTGGACTTTTTTTTTTTTTAACGTGTTTTGGTTGCAAATTTTTCTCCACTCATTAGTATGGGAGAAATCTGCAGCAAAAACGCTGAAAGAATTGACGTGCTGCAGATTTTCATCTGCACCAAATGTGCAAGCCACAAATAAGCTAAGTGTGCGTGAGTTTTCAGGAATCTCATTTTCTCGTTCGCCTTATTGGGGGACACAGAGACCATGGGGTGTATGCTGCTGCCACTAGGAGGCTGCCACTATGCACAAAAAAAGGTTAGCTCCTCCTCCGCCGTATACACCCCACCGACCGGCAGGAAATTCCTCAGTTTAGCTTAGTGTCAGTAGGAGGTGGACACGGGTCTTTTATTAGACCCATATCTACCTCAGTGTGCGTCGTTTCTTTGCAGGTTCCGGAGGGATACGGAGTGAACAGTCACATCCGTACTCCCACAAAGAGACTATGAGTACGGCGTGTACTGCCACCCCGTATCCTCATAGGTCTCCGCAGCAGGACCAGGAGCCTCGCACAAGTAGGTGCCAGCCGCACGGACGGTCCTTGCCCCCCGCCTCCCACCCTCTCGCCTACCAGAGCCTGAAGGTTGGATGAGGCGCGGATTTCATAGAGACAGACAGCGTGGGATTTTCAGGTACCTTTATTGTAAGGCCCCCTGCCTGGGTGAGTATGTCAGTCTTCCCCCGGCGTTTTCTCTTGGAGCGGTCGCCAGGGGGACCACGTTAGGGTCCCTGCACGCCCCGCATCCCCCCACGGTCACCGCATCCATGCAGGCCCCGGGTCTTCACGGGCCTCGTTCTGCGCTTCCCCCCCCTTTTTTCATTTCGGCAGGGGTAGCGCTGGAGTCGGGCAGTTCTGGGCAGGGACGCGGCCCGGTGTTGCGACACGTCTTCCGCGCCGACCCCCTGCTGACAGGCGGCCGCCGCAACTAATTTAGGCCCCGGCTTGTGTTCGGGCCTACCGCAGCGTCGCAGCCACGCCCCCCGCCCCTTTCTACTAAGCGGGCTTCACTCCCGCTCTCCCCAGGCCCTCCCCCCGCCTTTCCCTCTCCTGCCCAGCATATTATGGCTAGAGGGCAGCAATTATTAACCCTGCGAGGAGCTCCGCCCTTCCCCGGGACCCGCGCTTTTCTACAGGCAGGCGCCATCTTCACAGCCTGCCAGCCGGACGCAGCTGGAGAGGCTCCCCAGCCCCTGAGCAGTTTCTGCAAGCAGCTTTTTGCCTCTTTGGGACGGCCAGCCGGACTTCTCCCTGATCTGCATCCCCGGACAGGTCGAGCAGCATCGCTTTTGGGGACACCGGACCGTGAGTAGCTCTGCACGGCAGACTGACCCTTCTCCGCCCTCTGTCCCCCAACCTTCCGGCACTACCTCAGGTTTTTCACAATGTCTATCCCTAAGGCTGATCGTACCCGCTCTTCGGCCCTCCCCTGCACCCTAGTCAAGTTCTTCGCATGTTCTTCGTGCAACCGCAAACTTCCCTCAGGTCAGTCCTCTCCCCTCTGCCTGGACTGTAGCAATCCAATCCAGCCCGACGCCGCTAAGGAGCCATCCATAGCCCCAGGGGTGAGTGGCAGACCTCACCAAGGTGTCTCAGTCCCTAGTAGCCGTTCTGGATAAGTTGCCCTTGGGAGCTTCTGCGGGACCTAGCAAGTCCCAGGACGTCCCATCTGAGCCAGCCAGTGTCAGTTGCAAGAGACCCAGGCAGGATCTCCAGGCGGAGTCCTCTCCTCGCCCTACCTCACCCCATACTCCCCAGCAGTCTCCCTCTCGGGCCTCCTCTCCCGAGTCAGGTGAAGCGCTTTCGGAATCTGGAGGGGTCTTAGAGCTGGATTCGGATCAGGATGCGAACATGAAGGTTACGGTGCAGAACCTCATTGCCGCGATTCACCATACCTTCGACATCACTGACGCCCCTGCGAAATCCTCAGATCAGGAGGTTTCGTTCAGACGGGCGGAAACACCTTCCAGGGTGTTTCCCTTTCATTCCGAGTTTGGGAAGATTTTTACCAAGGAAAGGGAAGATCCGACTAGACGCTTTCAAAGAGGAAAGCGTCTCGGCGTGCTGTATCCGTTCGCTAAAGAGCTCACGGACAACTGGGCCGCTTCTCCTTCAGTGGACCCTCCCGTATCCAGACTCTCTAATAATACTGTTCTTCCGCTGTTGGGTGTAGCGTCTCTAAAAGATTCTAATGACAGAATCATAGAATCCCTAGCAAAGTCTGCCTTTGAGGCGGCATCTGCGGCGGTATGTCCAGTCTTTGCTTCATCTTGGGCAGCAAAGGCTATATCCGCTTGGGCAGAGGACCTTCGGCAGGGCATTCTGGATAAGGCACAACCGGAGCATTTGGCCGATCTCGCCAATCAGATTTCCCCTGCGGGGGATTATCTGCTTTCTGCTTCCTTGGATGCCGCTTCTTGCGCGGTTCAGGCGTCAAGCAATATCGTGGCAATCCGACGTACAATTTGGCTCAAGGCCTGGCAGGCGGACTTGTCCTCTAAAAAGTCTCTGACTAATCTGCCTTTTCAAGGAGTGCGTCTCTTTGGGTCCCAATTGGACCAGATTATTAAGGATGCTACCGGAGGTACGAGTTCTCTTCTCCCCCAATCCAAGCCTCGCAGACCCTCCTCCAAGGCGTCAGTTCCGTCCCTTTTGGTCTTTCCGCCGTTTCAATGCGGCGGAAAACCCTTCCAACCAGCAAAGGCCACAAGCACGTCAGGAAAGAAAGAAGGTCTCCTTCAGGCCCACTCCGTCCTGGCGGTCCCACTCTTCCCAGGGAAGACCACCCAGATCTAGATCTGGACGGTCTACGTCCGCATGACTATCATCGGTCTTCCATGGGTCCCTTCCAATTGGGAGGTCGACTTCTTTTCTTCAGCGACGTCTGGTTCGCCTCAGTAGAGGACGCTTGGGTCAGAGTGGTTGTATCGACAGGATACAAAATAGAGTTCGTTTCTCTTCCACGGGATCGCTTCTTCCAATCCCGTCCGCCACGGGATCCTGCCTTGATCCCGGGGTTCGGTTCGGCCATCGCCTCTCTCCTCAGCTCCGGGGTGATTGTGGTCGTTCCCGAATCGGAACGATTCACAGGGTTTTATTCAAACCTGTTTGTGGTGCCGAAAAAGGACTGGGCGGTTCGACCCATCTTGGATCTCAAGTTACTCAACAAGAGAGTTCGCCTCCGCCACTTCCGGATGGAGTCGGTTCGCTCGGTGATTGCCTCCATGGAGGAGCAGGAATTCATGTGTTCCATAGACATCCAAGATGCCTATCTACACGTGCCCATATTTCCCGGACATCCGAAGTTCCTGTGGTTTGCGATTCACCACAAACATTATCAGTTCGTCGCGCTCCCTTTTGGGCTCGCCACCGCTCCCAGGGTCTTCATGTAGATTCTGGCGGCGTTGATGGCCTTGTTGAGGATCAGAGGTCTTGTTCTTTTTCTGTATCTCGACGATATTCTGATCAAGGCTCCCTCCTTTCATCAGGCCCGCCTAAGTGTGGCGATCGTTCTAGACACCCTGTCCAGTTTTGGGTGGATCGTCAACCGGAAAAAGTCCTGTCTGATCCCTACTCAACGCCTTGTGTTTCTGGGCCTTCTTTTCGACACTCGTCGGTCAAGGGTATTTCTCCCACAAGACAAGATTCTTTCCCTGCAGCAGGGCGTCCGATCACTACAGATCGCACGGTTTTCATCTCTCAGGACAGCAATGAGGATTCTGGGGAAAATGGTGGCAGCAATAGAGGCAGTTCCCTTTGCCCAGTTTCACGCCAGGCCCCTCCAGCAGGCCATTTTGTCCAGGTAGAACAGGTCGGCTCTGTCTCTGGATCGTCCGGTTCGTCTTTCATGCCGGATCAAGCGGTCTCTCAACTGGTGGTTGACGTCTCCCCTCATTCTCTCGGGGCGGTCCTTTCTTCCCAGATTGGCACAACGGACGCCAGCCTCATCGGCTGGGGTGCAGTGTTCCGCAATCACACTGTTTAGGGTCGATGGTCGACTCAGGAATCAGCTCTGCAGATCAATGTCCTAGAGATACGAGCGATCCTTCTGGCTCTCGTCCACTGGGAACGGCGCCTCAAGGGCCTGCCTGTCAGGATTCAAACAGACAATGCCACAGCGGTGGCGTATATCAACCGACAAGGGGGGACACGGAGTGTCTCAGCCCTGGTGGAAGTGTCCAGAATTCTTCAATGGGCAGAGACCTTTGTTCCAACAATTTCCGCGGTTCACATTCCCGGCGTGGACAACTGGGCCGCCGATTTTCTAAGCCGCGAGGGTCTCGCGGCAGGGGAATGGTCCCTACATCCGGAGGTGTTTCATCTGCTCTGCCGTCGGTGGGGAACCCCGGACGTAGACCTCATGGCGTCTCGCCTCAAAAGGAAGGTACCACAATTCGTGTCCAGGTCTCGGGACCCCCTGGCAGTGGGCGCCGACGCTCTGGCCGTTCCTTGGTCACAGTTCGAGCTCCCCTACCTGTTCCCTCCCCTGCTTCTTCTTCCCAAGCTGTTGAAGAAAATCAAGGCAGAAGGGATTCCAGTCGTCCTCATCGCCCCGAATTGGCCCACAAGTTCTTGGTTCGCGGACATTGTCAACCTTCTCGCGGACGCCCCCTGGAAGCTTCCCGACAGGGCAGATCTGCTGTCGCAAGGCCCGATTTGCCACCCCCATTCTCGGTCGCTCAATTTAACGGCGTGGCTGTTGAGACCGAGGTTTTGAAACGGGCAGGATTCTCTGATCGAGTGATTCATACCATGATCTGCGCCAGAAAGCCTTCCTCTTCCAAGATCTATTACCGTACTTGGAAAGCCTATTTCTCCTGGTGTGAGGCCAATGACATCGCGGCCATGGTTTTTTCGCTTCCTTCTGTTCTGGCGTTTCTTCAGACAGGGCTGGATGCGGGGCTTGCTCTCAGTTCCTTGAAGGGTCAAGTTTCGGCACTGTCCATTTTATTTCAGAAGACGCTGGCCTCCCGGCCCCAGGTCAAAACCTTTCTTCAGGGTGTGGCTCACACGGTTCCTCCGTACCGAGCGCCCGTGGATCCTTGGGATCTTAAGTTCGTTCTTGGGGTTCTGCAAGGTCCTCCTTTTGAACCTCTCAGGGATGTTTCCCTTGCCCTCCTTTCTTGGAAGGTGGCCTTTCTGGTGGCCATTACTTCCATCCGACGTGTGTCAGAATTAGCGGCCCTTTCTTGCCGCTCTCCCTTTTTGGTACTTCATCAGGACAAGGTAGTTCTGCGGCCTCCGCCCTCTTAACTTCCAAAGGTGGTATCTTCGTTTCACCTCAATGAGGACATTGTTCTGCCATCCTTCTGCCCAAGCCCAGCTCATCCTCGGGAGCGATCCTTGAACAAGCTGGACCTGGTCAGGGCATTGAGAGTCTATCTAGCCAGGACATCTTCCTTGCGGAAGTCAGACTCTCTGTTTATCATTCCAGACGGTGCAAGGAAAGGTCACCCAGCCTCAAAGGCCACTATTGCTCGCTGGATCAGATCGGCAATTTTGGAGGCATACCGGGTCAAGCATCGTGCAGCTCCTTCAGGGATCAGAGCGCACTCTACCCGGGCGGTGGGTGCCTCCTGGGCGGTGCGCCACAGAGCTTCCGCGCTGCAGCTTTGCAAAGCTGCAACCTGGTCTTCGGTTCACACTTTTGTGAAATTCTACAGGGTCCACACCTACGCTTCGGCGGACGCCAGCCTAGGTAGAAGGATTCTGCAGGCCGCGGTGGTGAGTCCACTGGCCTAATGGAAGTTTGTTTCCCACCCCAGGGACTGCTTTGGGACGTCCCATGGTCTCTGTGTCCCCCAATAAGGCGAACGAGAAAACAGGATTTTTTGGGTTGCTTACCGTAAAATCTGTTTCTCGGAGCCTTCATTGGGGGACACAGCACCCTCCCATGTTCTACAACTCCTGTTCTTATGTTTGTCGATTGGTTACAGTTGAGTTGTTCGTTCTGTTTTAAATCTATTCCGTTACTTCTCCTACTGCTTTCTCACTAACTGAGGAATTTCCTGCTGGTCGGTGGGGTGTATACGGCGGAGGAGGAGCTAACCTTTTTTTGTGCATAGTGTCAGCCTCCTAGTGGCAGCAGCATACACCCCATGGTCTCTGTGTCCCCCAATGAAGGCTCCGAGAAACAGATTTTACGGTAAGCAACCCAAAAAATCCTGTTTTCTTTGCTGGTATCAGGAAACCCTTCAGGTTTTGTAACAAATCTGAGCAGAAAAAAAATACTTCTGCAACATACGCACAGGCTTTTGGTCAGGTTTGCGCCTTTTTCACCCTGGCCATGTCTCTGACCACCAAACACTTTGTACTTTAGTGTCTTGAAAGAGGAGGGGGGTTTCAGCCCTCCTTACCCTCGGCCATGTCTCTGACCACCGAACACCTTGTATTTCTGTGTCTTGTTCGGGTATGAACCTCCCTCACCTTGGCCGTGTCTCTGAGCACCCTGTACTTCTGTACAATCCCTCTTTAAGATTTTTTTGACTTTTTAAGAGTCAGTTAAATCTCTATTTTGACCCATTTTTTTTTCTTGAGAAAACAAGCTGTCTAATGTGCACACCATGATAAAGGCTGTTGGAATCCTCAGGCCTCACCCTCCCTCATTACACAAATGCCGTCTGATCTTCATCCAATAATCATTTACATTTATACAGCCTGGAGATGGAAAATCTGCATAAAAATGATGGTATGATCAAAATTGCCTAATATTTGTGCATGCAATGTATAGGATAATACTGCCAGTCAGAGGGGTGCTTGACGCTGCATGCGATGGGGTGAGAAGTATGCTTGATGGGAGACTACCAAGTATAGGGTAAGGTGGGAATCCCTAGATGTAAGCATACAGCCTATAAGAAAGGAGGGCACAAGGTTTTGGTGTGGTTAGTGTGGGAAAGCTTTGGTTGTCATTATACTGCTAATGGGATGTATGTATGGAGCGAGATCATGCAGCGAGCCCGCCCCATATCCGGCAGGCGATGGTATAACAGCCAGCACTTACCGCTAACGCCATTACGAAACCTTTCAAACTCTGCCTGTATAATATAGCGCATTTCGTGAAGGGGTTAAGCAAGCGTCAATGCGTCAGGAAGCTCTTGATTCCACCCATTCTGAAGTCGGTTACATTCTTGAACACCTTTTCAGATACAGCAAAATGTTACTTCAAAGACATGGCCTTTTTATTTTATCTTGTCATATTTCTACTATTTAAATGTTCTGGCTGTTCTTTATGCGGTTAATAGTTTATTCTTTTGATGATCATTTATTGATGCTATTAAGAAAAGAAAAATCTGAAATCTTTGCCTTAATTGCTCTTTTTGTTCACCTCGGCTCACTTTATGTTCAATTTTATTAAAAAGGCATCTGTTCAAAAATGGTAACAAAAGAATCTACCGCTTGTTCAAGAAACAAGCCCCAGAACAGCTCTGTATAAATGGAAAAAGTTGGAGGCTACAGCCCTGCGAATTGTAGCAGAAATGCTCATCTGCTATGACCGCCGGCCATGCGGCAGTGTTCATAGCGGATCGACAATGACAGCCACAGTGGTCTCCTGCATACCTCAGGTTGTCATGCCAAGCCATGGGCGCCCCTCGATGATGTGACGGGCTCGCCGATGGACGGGATTAGTGACGCACTTCCAGCACGGCCATCTTGAAGGCTGCTGTGGGAGATTGACGATAGTATTTAACATGTTAATGGCCGTGTGTGTACCGCAAGGTTTGCCGGGTCAGGTGGCGCATTGATAAGTGGTGTGGTGTCCTTGCGTATCACCCTTCTGTAACACACTTGGCACCTGTTTTGCGACCTTCCTTTCTTTGTGCCTTGAGTGACCTCTCCACAAAAAATTGTTGGCCTGTTTCTTCATTCTTTTTTTTACACCCCCCCCCCCCCCCCCCCCCCAAATAAAAGTTCAGACTTGAACTGCCAATCAATCAGGATTGTCGTTGCACACACTGGGGTCACGGTGCCACATTAAAGATATGACTTATCCGTATGTCCAAGGTCAGGTCGGAGTAACTACCAACCTGTGCGTATGGATACGTCAAAGGTCGTAAAGTGGTTAAAATGCAAAAGAGTGTGTCAGGGTCACAATTTTGTTTAGATTCCTTCCCATGAAGAGTTGAGTTAATATGTTTGTTTATAATTTATAATGCCACTAATGAACACAATTCTTCTTGGGGGGGGGGGGGGAGAGCCCTGTTGCTAAAAAACATAGTCATGGAATGCTACAATACAGAGGTTAAAAAAATGGTTTGTCTTAAGGGTCAAAACTGGCTATGACGCCAAAGGCCAAAAAACAAATGATGTGATAGATGTGGAAGTGAAATATAGATGGGCCTTGTGAACACTGCTTAATTGAGCCTTTACAAGTTTTCTCTTTAATTCTCTTTAATTGCAGTATTCTTCAGAGGAGGAGGAAGTTGATCTTCAGACGGCTTTGACTGGCTTCCAAACTAAGCAGCGCAAACTCTTGGAGCCAGTGGATCACGGGAAGATTGAATATGAGCCCTATAGAAAGAATTTTTATGTGGAGGTTCCAGAGCTGGCTAGGATGACTACAGAAGGTGTTTATATTACTAATATGGTATATGATCACTTGTATATAAAGCGCAGACTATGTAGCGAGAGAGTGTGGATCAATGAAAATTCTTCTCCTTTACTAATTTTTTTTTTTTTTCTGGCAGAAGGCAGAAACATGAACATGGCATAAGTGTTGCTAATTAGAAAGGAATACAGATGGCTGGGGGGACACACGTATAATAGGGTGTTATCCAGACAACAGAGTTTCATACAATGCGGCGATGCTCACCTGGTTATGTTGTGAGATGGCAGTAGGGGAATCCAAAATAGAGATGAGGTAAAAGGAGATGCAGATATGCTGCCCCCTGCTGGTGACTATTCAATAAAGATATCCGGAGAGTCCAGGGTAATATAGTAGAAGTGCAGTTTATTCTCAAGGTGTTTTAAAGTCTTTATAGAGCTCTGCAAAGGAATACGTGGATTTTGTTTGCGCTGCCCAAATGATGAAACCTGGTGGTATTTCCTGAAGAAGAGGTTGCAAAAAACCTTGAAACGCTTAGAATAATCCACTGTCAAACTTTGTTACCCTTCTGGAGTTTCATCATTTGGGCAGCGTGGACGAAATCCACGTATTCCTTTGCAGAGTTCTGTTTCAGATAGTCGGTGACCAACTTGTGGCTCTGCAGCAGCCCTTATCTATACATGCTTTGAATACCTACTACCTGGTGAGCAGTTTTTTGTAAAACCGCTTACTTTATTTGTGGGATAAGACCCTATATTGCGCTTGTGTCTCCCTCTTTCCTCACAATAAAAGTCTTTATAAAGAAACCCACAAAGTGTTCCTAATATCAGAAACCAAACTTAAAGGGAATCCATCATCCCTTATGAGGTTTGAGCTATTAATATGGACATACAGGTTATATACAACTAGCCATACCTGTGTGCCTCCTGGATGATGCCTTGTTCAGTTAAAATCATCTTTTATAGCTTCAATCTTCCAGGCTATGGGGCATACGCTACCCAGAAGATAATACTGCCTCTGGTCTTCATTGTACAAGATTTCTCTTCCCCTCCTCTTCAGTGTCTGTTTGACATCAAGTGCTCGGCCAGAAATTCCACACCTCAGCGTTGCACCTTGAGACTTTCTCGCGGTGCTACCGGTGATCTTGCTGAGGTAACTGCAGTTCATCGGGCCTGCTCACAGGCCCATAGTACTGATCAGCTCATTTACATATAAGAAAAATATGGATATCTCTGGAATCGGACATCTGATCACAGAAAACTAGGCCATACTTTACATTCCTATAACCAACATCAGTGATGGCGAACATTTAGAGAGTGCCCAAACTGCAACCCAAAACCCACTAAAGGGTCTGTCAAACTTAGCGATGCACCAGCGATATGACGCGGTCAGGATCGCTGGTGCATTGCTAAGTGGTCGCTAGTGAGCTGCCACACAGGCAGATCTCACCAGCGACATAGCAGCAGTCGGGGGTCGCTACTTACCTGTCAGACGAGGCGATCCTGACGTCCTCCCGCCCACGTCCACGCGTCGCTCGTCAGCGCCACAGGAAGCCCAGCAGGAAGCTGACGACGAGAAACGGCCCAGGACGTTCAGGGCGATCAGCGATAACCAGCGGGGGAGCCGGTCGGAGGTAAGTATCAGACATAGCGATATCGCTAGCAATATCGCTGCTACGTCACAAAAAACAATGACGTTATAGCGATATTGCTAGTGATATCGCTTAGTGTGACAGGCCCTTTATTTATGGCGATGTGGCAACACGACAATTTAACCTGAATGCTGAGGTTTTACTTTAGAAAAAACTCGTACAGAGAGCAGCCACAGACAGCAGCAGGGGTACCAGACTGTAGATAAAAAGGACTATGCTCCCCTCATCCTTGTGGTAGATGCTCAAATGCCTGTTATGTGCTCTCCCCCCACCCCCTCCCTATCCTTGTGGTTTACGCTAAACCCTCCACCCCTCATTCCATGTATATGCTCCCCCATTCCTTGTATATGCCCCCTCCATCCTGGTATATGTTCCCCATCCTGATGGTGCCGCTATTGTTCAGCACATAGAAATACACACTTCTACTTGCCTTTTTTCCTCTCCCCAACCGCGCCGCCTCCTGAAGCCAGCAGCTGACTTCAGCGTCCAAGCGATGGATGTGCATGACGTCACTGCCATGCGCCCAGTCATGTGTATGCTGATGTCAGCTGCTAGCTATTGATTGGCCTTCTGCGTGTATTGCTGTGCACGGACTTGGCAGGTTTGGGCGCTACAATACACTTAAGTCCTGTTCTGTGTCTAAGGATACAGGGTGTTTGTGCGGGGTCCTTCAACCCTATTATGGGTGTTTGTATTTGTGTATTGCCTAATGGGCTTTTTTAGTGATTTTAACTTTTCAGTGTGTTGTGCTAAGATTGTTGTAATAAAGATTTTCTACGTTTGTACACTTGATTGTGTTTTGGTGATCCCTGGTTGTGCATGCTCTTGCTTGTCTTTTGTCCGTTGTCATATCTGCATGCATTGCTGATCCCAAACAGTGGTGCCCTCCAGCCTCTGGTATTCATAAGGATACAGATTCAGCTGCAGTAGGGGCTGGTGTCGCTTGTCCACAGGGAGGACTCGGTGTGCCCTCTCTGACACGCGTGCCATAGGTTCACCACGACTGTACACGCTCATATGGACTGCTTAAGAAGGATGATTCTGACTGATTCCCTTTAATATACATGAATGTCATCAGTATTGGAAGTCTGAAGCCATGGTCATATGTATTTTATAAATCCACAGTATGCATGCATGCGTATGCGTCATGAAAGTCGGTGCCAATCCGACCCATGACGCATATGCTGTGCATTGACTTCAAAGCCCCCCTGCGGGTCAGGTGACCGGGGTCACTGAAAGGTCACCCGACCCGCAGATATAGGGGGCTTTGTACTTCACCCCAGGGGTGGTGGCTTAGCCCCCACGTGGCTACGATCGCTCTGATTGGCTGTTAAAAGTGAAACAGCCAATCAGAGCAATAGTAATATTTCATCAATGAAAATTGATGAAATATTACAATCCAGCCATGGCCGATGCTGCAGTAGCATCGAACATGGCTGGAGATCCTAATCTGCCCCCCCCCCCCCCCCCCCCCCAAACCTGGCTGGCGGGGGGCGATCGGCCCCCGCCACGGACTGACGGCAGCGATTGGCTGCTGCCGTCAAAATCTGCTCCCCCCCGCAGTCCAATCAACCCCCCCCTCACCTTCCACGGTGCCTCCGAGTCCCCCTCTGTCTCCCGGTGTCCCGGCTCATGGGCGCCGCCATCTTGGAAAATGGTGGGCGCATGCGCAGTGCGATTGTAATATTTCACCAATTAAATTTGGTGAAATATTACAATCAAGCCATGACCGATGCTGCAATAGCATCGACCATGACTGCAGACACCCTTAGAGACCCCCCCCCTACTGACTGACGGCACCGATCGGCTGCCACCACCGACTGACGGCTGCGATCGGTCGCCACAGTCAACATCGGCTCCCCTCCCCCTTACCTCCGCTCCCCCCAGCCTTCCGATTCCCCCCCCACCCGCCCCGGTACCTCCTGTCCCTCTGGCCGTCCAGGTGTCCCGCATCATGGACGCCGCCATGTTGGAAAATGGCGGGCGCATGCGCAGTGTGCCCGCCGGATTCTGCCGGCCGGCAGATTCATTCATTTATTTTGATCACTGTGATAAACTCTCACAGTGATCAAAATAAAAAAAAAATGTAAATAAACCCCCGTTTATCACCCCCATAGGTAGGGACAACTAATAAAATAAAGAAAATATTTTTATTTTTCGGTTAGGGTTAGGGCTAGGGTTAGGGTTAGGGTTGGATTTAGGATTAGAATTAGGGTTAGGGTTGGAATTACTACGGTTAGGGGTGGAATTAGGGTTAAGGTTAGGGTTAAGATTAGGGTTAGGGGTGGGTTGGGGTTGGGATTACGGTTAGGGTTAGGGGTGTGTTTAAGATTAGGGTTGGTATTAGGGTTAGGGGTGTGTTGGGGTTAGGGTTGGAGTTAGAATTGAGGGGTTTCCACTGTTTAGGCTCATCCAAACGCGACATGGCGCCATTTATTCCAGCCAATTTTGCGTTCAAAAAGTCATATAGTGCTATGGGGTACCAGCGTACTCAGGAGAACCTGGACAACAACTTTAGGGGTCCAATTTCTCCTGTTACCGTTGTGAAAATAAAAATTAGCTGGCTAAAAAAAATGATTTTTTGCGGAAATTTTTTTTTATTTTCACGGCTCTGCGTTATAAACTTCTGTCAAGCACCTGGGGGTCCAAAGTGTTGAATATGCATCTAGATAAGTTCCTTAGGGGGTCTAGTTTCCAAAATGGGGTCATTTGTAGGGGAGCTCCAAAGTTTAGGCTCACAGGGGCTCTCCAAACACGACATGGTGTCCGCTAGCGATTGGAGCTAATTTTCCATTCAAAAAGTCAAATGTCGCTTCTTCCCTTCTGAGCCCTGCCGTGCACCCAAACAGTGGTTCCCCCCCACATATGAAGTACCAGCCTACTCAGGACAAACTGGACAACAACTTTTGGGGTCCAATTTCTTCTGTTACACTCGTGAAAATAAAAGATAGCGGGCTAAAAAATAATTTTTGAGGAAAAAAAATGATTTATTTTCTCTGCTCTGCGTTATAATCTTCTGTGAAGCACCTGGGGGTTCAAAGTGCTCATCACACATCTAGATAAGTTCCTTCGGGGGTCTAGTTTCCAAAATGGGGGTCACTTGTGGGGGAGCTCCAATGTTTAGGCACACAGGGACTCTCCAAACGCGACATGGTGTCCACTAACGATTGGAGCTAATTTTCTATTCAAAAAGTCAAATGGCGCTCCTTCCCTTCCGTGCCCTGCCGTGCGCCCAAACAGTAGTTTATGACCACATATGAGGTATCGGTGTACTCAGGAGAAATTGCCCAACAAATTTTAGGATCCATTTTATCCTGTTGCCTATGTGAAAATGAAAAAAAGTGAGGCTAAAAGAAAATTTTTGTGAAAAAATTAAAATGTCCATTTTTTCCTTCCATGTTGCTTTAATTCCTGTGAAGCACCTGAAGGGTTAATGATCTTCTTGAATGTAGTTTTGAGTAGCTTGAGGGGTGCAGTTTTTAGAATGGTGTTACTTTTGGGTTTTTTCTGCCATATAGACCCCTCCAAGTGACTTCAAATGTGAGATGGTCCCTAAAAAAAAAATGGTTTTGTAAATTTTGTTGTAAAAATGAGAAATCGCTGGTCAACTTTTAACCCTTAGAACTCCCTAACAAAAAATAATTTTGTTTCCAAAATTGTGCTGATGTAAAGTAGACATGTGGGTAATGTTATTCATTAACTATTTTGTGTCATATAACTCTCAGGTTTAACAGAATAAAAATTCAAAATTTGAAAATTGTGAATTTTTCGCCAAATTCCCGTTTTTTTCACAAATAAACACAAAAAAACTATCTCTGAATCGCTAGGATGCGTTGAAGCGTTCCTGAGTTATCTATATATGAGGCATCGTGATTACTCGCTAATCCCGCCCCCTGCACAGTAGCATTGCCCCCACCACATTACCACACACAATCCCGCCCCCCCACCGCATTATCACACATAATCCCGCCCCCCCACCGCATTATCACACATAATCCCGCCCCCCCACCGCATCATCACACAATCCCGCCCTTATGTTTCGTTATGAAATTTGTTTAGATGCTGGAATGAAAAAAAACACATCTTACTGAATCCAGTTTGTTTTTGGTTTTACACTGTGAATAAAATGTATCATTAGTATTATTCAGATTTTTAATGATTATTGTTAACTTCATTTTAATTTACCACCTGCGTAAGTGCTTTTGAATGTTGTCATTATTTACTTTAGTTTAATCACCAGCAGCGTTAATTAGATAGCAATGAGCGTGCCGAGCGTTAGCTGGCTGGAAACAGCTAGTTACCTCATAAAAGGACACTGGTCAGAATTGCAAGAAATGGCCAGGTCATTAAGGTCAAAATAGGCTGGGTCATGAAGGGGTTAAAAGCATTCACGGTGTGTAACCTTTCATGTGCAGTGATGGGCGTTTCTCTAGACATTGTGCTTTTTTTTTTATTTTATTTTTTACCACTACACTTCACTGCTAATGCACCAATTTTCCAATGTGTTTACCAAGGACTATCATCACTAACATTATCACTTAATGCCTTCCTTTTTCTTTCCAGAGGTCAGTAGCCTCAGACTTGAACTTGAAGGAATTACAGTTAAGGGGAAAAATTGTCCTAAGCCAATTAAAACCTGGGTGCAGTGCGGCATATCGATGAAGATTCTGAATTCCCTTAAAAAGTAAGGCTTTACCTGTACATGTCCAATATGGCGTTTGTAAGTAACATTTAGATGCTTCTACCTGTAATGTTGCTCTTAAACAGTAATCATATAGCACAATATAACACTGTGGCCGAGAGCAGAAGAGTTTCTCTCTCCCAAAATGAACAATCAAGAGAGATAAATAATGCGGAATACTCCCAGAAATATTGCAAACAAAGAAATGGAGTATATACAACATCCCACAAAGGATAATAGATAAAATTGTTATTCAAATATGACAAATAGATTCAGTGTCTAGCAAACAGTATAATACAGACATAAAGGAAAATATGGAGGCGACATGAAGGTAGGCTAGGGGGAGAATGGGAGACAAAATGTAACCAAAGAGGGCAGGACCAGTTATATAACCATTGTATAGAGCACAAGTAGCAGAAGGACTGGTGAAAAAAAAAAAAGGTAAAGGAAATCAGTGTCCAAAACACCAGATGCAAATGCTGCTATGAATCAACCCTGCTTTACCCATCATGGATGGCAGCTCCCACACCTCTACTCACAGACCGCTCTCCGCACTTTAACCCCCGAAATACTGCTATCGAACAAGATTGCAGCATTCCGGAAGCCGACACAGGGCTGACAGCCCCTCTGGCTTTGGATCGGTGACCCCGCCAGGGGTCATGACGACATCCGGATCACCAGAGCTTGGAGACTTGTTGATCATGTGCTGTGCATGATAAGCAAGTCTCTCTGTGATTGCTGCGCTGACAGCTTCTATGGCATGCTATAGATGCGATTAGCCTGCAAAAAAACTGTTGTCCCATAGTGGGACAAAGTAAAAAAAGTTACAAAAAAGTTAAAATTTTTAAAACAATTGTAAAAATATTTAAAAAAAAGTAATAGAATATATTCATTTATCTCTAAATATGTATTTGAATGAAAAAAAATATAAACAATAAGTACACATTTGGTATCGCCACGTCCACAACGACCCGACCTATAAAACTGTCCCACTAGTTAACCCCTTTAGTGAACACCATAAAGCATTGTTCTTTGCCTTGTTTTTTTATCATCATACCGCCGAACAAAAAGTGGAAAAACATGCAATCAAAAAGACGGATATAAATAAACATGGCGCCATTGAAAACTTCATCTTGTCCCACAAAAACAAGCCATCATATAGCTCCATCACCGGAAAAATAAGTTATAGCGCTCAGAATAAAGCGATGCAAAAATATTTTTTCTATAAAATAGTTTAATATTGTATAAAAGCACCAAAACATAAAAAAGGTATAAATGAGGAATCGCTGTAATCGTACTGACCTGAAGAATAAAACTGCTTTATTAATTAAACCACACGCTGAACGGCATTACACCCCCCCAACCCACTAAAAGAAAATTCAGGAATTGCTGGCTTTTGTTCATTCTGCCTCCCCAAGAATCGGAATAGGGAGCGATTAAAAAAAAAAAATGTCATGTGCCCGAAAATTGTATCAATAAAAACGTCAACTCGTCCGCAAAAAACAAGACCTCACATCACTCTGTGGGCCAAAATATGGAAAAATTATAGCTCTCAAAATGTGGTGATGCAAAAACTTTTTTTTGCAATAAAAAGCATCTTTTAGTGTGTGACAGCTGCCAAACATAAAAACCCGCTATAAGACCTCTTTCACACGTCCTGGTATTTCCGGTACAGGAGATGTCAGTGTCCGTGTTTGTTGTACATGTGGCAACCGTGTGCCGCATCAGTACCACACAGACAGGGAAGAAGCGTTACAATAAGCACTGTTCCCCGGCGCCCCGGGCTGAGCATGGCTCTCATTGTTCTCCCCTGCTCTGCCAGCGATCGGCACGAGCAGGGGAGAATGATGCGTTATATTTATTTATGTATATCCCACTTTCCGGTTCCACTTTGGAACTCGCAGCTCGCCTGCCTTACCCTCAGGTCAGTCAGAGAACTGCACCTAGGATAATTTGTCGCCGGACGGGCTACTTGTTGTGCAATGGCTATTAGGCCCGCTTGCAGTGAGGGAGTTATAAATGCTTTGGCCGCAGCCACACAATCAGCTTATAAAACCCGCTCAGTCACTGCCAACTGTACTCACCTAGCCAAAACACTCTTAGGCCTGTTTCACAATTCCGTTTTTGACAATCAGTAAAGATCCGCCGAATTGGAAAAGAAACGGATCCGCCATTTTTCTTTGCGGATCCGTTTTTTTCCCCATTGACTTTCATTATCGGCGGATTTTGACTGATGTTGGTCCGTTGCGTTCGTATTTTAAAATTTTGGCGTCCGCAAAGATTTCAGAACGGACCATGCAACGTTTTTTGGCCTACGGATCCGGTAGACACTGATTTAACCCGCAATTCTCTCTGGGTGCCGGATGAAAAATCGCTTTCGCTCTCTCTCTCGCTCTCTCTCGGTAACTGCTCTGCTGCTCCCGCCTGCATCATCGCCCGATCTCCTGCTACCGCCTACATCATCGCTCGATCTGCTGCTCTCGCCTGATCTGCTCCCGCGATTCGCCCGATCTGCTCCCGCGACATCTGCTACTGCGCCGATTTTGTCATGCTGCTCCAGGATTGACGCGGTATGTCTCTTTAAAATTTCACCATCGGCGGATCCGTACATCCGCCGATCCACTCACACACGTTCCTGTCAGTCCGCCTGCGGATCCATTTTCCGCTATTTTGCCGGATCTGGACTGACAGGAAAAACTGAAGTGTGAAACAGGCCTTACCCTGCCACCAGCTTCCGTTCTCTCTATTAACATTTAAAATTAATAAAGGTGTACGAAGCTAACCCAAATTCGTAGCGTAATTATCTTCAGGCACGTATGAATTTGTCACAGAGCAAGGAGACAGAACTAATAATTTTATAGTTTACTTCCAAAAGATGGGCAGTGTTTACAGAAGATAAAAAGGTTTTACAATATTAGACAATAACAGTATGTACAAAGCAAATACAAATAAAAGGGGTTTAAAAAGCAGAAATAAACTTACATATTGCTTAGATAATTTCAGGCAGAACCAGTCTGGGGGGAGGAGCCAGACATCACCATGCATTTGAGATCCTATTGCCACGGCATCCCAAGCTAGAATGAATGGGGGGGGTAGGGGAAAATACCTTATACCTTTTGGGCTTGTGACATCACTAAAGGGGCTGGTTTTTCCAGCTCCCTCCCCTTGCTTTCAAAGGTACGATCTGGCTAAAAACTTAAAATAATCATAACTCGCAGAGGGTACCTCGTATAGAAACGCACATCTTTTCCAGCTTGTCGCTGGCGATCATTCAAAACCAAACTCGAACTAGTTATTTCACACCGTTCAGGAGAAATCCATTTCTAGGGTTCTGTTGGCGCTGGATCCGTGAAAAACCCGGGCTACGAAGCCTTGTCGGCGCATGTTGCAGAAATGTAATATTCATATTTTTATCATAAACGCGCAGCTTTTTATGCCCAAATGATTAGATTCTCATTATTGTCTATGGGAATAGCTGAGCACATTTGAAGACAAAGGAACCCCCTGCTGTGAGGCGGGAATTCTCTCTGCTAATTAACATTCCTGAGGGGGGGTGAGTGGATCACACACTGGAGTCTCATGTTACAAGGGGTGTATGTGGAGAGATGCAGGCAGAGGATCACAAAGCTGCAGCTGTGACAGGCAAAAAAGGGACAAGAACAGGGGGGGGTCAAGCCCTCACCACTGACATAGCAGAGTATAGTATGTGAATAGAAGATTCTGCAATGTGATAATCAGGGGAATCTTGCGTCATATTTTACATTATCGTTACACCCACACATTTAGGGATTAGGGAGACGTGTGGGGTGTCGTGTAATAAAGGAAATTACACAAGTGGTTTGGGTGTAAATATAGTTAGAAAATACATTTAAGGTGCCGGACCACGCCTTTAAAATATATATATTTTTTTAAGCATGTTTTATTGAAGATTATATAACATCACAAGTCTACGTGATCGAACAGAAGATCAAACTGCATTTCTCGTTGCTCATTAATACTGTCTAGCAAAGTTGACCTTACCTTTAACATACCATGGGTCTAATATCTTAACCAAAACCATAAGACACCCATGTCCGGCACCAAATATCTCACATTTTATCACGAGAGAATACTCTTTATCATCTGGGGATTAATGTGAGTCGAGGGGGAATCGCCGAGATTTCAGTACCTTGACCTAGCTTGAAATTTGCGGGGGTCTTCTATCCATCTATCTCATGGCGATAGCCTTGTGAGCCAAAAACAATGTTTCCTTGAGAAGAATGTGAGAGTAGTGAGACTAGGTCTCCTCATCAAGGTTTCCTAAAAAAACTTTCCTTAGGGCAAAGTGGTACAAGGGATTGTATGATCTTGATGAGGAAAGCTATGACTTCTTTGCAAAAGTCTGTAATAGGAGGGCAGTACCACATCAGGTGTATAAAATCTGCCGCCTCTTCCCCACACCTGTAGAAACCTGAAGTGGTGGAACTACCCATTTTATTTAAGCTGCTAGGTTCCAGGTGGCATTGATGGACTATATACATTTGAACTAGCTTGTTATTAATTGCCTTGACACATACAGTCATGGCGAAAAGTTTAGAGAATGACACAAATATTAATTTCTTTATCGCCTTATTGGGGGACACAGATTACCATGGGTGTATGCTGCTGCTGCTAGGAGGCTGACATTATGCAAAACAAGAAAATTAGCTCCTCCCCGGCAGTATACACCCACCGACAGGCACCAAGCACCTCAGTTTGTGCTTAGTATCTGTAGGAGGCGGACTGGGATCTCCCTAGATCCGCTCTTATTAATTTCCCCTTTTTTCTTTTAGGTTTCCAGTCGAACCTTTTAATCTTTTCACTTTATCTTTTCAGGTTCTCCGTCAAGAAACAGGGTGTAGCTATCACCCTGATTTCCCATATCATGCGGCTGAGCGAGCAGTGTGGTGTCATCCACATCGCACCTCTCAGTTCCGCAGGCAGGACTTTGGCCCTATCACCTTCCGGTGCTAGGGGCTGTGGACAGGTGGCTGGTCCTTGCCAATTCTCCTCCTCACCCCTCTCTCTGGACAGGGCTGAGAGGAAGGCGGCGGTCGCAGGAGGTCTACGCCGTCTTCTCCAAGATGTGGGCATAGAGGATATTCTCCAGTGGCTTTCACCTTGGGCCCCTGTGACAGCCTCCTCAGGGACGTCAGGTAAGTGCCTGTACGATCCCTCCATGTCCCACACCATTCCCAGCCAGCCAGCGTACCTCTGCAGCACTAGATCCCCAGATTCGAATTTCCCGCCCCTTCTCCTCTGCATGCCGCGCGCCGACCTCTCAGCCGCGCGTCTGCCATCCAGTGTGCTTTCCAGGGGACAGGTCAGTCAGTATAGGGGGTGTCGTCCGCCCTTCAGTACTACCGGCGCTCATATCGCCCCCCCCTCCGGAGTAGTTTCATCGGTTAGGCATTGCGGGGCTGCGGCGTCCGGAGTCCATGTTACTTTCACTTTCGTTTTCGGTCGGGCGCCTCAGCGCGCTCCCCCTTTTTCTGAGCGCGCTTTCCTGCGCGCCGTTTTCTAACCCATCACAGGGCTCCTTTCACTTCGTTACTCCAGCCTCCTCCGCTTTTCCCCAATCGCGGCACAGCTGCAAAGCCCGCCCCTTCTTCCTTGTCGGGTGTTTCCTGGCTCCTCTGAGTCGTCCGCTCCTGACTTCCTGCGCGGTTTGGGGGACACTTCAGCATCGGCTGCTCTTCTGAATCTGGGTAGGCTCTACACTGTGGCGCTAATTAGCTCCCTTCTGCAGTTTTCTCCCGACCTATTGCGGTCTCAGCGCTTTTTTACTTATGCCCAATCCTTCAAGGGATCTCTGCTTCAGGCCCACCGTTACTCATTACGCCTGTGCGCGCTGTAAAAAGAAGTGGGCTTCGGGTCGCCCGTCCTGCAGTCCTTCCGCTATGTCTGTATCCCAGGAGCGCGCAGAGTCCCGGGCTGAGGACGTTCAACCTCCCCCGGAGTGGGCCATTGTAATGTCTCAGTCGGTCTCTGACTTGACTAAGGTTTCCCAGTCGCTGGTCCAGGTCTTGAAACGACTTCCACAGCTGTCTACTGCCACCTGCGCGCCGACCGCCTCTCAGGGTGAGTCGTCCGCTCCTGACCGCGACCTTCCGAGAGACAGACAAAGCAGGAGCTCTAGGAAGCGGCCTCTGTCTACCTCGTCCTCTGGCTCGCAGGGTCCCTCTGAGCCTGTCAGGTTGCATTCTCCTTCCTCCGACGGCGTCTCCAGGTCTGGCGATGACTCTCAATCGGAATCGAGTTCAGAAGCAGACAATGTTTCTAAAACGCGGGATATGGTCGATAGTCTCATTTCGGCTATTTTTCAAACCCTTAAAATTAAGCAAGACAAGGCTCCCACTCAGGAATGCTCTGTACTCCATAAACGATCAAGACCTCCGTCTCGGACCTTTCCCAATCACAAAGATTTCGATACTACATTGGCCAAACACTGGGAGCGCCCTGAGCAACGTTTCTCAGGCCGCAAGTACTTAGACGTGCTGTACCCCTTTGAGGCAGTCATGCTCACAAAATGGGCCAAGGCTCCTGAGGTGGATCCCCCGGTTTCCCGGATAGCCTCCAAAACGGTGCTATCCCTACCAGATGGGGCATCGCTCAAAGATCCTACGGACAGGCAGATCGAATCCCTGGCTAGGTCTATTTTTGAGGCATCAGGCGCCTCTCTCTGTCCTATTTTCGCATCAGCCTGGGTAGCGAAACTCATTTCCGCTTGGGCAAAAATCCTTCGCAGGGGCATATTGGCAACAGCTCCTCAGGACGAGTTGGCAGATCTCGCAGATCAGATTAACCATGCGGGTAAATACCTTTTGGCCGCCTCCTTGGATGCAGCCGGATGCGTGGCCAGGGCAAATAGCAACATAGTAGCTATTCGCCGAGTTCTTTGGCTAAAGTCATGGAATGCGGATACCACTTCAAAAAAGTCCCTTACTAATCTGCCATTCCACGGTTCTAGGCTCTTTGGAGCCAAGCTGGACCAGCTAATCTCCGATGCCACTGGTGGTAAAAGCACCTCTCTTCCCCAGTCTCGCCCACGACGTTTCCTTAATAGAAGGGGTTTTCGCCCGTTTAGGCCTTTTCGTCCCTTCTCGTCCACGGACAGATCTGGCCAGCAGGATCGCTCATCTGCCACTAGAGAGCGAGAACAGAAAAAGCCATCTTACAAACCAGCCCCCCGCTGGAGATCTAGAGGACAATATTCCAGGGCTTCAGGCACCAGTTCCGGCAGGTTTTCTTCCAAGTGACGGGTCACCCCCACCTGGAACTTCTTCCAGGGTGGGAGGCAGACTTTCCTTTTTCGTGGATGCTTGGCTGTCTGTTGTCGACGACCTTGGGGCAGAGAAATCGTCACATCCGGTTACAAGATCGAATTTGCTTCCCCCTCCCCCCGAACAGACGGTTCTTCCGGCCTCGGCCTCCGCGACAGCGGTCTCAGACTCCGGGGTTTCTCCAGTCCATTTCCTCCCTTCTTTCCGCCGGAGTGATTGTTCCCGTTCCCTCAAACGAACGGTTTTCCGGGTTCTACTCAAATCTCTTCGTAGTCCCGAAGAAAGACGGCTCCCTTCGTCCAATTCTGGACCTCAAGTTGCTCAATCGCCATGTGAAGATTCTTCATTTCAAAATGGAGTCTCTTCGGTCGGTGATTGCCTCCATGGAGCCCGGGGAATTCCTCTGCTCTGTGGACATTTGGGACGCCTATCTGCACATTCCGGTTTGTGCGCAGCATCAGAAGTATCTTCGTTTTGCGATTCAGGGAGACCACTATCAGTTCACGGCTCTTCCTTTCGGCCTAGCTTCAGCGCCCCGTGTTTTCACCAAGGTGATGGCGACCGTCATGGCCATCCTTCGCTCCAGAGGGATTCTCATCATCCCTTATCTAGACGATCTTTTGATCAAAGGCTCGTCTCGTCAGGACTGCCTCCAGAGTCTTCAGATCACTCTGGACACTCTCGGCCGCCTCGGTTGGCTAGTCAACAGGGAGAAGTCCATTCTGATCCCCACTCAGCGTCTGACCTTCCTGGGCATGGAATTCGACACTGATCTAGCCCGAGTGTTTCTTCCGAGGGAAAAGATTGCGGCTCTTTCCAAGGGCATCAGAATTCTCAAGAGGCCAACTCCCATTCCCATTCGGTCCTGCATGAAGGTTCTGGGCAAAATGGTGGCTTCCATGGAAGCAGTGCCCTTTGCGCAGTTTCATCTTCGCCCCCTCCAGCTGTCTCTGCTTTCAGCCTTGGACAAGACCACGATGTCCTTGGGCCGTCCTATTCTGCTCCCTCTCAGAGTGAGGCAATCTCTCACTTGGTGGTTACTGCCAGCGTCAGTTCTCCAAGGGAGGTCCTTCCTTCCGCCTCGGTGGCAAGTCATCACCACCGATGCCAATCTTCTGGGATGGGGAGCCGTGTTCCATCAGAAAGCGGCCCAAGGACGCTGGAACCCACAGGAGACTCTCCTCTCAATCAATCTTCTGGAGATCAGAGCAATCTTCCTGGCCCTTCTTCACTGGCAGCCTCTCCTCTCCGGCAAGCCGATCCGTATTCAGTCGGACAACGCTACGGCTGTGGCGTACATAAACCATCAGGGGGGCACGCGCAGCAAGCAGGTAATGTCAGAAGTGGCCAAGATATTCCGCTGTGCAGAACGTTACATTCCGGCAATCTCCGCCGTTCATATTCCAGGGGTGGAAAATTGGGCAGCCGATTTTCTGAGTCGTCAGGGACTAGCGTCCGACGAATGGTCCCTGCACCCCACAGTCTTCGATCAGATATGCCACTGTTGGGGCACCCCGGATGTCGATCTCATGGCATCTCGGATGAACCACAAAGTGCCGCAGTTCGTAGCCAGGTCCAGGGACCCTCTAGCCATCGCGTACGACGCTCTGGTGATTCCGTGGTCCCAGTTTCAACTTCCTTATCTGTTCCCGCCTCTGGCCTTGATCCCACGAGTGGTCAAAAAGATAAAATCGGAAGGCGTACCAGTGATTCTTGTCGCTCCAGATTGGCCAAGATGGCCTTGGTACGCGGAACTGGTGAACATGCTCACGGACGTCCCCTGGAGGCTTCCAGACCGTCCAGACCTTCTCTCGCAAGGCCCCCTTTACCACGAGAATTCTCAGTCTCTGAGTTCGACGGCATGGCCGTTGAGGCCGCAATCCTGAAGGAATCAGGTCTGTCCAGTCAGGTGATTCAAACTATGATCAGAGCCAGAAAACCAGCCTCTTCCCGCATTTATCATAGGCACTGGAAGGCTTTTTTCCGCTGGTGCGATGTTAAAAAAGTCTTCCCAATGTCCTTTTCCATCCCATCTATTCTTGGTTTTCTCCAGTCTGGTTTGGAAGCGGGTCTGTCCCTCAGTACCCTCAAGGGCCAGGTCTCCGCTCTTTCTGTCCTCTTCCAAAGAGAGCTCGCTTCCTTGCCACAGGTCAAAACCTTTCTCCAAGGGGTCTCCCATGTGGCTCCTCCTCATCATTCGCCAATAGAACCGTGGGATCTCAATCTCGTTCTTAGCGCTCTCCAGAAGGCGCCATTCGAGCCTATCCAGGACATTCCTTTGTCCCTTCTCTCATGGAAGGTCACCTTTTTGATTGCCATTACATCCATCAGAAGAGTTTCTGAATTGGCGGCCTTGTCCTGCCGTTCCCCTTACCTGATTCTCCATCAGGATAAGGTCGTCCTCAGGCCCGTTCCTTCTTTCCTTCCAAAGGTGGTGTCCTCTTTCCATATCAATGAGGATATCATTCTTCCATCTTTTTGTCCGGCTTCCTCTCATCCGCTTGAGAGGTCTCTCCACAAACTGGACGTAGTTAGAGCCCTGCGTGTCTATCTCACCAGGACCTCTTCCTTTCGTCAGTCTGATTCCTTGCTGATGATCTCTGAAGGTCGCCAGAAAGGACTTCCGGCATCCAAATCCACGATCGCTCGTTGGATTCGTTCTACCATTCTGGAAGCGTACCGTCTTCAGAAAAAACGGCCCCCTCCGGGGGTAAGAGCTCACTCCACCCGGGCTGTAGCGGCTTCGTGGGCTGTTCGTCACCAGGCTTCGGCCATGCAAATTTGCAAGGCTGCAACCTGGTTGTCCTTGCACACCTTTGCGAGGTTCTACAGGGTTCATACCCAGGCCTCGTCTGATGCAGTTGTTGGTAGGAAGGTTCTGCAGGCGGCGGTGGCCCACCGGCCGACGTAAGCCTTTTCCGATTTTTTTCGTTCCTTTTTGCTGTTCCCACCCTTGGGACTGCTTTGGAACGTCCCATGGTAATCTGTGTCCCCCAATAAGGCGATAAAGAAAGATGGATTTTTGGTTCTTACCGTAAAATCTCTTTCTTGGAGCCTTCATTGGGGGACACAGCACCCTCCCTGTTTAAGTTGTACCGTGTTGGGTCTTAGAGTCCCTTGTTGGGTTGGTACATATGTTTAGAGTTTTCTCGTTGCTTCTCCTACTGCTTTTTCACCAACTGAGGTGCTTGGTGCCTGTCGGTGGGTGTATACTCCCGGGGAGGAGCTAGTTTTCTTGTTTTGCATAGTGTCAGCCTCCTAGCAGCAGCAGCATACACCCATGGTAATCTGTGTCCCCCAATGAAGGCTCCAAGAAAGAGATTTTACGGTAAGAACCAAAAATCCATCTTTTTGCAAAGTCTACTGCTTCATTTTTTCTAATGGCAATTTGCATATACTCCAGAATGTTATAAAGAGTGATCAGCTTAACAGCAATTTCTTGCAGAGTCAATATTTGCCTAGAAAATGAACTTTATCCCCCAAAACACATTTCAACATCATTGCAGCCCTGCCTTAAAAGGACCAGCTAACATCGTTTCAGTGATTGATCTCCAGCTCTGTCCTCATCAACACCCACACCTGTGTTAATGGAGCAATCTGTCATGATTAAGTAAGAATGACACCACTGGACACTTTAAAAGGAGGCTGGTGCTTGGCATCATTGTTTCTCTTCTGTTAACCATGGTTATCTCCAAAGAAACACGTGCAGTCATCATTGCACTGCACAAAAATGGCCTAACAGGGAAGAGTATCGCAGCTAGAAAGATTGCACCTCAATCAACAATCTATCGCATCATCAAGAACTTCAAGGAGAGAGGTTCCCTTGTTGCCAAAAAGGCTCCAGGGCACCCAAGAAAGACCAGCAAGCGCCAGGACCGTCTCTTAAAAGTGTTTCAGCTGCGGGATCGGGCTACCAGCAGTGCAGAGCTTGCTCAGGAATGGCAGCAGGCAGGTGTGAGTGCATCTGCACGCACTGTGAGGCGGAGACTCTTGGAGCAAGGCCTGGTCTCAAGGAGGGCAGCAAAGAAGCCACTTCTCTCCAGAAAAAACATCATGGATAGACTAATATTCTGCAAGAGGTACAGGGAGTGGACTGCTGAGGACTGGGGTAAAGTCATTTTCTCTGATGAATCCCCTTTTCGATTGTTTGGGACATCTGGAAAACGGCTTATTCGGAGAAGACCAGGTGAGCGCTACCACCAGTCTTGTCTCATGCCAACTGTCAAGCATCCTGAAACCATTCATGTGTGGGGTTGCTTCTCAGCCAAGGGAATGGGCTCTCTTTGTCTTGCCTAAAAACACAGCCATGAATAAAGAATGGTACCAGAATGTCCTCCAAGAGCAACTTCTCCCAACCGTCCAAGAGCAGTTTGGCGATCAACAATGCCTTTTTCAACATGATGGAGCACCTTGCCATAAAGCAAAGGTGATAACTAAATGGCTCAGGGAACAAAACATAGAGATTTTGGGACCATGGCCTGGAATCTCCCCAGATCTTAATCCCATTGAGAACTTGTGGTCAATCATCAAGAGATGGGTGGACAAACAAAAACCTTCAAATTCAGACAAAATAAAAGCATTGATTTTGCAAGAATGGACTGCTATCAGTCAGGATTTGATCCAGAAGTTGATTGAGAGCATGCCAGGGAGAATTGCTGAGGTCCTGAAGAAGGGTCAACACTGCAAATATTGACTTGCTGCATTAACTCATTCTAACTGTCAATATAACCTTTTGCTACTCATAATATGATTGCAATTATATTTCTGTATGTGATAAAAACATCTGACAAACACACATAAAAACCAGAGGCCAGCAGATCATGTGAAAATATAATATTTGTGTCATTCTCTAAACTTTTGGCCATGACTGTATTCTGGGGAGGTGAAGGCCTCGCTCCATTCCTTCTCTGATGAGGAGAGGGTATTGCTGTCCTACATTTGTCCTCAATCAACAATGGTATTATTCTGCATGGTAACTGAGTGTGTGAAAAGATCAACCCCTCGGGTCCCTGGCTCTTTAAAACCCTAATCAAGGAGTATGAAGATATGAGAGAATGTCTAATATCTTAAACTGGGTATTTAGGGCCGGCCTTAGTTGTAGATGACTAAAGAAAGCATGTCAGGGAATTGATGGAGCTGTTGACATTAATCAAAGGAAATAAGTACACCCTGAATATCCTTTAAAGTATTTTTTGATTGAAATTGTTCATTTTCTGTTTGCCATCAGACACACCTATGAAAAACCAACGCCAATCCAAGCACAAGCTATTCCTGCAATCATGTCTGGCCGTGATTTAATTGGCATTGCCAAAACTGGAAGTGGAAAAACAATTGCCTTCCTTCTGCCTATGTTTCGACATATTTTGGACCAGAGACCTTTAGAAGAAGGGGAAGGGCCAATCTGTAAGTCATCTTATGAAACTGCATGTTATTTTTTTTTCTGATATTTAAATGTGATTATTTTTCTCACTCAATCTAGTAACATATTTTAAGGTAAGGGCAGCTGTTTTTGGACTTTTGAAGTAATTCCTGCTTGTGTTGTCACTCTGTGTTTTTAGTCAGTAGACTAAAGGAGAATGTCAGAGCAAAGACAGTAGTCTCATGTCGGTCTGGCAGAGAAGCATGTCATTTTGTAGTTCAGCCTAAAAATTCATGTGTTTGACTGAAAGTCTGACCCAACCAGAGCCTGAGACTCGCAACGCTTTCTAAGGGTATGTGCATACACTGTCTTTCTCTATCGCCTCATTGGGGGACACAGAAACCATGGGTGTATGCTACTGCCACTAGGAGGCTGACACTATGTAGAAAAAAGTTAGCTCCTCCTCCGCAGTGTACAGCCCACTGACAGGAAGTAGGATGTTCAGTTTATCTCAGTGTCAGTAGGAGGTGGACACTGGTCTTTCATTAGACCCATATCTACCTCAGTGTGCGTCGTTTCCTTTTAGGTTTTCCGGAGGCATACAGAGTGAATAGTCACATCTGTAGTCCCACAAAGAGAATATGAGTACGGCGTGTACTGCCACCCCGTATCCTCATAGCTCTCCACAGCAGGACCCAAAGCCCTGAGCACGGATGCGTGTCAGGCATTCCAGAGGTCCTCGTCTCCCGTCTCCCACCCACTCGCTCACCAGAGCCTGTTGGTCTGGCAGAGACGCGGACATCCCTCTACATGGATGATGAAGGTACCAATCTTCCTCCACAATGCAGAAGACAGGAACAGGGTAAGTATGGGACTAAGGCTTCTCTCAGCAGCCTCTTCCTCTACCGGGACCCCGAGTGGTATCTCTCCCAAAGCTTCTCTCAGCAGCCTCTTCCTCTACCGGGACCCCTGAGGGTATGTCTCCCAAGGCTTCTCTTAGCAGCCTCTTCCTCTCCCACCCCCCGGCTGCACTTGTCTCAATTCACCTCGGCAGCCGGGCTGCAGGCAGGGATTCATTGGGGACGGTCGCCGCGGCAGGGCAGTGTTGCTCCGCGCCACCCCGCGCTCCCCGGCGGCCGCCGAATCTACTCCAGGCCCCGGCTTCAACTTGGGCCTTGCTCGGCGTCGCGGCCACTGCCTTCTTCCTCGGGCTTCTCTCCCGCCCGTTTTGGGCCCGCCCACCGCTCTCTCCCTCTAGGTTCTGCGTCCCTGAAGCAGCGCACGTCCCCACCCACTCCCCCTAGCCTGCCTATTGTCTTCGGACTGCTCCATCTTGGGCCTTCTAACAGTGCGGTTATTTCCGCTCATTCCCCCTCCCTCGGCCCCTCAGTGTAAGCGCGCGCTTTTCTGCCCTGCTCCTCCAGGCTGCCTCCATTTACTCAGTCCCCCAACCTCCGGCACCGCTTAAGGGGCGGTCGTTTTCTCCCAGAGTGGGACCCGGTTAGTGTCTTCACCGGGCAGGTCCAGCCTTTTCCTGCCCATATCCACTCGGCCTAGACAGGTACAGTGCGGAGCATGTTCCACTTATATTAAAATTAAGCATGGCCTCACTATCCGCAGGTCCAGTGATGGGGCATTGAGTCCATCTTTCCTAGGTAAACTGATGGGAATTGCGCTATAGCGGTGCAGTCTCTCATGTAAGCAGTACAGTCTTTAGTGTAATAAGTACTCCTAGCCGTACTATCAATGGTATTATAGCCGGGCAGTCACTGGCATTATGGTGCTCTGGAAACGTGCGTTCACCGACAGAACAGTGCTCCAGAGCCGTACAATTGCTAGCGTAATAGTACCTGGGCGTCGTGTGGTCACTGGGGTAATAGTGACCTACAGCCGGTAGTACTCTAGAGCCATGCAGCCCTAGTACAATTGTAATCTAGAGCCACCGGCCATTCTAGGCTGAGCGCCACCGCATTCGTCAGGTGGCGACTGCTAAGCAGCTTGAGCCTAGGCTGGGACCCGAATGGGAGATCAGCCTGCGCCCGCAGGTCCGGTGTCATGCATAACATTCACTGGCGTAATAGTAATCTCCTGCCGCTCAGCCTCTAGTGGAATAGTACGTCCGGTGTAATAGCACTCAAGAGCCATGCAGCCGATGGTGTATGTGTTACCCCTTGCGGCTGTCATCTGTGACACGATCCACTCTACGTCTGCCCACGTACATTGGACAGGATAAAACTTGCCATATGGCATATGCCTGGTAGAAGTTTTCACTCGCACGTTTTGCCTCGGAGATCTGATTTTGTCACACGGCTGTTGTGGTTCCTGCTATCACAGATCTGTCTCTTGATTCTCGACCATTGCTTCACACATTATGATGCGGGAGCCTCTGCATAGCAAATGCTTCCATATCTCCTGCTCACAAGTAATCCGGTCGCCGGCATCACACTGCTCTAAACAGAATGATGAGCTGTTTCTGTCCCTTCACTTCTGCAGTGTTTGGGCCGGATTTCCAGCTGGATAGAAGTCAAGTCTGTGTGACCAGGCAATTTTCTGCGGTGGCTCAGTGGATAAAGAAGCTGACCACAACTCGCAGATCCAGTAGTTGGAACCTGTCGCACAACAGAGAGTAGAGTTTAGTCTCCCTTTGATTCCAGGCCTACTGTTCTATTGTCAAAGAATTGACTGGTCAGAATATACTTTAATACAGACTACGTGGTATGGCTTACGTGAATCTGTTATTCTACCTAATGTCCAGGTATCCAGACCCAGACCACAACACAGAAGCCGTTATTCTGCCTAATGTCGTCAGGTATCCAGGCCTAGACCACACCGCGACACAGAAGCGGCCGTCTCCTATATCCTTCTCCGGGTTCTCTCCACGCTGATTTTTTCACAGGGCTTTACTAGATCCGCTATCCAGGCTTCAGACCCAACAACTACCAGGTACAGTGTTCGAAATGGCCGTATTGCTGTGGAGACGTGTTCTGGGGTTGACTGCTTCAGTGGTACTGGTGTTCCGTTCCGTATTCAGGTGAGTCATACGCCCTCGTATTCAAGTTCCTCGCGTCCTATTGCAGCAGTATTCTATCCCTTGTCGAGCACATGGATAGTCCTCTACCAGACAGGTTTAGTCAATACGCCATCTTTCCGTTAACTCAACCGTATCCGAGGTCCAGCGACTATACCGGCCCGGCTCTACTGTCCCATTGTCAGATGAGTCAGGAGCGCCCTCTCTAACGTTCCTCAGGATCCTTTGCAGCTTCTGCCTAACTCCCGTATAATCACCACTCTGGATGAGGTGACGGCACTTATTACCTCCAGCGGGCTGCAGCTGCGATTCCAAGCCTCTTTCATGTGAGTCTAAGACATCTTTCAGCTGCTTTCATAGCCAATAACATCTGTGGTTTGTTAACAGTTAAACGTAAAAGGCTACCAGGTCCAAACGGAGGGGATCTCTGTACCACAGGGCGGATCTCAGTAGCAAGATAGCTGTATACTCCACCTTCAGGTAGATCAGACACTCTCGTGTCAGGTACGGATGGTCGAGGTTTACTGTAGCATGTTCTGGACCCTAGAGGTGAGTTACTCCACAAGAGTTTTGTCCCACCTTCTGTCTAGTTTTCAGTACCGTCCGCAGGCTAGCATTACTGCCCGGTGGGTTACGCCTACCATTAAGGTTTGGCTAATAGTAGATTATAGGTTCTAGTATGTCCTAAGGACCTTCGAGCTACCACAATACCTAAGCTCCTTATTTGTCGGATCTTAACTATTCTTTCTTACAGACACCGGATAAAGCCTCCAGCGGATCACAGATGTGACTTCTGACCATGACTGGGACAAGTGTCTCACCTCAGACAGGAGTGGGATCTCACTCTGCGCAAGTATCGACCAGGATAGACAGCTGTTCCAGTCTTGGATCTAAGGAATGAGTATGGTGATAACAGGTTTCTTATTTCAGCTAGAATGGTAATTTTTTCACTGTGTACTTCGGGCGCGTGTGGTCTTAGACTTAGTCACGCGGATCTACACACTGCAATCCCCTCCCTACTCCAGATGGTCCAGGATAGATTCGGCCGTTTACATCGTCATAAGGATTAGCCTTCTTTTCATCAGTCTAGTTGTCTTTCTGGGGTCCTTTTTGGTCTACCTACAGCCAACTTTCTTTACAGTCGACATACTTCATATTTTTGCCGTGGACCTTCCTGGCTCGACTATTAGTTTTTATAAGTCCAGCTGGACTAATTTTTTTCCAGATTCACCCTTATCCCTGTATGAGGGGTTTATCTTCCTCTTGATCTCAGTCTAAAAGGTCATCCAGTAGTCTTCAGTCTACCTGCTTAATCGAGCAATCAGTTGTCTCTTCAAGCCAACCTGTGCCTACATTGCAGCGATTAGATCCATTCAGTATGTTTTCAGTGTTCGGTTCTTTAGCAGGTTCTCAGGGCCTGCTCTCAGAGCGTGTCATGTTCTCATGGAACAGACTTCAGCCGTTTCCAAACAATGGGGCACCTCGGTATATCTTTTTCTCCTGAGCGCTTCACAAATTAGACTACTTCTGCAACTACGAACCCTCCGGTTCCAAGTTCTCTGCTACGACCTTTCCTCGCCCAGACGTTCTGCCCTCAGGGATACCGACGTCGAATTCACACAGTAGTTAACAGGATCAACCTTCAAAGCACCCGCTGCTATAGCGTGTCCTGCCTTAGCACCCTCTCGTTTTGCGAAGTTCTATAGACGCGTGCCTAATTTGCTCAGAGTATTCTTTCTGATGACCGGTCGGAAGATTTCTCCGTCCTTACTGTCCAAAAAATTTTTTTCTTGCAAGGAGACATGGGTTTTCGCCTAATCGTTCCCATCTAAGGGTCCATTTGGCTTCCTGTTCCCGAATGGAATTATGCCCATCAAGGTCTCTCACCAACTTTCCGTTCCTTCCGTATAGCTCCAGTAGGCCAAATTATTAAGCAGCTCACCGGAAGGACAAGCACTCCCCTTCCTCAAGCTCAGCCTCGTCGTTTCTTCAGTGCCTCTTCCTCAGCATGACATTTGGAGATCTAGGATTGAGTCCATCCTTGTTTTTTTTTTTTTTCAGGAAGGAAATTTCTTCGTTCAACATTTACCTTCTGTGAATCTCAGGATTTTTTCCTGGTTCAATGAAGCTCTTATCCAGGTCCTGAGTCTTCAGGGCTTTGGCGATGTCTACTTTTGCACGAACGGGCTCATCTTCCTTTTTAGTTGATGTCTTTCTCTTCAGACTCTCAACCACTCCTGGGGTCTTACACAGTCTGTAGCAGCTGTGGTGCACTTCCTGTGGATCAAGAGTCCACTCTCCATCAATCTAAATTCACTTTCTTTCGTCCGCCTCGGACTCCTCCTTCGTGACGCCCTCTCATCAGGCTACCTGGCCACGGCAACAGTACTTCTCAAGCTCAGGCTTGAGGTGTAGAGTTCCTCTGGACTTCAGGTTATACTTCTGTTCGAGGAAACTGGGCGGCATTAGTAGGGTTGCCGGATCAAGAAGGACTGCGTTTCTTTTAAGTTCGACGCACTCTGCCCTGGCAGTGTGTGTCCTCCTGACGGTACTCCCGGGGCCTTTGTCGGGCACCTTTTCAGGGCAATAATATGTCCCCCACAGGTCCATAAGACTTTCAAGCCCATGCCTAGCTTCGGCAAGTGCCGATCGGGGTAAAAAAGACCTCGCGGGTGACTTCCTCGTCCTGATGGAGTTATTTGCTGTTCCCTCCCCTTGATGACTGCTTTGGGACGTCCCATGGTTCCTGTGTCCCCCAATGAGGCGATAGAGAAAACAGGATTTTTAGTTGCTTACCGTAAAATCTGTTTCTCTGACCCTTCATTGGGGGACACAGCACCCTCCCAAGTTGAACAGCTCGGCTTACTGTATAACATTGTTACAGTGTGGAATTGTGTTTTTTCTGTGGTTTTTATATCGTTCACAGATTGCTTCTCCTACTGCTTTCTCACTAACTGAACATCCTACTTCCTGTCGGTGGGGTGTACACTGCGGAGGAGGACCTAACTTTTTTCTACATAGTGTCAGTCTCCTAGTGGCAGCAGCATACACCCATGGTTCCTGTGTCCCCCAATGAAGGCTCAGAGAAACAGATTTTGCGGTAAGCAACTAAAAATCCTGTTTTTTCAGGCGGGTTACACCTAAAGTAGTGAACATTTAAGCATCTTTTATACGGCTTCAGGTTTCCCTAGACATGAAGTGGTTAAAATAAGTGACCTGACCATTCTTCAAGTAGGAACGACAACCTTTCTCTTATTTTATAAGTAGGTAATTGTAACTTACCTGCCTGTTGTGTCTGACTCAGTTCTTGCCCAAAATAGAGCGGTCACAGACCACTCCTATCGGGGATTCAGAAGCTTTCATTAAAGTCATGTTTACAGAGATGAGGCTTCCGCTTCACTCTGTCGATGGGGCTGGACTTGAGGCGTCCTTCTGATTGACAGCAGGATCCCCGCTGCCCAACTGGGAGAGCCGGCTGTCAGTCAGATTGACATCGGAAGTCCCGCCCCATTGCATCATCAGAGACTGCCAAAATCCCCGGCAGAAGAGGTCTGTCACCGATCTGTTCAGGAAGAACAGCGCCATGCACAACAGGCAGGCAAGTTGCAATTACCTTGCCTGTTAGTGCTTGGGTATATATTGTTTTTTTGTTAATAGAAGGTCCTGGATATATCCTTTAACCACTTGACAACATTTGCAGTACATATACACATCATGGTCGGGAAATGCTTCCCAACTAATGCAGTATTTAGATACGTCATGGCGATTGCCAGCATACAGGGGGCTGTGCGCAGGCAATCGCCCCCAGTTGTCAGCTGATTCTGACAGCTGACACCCAGCACTTAGTGCTTAGGAGCGGTGCCTGTACTTTAACCCACTAAATGCTGCAATTGATTGCAGCATTTAGCAAGCAGGCAGAATATCGGTTCTCCTGCGATGTCATTGCGAGTGCCCGATCTTTGCCATCCATAGTGCCCTGATGTCATCATGATGACATCCGGGTCGCCATAGCTATTAGCTTTGTGCATGATCTAACAAGTTTGTTTGTCCGTGCAGTACACCGTTTATAAGGCAATCATCATATATATCATGTGTCTGAAGATGGTGCCAATAAAAAAGGCAACTCGTTCCGCAAAAAAGCAAGCGCTCACATGACTGTCGGCTGAAATAGGGAAAAATTGTAGCTCTCAAAATATGGTGATGCAAAAACTAGTTTTTGCAATTAAAGGCATCTTTCAATGTGACAGCAGCCAAACATAAAAAATGGTTATAAATCTGGTATCACTGTAATTGCACCGACCTGAAGAATAAAGTCGCCTAATCACTTATACAGCATGAGGAATGGTGTAAAAAAAAAAAAAGAAATAAATAATCTTGTAATGCTATTTGTTCTTTCTGCCTCCCGAAAGTCAGAAAAAGGCTCTGCTCACACACAAATTCCTGTGAGGCACCTGAAGGATTAAAAAACTTCTTGAATGTGGTTTTGAGCACCTTGAGGGGTGGAGTTTTTAGAATGGTGTCAATTTTGGATATCTTCTTTCATATATACCTCTTAAGGTCACTTCAAATGGGATGTCGTTCCTAATAAAAAAAAAAAAAACAATTCCGAAACCATTGTTGGGAAAATTAGAAATCGCGGGTCAACTTTTAACCCTTATAACTTCCTAACAACATAAAAAAAAAAAAATTTTTAAATTGTGCTGCTGTAAAGTAGACATGTGGGAAATGTTAATTATCAACTATTTTGTGTGACATGTCTCCCTGATTTTAAAGGCATAAAAATTCAGTTTGAAATTGTCAAAATCTTCGACAAATTTCCATTTTTTTTCACAAGTAAAAGTAAGTCATGTAGAAGAAATGTTACCACTATCATGAAGAGTAATATGTCACGAAAAAAAAAAGTCTCGTGATTCGTTGAAGCGTTCGTGTTATTACCTCATAAAGTGACACTGATTTAAAATTGTAAAATTTGGCCTGGTCAGGAAGGTGGAAACAGGCTCGAGGGGTTAAGGATGTGAAGAGTTCATTCAGGTCATTGATGGCTCTGTCTTCACGACCATAATCAACAATAGGTCGGCGTCACACATGTGAGAAACTCACACGAGTCTTGCATCTCAATACCCGGCACTGCCGCCAGCACTCGTGACCGGAGCGTGCAGCTGCATAGAAATGCATGCAGCTGAGCGCTCCAGTCCCGAGTGCCGACGGCAGTGCCGGGTATTGAGATGCAAGACTCATGCAAGTTTCTCGCATGTGACCCCGGCCATACTGAAGAAACCATAATTCTCTGTGATCAATATGCCAGTAAATAGAGTTGAAGAATGGTCTGACTTGATGTAAGGGGGTGATTAATTGTTCAGCTGCTCATCTGCTCACTACTTTAGTACAAAATATGAAATCCGCACACTTCTTTCTTTTGTAGAGCGCAATAATCTAAAAGGTTGGTGTTTCTGGAAAGCTCTACAGGGTTGGAGGATGTAGAGATGGCTTCCTCCTACACTACACAAACCAAGTTACTTAGGTTTGCTCCCAGACTTTAAATGATCACTGTACTTTTTTTACACCAAGAAATTGATTTTCTCGTTCGCCTTATTGGGGGACACTGAGACCATGGGTGTATGCTGCTGCAACTAGGAGGCTGACACTATGTACAAAAAAGGTTAGCTCCTCCTCCACAGTGTACACCCCACCGACCGGCAGGGAATTCCTCAGTTTAGCTTAGTGTCAGTAGGAGGTGGACACGGGTCTTTCATTAGACCCATATCTACCTCGTCGTGCGTCGTTCCTTTACAGGTTCTACGGAGGGATACAGAGTGAAAAGTCACATCTGTACTCCCACATGGAGTCTGCGAGTACGGCGTGTACTGCCACCCCGTATCCTTGCAGTTCTCCGCGGCAGGACCAGCCAGACGGACGCCGACACCAAGACGTGCCAGCGACTCCAGGGGTCCTTGTCGCCAGTCTCCCTCCCACTCGCCTACCAGAGCCTGTCGGTTGGATGAGACGCAGGAGTTCTTCAGTCCCAGGTAACGGATCGGGGATGGGTGAGTATGGATTTTTTATTTTTATTTACCTGGCTGCCCATTCCCGACGGACAGGGGGTGCGCCTCTTCAATGGCACAGGGAGCGGGCGCTGCGGTCGCTCGCAGTCGCCCTACGCCCATAGGCACACCATGCTCCATATTGCTGGCCCCCGCGTTCCCCCCTTCCCTCCCCCCTTTCTGGGGACAGGGAGTACAGGGCCTCTTCCTCTCCTTCTTCCCTTGGACGCGGCTTCCGGCGGCGTCGGCGTCCTTTTTCCGACCTCCGCGCCGACCCCCTGCTGACAGGCGGCCGCCGCAACTAATTTAGGCCCCGGCTTTAGTTCGGGCCTACCGCAGCGTCGCGGCCACGCCCCCCGCCCCTTTCTTCTAAGCGGGCTTCTCTCCCGCTCTTCCCAGGCCCTCCCACCGCCTGTCC
Organism: Dendrobates tinctorius; assembly: GCF_039654945.1. Taxonomy (NCBI): domain Eukaryota; kingdom Metazoa; phylum Chordata; class Amphibia; order Anura; family Dendrobatidae; genus Dendrobates; species Dendrobates tinctorius. Next base: position 42,333,480 of record NW_027361704.1, on the reverse strand, counting down.
TTCACCTGCCCAGCCTGCTATAGGCCAGAGGGCAGAGAGTTTTAACCCTGTGGTGTGCTCCGCCCTCCCTCTCCTGGACGCGCGCTCTTTCTCAGGCAGGCGCCCTCTGTCCCCCAACCTTCCGGCACTACCTCAGCTTTTCACTATGTCTAACTTCAGCCTGATGCCGTCCAGGGGCCATCTACTGCCCCAGGTGAGGGTGAACCCCCCCACGCCTGGCTGGGCCTCCTCTCTATCTCAATCAGTGGCAGACCTCACCAAGGTGTCTCAGTCCCTGGTGACCGTTCTGGATACGTTGCCCCTGGACTCTTTGGCAGGGCCAAGCAGGTCCCAAGTTATTCCATCTGAGTCAGCCAGCGTTAGTCGCAAAAGACCCAGCCGGAATCCTCTCCTCGCCCCATCTCACCGCATAGCCCTTCTCAGCAGCCTCCCACTCGGGCCTCCTCTCCCGAGTCAGGTGAAGCGCTTTCGGACAGGTCATCTGAGGGGATTTTAGAGCTGGATTCAGACCAGGATGCAAACATGAAGTTCACAGTGCAGAACCTCATTGCAGCGATCCATCATACCTTCGATATTGCTGACTCCCCTGCGAAATCCTCAGATCAGGAGGTTTCGTTCAGACGGGCAGAAACTCCCTCCAGGGTATTTCCTTTCCATTCCGAGTTTGGAAAGATTTTTACCAGGGAAAGAGAGGATCCGACCAGACGCTTTCAAAGAGGAAAGCGTCTCGGCGTACTCTATCCATTCGCTAAGGAGCTCACGGACAACTGGTCTGCTTCTCCCTCGGTGGATCCGCCCGTGTCCAGGCTTTCCAATAATACGGTTCTCCCGCTTTCAGGTGTGGCGTCCCTAAAGGATTCTAATGACAGGATTATAGAATCCCTTCGAAGCGGCTTCAGCGGCGGTATGTCCAAGCTTGGCTTCTTCCTGGGCAGCAAAGGCCATAGCCACGTGGGCAGACTACCTTCGTCAGGGCATCTTGGATAAAGCGCAACCGGAGCGTTTGGCCGATCTCGCCAATCAGATCTTCCATGCGGGGGTCTATCTTCTTTCCGCTTCCTTGGATGCCGCATCCTGCGCAGTTCAGGCGTCAAGCAACGTAGTTGCAATTCGACGTACAATTTGGCTAAAGGCCTGGCAAGCGGACTTGTCTTCTAAAAAGTCCCTCACTAACCTGCCTTTTCAGGGGGTGCGCCTCTTTGGGTCCCAATCGGACCAGATTATTAAGGACGCCTCTGGAGGCACGAGTTCACTCCTCCCTCAGTCCAAGCCTCGCAGTCCTCCACTAAGGCGTCAGTTTCGACCCTTTCGGGCTTTCCGCCGTTTCAATACGGCAGACAACTCCAGCCAACAGAGACCGCAGGCTCTCCAGGATAGAAAGTTTCCTTCAGACCCACTCCTTCCTGGTGATCCCACTCTTCCCAGGGCAGACCGTCCAGATCTAGATCTGGACGGTCTACTTCAGCATGACTATCGTCGGGCACTCGAGGGGTCCTTCCAATTGGGAGATCGGCTTCCTTCAGGGACGTTTGGCTGGCCTCCGTAGAGGAAGCTTGGGTCAGGGAGGTCGTATCCTCAGGATACAAGATAGAGTTCGTCTCTCTTCCACGGGCTCGTTTCTTCGAATCCCAGCCTCCAAAAGATCCAGCCTTGATCTCGGGGTTCTCTACGGCTATCGCCTCTCTCCTCAGTTCCGGGGTGATTGTGCCCTTTCCCGAATCGGAGCGCTTCACAAGGTTCTATTCGAACCTGTTTGTAGTGCCGAAAAAAAAAAGAAAAAAAACGGCGCAGCTCGACCCATCTTGGTTCTCAAGCCGCTCAACAAGAGGGTCCGCCTTCGCCACTTCCGCATGGAGTCGCTTCGCTCGGTCATCGCTTCCATGGAGGAGCAGGAATTCATGTGCTCAATAGACATCCAAGATGTCTATTTACATGTTCCAATTTTCTCCGGACATCAGAAGTTACTGCGTCTCACGATTCGGCAGCACCACTACCAGTTCGTCGCACTGCCCTTCGGTCTTGCCACCGCTCCCAGAGTCTTCACTAAGATCATGGCTGCGTTGTTGGCTTCATTGAAGGTCAGAGGTCTCGTTCTTTTCCCGTACCTCGACGATATTCTGATCAAAGCTCCCTCATTTCAACAGGCTCACCAAAGTTTGTCAATCGTCCTGGACACTCTTTCCAATTTCGGGTGGATCATCAACAGGAAAAAGTCCTCTCTGATTCCTACCCAACCTCTGGTCTTTCTAGGCGGCCTACGGTTCGACACTCGTCGGTCAAGGGTCTTTCTCCCACAAGAGAAGATTCTCTCCCTGCAGCAGGAAGTACGATCGCTGCAGATCACACGACTCCCGTCCCTCCGTAAAGCCATGAGGGTCCTGGGAAAGATGGTGGCGGCGATAGAGGCAGTTCCCTTTGTCCAATTTCACGCCAGACCTCTCCTGCAGGCCATTCTGTCGAGGTGGAACAGATCGCCTCTGTCCCTGGATTGCCCTGTTCATCTTTCATACCGGATCAAGCGGTCCCTCAACTGGTGGTTGACGTCGCCTCTCATTCTATCGGGTCGTTCCTTTCTTCCCATTCACTGGCAGATAGTAACAGCAGATGCCAGTCTCCTCGGCTGGGGGGCAGTGTTCCGTAACCACACGGTTCAGGGCCGATGGTCGGATCGGGATTCAGCTCTGCCGATCAACGTCCTAGAGATTCGAGCGATCCACCTGGCTCTCGTTCACTGGGAGAAACTCCTCAAGGGACTGCCTGTCCGGATTCAGACAGACAATGCCACAGTGGTGGCGTATGTCAACCGCCAAGGGGGGACACAGAGTGTCTCAGCTCTGGCGGAGGTGTCCAAGATTCTTCTTTGGGCGGAGATCTCCATTCCGACAATCTCCGCGGTACACATTCCCGGCGTAGACAACTGGGCCGCCGATTTTCTCAGCCGGGAGGGCCTCGTGGCGGGGGAGTGGTCCCTACATCCGGAGGTGTTTCTTCTGCTCTTCCGTCGGTGGGGCACCCCGGACGTAGACCTCCTGGCGTCTCGCCTCAACAGGAAAGTCCCACAGTTTGTTTCCAGGTCTCGAGACACTCTGGCAGTGGGCGCCGACACTCTGGCCGTTCCTTGGTCGCAGTTCGAACTCCCCTACCTGTTCCCTCCCCTGCCTCTTCTGCCCAAGCTGTTGAAGAAGATCAAGGCAGAAGGAATTCCAGTCATTCTCCTTGCCCCGAATTGGCCCAGAAGGTCTTGGTTTGCGGACATTGTCAACCTTCTCGCGGACGCCCCCTGGAAGCTTCCAGACAGAACAGATCTGCTGTCTCAAGTTCCGATTTGCCACCCCAATTCTCGGCCGCTCATTTTAACGGTGTTGCTGTTGAGACCGAGGTTTTGAAACAAGCAGGATTTTCCAACCAAGTAATTCAGGCCATGATCCGAGCCAGAAAGCCATCTTCTTCCAAGATCTACTACCGTACTTGGAAGGCCTATTTCACTTGGTGTGAGTCCTATGGCTTCGCGCCCATGTCTTTTTCGCTCCCTTCAATCCTAGCGTTTCTTCAGGCAGGACTGGATGCGGGGCTTGCCCTCAGTTCCTTGAAAGGTCAGGTTTCGGCACTGTCCATTTTGTTTCAAAAGACGTTGGCTTCCTGTCCTCAGGTCAAGACCTTTCTTCAGGGCGTGGCTCACACGGTTCCGCCGTACCGGGCGCCCGTGGATCCATGGGACCTTAATCTGGTTCTAGGGGTTCTGCAAGGTCCTCCCTTTGAACCTATCTGAGATATTTCCCTTTCTCTCCTTTCTTGGAAGGTAGCCTTTCTGGTGGCCATCACTTCCGTCCGGCGCGTGTCGGAATTGGCAGCTCTTTCTTGCCAATCTCCCTTCCTGGTACTTCACCATGATAAGGTGGTTCTACAGCCTCCGCCCTCTTTCCATCCGAAGGTGGTGTCTTCGTTTCACCTCAAGGAGGAGATCGTTCTGCCGTCCTTCTGTCCGAGTCCCGCTCATTCCCGAGAGCGGTCCTTCAACAAGCTGGATCTGGTTAGGGCGATAAGGGTCTATCTGTCTAGGACGACTCCCTTCCGAAAGACAGTCGCTTTTCATTATTCCAGACGGGGCGCGGAAAGGTCTCCCGGCGTCAAAGGCCACTGTTGCTCGCTGGATCAAATCGGCAATTTTGGAAGCCTACCGAGTTAAGCGTCGCGGAGCCCCTCCGGGATCAGGGCCCACTCTACTCGGGCAGTGGGTGCCTCCTGGGCGGTACGCCACAGAGCTTCTGTGCTGCAGCTTTGCAAAGCTGCATCCTGCTCATCGGTTCACACGTTTGTGAAATGCTGCAGAGTCCACACCTACGCTTCGGCGGACGCCAGCCTAGGTAGAAGGATTCTGCAGGCGGCGGTGGTAAGTCCGCTGGCCTGATGGAAGTTTGTTTCCCACCCCAGGGACTGCTTTGGGACGTCCCATGGTCTCTGTGTCCCCCAATAAGGCGAACGAGAAAACAGGATTTTTAAGTTGCTTACCGTAAAATCTGTTTCTCGGAGCCTTCATTGGGGGACACAGCACCCTCCCAAGTTCTACAACTCCTGTCCTTATGTTTGTTGGTTATTTACAGTTGAGTTGTCTGTTCTGTTTTTCAATCTATTCTGTTGCTTCTCCTACTGCTTTCTCACTAACTGAGGAATTCCCTGCCGGTCGGTGGGGTGTACACTGCGGAGGAGGAGCTAACCTTTTTTGTGCATAGTGTCAGCCTCCTAGTGGCAGCAGCATACACCCATGGTCTCTGTGTCCCCCAATGAAGGCTCCGAGAAACAGATTTTACGGTAAGCAACTTAAAAATCCTGTTTTTTTTTTTGAAAGTTTAGATGTTGAGTTTTTTGAAGATCCAGATATCTGAACTGTGGCCTTTAAATTCTGATCACGGCAGTGTGCTCGTCACATATTGCATGTCCCAACACCATTGATACATTTCTTCTTTTTGTCTTATTACATTATATTGTTTTATATTTTATATATCCGTGCCAATAAGCTGCCTTGTGGTCATAGGGGGTCTGCTGAAGAGAAAATGTACAGTGCTGGGGGAATAAGAGGACATTCGAGGAGGAACAACGAGAGGTGTGCAAATTGTGCTGGCTGTCAGTAGTGACCCATAATGTTCTGCTTCAGGCCTCATTCACACTTGTGTATGTAGTTCAGTATTCTGCATTTGTACTTAGCCGAAACAAGGGGTGGGTTGCTGCCCAAAATAGTGAAGTGTGAATAAGGTCTAACTTTGTAAAAGCAGACACATTTTAAAAACCTGCATGGCAGAATGGGATCTGCACTCTGTGCCTATAGGCTTCTCAGATATAATCTGAGCAGCCCTGAGCTATGATGGTAGAAGACGTTTCAAATAAAAATCCTTTTGTTCCATTAGTACTTTTTTTTTTTTTTATCATTGTGCTTGTTAGATAGAAGTCAGTACATTATATTGTGTGCGTAAAATGCTATGTCTAAATATGGATTATATCACCTCTTGCTTTTTAGCGGTCATAATGACACCTACTAGGGAGCTGGCTTTACAAATAACCAAAGAGTGCAAGAAGTTCTCCAAGACACTTGGACTGCGAGTAGTCTGTGTATATGGCGGAACAGGCATCAGTGAACAGGTATGAGAAAACATGTTTCTGCAGAGTGTGTATTAAGATCAACAAGTCTATGGTTAAAGAGATAATGTTTTAACAAGCTTAACATAAATCATAGAAAAATGCCTTTTCTCTACCGCTTCATTGGAGGACACAGGAACCATGGGTGTATGCTGCCGCCACTAGGAGGCTAACATTATGCAGAAAAAAAAGTTAGCTCCTCCTCCGCAGTGTACACCCCACCGACAGGAAGTAGGATGTTCAGTTTAGCTTAGTGTCAGTAGGAGGTGGACACGGGTCTTTCACTAGACCCTTATCTACCTCAACGTGCGTCGTTTCTTTTCAGGTTTTCCGGAGGGATACAGTGTGAATGGTCACTACTGTACTCCCACACAGAGACTGAGTACGGCGTGTACTGCCAACCCGTATCGTATGTCTGGACGACAGGACCCCATCCCCTAGCACAGAAGCGTGCTTAGGTGTTCCAGACCCAGTCCTGGCCCACCGTGTCCCACCTACTTGCCCACCAGAGCCTGTTAGTTGGAGGAGACGTGACGTCCTGCAACCGTCAGACGACTTCACCTTAAGAAGATAGGTAACGAAGAGGAGACCCCTTGTCAGGTGTAGATGGTCACTGGTAATTTAGGCCCCGACTTATATTCGGGCCTGGACCTCCCTTTCCCCTGGCCGCTCTCCTGCCGCACTTGTGGGAAGCTCACTTCCCACCTGAGGGTCGGCGGATCATTCATCCACCTTTCGCCGGGCGCTGTGCTCTTCAGGCTTTCCTCAGTTAGTGCCTTCCCTCAGAATAGGCGACGGTGGGCAGCAGCCTGCTCTCCTCAGCGCGGTGCCCACGCCCCACCATTTTTCCCCCGCATCTGATAGGATCCGGATTAAAGCGCCAGCGTTTTCCGGGCCTCCGCACCGCCCCCACTCCGTCGGTGGTTTCCTGGGACTAATCTAGGCCCCGGCTTCATTGCGGCCTAGTTCTCGGTAGTTCCGCCCCCCTGTCTTCTCTGTATTCGGGCAGGCTTTTTTCCCGCCTGTCTCCCCTCACTTCCCCGGCGCAAGCTACGCCCTCTCTACCCGGCCTCACATGCGGTGCAGAGATAGTAGCCATCACCATCTTCCTGCACCCAGAGCTGACGTTTAGCTCCGTCCCCATGCGGGCTGTGCAGAGCGGTGTTTTTCACAGCGCGCTCATTCTATTGCGGAGAGAAGCGTCTTCCTTGGCATCCTCCCAGCGGTCGCATTCACCCAGCGTGGGACCCGGTTAGTGCCTTCACCTGGCAGGACCAGCTCTTTCCTGCCTATCTTCGCTCAGCCCAATCAGGTACGTTGCGGAGTATAAGCCCCTCATAGTAAAACTAAGCAGGGCCACACTTTCCGCGGGTCCAGTGAAGGAGCAGAGAATTCATCTTTGCTAGTGTGTCTCATGTGATATGCGCTATAGTCGTACCGTACAATCGATAGGGGTATAGGGACAGTCTTTACCGGAATAGCACCCTGTAGCCGTACAGTCCCGGACGTAACGGTTTTCTGGAGCCGTACAGTCACTAACGTAATGGGTTTTCTGGAGCTGTACGGTCTCTGACGTAATGATACTCTGGAGTCGGGCAGTCACCGACTTTACAGTACTCTAGAGCCATACAGTCACTGACGTGATTCACTGGCATAATAATAATCTGCTGCACTGTCTCTAGTGTATCAGTATGTCTGGTGTCATAGCACACAGAGCCATGTAGAGCCATGCTGCTGTCTTCTGTAATTGCCGCATGGCGTTTGGTAGAAAGTTCCATCGCAATTGCAGATATGTGCCTTAATTTTCAGTAGAGCAAGACTCGATCATTGCCTCACACATATTGATGCTGGAGCCCTGGCATAGCAGCTGCTTCCATAGCTCACAGGCACTCGCCCTTCCTTTTTCTGCAGCCCCCTCCTGACGCTGGCTTCACACTGCCCTAAGCAGAATAATGAGCTGCTTCTATCTCTTCACTTCTGCAGTGTTTTGGCCGGACTTCAAGCTGGATAGAAGTCCGTGTTACCTGGCAATTGTCTGCTGTGGCTCAGTGGATAAGGAAGCTATCCACAACTCGCAGGTCCAGGAGTTGCAACCCTGGCACACAACAGAGTATAGTTTAGTCTCTTTCGCATCCCAGACCTACTGTTCTACTGTCAAGAGAATTGACAGGTCAGAATCTACTTTAATACAAACTTCAGGGTACGGCTTACTGCACATGAAGCCGTTATTCTGCCTAATGCCGTCAGGTATGCAGACCTAGACCGCAACACAGAAGCCGTTATTCTGCCTAATGTCGTCAGGTATCCAGGCCTAGACCGCACCGCAACACAAACGGCTGTCTCCTATATCCTTCTCCGGGTTCTCTCCACGCTGATTTGTTCACAGGATACTTAGTCGATTGCAGCTATACTATATCCGCTATCCAGGCTTCAAACGCACCACCTACCAGGTACAGTGGTTGAAATGGCCGTATTACTGTGGAGACGTGTCTGGGGTTGACTGCTTCAGTGGTACTGGTGTTCAGTACCGTATTCAGGTGAGTCAGACTCCCTCGTATTCAGGTTCCTCGCGTCCTATTGCAGCAGTATTCTATCCCTTATCGAGCACTTGGATAGTACTCTACCAGACAGGTTTAGTCAATACACGCCATCTTTCCGGTAACTCAAACGTACCAGAAGTCCATCGACTACATCGGCCCGGTTCTACTGTCCCATTGTCAGATGAGTCAGGAGCACCGTCTCTCACGTTCCTCAGGGTCCTTTGCAGCCTTTGCCTAGCTCCCGTCTAATCACCACTCAAGGTGAGGTGTCGGCATTTATTACCTCTGGCGGGCTGCAACTGCGATTTCAAGCCTCTTTCATGTGAGTCTATGACCTCTTTCAGCTGCATATTTCATAGCCAATAACATCTGTGGTTTGTTAACAGTTAAACGTAAAAAGCTACCATGTCCAAACGGAGGGGATCTCTGTACCGCAGAGCGGACCTCAGTAGCAACATAACTGGATACTCCACCTTCAGGTAGGTCAGACACTCTCGTGTCAGGTATGGATGGTCGAGGTTACTGTGGCATGATCTGGACCCTAAGTGTGAGTTGCTCCACAAGAGTTTTTTGTACCACCTTCTGATCAGTTTACAGTACCGTCCGCAGGCTATCTTTACTGCCCGGTGTGTTACGCCTATCATTAATGTTTGGCTAATAGTAGTTTATAAGTTCTAGTATGGCCTAAGAGCCTTCAAGCTACCACAATGCCTAAGCTCCTTATTTGTCGGAACTTACCTATTCTTTCTTACAGACACCGGATAAAGCCTCCAGCAGCTCACAGATGTGACTTCTGACCGTGACTGGGACAGGTATCCCACCTCAGACAGGAGTGGGGATCTCACTCTGCGCGAGTATCGACCAGGGTAGAAAGCTGCTCCAGTCTTGGATCTAAGGATGAGTCTGGTGATAACACGTTTCTTATTTCAGCTAGAATGCTATTTTTCACTGTGATCTTTGGGCGCGTGTTGTCTTAGACGTAGGCATGCGGATCTACACACTGCAATCCCCTCCCTGCTCCAGAGTGTCCAGGATGGATTCGGTCGTTTACGTCGTCATAAGGATTGACCTCCCTTTCATCAGCCTAGCTGTCTTTCTGGGGTCTATTTGATCTACCTAGAGCCAACTTTCTTTGCAGTTGACATACTCCATGTTTTGCCATGGACTTTCCTTGCTCTACTATTCACTTTTTGTAAATCCAGCTGGACTATTTTTTCCCATATTCACCCTCATCCCTGTATGCTGGGTTTATCTTCCTCTTGATCTCAGTCTGATCGATCTGAAAAGTCATCCAGTAGTCTTCAGTCTACCTGCTTAATCGAGCAATCAGTTGTCTCTTCATAGGCAACCTGTGCCTACATTGCAGCGATGAGATCCAGGTTATCCCCAGGTTCCATTCAGTACGTTTTCAGTGTTCGGTTCTTTAGCAGGTTCTCAGGGCCTGCTCTCAGGTCTTGTCGTTTTCTCATAGAACGGGCTTCAGCCGTTTCCAAACAAGAGGGCGCCTCCGTATATCTTTTTGTCTCCTGAGCGCTTCACAAATTAGACTACTTCTGCGACTACGAACCCTCCGGTTCCAAGTTCTCCACAACTACTGTCCTTCCTCGCCCAGACGTGCATCCCTCAGGGATACAAATGTCGAATTCACACAGTAGTTAGCAGGGTCAACCTTGAAAGCACCCGCCGCCATAGCGTGTCCTGCCTTAGCCCCCACTCTTGTTGCAAAGTTCTATAGACGCGTGGTCTAGTTTGCTCAGAGCATTCTTTCTGGAGGCCGGTCGGAACATTTGACTGTCCAAAAATTTTTCTTGCATGGAGACAGTTTTTCGCCTAATCGTTCCCATCTAAGGGTCCATTTGGTTTTCGGTTTCACGAGCGAAATTATCCCCAAAGAGGTCCCTCACCAGCTTTCCGTTCTTTCCGTGTGGCTCCAATAGGCCAAATTGTTAAGGAGCTCACCGGAAGGTCAAGCGCTCCCCTTCCTCAGGCTAAGCCTCGTCGTTCTTCAGTGCTTTTTCCTCAGCATGACATTTGGGGATCTAGGATTGAGTCCATCCTTGTTTTTGTCAGGAAGAAATTTTCTTCATTCAACATTTACCTTCTGTGAATCGCATGATTTTTTCCTTGTTCCATTAAGTTCTTATCCAGGTCTTGGTTTCTTCAGGGCTTTGGCGATGTCTGCCTTTGCAACTAACGGGTTCATTTTCCTTTTCAGTTGGTATATTTCCCTTTCAGACTCTCATCCATTCCAGGGGTCTTACAGAGCCTGTAGCAGCTCTGGTGCACTTCCTGTGGATCAAGGGTCCACTGTCCATCATTCTGAATTCCCTTTCTTTTGTCCCTCGGACTTTTCCTTCATGACGCCCTTTCATCAGGCTTCTTGGCCTCAGCAACGGTACTTCTCAAGCTCAGGCTTGAAGTGTAGAGGTCCTCTGGCCTTCAGGTTAGAGTTCTGTTCGCGGAATCTGGTCGGCATTAGTAGGGTTGCCGGCTAAGGAAGGACTGCGTTCTTTTGAGTACGATGCACTCTGCCCTGGCAGTGTGTGTCCTCCTGGCGGTACGCTTTGTGCCTTCGTCTGGCACCTCTGCAGTGCGATAATGTCCTCCACAGGTCCATAAGGTTTTCAAAGTCCATGCCTAGCTTCGGCAAGTGACGATCGGGGTGAAAAAGACCTCGCAGGTGACCTTGCAGGTGACGAGGGTGACTTCCTCATCCTGATGGAGTTATTTGCTGTTCCCTCCCCTTGATGACTGCTTTGGGACGTCCCATGGTTCCTGTGTCCCCCAATGAAGCGATAGAGAAAACAGGATTTTTAGTTGCTTACCGTAAAATCTGTTTCTTTGAGCCTTCATTGGGGGACACGGCACCCTCCCAAGTTGAACAGCTCCGTTTACTGTATAATATTGTTACAGTATGGATTTGTGTTTCTGTGGTTTTTATCTCGTTTACAGATTGCTTCTCCTGCTGCTTTTTCACTAACTGAACATCCTACTTCCTTTTGGTGGGGTGTACACTGCGGAGGAGGAGCTAACTTTTTTTCTTCATAGTGTCAGCCTCCTAGTGGCAGCAGCATACACCCATGGTTCCTGTGTCCCCCAATGAAGGCTCAGAGAAACAGATTTTACGGTAAGCAGCTAAAAATCCTGTTTCTTTACTTAGTAGCCTTTTTTCCTCTTCATTGCTTCCTGTACTGATCATTCACACCAATAGTGAAGTCTTACTGAGGGTTCAGATTACAGCTGCTGCTCATAAAATATGTGGAAAGAGGAGGTTAGGAGGAAAATGCTTGAGTGAGTGAATAAAGCGCAGGTACAAAAAAGACCATTTTAGTACATTTCTTCTCACCCTGTTCATTACTGTTGTATAATGGTGATTCCTGTGTATGTAAGAGATTGGGATCAGGATGACATAGCAGCTAGTGTCCACCCAGTAGCTTAGAGAAAGCTGACACATAAATGGCTCCTGCAGGGGAGGAGAAACAGTGATGTATGCTGAATAAAAGTCATATATTGACCAGAAACAATGTCATTCCTTGCGTACACTTAATGTTGCAACAGATGTTATAGTAAGAGAAGCTTTACATTGGTGGTTACATCTATTACCAATATTTTAAAAGCAGCCTCAAAGTTGGCTAATGCGGTTTTCCATGTGGCTTCTTGGTAGACCACTTCATTGTACTTTCAGTAATGCCTTACTACGCTTTCCTCTGTTCCAGATTGCTGAACTTAAGCGAGGAGCAGAGATAATAGTCTGTACGCCTGGTCGTATGATTGACATGTTAGGTGCAAACAATGGTGAGTCATTCTTTTTTTTTTTTTTTTTTTTTTGTGAGAGGTTTTCTATTTTATTACCATTTCACAAATGTATTTATTTGCTCTGATTACAACTCTGATTAAAAGTATATGGGGCTATAACATTGATGTCCGGTCCAAAATCTTTCCGAATGAGCATGGAGATGTAGCCGCAGTGCCCACCTCATTTACACTGGCACTGGGGCTCACCTAATCCTAGAGTTTTAGCGCTGTATTCCCAGTAAACCGTTTTCAGACGTAATTTGTAAAATTACTAGTGTTACGGCAGTTGTCATTGATGACAAACTGTAGGGGGATGATTCCAATTTGTCAGATTGTCCTGGTCCTTGGCTCATGTCACCAATTTTATGGGATGCTTCCACGCTAGGTTACGTCTCTTTACTTTTTTGAGGATAATAGGTCCCATGTCAGAAACCTACTGGAACCGTAATATTTCACACATGTGACTGATTTGTTGCAGAATTTTTGTGATAATAAAAAAATCTGTTCTGTACCTACAAATGGGAAAGTTGCAGACATATCATCATGTGAACATGACGTTATTGCTGCAAATGCCTCAGTGTCTGGTTCTGCAGCTGAAAATCATTAGGCTTACTAGAGGAAAATGAGTAGTCAGGTTGTCAGTAAATGAGTGCAACCTCTTACCTAGCTCTTTTCAGCCAATGTTACACCGCCAGCTCACGCACAATACATTTCTAGTTCTCAGCAGTTATTCCCCCCACTTTACACTTTCAAGTGCACAACCTGAAATTTGTGAGAAGTTATACAGTCCAGGTCACTTACTGAAACCGAAGACATTAGGTAACATACGCAATTTCTTTAGGATCCCGAATAAAAATAAACTACTGCAAGCCGATTTTATTTTTTTTCTATAAACTGCTCCCTTTGCTTGCCTTCTTCTGAAAGTAAATTTAACTTAAAGGGAATCTGTCAGCACAGAATGACCAAACCAAAGAGTGGCGCTCGGTGCATCATGGCAGGATAAAACATTTAAAGGGAATCTCAGCAGGTTTTTGCTAAGTAATTTGGAGGCAGCGTGCTGTAGGGGTTAAAATACAGATTTCAGTGATGTCTCTCTTATCAAGCTCTTGTTTGCTTGCATCAATTTATCACCAGTGGTTTATTGCTCGGACACAGCAGCATGGGCCTCCTGATCCAACACGCCTCCTCCTGTGATGAGCAGCTCACTGTCTATAGACCTTGTATATACAGAGTCTGGTGTGGGCAGGGGTGTTAGATTCTGCTTCCTTGTGAACTCCAAAATCTCAATTGTGTTAGAACGGCTGCACCCAGTAATCAAAGTGATACATCGTTGGATTCAGCTACTCTTTGCCTACATGAGGCTTCTCTCAGATGAGGTAGCAAAAACCTGCTGACAGATTCCCTTGTTTCCAGTGCATGTTTCCACCTGCGTGTTTTCCATCTACCTCCATTCTGCTCTATGAAGCCAGATCTGACAATGAAGATGGGAGTAGTGCAGATAAAGGGAAAAAGTAGGTGGGAAGGTTTATTTAAATATTTTCTCTTGCATCTACACCACTGAATTGTTGTAATAAGTGGTTTCAATGCGGCTCCTTATAGCGATTTTGGGGACTGCACTTTATTGCGGTGAGAGCATATCAAATGTCTCAATAAATTATGTGCTGAATAAGTGGCTGCACATTCTGGGGAAATCCTTCTTAAAGTGAATCTGTCACCAGAATTCACAATACAAATTGCATATGTTAACCTGCTCAAAGCGATGAGACTTGTGTACTTACTTTGAAAATGGCTATATAACCCTTTATGAAAGATTATCTCCCTCTCCGCTCATCTCACTTGATTAGCAGCTCCTCACTGTCCCTAAGCCTAGTTTCACACTAGCGTTCTCGGGCGTAGCGCAGGGCCGCCGCTAAGCCCCACCCCCAGCCGCGCCCCCTCCGGTCAGTTCCTGCTCTGATCGCATGACACTGCATGCAATCACCGTACCCTATATTTAGCGTTGGGTACGCTGACCGTTCGCTGGTATGATTTTGCTGGCGCTGCGCCCTTTTGACGCTGCGCCCAGCGCACAAAAATGCAACACAGCGCGCTTTTGTGCGCTGGGCGCAGCGCCAGCAAAAGCAGACCAGCGCACGACCAGCGTACCCAACGCTAAATATAGGGTACGGTGATTGCATGCAGTGTCATGCGATCAGAGGAGGAACTGACCGGAGGGGGTGCAGCTGGGGGCAGGGCTTAGCGGCAGCCCTGCGCTGCCCCCGAGAACGCTAGTGTGAAACTAGCCTAACACTGCTCAGGATAAGCTGCAGCTGTCAGTCATTCTGGGTGGGTGCAGATTGCATACACTTGGACTTGTGAGCTATTTCTTTCTATGTCAGGTCACAGAAAATACTTATCTTTAAACGGGTTGCCTGGTCTAAAAATGAAAAGTCTGCAGTCCCTCTTATGTAACTGCAGACTTGTGATTCCTCCCAGGGCATGGGCTGTGCGCTGCAAGGTTTTGCCATTCTCTTCCCCGGAAACGGAGGTCAGGTATGCGATATGCATACTCCTGGGCACAACCTGTCTAGTGGGCATGGCCTCATCTATACAAGTGTATTGACCGAGGCTGCACCTACTATTGGTTCTTCCCAGGAGTATGCATGTCACATGCTTGACTGACGTTGCCAGGGCGGAAGGCAGCGAATCCTGGCAGTGCAATGTGTGTGCGTGCTGGTAGCATTCGCAAGTCTGCAGTCACACAGAGGGACTGCAGACATGTCATGTTAGACCGGACAGCATCTTTAATATCTGGATTATTCAGCCATTCTCTCATGGAGTTCAGTCTCATTAGGTACAGTATCAAAATTAAGGGACTTATCAACTACTAAATTATTTTTTCACTATGAGCCAAAAAACAAACAGGCAGGTAGATGCAACTACCTGCCTGCTCTATCCGGCGCTGGCTTAGGGGCAGTCACTGACTGTTCCTGCCGGCGATTCCACTGCTCCACTTAAGCAGAGCTGCTCTTCCTCTTCCAGGCTGCCCTGTCGATCGACGTGACTGCTGATGTCATGCTGAATGATAGCCAGTTTCCTGCAGCTATGCCAGTGTCAATCAGCATGACATTGGCAGTCACGCCTTGTCAACAGAGCAGAGCAGAAGAGAACCCAATGCTCAGTCAATAACATCAGCAGAAGCCACAGCATGGCAGGCAGGATGGTCAGTGACCGCTCTCTGCTAGCAGAGATGTGCACTGGATAGAACAGGCAGGTGATTAGCAATTGTTAAGTTTTGACTATGGGCCTAAGAACTAATAAAGTCCTGAATAACCTCTTTAGTAATTTAGAGAAGCCGTAATTTACTCTTCATTAAAAGAGATCTGGTTTTTGTTGGTTTAATGCTACGGTTGGAGTGGGGCTTCCTTTTACTGCGTTTTACTTAAAAATAAAAAAAAATTGCCATCTCTGAACATTTAATACATACACTGTAGAAGAGCTGCAAACCTCTTTTTAGAAATTGCTGAATGAGCCTTGGTCCAGTAGTATTGTAAGGGTATGTGTCCACGGTCCAGATGTGCAGCGCTTTGAACGCAGCAAAAACCCGGCTTTGCCCAAGGCGCTGCCCCCTTTTGTATGCGCTGTGATTCTGCCTGTGTTCATTGAACACAGGCGCAACAACCGCATCCTATTTATAGACTGTAATTTATCTTGCGGAGACTGAGCGTCTCCACTACAAAAATGGACATGCTGCGGTCTATAAAGATGCCCCGCATGTCCGGCTACGCAGGGCTGCCGGATGCGGCCGTGCATGCATAGTGGAGATGGGATTTCATAATATGCCCTCCACTATGTTGTAACATCTGGATTCTGCGGCTGTACACAGTTTCCAATCCGCAGAAAATCCTAAAAGAATCCTGACCGTGGAAACATACCCTTAGAGGTTTCTAAGAAAATATTAAATAGTGATAATACCAAGCAGGAGACAAACTGGGCCGAAAAAGTGATGATGAAAACCTTCATCCAAAATTACTTGCACCAAAGTACCAGTCATTTCTTTACATCACTCTGTGTTCTTTCACAGAATGGCTAAAGATAAACAATGTTATTATGCTCTTAGGAGGACCAGCTATGCCCGCCAGAATGGTAACCTGTTCCCGACCTGTGACACAGCGTATGCGTCATGAAAGTTGGTGCCAATCCGACCCATGACGCATATGCTGTGTCATGACTTCAAAGCCCCCCTGCGGGTCGGGTGACCGGGGCAATGAGAGGTCACCCAACCCGCAGATACAGGGGGCTTTGTACTTCACCACAGGGGGCTTGGCTTCGCCCCCACGTGGCTACGATCGCTCTGATTGGCTGTTAAAAGTGAAACAACCAATCAGAGCGATAGTAATATTTCATCAATTAAATTTGATGAAATATCACAAATCAGCCATGGCTGGAGACAGTTATCTGACCCCCCCCCCCCCCACCGGCGATCTGCCCCCCCCGGCGATCTGCCCCCCCTACTGAATGACAGCAGCGATGATCACCCCACCTGATACCTTCCGAGTGCCGCTGTCGCTCCCGGTGTCCCGGGTCATGGGTGCTGCCATGTTGGAAAATGGCGGGCGCATGCGCAGTGTGCCTGCTCGAATCTGCGGCTGCAGATTCCATTCATTCCTTTTGATCACTCTCGCAGTGATCAAAATAAAAAGTAAATAAACCCCCTGTTTATCACCCCCATAGGTAGGTACAACTAATAAAATAAAGAAAATATTTTTATTTTTATTTTTCGGTTAGGGTTGGAATTAGGGTTAGGGTTGGAATTAGGGTTGGGGTTGGAGTTAGGGTTGGGGTTGGAGTTAGGGTTGGGGTTGGAGTTAGGGTTGGGGTTGGAGTTAGGGTTGGGGTTGGAGTTAGGGTTGGGGTTGGAGTTAGGGTTGGGGTTGGAGTTAGGGTTGGGGTTGGAGTTAGGGTTGGGGTTGGAGTTAGGGTTGGGGTTGGAGTTAGGGTTAGAGATGTGTTGTGGTTAGGGTTGTTGATAGGGGTGTGTTGGGGTTAGGGTTGGAGATAGAATTGAGGGGTTTAGGCACATCAGGGGGTCTCCAAACGCGACATGGTGCCACCATTGATCCCAGCCAATTTTGCGTTCAAAAAGTCAAATGGTGCTCCCTCCTTTCCAAGCCCCGACATGTGCCCAAACATTATCGGTGTACTCAGGAAAAATTGCACAACAACTTTTTGGGACTAATTTCTCCTGTTACCCTTGGGAAAATAAAAAATTGGGGGCTAAAAAATTATTTTTGTGGAAATTTTTTTTTCATTTTCTCGTCTCTGCGTTATAAACTTCTGAAGCACTTGGGGATTCAAGGTGCTAACCACACATCTAGGTAAGTTCCGTGGGGGGTCTAGTTTCCAAAATGAGGTCACATGTGGGGGGTTTCCACTGTTTAGGCACATCAGAGGCTCTGCAAATGTAACATGACGTCCGCAGACCATGCCTTCAAAGTCAGCATTTCAAAATGTCACTGCTTCCCTTCCGAGCCCTGATGTGTGCCCATACAGTGGTTCCCCACACACACACATGGCGTACCAGCGTACTCGGGACAAACTGTACAACAACTTTTGGGGTCCAATCCTGTTACCCTTGTGAAAATAAAAAATTGCACACTAAAAAATATATTTTTTTAGGAAAAAAAATATTTTTTATTTTCACGGCTCTGCGTTATAAACTTCTGTGAAGAACCTGGGGGTTCAAAGTGCTCACTATGCATCTAGATAAGTTCCTTAGGGGGTCTAGTTTCCAAAATGGGGTCACTTGTGGGGGTTTTTCACTGTTTAAGCACACAGGGGCTCTCCAAACGCGACATGGTGTCCGCTAACAATTGGAGCTAATTTTTCATTCAAAAAGTCAAATGGCGCTCCTTCCGGGCCCTGCCCTGTGCCCAAACAGTGGTTTATGACCACATATGAGGTATCTGTGCACTCAGGAGAAATTTCCCAACAAATTTTAGAATCAATTTTATCCTGTTGCCCATGTGAAAATGAAAAAACTGAGGCTAAAAGAAAATTTTTGTGAAAAAACCAAGTACTTTTTTTTTTTTTTTTTTTACGGATCAATTTGTGAAGCACCTGGGGGTTCAAAGTGATCACTATGCATCTAGATAAGATCCTTGGGGGGGGGGGGGGATCTAGTTTCCAAAATGGGGTCACTTGTGGGGGAGTTCCAATGTTTAGGCACACAGGGTCTCTCAAAACGCGACATGGCAACCACTAAATATTCCAGCATATTTTCCAATCAAAAAGTCAAATGGCGCTCCTTCCCTTCTGAGCCCTGCCATGCGCCCAAACAGTGGTTTATGACCACATATGAGGTATCGGTGTACTCGGGAGAAATTGCCCAACAAATTTTAGGATCCATTTTATCCTGTTGCCCATGTGAAAATGAAAGAATTGATGCTAAAAGAAAATTTTTGTTGGAAAAATTAAAATGTCCATTTTATCCTTCCATGTTGCTTTAGTTCCTGTGAAGCACCTGAAGGGTTAATAATCTTCTAGAATGTAGTTTTGAGTATCTTGAGAGGTGCAGTTTTTAGAATGGTGTTACTTTTGGGTATTTTCTGCCATATAGACCCCTCAAAGTGACTTCAAATGTGAGGTGGTCCCTAAAAAAAAAAAAATGGTTTTGTAAATTTTGTTGTAAAAATGAGAAATTACTGGTCAACTTTTAAGCCTTATAATTTCCTAACAAAAAAAAAAATTGTTTCCAAAATTGTGCTGATGTAAAGTAGACATTTGGGAAATGTTATTTAGTAACTCTCTGGTTTAGCAAAATAAAAATTCAAAATTTGAAAATTGCGAATTTCTGATTTTTTCTCAAACGCAAAAATTATCGACCTAAATTTACCACTAACATGAAGCCCAATATGTAAAGAAAAAATAATCTCAGAATCGCTAGGATCCGTTGAAGCGTTCCAGGGACACTGGTCAGAATTGCAAAAAATGGACAGGTCATTGAGGTCAAAATAGGCTGGGTCATGAAGGGGTTAAACTGCTGCAATACCTTGATGCTTGCCTTTCTCCTGATTGCAGAACCTTTTGGTCTCTTTCTGCCTCTGTCCACCTGAAATCTGTACAGGATGGTCTCCACCTCATGGACCTGAGGTGTTCTGTCACTCTAAGGCCGGTTTCACAATGCATGTATAGACCGCTATCTCAAGACATTAAGTCTTTTGTATGCCTATGAAGCTGAATTTGCCTGGAAACCGTGGTCCGTACGTGAACTGTGACCTTTGAATTTTTGAAGTTGAGTGGGGGTGGAGTGTCAGAATGGTTCCATAGAGAGATTCACACCATCACCTGATATTGCGCTCTTGTCAGATAACACCGCGGGTGGGGGAATCTAGGAACCATCCCACACTCCTCAGACCAACAACATGGGAAACCAAACTCCGTGCACAGAGGCAACGCAGAAGCTCTGGTTCTTGATCTCCTCTTCTGTTTGCTGCACGTCCCTTGGGTGTGAAGGCATCATGATCTTGGGAGATGCTGTGAAACCCAAGTGGCTGATTGTGGGGAACGGAGGACACAGATTTTGTGATTCATGTCGCTATCTTTGTGCATAAATTGATGGGTCAGATGTCATTGATGTCTATGGATTGTTTCGATCACACATATTGCAGGTTGGCTGCACACACTTGTCTTCCCGTGTAAGATATATTTTAGCCTAATAGAAATGTACAGTAATAAATTTGATATAGATATTTGCATGCTGAACTTGTCTGTTTTTATCACTGTGTTCTGAAAAAAAAACCCTTACTAAACTGTTACATTGTTTAACTTCTGTGGAAAAAAATATTTCCGTGCAAGAAATATAGAACTGGAATTCCAAGACTGCTCTCAGAAGGTAGGTTTTTTTCAGCACTTTGTCAGATGCACGGAGCCGGTGGAAGGATGGTAAGGTGTTTGAAGATACTAGAGGACATTGTGATATTTTTACTTTTGACTAGTATGGCCTTTACGTGACAGTGCTGCGTTCAACCTCACATGTCACTTGGGTGGATATGTGTCACTGTTTTAGAAACTTCTTTTTACTTTGAGACAGTGATTTGAGCCACACGTGCATCAAAATTAAGAATGAAAGGTCCCAAAGATTGGATGTCAAAAACCATTAAAATTTTAAGTAACGGAAAAAATTAAATATATAAAGTCTGTAAGGTGACATTTACCAAAATACATTCCTTCTTCCCAACATTTGTGGGTACCATAGTTATCCACTTCTTAGTGTTTTTTTTGTCCGTAGCATTTGAGATCTGTGTGATTTGTTCTCCGAGGTAAACAGCGGACCAGTTTACTGAAGCATTTACTATGGGCTCTTTGCTTCCCACACATGCGCTGTAATCTCTAATATGTTCTTTCCTAGGTGACCGCTGTCATAAAATGCCTGACGTGGCTCCAGGCTCCACCTCAGTCTTAGTTTTAAGATGTGTGCTTGGAGAGGGCTGAATATACAGGTCCTCCTAGCCATGCGATGGTACGCAAGAGTAGGCTTGACCCAACCAGATACCAGAGGGCCTTTTTACAGTATATAGTCATATTGGGTGTTCTTAGTAAAGTGAAGTTTCATATGTATTTTGTTTTCATTTTAAATATTTTATTTTAAAAAGAAAGTGTTATAAACTACTTGACGTTTATTCTTAACGCGTTTCCACTTTTTTTTTTTTTTTTTTCTCTGACTGTCTGATGTACAGGTCGAGTAACAAACCTGCGTCGATCTACATACGTTGTACTGGATGAAGCAGACAGAATGTTTGATATGGGTTTTGAGCCACAGGTAAAGTATCTTTTGTAAAGTGCCTGTAGTTGTACTGCAGAGAATTGTTTTTTGTAAAGTTATCCATGCTGAGATACCAATTCTTTCCTACAAAGTACATTTTAATAGTTCTTGGAATAAGTGTCACAATTAGATGTGTTTTTTAAAAAAATATTACAGGGCTGAGAATTTTGTAAATGTGCCTCTGCTATGGGCTGTTATTTGCTGTGTCTGACCATACTTGGCTTCTCCAGTTCATGGTTAGTGCATACCACTGGCCCTGGCCAAGGGGTTGGGGGCCGAGGTAAATTACGATATGTGAGTATACAGACAAAACAGCAAGGGGTTTGCAGCTGTTTGTGTAAGGTAACACTTTTTCATGCCTGTCAGTTTTATCACAGTAGCAAGTGTTTCTGCCACATCACCAGTCTTGTGAGCTCATTATAAATCAACTCCGCAACCTCTGGAGCTCCTACGACACTGACTTGACTTATAATGAACTCAGGGGGTTGGAGGTGTGACAGAAATACTCACTCCTGTGTTAAAACCTGCAGGAAAATGTGTTACCTGAGAAAGTAGCAGCTGTTTCATCTGTATACTCACTTATCATAAGTGACCTTTGCTTCCTTTCCCACCCAAGAGCTTTAGCATGTACCAACCATGAACTAGAGAAGCTCTGCATGATCATACACCTCAAATAACATATAGCAGGACAACATCTATAAGATCATCTCAGCACAGGAACATTTTTAACACATCCAATTGTGGAACTTATTTCAAATTCTATTGATTAAAATGCACTTTTGTTTTTGGGACAACCTCTTTTAAACATCTCTAACAGCCCTAAATGCAATAAAATAATAAAAACTCAAATTGTACATATCAGCCAGTCCAGTGCTGCCGCTCTGGAGGTCTTATTCTTCCTGCAGTGATGACGTGCCACCCATGTGTCAGTGGATTGAAAATTGGTTTATTTTTTTGGTGTCCTGTATTGCAAGGCTTTAGATTTGTCAGACCCCCTCCTCCCCATCCCCCAAAATGTTACGGAATATTATAATACATGTATGATACATCCTTTTGCATTCGGACAGGTTATGAGAATCATAGACAACGTCAGACCGGATAGACAGACTGTCATGTTCTCTGCTACATTCCCAAGAGCCATGGAGGCGTTGGCAAGAAGAATATTGAGCAAGCCTATTGAGGTCCAAGTGGGAGGAAGAAGTGTTGTGTGTCCTGAAGTGGAGCAACATGTGGTAAGAAACTGCAATTTGTCATAATGTTTTTTGACAAACAAAACAAAAGCCTAAATTTCACCAAAAATCTGGTATACTTGTACGTAAGGAGAATCTGTCAGCACGGCAGAAAATGCATGGCTGTAATACAGATTATAATGATACATTTGGTGAAGACATCGGCTTTGTTGTTCATATTTAATCACAGTTTGAATTTTTCTACTAGTTAGTTTTCAGTGCACAGGGGCGGTACTGTACCCTAGGTCTTCTACTCCCTCTCTCTGTGCTTCCCCAGCCCCTCCACCTGCCTCCGCTCTTTGAATGTTTTTTTACTGCTGAGATTTCAGAGGAGGCGGATCAGTGCCCAATTTTTTTTCTAACTTGAATAATAATGTAATTTATATGGGATAAGTTTAGACATAAATTGAGTGTGAACATTCGACAAAGACACAAGATGCAGGAGAAGGTTGTGTCATTAACAGAATCTATCTTTTTCGGTCGCTTCATTGGGGGATACAGGAACCCTGGGTTAATATGCCTCCACCAGCCTCTAAGCTTCTGTTCTAAAGGGCCACTACTTCTTCGGTCCTCATCTTTCTGTCCACATCTTACAAGTGACAGTTGCTCAAGTAGTTCTCTGGGGGATTGCCTTTCTTCTTTCTGCAATAGTGGTATTAGGTTTCCCAACCCCGAGACAGCTTTAGGACCACCCATGATTCCTGTGTCCCCCCAATAAAGCGACTGAATTGAATAATAGATTTTTCGTACTCCCTATAAACTTTCTTGAAGCCTTCATTGGGGGACACAACACCCTCCCTTGTTTGGGACGAGGGGTTTGATTTTGTTCCTTTTACTGCTTTTACACTAAATAGCTGGATGTAGGCTGCCCGGCCAGGTGTAACCTGGTGGTGAGGTGTCCCATGGTTCTTGTCTTCCAATGAAGGCAATGTGAAAGAGAATACTAAAAAGCTTTATAAAAAAAAAAAAAAAAAAATTGCCCTGACACAAAAAAATAAAATTGCCTTAGGCCGCTCTCTTCTGAGTCCTGAGTTTATCTGGCTTGCCACTTTTAGACTTAAAATGAACTGTTCAGCAGGATTGTGCAGAGTAACCTACAGTCAGTGTCAGGATGGAGCCTGTATCCTGATTAAAGTGATAACTTGGCTGATGAAATCCGTCTTGTGGTTGTTGTGTAATCTGTATTTGTAGTTTTCAGTTGATGAGATTCTCGTGCCCCGGGGCGGCCTATGGGGGGGGTCTTTATGTGGTGCTCTGCTTACGTATTCATCTTTATGGCTTATGACCGGTCACTGATCCCTCACTGACCTGCCCCATATTTTACATATTGTGGGGTTACAAATATTTTTTTGCGTACATCAAAATGGTGGCGCTGTAGCACGATACATGCTCAATATGTATATATACATTTAAGCTTTAGTTCTATACTATCATGGGGGGGGAACAAATATCCCACAGGCCGCCACAAAGCACGAGAATCTCATTACCTGAAAAGTAACAAAGATTAAACAACAACCACAAGACAGCTTTCATCAACCCAGGTATCATTTTAATCAGTATGATGGCACCGACCTGACAGTCTGAAGGTTACTAAGCACAATCCCTCTGGCAGATTTCCTTTAAACCTTTTGGACGTTTCATGAATGCTTGAAACTGTATTCTCATTAACTTCTCAAAAATTTTCAAACTGGTAACACGGGTGTGGTGGGCAAGTAAGGAATTGGGCTGAAACTGTGGGCTTCCCCCAAATATTTCTCTATCTACCTTTAACACTGGTGAGAAAGTTTTTTGGAAAGTATGCAGTGTGAATTTGCCATTTATTTGGGAAACACTAATAAAGTAATTTTTACAAATGCAGGAAGATAAATTACCCAGGTTGTCTTTCTATAGATATTTACTACTGTGGTGTGCTCTTTATAGTCAGTTCCCCAATATTCATAGTCCAATGTCACATTTGGTACTCAATTCTCAAGATCTTAAAACATGTATGTCTGCATTGCATACAAATTGCTTCTACACAGCTGTAGGGGTAACGTGGAAGCCACAGATCCCACTCCTGAATGCAGAGGACTGGGAAGGAGGCAGTAGCATCTCCATGACCTGTCTCCAACAATTAGGCACAACTTCACTTTCTGCCCCAATGTTGTATATTCCCCATGACTACTGAAGATGGGTGACTACCTCATGATAAGTGCCAATGTTGTGTGTCACTTGGTGCTGACTTTTGGCATATGGTGAGGGGGGTGCTCTTATATTAAATAAGTTTGGGAGAAAGTGTTGAGGATCCTACAGGATGAAACACCAACTCCTATTGAACCAGAGGCCTGCTCGTTAGGCTTTAGATTAATCTGTTTGGCCCTACCATACCTGCATCATTTTGCGGGATACTTTATTCCTCACATGCAAAATAATTCCACCGATGTAGATAGGAGATAACCGTCTGGCCCTTATCCAATGGAAAAAATGGTAAATACCGTCACACCATATGAGAACATAGCAGTTAAAAACACTGCCCGCATAAATTCTCTGAGGTTTGGGGAGCATGGTGTGCCTCACCCCTGGGTTCTTATCCTCCTGCTCTCCTCCAGTTTTGCCTGAACTTCATACAGGTTGCTGAAATTGTGGGATTTCTAAGCTATACCTGGGTATTCTGCTATTTGTTTAATCATACATGTCCTCGATATCCTGACATGTTGATTAATTGGTATCACTGATGTATTTGTCTGAATAAGCTGAACAAAACTTGTGGGTTTCTTTTTTGTTTATTTTTTTTTACAAACCACTTGTTCTCACTTTGCAAGGTTATGTGCACTTTTATTGTATTCTATACTTAAAAAAGGATTTTCAGCTCACCCTTAGTAGATTCCCATTGAATTCCTAGGGACGAAGTATAAGATTCTCCTGCCTCTTTTGACCTCGTGTTAACAGAGCAGTGCCTTCTCTTCTGCGCTAATGTCTCAATCATGCTGATTGGCATCTGGCTCCCCGCAGTTAGGCAGCAGGGAGCCAGCTGGCAGTCAGCATTACATCACCCTGTAAACAGATTAGAGCAGCCAAAACAGGTTGTCACAGGGCAGAACAGGCTGGTAATTGGCAACTACCTGTCTGTAAATTCTTCTTCCAGTAGGAATTAAAAACAGTAAGTTCTAGATAATTCCTTTAATTAGACATATTTGTGTGTATCTTTATCAACATGATTAATATAGACGTATCTGTAATCTGTACAAGATAAAAATATTCACATGTGCAAATTAAAGGAACTGCAAGAACTTGTGCCTCAAAAAAACAATATATGACTGACACGTGAAGTGGAGGGTTAGGTTTGCAAGCTCCTAAGCATATGTGCAACACTGATCCATAGCTAAACCAGTCGCATTAAAATGGTAACCTTGGTGTAAATGTGTCTTATATCATCTGGCTAAATGTAGACACGTCCCTACCACAGATACAGTATGTCATAGTAAGAAGTGCATCATGCGTAATAAGAATACTGGGTGGCTGGTTATGATGCAGGTCATGTGCTGTAGATGACCATCATATGCATTAAATTTTACTTTTTCTCCAGATTGTGATTGAAGAGGAAAATAAATTTCTTAAATTGCTTGAGCTTTTGGGACATTATCAAGAACTGGGAGCCGTCATTATATTTGTGGAGAAGCAGGAGCATGCAGATGGCTTACTGAAGGACTTGATGAGAGCATCGTACCCTTGCCTGTCCCTTCATGGAGGTAATTTACACTTCACTTTTGGTATTCAATGAGGTAGCATATAATCCGCAAGTAGAATCTTGTTTGGTTTTTCATTTGATTGTGGTATTTTATGTAAAAGTAAGCTTTGCCTGTCACCATATGAAGTATAAGTTATGCTGCATTCACACATGTTCGTACTCTGACAATGACACATCTGTAAGATATGTGTTCTGTGCTTATTTGTGTTGATATTTTCTAAAAAGGTAGATGCATCGAAAATTGTTTATTTCTCTTTCACCTTATTGGGGGACACAGAGACCATGGGGTGTATGCTGCTGCCACTAGGAGGCTGACACTATGCACAAAAAAAGGTTAGCTCCTCCTCCGCAGTGTACACCCCACCGACCGGCAGGAAATTCCTCAGTTTAGCTTAGTGTCAGTACGAAGTGGACACGGGTCTTTCATTGGACCCATATCTACCCCGATGTGCGTCGTTCCTTTTTAGGTTTCCGGAGGGATACAGTGTGAACAGTCACAACTGTACTCCCACAAGAGGCTATTAGTACGGCGTGTACTGTCACCCCGTATCCTCATAGTTCTCCGGGCGGACCACAGGCTCAGCACAGGTGACAGCCAGCGAAAACTGATGGTCCTTGCCCACCGCCCCCCACCCACTCGCCCACCAGAGCCTGTCGGTTGGATGAGGCGCGAATACGTAAAAGATGAACAGACAGCGTGGGATGAAGAAGGTACCTTTATTGGAGCACCGGAGCAAGAAACTGCAAAATGCCTGGGAGTGGCGCCAAGGTAGTGCCACAGATTTTCGGCTGCTCGTGCCTCCCGACAGTCGCTGCATTCCTTTTAGGCCCCGGCTGCGGTGGGGGTCTTCTTCACCCCACCGCCGGTATTCTTGCGCGGGTTGCGTCTGGGAACAGGGTTCTGGCGGCGTCTTTAGGGGCGGACGCGGCTGCGACGCAGATCTTCCGCGCCGCCCCGTCCTGACAGGCAGCCGCCGTCTAAAATTTAGTTCCCGGCTTCAGTTTGGGCCTTCGCGCCCGTCGCGACCACGCCCCCCGTTCATTCTCATAGGCCGGCTGCGCTCCCGCCCGTTCCTAAGCCCTCCCACCGCCTCTCTAGTCTTGTGGCTGTGAAAGGGGGGGGGGCGGTTTTCCTTCTGGTGCAGGCGGCTAGCTCCGCCCTTCTTCTTACCCCTGAAACCGCGCTTTTCTTCCTCACATCAGGCTGCCGCCATCTTTGCAGCCTGACAGCCGGAGACAAAGCGGATGCCAGCGCTCCCAGCTGGACCCCTGCCATTTACAAGAGCCTAATACGTCTCTGTTGGGGACACCGGACCGTGAGTAGTTCTGCAACTGCAGACTGACACCCTACTCTGCCTTTCTGTCCTCCAACCTTCCGGCACTTCCGCAGGTTTCTTCTTTTCTTCTTTTCTTCCTCTCATCTTGGACCGCATGTTACTCAGTTTGTGGCGCTGCCCTTCGGTCTCGCCACCGCACCCAGAGTATTCACAAAGGTCATGGCGGCGTTGATGGCCTTGTTGAGGATCAGAGGTCTCGTTCTTTTTCCGTACCTCAACGACATTCTGACCAAAGCTCCGTCCTTTCAACAGGCTCACCTAAGTCTTACGATCATCCTCGACACCCTGTCCAATTTCGGGTGGCTCGTCAACAAAAAGAAGTCCTGTCTTGTTCCGACACAACATCTTGTGTTTCTGGGCCTATTGTTCGACACTCGTCGATCAAGGGTCTTTCTCCCACAAGAGAAGATTGTATCCCTGCAGCAGGATGTACGATGGCTACAGATCACACAATTTCCGTCTCTCCGGACAACCATGAAGGTCCTGGGAAAGATAATGGCGGCGACAGAGGCAGTTCCCTTTGCCCAATTTCACGCCAGACCTCTCCAACACACCATTCTGTCGCGGTGGAACAGGTCTGTTCTTTCCCTGGATCGCCCTTTTCGTCTTTCGTACCGGGTCAAGCAGTCCCTCAACTGGTGATTGACGTCACCTCTCATCTCCTTGGGACGGTCATTCCTTCCCATTCACTGGCAGATTGTAACAGATGCCAGCCTCCTCGGCTGGGGGGCAGTGTTCCGCAATCACACTGTTCAGGGTCGGTGGTCGACTCAGGAGTCAGTTCTGCCGATCAACGTCCTCAAGATACGAGCGATTTATCTGTCTCTTGTTCACTGGGAGAGACTTCTCAGGGGCCTGCCTATCCGGATTCAGACAGACAATGCCACAGCGGTGGCATATGTCAACCGTTAGAGGGGGACACGAAGTGTCTCAGCCCTGGCAGAAGTGTCCAAGATTCTTCATTGGGCAGAGGTTTCCGTCCCGGCAATATCCGCGGTGCACATTCCTGGCGTGGACAACTGGGCCGCCAATTTTCTCAGCCGCGAGGGTCTCGCGGCGGGAGAGTGGTCCCTACATCCGGAGGTATTTCTTCAGCTTTGCCGTCGTTGGGGAACCCCGGACGTAGATCTGCTAGCTTCTCGCCTCAACAGGAAGGTCCCACAGTTTGTATCCAGGGCTCGAGATCCTCTCGCAGTGGGTGCCGACGCTCTGGCCATTCCTTGGTCGCAGTTCGAGCTCCCCTACCTGTTCCCTCCCCTGCCTCTTCTTCCCAGGCTGTTGAAGAAAATCAAGGCGGAAGGAATTCCAGTCATCCTTATCGCCCCGAATTGGCCCAGAAGGTCTTGGTTCGCGGACATCGTCAACCTTCTCGCGGACGCCCCCTGGAAGCTTCCAGACAGGGCAGATCTGCTGTCTCAAGGTCCGATTTGCCACCCCAATTCTCGGCTGTTCAATTTAACGGCGTGGCTGTTGAGACCGAGGTTTTGAAATGATCAGGCTTTTCGGATCGAGTTATTCATACCATGATCCGGGCCAGAAAGACAGTCTTCCAAAATTTATTACCGTACTTGGAAGGCCTATTTCACTTGGTGCGAGGCCAATGACATTCCGCCCATGCGTTTTTCGCTCCCTTCTGTCCTGGCGTTTCTTCAGGCAGGGCTTGATGCAGGCCTTGCCCTCAGCTCTTTAAAAGGTCAGGTTTCGGCGCTGTCCATTTTATTTCAGAAGACGTTGGCCTCCCGTCCTCAGGTAAAAACCTTCCTTCAGGGAGTGGCTCATACGGCTCCTCCGTACCGAGCGCCCGTAGATCCTTGGGATCTTAATCTGGTTCTGCAAGGTCCTCCCTTTGAACCTCTCAGGGAAGTTTCCCTATCTCTCCTTTTCCCTTCACCCATGACAGCACCACCTGAGAGAGGGATCCGCCCTGCCAGGACAGGAACCTACTGAGACATAAGGGGCGGCACCTCTCCCCCGCTTCAGTTGGGTTCCTGTCTTGGAAGGAACCCCACTGTCGGCGGTACCTGTCATGGGTGAAGAAAAGAAGATGGACCCAGCCCCGTCCCGGCGCAGGAAGAACAGGTGTCTCACCTGCAGCGTCGGCCGTCGGGTGCTGGATGTGCAGTCCCCGGGCCCTCCGGGGTTCCGGGTTCGTGCGGGCGTCGGTGGGATCCCCGGGGTCTGCGGGAAGCCCGCATTGCGCCACCCTCCCCTCGCGCAAGCCGCATCTCGATCCCCATAGCAGGGGAGAGACGCTGGTTTCTTCCGGCTGCTGACGTCAGCGGCGCGTTGCATGCTGGGTGCGCCGGCTGACGTCAGAGAAGGGCGACGGTTTAATGGCGCCGGGTGCGACGCCGGACGGCTTTCTGAAGCGGTCGGCCGGCGGTCGCAGGGGGGAGGGGAGAGACACTCACCTGAGCGGAGGCGAGTTATTTAAAAACAGAAGGCGGCAGCAAACGGCAGTGCAACATGGAGTCAGAGCAGGAACGTTCAGCGTCCCTGCCTCCCTCTCAGCCATCTGGCAGAAAGCATGGAAGCCATTCCAGCAGCAGTCGCCCCAGCCGCAGGTTGGGGTACTCCTCAAGGTCCAAAGAGCGCAGGTCACGTGCCCCGACGCAGCCTCCGTGTCCGGTATCCTTGATTTCGGGTAGTGAGTGATCTTCGTGAATGTTAGCATTATGTTAATAGGGCTTCTGTTGTATGCTTCACCCTGTAGGAAAGACCCAGAAAAGCGGGAAGCAAGAAGAACAATAGGGATTGTGCTATATGTAAATCTCCCCTAGCAAGAGATTGGCAAAAAGATCTCTGTGCTACGTGCATTCAGCGGACTATGGCGGAGGAAGCGCCTAGTTTCGCAGCCAATCTGATATCTGCCCTAAGGTCAGAAATGGAAGGCTCAATTAAGTCCCTTTTGAAAAAAGGGAAAAAATCTAGGAAGGATCCCCCTAGTTCCCCCTCGGATTCCGCGTCAATGTCATCTCAGGCGGAAAAATCATCCTCCTCAGACTCCTCAGACAGCGACATGGGGGGTAAACCATGTTTCCCTGTAGAAGACACAGACGCCCTCCTAAAGGCCATTAGAGCTACAATGGGCCTACAGGAAGAAAAGGCGGCTAAAACCCTAGAGGACGTTATGTTTGGGGGGCTTCAGGAGAGGAAAAAACAAACCTTTCCAGTAAACGAGAAAATCCAGGCACTTATTGAGAGAGAGTGGAAAAAGCCCGAAAAATCGGTAAGCAATAAGAAAAAAGGCTTCCCCAGATTCCCTATGGATCAGAGGAGACGGCCCTTTCGGAGGGGGAGATTCAATAGGGGGCGTAATCCCGCTGACAGGAGAAGATGGGAGGATAAAAGAAAAAAAGAATCGGGATTTATGTTTGGTGGAGGCACCTCCACCTCAAAGAAATCGCCACAGTGACGCCAGTATTCCAGTGGGGGGGAGATTGGCGCTCTTTTTCAAAAGCTTGGGAGAAGATCTTCTCCAACGCCTGGATCCTAACCATCCTAACAGAAGGCCTGAAAATTCCCTTTATTCGTCAGCCAAAACCCGTGGTCGTCATCACACCCATCAGGAAGGTGACCGAAGAGCAGGTGGCCTTAGAAACAGAGATCCTGAGCCTGATAGACAAGCTGGTACTCTCCGAGGTATCACGCATACAGGAAGGGAAAGGGTTCTATTCACCCCTTTTTCTGATAAAAAAAACCCGATCAAACATTCAGGACAATCATAAATCTCAAACTGCTCAATCTATGGATAAGGAACTCGACCTTCAAGATGGAATCAGTAACTACGGCGGTGAAGCTGCTACACCAAGATTGCTTCATGGCCGTAGTCGATTTAAAGGATGCGTATTATCACATCCCTATCCACCCAGATTACCAGAAATACTTGAGGGTAGCACTTTATATTCAAGGCACACTAAGGCACTTTCAGTTCAGGGCTCTTCCGTTTCGCATATCTATAGCCCCGAGAGTTTTCACCAAGGTCATAGCGGAAGTGACTGCCTTTCTCCGGATTCACGACACGGTCATAAATACCATACCTGGACGATTTTCTCATAGTAGGCAGCTCAGAGGACCACTGTACAACGCAGTTGACCCGGGTGATCAACACCTTGCAGGAATTAGGGTGGATAGTCAATTTCAAAAAATCAAAATTGCAACCCCTAAAAAAAAAGACCTTCCTAGGATTCATACTAGACTCAGAAAGGCAAGAGTGTCTGCTCCCAGAGTCCAAAATAGAAAAGGTGCAAAATCTGGCCTTGACGGTCCAAAACCAACCACGTATGACATTAAGAAGAGCAATGTCCCTGCTAGGTACCCTAACATCCTGTATTCCGGCGGTCAGGTGGGCTCAGTTTCACACCTGGCAACTCCAGTGGGAGATACTAACAGCACAAAGATCGCTAAGAGGGCGTTTAGAAGGAAAGCTGGAGCTTTCCTTAAAAACCAGAGACACTCTCAATTGGTGGCTGGACAAGACAAATCTGACCTTGGGAATACCGTGGGACAGACAGACGTCAGATATAATCTTAACAGATGCAAGCTCCTCGGGGTGGGGGGCACACCTAAGGGGCATCATAGGTCAGGGTTCCTGGACGCGTCAAGAAAGGGAAGCATCCTCCAACCTGAGAGAACTGTGGGCAGTGAGCAAGGCCCTAAGTCACTTCATTCCGCTACTCCAGGGTCGAAATGTACGCATCATGTCAGACAACAAGGTAGTAGTGGCATACATCAACCACCAAGGAGGGACAAGATCACATTCCTTAATGGAAGCGGCGACAGACATTCTGAACAGAGCAGAGGAACACCTACACTCCTTGACAGCCTTACATATAAAAGGGGCAGAAAACAGAGGCAGACTTCTTGAGTCACAATACCCTGAAGCAGGGGGAATGGCCGCTAAACCGGTCCATTTTTCAAAAAATAACTCAGCTTTGGGGGAAACCGGTGATAGACCTCTTTGCCAATAAACACAACAGGCAAACAGAAAGGTTCTGCTCTCTAAATCCGAGAGAAAAACCATGGGCAGTGGACTCGTTGCACATCCAGTGGAACTTCAGGCTAGCTTATGCGTCCCCCCCCCAGTGGCTCTGATCCCAACAGTTGTCAGAAAAATCAGAAACGATCAAGCCAGGGTGATTCTAATAGCTCCATTTTGGCCAAAAAGGCCCTGGTTTGCTCTGCTACGAAGGATGTCCCTCTCCGATCCATGGGTTCTGCCAGAATTCCCGGACCTACTAGCTCAAGGTCCAATATTCCACGCTCAGGTCATAGGATTCCATCTGACGGCGTGGAATTTGAAAGGTCGCTTTTAACGGATAGAGGGTTCCCCCCCGGGTTGGTGGCCACCCTGCTAAAGAGTAGGAAACCAGTGATGACTAACATCTACGGCAGAACATGGAATAAGTTCCTGCAGTTCTTAGGTAGGCCATTAGGAAAAGAACCCCCGATTAATGCCATCCTGGGGTTCTTACAATCGGGGTTGCAGATGGGGTTAGCAGTGAACACACTTAAAGTTCAGGTGTCTGCACTAGGGGCGCTCTACAACTGCAAATTGGCATCAAATAGGTGGGTAGCCAGATTTATTAAATCCTGCCATAGAGCTAAACCTATTCCGATACCCAGAATAGCCCCCTGGGATTTAAACCTAGTGCTAGAAGCCCTTACAAAAGATCCGTATGAGCCATTACATCAGCTACCCCTAAAGTTTCTGACCCTAAAAACAATCCTGTTAGTGGCCCTCACGTCAGCCCACAGGATAAGCGATTTACAGGCTCTCAGTAAATCCACCTTATACGCAAGTCTTTCAGGATAGGGTAGTGTTAAGAACAGACCCCGCTTATCTGCCCAAAGTAGCATCAGATTTCCATCGGGGCCAGGAAATTGTCCTTCCATCTTTCTGCGAGAACCCAAAAAATCTGGGGGAAGAAAAATTCCATAATCTGGATGTTAAGAGAGCTCTCGTAGAATACATATCTATGACTAGCCAGTGGAGGAGGTCCCAGTCCTTATTCGTAGCTTTTCAGGGTGCCAGGAAAGGCTATGGGGTTTCAAAAGGGACTATTGCTAGATGGATTAGGGAGGCCATTAGTGTAGCCTACACAGCTAGTGGTATCCCGATTCCTGACTGCATCAAGGCTCATTCCACCAGAGCCGTGGCGACCTCCTGGGCCGAAAAAGCAGAGGTATCGATTGAACAGATTTGTAAGGCCGCTACCTGGGCCTCACCTTCAACCTTCTTTAAGCACTATAGGTTGAATCTATCCTCCTCTGCTGACTTAACCTTCGGTAGAAGGGTGCTGCAAGCGGTGGTCCCTCCCTAAGGTGTTTCGAATCTCCAAAAATCTCTCAGGTGGTGCTGTCATGGGTGAAGGGAAAACCACCATGGTTACTTACCGGTAGCCGGTTTTTCCTGAACCCATGACAGCACCCGTATATCTCCCCCCCCCCCCCCCCCCTTTTCACCATATGGGTGTGCATAATTAGTAGGGTGTTTTTTGAGTGTTGTGGTGTTGGATTAAACATGTAACTAACCGGGAACTCCTCTCAGTGCTCTGTAACCCAACTGAAGTGGGGGAGAGGTGCCGCCCCTTATGTCTCAGTAGGTTCCTGTCCTGGCAGGGCGGATCCCTCTCTCAGGTGGTGCTGTCATGGCTTCCGGAAAAACCGGCTACCAGTAAGTAACCATGGTGGTTTCATGGAAAGTAGCCTTCCTAGTAGCCATCACATCCATCCGGCGCGTGTCGGAATTGGCGGCCCTCTCTTGCCGCTCTCCTTTCTTGGTAATCCACCAGGACAAGGTAGTTCTGCGGCCTCCGCCCTCTTTCCTTCCTAAAATGGTGTCCACTTTCCACCTGAATGAGGATATTGTTCTCCCGTCCTTTTGTCCGGGTCCAACTCCCCCTCGGGAGCGCTCCTTGAACAAGCTGGACTTGATCAGGGCGATAAAGGTCTACCTGGCTAGGACAAGAGTATATGAATTCCAGGCTCTACCACACACTGAAGGTGCTCTAGGGGTAAAGAATCATGAGTAAACAATAAAGTAAACCCCAGCACTCAAATGAAGAGAAGGGACGTATATGCATATACGTCCCTTCTTCTCTTCATTTGAGTGCTGGGGTTTACTTTATTGTTTACCTGGCTAGGACGACTCCTTTGCGGAAGACAGACTTTCTTCATCATTCCAGATGGGGTGCGGAAAGGTCAGCCGGCCTCCAAAGCTACCATTGCTCGCTGGATCAGATCGGCAATTTTGGAGGCCTACCGGGTCAAACATCGATTGGCCCCTCCGGGAATTAGAGCTCACTCTACCCGGGCAGTGGGTGCCTCCTGGGCGGTGCGCCACAGAGCTTCCGCGCTGCAGCTTTGCAAAGCTGCAACCTGGTCAACGGTTCACACGTTTGTGAAATTCTACAAGGTCCACACCTACGCTTCGACAGACGCCTGCCTAGGTAGAAGGATCCTGCAGGCTGCGGTAGTGAGTCCGCTGGCCTGATGGAAGTTTGGTTTTCCCACCCCAGGGACTACTTTGGGACGTCCCATGGTCTCTGTGTCCCCCAATGAGGCGAAAGAGAAAACAGGATTTTTGGGTTGCTTACCGTAAAATCTGTTTCTCGGAGCCTTCATTTGGGGACACAGCACCCTCCCATGTTCTACAACTCCTGTTCTTATGTTTGTTGGTTGTTTACAGTTGAGTTGTTCTGTTTTCAATCTATTCTGTTACTTCTCCTACTGCTTTCTCACTAACTGAGGAATTTCCTGCCGGTCGGTGGGGTGTACACTGCGGAGGAGCTAACCTTTTTTTGTGCATAGTGTCAGCCTCCTAGTGGCAGCAGCATACACCCCATGGTCTGTGTCCCCCCAATGAAGGCTCCGAGAAACAGATTTTACGGTAAGCAACCCAAAGATCCTGCTTTTAGGACCTTTGTAAGATGGTCAGCCAAAGATAAATTGGGCACTGAAAGAATACATTGCACTTTCTTTTCTGAAGGAGGACATACACAACTCGCCAGCTGCCAATAACTTTGACCCAATGTTGGTCTCTGCTACAGCGCAGTGACTCGTCTGCTCAGAATCAAGGTGAAGACACTGCCCATAGAATGGTGGATAAGGCACCCATGACCTGTGAGATGCAGTTGCGGTGCCGTAATCCAGTGCATGCACCGTGCACTCACACGGGAATTACGGAAACTGCACGTCACAGGTTAGTGGACGTGCATGGGATGGCGGTGCTATTGTAATGAAGAGAGGAGGCAGGGATTTCTTCCAGGCAACGCTTGCCCCAGAGCATGGAGAAATCATGAACATAAAATATTAGAAGTGCATTTCTTAATATCTAGACCGCAGCTATGAGGCATACAGGAAAGACTAGATTAACCATTCTTTTACTTATATGCCCATAGTAATAGCTTAAATGTGTCCCAGGGTTTGACAGATTCCCTTTAAAACTCCCTTTGAATCTGAGAATCCCTTCAGGGCCAAGTAGGATGTCTATTGTGAGGGAGACTGCGATTTATAGATTGGGGAGGAAGAGAAGCAGGAAATCTACCACCATTAGAGGGAACTTTTACATCTGCAGCCAGATATTTAGTAGCAAGACCGGCTCTGTGGTGTTCCAGATAGAAATATAGTTGTTTGAATCAGCCCGATATTTGAGATGTATGTTTTTGGCGGCGTAGCGAGGGTGCGTGACTCACTCATTTTGCCATGGGTTCACTAGAATCCCTCCAATTAAATAACCGCCTGATAGATGGTGTGAACTGGGTCATGTTTGGTCTCTGGGTAACAGTAATGTTATGTTTAAAAAAAAAAATATGACGGCAATATATCGCAACAGTGACGCCCCCACAGGGATGAAAATATCTTGGAAAATAAAAATCTCAGTCTTCTGAGGCTAAGTTCACTCGTAGCGGAAATTACCGCGAGAGTTCCGGAATTCCATTCCGCGAGGAAATTGCATTTTAAATTCCTGCGATTTTTCCCGCGGAAAAACTAGCATTTTGCAAGCGTAATTAGCTTGCAAAATGCTAGCGTTTTCCAAGCGATCTGTAGCATCGCTTGGAGAACTGATTGACAGGTTGGTCACACTCGTCAAAGATAGTGTTTGACAAGTGTGACCAACTTTTTACTACTGAGGCCGCCTATGCAGCATCAGTAGTAAAAGATAAAATGTAAAAAATAATTTTAAAAAATGGTGTTCTTACCTTCCGACGTCCCGCGCAGCCTTCCCGCCTCTCTCCACGCTCCCGTTCCCAGTAATCCTTTGCGAAAATACCCGCGATGACGTACGTTCTTGCAGGATCGCGACGTCTCGCGAATGACCGCGAGACGTCGCGATCCCGCGAGAACGGACGTCATCGCGGGCATTTTCGCAAAGGATTACATTACTGGGAGCGTGGAGAGAGGCGGGAAGGCTGCGTGGGACGTCGGAAGGTGAGAATAACAATATTTTTTATTTTAAATTCTATTTTTTACAGGGATATGGTACCCAAAGCCCGGAGGACAGTCTCCTCTTCTCCGGACTGTGGGTACCATCCGCAATTGTTCTGCTTACTTTTCGCATGGTGTGCACAGCCACATGCGGATAGTAAGCAGAACAGTGCATTCCTATGGGTGCGGGATCGCCGTGATTCCGCAAAATTAATGAGCATGCTGCGTTTTTTTACCGCGAAGCGGTAAAAACCGCAGCATTAGCACAGCATTGCGGAATCCTATAGGAATGCATGGGATGCTTATTTTTCGCCGTTAAAACCGCTGCGGAAACGCCACATGTGAACTCAGCCTGAAACTGAAGCTAAATCCCGGGACCAGCTCTGTTGTGAGTCATCATGGTGAGGTGTGGGTATACCTTAGGTGCTGATGAAGGTTCAGGTGAAATTATGATCTGTGTTCCTGCAGAGAGATGCATATCAGTGTATGCATGATTCCCGTTCACTGGACTTTTCCAATCGATGTGCTCTCCTTTGCTAAGCTGAGCCATCTGTGAGTAAGTTTCTTTTTATTTCTCCTTTTATTTTATGTAATTGTATATTTTGTGTTGTTTTATCCACTTTTGTAAAATCTTACTTTTTTTTTTCATAAACACTGCCTACTGTTCTGAATTAAATATAAAATTGAATAGTTCTTTCCTTTTTGTTCTGTAAACCACACTCCTGAAAGCCATACTCCACCAGAAATCAGACGTCCAGTCAGCCTGTATAAGCGACTGGTGGTGGCAGTGATTAGTTCTTTGGTTATTGTGGCGTTAGCAGTGACCGTATCGGGGTGTGTGTGTGTGTTGTGTGTGTGTGTGTATACCCTCACTCCTAGTTCTCCAATATCATCTGGCCTATTAGTGGTGACAGCCACAGCCTCCTCTGTTAATCGTGAGCCAGTTGTGTAATTGTCTTGATGATGGGGGCAGCAAATGGCTGTTGGTCATAAAGGTAACAGCGGGGTGTTTTGGCGTGACTACCCTGGCTGTGATATGACAATTGATGGAAGCGGTGGTATCTGCGTTATCTCTCCGGTGTCATCCTTTGATGCAATGTTTTTTCTTCAAACTGCTGCATAAAAAAATTAAATAAAACGCAATCAAAAAGCCTTATGTAGAGAACTATGGAATCAATGAAAATGTCCTCTCATCCCATCTCCCCCTACAAAAAAGCCCCTGTATGGCTCGGCTGACAAAAGTTACAGCTCTCAAAATATATTGATGTCAAAATTCTTTCTTGTAAAAGAGCAAAAAATATTTTTACTGTGTGAGACTACCTAAACCTAAAAATATATGTAAATGTAGTATCACTGCAATTGAAATGGCTAAAAGAGTAAGGCTGTGTGATCACTTTTACCACAAAGTGAATGGCATAAACAATAAATGAAAAATTCCTGAATTGCTGTTTGTCTGTTCATTCTGTCTCCCAAAAATGGGAATAGAAAGCGATCCAAATATGTTACTGATACCAAAATGGTACCAATAAAAATTTCAACTCATCCCTCACAATCAAGCCCCATTGTAACTTTGTTAGTGGACAGATAATGTCATCGTTCTCAAGTTGTGCTTGAGTAAAACATGTTTTACAAAAATAAAGAATTAAAAAAAAAAAAAATCTGTGTAAACGTGGCAAAACATAAAAAAAATATAGAATTTTGCTATCACTATAATTGTACTGACTCGACAGTGACGTGTTAAAAAAAAAAAAAAAAAAAAATAATTGCTAATCTGTTTTTGTTCATTCTGCCTTATAAAAATCATAAGGCTTCGTTCACATTTATCCTGTGCATTATGCTGAGCACTTATATTTGGTTTGTGTCTAAATGCAGAAAATCGGCATTCAAAAGAAAAGCCCTATGGGTATGTGCACACGTTGCAGATTCTGCTGCGTTGTACAGTACCATTAAAGTCTATCTAAAACCAAAAACGCTGTGCACGTGCTGCAGATTTTTCCTCGAATTTAAATCCGCAGCGTGTCAATTCTTTGTGCAGATCCGCAGTGGTTTGAGACTTGCTCCTTTATAGGAATCTGCAGGTGTCAAAACACAGGGGAAAACTGCACTAAATCTGCACTAAATCCGCGCAGAAAAATCCGCTAAGTGTACACATACCCTTACAGTTCTGGCACTGTCCCATGTTTTAGGCATGCACAGAAGCTCATTCAGTTATGCTTTTGTGCACCTCTAAAAAGCTTTTTGGAGTCCAGAGTAAGGCCATGTGCACACGATGCAGATTTCCAGCGGATCCGCAGCTGATTTTACCGCACAGAAACGCTGCATATCCGCATTGTGATGTACAAGAGCATGTTAATCAATAGAAAAAAGAACACGCTGTGCAGACGCTGCGGATTTTTCCGCGCGGTTTTCTTGTGGTTCAAAATATGCATGTCACTTCTTTTGTGCGGTTTTCCACCTGCTCCATTCTCCAAATCCGCAGGGAAAAACCGCAAGAAAACCGGATTTCTTCAATTCTGAGCGGAAAAATCTGCAGGGCAAAAAAGTATGTGTGCACTTAGCCTAAAGGTCCCTTTACATTTAGCGATGCACCAGCGATTCCGACAGCGATACGACCCGGTCAGGATCGCTGGTGCATCGCTAAATGGTCGCTAGTGAGCTGCCAAACAGGCAGATCTCACAGCAATGCAGCAGTGGTCGGCGGTCACTCTTACCTGTCAGACGGCAGCTCTGCTGACGACTTCCTCCCGCGTCCTTGAGTCGCTCGTCGGCGCCAGCAGGAAGCAGACGACAAATAGACCAGGACATTCGAGCTTGATCAGCGATATCTAGCGGGGAGCTGGGTCACAGGTACGTGTTACATGTAGCGAGATCGCTAGAGATATCGCTGTTGCGTCACAAAATCGGAGACGCTTTAGCGATATCGCTAGCGATCTCGCTATGTGTGAAGGTGGCTTTAGTCCATCTACTGCAATATGGTGATTGGTTCTGTTCAAATCCTGTTTTTGACAGATTTAGAAAGAAACTCATGTAAGTTTGCAGCGTAGAGCACAGGATAAATGTGAATCTAGAATACAAGCAATAAAAAAAATTACCCTAAAATGGTACCAATAAAAACTGAAAATAAAGATTAAACAACCACAAGACTAATTTCATCAACCAAGGTATCATTTTAATCATGAAAAAAAAGTTCTAGCTTCTGGTAAAAAAAAAAAAAAAAAAAAAAAATCAAGTAAAAAACCTTTATTTCATCAAAGTTAAAATAGTGTCCAAGGCAAGATATCCAAGTAAGCGGCGCGTTTCTAATGTAGTCGTTCTTTGTCCAAGCTTATTCAAAAATAGCTGAGTATCAGGTGATCAATTCAAATCTACACACATGAAAAATAATTCAGCAGTTGAGATATTCGTAAAGAAAAGATATAAAATTTTAAGGACGGAATACAGTGGAAAGTCAAATTCATTGCAGATACAGTTTTAATAGTGCACATCATTATTGAAACTGTATCTGCAATCAATTTATTTATTTTTTCTGATACTCAGTTATTTTCAAATAAGCTTTGACAAAGAATGACTACGTTCGAAACGCGTTGCTTACTGGATATCTTGCCTTGGACATTATTTTAACTTTAATGGAATAAAGGTGATTTACTTGATTGTTTTTTTTTGTTTTTTTTTAAACTTTTTTTTTCAACATTTCAAACGAGTGGTCAGTTCGTGGTTCCATGCATGCTGGAAATTTTTGGTGAGCTGTCATTACTTTCTCTTTTCGGTCCATCATTTTAATCAGTATTACAGCGCCAGCCTGACTGTCTACTGCTCTGCACAGTCCTACTGACAGGCTCCCTTTAAGGAATCCTTAATTTAGGATCTTTATCTCCTAGGGAGATTTGAGGTCCAATAAAGAATTTGAATTTAGCATCACCTTAGGAGTTTTAGGGTTATAAACACTCCAGTAAAGGAAAAAGAGTAGGTATAACCAATAAAAGTAGTAAAACTAGTAGAACTAATACATGAAGAAGCCATCAGTTGGCAGGGATCCAATGCTCTGGAAACTTTCCTGCTATTTGTGTAATAATAGGCTGTAATAAAACAGTTTTCAAAAGAAAGTTATAGCAACCCTGTACTATCATACTAAGTCACCTATAAACATTATTGTCTGTAGAAGATCTCATGGGAGTCTTGACCTGCAAATGGTGGAGAACGTTGAGAAGAGTTTGGTCTTCTGCGTTTCTTGTTATTTGACTGCCACACTGACAGTGGGGCGAGTGGTTGGGATCCTAATTCCCAGCCTAAGTCTACAATAATTTGCAGAAATTCGTGAGGTCCTCATACAACTTCAGTATGGCCGATTTATCTTTTCTGGCTGTGAGTGAGAAGGAAAATTTAATGGTCCTTTTAAGATAGAGAGGAGGGGATGTAAGTAACATTTTTTGTTAACTTATCCAGGAAAGGTCTGGACAAGTTGAAAAGGCATAATGGCTTATTTAACCCCTTCACCCCCAAGGGTGGTTTGCACGTTCATGACCGGGCCAATTTTTACAATTCTGACCACTGTACCTTTATGAGGTCATAACTCTGGAACGCTTCCATTGATCCCGGTGATTCTGACATTGTTTTCTCGTGACATATTGTACTTCATGTTAGTGGTAAAATTTCATTCAAATAACTTGCGTTTATTTGTGAAAAAAATGGAAATTTGGCAAAAATTTTGAAAATTTCGCAATTTTCCAAATTTGAATTTTTATGCCCTTAAATCACAGAGATACGGCACACAAAAAACTTGATAAGTAACATTTCCCACATGTTTACTTTACATCAGCACAATTTTGGAACCAAAATTTTTTTTTGTTAGGAAGTTATAAGGGTTAAAAGTTGACCAGCCATTTCTCATTTTTACAACACCATTTTATTTTTAGGACCACATCACATTTGAAGCCACTTTGAGGGGTCTATATGATAGAAAATACCCAAAAGTGACACCATTCTAAAAACTGAACCCCTTAAGGTGCTCAAAACCACATTCAAGAAGTTTATTAACCCATTAGGTGCGTCACAGGAATTTTTTCGAATATTTAAAAAGAAATGAACATCTAACTTTTTTTCACAAAAAAAATACTTCAGGTTTAATTTTTTTTATTTTACCAAGGGTAACAGGAGAAATTGGACTGCAAAAGTTATTGTGCAATTTGTCCTGAGTACGCTGATACCTGATTTGTGGGGGGGAACGACTGTTTCGGCGCATGGCAGAGCTCAGAATGGAAGGAGCGCCGTTTGACTTTTTCAATGCAAAATTGGCTGGAATTCAGATTGGACGCCATGTCACGTTTGGAGAGTCCCTGATGTACCTAAACAGTGGAAACCCCCTACAAGTGACCCCATTTTGGAAACTAGACCCTCCAAGGAACTTATCTAGATATGTGGTGAGAACTTTGAACCCACAAGGGCTTTACAGAAGTTTATAACGTACAGCGGTACAATTAAAAAATCATATTTTTTCCACAAAAATGATCTTTTCACCCCAATTTTTATTTTCCCAAGGGTAACAGGACCCTAAAAGTTATTGTGCAATTTGTCCTGAGTACGCTGATACCCCACATGTGGGGGTAAACCACTATTTGGGCGCATGGCAGAGCTCGGAAGGGAAGCAGTGCCATTTGACGTTTTTGGCTGGAATTGAGATCGGACACCATGTCGCGTTTGGAAAACCCCTGATGTACCAAAACAGTGGAAACC
This sequence comes from Dendrobates tinctorius, assembly GCF_039654945.1. Lineage (NCBI taxonomy): Eukaryota > Metazoa > Chordata > Amphibia > Anura > Dendrobatidae > Dendrobates > Dendrobates tinctorius. The sequence continues at coordinate 42,291,259 of NW_027361704.1, read as the reverse complement.
CCCCACAAATGACACCATTGTGGAAACTAGACCCCCTAAGGAACTTATCTAGATGTGTGGTGAGCACTTTGACCCCCCCAGTGCTTCACAGAAGTTTATAATGCCCGGGCGTGAAAATAAATCGTATTTTTTCCACAAACATGATCTTTTAGTCACCATTTTTTTATTTTCCCAAGGGTACCAGGAGAAATTGGACCCCAAAAGTTGTTGTCCAATTTGTCCTGAGTATGCTGATACCCCATATGTGGGAGAAAACTACTGTATGGGCACACGTCGGGGCTCGGAAGGGAAGTAGTGACGTTTTGGAATGCAGACTTTGATGGAATGGTCTGCGGGTGTCATGTTGCCTTTGGAGAGCCCCTAATGTACCTAAACAGTGGAAACCCCCCACAAATGACCCCATTTTGAAAACTAGACCCACTAAGGAACTTATCTAGATGTGAGGTGAGCACTTTGAACCCCCAAGGGCTTCACTGAAGTTTATAATGCCAGGGCATGAAAATAAAAAAATCGTATTTTTTCCAGAAACATGATCAATTAGTCCCCAATTTTTTCATTTTCCCAAGGGTAACAGGAGAAATTGGACCCCCAAAAGTTGTTGTCCAATTTGGCCTGAGTACGCTGACACCCCATATGTGGGAGAAAACTACTGTATGGACACACGTCGGGGCTCGGAAGGGAAGCAGTGACGTTTTGGAATGCAGACTTTGATGGAATGGTCTGCGGGTGTCATGTGCGTTTGGAGAGCCCCTGATGTACCTAAACTATTGAAACTCCCCACAAGTGACCCCATTTTGGACACTAGACCCCCCACGGAACTTATCTAGATGTGTGGTGAGCACTTTGAACCCCCAAGTGCTTCACAGAAGTTTATAACACTCGGACGTGAAAATAAAAAAATCATTTTTTTCCACAAAAATGATATTTTTGCCCCCAATTTTTTATTTTCCTGAGGGTAACAGGAGAAATTGGACCCCAAAAATTGTTTTGCAATTTGTCCTGAGTAGGCTGATACCCTACATGTGGGGGTAAAACACTGTTTGGGCGCATGGCAGAGCTTGGAAGGGAAGGAGCACCATTTGACTTTTTCAACTCAGAATTGGCTGGAATTGAGATCAGACGCCATGTTGCATTTGGAGAGCCCCTGATGTGCCCAAACAGTGGGAACCCCCAATTATAACTCCAACCCTAACCCCAACACACCCCTAGCCCTAACCCTAGCCCTAACCCTAAGGCTGTGTGCACACGCTGCGGATTTTGCTGCGGTTCCGCAGCGGTTTTGGCTGCTGCGGACCAGCAGCAGTTTCTGCTGCGGTGTACAGTACCATGATTCCCTATGGGAATCAAAAACCGCAGTGCAGACGGTGCGGAATTTTCCGCGCGGATTATCTGCGGTTTTCAATCCGCAGAAAGAATTGACATGTCAATTCTTTCTGCGGATTCTCCTGCGGTTTGCCATCTCCTCTATTGAGGAGATGAAAAACCGCAGGACAAAACCGCAGAGCAATCCGCAGGTAAAACCGCAGGTCTTTTGACCTGCGGTTTCACCTGCGGATTTTACAAAATCCGCAGCGTGTGCACACAGCCTTACCCTAACGGGAAAATGGAGATAAATACTTTTTTTTTAGTTTTATTATTTTTCCCTAACTAAGGGGGTGATAACGGGGGGTTTGACTTACTATTTATGGCGGTTTTTATGTTTGGCGGCTGTCACACGCTAAAAGACGCTTTTTATTGTAAAATAGTTTTTGCATCACCACATTTTGAGAGCTATAATTTTTCCGTATTTTGACCCACTGAGTCATGTGAGGTCTTATTTTTTGCGGGACGAGTTGACGTTTTTATTGGTACCATTTTCGGGCACGTGACATTTTTTGATCGCTTTTTATTCCTATTTTTGGGACGCAGAATGAACAAAAACCAGCGTTTCATGAATTTCTTTTGGGGGGGTGCGTTTACACCGTTACGCGTGCGGTAAAATTGATAAAGCGGTTTTATTCTTCGGGTCAGTACGGTTACAGCGATACCTCATTTAGGTCTTTTTTTATGTTTTTGTCGGTTTTATGCAATGAAAACTATTTTATATAAAAAATAATTATTTTTGCATCGCTTTATTCTGTGAGCTATAACTTTTTTATTTTTTCGCTGATGATGCTGTGTGGCGGCTCGTTTTTTGCGGGACAAGATGACGTTTTCAGCGGTACCATGGATATTTATATGCGTCTTTTTGATCGCGCGTTATTACACTTTTTGTTTGGCGGTATGATAATAAATCATTATTTTTTGCTTTGTTTTTTATTTTTATTTTTTAAGGGGTTCACTAAAAGGGTTAACTAATAGGACAGTTTTATAGGGCGGGTCATTACGGACGCGGCGATACCTAATATGTGTACTTTTATTGTTTGTTTTTTTTATTATTATTTCGAAAAAATGGATTTATTGAGGGAATATTTTTTTTTTTTTTTCTAATTTATTTGGCGATTTTTTTTAAATTTATTTTTACATTTTTTTTTTATTTTTTTTTTACCTTATTACATAGTCCCAGGTGGGACATCACTGTCCTGTGACAGATCGCTGATCTGTCACATCACAGATCACTGTGACAGATCAGCAATCTGTCACAGGCATTGAAGAAGACTTCCTCTTGCCTGCGCTTTGCAGGCACTGAGGAAGCCAGCTTCCTCAGGTCCCCGAAGGCCCCCCGTCGCCATCTTGGATTCGGGGGCCTGGAGGATAGGAGCCCCCCGCAGCAGCGCTGCACATTGCGCTGCCGTGGGGGGCTCAGGGAAGCACGGAGGGAGCCCCCTCCCTGCCGATGCTTCCCTTTAACTCCCGGTAAAAGGGGTTAACGTGTCGGGGGCGGTCCGTGACCGCCCCTGACACATAGTGCCGGGTGTCAGCTGTGATAATCAGCTGACACCCGGCCGCGATCAGCGGCGCTCACCACGTGGGTGCCGCTGATCGCGGTAGACGTACTATCCCGTCCACGGTCATACGGGCCCGGGTACCGTGGACGGGATAGTACGTCGGATGTCAGGAAGGGGTTGGTAAAGTCATGTATGCAGCATATGATGTCTCGGGGTGAAAATGAGAATCCCTTTGTTATGAGAACACGATGAGCTCTGTCAAGTTTAATTTGTTGGATTGTGGGAGGTCCAGAATTTTGTTAAAGATGGATTCTAAAATCTTTTGAAGGACTTCATTCCCTTCAGCTTCAGGGAAGACCCCTCATGCAAATGTTGTTCCATCTTCCCCTGTTGTCTAGATCTTCAAGATGACGGTTGGTATTCCTGAGGGCTACAACATGTGTGGAGGCCGCCTCTTGTATGAGGTTCATATGTTTGTGTGTATCATCGTGGGCGTCTTCTAGCTTTGAGGCTTTATTAAAGGATGTGCCAACTCAGTGCCAAACCCAAGAGCAATCTTCTGGAATGTCTCAGGGGTATTTGGGAAAAGGTCAAGTCTTTTCTCTCTGGAGTGATGGATGTTCTTCCTTTTTGCTCGGTAACATCGATACCTAAAATGGGAATAAGGGAGTAATATGCTCCTGTGAGTTCACCTGGTGCAGTTAATGTTTTATATCAACTTTGGGTTGACCTTCGATTCACAGACCCCTTGTTGTTTGGTACTCAAACAACACTGATGTTTGAGTCCTAAGTCCTTACTGTACTGACACTGGATAACCTCCCATATTTTATGCTTGCCTGTCCTGCCAAACTCACTCATTCTTTCTGCTGTTCCCTCAGGGTTACCACCCCCTGTTAACCTTTCCTAAGGTGTCCAGTAAGTTCCTATTGCATAGCTAATGCCTTGACTATCTTGGACAACACAAAATAAATGAAAATTTTCTTTAGTTCATTCCTAGTCCATTGCTTCTGTTTCCTATACAGACACCCTTCCAGTTTTTGCCAATTCAAAAGAGTAAGATACAAACCTCGCAGCTACTTGCTCTCCTGTACTTAGCTTCACCACGACTACAAAGAGAAAAAGGCTCATAGTGTCCAGTTGGCTTGAACTACGTCAGGATATATGGAGTAATGTTCCAGTGTCCCGTTGTCAGTCTCATGAGTAAGGAAAGGCATTCTTCCTCATCATGAAACTGCTTGTCCCTCGGTTCCATTCTCCCTGTTGCCACATGCCTATGATTAAGATGTATAAGAAACCACAACCCACTTGAACTTGAAGGCCTAGGTGCACAATATATACTTGCCTACCTATGCAACAAAACCAGCGCTTCCGTGGTGTGGCTCTTTTTTATCCCTGTCACCTGCGCCACTCATATCCGTATGAATTCTATTGAGAAACTGGAGCTAAAATAAGGGAATACCAGCAAATAACCTACTATATACACACCCTCCAGTTCTTCACTATTCAAAAGAGGTAGCCTAAAACCCTTGCAGCTACTTACTTTCCCTGCGATCTTTGTTACGCCTAGACTTTTGAATCCTATTGAAAAACTGGAGCTAGTATAAAAGTAAAACCTCATCCACTTCACAGGGGGTCTGGTAGAAAACACATACAGCAACAAGATAAAAACTGCTGCACCTGGATGTACAGCGCTTAAATCAAGGTCTCACCTTTCAACTTACCCTTTCGTCCCTGTTTGCAATCAGCCATTGTGACCCTTCTGCACATAGTGGGGCACATGAGACCGTGAGAAAATGCTATTCTTTCTGTGTAAATGCTTTGACTCCTCACACTTGTGCAATAACAATTCCTTGCAATACGTCCAAGGTAACCACATTTAGAACATTTAGCAGAGCAATATTTCCTCTTTTTGTACCTGGCAATATGACCGGAGCCAGCACTGGCATAACATCTAATGCGTGTCATGCTTTATTTAGGGCCCCCAACAGAACATAATTATTTCTGTCTGGATCTAAGGATGCACTTTTAACAATCTTTCTTTTGCATTTTCTCAAGTTTAGAAAGCACAAACTTGTCTTTACATTTATGGATTGGATCAAAATATGAAATATTTGATTAATCACTTTATTCCTTTGCCCTGCACAGGGCACAGTTGGTAGGGAATCTGGCCTTGGTCTCAGACCATGATATTTTGCAAACTTATCAATTGGGACTTAGTATCACATTGAACTGATTGATTACTTACGGCATCACCAGCTGCTGCCTTGTCCTTAAAAGCTTTGATCTCAGCCGAAGACTTAAGGTACTGTCACACTTAGTGATGCACCAGCGATCCTGTCCAGCGATATGACGCGGTCAGGATCGCTGGTGCATCGCTAAGTGGTCGCTAGTGAGCTGCCACACAGGCAGATCTCACCAGCGACATAGCAGCGGTCGGCGGTCGCTACTTACCTGTCAGACGAGGCGATGAAGACGTCTTCCCGCCCGCGTCCACGCATCGCTCGTCTCCACAGCAGGAAGCCCAGCAGGAAGCAGCTGACGAGAAACGGCCCAGGACGTTCTCGAGCGATCAGCGATAATCAGCGGGGGAGCCAGTCGGAGGTAAGTATCAGACATAGCGATATCGCTAGCAATATCACTATAACGTCACAAAAACCTGTGACGTTATAGCGATATTGCTAGCGATATCGCTTAATGTGACAGGCCCTTTAGTCATCTATGCATCAAAATCAACACAATGATTTTTCATCTCCAGTAGTTGCGATTCAAGCATGTGAATCTGCTTATCTCTATCAATAGTGTATTGGTCACCATTCTTTCAGTTGTGTCTGTAAAGCACAAACTCTGCAAATTAGTGTCAACACTGGCAGTGGAAATATGGGGAATCTGCCTTGCACAGTGATTCCTCATAAGCACAAATCAGTTTAGCAAGCATATGGAGTAGTTTGCTTGATTTTTTTTCGAGACTGACTGTCTATACACATACTATCATGACCACAAGCTTGCACCAATAGAGCAGACTGTAACAATTCCGCCCCCTTATCCCTAGCCTGGTAGGCATGGCCCCCTTATCCCTAGCCTGGTAGGCATGGCCCCCTTATCCCTAGCCTGGTAGGCATGGCCCCCTTATCCCTAGCCTGGTAGGCATGGCCCCCTTATCGCTAGCCTGGTAGGCATGGCCCCCTTATCGCTAGCCTGGTAGGCATGGCCCCCTTATCCCTAGCCGGGTAGGCATGGCCCCCTTATCCCTAGCCGGGTAGGCATGGCCCCCTTATCCCTAGGCCGGTATGCATGGCCCCATCCTTATCATGATGTTTGCACCCCCATCCCTATCCTTTTATACAGGGACCCCATATCCTTCCTGGTATGCAAGGCACTCACTAAAATGTGTAGATATACTGTATGTATATGTACCAAAAGAAACAGAAATAAGGACGGCACAGTTGTTACCGTGACTTGTCAGGTGGTGTGCGGCATACGGAGCACTGGTGCCTGGCAGCTTCGGGTGCTGACCTGGAGTTCCACAACGCAGTATTCATCCAAAGTAAAGAAAGGAGGTCGCACTCAGGGAGCTGATGAAATATGTGGCAGATTTATTGGTACATGAATAACATGTCGGCCAGGGAATAGATGTGAGGAGTAAAGAAACAGCTGACAATGGCCATTTTGCGCTGTCCAAGCGCTTAAAACGGGATGGCCCGTTGAAGCGCTTGGACAGCGCAAAACGGCCATTGTCAGCTATTTCTTCACTCCTCCCATCTATTCCCTGGCCGACATGTTATTCATGTACCAATAAATCTGCCACATATTTCATCAGCTCCCTGAGTGCGACCTCCTTTCTTTACTTTGTATGTATATGTACATTTTGGGGCATTTTCATATTTGCACTCTGTTTCCATGATACTTTGAAATGCCCTTTTGAACGTTCCTCTTTATAGATGACATGTCTTCTCGTAAAGCACTTATGAGAGGTAAGACTAGATAGGGTTTTGTTAGATAAATTAACAGCAGATAAAATATTTCTTACTATGGGTTTCTGCACTGCGTTTGCTGTGATTAGGGCTGAGTCAATGTGAGCTACCTCACTGGATATCAAAGATTGATGCCGCTACTATATTGTTTTAGCGCGTCACCAAATCAGTAGCGATCGTCTCCCCGCTGTTCCTCCTATTCTTCTCCCATCTGACCTTCAAAATCTGCTGAGGCATTTTCCAGCCCCTGGGCAAAGCGTCTCAAACTGGAGGCAACTTCTGACACCGTATATCCCTGCTGGGCCTCCGAGGTCCTTGTCATGTTGGGCAGGCTGTCATCCTTGCCAGTGCGACTCTTGACAAGTCCTTCTCCGCTGGATCCCCAAGTGTCCGCTCCCCACATGTACTGGAGTGGATTTAGAAGCCATTAAGTGTAGGCTTTGTACCCTTTCTGTCTGAGTAGGCTGTAGATTCAGGACTGAGTGGGAGCTTAGGTCGTGCGTCTGTTCACATCAAACATCAGGCCACACCTAATGGTTAAATGTTTTTTTTAAATCCAAATCATTGTTTTACTGACGAATTTTCATATTCCTTTCTTTAGGTATTGATCAATATGACAGGGATAGCATCATCAGTGATTTCAAAAATGGTGTATGCAAGCTGCTAATAGCCACCTCTGTGGCAGCTCGTGGGCTGGATGTCAAGCAGTTGATCTTGGTGATAAATTATTCTTGTCCAAATCACTATGAAGATTATGTGCACAGAGCAGGACGTACAGGCAGAGCCGGAAATAAGGTCAGTAACTTACCAATCTACTAGTGGGAATCCAGTGATTAAAAAGGTTAACGGAGATCCTGCTGATTCTTTCTTACATTGCAGCACTTTATCATATTACTACACCTTTTGTAGTCATAAAAAAATAAACAAAAAAATGTGAATAATAAACACTTATGTACTTTTTCTATTTTACCGTATTTGTCGGACTAGAAGACTCACCAGACCATAAGACGCACCCCAAATTTTCAGAAGGAAAATTGGAGAAAAAATAAATGCGTCAAATGGGTGTCTGACGTACAGTCTGAATTCAGCTTATCGAGGAGTTGGCTTCCGCAGCACTGGTGGAGGTGTTAGGTGGTCCGGCGATGATCTGACCCCCATCCCTGGCTGGTTCAGCGGTGGTACGGGGGCTATGCTGACATTTTGTGAAAGCCTGGAGCCCCGCACTTCCATTGTTGCAATGTGGTGGTCTCCAGGAAACGAGGAAAATGGCTGCCGGAGGCAGCGGCTGCACATATTGAGATCTCTGCAGCGATATTGGAGCGCCACTGAGCACCTCCGAACCAGCCCGAGATGGGAGTCAGATCATCGCCGGACTACATAACACCTCCTGTGAAACACCCCCCCCCTTCCACCAGCGCTGCCGATGCCACACTCTCGATAAGTACATTTGGACTATAAGACGCACCCCCATTTCCCCACCCCCCCCAAATAAAATAATAAATTCTGGGGAGGGAGTACACCTTGCAGCTCTAGCAAAAATTAGGAGATCAATGCAGAATTTTGAGTTTGTCTGATTTTTCTGTTTATAGGTTTATTGTTGAGTAAAATGTAAATTGCTGGTTTAGTCTATAAACTTCTGACCACGTCTCCAAACTTCCAAGCAATAAATTTTGTATTTTTTTCTGTCAAAAATGGTCAAAATAAAAAAAACAGTGCTTGCAGACCTCAAATAATGCAAACAAAACAAGTTCATAATCATTTAGAAACAACAATACTAATGTTTTAACTCCGGAAGAGTTCAGAAATCAATATTTTTTGGAATAACCATGATTTTTAATCACAGCTTTCATGCTTCTTGGCATGCTCGCCACCACTCTTTCACACTGCTTCTGTTGCAAAAATTTAAGCAGTTCTTCTTTGTTTGATGGCTTGTGACTATCCATCACCCTCTTGATTACATTCCACAGGTTTTCAATGGGGTTCAGGTCTGGAGAATGGGCTGCCCATGACAGGGCTTTGATGTAGTGGTCTATAAATTTTTGCCAGAGCTGTATAGTCCGAAAAATACGGTACATTTTCCCCCAACATCAGCAAAATAAAGATAAAGGAAACTAAAAACTAATACACGTGTCTCGCATATTAGAGGTAAAAATCATTTAAATATCTGAATGAGAAAAAAATGACAGAGCGCTAGGCGCATGAACAATAAAACCTGAAATTGTTTGGTCAGAAAGAGGGAAAAATAACCCCATCATGAACTGGTTAGCTCTTAGAGTACTTTTAGGACTTGGGTTTATTTTGATCAGTTAGCTGCTCTTTTACTGTAGAGAGGATTTGGAATGATTGCGGTAAATGACAAGATATACTTTATTTCGCAGGGATATAACTTTACATTCATCACAGAGGATCAAGCCCGTTATGCAGGGGATATAATCAAGGCTTTGGAGCTTTCCGGAACGGCAGTTCCTTATGAGTTAGAGAAATTGTGGTCAGAGTTCAAGGAGCAACAGAAAGCTGTAAGTACTGATCCCGTTATATAATAAGGTTCTGAATTGCTTCATAAACATCTAAATTGTCACTAGAGTTGAGCGACTTTTGTTTTTTTAGGGTCGCGTTTCGTTTCGTGAAACCCGACTTTTCCAAAAGTCGGGTCGAGCAAGATCGTCCGATTATAGGGAAAAGTCGGGGTCGTCCCGAAACACGAAACCCAATGTAAGTCAATGGGGAATAAAAGTCGGCAGTGAGAGGAGGACAGGAAACACACCTACAGTGCCCATTTGAATGCCAAAAGCATCAATTCTTCTTACTTAAGCTTGTCAACCTTAATTAACTTCATAATACAAGTTACGCACTGAAAAATGGGGGTTATTTGGCTACAGTTGTGGGGGGGGAGGGCTGGCTACAGGTTTTCATGTGCCCTGGGCGAAAGAGCGCCCCTTTAACACATACCACAACTCATCATGCTCCGATACGGCAGAGAAATAGCGGTATAGTACAATGAAAAATACTTCACTTTTTACATCTCATGACGAGGCCCATCTATTTCTCCATACAGAATCATTGGTCCCATATAATGTTTGAAACAGTATTTGATGAGCTCCACATAATGCTACAGTATATGTTGGTCCCCATGGATGAAGCTCCACTGTCTTATGGGCCCAAATAATGCTCCAAACATAATGGGCCCCATTTCTAATGCTCTAGTGTATAATGGGCCCTGTAAATGCTGCTCCAGTGTCTGATGTCCACCTTTGGAATGTTCCAGTGTATGGTGGGCCCCATCTATCATTCTCCAGAGTATAGTGCTCCCCAAAAATTGCTGTCCCAACATTGAAAACAATGAAATAAGTCTCCTCGCTATGGAATCCATGTACTAGTCTGGACTCCTCGTCGTCCCCATCTTCCATCTCACTGCACAGTATTTCAACCTTGCAAGTGCTGTGATCCTGAGCAAGCAGGGGGGGCCCACTCGTTGGCGACAGCACTGGCACAGGGCCCCTGATAGTACGGTGGTGTGTCTGACGGCGGGTGGGACGAACCTGCACTTTCATCTGCAGCTTCCTCTTTGTCACCGTGTAAGATGGAACTGTGTATGGGAAGGGTAACCTGAGTTTCATCAGGGTCAGATTCAGGCCATGTAGCGTGCGAGGGGAATGTAGTGGTCTGGGTCAATGTACCAGCAGATTCATCGAGCAGTGGCTGAGCATCAGTGCACTTGTGTCGCCCCCAGGAGTACGATCGCCACAGTGGCATTACCTTCCTCCTAGGGAGTGTGATGTCATGCTTGGGAGCAACGAACGATCTCTCTAGCAGGTTAACTGATTGGGCGGCGTTATTCCCACGAGTCATGACCCTCCAAACAGCGTTCATGAAGGCAAAGTGTTTGTTTTACGTGGGCAGTATGGTTGCAAAGCTGAACCTTAAAGGAATGTCCAGAAGGGCACCACCAGGAGTGGAGCCTACGGTTAAATTCGACTCCACCTGGGAAACCTCAACCATGCCAGCTACAGAACAGATGCACACATTGCAAGCTTAATTCCGTTAACGAACGAGACTCCGTCATGCCCCGCGGTCCGAGTCCGGCTTACTAGAGGGACACGTGAGGCTCTGGCACATGAGATTGGCCAATAACTGGTGTGTCATGCCATTACATGTCCGTGGCTGCATGTGCGCTACACTGAAAAGGCCAGCGTTTGTCGCTTACAGGTGCAGATAACCCGCTGAAGAACGTTAGTGATGGGGATCACTGATTACAATTATTACCAGCGAACAATGATTTCCCAGTAAGTGCAGGTCAACTGCAGTTCCGGAATTAGGCCTAACCGTCATTCCTGAAAAAATGAAAAACTTTCGTGTGCAAACCACAGGTGCTGTAGCTTGCTTAACAGCTCGCCAGCCGTTCTCACGCCCAGTATGGATTACACGTGATTGCACAAAGGTGAGAAAGGGTACCGTATCCCCAGAAACATGTATGGATAGCGTACACATTCAAAATATATGTCTCAGGAGGCAGGCTCAGACGGTGTTGGGCCCAGTATGGATTGCACGTGATTGCACAAAGGTTAGAAAGGGTACCGTATCCCCAGATAACATGTATGGATAGCGTACACATTCAAAATATATGTCTCAGGAGGCAGGCTCAGACGGTGTTGGGCCCAGTATGGATTGCACGTGATTGCACAAAGGTTAGAAAGGGTACCGTATCCCCAGATAACATGTATGGATAGCGTACACATTCAAAATATATGTCTATACATCAGGAGGGAGGCTCAGACGGTGTTAGGCCCAGTATGGATTGCACGTGATTGCACAAAGGTTAGAAAGGGTACCGTATCCCCAGATAACATGTATGGATAGCGTACACATTCAAAATATATGTCTCAGGAGACAGGCTCAGACGGTGTTAGGCCCAGTATGGATTGCACGTCATTGCACAAAGGTTAGAAAGGGTACCGTATCCCCAGATAACATGTATGGATAGCGTACACATTCAAAATATATGTCTATACCTCAGGAGGCAGGCTCAGACGGTGTTAGGCCCAGTATGGATTGCACGTGATTGCACAAAGGTTAGAAAGGGTACCGTGTCCCCAGATAACATGTATGGATAGCGTACACATTCAAAATATATGTCTCAGGAGGCAGGCTCAGACGGTGTTAGGCCCAGTATGGATTGCACGTCATTGCACAAAGGTTAGAAAGGGTACCGTATCCCCAGATAACATGTATGGATAGCGTACACATTCAAAATATATGTCTCAGGAGGCAGGCTCAGACGGTGTTAGGCCCAGTATGGATTGCACGTGATTGCACAAAGGTTAGAAAGGGTACCGTTTCCCCGGATAACATGTATGGATAGCGTACACATTCAAAATATATGTCTCAGGAGACAGGCTCAGACGGTGTTAGGCCCAGTATGGATTGCACGTGATTGCACAAAGGTTAGAAAGGGTACCGTTTCCCCGGATAACATGTATGGATAGCGTACACATTCAAAATATATGTCTCAGGAGGCAGGCTCAGACGGTGTTATGCCCAGTATGGATTGCACAAAGGTTAGAAAGGGTACCGTTTCCCCGGATAACATGTATGGATAGCGTACACATTCAAAATATATGTCTATACATCAGGAGGCAGGCTCAGACGGTGTTAGGCCCAGTATGGATTGCATGTGATTGCACAAAGGTTAGAAAGGGTATCGTATCCCCAGATAACATGTATGGATAGCGTACACATTCAAAATATGTCTCAGGAGGCAGGCTCAGACGGTGTTAGGCCCAGTATGGATTGCACGTGATTGCACAAAGGTTAGAAAGGGTACCGTATCCCCAGATAACATGTATGGATAGCGTACACATTCAAAATATATGTCTCAGGAGGCAGGCTCAGACGGTGTTAGGCCCAGTATGGATTGCACGTGATTGCACAAAGGTTAGAAAGGGTACCGTTTCCCCGGATAACATGTATGGATAGCGTACACATTCAAAATATATGTCTCAGGAGGCAGGCTCAGACGGTGTTATGCCCAGTATGGATTGCACGTGATTGCACAAAGGTTAGAAAGGGTACCGTTTCCCCGGATAACATGTATGGATAGCGTACACATTCAAAATATATGTCTATACATCAGGAGGCAGGCTCAGACGGTGTTAGGCCCAGTATGGATTGCATGTGATTGCACAAAGGTTAGAAAGGGTACCGTATCCCCAGATAACATGTATGGATAGCGTACACATTCAAAATATATGTCTCAGGAGGCAGGCTCAGACGGTGTTAGGCCCAGTATGGATTGCACGTGATTGCACAAAGGTTAGAAAGGGTACCGTATCCCCAGATAACATGTATGGATAGCGTACACAATCAAAATATATGTCTCAGGAGGCAGGCTCAGACAGTGTTAGGCCCAGTATGGATTGCACGTGATTGCACAAAGGTTAGAAAGGGTACCGTATCCCCAGATAACATGTATGGATAGCGTACACATTCAAAATATATGTCTCAGGAGGCAGGCTCAGACGGTGTTAGGCCCAGTATGGCTTGCACGTGATTGCACAAAGGTGAGAAAGGGTACCGTATCTCCGGATAACATGTATGGATAGCGTACACATTCAAAATATATGTCTATACATCAGGAGGCAGGCTCAGACGGTGTTAGGCCCAGTATGGATTGCACGTGATTGCACAAAGGTTAGAAAGGGTACCGTATCCCCGGATAACATGTATGGATAGCGTACACATTCAAAATATATGTCTATACATCAGGAGGCAGGCTCAGACGGTGTCAGGCACAGTATGGATTTGACGGCCCAGATTACACAGCGGAGGAGCAGGGAGAGGTAAAGATTGCAAATGCTGAGGCCCTGCCCAAGCAAGGGGGGCCCACTCGTGGGCGTCGGTACTGGCACTGGGCCCCTCATAGTACAGCGGTGTGTCTGACGGCGGGTGTGCACCACCACCGTCAGAGACACTTGATTGCACTATGAGGGACCCTGTGCCAGTGCCCGCGCCCAAGAGTCGGCCTACCCACCTGTCCAGGGCAACGGCACTCGCACGGTGTCGTGCGCTAGGTGGTGACCCTGGCCATGGGAGGAGAGGCAGCACAGTTAGGGAGTTTTAGAAAGTGGCATATGTTGATGTTGGACATTCAGCTGATGCAAAAGGCGAAATAGGTGAAGTCCCAGGAAGAGGTGGACCAAAGCAAGCCATTTTTCTGTCACCCTATGTGTCATCAGGGGAAGGTGGGACAAAATCCTTGGAAACCCATGCATGGTTCATTTTAATGAAGGTTAGATCATCCACATTTTGGGTTGACAGACGGGTCCTTTTTTCTGTCAGGATTGATCCAGCTGCACTGAAGACTCTTTCCGATAGCACACTTGCAGCTGGGCAAGCGAGCTCCTGTAAGGCATATTGGGCCAATTCAGGCCAGGTGTCCAGTTTAGCGGCCCAATAGTCAAAGGGGAATGACCTGTGTGGGAGAACATCGATATGGGAGGAAAAGTAGTTTGTAACCATAGTTGACAACTGCTGTCTCCTGTCACTTTCCATCGATGCAGTATTACCAGTTGTGTGAGCGGTATTTGAAAAATCAGTCCACAACATTGTCATGAAACCCCTGTCTCCAACGCCACTTCTGCTGTGTGCACCACGAACACCTCTGCCAAGCTGCCCCCGGCCCGTACGGCTCGTGTGAGAACCATCACCGCTGCTGTGTGCTGGGAATGCCTCAAGCAACCGATTTACCAGAGTTGCTTGTTTATTAGCCAATATTAGGTCAAGGTTCTCCTGTGGCATGATGTTTTGTAATTTGCCTTTATAGCGTGGACCCAGGATGCTGGCCAACCAGTAGTCGTCATCGTTCATCATTTTGGCAATGCGGGGGTCCCTTTTTACAATCCGCAAGGCATAATCTGACATGTGGGCCAATGTTCCTGGTGTCAATGATGCACTGCGAGTGCTGGTTGGAGGAGCACTTTCTGGCAAATCCACATCCCTCCAGTCACGCACAAACCCTGTACCTGACCTTGCCACGCCAACATTTTCACTTGCCCCACGAGATGCATCCTCCTCCCCTAAGTAATCATCCCCATCATCATCCTCCTCCTCCTCTTCTTCCTCCACCTCGTCCAGGAGAGGTCCCTGAGCAGACAATGGCTGAATGTCATCAAGGATTCCCTCCTCCTCTTCCTCCTCATCAACATTGGCTGCAGACGCCTGCTCCTTAAGGTGCGTCAAAGTTTGCATGAGCAGACGCATAAGTGGGATGCTCATGCTTAGGATGGCGTCGTCTGCGCTTACCAGCCGTGTGCATTCCTCAAAACACTGAAGGACTTTACAGAGGTCTTTCAGCTTCGACCACTGCACACCTGTCAACTCCATGTCTGCTCTCAAAGTGCCTGGCCGTGTATCCTCCCACAAATGCATTATGGCCTGCCTCTGCTCGCACAGCCGCTCCACCATGTGCAGGGTGGAGTTCCACCTTGTTGCAATGTCGATAATGAGGCGGTGGTTGGGAAGGTGGAGCAATCGCTGCAGCTTCTGCATACGAACGGAGTGTACAGGCGACCGGCGGATGTGCGCGCACAGTCTTCGCACCTTCTGGAGCAGGGCTGTTAACTCCGGATAATTTTTGAGGAAGCACTGCACCACCAGGCCATGAGTTCGCGGAAAGCTGTACTTTCCACCAACCGAAAGGGCATCATCTCAAACGAGATTAGTTTGGCAATGTGGGCGTTCAAACCCAGTGTACGCGGATGAGAGACTGAGTACTTTCTTGACCTACTCATAGTGTCTGGGAGGGTGAGCTGGACTTGAGAGCTGCATATGGTGGAAGTAGCGGTGGACAGGGCGGACTGAGAGAGGGTTGATGATGGTGATGGAGTTGGTGTTCTTTCTGATGGCCTAGAATCAGTCTTTCGTTGATATAACAGTGGGATTCCCTGACTGCTGTGGCCTTGCAACGACACCTCAACATTTGCTGCTGTGCTAACCGGTGGGCTTACAGTGGGGGAAACAATGTAGCGTTGCTGACTACCTTCGTTGTGATCAGTTGCACATGTGGCACTTGAGGTTTGGTGTTGTGTCCACGCTTGCAAGTGCATGCTGGTTAAATGTCTAAGCATGCAACTGGTATTCAAATTTTTCAGATTTTTCCCTCGGCTAAAGGTCTTTGCGCACTTCTTACAGATAACCTTGGCCTGATCATGAGGATTTTGTTCAAAAAAGTGCCACACTGCACTCTTCCTACTTTGGCAGACATTTTGCGGCCTAGCACGCTGTGATCTTTTGACCCTCTGGACAAGCTGTCCAGCAACTCTTTTGATGTTTGGAACCTGTCTTTGGAGTGCTCCGGGCCTGCCAGATAACAGCTGTTGCGATGTCGATGTCTGCTGTGGATGCTCCTCATCTGAGCTATTGGAAGCAGCACCCTCTTCCCCCAATGGATGCCAATCTGGGTCAACAACTGGGTCATCCATCACCTCCTTCTATGTCATGTGCACCTTCCTCTGTGTCACCGTGTATGGTGGTATAGTGTGCGGGAAGGGGCACCTGAGTCTCATCAGGGTCAGAATTTGGCTCTACACTGCGAGGACAATGTAGTGCTCTGAGTTAATGTACCAGTAGAATCATCCATCAGCGGCTGTGCATCAGTGCACTCCATGTCAGATTCATCTTGGCCTGGGTAATTCACCATTTGACTTGATAATCCAGGCATGGTATGTGAAAACAGCTCCATGGAGTAATCAGTAGTATGGCCTGCGTCATCCTTCAATCTTGGTTGGGGTGAAGGACACAAGGAAAGGTGTGGTTCATGAACATGAGCCTCCAATGACGACTCAGTGCTTTTACTTTTTACTACTGAAGAAGAGGAGGCGATAGAGCTGGAGGCTGAGTCAGCAATGTAAGACAAAACTTTTTCCTGATGCTCTGGCTTTAAAAGCGGTTTGCCAACTCCTAGAAAACTAAGCGTTCGAGGCCTTATGTAGCCAGACGATGACGCAGGCTCAACACCTCCTGCATTCGGTCCTATTTTGCTCTTGCCACTACCATCAGATCCACCACCAACACCATCATTACCTGCTGCCAACCCCCGCCCAATTCCACGGCCTCTTCCACCAGCCTTCCTCATTTTTGGTAGAAATGTAGACAAAATCCAACAAACTATATAGTATGTAAAACAAGGTACAAGGTGTCTATAGGACAGGGGAGATTTTGAATTTCTGCACACACTTTTGGACACTGGACACTTTTGGATTGTGTGAGGCCCACTGATATCTGAGCGCTATGTGACAGGCTCGATGGCACAGCTGTGACCAAAGTGACTAGAGGATAAGGGAGATTTTGAATCTCTGCACACACTTTTGGACACTGGACACTTTTGGATTGTGTGAGGCCCAATGAATATCTGAGCGCTATGTGACAGGCTCGATGGCACAGCTGTGACAAAAGTGACTAGAGGATAAGGGAGATTTTGAATCTCTGCACACACTTTTGGACACTGGACACTTTTGGATTGTGTGAGGCCCAATGAATATCTGAGCGCTATGTGACAGGCTCGATGGCACAGCTGTGACAAAAGTGACTAGAGGATAAGGGAGATTTTGAATCTCTGCACACACTTTTGGACACTGGACACTTTTGGATTGTGTGAGGCCCAATGAATATCTGAGCGCTATTTGACAGGCTCGATGGCACAGCTGTGACCTAAGTGACTAGAGGATAAGGGAGATTTTGAATCTCTGCACACACTTTTGGACACTGGACACTTTTGGATTGTGTGAGGCCCAATGAATATCTGAGCGCTATGTGACAGGCTCGATGGCACAGCTGTGACAAAAGTGACTAGAGGATAAGGGAGATTTTGAATCTCTGCACACACTTTTGGACACTGGACACTTTTGGATTGTGTGAGGCCCAATGAATATCTGAGCGCTATGTGACAGGCTCGATGGCACAGCTGTGACCAAAGTGACTAGAGGATAAGGGAGATTGGATTGCTTTTAAAAAAGCAGTTTGCGGAGCAGTGGGTAAACAGCAATGCCAGCATGTCAGGAAGCCTTAGAAGGCAGCCCAACAACCAACACCACTGATACACCACTATATAGCCTCCCCTTGCACTGCACACACAGTGACTGGTGTGTTGTGGAGGCCAAATCGCTAGCAGCAGAAGCAGTTTTTTTGTCTTCTTCCCTGCCTAACGCTCTCCCTACAGAATCAGCAGCAACCTCTCCCTATGCTAAGATCGGCAGAAGTAAGATGGCGGTCGGCGTGCACGCCCTTTTATACCCCCTGTGACGCCCACCAAAGCAAGCCAATCACTTGCATGCCCTTCTGAAAGATGGTGGTGACCCCTGCCTATGTCATCACGTTGCCCACAGTGTCCGTGGATCCTGATTGGCTGAAAAAGAGCGCAAAACAAACTTTTGAAACGCGACTTTGGCGCGTAAGTCGCCGACCTCGTGGCCGACCTCATCCTAGGGTCGGGTTTCGTTTCATGAAACCCGACTTTGCCAAAAGTCGGTGACTTTTGAAATTTTTCGACCCGTTTCGCTCAACTCTAATTGTCACTATTCCACCACTCATGGTGTTCTATGGATGCTTTGAATGGCAGCTCTGCTGGCCTGTGGGATTAAAGGCTCCCTAAGCTGTCCGGATTGATAGTGACAGCTCCACTGCGTAATCTGAGGCAGACGTGTCCGTATTGTGAATGACAGCTCAACCACTCTGTGGCTGGTCTGTAGGATCTCCTCCTGATGTCGTCCGTACTGGGCTATTTAGCTTTTGAACAATAATAATAATAATAATAATAATCTTTATTTATATAGCGCCAACATATTCCGCAGCGCTTTACAGTTGAACAGTTTCAAATACAACAGTCATAAGTAACAACGTTAACAATACAATAATTAAAGCGAAATAAGACGACCCTGCTCGTGGAGCTTACAATCTACAATGAGGTGGGGGGGATACAAAGCACAGGTTTGTATTTACAATGATGTATTTACAATGACGGTCCAGCCATCTTCAGGGGGTGGGGGTTAGATGGAGATAGTGAATGGGCTACACACACACAAACATGACTTTGATTACTGAATGTGATAGGCCGCTCTGAACAAATGTGTTTTGAGCGAGCGCCTAAAACTATGCAAATTGTGGATGGTCCTAATATTTTGGGGTAGAGCATTCCAGAGGATTGGCGCAGCACGGGAGAAGTCTTGGAGTCGGGAGTGGGAGGTACGGATTAGGGCAGAGGTTAGTCGAAAGTCATTTGCAGAGCGCAGCGGTCGGTTAGGCCGATAGACAGAAATGAGGGAGGAGATGTAAGGGGGTGCCGCACTGTGGAGAGCTTTGTGGGTGAGAACAAGTACTTTGAATTGTACCCTGTAATGAATTGGCAGCCAGTGTAACGACTGGCGAAGAGCGGACGCGTCTGAGAAACGATTAGCCAGATGGACAACCCTGGCTGCTGCATTAAGGATAGACTGGAGAGGGGAGAGTCGAGTGAGAGGGAGGCCAATTAATAGAGCATTACAGTAGTCTAGGCGGGAGTGGATCAGGGCGACAGTGAGAGTTTTTGTTGTTTCCATGGTGAGAAAAGGGCGGATTCTAGAGATGTTCTTTAGGTGTAAGCGGCATGAGCGGGCAAGAGATTGTATATGGGAGGTGAAGGAGAGATCGGAGTCGAACATAACACCCAGACAGCGCACCTGCTGTCGGGGTGTTATTATGGTGCCACCCACAGAGAGGGAAATGTCAGATTTAGGGAGGTTAGTAGATGGTGGGAGCAGAAGAAGTTCAGTTTTGGAGAGGTTGAGTTTCAGATAGAGAGCAGACATGATGTTGGAGACAGTCAGTGGCGTTCTGTAGTACAGCGGAGGTAAGGTCAGGGGATGATGTGTACAGTTGTGTGTCATCAGCATAAAGATGGTACTGAAAGCCAAATCTGCTGATGGTCTGTCCAATTGGGGCTGTAAAGAGAGAGAAGAGAAGGGGGCCAAGGACTGAGCCCTGAGGTACCCCAACAGTGAGCGGAAGAGGAGATGAAGTGGAGCCAGAAAACAGAACACTGAAGGAGCGGTCGGAAAGATAGGAGGAGAACCAGTAAAGAGCAGTGTCCTTAATGCCTAGTGACTGGAGCCTAGAGAGTAGGAGAGGATGGTCAACAGTGTCGAAAGCTGCAGAAAGGTCGAGAAGAATGAGCAGAGAATGGTCACCATTACGTTTTGCTGTCAGAAGGTCATTGGTCACTTTGATGAGTGCAGTTTCTGTCGAATGTAGGGGGCGGAAACCGGACTGTGAAGGGTCTAGGAGGGAGTGAGTGGAGAGGTAACGGGTAAGGCGTGAGTATATCAGGCGCTCCAAGAGTTTAGAGATGAAGGGGAGATTGGAGACTGGTCTGTAGTTGTTTGTGCAGGATGGGTCAAGGGTGGGTTTCTTTAGTAATGGAGTAATGATAGAGTGTTTGAAGGAGGAGGGGAAAATGCCAGAGGAGAGGGAGAGATTAAAGATTGTAGTTAGGTGAGTTGTGACGACTGGAGAGAGAGACTGGAGGAGATGTGAGGGAATGGGGTCGGTTGTGCATGTAGTTGGACGAGAAGAGGAGAGGAGCCTGGAGACTTCTTCTTCTGTGATGGGAGCAAATGTGGAGAGTGAGCCAGGGGAAATGCAGGGAGGGATGGGAGTCACTGAACTTGGTGATTGGGAGCGGATTTCCTGACGGATATTGTCTATTTTCTCTATAAAGTGGGAGGCCAGGTCATCAGCGCAAATGTCTGTGATAGGGGCTTGTGCTTTTGGCCTGAGGAGGGAGTGAAAGGTGTCAAAAAGTTTCTTGGGTTTGTTGGATAGTGAGGAGATCAGGGTGGTGAAGTAGGTCTGTTTGGCGAGGTGAAGGGCAGAGTTATATGTCCTTAACATAAATTTGAAGTGTATGAAGTCTTCTGGTGTGTGTGTTTTCCTCCATAAGCGTTCAGCACACCTAGAGCATCGCTGGAGAAATCGGGTTTGCGATGTGAGCCAGGGCTGTTTCACTCTGTGTTTGGAGGTTCTGAGGGTGAGGGGAGCTACTTGGTCAAGGGTGCTTCTAAGAGTGTCATTGAAGTGATGTACAGCCAGATCAGGACAGGACAAAGAAGAGATTGGGGACAATGATGAGTGTAGGGAGTCTGAAAGTGTATGAGGGTTAATGGCTTGTAGGTTTCTGACTGAAAGGTAGGTAGGAGGGTGCTGGGGTGAGCGAGGATTTGTGAGTGTAAAGGAGAGAATGTTGTGGTCAGAGAGGGGAAGCGGTGAGTTATCTAGGTAGGAGATTGAGCAGAGCCGGGCGAAAACCAGGTCCAGGGTGTTACCGTCTTTGTGTGTTTCAGAGGTTGAGAGCTGAGAGAAGCCTAGAGAAGTGGTTAGTGATAGAAGCTGGGATGCAGAAGTGGAAGTGGGGCTGTTAATGGGGATGTTGAAGTCTCCCAGGATAAGGGTTGGTAGTTCTGAGGACATGAAGTGCGGCAGCCAGGCAGAGAAATGGTCCAGGAAGTGGGTGGGTGAGCCTGGGGGCCGGTATATGACCGCTACTCTGAGGGAGAGGGGACGAAAGAGCCTGATGGTGTGGACTTCAAAAGAAGGGAATGAGAGTGATGGAACTGAGGGGATGACCTGGAAAGTGCATTGTGGGGACAGGAGTATGCCGACTCCACCACCAGGTCTATTTGTTGGTCTCGGGGAATGGGAGAATTGTAAGCCACCATGGGAAATGGCAGCAGGAGAGACAGTGTCAGAATCCTGAATCCAGGTTTCCGTGAGGGCCAACAAATTCAGAGAGTTTTTAGAAAGTAATTGTGTAGGAAAGGAAGCTTGTTGCATACAGACCGTGGATTCCAAAGGGCACAATTGAAAGAAGGAGATGGAGTGCAAGTGATATTAGTAAGATTATTAAGGTTTCGATGTGAGGTAGGGTAGGGGTTGAGGTTGGGGGATGGTGGACCGGGGTTGGGGGAGATGTCCCCTGAAATCAGTAGGAGCAGGAAGATAAAGAGCAAGTAGTTTTTGGAATTGCATGAAGATTTTATGTGCAGTGTGTTTGGGCAAGATGGGCTGAGGCTTTTTAAGAAGGTGAGAAGTGCATGGGAGCTGTACATGGGAGAAGCAAAGAGAGAGGAGCTGATGTATACGAGTCGTGATGGAGGGGGGATTGGTCGGTGAAAGTGGATTGCAAGAGAACAATGGTTAGACCATCACCAATTGTAGCTTTGCTCAAGTGGTCTGTGCTTTGTGCTCAAATTTCTACTCTGATCTCCTTTGCTGGCCTTTGTTTCCTTTTAAAGGGATCTGTCACCCTTTTTTTGGAGTATGAGCTGCCGGCATTGACATCAGGGGCTTAATCTACAGCATTCTGTAATGCTGTAGATAAGCCCCCGATGTAACCTGAAAGATAAGAAAAGAGTTAAGCCCCCGTCACACACAGCGATCTCGCTAGCGAGATCGCTGCTGAGTCACAAGTTTTGTGACGCAACAGCGATCTCACCAGCAAGATCGCTGTGTGTGACAGCTATCAGCGACCGGCCCCCCTGCCGGTTATCGCTGATCGTTGTTGAAACGTCTGGACATTTTTGGGGTCGCTGGTCTCCCGCTGGCCAGCACGCATCGCTGCGTGTGACAGGCGGGCGACCAGTGAACAGGAGCTGGTAACCAAGGTACACATCGAGTTTCTAAGGGGCACGTGGTGCCTAGAAACCCGATGTGTACCTTAGTTACCAGCGCGCTGATGCAGGGAGCTGGTAACCAAGGTGCACATCGGATTTCTAAGTGCCGCGCGCCCCTTAGAAACCCGATGTGTACCTTGGTTTCCAGCTCCCTGCATCAGCGCGCTGGTAACTAAGATACACTGCGGGTAACTAAGCGACGTGCGTCACTTGTTACCCGCATGTCGCTGGTCCTGATCGCTGGTGAAGCTGCCTGTTTGACAGCTTACCAGCGATCATGTAGCGACACACCAGCGATCCTGACAAGGTGATATCGTTGTCGGGATCGCTGGTGAGTCGCTGTGTGTGACGGGGCCCTTAGATTATACTCAACGGAGGGGGCGGTCCGGACCAGCGCCTCCCATCTTCACACGATGCCGTGCCGAGGGCAGAGCAGAATACTTCAGTGCGCAGGCGCCAGACCTCTCCCGACGTCCGGTTGACAGATTCCCTTTAACAGTCCACTTGCCTTACCCCTTTGTCTTGATGCACTACCTCCCAGATACTCTGGCCTTGGACTGTGACCTGACTAAGTTTTTGTCTTTTCCCTTTGTCTATTATTGGCCCTCTTGGTACTGACCCCAGACCTCGTTAACTGTCCTGCCTCACGGCAAGATCGTGAGTTCTTACTAGCGAGTTAAGTAGTGACTAGCGTTACATAAAGACATTAGAATTAATGTCCAAGTAGTAAAGTACACTGGCAATATGTTTAACCTTTTCACCACTTTGCTATTTTTCATTTTTGCGTTTTCGTTTCCCCCTTCTTCCCAGAGCCATAACTTTTTTTTATTTTCCCGCCAGTATACCCATTTGAGGGCTTGGTTTTTGCAGGACTAGTTATACTTTTTGATTGACCTCATAGATTTTACCATATATTGTACTTTAAATGGTAAAAAGTTCCAAAGGCTGTGAAATTGCGCAAAAAAAGCCACGGTAGTTTTTTCGGTTTTTGATTTGCCATGTTCAAAAAAATGGGTAAACTGATTTACCAAACATGTATACAGTGCCTTGTGAAAGTATTCGGCCCCCTGGAACTTTTCAACCTTTTCCCACATATCATGCTTCAAACATAAAGATACTAAATGTAAATTTTTGGTGAAGAATCAAGTGGAACACAATTGTGAAGTTGAATGAAATTTATTGGTTATTTTAACCCCTTAATGACCGCCAATACGTCTTTTAACTGACCTGAGATATAAAAGAATAGCATCCCCATACAAGTAACAATCCAGCAGCTGTCGGCTGTACACCATAACTGACAACTTGCTGCATCAGCCACGATCAGTGTTTGCACCGTCCATATCTCTTTAACCCCTTAGATGCTGCTGCCAATACTGACTACTTCATTTAAATGTTTGTGTGGCTTCTCCCTCTTTATCCCTATTGGCACCCTGAGATCATGATCGTGTGGTCCTGATGTTTGCCATGGCAATTCACTAGCAAATAGCGGCCTTAGAGTCTGACGGCTGTTGTAACATGTTCAAAAGTCAGTGACAATTAGGTGGTGAAAATCAACTTTTTTATTCCTATCATGCCACTTTTGTATTAATTCCTGAAAAGCACCTGAAGGGTTAATAAACTGTCTGATAGCAGTATTCAGTATGTCACGAGGTGTTGTTTTTAAAATGGTATAACTTTGGGGGTTTCCCAATATATAGGACCCCTAAAGTCACTTCAAACCTGGATAGGTCCCTAAAAAAAAAAAATAATTTTGTAAATTTCCTTTGAAAAAATGAAAAATTGCTGCAACATTTTTAAACCTCCTAAAATGCTAACAAAATAAAGTACAATTTTACAAATGGTGCTGATGTAGAGCAGACATATGGGAAAATTTTTTGCTATGGTATGACTGTCTGAATTAAAGGGATAATCATTGAAAGTTTGAAAATTGCTATTTTTTTTACTTTTTTGTCAAGTTTCTGATATTTTTTATAAATAAACACAAAACATATCAATCTAAATTTACCATTATCATAAAGTATAATGTGTCACGAAAAAACATTCTCAAAATCACTGGAATGTGTCGAAGCGTCCCAGAGTTGTTACCACATAAAGTGACACTGGTCAGATTTTTAAAATTTGGCTCTGTCACTACGGGGTTAAATTTTTGTGGAAATTCAAAAACCGAAAAGTGAGGCGTGCAATATTCTTCGGCCCCTTTTAACTTAATACTTTGTTGCGCCACCTTTTGCTGTGATTACAGCTGCAAGTCGCTTGGGGTATTTATCAGTTTGTACATAGACTGTATTCAAATTCTGCTTTAACCCCTTCCTGACATCCGACGTACTATCCCGTCCATGGGACCCGGGCCCCTATGCCCATGGACGGGATAGTACGTCTACCGCGAACAGCGGCGCCCACGTGGTGAGCGCCACTGATCGCGGCCGGGTGTCAGCTGATTATCACAGCTGACACTCGGCACAATGTGTCAGGGGCGGTCATGGACCGCCCCCGACACGTTAACCCCTTGCATACCGTGATCAAACATGATCGCGGTGTACCGGGGGTTAAAGGGAAGCATCGGCAGGGAGGGGGCTCCCTCCGTGCTTCCCTGAGCCCCCCACAGCAGCGCAATGTGCAGCGCTGCTGCAGGGGGCTCCTTTCCTGCAGGCCCCCGAATCCAAGATGGCGACGGGGGCCTTCGGGGGCCTGCAGGAAGCTGGCTTCCTCAGTGCCTACAAAGCGCAGGCATGAGGAAGCCTTCTTCACTGCCTGTGACAGATCGCTGATCTGTCACAGTGATCTGTGATGTGACAGATCAGCGATCTGTCACAGGACAGTGATGTCCCACCTGGGACTATTTAATAAAGTTAAAAAAAAATAAAAAGTATTAAAATAAATTTTAAAAAATCGCCAAATAAATTAGAAAAAAAAAAAAATATTCCCCCAAATAAATCCATTTTTTTGGAAATAAAAAAAAACCAAACAATAAAAGTACACATATTAGGTATCGCCGCGTCTGTAACGACCCGCCCTATAAAACTGTCCCATTAGTTAACCCCTTTAGCGAACCCCTTAAAAAATAAAAATAAAAAACAAAGCAAAAAATAATGATTTATTATCATACCGCCAAACAAAAAGTGTAATAACGCGCGATCAAAAAGACGCATATAAATATCCATGGTACCGCTGAAAACGTCGTCTTGTCCCGCAAAAAACGAGCCGCCACACAGCATCATCAGCGAAAAAGTAAAAAAGTTATAGCTCGCAGAATAAAGCGATGCAAAAATAATTATTTTTTATATAAAATAGTTTTCATTGCATAAAACTGACAAAACATAAAAAAAGACCGAAATGAGGTATCGCTGTAACCGTACAGACCCGAAGAATAAGACCGCTTTATCAATTTTATCGCACGCGGAACGGTGTAAACGCACCCCCCCTAAAGAAATTCATGAGACGCTGGTTTTTGTTCATTCTGCGTCCCAAAAATCGGAATAAAAAGAGATCAAAAAATGTCACGTGCCCGAAAATGGTACCAATAAAAACATCAACTCGTCCTGCAAAAAATAAGACCTCACATGACTCGGTTGGTCAAAATACGGAATTATTATAGCTCTCAATATGTGGTGATGCAAAAACTATTTTTACAATAAAAAGTGTCTTTTAGCGTGCGACAGCAGCGAAATAGAAAAACCACCATAAATAGTAAATCAAACCCCCCCGTTATAAAATATAAAAAATGTATTTATTTCCATTTTTCCATTAGGGTTAGGGTTAGGGCTCAGATTAGGGTTAGGGTTAGGGCTGAGATTAGTGTTAGGGGTGTGTTGGGGTTCGGGTTGGAGTTAGAATTGGGGGTTTCCACTGTTTGGGCACATCAGGGGCTCTCCAAATGCAACATGGCGTCTGATCTCAATTCCAGCCAATTCTGAGTTGAAAAAGTCAAATGGTGCTCCTTCCCTTCCAAGCTCTGCCATGCGCCCAGTGTTTTACCCCCACATGTAGGGTAGCAGCCTACTCAGGTCAAATTGCAAAACAATTTTTGGGGTCCAATTTCTCCTGTTACCCTTAGGAAAATAAAAAATTGGGGGCAAAAATATCATTTTTGTGGAAAAAAATGATTTTTTTATTTTTACGTCCGAGCGTTATAAACTTCTTTGAAGCACTTGGGGGTTCAAAGTGCTCACCACACATCTAGATAAGTTCCGTGGGGGGTCTAGTGTCCAAAATGCGGTCACTTGTGGGGAGTTTCAATAGTTTAGCTACATCAGGGGCTCTCCAAACGCACATGACACCCGCAGACTATTCCATCAAAGTCTGCATTCCAAAACGTCACTGCTTCCCTTCCGAGCCCCGACGTGTGTCCATACAGTAGTTTTCTCCCACATATGAGGTGTCAGCGTACTCATGACAAATTGGACAACAACTTTTGGGGTCTAATTTCTCCTGTTACCCTTGGGAAAATGAAAAAATTGGGGACTAATTGATCATGTTTGTGGAAAAAATACGATTTTTTTATTTTCATGCTCGGGCATTATAAACTTCTGTGAAGCCCTTGGGGGTTCAAAGTGCTCACCTCACATCTAGATAAGTTCCTTAGGGGGTCTAGTTTTCAAAATGGGGTCATTTGTGGGGGGTTTCCACTGTTTAGGTACATTAGGGGCTCTCCAAAGGCAACATGACACCCGCAGACCATTCCATCAAAGTCTGCATTCCAAAATGTCACTACTTCCCTTCCGAGCCCTGACGTGTGCCCATACAGTAGTTTTCTCCCACATATGGGGTATCTAGTATTGTGAGGAAAGAGGGAGACACAAGCGCAATATAGGGTCTTATCCCACAAATAAAGTAAGCGGTTTGACAAAAAACTGCTCACCTGGTAGTAGGTATTCAAAGCATGTATAGATAAGGGCTGCTGCAGATCCACAAGTCGGTCACCGACTATCTGAAACAGAGCTCTGCAAAGGAATACGTGGATTTCGTCCGCGCTGCCCAAATGATGAAATTCCAGAAGGTTAATAAAGTTTATTTTACGCGTTTCAAGGTTTTTTGCAACCTCTTCTTCAGGAAATACCACGTGGTGGTATTTACTGAAGAAGAGGTTGCAAAAAACCTTGAAACGCGTAGAATAAACCACTGTCAAACTTTATTAACCTTCTGTAATTTCGTGGTATTTCCTGAAGAAGAGGTTGCAAAAAACCTTGAAACGCGTAGAATAAACCACTGTCAAACTTTATTAACCTTCTGGAATTTCATCATTTGGGCAGCGCGGACGAAATCCACGTATTCCTTTGCAGAGCTCTACATATGGGGTATCAGCATACTCAGGACAAATTGGACAACAACTTTTGGGGTCCAATTTCTCCTGGTACCCTTGGGAAAATAAAAAAATGGTGACTAAAAGATCATGTTTGTGGAAAAAATACGAATTTTTTATTTTCACGCCCAGATGTTATAAACTTCTGTGAAGCACTGGGGGGTTCAAAGTGCTCACCACACATCTAGATAAGTTCCTTAGGGGGTCTAGTTTCCAAAATTTTGTCATTTGTGGGGGGTTTCCACTGTTTAGGTACATCAGGGGTTTTCCAATCGCGATATGGTGTCCGATCTCAATTCCAGCCAAAAACGTCAAATGGCGCTGCTTCCCTTCCGAGCTCTGCCATGCGCCCAAATAGTGGTTTACCCCCACATGTGGGGTATCAGCGTACTCAGGACAAATTGCACAATAACTTTTAGGGTCCTGTTAACCTTGGGAAAATAAACATTGGGGTGAAAAGATCATTTTTGTGGAAAAAATATGATTTTTTAATTGTACCGCTGTACGTTATAAACTTCTGTAAAGCCCTTGTGGGTTCAAAGTTCTCACCACATATCTAGATAAGTTCCTTGGGGGGTCTAGTTTCCAAAATGGGGTCGCTTGTAGGGGGTTTCCACTGTTTAGGTACATCAGGGACTCTCCAAATGTGACATGGCGTCCGATCTGAATTCCAGCCAATTTTGCATTGAAAAAGTCAAACGGCGCTCCTTCCATTCTGAGCTCTGCCATGCTCCGAAACAGTCGTTCCCCCCACATATCAGGTATCAGCGTACTCAGGACAAATTGCCCAATAACTTTTGCAGTCCAATTTCTCCTGTTACCCTTGGTAAAATAAAAAAAATTGAACCTGAAGTATTTTTTTTGTGAAAAAAAGTTAGATGTTCATTTTTTTTAAAATATTCAAAAAAATTCCTGTGACGCACCTGAAGGGTTAATAAACTTCTTGAATGTGGTTTTGAGCACCTTAAGGGGTGCAGTTTTTAGAATGGTGTCACTTTTGGGTATTTTCTATCATATAGACCCCTCAAAGTGGCTTCAAATGTGATGTGGTTCTAAAAATAAAATGGTGTTGTAAAAATGAGAAATCGCTGGTCAACTTTTAACCCTTATAACTTCCTAACAAAAAAAAAAATTTGTTTCCAAAATTGTGCTGATGTAAAGTAAACATGTGGGAAATGTTACGTAATAAGTTTTTTGAGTGCCGTATCTCTGTGATTTAAGGGCATAAAAATTCAAAGTTGGAAAATTGCGAAATTTTCGCCAAATTTCCGTTTTTCTCACAAATAAACGCAAGTTATTTGAATGAAATTTTACCACTAACATGAAGTACAATATGTCACGAGAAAACAATGTCAGAATCACCAGGATCCATGGAAGCGTTCCAGAGTTATGACCTCATAAAGGTACAGTGGTCAGAATTGTAAAAATTGGCCCGGTCATGAACGTGCAAACCACCCTTGGGGGTGAAGGGGTTAAACTTCTCCACAACAGTATCACAGACCTGACAGCAGAACCAGGTAGCATAATACTATCATAAGCTAAAGGTGCAAAAAATTAGCTCCAAAAACTGGATGACATTCAAGCTCCAAAATAGATATACAGAAAGGAGAACAAAGGAGCATATACGTATAAAATTACAAAGTTTATTAATCATCTATCAGAAAAGTTCAATACAGTGGTAAAATCGTACAAAAAGACATGATACATGGATGGAAGAAAAAGGGGGGGGGGGAGGGAGAATTGTATCCCAGGACCCCGTGCCGCACATATACCTGATTAGGTATACCAACCCCCAAAAAATTAGAGAACTTTTATTCCTAAATAACAGGACTTATATAAAAGTGAAACATGGGGGCAGTAGAAAGCTGCTGCACTCCAGGCAAAATGCACGTCGGGGGTCTTTTTTGGGGATCAGGTGTCCCAACCCCCAAAAATTAGAGTACGGTGCTTTTATTCCTAAATAACAGGACTTATATAAAAGTGAAACATGGGGGCAGTAGAGACCCATGTATAATAGCAAACACGGGAAACCAGGGATGAACCAACAATCCCTCAACTCTGGAGTGCTATACCAGCAACATATGACCTAATTGGCAGAGTGTCATCACCAACAAGTGAAGTAAAAACATTTAAGTGTATAAATAAAGCGGCGCGATGCTTACCTATGGAAGGCAGGTATAGGACACCTGATCCCCAAAAAAGACCCCCGACGTGCATTTTGCCTGGAGTGCAGCAGCTTTCTACTGCCCCCATGTTTCACTTTTATATAAGTCCTGTTATTTAGGAATAAAAGTTCTCTAATTTTTTGGGGGTTGGTATACCTAATCAGGTATATGTGCGGCACGGGGTCCTGGGATACAATCCCCCCCCCTTTTTCTTCCATTTTATACGTATATGCTCCTTTGTTCTCCTTCTGTATGAGTATCACGGACCTGCCTGTTGTGTTCCTTGGTGTTCATGATGCTCTCTGTGCATCAAACAGAACCCTGAGACTATCACAGAGCAGGTGCATTTATACAGAGACTTGATTACACACAGGTGGATTATATTTATCATCATTAGTCATTTAGGACAACATTGGATCATTCAGAGATCCACAATGAACTTCTGGAGTGAGTTTGCTGCACTGAAAGTAAAGGGGCCGAATAATATTGAATGCTCCACTTTTCAGTTTTTGAATTTCCACAAAAATTTAAAATAACCAATAAATTTCGTTCTGCTTCACAATTGTGTCCCACTTGTTGTTGATTCTTCATCAAAAATTTACATTTGGTATCTTTATGTTTGAAGCAAGATATGTGGGAAAAGGTTGAAAAGTTCCAGGGAGCCGAATACTTTCGCAAAGCACTGCAAGTTCCTTTTTATTTAAGTAGTGAAAAAAAAATCCAAAGTTTGAAAAGGGGGAAGAAAAAACTATGGTAAATAAATGGTTATATTAATAAATGGGCATAATATGAAACCATAAACCTTCATCTAATATATAAAGCTCAAACTGTGTATGTGTGTATGTATGTGTGTATGTTTGTATGTCCGGGATAGGCATCTGCACCGTCGCAGTTACAACCACAAAATTTGGCACAGTCACACGTCTGGACCCCGAGAGCGTCCTAAGCTATGTTGTGAGGTGAAATTTTAACCCCGCGCGTTCCAATTCACCAAACAATTTTGCCCCTATCTACATACTGGGTGAAAAAGTGTGTGTGCGTCAAGCCCCGCCCCTCATTGTGATGTCACAATGCCCCTATTTGCATACTGGGGAAGCAGTGTGTGCATATCAAGCCCCGCCCCTCATTATGATGTCACAATGTTTGCCATGGCGACGCTGATGTCATCAAAGGTTGCAAGCCCTGCCGCTTCTCATTATGATGTCATAATGGTTGACTATGGGATGGAGGATGTGTGATGGGTATATGGGCATGGGACTATGGGATGGAGGATGTGTGATGGGTGTATGGGCACTGGACTATGGGATGGACGATATGTATGATGGGTATATGGGCACGGGACTATGAGATGGCGGATATGTATGATGGGTATATGGGCACGGGACTATGGGATGGAGGATATGTATGATGGGTATATGGGCATGGGACTATGAGATGAAGGATGTGTGATGGGTATATGGGCACTCGACTATGGGATGGCGAATATGTATGATGGGTATATGGGCATGGGACTATGGGATGGAGGATGTGTGATGGGTATATGAGCACTCGACTATGGGATGGAGGATATGTATGATGGGAATAAGGGCACGGGACTATGGGATGGAGGATAATTATAATTTGCTATAACTAACCACAGTTAGTTACTATGCCCGGGCAGCGCCGGGCTCTTCAGCTAGTTTATTAATATAACCATTCTTTTGTGTCTGGATAACTACTGTCATTTTTTATAATTGGGCTTCCTGTGTGGCCTCAGCCTTCTGTTTTGACATTCTTCGTTTTAGGGTTTGCTCACATTGGCATATACAGTCATATGTAAAAGTTTGGGCACCCCTATTAATGTTAACCTTTTTTCTTAATAGCAATTTTGGTTTTTGCAACAGGTATTTCAGTTTCATATATCTAATTACTGATGGAGTCAGTTATATTTCTGGATTCAAATGAGGTTTATTGTACTAACAGAAAATGTGCAATCTGCATTTAAACAAAATTTGACCGGTGCAAAAGTATGGGCACCCTTATCATTTTCTTGATTTGAACACTCCTAACTACTTTTTACTGACTTCCTGAAGCACTAAATTGGTTTTGTAACCTCATTGAGCTTTGAACTTCATAGCCAGGTGTATCAAATCATGAGAAAAGGTATTTAAGGTGGCCACTTGCAAGTAGTTCTCCTATTTGATTCTCCTATGAAGAGTGGCATCATGGGCTCCTCAAAACAACTCTCAAATGATCTGAAAACAAAGATTATTCAACATAGCTTTTCAGGGGAAGGATACAAAAAGTTGTCTCAGAGATTTAACCAGTCAGTTTCCACTGTGAGGAACATAGTAAGGAAATGGAAGAACACAGGAACAGTTCTTGTTAAGCCCAGAAGTGGCAGTCCAAGAAAAATATCAGAAAGGCAGAGAAGAAGAATGGTGAGAACAGTCAAGGACAATCCACAGACCACCTCCAAAGACCTGCAGCATCATCTTACTGCAGATGGTGTCACTGTGCATCGGTCAACAATACAGCGCACTTTGCACAAGGAGAAGCTGTATGGGAGAGTGATGCGAAAGAAGCCGTTTCTGCAAGCACGCCACAAACAGAGTCACCTGAGGTATGCAAAAGCACATTAGAACAAGCCAGTTACATTTTGGAAGAAGGTCCTGTGGACTGATGAAACAAAGATTGAGTTGTTTGGTCATACAAAAAGGCGTTATGCATGCGCTGTATTGTTGACCGATGCACAGTGACACCATCTGCAGCAAGATGATGCTGCAGGTCTTTGGAGGTGGTCTGTGGATTGTCCTTGACCGTTCTCACCATTCTTCTCTGCCTTTCTGATATTTTTCTTGGCCTGCCACTTCTGGGCTTAACAAGAACTATACCTGTGTTCTTCCATTTCCTTACTATGTTCCTCACAGTGGAAACTGACAGGTTAAATCTCTGAGACAACTTTTTGTATCCTTCCCCTGAAAAGTTATGTTGAATAATCTTTGTTTTCAGATCATTTGAGAGTTGTTTTGAGGAGCCCATGATGCCACTCTTCATAGGAGAATCAAATAGGAGAACTACTTGCAAGTGGCCACTTTAAATACCTTTTCTCATGATTTGATACACCTGGCTATGAAGTTCAAAGCTCAATGAGGTTACAAAACCAATTTAGTGCTTCAGGAAGTCAGTAAAAAGTAGTTAGGAGTGTTCAAATCAAGAAAATGATAAGGGTGCCCATACTTTTGCACCGGTCAAATTTTGTTTAAATGCAGATTGCACATTTTCTGTTAGTACAATAAACCTCATTTGAATCCAGAAATATAACTGAGTCCATCAGTTATTAGATATATGAAACTGAAATAGCTGTTGCAAAAACCAAAATTGTTATAAAGAAAAATGGTTAACATTAATAGGGGTGCCCAAACTTTTACATATGACTGTAACACAGAAGAGTGTAATGCGAGAAAACATCAAATTGCACCCTGACCAATGTTAGTAAATGAGTCGGTACTCGTCTTCAAGTTTTTTCTCAGCTCGGATCAGACTGATGAAAAAAAAATTGCAGCATGCAGCGATTTTCTGCAAGAATCGGATCGCACACGGCAATGCAAGTCAATGGGCGCAAGGAAAAAAAAAACACGACACATTGACCACGAGTGTGCCTACCAATTTTTATGCACACATCTCAAAGGACACCCAACATTTAATCAGCCAAGTACAGTAAATTCACAGTCTGGGCTGTCAGAATAGATAGAAATGTCAGTGAGATATATAAACAGTGCTTTGCTTGTGTAGTTTCTCCTTCGCCTCATTGGGACACAGGACCGTGGGTGTATGACACTAAGCGTGGCTGACACTAAGTGAACATAAACAAAGTTAGCTCCTCCTCCGCAGTATACACCCTCCTGCTGGCACTAAGCGAACCCGTTCATGCTTAGTGTCTGTAGGAGGCACATGGGTCTGGATTTCAGACCATTTTTTTTTTCTCCTTCCATCATGAAGATGAGAAAGGCTCCGATCTCCCCAAACCAACAACAGACGAGGACGTGGAGTGTT
Organism: Dendrobates tinctorius; assembly: GCF_039654945.1. NCBI lineage: Eukaryota > Metazoa > Chordata > Amphibia > Anura > Dendrobatidae > Dendrobates > Dendrobates tinctorius. Next base: position 42,257,226 of record NW_027361704.1, on the reverse strand, counting down.
GCCTCAATGTATCCTCTCCTGTGACTTGGGACACTATGCCAGACACAGCCCTGTCCACCCTGAGGTAGAGAAACCCTAGACTGCACAGAGGCATAAAGGTAGTCCATGCGGCCCCTACTGCATCACCAATGCTAAAAACTGCGGTGATGGAAGGAGGTGGATGGTCCCTCTTCTCATCCCTCATAGGGGAAGACGGATTAAGGGTGCCTGCACCGTCCTTTACGCAGCCCCCCTCCCCTCTAACCTGGATGGAGGAAGTATGGGCAGGAGGGTGGGCTGGGAGGGCTCCTACAGCGCTGCGTTCCCCGGTGGTGGCAGCCGGCGTCCTCATCCCTCCGGGTGCAACTTCCAGCACTAGCACCACTTACAGTGCGCGAGCCGCCCCACTTCCGGGACACAGCACCCACCACGCAGCGCGCACCCCAGCGTTCTTCCGGCTGGTGCCGGAACTTTAGGCCCCGGTTTCGGCCTGTACTTGGCTGCAGACCGGATGTCTCGCCCCCAGGCGCGGCTATTTCCGGCGGGCCCTCCCCCATCCTGACACTCATTGCAGAGAGGCGCTGCTTTTGAATTCCGGCCTCTAACTAGCTGCAGATGTGTCACTGGACTTTCTGGGCTGAGTTTGATTACCCTCATAGGGTGTTTAGCACTCACCCAGAGTTTGAGGACATAGTTCAGTGGCATAGGGAGTGGCCAGACAATCGTTTCTCAGGTCAGAAGGCGCTTGAAGCGAGATACCCGTTTGCTCTGATCTCCGCAAAAAATGGGCAGAATCCCCTCCAGTAGATCTGGCCGTATTGCGCTTGGCCTCCAAAACCCTGCTATCCTTACCTAACGGGGGTCCTCTATTAAAGATCCCACTGACCGTTTAATAGAGAGTATTGCTCGTTCGGTTTTTGAGGCTTCGGGTTCAGCTCTCTTTCCTTCCTTCAGGGCAACATGGGTGGCTAAGGCCATGGTATCCTGGGCAGAGTCTTTAAATAGAGCTCTGTAGAGTACTGACCTTCCACATGAGGGCATAAAGCTCGCGAATCAGATTGCTTTGGCAGGAGACTACTTGATTAATGCGTCCTTGGACGCGGCTAACTGCTCGACACTGGCAGCAGCAAATGCTATTTCCAGTAGAAGAGCTCTTTGGCTAAGGACATGGCAAGCAGACATGACAGCTAAAAAATCCCTAACTTCTCTGCCTTACCAGAGCGGCCAGTTATTCTGTGAGAAGCTAGATCAACCCATCTCAGACACTACAGGGGGGAAAAGTAACTTCCTTCCCCAAAAAAGGGTTAGGCGACCATTTCGTCGCCAACTGCAGGCACGTTTTCGGTCCTTTCGCAGCCCCGGGTGGGCAACATCGACCAATCCTGCCAGCTCAGGTCGCCCTGCTCAGGAGGACAGAGATAGTCTACCCTCATACAGATCCAATCTGTTGGGGAAGGACTGTGTCCCCACCAGTCCAAATCTAAAGGATCAAGGTCCCACAGACTCGAGGCACTTTCCGGTTGGCACCAGCAGAGTAGGCGATCGCCTGCTTTGGTTTCGCCTTGTTTGGCTCACCGTCGTGCACGACGCTTGGGTCAGATCTGGTGTCCTCCAGATATAAAATAGAATTTGTCACCCACCCTCCAAAACGGTTCTTTCTTTCCTGTCCCCCCAGAGCAGAAGCACACGGTCAGTCCTTCTTCAAAGCTATCGATTCACTCCGCCACGATGGAGTTATCATTCCCTTACCGGAAAGCGGAAAATTCCAGGGGTTCTATTCGAATCTGTTCGTGGTTCCGAAGGACGGAACGGTAAGGCCCATTCTGGACTTAAAGCTCCTGAACAGATTTGTCAGAGTCAGACATATCAGGATGGAGTCCCTCGGCTCTATCATTTCATCAATGGAAAAGGGAGAATTCTTGGCCTCTATCAATATTCAGGACGCCTACCTTCATATCCTCATTTTTCCCTCGCATCAAAGGTTCCTACACTTTGCTATCCACGGGCTACATTTCCAGTTCACAGCCCTGCCATTTGGGTTAGCCACCACCTCCAGGGTGTTCACAAAGGTCATTTGCAGCCTTCATGTCCATCCTTCATTCTCGGGGCATAGTCGTCTTGCATATTTGGACGACCTCCTGGTCAAAGGATCGTCCTTTCGATCTTGTGAGGAATGCGTCAAGATCACGTTGGATACACTTTCCCGCCTGGGGTGGCTGGTGAACTTGAGTCATCCCCTGTACCAGCCCCAAAAATTTCCTCCATAGGAATGATCTTTGACATGACCCTAGGGTTGGTGATTCTCCCTCGAGACAAGGTCCTAGCCATCCGTCAGGGAGTCCAGGCACTCCGTCGGCCAACTCCTCGTACCATCCGTTTCTGCATGAGGGTCCTAGGGAAAATGGTGGCAGCAATAAAAGCGGTTCCGTTTGCCCAGCTTCACCTCCGTCCCCTGCAGCATGCCCTTTTGGCAACCTGGGACAGGAGCCGGTTTTCTCTCAACCACCAGTGCCGGCTGTCCGCTCAGGTCAGGCAGGCTCTCAGCTGGTGGACTTTGAGTTCTTCCGTCCTTCAGGGGAAGTCTTTTCCCCCGGACCATTGGCTGATGGACACTACCGAGTCTTCTCGGCTGGAGAGATGTTTTCCGTCACCACATGGCCCAAGGACACTGGTCACCTCTGGAATCACGCCTCCCAATCAACCTCCTGGATATTCAGGCAATTCGTCTGGCTTTGTGTCGTTTTCACCATCTCCTGGCGGGTCGCTCCATCTGGATTCAGTCGGACAATGCCATGACCGTGGCTTACATCGATCACCAGGGGGGGCATCCGCAGCAGGGCGGCGATGCACGAAGTAGAACACATTCTCCGCTGGGCAGAGAAGAATCACTCGTTGATCTCGGCAGTTCACATTCCAGGCGTAAAGAACTGGGCGGCAGACTTTCTCAGCCGGCAGGGTCTGGTGTCAGGGGAATGGTCTCTCCATCCAAAGGTTTTTCAACAAATTTGTCAACGTTGGGGAACTCCGGATGTGGATTTGATGGCCTCCAGGTTAAACGCCAAGGTGCCCAGATAATTGCTCGGTCCTGGGATCCAGAAGCCATCGGCGTTGGATTCCTTAGTTCTGCCGTGGAACCAGTTTCGCCTCCCGTACGTGTTTCCCCCGTTACCGCTGCTTCCGAAAGTCATCAGGAAGGACAAGTCAGAAGTGGTCCCAGTAATCCTGGTTACCCCAGACTGGCCTTGTCGGACATGGTACGCAGATCTACTGCAACTAGTTTCAGAGGTCCCCTGGCGGCTACCAGATCGTCCAGACCTACTTTCCCAAGGTCTGATCTTCCACCAGAACTCAGGGGCCCTGTGTTTAACGGTCTGGCCATTGAATCCTCGGTCCTGACCCATGTCCAGTTCTCCCAGGATGTGATTACCACAATGATTAGCGCTCGAAAGCCCGTCTCGGCGCTTATCTATCACCGCACCTGGAAAGCCTTTTTCTGCGTGGTGCAGAGGCCGAGGTCGTCCTCCGCTCATTTTCTCCATTCCCAACATTTTAGAATTTCTCCATTGCTCCAAGCCTGCCTGGACTCTGGTTTAGCGCTGAGCTCCCTCAAAGGACAGATCTCAGCCTTGTCTGTCCTATTTCAGCTCCGGATTGCTTCCAACCTGCAGGTGAAGACTTTCATTCAGGGGGTCTCCCATGTGGTACCTCCCTGTAGAGCTCCCCTGGACGCCTGGGACCTTAACTTTGGTCCTAGGTGCCCTGCAGGATTCTCCTTTTCAACCACTGAAGGATGTCTCGTTAACGTACCTCTCATGGTCGTTTTTCTCGTCGCTATAACATCAATCAGGCGGGTCTCGGAGTTTGCTTCCCTTTCCTGCCAAGCCCCGTTTCTGATCTTTCACCAGGATAAGTGGTCCTCAGGCCGGCACCTCCTTTTCTGCCAAAAGTCATTTCCTCTTTTCACATTAACAAGGACATTTCTCCCTCACCCATGACAGCACCACGGAGAGAGGGGGTCCGCCCATCAAGGACAGGAACCTACAGACAAAAGAGCGGCACCTTTCCTCCGCCCCCCAGTTGGGTTCCTGTCCTTGACGGGTGAACCACGGCAGCAGGAGCTCAGCGCTTACCGGAAGGTGAAGATCCGGGACCGTCCCGTCCGCGGTCAGACAGCGGGGAGGCCCCTGTCGCGGCGGGGTCGGTTGCCGAAGCCGCCACCGCTGCAGCTGAGGGGCTGTCCAGGGTGAGCGGGCGGGGAGGACCGGGCCGCCGCTCCGGGAGGAGTAGGGGCCAGGGGACGCCGGTATAGGGGCAGCGCCGGGTACAGAGGTGTACCAAGATGGCGCTGCCCCGGAAGTAGAAGGAGGAACTTCCGGGTCCCCGCGGTCGGCACATGCGCAGTGCGCACTCCCCGGGGGAAGCAGCGGTGCAGGCCGGGAAGACAGGTGACGCCAGGGCGGTTTATTCAAATTTGGAACGCTGAAGCAGCCTCAGGGCTGGAAGCGTTCAGGCGCGATGGATAGCGACCAGCATGAGGAGCTACAGCAGCCTAAGCAGCAGCAGCAGCAACATAGCCAGCATCACCAGCACCGCCAAAAGGATAAAGACGGACGGGGGAGCCGGTCCAGTAGCCACTCCACGCAACATTCAACTGCAAGGAGCAAGTCACCTGCCGTGGATCGCCCAGTGAGGGATTTGGATCCACTTCCAGAACCGGTACCTGCAACCGCGCATGAGGGGTAAGTGGATCTTCGTGAATGTTCCCCATTGTAATAGACTTCTTTCCCTTATCAGGGAACGAAGAAAGAAAAAACCAAGAACAGGGAATGCCCTACCTGTAGGAAGCCATTACCAACGCCCTGGGAGAAAAAATTGTGTGACTCCTGTATACAGGAGGTCCTCGGCGGTGAAACCCCGGATCATGCCGCAGACCTAAGGGCGGTAATCCGTGCAGAAATTCAGAGTGCCCTTTCATCCAAAAAACGGGGGGACGTGGTAATAGAGTCCCAATCAGAGAGCTTATCGTCAGAGGAAGTCACCTCCCATACTGTAAATACCGACTCGTCATCCTCCGAAGAGGAGACGGAAGGTCGTCATTGTTTCCCCCTGGACCAAGTGGATGCCTTAGTAAAGGCGGTAAGATCCACTATGGGGATGGAAGACCCCCGGACTGATAGATCAGTCCAGGACATTATGTTCGGGGGACTGGGTCAAAAGAAACGGAGGGTATTTCCGTTAAACAAGAACGTCCAAGGCCTCATAGATAAAGAATGGGAAAAACCGGATAGGAAAAGCTCTACGGTTCCTTCCATCAAAAGAAAGTACCCATTTGATGAGGAGGCATCCACATCGTGGGATAAGGCCCCCAAACTAGACGTGGCGGTAGCCAAAGCTTCGAGAAGGTTTGCTCTCCCCTTTGAAGATATGGGTACCCTGAAAGACCCGTTAGATAAAAAAGCGGATACCCTACTTAAGGGCACCTGGGAATCAGCAGGGGGAAACATCAGGCCGGCGGTAGCGGCAACCTGCACCTCCAGAGCTCTTATGGTATGGATAGACCAATTGGAGAGACAGATAAGGGAAGGGGTTCCCAGAGATAAAATCCTGGAATCCATGCCAATGATAAGAGGGGCGGCAGCCTTCCTGGCCGACTCTTCGGCTGATTCGATAAGATTGTCATCTAAAACGGCAGCCTTGTCGAATGCAGCTAGAAGAGCTTTATGGTTAAAATGTTGGCCTGGGGATCTCCAGACAAAAATGAGGTTATGTGCCATTCCCTGTGAAGGAAAATTCCTCTTCGGGGAAACCTTGGATGACATCCTCGAAAAGGCAGGCGACAAAAAGAAAGGCTTCCCAAACCTAGGACCAGTGAGCGCCACAGGCTTTAAACGGTCCTTTCGGAACAAAAAGTTCTTTCAGAGGAGACCCCCGAGAGACCAAAAATGGGAAGACAGAAGAAGGGACAGGGGGTTCATCTTCGGTAACTTGTCCCGGGATAAAAAAAACCCGCCAAGTGACTGTGGGCCCAGGGTGGGAGGGAGACTAAGTTTTTTCCTCCCAGCCTGGGAGAAAATATCCAACAATCCCTGGCTGATAAATCTTGTAAGATCAGGATTAAGGATAAACTTTTATTCTCTCCCGCCGCAAAAATATATAATTACCCCGATAAGGTCGTCAAAAAACGAACAGGACGCCCTTGAAAAGGAGGTCCTGAGTATGTTGGACAAAAAAGTCCTACAGGAGGTTCCCCCACAGGAGAGAGGCAGGGGGTTCTACTTGCCTCTCTTCCTGGTAACCAAACCAGACGGCACCTTCCGCACCATCATAAATTTAAAAAGACTGAATTGCTATATCAAGAACGAAAAATTCAAGATGGAATCGATCAAATCGACCATCAAAATTCTCTTTCCGCAATGCTTTATGGTGGTCTTAGACCTCAGCGATGCCTACTACCATGTCCCCATTCACAAAGAATCCAGGCAATACCTCAGGCTAGCAGTCTCGATAGCAGGAGAAATAAGAGAATTCCAATACAAGGCCCTGCCATTTGGGATCTCAGTGGCTCCACGGGTCTTTACGAAATTGGTGGCAGAGATGATGGCTCACATAAGAGAACAGGATGTTCTGATAGTGCCTTATTTGGATGACTTTTTAATAGCGAGCAACTCAGGCCAGAAATGCACAGAACAGAGGGACAGAGTGATGAGCACTCTAAAAAACCTCGGGTGGCTTCTGAACCTGAAAAAGTCAAGGCTGGAGCCAAGGAGAGTCCAGGAGTTCCTAGGCCTGACACTGGATTCAAACATCCAAGTGTGTTACTTGCCAGATCACAAAAAGGACAGAATTATCCATATGGTACAAAAAGCGAGGCAAAACCCTTCTATGACACTAAGACGAGCAATGTCCCTGTTAGGGTCCCTCTCTGCATGCTTGCCGGCGGTCCAGTGGGCACAAATACACATGAGGGATCTGCAGTGGGATATCCTGACCAACCAGCGGGCCTTAGGAGACCACTTGGAACATCATATTACGCTAGTTTCAAAAACTATTCATTCCCTAGCCTGGTGGGAGGACAAAAACAACTTGTCCAAAGGGATCCCCTGGGAGGCCAAGATCACACATGTAATTACCACCGACGCCAGTCCTGTGGGATGGGGAGCACACAGGGGCATCAGTGTGGCTCAAGGGGGATGGAGAAGTCAAGAACTAAAAGCCTCCTCGAATCAAAAAGAACTGCTAGCAGTAAATTATGCCTTGAGTCACTTTTTGCCAGCATTAAAGGGCCATCATGTCCGGATATTCTCGGACAACCGAGTAACAGTGGCCTATATAAACCACCAGGGGGGAACCAGGTCCAGAACGCTAATGGAGGCATCCTCCGAGATATTCAGGTTAGCCGAGGAAAACTTACTGTCCCTATCGGCGCTACACATACGGGGAGTAGAGAACCAGACAGCAGACTTTCTGAGCCGTACTCAACTACATCAAGGGGAGTTGGCTCTAAATCAGTCCGTTTTTCAGAAGATTGTGGAAATGTGGGGAACCCCAGACATAGACTTATTTGCAGACCACAAAAAACAAAAAAGTGGAAGCATTCTGTTCTCTAAATCCCAAGGGGAATCCTCAGACCCTGGACGCATTTATGCTCCCATGGACACGGGGACTACTGTATGCCTTCCCACCGACCATTCTCCTCCCGGCGGTGATAAGGAAAGTCAGGGAAGAGGGGGCTCGGGTAATACTTATAGCCCCTTTCTGGCCAAAAAGAACATGGTTTTCATGGCTCAGAATAATGTCAGTAACCGACCCCTGGGTTCTACCAGATCTCCCCGACCTATCGCAGGGTCCTGTGCTACACCCCCAAGCAGTGAACCTCCATTTAACAGCATGGAATTTGAAAGGTCACTGCTGAGGGGGAAAGGATTTTCAGAAAATCTAATTTCCACGTTACAAAAAAGTAGAAAACCAATTACAATCAAAGCCTATGGTAGAACCTGGAGGAAATTCCTATCCAGTTCGGGGGCAAAGGTTCAGGATGGAATACAAATGGATAAAATCCTGGAATTCCTCCAAAGGGGGTTAGAACAGGGACTAGCGACTAACACACTGAGGGTACAGGTAGCGGCCCTAGGCGCCCTGTATAATCAGGAGGTGGCAAGCGACCCTTGGGTATCACGGTTTATGAGGGCCGCAGCCAGGTCTAGACCAATAGCTACCCAGAAAGTACCATCATGGGATCTGAACTTAGTGTTGTCAGCCCTAACAGGACCCCCATTCGAGCCTATTCAGTCAGCTCCACTAAAGACCCTATCATTAAAAACGATATTGCTAGTGGCCCTAACATCGGCTCGCAGAGTGAGTGACATACAAGCCTTATCGGCATTACCCCCATTCATTAAAATTATGGAGGATAGAATTATATTGAAACCTGACCCTGCATATTTGCCCAAGGTAGCAACACACTTCCATAGATCACAGGAGGTAGTCCTTCCTTCCTTCTGCCCAAACCCTACGAATAGAGGAGAGGAGAAATTTCACACATTAGATGTGAAGAGGTGCTTAGTGCACTACCTAGAGGCCACCAAGGGATGTAGGAAGGAAGGATCTCTCTTTGTGTGTTTCCAGGGACCTCGTAAGGGGCTCGGGGCGTCCAAAAGTACCCTGGCAAGATGGATAAGGGATGCGATTGCCTGGCATACTCATGCAGCGGGAATACCGTCCCGGAGGGTCTAAAAGCCCACTCTACGAGAGCAATGGCGACCTCATGGGCAGAAAAATCAGAGGTATCAATAGAACAGATCTGTAAGGCGGCCACCTGGTCAACACCTTCTACCTTTTTCAAACACTATCGCCTAGATCTAGCCTCTGCGTCTGACCAGACCTTCGGGAGAAGGGTCCTTCAGGCGGTGGTCCCTCCCTAAGCTACCAATCTCTGAAATTCTCTCCGTGGTGCTGTCATGGGTGAGGGAGAATAGCTTAGTTACTCACCGATAACGGTGTTTCTCGGAACCCATGACAGCACCCGCTTAATTCCCCCCCTTTTTTCACGTGTGCGGTGAGCACGATTTAATGTGTGCAGAGTGTGTTCTTAGACACGAGACTTCTCTATAAGTATACAAATTGTAATTTTATGTATATACTTTTGTTGTTAACTAACCGGGAGACCCTCTGATGCTCTGTAACCAACTGGGGGCGGAGGAGAGGTGCCGCTCTTTTGTCTGTAGGTTCCTGTCCTTGATGGGCGGACCCCCTCTCTCCGTGGTGCTGTCATGGGTTCCGAGAAACACCGTTATCGGTGAGTAACTAAGCTACAGTGGGGCAAAAAAGTATTTAGTCAGTCAGCAATAGTGCAAGTTCCACCACTTAAAAAGATGAGAGGCGTCTGTAATTTACATCATAGGTAGACCTCAACTATGGGAGACAAACTGAGAAAAAAAAATCCAGAAAATCACATTGTCTGTTTTTTTTTCATTTTATTTGCATATTATGGTGGAAAATAAGTATTTGGTCAGAAACAAAATTTCATCTCAATACTTTGTGATATATCCTTTGTTGGCAATGGCAGAGGTCAAACGTTTTCTGTAAGTCTTCACAAGGTTGCCACACACTGTTGTTGGTATGTTGGCCCTTTCCTCCATGCAGATCTCCTCTAGAGCAGTGATGTTTTTGGCTTTTCGCTTGGCAACACGGACTTTCAACTCCCTCCAAAGGTTTTCTATAGGGTTGAGATCTGGAGACTGGCTAGGCCACTCCAGGACCTTGATCAGTCGTCCTGGCCCCTTTGCAGAGAAACAGCCCCAAAGCATGATGTTTCCACCACCATGCTTTACAGTAGGTATGGTGTTTGATGGATGCAACTCAGTATTCTTTTTCCTCCAAACACGACAAGTTGTGTTTCTACCAAACAGTTCCAGTTTGGTTTCATCAGACCATAGGACATTCTCCCAAAACTCCTCTGGATCATCCAAATGCTCTCTAGCAAACTTCAGACGGGCCCGGACATGTACAGGCTTAAGCAGTGGGACACGTCTGGCACTGCAGGATCTGAGTCCATGGTGGCGTAGTGTGTTACTTATGGTAGGCCTTGTTACATTGGTCCCAGCTCTCTGCAGTTCATTCACTAGGTCCCCCCGCGTGGTTCTGGGATTTTTGCTCACCGTTCTTGTGATCATTCTGACCCCACGGGGTGGGATTTTGCGTGGAGCACCAGATCGAGGGAGATTATCAGTGGTCTTGTATGTCTTCCATTTTCTAATTATTGCTCCCACAGTTGATTTCTTCACTCCAAGCTGGTTGGCTATTGCAGATTCAGTCTTCCCAGCCTGGTGCAGGGCTACAATTTTGTTTCTGGTGTCCTTTGACAGCTCTTTGGTCTTCACCATAGTGGGGTTTGGAGTCAGACTGTTTGAGGGTGTGCACAGGTGTCTTTTTATACTGATAACAAGTTTAAACAGGTGCCATTACTACAGGTAATGAGTGGAGGAAAGAGGAGACTCTTAAAGAAGAAGTTACAGGTCTGTGAGAGCCAGAAATCTTGATTGCTTGTTTCTGACCAAATACTTATTTTCCACCATAATATGCAAATAAAATGAAAAAAAAACAGACAGTGATTTTCTGGATTTTTTTTTCTCAGTTTGTCTCCCATAGTTGAGGTCTACCTATGATGTAAATTACAGACACCTCTCATCTTTTTAAGTGGTGGAACTTGCACTATTGCTGACTGACTAAATACTTTTTTGCCCCACTGTATTTCTTGCCCTCGTTTTGTCCAGCATCGGTACACCGTGTGGAAAAAGCCCTTCATACTTTGGATCTAGTGAGAACTCAGGAGATATGTGTCACAGACAGCATCTTTTCGCCAGACAGATGCGCTGTTTGTGGTTCCCGAGAGTCACAGGAAGGGACTTGCTGCTTCAAAGTCGACATTAGCCAGGTGGATTCATTCGTTCAGCTATTCAGGAATCTTACCGTGTCAGGCAAACCCATTCCAGCAAGGAGCAAGGCACACTCCACACAGGCAGTGGGAGCCTCTTGGGCCCTTCGGCACCAGGCACCAGCAGAACAGGTTTGCAAGGCTGCAACCTGGTCTAGTCTACATAATTTTGCAAAGCACTAGAATATCCACAGTAAGACTTCAGCAGATGCGAGTCTAAGCAGAAGGATTCTCCAGGCAGCGGTAGCACACCTATAAACAGTTGGTACTTATGGCTTAATCCGTAGGGTTAGTTTCCCACCCAGGGACTGCTTTGGGACCTCCTACGGTCCTGTGTCCCCCAATGAGGTGGAGGAGAAACAGAGATTTTTTGTGTGTACTCACCGTAAAATACGTTTCTCCGAGACATTCATTGGGGGACACAGGACCCACCCTGTTAGCCTGATGGCTCTTTTTTTTGTTTTTGATAGATGGGTTTCTTGGCATGTTGTACCTGTGTTAATTTTTCTTCTGCTGCTTTTGCACTGAGCTGATTTGCTTAGTGCCAGCACGAGGGTGTATACTGTTGAGTAGGAGCTAACTTTTTATATGTTCACTTAGTGTCAGCCTTCTAGCGGCTGCAGCACCACGGTCCTGTGTCCCCCAATGAGTGTCTCTGAGAAACGGATTTTACAGTGAGTACACACAAAAATCCCTGTTTTCTGTACTTGTATTTATCTAATAATTAAATAAATGGAAATAAATTACATGGGGTCCACTCCCTTGTTTTTAATAACCAGCTGAGGGAAAGCTCACTGCTGTGAGCTGGTGGTGGTGTTTTGAGAAGGGGACAATATCCATGGATCTTCCCAGCCTGTTAATTTTAATCTGCAGCTGTCTCATTGACCTTTGCTGGTTAATAAAAATAGACAGGTGTGGGCTGTTATTACCATGCTGGGAAGCCTCATGGGTATTGGCCCCTTCCCCGAATAATAACACCAGCTCACAGCTGTCTGCTTTCCCTTAGCTAGTTATTAAAAAAAGGGATCCCACTCCATTTTTTAATTTAATAGGTTAAGTCAAAACACTCTTTACCATATTAAAGGCACTGAAGGGTGTGCTAGTTTATATTATATGTAGGGGGCATGTGAAATTAAATAACAGGACATCTATCCATCCATCTATTTTATCTATATTTGTATATAAGATTGCTTTTAGTTTGTAAACTAGCTTTAGAATTATAGCATGTAAAAGCTGATGTTAAAAACGCATTGCTTACGGATTGTATACGCGTGTTGTACGGCTGATAGGTGACGAAAAAATCGCAAATTCACATGACATAAGTTGAATCTACAGATTCCACTTGTTCTATCTTTCTTGTATTTCTTTAATAAAGATTTTTTTTTTTTATCTTGGCCACTCTACTGACTTTTTGTAGGTTTTGAATAGTTGAATAGTGGCATCCTTCATATCTTTTGAAATCTAACACATTTATGTTTTTTCCATTATTTCTTTTAAAAGGAAGGTAAAGTGATTAAGAAAACAAGTGGATTTTCTGGTAAAGGATTTAAATTTGATGAAACCGAGCAAGCATTGGCAAATGAAAGGAGAAAGTTGCAAAAGGCAGCACTTGGCCTCCAAGATTCAGATGAGGAGGACACTGCCCTTGATGTAAGTGTGTATGTGTGTTTGTAAATACATATATAGAATTTTTTTTACACAAATATACAGTATTGTGCAAAAGTTTTAGGCTAAGTTCACACGTAGCGGAATTCCCGCGGAAGATACCACGAGAATTCCGGAATTCCATTCTGCGGGAAAATCGCATTTTAAATTCCTGCAATTTTTCCGTGGAAAAACTAGCGATTTGCAAGCGTAATTAGCTTGCAGAATGCTAGCGTTTTCCAAGGGATCTGGAGCATCGCTTGGAGAACTGATTGACAGGTTGGTCACACTCATCAAACATAGTGTTTGACAAGTGTGACCAACTTTTTACTACTGATGCTGCCTATGCAGCATCAGTAGTAAAAGATAGGATGGAAAAAAAATAATTAAAAAAAATATTGTTATTCCACCTTCCGGCATCCCGCGCAGCCTTCCCGCCCCTCCACGCTCCCGGCATCTTCCGGTCCCAGTAATCCTTTGCGCGAATGACCGCGATGGCGGTCTCGCGGGGGCGCGACGTCTTGCGGTCATTCGCGCAAAGGATTACTGGGACCGGAAGATGCCGGGAGCGTGGAGAGGCGGGAAGAAGATCGCGGGCTGTCGGAAGGTGAGAATAGCAATATTTTTTATTTTAATTCTATTTTTTACAGGGATATGGTACCAAGAGCCCGGAGGACAGTCTCCTCTCCTCCGGACTGTGGGTACCATCCTCAAATGTTCTGCTTACTTTTCGCATGGTGGGCACAGCCACATGCGGAAAGTAAGCAGAACAATGCATTCCTATGTGGGCGGATAGTTCTTAATGACATTGGCTGTTTGTTTGGGTCTATATGCTGCTGTGGAATACATTTGAAGCCGAGCAGATGACTCCCTTATGGTATTGCATTATTATTATTGCATTGAGGACCCTATTAATTGTGATGAAATTCTCAACTCCATTTGCTGAAATGCAGCCCCACATTTGCAAGGAACCTCCACCATGCTTCACTGTTGCCTACAGACACTCAGTATTGCGCCGCTCCACAGCCCTGAGGCAAACAAACTGCCTTCTGTTATGGCCACATTTTTTAAATTTTGACTCCTCAGGACAAAGCACTGCTGGCATTTTTCATATATAATTGTTTGCATCTACAAGAAAAACTTTAATGTACGTTTGCCAACGATAATAATTTTATTTTCATTAAAGTTTGCCTCAACTTACAGTATGTCAATGTGAGTACACCCCTCACGTTTTTGTAAATATTTTATTATATCTTTTCATGTTACCACATTGAAGATATGACACTTTGATATAATGTAAAGTAGTCCTTGTATACTTGTATAACGGTGTAAATTTGGCATGCCCCCTCAATATATCAACACAGTCTTTAATGTCTAAAGCCTTGGCAACAAAAGTGAGTACACCACTAAGTGAAAATGGTCAAACTGCCCAAAGTGACAATATTTTGTGTGGCCACCATTATTTTCAAGCACTGCCTTAACTCTTGGGCATGGAGTTCACTAGAGCTTTACAGGTCGCCACTGGAATCCCCTTCTGCACCTCCATGACAACATCACAGAGCTGGTGAATGTTAGCGATATTGTGCTCCTCCACCTTCCATTTGAGGATGCCCCCAGATGCTCAATAGGGTTTAGGTCTGGAGACATGCTTGGCCAGTCCAGCAGCTTTACCCTCAGTTTCTTTAGCAAGGCAGTGGTCACTTATAAAGTGCTTGGGGTCGTTATCATGTTGGAATAGTGTCCTGCCGCCTAGTTTCCACTATGCTTGACTGTAGGCAGCACGCACTTGGTTGTGTACTCCTCACTTGATTGCCGCCACACACGCTTGACTCCATCTGAACCAAATGAGACCACAGGACATAGTTCCAGTAATCCATGTCCTTAGTCTACTTGTCTTCAGCAGGTTTTTTTTGTGCTTCAGGAGGTTCCTTCTGGGACGACAACCATGCAGTTCAATTTGAGGCAGTCTGTGGTGTATGGTCTGACCACTGACAGGCTGATCCTCTACCCCACACCTATAACCTCTGCAGCAATGCTGGCACTCATATCCAAGAGTATGTCTTTTCAAAATAGAGATGTGATGGTAGACACATACTCAACTTCTTTGGTCGACCGTGGCGAGGCCAGTTCTGTGTGGAACCTGTCTTATTAAACTGCTGTATGATCTTAGCCACAGGGCTACAGCTCAGGTTCAGGGTGCTGACAATCTTCTTATCGCCTAGGCCATCTCTGTGTAGATCTACAATTCTGTTTTTCAGATGCTCAGAGTTCTTTCCCATGAGGTGTCATGTTAAACACTTCCAGTAACCAGTGTGAGAGATTGTAAGAGGGATAAAACCAAATTTTACACACCTCCCCCCATTCACACAGGAGACTTTGGAAGACTGAGTCACATGACACCGGGGAGGGAAAATGGCTAATTGGGTACAATTTGACCATTTTCACTTAGGGGTGTACTCACTTTTGTTGCCAGCAGTTTAGACATTAAAGGGGTTGTCCGGGCTTGTCACATAATCTCAGTACATATGTGGGCTGCAGAATGGTGACAATAAGTAACTTACCTTCTGTCACCAGTTTGCAGGGTTTTCTAGATATCACTCTCTTGCTTCTGGTCAGAACGTCCAAGGGGGGGGTGTTCTGGCATTTAAATGAGAACTGGTCGTTTCCTCCTACTCTGCTAAAAACCTGCCCTCTATAGCAACAACCCCACCCTCCATAGCAACAGGCCCTCCACGTCCACATGAACAAGCCCTCCTCACACAGTAACAAATCCTCCCCCTCTAGCTGCCTCAGTTCAAAGAGCAGAACCACCCAGCTGCTCCTCCCCCAGACACACACTGAACAGTGATCTATGAAAAGTGAAACTCTAGTGAGGAGGCAAAATTGTCCTGTATTCTGGGCTACTCCATGATTACAATACATAACTCACTCATCAGTGTCCCAGGCTGCTGGCAGTGATGGGGCTTGGACTGGCATTGATGGGGCTCGGCTGCTGGCAGCAGTGAGAACAGACTGTGTGATGGCAAGTGATGGGGTCTGCAGCTTCTAATCTGCACAGGGGATGGCAGTCACTGGTGTAATCTGTTCTGTGACAAAGCCTCTGCTGTGTGAATGAGACAGCTCTGTGTCACTGATGTCTTCACACAGCAGCAGATTTGGTGCAGTGTATGTGTGAAGCTACCACCAAGCTCCAGTGACCAGCACCACCCACTGCCCACTCATTGGCTGTCAGTAAACTGCACCAGCACTCATCTTTATCATTCCAGCATTGGAAAGAACACAGCAGTGATCCTGTATTTGTGAAAGCAGCACAATCTACATCACATCCACAATGGTAATAGATAGGGCCATTTCATGTTCCATGCCATACTCCTTGTAGATAATATTATATTGTGTAATGAAAACTATATATAGCACCTAATGCAAGTCTATAGTAGATATGTGTGTGTGTGTGTATATATATATATATATATATATATTAGATGTGGGCCCGATGCTTTTGCATCAGGAGGGCAGTGATGTCATGATGGGGTGAGCTCTGTGGAGCTGTCTTTCACCCTGTCCGCTCTCTCTTCTTCCTGTGCTGTCTTCTCCCCTCATGTGCTCTCTCCTTTGTGCTGTCTCCCCCTGTGTGCTCTTCCCCTGTGCTGTCTTCTCCCCTCTGTGCTCTCTCCACCTTGCTGTCTTCTTCCATCTATGCTCTCATCCCTGCAGGGCTGACACTCGAAATTTCAGGGTCCCTTACTGACAACATATTCGGGTCCCCTGGAGATGCCGCCCATCCTCCACTCCAGCTCTGCCTCCATTCCAGCATAATATATACAGTGCCTACAAGTAGTATTCAACCCCCTGCAGATTTAGCAGGTTTACACATTCGGAATTAACTTGGCATTGTGACATTTGGACTGTAGATCAGCCTGGAAGTGTGAAATGCACTGCAGCAAAAAAGAATGTTATTTCTTTGTTTAATTTTTTTTAAAATTGTGAACAGTTTATTCAGAGGGTCATTTATTATTCAACCCCTCAAACCACCAGAATTCTGTTTGGTTCCCCTAAAGTATTAAGAAGTATTTTAGGCACAAAGAACAATGAGCTTCACATGTTTGGATTAATTATCTCTTTTTCCAGCCTTTTCTGACTAAGACCCTCCCCAAACTTGTGAACAGCACTCATACATGGTCAACATGGGAAAGACAAAGGAGCATTCCAAGGCCATCAGAGACAAGATCGTGGAGGGTCACAAGGCTGGCAAGGGGTACAAAACCCTTTCCAAGGAGTTGGGCCTACCTGTCTCCACTGTTGGGAGCATCATCCGGAAGTGGAAGGCTTATGGAACTACTGTTAGCCTTCCACGGCCTGGACAGCCTTTGAAAGTTTCCTCCCGTGCCGAGGCCAGGCTTGTCCGAAGAGTCAAGGCTAACCCAAGGACAACAAGGAAGGAGCTCCGGGAAGATCTCATGGCAGTGGGGACATTGGTTTCAGTCAATACCATAAGTAACGTACTCCACTGCAATGGTCTCCATTCCAGACGAGCCCGTAAGGTACCTTTACTTCCAAAGCGTCATGTCAAGGCTCGTCTACAGTTTGCTCATGATCACTTGGAGGACTCTGAGACAGACTGGTTCAAGGTTCTCTGGTCTGATGAGACCAAGATCGAGATCTTTGGTGCCAACCACACACGTGACGTTTGGAGACTGGATGGCACTGCATACGACCCCAAGAATACCATCCCTACAGTCAAGCATGGTGGTGGCAGCATCATGCTGTGGGGCTGTTTCTCAGCCAAGGGGCCTGGCCATCTGGTCCGCATCCATGGGAAGATGGATAGCACGGCCTACCTGGAGATTTTGGCCAAGAACCTCCGCTCCTCCATCAAGGATCTTAAGATGGGTCGTGATTTCATCTTTCAACAAGACAACGACCCAAAGCACACAGCCAAGAAAACCAAGGCCTGGTTCAAGATGCAAAAAATCAAGGTGTTGGAGTGGCCTAGTCAGTCTCCTGACCTTAACCCAATTGAAAACTTGTGGAAGGAGCTCGAGATTAAAGTCCACATGAGACACCCAAAGAACCTAGATAACTTGGAGAAGATCTGCATGGAGGAGGTGGGCCAAGATAACTCGAGAGACCTGTGCCGGCCTGATCAGGTCTTATAAAAGACAATTATTAGCTGTAATTGCAAACAAGGGTTATTCCACAAAATATTAAACCTAGGGGTTGAATAATAATTGACCCACACTTGTATGTTTAAAATTTATTAAAATTTAACTGAGCAACATAACTTTTTGGTTTGTAAGATTTATGCATCTGTTAAAAAATCCTGCTCTTGTGTGAAGTTTGAAGGCTCTAACTTATTTGCATCTTATCAAACCTGCTAAATCTGCAGGGGGTTGAATACTACTTGTAGGCACTGTATATATTACACATATACACACACAATATAGATTACTGCTGGCTGTATACACTATAGAGACTCCTGCTGGCTGTATACACTATAGAGACTCCTGCTGGCTGTATACACTATAGATGACTGCTGCTGGCTGTATACACTATAGATGACTGCTGCTGGCTGTATACACTATAGATGACTGCTGCTGGCTGTATACACTATAGATGACTGCTGCTGGCTGTATACACTATAGATGACTGTTGCTGGCTGTATACACTATAGATGACTGCTGCTGGCTGTATACACTATAGATGACTGCTGCTGGCTGTATACACTATAGATGACTGCTGCTGGCTGTATACACTATAGATGACTGCTGCTGGCTGTATACACTATAGATGACTGCTGCTGGCTGTATACACTTAGTACAGCAGGGTAGCCCAATACTTTATACAAGACAAATGGCAATGGCCTCAGATTAGGGTCTGCCATAATCATGAGTGGTTCTACTCCAGAAATATCTGTATAAACCAGGAGAAACGGAGTACTTGAATCCAAAATTGTGTATAAAAATATCAAATTTTATTAACACCAAAATACAGAGAAAAAGCATACAAAAGTCATAGCATAGTTGCATGTAAAATATGACACCAAGAACCAGGAAAAGAGACATGTGGGGGTCACACATTGAGCACCATCACGCTAAGCCCACCCATAATAGATAAGCCCTAAAATTCCCATTGCTAGTTTACTGTTTATTACCATGGTATTGCTGGCGGTTCTGGGACTACGACCACCCATTTTGTCTCTGCTATGCGCAGTTTGCCCCTGCCATTTTATGCCTGTTATGGTTATAACCATTATATGTTTTCTCATATAGGCAGTGTCATTCTGTCTGCACTAATTTTAGGGCTTATCTATTATGGGTGGGCTTAGCGTGATGGTGCTCAATGTGTGACCCCCACATGTCTCTTTTCCTGGTTCTTGGTGTCATATTTTACAATCAACTATGCTATGACTTTTGTATGCTTTTTCTCTGTATTTTGGTGTTAATAAAATTTGATATTTTTATACACAATTTTGGATTCAAGTACTCCATTTCTCCTGGTTTATACAGGCTGTATACCCAATAGATGGCTGCTGCAGGCTGTATACCCAATAGATGGCTGCTGCAGGCTGTATACCCAATAGATGGCTGCTGCAGGCTGTATACCCAATAGATGGCTGCTGCAGGCTGTATACCCAATAGATGGCTGCTGCAGGCTGTATACCCAATAGATGGCTGCTGCAGGCTGTATACCCAATAGATGGCTGCTGCAGGCTGTATACCCAATAGATGGCTGCTGCAGGCTGTATACCCAATAAATGGCTGCTGCAGGCTGTATACCCAATAGATGGCTGCTGCAGGCTGTATACCCAATAGATGGCTGCTGCAGGCTGTATACCCAATAGATGGCTGCTGCAGGCTGTATACCCAATAGATGGCTGCTGCAGGCTGTATACCCAATAGATGGCTGCTGCAGGCTGTATACCCAATAGATGGCTGCTGCAGGCTGTATACCCAATAGATGGCTGCTGCAGGCTGTATACCCAATAGATGGCTGCTGCAGGCTGTATACCCAATAGATGGCTGCTGCAGGCTGTATACCCAATAGATGGCTGCTGCAGGCTGTATACCCAATAGATGGCTGCTGCAGGCTGTATACCCAATAGATGGCTGCTGCAGGCTGTATACCCAATAGATGGCTGCTGCAGGCTGTATACCCAATAGATGGCTGCTGCAGGCTGTATACCCAATAGATGGCTGCTGCAGGCTGTATACCCAATAGATGGCTGCTGCAGGCTGTATACCCAATAGATGGCTGCTGCAGGCTGTATACCCAATAGATGGCTGCTGCAGGCTGTATACCCAATAGATGGCTGCTGCAGGCTGTATACCCAATAGATGGCTGCTGCAGGCTGTATACCCAATAGATGGCTGCTGCAGGCTGTATACCCAAAAGATGGCTGCTGCAGGCTGTATACCCAAAAGATGGCTGCTGCAGGCTGTATACCCAAAAGATGGCTGCTGCAGGCTGTATACCCAAAAGATGGCTGCTGCAGGCTGTATACCCAAAAGATGGCTGCTGCAGGCTGTATACCCAAAAGATGGCTGCTGCAGGCTGTATACCCAAAAGATGGCTGCTGCAGGCTGTATACCCAAAAGATGGCTGCTGCAGGCTGTATACCCAAAAGATGGCTGCTGCAGGCTGTATACCCAAAAGATGGCTGCTGCAGGCTGTATACCCAATAGATGGCTGCTGCAGGCTGTATACCCAATAGATGGCTGCTGCAGGCTGTATACCCAAAAGATGGCTGCTGCAGGCTGTATACCCAAAAGATGGCTGCTGCAGGCTGTATACCCAAAAGATGGCTGCTGCAGGCTGTATACCCAAAAGATGGCTGCTGCAGGCTGTATACCCAATAGATGGCTGCTGCAGGCTGTATACCCAATAGATGGCTGCTGCAGGCTGTATACCAAATAGACATGCTCACACATACACTGCACCAAATCTGCTGCTGTGTGAAGACATCAGTGACACAGAGCTGTCTCATTCACACAGCAGAGGCTTTGTCACAGAACAGATTACATCAGTGACTGCCATCCCCTGTGCAGATTAGAAGCTGCTGACCCCCATCACTGGCCATCACACAGTCTGTTCTCACTGCTGCCAGCAGCCGAGCCCCATCACTGCCAGCCCAAGCCCCATCACTGCCAGCAGCCTGGGACACTGAGGGAAGGAGTCACTGATAATGAGTGAGTTATGGTAATCATGGAGTGGCCCAGAATACAGGATTTTGCCTCCTCACTAGAATTTCACTTTCCATAGATCACTGTGGGTGGTTCTCCTCTCTGCAGTGAGGCAGCTAGAGGGGGAGGATTTGTTACTGTGTGAGGAGGGCCTGTAGCTATGGAGGGTGGGGTTGTTGCTATAGAGGGCAGGTTTTTGGTAGAGTAGGAGGAAATGACCAGTTCTCATTTCAATGCCAGAACACCCCCCCCCCCCCCCCATCCTTGGACGTTCTGCTCAGAAGCAAGAGACTGATATCTAGAAAACCCTGAAAACTGGTGACAGAAGGTAAATTACTTATTGTCACCATTCTGCAGCCCAGATATGTACTGAGATTATGTGAAATGCCTGGACAACCCCTTTAATGACTGTTTGTTATAGGGCACACCAAATTTGCACTGTTATACAAGCTGTGCAGTGACTACTTTACGTTGTATCAAAGTGTCATATTTTCAGTGTTGTCCCATGAAAAGATATTAAAATATTTACAAAATGTGAGAGGTGTACTCACTTTTTGTGACATGGTGTATATATAAGAAAAAATGCTGAACTGTACCATGTAGCAGTGCTCTGCTAATAAATAATACTGCAATGTCATTGCTTATAACTACAATATACTAGACCCTCAACTTCCAATATTAGTTTGCACATGGGTTGAACACTTATGGTAACTTGAGGCCATAAGTTTATATAAAACTAGGTAACTCTTCCAAAATTCTCACAATATCACCCCAAAGTAAGCCTATACCACCTCTTAGCTGTTAACTTAGTGGGTTATTTTTTTTTTTCTATCAGCCAAAACACTGGTAGGTAGGTAGGTAGGTGTACGGCTCTGGCTCAGAGCAGTCACTGACTGCTTCTGCCTGCAGTTCAGCTGCTCTTTCTCTACCTGGCTGCCCTGTGGACAAGACGTGACTGTCAACATCATACTGAGTGTTAGCTGGCTTCCCGCTGTTATGCAGCAGGGAACAGTCTATCAATCAGCTTGACGTCAGCAGTCATGCTGTCAATAGAGCAGAGCATAAGAGACGCTGCTGTGCTCCCGCCATGATGTCAGCGGAAACCGCAGGAATGGTCTGTGCTGTCAGATCTGTAGTAGGCACAAACAGGCAGGTAGTTAGCAACTACCTGCCTGTTAGCTCTTAGGCCCACAGTAAAAAAAAAATGATTATAGTACTCGATAACCCCTTCCAGTTATGCCACCTTGTGAGCAAGGTGAAGTCTGTTTAAAACACACGTATTGCAGTGTGTGCACCAGAATCCTGAGGCACTTAGCTTGGTAAATGTCCACCATATCATACCAAAACCAAGGGAGCAGTTTATTGGGGCACAGGAAAAGAGCACTACAGAACTGAAGTGTAGAGAGCGCTTCTAGATTGTCTGCATCTACAGGACAGGTGAATGGCCAAAACACCTAGCAACCATCATGGGCTTGCTTGGATTGATAATCTCTTGCATTGTATATTAAATATGCTTCCACGGTACATTGGCCTGAACAAGCCATTTAGTATAAGGCCATAGTCACTTGAGAGACGGCGGTATATAATTTTCTTCCTGGCTAGGTAAGTTACGCTCACGGTTCTTGTTGTTAGATGTGTATGCATGCAGTCTGTATTTATTATCTGATTGGATTTTGTCATTTCAGATTGATGAACAAATTGAAAGCATGTTCAACTCTAAGAAGCGGGTGAAGGACATGTCAGGACCTGGGGTTCCTGGTAGTACAATCGGAGGTATTGGAGCTGCAGGTGGTGTGAGTGGCAGTGCTTCTATGGCTAATGCCACGATACCCACAGCAGGAAATGCCGAGAAGTTGGAGATTGCTAAACGTTTAGCCAAAAAGCTTAGCGTAAATAAGAACCTCGGTGCAGAAGCGCAGGTGGGTACAATAATTCTGACTCGTATAGCAGGCCTTGCATTCTTGCTAATCAGATGGATGAAGAAAAAAATGATACACTATGCCATTGCCAAAACCATTCAGTGAGGGAATAGTAGAGCTGGAATACACAGTTGACATCTTTGTTGTAATCCGTAGCCACGGTCAGGCTGGATACTTATCATAGGGATAAGTTTAGCTCTTTGGATGAAGAACTGTTTGGGGGGGGAGGGGGGGACACAAAAGCGCACACAGACGTATTTCCTGGTATGATTAGTAAAAATCGAGAGCATGGCTCACCTGGCCGTGTGTTGTGAAGGCACGACACCACTAGACGTGTGTAACTGCTGCTGCGGCCCCGTGGCTGGGGAAGAAAAACTTCTTCCAGATGAATAATAGTAAAGGGGGACAATATCCCGTTGAACTGGAGAATGAGAAGCCTTTTGTGTTCAAAAATCCCGTTGAACTGGAGAATGAGAAGCCTTTTGTGTTCAAAAACGGTTCTTTATTGTCCCATTGTGTTTCAGCACCTTTCTCAAGGTTTAAAAAAAATAAAATATTTATTTGTTTACTTTGAGAGAGCCATCGGTACAGCGCCAAACACATTGGAACGATAAAGAACCATTTGATGTGAAATCGTCGTCCTCTATTAGATCTTTGGATGAGCTCTTATAAAGGACGGTTAGGGATTTCTGAATAGTGTGTATAATGACGACCCTTTCCCGAATGCAGGTAACTGTGCAAACATTGCTTTGCAATTAGATTTCCAGTGAAACTTGTGAAAGCTGCGTTATCATGCAGGCTGTAACTTGGGATCAGTAGTGACATAATGGTGCTTAGTGCTTTATGTAGAATACTATATGTATGTAGTGATGTGGTGGTCACACATTGACACGTACTGCAAGAATTTGCTCAAAATACTCCAACTGGATTCTTCTTGTTCCTTATAGGATGTAATGCAGCAGGCCACGAATGCTATCCTCAGGGGAGGCACAATATTGGCTCCAACAGTGTCTGCAAAAACCATTGCTGAGCAATTGGCAGAAAAGATCAACGCGAAACTCAATTATGTCCCGGTTGAGAAATTGGAAGAGGAAAAGCAAGAAGCGGGTCCTAATGAGTCCTTCAAGAGATATGAGGAGGAGCTGGAGATTAATGATTTCCCTCAGGTACCCTCACTAAATAAAAGATGGTTACTATACCACCATGCTTGTCACTGCATTTTTAGTCTTTTTATGTAGGACTTTTACAGGCATTCCTTCACTTTGTATTTCTGACTGTTAGTAATTTTATCTTATTAAAGTAATGCAGATCTCTTGGAAAGGTGTCTTGTAAATCTATGACGCGAAGCTTTATAGGCACAGTAGAGCTCTGGCACAGCTGTAAGGCCTTGGTTATAGTGATAAGCGCGTATACCCTCCGAGTATTTTGTAGTGCTCGGAGACTTAGTTTCTGTCACTGCAGCTGCATGATTTATGGCTGCTAGCCAGCCTGAATACATGCAGGGATTGCCTGTTTGTTAGGAAATCCCCACATATATTCAGGCTGTCTAGCAGCTGTAAATCATGCAGCTGCGGTGACAGAAACTAAGGGTATGTGCACACGCTGCGGATTGGGGTGCGGATTTGGCCGAGTGGATTTTGTAACATCCGCAGGTAAATCTGCAGGTCAAAAGACCTGCGGTTTTGCCCTGCGGTTCTTCGTCTCCACAATGGAGGAGATGGCAAACCGCAGCGGAATCCGCAGAAAGAATTGACATGTCAAAAATCTTGAGTAATGAGTATACTCGCTCATCACTACTTGGTCACACACTGATTTTTTAGCACTGATTCTTCACCAGGACACCACATCGAAATGGCGGTTTAGGAAACACTATTCTACAAACCCAATCTGTACAAAACTTCGTGCGTATTCTGTATTTTTTTTGGTGTGAGAAACTGTATATTTCTCCAGTTATATTTAAAATAGTGAAATCTCTATTAAATTTACATAAGTTTTCCGGTTTTTGTATTTGATTTACGCTGGGTACCGGGGTACTTTACAGTAAATTCTTATTTATACAGTAGCTCTGTTTTCATGGGGTGACAAAAGTGCACAACTCCATAGTAGTTCCCTGTAAGTTGCCTTCAATCCTCTGTTTTCCAGACCTAGGAATTGGCATTATTTAGGCAAATGGCTACATCCATGGACATACATAGGAGCTGAGGCTGTTGCCTTCACCCTCCCCTGCAGCAGCTCCATAAACGACTGGTTGATCACTTTAACCCTATTCTCACCACCTCTTCTGGTTTCCACAGCCTGATTTTTTTTTTTTTTTTTTTTTTGCTTTCTAGTATGATACCAAAGCACTGAATAAATCATAAATTGCCATTTTTTTTTCACTCCTTTTTCAGACGGCAAGATGGAAAGTAACTTCAAAAGAAGCACTCCAGAGGATCAGTGAATACTCCGAAGCTGCCATCACAATTAGGGGCACTTATTTTCCACCTGGCAAAGAACCCAAGGAAGCGGAAAGAAAGATTTATTTAGCCATTGAAAGTAAGTTCTCCATTTTAAAGTCCTCAAAGTGCACTGAAGTCTAATTTACAGGATGGCCCAGTATACATGAAAGAAGAAATCACACACAGACTGAAAATGCCACTTAAAGCGTACCTCCAGAAAAGGATCCTAGTACATGACTCTTAGACAAAAACCCAGCAAGGCACCAAGGGGATGCGCTGAAACACAAGGAATGGAAAACACTCCAAAATACATAGTAAAAAAAGGTAGAGGAGTGCATGTTTCAAAAAGGTACAAAACAATCTTTATTTAGTCAACAAACAATTACATAACATTAACCCCTTAACGACCGCCGATACGCTTTTTAACAGCGCTGAGAAATGAGTATAGCGCCCCCTAGTGTTGGAATTTCTCCCGTGTCTCGGCTACCAGGGTTAACTGAGAACCTAGAGAACATGATTCAGGTCGTTTTTTACCGACCCCCGTGTTGCGATCACTTATTCACGGAATAAACAGTGTCACCTTCCCATGAGAAAGCATGGCGCATTGAAAAGGTGAAACGCGTGTTGGGGTTGTTTAAACTTCTGTGTAATCCCCTTATTCCTTTGCCAGCTTTTAGGAGACAGCAACTTTTGGCCTGCCGGCTATGTGAAACTTCAGCATTTACCATTACTTGACAACCACAGGCTGCGTGAGGGACCATCACCCTATTAGAAAGGTGCACCCTAGAGCACCCATCTGGATTGATGGAGATTCAGCGATAAAATCTCATGCGATAAGCAAGTCATCACTTATACTGTGAATGGGTGATAACTTCCATTTATGGTCCAGTTTCCTTAAGGAGAGTGTGACACCAAGTTTTTGCCACCAAATCTGAGAGCAGGATAACATAGCGACTGAGCTCTTGATTCCAGCACTGTGTCACTTATTGGGCTGCTTGCTGTAGTTTTGATAATCTCCTGCTGATAAAACAGTGATTTTATGACAAGGGGACAGTAAACCTGCTGCCAGGTAGTCCTCTATATTCATGAGCTCTGTATAACCCTGCCCCCACCCTGATTAGCAGCTTTCTGTGTACACTGTACATGGGCAGAAAGCTGCCTGTGCTGTAGGCTGGATCATACGAAGCTCAGCATTCAGAGAACTGCTAAACCTGCAGCTGATAAAACCGTGATAAGCCCAGTAAGTGATATATCTCTGGAATCAGGGTCTCTGCCTATACATCATGCTGCTCTCATATGGGGGTAACAAAAACCTGTTGACAGATTCCCTCTAAGACTTCCAAACCCAGCATTGGTTAAAGAATGGAATAACTGCACGGATTAATTGTCCCCTTAGCAATCCGACCGCTTTCTCATGGAGCACTGCCGATCTTCAGCTATTCCGTCACTGCCACACCGTCCTTTCTGTCCCTTCCCTGCACTGATCTCTGTGCCGAGCTTTTTGTAAGGAACAACACTGGGGCCTGTAAAGCAGGGGTGCAGATTGTTTTTTGCTTCATTTTGGTTCTGAGTGCCACATTATTAAATTGCAGTACTCCCTAGGGCGACATGAAAATGACTGCATTTGGCTCTATAGGCAATAAATATCTGATAAGTGGGGGTTCAGTTTCTAAAACTTTATCTTATCCAGAGAATGAGAGCCCCCCCCCCTCATAAAAAAGAGGTAAAAAAATAGCCACACATCAGCAAAGCGCTCTCCAGTGTAGTACTTGAGTCCGGTGAAGAGCCGAGCATTTCACATGCTTCATAAACTATGATAGAGAAAGCAAAATTCTTGCACGGACCTCTTTTCTTCTCTGTAGTACAGCACAAAGGTTGCCGCACACAGTGGGTTTGCCTGCCGCCATTGAGCCACAACTTGTGCCTCCCTGAATTAGAGGTTGCTCAGTGAATTATGACATATTAACCCCTTCACTGCGCCAGAATTTAGGGATGCTGCCTTTAAATACTTCAGTCTTCCAGACTGCCCAAGTTGGGACATCATTGGCCCCGACAGTCTCCTGCGTTCTCACCCCATGGTAAATGTACCCAATCTATATTTGAGACACACTGAATAACCGCATCCTTGGGGGGAGCTTTAATAGAATTATTTGGGGCTGTGGGCTACTTCTTGCCCATAAGGTTTGACTCGCAATGCAATAAACCACTGCAGATATTATGGGGAACCTGTCAGCAACATTGTTCTGCCCTGGCTGTACATGATATAGTTACAGACCTGCTAATTTCAGTGGCCTGGCAATTACATGGTGAGTAGTTATTAATAACTTACATGTGGATCTTTGTAGTGTCCGGTGGGGCAGGAATCAACTGCGAGGGGAAAGCCTCAGGCAGTCCGGATATTCACCCCATTCATCCGATCACTGCTAGTACAGCGAGGGAGCCCACATGTCATGAGAGACACAGAACAGGTGAAATCCGTGTCTGTTACTAGGGGAAGGACTATAGAACTGACAGGTTCCCTTTAACATCCCCTCTCCACGTACTGTTTTCTCAAGGAGCCCAAACATTTCTCTGACCGCTGTTTGCAGGGTGTCTAGTTTTGGAAATGAGAAAGTGTCCTTGTATACATTTTGCAGACTTTGTACATCTGCTTGCTGTGCGGTACTTGCAGAGGTTGAGTTTTCTATAGCCAGGCCTCGGGGGAGCACTGTCCACGCCCCTTACTGCCCCATTCATCAGCGACACGGAGTAATGGCAGCAGAGGAGCGGCTTTATTTCCTAGTGCAGTTGTACCCAGTCTGTTCCTTGCAATGTCTGCACGTGGTGTTGGATTATACTTGTGGAAATGAAGAGTTGCAGAAGATAATTCTCCCACGTTGTTGTATCTGAACTCTAGGTGCTAGTGAATTGGCTGTACAGAAAGCGAAGGCAGAAATCACCCGACTTATCAAAGAAGAACTCATCAGACTGGTAAGTACCCGGAGCGCGGGTTACAATAACATGCTGCTACACTGCAGTTTGCTGATTAATTGATCTCACACAAATATGGCAGATTATGGATTATCGCTGAATTTTGGTTTTTTTTCAAGTGCTTCATTACAGCTGCTCTTATCAGGTTTTAAAGAGCTTGTCCAGCTAAAGAAATGGTTATTTTAATGGCAGCACAGTGGCTCGGTGGTTAGCACGCAAGCCTTGCAGCGCTGGGGTACAACTGATGACAAGGGGGGGTTCTATTGGATTTCTATGGCAACTTGGTTTGCCATCATTGAACTCCTCATACACCAAAAGAACAGTCTCTTTTTTAATGTTTTGATGTGAATGGTGACAGTGTCCTGAAAGAGTTAATGAGATTAATGATTTATATTTGTGTGTTCACCTTCTCTGATCCTATAACTTACATGATCTTTGTTCTTGCAGCAAAACTCCTACCAACCGACCAACAAAGGAAGATACAAAGTGCTGTAAAGCCAGGCTGCCGGATAACGTGTCATCTCTTGTGGACGTGGTCGTTGTTTATCATCTTGTCTTGTAAATTAAGATATTTTTAGTTTCATTTTTTATTTACCTCCATTTTAATTAGATTATGGGGTAAAAAAAATAAAGTTGAAAGTGGGAACTGCATTTTTTTAACATTGTATTGCAAAAAGAATAGTTGTATAGTTGGGAACATCTTAAATGAAATTTGTTATGTTCACTCTGAAAGAGGAAAAATAAAATTGTTTTTCAGTTACCGTACCTTCCTTTTATATGCACAGAATGTATAGGCAGAGAGCGTTCAGTGATACAACCAGGACCGCCATCAGGGCATTACTGCCCTTACTGGCTTATGGGGCCCGGCAGCAGGATTCTGCTGGCTCCGTAACTGCCCGTGCTGCCAGATCCAGAACATTTAGTTTTTTTAACAATTTAAAAGCTCCGACTGTGCATTCAGGCTAAGCTGAGGTACATGCGTCGTCTTAAATAACATACACTGTTTATGCACAAGACCAGCATGCAATTTGTGCACAGCATGATAGTGGGGTGTTAATTCCCATGCTAACATGTAACATGATAGAACGCTGGGTCCCCGTGTATGGAGTGTGCTCGGGAGCCGAGCACGCATCGTACCAGGAAGATGCTGCCTGTTTTACGTAGCTGGCGTCTTCCTGTGACACGTAACTAGCACAATCACTAGTGCACACATTACATAATTCTTTGATGTGATCATTGATGACAAAAACTCACTGCCAGGCACTTTGTTGCACTATGTCTTTTGTACTCCCAAAGTGTTGAATTCACCCCAAAATGATTGATCTACTTGTTTTGAACTACTTTCCCTCTTAAGGATCAGGGCAGGGGGAAAGGGTGCAGAATATTTTATACATATTTATTTAAAAGTGGAAACTGTTCTGTATTAATAAATTATAGGAAAAATATCTGGAAAAGAAAAGTGCAGTTTGCCATGCTTTTCTACTTCTCAGGCACTTCATTAGTGAACACAAGAGCCGTAAGTGTTATCTGCTGACACGAAGAAAAAAAGGATGACTCCTCAGACTAAACTAATTCACTTCCATCAAGTTAACACCAGTTTAGCTTAATCTCACATAGAAGGCAGATTTTTTTTTTTTTTTTGGAACCTTTGCTTCCTCTAGGTTGGGAAATAAGTGGAATGAGCCATTCTGTTACCCAACTATAGACAGAGGGCACAATGCTGAAATGGTTACACTGCTGTATCCACTTTGTTTGCATGGCAGGACCTATCAAACCTGTTTCCCGGGTGGCCAGAACTTGCCATCAGCCCCCACACCATGTGCATTGAAGGGAGCAACGATTCCACAAAGTGGCTTCAGGACAGTTGAATGGGTATTCCCATCTCCAGGATCTTATCCCAGTATGTAGTAGGTGTAATAATACAAGCAAATTCCTCAAATTAGAAATGTATAGTTTTTCTGATTCGCTATGTCTCTATCCTCAAGTGCAGCCATTGCAGGACCTTAGGTAGCCATGGTTACGACCACTAGCAACTTGCTGTCACTATGTTTGTCGTAACCATGGATACCTATGGTCCTATATTGCCCTGCACATGAAGAGACCTAGCGAATCAGAAAAAAATACTACATTTCTAATTGGAGGTATTTGCTAACATTATTTAACACCTACTACATTTTGGGATAGGATCTTGAAGATGGGAATACCCCTTTAAGTATGCTATACTTCACTCTCCCTGCAACCAGTAGGCATCGTGCATTCTTCAGTGTCACTCCTTCCGTTCTGTCAGCACTCCCATTCAGCCACAGGCTACTTTTTCTGCTGCTGCAGCCCTAGCCATCATCTCAGGACCTGCCCAATCAGAAGCAGCGTGGGATTTTCTTTCACACTTTCTCTTTCACTGCCCCTTCTTTCCTGCTGGATGCCTTACCGGCTTCCATCGTTTCTTTTGCGACATATATGGAGGTCACTGTAAGAAAAAAAAAAAATATAGCAATGAGCACACCTAAGAAAGTATAAATTTATTGAACAAAAAAAAAATAACAGGACTGATAAAAACATTTAAAAGGTGTAAACACTCACTGAGAATCACAAATTACGGTGATAAAGGGCAAATGCAAAAACCATATATGCATTACACCGGTCCAAAATACAGGTGCATCTCACAATAATAGAATACCATCAAAAAGGTAATTCATTTCAGTTTTTCAATACAAAAAGTGAAACTCATATTATAGAGTCATTACAGAGTGATCTATTTCACGTGGTTATTTCTGTTAATGTTGATGATCACGGCTTACAGCCAATGAAAACCCAAAAGTCATTATCTCAGTAAATTAGAATATTTTATAACACCAGCTTGAAAAATGATTTTAAAATCTGAAATGTTGGCCTACTGAAATGTATGTTCAGTAATTGCACTCAATACTTGGTTCGGGGCTCCTTTTGCATCAATTACTGCATTAGTGCAGCGTGGCATGGAGGCGATCAGCCTGTGGCACTGCTGAGGTGTTATGGAAACCCAGGTTGCTTTGATAGCAGCCTTCAGCTTGTCTGCATTGTTGGGTCTGGTGTCTCTCATCTTTCTCTTGACAATACTCCATAGATTCTCTATGGGGTTAAGGTCAGGCGAGTTTTCTGGCCAATCAAGCACAGTGATACTGTTGTGTGTAAACCAGGAATTGGTACTTTTGGCAGTGTGGACAGGTGCCAAGGACTGCTGGAGAATGACATTTCCATCTGCAAAAAGCTTGTCGGCAGAGGGAAGCATGAAGTGCTCTAAAATTTCCTGGTAGATGGCTGCGCTGACTTTGGTCTTGATAAAACACAGTGGACCTACACCAGCAGATGACATGGCTCCCCAAACCATCACTGACTGTGGAAAGTAGTATTAGTGTTGTGCGAATACAATGCAGTTTTTCTCAACTAGCATCCGTATGACATGCTTTTTTAACATCTTTTACATATTATATTTCTGTGTGGTTTAAAGCTAGTTTTATAACAAATAAAGCAATCTAATATATAAAGCTCAATGTGTATGTGGGTATGTATGTATGTCCGTGATTGGCATCCGCACCGTCGCAGCTACAGCCACAAAATTTTGCACAGTCGCACATCTGGTCCCCAAGAGCGTCACAGGCTATGTTGTGAGGCGAAATTTTAACCCCGGGCGTTCCAATTCACCAAACACTTTTGCCCCTATCTACATAATGGGGAAAAAGTGAAAGAAAGTGATGGGAGGCAAATTGACAGCTGCCAGATGTGAACAAGGGGGACTTAAAGAATGAGAGCGATGGCGCCAAAGAGTATATACCGTATAGTTGCTAAGGTGGGGCCCTGACATGGGATACTCACCACACACGGGGATATGAACACACACACAAAATGCGCCACATACTACCACGTGCTTCAACACATATACCACCCTCAGCACACATTTCACCACACATACAGCAACCTCGCCACATAAAAGTCGAAACACAAAAGTTGCCAATCAAAACTCACCACGCTGTCCCAGAGCTGTTTAAAAGATGAAAAATGAGCTGTGATTGGTTGCTATCAGCAACAGTTTTCTTTGTAGACAGTAGTTGTAACTGAGGCCTATTATTCTTATCATTTCTATGGTGTTATCGTCCTTCTGTAAAGCTGGAAATAACACAATTTATTACCGTGCCAACACAGACCACCCTCTGACACAGACTGCAGGGGGAGCCCAGTATCACACAGGATAGGATTAGATACACAGCTCAGCAGTCAGTATCACACAGGATAGGATTAGATACACAGCTCAGCAGTCAGTATCACACAGGAGAGGATTAGATACACAGCTCAGCAGTCAGTATCACACAGGATCGGATTGGATACACAGCTCAGCAGTCAGTATCACAGGAGAGGATTAGACACATGGCTCAGCAGACGGTATCACACAGGATAGGACTAGATACACTGCTCAGCAGTCAGTATCACATAGGATAGGATTAGATACACGGCTGAGCAGTCAGTGACACACGATAGGATTAGATAAACAGCTCAGCAGAAAGTATCACAGGAGAGGATTAGGTACACAGCTCAGCAGACATTATCACACAGGACAGGGTTAGACACACAGCTGAGAAACAGGATGTGCCAAAAGAGAGGACATTTTCATTCCAAGAATTCCACTCATTCCATCTGATTTGTTTTTTGGTTTTAAACACCTCCAGTTTCCAGTTCAACTGCTATTTGCAATGTCCATTAACAATGCTCAGGGACAGTCCTTGAAAGTAGTAGGGATCGATTTAAGTAGTAGGGATCGATTTGCAATCTCCATGCTTTTCTCATGGTCAACTTTACGTGATCTGTTCAAGAGTTGGAACTGCCAAAAATCTGTTGTTCATCTTTGCACCGAAAGGAAAAACCAAACCAAACGTTTGTCAAAAGGCTCTTGAATGAGTTGAAAATAAAATACTATCAATACTTGGGTAATCGTTTAGTTAATTTGTGTTGCAAATCTGAATTGTTGAATATATGATGTGAAATGTTTTTATGTGCAATATAATCATTTTGATTTGTTATAACTAACCACAGTTGGTTACTATGCCCAGGCAACGCCAGCCCTTCAGCTAGTCTAATATATAAAGCTCTATGTGTGTGTGTATGTCCGGGATTGGCATCTGCACCTTCGCAGCTACAGCCACAAAATTTTGCACAGTCACAAGTCTGGATCCTGAGAGCGTCATAGGCTATGTTGTGATGTGAAATTTTAACCCCGCGTGTTCCAATTCACCAATTTGGCCTATTATTCATATCATTTCTATGGTGTTATCGTCCTTCTGTAAAGCTGGAAATAATTTATTACCGTGCCAACACAGACCACCCTCTGACACAGACTGCAGGGGGAGCCCAGTATCACACAGGATAGGATTAGATACACGGCTCAGCAGACAGTATCACACATGATAGGATTAGATACACGGCTCAGCAGTCAGTATCACACAGGATAGGATTAGATACACGGCTCAGCAGTCAGTATCACACAGGATAGGATTAGATACACGGCTCAGCAGTCAGTATCACACAGGATAGCATTAGGTACACAGCTCGGCAGTCGGTATCACACAGGATAGGGTGAGATACATGGCTCAGCAGACGGTATCACACACGATGGGATTAGATACTTTCTGCTGAGCAGTGTACCACAGGAGAGGATTAGTTACACAGCTCAGCAGACATCACACAGAATAGGGTTGTCTCCCGGGTGGAAACCGCGTCCAGGCTAGTTACCGTTCCACGTTATCACCACTGGCTCTTTTTAAGGAGACAAACTAACCCTCCATGCTCTAGCATTATTCCTTATGAACAGGTTGCCCTATATACAAGTGCAGTCAGTACACTATATAGTACATTGACGAAGGTCGTTGTGACCGAAACGTTTACTGTATCTTATTAAAAACACTCCCTTTTTACTTGCAAACATTCACGTGTGTGTGCCAAGTTCTTCTATACTAGTATATGGATTGGGATCCTACTTGTGCACCACCACATTTGAAGTTGTGCCAAAACGTCTATATATTACGGTACAGAGTCCAGTCAGCACTGAGGAAGATGGGTCCTGACGATGACATGGAGGCCTTCCTCATTGTTCGAGCGCACTGCAGAGCTTGGTGTTTTCCCACTGGCCTGAAGTGGTGGCCCCCATCTTGACGGAAGATGCCCAGAACAAAATTTACAAAACCATTTTTTTTAGGGACCACCTCATATTTAAAGTAATTTTGAGCGGTGTACATGACAGAAAATACCCAAAAGTGGCACCATTCTAAAAACTAGACCCCTCAAGGTGCTCAAAACCACATTCAAGAAGTTTATTAACCCTTTATGTGCTTCACAGGAACTAAAGCAATGTGGAAGGAAAAAATTAACATTTAACTTTTTTTTTGCAAAAAATTTACTTCAGAACCAATTTTTTTTATTTTCACAAGTGTTAAAAGACAAAATCAACCACAAAATTTGTTGTACAATTTCTCCTGAATACGCCGATACCCCATATGAGGGGGTAAACCACTTTTTCAGCACACGGCAGAGCTCGCAAGGGAAGGAGCGCCGTTTGACTTTTTCAACGCATAATTGGCTGGAATTGAGATCGGATGCCATGTTGCGTTCGGAGAGCACCTGATGTGCCCAAACAGTGGAAACCCCTCACAAGTGACCCCATTTTGGAAACTAGACCCCTTAACGAACTTATCTAGATGTGTGGTGAGCACTTTGAACCTTCAAGTGCCTCACAGAAGTTTATAATGTAGAGCCGTGAAAATAAAAAATCATTTTTTTTCCACAAAAATGATCTTTTCGTCCCCAAATTTTTATTTTTACAAGGGTAACAGGAGAAATTGGACCCCCACAGTTGTTGTACAGTTTGTCCTGAGTACGCTGATACCCCATATGTGGGGGGGAAACACTGTTTGGGCGCATGGGAGAGCTTGGAAGGGAAGGAGTGCCATTTTGGAATGCAGACTTTGATGGAATGGTCAGCGGGCGTCATGTTGCGTTTACAGAGCCCCTGATGGGCCTAAACAGTGGAAACCCCCACAAGTGACCCCATTTTGGAAATTAAACCCCCCAAGGAGCTTATCAAAATGTGTGGTGAGCACTTTGAACCCCCAAGCGCTTCACAGAAGTTTATAAACGCAGAGCTGTGAAAATAAAGTCTTTTATTTCCACAAGTGATTTTTTTAGACCCCCAAAGTTGGTAAATAGTGGAAACCCCTCTATTCTTGCTCCAACCCTATCCCTAATCATAATTCTAACCCTAGCCCTAACCCTAACAGAAAACTGAAAAAAAAAAAATTTTCTTTATTTCGTTATGTTGGCCTAACTAAGGGGGTGATAAACGGGGTGGGCGGGGGGTATGTACTGTTTTTTTCATTTTGATCACTGATAGTTTATCATAGTGATAAAAATGAATGAATGGAATCTGCCAGCCGGAGCCGGCAGATTCCCGGCGGGCACACTGTGCCCACCGGAGGACGCTGGTGGGACGCGGGACCACCGGGAGGGGACCCTGGACCACGGAGAGGTACCGGGGGGGATCGGGGACGCTAGTTCTCTGTCCTCTGATGTGCGATCACATCAGAGGAAAGAGAAATTTAATGCAAAATCGCGGCTTTTTTTTTGCGGTCGCCGTTATAGGGTTAATAACGGCGATCGCAAAAGCGGGGTCAGTAAAAACTGACCGATTCATGTTCTCTGGGGTCTCGGCTACCCCCAGCTGCCGAGACCCAGGAGAAAATCCGACACTGGGGGGCGCTATTCACTTTCTCCACAGCGCCGTGGTTTATGTACACTTAATTACCACCGTTAAAAGGCGTATCGGCAGTCGCTAAGGGGTTGAACAACAGAATGTAAATCAAACTTCTGTGAAATCAAACTGTCCACTTAGGAAGCAACACTGATTGACAATTTCACATGCTGTTGGGCAAATGGAATAGACAACAGATGGAAATTATTGGCAATTATCAAGACACCCTCAATAAAGGAGTGGTTCTGCAGGTGGGGACCACAGACCACATCTCAGTACCAATGCTTTCTGGCTGATGTTTTGATCACTTTTTAATGTTGGTTGTACTTTCACACTCGTGCAGTGGTGGGATTCAAATTTTTAACAACAGGTTCTGTTTGTGTAGGAAAACCACCCCCATTTTAAGCCACACCCATTATTAAGCCACACCCACTTACACGCACCTTTTCCTCAAACATATACAAGTAGGGGCGCAGTCAAACAGTTGAAAAAAAAAAATAAATTGGAATGGTCCCAAATAGGCAGGCACAGGTCCCTATAGGCAGCATTGTTCCCTATAGGCAGCACAGGTCCCCAATAGGCAGCATTGTTCCGTATAGGCAGCACAGGTCCCCAATAGGCAGCAC
Source organism: Dendrobates tinctorius (assembly GCF_039654945.1). Lineage (NCBI taxonomy): Eukaryota > Metazoa > Chordata > Amphibia > Anura > Dendrobatidae > Dendrobates > Dendrobates tinctorius. The sequence continues at coordinate 42,220,766 of NW_027361704.1, read as the reverse complement.
AGGTCCCCTATAGGCAGCATTGGTCCCCTATAGGCAGCACAGGTCCCCAATAGGCAGCTAAGGTCCATAATAGGCAGGCACAGGTCCATAATAGGCAGGCACAGGTCCCTAGTAGGGAGCACAGGTCCCCAATAAGCAGGCACATGTCCCTAGTAGGAAGCACAGGTCCCCAATAGGCAGGCACAGGTCCCTAATAGCCTAGGCAGCACTGCACAGGTCCCCAATAGGCCGCAGCACATACAGTAAAACTGACCTGGAGTTGGTTGAGTTTAGGGAGGCCTCCTGGATGGCCAGGCCCCGCACCGCCCGTCCTGCTCCTTCGGGTCACGGTGTGCACAGAAAGCAAATCACGCCTGGCCTGGGCTCAGCTCACATTGACTGGGCAGCGGTGACTCCTCCAGCGAGCTCAGCTCCAGCCTCCAGTTACCCGCCAATAGCCGCACTGCGCCGCAGGAATCAGTGCGTGGGGCGGGGGCCGCCGGGGTGTGCTGTGCTCTGTCCAGTAGTCAGACTCAGACAGGGCAGAGCACGTATCAATGCGCGGTATCTGGTGGGTGGGGCTAGGAAGCAGAGCAAGAGTCCTCCTCTGCTCCTTGCCTGGCAGGCTGCAGCAACATCAGAGAACCTGATCGTGGCTCTGGATCTCCCCGGTTCGGGGAACCGGCTGCGTTTTAACAACTGGTTCCACCGAACCGGGGAGAACCCGCTGAATCCCACCCTTGCACTCGTGGTAGCATGAGACGGACTCTACAACCCACACAAGTGGCTCAGGTAGTGCAGCTCATCCAGGATGACACATCAATGCGAGCTGTGGCAAGGTTTGCTGTGTCTGTCAGCATAATGTTCAGAGGCTGGAGGCACTACCAAGAGACAGGCCAGTACACCAAGGGACATGGAGGGGGCCGTAGGAGGGCAACAACCCAGCAGAACTGCTACCTCCGCCTTTGTGCAAGGAGGAACAGGAGCAATGCCAGCCCTGCAAAATGACCTCCAGCAGGCCACAAATGTGCATGTGTCTCCACAAACGGTTAGAAACCGATTCCATGAGGATGGTCTGAGGGCCCGACGTCCACAGATCGGGGTTGTGCTCACAGCCCAACACCATCAGGTCATGTATGAACTCTAGTGACACCGCAGTACGGCCGTGTGCACATACAGGTCAGGTCACGTATTCCATCGTGACGCCGCAGTACTGTAGTATACACAGACATGTCGCCTCCTGTGGGAACATGGAGCCTGGCTCCTGTTCTCTTTACTTCCGCATACACAGATCGCAAAATGGCCGCCGCGCCGAATCTCTGACACTTCTGGATGTTTGACATCTTTACCGCCCTCCTCCTCCCTCTCCTCCTCCTCTCCATCCTCTCTCCTCCTCCTCTCCGACGGCCTGGAAGCCGAAGGTCCGGTCCACAAGGCGACAGCCTCGGTACCGCCGTTCAGACCAAGGCGCCAGGAGCTGCGGAGCGGTATCAGCAGCGACCCCCGGAGAACGAGGTGAAGCCCGTGATGTGCTGGTTCACGGCCATTGTCCTAAGTGTGCAGACAATGGAGCAGAGGGCTGTGCGGTCCACTTGTAGGCGATCGCTGCGTCTGTGGTCGTACATCCCCGAGCATGTATGTGTGATCATGGCTGCCGGCCATGTAGGAGATGAACGTGTGACGTCTCTGGAGATGGGGTAATTGGGGTTTCCAGCAGTGTTTACAGCTGTCTAGTGGGCAAAATAGAATAAACTGCATCTTGTGTCTGTGGTGGCAGGTGACACGCCGCTTATCCTGCACGCCTTACCTAGTGCCTGTGGTGGCAGGTGACACCGCTCATCCTGCACGCCTTACCTAGTGCCTGTGGTGGCAGGTGACACCGCTCATCCTGCACGCCTTACCTAGTGCCTGTGGTGGCAGGTGACACGCCACTCATCCTGCACGCCTTACCTAGTGCCTGTGGTGGCAGGTGACACGCCGCTCATCCTGCACGCCTTACCTAGTGCCTGTGGTGGCAGGTGACACCGCTCATCCTGCACGCCTTACCTAGTGCCTGTGGTGGCAGGTGACACGCCGCTTATCCTGCACGCCTTACCTAGTGCCAGTGGTGGCAGGTGACACGCCACTCATCCTGCACGCCTTACCTAGTGCCTGTGGTGGCAGGTGACACGCCACTCATCCTGCACGCCTTACCTAGTGCCTGTGGTGGCAGGTGACACGCCACTCATCCTGCACGCCTTACCTAGTGCCTGTGGTGGCAGGTGACACGCCGCTTATCCTGCACGCCTTACCTAGTGCCAGTGGTGGCAGGTGACACGCCACTCATCCTGCACGCCTTACCTAGTGCCTGTGGTGGCAGGTGACACCGCTCATCCTGCACGCCTTACCTAGTGGTGGCAGGTGACACGCCACTCATCCTGCACGCCTTACCTAGTGCCTGTGGTGGCAGGTGACACGCCGCTTATCCTGCACGCCTTACCTAGTGCCAGTGGTGGCAGGTGACACCGCTCATCCTGCACGCCTTACCTAGTGCCTGTGGTGGCAGGTGACACCACTCATTCTGCACGCCTTACCTAGTGCCAGTGGTGGCAGGTGACACCGCTCATCCTGCACGCCTTACCTAGTGCCTGTGGTGGCAGGTGACACGCCACTCATCCTGCACGCCTTACCTAGTGCCAGTGGTGGCAGGTGACACGCCGCTCATCCTGCACGCCTTACCTAGTGCCAGTGGTGGCAGGTGACACGCCGCTCATCCTGCACGCCTTACCTAGTGGTGGCAGGTGACACGCCGCTCATCCTGCACGCCTTACCTAGTGGTGGCAGGTGACACGCCGCTCATCCTGCACGCCTTACCTAGTGGTGGCAGGTGACACGCCGCTCATCCTGCACGCCTTACCTAGTGGTGGCAGGTGACACGCCGCTCATCCCGCACGCCTTACCTAGTGGTGGCAGGTGACACGCCGCTCATCCTGCATGCCTTACCTAGTGGTGGCAGGTGACACGCCGCTCATCCTGCACGCCTTACCTAGTGGTGGCAGGTGACACGCCGCTCATCCTGCACGCCTTACCTAGTGCCAGTGGTGGCAGGTGACACGCCGCTCATCCTGCACGCCTTACCTAGTGGTGGCAGGTGACACGCCGCTTATCCTGCACGCCTTATCTAGTGCCAGTGGTGGCAGGTGACACGCCGCTCATCCTGCACGCCTTACCTAGTGCCTGTGGTGGCAGGTGACACGCCGCTTATCCTGCACGCCTTATCTAGTGCCAGTGGTGGCAGGTGACACGCCGCTCATCCTGCACGCCTTACCTAGTGCCTGTGGTGGCAGGTGACACGCCGCTCATCCTGCACGCCTTACCTAGTGCCTGTGGTGGCAGGTGACACGCCACTCATCCTGCACGCTTTACCTAGTGGTGGCAGGTGACACGCCGCTTATCCTGCACGCCTTATCTAGTGGCAGTGGTGGCAGGTGACACGCCGCTCATCCTGCACGCCTTACCTAGTGGTGGCAGGTGACACGCCGCTTATCCTGCACGCCTTACCTAGTGCCTGTGGTGGCAGGTGACACGCCGCTCATCCTGCACGCCTTACCTAGTGGTGGCAGGTGACACGCCACTCATCCTGCACGCCTTACCTAGTGGTGGCAGGTGACACGCCACTCATCCTGCACACCTTACCTAGTGGTGGCAGGTGACACGCCACTCATCCTGCACGCCTTACCTAGTGGTGGCAGGTGACACGCCACTCATCCTGCACGCCTTACCTAGTGGTGGCAGATGACACGCCACTCATCCTGCACGCCTTACCTAGTGGTGGCAGGTGACACGCCACTCATCCTGCACGCCTTACCTAGTGGTGGCAGGTGACACGCCACTCATCCTGCACGCCTTACCTAGTGGTGGCAGGTGACACGCCGCTCATCCTGCACGCCTTACCTAGTGGTGGCAGGTGACACGCCGCTCATCCTGCACTCCTTACCTAGTGGTGGCAGGTGACACGCCGCTCATCCTGCACGCCTTACCTAGTGGTGGCAGGTGACACGCCGCTCATCCTGCACGCCTTACCTAGTGGTGGCAGGTGACACGCCGCTCATCCTGCACGCCTTACCTAGTGGTGGCAGGTGACACGCCGCTCATCCTGCACGCCTTACCTAGTGGTGGCAGGTGACACGCCGCTCATCCTGCACGCCTTACCTAGTGGTGGCAGGTGACACGCCACTCATCCTGCACGCTTTACCTAGTGCCAGTGGTGGCAGGTGACACGCCACTCATCCTGCACGCCTTACCTAGTGGTGGCAGGTGACACGCCACTCATCCTGCACGCCTTACCTAGTGGTGGCAGGTGACACGCCACTCATCCTGCACGCCTTACCTAGTGCCAGTGGTGGCAGGTGACACGCCACTCATCCTGCACGCCTTACCTTGTACTAAAGGTGGCAGGTGACACGCCACTCATCCTGCACGCCTTACCTAGTGCTAGTGGTGGCAGGTGACACGCCACTCATCCTGCACGCCTTACCTAGTGGTGGCAGGTGACACGCCACTCATCCTGCACGCCTTACCTAGTGGTGGCAGGTGACACGCCACTCATCCTGCACACCTTACCTAGTGGTGGCAGGTGACACGCCGCTCATCCTGCACGCCTTACCTAGTGGTGGCAGGTGACACGCCACTCATCCTGCACGCCTTACCTAGTGGTGGCAGGTGACACGCCACTCATCCTGCACGCCTTACCTAGTGCCAGTGATGGCAGGTGACACGCCACTCATCCTGCACGCCTTACCTTGTACTAGTGGTGGCAGGTGACACGCCACTCATCCTGCACGCCTTACCTAGTGCTAGTGGTGGCAGGTGACACGCCGCTCATCCTGCACGCCTTACCTAGTGCTGGTGGTGGCAGGTGACACGCCGCTCATCCTGCACGCCTTACCTAGTGGTGGCAGGTGACAAGCCACTCATCCTGCACGCCTTACCTAGTGGTGGCAGGTGACACGCCACTCATCCTGCACGCCTTACCTAGTGCTAGTGGTGGCAGGTGACACGCCGCTCATCCTGCACGCCTTACCTAGTGGTGGCAGGTGACACGCCACTCATCCTGCACGCCTTACCTAGTGGTGGCAGGTGACACGCCACTCATCCTGCACGCCTTACCTTGTACTAGTGGTGGCAGGTGACACGCCGCTCATCCTGCACGCCTTACCTAGTGGTGGCAGGTGACACGCCACTCATCCTGCACGCCTTACCTAGTGGTGGCAGGTGACACGCCGCTCATCCTGCACGCCTTACCTAGTGGTGGCAGGTGACACGCCACTCATCCTGCATGCCTTACCTAGTGGTGGCAGGTGACACGCCACTCATCCTGCACGCCTTACCTAGTGGTGGCAGGTGACACGCCACTCATCCTGCACGCCTTACCTAGTGGTGGCAGGTGACACGCCGCTCATCCTGCACGCCTTACCTAGTGGTGGCAGGTGACACGCCACTCATCCTGCACGCCTTACCTAGTGCTAGTGGTGGCAGGTGACACGCCGCTCATCCTGCACGCCTTACCTAGTGCTAGTGGTGGCAGGTGACACGCCGCTCATCCTGCACGCCTTACCTAGTGGTGGCAGGTGACACGCCACTCATCCTGCACGCCTTACCTAGTGCTAGTGGTGGCAGGTGACACGCCGCTCATCCTGCACGCCTTACCTAGTGGTGGCAGGTGACACGCCGCTCATCCTGCACGCCTTACCTAGTGGTGGCAGGTGACACGCCACTCATACTGCACGCCTTACCTAGTGCCAGTGGTGGCAGGTGACACGCCACTCATCTTGCACGCCTTACCTAGTGGTGGCAGGTGACACGCCACTCATCCTGCACGCCTTACCTAGTGCTAGCATGAGACTACTGGTTTAATCCTTCACTATTGTAAATCTTTGGTGCAGTATTAACCCCTTCGTGACCAAGCCTATTTTGACCTGTGTGGCAGCTCACTAGCGACCACCTAGCGATGCACCAGCGATCCTGACCGCGTCATATCGCTGGTCGAGATCGCTGGTGCATCGCTAGGTGTAACGGTACCCTAACCCTCTTTCCAACCCTAACCCTAATGGAAAAATAAAAATAATTTCTTTATTTTATTAGTTGATCCTGCCTATGGGGGTGATAAACGGGGGGTTTGTTTACTTTTCATTCTATTTTGATCACTGTGAGAGTTTATCACAGTGATCAAAATGAATGAATGGAAATTGCAGCCGGCAGGCGCACTGTGCATGCGTCCGCCATTTTCCAAGATGGCGGCGCCCATGATCCGGACCCGTGGGACACCGGGAGCGACAGGGGGACTCAGAAGGTACCGGCGGAGGTGATTGGGGGATCGGAAGCTGGCGGGGAGCGGAGGGAAGGGGAGGGGGGGCAGATGATGACAGCGGTGGCAGATTGCCGCTGTCATTCAGTGGCGGGGGGGGGGGGGTCGGATCGGTGTCACCAGCCATGTACGATGCTACAGCAGCGTCGGACATGGCTGGATTGTAATATTTCATCAATTTTCATTGATGAAATATTACTATCGCTCTGATTGACTGTTAAAAGTGAATCAGAGCGATCGTAGTCACATGGGTGCGAAGCCACGCCCCCTATGGTGAAGAACAAAGCCCCCTGTATCTGCGGGTCGGGTGACCTTTCAGTGACCTAGGTCACCCGACCCGCAGGGGGGCTTTAAAGTCATGACGCCACATAGGCGTCACTGGTCAGATTGGTACCAGTTTTCATGATGCCTATGTGGCGTCATTGGTCGTGAAGGGGTTAAAGGAATTACCTGGGACTTTGGAGGTTTTTTCCTGTGAAGTTAAGAATTTATAGACCGGTTGTTGCGAACTACCTTCCTTTTCTTCCCAGTGCCAACCTCAGTCGGGTCAGCGCAGTCATGGACCGCTCATACTGCTGGTTATCCCTCTTGCTGTGGCGTCATTTCATCAGTTGTTCTATTTCTTCATCTCTGTATATGGGGTATCACTGCCGATGTGATGCTGATTGACAGCTCGCTCCCCACTGCCTAACTGCGGGGAGCCGACTGTCAATCAGCAAGACTAAAGGCCCCGTCACACTAAGCGATCTCGGTAGCGAGATCGCTGCTGAGTCACAACTTTTGTGACGTAACAGCGATCTCACCAGCGAGATCGCTGTGTGTGACAGCGATCAGCGAGCGGCCCCCCTGCCGGTATCGCTGATCGCTGGAAGAAACCTCTGGACATTTCTTTGGTCGCTGGTCTCCCGCTGGCTAGCACGTATCGCTGTGTGTGACAGGCGGGAGACCAGCGATCAGGTGTAAAAAATAATAAAAAAAATAAAAAATATAGTTATTCTCACCTTCCGACGTCCCGTTCAGCCATCCCGCCTCTCTCCACGCTCCGGTCCCAGTGACCGCGAGACTTTGTTATCCCTCGAGACTGTGACATCTCGCGGTCATTCGTGCAAAGGATCACTGGGACCGGAGCGTGGAGAGAGGCGGGATGGCTGAACGGGACGTCGGTGAGAATAATATATTTTTTATTTTGATTCTATTTTTTACAGGGATGGCCAGCGATGCCGGGCGCTCGGCATCGCTGTGCTGATCGCTGGTGAAGCTGTCTGTGTGACAGCTCACCAGCGATCACATAGCGACTTACTAGCGATCCTGACACCTTGATATCGGTGTCGGGATCGCTGGTAAGTCGCTTAGTGTGACGGGGCCTTTAGGCAGTGACTCCTTACTCCTTATCAACGTAGTAGACTGTAAGAGATTGAGAGGTACATTAGATGTAAGGTCAAAAGAAGCAGGAGAATCTCCAGCTGAGCTGGGAGAGATTATTGCAGAACAGGGAGGTAGCAGGCAGTTAGCAGCCACCTGCCTGTAAGTATGGTACTTGGCCTCATATGAAGAGAAAACAAAGTTCCAGAATAAGGCCGGGGTCACACTTGCGAGTGCAATGCGAGAACCTCACGCATGAATACCCGGCACTCGGGTCCGCACTGTGCGGCTGCATGTTTTTCTATGCAGCCGCACACTGCAGTGCCGGTGGCAGTGCCAGGTATTGATGCGAGAGACTCGCGCAAGTTTCTCGCATCGCACTCGCAAGTGTGACCCCAGCCTAACTCCTTAAATCTCCCGCAAACAGGTGCAAGTAGGCTGCTAGGCTGTGTGAGACAGTTGGGTACCCTGGGGAGAATAACTTTGGTCAAGGGGTCAATTATACTGTGATTTACACAGACAAGTTTTAGTTTTGAATGGCACCATTTGTACTGAAGAACAGGAAAAAAATGAATTGGTGAAAAGAAAAAACCTGTAATTCTGCTATTGTTTTTGTTTGTTTTTCTTTTCAAAAAAAGAAAAAAAAAGTTGAAATTACTTGGGCTACTGTAGAAAAAATACTACGGACATGAGAATACCAAGAATGTTTGTTATTGGAAGGTTGGTGTGTGTGGAGAGGACGTATTGGAAATTTTTCATTTTTAAAACCGTTTTGTTCTTCTAGAGGACGTTGAGTATTGCAGTATATAGTGTAAATCTGTCTCCTATGACGCTCAGCCTGTGTCTCCGCTTCATAGGAGCACCAATATGGTAGCCAAAGGGGAGTTGAGCAAGCCCACAGCTGCCATGGCAATTCGTCTGTGCTATGATTGCAGCAGTTCCATTTAAACACCGCTGTCAGAGATTGATAGCAGCATCTAAGTGGTTAACAGCTACGGATTTGACTTCTGCTGTTCATCACTTTATGCTGCAAAGGGTGAAATATGCAGCATATCGTTAAGTAACCTGTACTTCGCTCGCTGAGTGTTGCTTTTGCACTCTCGCAGCTGTCTTGACTCGGACGGATTGAGAAGGCTGCTGCCGTCTCGCGACACCTTCTGCTGTGTGTTGGTGCCGGCAGGGGACAAAGCTGTGAGAGCAGGTGTGCAGGTGTGTACAGGTGTGTATTGTTATAATTATTTTTTTTTTAATACCCGTTTGGGTTAAATTAGCTTTAGGCCAAAGTAGTGAAATAGGGGTACAGGCGTTATAAAGTCGGGTGCATGATTAGGACATCAGTTAGCTTGTATTATTCTGACATCTAAACTCTTCATTATGACACCATAACATATCACATCACTTGACTTTGAACCTAAACTTGATTTCCTAAACAAAAGTCATGTATTATGGCATCACAAAGAATGTTTTTTTTCACATCGGCAATCTTTTTTTCTTTCAGACCTGATTAAACCATAACCATGTTACCTGTATAATTGTGTCAGAACGTGTTTCTTGTCACTTTTCTCACTATACAAACTTGGAGGTGGTGTCATGACTTTACCATGCTGTAGATACCCAGGGACAAGAATCAATTATATGACAAATGATAAGAATTTTTCGGGCATTACTAGCTGTGGATTATTGAGGGCTCGTCAAAGTCCTGGTGCTGGTCTTTGATCGGAGTATTTTTTTTGTAATTTTTCCCTCAGAATCGCGTCGCTCCTACATATTACTAGTAATGTTATGGCCGACTACATTATTGAGTGAGTGTAACCCCCACCCGTGTCATGGCACTGCAGCGTACGTCAGATTACGGTTCTCATCCCTCCCCATCTGTGATAGCCATCCCTCATACCGGCACCAAGCTCCAGATCTTCACCTCACTGGGTAGTAGGCATTGTGTAGAGTCGGCGGTGTTGGTGTGCTGCCGGCCTCAGGCGTAAAGTAGCAGGTCTTTCCCGTTGTTAGTGAGCTGTGTAATGATACAATTAGCGCCCTGCTCTGCTTTCCCTACTACAGGTACAACTTGTACATAGCGAATTTACCATACATGTGAAGAATGTCAGTATGTCATCACCCAGGTTACATTAGGTTTTTTTGCTGTCTGTTGCCAGTCTTTCACTTTCTTGTAGCCAAAATAGATGGCATTGTCTTTTAGATCAACTGAAGAAATAGCATGCCCTTTAGTGTGTGTGTGTGTACGGTCAGGTAGGTGAGTGTACACACATGACAAGGCTAAATAGTGTAAACACAGACAAGAAGTATTGCCGTAAGGACCTGGGAACATGGCGGTTACTTTAAGCAATGATAAAACAGCTGTGAAGTCAGTGTCCTTTTTGGTGTAGTGGAGTCAGCATAAAATGGACCATCTCCTAGAATGTATAATAAATTGGGTACAGTAGTTCAGTTTAGGATGGGCTGTAAATTTTTTTATGAGATTTGAGAAAGTTATGAAATGTCCTATAAATGTCTGGTCTGTTCCTGATCTAAGGATCGGGGCTTTTAGTTGAGATGAATCTGTGCTGCCCTCTATGTATATGCTCGGTAGTGAGCCAGTGCTGCCCTCTATGTACTTGCTCGGTAGTGAGCCAGTGCTGCACTTTATGTACATGCTCAGTAGTGAGCCAGTGCTGCCCTCTATGTACTTGCTCGGTAGTGAGCCAGTGCTGCACTTTATGTACATGCTCAGTAGTGAGCCAGTGCTGCACTTTATGTACATGCTCAGTAGTGAGCCGGTGCTGCACTTTATGTACATGCTCAGTAGTGAGCCGGTGCTGCACTTTATGTACATGCTCAGTAGTGAGCCGGTGCTGCACTTTATGTACATGCTCAGTAGTGAGCCAGTGCTGTTCTCTATGTACATGCTCGGTATTGAGACGGTGCTGCCCTCTATGTACATGCTCAGTAGTGAGACAGTGCTGCCCTCTATGTACATGCTCAGACAGTGCTGCCCTCTATGTACATGCTCAGTAGTGAGCCGGTGCTGCCCTCTATGTACATTCTCAGTAGTGAGCCGGTGCTGCACTTTATGTACATGCTCAGTAGTGAGCCAGTGCTGCACTTTATGTACATGCTCAGTAGTGAGCCGGTGCTGCACTTTATGTACTTGCTCGGTAGTGAGCCAGTGCTGCACTTTATGTACATGCTTGGTAGTGAGCCAGTGCTGTTCTCTATGTACATGCTCGGTAGTGAGACAGTGCTGCCCTCTATGAACATGCTCAGTAGTGAGCCGGTGCTGCACTTTATGTACATGCTCAGTAGTGAGCCGGTGCTGCACTTTATGTACTTGCTCGGTAGTGAGCCAGTGCTGCACTTTATGTACTTGCTCGGTAGTGAGCCAGTGCTGCACTTTATGTACTTGCTCGGTAGTGAGCCAGTGCTGCACTTTATGTACATGCTCAGTAGTGAGCCAGTGCTGCACTTTATGTACATGCTCAGTAGTGAGCCAGTGCTGTTCTCTATGTACATGCTCAGTAGTGAGACAGTGCTGCCCTCTATGTACATGCTCAGTAGTAAGCCGGTGCTGCACTTTATGTACTTGCTTGGTAGTGAGCCAGTGCTGCACTTTATGTACATGCTCAGTAGTGAGCAGGTGCTGCATTTTATGTACATGCTCAGTAGTGAGCAGGTGCTGCAATTTATGTACATGCTCAGTAGTGAGCCGGTGCTGCCCTCTATGTACATGCTCAGTAGTGAGCCGGTGCTGCACTTTATGTACTTGCTCGGTAGTGAGCCGATGCTGCATTTTATGTACATGCTCAATAGTGAGCCGGTGCTGCATTTTATGTACATGCTCAGTGGTGAGCCAGTGCTGTTCTCTATGTACACGCTCAGTAGTGAGCCAGTGCTGCACTTTATGTACATGCTCAGTAGTGAGCCAGTGCTGCACTTTATGTACATGCTCAGTAGTGAGCCAGTGCTGCACTTTATGTACATGCTCAGTAGTGAGCCAGTGCTGCACTTTATGTACATGCTCAGTAGTGAGCCAGTGCTGCACTTTATGTACATGCTCGGTAGTGAGCCAGTGCTGCACTTTATGTACATGCTCGGTAGTGAGCCAGTGCTGCACTTTATGTACATGCTCGGTAGTGAGCCAGTGCTGCACTTTATGTACATGCTCGGTAGTGAGCCAGTGCTGCACTTTATGTACATGCTCGGTAGTGAGCCAGTGCTGCACTTTATGTACATGCTCAGTAGTGAGCCAGTGCTGTTCTCTATGTACATGCTCAGTAGTGAGCCAGTGCTGCACTTTATGTACATGCTCAGTAGTGAGCCGGTGCTGCATTTTATGTACATGCTCAGTAGTGAGCCGGTGCTGCATTTTATGTACACGCTCAGTAGTGAGCTGGTGCTGCATTTTATGTACTTGCTCAGTAGTGAGCCGGTGCTGCACTTTATGTACTTGCTCGGTAGTGAGCCAGTGCTGCACTTTATGTATTTGCTCGGTAGTGAGCCAGTGCTGCACTTTATGTACATGCTCGGTAGTGAGCCAGTGCTGCACTTTATGTACATGCTCAGTAGTGAGCCAGTGCTGCACTTTATGTACATGCTCAGTAGTGAGCCAGTGCTGCACTTTATGTACATGCTCAGTAGTGAGCCAGTGCTGCACTTTATGTACATGCTCAGTAGTGAGCCAGTGCTGCACTTTATGTACATGCTCAGTAGTGAGCCAGTGCTGCACTTTATGTACATGCTCAGTAGTGAGCCAGTGCTGCACTTTATGTACATGCTCAGTAGTGAGCCAGTGCTGTTCTCTATGTACATGCTCAGTAGTGAGCCAGTGCTGCACTTTATGTACATGCTCAGTAGTGAGCCGGTGTGCATTTTATGTACACGCTCAGTAGTGAGCTGGTGCTGCATTTTATGTACTTGCTCGGTAGTGAGCCAGTGCTGCACTTTATGTACATGCTCAGTAGTGAGCCGGTGCTGCACTTTATGTACATGCTCAGTAGTGAGCCAGTGCTGCACTTTATGTACATGCTCAGTAGTGAGCCAGTACTGTTCTCTATGTACATGCTCAGTAGTGAGCCAGTGCTGCACTTTATGTACATGCTCGGTAGTGAGCCAGTGCTGCATTTTATGTACATGCTCAGTAGTGAGCCGGTGCTGCACTTTATGTACATGCTCAGTAGTGAGCCAGTGCTGCACTTTATGTACATGCTCAGTAGTGAGCCAGTACTGTTCTCTATGTACATGCTCAGTAGTGAGCCAGTGCTGCACTTTATGTACATGCTCAGTGGTGAGCCGGTGCTGCATTTTATGTACACGCTCAGTAGTGAGCCGGTGCTGCACTTTATGTACTTGCTCGGTAGTGAGCCAGTGCTGCACTTTATGTACTTGCTCGGTAGTGAGCCAGTGCTGCACTTTATGTACATGCTCAGTAGTGAGCCAGTGCTGCACTTTATGTACATGCTCAGTAGTGAGCCAGTGCTATTCTCTATGTACATGCTCAGTAGTGAGACAGTGCTGCCCTCTATGTACATGCTCAGTAGTAAGCCGGTGCTGAACTTTATGTACTTGCTTGGTAGTGAGCCAGTGCTGCACTTTATGTACATGCTCCGTAGTGAGCCAGTGCTGCACTTTATGTACATGCTCAGTAGTAAGCAGGTGCTGCATTTTATGTACATGCTCAGTAGTGAGCAGGTGCTGCAATTTATGTACATGCTCAGTAGTGAGCCGGTGCTGCACTTTATGTACTTGCTCGGTAGTGAGCCGATGCTGCATTTTATGTACATGCTCAGTAGTGAGCAGGTGCTGCATTTTATGTACATGCTCAGTGGTGAGCCAGTGCTGCACTTTATGTACATGCTCAGTAGTGAGCCAGTGCTGTTCTCTATGTACACGCTCAGTAGTGAGCCGGTGCGGCATTTTATGTACATGCTCAGTAGTGAGCCAGTGCTGCACTTTATGTACATGCTCAATAGTGAGCCGGTGCTGCACTTTATGTACATGCTCAGTAGTGAGCCAGTGCTGCACTTTATGTACATGCTCAGTAGTGAGCCAGTGCTGCACTTTATGTACATGCTCAGTAGTGAGCCATTGCTGCACTTTATGTACATGCTCAGTAGTGAGCCAGTACTGTTCTCTATGTACATGCTCAGTAGTGAGCCAGTGCTGCACTTTATGTACATGCTCGGTAGTGAGCCAGTGCTGCATTTTATGTACATGCTCAGTAGTGAGCCGGTGCTGCACTTTATGTACATGCTCAGTAGTGAGCCAGTGCTGCACTTTATGTACATGCTCAGTAGTGAGCCAGTACTGTTCTCTATGTACATGCTCAGTAGTGAGCCAGTGCTGCACTTTATGTACATGCTCAGTGGTGAGCCGGTGCTGCATTTTATGTACACGCTCAGTAGTGAGCCGGTGCTGCACTTTATGTACTTGCTCGGTAGTGAGCCAGTGCTGCACTTTATGTACTTGCTCGGTAGTGAGCCAGTGCTGCACTTTATGTACATGCTCCGTAGTGAGCCAGTGCTGCACTTTATATACATGCTCAGTAGTGAGCCAGTGCTGTTCTCTATGTACATGCTCAGTAGTGAGACAGTGCTGCCCTCTATGTACATGCTCAGTAGTAAGCCGGTGCTGAACTTTATGTACTTGCTTGGTAGTGAGCCAGTGCTGCACTTTATGTACATGCTCCGTAGTGAGCCAGTGCTGCACTTTATGTACATGCTCAGTAGTAAGCAGGTGCTGCATTTTATGTACATGCTCAGTAGTGAGCAGGTGCTGCAATTTATGTACATGCTCAGTAGTGAGCCGGTGCTGCCCTCTATGTACATGCTCAGTAGTGAGCCGGTGCTGCACTTTATGTACTTGCTCGGTAGTGAGCCGATGCTGCATTTTATGTACATGCTCAGTAGTGAGCAGGTGCTGCATTTTATGTACATGCTCAGTGGTGAGCCAGTGCTGCACTTTATGTACATGCTCAGTAGTGAGCCAGTGCTGTTCTCTATGTACACGCTCAGTAGTGAGCCGGTGCGGCATTTTATGTACATGCTCAGTGGTGAGCCGGTGCTGCATTTTATGTACACGCTCAGTAGTGAGCCGGTGCTGCACTTTATGTACTTGCTCGGTAGTGAGCCAGTGCTGCACTTTATGTACATGCTCAGTAGTGAGCCAGTGCTGCACTTTATGTACATGCTCAGTAGTGAGCCAGTGCTGTTCTCTATGTACACGCTCAGTAGTGAGCCGGTGCGGCATTTTATGTACATGCTCAGTAGTGAGCCAGTGCTGCACTTTATGTACATGCTCAATAGTGAGCCGGTGCTGCACTTTATGTACATGCTCAGTAGTGAGCCAGTGCTGCACTTTATGTACATGCTCAGTAGTGAGCCAGTGCTGCACTTTATGTACATGCTCAGTAGTGAGCCAGTGCTGCACTTTATGTACATGCTCAGTAGTGAGCCAGTGCTGCACTTTATGTACATGCTCAGTAGTGAGCCAGTGCTGTTCTCTATGTACATGCTCAGTAGTGAGCCAGTGCTGCACTTTATGTACATGCTCAGTAGTGAGCCGGTGTGCATTTTATGTACACGCTCAGTAGTGAGCTGGTGCTGCATTTTATGTACTTGCTCGGTAGTGAGCCAGTGCTGCACTTTATGTACATGCTCAGTAGTGAGCCGGTGCTGCACTTTATGTACATGCTCAGTAGTGAGCCAGTGCTGCACTTTATGTACATGCTCAGTAGTGAGCCAGTACTGTTCTCTATGTACATGCTCAGTAGTGAGCCAGTGCTGCACTTTATGTACATGCTCGGTAGTGAGCCAGTGCTGCATTTTATGTACATGCTCAGTAGTGAGCCGGTGCTGCACTTTATGTACATGCTCAGTAGTGAGCCAGTGCTGCACTTTATGTACATGCTCAGTAGTGAGCCAGTACTGTTCTCTATGTACATGCTCAGTAGTGAGCCAGTGCTGCACTTTATGTACATGCTCAGTGGTGAGCCGGTGCTGCATTTTATGTACACGCTCAGTAGTGAGCCAGTGCTGTTCTCTATGTACATGCTCAGTAGTGAGCCAGTGCTGCACTTTATGTACATGCTCAGTAGTGAGCCGGTGTGCATTTTATGTACACGCTCAGTAGTGAGCTGGTGCTGCATTTTATGTACTTGCTCGGTAGTGAGCCAGTGCTGCACTTTATGTACATGCTCAGTAGTGAGCCGGTGCTGCACTTTATGTACATGCTCAGTAGTGAGCCAGTGCTGCACTTTATGTACATGCTCAGTAGTGAGCCAGTACTGTTCTCTATGTACATGCTCAGTAGTGAGCCAGTGCTGCACTTTATGTACATGCTCGGTAGTGAGCCAGTGCTGCATTTTATGTACATGCTCAGTAGTGAGCCGGTGCTGCACTTTATGTACATGCTCAGTAGTGAGCCAGTGCTGCACTTTATGTACATGCTCAGTAGTGAGCCAGTACTGTTCTCTATGTACATGCTCAGTAGTGAGCCAGTGCTGCACTTTATGTACATGCTCAGTGGTGAGCCGGTGCTGCATTTTATGTACACGCTCAGTAGTGAGCCGGTGCTGCACTTTATGTACTTGCTCGGTAGTGAGCCAGTGCTGCACTTTATGTACTTGCTCGGTAGTGAGCCAGTGCTGCACTTTATGTACATGCTCAGTAGTGAGCCAGTGCTGCACTTTATGTACATGCTCAGTAGTGAGCCAGTGCTGTTCTCTATGTACATGCTCAGTAGTGAGACAGTGCTGCCCTCTATGTACATGCTCAGTAGTAAGCCGGTGCTGAACTTTATGTACTTGCTTGGTAGTGAGCCAGTGCTGCACTTTATGTACATGCTCCGTAGTGAGCCAGTGCTGCACTTTATGTACATGCTCAGTAGTAAGCAGGTGCTGCATTTTATGTACATGCTCAGTAGTGAGCAGGTGCTGCAATTTATGTACATGCTCAGTAGTGAGCCGGTGCTGCACTTTATGTACTTGCTCGGTAGTGAGCCGATGCTGCATTTTATGTACATGCTCAGTAGTGAGCAGGTGCTGCATTTTATGTACATGCTCAGTGGTGAGCCAGTGCTGCACTTTATGTACATGCTCAGTAGTGAGCCAGTGCTGTTCTCTATGTACACGCTCAGTAGTGAGCCGGTGCGGCATTTTATGTACATGCTCAGTAGTGAGCCAGTGCTGCACTTTATGTACATGCTCAATAGTGAGCCGGTGCTGCACTTTATGTACATGCTCAGTAGTGAGCCAGTGCTGCACTTTATGTACATGCTCAGTAGTGAGCCAGTGCTGCACTTTATGTACATGCTCAGTAGTGAGCCATTGCTGCACTTTATGTACATGCTCAGTAGTGAGCCAGTACTGTTCTCTATGTACATGCTCAGTAGTGAGCCAGTGCTGCACTTTATGTACATGCTCGGTAGTGAGCCAGTGCTGCATTTTATGTACATGCTCAGTAGTGAGCCGGTGCTGCACTTTATGTACATGCTCAGTAGTGAGCCAGTGCTGCACTTTATGTACATGCTCAGTAGTGAGCCAGTACTGTTCTCTATGTACATGCTCAGTAGTGAGCCAGTGCTGCACTTTATGTACATGCTCAGTGGTGAGCCGGTGCTGCATTTTATGTACACGCTCAGTAGTGAGCCGGTGCTGCACTTTATGTACTTGCTCGGTAGTGAGCCAGTGCTGCACTTTATGTACTTGCTCGGTAGTGAGCCAGTGCTGCACTTTATGTACATGCTCAGTAGTGAGCCAGTGCTGCACTTTATGTACATGCTCAGTAGTGAGCCAGTGCTGTTCTCTATGTACATGCTCAGTAGTGAGACAGTGCTGCCCTCTATGTACATGCTCAGTAGTAAGCCGGTGCTGAACTTTATGTACTTGCTTGGTAGTGAGCCAGTGCTGCACTTTATGTACATGCTCCGTAGTGAGCCAGTGCTGCACTTTATGTACATGCTCAGTAGTAAGCAGGTGCTGCATTTTATGTACATGCTCAGTAGTGAGCAGGTGCTGCAATTTATGTACATGCTCAGTAGTGAGCCGGTGCTGCCCTCTATGTACATGCTCAGTAGTGAGCCGGTGCTGCACTTTATGTACTTGCTCGGTAGTGAGCCGATGCTGCATTTTATGTACATGCTCAGTAGTGAGCAGGTGCTGCATTTTATGTACATGCTCAGTGGTGAGCCAGTGCTGCACTTTATGTACATGCTCAGTAGTGAGCCAGTGCTGTTCTCTATGTACACGCTCAGTAGTGAGCCGGTGCGGCATTTTATGTACATGCTCAGTGGTGAGCCGGTGCTGCATTTTATGTACACGCTCAGTAGTGAGCCGGTGCTGCACTTTATGTACTTGCTCGGTAGTGAGCCAGTGCTGCACTTTATGTACATGCTCAGTAGTGAGCCAGTGCTGCACTTTATGTACATGCTCAGTAGTGAGCCAGTGCTGTTCTCTATGTACACGCTCAGTAGTGAGCCGGTGCGGCATTTTATGTACATGCTCAGTAGTGAGCCAGTGCTGCACTTTATGTACATGCTCAGTAGTGAGCCAGTGCTGCACTTTATGTACATGCTCAGTAGTGAGCCAGTGCTGCACTTTATGTACATGCTCAGTAGTGAGCCAGTGCTGCACTTTATGTACTTGCTCAGTAGTGAGCCAGTGCTGCACATTATGTACATGCTCAGTAGTGAGCCAGTGCTGCACTTTATGTACATTCTCAGTAGTGAGCCAGTGCTGCACTTTATGTACATGCTCAGTAGTGAGCCAGTGCTGCACTTTATGTACATGCTCGGTAGTGAGCCAGTGCTGCACTTTATGTACATGCTCGGTAGTGAGCCAGTGCTGCACTTTATGTACATGCTCGGTAGTGAGCCAGTGCTGCACTTTATGTACATGCTCGGTAGTGAGCCAGTGCTGCACTTTATGTACATGCTCAGTAGTGAGCCAGTGCTGCACTTTATGTACATGCTCAGTAGTGAGCCAGTGCTGTTCTCTATGTACATGCTCAGTAGTGAGCCAGTGCTGCACTTTATGTACATGCTCAGTAGTGAGCCGGTGCTGCATTTTATGTACATGCTCGGTAGTGAGCCAGTGCTGCACTTTATGTACATGCTCAGTAGTGAGCCAGTGCTGTTCTCTATGTACATGCTCGGTAGTGAGCCAGTGCTGCACTTTATGTACATGCTCAGTAGTGAGCCGGTGCTGCACTTTATGTACATGCTCAGTAGTGAGCCAGTGCTGCACTTTATGTACATGCTCAGTAGTGAGCCAGTGCTGCACTTTATGTACTTGCTCAGTAGTGAGCCAGTGCTGCACATTATGTACATGCTCAGTAGTGAGCCAGTGCTGCACTTTATGTACATTCTCAGTAGTGAGCCAGTGCTGCACTTTATGTACATGCTCAGTAGTGAGCCAGTGCTGCACTTTATGTACATGCTCGGTAGTGAGCCAGTGCTGCACTTTATGTACATGCTCGGTAGTGAGCCAGTGCTGCACTTTATGTACATGCTCGGTAGTGAGCCAGTGCTGCACTTTATGTACATGCTCGGTAGTGAGCCAGTGCTGCACTTTATGTACATGCTCAGTAGTGAGCCAGTGCTGCACTTTATGTACATGCTCAGTAGTGAGCCAGTGCTGTTCTCTATGTACATGCTCAGTAGTGAGCCAGTGCTGCACTTTATGTACATGCTCAGTAGTGAGCCGGTGCTGCATTTTATGTACATGCTCGGTAGTGAGCCAGTGCTGCACTTTATGTACATGCTCAGTAGTGAGCCAGTGCTGTTCTCTATGTACATGCTCGGTAGTGAGCCAGTGCTGCACTTTATGTACATGCTCAGTAGTGAGCCGGTGCTGCACTTTATGTACATGCTCAGTAGTGAGCCGGTGCTGCACTTTATGTACGTGCTCAGTAGTGAGCCGGTGCTGCACTTTATGTACGTGCTCAGTAGTGAGCCGGTGCTGCACTTTATGTACATGCTCAGTAGTGAGCCGGTGCTGCACTTTATGTACATGCTCAGTAGTGAGCCAGTGCTGCACTTTATGTACATGCTCAGTAGTGAGCCAGTGCTGTTCTCTATGTACATGCTCAGTAGTGAGCCAGTGCTGCACTTTATGTACATGCTCAGTAGTGAGCCGGTGCTGCATTTTATGTACATGCTCAGTAGTGAGCCGGTGCTGCATTTTATGTACACGCTCAGTAGTGAGCTGGTGCTGCATTTTATGTACTTGCTCAGTAGTGAGCCAGTGCTGCACTTTATGTACTTGCTCGGTAGTGAGCCAGTGCTGCACTTTATGTACATGCTCAGTAGTGAGCCAGTGCTGCACTTTATGTACATGCTCAGTAGTGAGCCAGTGCTGCACTTTATGTACATGCTCAGTAGTGAGCCAGTGCTGCACTTTATGTACATGCTCAGTAGTGAGCCAGTGCTGCACTTTATGTACATGCTCAGTAGTGAGCCAGTGCTGCACTTTATGTACATGCTCAGTAGTGAGCCAGTGCTGCACTTTATGTACATGCTGAGTAGTGAGCCAGTGCTGCACTTTATGTACATGCTCAGTAGTGAGCCAGTGCTGCACTTTATGTACATGCTCAGTAGTGAGCCAGTGCTGTTCTCTATGTACATGCTCAGTAGTGAGCCAGTGCTGCACTTTATGTACATGCTCAGTAGTGAGCCGGTGCTGCATTTTATGTACATGCTCAGTAGTGAGCTGGTGCTGCATTTTATGTACTTGCTCGGTAGTGAGCCAGTGCTGCACTTTATGTACATGCTCAGTAGTGAGCCGGTGTTGCACTTTATGTACATGCTTAGTAGTGAGCCAGTGCTGCACTTTATGTACATGCTCAGTAGTGAGCCAGTACTGTTCTCTATGTACATGCTCAGTAGTGAGCCAGTGCTGCACTTTATGTACATGCTCGGTAGTGAGCCAGTGCTGCACTTTATGTACATGCTCAGTAGTGAGCCAGTACTGTTCTCTATGTACATGCTCAGTAGTGAGCCAGTGCTGCACTTTATGTACATGCTCAG
This sequence comes from Dendrobates tinctorius, assembly GCF_039654945.1. Taxonomy (NCBI): domain Eukaryota; kingdom Metazoa; phylum Chordata; class Amphibia; order Anura; family Dendrobatidae; genus Dendrobates; species Dendrobates tinctorius. The sequence continues at coordinate 42,200,065 of NW_027361704.1, read as the reverse complement.
TGGTGAGCCGGTGCTGCATTTTATGTACACGCTCAGTAGTGAGCTGGTGCTGCATTTTATGTACTTGCTCGGTAGTGAGCCAGTGCTGCACTTTATGCACATGCTCGGTAGTGAGCTGGTGCTGCATTTTATGTACTTGCTCGGTAGTGAGCCAGTGCTGCACTTTATGCACATGCTTAGTAGTGAGGCAGGGCTGTGTCGTCCGAGTCAGGAGTCGGAGATTGCTTACCGACTCCGCAGCCCTGCTGATAAACCAGCAGAGTCAAACTATTGAAATCCTTTTTTCATGTCCTGTATATACTTTTGATTGTTCTGAAGTAAGTTTTCCATTAGCTGTATATTAATGTTAGGCCATGTTCCCACATAAGATAAGCACTGTTTTTTTTTGTTTTTTTTTACTGCTGCTTTTTTTTATTGTGCCGGACATTTGCTGCATTTAGCATTTCAAGCAAAATGAAATCTTATGTCCAATGTGCATTTAAAGACCCTGAGGCAATTTGTCCCTATCGATTTGTCCTGTGTGGATATGGTGCAGTTTATTTAATTTTTGCGTAAAGGAAGCCCGGATAACACACCGTATGATAAAAACTACACTGACCAAAAATAAAAGTGCTTCCGGCACACTGATGAAAAAGGATCTAGTAGAAAAAAAAATATATGTACATTTGGCAAAGACTCTTTTCAAACTAGACACTGACACGGGCTGACGGGATAGTACGTCAGCGGTCAGTATCCCCTGCTTTAAGGTGGGCTCCGGCGGTGAGCTCGCCTCAAAGCCGCGACATGTCAGCTGTTATAAACAGCTGACATGTGCCCGCAATAGGCACGGGCGGAATCGGGATCTGCCCGCGCCTATTAACTAGTTAAATCCCCTTGTCAAACGTTGACAGTGGGCATTTAACTAGCGCTTCCGGCGCTCGGCCGGAAATGAGCGCATCGCCGACACCCGTCACGTGATCGGGGGTCAGTGACACATTGCCATGACAACCAGAGGACTCATAGAGACCTCAGTGGTTGTTGCCGGCAGATTGCTCTGAGCGCCACCCTGTGGTCGGCGCTCATAGCATTGCTGGAATTCAGCTGCATATAGGTGATCTGAGCATCGCCTATATGTAGCAGAGCCGATCAAGTATGGCAGCTTCTAGCTATTCTAGCTTCTGAGGCTATTGAAGCATGCCAAAAGTAAAAAAAAAAAAAAGTGTTTAAAAATTAAAAAAAACAAGTTTTAATCACCCCCTTTCAACCCAATCAAAATAAGACTAAGAAAAATTCAAACCTACACATATTTGGTATCGCCATGTTCAGAATCGCCCGATCTATCAATAAAAAAAAGTATTAACCCGATCACTAAACGGCGTAGAGAGTTAAAAAATCAAAACGCCAGAATTACATTTTTTTTTTTTGGTTGCCGCGATATTGAATTAAAATGCAATAACGAGCAATCAAAAGAACGTATCTGCACAAAAGTGGTATCATTAACGTCAATTCGGCACTCAAAAAATAAGGCCTCACGCAACCCGAGATCACGAAAAATGGAGACGCTATGGGTCTCGGAAAATGGCGCAATTTTTTTTTTTTTTTAGCAAACTTGGGACTTTTTTTCACCACTTAGATAAGAGAACATAGACATATTTGGTGTCTATGAACTCGTAATGACCTGGAGAATCATAATGGCAGGTCAGTTTTAGCATTTAGTGAACCTAGCAAAAAAAGCCAAGCAAAAAACAAGTGTGGAATTGCACTTTTTTTTGCAATTTTACCGCACTTGGAATTTGTTTCCTGTTTTCAAGTACACTAACATCGTAAAACCAATGATGTTGTTCAAAAGTACAACTCATCCCGCAAAAAATAAGCCCTCACATGGCCATATTGAAAAATAAAAAAGTTATGGCTCTGGGAAGAAGGGGAGCAAAAAAAAAAAAAAATCGAAAAAAGCTCTGTCATTAAGGGCTTAATGAGCCTAAATGGGCTTTAAAGGACTTTTCTCTGAATCTAGTTATCCCCAGTTTGGTTCTGATCCTGAGAACTGGCCTCTGCACTGCCCCATCTGAATGTAATGAGGGTGCACATGTCTCCTCTCCATTCATCCTTTATGGGACTGCCAGAGATCGAAGATTTCTGCGCTCCGCTATTTCCAGCTGTCTCATAGAGGTGAGGTTGAGCATGCACATCCGCTCCGCTCCTATAGATAACTTTAGATTTTGAGGATACCCCTTTAATTCACCATCACCGTATCAGTCCCAAGTCTAAAGACTGTCAGGAAGGCTAATATTAAATGGCAGTAGGGGGAAGTGGAAATGGCAAAACAGGAAAGGAAGGGTTAATTGTGCCCGTTCTCCTGATGTGATGAGCAGGGGCTTTCAGGACACCTATTAGGACAAACCAATAAACTGGAAGTCTGCGTCATTCATGGAGTAGATTTCTGTTTGTGTTGCTTGGACGAAGACACCTGTGACGAGGTCAGCTTACGCTGAGTCATTTTTCTTTAGAGTTGACCCTCTGGGTCGTGGCACCCACCCACCTAGGGCGAGCTGACCTTGTGAGGAACCACCCCCTATACAGGGAGTGTCAGGGGCAAGACCAAGAGGGTGAGCCACCACGACTGCTGGCACCAGACGGCCGGCTTAGGGGCACACTATGTGAGTGTCTGACGACCAGGGACAAGCAGGAAGCAAGACAAGACGTAAGTTCAAGGTATCTTCATTAAGACAACTTCAGGAAAACATTCAGTGCAAAAACGTGATAACAAGCAAACACGGCAAGGTACGTGCGTGGGCACGCCAAGGTCCATAGCATGGTAAGTGCCAGGTGGCATGCCTGGGTACAGGTAAAGGCACAATGGCATCGGACTCCGGACAGCTGGCAACGATCGACATGATCAGGGCATCAGGCTGCGGACAAAAGCTCAGGACATCAGGCTGCAGTCATCAGGCTTACGATCTCTGGCAGCGATCGGCAGGTTCCAGGCATCCGGCAGGCAAACCAGGGTTCAGGCAAGGAGGCACGACAGATCTCCAGGCATGGTGCGTGTTAGGGAAAACGCTGAGGTCCAAGGCTGGATTCCAAGCAGGGTGCGTGCTAGGGGCACACCAGGGTCCAGGATAAGGTACAAGGCAGGGTGCGTGTGTAGGGGACACGCCAGGGTTCGAGGCAGAGTCCTGCGCGTGCAGAGAGACACGCCAGGGTTCGAGGCAGAGTCCTGCGCGTGCAGAGAGACACGCCAGGGTTCGAGGCAGAGTCCTGCGCGTGCAGCGAGACACGCCAGGGTTCGAGGCAGAGTCCTGCGCGTGCAGCGAGACACGCCAGGGTTCGAGGCAGAGTCCTGCGCGTGCAGCGAGACACGCCAGGGTTCGAGGCAGAGTCCTGCGCGTGCAGCGAGACAAGCCAGGGTTCGAGGCAGAGTCCTGCGCGTGCAGGGAGACACGCCAGGGTTCGAGGCAGAGTCCTGCGCGTGCAGCGAGACACGCCAGGGTTCGAGGCAGAGTCCTGCGCGTGCAGCGAGACACGCCAGGGTTCGAGGCAGAGTCCTGCGCGTGCAGCGAGACACGCCAGGGTTCGAGGCAGAGTCCTGCGCGTGCAGCGAGACACGCCAGGGTCAGGGTTCGAGGCAGAGTCCTCCGCGTGCAGAGGACATGACAGGGGGCATGGCAAGACCTGCGCGTACTTTTACAGAAGCACGGGGAGGTATGCCACGGGGCAGGCGAGGGCCTGCGCGTGCTAAGAGAAGCACGGAGAGCACAGTGCAGAGACAGCGTGAGTGCAAGGAAGCACAGAGAGCACGGCTGGGGCACTGGCTAGCTGGACGGGCTGCAGCACAAACAGGCGGGTAAGACTCCAGCGAACCCGACTGGGGCATAGCAGGCGACACAGCTGTCACTGACCGACGAGCTCGGCTGAGGCACAAGCAGGCGGGCACGGCTGAGGCACAAGCAGGAGGCTAGGAAGGCCTGGCACATGCGAAGGGCACACGAAGAAACAAGGCTAGGCGAGAAACAAGGCAAGACTAGGTACGGAACACGGAGCGGAACGTAGGCAGAAACACAGAGCCAAGTCAGAGAGAGAACAGAGCTAGCAGCGGAGCGTAGGCCAGAGCCGGGCCAAGGCAGAGCCTTGGGACTAGTGTGGAAATGTGCAAGAGAGCACGATAGGACAGAGTCTAGCAGCGGAGCGTAGGCCGAAGCCCAGAGCCGGGCCAAGCCAGAGCTTTGGGACTAGACATAGAAATGTGCAAGAGAGCACCAAAGGGCAGAGTGTGGAAAACCAGGCAGAGACAAGAAACATGAGAAGTACCACAAGGCTCAGAATAGCAAAGACCAGACATGGCGAAACAGGCTAAGGCAGAGAACAGCAGAAGTACTACAAGGCAAAGCACGGCAAGGACAAACATGGCACGAGAGACAACACAAGACATGGCACGAGACAAGAGGCAGAGTACAAGCACAGAGCGTGTGCAGAGATGCACGACAGGGCAAAGTGCAGGGGCACAGAATACGGAGAGCGACCAAGCAGCCATGCAGGGAAGAAACACAATACTCAGGCCCTGACCATAGGGAGGGGTGGTCTGATATAGCACCAGTACTTCCGGGTCAGGACCAGGGAAGAACTTCCAGTTCATATCCTCCAGGATCACAGAGAGCAGTCACATGATCAGGGGTTCCAGACATGCAGAGATGATTGCAGAACCAGCCAGTGCTGGAACCTAGGAAATATCACATGATCAGGAGTTCTTGGAACACAGAGATGATCACAGAAGGCAGAGCAGAAACGCAGGCATCTTGCAGCCAAACAGTCATGAGGTGAGCGTGCACTGTGCACACTGCTCTAGGAAAAATGCAGGATAGCAGACATGAGATACGCGTGCACACCGCTCCAGGGGTCATGAGGCAAAACAGACATGGCGAGCATGACGACACCCCAAATTCTTGAAGAGCCATGATGCTCCTAAAATTGGTTCATGTTACTCTAGTGGGCTTGTAAGGCATACTTATCAATTGTCAGTCTTAGTTACTCCCCCCACACTTCTTGTTCTGGTAACAAAATAGTAAAGTGGGATTCAGGGGGTACGCCAAGCATGCTGCATTTCTGTTAGTTGCCCCGTATAGACCACTGTCCTGGGCGATGGATACTTTTGACCCTCTGCAATGTGTAGATAAAGATGTTTGCATCCTTTGCTTCATATGACCTCTCACCTAGCCAAATTTGTTCTCATACTTTGCACTGATGAGGGGTAATACCCCGAAACACCGTGTCTGCCAATATTATATGTTTCTTCCCTTTAAGTCTCAGATTTACAATGGAGGGTGAAATGTACGGCACTGCAGAACTGCCATAAGAAAAAATCAACTGGGAAAAGCGTTTCTCAGGAAATTAGCACATAAAACCAAAGCCGAAGGTGGAATGTTTCCCAAAAATAATCAGTGAGCGATGCACAGGAAATACGACGACATGTAATAATATCAGGGTTCGTGTACGTTGGCATCGTGCAGCAGCATGGAGGAATAAATGTGCAGTTCATCTCTAAGGGATTTATCCTGCAGTTTTGTTACATGTATTCAACCCCTTTATGTAAATATTCTGGAGGGCCTTGTGTGTGTGTCCATCGCTAGATATATACAGCCACATCCTGTATACATGGTGAGGATCACATTACTGTTCACATGATTATACTGTCGCTGTTTCAGGCCTGCTGGGTTTTATTACGCTCAGTTGAAATAATGCAGTTCTTCATTCTACAACGGTACACCCTTGGATCGGCCCTGTGTAGGGATTCACGCTCTCTGGAGGGCATTAGGTAGCGTTCACACAGCCTACGTGATTTGGTCCAAATGTGCCGCTTTATCCAAAACTAAATCATCATCCTCTTCTGTGCACAAAGGTATCACAGCAAATAGACAGTTCATTCAGCCAACACATTTACAGCTGGTGAAATAAGTATTGAACACTTCACCAATTTTCTAAGAAAATATATATTTAAAGGTGCTATTGATATGAAATTCTCACCAGATGTCAGTATCAACCAATCCAATCCACACAGGCAAAAAAATCAATACATAGATGTCTATAAATGATGTGTAATAATGAGAAATGACACACTTTGTACCAAAGCCATTGTTGATGATGACCGCTTCAAGACATCTTCTGTATGGAGAAACTAGTCGCAGGCATTGCTCGGGTATTATTTTGGCCCATTCTTCCACACACACAGTGTTCAAATCCTGAAGGTCCCATGGACTCCTATGAAGTCTGAGCTTCAGTTCCTTCCATACATTTTCTATTGGATTGGCTGGGTCATTCTTGCAGCTTTATTTTCTTTCTCTGAAACCAAATCAGAGTACTCTTCCCTGTGTGTTTGGGATCATTGACTTGCTGAAATGTCCACCCTTGTTTCATCTTCATCATCTTGATAGATGGCAGCAGATTTTTATCAAGAATGTATGGGTATATTTGTCCATTCCCAGTATGAAAATACCAGCCCACAGCTGTCTGTTTTACCTTGGCTGATTGTCAAAAAAGGGTGGTACCCATGTCGTTTTTTTTTTTAAATTATTTATTTAAATACAGCGTGTTGACCCCTCTTTTTTTTAATAAACAGCCAGTATAAAGCTGACAGCTGGGGGTTACAGCTCGCAGCTATCAGCTTTAGCTACACTGGTTATCAAAATGGGAATCCATGCCATTTAAAAAAAAAAGTATTTATTGCACAGGCGCAAGCTAATGAATACTCTCAGCTTCGCCTGCTCTCAAAGCGATCAGCGAGAGCAGGTGTAGGATGATGAGAGTAGTACTCTCATCAGCCGACATCTGTGACTGGCGGTAATCTTTTTAACGCTGGTTAGAGCTGCTGGCTCAGATGATAGCATGGGAGCTGCAGCACCCTGACTGGTGGTAATGATCTTATTACTGATTAGCACCGCTGTTTTTTCTCGCACTGTCAGATGACAGCGTGTGAAACATGCGATGTTCGGAACAGTAACATGGGCTTCCTGGAGAAGTCAATGTTTGGAGTCCGTGGCCATATACGGACCCCGAACTTTACTGTTTGGGTTTGCCAACAGTTATTCCTAACATTAAATGATATCCGCTATCCAAAATAAAGGTGATAACTTGCAGATCAGTGGGGGTCCCATGCCTGGGACTTGCACTAGTCCCAAATCAGGGCTCTGAAATACCCAGTAGAAATACCGTGCTATGATGCCGCTGGCTGTGCCATAGACTGTAAATGGTGCAAGTTCATCCAACAGATGAAAATAACAATTTTTTTAAAATGTATGTATAGTTAGGTGACGTACATAATGCAGAGGTCTATAAAACTGGAATAGAGATGAAGGGCTCCATTTTTTTTACTATTTTGTGATTTATTTATTTTTATTCTTCCAGTGCGCAAACCACTATTTATGCCCATGTCTCTGGAGAAACATAATAACATATGAAGACTGCTAGATTATAATACCTAGCTCAGATGTTCCAGTCAGGAGCTAGGTTGTTTTTAGCCTTGTAGAACTGGCGTGCCTGTTTAGACTGAAATGTATTCCTCAGAGTAAAGCTGGATACACATGTAGCAATTTACTGGAATAAGGCTGGCATACAACAAAATGTAAAACTAGATTTTGTGTATTACATTATCATTTACCACAAGTTGGGCATGTAGTAGTAAAGGGAAGCAGGTTTTTGCTACTAATCTGAGAGCTAGATAATGTAGAGACAGAGACCCCGATTCCAGTCATGTGTCACTAATTGGACTGCGTAGTGTAGTTTTGATGAAATCACAGTTTTATTAGCAGGAGATTATTACTGCAAGAATAGTAAACCCAGCATTAGCACCAGATCAAGCAACCATCTATGAATAGAAGGTCTCCAGATGATGACTTCTAGCCGCACTCAGACGAGCAGATCTGGAGAAGAGGAATATATATGGTAAATTTGAGTAGGATGATACTGTTAGCCAGTGGGTGCTGCAAGCTGGACACCTCTGCCTGATACTTGAATACCAAGTGGGGGTACATTGAGAACAAGTGCAAGTGTACTACCTATAGGGGAGGGGGAGCAAGGTCTCAGCTGTCTGTGACGAAGCTTTCACTGTCAACACAACAGTCATGGAGGGTTCAGAGTGTCTCTACTATTTGGGATAAGGATGCTGGATGTGGCTGATGACCATTTCTCAGAGTTGAATGTGGTTCTCAAGGTAAAAAAAAGGCTGGGGACTTCTGACCTAAGACATCATTGTTTGTGATCCTGTTGCAAATTTAAGCTTTCAGCAGAATCACCAGCGGTCAGACATTGTGGGAGAATGGACTATTTTACTTAGACATAAAGCGGTAATTATCAGCACTTTATGTACATGCTCAGTAGTGAGCCAGTGCTGCACTTTATGTACATGCTCAGTAGTGAGCCAGTGCTGCACTTTATGTACATGCTCAGTAGTGAGCCAGTGCTGCACTTTATGTACATGCTCAGTAGTGAGCCAGTGCTGCACTTTATGTACATGCTCAGTAGTGAGCCAGTGCTGCACTTTATGTACATGCTCAGTAGTGAGCCAGTTCTGCACTTTATGTACATGCTCAGTAGTGAGCCGGTGCTGCACTTTATGTACATGCTCAGTAGTGAGCCGGTGCTGCACTTTATGTACATGCTCAGTAGTGATCCGGTGCTGCACTTTATGTACATGCTCAGTAGTGAGCCGGTGCTGCTCTCTATGTACATGCTCAGTAGTGAGCCGGTGCTGCACTTTATGTACATGCTCAGTAGTGAGCCAGTGCTGCACTTTATGTACATGCTCAGTAGTGAGCCAGTGCTGCACTTTATGTACATGCTCAGTAGTGAGCCAGTTCTGCACTTTATGTACATGCTCGGTAGTGAGCCAGTGCTGCACTTTATGTACATGCTCAGTAGTGAGCCAGTGCTGTTCTCTATGTACATGCTCAGTAGTGAGCCAGTGCTGCACTTTATGTACATGCTCAGTTGTGAGCCAGTGCTGCACTTTATGTACATGCTCGGTTGTGAGCCAGTGCTGCACTTTATGTACATGCTCAGTAGTGAGCCAGTGCTGCACTTTATGTACATGCTCAGTAGTGAGCCGGTGCTGCACTTTATGTACATGCTCAGTAGTGAGCCAGTGCTGCACTTTATGTACATGCTCAGTAGTGAGCCAGTGCTGCACTTTATGTACATGCTCAGTAGTGAGCCAGTTCTGCACTTTATGTACATGCTCGGTAGTGAGCCAGTGCTGCACTTTATGTACATGCTCAGTAGTGAGCCAGTGCTGTTCTCTATGTACATGCTCAGTAGTGAGCCAGTGCTGCACTTTATGTACATGCTCAGTAGTGAGCCAGTGCTGCACTTTATGTACATGCTCGGTTGTGAGCCAGTGCTGCACTTTATGTACATGCTCAGTAGTGAGCCAGTGCTGCACTTTATGTACATGCTCAGTAGTGAGCCAGTGCTGCACTTTATGTACATACTCAGTAGTGAGCCAGTGCTGCACTTTATGTACATGCTCAGTAGTGAGCCAGTGCTGTTCTCTATGTACATGCTCAGTAGTGAGCCAGTGCTGCACTTTATGTACATGCTCGGTAGTGAGCCAGTGCTGCACTTTATGTACATGCTCGGTAGTGAGCCGATGCTGCACTTTATGTACATGCTCAGTAGTAAGCCAGTGCTGCACTTTATGTACATGCTCAGTAGTGAGCCAGTGCTGCACTTTATGTACATGCTCGGTAGTGAGCCAGTGCTGCACTTTATGTACATGCTCAGTAGTGAGCCAGTGCTGTTCTCTATGTACATGCTCAGTAGTGAGCCAGTGCTGCACTTTATGTACATGCTCAGTAGTGAGCCAGTGCTGCACTTTATGTACATGCTCGGTAGTGAGCCAGTGCTGCACTTTATGTACATGCTCGGTAGTGAGCCAGTGCTGCACTTTATGTACATGCTCAGTAGTGAGCCAGTGCTGCACTTTATGTGCATGCTCAGTAGTGAGCCAGTGCTGCACTTTATGTGCATGCTCAGTAGTGAGCCGGTGCTGCACTTTATGTACATGCTCAGTAGTGAGCCGCTGCTGCACTTTATGTACATGCTCAGTAGTGAGCCGGTGCTGCACTTTATGTACATGCTCAGTAGTGAGCCGGTGCTGCACTTTATGTACATGCTCAGTAGTGAGCCAGTGCTGCTCTCTATGTACATGCTCAGTAGTGAGCCGGTGCTGCACTTTATGTACATGCTCAGTAGTGAGCCAGTGCTGCACTTTATGTACATGCTCAGTAGTGAGCCAGTGCTGCACTTTATGTACATGCTCAGTAGTGAGCCAGTTCTGCACTTTATGTACATGCTCGGTAGTGAGCCAGTGCTGCACTTTATGTACATGCTCAGTAGTGAGCCAGTGCTGTTCTCTATGTACATGCTCAGTAGTGAGCCAGTGCTGCACTTTATGTACATGCTCAGTAGTGAGCCAGTGCTGCACTTTATGTACATGCTCGGTAGTGAGCCAGTGCTGCACTTTATGTACATGCTCAGTAGTGAGCCAGTGCTGCACTTTATGTACATGCTCAGTAGTGAGCCAGTGCTGCACTTTATGTACATACTCAGTAGTGAGCCAGTGCTGCACTTTATGTACATGCTCAGTAGTGAGCCAGTGCTGCACTTTATGTACATGCTCAGTAGTGAGCCAGTACTGTTCTCTATGTACATGCTCAGTAGTGAGCCAGTGCTGCACTTTATGTACATGCTCGGTAGTGAGCCAGTGCTGCACTTTATGTACATGCTCGGTAGTGAGCCGATGCTGCACTTTATGTACATGCTCAGTAGTAAGCCAGTGCTGCACTTTATGTACATGCTCAGTAGTGAGCCAGTGCTGCACTTTATGTACATGCTCGGTAGTGAGCCAGTGCTGCACTTTATGTACATGCTCAGTAGTGAGCCAGTGCTGTTCTCTATGTACATGCTCAGTAGTGAGCCAGTGCTGCACTTTATGTACATGCTCAGTAGTGAGCCAGTGCTGCACTTTATGTACATGCTCGGTAGTGAGCCAGTGCTGCACTTTATGTACATGCTCAGTAGTGAGCCAGTGCTGCACTTTAAATACATGCTCAGTAGTGAGCCAGTGCTGCACTTTATGTACATGCTCAGTAGTGAGCCAGTGCTGCACTTTATGTACATGCTCAGTAGTGAGCCAGTGCTGCACTTTATGTACATGCTCAGTAGTGAGCAGGTGCTGCATTTTATGTACATGCTCAGTAGTGAGCCAGTGCTGCACTTTATGTACATGCTCGGTAGTGAGCCAGTGCTGCACTTTATGTACATGCTCGGTAGTGAGCCAGTGCTGCATTTTATGTACATGCTCGGTAGTGAGCCAGTGCTGTGGAGTTGGAGTCGAGTCGGAGGTTTGGCTTACTGACCCCACAGCCCTGATCACATGCTGTCTACTCAATACAGTGTTACCTAGCGCTTATTATATACCCAGACAGCTTTATGGTCAATGCTTACTGCACAACCTTTTGGAAAATGGAATGTTTCTGTAAATTATCTGTCCTGGCTGGGCTTAGAAGAAAAGGCTATAAGTCACTCTATGCAACCGCAGACTACTGAATCGTGGCATTGCTCTCACTGTCATGATTCCCCTGTTTTCCCCATGCAAGTGGGCGGTCACATGCGATATCCATAACTGCGGTCATGCATTGACTACATTTTCCCCTCTTGATAGAGCACTCCAGTTTGGTAGTTTTACTTGACGTATTGTGCCCAACGCAAAAGAGCATATCCTGTTTTGTATGGGAAGGGAGCTGGCTGCTAGTTTCAGTAGTTGAGGCAACCTTCATGTCTGGCAATGCATTGGCTTTGACAGTGAAAGGAGGCTGGTTCAGCTATTGAAGTGAGACTGTCCGTGTCCTTCAAGCACAACACTGTCGGCAGAAGGAATTCTCTCCTATGTCAAGCTTAGGACTGGAAGTGGAGCTGTCAAACCCAGGACCTGCAGAAATACCCAATGTCCAGCCGGCGCACCTAACGTACCATACTGGAACTAATATTAGGAAATTCGAGAACTTTTTATCAACTTTCAATCCTACTTTTTCAGATTTCTTTTAATTTTTTTTGTCTTATTTGGAAGGACAGTCGCTTCTAAGCCCTAGTGCCCAAGGGGCCTAAAGTCCCTCGGAAGACATCAGTATTACAGCAGACAGATGCTAGACTGGTGGGGCAGTGAGTGTTTGTATACCGAGGCATCACATTAGGATTTTGTGTGCATAGTAGGATGGTGGGGTAGGACGGGGATTTTGTGTGCATAGTAGGATGGTGGGGTAGTATGGGGATTTTGTGTGCATGGTATGATGTCGGGGTAGGATGGGGATTCTGTGTGCATAGTAGGATGGCGCGTTGGATGGGGATTTTGTGTGCATAGTAGGATGGTGAGGTAGGATGGGGATTTTGTGTGCTTAGTAGGATGGCGGGGTAGGACGGGGATTTTGTGTGCATAGTAGGATGGCGGGGTAGGATGGGGATTTTGTGTGCATGGTATGATGGCAGGGTAGGATGGGGATTTTGTGTGCATGGTATGATGTCGGGGTAGGATGGGGATTCTGTGTGCATAGTAGGATGGCGGGTTGGATGGGGATTTTGTGTGCATAGTAGGATGGTGAGGTAGGATGGGGATTTTGTGTGCTTAGTAGGATGGCGGGGTAGGACGGGGATTTTGTGTGCATAGTAGGATGGCGGGGTAGGATGGGGATTTTTTGTGCATGGTATGATGGGGTAGGATGGGGATTTTTTGTGCATGGTATGATGGGGTAGGATGGGGATTTTGTGTGCATAGTAGGATGGCGGGTTGGATGGGGATTTTGTGTGCATAGTAGGATGGCGGGGTAGGACGAGGATTTTGTCTGCATAGTAGGATGGTGGGGTAGGACGGGGATTTTGTGTGCATAGTAGGATGGTGGGGTAGGACGGGGATTTTGTGTGCATAGTAGGATGGCGGGGTAGGACGGGGATTTTGTGTGCATAGTAGGATGGCGGGGTAGGATGGGGATTTTGTGTGCATAGTAGGATGGGGATTTTGTGTGCATAGTAGGATGGCTGGGTAGGACGGGGATTTTGTCTGCATGTTAGGATGGCGGGGTAGGACGGGGATTTTGTGTGCATAGTAGGATGGCGGGGTAGGACGGAGATTTTGTGTACTTGCATGTTGGGCTAGATAAAATATGCAGACATTCCCTGTGTTACAGAAGTGCTTTCTGCTTCCGTGTGCTGGCCAATATTCCTTCTGTGAGAAATTCAGTGCTATCGGAGGCTGCCATTATTACATTCATACAGCAAGTGCTTTGCTGGCACATTAATATTTCATAGCACTGGCTCCCATTTTAGTGCAGCCCCGGACAGCAGATAGACCTCATCGCAGGAACATCCATTAGCTTTATTCTATTTCTTGCTGTGAATTTTCCCCAGGTCTGTGCTATGTATCCTAAATAATGAAACTTCTTGCGTCCTATCATCTGTATATCATCCTATGATATAAATCTTCCTTTATTTGATTTTCTGCTTTCAAAGCCAGACCTCCTGGTATAATATATCGGCTCTTTGCTCTGTAGACGTAGTGCTCCAATGCCACAAACAGGTGCATCTCGCAAAATTATAATATCATCAAAAAATTAATTTATTTCAGTTCTTCAATACAAAAAGTGAAACTCATATATTATGTAGAGTCATTACACACAGAGTGATCTATTTCAGGTGTTTATTTCTGTTAATGTTGATGATTATGGCTTACAGCCAATGAACACCCAAAAATCATTATCTCAGTAAATTAGAATATTTTATAACACCAGCTGGATAAATGATTTTAAAATCTGAAATGTTGGCCTACTGAAATGTATGTTCAGTAATTGCACTCAATACTTGGTTCGGGGCTCCTTTTGCATCAATCACTGCATCAGTGCAGTGTGTCATGGAGGCGATCAGCCTGTGGCACTGCTGAGGTGTTATGGAAACCCAGGTTGCTTTGATAGCAGCCTTCAGCTCATCTGCATTGTTGGGTCTGGAGTCTCTCATCTTTCTCTTGACAATACTCCATAGATTCTCTATGGGGTTAAGGTCAGGCGAGTTTGCTGGTCAACCAAGCACAGTGATACTGTTGTGTGTAAACCAGGAATTGGTACTTTTGGCAGTGTGGACAGGTGCCAAGTCCTGCTGGAGAATGACATTTCCATCTCCGAAAAGCTTGTAGGAAGAGGGAAGCATGAAGTGCTCTAAAATTTCCTGCTAGTCGGCTGCGCTGACTTTGGTCTTGATAGAACACAGTGGACCTACAAAGTCAGCGCAGCCGACTACCAGAAAATTTTAGAGCACTTCATGCTTCCCTCTGCTATTTTTGCCTAATATACAAAGGAAATATGTCACCTTTAACTTTAGGCTCATTTCATTTTCAACTTACTTAACTGTTCACAATAACATTAATTTTGAGCAGGGGTGCACAAATTTTTACATGCCACTGTGTGTGTCTGTGTGTATCGGCCATGCCCACTCCACATAGCTCCACCCAATCACTAAGCACCTTTCATTTCACCAGAGCTGTTTAACCCCTTCCTGACATTAGACGTACTATCCCGTCCATGGGACCCGGGCCCCTATGCCCATGGACGGGATAGTACGTCTCAGCGATCAGCAGCGCCCACGTGGTGATCGCGGCCGGGTGTCAGCTAATTATCACAACTGACACCCGGCACAATGTGTCAGTCACGGACCGCCCCCGACACGTTAACCCCTTGCACACCGCGATCAAACATGATCGCGGTGTACCAGGGGTTAAAGGGAAGCATCGGCAGGGAGGGGGCTCCCTCCGTGCTTCCCTGAGCCCCCCACGGCAGCGTAATGTGCAGCGCTGCTGCAGGGGGCTCCTTCCCTGCAGGACCCCGAATCCAAGATGGCGACGGGGGCCTGCAGGGAGCTGGCTTCCTCAGTGCCTGCGAAGCGCAGGCATGAGGAAGTCTGCAGCAGTGTCTGTGACAGCTGATCTGTCACAGTGATCTGTGATGTGACAGATCAGCGATCTGTCACAGGACAGTGATGTCCCACCTGGGACTATGTAATAAAGTTAAAAAAAAAAGTGTTAAAATAATTTAAAAAAAATCTCCAAATAAATTAGAAAAAAAAAATATATTCCCCCAATAAATCTATTTTTTGGAAATAAAAAAAACAACAAAAGTACACATATTAGGTATCGCCGCGTCCGTAACGACCTGCCCTATAAAACTGTCCCATTAGTTAACCCCTTTAGCGAACCCCTTAAAAAATAAAAAACGAAGCAAAAAATAATGATTTATTATCATACCGCCAAACAAAAAGTGCAATAACGCGCGATCAAAAAGACGCATATAAATATCCATGGTACCGCTGAAAACGTCATCTTGTCCCGCAAAAAACGAGCCACCACACAGCGTCATCAGAGAAAAAATAAAAGTTATAGCTCGCAGAATAAAGCGATGCAAAAATAATAATTTTTTATATATAATCGTTTTCATTGCATAAAACCGGCAAAACATAAAAAAAGACCTAAATGAGGTATCGCTGTAACCATACTAACCCGAAGAATAAAAGCGCTTTATTATTATTATTATTATTATTATTATTATTATTGTTATAGCGCCATTTATTCCATGGCGCTTTACATGTGAGGAGGGGTATACATAAAAACAAGTACAATAATCTTAAACAATACAAGTCATAACTGGTACAGGAGGAGAGAGGACCCTGCCCGCGAGGGCTCACAATCTTCAAGGGATGGGTGATAATACAGTAGGCGAGGGTAGAGCTGGTCGTGCAGCGGTTTGGTCGATTGGTGGTTACTGCAGGTTATAGGCTTGTCGGAAGAGGTGGGTCTTCAGGCTCTTTTTGAAGGTTTCGATGGTAGGTGAGAGTCTGATATGTTGTGGTAGAGAGTTCCAGAGTAGGGGTGATGCGCGAGAGAAATCTTGTATGCGATTGTGGGAAGAGGAGATAAGAGGGGAGTAGAGAAGGAGATCTTGTGAGGATCGGAGGTTGCGTGCAGGAAAGTACCGGGAGACGAGGTCACAGATGTATGGAGGAGACAAGTTGTGGATGGCTTTGTATGTCATGGTTAGGGTTTTGTAATGGAGTCTCTGGGCAATTGGGAGCCAGTGAAGGGATTGACAGAGGGGAGAAGCTGGGGAATAGCGGGGGGACAGGTGGATTAGTCGGGCAGCAGAGTTTAGAATAGATTGGAGGGGTGCGAGAGTGTTTGAGGGGAGGCCACAGAGCATGAGGTTGCAGTAGTCAACTACTGCAGTGCAGTAGGTTGCTTTATCAATTTTACCGCACGCGTAACGGTGTAAACGCACCCCCCCCCCAAAAGAAATTCATGAAACGCTGGTTTTTGTTCATTCTGCGTCCCAAAAATCGGAATATAAAGCGATCAAAAAATGTCACGTGCCCAAAAATGGTACCAATAAAAACGTCAACTCGTCCCGCAAAAAAGAAGACCTCACATGACTTTTGAAAAATTATAGCTCTCAATATGTGGTGATGCAAAAACTATTTTTACAATAAAAAGCGTCTTTTAGCGTGTGACAGCTGCCAAACATAAAAACCACCATAAATAGTATATCAAACCCCCCGTTATCACCCCCTTAGTAAGGGAAAAATAATAAAATTAAAAGAAAATGTATTTATTTCCATTTTCCCATTAGGGTTAGGGCTAGGGTTAGGGCTCGGGTTAGGGCTGAGATTAGGGTTGGGGTGTGTTGGGGTTCGGGTTGGAGTTAGAATTGGGGGTTTCCACTGTTTGGGCACATCAGGTGCTCTCCAAATGCAACATGGCGTCTGATCTCAATTCCAGCCAATTCTGAGTTGAAAAAGTCAAATGGTGCTCCTTCCCTTCCAAGCTCTGCCATGCGCCCAAACAGTGTTTTACCCCCACATATGGGGTATCAGCCTACTCAGGACAAATTGCAAAACAACTTTTGGGGTCCAATTTCTCCTGTTGCCCTTAGGAAAATAAAAAATTGGGGGCAAAAATATCATTTTTGTGGAAAAAAAGGTTTTTTTTATTTTCACGCCCGGGCGTTATAAACTTCTGTGAAGCAGTTGTGGGTTCAAAGTGCTCATCACACATCTAGATAAGTTCCGTGGGGGGTCTAGTGTCCAAAATGTGGTCACTTGTGGGGAGTTTCAATAGTTTAGGTACATCAGGGGCTCTCCAAAAGCAACATGACACCCGCAGACCATTCCATCAAAGTCTGCATTCCAAAACGTCACTACTTCCCTTCCGAGCCCCGACGTGTGCCCATACAATAGTTTTCTCCCACATATTGGGTATCAGTGTACTCAGGACAAACTGGACAACAACTTTTGGGGTCCAATTTCTCCTGTTACCCTTGGGAAAATAAAAAAATTGGGGACTAATTGATCATGTTTGTGGAAAAAATACGATTTTTTTATTTTTATGCCCGGGCATTATAAACTTCTGTGAAGCCCTTGGGGATTCAAAGTGCTCACCACACATCTAGATAAGTTCCTTGGGGGGGTCTAGCTTCCAAAATGGTGTCATTTGTGGGGGGTTTCCACTGTTTTGGTACATCAGGGGTTTTCCAATCGCGACATGGTGTCAGATCTCAATTCCAGCCAAAAACGTCAAATGGCGCTGCTTCCCTTCCGAGCTCTGCCATGCGCCCAAATAGTGGTTTACCCCCACATGTGGGGTATCAGCGTACTCAGGATAAATTGTACAATAACTTTTAGGGGCCCTTTTTCCCCTTGGGAAAATAAAAATTGGGGGTGAAAAGATCATTTTTGTGGAAAAAATATGATTTTTTAATTGTACCGCTGTACGTTATAAACTTCTATGAAGCTCTTGTGGGTTCAAAGTTCTCACCACATATCTAGATAAGTTCCTTGGGGGGGTCTAGTTTCCAAAATGGGGTCACTTGTGGGGGGTTTCCACTGTTTAGGTACATCAGGGGCTCTCCAAACGTGACATGGCGTCCGATCTGAATTCCAGCCAATTTTGCATTGAAAAAGTCAAACGGCGCTCCTTCCATTCTGAGCTCTGCCATGCACCGAAACAGTGGTTCCCCCCCACATATCAGGTATCAGCGTACTCAGGACAAATTGCACAATAACTTTTGCAGACCAATTTCTCCTGTTACTCTTGGTAAAATAAGAAAAATTGAACCTGAAGTATTTTTTTGTGAAAAAAAATTAGATGTTCATTTATTTTTAAATATTCAAAAAATTCCTGTGACCCCCCAAAAGGGTTAATAAACTTCTTGAATGTGGTTTTGATTACCTTAAGGGGTGCAGTTTTTAGAATGGTGTCACTTTTGGGTATTTTCTATCATATAGACCCCTGTTATGATTGAGTCACCGTAGGAGGCAAAAACAGAAATGCTAGCTAAGTCCAGAAAACCAGAGAAGTTGGCAGCTATCGGATTGCAGACCCCTGAACCTATCAACACAACTAGCAGTAGCCGTGGGGGGTTCCTACGATGCCCTAGACCCCTCGATCACAGCCGGAGAATTAAATAGGCCTAAAGAAAGAAAGGGGAAATCTAAACTGCCCCAGAGCAGACCCCCAACATATAATGACGGTGAAGCAAGATGAAAACACTAACACAGACAGAAGGAAAGACTGAGCAAAGACGGGGCCCCAGCTAACTAGATAGAAAAGGACAGGAAGGTTGCTGTCTGCAATCCGTGAAAAACCCTATGAAAATAAGAGCCAACAGACTGACAGTGAAAAAGGCCCTGAAGACGCTAGGCTTCAAAAAAGCTATGTCAGTACTCAGGAATATTCTGAAGACAGAGCAACAGGCAAAAGGAGATTCAGCTCACCCCAGCAGGGAATGGCAGAATCCGGAAAAGCAAGGAAAACAAAAACAAAACACAAATGCAACAGGCAAAGCAAAAATCTTAGCTTTAGAGGAGCAGGAATCAGACTGGTGTCCTAGAAGTCCACAGAGAAATCACCCGCAGGGCAGAAGGGCGTCGGCAGCCTTATATCCAGTCCGTGACTCCACTCAGCCAGTCATCCTCATTAGACTCAGGTGCCTGATAATCAGGCTCATTACCTTCCTTTACCAGAATAGGGAGTTCACCAGACCTCAGTGACGAAGGGGAAAATGAACTCACAACAGTACCTCCCCCTGGAGGAGGAGTCACCGAACCCTCAACCACGCCACCAGGGCGATCAGGGTGAGCCCGATGAAAGGCACGCACCAATCTTTTGGCATGAATATCAGAGGCAGAGACCCAGGAATTATCCTCCTGACCATAACCCTTCCACTAAACCAAATACTGGAGTCTCCGTCTAGCCAAACGGGAATCCAGTATTTTCTCTACCTCATATTCCATGTTACCTTCAACCAATACAGGGTCTGGAGGTGCCACCCCAGGAACAACTGGTTCGACAAACCTCTTCAACAAGGACTTATGGAACACATTATGGATTTTAAATGTGACAGGAAGAGCCAAACGAAAAGAGACCGGATTAATAATCTCCAATATCTTGTAAGGTCCAATAAATCTAGGCTTAAACTTAGGAGAAGCCACCTTCATAGCAATATTTTTTGATGATAACCACACCATATCACCAATCTTAAACTGGGGACCAATGGTCCTATGTCGATTGGAAAACCGCTGGGCGTTTTCCTGGGAGAGAGATAACTTATCCACCACTTGGTCCCAGATCTGGTGCATTCTCTCCACCACAGTATCAACACCTGGGCAGGCAGAAGGCTCCACCTGCCCTGAAGAAAATCGAGGATAAAACCCAAAGTTACAAAAAAAAGGTGACATCAAAGTGGCAGAACTAGCTCTATTATTTAAAGCAAATTCGGCCAAGGGCAAAAATTAAACCCAATCATCCTGATCAGCGGAAATAAAACATCTCAAATACGACTCAAAGGTCTGGTTTGTTCTCTCTGTCTGCCTATTGGTCTGGGGGTGAAAAGCAGAGAAGGACAACTGAATTCCCAGCTTGGAACAGAAAGTCCTCCAAAATCTAGACGCAAACTGAACTCCTCTGTCAGATACAATGTTCTCAGGAATCCCGTGTAAGCGAACCACCTGTTGCAAAAACAGGGACACGAACTCAGAGGAAGATGGCAACTTAGGGAGTGGTACAAGATGAACCATCTTAGAGAACCTATCACAAATCACCCAAATAACAGTCATTCTTTGAGAGACCGGCATATCAGAGATTAAATCCATTGAAATATGGGTCCATGGCCTCCTGGGGACCGGCAAAGGCTACAACAACCCACTAGAGCGAGAACAAGATTTAGACCGGGAGCAAGTCCCACAGGACTGCACAAAATTCCTGACATCATGAGACAAGGTGGGCCACCAAAAAGAGCGACTCACCAGATCTCTAGTACCAAAAATACCTGGATGACCAGCCAATGCAGAGCAATGAACTTCAGACATCACTCTCTTCTTCCACTGGTCAGGAACATACAACTTTCCACTGGGACAACGCTCAGGTTTGTCCTCCTGGAACTCTTGCAGCGCAAGTCTCAAATCGGGCGAGATGGCAGAAAGAACTACCCCTTTGCCTAAGATGGTAGCAGGCTTGGTCACCACAGGAGAAGCAAAGAAGCTCCTAGAGAGGGCGTCTGCCTTGACATTCTTAGTTCCAGGAAGAAAAGAGACCACAAAATCAAAACGTAAAAAACAAGGCCCACCTAGCCTGTCTAGGGTTCAAGCGTTTAGCAGACTCTAGGTAAATCAAATTCTTGTGGTCAGTGAGGACCACAACTTGATGTTTAGCTCCCTCCAACCAATGTCTCCACTCCTCAAATGCCCACTTCATGGCCAACAGCTCCCGATTCCCCACATCATAGTTACGTTCAGATGGAGAGAACTTTCGGGAAAAGAAAGCACAGGGATTCATTTTAGATGTTACAGGATCCTTTTGGGACAAAACAGCTCCTGCACCAATCTCAGAAGCATCCACCTCTACCTGGAACGGGAGTGAGACATCAGGTTGCCGCAAAACCGGGGAGGAGGTAAATCTTCGCTTCAGCTCCTGAAAGGAAGCAACAGCCTCCGGAGACCAATTCAACACATCAGCACCCTTCTTAGTCAGATCAGTCAATGGCTTGGCAATACTAGAAAATTTTGCTATCAATTTCCGATAAAAATTAGCAAAACCCAAAAACTTCTGGAGGGCCTTCAAAGAAGTGGGCTGAACCCAATCATAAATGGCCTGTACCTTGGCCGGGTCCATTTCAATAGTTGACGGAGACAAAATAAATCCCAAAAATGAAATCCTCTGTACTCCAAAAAGGCATTTCGATCCTTTGACATACAGGGAATTCTCCCTCAAGATCCGGAACACAGTCCGAATATGTTCCACATGAGAATCCCAATCCTTGGAGAAGATCAAAATATCATCCAGATAAATAATCAAAAATTTATCGACAAAGTCTCGTAAAATATCGTTCATGAAGCACTGGAAGACAGAAGGGGCATTAGGGAGCCCAAAAGGCATCACCAGGTACTCAAAATGTCCCTCCGGAGTATTAAACGCCGTCTTCCATTCATCCCCATGCTTAATGCGGATAAGATTATACGCCCCCCTGAGGTCAAGCTTGGTAAACCAGCAAGCACCTCTAACTCTAGAGAATAGATCCGAAATCAGGGGTAACGGATACTGATATTTAATAGTAATTTTATTGAGGGCACGATAATCAATACAAGGCCTTAAAGAACCATCCTTTTTGGCCACAAAAAAAAACCCGGCACCTAAGGGTGAAGAGGATGGTCTAATATGACCCTTCTCCAACGCCTCCTTAATATAGGACCGCATAGCTTCGTGCTCGGGTACAGATAAATTGAAGAGCCGACCCTTGGGAAATTTACACCCCGGGCTTAGTTCAATTGCACAGTCATAACTCATATGAGGAGGCAAGGACGCAGACTCATTCTCACTAAATACATCATAAAAGTCCGCCAAATAGTCAGGAACATCATGCGACTGAGGAGAGGTGGAAAAAACCGGAGCCTCACTAAAGGCACACCGACAACCCCAACTCACCACAGACACAGATTTCCAATCCAAAACTGGATTATGAATTTGCAACCAGGGAAACCCCAGAACAACGGCATCATGCAGACCATGCAACACCAAAAATCTACAATTTTCTTGATGGTCTGGGGCGACCCGCATGACCACCTGGGTCCAAAACTGAGGTTTATTTTTAGCCAAAGGAGTAGCATCAATCCCCCTCAAAGGGATAGGCGTCTGCAGAGGTGTCATCGGAAATCCACAACGTTTAGCAAAATCCAAGTCCATTAGGTTTAGCGCTGCTCCCGAATCCACAAAAGCCTTGGCGGAAAATGTGGACAGGGAGCAGATCAGAGTAATTGCCAGAAGAAACTTAGGTTGAACACCACCAACAGAAAACATGTGTGCAAAGCGTTTCTCTCGTTTAGGACAAACAGAAATAATATGCGAGGCATCTCCACAGAAAAAGCACAGCTTATTACGCCTTCTGAATTCCTGACGTTGCGCCTTAGACAAAACTCTATCACATTGCATAGGTTCAGACGTCTGTTCAATCGGTGGCAACACCTCTCGTGCAATCCTGCGTTCACGCAAACGCCGACCAACCTGAATGGCTAATGACATAGAATCGTCCAGACCAGAGGGAACAGGAAATCCCACCATAGTATCTTTTACGGCTTCTGACAAACCCTTTCGAAAGAGAGCAGCCAAGGCATTATCATTCCAGGTAGTAAGGACCGCCCACTTTCGGAACTTTTGACAGTACAACTCTGCAGAATCTCGACCCTGGTTCAATGCCAACAGGGTCTTTTCAGCCTGATCAATAGCATTAGGTTCGTCATACAACAACCCCAAAGCTTGAAAGAATGCGTTCACATTAGTCAGAATAGGATCATCTGGTTTCAAAGAAAACGCCCAATCCTGGGGATCGTCACGCAGCAAAGAGATGATAATTTTAACCTGCTGCGCGGAGCTCCCTGACGAGTTAGGCTTCAAGGCAAAAAATAATTTACAATTATTTTTGAAACTCAAAAATTTAGATCGATCCCCAAAAAATACATCAGGTGTAGGGATCTTTGGTTCAACAGCATGCGAATGAGCAAGGTAGGCGGAAATTCCCCGCACTTCCGCAGCGAGCTGCTCCACACGATCAGACAATTGCTTTATCTCCATTGAGAGAAAAAAAAAAAAATTCCCCCTACGGCCTCAGAGATATAGAGGAAAGAATATACACACACTTTTTTTTTTTTTTTTTTTTTTTTTTTAAAGCACAATTCTTTCCTGCTATTGAGTACCCTAGGATCTGCGGTAGGGCGGGTGATTCTGTTATGATTGAGTCACCGTAGGAGGCAAAAACAGAAATGCTAGCTAAGTCCAGAAAACCAGAGAAGTTGGCAGCTATCGGATTGCAGACCCCTGAACCTATCAACACAACTAGCAGTAGCCGTGGGGGGTTCCTACGATGCCCTAGACCCCTCGATCACAGCCAGAGAATTAAATAGGCCTAAAGAAAGAAAGGGGAAATCTAAACTGCCCCAGAGCAGACCCCAAAGCAATAGACAGCCCCCAACATATAATGACGGTGAAGCAAGATGAAAACACTAACACAGACAGAAAGATAGACTGAGCAAAGACGGGGCCCCAGCTAACTAGATAGAAAAGGACAGGAAGGTTGCTGTCTGCAATCCGTGAAAAACCCTATGAAAATAAGAGCCAACAGACTGACAGTGAAAAAGGCCCTGAAGACGCTAGGCTTTCTAAAAGCTATGTCAGTACTCAGGAATATTCTGAAGACAGAGCAACAGGCAAAAGGAGATTCAGCTCACCCCAGCAGGGAATGGCAGAATCCAGAAAAGCAAGGAAAACAAAAACAAAACACAAATGCAACAGGCAAAGCAAAAATCTTAGCTTTAGAGGAGCAGGAATCAGACTGGTGTCCTAGAAGTCCACAGAGAAATCACCCGCAGGGCAGAAGGGCGTCGGCAGCCTTATATCCAGTCCGTGACTCCACTCAGCCAGTCATCCTCATTAGACTCAGGTGCCTGATAATCAGGCTCATTACCTTCCTTTACCAGAATAGGGAGTTCACCAGACCTAAGTGACGAAGGGGAAAATGAACTCACAACAGACCCCTCAAAGTGGCTTCAAATGTGATGTGGTCTGTTAAAATAAAAAGGTGTTGCAAAAATGAGAAATCGCTGGTCAATTTTAAACCCTTATAACTTCCTAACAAAAAAAAATTTGGGTTCCAAAATTGTGCTGATGTAAAGTAAACATGTGGGAAATGTCGGAAAAAACAAACACACACCGGCGCTACAAATACACAATCAATAGAAAAGCTGCTGGCACACCTGGCAGATTAAGTGTGCTGTCTGCCACTGAAAAAACACAACTGAAACTAAACTGAAAGTGGCCGCACTTAAACACTGTGTAATAAATTTACAAGCAAGCTGAAAATAACAGTGGAACTTAAAAGGATGGACATTACTCACTGTTACGGAGACTGGCTATTGGTAATCATAATGCTCCTGAAATCATAAATGTTAAAAAGAAAGGCCTCTAAACAAAATGACTGAAGCAAATCCAGGGAGCGTCCTCCCGTTTGCAAAAGAAACAGCTCCCCGCAAAGGAGCGCGTCCCCCTGAGCGGCAGGCAGCCACGGCCGATGGCGCCGCCGGACAGTAGCGTGGTGAGCGAGGGGCGTGACTGGCGGGGGGCGTGTGTTGTGGGTGGTGACGTTACCGGTCCGTGCAAGACGAACATGTGCAAGGGCCAATCCTGACACGTTTCGGGGGAACCGTCCCCCTTCCTCCTCAAAGTTGGGGGTTGGGGCAGATCCAGGGTGGGGGCCATAGAAGTCCATGGCATAGGGAAGGTGGATGGGGGGATGGGGCAGATCCAGGGTGGGGGCCATAGAAGTCCATGGCATATCATAGTTCTCTTTCTCTCAGTCTATGACATTCGCTCACATATTGTGCTGCTATGTCCACTGCTCTCTCTTCTTCCCCCAGCAGGATATATGTTTTCTCTTCCTCCTTCATGGTGATGAAATCCGGGAAGAGATGTGAGAGTCTCCTGAAGTGAGTGTCCCTCACTGCTGAGTATTTGGAGCAGTGTAGCAGGAAGTGGGTTTCGTCCTCCAGGGCCTCCTGGTCACAGTGTTGTCACAGTCTTTCCTCCCTGGGCTTGTAGCTCTGCCTGTGTCGGCCGGATTCGATGGCCAGACTGTGGGCACTGAGTCTATATCCGCTCAGGATCTTGCGGTCTCTGGGGTCCGGGAGTTTCTCCAGATATGGGGCCAGTCTGTAGTCTCTCTGTAGACTCCGGTACATGGTCAGTTTCTGTGAGCTGATGATGTCGATCTTCCAGTCACTTATGTACCTCTCCTGGCCTTCGTCTACCTTCTTCCTGATTCCGGCTTTTGTCAAGTTGCTGTGATTGGTGTTCTGGTCCTACTGCAATACTTCGCTTCTCAATAGACAGAGATATACCACACAGAAATCCTGCAGTCCTCAGTATAGCCTATAGCCTATAGCCTCACGAGATCTACCACTATCGAGAGGATATACTCGCAGAATTACTTGATCTATACATTGGGTCCAAGTGAATCTAATTTCTGTTGTATACAGTGGGGAAAAAAGTATTTAGTCAGCCACCGATTGTGCAAGTTCTCCCACTGAAAAAGATGAGAGGCCTGTAATTGACATCATAGGCAGACCACAACGATGAGAGTCAACATGAGAAAACACATCCAGAAAATCACCTTGTCTGATTTGGCAAGATTTATTTTGCAAATTATGGTGGAAAATAAGCATTTGGTCATTAATAAAAGTTCTTCTCAATATTTTGTTATATATCCTTTTGTTGGCAATGACAGAGGTCAAATGTTTTCTGTAAGTCTTCACAAGGTTGGCACACACTGTTGGTGGTATGTTGTCCCATTCCTCCATGCAGATCTCCTCTAGAGCTGTGATGTTTTGGGCCTGTCGCTGGGCAACATGGACTTTCAAATCCGTCCAAAGGTTTTCTATGGGGTTGAGATCTGGAGACTGGCTAGGCCACTCCAGGACCTTTATATGCTTCTTACGAAGCCACTCCTTTGTTGCCCTGGCGGTGTGCTTGGGATCATTATCATGCTGAAAGACCCATCCATGTTTCATGTTCAATGCCCTTGCTGATGGAAGGAGGTTTACACTCAAAATCTCACGATACATGGCCCATTCATTCTTTCATGTACACGGATCAGTCGTCTTGGTCCCTTTGCAGAGAAACAGCCCCAGAGCATGATGTTGCCACCCTCATGCTTCACAGTATTCATGGTGTCTTTCGGATGTAACTCAGAATTCCATCTCCTCCAAACATGACGAGTTTTGTTTCTACCAAACAGTTCTACTTTGGTTTCATCAGACTATATGACATTCTCCCAATACTCTTCTGGATAAACCAAATGCTCTGTAGCAAACTTCAAATTGGTCTGGACACGTCTGGCACTGCATGATCTGAGTCCCTGGCAGCGTAGTGTGTTACTTATGGTAGCCTTTGTTACGGTGGTCCCAGCTCTATGCTGGTCATTCACTAGGTCCCCCCGGGTGTTTCTGGGATTTTTGCTCACCATTCTTGTGATCATTTTGACCCCAGCATGGTGCAGGGATACAATCTGGTGACCTTCGACAGCTCTTTGATCTTCACCATAGTGGTGTTTGGAGCATGACTGTTTTGAGGTTGTGGACAGGTGTCTTTTATACTGATAACAAGTACAAACAGGTGCCATTACTACAGGTAATGAGTGGAGGACAGAGGAGCCTCTTAAAGAAGTTACAGGTCTGTAATAGCCAGATATCTTGCATGTTTTTAGGTGACCAAATACTTATTTTCCACCATAATTTGCAAAATAAATCTTGCCAAAGGAGACAAGGTGATTTTCTGGATTTGTTTTCTCATTTTGACTCTCATGGTTGTGGTCTACCTATGATGTCAATTACAGTTCTCTCTCCTTTTTTAGTGGAAGAACTTGCACAATTGGTGGCTGACTAAATACTTTTTTCCCCACTGTATATAATTAGTGTTAAGGGGTTTATAGGGAAAGAAGGGACAGCTGTCGAGGAGCAGGGGCGCCACATCGCTCATATACGGTGCTAACCTCCGCTGTCAGGTAGGCCATCAGCCTATAGAGCCTATTAGGACAATATAGGCAGAATTTCGATTGGTTTACCCCTCTGGATTGCTCACATACCCAAACTCCCTTATCATACCCCATTTGTGTGTGTCTGGACACTGTTCAAGTTTTTATCAATTATTAATAAAATATCATTTTAGTGTTTGTTTTTCGTGTTTTTGACCTCTTGGTAGCAGCTGTTTTTCCTTGTTTTTTTGTCAACTGAAGTGAAACCTTTGAATAAGATGCATGGGGCAAACCTTTATATCCTCCACTGTGGTCAAGTGTTGATTTTATTTGTGTGTGTATATGTATTTTTCAGACGTCATTGTAAAGAAAATATGTAATAACGAGTTTTGTTTTTTTCTTATCCAGGTGAATTCTGTAACCAGGAGGCGATTGCCCTTATGCATTTTATGTGGCCATCTCCAGACCGCACTTTATTAGCAGATCTGCCTCCAGGCGTGTACATTATTCTGGATTTCTTCTAAATACAGTCTCTTTGACTTCGCCATGTTTCGGCGTCAGGACCTGCCTGGAATGCATGTACGTGAATCATTTACCCACCCCGGTTTTTGCGATCCATTTTTTCTGGATGAACAAAATATCAAGGCAGGTTACCGATCAGAGGATCAGCTGTTTGTTTCTGCTATTCTTTTTATTTTGTGTTCATTTGGAATTTGTATAGCCTCATACAATAATATACATTCCTCAACATTGAGATTTGCACCACCTAGGAGGAAGTGTTGTGGAATTATGGAAGACACAGGATCAATAGTCCTTGATCTCAATTTATTCAGTGTTGGCTATGAATGTCACTTACATGGCTTGACTGCTATACATGAGGTTATTACTTATGGTCTAAGGAATGTTCTGCCATGCTGAATACACTTGGGGATATAAATCATCAAAATCCACTGCTGGCAGCACCCTTTATATTTGCCGACAAATGATGTCCCAGATATGATCAATAGGAGACAAGACCGGGAACACTGCAGGCCATGGTAGTATTTTCAGGCCCCACAGGCTGCTCATAGAGGCACGGGCAAAATGTGGCCATGTTTAAAAACAGCTCTTTGAAGAACAGGCCATGGCACTGGCTTCACAACCAATTCAATTAAAGGAATTTTGTCACCAAGTTTTTGCTACTGCTGAGAGCAGCTTAAAGTAAGGGCAGACTGATTCCAGTGAAATAACACTTACTGGGCTGCTTGCTGTCATTTTGATGAAATCATTGTTTTATCTGCTGCAGATTTAGCAGTTCTCTGAATGCTGAGCTCTGTATAACTCCGCCCACATCCCTGATCAGCAGCTTTCTGTCCATGCACAGTGTACACTGAAAGGTGACAGTCAGTGGTGGGGACGGGGGTTATATAGAACTCATAAATATGCTTATCTATCTGGTAGCAGTTTTAATAGTCCTCTAATGATAATCTACTGCTGATAAAACAGATTTTATCACAACTACACTAAGCAGCAAAGTAAGTGACACATCTCTGGAATCAGGGTCTCAGATGCTGCTCTCAGATTAGATGGTAAAAACCTGCTGACAGATTCCTGTTAATGCCGACCTGTTAGTGCACCTGGATTGAAGACCAGTGGGGTCTGGACATTATACTACACCAAACCATATTCTCGGGAGAAGAACTGGTCTGATGTTTTCCTATAAAGGCCTTCACATAGTGTTGACCCCGCGGTGTCCGGACCAATATCTGGCTATTATTGCATTCAAGACAAAAGCAGGATTCATCGCTGGAGAAGAAATGCTTCCATTCCAGCCTCCATTTGTGTCTTGCTCTGCACCGATAGCCGTAGAGAACTGTGGTTTGAGGTCAATGGAAATCCGTAGCTGGACATCTGGGTTGCAGCTCAGTTACGTGCAAGCGTCTTCTGATGGTTTGTGTAGACACTGTTTGATGTCTTAGGCTTGGCATGTGACATCCAATTTTACTTTTGGTAGAGAATGGATTGATCATGGAAACAGTGGTATGGCCATGTCTCCAAAAGTGTCCCAGGAGCAACATGACAACGCCAGGCCACATGCTATTGTGAGCATCCTGTGTGGCTTGAATGTACTACTATGACCTGCAGCATCTCAAGCCTCTTTTACCATCAAACAGATCTGGGATGTCATTGGCAGTTGCTAAGGGAGCTGCCAGAAGTGGATCTTGATGAATTGCTTGCCCAAGCGCATTCCTTGCAGCAAAACATTCCTCAGACATCCATTAATAACCTCACTGATGGCAGCCAATAGGTGTAAGTGCAGGGTTTTCTGTGTGTGGTGCTCATACTCCTCCTTAGCGCATGCATCACTGACATGATCAGGCCTGTGATTTCCTTAATTCCATGACTTTTCCTTCTTGATGTGTTCTTTCCGTGTTGAGTGCATGTCCATCTACCACTGACTTGCTCTGTATAACCAGGTGACTTCCGGCCCTACCGATTCTGCATGGAGATATTGAAGGAAGACTACAGGGAGAGGTTATATATCGCAATCTTGTGGGGCCTGAGCGGGTGGTGTGCATTTCCGAAACTCTAAAATAGCCCAGGAAGGAGCCATATTGCCACTTCCTTTTTTCCTGTTGTGTTCCTTTACAGATTTATACATATGAAATAAATCCGTCATAGCAGATTATCAGTCACCAATAAACTGCCCTGTAATAATGAGGGACAATATGTGTTCTTTGCAATAGACAGGTCTTAATAGACTCCTGGGGAAGGCGTCTGCACATTATGCCTTCCTACTGAACATTTATGAGAGTGGAAGATAAAATGGAACACCAACCTGGAAATCAATGCTTAAATTAAGCAAAAAATATTTAATTTCCTTACTGATTTAGGCTGTGTGATCCTGAAACAGTCAGTCTTGTACAATTCCTGCAGAGAACATAAGGGGTTAATGCTGCTCAGATGGTGGGCTGGGGTTAGTGTCCTTGTGCAGAGGGGAGAGGCTCCTGCTGAAGTCAGTTACAGGACAGTGAGGAGGAGTGGGCATAATATATATTTTACAGTATGAGACCAAGTAGGACCAAGATAATGTACATGACTAAGGGAGGAAGTGCTGGAATATTACTTATTAATTTTGTGTGCAGTTTTCATGTTTAGTATGCGTATAACTACACAAACTGAGTAGGTGAGTTTAGAGATTTGCAGTATGCCCTAGCCTAGTGATGGCAAACCTTTTAGAGACAGTGCCCAAACGGCAACCCAAACCCATGTATTATCAGAAAGTGCCAACACAGTAATTTAACCTGAGGCAGACACCACAGAAGACTTGCAAAATACGCACATACACAAACACACTCTGCCCCCCTGAAAAATACACACACTGCCCCTCTACAAAAAACACATACCACACGCGCGTACACACACACTGCCCCTCTGCAAAATACACATACCACACGCGCGCACACACACACTGCCCCTCTGCAAAATACATACACACTGCGTCTTCACAATATATACACGTATACCCACTACCCACTGAATAAATCAGCCCCCCATCGCCACACACCTCTTTGTCAAAACTGTGCCCTTCACAATGATACATTTAATGGTCAGCTCCTCCTGGAGCTCTCCCCAGTGCCCACGCTGTCTCTGCTCCTCTGCGGCCCCGGAGCAGGCAGCAGTATGATGAGGTCAGTAACGTGATGATGTCATCACACTGCTGCACATCGGACCCAGGCATGACAGGCGCTCCTCTGCCCCTGTTCCGGCCCAGCACTGTTCAAATGTCCTTGTGTCTTTTAGACTTGAATACATTTGAGCAAGAGAAGGGATTGGCGTGTGTGCACGGTGGCGGGCATTGCATGCATGGCCACAGAGAGGGCTCTGCATGCCTCCTCTGACACTTGTGCCATAGGTTCGTCACCACTGCCCTAGCCTAATCTGTTTTACATAGTGCAGTAATCGTAGAAGCGTTCATAAAAATGCCCATTCCCGCCATGCCACCCATCACTTGGCAAACAAGTTTGGATTTTTTATCCTGATAAATCATCTGTTGGCAGCACACTGTACGTGTAAAAGGGATGTGCTGCCGACCACACAGTGCCTTGTGTGGAACACAACAATCATTGGCAATTGGCCGATTTCAACCCATGAACGTATAATCATGGGAGAAAGGTTGAACTTGATGGACCTAGGCCTTTTTTCAATCTATGTAACAATCCAAAGCCTCATTCAGGCATCCATGTCACACTGGGCACAGACCGTAATTCGTGGACTAGCCACGGGTCTCCTAGCATGAGGCTGGCAAGTTCACGTCAGGAAATCACGTTTAGGCTGGCGTCACACTTGGAAGTGCAATGCGAGAAACTCACGCCTCAATAACCGGCACTGCCGCCGGCACTCGGGACCGTAGTGTGTGGCTGCATGTCTTTCTATGCAGCTGAACACTCTGGTCTGAGTGCCGGTGGCAGTGCTGGGTGTTGATAAGAGACTCGTGCGAGTTTCTCGCATTGCTCTCGCAAGTGTGACCCCCAGCCTTACATTCTGCGTCATGGGTTTTCAATTCCGGTCATTGCAAATGACACGATGCCAACTTCCTCTTCTTTTGTATTGTTTTGGTTTTTTACTTGTTACTCAGTTTGTTTTTCATTTTAACATTTTTTCCATCTTCTTTTTTTCTTTGTGATCCTTTGATCACTTACATAATACACTGCACTATCTACGCTTGCACCGGTCATGTGGTGGTGGTGGGTAATGGACTGCCATGTTTCCTCTTTCCTGGTATACTGTTTAGATGCCATAGTCACGATTAACTGCAGCATCTAAGCGTGGCGCAGACACCGCTCTTGTGCACATATAGTACTCCAGTAGACACACAATACACAGCGTCTTCCCGCTATCTGCCGCTTGTGTCGGCTTTGCTGTCTATCCAGGAGAGTGGTCTCTTTATTGGTCCTGCCTTCTGTTGGTGACCTGGGGTGACGGTGTGTGACTTGCTTATTACAAGGTTTGTTTGCTCTTTCCTAATAGAAAATGATGCGTCCGGTGGCGAATAACAGCGTGGCTTTTTGTGGAAGCAGCAAGTCTTCCTGCCTGGGTCAAGACAGCATGAGAAGTGTGGAGCAATTTGGCTTGTATGCCACGCAGCCAAGTAAATACAGCCATACTGTGAGCCACAAGAACATCTCCTGTCAGACGCAGGAAACCATCAATGAGGCACATTTGCAGACCACGAGCGACAGGGACCTGGACACAAAAAGTGATTTAAAGAAAAAGAAGACCCTTGGCAAAGCCGGCAAACGTGGAAGGCCATCTGGCACCACCAAACTGGCAGGCTACAGAACCAGCACTGGCAGACCTCTGGGAACCACCAAAGCTGCTGGCTTTAAAACAAGTCCTGGCAGACCACTGGGCACTACCAAAGCCGCAGGATACAAAGTCAGCCCAGGGAGACCCCCAGGTAGCATCAAAGCTCTATCACGGCTTTCCAATCTAGGTTACACAAGCAACAATGCAGCTTTTCCGTACCCCACAGCGCTAAGCAGGGGACTCCATTCTGTTGTGGATACAAACGTCAAACATCCTGTCGAGTAGACGCGCGTCGCGGCTTACATGTGTGTGTGCAGGAAAACGGAGGAGGAATTCTCAAATGTTTGTATGATCACCTGGTTTATCTAAAGCTTAGACTAGACACTCTTCTCATATTCACACTTTTCCAGGAATATTTTAATCTATTTCTCTTGAGATTTTTTTTGTCCTTTTATGTGTCTCTTTGCTGGCTTGTGTAACTTATTTTGCGGCAAAAGGGGTTGCCTTTTTTTTATTAACTGTTGCATGCAGTGTTACTGTGATCTCTTTATGTAGGAACATTTATAATTGTGGCATTAACAGTTCTGTTTTCCAATGATAACAAGGCCATAAAGTAAGAACCAACTGATTAGTGGAAGGATCATACCAAATACTGTCTGGTGTAGCGTACGTTCACTTTCAGAGCCAAAAATGTAAGATACAGCTTAGATGTGTACTTGTGGCTAGACTTAAAAATATGCGCAAAATTTGGAATCTGTCATCAGGTTTTTATTTAATCTAAAAGCAGCATGATATAGGGGCAGAGACTCTTATTCCAGCGATGTATCACTTACTGGGCTGCTTCTTGCAGCTTCAATAAAATCGGTGTTTTATCAGCAGGAGATTATCACTGTAAGGGCCCATTCACATTTAGCGATGCACCAGCGATCCCGACCACGATATGACCCGGTCAGGATCGCTGGTGCATCGCTAAATGGTCGTTGGTGAGCTGCAAAACAGGCAGATCTCAGCAGCGACGCAGCAGCGGTCGTTACTTACCTGTCAGACGCGGCGATGATGACGTCCTCCGCCCACGTCAATGCGTCTCTCGTCGGCGCCAGCAGGAATCCGGCGACGAGAAATGGACCAGGCCGATCTCGCGCGATCACAGATAACCAGCGGGGGAGCCGGTCGGAGGTAAGTATCATATGTAGCGATATTGCTAGCAATATTGCTCCTGCGTCACAAAATCGGTGACGCTTTAGCGATATTGCGAGTGATATCACTATGTGTAAAGCCCCCTTAAGACTAGTTGTCTAGTGCCATGGAGTCCCGCCACCATCACGGATTAGCAGCTTCCAATCAGTGGCGTGGGCATGATTCTAAAGCTCTCAGTATTCAGAGCACTGCTAGAGCTACAGCAGCAAAAACTGTGATTTTTA
Organism: Dendrobates tinctorius; assembly: GCF_039654945.1. NCBI lineage: Eukaryota > Metazoa > Chordata > Amphibia > Anura > Dendrobatidae > Dendrobates > Dendrobates tinctorius. The sequence goes on along the minus strand of NW_027361704.1, from coordinate 42,166,230 downwards.
TCAAAACTGCACCATACAGACCAGTAAGTGACAAATTGTTGGGATCGGGGTCTCTGCCCCTATATCATGCTGATCTCAGATAAGGGCAAAAACCTGGTGACGGATTCCCTTTAAACTCTTTCCTAGCACTTTGAAAATGGAAACCAGTAAAATGCACAATGGACACAATGCACAGAGCCGTAATCATGTATCGTATATAAATCTATCTGCATTTTTAATAACTTTTTTTGCTTTATCCAGAGTAAATAATGGCAGAGATTTAGAAATGCTAGTGCAGACAAAAAAAAGCTGATGCCCATTGCCCAGAGTTGCCCAAGTAGTTTGGTTAGGAATCTGCTCCCTATGGCATCTGCCTTGCATGCTTTTTGCACTAGTCCTTCACGCATCTCATCAATGGAGAGGTCCATTATATCAAATGGCCAGTCAAAGACAATAGGCGCTAGCTTCTCGGCACTCTAAAATCAATTAAAGGTGATGTGGACAGCGTGGCTCCTCCTGTACCGCGACCTCAGAGCAATATAATAAGACCATGGAAGTGTTGTCAGTTACAGGAGGACACAAGGGCTTACTTTAATCAGCCCCTTTATCATTTAACAGATGTGGGTACAGTAGCGACGCGCTAATAAAAGGTACACTGGTACTAAAAAGTTTGAGAATTCTTTGAATTTTTTACTTTCTGCATTAAATTGGTCTGAAAAGTGTGATAAAAAGATAATGAAGGGTAATTTTCCTTTGGTTTCTCAGGATTGTTAGACACAGGTCACATAGGCGTTGCACAGAAAGACTCTCTATTGCGCTGGTGTCATACAAGGGTTTCCCAATCAGCTTTTTTTTTAAAATTTTTTTATTTTAGGTCGTAACTTAATTGAAAGTAGCCTAAATAAATAAATATATATATATATATATATATATATATTTTTTAACTTTAGAAGGCTATTGTCCTCTTGAACATAGATGCGAGTTCCATCAGACATTTATCTTGAGAGCAGGGCCCCATCACAAGCCACCGGGAATTGGCAGGGCTTTGTTTGTGTGCAGCTCTCATTCGTTTGTATCGGAGCTGCCATGTCTGCGTTCTGTAGATAAATGTGATATATCTATGTCCGAGATGGGACAACCCCTTTAACCAGTCACAAGTCAACTTCCATTGATTCTTCCATTGGCTGTCAAGACATTTTCTTGAACATTTTTGCTATTACAACTTGAAGCGTCACTCCAGCATTTTTTTTTAATTTTATCGCTGGAGTGGTGCTTCTAATCTAAGGTCCCTGCCCCTATTCTCATACCTACCAGACACCGACTTCACCTTCCATCGCCGATGCTCCTGTTGTCTCCAGCAGGTTGTGACCTGCTTGATCATTCCAGTGGAGCGAGACGGAGGTCACTTTTCAATGCAAGTCGGAGATCCTTGTTCTGGCTCTCACATATCAAATTAAATTAAGAGCTTGTGACTAGTAATGAGCGAGTATACTCGTTACTTGAGAATTCCCGAGCATGCTCAGGTGACCTCCGAGTATTTTGGCGTGCTCGGAGATTTAGTTTCTGTCTCTGTAGCTGCATGATTTGCGGCTGCTAGACAGCCTGAGCACATGGGAGGATTGCCTGTTTGTTAGGTAATCCCCACATGTATTCAGGCTGGCTAGCAGCCGCATATCATGCAGCTATAGAGACAGAAACTAAATGTCCGAGCACGCCAAAATACTCGGAGATCACCTGAGCATGCTCAGGAAATCTCGAGTAACGAGTATACTCGCTCATCACTGCTTGTGACTGTTACATCTGACTTCCGGCCAGTCAGGTTGCTGTCACAAGATGGGGCTGTGGGGCCACTAAAAGGTAAAGACGCCGGCTGATAAGTGTAAGGGACCTTAGATTGGGAAAACAAAACCCAACTGGAGTGGCGCTTTGTTTCATCTGGACAGCTTGCGTTACAGTCCAGAAGTAGGATATAAATTGGGTGAACTCACATTTCGGAGCTGATAATCCTAGAGGGTCACATACTTTTTTTTTTACATGTAGATGAATATTTGCACAAATTTTAAGTCAAATTAGTGTAGAAGTTGGCCAGCGCTGTATTCCTAGGCATGCACCGTTATGCCTGTGGCCACTTTCCCAGTCCCGTGACAGACCAGTGTGAATGATTGTGTTACTCCATCTACCATGAGCTGATTGGTGTTTTTGATAAAGGATTTTCTTTTTGGATTAAGAATGCGTATCATGCTTTTCTTACTAGGGAAAAAGCAGCAAGCCTTCATGTGTGCCAGCAGTGATGCATAGGACACAATGCTCTGGACTTCCAGTTGTTCATGTGCACAGTCTGGACCTTTGTCGCGTCACATGCAACTAAGGCAACGCGCGTTCCGACCTCACTCACGGATCATACTCAGTAGTTCTGCCTGACTGGACGTCGTCTTTGTTTTCTCACCTTCTGGCAGCTGAATGGATTCCGAGCTTTGCTGCATCTTTCCCCTGAAAGAGTCTGTTGTCCTCATATCTCAGTCATTGGGAATACAACCCCCATCATTGTGCTGTGAGCATTATTTATAACAAGTATGCATCATGATGGGGACTCGGAGGAATAGTTTTAATGGCTCTTTTTTTTATTTATTTTTTTTGTCTGTGAAGCTGTTTTTATCAAAAATGACCATTTTTTTCCATGTTATTGTAAAATCTATTGACCTATTATTGTATTAGGCTCAGCACTTCTCTACTAAAGGGTCTTTTTTTAAAGTCCTTTTTATTCGTTATCATGTCTTCAAAATGGCGCACGTGGTTAATGAATTTTGCATAAAATCAAAAATATTTTTTTATTTTTGTCTTTTTTAGCCCATAAAGTTCCATGTTCTACTAAAATGTTGCAAAACTTACAGGTGTACATACAATCACTGCATTGGGCTGGAGATTATTTAATGATGTGACTTCTTAAGTTGAAATTGAATTGGCCCAAAACATTTAGAAACCCCAAACCCTTCTCCCAAAGATAAAAAAAAAACACATGCAAACAAGTATAGAGTAGATTAAAAAAAGTGCAAATTAAAAGAATAATCTCCAAATGAAAAACTGTTTAAAAACTAGACAGAAAAAAGGCACAAATACAATAATTAATTGGGCCTTTAGTGTAAGTACGGTAACTACTTATGACCCCTTTACCCATTTTTTTTTATTATAAAATGCATGCAAAAATGTAAAAAAAAAAATTTATTGCATTCTACTTTTTCCCATTTTTTTATTGTCATTTTCTGTGTTTTTTCTAGTTCTTAGAGGAACCTGTTAGAAAAATTCAAGAAAAAAACGCACCATACTTTAAGCATGAAAATATGTCACTGACCCAAAAAACAACACAAACCAAAACACGTTGTAGTATATTTTATATTTCACAAGAAACTTTATTGTAATTTGTGTGTAAGAATGCAGCTAAACATATAGTGAATACTGACGGGGGTGCCATATGTAGTTTGGTGCACCTGTAGCCAGTGACGGGGTTTGGCTGCTTAGACTTCCTTCCAAATAGTCACAGTGGCTTTCTGCTGCATTATATATGGATTGGAAATAGCTTGGTTATTAAAAATGACTGCAAAACGTATAAGCAAAGTGCATCGCACTTATAAAAACACCCACACTGTTTGTTACATGGGACTTAAAGCAGACACACCAGGAGAGCAGACAGGTGCACCTTAAAGGGAATCTATCGGTACGCTCAACTCTAGGTCATAAAAAGTTGAATGAGATGATATCTTGATATCTGCAATCCGATGTCTTATTCCAGAGATATCTACCTTTTTCATGTATGTAAACTAGTTGTTAAGAGCAATGGGCTGGACAGTAATCTGCATGACAATCTACCTCCTGAGTGCAAGTACAGCAGAGCTATGTTAGACACAATATATTCCACCAACAAGCACACATAATGGCATTTCTCATAACAATTAGTGTGCAGGATTGGAGTATAGGACACACCAACACATTTTCAAAGAAAAAGAGTAACAAAAGTGTACTTAAATTAGATTAATAATATTATTACAGAGCCGAAACGCGTGTCGGGGTTGACCGGCACATCCCCCTGGACCACCCTCTGGAGCTTTGAGCCTGCTATTTTCAACCAGGTAATACATCTATGACACCAATTAGTACACTTTGTATTGTGCGCTTATTCATGTGGTGAGGACATTTTCTCCAGTTATCTTTACCTGGTGAACTGGCTCTGTAATAATATTATTAATCTAATTTAAATTCATTTATAAAATTAATTCATTTATATAAATATTCTAGATCCATTTTTCAGCTCCTTTAGGGGCCCTAGGGATTTGTGCGGTCTATTACCAATACAGCTTCATCCCTTGCACAACCCTTCCATCTGTTCTCCACACCAAATCTATGTGTAGATCTGTTTATACTGTTTCTGTATGAATTTTAATCCATAAAGCTATTGTTTATTTAAAGATACTATCTTTCGGACTAGTACACTTTTGAAGCAGAGCTAAGGGTGGTTGCGTCCCCTATCTTTAGCATTGGGGACGCAGGCCGTGCGCAGGTATGCGTTTGCCGATGCATGCGCCCTTTTGATGGTGCGCCGACCAGCGCCAAACGCAACCTGTTGCAATTTGGTGCACTCGGCGCACCGTCAAAAGGACGCATGCGCCGCCAAATGCATACCTGCGCACGGACTGTGTCCCCAATGCTAAATATAGGGGACGCAGGTCGCATGCAACATCATTCACCCCTAGGCGGAGCTACTGGAGGAGGCGTGGCAGGGGACGGGGCTTAGCGGCGGCCATGGGCAGGCCGATGCTGCTGGAAATGCAAATGTGAAACCACCCTAAGTTAGTAAAGCAGAAGTGAACTTTGTCTCCCTACAAACATTTGCAGTATCGCTTGTCCTTTCATAATGTTGGCAGTTCTGCTGCAGTGCTGTGCCTGATTATAACTAACACAGTATAGCAAAGGTTGAGCCTTTTTTCATTTACAAACATGGCAAGCACATTTGAAGTTGCCCTCTCCCAATGCTGTTAGCCCTGCTGTCCTGTTTTCCCCCCACACTAGCTGCCTGTGACATGGAAGCTGAAGCACTGAAAGAGGACTGCACCTGGAAATGTGTTTGTAATTAGAAAAAGTTCATTTCTGCTGTACTGTGTTCTGTTTAGAGTTGATTGAATATCTTTGGTTCCCCACTTATTCGGCAAGCTATAGAGGGATACTGGCTTCCTTGATTGCACTGGCTGAACAGCTGATCACAGCTGCATGTGTGTGACTGTGTCACAGTCACGGAACATGCACGGAGAGCCCAACACATGCTGGGAACCGAAGATATTCACTCAACTCTAGTTCTGATCTCACTGCATCTCTGTGAATGATTCACTAGTATACAATGATCTTGGTGCCAACGATGTGTGAACAGTTTTACATTAAGTTTATGGTGCTGATTAAGAATATGACACAGTTTTGCCAGATTGGCTCTAGTTTCTGAGATATTTAATAATTACAGTAGAATTTTGGCTTTAAAAAGTGGCTTTTATAGCATTGTAAGTAGAGTTGAGCGAATTTGTTTGGATTCGGTCGCCGAATCTGAATTTGCCATATTAGTATCCTATTTGTGTCGAATGTATGTTTGATGATCGGTTCTGAACATATTCGGTAATTTCTACTCCCATTGACGCTAATGGCATTCGGCTGTGTTCGACGAATATTGCAAAAACATTCGCTGCCGATCGTATTCAGAACCGAATCCAAACAAATTCGCTGATCTCTAATTGTTAGCCTAGAAATTGAGATGCAAAATAATTATATGGGATATTTCATTACCTAAGACATTGATAAAGAGTCAAAAGGCCGACTAAAACCTATTGTATTTATCACACACAAGATACATTGGGGCAATTCATTATTCTCATCGATTAATTCTCAAAAACTTGAACCATTTCAGCAAAAGTAAAGGGAGTTTTGAATTCGGCAGCCTCAAAATTCCCTCAGTCTATAAAAAAAACCTTGGAAATGTTTTTTTTTTGTAGACCTGTGTTATGAGAGCAAAGTGTCACTTATCACATGGCTCACACTGGGAACACCTCCTTTCATGTAAAATAAGCTCTGGAGGCAGATTCTCAGACAGATCTGTATCCCGCACTTAGTCCTATACAGCTCATTTACAAAATCGTGGATATCTCTGGAATAAAATATCATCGCAGATAAACAAGGTATTTTATTAAGCTTCCTATGACCTGCTTGCCCATATAGACGATCCTACTGACTGATTACCTTTAACCTCTGACCAGGCTTATAGTATAATTGCTGCTTTATGTGAAGGGAAGCAATAAAATGAGTTGCTACTTTTATTGTTGCAGTACTTTAAGGGTATGTGCACACGTAGTTTTTAGTCTCTGCGGATTTTGTAGAGAAAACTGCAGGAAATCCGCAGGACAAAGTGCTGCGGTTTTTCTGCGGTTTATCTGCGGATTATCTGCGTTTTTTCTGCGGTTTTGCCCTGCGGTTTTACACCTCATAATGGATGAGGTGTAAAACCGCAGAGTTTTTGCACCAAACAATTGACATGCTGCGAATTGTAAACCGCAGCAAAACCGTGCGGAAAAAAACGCAGCATGTGCACAGCTTTTTTTTATTTCCATAGGAAAATAAAGGTACTGTACAACGCAGCAAAATCTGCTGCGTTTCTGCAGAGCCAAAAACGCTGCGGAAACGCAGCAGAATCCGCAGCGTGTGCACATACCCTGAAAGTGAGAACAGAATATGGGGACGTTTTCATTTCTCCTTAACTAAACTTGTGGCACTTAAGTCTTCATTTTATGCTAAGGTTATTATACTAGAGCCCATAACAAACCTTGGTGCCTGCAATCACAGGGTGGCTGTACAGTTTAAAAGACCTCTTAAATTGTGGCCACCGCGTACAGGAGGGAGCAATGTTCACCAAAGAACAGGACAAGGAGTGTCTTACATATATCCTTGCTGGATTCAACATATTAGATTAGTTTAAACCAAGTAGTCTCTGGACCATCTTCCAAATTCTTTAAAGAAGCTTTCCGATACATTTTTTTTTTTTTTTACTGTAACATATGATTCTACTAGTATTCTCTTATTCATTTGTTCCTTTTTGTCTGAAAATTCAAAGACTCATTCTGTTAAGTAGGGTCCTGCGATTTCAGTGACCTCCCATGCATTACACACCTTTATGTTCTTTCCAGGGGTCACATCTCAATTATGAGAACTTCCTGTATGATGAAACTGCATGAACTGCACCACTGAGGTTCATCACAAGGTGGACAAAAATGTCTATTACTGATGATGATTAGACAGCTCCTGTCACACTGTTAGAATGAAAAAGATAATCGCTTGTCCTTCATGGTCTCAGAGTTTATTTAAGGAGAATACAGAACAATCACCATGTCCTTCCAGCAGGCAGAGATGTTGGCTCTAACAGATGTTATGCTTTGTTGAACCATCATGAAATTATAGAGGTGGTCCAGCTATAGTAAAAATATCTTAAGATGTTTAAAATATATATATGTGTGTACACCTTACTATTATACTTGTATTAACAAAGGTGCAAGTCCTAGTGGCTTACTGTCTGGCATCTATTTGACACAGGAGAAAGCTTCTCGTGACATTAAGTCATACACTTGTGTGAAGAGTCCTGGCTTTCAGGTTCATCTTGTACTGCTAAGCCATCCCCCTTCTTTTTCACTGCATTGGTTGTCACTAGAGATGGTGCCAATTGATTTGCAGGACCCAATCCAGCAGCCACGTCATCAATCTGTGTCCGCAGGACAGGAGCCCTTCTATCCGCCTCTTACCCGACGGCATCCCGGATCTTCTTTTGATTAACCAGCCTGGTACGACATCAGCATCTGGCGTGATGCACATTTAACCTTGCACTAGGCTAGCTAATCAAAAGAAAAACTGGTTGCTGGCAAGTAGGAGGCGGTTCACATGGCTACTGTCCGGCAGCCGCAGGCAGTTACCGATGTGGCTGCTGAAATTAGTTCCTGCTAATTGATTTGGTTTAGCTACTGAAATAAGAAGGTGGCCAGCCCCCTTTACACACAACGCTGGTCTTGTATCCGCACAGAAAACATGTCTACTGACTCAAACCTAGGCCATCGGAACAACCCGTGGAGGTTAGATATCAGTGGTGGTTGGATAGTGATAGAATGAGTAAATTGTATATATTTTTATTTTAAAGACACCTAAAGATGTTTTTTTTTCAAGCTACATAGAGCAAGAGAACACAACAAATTCTACAAGTGGTGTTTGAGATATGCATATATGAAATCGGGAGTATGGTAGACCATCAGCTGGGGGACGCAGTGATGGAGAGTTGTGCTTCTCTAACAATAATCTTGGAGAACATGAATGGATCGAGCTTGATGAAATATTTTTTAAGCATGCCCTTTCAGTCCCTCCGCATTTCTGGCTTAGCCATTGTTTCCTTTTTTAATCATTCTGTCTGTGAATGCTGTAGAGAACTGAATAGATGCTATATCTTAAAGTATATATAACATGAGTAAAATTGCACATTCACAGATGACAACTGTGAGCACATTACCAATGTATAGTTGTACTATTATTTGGTTGGGGTCATCACTTCCTATGTTCTCGTGGAGTTGTGTGAGCTGTAAATCAGGTATGTATGTGTATAGCTTTACACTTCAGTGTATTGGGAGCTGCAATGTTTCTTTGATGGACCCATAATTGGTGAGTTACTGATCATGTCATTTTGTTGTGCATTTTGTTAATATTTTTTGTAATATACTTTTTTCCCTATTTTTAAGCTAACAGTCATTAAACATTCCCAATTATGGCTCCCGTGTCTGATGTAGTCTTTTCTTATGTACAATACCTGTATAGCCTGGACCTTGTCACATAGAGAGTTACACAAATGGACATCATTCTATCAGGGATATCATTAAGGGATTGTCCCCACCCAGTACATTATCACTGATCCAAAGGGTGGTCTAGCACCCAACGAATTCCAAAGATGGGTGTCACAACAAAGCTGTCAGGTGACCAGGGACGAGTGGCTCCTTCCCTGTCCCTAACACTAGGGGACGCTCTAGCTCACCCTACTCCCCAGGATACTTCTGAAGGTGAAGAGGCCGGGCATCCACCATTGCCTTATCTCCTGAGTAAGCCCTCCATCTGTTATCTTCCCCCACCCAGGGAAGAAGGGGTGCTACTGTGCGCTGTAGTACACCATCCTGATAAGGCAACACAAAAAAGGGTTAACAGAAAACTCCAGGCATACAAAATATTCACTCACATATAACCAAGAAATGCACAAATGAACTCCTCTCCCTCAGCCATGCTGCAAATGCTAGCTCTGACAAGGATTTGTAATAGAGCCTAGATTATAAAGGGGAAAGGAGTGGCTTGCTGAGCACAGGGATTCCCAACATAGGCAATTAACCCCTGTTCTGCCAGAAGAAATAAACATTTAAAATGAAGTGCTTTTTTTTTTCAGCGCCGAAGTAGGAGCAATCAGACACTGTGGTCTTCTGGCTCCACACTCGTGGTAACACCATGACAATGGAGATCTAAACAGCGCCTTTAGAATGGCTGCCATTGCACTGTGCCATGTCAGCTTGTGATTACTGCAGTGAATCGGCTGCATAGAGTCAACCATAGTAGTGCGGACAGGTCACTGCTACAGTGTTCACGTCATCAACACCCGTCATCACTGGGTGCTGGGATTTCTTACTTGATCAAATGTTTTCTACATGGAGTTGTTGGCAGTGTCATCCTAGTTAGGCCTCTTTCACACTTCAGTTTTTTACAATCAGTCACAATCCGCCAGGTTTTGAAAAAAACGGATCCTCAATTTTCTTTTGAGGATCCGTTTTTTTCCCCCATTGACTTTCCTTAATGGCGGATTGTGACGGATTGCCGTCCGTTGCATCCGTTTTTTTGAGGATCCGCCAAAAGTTGCTGTCCGTCACCATCCTCAAAGATTTCAAAACGGAGCTTGTAACGTTTTCCAGACACTGATTTAACCCGAAATTCTTTCTGGGTGCCGGACAAAAAACAAAGACACTCTCTCTCTCCTGCGATTCCTTTAAAATTCTTCATTTTGCGGATCCCTCAAAAAAACGGACGGGTGGCATCCGTTGTCATCAGTACTGAAACGGATCCGCCATCCGTCCTTTTGGCGGACTTTGATGCAAAAAACTGAAGTGTGAAAGAGGCCTAACCTGTGGCCAGTCTCACATAACCCCTTAGTGACAGCCAGTTTGCAGCTTAATGACCGGGCCAATTTTTACAATTCTGACCACTGTCGCTTTATAAGGTTATAACTCTGGAATGCTTTACCATATCCCGCTGATTCTGTTTTTTCGTGACATATTGTACTTCATGTTAGGGGTAAAATTTCTTCGATATGACTTGCGTTTATTTATGGAAAAAACGGAAATATGGTGGAAAATTTTGCAATTTTCTAACTTAATTTATGCCCTTAAATCAGAGAGATATGTCACACAAAATACTTAATAAATAACATTTCCTATATGTCTACTTTACATCAGCACAATTTTGGAAACAATTTTTGTTTGTTAGGACATTATAAGGGTTAAAAGTTGACCAGCGATTTCTCATTTTTACAACAAAATTTACAAAAATATTGTTAGGGACCACGTCACATTTGAAATCATTTTGAGGGGTCTATATGACAGAAAATACCCAAAAGTGACACCATTCTAAAAACTGCACCCTTCAAGGTGCTCAAAACCACATTCAAGAAGTTTGTTAACCCTTTACGTGCTTCACAGGAACTGAATCAATGCGGAAGGAAAAAATGAACATTTAACTTTTTAGGAACATTTTACTTCAGAACCAATTTTTTTTTTATTTTCACAAGTGTAAAAAGAGAAAATGAACCACAAAATTTGTTGTGCAATTTCTCCTGAGTAGGCTGATACCTCATATGTGGGGGTAAACCACTGTTTTGGGCTCATGGCAGAGCTCGGAAGGGAAGGAGCACCGATTGACTTTTTCAACGCAGAATTGGCTGGAATTGAGATCAGACACATTTGGAGACCTCCTGATGTACCTAAACAGTGGAAACCCCCCAATTCTAACTCCAACCCTAACCCCAACACACCCATAATCCCAACCCTAACCACAAACCTAATCCTAACCTTAATCCCAACCCTAATCCTAACTTTAGCCCCAACCCTAACCAAAAAAATTGTCTACCAGGACATTTTAGAGCACTTCAAGCTTTCCTCTGCCATCAAGCTTTTTGGAGATGTAAATTTCTTTCTCCAGCAGGACTTGGCACCTGTCCACACTGCCAAAGGTACCAATTCCTGGTTTAAAAACAACAGTATCACTGTGCTTGATTGGCCAGCAAAACAAATAGAGAATCTATCGGGTATTGTCAAGAGGAAGATGAGACACCAGACCCAACAATGCAGACGAGCTGAAGGCTGCTATCAAAGCAACCTAGGCTTCCATAACACCTCAGCAGTGCCACAGGCTGATCGCTTCCATGCCACGCCGCATTGATGTAGTTATTGATGCAAAAGGAGACCCGACCAAGTATTGAATGCATTTACTGAACGTACATTTCAGTAGGCCAACATTTCGGATTTTAAAATCATTTTTTCAAGCTGGTGTTATAAAGTATTCTAATTTACTGAGATAATGACGTTTGGATTTTCATTGGCTGTAAGCCATAATCATCAACATTAACAGAAATAAACACTTGAAGTAGATCACTCTGTTTGTAATGACTCTGTATAATACAGTTGTGGCCAAAAGTATTGACACCCCTGCAATTCTTTCAGATAATACTCAGTTTCTTCCTGAAAATGATTGCAAACACAAATTCTTTGGTATTATTATCTTCATTTAATTTGTCTTAAATGAAAAAAACACAAAAGAGAATGAAGCAAAAAGCAAAACATTGATCATCACACAAAACTCCAAAAATGGGCCAGACAAAAGTATTGGCACCCTCAGCCTAATACTTGGTTGCACAACCTTTAGCCAAAATAACTGCGACCAACCGCTTCCGGTAACCATCAATGAGTTTCTTACAATGCTCTGCTGGAATTTTAGACCATTCTTTGGCAAACTGCTCCAGGTCCCTAATATTTGAAGGGTGCCTTCTCCAAACTGCCATTTTTAGATCTCTCCACAGGTATTCTATGGGATTCAGGTCTGGACTCATTGCTGGCCACCTTAGAAGTCTCCAGTGCTTTCTCTCAAACCATTTTCTAGGGCTTTTTGAAGTGTGTTTTGGGTCATTGTCCTGCTGGAAGACCCCTGACCTCTGAGGGAGACCCAGCTATCTCACACTGGGCCCTATATTATGCTGCAAAATTTGTTGGTAGTCTTCTGACTTCATAATGCCATGCACACGGTCAAGCAGTCCAGTGCCAGAGGCCGCAAAGCAACCCCAAAACTTCAGGGAACCTCCGCCATGTTTGACTGTAGGGACCGTGTTCTTTTCTTTGAATGCCTCTTTTTTTTCTCCTGTAAACTCTATGTTGATGCCTTTGCCCAAAAAGCTCTACTTTTGTCTCATCTGACCAGAGAACATTCTTCCAAAACATTTTTGGCTTTTTCAGTAAGTTTTGGCAAACTCCAGCCTGGCTTTTTTATGTCTCGGGGTAAGAAGTGGGGTCTTCCTGGGTCTCCTACCATACAGTCCCTTTTCATTCAGACGCCGACGGATAGTACGGGTTGACACTGTTGTACCCTCGGACTGCAGGGCAGCTTGAACTTGTTTGGATGTTAGTCGAGGTTCTTTATCCAACATCCGCATAATCTTGCGCTGAAATCTCTTGTCAATTTTTCTTTTCCGTCCACATCTAGGGAGGTTAGCCACAGTGCCATGGGCTTTAAACTTCTTGATGACACTGCGCACGGAAGACACAGGAACATTCAGGTCTTTGGAGATGGACTTGTAGCCTTGAGATTGCTCATGCTTCCTCACAATTTGGTTTCTCAAGTTCTCAGACAGTTCTTTGGTCTTCTTTCTTTTCTCCATGCTCAATGTGGTACACACAAGGACACAGGACAGAGGTTGAGCCAACTTTAATCCATGTCAACTGGCTGCAAGTGTGATTTAGTTATTGCCAACACCTGTTAGGTGCCATAGGTAAGTTACAGGTGCTGTTAATTACACAAATTAGAGAAGCATCACAGGGCCAATACTTTTCTCCACCCTCTTTTTTATGTTTGGTGTGGAATTATATCAAATTTGGCTTTAGGACAATTCTGTTTGTGTTTTTTCATTTAAGACAAATTAAATGAAGATAATAACAAAGAATTTGTGTTTTTGCACTCATTTTCAGGAAGAAACTGAGTATTATCTGACAGAATTGCAGGGGTGTCAATACTTTTGGCCACAACTGTATATGAGTTTCACTTTTTGTATTGAAGAACTGAAATAAACTAACTTTTTGATGATATTCTAATTTTGTGAGATGCACCTGAACAATAAACGGGGGTATACTCAGGACTAGAGAACAGGAGAAGGACTTAGGTATTCTGGTTACAAGTAAGCTGAGCAGCAGTACTCGGTGTCAAGCAGCAGCCACAAGAACAAACAAGATTTTAAGGTGTATAAAAAGAGAAAATCCTGTGATCCAAATATTACCTCTCTGTAAATCACTTGCAAGACCACATCTTGAATATGGGATCCAGTTTTGGGCTCCTGATTTTAAAAAGTATATTGGAAAGTAATGCAGGCTGCAGATGAGCATATGAAAAGTTATCCAAGTTTCATCCAGAGAACTAAGACGATTTTCAACTATTTTTCATTTGTGTGCCGTCCGTGTGCAATCTGTTTTCATACATCTACACTAAATAAGTACATGATCAAGTAATTTCCTAGAGATGCATCCAAGAAAAAATCGAATGTTCAGTGTGGGATCCGTTTTTTTTAGGCACCCATAGACTTGAATTGGTACCTCTCATCCGAGACTCGGAGGAAAGTAGGCACTCTGCATTTTTTTTTCTAACGGACAGCCGGGCCGAGAAAGAAATCATTAATTTTGACAGTCCTATTGAATAACATGGGTCAGTGTTCTGTCCTTGTGCTATCCAACTGAAAAACAAACAGCACACTCCAATTTATACGCTAGTCTGCATGAGCCCTTAGAGTCAGTTTAAAGCAGGGCAACAAGATTACTACAGAAGATGGAAGGCCTCTCCCATGATGGGAGGTTGGAAAAGTTGGGCTTAGTTAATAAAAAGGACATCTAATAGGAGATCTCATTTACATGTATAAATACATGTGTTCTCAATATAAAGGACCAGGGGTCACTCAGTACCTGTGACGCAAAGGCGATTTTGGCAGCTAAATGGGAGCGGGTTCTTCACAGCGCAGTCTCTTCACAGAGCAGTCACCCTCTGGAATGCCCTACCACAAGAGGCAGTAATGGCAGACACTGTAACAGCATTTATAAAAGGGATGGATGCCTTTCCCACAACAAATGACCTTTTGAGTTATAGATAATCTATAGATAGAGACTGTATAACTGGTGGAGAAATCCACTGATGGATCTGTTTTTTTTCAACTTATCTAATATATACTTTACCTTGTAATGTCTCCACATCCTGTTCCGTCCAGATCCCAGAATTCCAAGCGGCGGAAGTTCACTGACTGCCATATTGGGACACCCAAGTAATGGGTGTCTCACACACACACAAACTCTGTATATGCCGTACGCACCACACACACACACACACTGTATACGCCGTACGCAGCCTCTTGCGCGGTACCACCAGCACAATACCGTCGTGAGCACGCCACTGCCGGGATCATCCGAATGATTCACTGATCGCCGCCATCTTTGTACAGGAGGAGCGCATGCGCAGTTTTAATGTGACCGCCGCTATCTGCACAAAGATGGCAGTGGTCTAAGCAACTGCGCCTGAGCGAATTCCGCGCAGGCGCAGTGAATCATTCGGCTGATGCCGGCGGCAAATGCGCGACATGTCTACAAGCAGAGGAAGCCGGTCACATTAAAAGGGTTTTCCCACGAACAAAAGTTCATTTTAAAAAATGTGTCTGACCATGTACGGAGCATACCACATCTGGGCAGGGGAGGAAGCAAAAGACAATACTGACATTACAGCAGGGGATCACAGAGGATTCATTTTGTGAGGTAAAATATTTCACTGACTGTTTTTAAACAATATTTTACCTCACAAAATGTGTCCTCTGTGATCTGCTGAAGGAGAGAGACAGCAGACAAGGGGGATAGCACATGGGGTAGACAGGTCAAAGAAAAGATGGGAGAAGTCAGCACATGGGGAAAGAGAGAGTGGATAGGTGGGTGAGCACATGGGGAGAGATGCTCAACGCTGCAAAGCCTGCCCCCATCGTGACATTACCGCCTCCATCTAGTGTAACATATAATCACTTATACAGTGCATGGGTCATAGCCATTATAAAAATCATACCTCTACTATTGCTTTTAGTGGTATGAAAAGATTTATTTATATCATCATTGTATATTATTAACATGTCAGCTCAATGGTTAGGACTGTAGCCGTGCAGCACTTTCTTCTTAGGTTCAAATCCTGCCAAGAACAACTTTTGCAAGGAGATTGTATGTTCTGGTATTTGTGTGGGTTTCCTAGAGGTACTCTGCTGTTTTCTAACGCTGAAGACATACTGATAGGAAATTTAGATTGTGTGTAGAGATGGACGAACCCGAACAGTAAAGTTCGGCATCCGTATCGAACACTTACTGTTCGGGCACGGACACCGAACACGGACTTCACCAGGAAGTCCGTGTTACTTTTTGGGTTCGGCTCCCCAAACACTGGGTGTTTTTCGTGCTGTCATATGCATGACAGGGTGGCAAACACAGCTTCTGATCGGTGGTAAAATCATCACTGCAGGTCAGAGACCCGCAGTTCCCACGTTGTCAAATGACAGGGTGAGTGCACAGCTGTGATCGGAGGTATAAAATTTACCTCCGGTCACTGTGTCAGCTGATCGGACTACTGCACCCATCAGTCAACGTCTGCTGCCGCTAATAACAGCGAGAGCAGGCGCCTTCGCAGTAAATAAATAATTTAAAAAAAAAAACCGGCATGCTGGGCAAATGAACTGCGGAGACCTTGGTGGGATCACTGCTAGCATAGTGAGGGCTCATACTCACTTGCGAGAGACTCGCACATGAAAACCTGGCACTACCGCCGGCACTGAGACCGGAGCATGCAGCTACATGTATTTCTATGCAGTCGCACGCTCCGGTCCCAGAGCCGGCGGCAGTGCCAGGTTTTCATGCAAGAGACTCATGCAAGTGGATATATTCACTTTCTTTGTCTCTGTTGGGATCAGTATTTTTTTGAGATCCCCAATGTCCCCATTTTTTTCAGTCAACAAGAAATGCCTTTTAAGAGTTAGTTTGCGAGTGTATGCATTTAAATCGAGAAAAAGATCAAATGCATTCATATCTTGAGCAGGGCAGAAATTTAGTCCCTTACTTAAAATTTCCATTTCTGAAAAGGATAAAATGTGGGATGATAAATTAAATATTTTAACCAGAGGCAGATTTGATTGTTTATTAGTTTCTGGGTTCCTTGTTTTTTTTATATATTCTCAGATTTCTATTAGATCCCTTTCCTCTTTTTCCTCTTGTTCTACTTTTCTTTTTTTTGACCTTGATGTTACAGCCGGTGCGAAGTAATTTGTAATATGATTCTTTTGTATTGGACTTAAAATTTGGGCTGTTTGTGAGGAGCTGATTAGTGGTGGTAAAATTATTTCTGAAACACTTGGACGTGTGGGACCTATCTGACCATTGGTAAAGAAAAAAGTGATGATCGCTGGAAATTGAATTTTGTGACCACAGTCAATAGGGGAAATAAAGTAATAAGAACTGTGCTTTCAAAATATTGGTATATCTTGAAGTGTGACCCTGTTTTGGGAAAACATCTCCCTGACAAACCAGGGATTACATATAGAAGGGGGAAAACTTTGAAAAATGTAGTGGCCCCCAGTAAATTAAAAAAAACAGTTGGATTCAAAAGGAAAAAACAATAAAAAAAAAGGACGTATCAAATTTTATGTGGTGTTTCTCAAGGAACCAGAGTTTTTAAATGCACCTCTAAAAAATGTTGTACCTGTGGGATCCTAGATCACGGGGCTAAAACCATCAAATGTAATAGTACTGGTGAGGTCTTTAAGATTTCACAAAGACTCGGCTGTAAAGGGCCTGTCACACTAAGAGATATCGCTAGCAATATCGCTATAACTTGTGACGTTATAGCGATATTGCTAGCGATATCGCTATGTCTGATACTTACCTCCGACCGGCTCCCCCGCTGCTTATCGCTGATCGCGCGAGAACGTCCAGGACTGTTTCTCGTCGTCAGCTTCCTGCTGTGAGGACGAGCGACGCGTGGAGCCGGGCGGGAGGACGCAGGATCGCCTGGTGTGACAGGTAAGTAGCGACCCCCGTCCCCAGCGATGTCGCTAGTGAGATCTGCCTGTGTGGCAGCTCACTAGCGACCACTTAGCGATGTACCAGCGATCCTGACCGCGTCATATCGCTGGTCGGGATCGCTGGTACATCGCTAAGTGTGATAGTACCTTAACAGTGATTTTGTTGTATATGTAATCACATGCAGTTGCGGTTTGCAATATGTGGGACGCACTGTGCAGACACTGCGGTCCCGCATTAATGGTCACAGAAATAGAGCAAAAAATGGCTTTTTAAAACATAGTCTCTCAAGGCATCTGCTAATTAAACATAACAAAATTTTTAACATAAAAGTAACTCCGGTGGAGCAGATACCCTCTGGTGTTGCAAATAGGAATGCTCTTTCCGGAAAGAAACGTTTTGGATATATCGTCTGGAAACATTATATCCAAATGGATTGAATGATATCATAGAGAGAGTTTGAACGTTGCCTTTGATTGTTTTTTTTCTTTCTGTTTTTTTTTTTCCTTTTGGGTTTTTTTTTTTTCCTTCTTGCATCTATGTTGTCAAGGTTGGATCATTCAGTGGGTGTGTTCCTGAACTTGGTCCAAACCCTAAATCAAGTTTCTGAGACTGGGATAAAAGGTTGCTACTATATATAAGTGTAACTGAATTTCATACTATTAGGATTTGTACTGTGTTTTTATGATACCTGATGAAGGATATACACTGTATCCGAAACGCGTTGTATCTCTTTTTTAACCTATGAAATAAAAAAACGTGAAATATCTTCTTTGGATGTGAGTCCAGGGAAGCGCTGCCGTTTATGGGCTGGATGTGCCTTTCTTGATTTACTCATCCTGTGTGAGCCTGAACCTGGCTCTTTCACTTGGATCCACCCGAGGCAAGCTGCAAGCCCTGTCTACTGAGAAGTATCCCAAAAGGAAGGATTCTTGAGGATACATAATCCAAAGTTATATTAGTCTTCTATCAGGTGAGTGCATAAAATTGTGCACCCTTTAAAGACTACAATATTGTGTTTACGCACTTAGGGCGCCGCGATTTGTCTCTTCTTCTCTCACAATCAGGGTTTTTTTGCATGAACTTTATCGTGTCCTGCTGTATTTAGTGGGGTAGACTTATTGTTGCAAATATGGAAATTTTGGAGTAACTGTCATGATTTTAGTTATTTGGAAAGTTCATTGAATATCTGTTTGCCATTTTTCGGCTACAACTAGTCTGCAGGAATCTGGTAATTGCCCTGCAATTTTTTACATTTTTTCTTCTCTTTCCTTCATCTCTGTCCTATCATGATATTGTTTTCCCACCTATATTGGTAGGGAATTAACAGGGGAGCGAGGGACAGTCCTTGTTGAGTGGGAGCGCCAAAAAAACGTTTCTTGGGTGGCAACCTCCACAGCAAAGTAGGGATCAGACAAGAATACTGCAGGGATATTGTAAGCATTTTTTTGGTCAATATTTATTAAGGTTATTAACCGTTTGTATCACTGGGTAGGTGTTTTTTAAACATTTTTTCATTAAAGTAACTTTTTAGAGGGATTATATGTTCACTTTTTTCAAATTGCATTCTGAGGCTGCATTCACATGTTGCGTTTTTTTTTTCCGCGTTTTCGCAGCAACTTTTTGCTGCAAAAATGCCAAGAAAACGCATCCCATACAATCCTATAAGATTCCGCATTGCTGTGCTAATGCTGCAGATTTTATCGCTGCGGAATCGCTTTGCGGTAAAATCCGCAGCAGGCTCATTCTTTTTCCAGAATTGCAGCGATTCCGCACCCTTAGGAATGCATTGATCTGCTTACTTTGCGCATGTGGCTATTCCCACCATGCGCAAAATAAGCGGATCATGTGCGGATGGTACCCATGGCCTGGAGGAGAGGAGACTGTCCTTCGTCCAGGCCCTGGGTACCATAATCCTATAAAAAATAGTGATATACCCACCCTCCGGCGGCCCCCCGAAATCCTTCCCGCCTCTCACCACACTCCCAGCATCTTCCGATCCCAGTAATGCTTTGCGGGAATGAATGCGATGACGTTGCGCTCTCACGAGCGTGACTTCATCTCAGGTCCTTCGTGCAAAGCATTACTGGGACCGGAAGATGCCGGGAGCGCCGCAGAGCAGATCGGGGGCCATCGGAAGGTGAGAATAACAATATTTTTTATTTTTTTATTATTTTAACATCCTACCTATCACATTCCAAGCAATGCTATTCGCTTGGAATGTGCAAGCATTCCGCAAGCGAAAAAATGCTTGCAAAACGCTTGTTTTCCAGGGGAAAACGCATGCGAATTCGCATGCGTTTCACCCGCGGTGGGAGTGCGGAAATGTTGTGGAAATTTACGCAGCATTTCTGCAACGTGGGTACATAGCCTTACACTCGCATGACTGTCCTCTCTTGGTGCTGTCATGGGAGAATCTGAAAAGTGCACAGTGCACGAATTGGGAGAATTCAGAAGACTGCAGTCACCTGGAGTGACTGTAGACTTCTATCACAGAACGAGACAAGTTATTGAATTATAAAATGAAGACCTGTAGCATGCCAATCCTAACAGTGTGTAACATACTGGTAGGTATATTGTGTGTGTGTGTGGGACGCACTATGGAAACATCATTCTGTGGGATGGGCAATGCACCGTGGAAGCATCATAATGTGTGTGAGGGGGACTGTGGGGGAATGCATTGTGGATATATATTGTGTGGGGAGTGATGCAAAGTGGATTTATCATATTGTGTATGTGGAAATGTACAATGGAGGAATGCACTGTGGAGGTATACTGTGTGTGGGCGGCTCTAAGCATTTCACTGTGTTACAGGAGAACGCATTGTGGGGGCATAATTCTGTTGGGGCAATGTATGGGCACCGTACTGTGTGTGGGGGAAATGCACTTTGGGGATATACTTTGTGCGTGGGATGCACTATGGAGGTGTCGTGCTGTGTATGAGGGCATGCATTATAAAGGCATAATTGTGTATGTGTAAATGCAGTCTGCAGGTATACGGTGTGAGAGTGGGAAGGCAATGTGGGAGCATCAGACTGTGCGTGGAAGGGAATGTACTATGGGGATATTAAACTGATTGTGTGTGGGAATGTACTGTGCTAGTATCATACTGTGTGAAGAAGTGTACTGTGGGATTGTCATACTGTCTAGGGGAAAGATACTGTGTGTGAAGGGATATTCTTTGGGGACTTAATAATGTGTGAGGTGTACAATAGGGACTAGGGATGAGAGATCCTGAAAGGTCAAGTTTGGGGTCAGTACCGGACATCTAGTATCTGGTACCGTACCCCGAACACTGGCTTTTTAATGTACGCTCAATTTCCTGTTCATACTCACAAGTCTAATAAAGCTTGCTGAATGACTGTGCTGCAGCCTATCAACAAGCTTTTAGACTGTGTACTTCTGGCGCCAAGTATTGGCATGGTTGTTGTTGGTTGGCGCTAGCACATGACCCAGCATGTATACAGTTCTAGAATTTCTTTGGATCGTGGCATGATCTTTTGGTCTACTACATTTTGTCAGGCAGGTCCTATTTAAGCGATTTCTTGATTTGAGAACAGGTGTGGCAGTAATCAGGCCTGGGAATTTGAACTCTGCTTTGCAAAGATGTGATAAACCACAGTTAATTTATGTTTTAAGGTGGGGAATCACTTTTCACACAGGGCCCTGTAGGTTTGGATTTCTTTTTCACTCAATAATAAAGACCTTCATTTAAAAACTGCATTTTGTGTTTACTTGTGTTATCTTTGTGTAATATTTAAATTTGTTGATCTGAAACATTTATGTGTGACAGAAATGCAAAAGAATAGGAAATCAGGAAGGGGGCAAACAATTTCTCACACAACTGTAAAGGCAGGATCACGAATGCCTCCGCCATTCTGCTCTGATTAGTGTAGGGATAGGACGCAGCTGGAGTGAGACCGATATCTGTGGGAGTACCTCGCCTACAGCCACTGTGTGTACTCTGAAAGCCATATATGTGGGAGTGCTGTGCTAAAAGCCGCTGTGTGTACTGTGCACCCCAGCCTGTGGGAGTACAGTGGCTTTAAAGCCGCTGTGTGTACTCTGCACCTCCTGCCTATAGGTGCATGGTAGGGATATCTCTCTTGAGACACCAGGTGAATGTGGGAGCTGTCACATGCATACCTGAGCTCCACAAGTCCGCCCAATAGCTTCGGGAATCGGGTTCCTCACCGAAGCCCTTTCCCAATACACAGACTGGTTGCTTCGGACTCTTCTAAAAGGTATCCTCTCTTATCTGAAGGACACCAGTGATTTCTGCCAATTGTCCAGGATTTTACATGGCAAGATGGCTTCTCGTTAACGTCTATAGACATAGAAAGCCTATGCACCAGAATCCCACAGGAGTAGGGTATAGTGGCTGTGCGTTCCATTAGACAATAATGGGGTCTTTGTGGACTGCCTGTGAAGCTTTGAACTTTATCTTAAAACATAATGCCTTCAAATTTATGGATAATTGGTATTTGCAAAGGACCCGGACAGCAATGGGGACTCTGGTAGCATGTAAGTTTGCTAACTTGTCCCTAGCCGTCCTAGAGGAAAACGTCATCGACATGATGCCGTGTGTGGAGGATTGGACTGTGGGGGCTTTATACTGTTTGTGGGGGATGGACTGTAGGAACATTATATTGTGTGTGGGGGATGGACTGTGGGGACATTATACTGTGTGTGGGGGATGGACTGTGGGGATATTGTATGTGAGTGTGAGGGATGGACTGTGGGGACATTATGCCGTGTGTGAGGGATGGACTGTGGGGGGATGGACTGTGGGGACATTATGCCATGTATGTGAGCGATGGACTGTGGGGGGAAGGACTGTGGGGACATTATACTGTGTGTGGGGGATGGACTGTGGGGATATTGTGTGAGTGTGAGGGATGGACTGTGGGGACATTAGGCCGTGTGTGAGGGATGGATTGTGGGGACATTATGCCATGTATGTGAGCGATGGACTGTGGGGGGAAGGACTGTGGGGACATTATATTGTGTGTGAGGGATGAACTGTGGGGATATTGTGTGAGTGTGAGGGATGGACTGTGGGGACATTATGCCGTGTGTGAGGGATGGACTGTGGGGGGATGGACTGTGGGGACATTGCCATGTATGTGAGCGATGGACTGTGGGGGGAAGGACTGTGGGGACATTATACTGTGTGTGAGAGATGGACTGTGGGGACATTATGCCATGTGTGAGGGATGGACTGTGGGGGGATGGACTGTGGGGACATTATGCCATGTATGTGAGCGATGGACTGTGGGGACATATATTGTGTGTGGGGGATGGACTGTGGGGATATTGTGTGTGTGTGAGTGTGAGGGATGGACTGTGGGGACATTATGCCGTGTGTGAGGGATGGACTGTGGGGACATTATGCCATGTATGTGAGCGATGGACTGTGGGGGGAAGGACTGTGGGGACATTATACTGTGTGGGGGGAAGGACTGTGGGGACATTATGCCGTGTGTGAGGGATGGACTGTGGGGGGAAGGACTGTGGGGACATTATACTGTGTGTGAGAGATGGACTGTGGGGACATTATGCCGTGTGTGAGGGATGGACTGTGGGGGGAAGGACTGTGGGGACATTATACTGTGTGTGAGAGATGGACTGTGGGGACATTATGCCGTGTGTGAGGGATGGACTGTGGGGGGAAGGACTGTGGGGACATTATGCCGTGTGTGAGGGATGGACTGTGGGGGGATGGACTGTGGGGACATTATGCCATGTATGTGAGCGATGGACTGTGGGGGGAAGGACTGTGGGGACATTATACTGTGTGGGGGGAAGGACTGTGGGGACATTATGCCGTGTGTGAGGGATGGACTGTGGGGGGAAGGACTGTGGGGACATTATACTGTGTGTGAGAGATGGACTGTGGGGACATTATGCCGTGTGTGAGGGATGGACTGTGGGGGGAAGGACTGTGGGGACATTATGCCGTGTGTGAGGGATGGACTGTGGGGACATTATGCCGTGTGTGAGGGATGGACTGTGGGGACATTATGCCGTGTGTGAGGAATGGACTGTGGGGACAATATGCCGTGTGTGAGGGATGGACTGTGGGGACATTATACTGTGTGGGGGGATGGACTGTGGGGACAATATGCCGTGTATGTGAGCGATGGACTGTGGGGACATTATACTGTGTGTGAGGGATGGACTGTGGGGACAATATGCCGTGTGTGAGGGATGGACTGTGGGGACATTATACTGTGTGGGGGGATGGACTGTGGGGACAATATGCCGTGTATGTGAGTGATGGACTGTGGGGACATTATACTGTGTGTGAGAGATGGACTGTGGGGACATTATACTGTGTGTGAGAGATGGACTGTGGGGACATTATGCCGTGTGTGAGGGATGGACTGTGGGGGGAAGGACTGTGGGGACATTATGCCGTGTGTGAGGGATGGACTGTGGGGACATTATGCCGTGTGTGAGGGATGGACTGTGGGGACATTATGCCGTGTGTGAGGAATGGACTGTGGGGACATTATGCCGTGTGTGAGGGATGGACTGTGGGGACAATATGCCGTGTGTGAGGGATGGACTGTGGGGACATTATACTGTGTGGGGGGATGGACTGTGGGGACAATATGCCGTGTATGTGAGCGATGGACTGTGGGGACATTATACTGTGTGTGAGAGATGGACTGTGGGGACATTATACTGTGTGTGAGAGATGGACTGTGGGGACATTATGCCGTGTGTGAGGGATGGACTGTGGGGGGGAAGGACTGTGGGGACATTATGCCGTGTGTGAGGGATGGACTGTGGGGACATTATGCCGTGTGTGAGGGATGGACTGTGGGGACATTATGCCATGTGTGAGGAATGGACTGTGGGGACATTATGCCGTGTGTGAGGGATGGACTGTGGGGACAATATGCCGTGTGTGAGGGATGGACTGTGGGGACATTATACTGTGTGGGGGGATGGACTGTGGGGACAATATGCCGTGTATGTGAGCGATGGACTGTGGGGACATTATACTGTGTGTGAGGGATGGACTGTGGGGACAATATGCCGTGT
Organism: Dendrobates tinctorius; assembly: GCF_039654945.1. Taxonomy (NCBI): domain Eukaryota; kingdom Metazoa; phylum Chordata; class Amphibia; order Anura; family Dendrobatidae; genus Dendrobates; species Dendrobates tinctorius. Next base: position 42,141,766 of record NW_027361704.1, on the reverse strand, counting down.
GTGAGGGATGGACTGTGGGGACATTATACTGTGTGGGGGGATGGACTGTGGGGACAATATGCCATGTATGTGAGTGATGGACTGTGGGGACATTATACTGTGTGTGAGGGATGGACTGTGGGGACAATATGCCGTGTGTGAGGGATGGACTGTGGGGGGAAGGACTGTGGGGACATTATGCCGTGTGTGAGGGATGGACTGTGGGGACATTATGCCGTGTGTGAGGGATGGACTGTGGGGACATTATGCCGTGTGTGAGGAATGGACTGTGGGGACATTATGCCGTGTGTGAGGGATGGACTGTGGGGACAATATGCCGTGTGTGAGGGATGGACTGTGGGGACAATATGCCGTGTGTGAGGGATGGACTGTGGGGACATTATCCTGTGTGGGGGGATGGACTGTGGGGACAATATGCCGTGTATGTGAGCGATGGACTGTGGGGACATTATACTGTGTGTGAGGGATGGACTGTGGGGACAATATGCCGTGTATGTGAGCGATGGACTGTGGGGACATTATACTGTGTGTGAGGGATGGACTGTGGGGACAATATGCCGTGTGTGAGGGATGGACTGTGGGGACATTATACTGTGTGGGGGGATGGAATGTGGGGACAATATGCCGTGTATGTGAGTGATGGACTGTGGGGACATTATACTGTGTGTGAGAGATGGACTGTGGGGACATTATACTGTGTGTGAGAGATGGACTGTGGGGACATTATGCCGTGTGTGAGGGATGGACTGTGGGGACATTATGCCGTGTGTGAGGGATGGACTGTGGGGACATTATGCCGTGTGTGAGGAATGGACTGTGGGGACATTATGCCGTGTGTGAGGGATGGACTGTGGGGACAATATGCCGTGTGTGAGGGATGGACTGTGGGGACATTATACTGTGTGGGGGGATGGACTGTGGGGACAATATGCCGTGTATGTGAGCGATGGACTGTGGGGACATTATACTGTGTGTGAGAGATGGACTGTGGGGACATTATGCCGTGTGTGAGGGATGGACTGTGGGGGGAAGGACTGTGGGGACATTATGCCGTGTGTGAGGGATGGACTGTGGGGACATTATGCCGTGTGTGAGGGATGGACTGTGGGGACATTATGCCGTGTGTGAGGAATGGACTGTGGGGACATTATGCCGTGTGTGAGGGATGGACTGTGGGGACAATATGCCGTGTGTGAGGGATGGACTGTGGGGACATTATACTGTGTGGGGGGATGGACTGTGGGGACAATATGCCGTGTATGTGAGCGATGGACTGTGGGGACATTATACTGTGTGTGAGGGATGGACTGTGGGGACAATATGCCGTGTGTGAGGGATGGACTGTGGGGACATTATACTGTGTGGGGGGATGGACTGTGGGGACAATATGCCGTGTATGTGAGTGATGGACTGTGGGGACATTATACTGTGTGTGAGGGATGGACTGTGGGGACAATATGCCGTGTGTGAGGGATGGACTGTGGGGGGAAGGACTGTGGGGACATTATGCCGTGTGTGAGGGATGGACTGTGGGGACATTATGCCGTGTGTGAGGGATGGACTGTGGGGACATTATGCCGTGTGTGAGGAATGGACTGTGGGGACATTATGCCGTGTGTGAGGGATGGACTGTGGGGACAATATGCCGTGTGTGAGGGATGGACTGTGGGGACATTATCCTGTGTGGGGGGATGGACTGTGGGGACAATATGCCGTGTATGTGAGCGATGGACTGTGGGGACATTATACTGTGTGTGAGGGATGGACTGTGGGGACAATATGCCGTGTGTGAGGGATGGACTGTGGGGACATTATACTGTGTGGGGGGATGGACTGTGGGGACAATATGCCGTGTATGTGAGTGATGGACTGTGGGGACAATATGCCGTGTGTGAGGGATGGACTGTGGGGACAATATGCCGTGTGTGAGGGATGGACTGTGGGGACAATATGCCGTGTGTGAGGGATGGACTGTGGGGACATTATGCCCTTTGTAAAATATTCAGGATTGAGAGTCCTCAGTGGTTGATACCATCTTTTCAGTTAGCCATTAAAAGGTAACACATTGCAAGCTTTCGAGACTACTCAGGTATATGCCCTTTGTGTGAGGGATGGACTGTGGGGACATTATACTGTGGGCGGGGCTTAGCGGCGCGTGCGCTGTGTGGAATAAACGCTAGTGTGAAACTAGCCTCAGAATTGGTAATTACACACAGAGCTGTGAGCCCTTCCAGCTCTCAGTCAGTGACTGATGCAGCTCATCAGATATAAACCAGTCTGTGGCCTTGATCCATTTATATTGGATTAGCGATGTCATTAGCAGCACACAAATGCCATTCATGACTACCCGGCCGCGCAGCCGCAGCTCATGACATCGCTAATATCCCGCCTCGTACAACACGTACTGCAGCATGTACTGCGAGGCTTCTCCTTGGCGCGCTGGCGCTGCTCACATCACACAGGCGCCCTCATGTGGTAGCGGTAGGTATTGGTTCGCGTGCTCACGCTAGCGGCCATTTTACCGTAGATTCTTCGGATCGTTATATGCAGAGACTTCTACAAAGTGGCAGCTTGCCCGTGTTCAAGACAGATCATGCTGCATCTGGCGGAAACTTGTCATCTATGGAGGCCGGAAATGTTCTAGGAGTCTGCTTGGAACGCATAAATGTCTGCCTGTAGATGAAACAGTATGGAGTTTCCCGTGCGTGTCGTGATAATATGTGGCGTGTGCTCCCTGTGGCTGTCGGGGGGCGCTAGAGGTGAGCGCAGCAGCTGGAAACATTGCCGCGATCATGGACTATCTATACACATAGTGGCCCCTGGTGACTGCAGCTGTGGGGGCTCAGAGTTCTCTGTGGATCTGGGACACCTCATACTTGGAGTCTTGTTGTAAGGAGGAGCTTGCTGCTCTTAAGTTGTGGCCTCAGACTGACATATTTACATCCGGATGCCTCCATAAACGGCACAGAGAGCCCCCCGTAAGCAGCGGCGCAGAGAGCGGGCTCCCCCCCCCCCTCCGTAAGCAGCGGCGCAGAGAGCGGGCTCCCCCCCCCCCTCCGTAAGCAGCGGCGCAGAGAGCGGGCTCCCCCCCCCCCTCCGTAAGCAGCGGCGCAGAGAGCGGGCTCCCCCCCCCCCTCCGTAAGCAGCGGCGCAGAGAGCGGGCTCCCCCCCCTCCGTAAGCAGCGGCGCAGAGAGCGGGCTCCCCCCCCCTCCGTAAGCAGCGGCGCAGAGAGCGGGCCCCCCCCCCCCTCCGTAAGCAGCGGCGCAGAGAGCGGGCCCCCCCCCCCTCCGTAAGCAGCGGCGCAGAGAGCGGGCTCCCCCCCCCCCCCCTATAAGCGGCGCAGAGAGCAGGCTCCCCCCCCCCCCCTCCGTAAGCAGCGGCGCAGAGAGTTATTTACAGCTGCCTGACCCACGGGCAGTATGACTCCGTGCCCGGCAGTGTGATTGTAGGTATACCTTACTCTAAAATGCTGCAGCGATTTAGGGAAATCCCACGGCCGAGCGTCTCGGCTATATAGATGTTACTGTCCGTGATTGACAGTCTGGTCACTGCTATTAGAGGCAGACTGTATAACCCAGCTGCGACCTGCGCGGTATGGAGAGGGCTCAGCTTCTCATTAGGGGGTGTGGCGGGGTTCATACACTCCTGAGCAGTGAAATTGCTACGAAGGCAAAGTAGAATTATGGAAATCACAGGATTAATAGACATCTTAGGCTGGTTTCAGACTAGCGTTCAGGAGGGCTGCAGATGGCTGCCACTTCCTTCTTTCTTCCTCCCTGAAGCTCCGCCTACCGCTGCATGCGCCAGCGTTTCCCTGCATACCTATCTTTAACATTAGGTACGCAGGAACATGTGTTGTATGTGGATGCAAAATGTTGCGTTTCCGTGTGGTCGCCACACACGTCAAATCGCCACATGTGGACACATCCGCATACAACACATGTTCCTGCGTACCCAGTGTTAAAGATAGGTATGCAGGGAAACGCTGGCGCATGCGGCGGTAGGCGGAGCTTCAGGGAGGAAGAAAGAAGGAAGTGGCAGCCCTCCTGAACACTAGTCTGAAACTAGCCTTATTAATATGCAAATGATGAAAAAATATTGAGTTTTTTTTTAAGTATTGAGTATGAGGGTCATGTGTATAAATGTATGCACTTACACACCCTGGCTACTATCAGTGAGATTAATGGTTGTCTGAGGAATGTTCTGCCACTCTGGCAAATCATTAAGATCCGCTGCTGGCAGCTCCATTTACAATTGATGACTAATGTCCAAGATGTGCTCTATAGAAGACAAGTCCGGAGACGCAGGACCTGGTAGCGTGTTTTGGCTGCTCACAGTAGCACCAGTAATATGTGGTCTGGCGTCTTGTTGATTAATGGCTCCTGGGACACTGGAGAAATGGCCGCACCACTGGCTCCACAGTAAAACCATTCTGAACTTTAAATGAAATTTGACATCACATATTAAGCCTAAGTCCTCAAACACAGTGCCTGCACAAGCCATCAGAAGTGGCTTCCACATTTGTGCCACATGTCCAGCTACAGGTGTCCATTGACCTCATGATACCGCTCTTCACGCCTATCATGGTGCAGAGCAAGATGGCAATGGAGGCCCATCCTTTTTAGTGATGAGTCCTGCTTTTGTCTTGGGTGCAATATTATCTGGAGACCACGTGGGCAACAGCTAACAACTTGCTGTTACATACATGGAACCAATTGTATGGCAATTTCTCCATTTTCCCATAAGCCGGTTTGCAACATGACAATGCCAGGCCGTATACTGCGTGCGCTACTGTGAGAAGCCTACGTGGCCTAGATGTATTCCCATGGCCAGCAGCGTCTCCAGACTAGCCTCCCATCTAACCCATCTGGGATGTCATTGGTCAGCAATTGTAAAAGCAGCTGCCAGCAGTGTATCTTGAGTGCAATCAGCGTTCTAAAACATTCCTCAAAAAAGCCATTAATAACCTCATTGATAGCAGCCAAGGTGTAAGTCCAGGGATTGAAAATGTTTTTTGTCATTTGCATATCACTAACATGTCAATGGCTCCTGTGATTCCACCAGTTTTCCTTTCTTGGCTTGTGGCGTGTATATTCTGTATACTATAGCAGTAACCATCTGATATGTGTGATGTGAAATATTAGAAGGCACAGGCGGTAACTTTCTGTGGAAAGATTAATGATTATCGCTACGAGTATGGGGTCATCGTACATTTATTTCTAACAGGTAGTCAAGGTGAAGACGTGTATCGAGAAGATCATCCGGTAGAAATCCTTCAGAACACAAGTCCCATACCTACAACAGTGGGGTATGAAGAAGGCCGCAGTACAGGAGCTGTTCAGTACAAGACAGCTGAGATTGCCGATGCCATGCAGAGTTTAGACGTCCAGACGGACCCTGCCGTTCTACTTTCCATGCTGCCCAGGGTTATGAAGGACCGAGCTGGAGCAGATACTGTGTGTGACGTGGGGACGGGTGATGAAGAATGTGGCTCCAGTGATGGTTCACTCAGCAATTCGGATGACCAGTCTCAGGAACAAACCCAAAGTATGGACGCCAGTACTGCAGACACAGACTCAAATACTACAGATAGCAGCAAACCTCTGAAAGTAAACTGTGAGGAGCGCAACATCACCAATATGGAGAACTTTACTTTACAAATCCTTAATATTTCTCAGGTATGATACATACAAATGAAGACTTATCTGGAGATGTAGTTTAGAGGTATATTATATATCTGGGGTGGTTGTGGTGAAAGTGTGGAGCAAACAGGTGACCAGTATGGCCCAGGACAGAGGAGGTAAAACTCAAAGTGCCATGCATGGCTCTAAAAAGAGATGTCTTTTTTTGTTTTTTGTTCATTGGGTTTTTTGTTATGAAGTAATGTTTAACCATTTTTTCTTTCCCCCATGATGGCACCACGGAGAGAGAGAGGGATCCGCCCTCAGGGACAGGAAACCTACAGATGAAAAAGGCGGTACCTCTCTCCCACATCAGTTGGTTTCCTGTCCCTGACGGGGAACCTACAGCATGTACCTGCAGTCGACGCGGGATTCCGGGGACCGAACCAGTCCGGTAATAGTCAGCGGGGCTCCCTACCTCGGCTGGTTCGAGGCCTTGGGCAGGCTTCCCCCGAAGCACCACCACCGGGGTCGGTGGGCCTTGAGGGTGAGTGGGGAGAGGCAGTGAAGATCAGGAGAATAATAAAAAAAGGGAGGGGCTGCCTCCTGCAAGTATAGTGGCGGCGGTCACTACAGGAGAGCCCCCGCCGGACGCGGCAGCCTGTGGAGGTGGCGGCGGCCACCGGGAGCAGCAAGTCACAGAGCCTGCCGGACCTCGGAGCGGCCTGTGGGGGGTGGCGGCGGCCACCGGGAGCCGCAAGGCACGCAGGTCTCTGCAGCTCAGAGCGGGAGGGTGGCGGCGGCGGCCACCAGAAGCCGCGAGCGATAGGGCATGCCGAGAGGAGGGCGCAGGATACCGGCGCAGGACGCCAGTAGGGCACGCGCATGTGATCACAGCTCCCTTGAAGAAGGGAAGCACGGTGCACCGCTGGGTAATCCACGGTGCGCATGCGCTGGCGGCCACTTCCGGCGGGACGCAGGGATCGCTTGGGAAGAGGGCGGCGGCAAATTCAAATAAAAAAAAAAAAGATCATGTTTAAAGCCCCACTGAAGGAGAAGCGGTCACCATGAATGTGAAACCACAGAAGGAGACACGGCGGTGGTCCCCAAAGCAGGGACCATGGCAAACGCAGGAACAGTGCCAGCGCGTCTCTTCCCAGCAGCGCAGCAGCGGTCTTACGGGATCGCGGCGCAGCCAAAGCTCCACCATGGCGGCACAGCCAGAAGTGGATTCAGCAGTGGAGATAATCCCTACGCCCGAGACGGTATCGCTCGTTCCACGAGGAGGGTGAGTGATCTCCGTGAATACCCGCTCGCTAATGTGCGATTATTAATTTTTTTTCTTTTTCAGGGACGTAAATGCATGACCAAATCCAAACACATGGTATGTGCTATATGCATGGAGGAGTTACCCCCTACGTGGGACAAAAAGCTCTGTGTGGCGTGCATAGAGCAGACAATACAGGAGGAATCCCCGAGGTTTGCTTTAGACCTCAAAACACTGATAAGGAACCAAGTCGAGGACGTCCTTAAGGGCGCCAGAACCTCAAAGAAAAAATGTAGATCCAGGCATAGATCCCCAGAGTCCAGTTTTAGTGAGTCAGGAAGTGAACTATCCGACTCAAGTAATTCATCATCCTCCCAGTCCTCTTCATCATCCTCAGAAGGGGGACGCAGCTGCTTCCCCATTGAAGAAACAGACGCCCTGGTAAAAGCTGTGAGGACAACCATAGGGCTGGTAGACGAACGCCCTAAGAAAACTGCTTAAGACCTAATGTTCGGAGGACTAGAGCAAAAAAAACGGAAGGCTTTCCCGATCAATGAGAAAATCCACTCCCTAATCAAATGAGAATGGAAAAAGCCAGATATAAAAAGTCCTCCTAACAAAAAAAGTCATCCTAACACCAAAGAGCAAATACCCCTTTGACGACCCGGCCTGCTCCTTATGGAGTAAAGCACCTAAATTAGATGTAGCGGTCGCAAAAGCTTCTAAAAAGTTTGCCCTGCCGTTTGTAGACATGGGTACCCTGAAGGACCCAATGGATAAAAAAGCAGAAACTTTTTAAAAAAATGCTTGGGAGGCGGCAGGAGGGGGGCTAAAGCCAGCCATATTAGCCACGTGCACGGCATGCGCCCTAATGGTCTGGCTGGACCACTTAGATTCACAAATAAAGGAAAAAGTCCCAAGAGAAACAATACAGAGATCAGTTTCTGTACTGAAGGGAGCAGCAGCTTTCCTGGCGGATGCGTCAGTAGACTCGACCAGGCTGGCAGCCAGGACAGTGGCCTTCTCAAATGCCGCAAGACGCGCCTTATGGCTGAAATGCTGTCCGGGAGACTTGCAAAAGAAAACAAATTTTGCGCAATCCCGTGCGAGGGGGAATTCTTATTTGGCCCAACATTAGACGACATCTTGGACAAGGCAGGGGACAAGAAAAAATCCTTTCCCGGGTTCCCTAGCCAGTCATACAAACGGCCTTTTCGGAACAGAAGGTTTATGCGACGGAAGCACCCAAAAGGGAACAAAGAAGGATGGGAGGATAGAAGGAACAAAAATAAAGGCTGTATGTTTAACAAACCCCCTGACAATAAGAAGCCACAATGAAGGTACTCCCCGGGTCGGGGGAAGATTGTCCTACTGTCTCCAGGCCTGGGGAAAAAAATATCTGCGAGTTCATGGATACTGAGCATAATAAAGGAAGGTCTGAGGCTATTATTCAATACCCTCCCAAACAACTCTTTTGTGATAACGCCCCAAAGGACACCACACAAGCAGCTGGCTCTGCAACAAGAAATAACGAATCTAAGGGAGAAGAACGTATTACAAGAAGTCCCCTACCAAGACAGGGGCAAAGGCTTCTACTCCCCCCCCCCCCTCTTCGCAGGAAGCCAGATAGATCGTACAGGGCGATCATAAATCTAAAAAGACTGAACAAGTTCCTGGAAATTCAGCACTTCAAAATGGAGACAATAAAATCTTGTGTAAAAATGCTTCCCCAATCTTGCTTCATGGCTGTATTAGACTTGAGAGATGCATATTACCATGTGCCTATTCACAGAGACCACAGGAAATACCTCAGGGTGGCGGTGACAATCCAGGGGGAGAAAAACATTATCAGTTCAGAGCCCTCCCCTTCGGGCTAGCTATTGCTCCAAGTGTATTTACAAAGATAATGTCAGCGGTAACGGCCCACATAAGAGAGCAAAACATCCTGATAGTCCCATACCTGGATGATCTCTTAATAATAGGTGTGAAATATTAGGCGCAGACGTTTCCCTACACGGAAATTTAGACAAGCAATTAGACATCTCACCAGAGACAATACATTCCTTAACGTGGTGGACAGATCCAGCCAACCTAACCAAGGGGGTTCCTTGGGCGTTGCCTGCGACAAAGATCCTAACTACGGTCGCAAGCCCCTGGGGGTGGGGTGCACATCTAGGCAACCAGGTGGTGCAAGGGCCCTGGACCCCGGGCAGAGAGTCAGCTTTCTCAAATATGAAGAAGTTACTGGCAGTAAAACTAGCTTTCGTTCATTTTCTAGATTCACTTCGCTCCCAACACAAGGGTCTTCTTAGACAACCAGGTAGTGGTAGCATATCTAAACCACCAGGGGGGCACCATATCTCGAGCGCTGATGAAGGTAGCAGAACACAATCTAGAATCCCTGACAGCCCTTCACATAAAAGGTTTGGAAAATCGAACGGCGGACTTCTTAAGCAGAACACGTCTAAAACAGGGGGAGTGGGAACTAAGCCAGTCAGTCTTCAACCAAATTATGAAACTCTGGGGCCGGCCAGAAATACTTATTTGCGAACAGTCAGAACCAATAAAGCGTATGGAAAAAATTCATGTCAGTATCAGGCTCTGACCCAACGGGGGAAATCCAAATAGACAAAATTCTGGAATTCCTACAGAAGGGGTTGGAAAAGGGGTTAGCTACCAGCACCTTAAAAGTACATGTGGTGGCCTTGGGAGCGTTGTATAACCATGACCTAGCCAATAGGTGGGTTATGAGATTTATTGGAGCCTCAAGTAGATCCATGCCGATTTTCCCCCCCAGGGATCTAAACCTAGTGCTAAACGTACTAACCAAATCTCTTTGAACCCCTAGCGGAGGTTCCCTTAAAAATATTGTCCCTTAAGACCTCCCTCGTAGCCTTAGCTTCTGCCCGCCGCATTGGTGATATGCAAGCCTTGTCTGCCCACTCGCCCTTCATGCAAGTACTGGATGATAGGGTAATTCTTAGAACCGACCCAGCATATCTCCCCAAGGTATCGTCACAGTTTCATAGGACCCAGGAAATCTCCGTACCCTCCTTCTGTCCCAATCCCAGGAACAAAACAGAAGAGGTATTACACACTTTAGATGTAAAAAAGGTGCCTGGTCCAATACTTGACAACCACGAGGGGGTTTAGGAAGGATAGGGCTCTGTTTGTCTGCTTTCAGGGTCCGCGGAAGGGTCAAAAAGCGTCGAAGGCCACGCTGGCGAGATGGATAAGAGAGGCCATCACCCTATCCTACTCCTCTTGCGTGGCAGCCATCCCAGATTACGTAAGGGCCCATTCAACCAGGGCAGTGGCGTCATCCTGGGCGGAGAAAGCCGACGCTTCAATAGACCAGATATGGAGAGCTGCCACTTGGTCTTCCCCCTCTACATTTTTTAAACGTTACCGTCAAGACTTGACCTCCTCTTCAGATCTCACCTTTGGCAAAAGGTTTCTGGAGGCGGTGGTCCCTCCCTAGATGTACAATCTTTGTAATTCTCTCCGTGGTGCCGTCATGGGGGAAAGAGAAAATCGTTACCGTTAACGGTATTTCTCTGATCCCATGACAGCACCCGTACATCCCCAACCTTTCACACACAGGTGCACATTAGAGTGAGTTAGTTAGCTTTAGTACTTAGCCACACGGTGCCTCTATTAAGCTTTAATTTGATTAATTTTGGATTTTTTTATAACCATTTGAGTTGCAGCTGAAAGTTCTGTGTAATGCTCTGTAAAAAAAAAAGAAGCCAGCGCTGCTTAAGGTTAGAACGCATAACATAAAGTACATATGCACATAATATCCAACTGTATTCAAAATGAGATATTTGGCAAAAAAAATTGTGCACCTGTGTCTAAGCCTGCATCGCCCTTCATCTGTGTTTGCTGGTCAGGCAATGTGTGGAGGTCAAACCTGAGATGTCTATGTTCAGACCTGGTTGGCCTTTATCTGCACTTGCTTCATCTGGCTGCACGGGAGTGATGCAGATATGCCTCAGGTACGGATTGCATTTGATATGGTCTTGCTTTTAAAATATTTAGGAGGCTGTAATGGCACAGTGAATAATAAAAATGTAGAGTAGGACCTCCCCACATGAGATTGCCTTGGCGCGGCGGGGTGGCTCAATTTATTGATCAATATTTTGCCAAATGTCTCATTTTGAATACAGTTAGATGTTAATATGTGCTTATGCACCTCATGTTATGCGTTCTAACCACAAGCAGCGCTGGCTTCTCTCTTTTTGTAATGCTCTGTAAACCAGCTGATGTGGGAGAGAGGTACCGCCTTTTTCATCTGTAGGTTTCCTGTCCCTGAGGGCGAATCCCTCTCTCTTCGTGGTGCCGTCATGGGATCAGAGAAATACCGTTATCGGTAAGTAACTACCATTTTTTTTTCTTGTCTTATTTAATCTTGATTTTGGCACACAGATAAACAAACAAACAAACAAACTATGTCCATACAGAGGATGAGAGGCTGTCCAGTCATGGGGCAGGCACAAGTGGATGACTTTACCTCGCACCATTTACAGACTGCACTGATTAATATTTTTTCCTTTCCCCCATGACAACACCACATGAGAGGGGGGATTGTTGTGAATTCTCTTTCTGGCCTCCCTCTGGTTATTACTGAAGGTAGTGGAGCTGGTCATATTGACAGAGGGGTTGCGAGTTCTCTTTCTGGGCTCCCTCTGGTGGTTACTGGAGGTAGTGGAGCTTATCTGATTGGCAGATGCTTGCCACCTGATAATGAGGATGACGATTGGCGATCTGGGGTTTCAGATTGGGATTTAAGACAGCTGACTCCCTCTATCCCTGCTGGTGATTTTCTTCCTGTGCCTTCTGAGGCCTGATGTCTCCTGCTCTGTCCTTGCATTGTTCAGCTAAGTGGTTCATTTACTATTCTGTTTGCATTTGTTCTGGTTTTGTCTATCTCTGCTTTGTGTGGATCAGCCAGCTCCGGCTGGGGATGTGCTGAATCACCGCCCATATGTTACTGTTTGTGCCGGTTTGTTTTGTCCCCTGTTAAATTGGTCTCTTTTTGCTTTGCTTACAGAATATACCAGAGTGCTGATATAGTGGGGGCGAAGTCGTGCGACTTCAGTGTTTTTTGTGCATCAGACGTGTTGGACTTTTTGCAGGGCTTTTTGCGTGATTGCAGACAGTGTCTTTCCTTTCCTGGCTAGTCAGTGTGGGCCCCATCATTTGCTCAGTCTATTTTCCTGCCTGCGTTTGTGTTTTCATCTTGTCTCACCGACAGTATATGTTTGGGGGCTATCTATTCCTTTGGGGTCTGCTCCGGGGCAGTTTAGATTTCCCCTTTCTTGCCTTAGGCTTAGTTGGCTCTCCGGCTGTGCCGAGGCATCTAGGATCATCGTAGGCACGCTCCATGGCTACTGCTAGTTGTGTGGATAGGATCGGGTCTGCAATCCGCTTAGTTACCAACCTCTCTGGTTTTCTGTGGCTTAGCCTGGGCCTGCTATCCTCCGGTGACCCCTTCATAACAGGAGATCTACCCATCAAGGACAGGAACCTACTGTGTAAAAGGACAGATCCTGTTATCCTCATCAGTTGGTTTCCTGTCCTTGAGGGAACCTGTATCTGAAGAAATGGATGCAAAAAGGAAAGGAAGAAGCTTGACAAGGCCCGGCCCAGTTGCCTGCGAGAGCGACTCTGCAGCTCCCAGCTTCTCCGATCTCCCTTCCTGCCTTCAGCGGTCACGTGGTACCGCTCATTAAACTCATGAATATGCACATATTCATGAGGTTAATGAGCAGTACCATGTGACCGCTGAAGGAAGGAAGATCACAGAGAAGTTGGGGGCTGCAGAGACCGTGCCAGGACGGGTAAGTATGACTTGACACCAGGGCTGTGGAGTCGGTAAGCCACAGTTGCGACTCCGACTCCTGGATTTTATCAGGCTCCGACTCCGGCTCCGACTCCTTCATAAATGGCCAATTCATAACAACAAATTTACTGTTGTAAAATATTAAACATCGTGCTTATTCAGTTTCTCACCATCATATAAGTAATCAGACCACTTCGAGCAAAAACTACATTTATTAGAATACAATTAGAATATAGCAAATAACTTTTATAAACTTTTCTAAACTGTAAGTAAATATGCAATAAACACTTTTATGCAGTTAATAAGAAGAAATCTATAAATTTGTCCTCAGAAAAAGTATTGCCTCTGTCAGATCCTCCTTCATGGATGCCCTCAAATCTGATCTAATTATTTTGAGAGCAGAGAACAACCTCTCTACACTAACTTGTGTTGGTGGCAAAGCAGTAACCACTCGGGCAACATCTCTGACAATGTCAGGATACAGAGGAATCGCTTGTTGCACTGTTATTTTTGATGAACGGTCAAATTTCTGAATTTCTTTTAGTGCACATGAAAAATTCTGCTGAAATGTACTGGCTGTGTTCCTTGATGGGGATGACTCTTCTTCTATGCGGGAACGCTTTGCACGGTCCTTGTGATCCAAATATTTTTCGAAATTAAATTCTTCATCAGTTGATGAAGAGGCTGAAGATGTGTGCAGGACGACCAAATTCTTCTTGTTCCTCCTGACTGTTCTGCAACCCTTTCATCCTTACTGCTATTTCAAACAGAGCTTCTTTTCCTTTACTTAGCTGTTGATCATCTAGAAGAATCCGATGCATTGGGTCTACATAAACAGCTGCCAAAAGAATGTTATTTTGTAATAGTAGCTCCTCTCTCCGTTTCATTGATGTAGCAATGCCACTTGCAATTAACCCTCCTCTTTGGGACAGGCGAAACATCAGGTTCTTCCACTCCTTTAAGAAAATACCTGGAGTTAAGTCCTCTGCTTGTAATTTTTTAGTCACTGTAAATGGGTGCTCTAGCAATTTTTCCAGCTCAGTCTCCTGATTCCACTGACTTTCATTTAGCGTCAGTTGAGGGTTAGCCATGTCTACAAGAAAGGTTTTCAGTTCAACCAAGCGCTGAATCATTAAGTAAGTACTACCCCATCGTGTGGCTTGATCAATAATTGCCCCTTTTCCAGCACGTCTCTTCAAAATTGAGTCAACTTTAGGGGTTCTGGCAACAGTAGCCAATTTTCTCACCTTGCCAATCAGTGCAGCAGCATGTCCTTCTTGCAGACTGTCTCTTATAGCCAGCTGTAGCGTATGCACAACACAGCGCATGTGATGAATGAAAGAACATATTGACACAGTTTCAACAAGATCATCTAAACTATCATGTTGCTGTTCATGTGAAGCAACTTCAGTTTGCTCCTCAGTTACAATACTGTGTTCCTCTATTTCAAACATTTCTGTGTCTGTGGACCCAGAATGTTCTTCTAGCTGCTGGTCACCATCATTACTCTCATTCATTAGCTTAATAGTACTTATCATATTTGAAGCATTGTCAGTTACGACAGAACTTGCTCTTTTTTAAGTTCATAGTCTTGCAGAACCTTTTCCACCAAGACCTGGAGAAACTCACTGGTGTGATGAGCTTTGTCTTTTACTGCCAATGCCTTGGTAACTATTTCATTTTTGTCAGAAACAAATCAGACATTGATGGCAAAATAGTTCACACTGTGACGTGTGCAGGCATCCATTTTAAGAAACAGAAAGCGTCCCTTGAGAGTTTTTGTTTAAGTTCTTCCTTTTGTTTAAAAGCTTCTTCGATTACTAATTTTCTAATACTCTCTCTCTCCAGAGAAACACCAAGCTTGCGGGCCATTTCCCCATTCAGACACATAAAAGCTGGTCATGAAAATAATGAAATAGGCACACTATCCTTTACAACAAGCTCTATGATCTGTTTTTTAAATGTATCTACTGTCATTGTCACAGTAACTTTGTCACTGACAAAATATCTTGCAACTGATGGCTGCAAAGTTCTCTGCTCCTTTGTTTGCCTGGAAGAGCTGGGCACTGGTTCATTGCTTTGGATGCAGTCTTTCTCATCCACTGCTTTCAGTACTTCTGGATGAAAGCGCTGTAAATGTCTCTTTAGATTAGAAGCTCTGGTAGGAGCATTTTTATCTTTGCCTGAATATGCACTCATCTTGGCTTCACAGCATTTGTTTTCGTCTGGATCATTTGTCATACACTGACAGACATAATGTTTTCTATCTTGAGTGATGGTGAAATGTTCAAATACAGCTGATTTAATGTGATGCTTCTTTGACATTCTCAGGTTTTTAATTCTGCATTCACAATCCAAATGACAATTGTTTTTCCTAAAAACAATTGTACAAAATTATTGCCAGGTCGTACAACTGATATAGTGGTCAGTAATACTGTTATTATTCCTCATGTACTCACAGTTAACTGATGCAAAGTTTGTTGAAAGGATAATACTTCTTACAGTCTTCCTCTTCTGAGTAGCAGGCAGCTGTGAGATGCTTGGAAGACGCACACCTAGTATGATCTAGTCTAGAGGAGGAGCTTTACTACTAAGAATTTGCAACACATTTTCACTTTCAGTTTCATACATTGTAAGTAGGGGGGTTGGGGCAGCATGAGGTTAACCAAGTATAAGATTAGATAAGGGCAGTGGAGAACAGTGACACACAAGAAGTAAGAAATGTCTCTATCTCCAGCAGAACTGCTTATCACTGTTGTTCATAGTTTGATAGAACATATATATTTGAGTAACATTTATAAAATTCATATGAAAGTTCAATTATGAAATATTAATACATTTTTTTTAAAGCTGGAGTCGGTACATTTCTACCGACTCCGACTCCAACCACAACTGACTCCGACTCCACAGCCCTGCCTGACACCCCCGCCCCCCTCCCCCTCCGACCCCCTGGTGTATATGACTCGAATATAAGCCGAGGGGGGGGGGGGGCTTTCAGCACCCCAAAATGGGCTGAAAATCTTGGCTTATATTTGAGTATATACGGTACTAGGAAAGGCCTAAGAAAATGCAGTGCAAAGCTTAAAAAGGAGCATGCACTTTGCAGGGATACGTTACCCAGGTCATGGCAGAAGAAACTGCTCCGCATATATCCTGAAAACTATTTGTGAGGAACCCCCAAATTTCGCCATCGATTGAAAATCCGTTATTAGGGCAGAAGTTAAAGGGGTATTTCCATCTCCAGGGTCCTATTTTGCATTCAAAATGTCACTGTGCTCCTTCCGTGCGCCCAAATAGTAGGTTCCCCCCACATAAGAGGTATCTGTATTTGGGAGAAATTGAACAACACATTTTGGGGTCCATTTTTTTTTTTTTTTCTCCCGTTACCCTCTTGAAAATAAAAGAAATTGAAGCCGAAGTAACATTTTTGTGAAAACAGAGTAAAATGTTTATATTTTTTTTCCTTCCACATTCCTTTTAATTCCTGTGAAGAACCTGAAGGTTTATAAACTTGAATGTGGTTTGGAGCACTTTGAGGGGTTCAGTTTTTAGAATGGTGACACTTTTGGGTATTTTCTGTCAAATAGGCCCCTCAGTCATTTGAAATGTCATGTGAGAAATGTTATTTATTAACTATTTTGTGTGACCTGGCTCTCTGGTTTAAGGGCATAAAAATTAGAAGTTGGGAAAATTGTGAAATTTAACAATTGTCAAATAGTGATGAGTGAGTATACTTGTTGCTCGGTGATCTCCGAGTATTTTGGCGTGCTTAGAGATGAAGTTTTCGTCATCTTATCTGCATGATTTGCAACTTGTAGACAGAGTCAAACATACCTTGCTGAGATCGGGCAGTACGTATCAGCTGTCAGGTCCACTTTAAATATATATAAATATCTTTTATTTTCTATATAAAAATTTATATTAAAATAAAATCAAATCTTGTAACTTTCTCACAGGTCACTACGCTTAATATTACTCACACTACCTGTTCTGCAGTGTTGATGACTTTTCAACAGTCTCATTATCATTACAGACATGATTTCTTTGACAGGTTACATGTTGATAACACAGGATCCGGTCAGCACCTCATCAGACCTGCGTGGGAAAGGACCTGGCTAAGCTAATCCAAACATTGGGCGTTCAGCCACTCTTCTTTAAAGGCCTGATGACGTGGCCAACACAATTTTGAATGGTGATGTCCTCACTGATGAGCAGCCCTAGCTCTGTATGCATTTCCACACAAGAATGACTAGATCACTTGACAACCAATGAACGTTTTGAAAATGGAGAGGAATTGAGAAGCCAAGTATGCTAGAAAGTTGCCAAATTCTTATTACACAATGTAACCACCATTTTAGGTTGTCGATAACATTTTCTATACTATAGTTTTTATTTTTTTTTTCTTTCTTTAGGACCTTATGGATTTTCTAAATCCAAACAGCAGTGAGTGTTCCATGGTTTTGTTCTTTACCCCCTGGTGTCAGTTTTCGTCTGCCCTTGCGCCTCATTTCAATGCCTTACCTAGAGCGTTCCCTACTCTGCAGTTTTTGGCACTGGATGCTTCCCAGCACAGCAGGTATGGGTTATGTCTGTACTTGTGATAGAAGACATATAGCTACATGTGGCTTTATTAAACATCAGTTGCGGTTGATCTCTTTTTCACTTTTTTTTTTTTTTTTATTTGAGTCAGAAAGTTCATGGATTTGGTGCTTTGGCTCTTTCCAGCATAGTACCCAATTACCCACTCGTAGAAATGCTAAAAGAGAAAAAATAACTTGGAAAAGAAACCTTACATTTCACCAGAGCACAGTGGTAAAAAGTGACCTAACCATCTAGTAATGTGTGGTTCAGGGCTGGGGCGCGACCAATCTCTCCATATAACTGCACGGTGCCAAGTTGTATAGTAATGCATTTCCCTTTAATAGGTTAAATGGCTATGGCATGTGACTGTAAAACAGGGGCGTACCATGGCAACTCTAACATGCAAATTAGTTTTTGGCTCTCTGGGGGACAGTTGCGTGCCAGGCACTGAAGGGGTTAATGCTACTTCAGTGTATTAAAGGGACTCGCAATATAAAGACGCCCACTACTCTAATAAGCTGTAAGTCGCAAATCCCCTCTGAATAGCACAAAAAATACGGTTTTACCCCCGTATGCTGCTGTCCAGTGTTGCTTCAGTGCCTCCTCTCGCCTCCCAATCGCCGTCCTCCAGCTTGCTTCATATGAATGATGTGTCCTACGTCATCTACGCACTGTCCAAAATCGCAATCCAACGCCGACGGACTTTGCTCTGTCTTTAGCAGAGCAAAGTAGCGTAATGTGAATGCGCTGAGCTTCTGGGTCATCGGCGCTATTTGGCCTCTCCCAGCGCATGCGCTTTATAGTACAGTGCCCTCCCCTTAGCAGGAGCGAGATTGGGGGACACTGTGAATGACGCAGGATCAGGATGCGTCATCCACATGAAACAACAAGGAGGATGACGATCGCCGAAGCAAGACCAGCAACACCCATCAGACCGCACAATATGAGCGAATAATAAAATAATTATTTTTTTTGTGCTATGCCAAGAGGGGGTTGGGGACTTATATACAGCATACTACTACTGTGCTGTACTAGAGGCGGCATGAAAGTTGGTGGAAAATCCTGGAGACGGACTCCCTTTAATGACAAAGGCTTTCACAGCTATATGTTGTACAGTAGATGTTCAATGACCGTTCTCTTGTCTTTGCCACCCCCCCCCCCCCATACACACACTCTTCAGTGTGAGTGTGTTCTTAGTAGATGAGTGGAGTAACCTGCTGTCGGACACCTCTGATGGCTGCAAGGAGAACATCTGCCACTGAAATTCGCCATGCCAGATCCTTCTCTTCGACATCACATGGGGCGAGTTTGGAGGCCCCACACACATTAGATGGGTGGCCAGTCCTAAACTGATGGATTAGGACAACTGTCGCTGTGTATGAATGCAATTGATTTCCTTTGACAAACCTACCATATGTGAATATGCTCTCATAATCATATGCATTTTATTGCATTATTATGTTGTCACTATGTATTTCATGCTGGAACTGTTTTTGTTTTTTTTTTTATATGTCGTTCGATCCCATTTCTAACGTAGCGACCGTTTCTCTCCTAGCCTGTCCACCAGATTCGGTACAGTCGCTGTCCCTAACATCCTGCTTTTCCAAGGCGCAAAACCAATGGCCCGGTTTAACCACAGTGAAAGGATCCTGGAATCATTCAAGTCTTTTATATTCAACCAGTCAGGTACATAGCGATCATAGGTTGAACATACTGCTGTGCCACCAATCACACAACGAGAGACCCCTCTATGACAAGACCCTCACCACCTTCCACCACTTCCCATCTACATATTAACCATTTCCCCAGATGCATTAACATTATTATTTTAATTTTTTTTTTGCCTGTACCAGTCAAACAGCTGTAACTTAATACCATTCCACCCTAATGTCTGTTTTTAAGCCATATTAGCATTTAAAAAAAAAATACAATTTTTTTAATTTGATATCTGGCAAGTAGTGATGAGCGAGTATACTCGTTGCTCGGGTGTCCTCCGAGTATTTTGGCGTGCTCGGAGATTTAGATTTCGTCATCTCAGCTGCATGATTTGCGACTTGTAGACAGGCTGAATACATGTGGGAATTCCCTAACAAACATTCAGCCTGTCTACAAGTCACAAATCATGCAGCTGAGAAGACGATAACTAAATCTCCGAGCACGCCAAAATACTCGATCACCCGAGCATGCTAGGGGAGACCTGAGCAACGAGTATACTCGCTCATCACTACTGGCAAGCCTCAATTTAGGGTCATTGTGTGCAGTATAGAGCTCTTTACTGTATATGATTGGTATTCGTTTTATTAATGTCATTTTGTTTTACATTGTAAAGAGTTTCCCAAAATTGGCACAACCAGCGGTCTTCTATAACGTTGTCAAACCACTCAGTATCACATTGCAGTACCCAACAAAACACCGCTCCACATTGTGATCCTGAACTTCAACCTCCTTTACCCTTTTGCAATCCCTAAAAAGGTGTGGTGGAGTGACATCAGACACGTGAGCAGACCCCGCCCACATTTACTGCAGTCGAAATACGAGCTAGCGCTGCACTGAGTTACATGACAGATGTTCGCTGCTCCCCCTAGTGTTAATGAATTGAAAATATCAAAACTTTTTAATTTTTCATGACACTTTCCCTTTCTACACAACACCATGGTCGTGTGACTTGTCACTAGGTGATCTTGTGTTTAGAGCAATCTATTGTCCCCACATTCTCCCTCATCTGCTAAGATGTCAGACGCTTCCTCTCCTGTTATTTTCTTTTCAATACACAGGTACACACAAAATAATAAAGAATAGTGCAGGACAAAAAATATTGATAAAATATTATATGATACTTCAAAATCCACTTAATTATTGCATAGGAATAGAAAGTCCGGGAAAAAAGGTGGCTACCCTGGACTCTTAAAGCAAAGTAATAAATAGAAGCAATGATACATTATATACATAAACGGGTCACTGCATAGTGCTATGGATACAGAGAGTTTTACCTTTGTGTATATACAGGGGTTGGACAAAATAATGGAAACACCTGGAAACATCAACAAAAGTTAGTTTAATATGGTGTAGGTCCACCTTTTGCCGCGGTTACAGCCTCGATTATCCGAGGTATGGGTTCATACAATGTGTGACTTGTTTCCAAAGGAATTGTAGCCCATTCTTCAGGTAAAACACCCTCCAGTTCTTTGAGCGACGATGGCGGCGGAAATCGACGTCTAACTTGAATCTCTAAAATCGGCCATAAATGCTCAATGTTGAGGTCTGGGGATTGTGGGGGCCAGATGAGATGCTCAACTTCATTTCAATGTTCCTCGTGCCATGCTTTAACGATTATAGCTGTATGAATTGGTGCATTATCATCCCGAAAGATGGCGTTCCCCTCCGGGAACAGTGCTTGAACCATAGGATGCACTTGGTCGCCCAAAATGCCTAAATAATCTCGGCTGTTAATTCTTCAATGAAGGGATATCATTGGCCCTGCGGATCTCCACGAAATAGCACCCCAGATCGTCACAGAACCTCCGCCATGTTTTACGGTTGGGAGAAGACAGTCTGGATGGAATGCTTCTTTCGGCTGTCTCCAAACGTACACGAGGTCGGAAATAGGGTAAACGATGATTCGTCTGAGAATATCACGTTTCCACTGCTCGAGGGACCAATTCTGGAGGTTTCTACACCACTCTAAACGCTTGGAAACATTTGTCATTGAGAGCAGCGGTTTTCTAATTGCAGCTCTTCCGTGGAATCCAGATTTATGGTGCTCCCGACGAACAGTTTTCGTGGAAACTGTGTTCTGTAGGTGTTCAATGAGCTCAGCAGTGATTTTCAGAGCCGTGGTCTTGCGATCCTCTCTCAGTCAACTTTAACTTTCGGCCGAACCTGTGCTTTGCTGCGGACGTGTTTCCTTCTCTTTCAAACGCAGTCATTACTTTGGAAACAGTACCTCTTGACACGCCAAGCATTCGGGCACTTTCTGTTACACTAGCGCCTGCCATACGAGCACCAACAATTTGGCCTCTTTGAAAATCCGAGTGGTCTGCCATTGGTATCAGGTTCTCATCAATGTTCTTACAATTCTACAAAACGAACAGTTAATTTACATACACATCACATAACACAAATAATCAACTACAAAACATTACCATATGTCCCGGTTTGCATGTTTATAACATGTTCAAAGATTATGATGCCAAAACGTTAGGTGTTTCTATTATTTTGTCCAACCCCTGTACTGTTACATAAATTACAAATAGTGGTATTTATACTGTCATCAAGTCCAAGTCTAGTCATCACTGATGTTATCAAACAGCACATTAGCGTTAACTGGTTATCTGAATATTTATTCCAGGAATTGAAGCTCTACCGGATATTTTTGTCACAGAGGCGGACATTGAAGGTCCGTTACCCAGCACGCCTCAGGCGGGAATAGACTGGCTCCTTGTTTTCTCTATAGTCTATGTGACGTCCTTCATTGTGTATGCCACTATGCAAACTGATAGGATTCGTTGGCTTATACCGGGGCAAGAACACGAACATCAGGATTGATTTTATAAAGCCGAACTTCTGATTAAACACCTCAGGACTGGTTTGTGCTTGCCAATATTGTACTCGGTGGATATTGTTTGGGTTTAAGGTTTGTTTTTTTTACGTGCTGTTTGAATAGGTACACACCGAACATTGGCGTACTGGACGTTGTCACTTACTACTTTGTACATCTCCCATTGATTTCACGGCAGCACTTTTGCGCATGCGCACTTGGATTTGATTGATTTATGTTGTAAAATTTTGTGGAAACTAAATCCTTTCAATGCTTCAAGAACAACCAGAACACTTCCAAAACTGATGTGCCTGGAGTGGAAGCGGGTGTACATATTTAGGTCTGATCTCTTATGGAGACACGTTGTAAATATTAAAAAAATAATAAAACCATGCTTTTTGTTTAATATTGTATTTTTTCCATTTTCTGATTGTATTTATTGGATATAGCATTTTTTTCTTCACCTCTGCAATACACTGTTTTTGAGCAGGGCCGTCGTAAAGGGGTTGTCTTGTTACAGACATCCCCTTTAATAAGACCCCACTCTGATCAGCTGAGTGGTGCAAGTCTATATGAAAATGGATTTTCTTGTGAGGAAACTGTCATTTGCTGCCTCCTACCAGCGTTACATGCTGCCACTCTAAGGAATACCCAGCTGTATAATACACTGACATCCTAGTGCTCCATATGACTCAAAGCTTAAGCCACTATGTATTCCATGTTCCGTCTTTTAAAATTTCTGCTTTTTATTTTTTTTCCCCCCACATAACCAAAAAAAAAAAGTGCAGAAATGTAAAAAGTTTGCCCACTCTACAGAGGCCTAAAAAGGGAGGTGGGGCGGCGCTGCCAGATTTCTTCCTATATTATTTGGCTGGACAGGCTAGAGCCCTAGGTAAATGGATGCCGGGTAACTATCTCCCTAATTCTGAAAGTCACTTGCTTCACGCTGCAGGAACTGATTGTCCACTGGGTTTCCTGGACTTGGAGAGTCCTGGTGTCCCTCGTTTACTGCCCTTGCTCCGTCTGGCAAGATTAGTATGGAGGCAAATTAAGAAAGTGATTGGATTCCAAGATATCATAGCTGAAATGCCCCTATGGGAAAATGTCTATTTCCCGGTATTGCTAAGTCACCCGTCCGCTGATTTTTGGATCCAACATAATGTCTCCCTGACAGACGTGTATGATCATGGGGCCTTAATGTCTTTTGAGCAGATACAGCCTAAGTATGATGTTCTGAGATCTCAATTTTTCCGCTATTTACAGCTAAGATCAGCTCTCCAGTCGCACATAAGGTGTATGGGTGTGGGTCGTGCCATTTTGTCCCTACCTTTGATAGGAATTCTTAACTCACAGGGTCCCCAGGGCCTTATCTCCTCTTTATATACCTACATGCTGTCAGTGGGAGCAGAATCTGCCATAAGTTCTGTTAAACAGAAGTGGGAAAGACTCATCCCTAATACGCAGGGAGAGGCGTGGGAAGAGATCCTGGAGCCTCCGATCGGAGTCTCACCATCTATTAATAATAGAATGATACAGTTGTATATAATAAACCAATCATATTTAACTCCGATAAGACTTTTTAGGATGGGTCGATTCCAGTCGTCGGAATGCTTGCGATGTCATTCACCAGATGCAGACTTTATCCACATGATATGGCAGTGTCCCACCATCCTACAGTACTGGAAAGAGGTGACGTTATTCTTGTCATCACTGGTGCAAACTCCTGTCCCTCTTGAACCACTGGTCTGCTTGTTTGGGGTATGGAAGGAGGAGGTTTGGGGTCACCATGCTGGGATTTTTCTACGTGAGACGCTGTTTCTGGCACGGAAAGTATTGGCATTACGGTGGATGGGCAATTCATGTCCCTCTCTCAGAACCTGGATTGACTTGGTAAATACGATTGTTCCATACGAGCTGTGGTGTAGTGACCACTATGTCAGCTAGGGGGCGCTGTGTGGGTGTCCCAGGACGGGTGTACAGGCACATTCAGTGTGGTAACAGGAGCAGGGTCCTAAATGACCATTATGGGTCTCAAGGTGGGTGGCCTTGGGATGCAGGCTCCAGGGTGTATTGATCAGCAGAGGTACTGCTGATCTTTCTGTTACACTGTGTCAGGGAAGCCTGTATGTGCAATACAACCTTTAGTGATGTCATAGCCATGTGATCACCTGTGGGTGTGGTTACAGAGCTATGTAATTGAGGTGTTTGGCACATGTGAGAGTGGAGGGAGTCTGTGAGAGTGTGGACAGACTTCCCTGTGTCCAGGTGGGACACTACAGAGAGTGGCCTATGTGCTAAGGAAGGAGAAGCCTTCCTGGGTCTGCGGCTGCAGATAGAGCGCTGCTCTGGACATCGCCCTGGCCTATGTATATTAGTTGTATATGGGGAGGACTAAACCTCCCAGCATGTGCTGAGACTCTCAGTCCGAGTCTGAAGCCACGGACATTTCTGTTCTTTTGTGCCTAAGCTAGAGGCTATTTTGGTGATATGCTGAGTTATGGTTTATGGAGAAAATAAACCTCATGAACTTTGGAAAGAACCTGCCTCATGATTGTCTCCCGCTGCACCTGAGCGAGTTCGAATCCCTACAATTGGTGGAGACTGCGGGCAGCGATTCCCAGAAGCACGTGTGGCAGTGCTGTCGATTCTGAGCCAGGAGAGCAGACGGTCTGACAACTGTGAGTAATACTGACCGAGGTCAGAGAAAGTGACTGTATTAAAATTTGTGGGATACCTCTGAGGAGAAGAGGCGTCCAGGAACCTGTGTGGCCGACACAGGTAACAGACAGGAGTCTGTGTTGCACTGGGGTCAGTGAGAGACTGTGTTCCTGGAGGGGTCAGTGAGCAAGGTCCTGGAGGGTCAGTGTTGGGAAGAGCCCTGAAGCACGTGCTATGACCTTGGACCTGGTGAGGCGTGTGTTGGGCAGTCTCAGGCGGAGACGGATGTCCTGAAGAGCACCCGCTGAGCCCCTGGACCTGGTGAGGCTGGTGTGTTGGGAGACCCTGGGAGGAGGGTCGGCTCCCTGAATAGCACCCGGTGTGCCCTGTGTGTTGGACGGTCTCAGGTGGAGACGGTACGTCCTGAGTGGCACACGAACAGGACATGTGAGAGACTGTGCATGTGTTTTTTCTCTTTTTTTTTTTTTTTTCTTTTCCTCTGCAAAACCTGAAGGTGCTTGCTGTGGCTCAGTGGGGTCACGAAGGTCTCGCAGCACAAGGACCTGGTGTTTTTCCTTTTTTGGGATCTGCCCTGGGAGCATTGGTAGCAGACGCTGTCTGTCTACACCATCCTGCTGCAGCTTTATTGCATGTGACTAAGCGGATACAGTAGTTGTGGCTTTACATAACTATTAAGGGTGAGTACCCTGTATTATTGCTGCATAACCCATTATACCTGCACTGGTAAGGCCCTATGGGCGCACTTTTGTGGCTTTTTTATCTTTGAGGGTGACAAGCGGCTTCCAGTAATCCGGCGGGGTTACGAAGGGGACAAGCGGCTTCCAGTGGATCGGCGGGTCCACGAAGATGGCGCAGCAGGAACTGCAGTGACACCAGCCACTGTGTGTGTGTGAACGGCAGCTGGAGGTGCCGGTGGTTTGTGACAGCAGAAGCTGTGGTGGTGCCAGCAAGGACTTGTCTGGTATCGTGAGAGACAAACTGTGTGGTGT
Organism: Dendrobates tinctorius; assembly: GCF_039654945.1. NCBI lineage: Eukaryota > Metazoa > Chordata > Amphibia > Anura > Dendrobatidae > Dendrobates > Dendrobates tinctorius. The sequence goes on along the minus strand of NW_027361704.1, from coordinate 42,116,246 downwards.
GAACTGTGGCCTAAGAGGTTCTGCAGGACGGACATGGGGAAATCCCAAAAGGGAGTGGTAACCCAAAAGGGGGCGGTGACCCAAAAGGGAGTGGTGACCCAAAAGGGAGTGGTAACCCAAAAAGCGGTGGAGTCCAAAAAGGGGGCGGTGACCCAAATTGGAGTGGTAACCCAAAAAGGGGTGGAGTCCCAAAAGGGGGCGGTGACCCAAATTGGAGTGGTAACCCAAAAAGGGTGGAGTTCCAAAAGGGGGCGGTGACCAAAATTGGGGTGGCAACCCAAAGCGGGGTGGTGGTCCAGAAAGGGGCCAAGTGTGAACAAGTGACAGCACTGGGTGTCTCAGTAGGTATGTCTGGAGTACCGCAGTGTATGTGCAGGTCTTTTTCAGAATGTGGAATATCCTTTCCGGGGAGTAATGATGGGCCACAGATGTGTACAGTGATGCTGCACCGGGAAGGAGCCTTTGGTCGGCTGGAATCAGAGAGTCAGGTGACTCTGACAGGAACTCCTCTCGTTTTCTCTCTGACCGAGAAAAACATCAGGGTTCGCTGTAAACACGGGGTCACGGTGAACTACGCAGTAGACAGAGTAGTGTTTGAGGGGACCAAAGGTGGTGAGTGCCAAGGTAGAGGAATACCACGGGACTTAGTCTATGCCTGGGAGAGGGGCCGGGACTTTCTTTTGTTTGATGACGTTTGGTCTGACGATGGAGATGCTTCGACTGTGGGGCCAGCGGACACTGAGACAGTGACGGCTCCTGACATGGACAGGTCAGAGGTAGAACTGACCAGAGGAAGAAGTACATCTGCCCAACTGACGGACCTGATGTCTCGTGATAAGACAGATGGTGGGCTGGGGGATGAGACGACTGGACTAGACACATTGGTGCTGGACGGTAACTGGAGGGTTCACTCGACTGGGGTGACTGACCCAGTGGTACCCTTTAACGATATAATTAAAGAGGTAGTGGTGCGACACGTGATGAACAAAAGAGAACAAGATCGTGAGATACAGCTGATAAAGGAGACTGTAACAGAACATGTCGAACGGGAAAGAGTCCTAAGGCAAGCAGCTGAGCACAGAGTGGATGAGCTGGAGAAGGAAGTCTCTGAGCTCAGAGGTCACCTGTCCGCTTGTAAAACCATGAACAAGACCCTGTTGGAAGATATGGAGGTGCTCAGAGAGGCCCAAGAGAAGCATCAACAGGAGATTCTCAGGAGAGAGGATGAGCGTCGCTACCTGGCAGAGGAGCGAGATAAAGTTCTGCAAGAACTCAGTGGAGTAGTAAAAGGTCTTCTGCAGGACAAGTGGATGGGCGAAGACGTACAGCGGCCGTGCCCGACTGATAGCAAGGCAGAACTGCCAAAGTCCATCTTGGAGAAGGGTCCTGAAGACTGTAAATCTCAGGAAGATGGTGAACCAAGAGCTGCACAAGACAGTCACCCGGTCTTGGCAGATACCTTGAGGGAAGTGTCCGTGGGGAACCCAGAGCCATCTGTCCAGGATGAGAGCAAGTCCATGACCTTCAAGTGCGTGATGGAGGTACCCGAAAACGTGCGAGAAGCGTGTGCCAGCGAAGGTGTCCATGAGACCTTTAAAAAGGCAGTAAAGGCCTATAGTGTGAGCTGGGCACCAGAAACAGACCAGTTGGTGATACTGGCAGAAACGGAAGACACAGAGAGAAGGGTGGCTGTCCTGAAGGAGATGCACCTACAATGTCTCCGCACGAAACAGATGCTCGTGGAGCGTAATAGGAAAGCCGCTCGACGTCTGGAGCTTGCAAGGGAAGCTCAAAGTCGGCTGGGCTTTGTGGAAGACATAATTCCGGTACCCAGAAATCTGGTAGGGAAAGTCGTTGGCAGACTTGGAAAGGTGATGCAGGAGATGGTGAATCGATCCAGTGTGAAGAGAGTGAGGATCCCACCTGCTGGTGAAATCCAAGTCGCTGTTGAAGATGACATGGTTCCTGTCATTGTGGTTGGTTCGGTGGAAAGCATTGAGACGCTTCGCATGCTCCTGGAATATCGGGTAGCGTACCTGAAGGAGATTGAGCAGCTAAGACAGGATCGGCTGCAGATGAATAAGCAGATACAGAACGTCAGGTGGCGTCCACCTCCAACCCAAGGTGTAAGGACCCGAAGGGATCCTCCAAGGAATGAAAGGACAGGTAGTCGAAGGCAAGAACGTCGAGAGTCCGCAAGTGGCCGTTCTAATCGTAGTAACATAGGCACGAGACCCGGTGGTGGACATAGTGACAGAGGGTCAGACTCAGACCAGCCAGTTGGCCCAGCTGGACGTGGGACTCATGACCGTGTGAACTGGGAGAGCCGGCCAGTGAGAGAAAGGTCGGGTGACGGAGCGCACTGCAAACAGGTGGAGACTAAAGAGTGTCTGATCACACTGACGGACGTTGACGGGAAGGCCAAAGCCCAAGGCCGAGATACTGACCGCTGGGGGCGGGGGAGGCCTAACGTGAATATGAGGCAGTTTGACTACCGAAACAGACGGAGATGGTCCTCTCGACTTGTAGGGCAAGGTGACATGGGTGCCAGGTCTCAAGATACCTGGGTGATGTCATGTGTTCAACCCCACAAGTTTGAACAGAGGGGGGAGGTATGTGGTGTAGTGACCACTATGTCAGCTAGGGGGCGCTGTGTGGGTGTCCCAGGACGGGTGTACAGGCACATTCAGTGTGGTAACAGGAGCAGGGTCCTAAATGACCATTATGGGTCTCAAGGTGGGTGGCCTTGGGATGCAGGCTCCAGGGTGTATTGATCAGCAGAGGTACTGCTGATCTTTCTGTTACACTGTGTCAGGGAAGCCTGTATGTGCAATACAACCTTTAGTGATATCACAGCCATGTGATCACCTGTGGGTGTGGTTACAGAGCTATGTAATTGAGGTGTTTGACACATGTGAGAGTGGAGGGAGTATGTGAGAGTGTGGACAGACTTCCCTGTGTCCAGGTGGGACACTACAGAGAGTGGCCTATGTGCTAAGGAAGGAGAAGCCTTCCTGGGTCTGCGGCTGCAGATAGAGCGCTGCTCTGGACATCGCCCTGGCCTATGTATATTAGTTGTATATGGGGAGGACTACACCTCCCAGCATGTGCTGAGACTCTCAGTCCGAGTCTGAAGCCACGGACATTTCTGTTCTTTTGTGCCTAAGCTAGAGGCTATTTTGGTGATATGCTGAGTTATGGTTTATGGAGAAAATAAACCTCATGAACTTTGGGAAGAACCTGCCTCATGATTGTCTCCCGCTGCACCTGAGCGAGTTCGAATCCCTACAGAGCGCACACTATATCATAACAGGGGATGCCCGGGTAAATTTGAAAAGATCTGGGGGAGGTGGAGTTCTTCTCATCTTACATTGTAGAGTGAAGACATTGCATGTGAGATAATATAGTGCAAGGCAGTAGGCTGCGAATTAGTAAATAGTTGATGATGTAGGTTAAGCGGGAGTCACACATAGCAATCTCGCTAGCGAGATCGCTGCTGAGTCACAACTTTTGTGACACAACAGCGATCTCACCAGCGAGATCGCTGTGTGCGACAGCGATCAGCGAGCGGCCCCCCTGCCGGTATCGCTGATCGCTGCAAGAAACCTCTGGACATATTTTTCGTCGCTGGTCTCCCGATGGCCAGCACGCATCGCTGTGTGTGACAGGCGGGAGACCAGCGATCAGCTGTAAAAAAATAATAAAAAATATTGTTATTCTCACCTTCCGACGTCCCACGCAGCCATCCTGCCTCTCTCCACGCTCCCGGTCCCAATGATCCTTTGCATGAATGACCGCGAGATGTCGCGCTGCCGCGAGACCGTGACATCTCGCGGTCATTCTCACAAAGGATTACTGGGACCGGAGCGTGGAGAGAAGCAGGATGGCTGCGTGGGACGTCGGAAGGTGAGAATAACTATATTTTTTATTTTAAATCTATTTTTTTTACGGGGATATGGCATCAGCGCTAACGAACACAGCGATGCTGGGCGCTCGACATCGCTGTGCTGATCGCTGGTGAAGCTGTGTGACAGCTCACCAGCGATCACATAGCGACTTACCAGCGATCCTGACACGTTGATATCGGTGTCGGGATCGCTGGTAAGTCGCTATGTGTGACGCCAGCTTTAGTTTAGGAATCTATATTATTTGAGTGATAAGGTAAAGAGTGATGTACATTCTTATAGTGTATAGCCTGTTCCTCTCTGTATATACTTGGGGGATTATGCATATCTTATCAGTATATTAATAAGAGTATTCCATTTTCTCCCTTTTTTTTGTTTAGTATTTAACAAACAGATGGTAATGTGTATGCTCTGTACAATGTTTATAGCCACAAGCAAATCTGTATGTTGTACATTACTTTTTTTTTTTCTTGTTTAATAAACGAATTTAAAAAAAAAAAAAAAATGTAAAAAGTTAAAGCTGAGTATGGGAAGATTGTGGGGCAATATGTAGTTTATTCATCAGACCGATCGCTGAAGTTAGAGGCAAGTGCTGGCTCTATACCAGTCAACAAGTGCCATGCATGGAGCGGGCTCAGCTCCTGTGCCCGCTCAATATACCCCACCTGACCTTTTGATGAAAATTTCACACGCTGAAAAGGGGTTAATGCATTCCCTTTCAAATCCAATAGCGACTCTCCTATCAAATCCAAATATTTCTTCAAGTCCTCTTTCCTCCAACCTTTCCCCCAGAATTCTTACCATGGACTGACACTACTACTTACAGAGGCTCCAAACTCTGTCCCTATCCCCAGCAGAATACAGGGTGGCCGTACACCTCACATGTATATCGGCAGAACTGTCAGTGTTGGCCGACCGCAGACGTCCAGTATCGGGGTTCGTGTGCAGCTCTGTGCTCTCACTGCCTGTCATTACTACAACCTCTAATAAAAATGTTATTTCCTGCGGATTCTGGATTTTTCCAGTTTGTTGCTATATCTACACCCAGAAGTGGGTCTGAAGCCTCCATGCACTGCACCTCGATTCAAGGCATTTTTCAGCAGCTGGCGAGCCGATATACAGCTTTTCTAGCAGGGGAAAAGATTCAGTATAACCTTAGGTTTTCATCATATAAATCTTCTTTTATATACAGTTGTGGCCAAAAGTATTGACACCCCTGCAATTCTGTCAGATAATACTCAGTTTCTTCCTGAAAATGATTGCGCAAACAAATTCTTTGTTATTATCTTCATTTAATTTGTCTTAAATGAAAAAACACAAAAAGAATTGTCCTAAAGCCAAATTGGATATAATTCCACACCAAACATAAAAAAGAGGGTGGACAAAAGTATTGGCACTGTTCAAAAAATCATGTGATGCTTCTCTAATTTGTGTAATTAACAGCACCTGTAACTTACCTGTGGCACCTAACAGGTGTTGGCAATAACTAAATCACACTTGCAGCCAGTTGACATGAATTAAAGTTAACTCTGGAGAAAAGAAAGAAGACCAAAGAACTGTCTGAGGACTTGAGAAACCAAATTGTGAGGAAGCATGAGCAATCTCAAGGCTACAAGTCCATCTCCAAAGACCTGAATGTTCCTGTGTCTACTGTGCGCAGTGTCATCAAGAAGTTTAAAGCCCATGGCACTGTGGCTAACCTCCCTAGATGTGGACGGAAAAGAAAAATTGACAAGAGATTTCAACGCAAGATTGTGCGGATGTTGGATAAAGAACCTCGACTAACATCCAAACAAGTTCAAGCTGCCCTGCAGTCCGAGGGTACAACAGTGTCAACCCGTACTATCCGTCGGCGTCTGAATGAAAAGGGACTGTATGGTAGGAGACCCAGGAAGACCCCACTTCTTACCCCGAGACATAAAAAAGCCAGGCTGGAGTTTGCCAAAACTTACTGAAAAAGCCTAAAACGTTTTGGAAGAATGTTCTCTGGTCAGATGAGACAAAAGTAGAGCTTTTTGGGCAAAGGCATCAACATAGAGTTTACAGGAGAAAAAAAAGGCATTCAAAGAAAAAAACACGGCCCCTACAGTCAGACATGGCGGAGGTTCCCTGATGTTTTGGGGTTGCTTTGCTGCCTCTGGCACTGGACTGCTTGACCGTGTGCATGGCATTATGAAGTCTGAACACTACCAACAAATTTTGCAGCATAATGTAGGGCCCAGTGTGAGAAAGCTGGGTCTCCCTCAGAGGTCATGGGTCTTCCAGCAGGACAATGACCCAAAACACACTTCACAAAGCACTAGAAAATGGTTTGAGAGAAAGCACTGGAGACTTCTAAGGTGGCCAGCAAGGAGTCCAGACCTGAATCCCATAGAACACCTGTGGAGAGATCTAAAAATGGCAGTTTGGAGAAGGCACCCTTCTAATATCAGGGACCTGGAGCAGTTTGCCAAAGAAGAATGGTCTAAAATTCCAGCAGAGCATTGTAAGAAACTCATTGATGGTTACCGCAAGCGGTTGGTCGCAGTTATTTTGGCTAAAGGTTGTGCAACCAAGTATTAGGCTGAGGGTGCCAATACTTTTGTCTGGCCCATTTTTGGAGTTTTGTGTGAAATGATCATTTTTTTTTTTTTGCTTTTTGCTTCATTCTCTTTTGTGTTTTTTCATTTAAGACAAATTAAATGAAGATAATACCAAAGAATTTGTGTTTGCAATCATTTTCAGGAAGAAACTGAGTATTATCTGACAGAATTGCAGGGGTGTCAATACTTTTGGCCACAACTGTATGTGTACATAGAGATAGCGGTCATTCACTGATGGGACCGCCCACTGGACCAAAAATCCCAGAAAGTGCAGAGGACTAAATGATGAAAACACAGGTTATACCGACTCTTTTCTGACAAACCTTGTAAATCAATCTCGGCTCCCTCGCTCTAGAAAATGCTGTTTACAGATTGGACATTTTCATAGTGACCGTTCCCTTTAATGCTGACACTGCACCGTCTGCTCTCTTGCCTCTACCTCCACCGCACTGTCTGCTGCCGGCCTCTGACTGACAGCTCACTGACACATGAGGTCAGGAGAGCTGCAAGTGCAGTGCCCACCAAAGGAGATTCCGGCAAGAAAGAAGTACGGTAGATTTCACTGATATGAAAAGGAGAAACTTTGTAATATTTTTTATCTATTCATTTATGCAATTAATATTACTCTTTAACCCCTTCACGACTTTTGACGTAAATATAAGTCATCGTCAGGAAAGGGTTTCTGACCAATGATGTGTGTGTGTATGTATGTATATATATATATATATATATATGTGTGTGTGTGTATATATGTGTATATATATAAAGCTCAATGTACGTGTGTATGTTCGGGATTGGCATCCGCACCGACGCAGCTACAGCCACAAAATTTGAGAGCGTCATAGGCTATGTTGTGAGGCGAAATTTTAACCCCGCGCGTTCCAATTCACCAAACAATTTTGCCCCTATCTACATAATGGGGAAAAAGTGAAAGTTAAAGTTTTGGAGGCAAATTGACAGCTGCCAGATGTGAACAAGGGGGACTTAAAGAATGAGAGCGATGGGGCCAAAGTGTATATACCGTATAGTTGCTAAGGTGGGGCCCTGACATGGGATACTCACCACACACGGGGATATGAACACACACACAAAATGCGCCACACACTACCACGTGCTTCACCACATATACCACCCTCAGCACACATTTCACCACACATACACCAACCTCGCCACATAAAAATCGAAACACAAAAGTCGCCACTCAAAACTCGCCACGCTGTCCCAGAGCTGTTTAAAAGATGAAAAATGAGCTGTGATTGGTTGCTATCAGCAACAGTTTTCTTTGTAGACAGTTGTGGCAGCTGAGGCCTATTATTCTTATCATTTCGATGGTGTTATCATCCTTCTGTAAAGCTGGAAATAACACAATTTATTACCGTGCCAACACAGACCACCCTCTGACACAGACTGCAGGGGGAGCCCAGTATCACACAGGATAGGATTAGATACATGGCTCAGTAGGCAGTATCACACAGGATAGGATTAGATACACAGCTCAGCCAGTCAGTATCACACAGGAGAGGATTAGATGCACAGCTCAGCAGTCAGTATCACACAGGATAGGATTAGATACACGGCTCAGCAGTCAGTATCACACAGAATAGGATTAGATACGCGGCTCAGCAGTCAGTATCACACAGGATAGGATTAGATACACCGCTCAGCAGTCAGTATCACACAGGATAGGATTAGATACACGGCTCAGCAGTCAGTATCACACAGGATAGGATTAGATACGCGGCTCAGCAGTCAGTATCACACGAGAGGATTAGATATACGGCTCAGCAGACAGTATCACACAGGATAGGATTAGATACACAGCTCAGCAGTCAGTATCACACAGGATAGGATTAGATACACCGCTCAGCAGTCAGTATCACACAGGATAGGATTAGATACACCGCTCAGCAGTCAGTATCACACAGGATAGGATTAGATACACGGCTCAGCAGTCAGTATCACACAGGATAGGATTAGATACACGGCTCAGCAGACAGTATCACACAGGATAGAATTAGATACATGGCTCAGCAGTCAGTATCACACAGAATAGGATTAGATACGCAGCTCAGCACACAGTATCGCAGAGAATAGCATTAGATACACGGCTCAGCACACAGTATCACACAGAATAGGATTAGATACACGGCTCAGCACACAGTATCACACAGAATAGTATTAGATACACGGCTCAGCAGTCAGTATCACAAAGAATAGGATTAGATACGCAGCTCAGCAGTCAGTATCACACAGAATAGGATTAGATACGCAGCTCAGCACACAGTATCACACAGAATAGGATTAGATACACGGCTCAGCAGTCAGTATCACACAGGATAGGATTAGATGCACGGTTTTTATGTGCAATATAATCATTATAATTTGTTATAACTAATCACAGTTGGTTACTATTCCCAGGCAACGCCGGGCTCTTCAGCTAGTGTGTGTATATATATATATATATATATATACACACACACGCACGGTACAGAAAGTATTCAGACCCCTTTAATCCCTTTCCGACATGTGATGTACTAGTACTGCTCTACGGGAAGTGAGTTCCCGCAAACAGCAATACTAGAATGGCGCGGCCTCGCGCTAAGCGCAGCAGCGATCGCATGCAGGTGTCAGCTGCATGTGACAGCTGACACCCTGCGGCAATGCCCGCGATTGGTGCTAGCTAGCATCGCCTTGTCCTGAGGGTCTCCATTGAGACCCTCAGCACCAAGATGGCCACGGGGTCCTTCCGGGTCCTTCAGTGAGGTGGCTTTCGAGCGCCGGCAAGCCTCCTTCACTGCCTGTCAGATCGTTGATCTGATACTAAGCAGGGCAAAGTGTCAGATCAGCGATCTGACATTATATAGTGATGTCCCATGCTGGAGCAATGCAAAAACAAAAAAATGTGTAAAAATATATATTTTTTTAAATTCCTAAATAAAGAAAAAAAAGTTTTTCCCAATAAATACATTTATGTAAATGAAAAAAAAACGATAAAAAACTATCCCATTAGTTAACTCCTTCAGTGAACACCGTAAAAAAATAAAAAACGAGGCAAAAAACAATGCTTTATCATCATACTGCCGAACAAAAAGTGCAATAAAACACGATCAAAAAGATGTAAAAAAAAATGGTACCGCTGAAAACGTCATCTTGTCCTGCAGAAAACAAACGACAATACAGCATCATCAGCAGAAAAATAAAAAAGTTATAGCTCTCAGAATAAAGTGATACAAAAATAATTATTTTTTCTATAAAATATTTTTTGTGTAAAAGCGCTAAAACATAAAAATATATAAATGAGGTATCGCTGTAATTGTACTGACCCGAAAAATAAAGCTGCCTTACCAATTTTACCACATGCAGAACAGTATAAAAAAACAAAACAAAAAGCAATTCCTGAATTGTTGGTTTTTGATCATTCTGTCCCCCGAAAATCAGAATTGAAAGTGATCAAAAAATGTCATGTGCCCAAAACTGGTACCAATAAAAACGTCAGCTCGACCCACAAAAAATAAGCCATCACATGACTCTGTTGACCGAAATATGTAAAAATTATAGCTCTCAAAATATAGTGATGCAAAAACTAGTTTTCGCAATAAAAAGTGTCTTTTAGTGTGTGACAGCAGCCAAACATAAAAACCGGGTATAAATCTGGTATCGCTGTAATTGCACCAACCCGAAGAATAAAGTCGCCTAATCACTTATACCACATGAGGAACGGATTAAAAAATAAAGCCAACTCTTCACATGCTGCTGATTTTTTTCATTCTGCCTCCCAAAGATCACACTAAGGCTTGGCGCACATTTATCCTGCTCTCTGTGCTGAGCGCTTACACCGGGGTTTCCGTGTAAATCTCTGAAATAGGTGATTCAGACAGAACCCCTGGCGGAAAATTCCCTATAATGAGGCAGATGGAGTCACTGTGGACACCATATAATCCATGATCGTCGGTGTCCGTGTTTTTAGGATTGCACAGTTTTGTGCACTTCTGAAAAGGACATCTCTGAACAGAGGTCAGACAGAGTCCAGAGTAAATCTGCCTCATTATAGTGAATGGATCCCACTTTGAGGGGTGCAGTTTTTAAAATGTCACTTTTGGGTATTTTCTGTCATATAGACTCCTCAAAGTCATTTCAAATGGGATGTGGTCCCTAAAAAAATATCTTTGTAAATGAGAAATTGCTGATAAACTTTTAACCCTTCAAACTTCCCAACAAAAAAAATTAAGATTCAAAAATGATGCTGATGTAAAGGCACCTTCAATAAGAATGGTGTAGCATTTAATCCCTTCGCGACATATGACATACATGTATGTCATACATCATGTCCCTGCCTTGCGAGCTCGTATCTTTATCAGCAGATGATGCATAGCGTGCCTTTAACAGCTGTAGGTGGAGCGGAGGAAAATCTCTGATAGTGGCATTTAACACACGCTGGCAGGGCCGTGTGTCATTCCTCGTGCCCATAGGTGAAGTGATCATGGAGGGTGAATAGGTTGTCAGCTGGGTGATCAAAACATCGTATCTACCCCAAAATGGAACCAATGAAAACGTCAGGTCAGGGCACAAAAAATAAGTCCTCACACATCACCATATCATGCAGACAGCATCCAGGCTTCATACTTCTCGTCTTCTGGTGCACACAAGGTGCTTCTCTTCGGTCCCTGTTCCTGTCAGGATATAATCACTGGGCACATTTCTGCTTCAGTCATTTGTGCTATAGGAAATCCTCTCCTATTTCGGGATGGAGTCTGTATAAATCAGTTGTTATTTTACGTTGAGTAATAAATATCTTCAGCAGAAATGTCTGCAACAAATCGGCCACGACGTATGAACTTGGTTTAATGGTGTCTATGGTTGAAGGTAGGCAGAAGTCCATCAAGTTCAACCTATAGCTCAACAGGTTGTTCCACAGCAGTGGTCCCCAACCTGAGTCTCTGGAGCCACATGTGCCTTTGGCCCTGTGGTGTGTGGTAGGCGGCTTTCTACCAGCTGGATGCATTAGCACCAGATCTGGCAACCAGTTATGAAGAGAAGGTCTTCATGTGTTGACTTTTGTGTGCAGCCCTGCATAGAAGAGCTGATACGGACGTGCATATACTCTGGTGGAGAGAAATAAAGATCGTAAGCTGGAGGTAGGATGATACTTGAAGCTGGATACAATGTGAGGTGAGAGTGCACGATACAGTAATACCTAATAGGCTTCAAGTGCCACCCCTTGGATGTAAGTATACTGCATATATGGGAGTGGGAACAAGATCTCAGCTGTGAGGGAGCTTTAGCTAGAATCACACCACTTATGGCGGGTTCTCAGTGTCACTCTTATGGGGGCGAGGGAGCAGTGAATGTGGCTCGCAAGGTAAAATAAAAAGCTTGGTGACCACTGATAAAGAGGAAGACAAAAACCACATGAAGTAGACGCCAATTTCCCCATATCAGAGGAACAATTCCTTCCCGGCTCTACAAATGGCAATCAGACTAGTTCTCTGGATCATCGCCCCATCATACAGTCTGGTACCCATAACCTGTAATATTATATTTATCAAGAAGGTTATCCAGGTCTTCCTTGTATTTTTGTAGTGCATGAACCATTACAACATCATGTGGCAGAGAGTTCCATAGTCTCACTGCTCTTACAGTAAACTTGTCATATGTCTTTACTCTCGAGATGGATTGAAAACACAAGTGCGATCCCAGCCGCAGTATCGTAGATCCTGCATTCCTTTCGCTCGTCGTAGAAGGGTTGCTGCTTCCAAGCAGAGAGGAGGGGGCAGGTACTTCCTGCAGCCTCTACCACACCTCCTGGTCCTACAGATCCTTGTGCATTGCATTCAGTGTGCAGGCCCAGGATCAGGCTGTCAGTACAGAGAGGAGGGGATCAGGCTCAGCCATGGGCAGGTTCCTCTTTATAAGAGACAGTGGCAGACTTGTAGCCCGGCTCCTCCAGCCTGTGTGTAGCAAGGAAGTGCTCTCATCAGCCCTGATTAAACATTACTCCAGGATGGTGAGTATGGCTTAGGCTGCACTCCCGCCTCTGCTACACAACCGTGAGCTAATAACCACCAACGACTGTATGAGTTAGGCCGGGATCACACATGCGAGAAACTTGTTAATACCCGGCACTGCCGCTTGGATTGGAGCATGCAGCCGCATAGCAATACATGGAGTGCCGGCTATTACCATGCGAGACTCGGCCGAGTTTATCGCATGTGTGATCCCGGCCTTACTTAAAGAAGCACCCCAAGCTGATCTGATGTCACTTGACAATTTATTGTGCTGGTGTCAACTGAAGTAATAAAATGGTAATGAAATCCCCCATTGTGACCTGAGTCAGGTTCATAGGTAGAGGGAGATTGGAGCCTATAGGCCGGCCCATGGTCACAAAGCATCCACTTCTGTTTTAGAGGGGTCTCTGAGCCCCGTAGAATCTAGTGGGTGGCAGTGTACCCTCTGCATCCCAATAGCTATGCCCATTCATTTCAATGAGGACCCTAAACCTCTGGCCTGGCAAATATACGTGGGTGAAGAAACCTTTCCACACCACACCAAATCTGCAAGGTGTGAACTTAACCTTGGGGTGTGCATACACATTGCAGCCGAGTAATGGTAGCTTACTGCTAACTACCATGCACTAGTGTCTTCCCTATATCGGATGAAACTCTATGTAAAGTGGAACAGTCAGAGGAAAAGTATAATAGAAACTCGTCACCACTTCTGTATTTATCACCCACTCCTGCTTGTGGCTTACAGATACTGAGGTACAATACTGACCAAATACTGAGCGTGTGAACATGGCCTTAAAGTTGCTAGTACATGTGCAGCATGACAATTAGCAATAATTTGTGGCTACTGAGGCTCAGTTGCAATCTGAACATTGGCTCCACAAGACCTGAATGCTCTGCAGATGAAAACCTGCTTTGCTGGAACGCTCACCCCAGTTGGGGCTGATTTATTTGCAGAAATGTTGTGAATCTGCTGCAGATTTCACCCCATGCATTGCAAAGGGTGAAATCCACAGAAGATTGAAATGCTGCGGATTGAAAAATTTGTGTGATTTTTTTTTTTTTTCTTCGTAATTTTTTTTTTTTTTTTGGTGACTTTTTTTTTTTTTAATTAACCGGCACATGAACACTTTTTTTTTTCACATTTTATGCAAAACTATATTGCCTGCTTCTCCATTACAGCCTCTTGGATGTATCAAAGAGCAGATTGATGCACATTTTTTTTTTCTTCTTAGTGGATCTCAAGGTGCATAAAAGATCCTCATTCTTTATATAAGAGCCTGATCAATTTGCTAGGATTGCCTTGAGCTTCAGACAGGCTGGGCTTACAGAAATACATTGGTGGTAATATAGCACCATCCAGTGGTCATATTTGAGAACAACACTCTACAGAAGGAAAATGACAAAAAACACAACATGGAGACTACTAATGCATGGAAATACACATCTTTCCATGGTACCCTTTATCTGGGTATGGGCCACTGCTGGTTTCTGCTTAAAAATATTAATACAAATTATTAAAATACTGTTATGTAACAGTGGCCACAATGTTAAAGATTTTTAGATCCTCTACACAGTAATATAGGGAAGGGCAGGAGCTAAGAATTTTTTTAGTAGTGTACCAACTGTATTGATGTCAAGATGTATGCAGCTTTTATTCTCTTAAACTGGGGATAAAAGTTATCAGACTAACACAAATGTGAATAGTGTAAATTTGGGATTATTGAGCTGTTAGGATTTGGCTCTGTCACAACTGCTCATATACAATTTCAATGTTGTGGTCGCTTGACGACCGCAGGTAGATCCAAATCCTAACAGTGCGTATACTACACACACTAGATCCAAATCCTAACAGTGCGTATACTACACACACTAGATCCAAATCCTAACAGTGTGTATACTACACACACTAGATCCAAATCCTAACAGTGCGTATACTACACACACTAGTCTATGGTCATAAAAATGTCAGAAAAGCACTAGAAAAAATGCTTGTCCTATCTGTTTTAATGGCTTACTTTCAGACTTCTGAGGTTTTTTTTTTTTTAACCTTTCCGACCTGTGACGTATAGGTGCGTCATAGATCGCTTCTCTCCCTTTGATGTGGGTTCCAGCACTGAGCCCGCAGCTTTTCCGGCACATGACAGCTGATTTGATCAACTCTCATGAGCCACGGGTGGAATCTCTGACAGCGGCATTTAATGAGTGCGCCACAGACCACCTCCATCGGCGCCCCTGTCACATGATTGCCGTGGTTGTTGTTGCCGATCTGCCTTGTGGCCGGCACTCATAGCAGATGATCAATTCTGCTACACGTTGGGCTGGAGCCCTGCTGCATGTATCTACAGCAATCAGAAGATCGCAGCTTCAAGCCTCCTAAGCAGACTATTGAAGCAAGTAGATAAAAAAAAAAGTTTTTAAAAATATAAAAGTACAAATTCCCCCTCTTTTGCCCCATTCAAAATAAAACAATAAAAAAATACACATTTGGTATCACCGCGTTCTGCAACGCCTGATTTATCAAAGTATATATAAATAAATTTAATCTGATCAGTAAACGGCGTAACGAGAAAAATCAAAATGCCAGATTTACGTTTTTATGGTCGCCATAACATTGCTATAAAATGCAATAACAAATTATTAAAACGTCACATCTACCTCAAACTGTTATTAAAAAATACACGTCAGCCCCACAGCCTGAAAAATGGAGATGCCACGGGTCACGGAAAATGGCGCCATTTTTCTTCTTAACAAACTTTGGATTTTTTTTCACCACTTGAATAAATTAAAACCTATACGTTTGGTATCTACGAACTCGCAATGACCTGAAGAGTCATAATAGCAGGTCAATTTTAGTATTTAGTGAACATAGTAACCCCTCCCCCCAACACACACACAAAAATTGTGGAATTACACATTTTTCACAATTTCACCGCACTCTGATTTTTTCCCCAGTTTTTCCTGTACACTACATGGTAAAACCACTGATGTCATTCAAAAGTACAAGTCATCCCACAAAAAACAAGCCCTCACATGGCCATAAAGACAGAAAAATTAATATGTTATGGCTCTGGGAAGTAGGGAAGTAAAAAATGAAAACAGCAGAATCCCAAGGTCGTGAAGGGGTTAAAAGAAGCGTTTGAAAAAAAGGTACAGGTCCGGTCTCACTCACACTATACAATCGAATTCTAAAAAGATGTCTGAATCATAGAATCGTAGAGTTGGAAGGGACCTCCTGGGCCATCTGGTCTGGAAGAGATCCCGGTGTCTCTTTAGAAATGGTTTTTGCCTCAAAAATAGCATTATTGATTCTTATAAGAAAAAAAGATAGATAGAAAAATGACAATAAAAAACACTGAAAAAAAGAAAAAATGGCAACCAAAAATACCGGTGGACAAAATACTTCGTAAAATGACATGGGAAAAAAAAAAAATGTTTAGGCTTACAAAATGCTGAGAATACACCAGAAAAAAACGGAGCAGTTCCTGAAGTCTTTTCCACTTGATAAACAGACGTTTTGAATTCATGGATCAATGTATTGGGTATGAGCCCATTTCAGTTTAACCCGTTGCCGCCATGGCCAATTTACTTTCCTGCTCTTTTGTTTTTATCTGGCATCTCTTCCAAGAGCCATAAGTTTTTTCTTTATTTTTCAATCTATGTGTTAAATGTACATGGTGAGCTGTAGGTTACATTGGTGGGTTACATAGAGCCCCCGTCACACAAGTTTTGTGATGCAACAGCGATCTCACCAGCGAGATCGCTGTGTGTGACACTGACCAGCGACCGGCCCCCCCTGGCGGTTATCGATGATGGTCCTGGAATGGCCAGGACAATTTTTTTGATCGCTGGTCTCTCGCTGGCCAGCACGCATCGCTGCGTGTGACAGGCGGGAGACCAGCGATCAGCGCGCTGGTAACTAAGGTAAACGCAGGGTTTCTAAGCACCGTGCGGTGCTTAGAAACCCGATGTGTACCTTAGTTACCAGCGCGCTGAGGCAGGGAGCTGGTAACCAAGGTACACATCAGGTTTCTAAGTGACGCATGCTGCTTAGAAACCTAGTGTGTACCTTAGTTACCAGCTCCCTTCATCAGCACGCTGGTAACTAACGTACACAGCGACGCCGCGCGCTCGACGTCGCTGGTGCTGATCGCTGGTGAAGCTGCCTGTTTGACAGCTCACCAGCGATCATGTAGCGAGGCACCAGCGATCCTGACAAGTTGATAACTTGGGGATCCTAGTTAATGATAAACTTACCTGGAGCAGCCAGTGCCAGGCAGCGGCTGCCAAGGCAAACAGGATCATGGGGTGCATTAAAAGAGGTCTGGATACACATGATGAGAGCATTATACTGCCTCTGCACAAATCTCTGGTTAGACCGCACATGGAGTACTGTGTACAGTTTTGGGCACCGGTGTTCAGGAAGGATATAATGGAACTAGAGCGAGTACAAAGGAGGGCAACAAAATTAATAAAGGGGATGGGGGAACTACAATACCCAGAGAGATTAGCAAAATAAGGATTATTTAGTCTAGAAAAAAGACGACTGAGGGGCGATCTACTAACCATGTATAAGTATATAAGGGGACAATACAAATATCTCTCCGAGGATCTGTTTATACCAAGGAAGGTGACGGTCACAAGGGGGCATTCTCTGCGTCTGAAGGAGAAAAGGTTTTTCCACCAACACGGAAGAGGATTCTTTACAGTTAGGGCAGTGAGAATCTGGAATTCCCTGCCTGAGGAGGTGGTGATGGCGAATGCAGTCGAAGGGTCCAAGAGAGGCCTGGATGTCTTCCTGGAGCGTAACAATATTGTATCTTACAGTTATTGTTAGGTTCTTTAGAAGGACGTAGATATGGGGATTTATTCTGACAGAATTTTATAGGCTGAACTGGATGGACTAATGTCTTTTTTCGGCCTTACTAACTATGCTACTTTGTTACTGTGATATCGTTGTCGGGATCGCTGGTGAGTCGCTATGTGTGACGGGGCCCTAAGACTAGTTGATCACTTTTTATCCCATTTTTTGGGGGCTACGAGATGGCTGAAAAAATGTCTGATCAGGCAACTTTTTTTTCTGAATGACATTTATTATAGGAGTTAATTATCATTTCAAAGATTGGACTCATGAATATGGGGATTGCAAATATGTTTTGTTTTCAACTTGGGGAAAGGGGGTCAATTCAATGGTGTTTATATACAGTGGGGCAAAAAAGTATTTAGTCAGTCAGCAATAGTGCAAGTTCCACCACTTAAAAAGATGAGGCGTCTGTAATTTACATCATAGGTAGACCTCAACTATGGGAGACAAACTGAGAAAAAAAAATCCAGAAAATCACATTGTCTGTTTTTTTTTTCATTTTATTTGCATATTATGGTGGAAAATAAGTATTTGGTCAGAAACAAAATTTCATCTCAATACTTTGTGATATATCCTTTGTTGGCAATGACAGAGGTCAAACGTTTTCTGTAAGTCTTCACAAGGTTGCCACACACTGTTGTTGGTATGTTGGCCCATTCCTCCATGCAGATCTCCTCTAGAGCAGTGATGTTTTTGGCTTTTCGCTTGGCAACACGGACTTTCAACTCCCTCCAAAGGTTTTCTATAGGGTTGAGATCTGGAGACTGGCTAGGCCACTCCAGGACCTTGAAATGCTTCTTACGAAGCCACTCCTTCATTGCCCTGGCGGTGTGCTTTGGATCATTGTCATGTTGAAAGACCCAGCCACGTTTCATATTCAATGCCCTTGCTGATGGAAGGAGGTTTGCACTCCAAAATCTCACAATACATGGCCCCATTCATTCTTTCATGTACCCGGATCAGTCGTCCTGGCCCCTTTGCAGAGAAACAGCCCCAAAGCATGATGTTTCCACCACTATGCTTTACAGTAGGTATGGTGTTTGATGGATGCAACTCAGTATTCTTTTTCCTCCAAACACGACAAGTTGTGTTTCTACCAAACAGTTCCAGTTTGGTTTCATCAGACCATAGGACATTCTCCCAAAACTCCTCTGGATCATCCAAATGCTCTCTAGCAAGCTTCAGACGGGCCCGGACATGTACAGGCTTAAGCAGTGGGACACGTCTGGCACTGCAGGATCTGAGTCCATGGTGGCGTAGTGTGTTACTTATGGTAGGCCTTGTTACATTGGTCCCAGCTCTCTGCAGTTCATTCACTAGGTCCCCCCGCGTGGTTCTGGGATTTTTGCTCACCATTCTTGTGATCATTCTGACCCCACGGGGTGGGATTTTGCATGGAGCACCAGATCGAGGGAGATTATCAGTGGTCTTGTATGTCTTCCATTTTCTAATTATTGCTTCCACAGTTGATTTCTTCACTCCAAGCTGGTTGGCTATTGCAGATTCAGTCTTCCCAGCCTGGTGCAGGGCTACAATTTTGTTTCTGGTGTCCTTTGACAGCTCTTTGGTCTTCACCATAGTGGAGTTTGGAGTCAGACTGTTTGAGGGTGTGCACAGGTGTCTTTTTATACTGATAACAAGTTTAAACAGGTGCCATTACTACAGGTAATGAGTGGAGGAAAGAGGAGACTCTTAAAGAAGAAGTTACAGGTCTGTGAGAGCCAGAAATCTTGATTGCTTGTTTCTGACCAAATACTTATTTTCCACCATAATATGCAAATAAAATGAAAAAAAAAACAGACAATGTGATTTTCTGGATTTTTTTTTCTCAGTTTGTCTCCCATAGTTGAGGTCTACCAATGATGTAAATTACAGACGCCTCTCATCTTTTTAAGTGGTGGAACTTGCACTATTGCTGACTGACTAAATACTTTTTTGCCCCACTGTATGTACTGTGTGTATATAGATGTACTGTGTGTGTATATGTACTGTATATATGTGTGTGTGTATATATGCATACAGCCAGCCCTGGCAAAAATTAAGAGACCACCTTCAAATGTTCAGTTTGTCTGATTTTTCTCTTTATAGGTATATTTTTGAGTACAATGTAAATTGTTCTTTTAGTCTATAAACTTCTGACATCTCTGAATTTCCAAGCAGTACATTTTGTATTTTTTTTTTCTGACAAAGAAAAATGGTCAAAATTAAAAAAAAAACAAAAAAAAACCCAGTGCTTGCAGACCTCAAATAATGCAAAGAAAGCAAGTTCATAATCATTTAGAAACAACAATACTAATGTTTTAACTCAGGAAGAGTTCAGAAATCAATATTTTGTGGCATAACCATGATTTTTAATCACAGCTTTCATGCATCTTGGCTGCTTTCCACCAGTCTTTCACACTGCTTCTGGCACAAAAATGTAAGCAGTTCTTCTTTATTTGATGGCTTGTGACTATCCATCATCCTCTTGATTACATTCCAAAGGTTTTCAATGGGGTTCAGGTCTGGAGATTGGGCTGCCCATGACAGGGATTTGATGTGGTGGTCTCATAATTTTTTTCCAGATATATGTATATTGCTCAGTTGTCTGTCACAGGGAGGCGGTACTAGCACCCGCCATAGATGTAGTGGGTTCAGTTGCTGGGCCAGCTCCATACACCAGCATTTACCATGGAGCATATTATTTGTCCTATATCAGGAATAGTTTAAAAGAGGTTATATGGTATTTTTCAAAATTGTGTAATAAGTGGGAAATGTTGAAAAATAAATGAGCATTACTTACTGTACCCCTTGAAACCTCCACTGTGGTCTCGGTCTCTGGCTTCAGTAGTCATTTCTTTACCTTTTCCAATCACTGGCTTTATCGGTCATATACCATAGATGCAAATGCCACCCCTTTGCTTCTTCTCCTCTGGGGGGTCATGTAATGACAGTTGGGAGGTCTCCTCCTTTGGTACCTGCAGAAACCACCAGAGGAGCAGCATCTTGTGTTTGCATTCCCAGCAGATTTACATGCTGACTGTTACCAGTAAGGCCCCTTTCACACATCAGTTTTTTGCGGTCAGTCACAATCCGTTGGCTCGACGGATCCGTCGCAGATTGTGAAAAACTGATGAGCCGTATCCGTCACATCAGTTTTTTTCATCCGTTTCTTCCGTTTTTCGATGGATCCATTTTTTAAACCATGATTTTTTTCTATTTTAACCAAAGAATTGTACCTTGTTACCCCAAGTATTGTACCTTGTTACCCCAAGTATTGTACCTTGTTACCCCAAGTATTGTACCTTGTTACCCCAAGTATTGTACCTTGTTACCCCAAGTATTGTACCTTGTTACCCCAAGTATTGTACCTTGTTACCCCAAGTATTGTACCTTGTTACCCCAAGTATTGTACCTTGTTACCCCAAGTATTGTACCTTATTAAATAAATGAAAGACAATAAAACTTTTTATAAAAAGAAATGTTTTTATTTATTAAAGAATTATAAATTAAGATAGTTTGGGGTGGAGATAGTAATCGGAGCATGCACAGTTAAAGAACCGGAATCCGTCGCCAGATTCCGTCATTTGACGGGTTACGACGGAGCCGGCGCCCATAGGCTTCCATTCAAACAAAAGACGGAGAGCGATGGATCCATCGCTGTCCGATTTTTCAACGTAGACAAAAAACGGTACTTTGTCCGTCTCCGGCCGCCAGACAAACAATTTTCGACGGATGTGGCAAACGACGGCTGAAACGTGAGGCAATCCGTCCCAATCTATCGCTAATACAAGTAGATGAGAAAAAAACGGAACCTGCAGCAGCAGTTGCTGGATCAGTTTTTTTTTTAATTCAACGGATTGCGACTGATGGCAAAAAACTGATGTGTGAAAGGGGCCTAAAGTACATGACATTTTTATGCAAATCATGGGTGAGTGGCAAGTGTCATGGATTTTTACTTGGATTTGCAGCAATATTGAAGCCTACACGTTGCAGATTTGTCTCTTTTTCTTCTGCCCAGACGCCACAGAACCTGAAGGGTTTCCGGATACCATCAAGTGAATGAGAATCCTGAAGCCTCATGTATACTTTGCTTATGGCCGGGGTCACACTTGCGAGAAACTCTGAGTCTCGCGTCTCAATACCCGGCACTGTCACCAGCACTCAGGACCGGAGTGTGCAGCTGCATGTATTTCTATGCAGCTGAACGCTTCGGTCCGAGTGCCGGCGGCAGTGTTGAGGTACAAGACTCATTCGAGGTTCTCGCAAGTGTGAACCCAGCCTATTTGTGACTTGTGGATGGAAATCTGCAGCATGTCAATTATTTCAGTTTTTGCTGAAGATTTCTCCCATACTAATGAGTGGGGAAAAATCTGCACCAAAAACTCATGTAAAAAATGCAGCAAAATTCACCTGTTTTTAGCTGCGTTTTTTTCTACCGAGAGATGTAGAAATTTCTGCTCCAAATATTTAATATGTGCATGGACCCCAATTACTAAAGAAATGTACAGCTTTTGTGACAGATTTGTTAGGAATGTAATATCATGGCTCATGTGAATCCACCCAAGAACACTTTGGATTTTCCATCCAGATAATCTACAGCATCTCGGCCTGAGCCACCATACCCTAAATCAGAGCACAGCATGCACTCCTTGCGGTTATGCTGGGGCTTGGGACTCTTGTTCTAATCATCAGTGGGGTCCAGCTCTGGGTCCCCAGGGATCAGACATTTTTCACCTTTCCAGATGACAGATGATGAACCTTATCTATGAGAAAACCCCTTTATATTTATATTTAGAGGTTTTTCTTTTACACAGAGCGGTAATGGTGCAGAAGAGGACTTTGACCCATTGACAGGAGTGGCAAATAAAAAAATAATGCAACAATACCTGCATGTTTGAATACACCCTCAATATTTCAATTAATTTATTGAGTATTTTTTTTTTTCAGACATCAGAGGCTCACTTACTGACTCCAGAAGAAAGAATGCAAGCAGTCCAGGAACTCCAGACTTTAGGATGGGCAGACATCACTGCCAGGGATGCCATTTACAAGGAGTTTGTCTTCAAGACGTTTAACCAGGTGACCTTGTTAAATGGATATTTCAACAATTAAAACTTTATCCCAAGTACATAGGATAAGGAATGACCTACTGATTACTGGGCCCCTAACGATACCAAGAATGGGACTGTGGGTCCCAAGAGTAGGGCTCTGCAGAGAGAGATGGAGTGGAGGTGTGCATTGGAGGAGGGAAGTGTACAGAAAAACACATTGAGACAACACTGCTGTTTTCTAGTAAGTGTTTTATCTCATACCAGTGGTGCATTCACAGCTACACTGTTTAGTACTGCTGTAAATGTCCTCCATGCTGTTGTTACTGTTATGGGACAAATGCTAAAAGAGGATAGAAGAGCAGGAATCCTACATATCTCATTGAATAATCGATAAAATAATAATAATAATAATCGATAAAATATATATATATATATATATATATATATATATATATATATATATATATATATATACACACTGCTCAAAAAAATAAAGGGAACACTTAAACAACAGAATATAACTCCAAGTAAATCAAACTTTTGTGAAATCAAACTGTCCACTTAGGAAGCAACACTGATTGACAATCTATTTCACATGCTGTTGTGCAAATGGAATAGACAACAGATGGAAATTATTGGCAATTATCAAGACACCCTCAATAAAGGAGTGATTCTGCAGGTGGGGACCACAGACCACATCTCAGTACCAATGCTTTCTGGCTGGTGTTTTGGTCACTTTTGAATGTTGGTTGTGCTTTCACACTTGTGGTAGCATGAGACGGACTCTACAACCCACACAAGTGGCTCAGGTAGTGCAGCTCATCCTGGATGGCACATCAATGCGAGCTGTGGCAAGAAGCTGTGCTGGGTCTGTCAGTGTAGTGTCCTGAGGCTGGAGGCAGTACCAGGAGACAGGCCAGTACACCAGGAGACGTGGAGGGGGTCATAGGAGGGCAACAACCCATCAGCAGGACCGCTACCTCAGCCTTTGTGCAAGGAGGAACAGGAGGAGCACTGCCAGAGCCCTTCAAAATGATCTCCAGCAGGTCACAAATATGCATGTGTCTGCACAAACGATTAGAAACCGACTCCATGAGGATGGTCTCAGTGCCCAATGTCAATAAATGATTATGCCTTGTGTATTCTGTATTCACAGTAACACAGAATGCTGAAAAAGGGCAAAGAGAAGGTAAAACTAGTGATTGGTGCCTCCACATTGATATGTATGTTTGTAAAGCAATACCATGTGGCTTCTCGGCAGTTGCTGGTTCCACTTAAGGACACTGTATCGGTTACAATCAGCGATACATGACTCCATGATAGTGATCATACAGTAGGGTGTTCTTCATTTGTGATCCACATATGATGCCAATTAAATGACTGCATTTTGCTCATTTCTGTCCGCTCATTGATAACACGCATGGAAAATTGTGCCGTTATTGAAATGCCTGCCAGACTCAGAAGCTCTGTATGCTCCATCAGCAGATGGGAGTTATGGAGAAGATCAGGGCCTTGAGATCATGGACATTGGGAGGTATTTGCAGGAAAATACTTTCAGATGTAAGCAGGGCCGTTCTGCTGGATAGAGGGGAATTGTAAATTGAAGAATGATTGTGTTTTGGTGTAGACGCTTCTAGGACTGGATGTAATGAATGGATTTCAGAAAGTGAATGGGATCTTGACAGGAAATCATCCCTCTTTCTGATGTCAGCTGAAAGTTTGGATGCTGCAAATTACATCATTTCATAGTTTTGACCCAGATGATATTGTCTGGATTAGGGCTATAAACAGATGGTGAAACTGATAGGATCAGCATTGAAAATCTTGTAAAAAATGCATTAATATTTTAATATTCAGTAGAAAGAGGGAAAATATAGTTTTTGTAGAAATGATGTCACTCCGGTATGTGGGCTGATTAGTATTACAGCCAAAATAAATGGGGTTAAGGTACAAAAATAGACAAAACGGAGTACTGTTGAAAAATCTCCATCTCGATCCATGCTCGTAAATATCTTTATTTTCCCTTCACCCATGACAGCACCACCTGAGAGAGGGATCCGCCCCGCCAGGACAGGAACCTACTGAGATATAAGGGGCGGCACCTCTCCCCCGCTTCAGTTGGGTTCCTGTCCTGGAAGGAACCCCACTGTTGGCGGTGCCTGTCATGGGCGAAGGAAATGGACCCAGCCCCGTCCCGGCGCAGGAAGAACAGGTGTCTCACCTGCAGCGCCGGCCGTCGGGTGCTGGATGTGCAGTCCCCGGGCCCTCTGGGGTTCCGGGTTCGTGCGGGCGTCGGTGGGATCCCCCACCGCGCCGCCCTCCCCTCGCGCACACCGCATCTCGATCCCCATAGCAGGGGAGAGACGCTGGCTTCTTCCGGCCGCTGACGTCAGCGGCGCATTGCATGCTGGGTGCGCCGGCTGACGTCAGAGAAGGGCGACGGTTTAATGGCGCCGGGTGCGACGCCGGCCGGCTTCTTGAAAAGGCGGCCGGCGGTCGCAGGGGGGAGGGGAGAGACGCTCACCTGAGCGGAGGCATGGTATTTAAAGAGAAGGCGGCAGCAGACGGTGGTGCAACATGGAGTCAGAGCAGGAACGTTCAGCGTCCCTGCCTCCCTCTCAGCCCTCTGGCAGAAAGCATGGAAGCCATTCCAGCAGCAGTCGCCCCAGCCGCAGGTCGGGGGATTCAGCAAGATCCAAAGAACGCAGGTCACGTGCCCCGACGCAGCCTCCGAGTCCGGTACCCTTGATTTCGGGAGGTGAGTGATCTTCGTGAATGTTAGCATATGTTAAAGGGCTTCTGTTGTATGCTTCACCCTGTAGGAAAGGCCTAGGAAAGCGGGAAGCAAGAAGAACAATAGGGATTGTGCTATATGTAAATCTCCCCTAGCAAGAGATTGGCAAAAAGATCTCTGTGCTGCGTGCATTCAGCGGACTATGGCGGAGGAAGCGCCTAGTTTCGCAGCCAATCTGATATCTGCCCTAAGGTCAGAAATGGAAGGCTCAATTAAGTCCCTATTGAAAAAAGAGAAAAAAAACAGGAAGGATCCCCCTAGTTCCCCCTCGGATTCCGCGTCAATGTCATCTCAGGCGGAAAAATCATCCTCCTCAGACTCCTCAGACAGCGACATGGGGGGTAAACCATGTTTCCCTGTAGAAGACACAGACGCCCTCCTAAAGGCCATTAGAGCTACAATGGGCCTACAGGAAGAAAAGGCGGCTAAAACCCTAGAGGATGTTATGTTTGGGGGGCTTCAGGAGAGGAAAAAACGGACCTTTCCGGTAAACGAGAAGATCCAGGCACTTATTGAGAAGGAGTGGAAAAAGCCCGAAAAATCGGGGGCCCTTCCATCCACTTTCAAAAGCATAAGGATGCAGAGATATGGGACAAAATCCCCAAAATAGATGCAGCGGTGTCCAGATCCTCCAAAAGGTCGGCCCTGCCCCTGGAAGACGCAGGGGTTCTTAGAGACCCACTAGACAAAAAGGCGGACTCATATTTGAGGCACGCATGGGAAGCGACAGCAGGAGGACTAAAGCCGGCAATAGCGGGTACTTGTACGGCATGCTCCCTCATGATCTGGCTGCAGCAGTTAGAAGAAAAGCTGGCTTCAAGGGTCCCAAGAGAGAAAATCTTATCGGAGATGTATCTCTTGCACGGGGCAGCAGCTTTTTTGGCCGATACCTCGGCGGACTCTATGCGGATGACAGCCAGGGCAGCATCACTATCAAATGCTGCTAGACGCGCGTTATGGCTTAAGGGCTGTCCGGGTGACCTCCAGTCCAAGGCCAAATTATGCTCTCTCCCCTGCGACGGTCGATTCTTGTTCGGCAAGAACTTGGACGATATACTGGAGAAAGCAGGCGATAAGAAAAAAGGCTTCCCCAGATTCCCTATGGATCAGAGGAGACAGCCCTTTCGGAGGGGGAGATTCAATAGGGGGCGCCCTCCCGCTGACAGGAGAAGATGGGAGGATAAAAGAAAAAAAGAATCGGGATTTATGTTTGGTGGAGGTACCTCCACCTCAAAAAAGTCGCCACAGTGACGCCAGTATTCCAGTGGGGGGGAGATTGGCACTCTTTTTCCAAACCTGGGAGATGATCTCCTCCAACGCCTGGATCCTAACCATCCTGACAGAAGGCCTGAAAATTCCCTTCATCCGTCAGCCAAAATCCGTGGTCGTCATCACACCCATCAGGAAGGTGACCGAAGAGCAGGTGGCCTTAGAAACAGAGATCCTGAGCCTGATAGACAAGCGGGTACTCTCCGAGGTACCACGCCTACAGGAAGGGAAGGGGTTTTATTCACCCCTTTTTCTGATAAAAAAAACCCGATCAAACTTTCAGGACAATCATAAATCTCAAACGGCTCAATCTATGGATAAGGAACTCGACCTTCAAGATGGAATCAGTAACTACGGCGGTGAAGCTGCTACACCAAGATTGCTTCATGGCCATGGTCGATTTAAGGCTGAGTTCACACGTGGCGTTTTTTTCGCGTTTCCGCAGCGGTTTTAACCGCGCGATTTTGCCACGAAAACGTGAAAAATAAGCATCCCATGCATTCCTATTGGATTCTGCAATGCTGTGCTAATGCTGCGGTTTTTACCGCGGCGGAATCGCTTCGCGGTAAAAACCGCAGCATGCTCATTGATTTGCGGAATCGCGGCCATCCCGCACCCATAGGAATGCATTGTTCCGCTTATTTCCCACATGTGGCTGTGTACACCATGCGGAAAGTAAGCAGAACAATTGCGGATGGTACCCATGGTCCGGAGGAGAGAAGACTGTCCTCCGGGCTTTGGGTACCATATCCCTGTAAAAAATTGAATTTAAAATAAAAATATTGTTATTCTCACCCTCCGACGTCCCGCACAGCCTTCCCGCTTCTCTTCACACTCTTGTTCCCAGTAGTCCTTTGCGAAAATGCTCGCGATGACGTCCCTTCTCGCGGGATCGCAAAGTCTCGCGGTCATTCGCGCGACGTCATCGCGAATAACCGCGAGACGTCGCGATCCCGCGAGAACTGACGTCATCGCGGGCATTTTCGCAAAGGATTACTGGGAACGGATGCGCGGGACGTTGGAGGGTGAGAATAACACCGTTTTTTTTTTTTTACATACTATCTTTTACTACTGATGCCGCATAGGCAGCCTCAGTAGTAAAAAGTTGGTCACACTCGTCAAACATTGTTTGACGAGTGTGACCAACCTGTCAATCAGTTCTCCAAGCGATGCCACAGATCGCTTGGAAAACGCTAGCATTTTGCAAGCTAATTACGCTTGCAAAATGCTAGTTTTTCCGCGGGAAAATCGCGGGAATTTAAAATGCGAATTTCCCGCGGACTGGAATTCCGGAATTCTCGCGGTAATTTCCGCAAGAGTTCCGGTACGTGTGCACTTAGCCTAAAGGATGCGTATTATCACATCCCTATCCACCCAGATTACCAGAAATACTTGAGGATAGCACTTTATATTCAAGGCACGCTAAGGCACTTTCAGTTCAGGGCTCTTCCGTTTGGCACACCTAAGGGGCATCATAGGTCAGGGTTCCTGGACGCGTCAAGAAGGGGAAGCATCCTCCAACCTGAGAGAACTGTGGGCAGTGAGCAAGGCCCTAAATCATTTCATTCCGCTACTCCAGGGTCGAAATGTACGCATCATGTCAGACAACAAGGTAGTAGTGCAAAACAGAAGCCGCGGAGACACCATCACATGTTTCTCAACGCAAGCAATGACCAGCCAGGTCTTTCCCCGGGAAGGAACAACCACGGGAAGGGCAGTCTCCTATGAAGGAAACCACCTATGCCAAAACATGGTATCCATCCACAGACAGCTGTTTCGGGGTATTGCCCCTCATCAGTGTGGAGTAGGAAACTGGCTGGTAGGAGCAATGCCTAGTAAAAGACTGTGCATGTTTTGCATATTTCCCATAAGGGATGGGGCAGTGCTCTAGAATCACTGCGTTGAGAAACACGTGATGGTGTCTCCGCAGTGTTGGATGTTGATCTCCATGAGTTCATTCATCCTCATCTTAACAAGGTAGTAGTGGCATACATCAACCACCAAGGAGGGACAAGATCACACTCCTTAATGGAAGCGGCGACAGACATTCTGAGCAGAGCAGAAGAACACCTACACTCCTTGACAGTCTTACATATACAGTAAAAGGGGCAGAAAACATAGAGGCAGACTTCTTGAGTCGCAATACCCTGAAGCAGGGGGAATGGGCGCTAAACCGGTCCATTTTTCAAAAAATAACTCAGCTTTGGGGTTAACCGGTGATAGACCTCTTTGCCAACAAACACAACAGGCAAACAGAAAGGTTCTGCTCTCTAAACCCGAGAGAAAATCCATGGGCAGTGGACTCATTGCACATCCAGTGGAACTTCAGGCTAGCTTATGCATTCCCCCCCAGTGGCTCTGATCCCAACAGTTGTCAGAAAAATCAGAAACGATCAGGCCAGGGTGATTCTAATAGCTCCATTTTGGCCAAAAAGGCCCTGGTTTGCTCTGCTACGAAGGTTGTCCCTCTCCGATCCATGGGTTCTACCAGAAATCCCGGACCTACTAGCTCAAGGTCCAATATTCCACGCTCAGGTCAAAGGATTCCATCTGACGGCGTGGAATTTGAAAGGTCGCTTTTAACGAATAGAGGGTTCTCCCCCGGGTTGGTGGGCACCCTGCTAAAGAGTAGGAAACCAGTGACGACTAACATCTACGGCAGAACATGGAATAAGTTCCTGCAGTTCTTAGGTAGGGCGTTAGGGAAAGATCCCCCGATTAATGCCATCCTGGAGTTCTTACAATCGGGGTTGCAGATGGGGTTAGCAGTGAACACACTTAAAGTTCAGGTGTCTGCACTACAACTGAAAATTGGCATCAAATAGATGGGTAGCCAGGTTTATTAAATCCTGCCATAGAGCTAGGCCTATCCCAATACCCCGGATAGCCCCCTGGGATTTAAACCTAGTGCTAGAGGCCCTTACAAAAGATCCGTATGAGCCATTACATCAGCTACCCCTAAAGTTTCTGACCCTAAAAACAATCCTGTTAGTGGCCCTCACGTCAGCCCGCAGGATAAGCGATTTACAGGCTCTCTCAGTAAATCCACCTTATACGCAAGTCTTTCAGGATAGGGTAGTGTTAAGAACAGACCCCGCTTATCTGCCCAAGGTAGCATCAGATTTCCATCGGGGCTAGGAAATTGTCCTTCCATCTTTCTGCGAGAACCCAAAAAATCTGGGGGAGGAAAAGTTCCATAATCTGGATGTTAAGAGAGCTCTCGTAGAATACATATCTATGACTAGCCAGTGGAGGAGGTCCCAGTCCCTATTCGTAGCTTTTCAGGGTGCCAGGAAAGGCGATGGGGTTTCAAAAGGGACTATTGCTAGATGGATTAGGGAGGTCATTAGTGTAGCCTACACAGCTAGTGGTATCCCGATTCCTGACGGCATCAAGGCTCATTCCACCAGAGCTGTGGCGACCTCCTGGGCCGAAAAAGCAAAGGTATCGATCGAACAGATTTGTAAGGCCGCTACCTGGGCCTCACCTTCAACCTTCTTTAAGCACTATAGATTAAATCTATCCTCCTCTGCTGACAACCTTTGGTAGAAGGGTGCTGCAAGCGGTGGTCCCTCCCTAAGGTGTTTCGAATCTCCAAAAATCTCTCAGGTGGTGCTGTCATGGGTGAAGGGAAAACCACAATGGTTACTTACCGGTAGCCGGTTTTTCCGGAACCCATGACAGCAGTTGTTAGATCAGCTGTTTGTGCTGCAGAGCTACTCTTCCTTCCAGAAAATAAGAAATGTAAGTACAGTCATGGCCAAAAGTTTTGAGAATGACACAAATATTATATTTTCACAAGATCTGCTGCCCTCTGGTTTTTATGTGTGTTTGTCAGATGTTTTTATCACATACAGAAATATAATTGCAATCATATTATGAGTAACAAAAGGTTATATTGACAGTTAGAATGAGTTAATGCAGCAAGTCAATATTTGCAGTGTTGACCCTTCTTCTTCAGGACCTCAGCAATTCTCCCTGGCATGCTCTCAATCAACTTCTGGATCAAATCCTGACTGATAGCAGTCCATTCTTGCAAAATCAATGCTTTTATTTTGTCTGAATTTGAAGGTTTTTGTTTGTCCACCCGTCTCTTGATGATTGACCACAAGTTCTCAATGGGATTAAGATCTGGGGAGTTTCCAGGCCATGGTCCCAAAATCTCTGTTTTGTTCCCTGAGCCATTTAGTTATCACCTTTGCTTTATGGCAAGGTGCTCCATCATGTTGAAAAAGGCATTGTTGATCGCCAAACTGCTCTTGGACGGTTGGGAGAAGTTGCTCTTCGAGGACATTCTGGTACCATTCTTTATTCATGGCTGTGTTTTTAGGCAAGACTGAGAGAGAGCCCATTCCCTTGGCTGAGAAGCAACCCCACACATGAATGGTTTCAGGATGCTTGACAGTTCGCATGAGACAAGACTGGTGGTAGCACTCACCTGGTCTTCTCCGAATAAGCCGTTTTCCAGATGTCCCAAACAATCGAAAAGGGGATTCATCAGAGAAAATGACTTTACCCCAGTCCTCAGCAGTCCACTCCCTGTACCTCTTGCAGAATATCAGTCTGTCCATGATGTTTTTTCTGGAGAGAAGTGGCTTCTTTGCTGCCCTCCTTGAGACCAGGCCTTGCTTCAAGAGTCTCCGCCTCACAGTGCGTGCAGATGCACCCACACCTGCCTGCTGCCATTCCTGAGCAAGCTCTGCACTGCTGGTAGCCCGATCCGCAGCTGAAACACTTTTAAGAGACGGTCCTGGCGCTTGCTGGTCTTTCTTGGGTGCCCTGGAGCCTTTTTGGCAACAAGGGAACCTCTCTCCTTGAAGTTCTTGATGATGCGATAGATTGTTGACTGAGGTGCAATCTTTCTAGCTGCGATACTCTTCCCTGTTAGGCCATTTTTGTGCAGTGCAATGATGACTGCACGTGTTTCTTTAGAGATAACCATGGTTAACAGAAGAGAAACAATGATGCCAAGCACCAGCCTCCTTTTTAAAGTGTCCAGTGGTGTCATTCTTACTTAATCATGACAGCTTGATCTCCAGCCCTGTCCTCATCAACACCCACACCTGTGTTAATGGAGCAATCACTGAAATGATGTTAGCTGGTCCTTTTAAGGCAGGGCTGCAATGATGTTGAAATGTGTTTTGGTGGATAAAGTTAGTTTTCTAGGCAAATATTGACTTTGCAAGTAATTGCTGTTAAGCTGATCACTCTTTATAATATTCTGGAGTATATGCAAATTGCCATTAGAAAAAATGAAGCAGTAGACTTTGTAAAAATTAATATTTGTGTCATTCTCAAAACGTTGGGCCATAACTGTATAGTTTGGCATTTTGAGGGCAGTCTGCCAAATGATATACCAAACTCCTGAAGATATGGACTGGAATGCAAGTGTATGTGCATGCGGCATGTAGTCGCATGTTCAGACTGGCCACTAAACAGACAAAACCCCAAGATAAAAACCTAAAAAGCAAATACACTGCAGTGTATTTCCTGAAGGAAGTACAGATAGTGCTTTGAAATGCTGCCCCTTTAAGAGAGACTTGCCTGCTGCCCCTGCAAGACTTTCAACTCAGGATCCGTTTTAACTGTGGGTGCCTCTCAGGGGCCACTTTGGCCTCAGGGTCTGATTTGGTGGGTGTGGCCCCTCAGGATCCAATTCTGTGGCCAGGGCTCCTCAGGGCTTGAATTGGTGGCCGGGATCCCTCAGGGTCCGATTTTGTGGGTGGGGCCCCTCAGGGTCCAATTTTGTGGGTGGGGCCCCTCAGGGTCCGATTTTGTGGCCGGGGCCCCTCAGGGTTCGATTTTGTGTGTGGGGCCCCTCAGGGTCCGATTTTGTGTGTGGGGTCCCTCAGGGTCCGATTTTGTGTGTGGGGCCCCTTGGGGTCCGATTTTGTGGCCGGGGCCCCTCAGGGTCTGATTTTGTGGCCGGGGCCCCTCAGGGTCTGATTTTGTGGCCGGGGCCCCTCAGGGTCTGATTTTGTGGGTGGGACCCCTCAGGGTCCGATTTGGTGGGCGGGGCCACTCTGGGTCTGATTTGGTGGGTGTGGCCCTTCAGGGTCCGATTTGGTGGGCGGGGCCAATCTGGGTATGATTTGGTGGCCGGGGCCCCTCAGGGTTCGATTTTGTGTGTGGGGCCCCTCAGGGTTCGATTTTGTGTGTGGGGCCCCTCGGGGTCTGATTTTGTGGGTGGGGCCCCTCAGGGTCTGATTTTGTGGGTGGGGCCCCTCAGGGTCTGATTTTGTGGGCGGGGCCCCTCAGGGTCCGATTTGGTGGGCGGGGCCCCTCAGGGTCCGATTTGGTGGGCGGGGCCCCTCAGGGTCCGATTTGGTGGGCGGGGCCCCTCAGGGTCCGATTTGGTGGGCGGGGCCCCTCAGGGTCCGATTTGGTGGGCGGGGCCACTCTGGGTCTGATTTGGTGGGCGGGGCCAATGTGGGTATGATTTGGTGGGTAGGGCCCCTCAGGGTCCGATTTGGTGGGTGGGGCCACTCTGGGTCTGATTTGGTGGGCGTGGCCCTTCAGGGTCCGATTTGGTAGGCGGGGCTACTCTGGGTCAGATTTGGTGAGCGGGGCCACTCTGAGTCCGATTTGGAGGCCAGGGTGGCTCAGCCTCCAATTTGGAGCCTGGGGTCACTCAGCTTTTGATGTGGCGCACTGGCCCTCTTAAGACTCATTTCGGTGCACCGGCCCTTTAAGACTCACTTTGGCATGTCAGCCCTTTAAGAGCCAGTTTGGCTCACTGGGCTTCTAAATCCACTTTGGCACACATTCTCTCTCAGGGGCATGCGTCATGTGATGAAGCTAGATTTGCATTTGTGCTTTGGGTTTCGCTTTAAGAGCTGAAATTATCTGGCAGAAACTCTGTCCTGGGGGGGTCATGTATACTATAGTTCGTAGGCGTTGGCATAGTAACAGGGTGTGCCTGCGCATATCAATGAGCTTAACTGCCATTTCAATCGCCTCAGGGCATGTTTTCTCTGTGGCAATATTTATAGTGGTTTGAAAAAACCACTATATTGTAATCCGAACGCTGCTAACTTATTCTTCTTATTTTCCAGTTGATTTCCGCAATTAATGCGGCCCGAACCGCTACCCGCACAGACGCCGTTGAGGTGTCGTTTCGAAGCCAGCGTCCATGAGAGGTGTGCTAAGTATTTTTCATGTCGATCGGATTTTTAGTTTTTGCGCAATTTGAGTTTGAAAATTTATTTTCCCGTCATTAGAATGCATTGTCTCCAATGCTTTTCAATGGGAAATGGCAAAACGTGCCCTGAGGCGATTGAAATGGCAGTTAAGCTCATTGATATGCGCAGGCACACCCAGTTACTATGCCAACGCCTACGAATGTCACATGACGCCCCGAGGACAGAGCTTCTGCCACATAATATCAGCTCTTAAAGTGAAAACCACAGCACTAATGCAAATATAGCTTCATCACATGACACATGCCCCTGAGAGAGAATGTCCGCCAAAGTTGATTTAGAAGAAGCCCAGTGAGCCAAACTAGCTCTTAAAGGGCCGACGCGCCAAAGTGATTGTTAAAGGGCCGGCGCACCGAAATGAGTCTTAAAGGGCCGACACGCCAAATCGGAGGCTGATCGACCCCGGCCTCCAAATCGGAGGCTGATCGACCCCGGCCTCCAAATCGGAGGCT
Organism: Dendrobates tinctorius; assembly: GCF_039654945.1. Classification (NCBI taxonomy): domain Eukaryota; kingdom Metazoa; phylum Chordata; class Amphibia; order Anura; family Dendrobatidae; genus Dendrobates; species Dendrobates tinctorius. The sequence goes on along the minus strand of NW_027361704.1, from coordinate 42,082,146 downwards.
GATCGACCCCGGCCTCCAAATCGGAGGCTGATCGACCCCGGCCTCCAAATCGGAGGCTGATCGACCCCGGCCTCCAAATCGGAGGCTGATCGACCCCGGCCTCCAAATCGGAGGCTGATCGACCCCGGCCTCCAAATCGGAGGCTGATCGACCCCGGCCTCCAAATCGGAGGCTGATCGACCCCGGCCTCCAAATCGGAGGCTGATCGACCCCGGCCTCCAAATCGGAGGCTGATCGACCCCGGCCTCCAAATCGGAGGCTGATCGACCCCGGCCTCCAAATCGGAGGCTGATCGACCCCGGCCTCCAAATCGGAGGCTGATCGACCCCGGCCTCCAAATCGGAGGCTGATCGACCCCGGCCTCCAAATCGGAGGCTGATCGACCCCGGCCTCCAAATCGGAGGCTGATCGACCCCGGCCTCCAAATCGGAGGCTGATCGACCCCGGCCTCCAAATCGGAGGCTGATCGACCCCGGCCTCCAAATCGGAGGCTGATCGACCCCGGCCTCCAAATCGGAGGCTGATCGGTCCCGCCCAACAAATTGGACCCAGTGGTCCCGCCCAACAAATTGGACCCAGTGGTCCCGCCCAACAAATTGGACCCAGTGGTCCCGCCCAACAAATTGGACCCAGTGGTCCCGCCCAACAAATTGGACCCAGTGGTCCCGCCCAACAAATCAGACCCTGAGGGGATCCGGCCACAAAATCGGACCCTGAGGGGCCCCACTCACAAAATCGGACCCTGAGGGATCCCCACCAACAATTCAAGCCCTGAGGAGCCCAGGCCATGGAATCAGATCCTGAGGGGCCCCACCCACCAAATAAGACCCTGAGGCCAAAGTGGCCCCTGAGAGGCACTCACAGTTAAAACGGATCCTGAGTTGGAAGTCTTGCAGGAGCAGCAGGCAAGTCTCTCTTAAAGGGGCAGCCCAGGCACCATTTCAAACCACTATCTGTACGTCCTTCAGGAAATAAACATCTAGTTTCCCATTGAAATGCATTGAGGAAAATGTTTTTTCAAACGCAAATTGCGCAAAAACCACAAATTTCGATCGACACGAAAATTACTTAGCACACCTCTCGTGGACGCTGGCTTCGAAACGACACCTCAACGGAGTCTGTGCGTGTAGCGGTTCGGGCAGCATTAATTGTGGAAATCAACTGAATAATGATAAGTTAGCAGCGTTCGGATTCCAATATAGTGGTTTTTTTCAAGCACTATAATAAACATAAAGTTAAAATCCATCCAACCACGTCACGGTGACCCTGCTTGGGATGGTCCTAACCTCTAATATTAAAACCTTATCATTTGTCAAGAAGCGCACATGTGGATAAGGGTCGTGAAGGACTGAGCCTGGATAATGGACAATAAGCCATGAGGAACTATATGACTAATGTCCAGCTCAAAGAAAAGGCAGGCCATTTGTATTCTGTTAAACAGAGAGGAAAAAATGAAGAAGCTATAAACCACAGGGTGAAGTAAAAACAAGAGCTTTATTAACAAATAATCATTAAAATATCAACTACAATGTATTGTTTGGGTCATGAGAACAGGAAGGAGGAGCAACCAAAAGGAGGTGCAGACCATGATCATAGTTAATGTCATAGGGTAATTGACACCTAGTAAGTGTAGTAGAGCCTAGGCAAACTTCTGTAAAGCAACCATATAGCATTATCCCACCTATATCAAATTGTACAATTGGCCCAATGCAGTTTGGCAGGTAACGTTCTTCTGGTATTCAACAAACTCAGACTTGTCCATTACACTGCAGGGTAGAGATGCATGATTGGTTACTCCACAGAACATACTTCCACTGCTCCATAGTCCAGTGTCAGTGTGCCTTACTGTATTTCTTTTGATGCTTGGCAGTGTGCTTGGTGATGTAAGGCTTTCACGCAGCTGATCCGCCATAGGAGCCCATGCAATTAAATTCCCAGCACACAGTTTTTGTGTTATTGTTCTAGGAGGTTTGGACTCAGCACAGTGTGGCTGACTTTCATACACTAACACTACTTGGTGTCCCCACTCTGTAGCTTTACGTGGTGTCTACTTTCTGAGTTGCTGTGGTTCCTAAACGCTTACACTTCTCAGCAGGTTCATGGAATATTTAGGAGTGAAATCATTTCATGACTTGTTGCAAAAGTGACTTACGGTTACATGACCACGCTGGTATCTGTGAAGTCGTCAGAAAAACCCATTCTTTCATTAATGTTGCTAAATGCAGACTGCATGGTGAAGAGCTAGATGTTATAGACCTGTGGCAGTGGGACTGAATGAAAAACCATTGTAAGGTGGCAGCTGGACAGGTCTTGGTTAGGAGATGTCACTGAGGTGGTGTGAGCTCTGAAGAACAGGCCCCAGTACCATTAGTGCTGAGTTTTTTTTATTTGTTTTTTTTATTTTAATGTGCCTGGAAATTGGGTTAGGGTTTTAGGAATCACCACAAGAACTGGGCGGGACTGCCTATTCTCATATCTCCACTTCCAGGATTAGAGTGATTATTTAAGGCCTCTTTATTCGGTCGTCCATGACAGCACCACCTGAGACAGGGGATCCGCCCTTTAGGAACAGGAAACCTACAGATACAAAAGGGTGGCACCTCTCCCACGCATCAGTTGGTTTCCTGTTCTTAGAGGACAAGACTCCCTACAGATCGTCCGTCATGGAGTTGTCATGGATTCCCAGGCCGGCTGACCGACCCAGGTAGCGGGGGGGGTCTCCTACCTCGGTCAGTGCGGGGTCCCTGGAAGCGCCACGGTGGGGCTGGGTAGGTCACAACGGCAGTGGACGGAGCAGGTGGAGCAGAGGGTCCGGTGGACACCGCCTCCAGAATGCCAGCACCGGGTATGCCCCGGGCCCTCCTGGTGCGCTCCCCCGGGTCCGGTCCTCCCGGTCAACGTTGGCGCCTGGTTGGCGGTCATGGCGGCGCGCGCGCGGCTGGGAGGCATTCCGGGCAGGGGGCGCCGCGCCGGCTCCTTCGCGCGCGCTCCCGCAAAGCTCTGGTGAGCGGCGGAAGTGATGCGGCGGAAGGGGCGGAGCCGGGAACGCCGAAACAGGAAGTCGGGTGCCGGCCGGCTTCCGATGCGCGCCGTGGGTGCACGCCTGTCCGGGGGTCGCGGGCGGCGGCCTGGGTAAGGTGGGGGGGCCGGAGCATGGGGGGGAGGTCACGGGAGAATCCCGGGTGGGTGGTGCCATGGCCAGATCCCTGCTGATCCGGACACCAAGAGGCCATATAAGGCAGGGGGGACGCTTCTGGGGTGCTTCCGAAGGGCCCAGCAATGGATACGACGGAAGCCCCCATAGACCAGCAGGACGAGGCGCAGGAGCGCCCGCAGAAACGGGCCACAACAAAACCACATACGAGTGGCCAGCAAAAGAAACAGACGAACAAGCGACCAAAGCCGCGGAAGTTCCTCCAGACTAAAGGATCCCCCTGCCTCCCTCCGTGATCTGGTACCTGCTTCAACTGCATGGGTAAGAGATCTCCGTGAATGTACCCTGATGCAGTGTTCCCTTATGTTTTTTCGCAGGGGAAGAAAGCTACGGGAAAACAGAAGCACAGGGAATGTGCCCTCTGTAGTTGCCCCCTACCAGATGGCCACCCTAAAAAGTTATGTCAGCCATGCATACGACAGACGGTAGGGGTTGATAGAGACAGGGAGTCCAGGGGTAGATTGTCAGGCCCTTATACTCTCCCCCGTTTACGCAGGTAGCGGAAGAGACACCTGACTTCACTTCAAGCCTGAGGGAGATAATCAGGTCGGAGATGAAAGTCTTATCTCAAGGGGAACCTTCTAGAAGAGAGGCTAGTGTTTCAGGCTCGGAGGCCTGAGTCACCCCTAGGAAAGGTGATAATTCCTCGGCCTCCTCGTCATCTTCCTCGGATGAAGACTCTAGCCGATTCTGCTTCCCCTTAGATCAAATGGACAGACTAGTGAAAGCAATAAGGTCCACCATGGGGGTAGCGGACACAAAACGGGAACTCTCAGCACAGGACATAATGTTCGGGGGTCTAGACCCCAGAAAACGCAGGGCTTTTCCATTAAATGATAAAGTCCAGAGCCTAATAGACAGAGAATGGAAGAGACCTGAAAAAAGGGGCACCATGCCACCAGCTTTCAAGCGGAGATACCCCTTTGATGACCCAGTAGTAAGCAGATGGGATAAGGCCCCGAAACTAGACGCAGCAGTAGCCAAAGCGTCCAAAAAATCCTCCATACCCTTTGACGATATGGCCTCCTTGAAAGATCCGCTAGATAAAAAAGCAGATTCTTTTCTAAAAGGAACATGGGAGATGTCAGCAGGCGCACTAAGACCAGCGATAGCTGCCACCAGTACAGCCAGATCCATGATGGTCTGGCTAGATCAACTGTATTCCGAGCTAAAAGACGGAGCCTCAAGAGCATCCATTCGAAAAAATCTGCCGATCATCCAGAATGCCGCTGCGTTTTTAGCTGATGCTTCAGCAGACTCTGCAAGGATGGCGGCTAGAGCCGCGGGTCTATCTAATGCAGCGCGAAGAGCGCTCTGGTTAAAGTGCTGGCCGGGAGATATTCAGGCCCGGTCCCGTCTCTGTTCCATTCCTTGCGAGGGGGGAGTATCTTTTCGGCCCTGTCCTGGACGAATTATTAGAAAAAGCTGGGGATGACAAAAAGAAATTTCCCAGTCTGCCAAATCCTTCTTATAGACGTCCCTTTACCAGGAAAGGATATTTCCGTAGAAGGCCGTCCAGAGATCAGGGCAGATGGGATGAGAAAAGAAGGAAAGGTACAGGATTCATGTTTGGAGGAGGGGGGCGCCAGGAAGGTCCAGCTCGTGACACGAAAAACCCGCCCCAATGACTAGTTGCCCCGGTAGGAGGGAGACTAGCTGCCTTCTACCCAACCTGGTCGCTGATCTCTAATAGCATCTGGATACTGGGGGTGATAGCTGTGGGACTGCGACTAGAATTCTCTAGGGTTCCCCATGATCGATTTAAAATCACCCCACTCAGGTCTTCTACTTCAGAACAAGCTGCCCTGGAGGCTGAGGTTCATGACCTGTGCGGCAAGAAAGTCCTAACAGAGGTTCCAGAGGGAGAATGGGGGACGGGTTTCTACTCCCCTCTGTTCCTGGTCCGCAAGCCAGACAGCTCCTTTAGGACTATAATAAACCTTAAGGCCCTCAACAAGTTTCTGGTCATACGTCCGTTTAAAATGGAAACAATTAAGTCCACAATAAAATTGCTGTTCCAAAACTGCTTTATGGTGGTGTTAGATTTAAAAGACGCCTACTACCATATACCCATCCATGCAGCTCATCAGCATTTTCTCAGAGTGGCAGTTCAGTTAGATGGGTCAGTTCGACATTTCCAATATGCGGCCCTTCCCTTTGGTGTGGCAGTCGCCCCCCGAGTATTTACTAAAGTGATAGCGGAAGTCATGGCCCATCTACGTGAATCTGACATTCTGGTGGTCCCCTACCTGGACGATTTTCTTATTGTAGGCAAAATGGCGAACCATTGTTTGGAACAGCTACAAAGGGCAATGTTTGCCCTAGAGCGGTTAGGATGGTTGCTGAACATCAAAAAATCTCGGTTGCAACCGATGAGAGTCCAACAATTCTTGGGCCTAATCCTAGATTCTGAGAAACAGGAATGCCGTCTGCCTCCGGAGAAGCTTGTTCGCCTCCACTACCAGGTCCTGAACGCCTCCAATAACCCCACCATGTCCCTCAGGAAAGCCATGTCCCTTCTAGGCTCTCTCTCGGCCTGTATCCCGGCAGTCCAGTAGGCCCAGTTTCATGCAAGGAAACTACAGAGCGAGGTTTTATTACATCAAAAAATCCTTGGGGGTTACTTGGAGGGCCAGCTAACCTTGTCCCGTAACACAAGGGAGTCCCTAGAGTGGTGGCTAGACAAGGATAATTTATCTAAAGGGGTACCCTGGGAGTATAACACAACCCGCATAGTCACCACAGATGCTAGCCCTTCCGGTTGGGGGGCTCATATGGGTGAAATGCTAGTCCAGGACCAATGGGAACATCATCAGTTAGGAATGTCGTCTAACCTAAAAGAATTGACAGCAGTAGAACAGGCGGCTAAAAAGCTCCTTGTGTATCTACAGGGCCATCACGTGCGAGTGTTCTCCGACAATCAGGTCACCGTGGCGTATATCAATCACCAAGGCGGGACCCATTCCAGACCCCTGATGATTGTAGCAGAGCGGTTGTTCCAACTAGCAGAGCAGCATTTTCTATCTTTAACAGCTCTACATATAAAAGGGAGGACAACATCACGGCAGACTTTTTAAGCCGCAATCAGCTAAAGCAAGGAGAATGGTCCTTAAACACCTCCATATTCAACCTGATTGTACAAAAGTGGGGACATCCAGAGGTAGATCTCTTCGCCACCAAGGAGAACAAAAAATTGAGACAATTCTGCTCCTTAAATCCCAGAGAGAATCCTCTGGCGGTAGATGCCTTTCTGATAAAGTGGGACTTCAGGCTAGCCTACGCCTTCCCTCCTCTGTCTCTAATACCCCTGGTGATAAAGAAAATCAGAAAAGACAGAGCAAGGGTTATAGTTATCGCTCCATTTTGGCCCAGGAGGGCATGGTTCTCATGCCTCAGGACCATGTCGGTATCCGATCCTTTGGTTCTTCCGGACATCCCGGATCTCCTATCCCAGGGCCCAGTGTTCCATCCTCAGTTGGCTGGCCTACATCTGACGGCGTGGAGTTTGAACGGTCACTGCTAGAAGAGAAAGGCTTCTCCCCAGACCTAATTAACACCCTACTTAAAAGTAGAAAAATCATTACCACGAAAATTTATGTTAGAATTTGGAAAAAATTCCTTCAAAACTCAGGAGTAGTCGCTGGGGATTCAGCACCTATAATTCAGATATTAGAGTTTCTACAGAAAGGTCTGGACATGGGGCTTTCTACCAGTACCCTTAAAGTACAAGTATCAGCCTTGGGGGCCCTTTTTAGCTGCAACATCGCTGGTAATTACTGGGTCAGCAGGTTCATTAAGGCGGCAGGTAGAGCCAGACCAATAGTGAAGGATAGATTCATGCCGTGGGACTTGAACCTAGTCCTCACTGCTATGACGGAAACCCCATTCGAACCTATCTCATTGGCTTCCATAAAAAACCTGTCCCTCAAAATAGCCTTCCTGGTAGCTCTAACATCAGCTCGCAGAGTAAGCGATATCCAGGCATTATCTAGGCGTCCTCCTTATTTACAGTTCAAAGAGGATAGGGTAATACTCAGACCTGATCCAGCGTACTTACCTAAGGTAGTTTCTAGCTTTCATAGGACACAGGAGATAGTCCTCCCATCCTTCCTCCCTAACCCAGCTAACGAGAAGGAAGAGAAACTACACACCCTGGATGTTAGGAGATGCCTCATAGAATATCTGGCAGTCACCGATCCCTGGAAGAAAGATAATGCCCTATTTGTCTCCCATCAAGGCCCTAGGAAAGGTTGTAGAACGTCGAAAAATACACTAGCCAGATGGATTAGAGAGGCGATTTCAATAGCATACACCTCAAAGGGCAGGTCGCCACCTGGGAAGCTGAGGGCGCATTCCACCAGGGCCATGGCGATCTCGGGGGCCAAAAGATCAGAAGTCTCCATTGACCAGATATGTAAGGCGGCTACTTGGTCCTCTCCAAGCACCATTTATAGTCATTTTAGGCTAGACTTGGGTGCTTCCACAGACCTCTCTTTTGGTATAAGGGTACTGCAGGCTGTCGTCCCTCCCTAAATAGTTTTACTCTCTGTAATTCTCTCAGGTGGTGCTGTCATGGACGACCGAATAAAGTCTTAGTTACTCACCAGTTAACGGTATATTTCGGAGTCCATGACAGCACCCGTATATTCCCTCCCTTTAGTTTAATTTGGGTGTGCACGTCTTCCTCTTGTATATGCCCACTGGTGATAAACATTTATAATAATAATAAGAATACTGTACATAAATCATGCATTAACCTTGGAAGTCCTCTTGTGCTCTGTAATCCAACTGATGTGTGGGAGAGGTGCCACCCTTTTGTATCTGTAGGTTTCCTGTTCCTAAAGGGCGGATCCCCTCTCTCAGGTGGTGCTGTCATGGGCTCCGAAAAATACCGTTAACCGGTGAGTAACTAAGACTTTCTCGCATCAGTTTTTTTGGTCAGTAAAAATCCACTAAAATGGCGGATAACGGATCCGTTCCTGTACTGACCACGACGTTTGGCACCGGTCCGTTATTTTAACGGCTCCGTCAAAGGAAGAATTTTAAAGGAACCGCTGCCGAGAGAGAGAGAGAGAGAGAGAATGTTTCAGCCGCCAGAACAGAGTTTAGGGTTAAATTTGCGGCAGAGTGAAGTCTTTTGGGCTTGCGCAGTGAGAATTGCGCATCCGGCCGCCCGAAAAAACGTTGCATGCTCCGTTTGGACATGTCGGCGGACGTCAAAATTTTGGCGGATCCGCAAAAAATTGGATCCAACGGATGGCCATCCGTCAAGATCCGCTGATAATGCAACTCAATGGGAAAAAAACGGATCCGCCAAGAAAAATGGCGGATCCGTTTTTTTTTGCAAAACGGCGGATTTTGACTGATGGACACAAACGGATGTGTGAAACAGGCCTAAGGCCGTTTAAGACTGCCTGTTATTGTCGTCTGTTGTAGTTAAGAAAGACTAGTCATAGAGACCCTGGTTAACTGGTGAGTCGTACATCTGTAAAGACTGTTTTATTTTATGTTAAACTGTGTTGCCAGTGAAAGACTGTTTGTTTCATTTGAAGATTTATGAAGTTAAATAAATTTTCATATTTGACTAAGTAGGTTTTGGCTTGCGCCTACCTCAATTGCTGCCGTAGAGTGACTTCCCTACATTGTATTTAATGGTTAAAACCTGTTGTCATGCTTCTACTGGGAGTAAGATTGTACATTGGGAGACAATTTGGGAAGGAAACAAGGGGCACGTCTGATTCTTGCCCTGCGCCATCCTCTGCTCCTCAGGTGTTCCGAGCCTGGTTCTTTAACCCTGTGCTGCAATCACATTCCTATCACTGTCTTAGGCCTGTTTCACACATCAGTTTTTTTGGTCAGTCCAAATCCGCTAAAATGGCGGATAGCGGATCCGTTCCTGTACTGACCACAATATTTGTCACCGGACCGTTATTTTAACGGATCCGTCAAAGGAACCGCTGCCAGAGAGAGAGAGAATTTTTCAGCCGCCAGAACAGAGTTTAGGGTTAAATTCTCGGCTGAGTGAAGTCTTTCGGGCATGCTCAGTGAGTAGTGCGGATCCTGCCAGCCGAAAAAACGTTGCATGGTCCGTTCGGGCATGTCGGCGGACGTCAAAATTTTGGCGGATCCGCAAAAAACGGATCCAATGGATGGCCATCCGTCAAGATCCGCCGGTAATGCAACTCAATGGGAAAAAAAACAGATCCGCCAAGAAAAATGGCGGATCCATTTTTTTGCAAAACGGCGGATTTTGACTGATGGACACAAACGGATGTGTGAAACAGGCCTTACCATGAGTATCACTCTGAATAGTGAGTAGGATTGTAGAATCGCTACCCCTGCTGGAATGTAAATACACAGAGGGAAAACAGACAGGGATAAAATAAAACTGCAATCATAATAATAATAAATTTTATTTCTATAGCGCTGACACATTCCGCAGCACTTTACATTTCAGAAGGGACTTGTACAGACGATAGACATTACAGAATAACAATAGTCACATAGATCATAACAGATACCAAGAGGAATGAGGGCCCTGCTCGCAAGCTTACAGTCTGAGGAAAGAGGTAGACACGAAAGGTGGGTGGTAACAATTGCCCTGATTGTTTGGATAAGCCATAATGTTAAGTGTATAACAGTACAGACACAAAGGGCTGATAGACGCATAAAGCATGTGGGAACATAATGCAGGGAACCTGGTTATGGTAAAACTTTTGACTGTGCCACACAGGGATAGTTAGGTTAATGTGTTGAGGTGGTAGGCCAATCTGAATAAATGCATTTTCAGGCCACGTTTAAAATTGTAGGGATTGGGGACTAATTGTATTGACCTGGGAAGTGCATTCCAAAGAATTGGCGCAGCACGTGTAAAGTCTTGGAGACGGGAGTGGGAGGTTCTGATTGAGGATGCTAACCAATTATATATATTTGAATGTGTGTGTCACCAACCAATCGCAAAGCATCTTTCATTTCACCAGAGCTGTTTAAAAGAAGCTGAGTTGTGATTGGTTGCTATGAGCAACAGTTTTCCCACTCCACGACACCTCTGCAAACACTGACCGAGTGGGAGAAATCTTGCATGCCTGGGAACATAAGCTCCCAGCCATTGTCTGCCCCCCAGAAAGGAGCAGAGAGGACATGACAGAAATGAATCCCCCTCCCTCCCATTCCCATATACCCATCACACATCCTCCATCCCACAGGCACATCTTCCCCAGTATGGAAGTTAGGACCGTTCCACTCAGCTCTGTGGTTCTGACCACAGGGTCTCTTAAAGGGATCATTGGTATGGAAGTTAGGGCAAATCCCTCGGCGCTCTGAATCTGACCCCAGGATTGTATAAAAAGGATCACTGGTATGCAAGTCAGGGCAAATCCACTCGGCGCTCTGGTTCTGATCCCAGGCTCTCTTAAAAGGATCGCCGGTATGCAAGTTAGGACCGTTCCACTCAGCTCTGTGGTTCTGACCCCGGGGCCTCTTAAAGGGATCCCGGTATGGAAGTGAGGGAAAATCCACTCTGCGCTTTGGTACTGACCTCATGCCTCTCTTAAAGGGATCTCCGGTATGGAAGTTAGGGTAAATCCGTCAGCGCTCTTATTCTCACCCCAAGCTTCTATTAAAGGGATCATTGGTATGAAAGTCAGGGCAAATCCACTCGGCACTCTGGTTCTGACGCCAGGCCTCTTTTAAAGGGATCCCCAGGACGGGATGATGTGGTTACTAAGGGTAGTAGTTCGGTGGCTCTGGCTGACGGGATGATGTGGGATATTAGGGGGAGTAGTCCGGTGGCTCTGGCTGATGGGATGATGTGGGATATTAGGGGTAGTAGTCCGGTGGCTTTGACGGGATGATGTGGTATATTAGTAGTCCCGTAGCTCTGGCTGACAGGATGATGTGGGATATTATACTGAATGTGGCTATGCGGAGTGAGCAGGGCTATACACTCAGCTTTATATATAGATATAATCATTATAATTTGTTATAACAAACCATAGTTGGTTACTGTGCCAGGGCAGCGCCGGGCTCTTCAGCTAGTACAAAAATAAAAACAAATGAGTGGAATATATGGAAGGAAAAGGGGATGTAAACCAAATGGGGGGGAAAAAAAGTATAAGAAGACACACACAAACTAACTTGACGCAGATATCTCCTGATACAACGCCAAATGCCGCTCCAAACTCTGCACACTCCTCCAACTCCAAACCAGGAAGTAGTAAGCAATCACTTGCAACTCTCAAGTGCAAGAGGTGAGCATATATATCAGAGAGGAGTGGCAAACACAGAACAGCTGAGACCACACAGGTTGGAGATAAACAGAACTGATTATCCCTTGCAATAACAGAGAAAGGGAAACCTGCACTGCTAATAGGAAGGTGAAAGAGCTCCAATCAGTGCAGGCGTACGTTTAATCAGACTCCGCAATCTTCTGGCCCCTCTCTGTCACAGTATCCCTGTGACAGTGTGTACAAATATTTTTTCTATATAGTGTATATGCAGACAGTTCCCAGTATGGTTATTGGAGTAAAAGATTTAATGACTTGGGGAGAGAACGGGAACAGTAAGTGGTCTTTTATCTATAATACATCTGTATTGGAGATCTGAATTACAAGTTTTTACTGATACTTTTTTGTATAACTGATCATAAAGCCACATTCGCACAGTACCATTTTGTTTTATATTTTGCATCAATATTTCTAAGACCAAGTAGACCCAAAAACCTGCAATTTCAAAAAGTGGCCTATTGGGTCCTTTCCCTCAGGCGGATACATTTCCGGTTCTAAAGAGTGATCATTGATCCTTTTAAAGGGCCCCTTAAAGGGGTTATCCAGGATTAGAAAAATATGTCTGCTTTCTCTTAGAAACAAGTGCCACCACTGATTATGGGTTGTGCATGGTATTGCAGCTTGCTTTTATTCACTTAAGTGGGGCTGAGTTTACCTTCCAGTAACAACATATAGCTATAGGTGGCTCTGTTTTAGAAAGACATTAGCCATGTTTTTCTTTTTTGATGTATTGGTAGATAAATCAGTAGTAAAACCTGCTGAATGAGGTTAGGATTCTCTGCCCTGGTCTCCATTGTTTGCACATCTCTGGTGGAAAGTTTAAGTTGTAGTTTGCTTTCCAATTCAGCTCTTTGACCAAACCTGGATGGTTAAAGCAGATGGTGTTGCCTCATTTAATTTTCTAATGGATTGTGATAGAATATTTAAAAAATTCAGAAAAAATATAAATATACTATAAACATATATATTTTTTATTTTGCTGTAGCTCTATGTGCTACATGTTTAGTGCTTCTCAGATCATATTTTCAGAGGACGAGTTTACTATGCTCTGGTATTAATTGCTACTTTTATTATGATCATTATTATATAATGTAACATATTCTTATTATATGTAAAACGCATAAGATGTGTTAAATTATATACTTTCCAAAGCAGTGGTAAATCTATAAAATGAACCGACTACTGGTCTGTGTGCCAAAAAAAAGAAACCCATTCTGAATCACTACGTTATTAAACCTCTTTTTCAAGGCATCACTTTTTTGGGCTTATTATAGCAACGCAAAGCGTTTTACATGGTGGCCTTGTAGCAGTTTAATAAATATACGCTTTACATCTGAAGTGAGGTTTAAAGACCAGTCATGTATATCTGGGCTAATGAATGAAGAATTAGGCATCTCGCTGTTCCAGTAATATAGTCCTGTGTCACTGGAAGCACTCTCTCAGATTACCGGCTTATATTGTATGGCGGATTATACTTTTATTATGTTTTGTTCTAAAATTTAAATAAGTTCCACAGGAAAATCCTCCAAAACAGGATAGTCCTTTGGAAATTAGAGAGTGATTGGTTGCAGCTATTTTGAAATATTTTCGTAAGTAAAAAAAGTGCTGACCCTAGCAGTAAAAATGTACTGCATACTACTTAAGCCACCTCAAGATGATTATTCAATAAATAGGGAAGAGTAGGTTTGGCACCCTTGCCAACTTTCCCAGAACATCTGTGAATATACCAGGGACAGGAAGGATCTCCTTAACTCTGGAAAAAGTCAGCAAATGTCCAGGAAAGCAGATAAGGGAAGAAACGAACATTTTTCAGTATTGTAAGGTTTGTGTATTGTGTGGGATATTGGGAAGCTCCACCAACAGACATGACCCCGATTGTATGTTTGGATACGTATCTGGGCTATCTGAGAAGCTTGGGGAAGGTGTGTGGCTTGTAAATGAGGCAAGTCTCTAGGGGAAGAAAAATTTGATGGCAAGCCTTGTATTCCGCTGTTACTTTCCACTCGGAAGACCACTAATTATGGCCTATTAAAATGTTAAAGTGGTTGTCCAATACTTGGACAAACCCTTCTCAATCCATATGTTAGCCCCAGTAAAATAATAACACTTATATCCACCTCTGGTACCAGCACTGTTCCAGCTGTGTCCGCACTGCCTCTCCTGGCATTCGTGTGACATTGGCCGCACGGATCTTGTGAGGTAGCAATCAGCGGCCGCTCCACTCTACCTGCCTTTGGACAAATCACTTACATCCGGAGGAAGTGAGCGCTGTGAGAGTGCTGATTGGCCACATGGATCGACCGACACCACTAGAATGACATCGGAGGGGCGTACAAGTGTTATTTTACTGTGGGCAAACATATGGATTGATAGGGGTTTGTTGAAGTAAAATGAAGCAAGTTTGCAAACAGACTTCACCAATGATCTCAAATGGTCTACAGGTTCTAAGCAGGCCAGGATGTTGTCGAGATAACTGATTAGAGTCCTTGTAGTTTTATGGCTCTTGTCCTATAATCAGGAATTTGCACCTATCTATACTCTATTTATTCTACGTTTGGTAGGTTGGCAAAATGTAGAGGAGAGATGGCAATATGGTGAAAGAATCAGACCACTCAGAGTTTTTGTAGTCTGTTACCATGAAAACACAAAAGCCATTTTCATTTTGGAGGCACTGTACCTATACTTAGAAAACCCACTTTTCTTTTATAAGCTGATCAAATGAAAGTCAACAGATCATGAAATAGAACCATTGTTTAACGATATAAAGTAACTTCAGTTGTACATTTACCCCCCCAATTGTTTTGTGACTTGACAAAGAGAAGCCAACAAAATAATAATTTTTGGGACTGGTCACCTTTTGCCACCCCACCCACCTCTCATTTTATTTCATTTTTATTCTGACTATTATTATACACTGTGTGTGTGTGTATATATACAGTATAATATATGTAAATGCACACATGCAGTGTATAATACATACATAGAATACAACATTTTTTGATTATTATTTTTCTATCTTTCATGTCTGATAGTGATGTCATTTTCAGTCTTGTGAGAACTGATATTCCCAGCCAGCTGCACTCCATATATTAAAAGCAACACCTGTGGCTGATATTGCAGCCGTTTACCATAAATTAACATGGTAAGGAGGATTATGCTTGTCATGACTGTTCACAAAAAGTCTACGTTTAATTTGATTTCCAGTTTTCTGAGAAGCATCCAGTCCTGCGCCGGGTGACTATGAAGTTGAAAGTTAAAAACCCCCCGATTTTATTGTGTTTTATGATCCTCTGAATAGCCATAAACCTATCAGTGGCACTGAAGTGAGGGGTACAACATTATTTTTCGAATTTCTTTCTTTTATGAGCAGGTTGCTATTCTATGTCATTTACGGCAAATTTTTTATGAGAAAGTAGTTCAGTATATAAATGGTTTCTTGTAAATACCATATTTTACCCTATTCAAATGGCTACTTAGTGGAACATTTTACTCCTAAAATAATGAAGAAAACAGCTTGTGCATTTCGTTCCATCCATTCCTGAGCTGTACCTGCTAGTCCACATGGGATTCTACTCCACTCCATTCACTTACCCATTATCGACATTTGCCGTTGAGGACATAGGGACTGATAGGCGAGCTGACAAGCCCTGAGGGATCAGAAATGCCAGCTATGACTCAATAACTTTACTGAAACCCTACCAAACGCCATTATAAGTAATGGGATCTGTTGGTGGCTTATTTGTGGGGGAGGGGGATCATGGTTGACATAACATTAATTGTCAAACATGTTTTAGATTTATTTGTACAGGGACTAGGGATAAGCGAATAGGTGCGGATAACTCCTTATCTGAATATCTATAGCGCTTACTGAATAGCTGCATCGAAAGCTGAATACCTGGAGTTCTCCCGATAATCGGCTGATCGGCGCCGCAGCTGCATGTGTTGTGGCTGTGTGACAGTCACAACACTTGCATGGAGAGCCTGACTGTCGCACAGCTGGGACACATGCCGCTGATCATCGGGAGCGCTCCAGGTATCCCGGTTCCCGATGCAGCTATTCAGTAAGTGCTATAGCTATTCAGATATGGAGTTATCCAAAGCTATTCGCTCATCCCTAACAGGGACCACTCGCAATATGAGGCTCAATATGCTTTGAACACTGATGCCCAGAAAGTGAAACTTTATATTGGACTTTAATTGATATGTTTGCTTTATGAATGGAAATTCTTTTTTTATATTTTACAAGTTGAAAAATGATTACTAAAAGCATGTTAAAGAAATGAGGATTTGCATGGCGATATTGTCACACAGTGGTAACCCAGATAGTACACTACAGTACTTTTGTATTCTAGTGCATCAAGCTTGTCAACAAGCCACTCGCAAGCATCCGATTAGGCCCTTCGCTCTGAGGCATGAACAACGCCAGTCTTGAAAAGGACGATCTTGATTCATTTAGGCGTGTCTGTCGCAGATCATCATGAATTAGATGAGCGGTGATGTCATGCCAGCCCATTTTTTAACAAAACGCAACTTTTTTGGGCAACCTTGAATTGCACAAAACTTTTGCAACTTGTTAAAGTGTTTTTACACCATTATTAGGACCCTGTCTGTCACAATAACCCATCAGTGATGAAGTAAGCTTCATCCCTCTAACCACCTGGATGCGGGGAAGAGCCTGTGACCTGCACTGAATTTTTGTTGTGCCCATGTACATCTAAGGCCTGTGTGTTTCGCCATCTGTACTTCAACTGAATTGCATGGTTTGGCTGCAGGTCTCCTGATCTGAACTCGGCACCCTCTTATGTACTAGTCTGTATCGTAGTCCATATACTGATGTGTAACACCGACCTTGTCCAGCAGTTGACAGTCTTGTGAGCCAATTTCCTCTGAAAATGTCAGACACCCTCATTCCAGTGATGTCACTCCACTGCTTAATGTAGTTTTGATTAAATTAGTGTTTTATTAGCAGGAGATTATCATTAGAGGACTTCTAAACCTGCTGCCAGGCAATCCTCCATATTCATGAGCCCTGCATAACACCACCCCCAATACTGGTTGGCAGCTTTCAGTGTACACTGTACATGGACAGCATTCAGCCCATCAGTGGTGGTGCGGCTATACAGAGCTCAGCATTCAGAGAACTGCTAGATCTGCAGTGGAGAAAACTATGACTGTATCAATATGACAACAAGAATCCCAGTTAATGGTCGCTGGAATCAGGATCTCTTCCCCTACATTATGTTGTTCTAAGATGGGGTAGCAAAAATCTGTAAACAGATTCCTTGTAATGATAACTATGCAGACAGTCTCACAATGGGATATAATGTGCGGGCAGCATTCCCAGCGAACACGTGTTACGGCTATGGGTCGCCCCTCACACCCAGGGCAGCGGGGTACTCTGTACCGGGCCGTTGTCAGGGGGGGATGTGTCACAGCAGCGGTGACCCGGTCCGTGGCCCTGGGTGCCCAATATCAATGGCCGTGATGTCAATAGTGTTATAGCTTAGTTGAATAGTTTGTGACGCCACCCGTGGTGTTTGGCAAGTAAGATGTTGAGCCAACGCTGCATGCAGATCCACTGGGACTTATGGTGTGGTGCAGCAAAGATGGTGGAGCTGTAGTCCCAGGGCAGTGAGGGTGCAATGGATGAGGAGAGGCGCAGAATGGTATAGATGCTGGTACCCAGAAGTAGCGGTGCTGAAGGGGTTAGCGACGAATGAATGGAGGACTCCAGGGCTTGTAGTTTCAAAGCTTTACTCACAGTTCGTGGTACCCACTGGTGCCCGCCTCCGTGCCGTGTCCTCCGGGGTAGAGACTCAATCAACCTCCGGGGCAAGTCAGGGTTCTCCTCTCCAACACTCCGCCAACATGTGCCTTTCCTGAACGACTCCTCTATTGCGCCTTTTAATGTGAAGAGCTCCAGTACCGTAGTTCTCTGGAATTCCTCCTGTCAGATGTTCCTAGAACCTTACTTGTATGACAGACAGCTGTAGCCTCTATCGGGGACTCCTTTCAGAGTCCTGGCTCGCAAATCGGTTGCCGTTGTGTCCCAAGTCTTGGATGGGAGTAGTGCATTTACAGCCAACTACTTCACCGATGTCTGCTGCAGAACCATAAGTGTCCATACAACCTCTGGGACCGGGCCCCGGCCTTGCGCTGAGAACCTATAGGCAGGGTTCCTCTTCCAACCCACAACTCCTCTCTGTTCTCCTACTCCTTCATTCCTCGCTGTTCCTTCTCTCTCTTATGGAAGCTTAGGTTGCAGATCTACGTCTCTCTCCTTCTGTTCCTTTCCCGTGCCAGCTGGCTCAGATCACTGAGGCAGCTGCAGCACTCTCTCTTCTATCTCTCTTCTGGGGAGCTCGTTCCACTAAGACCAGTCCTCAGCTTCTCCTGACTGACTGCATTCCTCCGCCTTGAGCTCCCCTCAGGCTGGCTTCCAGTCCGCCTGCTCTCTGACTCAGACTCCCCATCTGACTGAGCTCCAACTCTAAACCTTCCCACTCTTTTATACTAACTCCACTCACCTCCCAGCACATCTCGTGTTACGAAGCAGGGATACACAAAGGGTGCTCTGCTACCCCCAGCCTGAAGCTACTAGGCGGACCTACTGAACTATCCTGTGTGTGGGATGCAGGTGTTGGAGCGTGCCAAGGAGTTCCCAACTTACCTAGTTGGTGGGGCACTACACCTTAGGAGAAGGTGCAGTACATCTGTGGCGACTGAGCCTCAGGGGTGCAACAGCTACAAGAGGTACTGCATGTCCTGGATGAAGGAAGCCGCAAGCCAGCATACAATGTCAGGCAAAATGAAGGACCTGCTCAAACATCTGGTACAAGCACAGCAACAGCAGGACCAGCCGCTATTACAGCAGCAACATATGGCGCAACAAGAGACCTGTAAACTGCTTATACAGCAAATGCAACAGCAGCAGATTGACTTGCTCACAGCGGCAGTTCGTGAAAGCCCGGCAGGTGATGATGTGGAGGCATTTTTGACTGTGCTCAAGCGGGTGTCAGAGAGTGAGAAACAACCGCCAGAGTAGTGGGCGGAGGTGCTGGCCCCAGAAGATCTGTTATGTTTTGGCATTACAGGATGTGCAGGAGTATTCCAAACTAAAAACTGAAATTTTGACACTCGCGGGAGTGACTGTCAGTCAGATCACAAAGGGTTCACCACTGGGCTTATTATAGGGACAAACCGCCTCGATCCCAAATGTTTGATCTACTGCATTTTGTGCAAAAATAGTTGCAGCCAGAATCTTTCACTCCAACCCAGATGGTCGAGCAGGTTATGGACAGATTCGGACACTCGCGTCTAATGCTAATGCAGACCTGGGTTGCCCAGAGAGATCCCTGGAATACGAACGAACTGGTGGGCCTAGTGAAATGGCACGAGGTGGTCGAGAGGTCCCTAAGAAAGCCAGGGGGTGGTGCATCCCCATACTGGGGTACCCAGCGAGAACCTGAGCCCCAAAAAAGGGCTAGTAGAGCCACCACTGGGGGAAGGGAGTCCTAGATCCTAAGGGGTCGCTGAGAGATTGTTAAAGGCAATGGGTAAAGACTTGCTTTGCTGGAGATGTCGTGGTCCGGGACATAAAGTCGCCCATGATCTTTTGTCCTCAGAAGAGATGGACTGCTGCTTAGGGAGGTGCTGCTCCTACTATGCCTATCCCACCTTCAGTGTGGACTATCAGCCCGGTGAGGGGCTGCAGGCATGTCCCATGTCAATAAATGGGATGCTGGTGTCAGGACTCTTAGATTCTGGGAGCTTGGTGACCCAGATAAGGGCCACACTTCCCCACCAGTTGATCCCAGGGAAACATGTGGGCATTCGCTTTATCCGCTGGGACGCCAAGGACTATCCCATCATCAGAGTGTCTACAAAAATGAGCTGGGGTACTGAGTCCCATGAGGTCGGAGTAGTCAAATGTTTGCTACACCCCATGCTAATCGGGCGGGACTTCAGCCTTTTATGGAACTTTTGGGGAAAGGCAGGCGGGGATGCCAAGTGACACACAGGAGCCAGCTCAACCCTGATGAAACCTCATCACAGTCGGAGGTGGATGCGTTCCCTTTGTGTCTCCTGGCTGGTGACGAGGACGAGATGGTGACCAGTGAGGCCGGAATTCCTGAACTGGAGCTTTCTGGTGGGAATTTTGGGTCTGCCCAAATGCAGGTTTTAACTTTAAAAAATGAACTTGAAAGAAAATGTGACTGTGATAAATGGGGTTGCCCAAGAGCTGGAGGTTGACTCCAGGTTCCCATACTTTGCAGTCAATGAGGACTTGCTATATCGGATCACTAAACAGTGAGGGGAAGTATTAAAGCAGCTGTTAGTTCCAAGACCCTATAGACGTAGAGCACTAGATCTGGCCCATGCTCATATCTTGGAGGGGGAGTAGATAAAACTTAAGAGTGAGTCCTTCAGAGGTTTTATTGATCTGGGTGTCATAGGGTCATTGTTAATTTCTGCTGATCCTGTTCTACCTGTCGGCTAACTGCTCCCGTATCCCATTTCTGCAATCCTGTAGTGTTGTTACCCATATCGAAGTCCCATTTGACCTGTCATAAATACACCTGGTGGTAATCGACTATGCTACGCAGTACCCAGAGGTGGTACCACTAAGAAACTCTTCCGCCAAGAGTAGAGCACGGTAGCTAGTTCATATTTTTCTCCTAGAACGGCCTGCCGAAGGAGATCCTGACAGACCAAGGAACACCGTTCATGTCCAAGGTAATGAAGGAGTTGTGTTTTAGGCCCTCCAGATTACCCAACGTCAGTTTGTTATCCACAGACAGATGTTCTCCATTAGATAAGTCCCACAGGCCTCTACGGCGTTCTCACCTTTCGAGCTCTTATATGGACGGCACTCTTGGAGTCTACTGGACAGTGCAAAGGAGACCTGGGAAGCAGAGGTAACACCCACCGAAGCTGTGATGGTCACGTGTGACTGGACACACCGCCTCCAGCAGGGCGAATTTAAATAATAAATGGAAACACCAGGGAAACCGATACAATGGAGGGCCCTGCGATAGGGAACGGGGACATGGAGACTTCCTGCACTCCCCTGAGTCAGTGTCTCTACACTCCTGACAGTCCCTATACAGGCTCCGCACCTGTCGCCGAGCAGGATACCTAAAAACTCTAGCTCGCCCTGCACCTAGCCCTTTCTAGCGAAATGGACAGTGCAGAAACTAATCCCACCACTGCACTGAAACACACAAAAGGAAAGGCTACAAACAGGGATAACACCACTTAGCTTTGTTTTGTTGAGACCAGCACCAGAATGCAGCTTTCCTCCTGAATAGCTGCTACGACACCAAGCGTTGTCAGAGCTGCAAGGAACTCCTCACTATCGGTCCTTCCACACCAGGACTCTGACTGTGCTGCAAGGAACTCTTGCTAGCTCCTTCCTCAACCAGGGATGGTTGGAAATGACCAATATCACCAACAGTGATTGCAACACCTGACACTCTTTTATAGGCCAGAGCAATCAAACCTGCTTTATAATCACATGCACTAAACTAAAGTAACCAGAGTGCAATGACCCTAATGGCCACCGGGGGCAAACCTAACGTTAAGCACACAGCTTAAGGAAAAAAAAAGGTTACTTGTGCATTTATCTGTGTACAAAAATACTTGGCGCTCAAAAATGAAGAAGCAGTATATTCTTTATTTATCATCCAGACAAAAATAGACTCATATTGTATGAACGTTTTCAGTCCAACAACGGACCTTCATCAGAAAGGTTTTTTTGGTTTCTTTTGGCACCCTGGATTTCTCCTGCAGGCACTAAGTGCTGTATCTGTTTGCAGAGCCTGCACTCCTAGCGTTGTTAACCCATTCCTGTAGCCCTGCTTTATCCAGTCACATTTATCTAATTCCAACCAGATAGACTCGTGTTCCAGCCTCTATATAATACCAGCATAGACTTTGCTACCACCTAAGGATATCTATTACCCTATCGGTATCTTTTGCAGTTTTCTACCAAAAGAAACCTAAAAACCTTTCTGATGAAGGTCTGTTGTTGGACCGAAAAAGTTCATATGATATGAGTCTATTTTTGTCTGGATGTTAAATAAAGAATATACTGCTTCTTCATTTTTGAGTGCCAAGTATTTTTGTACATATTTACGGGTTGGAAACCTTACTTGAGCACCGAACAACCTTCCTTTTTTTCTCTGGAGTGCCGTGTTTTTTTGCCTACTTGTGCATTTATCTGTCATAATCCAACCTGGATCATGACAGAAGCATTATCAAACGTGGCCCAGATGCAGGACAGGTTCGCAAGTGTGATGCTCATTGTGAGGGACAGCCTCCTCCAAGCACAAGAGGCCAAGGCAAAGGTCTACAGTTGGTTAGCAAGACTGAGATGGTTTAGCTCAAGAGTGGTTTAGCTCAGGTGTTGGTGATGTTCCCCACAGATGAAAGTAAGTTCCTGACCAAGTTGCAAGGGCCATACGATGTCGTCAAAAAGTTGAGTGTTGTCAACTACAAGGTCCACTAACCAGGGAGAAGAAATCCATACCAGGTGTACCACATTAACCTTCTGAAACCATGGCCAGACATTGATCTGGTAGAAGCAACGTGCCTAGGGGCCTTTCCTGAAGCCAGGGTCAAGGATGTTGCAGTGGTAGAGACAATGTCACCGGCCCAGAAACAGTGCCATGAGCTGCTTCAGCGGAACCGAGACCTGTTTTTGGAGTTACCAAGATGTAGGCAGGTTGTGGAGCATGAAATCCTGACTGAATCTCATGTGAGGGTGAACCAAAGGCCATAATGGATTCCTGAAGCTCACCGCAAGGTGATCTCCAAGGCGGTGAAGAGAATTTTGAGCCTGGGCATCATCGAGGAGTCAGAGCGGCTGGTCCAGCCCTATTGTCCTTGTGCTGAAACCAGATGGAAAGTGGCGCTTCTGTAACAATCAAAGGAAGCTCAATGAGGTGTCCCAGGTCGACGCATATTCAGTGAGCGTCTTGAGAGGCTAGGGTCAGCCAGATATATCACAACCCTGGACCTAATTAAAGAGTACTGGCAAATTCTCCTTTCTCCAAGTTCCAAGGAGAAGACTGCCTTCTCTACACCTGACTGATGCTTTCAGTATACCCGGATGCTGTTTGGACTACAAGGAGGTCCAGCTACCTTCTAGAGGGCTAAAGACCAGATCCTAGCCCCTGACAAGAAGTACATTGCTACTTATTTCAACAACATCTTGATCTTCAGCCCGAATTGGGGAAGTCACCTGCAGAAGGTCCAGGCGATACTGGATGCATTGAGGAAGGCAGGGTTTACCATAAACCCAAAGAAGTGTGTCCTCGGGAAAGAAGAAGCAAAATTCTTGGCCTACATCATTGGAAGGGGCGAGATAAAGGAGGCAATTCAAAAGTGGCCTCAGAAGGTTTCCAAAAAGCAGTTTAGGGCATTTCTGGGAATTGCGGGATATTATCGGTGATTTGTCCGGAATTTCGCCATAATAGCCACCCCCCTGTCGTATCATTTCAAGGCCACAAAGTCGGCGATGGTCAAATGGTCCTCTGAAGCTGAGATGGCATTTCAGGAGTTGAAGCTTGTCCTGTGCAGACAGCCAGTCTTGGTCAGACCTGACTTCACTAAGGAGTTTGTGCTCCAGATGGACGCCTCTGAAGTTAGTTTGGGAGCTTTGTTGTCCCAGAAAATTGATGGGGACAAACATCCAGTCCTATACCTGAATAGGAAACATTCCTCCTATCCCATCGTAGAGAAAGAGTGCTTGGCCATTAAGTGGGTAATTAACACCCTGAGATACTACCTGTTAGGCAGGCAGCTGATCCCTCCCCCCACTAGGACTGTTTTGTTTTGATATTTTGTCCAAAGGGCCTTGTTTACTTTTTCCCAGCTTGGTTTATGCTGCATTTAATAAACCAAGCACGTTCTTAAAGAGACAGTGTTCCGTTTCTACTTCGGTGTCCAGCCGAGTAAGCCGATCTACCACAATATACAGTATGTGTGTGTGTGTGTGTGTGGGATTGACTTCTGAGGCCCCCACTGATCCCAAGAAGTGTCCCGTGTGAATGTAGTGGCGGTTGATCATACACACTGCCGCTACATTTGCTCTTAATGGGACTGTCGAAGATTGCAGAGTGATGCGCCTGGTGAGTTTCGGTACTTCCAGTAAAATGAATGGAGCCCCAGTGCGCATGATTGAATTCTGCTCCATTCACAGGATGCTAAAGTGGTCTGGTTCTTGGCATCAGTGGGGGGGAAGTTATCTAATATACCACAGATAGGGGATAACTTTCAAGCTTGAGAATATCATTTTTTTTTTTTTAATATGCAGAAATCTAGATCTGTTATCAATTACTGTTGACCTATGGGGTCACACTACCTTTTATTTCTTTTTGGATGAATTATTTATCTACCCTATGGCCTATCACCCCATTTCCTAGTCATATCAGTGTAATGCAGATACTACCATTTACCAAGAAACATAAAGGCAACCCAGATTATAAAACGTGGTCGTCATGAAGATACCCGCATGTTGGCTATTTACAGGTCAGAGTTCAGCACATATTATCGTCCAGCATTGCAATTACATGTCAGGAGACGTAAAAATGGATTCGGTTAATCCCTAAAGCTTCAGAATATGTTACTGCTGAGGGGTCTCCTATGACCTTTTATGAAGGCCATCTTTTTTTTTTTTTTTTTTTTTTTTTTTTACTGTTGTCCTTCTTTAAACCCCAAAGGGCTTTGATCGGCTTAATAAGTCTACACTGTAACGTCACCATCCTATCATCTTTTATATGTAACAGAACCTATTACAGAAATGTGGTTAATTATGACAATCACTAAAAGAAATTGTATCTTAAGTATATTTCATAAATTTGCACTAAAGCATATGGTCTTCAGTTACTCCACACAGATGACCTTATTTTCTAGCATTTTTCATTTATAAGTATTAACATGAGTTGGCATGGTGTTTAACATGCTAGGTTTCAATAAAACACAATGCATAATTCGTATAGTTGAGAGAGCCACCTAGTGGACAACTACTTAACACTGTGGTGGGAATTTTTTGTAACTAGATGCAACACTTGGTCAAAGCTTAAACCTATTTGCAGGTTAACAAAATCTGTACAGGACTGTCTGTAGATTGTTACGGCACATCCATGTTTTGTTGTAAAACTACAGTTTTTAGTTTGTATCCATAAATTCCGCACACAAATATAATCGACTGGCTGATGCATTCTAGTGACTAAAGCTGATGTCACATGTCACGGATCTTGCACCACAAGTTCCCAGCAATTTAAAGTACAATTTCAGTGAATGGGTTTTTCAAAATTCCAGTCACATATTGAAAAAAAAAAATCAGCACGAAAATGAAAGCAGCTGCATGCTCAAAGCCAAATCTGCGAGAAAATAAAAGGAACACATGCGCATTCTGTCAGAGGATTCTTTGCGGATTTGTAACCCAATCCACAGGGGAAATTTTCCACAACGTGTGAACATAGCCTTAATGATCAAGTAAGTCAAAGGTGAGTCATCCAGGTTTTCATGTGAGTGTGCGGATTGGATATAAAATAAAAGCTAGACTAGAACTATTAGAATAGGGAAATACTGTTCTTCAGATTCTAAAGTATTGGTGCAATGAAAGATGCTGATAAAGATCAAGATCAAAGTGATTCTTTTTTAAATGTTTGTATTTTTAAAATTATTGCTGTAAAGGTTCTGAAGATCCTTTTTATAGCTCAGAAATCTTCATTAAAGTGGATCTTAACTTCTGCCTACAGCAGTGCTGTGCCCACCTCAGCACAACTCCGTAAGGTGATCACCCATTTTTTTTCCCTCTTCACTACTATTCCAGTTGTCTTTACGCACTACCCCTATGTGCGCCTTTTTCTTTGGTTCTCTCCTTTATGACGATGGCACTGTCACCCTAGTGGTCATGTGATATATCATGTGGCAACTGCAACCAATCAGTAACCACCAATCGGCAGCAGCCACTACTGTTTTGTCTGAGCAGCTCCTCATTGGCTGCAGCTGCTACATGACTGCTGGAGATACCTGTTGCTGTCATTGGAGGAGTGGTCTGAGAGGTAAGTATTGCAATTTTTAATTTGAGAAGGCATTGTCTTCTAGTGGTTAACTCCTTTTAAGTATGAGAGAGATTTTTTTTTTTTTTTTTTTTAAGTGTGTCAGTGCAGTTCTAGAGCTCCCCAATATAGATTGGCTTTGTTACAATACTTACAACACTAAAGACCCCCATACACATTAGATTCAAAGTTGGCCAACACCTTTCGATTTTGGCAACATCGGCCTCCCAACTAAAGTGTTTGTGGGCTTCCTGACATTTCATAAGGATTAGTCGCTTTGAATTTTATTGCATGATCCTTTTGTGTTTGCAATATTATAGGTTTATGTGTATATTGTAATGTTTGAGTATTGCTTACATTTTTGACCAAAAGTGGTGGTGCTCTTGAAATTATTCCAGAAAATGAAGAATTTCTCCCAGAAATGCATTTCAATTACGCCTGTTTTGCTATACACATGTTTATTTCCTTTGTGTGTATTGGTACAACACAAAAAAACAGAACTGCAAGTTGGACACAATTTCACACAATCCCCCAAAATGGGCCAGACAAAATTGTTGGCACCTTTTCAAAATTGTGGGTAAACCACTATGCTTCAAACATGTGATGCTCATTCAAACTTGCCTGAGGCAAGCAACATGAGAACCAAAATTGTTGAACAATATCAACAATCTCAAGATTGAGACAATCGCCAGAGATATTGATATTCCTTTGTCCACAGTGTGCAACATTATCAAGAAGACTGCAGAGAAAAATTGGTGAAGGGTGGATAAGCAGCTCCAATCAAGTTCCCCCCCAAAAATTCAAGCTGTCCTTTAAGGCTCATTGTGCATTAGTCAAGCAAACTATCTGTCGACATTTGAATGAAATGAAACACTATGACAGGACACCAAGGAGGACCTCACTGCTGACACAGAGACATAAAAAAGCTAGACTGCAAGTTGCCAAAATCTTTCTGGGAAAGTTTCTTGTGGACAGATGAGACCAAAATAATGCTTTTTGGTAAAGCTACTGTTAACCAAAAAAATGGAATGAGGTCAACAAAAAAATGCAGTGCCTACGCTCAAATATGGTGGAAATTCAAAGATGTTTTGGAATTGTTTTGCTGCCTATGGCACTGGGTGCTTTGACACTGTGCGGACATCACAAAATTTGAAGATTGCCAAAGGATTTTGGGTCACAATATAGTGCCCAGTGTCACCTGAGTTTGCGTCCTAGGTCATGGGTCTTCCAGCAGGACAGTGACTCCAAACACACTTCAAAAAGCACCCAGAAATGGATGGAAACAAGTCACTAGAGAGTTCTGAAATGGCAAGCAACAAGTCCAAATCTAAATCCCACTAAATACCTGTGGTGAGATCTTAAAATTGCTGTTGGAAGAAGATGCCCTTGAAATATGAGACCTGGAGCAGTTTGCAAAATAGTGGTCCAAAATTCCAGTTGAGAGGTGTAAGAATCTTGTTGATGGTAATAGAAGGTGATTGATTGTAGTTATTTATTCCAAAGGGTGTTCAACCCAAAATTAAATTGAGTGCTAAGAATTTGTCCGGCCCATTTTGGGGTTTTTGTGTGAAATTATGTCCAATTTGCTTTTTTTTTCTTTTGTTCTAATACATACAAAGGAAATAAATGTGTATAACAAAACATATGTAACTGCAATAATTTTCTGGGAGAAATACTTCATTTTGTGGAGCAAGTTCAAGGTTGACAAGACTTTCGGCCATGGCTTTATACATTTCAAATGGCAAGCTGTCTGTTCCTGGTGATTCCAACCTGTAAATTGATCTGTTAGAGATATTTACCTGTATAAAACTCTTTACTGTCTGAGGTGTATATAAATATGTATAGTAAGCTCAGTAAGTGCCTGCAGAACATCTGATTTAGAAAGTAGCCACATTTGTGATTCTAGGGCCACAATACATCAAACCAGGGCTGCCACTGGGAATTTTGGAGCCCCATACTGGCAAAACTTTCGAGGGCCCCTTGAGACTCCGCCCAGGCTCCACCCCAGCCCCGCCTCCACCCCTCGAATGGAAAAACTCCACTTTTCACCAATCGCACATTAACAGTTCCAATCACCAGATCACATCTATAGTCAGCAGCTTTTGTTTTGGCCAAAAGATTTTTTAAGCTGCCACCACGACAAGGTACACTCTTTTGACCGAGCTCTACTCTATCCTATTAATCGTTTGCTAAAATATCCAATACAATTTAGGTATATTTTTATTTTTCAATTTTTAAAATGACCAATAATATCACACACATACAAGGAACAAATACCACCGCACCATGACAAGACACCATATTACCACCACATAGTGACCTATAATTCCGCATACAAGGGACAAATACTACTGCACCATGACCAGACCACATATTACCACCACATGGTGACCGAATAATAGCACATACAAAGGACAAATACCACCATACCATGACCAGGCCACATATTACCACCACACAGTGACTGAATAATAGCACATACAAGGAGCAAATACCGCCACACCATTGCCGGACAACATATTATCACCACGTAGAGACTGAATACTACAATACTGATCATTAATAAAAAAACAATGCTAATGTCACCATAAGTGCCATTATACACAGGAGATCTGTACTTAGTATGCAGTGTCTGTGTACAGGGAATACAGTGATCACTGGTGACATTGTACACAGGACCTCTGTATAAAGTATACAGTGTAAAGTATCAGTGTACAGACTCACCAGTGACGTCTCTAGGTGAAGTCCTTCATCTTCGCTTTTCATCTTTCATTCAGCACAGACCGCCGTCACTTCTTCCAGCCAGGTCTCGTCTCTGCAGGAGATAAGTTATCTAGAGCACAGCTTGCAGAGCACATTACTTAATCTAATATATAAAGCTCAAGTGTGTGTATGTATGTGTGTATGTCTGGGATTGGCATCCGCACTGTCGCAGCTACAGCCACAAAATTTGGCACAGTCACACATCTGGACCCCGAGAGTGTCCTAGGCTATGTTGTGAGGTGAAATTTTAACCCCGCGCATTCCAATTCACCAAACAATTTTGCCCCATCTACATAATGGGGAAAAAGTGTGTCAAGCCCCGACCCTCATTATGATGTCATAATGGTTGCCATGGCGATGCTGATGTCATCATAGGTTGCAAGCCCCGCCGCTCATTATGATGTCATAATGGTTGACTATGGGATGGAGGATGTGTGATGGGTATATGGGCACTGGACTATGGGATGGAGGATATGTATGACGGGTATATGGGCACGGGACTATGGGATGGAGGATATGTATGATGGGTATATGGGCAGGGACTATGGGATGGAGGATATGTATGACGGGTATATGGGCACAGGACTATGGGATGGCGGATATGTATGATGGGTATATGGGCACGGGACTATGGGATGGAGGATATGTATGACGGGTATATGGGCATGGGACTGAGAGGAAGGATGTGTGATGGGTATATGGGCACTCGACTATGGGATGGCGAATATGTAAGATGGGTATATGGGCATGGGAGTATGGGATGGAGGATGTGTGATGGGTATATGGGCATGGGTCTATGGGATGATGTGTGATGGGTATATGGGCACTCGACTATGGGATGGAGGATATGTATGATGGGTATATGGGCACGGGCCTATGGGATCGTGGATATGTATGATGGGTATATGGGCACGGGACTATGGGATGGAGGATAATTATAATTTGCTGTAACTAACCACAGTTAGTTACTATGCCCGGGCAGCGCCGGGCTCTTCAGCTAGTTTTTTTTAATAAAATTCTAAACTACACCAGACTGAAAAAAAAAAAAAGGCGACAGTGTCGCTCTGCACAGTAACAGGACCGCTTCCCCCATTTAAAACAGTATCCTGTTTACGTCATCTGGGGTCATTGTCGCAAGGCATCATTGGGAACGGGACTTGCCGGGAGCATCGCTGAGGCCTGGGAACGCTGCAGGGGACGCCAGAAGGTGAGAATATCATGATTTTTTATTTTAATTCTTTATTTTAACAGGGATATGGTACCCAGGGCCTGGAGGACAGTCTCCTCTTCTCCAGACCCTGGGTACCATCCACACATTTTCCGCTTACTTTGCTCATTGTGGCCATAGCCACATGCGGAAAGTAAGCGGATCAATGCATTCCTATGTGTGCGGATTCTCCACGATTCCGCAAAAAGAATGAGCATGCTACGTATTTTCCGTGATGCGATTCTGCCACGGAAAAATACGCAGCATTAGCACAGGATGTGCGGAATGCCATTGAATTCAATGGGTTGCGGATTTTTAGCGTTTTCGCGGCAAAAAACGCTAAAAATCCGCACGTGTGCACATAGCCGAAATGGTCATTTTTACAAACTTCTCTAGTAACAGGAGAGATTAATGGCGTTTTCCACTTATAAGAGGTCTGTCTGTCTTGGCGTGTCTTTTTGAATGTTTCCCTATAGAGAATTTTCTCTCGTATATTCGATAGAGAAAGAAATATTTATCTGAAGCAATATTTTTAATTTCTGTTAAGATATTATTGTGAAGTTCGATAGCACAAAGCCACATGTGCTTAACTTTGAGGTTTTTATTTTAGTTTTTTTTAGATAATTCCTGGAATTTCAACATGGGTAAAATTACAGTGGTTTAAAATGGTTCTTGTTCTATAGATATTAAAAATTCCAGAATAATCAAATTGTTCTCAAATAAATTGCTCCTTTAACCCCTTCGCCCCAAAGTCTGTTTTCACCTTCGTGACCAGGCCGACTTTTGCAATTCTGACCAGCGTCAATTTATGAGTTTATAACTCTGGAATGCTTCAATGGATCCCAATGATTCTGTGACTGTTTTTTTGTGACATATTGTACTTTATGATGGTGGTTAAATTTGCAAGAGCATTCTGTCACACAAAATAGTTAATAAATAACATTTCTCACATGTCTCCTTTACATCAGCACAATTTTTGAAACCTAATGTTTTTTCGTTACGAAGTTAGGAGGGTTAAAAGTTGACCATCAACTTCTCATATTTCCATAAATTTTACAAATCAATTTTTTTGGGACCACATCACATTTGAAGGGACTTGGAGGGGTCTATATGACAGAAAATACGCAAAAGTGACACCATTCTAAAACTGCACCCCTCTAGGTGCTCAAAACCACATTCAAGAAGCTTATTAACCTTTTACGTGCTTCACAGGAATTAATGGAATGTGGAAGGAAAAAATAAACATTTAACTTTTTCCCACAAAAATGTTGTTTTTTTTATCATGACGGAAGCAAGAAAAAATGGACTCCCTAAATTTGTTGTGCAATTTCTCCTGAGTACTCCGATACCACATATGTGAAAGAAAACTATTGTTTGGGTGCACGGCAGGGCTCGGATGGGAAGGAGCATCATTTGACTTTTACAAAATTGGCTTGAATCAATAACCGACGTTATGTCGTGTTTGGAGAGCTCCTGAGGTGTCTACCCAGTGGAAACCCCAACAAATGACCCCATTTTGGAAACTAGTCCCCTCAAAGACTTTTATCTAGATTTGTGATTAGCACTTTGAACCCTAAGGGGCATCACCAAATTTTATAATATTGAGCCGTGAAAATTAAACACATTTTTCCAACAAAAATGTTTTCTCTGCGCCCAAAATGGATGCCAAAATTTGTTGTGCAATTTTTCAAAAGTACGCAGGTACCCCATATCTGTTGAAAAATGACTGCTTGGATGCATGGTAGGGCTGGAAAGGGAATTAATACTATTATGGCTGGTGTAGGTTGCGGATACCATGTCACATTTCAAGAGCCTCTGACACAACAAAACGGCAGAAATCCTCACAGGTAATCCCATTATATAAACTACACCTCTCAAGGAATTCATCTAGGGTAGTAGTGAGTATTTTTAACCTTAAGATGATTCACAAACTTGTATAAAATTGTAAATGAAATATTACTATTTTGTCCACTAAAATGTTGCTTTGAATCCAAATTTTCAATTTTCAAAAGGGGTAATAGGAGAAAACGAACAGTACAATTTGCTATGTGATTTCTCCTGAGTACATCAATAATCCATAAGTGGTCTAACACTACTTTGAGGCACAGCTCAAAAGGGAAGGAGCACAATATAATAATGCAGATTTTGCTGTTATGGCATGTCACATTAGCAGAGCCCCTGGAGTTCCAGAACAGCGGAAACCTCGTAATTGACTCCATTTTACAAATTAAACCTCTCAATGAATTCATCTAGTGGTGCAGTGATCATATTGACACTAGAGGTGGGTCACAGAATTTTATACCATTGGGCAGTGAAGAAAAAATAACTACAATTTTACATCCCAAAAAATTTGTTTTAGCCCCAGATTTTACATTTTCACATGGGGAATTTGGTAAAAAATGGTGCCAAAATGTGTTTCGGGACTCGATATACAGAAGCCCCTAAATGCCAGAAGAGTAGAATCCGCCCTCAAGTGACCCCATTTTGGAAATTACACCCCTTTGGGAATTTATCTACAGGTATAGTGGTGATTTTGACTCCATAAGTATTTTCCAGAAAAAAGCAGCATTGGATGTTGCTAAGTGAAAATTGCAAACTGCCATTATAGTGACCAGTATGTTGTAGTGGCCAGTACATTATGCTCAGCTCATACTTCTAGAGTTATGCACCCGTAAGTTAGGGCCCCGTCACACATAGCGATCTCACTAGCGAGATCGCTGCTGAGTCACAAGTTTTGTGAAACAACAGCGATCTCACCAGCGAGATCGCTGTGTGTGACAGCGATCAGCGACCGGCCCCCCTGCCGGTATCGCTGTAGGAAACCGCTGGACACTTCTTTTGTCGCTGGTCTCCCGCTGGCCAGCACGCATCGCTGCGTGTGACAGGCAGGAGACGAGCGATCTGCTGGTAACTAACGTACACGTCGGGTATCCAAGGGACGTTCGTCCCTTAGATACCCGATGTGTACGTTAGTTACCAGCGCGCTGATGCAGGGAGCTGGTAACTAACGTACACATCAGGTATCTAAGGGACGCACGGCATCGCTGTGCTGATCGTTGGTGAAGCTGTTCTGTTTGACAGCTCACCAGCGATCACATAGCGACTCGCCAGCGATCCTGACCCGTTGATATCGTTGTCGGGATCGCTGGTGAGTCGCTATGTGTGACTCCAGCTTTAGGCAGGCTCTCATCGGTATAGAAATGCCAAACATGTGGGCGCTAAATGTGGATTAAGCCCACTGGGTATCAGAAAGGGAGGGGTGCAGTTACATTTGGGAGTGCAGAATTTGCGGAATTTCTTTAAGGAGATGAGGAGCCATAGTGCTTTTCCAGAGCCTTTGTACTACCAGTTAGGTGGAAGTCCCCTATATTTCCGTTAACAGATGACAGCCCTGAGTGAGGGCTTTTTTTGTGGCTTGAGTTGAAGCTTTTATTGGGAACATTTTTCCATAAGGTTTAGGATCATATTTATAGGGCACGCTAAGCATTTACTTTGGGCTTTCCATCCTAATCTCATCATGACATGATTCAGATGAAACCCACAAGGGATCCATTCACTATAATGAGGCAGCAGAGTTACTCGGTCTGGTCTCTGTTCAGCACTGTCCTTTTCAGAGGTGCACAAAACTGGTGGTCCGTGCTTTTATGTACGACTAAAAAGATGGACACCACCTGATCACAGGTCAGACGGCGTCCACAGTGTCTCCATCTGCTCATTATAGGGAATCTTCCGCTGGGGGTTCCATCTGAATCACATATTTCAGAGATTTACATGGAAACCCCGGTGTTAGCGCTCAGAGCAGAGCGCAGGATGAATGTGCGCCGAACCTTACTGTGACGTTTGTGAGGCAAAATTAACAAAGCAACAGCATGTGAAGAATGTTTTCTTTATTTTTTTTTATGCCGTTCCTCGTGCGGTGTAAGTGATTAGACGACTTTATACTTCAGGTCAGTGTGATAGAAGATTTATATTGGGTTTTTATGTTTAGCTGCTGTAAACATTAAAGATGCTTTTTATTGTGAAAACAAGTCTTTGCATCACCATATTTTGAGAGCTATAATTTTTCCATATTTCGGCCGACAGTCACATGAGGACTTTTTTTTGGAGGACAAGTTGACTTTTTTATTGGTACCATTTTCAAAAATCAGCAATTCAGGAATTTTTTTTTTTTTAATTTTTTTTTTTTTTTGGTTATTCCATGTGTGGTAAAATTGATAAGGCAGCTTTATTCTTTGTGTCAGTAAAATTGCATCTATCCCACATTTTACAGTGGCATGCAAAAGTTTGGGCACCCCTGGTCAAAATTACTGTTATTGTGAACAGTTAAGCAAGTTGAAGATGGAATGATCTCTAAAAGGGCTAAAGTTAAAGATGACACATTTTCTCTGTATTTTAGGCCAAAAAAAATATATATTGTCATTTTTTACATTTTAAAAATTACAATAAGGAAAATAGGCCAATGCAAAAGTTTGGGCACCCTGCATAGTTAGTACCTAGTAGTACTACCTTTTAAAAAAAATCACAGCTTGTAAATGCTTTTAGTAGCCAGCCAAGAGTCTTTCAATTCTTGTTTGATGGATTTTCATCCATTCTTCCTTGGAAAATTCTTCCATTTCTGTGAGATTCCTGGTTCGTCTTACATGCACTGCTATTTTGAGGACTAGCCACAGATTTTCAATGATGATCGAATTGGGGGACGGTGAGGGCCATTCAAAAACCTTTAGCTATCGCCTTTTGAGGTAGTCTATTGTGGATTTTGATGTGTGTAATCATCCATTTGTAGAAGCCATCCTGTTTTCAAATTCAGCTTTTTTGATGCATGTTTGCATCAAGAATTTGTCGAAATTTCCTTGAATCCATTCTTCCCTCTACCTGTGAAATGTTCCCTGTGCCATTGTCTGCAGCACAACTCCAAAGCATGATTGATCCATCCCCATGCTTAATGGTTGGAGAGATGTTCTTTTCCTGAAATTCTATGCAATTTTTTCTCTGCACATACCTTTGTTCATTGTGACCAAAGAGTTCTATTTTAACTTCAACGATTCACAGGACTTGTTTCTAAAATGCATTGGGCTTGTTTAGATGTTCTTTTGCATACCTCTGATGCTGAATTTTATGGTGAGGGTTCAGGAGAGGTTTTCTTCTGATGACTCTTCCATAAAGGCCATATTTGATAAGGTGTCTCTGAACAGTAGAACAATTACCACAACTCCAGAATCTGCTAAATCTTTCTGAAGGTCTTTTGCAGTCAAGTGGGGGTTCTGATATGCCTTTCTAGCAATCCTACAAGCAGCTCTCTCTGAAATTTTGCTTGGCCTTCCAGACCTTATCTTGACCTCCACTGTTCCTGTAAACTGCCATTACTGAATTACATATTGAACTGAGGAAAGGACAACTTGAAAACGCTTTGCTATCTTCTTATAGCCTTCTCCTGCTTTGTGGGCCTCCACCATTTTCATTTTCAGAGTGCTAGGCAGCTGCTTAAAAGGACCCATGGTGGCTGTTTTTTCGCACAAGGGTAGAGGAGGCTATGTGTTTCTAAACCTGTGGAATCTGCATCAGCTGGCCTTTCCTAACATTGAGGGTGAACAAGCCATAACCCTTACAGGCTAATTAAGGTCTGAAACCTTGGTCAAAGTTATCTGAGCACACAAATCTCCAAAGGTGCCCAAACTTTAGCATCGGACCATTTTTTTCTTTTTGTAATTTTTAAAATGTGAAAAAATGACAATGTGTATTACTTTTTAGCCTAAAATACAAAACAAATGTGTCATCTTTAACTTTAGGCCTTTTAGAGATCATTTTATCTTCAACTTGCTTAGCTATTCACAATAACAGTAATTTTGACCAGGGGTGCCCAAACTTTTGCATGCCACTGTATATTGTGTTTGTTTTGCTGCTTTTTCACAATAAAAACTATTTTATAGAAAAAATAATTATTGCGTCGCTTTATTCTGAGAGCTTTAACTTTTTTTTTCCGCTGTTGGAGCTGTATGGCAGCTTAGTTTTTGCAGGACAAGATGTTTTCATTGCTACCATTTTTATTTTGATTTGACTTTTTGATTGTGTTTTATTCTACATTTTGTTCAGTGGCATGATGAAAAAGCAGGTTTTGCTCTATATTTTTTTTTTTTTTTTTTTTACGGCGTGCACTGAAGGCGTTAACTAGCCTGACAGTTTTTGTAGGTTTGGTCGTTTCAGACGCGACGATAACAAATGTGTACTTTTTGTTTTTACATAAAATGTTTTACATAAATATACATATTTGTTGGCTTAATATTTTTTTTTATTCTTTTTTTTTTTTTATTTATTTAATTTATTTTTTTACTTCGTCCTGTATGGGACTTAAATTTTTATTTCTCTGATCAATGGTTTTAGTGCTTGGAAATTCGGAGACATGTCAGAAGTTTATAGACTAAAAGAACAATTTACATTTTACTCAAATATACCTATAAAGAGAAAATTCAGACAAACTGAACATTTGAAAGTGGTCTCTCAATTTTTGTCAGAGCTGTATATGGAGTCTTTCTATATAACTGCAGAATTGTGAATCTTCACATCGTGTGAACTGCGTGCTGACAAGTCTCCGGGTGTTGGGAGGGGGGGGGGGTCATGTGACTTTAAGTATGCAACTTGCCTACTTTCAATCGCATTCCAACTAGATGGCTAGCTTTTCCCACCTTAGTGATTGAGGCAACACACGTCTAGTCAGCACTTGACTGCATATATGGTAATCGCATACTTGCCGTCACGTTCCTGGCGTGTGCACTAGAGAATCCTTGCAGCACTCAGTGTGTGACATGAGGATTCACAAGACTGCAGACTTGTAGCCTACGGCCGGACAACTCCTTTAAGGGCTAATTAAAGCTAAAAAAAATATTCAGGATTACCAAACCTTCAAATCTCAAAGAAATCTAGTATTCAAAAGCCGTGTTGCTATTCATGTTTCATATATTTCACATTGACATGCTTTAGCATGATGGAGTGCAACCTTTTTTGTTTATTGTATATGGGGGTAGGTATGCTCCCATTCACACTAGTCTGGATGTGCCAGTCAGTTTTTGGTCATTTGTATGCTAATGCAATGGCCTGCACATGAGATAAGCAACATAGCTTATCAGAAGAACAACACTACATTTCTGATTGGATATATTTGCTAATATTATTACACCAACTACATATTGGGATAGGATCTTGGAGACTGGAATATCCTGTTAAGGCCGCTTTCACACTTCAGGCTTTCGGTATCCGGCATGGTGCGGCGAAAAACCGGACTGCTGGATCCGGCGCCTGTTACGACCAGATCCGGCTTTTTTCCCGTGCTGTTTCATTGCTGCCGCATTGCGCCGGATGGCAATGCGGCGCATCCGTTTTTTTCCGGATCCGGAGAAAATAGCCGATCCGGCGTCTGGAAAAAACGTTGCATGCAACGTTTTTTCCCAATGCCGGACCGGTTTTTCGCACTGCGCATGCCCGGAAACCTTCTCTGCCAGGAATATATGCGGCAGAAAGAAGGATCCGGTGTCTGCGTATGCAGCCGGATGCGGTAGTCCGGTTTTTTGCCGCCCCATGCCGGATACCGAAAGCCTGAAGTGTGAAAGCGGCCTAAGTCTGGAAACTAGAATTAGGCTTATACTTCTGGATTATAAAGTGTGTTTTTGAATGGTAATGTGCCATTGCTTTTTTTTTTTTTTTTATCCATTAGCCTCACTTCTTTAGTAAGGAGGGGTCTCTATAAAAGAAATGGGGGACGGTAAATATTCCTTAACGGCATTAGGTTTCAGTTTGTGTGTAATGCCTCTATCACTTCATATCACGCCTTAATATTTCTCTAGAGCGGAGAAAAAATTATTAGCATCAATTTGTACATTTTTTTTATTTTGTACCTTCACCCCAATTTTCTTCGAAAAGATGAAAAATGTTTAAAGTGGGCAATGTAGAAAATGTACCATGCCTAGGGCTCATGGCAAATCGATACTTCCCCAAGCAATATTTTGCCTTTATTCTGTGGTCAATGTCAGGGCATCTAACCGTTATTTTGTGCATCTGACTTCCAGTAAGACTGCGGTCGTCTTTCTTAAAAAGGAACTGGAATGTTTTTGCTTCATCCGATTACAATGTAATTAGGAGTTGTTGAGGCTCATCTGCCCTGTCTGTAATCAGCGCCACCAACCAGAAGGCCTCCTCTTGCTGCAGTAATCTGACTGGTCTGAACTGCCGTTTTGGGGGGGGAAATGAGTCTAATCTGCAGTCTGTCTTCCAAAAATATCTTGATTTGCTGCAATTTAGAACCATTTTAAGGAACACTCTTGCTTTTCAAGCAATTTAGGGGCTGGTTGTTAGATTTATGTAATCAGCTATGACATCCTTGAGGTCTGTAAGGTATTTTTGGCATACTGATCTACAAAGTACCGAGCTGCTTCCTATATGACGCTATTTCATCTGTGTTTTCTGGAAAGGCTGACCCGTAGTAATGCTTTCATTATTCAAAAATAGTAAAAAAATTTAAAAAAAATATTTTGAGCTTTTTTATAAACTCTGAAAATAGCAGCCTAATTCTCATCTAGGTAGATTGCCGTGGCAAATGCCAATTGGAAAAAAAAATTAAAAAAAAAAGGTCTCCCCCCCCCCCCATATTAAAAGGGGACATTTTTTATCTAATGCATCCACTACTTATTTTTCAAAGCGCATTAATCACTGTAATGGTCATCCGTTAATGTATCCAATGGCTTTTAACCCTTGATACATTCTGTTT
This sequence comes from Dendrobates tinctorius, assembly GCF_039654945.1. Taxonomy (NCBI): domain Eukaryota; kingdom Metazoa; phylum Chordata; class Amphibia; order Anura; family Dendrobatidae; genus Dendrobates; species Dendrobates tinctorius. The sequence goes on along the minus strand of NW_027361704.1, from coordinate 42,043,850 downwards.
TACACTTTGAGTTTTGATTCATCGGTCTGCCGCAGACCCTTCACATCTGCGCTCTTCACAGTAGGAATCTCCACTTACTATGACCTGTCAGAACAGATTACCGGTGATAGAATGCAGGACCTGCATTGGCTGCATTTTACGTCTTGATCAGAATTATTCCTTCCACAAACAATCACATTGGCTAAAATGTTACATCTGCTCGTCAGGGATAAAAAAAAAAATGCTGGCAGAGCCGCAGTTCATCAGTGAAGGCACATGTAATTTTTTCTTTTGCAATTCATAAAAATCTAATTACTAAAGATATATTTTAAATTTTTCATCTAGTCTGGGAAGTTTTACATTTTTTTTTTTAAAGATTGTGGATGCACATTGTCCTCCAAAAAAAGTGTCCGTAATACTTTTCAATGAGACGAAAAAATTGTATAACACGTTGGGTCCAATCCTTGACCTGTTTATGGTTCCCAACTTTATTTAAATAATTTTTTTGATTTTAATGTTTTACTCAAGACAGTACAAAATAGGAATAGACTGAATCAAAAGAAATGTACATTTTTTAGAATTCTGATTTGCCTGAAGTTAAAGGGTAGTATGCACAAGTCAATTGTTGAGTATAATTGGGGCTTGCCGAGATTTTGCTACGTTTGTCGCTGTTATGATATCCATCCTTTCGGCATGTTATTCCCGTTCTCTTTCTAAATTACACCTCTTCGGCAAGAAATTTTTTGAATTCTGGGCTGATCCATTAGCAATCTTTTTCACAACACCACTGCCTTAGCGTGCGCTGTTCTTAGTGTAGCCGTGAGCAGATGGAAACATTTTTGAGCTTGTTGTCTTGCCCCCGCCATCCATGGGACATCTATGCTGCCTGCGTGCTTTTACGTTGTGCTTTAGAAAACATATTCTATGATTTACATGCTGTATAGATCCAGAGAAAGCAAGAAAAAGTTCTGTACAGTGGATGCTTTTCTATGCAAGGGGGGAGAAAAGCAGATATTGCAATCAGAACAAATCCTTAGTTAATTTCCGACATCAAGCATTCTTTGGCTAAGGCTATACACGGACTTTGCAGTAAGATATATTTTCATTTCTTTCTACAGAGTTTTATGAAGCTTTTTCTAAGAGGTTTATTCTATAATGGAAAATGTAGCTTTGACTTTTTGAAATTTCCCCAACTTGAATGATTATTAGATTTTCAGGCTATTCAATGCATTTTTATAGACAGCAATTTCTGTACAATTTTTATACATTTTTGCAGTCATTGGTCAAACAATAGACAAAGTTTTAGAAAGCAATGATTTTAGATCCTACAGAGTCCTGACCTGAGGCTTTATTGACATGGTGTTTGAGAGAATATTATTTGCTACCCTTTTCCTAAGAAAGCAATCAATTCAAGCAAAAGTGAAAAATTCTCAAATATTTCCATTTTCCTTTTGTACTTTGCTTCAATACTGTATTTTTATAAAAAAAAAAAAAGATAGGAGATTGAATCACCTACACACAGTGCAGGAGAGGAATCCAGGCTGTATCTTCTGGTTCTCAAGACTGTTTTATGACTGTCGGTTTGGTTTGTGGAATCAGGGAGAAAAGGGATCCTGAATCTATCCTCATATTACTGAACTGTATCCATGTCATTAAAAATGGAATACTCAGACACTGGTAGGTACAAGGGAGTCCCTAACTTACAATTTGGCACTTTATCTCTCAGATGCAATGATGTCATTACGCCGTTTATGTCCTCCAATAGGAGACAGACCTGGCCAGAAGAGGTTAGATATGCAATTATGATTTAGGTATTTCAGAGAACATGTGTATTTAACTTGTAGGGGCACAAGGTATATTACAATTAATGCAAAGGGAAACTGCATAATTTTTTTGTAGGGAAACCAGGTAGGGTGTGTATCATAATGTACAGAACACATTATAAGGGTAGGCTTTATGATTCATGGAGTAATAGCGATCTTCTTACTGCCCAAAACTAGTAATAGGGTTTCTATTCTCTTAGTTCCCCACATGGCAATAATACCCAATATTTTGCCCCCTTATAAAACAATAATGCCCAATTTCTAACCAACTTGTCTACTTTGCCAATGAAGCTGGTGGCAGGCATCGGTAGCATATTGTGCACCTGATTTTACTGTTTTTGACTCCTTTCCTGTGGATACTAATACCAGGGCCAGGATGAGGGATAGGCATCTGCTTAGGGTGCTACCTCTTGCCTACAAGATTGGGTGCATTTTGAAAATAATTCATGAATGCATGCATTCGCCCAGCACCTTTTTTCCGGCCACAGGCATTCAGCACACTGACGGCCAGGGCGCAGACACAAAGGTGTTTATCCCTCCCTACCTGTGCACAGGCTAGCCTGGAAGACACAAACACAATTGCTGTGTTTACTCCTGGGATAGGTGCAAAGGAGCTGTAATTGGAAACTCATGCAGAACATAGGCCACTTCCGGCCTGTGCTCTGATGGAGACACGCAGAGGACATCGGACGGTGCAATGACATCACTACATTGCGCTACCTAGTGCTCACTGCTATTCAAAACAGAAAAGGACACGACGGCCACAGTGTGCAGGGAGCCTGGATAAGGGGAGCATAAATATATATTTTTTTTAATTCTTATAGTGTGGGGCCATCACATGAGGGGCTGTGGAGGACATCATAGTATGTGAGGCTGTGGTGTCCATACTGCATAGAGCCCTGTGGGGGCCATTATACTATGTATGAGGGGCTTTGGTGCACATCATACTATTTGAGGTCTATGGTGATACCATGCTATGATGGGGGTTGTTGTGGATATCATACCATATAGACGACTGTGGTGGTATAGATAATAAAAAAACAGGTAAAGTAATCTTAAAAAAATAAATAAATTAAAAAAAAATGATACCATAGCCATACCAAACAAAATGTTTAATAAGTCTACTTTGTCATCATTATTTTTTTAGTTTGTTAGAATGTTAGGAGATTTCAAAGTTTAGCAGCTGTTTTTGTTTTTCAATTTTTCAAGACCTATTTAGATTTGATATGATTGCGAAGAGCCTACATATTGAAAATGTGAAGCGAAAAAAGAAGAAATATGCAGCACTCACCGATATAGCTGAAAAACTGTGCGTCTTTATTTCACATAAATTCCATCAATAGATGTGTGGACATGCAGGACGTTAGAGGAATGCTAGGGGAGGGAGGTGCCGGACAATGGCCGTTTCGCGATTACTCGCTTCTACGGGTCCAGCTACATATTGAAAAACCTCAGTCATATGGCTTCAAAAATCACACCCCTCAGAGTATTAACCCCTCTCCAACATCGGGCGTAATATTATGCCGATGTTGGACACCCTCCCTTTGATGTGGGCTCTGGCGGGGAGTCCACATCTTTCCTGGCACATGTTAGCTGTTTTGAACAGCTGATATGTACCCGGAACAGCAGCGTGTGGAATCACTATTAACCCGTTAAATGCCACTGTCAAACACTGTCAGCAGCATTTAGCACGCACTTCCACCATATGTGCCGGAAATCTGCCCATTGGTGACCCTCGTCATGTGATTTTGGGTCACTGATGGGTTGTCAATCAGAGGTCTCCTGCAGATCTCTATGGTTATCACTGCCTGATTGCTCTGAGTGCAAGTGAGCAATTCTGCTACATACAGACGACCTGATCATCACCTGTATGAAGCAGAGTCGATTGGATTATGGCAACTTCTAGTCTCCCATGGAGCCTATTGAAGCATGCTAAAAGTAAAAAAAACCTTTTTTTTTTAAAATATTAAAATAAAAAAATATAAAAGTTCAAATCAACCCCCTGTCGCCCCGTTCAAAATAAAATAAAAAGAAAATAAAACACTCATATTTGGTATCGCCGTGTTCAGAATCGCCCCAATCTATTAACATGAAAAAAGAATTAACCCAATCGCTAAACAGCGTAATGAGAAAAAAAAATCAAAACACCATAATTACTTTTTATGGTCACAGCAACATTGCATTAAAATACAATAACGCGCGATCAAAAAATCATCTGCACCAAAATGGTATCATTAAAAACATCAACTCGACATGCAAAAAATAAGCCTTCACCCAACCCGAGATCACGAAAAATGGAGACGCTACGGGTATTGGAAAATAGATTAAAAACACATGTGAAATGCACAAATGTGAACACGTCGGTCAGACAGTGTTCACACCACCCATTAACTAGGATATAACAAGAGAACATAGAATGGCAGATTTGCAAAAATTTGCAAAAATTCTCTGCAGCCAAAAATATGGCAGTAATCAGCAAGTGCTGAGCAACAAATACAGGGTATTTAGTCGATACGTTTTTTTGCAAAAAAAAGTATACCAAGCTGCCTCACCAACGTCAAGGTAACCTGCTTCGACACGGGTTACCTTGACGTTGGTGAGGCAGCTTGGTATACATTTTTTTGCAAAAAAACGTATCGACTAAATACCCTGTATTTGTTGTTCAGCACTTGCTGATTACTGCCATATTTTTGGCTGCAGAGAATTTTTGCAAATTTTTGCAAATCTGCCATTCTATGTTCTCTTGTTATATCCGGGTATTGGAAAATGGAGCAAATTTTTTTTTTAAACTTTGGAATTTTTTTACTACTTAACTCCTTAACGACCGCCGATACGCCTTTTAACAGCGGTAGTTAAGGGTACTTAAACCACAGTGCCGTTAATTCACGGCGCTGTGGAGAAAGTAAATAGTGCCCCCCAGCGTCGGATTTTCTCCGGGATCTCAGCTGCCGGGGGTAGCCGAGACCCCAGAGAACATGATTCGGGTCGGTATTTACTGACCCCGCTTTTGCTATCGCCGTTATTAACCCTATAACGGCGATCGCAAAAAAAGCCGCAATTTTGCATTTAATTTGTGATCGCACATCAGAGGAGAGAGAAATAGGGTCCCTGACCCCCCCCCCCCGGTACCTCCCGGTGGTCCTGGGTCCCTCCTGCCTCCTCTGGTGGGCTCCACCATCTTGGTCCCAGAAGAAAATGGTGGGCGCATGCGCAGTGTGCCCGCTGCAAATCTGCCGGCTTGCAGATTCCATTAATTCATTTTGATCACTGTGATAAACTATCAAAGTGATCAAAATAAAAAAAAAAGTAAAAAAAAACCCCATTTTATCACCCCCTTGGTTAGGTACATATAATAAAATACAGAAAATACATTTATTTTCAATTTTCCTGCTAGGGTTAGAATTAGGGTTGGAATTAGGGATAGGGTTGGAATTAGGGTTCGGGTTGGGATTAGGGTTAGGGGTGTGTTGGGGTTAGAGTTGGAGTAAGAATTGAGAGGTTTCCACTATTTACCAACTTTGGGGGTCTAATTTCTCCTGTTACCCTTGGGAAAATAAAAAAATTGGGGGCTAAAAAAAATCACTTTTGTGGAAAAAAAGATGTTTTTTTTTTCACGGCTCTGTGTTATAAACTTCTGTGAAACACTTGGGGGTTCAAAGTGCTCACCACACATCTAGATAAGCTCCTTTTGGGTCTAGTTTCCAAAATGGGATCACTTGTGGGTTTTCTTTTCACTGTTTAGGCACATCAGGGGCTCTGCAAACACAACATGATGCCTGCAGAACATTCCATCAAAGTCTGCATTCCAAAATAGTGTTCCTTCCCTTCCGAGCTCTCCCATGTGCCCAAACAGTGGTTCCCCCCACATATGGTGTATCAGCGTACTCAGGACAAATTGCAGAACAACTTTTGTGGTCCAATTTCTCCTGTTACCCTTGGGATAATAAAAAATAGTGGGCTAAAAAAATCACTTTTGTGGAAAAAATAATTTTTTATTTTCACTGCTCCTCGTTATAAACTTCTTTGAAGAACTTGGGGGTTCAAAGTGCTCATCACACATCTAGATAAGCTACTTAAGGGGTCTAGTTTCCAAAATGGGGTCACTTTGGTTTTTTTTTTTCACTGTTTAGCACATCAGGGGCTCTCCAAATGCGACATGGCGTCTGATCTCAATTCCAGACAATTCTGCATTGAAAAAGTCATACGGTGCTCCTTCCCTTTTGAGCTCTGCCGTGCGCCCAAACAGTGGTTTACTCCCACATAGGGGGTATGGGCGTACTCAGGAAAAATTGCACAACAACTTTGGGGGTCTAATTTCTCCTGTTACCCTTGTAAAAATAAAAATTTGGGGGCGAAAGATCATTTTTGTGGAAAAAAGAATGTTTTTTTACTTTCACGGCTCTACGTTATAAACTTCTGTGAAGCACTTAGAGCTTCAAAGTGCTCACCACACATCTAGATAAGTTCCTTAATGGGGTCACTTGTTGTGGGTTTCCACTGTTTAGGCACATCAGGGGCTCTCCGAACGCAACATGGCGTCCGATCTCAATTCCAGCCAATTCTGCGTTGAAAAAGTCAAACGGCACTCCTCTCTTGCGAGCTCTGCCATGCGCCCAAAAGGTGGTTTATCCCCACATATGGGGTATCGGCACATTCAGGAGAAATTGCATAACAAATTTTGTGGTTCACTTTCTCTTTTAACACTTGTGAAAATAAAAAAATTGGTTCTGAAGTAAATTGTGTGCAAAAAAAAGTTAAATGTTCATTTTTTTTCCTTCCACATTGCTTCAGTTTCTGTGAAGCACGTAAAGGGTTAATAAACTTCTTGAATGTGATTTTGAGCATCTTGAGGGGTCCAGTTTTTAGAATTGTGTCACTTTTGGGTATTTTCTGTCATGTACACCCCTCAAAATGACTTTAAATATGATGTGGTCCCTAAAAAAAAAAAAAAAAAAAAAAAATGGTTTTGTAAATTCTGTTGTAGAAATGAGAAATCGCTGGTCAACTTTTAACCCTTAAAACTTCCTAACAAGAAAAAAATTTGCTTCCAAAATTGTGCTGATGTAAAGTAGACATGTGGGAAATGTTATTTATTAAGATATTTGTGTGACATATCTCTCTCTGATTTAAGAGCAAAAAATTAAAGTTTGAAAATTGAAAAATTTTCTCCATATTTCCATTTGTTTCATAACTAAACAAGTCATATCGAAGAAATTTTACCACTATCGTGAAGTAAAATGTCACAAAAAACAATCTCAGAATCAGCGGGATCCGTTAAAGCTTTCCAGAGTTATAACCTCATAAATTGACAGTGGTCAGAATTGTAAAAATTGGCCTGGTCATTAAGCTGCAAAATGGCTGTCACTAAGGAGTTAAATAAAAGAAGAACCTAGACATGTTTAGTGTCTATGAACTCGTATTGACCTGGTGAATCATAGTGGCAGGTCAGTTTTAGCATTTAGTGAACCTAGTAAAAAAGCAAAACAAAAAGCAGTTGTAGAATTGCACTTTTTTTTGCAATTTCATAGCACTTGGAATTTTTTCCCCGTTTTCCAGTACACATTATGTTAAAACCAATGAATGTCGTTCAAAGTACAACAAGCCCCTCGCATGGCCATATTGACTGAAAAATAAATAGTTATGGTTCTGAAAAGGGGAGCAAAAAACGAAAATACCTCCGGTCATGAAGGGGTTAAAAACTCCTGGTAGGTAATTTTGTTAACCCTTCAGGTTCTTCACAGGCATTGTTTCATTTAATTTTGCATTAATATCTTTTCTACTAAAATGTTGCCGACATCCAAAAGGGCCACCATAACAGTCAAACAGCAAAGCTGCTATTTTGCTCAGATTGCCATGGATCACAAAAATCATGTTTTTGGAGTGCAGTATCAAGGGAGTTGAACGGTCATTGGTACCATCTCTTCTTGTGGCCTTAGTAGAAGTGTGTCGGCTATAGCATAAACCTGACACCTGCTGCATTTTCACCCATCAGGCTGTTTTCTTAATTCTCGGATCTGTAAGTAGGCATATTGGGGTCATTGGGGGATTAAAGAGGGTTTTTCGGGATCGAAGTTTTAATCTCTCCCTTTTCTAATTTAACAAAATATATAATTGAAATTATCTTCCTTTTACTTTTAATAAATGTTTTGTTTGACCCTGGTTTAGAAATCCACTGTTCCCATGTATTGTACATCAGCAATGATGTTGAGTTTCGATGACTGGACTTCTCTTTGTAAGCAAGCATGTGAGGTTTCAGCAGCCGGGTGCTGTCCCACAAATGCTGAGTAGTCTGCCATATTTGTCATATAGGAATCCTCATCTTATATATGATGACATAGCATATACGCTATCTAATTTGAGACCTCTATACAGCAGCGCATAGAACCTCCTTTGGCCTTCAGAACTGCCATTTATCATGGCATAGATTCTACTAGGTGTTCACATTTTTAAATTGGTCTATCAATAAAATATCAATTTTTCCAAGACACCCCTCCTGACAGCACCATGGAGGTTGTCCTCGTCCTCCTCCTTACAGGGACAGGAAAGCACACGAGGATAAAATGCCCCTTCCCCCACTTCCTCAGTGTTTTTCCTGTCCCTGCATGGAGGGATGCACAGGAGGAAGCTCTGCTTATCGGATAGTGTCAGGGGGATCGGGTGGATGGTCCAAACCTTCCCCCTGGCAAGAAACCTGTGGCTGACACTCTCCTGGACAGATGATGCTTCTGGGTAGAGCCGCTTCCTCCTGCAGTGGAGGCTCTCTGCTCCGATGCCGGCCGGCATGTCAGTGCTAAACCAGAAGTCGTGCAGGGAAGAGGCTGACGTGCTTCTGGTCACGTCAGGGGGCGCAAAAGAGGTAAGAGGTCATCGTGCATTCCACAGTGGAATGTAGACAGCAGCGAGACAGGCGGCGGTGGCTTCCCTGGTTCTCGCAGGGCACCGGACAACAGCAGCAGCCATGGAAGATTTGGGCAGAGCAGGATGGGGTAAGTGCGCTATGCGCAATCTTGCTGTCCCACAGCACAGCCCTAATTGATCCCTCTCCTGTGCTGCACAGGAAAAAGGATCCCCAATAATGCCCCTGCCTACAACCAAGCGACCTGGGAGAACTTCCATGAAATCCAGAAAATGCCCTTTGTGTCACATAAAGCTGTCTGACACATTTAGCAGGAACCTCTGTAACACATGTACGGCCAAAGTCGTGAGGGAGGAACAACCATCCCTCCTATCCGAGATGAGGTCCATGAATCGGGAAGAGGTTCAGGCATCCATATCCACTCTCAGCCTCAGCCCCGTGGCCCAAGTACTAAGAGGGCTAGGTGGGAGATGGAGCTAAGCTCAGGTGATGACTCCTATTCTCTAGGATCTGAGCAGGAAGATGGCAAAGTACTGTCAGAGGGGTAGGAATGAAGCAGAAGATATTGGTTTTCGTCCGACTATACGGATAAGCTAGTCCATGCTGTCAGGGATACAATGTAGGTGGAGGATGTCCCAAAGCCACAGTTCAGACAGGATTTAATGTTTGGGGGCCTCAGAGCACAAAAAAAGACGCTTATTCCCAGTGAATGATCACCTTCGGGCTATGGTGCTGGAAGAATGGGAGGATGCGGAGAGGCGTCTGCTGATATCCTGGGACTTTAGGAGACGTCTTCCATTTGATCTGGAGGACATTAAAATTTGGGAAGAAATTCCCAAAATCGATGTACCAGTGGCAAAGGTTGCCAAGAAGACGTCAATTCCCTTAGAAGACTCATCCAGCGTAAAGGACCCAATAGACAGAAGGCGGATAGCCTATTGAAGAGAGCTTGGGAGTCTTCAGCGGCTTTAATTAAAACAAACCGCTACCTCAGTGGCCAGATCCATGTTCCTGAGGATGGAACAGTTGGAGGAACATTTTGTCTAATAAAACTCCAAGGGAAGAGATCTTATCGTCCCTTCCTCTAATGAAATCTGCTACGGCCTTTTTAGCGGATACTTCAGCTGAATCGGTGAGATTCTCAGCCAGAAATAGTTCACTTTCCAAAGCGGCTCGTAGAGCTATCTGGCTGAAAACCTCCTATTTCTGGGCTGACAGTGTTTGGCCCTGCTCTGGATGACATTTTAGAGAAGGCCACTGATAAATAGAAAGGGTTCCTGGGGGAGAGAGTTAAACGGAATCAGTCCTTTTGTAGGCCGGGTACCTCTCGGAGGCAGCAAAAGACAAGAACCAGGGAAAGTCCTCTAGGGGTCCCTACAGTAGTACCCACAACAGAGGTGGGAAAAGCAGAAGTTCCCCATTTGGATCTGGCTCAAAATCGAGTAGGCAATGACACCCTCTTGATTGGGGGGTGCCTCAGGCAATTCTCGGCAAATTGGTCCCAGATTACCCAGAAACAGTGGGTCTTAAGGACCATATCAGAGGGATACAGGATAGTTCTCTTCCCTTCACCCCCCCCCCGAGAGAGTCATCACTCCTCTGGTTATAAAGCCAGGCTCCCCCATGGAGGCATACTTAAAAAACCTAATCAGCGTGGTCGATAGTCCTAGGTCCCCAGGCGGAGGCAGGCAAGGGCCACTACTCCTGTGTTCACCATAATAAAGCCATCGGGAGGGTCTCACACACTAATAAACTTAAAACCCTTAAACACCTGGGTCATTTACAAAAAGTTCAAGATGGAGTCGATAAAATCCACAGCCCACCTAATAGAGATGCCTTAATGTGCACCCTCGACCTGAAAAGCGCCTGTTATCAGGTTCCTGTCCACCCATCATCCCAAAGATACCTGAGATTCGCGGTGAGGTTTCAGGAGCGGACTTGCCACTTTCAGTTTCAATGCCTTCCATTTGGCCTGTGTTCAGCTCCCCAAATCTTTACCAAGCTGGTCAGAGAATGGTAGCCTTTCTAAGGAGCCCTGCAGGGCATCATCATACCATATCTGGATGATTTCCTCCTGGTGGCAGGCTTGGCAGAGGAACTTTGGCGACACAGGGGAACGACCATAACCATTATGGAATTCCTCGGCTGGATCATAAACAGAAGAAAATCAGACTTAACCCCAGAAAGATGGAAAGTTTTCTTGGGAGTTTTGCTGGATTCCAGACACAGATCTTCTTTCCTACCCCTAAGAAGACAGGAATCGGTGCGGAACAGATTAAAGAAACTCATGAAAGGGCGAGTGTCCATCAGGTCCACAATGCAGGTGTTGGGACTGATGACTTCCTGTATCCCATATGTCCGCTGGGCACAATTTCATTCAAGAACCTTGCAGAGTGAAACCCTGTCAGTCTGGGCTCAACGTCAGTCCTCCCTCGACAAGAGAATATCTTTATCTCCCACCAGAAAGAAGTCTCTACTTTGGTGGTTTCGGCCGAGGGACCTGAAGGTGGGAATCCCTTGGATCTCCTCCCTGGGCATAGTAATTACCACGGGTGCCAGCAAGTGGGGATGGGGAGCACACCTGGAAGGGAAGATCCTCCAAGGAGAATGGCCGGCAGACATACAGTCTTGGTCTTCGAATTTCAGGGAACTCTATGCAGCATGGGAAGCCCTGAAACTGAACCAGGCACATCTAGAAGGCCAGCATGTAAAGATCCTATCAGACAACATGACTGCAGTATTCTTCCTGCGCCACCAAGGAGGACCAAGACATCGAAAGCTTCAGGATCTGGCAAGAGTAATTTTCTCCTGGGCAGAGAAAACAGTCCTGTTGATAACGGCAATCCATCTCGAGGGGTCCCAGAACATTGTGGCAGACTACGTAAGCAGACGGGAGATCTGCACAACACATTGGGAGTTAAATGAAGGTGTAACAGTATTTGTGTCCTCTCTGGGGCAGACCTCAGATAGATCTTTATGCGACCAGAAAGCATGCAAAGACTGACAGGTTTTGCTCTCAACCATTCAGACAACCCAGAGGGTGGAGATGCGCTAAGTCAGATATGTTGACGGTCCCTCTCCTACTCTTTTTCCCCAATAGCGCTCATTCCAGCCGTCCTCAGGAAGATACAGGAAGATCGGGCGAGGGTACTCCTGATCGCCCCATAGTGGCCGAAGAGGAATCGGTTTCCGCTGGGAATTATGGCAGTTGAAGGTCCATTGCTGCTTCCACAGAGAGAGGATCTCATCCACCAGGGTCCAGTATTCTATCCAGATCCAGGAAGACTCCATTTGTCGGCTTGGATCCTGAGCGGGACATCCTGAGAGCTCGGGGGCTGTTGGACCAGGTCATAACCACGATTCAGGTCAGCAGAGAGCCAGTCACTTCTGTGATATATTACAAGATCTGGAAAAAGTTTTGTCTGGAGGGTGGCAGGTCCGACTTGACGGCAGGGAAACCAGATATCCCAAGTGTCTTCAATCAGGCTTTAATAAGGGTCTTAGATCCAGTACTCTAAAGGTCAAAATATCAGCCTTAAGTACCTTTTTTGCTATGATTGAGTCACCGTAGGAGGCAAAAACAGAAATGCTAGCTAAGTCCAGAAAACCAGAGAAGTTGGCAGCTATCGGATTGCAGACCCCTGAACCTATCAACACAACTAGCAGTAGCCGTGGGGGGTTCCTACGATGCCCTAGACCCCTCGATCACAGCCGGAGAATTAAATAGGCCTAAAGAAAGAAAGGGGAAATCTAAACTGCCCCAGAGCAGACCCCAAAGCAATAGGCAGCCCCCAACATATAATGACGGTGAAGCAAGATGAAAATACTAACACAGACAGAAAGATAGACTGAGCAAAGACGGGGCCCAAGCTAACTAGATAGAAAAGGACAGGAAGGCTGCTGTCTGCAATCCGTGAAAAACCCTATGAAAATAAGAGCCAACAGACTGACAGTGAAAAAGGCCCTGAAGACGCTAGGCTTCAAAAAAGCTATGTCAGTACTCAGGAATATTCTGAAGACAGAGCTACAGGCAAAAGGAGATTCAGCTCACCCCAGCAGGGAATGGCAGAATACAGAAAAGCAAGGAAAACAAAAAACAAAACAAAAAAGCTAACAGGCAAAACAGAAAACTTAGCTTTAGAGGAGCAGGAATCAGACTGGTGTCCTAGAAGTCCACAGAGAAATCACCCGCAGGGCAGAAGGGCGTCGGCAGCCTTATATCCAGTCCGTGACCCCACTCAGCCAGTCATCCTCATTAGGCTCAGGTGCCTGATAATCAGGCTCATTACCTTCCTTTACCAGAATAGGGAGTTCACCAGACCTCAGTGACGAAGGGGAAAATGAACTCACAACACTTTTTTGACTACTCTCTGGCCTCTCACCCATGGGTAATAAGGTTTGTCAGGGCAATACAGCATCTGCGCAACACAATCAGGCGGTTTGTTCCCACCTTGGATTAATTTGGTCCTCAAATCCCTATGCTCAGACCCTTTCGTCCCTGGTAAAGACATGTTCATTTCTCTCCGAACTATGAAAATTGCATTTTTAATTGCCATTAGCACAGCAAAACGTATAGGCGAAATCAAGCCTTGTCAATTTGGGACCCATATTTGTGTTTGGGATGACCATATAATCCTAAAACTAGACCCCAAGTTCATTCCAAAAGTAGCCTCCTGTCAAAATTTAAACCAGGAAATTGTCCTGCCCTCGTTCTGTGAAAACCCTTCAAATGAGGAGCAGGCCCTACACGCATTAGATGTCAGACAGACTGTCATTGATTATATCGAAGCCACTCGTAATTGGAGGCAGGACCATAACACGCTTGTTTAGTTTGGAGATGGAAATAGGGGAAAGAAAGCCTCTAAGGCAAACATCGCGAGATGGATTACATCTGTAATAGGGTATCAGCCCCCCAGAAGGCTTAAAAGCTCATTCCATGAGAGCAGTTTCATACTCATGGGCCAAGATGGTGGGGGCATCAGTAGACCAAATCTGTAAAGCAGCAACTTGGTCCAGGATAGACACATTTTGTAGACACTACAAGCTAATGTATTATCTAGACAACAAACTGCTTTCGGGAGGAAGGTTCTTCAGGCAGTAATCCCACCCTGAGGAGGTACTTTGGTATTCTCCATGGTGCTGTCAGGAGGGACATCCTGGAAAATGGGTATTAGACCTATCGGTAATTATGTTTCCAGGGGTCTATCCTGACAGCACGGTTAGTTTCCTCCCTATTTATTATGTCATATGTGGTAATATGATACTGTTAATAAATGTGTGAAGTTGCATCATCCATGGTGTGGAACTTGTTAAAACACTGAGGGAATAACCTCTTGTGTGCTTTCCTGTCCCTGTAAGGAGGAGGAGGTAGACCTCCATGATGCTGTCAGGATGGACTCCTGGAAACCTAATTACTGGTAGGTCTAGTACCTATTTTTTTCTTTATTTCATAATAAAGAAATGTCTGAATGAGATAATAGATGATATCGAAAATGTTATACCTAACACATGGTCCTTACCGATGGCTCTATATGAGTAAAAAACATTTGTTTGATCTGAACTTTCAGATATGGACTGTATCTTATGTAATAAATTCCAATGTGTAGTGCCACCAAGCACCAGGACTTTATTCTACAAGTTGGGCCAAGCATATGGATATACCTAAATAAAATGGGAATGCTTGGTGATATCAACTTCCTGTTTGTGGTACATTAGTATATGGGAGGGGGAAAAACTTTCAAGATAGGTGGTGACCATGGCGGCCATTTTGAAGTCAGCCATTTTGGTTCCAACTTTATTTTTTCCAATGGGAAGAGGGTCATGTGACACATCAAAGTTATTGAGAATTTCACAAGAAAAACAGTGGTGTGCTTGCTTTTAATGTAACTTTGTTCTTTCATGAGTTATTTACAAGTGTCTTTGTTTACAGCCATTGACATTTTGCAGAGGTTAACACGTGAGGAGACGATAGAAATTGTGTTGCTGTCTGGTGAACGCAGTACCCGGGTCATTGCAGCAGATTTCAATGCAAGACACCTTGCGCAAGAAAACTCACAATTCCCATTTTATTTGTGGCCCACAAAAAAAAAAAGTTTGCCTCATCACTGAACATAATGTTTTGTGTAAACTGATGGTCCTGTTCGAATTTTTGTTTTGCCCATTCTGCAAATTCAGCGCGCCAATCTGGGTCATCCTCACTGAGATGCTGCAGCAGCTGGATTTTGTAAGGGTGCCATTTGTAAGTATCTAATATCCGCCGAAGGGATGTTCGACTGATGCCAGATCGGCGTGCTGAATTTGCAGAATGAGCAAAACAAAAATTGGAACAGGACCCTCAGTTTACACGGCATATTATGTTCAGTGATGAGGCAAACTTTTTGGGTGGGCCATTTATATGCATATGGTTCTATAGATGTAGATAAGGGGTGGGGGGTGAGAGCTCTTGCCCAGCAGCCTGGTGTAAAGAGAGATGCTGTCCACTGGTAGGGGTAGCTCAGTACACGGAGAAAACTACTTTGAAGGCACAATCTCTCCAAAGTATAGATATGACAAATCACTTGGACATTTGCCAGCAGCATATAAAACAGCAAAAAGAGCAAAGAGGTTTACCCGTACTGGCCTCCAGACAAATGCACTATCAGGATGCAGTGGACCCATATAGTTAAGATGGCAACACAGGTGCATGAATACCGATATAAAACAACCACTCGCAACCTACCAATATGTGGAGGGGGCGGTTGCCTGGTATGTTAATGCACAGCGAAACACTTGTATGTGGCGCTGTTCACACTATGGCCATGCACAGAATCCAGGCCAGCCTAGTAGTGACACCCTTCTATTAGCTCAGGAGGGCTGGCCCAGCGCTATCAAAATGCATGCCATGTGTACAGACACAGCAGTTTACAAGACCAAATGGGCCCAACTGCACCCTGAATAAAAAGTGCAAAAAAACACATTAAAAAAATGTGGAGTATTAGCTGATATTTTGGCCAAAATACGTGAGCCCGTAACCTGCGTAAAAGATCTCCACGTTTACGGGTACCTAACACTAATCCTAAGACTGATAAAGCACAAAAAGAGAACTTGAAAGTCCACCAAAAATATAAAACAGCAAAAAGAGCAAAGAGGTTTACCCGTACAGGCCTCCAGACAAATGCACTATCAGGATGCAGTGGACCCATATAGTTAAGATGGCAACAAGGTGCATGAATACCGATATAAAACAACCGCTCGCAGCCTACCAATATATGGAGGGGGCGGTTGCCTGGCATGTTAATGCACAGCAAAACACTTGTATGCGGCGCTGTTCACACTATGGCCATGCATAGCATCCAGGCCAGCCTAGTAGTGACACCCTTCTATTAGCTCAGATGGGCTGGCCCAGCGCTATCAAAATGCATGCCATGTGTACAGACACCGCAGTTTACAAGACCAAATGGGCCCAACTGCACCCTGAATAAAAAGTGCAAAAAACACATTAAAAAAATGTGGAGTATTAGCTGATATTTTGGCCAAAATACGTGAGCCCGTAACCTGCGTCAAAGATCTCCACGTTTACGGGTACCTAACACTGATAAAGCACAAAAAGAGAACTTGAAAGTCCACCAATAATATAAAACAGCAAAAAGAGCAAAGAGGTTTACCCGTACAGGCCTCCAGACAAATGCACTATCAGGATGCAGTGGACCCATATAGTTAAGATGGCAACAAGGTGCATGAATACCGATATAAAACAACCGCTCGCAGCCTACCAATATATGGAGGGGGCGGTTGCCTGGCATGTTAATGCACAGCAAAACACTTGTATGCGGCGCTGTTCACACTATGGCCATGCATAGCATCCAGGCCAGCCTAGTAGTGACACCCTTCTATTAGCTCAGATGGGCTGGCCCAGCGCTATCAAAATGCATGCCATGTGTACAGACACCGCAGTTTACAAGACCAAATGGGCCCAACTGCACCCTGAATAAAAAGTGCAAAAAACACATTAAAAAAATGTGGAGTATTAGCTGATATTTTGGCCAAAATACGTGAGCCCGTAACCTGCGTCAAAGATCTCCACGTTTACGGGTACCTAACACTAATCCTAAGACTGATAAAGCACAAAAAGAGAACTTGAAAGTCCACCAATAATATAAAACAGCAAAAAGAGCAAAGAGGTTTACCCGTACAGGCCTCCAGACAAATGCACTATCAGGATGCAGTGGACCCATATAGTTAAGATGGCAACAAGGTGCATGAATACCGATATAAAACAACCGCTCGCAGCCTACCAATATATGGAGGGGGCGGTTGCCTGGCATGTTAATGCACAGCAAAACACTTGTATGCGGCGCTGTTCACACTATGGCCATGCATAGCATCCAGGCCAGCCTAGTAGTGACACCCTTCTATTAGCTCAGATGGGCTGGCCCAGCGCTATCAAAATGCATGCCATGTGTACAGACACCGCAGTTTACAAGACCAAATGGGCCCAACTGCACCCTGAATAAAAAGTGCAAAAAACACATTAAAAAAATGTGGAGTATTAGCTGATATTTTGGCCAAAATACGTGAGCCCGTAACCTGCGTCAAAGATCTCCACGTTTACGGGTACCTAACACTAATCCTAAGACTGATAAAGCACAAAAAGAGAACTTGAAAGTCCACCAATAATATAAAACAGCAAAAAGAGCAAAGAGGTTTACCCGTACAGGCCTCCAGACAAATGCACTATCAGGATGCAGTGGACCCATATAGTTAAGATGGCAACAAGGTGCATGAATACCGATATAAAACAACCGCTCGCAGCCTACCAATATATGGAGGGGGCGGTTGCCTGGCATGTTAATGCACAGCAAAACACTTGTATGCGGCGCTGTTCACACTATGGCCATGCACAGCATCCAGGCCAGCCTAGTAGTGACACCCTTCTATTAGGTCAGATGGGCTGGCCCAGCGCTATCAAAATGCATGCCATGTGTACAGACACAGCAGTTTACAAGACCAAATGGGCCCAACTGCACCCTGAATAAAAAGTACAAAAAACACATTAAAAAATGTGGAGTATTAGCTGATATTTTGGCCAAAATACGTGAGCCCGTAACCTGCGTCAAAGATCTCCACGTTTACGGGTACCTAACACTAATCCTAAGACTGATAAAGCACAAAAAGAGGACTTGAAAGTCCACCAATAATATAAAACCGCAAAAAGAGCAAAGAGGTTTACCCGTACAGGCCTCCAGACAAATGCACTATCAGGATGCAGTGGACCCATATAGTTAAGATGGCAACAAGGTGCATGAATACCGATATAAAACAACCGCTCAAAATTATTCCAGTCATACAAGGTTATGCACTTGATGAATTTACCTTCTAACCTCATTCACTTTTTTGAGCTTCATGTACGTGTGTTCTATCCTTTTTTTCCCACGGAGAAAACATGTACCAATTGTAAGCTATGGGCTAGTCACATATGTGTTTTTTTTTTTTTTTTTCATGGATCGGGTGTCTGTGCAAGACTCGCGGAGACATGTCTGTTTTTTTACGCTATCAATGATGAATACAAGTCTATAGGTCTGTGAAAAACACACATAGCACATGGATGCCCTCTGTTTACAATCCGGGTGCTGCCCGTATTTAACATTAAAGTATAGGAGAAGCTCTGTCATTGATTTATCCATCATGGAAAACACTGAAGGTAAGACGGGCACACGAATGACTACACCGGTACCATTTTTTCACGTTCATGTTTAAACACTGTCATGTGAATGAGGCCTAAAAGAACTAAGACGTATATATATAAAAAAAAAGTAGAGGTTATATATAAACCCAACATGGCGTTAAGTAAGGGGTGGGGTAAAGAAATGACACAATAATTATCTGTAAAAGATGTGTATGGGGCGTCTGACATCATTCCCCCTCAATCGCTCCCCCTGGGAGCGTCCCCCCATCGTTCCCCGGCCTTAAACGCGACTGAAGCATCCTCTACAGTATATATTTATAATTAAGTGTCAGTCCCTCCCTATATTAGCCCATATACAATACATAAATGTCTTGGAGCATGATGTGTTCATCCAACCACATGGTGGCAGTATTTCAGGTACAAAATGACACATTACACACTGCGAAAAGCCCCCCATTCCTAAAACATAAGCATTAAAACAGTCAGATATAAATTGTGCTATAATGAAACTCCACAAGTGGGAGAAGTGGCTCCGCTAGTACAGTAGAATAGTTTTTTGGTTTTTTTTTACCCCATAACTACTTGTATTTTTCAAAAGTAACATGTTGGGGCACATAAAACATCGATTGCTCAGGTCTGGTTTCTTTATCCTTTCTTTAGTTGCTTTTGCACAAAATTAGAACTTTTTATGGGGAAAAAAAACTAGATTTTATGTAGCCGCCCATTTTATTCATTTTGTAGCTGTATTTGGGCTTGTTTTCTATGACACAACTGATTCTTATTTAATGGTGCCATTTTGTCGCACATATTAATTATTGATGAACGTTCAATGTTTAACGGGGTGAAGATGGGAAAAATAGCAATGTTTTTAACGTTATTATATGGGTCATGACAATTGGGGGGATAACATATAAGTGTACTTTTCTGTTCTTTAACCCTCTTGCAAAATAGAAGCATTTTGTTTAAGAGGCTTTTTTATTTTTTT
The DNA here is from genome assembly GCF_039654945.1 of Dendrobates tinctorius. Lineage (NCBI taxonomy): Eukaryota > Metazoa > Chordata > Amphibia > Anura > Dendrobatidae > Dendrobates > Dendrobates tinctorius. The sequence goes on along the minus strand of NW_027361704.1, from coordinate 42,024,543 downwards.
TGCTGTGAATACTTTTACTAATTACAACAGATTTTAATGAATTATCTATAATGTAATAATGTAACTGCTATAATGCAATACTCCGTATACCAAAAGGCTTATGGCCTCTCCTCCTCTGCTCTAAGAAGCATTTTTTGACCCTCAAAACTAGTGTTCCCCAGATGTTTTATTGTTGAGCACCATGTTCTCTAAGCTCTAAACACGCTGTGTTCACTTGGTACACATACATGGCGAAGTGCCTGAGATTGTGCAGACATAAGGTAGAGCTCTCCATTCCGGAGCTTGGCTGTTCAACTAGTTATTTATATGTCCAAATTTCCATGTTTGGACGATCACTATAAATATAACAGTTATGAAATCATAGACATGTTAATGATATGTAAATGATGATGTGGAAATAATTTTCAAAATATTTCGATTGGTCAGTATCGAGTATCCGCACCACCTGCAGACACACGCACTTGCATAACTTTGCATGCTTTTAGGTGGTTATTTGAATCAAGAGACGTTCTTTACCATGACATTGCCAGGCTGCATGTTGCTTGTAGTGCAGTGTGCCACTTCTGTGGCCTAAACATGTGCCCCTGCCCCGCAGCGTGTCTGAACTTGCCTCTCATCGAGCACATCTGGGATCTCATTAGCCAAAAATTGCAAGTGGAGCTGCCAGCAGCAGATCTTGATGATTTGCCAAAATGCTTTTAGAATGGTAGACCATTCCAGAGACAACCACTAATAACCTCATTGACGAAATATCAAGGTGTGCGAGTGCTGGGATCTCTGTGCATGGCACCGATATTGGATGCTGAATAAATGGAAAGTCTTGTTTCCATTTTTCATTATTTTGCCTATCTTTAGCATGTCTATACATTATGTGATTTTTATAATTCCACAACTGTCCCTTCTTGGTGTTGCAATTTTCAATGTGTATATTGTTACAATTTTTTTTTCCTGTCTTTCCTAAAACCACCTGTTGCTGCCTCCATTTGCCTTTTACATGCCAGAATATAGAACATTCAATTTGTGTATTAAAGAGGTTGTCCACTACTTTATCACTGATGGCCTATCTGGACTTGGTCAGACACCTGACACCCCTGCTGATCAGCTCTATCCGGTGAAGGCGGCCACCAGCCAGAACGGCTCAACTGTGGAGCTGCTCCATCTTCTGATAGTCGCTGAGGTAGCGTACTGCACATCTGCATCCTATTCAAATCACTAGGAGGCGGATGTGGCGTACTCCGACAAGGCCATTATCAGAAGATGGAGTAGTTCCGCAATTGAGCAGTTTCAGTTGAAATCTGTCAACATCAGTATCAGCTGGGGTGCTGGGTGTCTGAACCCGACCAATCAGACATTAATGACCTATCCTAAGGTTACGATATACTTTATTAATCCTGAGGGAACTTATGGTATTACAAACAGCATTCCAAACATTACAAACAGCATTACATAAAGTAATTCTTAGACACAGATTTGGTTGACACCACTTTAGTTATTTTCATTGTCTGTGTTTTTTCTGCATTAGTGAGAAAATTTATTGTTTATGATAATAAAGTCTGTACACTTGTATGAATTGTTGCATAACCCCTTAATGACAACAGATATGCCTTTTAATGACGGCAGTTAAGGGTACTTATGCCTCAGCGCCGCTTTTTAACGGCACTGAGATATAAGTGTATAGCGCCCCCCTGAGTCGGAATTTCTCTGGAGTCTCAGCTACCTGGTGTAGCGGAGACCCTGGAGAACATGATTCAGGTTGGTTTTTACCGACCCCGGTGTTGCGATCGCAGTTATTCACGAAATAACGGCAACCAAAAAAAAGTCTGATTTCCCATTTAATTTCTCTCTCCTCTGATGTGATTGCACATCAGAGGAGAGAGAAAATGGGGTCCCCCGGTACCTCCAGAGTCCCTGCATCCCCCCCATGAAGTCCCTCTGCCGCCAGGGTCATCTTCCAGGGAAAAAATGGTGGGTGCGTGCGCAGTTCACCTGCCGAGGTCTGCCGGCCGGCACCCAGCAACAATAGGAAATTTTTCCTATTGGTTCATTTTGATCACTGTGATAGACCCCATCACAGTGATCAAAATAAAAAAATTGTAAATCAAACCCCCCTTTATCACTCCCTTAGGAAAATAAATAAATAAATAAAAAAAGTATTTCTATTAGGGATAGGGTGGAGCTAAGGGTATGGCTACAGTTAGGGTGGGGCTAGGGTTGGGATTAGGGTTAGAGGTGTGTTGGGGATAGGTTTGGAGTTAGAATTGGGAGTATCCACTGTTTGGAGACCCCCTGATGTACCTAAACGTGACATGGTGCCACCATTTGATCAAGCCAATTTTGCGTTCAAAAAGTCAAATGGTGCTCCCTCCCTTCTGAGCCCTGCCATGAGCACAAATAGTGGCTTTACCCCACATACGGGGTATTGGCGTCCTCAGGAGAAATTGCACAACAAATTTTGTTGTCCATTTTCTCTTGATACTCTTGTGAAAATAAAAAAAAATTGATTCCAAAGTAAAATTTTTTGTGAAAAAAGTAAAATGTTCATTTTTTTCCTTCCACATTGCTTTAGTTCTCGTGAATCACCTGAAGGGTTAATTAACTTCTTTAATGTGGTTTTGCGCACCTTGAGGGGTGCAGTTTTTAGAATGGTGTCACTTTTGGGTGTTTTCTATTATATTGACCCCCAAACGCACTCCAAATTTGAGGTGGTCCCTAAAAAAAAAAATGGTTTTGTGAATTTTGTTGGAAAAATGAGAAATCACAGGTCAACTTTAAATCCTTATATTATCCTGACAAAAAAAAAAAAATTACAAAATTGTGCTAATGTAAGGTAGACTTGTGGGAAATGTTATTAACTATTTTGTGTGACACCACTCTCTGGTTTAAGGGAACAAAAGTTAAAAGTTTGAAAATTGCAAAATTTGTCAAATTTCCATTTTTTTCATAAATAAAAGCAAGTTATATCAAAGAAATTTTACCACTAATATGTAGTACAATATGTCACACCAAAACACTCTCAGAATCAGTAGGATACGTTGAAGCGTTCCAGAGCTATACCTTCATAAAATGACAGTGGTCAGAATTGGAAAAATTGGCTTGGTCATTAAGTACCAAATTGGCTCTGTCACTAAGGGGATAATGCAACGTGAATAACAACCTGCAAATACTTCATATGGGCAGTGCAGTGCATCGTAAATTGGAATTTAATGCTGTCCAAACTCTTTCAGAACACAGGGAAGAGGCCTTGTTTATATTTATTGATCATATGTTTCACACTCTTTGTTCTGGAAACGAAAAAATATTAGGTCATTAGTTGAAATGTGAAAATCTGACTTGGTTAATAATCAAATATTAATGGAGTGTCAGCCATATAATCTAGATGTTCACATTGAGCTTGTTATTTACTGGTTTAGTTTCTTCTTAATGAAACAATGTGTGCTTAAACAGATGTTAATTGTTAAACCTAATAATAAATGGTACACTGTCAGGACAGGAACGTATAATTAACTATACAGGTGTTCAACATCCAAAGCAGCACAGTTTTTACATTGTGACAATAATGCGTTATTCCACTTTCCGTAGATTGACTGTATGAGAAGCTGGTGGCACCGAAATGTTTGTGCTGTCCATTTGTAAAATAGACAGTAATTGGGGATGTTATTGTATACTATCTTACATACACACGTCCGAACCCAACCTTCAGTGAATGAAAGATCTTGTTTCAGGACAAAACTTCCTCAACCATTCAGATCCAACTTTTGCATTGTGACGTTCATTGTGTGACCTAATCCAATCACACTTCAGCTTACTGGTGAAATGTTGATGTAATGCAAAATTCTGAATCATCCAAGTCTTTTGACAAACTTTAAATATATTTCGCCTTTCACGTGACTTTTATTCTTGTCCAGACGTTTTCTTGGCGTTATTGGCTCTTGCTTTAGCTCTCTAAAGATATGTTTCCAAGGGCCAGATTACATCCAGATTAGCTGCGGATTGAACTCTGCGTACAGCCGCAGCGTTCAATCCGCAGTGTCCAGATGTTACAGCATAGTGGAGGGGATTTTATGAAATCCCATCTCCACTATGTGTGCGAACACTCATCCGGCGGCTCTGCGTTTCTGGAAATGCGGCACATCTTCTTAAACCACAGCATGTCTGTTTACCTTGTGGCGACGCTCCGTCTCAGCAAGGTGAATAACACAGTCCTATGTATAGGGTGCAGCGATTCCGAATGTGTACAATGAACACATCCGAAATCACCGCTGGTACAGAAGGGGGGCAGCGCTTTGGGCAGAGCGGGGTTTCCGCTCCGTCCAAAGTGCTGACCATCCAGACCGTAGAGATGTACCCTAAGGAAGGGTATGTGCACAAGGAGTCTCTCAGATGCTGATATTCCCACATTGTAGTTCCTATAGGAAGATGTTTCAGGAAAATCTCTGGGGGTGTTGTCCCTAAATGGTCTTTCCAGGTCACCACCAGACAGCACACTGGAGGACGTCCTTATCATCCGCAGTGGGACAGGAAACCACGAGAGTTTAATAGGATCCTCCCCCTACTACCATTCAGTGTTTTTCCTGTCCAACTGCGGATAGGAACGACGAGAGGAAGATCCAGTCCATTCTGTGCAAATGGTCAGGATCGGTGGGCCCAGTCTTTCCCTTCCTATCTGAGGAATTCTGCAGTGGATACCCAGCACAGGGTCCCTCAGCCAGTACAGTGTAGGTGCTGCTCCTGGACACGGGGTCGCTTCCTCCTGAAGGGGGCTCTCGACCCCGGACGCCACCACCGATATACGGGTACCGGGGCTGCCTCTAGGGAGTCCACTGGTCCCACAAGCGGACCCCGGCAGTGGACCGCCGCACCTCTCCCCCCGCTGTGAGACGCGGCAGGCCAGCATGCTGTGCCCGGGACCAGAGCGCGCTACCTCCACCCACATCATCCAGGCCGGGGCACGTGCATCACCGGGCCTCGACGTCACTTCCGGTCGCGTCACTGGGCCGCGGCATCACTTCCAGTCGCGTCATCAAAGACGGCCGCCCGGCGCTTCAGGCAACCAACCGGCACCATCTGAGAGAGAGGGCGGAGTTCGGGCGGTGCAGCGGATCGGCAGCGCGGCAGGAGGAAGACAGCGATATGCAGGCCCTGCGGTAGTAAGAGCCGGACACTACCCCCCCGGCCACTTACAAGTTCCGGTGTCTCCACAGGCAGACAGCCACAGTGAGCCTCTCTATCCAGAATGGAGGACCAGGTGAAGACTGAGACGGGAACAGAGAGCCAGGGTCGCGTGAGTAGCCTCAAATGAATATACCCAGGTATTAATTGACTGTTTTGGACTTTTTCTCCTTCCTCATTCACATAACATCGCCCAATATGTTTATGTTTATGTGCCACAGTCACTCACCGTCTTGCTCTTGTTCTTTTTTTCCAGTACTGAATAGTGCCTACTTATGACAGCGGTTCTTTAATAATAATATATGGAATTTTCCATTACAGTTCCTCTCAGGTACCTGTCTTGGCACTCATTCCAGTCGGCTATTACCTTTCATGTGGTATTGCACATCCAGTAGCACCAGCTGACCACGAATCTCACTGTATCCTTTATTGAGTAGTGTCACACTTGTTTGTTTTCAACCTCCTAGGGCACGTCTTTTACATATGTTCCTTACATACCATCACAGCACGGACTCTCTATCACTGCCCATGGAACCTGTGGAGTTTCACTAAGCTCACTTGAACCTTATCTCAGGATTCGCTATTTCATGTATCTATCTAGTCATCGACCTTTCGTCTAAACTTTACATGATGTTCATACGGTCATTATCAGCATCCTGTTGCTCAGATATCTGTTATATACTTATTTGTTCACTAACCATACTGTCTTGTCTTCTTGTAAACTCATTCTAGTTAAAACCAACTGTGAAAAAATTCTGTTTCTGATGAAGGTCAATTGTATGACCGAAAACGTTTAAAGAAGTAAAAGAAGTATATTCAACTGGAGAGCTTTTAAAATAAAGGAACTGTCAAATCAATTTTTCTTTTGAGTGCCAAGTTTTTGTACTACATTGGAAGTTAGCCTCAAATGAGGTCATGGCAGGGCCCCAGTAAGACAGACCCCACAGAACACGAACTTTATGTGTTCCGGGGGGAACCTCCACCTCAGAAAGGAAGGAGACCAGGAGGAAGGATAAAAAGTGTCCAGTCTGCTCTAAGAAGCTAAAGGACACATGGCAAAAGACCCTCTGCGATGCATGTACAGAGTATATAATGGGGGAAGAACAGGCTTCGCTCATGTCTAACATGAGAGTGATAATTAGAGAGGAAGTACAGGCTTCGGTGTCCGGCCTAGCCATGTCCCAAGCCCCGCAGGTGAACCCCCAGGCATCCAGAAAGAGGCAGAGGGAGTCGGACACGTCTTCTGAAGACATCCTGTCTGAATCTGATGCAGAGGAGGAGGAGATCAGAGAGCACCCGGAAAGGGAAAGGAAATATCTCTTTGCATCCGGCCATACAGATGAGCTGTTGGGGGCAGTGCGGCAGACTATGCAGATTGAGGAACCCCCGACTACTCTCTCAATACAGGATGAGATGTTCGGGGGGTTGCGCTCCCAGACTTCGATGGTCTTCCCAGTAAATACCCATATACGGGCTATGATATTAGACGAGTGGGAGGAAGCAGAGAAGAGATTAACTATTCCCCGAGACTTCAGGCTTCGCCTGCTGTTTGACCCAGAGGAGGTCAAGGTCTGGGAGGAGGTCCCTAAAATCGATATCCCAGTGGCGAGAGTATCAAAAAAGACAGCCATTCCGTTCGAGGGCTCCTCAAGTTTAAAGAAGCCCCTAGATCGGAAGGCAGACGGACTCTTAAAGAGGGCCTGGGAGAGTTCAGCAGCAGTCATAAAAACAAATATAGCTGCAACATCAGTGGCACGCTCCATGCATCTATGGAGAGATGATTTGGAGGAACACTTGTCAGCTAGAACTCCGAGGGAAACTATTCTAAAATCCCTTCCCTTGCTAAAATTAGCTACTGGTTTTTGGCTGACGCCTCTCCAGAGTCCGTTAGATTCACAGCCAGAAGCCAATCTTTGTCCAACACAGCCAGAAGAGCTATCTGGCTTAAAAGTTGGTCAGGTAACATGCAGTCAAAGAATAAACTGCTCAATTCCCTTCTCGGGGGGTAGAGTCTTCGGGCCCGTGCTTGATGATATCTTAGAGAAGGCATCAGATGAAAAAAAGGGGTTCCCTGAAGAGAAACGTAGAAAGTATCAGCCCTTTCGTAGACCCCGTTACAACCAGAGAATGGACTACAGAGGAAAGGGAAAGTCAGGTCGATGGAGCTACCCCAAAGTGGGCGAGGGTAAGAATAGGAGCAGAGATACCATCTTCTCCGGCCCAGGGTCTAGCTCCCGGAAAAAATGACGCCACCAGTGTAGGGGGGCGACTGCTCAAATTCAGGGGAGAATGGTGGGAGGCTACCACCAGCCCCTGGGTACTACGGTTAATTTCTCAAGGGTACAAGATAGAGTTCAACTCACTACCCCCGAACAGGTTCTTAGTGACCAGCTCACGACTCTGCATCCATTTCTAGGAGGTCCTGGATATCCAACCACATGGGGAGGTCGGACAATCATGCCAGTACCCGCGCAAGAGGAAAGGGGGGACACTACTCAAGCCTCTTCGCAATAAAAAAGCCATCGGGGGAGACCAGGACCATAATAAATCTCAAGCCCCTAAACAAGTGGGTAGCATACAAACGCTTCAAGATGGAATCAATAAGATCCACGATTCTGTTGCTAGGAGAAGCGGTGGTAATGTGCACGCTCGATTTAAAAAGCGCGTATTACCACATCACGTCCTCATCCACCCAGACCACCAAAAATATCTCAGGTTTGCAGTCGAAAAGAAGGGCAGGATACACCACTACCAGTTTCGCTGCCTCCCCTTCGGCCTAGCATCAGCCCCAAGAGTCTTCACAAATGTAATGGCCTACTTAAGATCCCGAAACATCACGGTGGTCCCGTACTTAGACGACTTCTTAATCGTAGCAGATTCAGCAGCCCAGCTCAGGGTCGACTGTCAGTCCTCGATCTCCACGCTGCAGAGGTTGGGTTGGATCATAAATTGGTCAAAATAAGATCTTGCACCCAAGCCCAGAATAAAATTTTTGGGGGTCATGCTGGACTCGGAAAGAAGAATGTCCTATCTTCCAGAGAAAAAGCAGACCAGCATGCCAAGGAAGATTCGTCAGTTCTCAAAGAACCGGGTATCGATCAGAGACGCAATGAGGATCCTGGGGCTGATGACTTCATGCATTTCCTGTGTCAGATGGAGTAAATTCCACTCCCCCAAACTACAACGGGCAGTCCTAGCGTCCTGGGACAGAAGGCAGGGCTCAATGGACAAGAAAATACAGTTAATTCTCCAGGTCAGAAGGTCGCTGTTGTGGTGGACCGTCCCGAAAAACCTAAAAACCGGTGTCTCATGGACTCAGTCTCCAGAAATCATAGTAACCACAGACATAAGTCTGTATGGCTGGGGTGGACACGTCGGTGGAAAGTACTACCAGGGACGATGGAGTCGAGAGGACAGCAACAGGTCTTCCAACTTCAGAGAGCTACATTCAGTCTGGAAGGTACTACTCGTCGCCTGGTCTCGGGTGAAGAACAAGCACGTCAAAATACTGTCGGACAATACCACGACAGTAGCCTTTCTCCGCCACCAGGGCGGACCAAGACACCCGGCACTACAAAGCCTAGCCGAACAGATCTTCAGATGGGCAGAAAGAGAGGTCCTCTCAATCTCAGCAGTACATCTGAAAGGCACCAGGAACCAAGTTGCAGACTTCCTCAGCAGAAGAAGAATAACCGCAACAGACTGGGAACTCAACGACAAGGTGTTCAGCAGCCTGTGCAACCGCTGTGGACAACCGGAAATAGACCTGTTTGCGGACAAAGGGAACACAAAGGTCAGAGCCTTCTACTCCCTGAACCCTGCGGGAAACCCGACAGGGATAGATGCCCTATCACACTCCTGGAGCAGGGGCCTATTGTACGCCTTCCCGTCTCTAGCTCTCATTCTACGGGTTCTCAGGAAGGTCTACGAGGACGGATCCAGGGTCATATTGGTGGTCCCCTATTGGCCAAGAAGAAGTTGACTTCCCCTACTCAGGAAGATATCACGGGAAGATCCCATTCTAAGACCTACTTCACCAGTGACCGGTCTTCCACTAAAGGCCAGAAGCGCTCAAGTTATCAGCCTGGATCCTGAGCGGCAGGTCCTAAGAGCAAGAGGTCTATCGGACGAAGTCATCTTCACTCTACAAGCGAGTAGGAAGCCCGTGATGGCAGCAATATATAACAAGATCTGGAAAAAATTTTGCAGCTTTTGTGGAGAGGCGACAGTTGAGACTGACCAACACCACATCCCAAAGATCCTTGACTTCTTGCAGGCAGGGTTCAAAAAGGGCCTTAGACCCAGCACTCTGAGAGTGCAGATTGCGGCCTTAAGCGTGTTCTACGACACAACCCTATCGGCTCACCCTTGGATAGCCTGATTCTCAAGGGCGGTGCAGAGGCTTAAACCCTTGATAAGAAAGACCGTCCCTCCTTAGGACCTCAACCTAGTTCTCAATGCGCTATGTAGACAGCCATACCAGCTAGGGGTAGAAATAAGTATCTGGAACCTCTCTCTGAAGACGGCGTTCCAAGTGGCAGTTACGTCAGCCAAAGGACTAGGGGAACTTCAGGCCCTATCGGTCCAAGATCCCTACTTACAAATATTCGATGACCGGTTAGTCCTAAAACTCCCGGCTTTTCTCCCCAAGGTTATCTCTGACTCGGACATGAATCAGGAGGTAGTGCTCCCCTCATTTTGCCAGTTTCCTAAAAATAGCAAGGGAAAAGCTTACCATAACCTGGATGTCAGGGAAACAGTGCTCAGGTACCTGGATGCAACCAGGCCTTGGAGGCAGGATAATAATCTCTTTGTCCATTTCAGAGGCCCGAATAAGGGGAAAATGGCGTCGAAATTCACAATAGCAAGGTGGATTAAATCCATTATTAGCACAACGTATAGAGGACAGGGTCAGAGCCCCCCGGGGAGCCTTATAGCCCACTCAAATAGAGCCATGGCCACATCATGGGCAGAGAGGGGGGGGAGCTTCGGCAGAACAGATCTGCAAAGCAGCATCTTGGGCCAGTCTCAGAACGTTCTCTATAAACACTATAAATTAGACGTGGCCTCCGCACAATTGGCATTTGGGAGAAAGGTACTCCACTCGGTAGTCCCACCCTAGGACCAATATTCTTTGGTACTACTCCAGTGTGCTGTCAGGTGGTGACCTGGAAAACGGTAATTAGACCTACCGATAATTGTGTTTCCATGAATCCATCCTGACAGCACTATTAGTTACCTCCCGACAAACACGTCTATACAACTGTGATGTAACGTGTATGAAAAATGTTGGTTTGAATAAAAATTTATGTTTGAATCCATCCAGATGTGTTACTTTGTGAAATCACTGAAGGGTGGTAGGGGGAGGATCCTTTTAAACTCTCGTGGTTTCCTGTCCCACTGCGGATGAGAAGGAAGTCCTCCAGTGTGCTGTCAGGATGGATTCCTGGAAACACAATTACCGTTTTTCTGATGTCTGTTGTTTTGGCTTTGCTGCCGGTGTCTTATTTTTTTTTTTCTTGTGCATAACATAGTTAGAACCTAAGATAAAAATGAATGAGCAAATACCCAATAGTAAATAAATCGCAATTGTGCATGAAAGAAAAAAAACTTGGTTAAAATTTTTATCAAAAGTAACATAATCCATCCCACCATGTCAAGATGACCCTATTCGGGACTGTGTTAACCTCTAGTATTAAAACTTTACCATATGTCAAATTATTATTATTATTATGCATTTATATAGTGCCATTTATTCCATGGCGCTTTACAAGTGAAAAGGGGAAATATAGACATTTACAATAAACATGTGTAAGACAAGGGATACACATGTACATAAGGAGAGGGGACCCTGCCCGCGTGGGCTCACAGTCTACAGGGATGGGTGAGGATACAGTAGGAGAGGGTAGAGCAGGTCGTGCGGTGGTTCCGTAGACCGAGGATCATTGCAGGCTGTAGGCTTGTCGGAACAGGTGGGTCTTCAGGTTCTTCTTGAAGGTTTCCGTTGATGGTGAGAGTCTGATGTGTTGTGGCAGAGAGTTCCAGAGTATGGGGGAAGCACGGGAGAAGTCTTGTATGCGGTTGTGAGAAGAAGAGATAAGGGGGGAGTAGAGAAGGAGATCTTGAGATGATCGAAGGTTGCGTGTGGGTAGGTACCTGGAGACCATGACACAGATGTATGGAGGAGACAGGTTGTGGATGGATTTTGTATGTCATGGTTAGGGTTTTGAATTGGAGTCTCTGTGCAATAGGAAGCCAGTGAAGGGCCTGGCATAGGGGGGAGGCTGGGGAATAGCGGGGAGACAGGTGGATTAGTCGGGCAGCAGAGTGTAGGATGGACTGGAGTGGTGCTAGAGTGGAGGCCAGAGAGTAGGAGGTTACAGTAGTCTAGGCGGGAGATGAAAAGAGCATGCACTAGTGTTTTTGTGGTTTCGTGGTTGAGGAATGAGCGGATCCGGGAAATATTTTTGAGCTTGAGGCGGCAGGAGGAGGCGAGGGCTTGGATATGTGGTTTGAAAGAGAGCGCAGGGTCGAGGATAACTCCAAGGCACCAAGCGTGCGGGACTGGGGAAAGAGCAGCCATTGACATTGATGGATAGGTCTGGTGGAGGGGTAGCGTGAGATGGGGGAAAGATGATGAATTCTGTTTTGTCCATGTTCAGTTTGAGAAGGCAAGCAGAGAAGAAGGCTGAGATAGCAGACAGACATTGTGGGATTTCAGTCAGTAAGGAGGCAAGGTTGGGTCCAAGATAGGTAGATCTGCGTGTCATCAGCATAGAGGTGATACAACAAACTGTGGGATTCTATGAGCTGTCCCAAGCCAAAGGTGTAGTTGGAGAATAGTAGGGGTCCTAGGACAGAGCCTTGAGGAACACTGACAGACAGGGGGCGAGGTGAGGAGGTGGTGTGTGAGAGGGAGACACTAAATGTTCGGTCTGTTAGGTATGATGAGATCCAGGATAGGGCCAAGTCTGTGATGCCCAGAGATGAGTCTGTAGCAGGAGGGAATGGTCTACGGTGTCGAAGGCAGAGGACAGGTCCAGGAGAAGGACAGAGTAGTGTCGCTTGCTCTTGGCAGTTAGTAAGTCGTTAGTGACTTTAGTTAGGGCAGTTTCAGTTGAGTGATGCGGTCAGAAGCCAGATTGTAACCGGTCAAAGAGGGAACAGAAGGAGAGGTGGGAGGACAGTTCAAGATATACATGCTGTTCCAGTAGTTTTGAGGCGTAAGGGAGAAGAGATATCGGACGATAGTTAGACACAGAGGATGGGTCAAGGGAGGGCTTTTTGAGGATGGGCGTGATTGAGGCATGTTTGAAGGATGAGGGAAAGACATCATTTGTAAGTGAAAGGTTGAAGAGGTGTGTTAGAGATGGGATGAAGGCTATGGCCAAGTTAGGGATGAAGTAAATTACGTAAATGTTAATAAGGGCCGAGCAGGTCCGAGACCCCAGCTAATGGACACCCAGCCATGGAGAGCTATATAAACGTAATGTCCAACAAGAAAAGGGAGGTTTAACATATTGGCAAGATCTAAAACGGTGACTTCTGGCATCTCCACATAAATCGTTGCACAGGCTTTCCCAGGAGATAGGCATGTCATACTTCACATGTCAGCGATCTGCCAAGAAAGGTCATGTTTGCATGTACAGAGTCAGTGTCGCTCAGAAATAGAAAGGGTCCGATCAAGAGAAATTAATTAGTTATTGCCAGATATTTTCCTTTGGGCCCATTTGAAGAGTCGGGGGTACAGGAACAAGATGCGAACATTATAGGCCCTTTCAGAGAACATATAGTGAGAAATTCAAGCTATGACCCCAGACTATGTCCTGCGGAATACATCCAACAGTACGGACCAGTGATGTGAATTCTCTTTCTGGGCTCCCTCTGGTGGTTACTGAAGGTAGTAGAGCTGGTCAGATTGACAGAGGCTTGCCACCTGATAATGATGATGACGATTGGAGATCTGGGGTTTCTGACTGGTGTATTTAAGACTGCTGACTTCCTTCAATCCCTGCTGGGGATGTTCTTCCTATGCCTTCTGAGGTCTGTCTCCTGCTCTGTTCCTGCATGGTTCAGCTAAGTGGTTCATTTGCTAATCTTTTTGCATTTGATCTGGTTTTGTCTATCTCTGCTTTGTGCGGGTCAGCTTGCTCCTGCTGGGGCTGTGCTGGATCACTGCCCATATGTTACTGCTTGGCTCAGTTTGTTCTGTCCCCTGTTATATTGGTCTCTTTTTGCTTTGCTTTCAGTATATACCAGAGTGCTGATATAGTGGGGGCGAAGTCGTGTGACTTCAGTGTTTTTTGTGCATCAGACGTGTTGGATTTTTCAGGGTTTTTGCGTGATTGCAGACAGTGTCTTTCCTTTCCTGTCCTGTCTAGTCAGTTTGGGCCCCATCATTTGCTCAGTCTATTTTTCTGCCTGCGTTTGTGTTTTCATCTTGTCTCACCGACAATATATGTTTGGGGGCTGTCTATTCCTTTGGGGTCTGCTCCCGGGCAGTTTAGATTTCACCTATCTTGCTTTAGGCTGAGTTAGTTCTCCAGCTGTGCCGAGGCATCTAGGGTGTCTTGTGTGGATAGGATCAGGAGTCTGCAATCCGCTTAGTTACCAACCTCTCTCGTTTTCTGGTGGCTTAGCCTGGTCCTGCTATCCTCCTCAGTGACCCATTCATACAGACCGAGCTGTGCAGGCGTGCTTAGATAAGAATGCTCTACACTTTCAACATCTGCTTTAAAACCTAAGTTGCTCATGAACCAAAGTACAGTTGTGGCCAAAAGTATTGACACCCCTGCAATTTTGTCAGATAATACTCAGTTTCTTCCTGAAAATGATTGCAAACACAAATTCTTTGTTATTATCTTCATTTAATTTGTCTTAAATGAAAAAACACAAAAAGAATTGTCCTAAAGCCAAATTGGATATAATTCCACACGAAACATAAAAAAGAGGGTGGACAAAAGTATTGGCACTGTTTGAAAAATCATGTGATGCTTTTCTAATTTGTGTAATTAACAGCACCTGTAACTTACCTGTGGCACCTAACAGGTGTTGGCAATAACTAAATCACACTTGCAGCCAGTTGACATGGATTAAAGTTAACTCAACCTCTGTCCTGTGTCCTTGTGTGTACCACATTGAGCATGGAGAAAAGAAAGAAGACCAAAGAGCTGTCTGAAGAACTGAGAAACCAAATTGTGAGGAAGCATGAGCAATCTCAAGGCTACAAGTCCATCTCCAAAGACCTGAATGTTCCTGTGTCTACCGTGCGCAGTGTCATCAAGAAGTTTAAAGCCCTTGGCACTGTGGCTAACCTCCCTAGATTTGGACGGAAAAGAAAAATTGACAAGAGATTTCAACGCAAGATTGTGCGGATGCTGGATAAAGAACCTCGACTAACATCCAAACAAGTTCAAGCTGCCCTGTAGTCCGAGGGTACAACAGTGTCAACCCGTACTATCCATCGGCATCTGAATGAAAAGGGACTGTATGGTAGGAGACCCAGGAAGACCCCACTTCTTACCCCGAGACATAAAAAAGCCAGGCTGGAGTTTGCCAAAACTTACCTGAAAAAGCCTAAAACATTTTGGAAGAATGTTCTCTGGTCAGATGAGACAAAAGTAGAGCTTTTTGGGCAAAGGCAACAACATAGAGTTTACAGTAGAAAAAAAGAGGCATTCAAAGAAAAAACACGGTCCCTACAGTCAAACATGGCAGAAGTTCCCTGATGTTTTGGGGTTGCTTTTCTGCCTCTGGCACTGGACTGCTTGACCGTGTGCATGGAATTATGAAGTCAGAAGACCACCAACAAATTTTGCAGCATAATATAGGGCCCAGTGTGAGAAAGCTGGGTCTCCCTCAGAGGTCATGGGTCTTCCAGCAGGACAATGACCCAAAACACACTTCAAAAAGCACTAGAAAATGGTTTGAGAGAAAGCACTGGAGACTTCTAAGGTGGCCAGCAATGAGTCCAGACCTGAATCCCATAGAACACCTGTGGAGAGATCTAAAAATGGCAGTTTGGAGAAGGCACCCTTCTAATATCAGGGACCTGGAGCAGTTTGACAAAGAAGAATGGTCTAAAATTCCAGCAGAGCATTGTAAGAAACTCATTGATGGTTACCGGAAACGGTTGGTCGCAGTTATTTTGGCTAAAGGTTGTGCAACCAAGTATTAGGCTGAGGGTGTCAATACTTTTGTCTGGCCCATTTTTGGAGTTTTGTGTGAAATGATGAATGTTTTGCTTTTTGCTTCATTTTCTTTTGTGTTTTTTCATTTAAGACAAATTAAATGAAGATAATAATACCAAAGAATTTGTGATTGTAATCATTTTCAGGAAGAAACTGAGTATTATCTGACAGAATTGCAGGGGTGTCAATACTTTTGGCCACGTCTGTATATGCAGTCCAAATGTCAGTACAATGGATCGTCTCTTTTCGAAGTTGCAGAAATTTTTCTTTGTAAAATAGTGAGTGAACTACTCTATAGTTGCTTTTTATTTGTATTATTTGAAATGTCATTGTTTTCCATCTTTGCTTCTGTATTTCACAAACTTAATGAAGGCTGTTTTTTTTTTTCTTAAAAAAAATAAATAAATAAATAAATAAAAAGAGAGAACATTGTAACCTGTACTGAATGGAAATGCTCCTCTCCATCTAGAAGTCATTAAAACTTTCCTTCAAAACATCTTGGAGGTTTGGCTTTGTTGCTTGCTGTCAAGTAGAGGCCAGAACACTTTTTGGCTGCTGGCTAGTAGAGAAGGGGACTAGAGAAACTTGATTTTGTCTACTTGGTCGAAACCACTCTTGCAAGGTTGTGCTTCCACCTAGACTAAATTCAACCTATGCTTAAAATAAATTTCTGAGTAATCTAACCGTGCATAACCTAACATGCCCATAATTAAGGCCCCAGGCAGATACCGAGGGGCCAAAATGTTTGGGCCACTATCCAATTTTTCTTCGTACGCCAGACCTATTCTTCTTCAGACTGCATGCCTGCAACGATCACTCCCAAGCACTGCGTTGCATGCCATGCATTGTTGGATTATGTTCTTTGTGGGTGGAGTTATTGCTCTGTGCTTCAATCCGGCTCTTATGATTAATGCAGCAGTTACTGTGTCCTGGAATATTAAATGGCTGTCAATGGCAAATCTATACAACTCTATAAATATCCTACGAAAAGTTTTTATAATAAGCAATTTGTAAATGTAGAAATGTTTTGTTATTGTGCATGCTTGCTTTTTTTTTTTTTTTTACACTAAACTGGCAATGATCCTATAAGGGTACATTCCTACGATCAGGAATCGTAGCATTTTGGACGTATTTTCGCTGCATCCAAAACTCTCGGCTCTTCATTACATGCACAGTGGATGGGATTTATAGAAATCCCATGCCCTTTGTTCTCCTTTTTAACGCTGCGTGATCTCACCCGCGGTGCTTTTTTCCTAGCGCAGCATGTCAATTTCTGTAGCAGAGACGCTTGTATCCTCTGAGGTGAAAATACTCTGCATCCAAAATCCTACTATTATTGATAGTGGGCACGTAGCCTAAAGCTGCGCCTGATAATTATTTGTTACATTGTGAAACAATGGTGGACCTATATTTTTAGCATTGGGTGAATCAAGTAATGCTGCGTATTAACCATATTTTGACTGCAATACAGTAACTCACTGATGCCCTGTTTTTCTGTGAGTTTCTTGGGGTACACATAGCTGCTGTCGGAGCACTGATAATGAAGTGTTAGGAATTTACCGGCATGCCCTTTATAGGTCTATTAAATAAATATAGCCATGGGTCAAACACTATGCTAACACCAGGTATTCCCATTAACATGGAATTTGGCACCATTTCAGCTTGTACACTGCAGATCTGACAACCCGTGTTAATGTTATTTCATCACAAGATTCTTTCGGAATTTGCAAAAATTCAGCGTGGACAGTACATTTTAAAATTGTGTCGGTTATTCTTTTACGCTTATAAGAGGGAAAAAAGACAGGAAATATATAAAAAAAAATATTTATCAAGTTACAAACTGAAGGCCTCAAGCATATGGCTGCATTATGGCATAATATGAGTTCTGATTTCTACAGTGCCATTATTTGGACCCCTTAGTGCTTCTCTGTGGCTCTTATTTCAGATAGACTTTTTTCACTCATTCATAAATATTGTATCGAAAGGAAAAAAAAAAAGTTTTCTTTTTTTTTTGGGTGCCGTATTGCGAACCTATCCTTCCCTAGTACCTTGTCATACTTAAATAGGTTACCTATGCCCAATATTACCCCTGTAAGGCCCCGTGCGTATCACATTCATTAGATTCATTCTCCTGATCATTCTTATCAATCAGAGGAGAGTTGAAACACCCTAAGGACTCATTCACACGTATGAGTCCTATTCATGGTCTTCACTCGTACCTTTGATAATCTATTGGGCTGTGCACATATCCTGTTTTTTTTTCCTCAGACCAAGTAGTCAGTGGAAAATATTGGAAACATGTCTGATTTTACTTCAAGGGTCGGATCAAAATTGGCAATGCAAGTCAATTGGTCTGATTTTTCACGGACTGTCAGAGAATGGAAAAAGTGTAGAAAACTTTTAAAATTTTTTTTTTACTTCTCCACATAAGAGTTGACCCTTGGACAACACTCTGATCAGAATTTTCGTCTGTTTTTCTTGTATGTGGTAAAATCAGATGTGTGTGTAGGTACATGAGCCGACCGGTGGGTGGTCCTTTTTCCCATCGCGAACAGACTTGAGACAGACACTGATGTGCATTCAATAGGTCCTCTTTATTGGCCATCCTCTCGATGACCGCAGAACCACACAGCAGCTGCATAACAACTTCCGCACACGGGCCCAGGTACCTTCATTCTTCATTTTCCTAATTGACGTCCCTCACGGCTCTTTCACTGTGGCTGCCCTAGGCCTACCAGCACAGCGCTTCACCCATTCGAGTCCGTCCATCTGGTACCCCCGGGCCTTCTCTGTCCTGCGGCTCTCCTGTCAGGGCCACCCCCCTGACTGTCTCCCTCATCAGTCCCTGCTGGAGCTTCTTCTCTGTCCGTCTCCTCCTTTCAGTCTCTTCTTCTCCTAAGCTCCTTTCCCTGGACTGGCTTCTTCTGGAACTCTCTACCCCTTCTTATATCCCTCTCTCTGGGAATTCCCCTCTAGAGCTCCTGTAACTCCGCCCCCCATGACTCTGCGGTTTCATAGCCTTAAGCTGATGTTAAGCCCTTTTCTCACTGCTCTCTGCTGCCATCTTGTGGCCAGTCTACAGTATTACACATTCTTCTGTTTCTGCTGTCCTTGGTCTCCCCCTAGTGGCCAAACCCAGTACTCCACCATCCCTTACTATCTCCAGCTGTCTTCCACCTTCATATACAGCAGTCCACATGAAGCACATTGTACTTTTACCTTCCTGCTGCAGACAGGTCCATAGGTCAGTCCACTTCCCCTACACACCTCCTTCCTTTGACCATTGTCGTCCCCGACAATCTCATTCTCTTCGTTTTCCTTCTGAATTTTCCGCACCTTCTTTTTGTCAAACCGGTTGTTGAGCAAGGCCCGCGGGGAGCTGAACCAAACCAGGAGCAATCATGCTCCGAGTAGCTTGCAGCTACCCATCGGCACGTACGCCACTATGACAATTCTTTCCTGTTGGGATAGGACCATCTGGATTCCTCGACGGGTGCGTACCTCCCACTTTTCTCACCTCCAGCAACTTAGCGCAATGACCGAGGACTTTTAACCTTCTAAGTCACAGTTGGCTGCCCTCTTTCGTTTTTGGGGGTGTTTGTGGTACTCAGGACCTGATCTATGGACTGCTGTCTGTTTCAGTTCCACATGTTTCCTTGTCCCTTCAAATTAAATCAGTAATGGTCGGTGTTTTCTCTTCTACTTCGTACCCAGGACCTGTTGAACATCTCCATTTTTTCATGCAGATAACATTTCAAACCAACTATACATAATATACATGGTTCCAACATACACTACTTTTGACTGGTACAACATTTACCCGGTTTCCTACAACATTCTACTTGAATTATCATATTACACTTAAACTACTCATCAGTTCCGTTACCTATTTACTAAAGAACTACTCTTGAAATGAAACTATTCACTCTTTTTTTCTCCATTATATCTATATCTACTGTATTAGCATCATTATGCAACTTTGCAAACATTGTCAAAAACATCTTTCTTCTTATAAACAGTGCGCCCCCTTCCTGTGCGGAAAGTACCCCCATACGTCCCTGCCATGTCAAGAGGTGGGGTTTCTTACCCCAAAGGGATGCGGAACAGTCCCCATGCTGCGCAACAGCGCACAGCCGTCCTGGTAGTCCGTTTTTCAGAGGTGCTCCGAGTCGTTTCCTGATGGATGATGTTCTGCCAGCTGCAAGGAACTCCACAGCCGTGGAGTCTCCGGGATGTCTGGTGGTCCCTGGGTCACGAGTGTCCTTTGTGCCTGAGGCCCAGAGTCCTCCTCCCCTTTTCGTGCAGCAGCGCACAGACCTCCCACTCTTTGGCATTCTTCTGCGAGATGATGTCAGCGATCCAGGCAGAAGGCCTGGCCACCACGGCGGTCTGGAGCGGGGCCGAAGTGGCGGCAGGCCTCGATGGATAGGCCGCCTCTGGGATGTGGAGCGCGGCAGGGGTGGCCGCAGGTCTGTTCCACACTGGCGATGCGGGACGGAGCGCCGCCGGGTGGGGCGGCTCAAGTTCATTGGCAGGGGCGTTGGTCAGCTCTGCGGAGGCCACGGAGTGATCAGAGGCCGTGGTCGCTGTAGAGCGGGAGTTCGAGCGGGGAGGCCGAGGGCCTGTGTTGGGGCCTGTTTCATGCACGGGGAGTGGGGGCGGGACCTGCCTGCAGTGCCGCGGGCTGGGCCGGGGGAATGCTCACCTTCCCCGGCGCTGCGGCTCCCAACAGGCCATCCCGCATCTCCTCCAGCAGCCGTTGTTCTTCACCCCGCCGTCCAGCAGGGCCAGCCTCCAGGCCTGATGGTTCCGCGGGGAGTCTCAGTGGTGATTCTTCCAGCGACCGTCCCAGCAGGGTCCGAGGTCGTTCCTCTTCCCTGGTAGGTGTCCGGGGTACCGATAGTGGCTTCCTGGGGCAGGTCTCTCCATGGGCCTCTATCTCCTGATGTCACCTCCATTCCAGGTGTCCGAGGCCGCGGCAGCTGCAGCGTCGCATCTTGTCCGATGTCCAGAAGCTCAATGGCGCCAAGCAGCCGCATCCAGCCCCTCCACCAGGGCTACTCCCGTTCTTGGGTGGGGCATTGGTTGGCCCCTCCACCCATCTTTCAGCGTCCTGGGGGCGGCTATCACCAGATGCAAACCGCTCCCCAAGGGGCGGGTTTGGCACAGCCCTTGATGGTCCAATCTGGCAGCAAACTCCTGTGATTCTTTCAGGAGCTTGTATGCCACAGCCATCCTGCAATGTCCTTTTCCGCTCTGGATCCTTCTGATTAAAGCCAACAATCCCAAAACACAGTCCAATTTTTGTAAGGATAAATCTTCATCCCATTCAGCTTGGGTCCTTTTGATCTTCGGTGCAGGCTTACCGCTGAAGTTGGAGTATTGGCGGCGATAATCCTGCCGACTATGCCAAATGTAGGTACATGAGCCGACCGGGGGGTGGTCCTTTTTCCCGCAGTGAACAGACTTGAGATAGACACCGATGTGCGTTCAACAGGTCCTCTTTATTGGCTGTCCTCTCGATGACCGCAGCACCACACAGCAGCTGCATAACAACTTCGGCACACAGGCCCGGGTACCTTCACTTTCTTCCTTTTCCTAATTGATGTTCCTCGCGGCTCTTTCACTGTGGCTGCCTCTGGCTGCCTCAGGCCTACCACCACAGCGCTTCACCCGTCTGAGTCCGTCCGTCTGGTACACCCAGGCCTTCTTTGTCCTGCGGCTCTCCTGTCAGGGCCACCCCCCCTGACTGTCTTCCTCCTCAGTCCCTACTGAAGCTTCTTCTCTGTCCGTCTCCTCCTTTCAGTCTCTTTTTCTCCTAAGCTCCTCTCTCTGGTCTGGCTTCTTTTGGAACTCTCTACCACTTCTTATATCCCTCTCTCTGGGAATTCCCCTCTAGAGCTCCTGTAACTCCGCCCCCCATGACTCTGCGTTTTCGTAGCCTTAAGCTGATGTTAAGCCCTTTCCTCACTGCTCTCTGCTGCCATCTTGTGGCCAAACTACAGTCTTACACCGACTTCTGTTTCTGCTGTCCTTGGTCTCCCCCTAGTGGCCAAACCCAGTACTCCACCATCCCTTACTATCTCCAGCTGTCTCCCACCTTCATATACAGCAGTCCACGTCAAGCACATTGTACATTTACCTTCCTGCTGCAGACAGGTCCATAGGTCAATCCACTTCCACTACATGTGAATGAGCCCTATGGGAATATAAGCAAAGGTTTCCTCTCTATTGTGAGATCTTATATGATATAAAAGGGACTTTAACTCCTTCCTTCTCTGTGACGATCTACTATGTTATGGTAATTCCTAATGGTACAGCAAAGTGATGCCCCAGATACTTGAGCGATACCAGCACCAACACTTGAAGGTCCAGCTATTTAACATGGTGTCAGCATCTACATGGTTGACATTTAAAGATGTTGCCCTCTTGCCACCTCTTGGTGCACCAGAAGTTGTAAGGTGGTGTTTGGTTGCTATAGAAATTGTGAGCCTTATAGTGGTCCCCATGCCTTTTATCTTACTATAAATGCTTTTCTAAAGTCATAACATGGAATGTACACATATTTGGTGTCGCCATGTTTATAATGGAACTTCCCACTGTAAATAACAAAATTTTATATATATATATATATATATATATATATATATTTTTTTTTACATTATAGATATAATCTCTATCATGTCAACAGTTTTTGACATGGATGTCAGGGTAGGTCCAGTTGTAAAATCCATGTAGATATGATTTCGATAAAATATTAATGGAAAGCGCCAAAATAGTGAACATGATATTGATTTTTTAAATTTTTTTTTCACACCGGAAAAAGTAACACATTCTTTGGATGTTTCAGCCTGGAAAATGTGCCCACTCTGCATACTTTACAAATGGTTTCTGTAGCCTAAAAATCCTTGTAAAACGGTGTGAGAATATACGCTAAAATTTATGGTTCTCAAAAACTAATCCGTTTTTTATATATTAGTGGTTTTCTAGTTTTGGAAAACCCCTTACTCAGCTTCAGTTTGCATTAAAAAAACAAACAAAAAGACAATAAACTTATGCTTTTCTCATCCTTCCTGGTCCATTGCTGAATCTCAGCTACTCTGATACTGTAGCTGATGACACACGCCGCCCAGAGCCGCTGAAGCTCAATTGATGGTGTTGGTGCTGCAGACAAAAAGACAATGGGGCAGGGGCACAGACTTACCGCTGAACCCGGGGGAGGGTAAGTAAAGCACATCTTGTTGTTTTTGTTTTTTTTTAAAGCAAACTGCAGCCAGGGAACAAGATAAAGCTGTGCTTTTTCTCTTTTATTTTGCCAAAGTAATAAATCTTTAGAAAACCACTGTAAACCTGGTACCACTGAAATCATACTGACCCGCAGACTATGGGCTCATGCACATGACCGTAAAAGTTGAGTGCTACTCATCATTTTGATAGATATCACCTGCCACTATGTTAAGCCCCCGTCGCACATAGCAACGCTACAACGATCCCGACAACGATACTACCTGGTAGGGATCATTGCTGCATCGCTATGTGGCCACTGGTGAGATGCCAAACAGTCAGATCTACCCAACGACGCAGCAACGATACGGCGGCCCGTAGCGAGCTTTGTAACGATGTCGGCGGTCGTTGGGACCCTGTCACATGGCAGCTACTCTGAGGATTCAAACCTCGATGAGGGATGTACTGTGTGATGCTGTAGTCTCACAGGCGGGGATTGCGTTCTCTTTTTCACGCCCTCTCAACTCCGATTGGTGGTTGCTACCGCGTCCTGATTGGCGGCCTTGCCTTTAAAAGAAGGTGACATAGTAGCTCTTCAGTTCTTTGTTCCTGACCGCGTGTGTCCTGGCTTGCTGAACCTAGTAGCGTTCACCTGCTGTCCTAGTAGCGTTCACCGGCTGTGACTCTACATCGATTGAACTATTATTCAACGGTTCTTCAGACACCTAAAGTCTGTGGTCACGGTAGGTATCTTTGCGGTTTCAAATGCGTTTCCATTTTCTTAATTTATAGGACCCCCAATAATTATCTGCTATCATTGCTCTGGAGGGAGGGCTTGGCTTCTATCTGTGTACATATGCTTTTGCATGGTCAGCCATTTTAGGTGGTCAAAGCACGTTGGTGGGCACATCAAAATGACACATCCGCATGTCCTGCGTACCCAATGTTAAAGATAGGCACACATGGCGCATGCAGAAGTAGGCAGAGCTTAACGGAGGAAGTATGCAGCCCCCCGCAGAGCCCCCGAACACTAATGTGAATTTGGCCTTACATGAGTCTCTCCTGGAACAACTGACCAACAAGTTCCAGCAGCACTATAGTACACTCATAAACGTAGTGAGACCCCTAGAGGCCAAAACATCATATAACATATTGCTACAAGTCCAACAAAATTGAGGTTATGCAGTGGCCAGCCCAATCCCTGGACTTTAATCCGACCTTAAAAATGCCATTTCTGAGGCAAAGCCAACAAATGCTAAAAAATTGTGGGATAAAGTCAAAGCATCCTGGGCTGGAATAACAGTTGACAGACAGGTACCAGGAGTAGGTTGAAAGGAGTAGGAATGCTAAACCCACACAAAAAAAGTACTTATTGTGAGTTTGTAAGGACAAATGCAGACACTGCTTTTTTTTCAGAGCAGCTCAATGTTCATTTTTTGGTAATTTTCTGTTGAGTAACTAAAATTACATACATTCCTCTTCACGTTTTTAATTAGTAAACAGTGTGTGGGAAATAAACAGGTATAAAGATTTTGTGATTAACTTATGTTTTTGAACACACTGCTATTATTTTGAACACTACTGTGTGTGTATGCGTGTGTGTGTATGTGTATATATATACATACATACACACACTCCGGTACATGGTCAGTTTCTGTGAGCTGATGATGTCGTTCTTCCAGTCACTTACGTACCTCTCCTGGACTTCGTCTACCATCTTCCTGATTCCGGCTTTTGTCAGGTTGCTGTGATTCGTGTTCTGGTCAGGTTGGGTTTGGGTGAGCTGTTCCGAGGGTCCTGGTTTTTCTGTTTCACTTACATGTGTCAGGGCTTTATGTTGATGGGAGTTTGGATTGCTCCTACGTAGGAGAGCCCGGAATGACAGTGCCCTCTTTAGAACCGTTAGGTGTAGAGGGAATCTGCCCAGCTCGGCCCGGCAAGCACTGTTGGAGGTGCTCTGATGGACTTGGAGAAGGTGCTTGCAGAATTCCAGGTGGAATATTTCTGTTGGGCTTGAATCCCACCTTGACCAGTCTGGGTAGGTGTGAGGACCCCAGACTTCGCTGCCATACGGGAGGATTGGGACGATGATAGAATCGAAGATTTTTAACCAGACTCTCACTGGTGGCTTCAGATGGTAGAGTTTCCTTCGGATGGCATAGAAGGTTTTGCATGCCTTGTCTTTCAGGGTGTCTATGGCTTGTTTGAAGCTCCCTGACCGGTGAATCTCTAGACCCAGGTACATATATTTGTCCATTCCTGTAAGGGTGCAGTTGTTGAGGACAAATGAAGGGTGCTGGTCTGATTTTCTCTTTCTCTTCTGGAACACCATGATGTTGGTTTTCTTTAGGTTGACCGGTAGTGCCCAGGTGGAGCTGAATTTCTCTAAGATTCTCTAAGATTTTCAGGTTGTCTTGGAGGCCTTTCTTTGTTGGTGACAGAAGCAGCAGGTCATCTGCATACAGCAGGAATTTCACCAGCGCATCGTGGAGGGTGAGACCTGGTGCTGTGGAAGATTCCAGAGCGGTAGCCAGCTCGTTGATGTAAATGTTGAACGTTGGGCTTAGGCTGCAACATTGTCTGACTCCCTGGCTCTGCTGGAAGTTGGCCGTTCTTCTGCCATTCACACTCACACTGCAGAGGTTCTCGGTGTAGGAGCTTTTGATAACATCGTAGGTCTTTCCTCCTATTCCGCTTTCCAGCAGTTTCAGGAATAAGCCTGGGTGCCACACCGAATCAAAGACCTTTTAAAGTCCATGAAACAGGCGTATATCTTCCCGTACTTTGGGTGTGTCTCTGAATGAGGCTGTACAGGGTGTAGATGTGGTCAGGCATGAACCCTACTTGGCTCTTGCTGACGATGTTGTGCTCGGTGAGGAAACTGAGGATCCTCTTGTTCAGGATGCTGTTGAACAGTTTTCCCAGGTTGCTGCTGACACGTATGCCTCTGTAGTTGGCTGGGTCATACCTGTCCCCATTCTTGTGGCTGGGTGTGATGAGACCTTGATTCCTGGTACGAGGGAAGTAGCCAGCACTTAGCACAATATTGAGGAGTTTAACCATTACAGCCTGCATTTCTGGTAGGATTTCGTCCAGGCCACCGGCTTTTCTACATCTTATGGAAGAGATTCTCTCTGCTACTTCCTGTCACGTAATGGGTGCATCCACGGGGTTTTGGAAATTTTTTACTTTTTCCTCCATTGCTTTTAGCTTTGCCATTATGCTTTCCTGTTCTTGGTTTAGTTCTTCCTTTGGAATGTCTTTATAGAGGTCTCTGAAGTACTGGAGCCAGATGTTGCCATTTTGGATATGGATGTTGTTTTTCTTGTCTTTTGTGCCCATGTGGTTCCATAGTTCCCAGAAGGAGTTGTCTTGGAGGGCATCTTGGAGTTGGTTAAGCTTGGTAGAGATGTAACTCTGCTTCTTCCTCTTGAGGATGGTTTTGTACTGCCTTTGTATAGTTTCATAGGCTTCCCTCAGACCCGGGTGGTTGGGGTCTCTGTGTTTCTTGCTTGAGGCTGTTCTCAGGGTCTTCCGTACGGCTTTACATTCTCTGTCAAACCATCCATTGATCTGTTTTTCTTTTGGTCTCTTGTAGTTGACTTTTTTAAGGTCGGACAGTCTGGTCTTCTGCAGCTTGACTCACACCCTTTGGTTTAGGCTGGTACTCCTAGTTGTAGAAGTGGTGGAGCATCCGCTGTATTTCAGGTCTGCTGGAAGCCTCTTTATACTTTAATGGTGACATTTTTTGCCATTTATAGGATGGAGGGTGGGTGAAGAGGCCGCTCTGCTGTGGCTTTTGAGTGGAAGGTTTCTCTGTAGATTTCAAGTACAGAATAAGTTGGCTGTGGTTTGACGGGTGCGTTTGTGGGGAGACTATGAAGGCGCTGATATTTGCCAGGTTCATATCTGTAATGGCATAATCTACTACACTTCTCCCTACATGGGAGTTTAGTGTACACCTCCCTAAGGAGTCGCCTTTGGTTCCTCCGCTAAGAATATGAAGTCCTAAACTTCGGCATACGTTCAGGAGCTTTTTACCAGTTTTGTTGACTGTACTGTCATAGCTGTTTCCCTCTGTGACTACTGAGTCTTGGCCATCATTCTCTGCTCCAAATATGTAGATGTTCCCATCCATGGTCAGGAAGTTGTTTTCTCTCCCTGTTTTTGCATTGAGGTCTCCAAAGATGAGAACTTTGCCCAGGCCCTGATAGTGGGCGGCTTCTCTTTGTAAGATCTCGAAGCAGTCTGGATTGAAGTAAGGTGACTCTGGTGGTGGTATATAGGTGGCGCAGAGGTGGACATCAGACTGAGAGGTGAGGATGGAGTTGCTGATCCTGATCCATATGTGGCTGCCTCCTCTCTTCACCGGTTTGATGTACTGGTGGAGCTCCTCTTTATACCAGATCAGTATTCCTCCTGAGCATCGGCCCTGTTTGATGTTTTTATTTTTCAGGGCAGGGACAGAGATTTCCCTGTATCCGATGGGCACCAGAGATTCGTCTTCGGCTCTGGTCCATGTTTCCAGGAGGATCTGAATGTCTATATTTCTCAGTCTTTGTATAAAGTCTGGGTCATTTGTTTTACATCCAAAGGCTGAGGTGTTGAGACCCTGAATAAAAGTCTGTGTCACGCTGTGTTGTCCAGGCTGCTCTACACTGGCTATTCACAGGCGCGGTCCCACTACTGATCGGCACAGGGGTTTTGACCTGCTCCGTTTCTGACCTGGGCCGGTTCCCCCCCCTCATTAAGACAACCTGGTAGCTCCGAGCTCCCCCAGAGTCACCATATTGAAGCCGAACTTAGTGCGGACACCCAATCGACATAGCACAGGGCAGCCCAGGACTCCTGGACTCAAGCGATCCACCAGCCTCAGCCTCCCTGGTAGCTGGGATTACAGGCACATGCCACTGCATCCAGCAGTGTATGTGTGTGTATATACAGTGTGTATGTGTGTGTGTGTGTATATTAGGGTGACCGCAAAAAATCAATGTCGGAATTTTGTCCGTCTGGACCCCACAAAACGATTCCCCTTTCCAGATATTGAGATAGCCAAAATTTGAGCTCGATCAAACGACGTTAACCTGTGCCGCTTGTCGCTCAAAGTTTGAAAAAATCCAAATTGAGGTATTTTAAGATTTAGGTATTTTGCATAGTCTGTTAGACTATAAAGAATGTGACAACAACATTGCAGAAATAGCCCTGACCAAATTTTCGAACCATTTGTGGTATTTGAATGCTGAGTTGGTGGGATTATCGTTTTTTGATCCCACCATTACAGACAATGAAAAGTTGTTAATGGCTAATAAATTGCTCAGTAGCACAGATGAACCATCAGAGCACGCTAGGGTTGTAAATCCAAAAGTTAGGAAAGAAAAATTAAAAGAGGTAGGAAGTAACCGACTTTAACGACCTTCTGACAAAAGATGAAGAACAAAAGCAATATGTCCTGCAAGTTGTAAGCAAATGCCGAGCATTATATTCTGACGTTTCAAAAACTACTTTAACAAAAGCTCTAGAATAGATTAGATAACTATGTAAAATTATCAACTCATGTAGGTTAGCGTGCTCTGATGGTTCATCTGTGCTACTGAGCAATTTATTAGCCATTAACAACTTTTCATTGTCTGTAATGGTGGGATCAAAAAACGATAATCCCACCAACTCTGCATTCAAATACCACAAATGGTTCGAAAATTTGGTCAGGGCTATTTCTGCAATGTTGTTGTCACATTCTTTATAGTCTAACAGACTATGCAAAATACCTAAATCTTAAAATGCCTCAATTTGGATTTTTTCAAACTTTGAGCGACGAGCGGCACGGGTTAACGTCATTTGATCGAGCTCAAATTTTGGCTCTCTCAATATCTGGAAAGGGGAATCGTTTTGTGGGGTCCAGACGAACAAGATTCTGACATTTTTTCCCCCCCATATGAGATCCGGTCACCCTAGTGTGTATGTATATGTATATGTATGTATGTATGTATGTATATATATATATATATATATATATATATATATATATATATATATATATATATATATGTGTATATGTATGTAATAAATATATATATGTATGTAATAAATATATATATATATATATATATATATATATATATATATAATAAATATATATATATATAATAAATATATATATATATATATAATCTGTCTAATATATAAAGCTCAAAGTGTGTATGTATGTGTGTATGTCCGGGATAGGCATCCGCACCGTCGCAGCTACAGCCACAAAATTTGGCAAAGTCACACGTCTGGACCCCGAGAGCGTCCTAAACTATGTTGTGAGGTGAAATTTTAACCCCGCGCGTTCCAATTCACCAAGCAATTTTGCCCCTATCTACATACTGGGGGAAAAAGTGTGCGCGCGTCAAGCCCCGCCCCTCATTATGATGTCATAATGCCCCTATTTGCATACTGGGGAAGCAGTGTGTGTGTTTCAAGCCCCGCCTCTCATTATTATGTCATAATGGTTGACTATGGGATGGAGGATGTGTGATGGGTATATGGGCACTGGACTATGGGATGGAGGATATGTATGATGGGTAAATGGGCACGGGACTATGGGATGGCGGATGTGTGATGGGTATATGGGCACTGGACTATGGGATGGAGGAAATGTGTGACGGGTATATGGGCATGGGACTATGGGATGGAGGATATGTATGATGGGTATATGGGCATGGGACTATGGGATGGAGGATGTGTGATGGGTATATGGGCACTCGACTATGGGATGGAGGATATGTATGATGGGTATATGGGCATGGGACTATGGGATGGAGGATATGTATGATGGGTATATGGGCATGGGACTATGGGATGGAGGATATGTATGATGGGTATATGGGCACTCGACTATGGGATGGAGGATATGTATGATGGGTATATGGGCATGGGACTATGGGATGGAGGATGTGTGATGGGTATATGGGCACTCGACTATGGGATGGAGGATATGTATGATGGGTATATGGGCATGGGACTATGGGATGGAGGATATGTATGATGGGTATATGGGCACGGGACTATGGGATGGATGATGGGTATATGGGCACGGGACTATGGGATGGAGGATGTGTGATGGGTATATGGGCATGGGACTATGGGATGGAGGATATGTGATGGGTATATGGGCACGGGACTATGGGATGGAGGATAATTATAATTTGCTATAACTAATCACAGTTAGTTACTATGCCCGTACACGTATGTTCTCTCAAAAGACTATTTAACCCCTTAGTGACCACCATTGCATCTTTTTACTGACCTCACATATGAGACAATAGCATCCCCTGACTGGTGAAAATGCATCAGCTGACAGTAGTTTTGAGTACCTTGAGGGGTGCTGTTTTTAAAATGATCTTACTTTTGAGGATTTTATGACGTATAGGTCCGCCAAAGTTACTTCAAAACTGAATAGGTCCCTAGTAAGTTTTGTAAATTTCCTTGAAAAAATGAAAAATTGCTACTACAGTTTTAAACCACCTGGCATCCTAACAAAATAAAAGAATATTTTAAAAATGGTGCAGATGTAAAGCATGACTATTTTATGTGGTACGACTGTCTGGATTAGGCTGGAGTCACACAAAACAATGAAAAAATCGGACCATTTTTGACGGACCAAAATTGCACAAATGTTTCATAAACAGTGATCCGTATGTCATCCGATTTTCATGCGAGGATGCGATTTTGCTGCATCTAAGCATCCCTGTGACATCCGTCTGCTGAGATTTTGTCGGCGGCTTGCAAAATGGAAATGTATTGGAGCTCAATGAAAGGTTAAAACGCAAATGAAAGACTAGATATATACACATAGAATACATATATATTTCATAGCGTTCTACATAGGAGAATAGCCGCTAATTGAATTGCCTGCTTCTGTAAAATCATTCCAAAACCCGACATGAAATGACACATGGTTTTCATACAGTAAACCAATTCATTTCATGTATTTTTTTTATATGTCCCTGAATAATAATTAGATTAGCGTTTGTGTGTAAAATTTGGGACATCTAGGTGTTAACTAAAGGGGTTAATTAGTTAAAAAAAATTGGTTGCACTTTTACCGTGGGAGCCCACACAGAGAGGGAAAGCAGGTGAGTGAGGGCAGATTTTAATAGCCTTGAGAGGGACCATTGTTTTTGCCCTCCCTGGCTACAAAAATCTGCCCCCAGATACCCCAGAAAAGGTGCATCTATAAGATGCGCCTTTTCTGGCACTTATCCTCTCTCATCCCATTCCCATGTAGCGGTGGGATATGGGGTGATAAAGGGTTAATGTCACCTTGCAATTGGAAGGTGACATTAAGCCGGATTAATAATGGAGAGGTGTCAATAAGATACCGATCCATTATTAACCCTAGACTAATAAAGGGTTAAAAAAGCACAGACATTAATTAAAAAATCTTTTAATGAAATGAAGACACCAAGTTTTTGCCAATATTTAATCCTTTGCTAATCCAAAAAAAAATCGACCTGTAACAAAAATAAAACAGAAAAGCAACCATATCCTTACCTCTCCGCTACCCAGTCAGGTCCCCCGCTGCAATCCATCAGCAGGGGTTAAGTGGTTTAGAGCGGGATCGGTGCTAATGTGACCAGCCTGCTCTAAACCACTGCCAGAATGAATTAGCTTATCTCTGCGCAGCCTCCCTGGCTGCCCGAAGATGAACTAATGAGCATGGGAAAGTTTCTGCATTTTTTCCCACGCTCATCAGTTCACCTCAGGTCAGCCAGTGACATCAGTGAGTATGTGTATATACAGTATCTATTCTTTCATTTCTTTATTAAACATGTAATGGTTGACTATGGGATGGAGGATGTGTGATGGGTATATGGGCACTGGACTATGGGATGGAGGATATGTATGATGGGTAAATGGGCACGGGACTATGGGATGGCGGATATGTATATGGGCACGGGACTATGGGATGGAGGATATGTATGATGGGTATATGGGCATGGGACTATGGGATGGAGGATGTGTGAAGGGTATATGGGCACTCAACTATGGGATGGAGGATATGTATGATGGGTATATG
This sequence comes from Dendrobates tinctorius, assembly GCF_039654945.1. NCBI lineage: Eukaryota > Metazoa > Chordata > Amphibia > Anura > Dendrobatidae > Dendrobates > Dendrobates tinctorius. The sequence goes on along the minus strand of NW_027361704.1, from coordinate 41,992,899 downwards.
GGCATGGGACTATGGGATGGAGGATATGTATGATGGGTATATGGGCATGGGACTATGGGATGGAGGATATGTATGATGGGTATATGGGCACTCGACTATGGGATGGAGGATATGTATGATGGGTATATGGGCACTCGACTATGGGATGGAGGATGTGTGATGGGTATATGGGCACTCGACTATGGGATGGAGGATATGTATGATGGGTATATGGGCACTCGACTATGGGATGGAGGATATGTATGATGGGTATATGGGCACGGGACTATGGGATGGATGATGTGTATGATGGGTATATGGGCACGGGACTATGGGATGGAGGATGTGTGATGGGTATATGGGCATGGGACTATGGGATGGAGGATATGTGATGGGTATATGGGCACGGGACTATGGGATGGAGGATAATTATAATTTGCTATAACTAATCACAGTTAGTTACTATGCCCGTACACGTATGTTCTCTCAAAAGACTATTTAACCCCTTAGTGACCACCATTGCATCTTTTTACTGACCTCACATATGAGACAATAGCATCCCCTGACTGGTGAAAATGCATCAGCTGACAGTAGTTTTGAGTACCTTGAGGGGTGCTGTTTTTAAAATGATCTTACTTTTGAGGATTTTATGACGTATAGGTCCGCCAAAGTTACTTCAAAACTGAATAGGTCCCTAGTAAGTTTTGTAAATTTCCTTGAAAAAATGAAAAATTGCTACTACAGTTTTAAACCACCTGGCATCCTAACAAAATAAAAGAATATTTTAAAAATGGTGCTGATGTAAAGCATGACTATTTTATGTGGTACGACTGTCTGGATTAGGCTGGAGTCACACAAAACAATGAAAAAATCGGACCATTTTTGACGGACCAAAATTGCACAAATGTTTCATAAACAGTGATCCGTATGTCATCCGATTTTCATGCGAGGATGCGATTTTGCTGCATCTAAGCATCCGTGTGACATCCGTCTGCCGAGATTTTGTCAGCGGCTTGCAAAATGGAAATGTATTGGAGCTCAATGAAAGGTTAAAACGCAAACGAAAGACTAGATATATACACATAGAATACATATATATTTCATAGCGTTCTACATAGGAGAATAGCCGCTAATTGAATTGCCTGCTTCTGTAAAATCATTCCAAAACCCGACATGAAATGACACATGGTTTTCATACAGTAAACCAATTCATTTCATGTATTTTTTTTATATGTCCCTGAATAATAATTAGATTAGCGTTTGTGTGTAAAATTTGGGACATCTAGGTGTTAACTAAAGGGGTTAATTAGTTAAAAAAAAATTGGTTGCACTTTTACCGCGGGAGCCCACACAGAGAGGGAAAGCAGGTGAGTGAGGGCAGATTTTAATAGCCTTGAGAGGGACCATTGTTTTTGCCCTCCCTGGCTACAAAAATCTGCCCCCAGATACCCCAGAAAAGGTGCATCTATAAGATGCGCCTTTTCTGGCACTTATCCTCTCTCATCCCATTCCCATGTAGCGGTGGGATATGGGGTGATAAAGGGTTAATGTCACCTTGCAATTGGAAGATGACATTAAGCCGGATTAATAATGGAGAGGTGTCAATAAGATACCGATCCATTATTAACCCTAGACTAATAAAGGGTTAAAAAAGCACAGACATTAATTAAAAAATCTTTTAATGAAATGAAGACACCAAGTTTTTGCCAATATTTAATCCTTTGCTAATCCAAAAAAAAATCGACCTGTAACAAAAATAAAACAGAAAAGCAACCATATCCTTACCTCTCCGCTGCCCAGTCAGGTCCCCCGCTGCAATCCATCAGCAGGGGTTAAGTGGTTTAGAACGGGATCGGTGCTAATGTGACCAGCCTGCTCTAAACCACTGCCAGAATGAATTAGCTTATCTCTGCGCAGCCTCCCTGGCTGCCCGAAGATGAACTAATGAGCATGGGAAAGTTTCTGCATTTTTTCCCACGCTCATCAGTTCACCTCAGGTCAGCCAGTGACATCAGTGAGTATGTGTATATACAGTATCTATTCTTTCATTTCTTTATTAAACATGTCAGTGTGATTTTACTGTATAGCAAAATGAATTGCCGGCTTTTGTTAAAGGACACCAGGTGATTATTTCTCGCAAGTCACACTTCTGGTCCGTTTGTAATCCGATTTTTACTCTCACCCTTAGACTTGCATTGGTGAGTCCGATACGATAATCGGTGACAATCGCAGCATGCTGCGATTGTCTCGGACCGAAGAAAACGGCTAAGGAAAAATCAGCTGATGTGAGCTACCCCATAGATTAATATTGGGACGATTGCAATGCGATTTTTTTATCGCATTGCACTTGTCCGTTTTTGTCGCCAGTGTGACTTCCGCCTTAAAGGGATAATCATTAAAAGTTTGAAAATTGCTAATTTTTCGAATTCTTTCTCAAGTTTCTGAAATTTTTATAAATAAACTCAGAAAATATCAACATAAATTTACTATTAACAAAGTACAATGTGCTGTGAAAAAACATTCTCAAAATCAATGAGATTTATTGAAGGGTTCTAGAGTTATTACCACATAAAGTGACACTGGTCAGATTTGAAAAATTTGGCCTTGTCACTAAGGGGTTAAAATACACTTCAGAACTTGCATGATAAAAATAGTAGGTATCCGCACAGCCATAATAACCTGTAAAGTTCATTCAATAGGTTATTTGGTATGAAACGTAAGCAGTAAAAATAGAAACACAAATGAGCTAAGCAAATAATTACTTTTTCAATATTTGCGTAGAAAAAAATGATTTAAATTGCACAGTAATTTAAATGAATCACAAAGTGGTGGTAAAGAAAACACAATTTGTCCGGCGTTAAACAAAACCTCATGCAGCCATGTCGGTAAAAAAATAAAAAAAAAAGTTATGGATGTTGAAAAGTGGAGAGGTGAAAAACAAAAAAAACCCCCAGAAGCTGGCTGGTCATTTAGGGGTTAAGTAAAATTAAATAAAATAAATGAGAACTTCCCTTTTTTTTTTTTTTTTTTAAGAAAAATATTCCTATGTAAAACATAGTCCAAAAGAAAGAAACAGATTTGGCACCGCTGCACCACCATAGTCTCTCAGAAAAATCTAAAGAGACACCTCACACACAATATGATAAATGAACGCCAAATACCCACAAGGAACGGGTGCTCAATCCTAAGGAAATGTACAAAATTCAATTGCGCAAAAAGAGAAAAGAGGATGGTACTCACCGTTACCAAAAGTAGAAGTCTTTATTTATGGATAAAAATGCATGGGCTCGGGAGCAATGTGGAGAGTGTGGACAACGGCCATTTCGCGCTTCAACGGGTCCTAATCAATCATTAGGACCTGTTGAAATGTGAAACGGCCGTTGTCCACACTCTCCGCATTGCTCCCGAGCCTATGCATTTTTATTCGTGAATAAAGACTTCTACTTTTGGTAACGTTGAGTGCCATCCTCTTTTCTCTTTTTGCCTATGTAAAACATTCCAGACCAACAGGTTTCTCAAAGCCTCTAGAAGCATTAAACTAATTGGGAGAAAATTAAGGCAAATTTCCCACAAAATGACAGTCTACGCTGCAGTTTTCAGATGTATTATATGGAAATCTGGCCGCAGAAATGATCTGCTGTAGCAAACTGGTGTATGATTCTTTACCCAATAAATTATTATTCTGAATAGGGACCATAAAAACGGAGGTGTCTGTGTATTAATACATTTTGTACGTGGAATTTTCCTTCTAAGTCCCATAAAATGAACAACACAACTGCTGCGATAGGCGGTCTGCTCGACCATGCTGCCTGGTTTTTATTTTGGTATTAAATATGTATATAATACACAGGGTTGTCAATTTAACTATTGCCATAAAAGCTGAAGGTTAAAAAGGCAAATATTCAATAGTCCTTGATTAGGTTTTATAGCCACATCCAGAAAAATGGCAATATAAATCTGTCTAGGGATAAACGGTATTCAGCCTGCAAAGCTTTTTAAGAAAACGATGTTGATATATATGGAAAGCATTTATAGAATAAGCCTATACCCAGCCATGTTACTTCCCAAAAAGGAGGAATGTCATTAGTTGGGCATTGAAAACATAGTTACATCATGATTTATTTCACAGAGCTGCCCATATTCCAGACAAATTGGTTTCTAAATTGTAGTGTTCCATATTTTTGCATCCCTGGTACTGACAGGCCTCAAACCAGTGGTTGAAAAACCTCACTCGCTGCTTCTATTAAAATTCCCCGAGCAAGCTATTGGGAGGATAGTCACAGGTTCTCCATGTAATGACAGGCGGTAATGTTAACAGGAGCTAAAAATATTAGAACCAGCACATTTCATCAGGAAATATCCACAAGGCCCTGGTCGCGCAACTCCGTGAAACAGCTCTTTTCTCGTAGGCCGGTGTCGTTGCTATTCATTTGAGGTTAACTTGTGGATTTGAACAAGAAGATCTTGCTTATTTCATTATTTCGACTTTCTGAAAGGGTCCGAAGTGCATGAGAATGAGCTTCATTCAAGCCAATAAAGCTGGCGGTACAGTCTGGGGATGACTTTCTCTGAGGCAAGGTAAAGGTATTAATACACTTGCTAATATTCATCTATCAACCTTTAGGGAGGCAACCAATTGAACAGCCTCATATACCCTTTATGGCATCAGGTTTGGTTAGAACTAAATAGGCCCTATACAGTATTTTTAAAGCTATGTCTACAAGCAAGACCTGCCAGCAGCCCTTACTAAGAGCAACACAACTAGAGCGATTTTGTTTGGATTCTGTTCCGAATACGATCGGAATCGAATATTGATTTTGCAATATTTGTTGAACACAGCCAAATGTCATTAGAGTCAATGGGAGTAGAAATTACCGAATGTTCAGACCCAATCATTAATCCCTTTACCCCCAAGGGTGATTTGCATGTTAATGACCAGGCCAATTTTTACAGTTCTGACCACTGTCCCTTTTATGAGGTAATAATTCTGGAATGCTTCCATGGATCCTGGTGATTCTGACATTTTCTTGTGACATATTGTTCTTCATGATAGTGGTAAAATTTCTTTGATATGACTTGCGTTTATTTGTGAAAAAAATGGAAACTTAGCTAAAATTTTGAAAATTTCGCAGTCCGTGACCGCTCCCGGCACTTAGTGCCTTGTGTCAGCTGTGAGAATCGGCTGACACCCGGCCACGATCAGCCACACTTTTAATTTCATCAGACCACAGGACATGTCTCCCAAATTTAAGGTCTTTGTTCCTGTCTGCATTTGCTCAACATTAATCTGTCTTATGTTTCTTTTGGAATAATGGCTTCTTCCTGGCCTTTCAGCCCATGTTGATACAGTAACATAATATAGTAACATAGTTTTGAAGGCTGAAGGATGACCTTATGTCGATCTAGTTCAGCCTATTTGTAGTGCAGCTGTTCTGCATTGTTGATCCTGGGGAAGGCAAAAAACCCACAGAGTAGAAGCCAATTTTCTCTCACCCATGACAGCACCACGGAGAGAGGGGATCTTCCCATCCTGGACAGGACTCTACAGATAAAAAGGGCGGTACCTCCCCTCCACCTTCAGTTTGGTTCCTGTCCCTGATGGGTGACCTACAGAACCAGCAGCAGCAGCTTACCAAAGAGGAGATCCAGGGCCATCCCGTCTGAGGATTGACAGCGGGGAGGCCCCTGTCACAGCAGGGTCGGTTCCTGAAGCCGCCACCGCTGCAGCCGACGGGCTCGACAAGGTGGGCGGGGGGAAGAGGACCAAGCCGCCGCTCCGGAAAGGAGGCTAGGGCTGGTGGGGACCCAGGGCATGCGCAGGCCGCGCTATGGTACAGAGGTGTATCAATATGGCGCTGCCCCGGAAATGAACAAACTACTTCCGGGTCCCTGCGGTCGGCGCATGCGCACGGCGCACTCCCCGGACAGAGCGGTGCAGCCTGGGAGAGGAGGTGACGTCACACGCCGGGAGATTCGAAAATGAAAGCGCTGAAAGTGCTCCTGGCTGGAAGCATCCCGGAAGTGGGGGACAGGGGAACAGCAGGAGCAACAACCCAAGTAGGAACCAGGCAGCAGTGACACCACCATCTCCGGCAAAAAAGAGCGGACAGGCGTGGTGACCGGTCTAGTAGCCACACCACGCAGCACAGCAGATCGGCTGCAAGGAGCAGTCACCATCCTTGGATCAGCCCGTACGGGACCTGAATCCACCTCCCGAACTAGTACCTGCAACCGCGCATACCTGGTGAGTGACCTTCGAGAATGTTCACCATTGTAACAGACTTCTTTTCCCTTATCAGGGAAAAAAGAAGGGGGAAAGCAAAGAACGGGGTATGCCCCACTAGTAGCAGAGCCCTACCAATCTCATGAGATAAGAGGCTCCGTGAATCCTGCGGACCGAAGAGCTGTAATCAGTTCAGAGGTTCAGAGTACCCCCCCTTTTCATCCCTGACATGGGGGGGGGAGTTAAAGGGAGGGACACCATAGAGGGTTCCCAGTCACATGTCTCGACATCAGAGGAGATTACCTCACATACCTCGGACACTGGCTCATCTTCCTCAGACGAGCAAACGGGAGGCCGTCATTGATTTCCCCTAGAGGAGGTAGACAATGCTGGTAAAGGCAGTCAGATCTATCATGGGGGTGGCAGACCCTCGCCCTGATAGGCCAGTCCAGGACATAATGTTGGGGGACTGGGCCAAAAGAAACGCAGGGTGTTCCTGCTAAACGAGAATGTACAGGGGAAAAAAAAAAGGTAAAAGCCGGATAGGCAGTCTCTTCCCTTAAGAGGAAATATCCCTTTGACGAAGGGGCGTCCACATCTTGGGACAAGGCCTCGAAATCCGAAGTAGCTGTCGCCAAGGCCTCAAAAAAAAAGTTTGCACTCCCCTTTGAGGACAGGGGTACTCTAAATCACCCCTTAGATAAAAAGGCTGATACCTTCCTCAAAGGTGCTTGGGAAGCAATAGGCCAGCTATAGCGGCAACATGTACCTCCAGAGCCTTATGGTATGGGTGGATCAACTAGATAAATAGTTGAGGGAAGGTACACACAGGGGAAAAGATTTGGGAATCTATTCCAAGAATAAGGGGAGCAGGCGGCCTTCTCGGCGGACTTATCAGCCAACTCAGTAAGATTATCAAATCCAAAGTGGCAGCCCTGTCAAAATGCAGCCTGAAGAAAGTTGTGGCTCAAATGTTGGCCAGGGGATTTACAAGCTTAAATTAAGCTATGCTCGATCCCCTGCGAAACGAAGTTCCTATTCAGGGAAACGTTGGATCACATCCTCCAAAGGCAGGGGATAAAATGAAGGGATGCCCAAACCTGGGGCCTATAGCTTTTAAAAGGTCCTTTCATAACAAAGTTCTTTCAGAGGAGGTCACCGAGGGAACAGGAATGGGATGAGAGAAGAGGAGATGGAGGTCCTCTTCGGTAACTTATCCCGAGGCAAGAAACCTTCTAACTGACAGTTTGTGGAATGAAATCTCGGACAGCCCTTGGTTATTAATTCTGATCGCCTCGGGCTTAAGGATAGACTTTCTCTCTCTCTCCCACCTCAAAAAATATGTAGTAACTCCACTAAGATCCTCTATACGAGAATAAAAGCGCTCGAAAACAAGGTCCTAAGCTAGTAAAGAAAGGAGTCCTCCATGAGGTTTCCCTGCAGGAGAGGGGCAGAGGCTTCTATTCCCCTCTTTTTCTGGTGACCAAACCAGACGGCACCTTCCGGATAATTATAAATTTGAAAAGTCTAAACGTTTATGTCAAAAAACAAAAATTCAAAATGGAGTCAATCTATTTAATCACCAAAATCCTGTTCCCACACTGCTTCAGGACAGTATTAGATCTCAGCGATGCGTACTATCACGTCTCCATCCACGAAGACTCCAGAAAATACCTCAGACTGGCGGTCGCTATAGGGGGTGAGATAAAAGGGGTCCAATACGGGACCTTGCCGTTCGGAATATATATAGCCCCACGGGTATTCACAAAACTAGTAGCAGAAATGATGGCCCGCCTAAGGGAGCAGGACAAATTAATAATCCCATATTGGACGACTTTTAATAGCGGCGCGCCCCTAAAATGCAAGGAACAGAGGGACAGAGTGATGAACACTCTACAGAACCTCGGCTAGCTTCTGAACCTGAGAGAATTGAGGTTGGCGCCAACTTGTTCCGGAGTTCATAGGACTAACACTGGACTCAAACACCCAAGAGCAATACCTCCCGGACCGTAAAAAAGTGAGCATCGCTCAAATGGTAGCAAGAGCGATTCAGAACCCTTCCATGACACTAAGAAAAGCAATGTCATTACTAGGGTCTCTCTCTGCCTGCCTACGGACGGTCCAATGGGCACAGCTACATACGAGACCTCTCCAATGGGATGTATTAGCCAGCCAGTTAGCATTACAAGGTCACTTAGGGGGCCGCATTACCCTAGATTCTAAAACTATTCATTTCCTAGCCTGGTGTGGAAACAAAGACAACCTATCCAAAGGGATTTCTTGGGTAAAAAAAAAAAAAAATCACACATATAATTACCCTGGATGCCAGTCCCACAGGATGGGAAGCATACATGAACAGCAGGGTGGCCCAGAGGGAAGGGTGAGGCCAGGAATTAGAAGTCTCTTTGAACCAAAAGGAACTCGGGCAGTAGGCTATGCCTTAACACACTTCCTACCCATGCTGTGAGGTCATCATGTCCGCATATTTTCAGACAATCAGGTGATGGTGGCTTATATAAATCACCAGGGAGGAGCCAGGTCCCGAGCCCTACTGAACACGTCTTCCAAAATCCTCACCCTATCCGAGTATCTCTCTCGGCACTGCACATACGGGGAACAGAGAACTGGAGAGCAGACCACCTGAGTTGAACCATATTACGCCAGGGAGAATGGGTCCTAAAATAGTCCTTTTTTCTGCAGATTGTAGACATGTGGGGAACCCCAGACATAGATCTGTATGCTAACTACAAAAACAAAAAAGTGAAACCTTTTTTCGTTCCCTAGACCCCAGGGGGAATCCTCGGGCCCTGGACGCTCTTATGCTCCCGTGGACACAGAGCCTAATGTATGCCTTTCCCCCGATCATTCTCATTCCGGCAGTCATAAGGGAAGTCAGAGAGGACGGAGCGAGAATGATACTAATGGCTCCCTTCTGGCCAAAAAGAATTTGGTTCTCCTGGCCGAGAATGCTCTCAATAACCGACTTTTGGGTTCTACAAGATCTCCCAGGCCTACTGTCTCAGAGACCAGTGTTACACTCTCGAGCAGTGAACCTCCATTTAACACGTGGAATTTGAAAGGGCACTGCTGAGGGAAAGGGGTTTCTCTGAAAGCCTAGTTTCTACACTACAAAAGAGTAGGAAACCGGTCATGACAAGAGACTATGGGAGAACTTGAAGGAAGTTTCTGTCCACCTTCAGGGTCCAGAATGGAGTCCTGATTGACAAAATTCTTGAATTTCTGCAGAGGGGCTTAGAGCAGGGACTGGTGGTTAACACACTGAAAGTACAGATAGCGGCCTTAGGTGCCTTTTATAACCAGGATGTGGCAGGCAATTCCCTGGGTAGCATGGTTTATCAGGGCCGCAACCAGGTCTAGTCTAATAGTTAGCCTGAAATTACCATCCTGGGACCCGAATCTCGTACTAACAGGTCCCCCATTTGAACCTATCCAGTCAGCTCTCCTTAATATCTTATCATTAAAACTGTGCTTCTAGCGGCGCTAGCATCGTCTCACAGGGTAAGCGATATTCAGGCTCTATCAACAGCGCCACCGTTGACCAAAATTCTAGAAAGTCATCTTGAAGCCTGACCCAGCATATCTACCTATAGTGGCATCACATTTTTCATAGGTCCCAAGAGGTAGTCCTTCCTTCCTTCTACCCAAATCCCAGGAATAGGGGAGAAGAAAGATTTCACACCCTAGATGTGAAGAGGTGCCTAGTTCAGTATTTAGAAGCCACCAAAGGATGTAGGAAGGAAGGCTCTCTCTCTCTCTTTGTGTGTTTCCAGGGACCTCGGAGGGGACTCAAAGAATCTAAGAGTACCCTGGCAAGTTGGATAAGGGATGCGATTGGCATATACATCCAGTGGGAATACCATTCCGGAGGGGTTGAGAGCTCATCCCACAGGAGCAGTAGCGACCTCGGGGACTGAAAGATCCAAGGTTTTGATAGAACAGTTCTGTAAGGTGGCCACCCGACCAACACCTTCTACCTCTTTTCAGACACTATCATTTAGAGCTAGCCTCTGTCTGACCTGACCTTCAGGAGAAGGGTCCTTCAGGCGGTGGTCCCTCCCTAAGCTACCAATCTCTGTAATTCTCTCCGTGGTGCTGTCATGGGTGAGAGAGAATAGCTTAGTTACTCACCGATAATGGTGTTTCTCGGAACCCATGACAGCACCCGCTTATTCCCCCCCTTCACGAGTGTGGTGAGCACGTTTTACTGTCTGTGGAGTGTTTCCCTTTAGGCACGGTGTTTCTTGATAATAAGCAATATTATAATGTTGTGTATATACTTCTGTTTTACTAATCTGGAGACCCTATGATGCTCTGTAACCAACTGAGGCGGAGGGGAGGTACCACCCTTTTTATCTGTAGGTTCCTGTCCAGGATGGACGGATCCCCTCTCTCCGTGGTGCTGTCATGGGTTCCGAGAAACACTGTTATCGGTGAGTAACTAAGCTATTCTCCATAGGGAAAAATAATTTCTTCCCCTAAGCTGGGTCAACCATCTACCTATAATATTATGTTATTCGTAACCTTCTATACTGTTACTCACAAGAAAAGCATCCATTCCTTTCTTAAATTAATTCAGTGATTTGGCAATCACCACTTCCTCAGGAAGAGAATTCCAGAGCCTCACTGCTCTTACCATGAAGAACCCTCTTCTATGCTGATGCAGAAATTGTCTTTCCTCCAAACGAAGAGAATGCCCCCTTGTTCTTGTCAGTCCTTGGTACAAACAGTTCATTGGATAGATCTCTGTATTGTCCTCTGATATACTTGTACATATATATTAGGTCTACCCTAAGTCTTCTCTTTTCTAGAGTAAATAGTACTCATTTCACTTTTTCACTTTGGATATTGACACAATCTTACCAGCTTCCTCCATGATCTTCACAAGGTCTTTTGCTTTTTTCCTTGGATTGATATGTATATGTTGGACCAAAGCATGTTCTTCTATGGGACACAGAACTCGTCACCTTCCTGAGCGGTGTAATGGCTGGCTGGTGCAATGGCTTGTTTTTACTTGCATATAATTGTGCAGATGAACGAGGCACCTTCAGGTATCATGAAATTGTACTCAAGGATGAGCCAGACTTGTGCAAGCCGTGTGTTTCAGGTGTGCATTAAAATACATCAACAGATGTGTCTCTAATTAACTCAGAAGCTTCAAAACACATGACATCATCATATGGGCAGCCCAGAATTGTTTAAAGGCATAGTAATCTTAGTGTATGTAAACTTTTGACTTTACAGTAACAATAATGCCTTAAAACATTCTCACTCATTATTCTGGCACTTGAGAAATATTAATAATTATGGTAATCCTAACTGACCTAAAACGGGAAAGGTTTATTCTGATTTCATGTCAGATATTGAGAAAAACATGCATATGTGTCTTTCTGTACAGTGTATGTCAACTTTTGGTTTCAACTGTACATTATAAATTACACAGTTCGCTAATGTAGTTCTCATGGGCTGCACACACTGTACATACCTGTAATATATATACCCCGTATATACTCGCGTATAAGCAGAGATTTTCAGCCCATTTTTCTGGGCTGAAAGTCCCCCTTTCGGCTTATACGCGAGTCATATACGCCAGGGGGTCGGCAGGGGAGGGGGAGCGGGGGTTTCAGATCATACTGACCCCCCCTGACGCGTCTCTGCAGCCCCCCTGCTTGTCCCACTGTCTCCCTTCCTTCCTTCAGCGGTCACGTGGTACTGCTCATTAAACGCATGAATATGCGCATATTCATGTCTTTAATGAGTGATATCATGTGACCACTGAGGAAAGGAAGGGAGACCATGGGAGAACGGGGCTGCAGAGACCGCGTCAGGAGGTGGTAAGTATATGCAATATTCACCTGTCCCCGGTTCATCGCTGCTCGCCGCTGTCTGTCATATCCTCTGTCAGTGACATTCAGCCATTAGAGGGCGTGGTGACGTGGTTAGTGCGCGCCACGCCCTCTGCTGCCTGAACGTTACTGACAGAGGATGCGGCAGACAGCAGCGAGCTGCGATGGTCCTGGGACAGGTGAATATCGCAGGTGCCAGATCCTGAGCCAGGAGCGACACCGGTACCTGGCCCCCATAGCGTGCCAGTGTAGCTGTCTGCTCAGGACCTGGCACCTGGCTCCCAGCAACGAGAGGTAAGTAATTTTCTCTTTATTTGCAGCAGTGGCAGCAGCATATGGGGCATAATCTATGGAGCATCTTATGGGGTGTAATCTATGGAGCAGCATATGGGGGCATAATATATGGGGCGTAATATATGGAGCATCTTATGGGGCAGCATATGGGGGCATAATCTGGAGCATTTTATGGGGGCAGCATATGGGGGCATAATCTATGGAGCATCTTATGGGGCATCTTATCTTATCTTATGGGGGCATAATCTATAGAGCATCTTATGGGGCAGCATATGGGGACATAATCTATGGAGCATCTTATGGGGCAGCATATGGGGGAATAATATATGGAGCATCTAATGGGGCATAATCTATAGAGCATCTTATGGGGCAGCATATGGGGGCATAATCTATGGAGCATCTTATGGGGCAGCATATGGGGCATAATCTATGGAGCATCTTATGGGGCATGTTATGGGGGCATAATCTATGGAGCATCTTATGGGGCAGCATATGGGGCATATTCTATGGAACATTTTATGGGGCCATCAACCTTTATGGAGCAGCATATGGGGCATATTATTCTATGGAGCATCCATCACCCCATCTCACCCTGCACGGTGCCTCCGAAGTCCCTCTGGCCGTCCCGGTGTCCCGCCATCCCGTGGCGCTGCCATCTTGGAAAATGGCGGGCGCATGCGCAGTGCGCCAGCTCGAATCTGCAACGCTGCAGATTCATTCATTTATTTTGATCAATATGATAAACTTTCACAGTGATCAAAATAAAAAAAAAGTAAATCGCCGCCCCCTTATCACCCCCATAGGTAGGGACAAATAATAAAATAAAATATTTTTATTTTTATTTTTCCAGTACGGTTAGGGCTAGAGTTAGAAATAGGGTTAGGGTTAGAAATGGGGTTAGGGTTGGAATTAGGATTGGGACTAGGGTTAGGGGTGTGTTGGGGGTTAGGGTTGTGGTTAGGGTTATGATTAGGGTTGGAATTGGGGTTAGGGTTGAAGATAGAATTGAGGGGTTTCCACTGTTTTGGCACATCACGGGGTCTCCAAACGTGACATGGCGCCACCATTTATTCCAGCCTATTTTGCGTTCAAAAAGTCAAACAATGCTCCCTCCATTTTGAGCCCTGACGTGTGCCCAAACAGTGGTTTACCCTCACATATGGGGTATCAGCGAACTCAGGAAAAATTGCACAACAACATTGGGGTCTAATTTCTCCTGTTAACCTTGGGAAAATAAAAAATTGGGGGCTAAACAAATTATCTTTGTGGAAAAAAAAATGATTTTTTATTTTCATGACTCTGCGTTTATAAACTTCTGTGAAGCACTTGGGTGTTCAAAGTGCTCACTACACATCTAGATAAGCTCCTTGGGGGTTCTAATTTCCAAAATTGGGTCACTTGTGGGGGGTTTCTACTGTTTAGGCACGTCAGGGGCTCTGCAAACGCAACATGACGCCCGCAGAACATTCCATTAAAGTCTGCATTCCAAAATGGCGCTCCTTCCCTTCTGAGCTCTCCACGCTCCCAAACAGTGGTCCCCCCACATAAGGGGTATCATTGTACTCAGAACAAATTGGACAACAACTTTTGTGGTCCAGTTTCTTCTGTTAGCCTTGTGAAAATAAAAAATAGCGGGATAAAAAAAATAAAAAATCATTTTTGAGCAAAAAAAATGATTTTTTATTTTCACTGTTCTGTGTTATAAACTTCTGTGAAGCATTTGGGGGTTCAAAGTGCTCACCACACATCTAGATAAGTTCCTTCCAGGGTCTAGTTTCCAAAATGGGGTCACTTTTGGGGGAGCGCCAATGTTTAGGCACACAGGGGCTCTCCAAACGCGACATGGTGTCCGCTAACGATTGGAGCTAATTTTCCAATCAAAAAGTCAAATGGCACTCCTTCCCTTCCGGGCCCTGCCGTGCGCCCAAACAGTGGTTTATGACCACATATGAGGTATCAGTGTACTCAGGAGAAATTGCCCAACAAATTTTAGGATCCACGTTATTCTGTTGCCCATGTGAAAATGAAAAAACTGAGGCTAAATTTAAAATTTTTGTGAAAAAAAAAGTCCTTTTTTTTACGGATCAATTTGTGAAGCACCCGGGGGTTCAAAGTGCTCACTATGCATCTAGATAAGTTCCTTGGAGGGTCTAATTTCCAAAATGGGGTCACTTGTGGGGGAGCTCCAATGTTTAGGCGCACAGTGGCTCTCCAAACATGACATGGCAACCGCTAAATATTCAAGCATATTTTCCATTCAAAAAGTCAAATGGCACTCCTTCTCTTCCGAGCCCTGCCGTGCGCCCAAACAGTGGTTTATGACCACATATGAGGTATCGGTGTACTCAGGAGAAATTGCCCAACAAATTTTAGGATCCATTTTATCCTGTTACCCATGTGAAAATGAAAAAACTGATGCTAAAATAACATTTTTGTTGGAAAAATTAAAATGTCCATTTTTTCCTTCCACGTTGCTTTAGTTCCTGTGAAGCACCTGAAGGGTTAATAATCTTCTTGAATGTTGTTTTGAGTAGCTTGAGGGGTGCAGTTTTTAGAATGGTATCAATACAAAAAGGGTGGGGGAACAAGAGGTGCAATAGTGCCCTATCACTAGTGACACTACGATGTGAGTGGTGTAATGCAGTTCCACTCACCTATTCCGGTTGTGTGACCCACAACTGGCTTGAAGACATAACACAGTATCAGCTGCTGCAGGACCTCCACCGACCACTCCAAAGTGGAAAAACTGCCAGAGAATATGGGAAGCAAGATGTGCCACAGTCCGCGCTGCTGAATCCACAAAATCACCTGGGATGCAAGATGTAGTAACAAAGTACTGCTTTATTCCTTCCTACGCGTTTCGGCGCCCTTCCTGGCACCTTCCTCAGGGATATCCCTTGCTTCCCATATTCTCTGGCAGTTTTTAGAATGGTGTCACTTTTGGGTATTTTCTGCCATATAGACCCCTCAAAGTGAGGGGATCCACCACAAGAGGGGGGATCCGCCCTTCAAGGACAGGAAACCTTCAAGATAAAAGGGGCGGATCTTCTCTCCGCATCAGTTAGTTTCCTGTCCTTGATGGGGAACCCTCCAGATGAACACTCTTGAAAAAAGAAGAGAATGCCTGGGTCGGATGGTTATTAGCAGGCACGGGTCTGATACATCTGTTGCCAGGTACCAGTTGCCACCTCAGGGGCCATGTATTCCCATGCCCCCCCTGAGCGAACGCATGGTTACAGCCCTTGGGGCAGACGCCCGGGTGAAGTTTGGAGCCTCGAAGGCCACATTGGGTGTACCCTCCCTGATGCCGACATGTCCCATGGAAGTCCTCGAAGGCCACTTTTCTGTGCACCCTCCCTGGTGACGTATGGTGGCCATGCAGCCTGTGAGGCACATCGGTGCCCGGGCAGAAGTAAACCTCCTCGGAGACCACCCTTTGGGGGTCCCTCCCTGTTGAGCACAAGTCGGACACTGTGGGACTGCCCTGGAGAAAAAGAGTACCTGCAAACAGTGGTGGCCAGGGCAGCGTTGAGGCTTCCTCCTGAGACCTCTCTCTCCTTGTTTTACATACATTGGTGGAGTGGAGTATAGGAGGTCCCTAAGAAGAGTAGATCAAAATCTAAGAATAAGGAATGTCCCTTATGCAATAGTCCCTTAGGAGAATCCTGGAATAAGAGATTGTGCCGGGACTGTATTGATAAGACCATAGCGGAAGAGACACCCTCTTTCACTGAAAACCTGAGATAGAGCTCTAAAGATTGACGTAGCGATCTTAAAAGTCGCCAGAAAGTCCTCCCTGCTCTTTGAGGATTTAGGTTCCCTTAAAGAACCTCTGGACAGAAAGACAGATGGTTGTCTTAAAACAGTCTGGGAGGCCTCAGCTGGAGCACTAAGGCTGGCCATCGTGGCCACTTGTGTGGCTAGGTCCCTTTAAAATATGGGTTGATAACCTGGAGGATCAGCTAGAGCAAAGAGTCCCCAGGGAGTCTATCCTAGAAGCAATACCGGCCATAAGAGCAGCAGCAGTATTCCTAGCTGAGGCTTCAGCAGATTCGGCAAGACTAGCAGCAAAATCAGCAGCTTTGACTAATGTGGGATGCCGTGCGGTATGGCTTGAATGCTGGCCAGGGGACACACAGGCAAAGATGAAACTCTGCTCTCTGCCGTGTGAGGGAAATTTCTTGTTTGGACCGGCATTGGATGATGTGTTAGAGAAAGCCGGCGACAAGAAGAAAAATTTCCCAAAACAACCATTTCAGGCCTTTCGGCGCTCCTTTCAGAAGGGTCGGAGGTTCAGAAGACGGCAGTACAAGGAACGAGACAGGAACAACTCTGACAAGCGATCCGAGGAGGCTCTCTCACTTCCTCCCAGCCTGGGAGCATCTCATCCAGCACCTTGATCCGGCAAATTGTGGGATCAGGTCTGGAGCTAAGGTCCCACCTCTGGCAGCCACGAAGATACATGCAGACTGTACAGTCCTCTCAAGAAAAAGGAGTCTGGAGGGGGAAGTAATCTCACTCCTAGACAAACATGTCCTGGAAGAGGTTCCGATAGAAGAAAGAAAGGAAGGTTTTTACTCCACCCCCCCCCCCTGTTCCTTATAAAAAAAAAAAAAAGACAATTCCTGGAGGACAATTATAAATCTGAAAGGCCTCAACAGGTATCTGATAATCCCGTCTTTCAAGATGGAGACGATAAGGTCAGCAGTAAAACCCCTCTTTCCCCAGTGTTATATGGCAGTGACCGTTCCGTGCTGACAGCTGTCACAGACAGCTGACAGGCACAGCAAGATGTGCGGGGACCCATGCTGTCGGTCAGAGCGCTGTGATTGGTCAGTCACTCTGACTGACCGATCACAGCATGATCGGGCCGGAGATGCTGAAATTTCAGCATCTCCCGCCCGGTCAGTGCAGGAGCTCAGTGCTGCGGTGGCTGAGCTTCATGCACTAACAGCTAAGAGCAGCATCCGTGCTTGCCTCTGGCTGTTAACCCCCTGATTGCTGGGATAGCAGCATTCGGGGGGAGGCAGATGGTTGGGGGCTGCCTCTGCCTTCTGATCTGTTTATGTATCTTAAATCTTCCAAAAGATCTATCTCCAAACCTCCAGGGGAGGAGATTTTGGTTCAGCCCGGAGTGACTATACGTTGTGTTTATACCCTTTGTTCTACCCCTATTGCATTTGCATATCTGACCATTATTTATGTATAGCCATTGTGTGTATATAATGTATTGTCTAGTGTGCCCTTAAGGCGATTAAATATATTTAACCTTGGGCTGCTCTTTTCTCGATCCATGAATCTACAGGTCTCTTTTTTTGCCTAATCACCGCTACTGGGGCTGGTTAATGGCCCAATATAACCTTGCTAACGAACCAGGCGTATATCGAGTGAGGAATTGGTGGCAGTCCTATAGGGCTGATAAGGTTCTGTTTCATTGGGGCTAATGGAAGGGGCCTCTCAGCCTGTAAGGGTTGTGGGTGAGTCTGGTGCCACGTGACTGCGTGGGCCACCTTCTCTCACTTCCCGTACCTCCCTTGGTCCGTGTGGACAGGGGTGGGGGTCTGTGTAAAACTGTGCCAAGCTGACCTTTTGTATCCCTAGAGAGTGTGGAACATCGCATTGGTACAAGTGGGGAATCCTTACCACGTGATCAGACGGGATGGCGAGGTGTGGCTTCTTCACGTTTCTTCACAGAATTCACAATATTGAATTTTCATTTTACTTTTATTCCATTTTAATCAGATTTTAATGAGTTTTGTTTCATAAGGATAAGCACTTCCTAGAACATTTTTTAGATTTGAGGCCTTTCTAGCAAGAAAATTGCAAAAAATGTATTTATTTTTTAAAATTTTGGAGCATGTAGTGCTATACAACGTGGTCAAAAGTGTTGGTGGAAGATGACGCCTACTTTTATTTTTTTATCTATAATACAAAACATCCAACTGTTTAGCATGTTCATGGCTGCAACAATAGTGTTGTTTCATTGCTTTCAACAAGTTTTGTGCTATAAAAATGCCTTACAAGTGTAACTGTTACAGTTGGCCAAATCGGAAAAGACTGGTGAAAGAAATGAAGACTTTCATAGTCCTCACTTGCACTACACCAATGTTGTAGGAGTACATGGCACCAAATTCATTAAAGCGAACCTGTCATCAGAATTTTGCTAAGTAAACTACAGGTACTGTTAATTTAATGCCGTTACACTGATTAAAATGATACATTGGTTGAAGAAATCCACCTTATGGTTGTTGCTTAATCTGTATTTGCAATTTTAAGTTAATGAGATTCTCATTCTTCGGGACAGGCCTGTGGAGGGGGTCTTTATGTGGTGTTATGCTTACATATGCATCCTTATGGGCTTATGACAGGTCACTAATCCATCTGTGATCTGCCTTCTATTTCTAAATACTATCCTAAAACAAACTACAGCACAATGGCGCAAGGATGCCATTTTGTTGGAGGAAATAGATGCTATTGCGCATGCACCGCCGCCAGCGTCATTTTGCTGCCGACAAATTTTTCCTCCAACAAAATGCCGAAGGTGCTTGTGCAGTACCTTCTATTGCCGATAGATGCTACTATGCAAGTGCCGCCAATGCCATTTTACTGTAGTTAATTTTTTTTTAAAGACCTCAATATGAACTGTGCAAGATTAGTATTTTAAAATGAGTGGGGTCACTGAAGGTTCAGTGACCTGTCAATTCAGCCCATAAAGATGAATGTGAGAATAGGGCACCATATAAAGACCCCCCCCCACAGGCCTACCCCAAAGCATGAGAATCTCATTAACTGAAAACTGCAAATACAGATTAAACAACAACCACAAGACTGATTTCGTCAACCAAGGTATCATTTTAATCAATGTAACGGCTCCAAACTGACTGTGCCTGTAGTTTACTTAAAGCAAACCGGTCATCAGGATTTTGTTAAGAGGTGCAGCCAACTCAATGACTGGAATAGGTTTTCTGGCGTGGAACACGCCACAAAAAGGATGTGCCAAATTCAAAGATGGAGTAGCATTTCTGGCATGCAAAACTTTTTTGATGAACTTGAAGAGGCCTGTGACCATACCACCTTCCTGCCCTGGCTCTACCTATTTTAACAATTCAAACTAACGTAAAAACGCCAACAACTCCAGTTGTCTCCAGTTTTCTAGCGTACAAACTTAGTTGAATTGGCCCCAAAGTCTCCAGCTGATTTGTTTGCAACAGATCCAATCAACTCATTCACTTATTCATGTCTAAACACTCAAATCTACCTCTCTGGGATTCTAGACAGGAGAGAAGTGACATTTGGGCCAGAGGGTCTATTAGGCATATTCTCTTTCTTTTCATCACTCCCTCAAAAACTCAATGTGAACAAAACTGATCTCATATTTTCTCCATCTCACTTAACCCTCCTGCCAGATCTATTCATCATAGTAAATAACATTACACTCTCCCCTATATCACAAGTCTACTTTCTGGGAATAACCGTGACTCTGCCCTGTTCTTAAAACCACACATCCAAGTCCTTTTCACCTCCAACTAAAAAAATACCCAGAATTCACTTTTTCTTCAACCCCAAATTAACTATTCATCTCTTATCTCCTAGAATGCTTATTCTACTCTCATCTAGTCCGCTATCTCTCAGATAAATATCTTCTTGATCCTTTACAATTCACTATCTGATCTGTACACTAAAGGCCCTTTTACATTTAGCGATGCACCAGCGATCCGACCAGCGATCCCACCCGGTCAGGATCGCTGGTGCATCGCTAAATGATCGCTAGTGAGCTTTCATACAGAAAGATCTCACAGCGATTCAGCAGCGACGCAGCGCACGATACTTACCATTCACACGCAGCGATCCTGGCGTCCTCCCGCCCGCCTCCAGCGTCGCTCGTCGTCACAGCAGGAAGTCTCAGCAGGAAGCGCCCGACGAGAAATGGAGCTGGACATTCTCGCGCGATCAGCGATGGACAGCGGGGGAGCCGGTCGCTGGTAAGTATCACACATAGCGATATCGCTAGCAATATCGCTATAATGTCACAAAACCAGTGACGTTTTAGCGATATTGCTAGCGATATCGCTTAGTGTAAAACCCCCTTTATGTAAGGGAGGGACAAGACTGTAGTCCTGACCTGATTTACTGCAACATCTATGTCCAATCTTTCCCCTACAGAAAACTGTACTCCTTTTCTTCAGCATACCTGTATCCAGATTCATCTTCCTCTAGGCACTTCCCAGGCAACGACAGTCCCTCTTTCAGGTGACACCCAGCAAAGGAGACACAGTCCAAGTTAACTTTAACATTTTCTTTACTGAGTATTTCACACATTACATCCACAGTTGGTACATCATGACAATTACTTGTTTCCTCATCTTTCCCTTTCTGGCTGTCGCTTCTGCGCAGTACACACCTGGACCGAACCGTCCTAGACCGCTACCCAGTTCCTTCCTGGCCTAGCCTCGCCATGATGACAATTCCTTCTGCCTGTTTTGCCCCAGGCTCAAAATCATCAGTCACTAGGTTTGGCTGCCTCTGCTAAAGCATCTGGCCCGTCTGTACCAATCTGGTTGAAGCTCCAACTTCCGTCATCTCATCAGTCCAACTGACCCCTGCCCTAAAAGCATCTGCCCAGGCGATAAGTCGCCACATCTTTCCTTTCTTGTTCTGGCCCATTGCTTTGACACACAGTGGCCGTGGGTAACATGGGCTGTAGCGATTCAACGTTAAATGGCTGCTAAGCTGTCAGGGCCTATAGCCCATGTGGACACTAGGGCACCCTGGCCTCGTCTGACTTAACTTCCTACAAGCTTCCCTCTTACTACCCGGTAGTCCCTCCAACAATTAACCCGCTATACACATCCTATCAGCTGTACCTGTAAGGCCCACTAGTATGCCCCCATCTAGTGGTCCAAAACAGAACTACACTTACCCTATGCATAAGAACTATGTACTAAAGTGCCCTCCTCTATTGTCCCCAAAAGGATGTACTTACCCTATACTATACATGAACATCAATATACATCACATTATATTATATGCAGTGTAGCTCTAAGGAACGCAAACTCTAAAGCATGGTAACACATATATATGTGGCAGTACCAGTAAAGTGAGCAGTAATAGATCTTTATATGTAGCAGTGCCACAAGCATTCAACCCATACATTATCAATATGAGCAATATGTACATATTAACAAATTAAAGGCAATTAGAGGAAGGGAAGCAAGAAGGACATTATATCTCACCCCCTTACACTCTACTGACAATTGCCCTTACTAAAGTATCTAACAATCTAACAGAAATGTAATGGGAACTGATCCCTTCTGATTTTCCTTGGTCAATACTACATGTGACACTGTAGATCACCAGCTCCTCCTCACTATGCTCCACTTTCTTGACCTCAAAAATCCTCCTCTCTTGGCTTCTTCACTGTATCAATTGCTCTTCTTTCTCTCCTTTTCCCTTTACTGTTGGGGTTCCTCAGTGTTCAGTTCTGGGCCCCCTCCTTCTCTCTCTATATACTGCCTCTATTGGCCAAACAATCAGCATATTTGATTTCCAGTACCATCCATACACAGATTACATCCAATTATACTCCTCTTCTACTGACATCACACCCCACCATAATACAAAATACCAGGGAATGTCTGTCTGCTGTCTCGAACATCATGTCTTTCCTCTATCTGTAACTGAATCTCTAAAAAAAAAAAAAATACAAGAATATTTAGAATTTAGAGTTCAGTGGTTGATACCTTTTCCTGTATCAGAAAATACAAATTTTCTTGGGTGTTTCAACCATAACCTCAAGTAGCATTCTTGCAGTCTTGGGGTCATATTTGACACACAACTTTTCCTTTATTCCCTATATTCACTTACTCACTCATTTCACCTGTAGTTTAAAAATATCTCCAGAATCTAACCTTTTGTCACCTTTGAAACCTCAAAAACTCTTACTATAGCTCTTATTCATTCTCTTCTGGACTACTGCAACTCTGTACTGACCTGTCTGCCTTTTACTAAATTCTCTCCATGCCAATCTCTCCTGACTATGGTGGCCAGGTGTCGCGCTCACCTGTTGTAGCTGTCAGGAGTGGCGTGACAGGTGAGCGTCAGCGGGCCCTGAAGATGCTGAGACTCCAGGGGAAGGTAACTCTTGGTGGCCGGGCAGGGGCGCAGTATCTGAGATGAGGAAAACGGTCACAGGACCTGCAGGAGGGGAGGAGCGATGGAGAGGCACTCAGTACCTGCAGGACCTTCCACCATGTGACCGCTTGTCAGAGGAGGGGGTGGTGCTTACCCCCGGGACACAGTGGTGACAGGCAGGAGACTAAGTCACACAGGGCCTGAGCAGCAGTGACAGTCAGATAAAGCAGGGGGTCATACACAAATCTAGCAACGCAGTACAGACTCAGAATGGCAGAGGATCGTCAGGTGCAGCAGAGGGTCAGACACGGGGCGGGCAGCGCAGTACAGAATCAGGATGATAGAGAACAGTCAGGGGAAGCAGAGGGTCACACACGGGTCGAGCAGTACAGTAACAAATCAGAAACCAAGAGACGTAAACCATGTCCAGAACAGATCATACACCAAACAACGTACGAGAACAGGCGAGAGGCACTAGCGATGCAGGGTCGGGCACACTCTAGTTAGGAGTATAAACGACAGGGAGGGGTGCTCACCTAAGGCTATAAAAACCCTCCCTGGTGTCAAAGAGAGGCTCTCCCTATTAACCCCTGCACTATCTGTCCATAATCCTGAATAACTCATGACAGTACCCCTCCTTCAACGGGGGGCCTCCCCGGGTATCGCGCATGATACGCCCTGACCAGATGATCTGCGCGCACTGACCTGGCCAGTACCCATGATCGATCCTCTGGACCATACCCCTTCCAATGGACGAGATACTGCAGAGAACCACAAACCCATCGAGACTGCACAATGTTTTGGACCTCAAATTCCAGATGACCGTCCACCGATACCGGGGGTGGTAACGGTGTGGGTTCTTCCCTCACCGACCCTACCGGTTTGAGTAAGGATCTATGAAAAACGTTATGCAATTTCAAAGAAGATGGAAGGAGCAAGTGATAAGCCACCGGGTTAATCACTTCCGTAATCACATAGGGACCAATGAATTTGGGGCCCAGCTTCGCTTACTGCAGTTTTAAAGTTATGTTTCGTGTCGAGAGCCATACCTTATCCCCACAGTGTAGGGTCTTACCCGGATCCCTCTTATTATCAGCAAAGTGTTTGTACTTTTCCTGCGCCTTCCCAATACTTGCTCGAACCTTAGCCCACAGATGACCAATCTGTCTGACCGAATCTTCGGCCCCCGGACAGTTTGAATCCAAACGTGAAAACTCACCAAAATGCGGGTTTAATCCCAGATTAATGAAAAAAGGTGACCTACCAGTGGATTGATTAATCCGATTATTAAAAGCGAACTCCGCCAAGGGCAATACGTCACACGAGTCATCTTGCAATGTTGAAGTCAAACACCGGAGGATTTGTTCCAATGACTGATTTGTGCGCTCCGTTTGTCCATTGCTCTCCGGGTGGTATGCTGAGGAGAAAGACAGAGAAATCCCCAACTTCCTACAAAAAGCTTGCCAAAATTTTGCTATAAATTGTGTCCCCCTATCGGACACAATATTAGTAGGTACCCCATGGAGATGAATGATTTGGGAAAGAAAATGCTTAGAAAGAACCTCGACTGAGGGTAGTTTGGCCATGGGTGCGAAATGTGCCATTTTTGAGAATCTATCCACGACTACCCAGATCACCGTGTTGTCCCGGGATGGAGGGAGATTGGTGATGAAGTCCATGGACAGATGAGTCCATGGTCTTCTCGGAATTGGTAAAGGTATCAATTCCCCGGCCGGCCGGAAATGAGAGCTCTTAGAACGGGCGCAAACCCCACAGGCTGTGACATGCTCCTTAATTTCTGCAGACATAGATGGCCACCAAAAGACTCTTTTTACTGCCTCACATGTGGCCGCAATACCTGGGTGAGCACCCAACTTAGAGTCATGAAACTCCCGTAACAACTCAGAACGTAGATGCTGTGGTACAAACAATCTATGAGGAGGCTTGGCCCTTGGAGATAAAGATTGAGCCCCCACAATCTCCCACTCCAATTCTGACGATAGCTCTGCTATAACCACCCTGGGTTGAAGAATGGATGACTGTGGCTCGGGGGCAGACACTGGTTCAAAACTTCGTGACAAAGCATCCGCCTTCACGTTCTTAGATCCAGCTCGGAAGGTAATAGAGAACTGAAACCGAGAAAAAAACAGTGACCACCGGGCCTGTCTGGGAGTCAATCTTTTCGCTGTTTTAATGTACTCCAGATTTTTGTGGTCAGTGATGACCTTAATTGGATGTTCTGCCCCCTCCAAAAAATGCCTCCATTCTTCAAACGCCAGCTTTATTGCCAGGAGCTCCCTTTTTCCCACATCGTAATTTCTCTCCGCCGGAGAGAATTTTTTTTGAGAAAAATGCACAGGGTCTGAGATTAGTCAGAGTAGCTGGTCCCTGAGACAAAACAGCCCCCACCCCCACCTCGGAAGCATCGACCTCCACAACAAAAGGCAGGGATGGATCAGGCTGTACCAGTATTGGAGCGGACATAAAACAATTTTTCAGAATCAAAAAGGATTGTTTGGCCGAGAGAGACCAATCTTTGATATCGGCCCCTTTACATGTGAGGTCGGTGAGGGGTTTCACTATCTGTGAAAAGCCTCTAATAAATCTCAGATAATAATTTGCGAATCCCAAAAAGCGCTGAAGGCCCTTTAGGTCCTGGGGTTGAACCCACTCTGCAATGGCCTGCACCTTTTTGGGATCCATCCAAAACCCTTGTGGAGAAATTATAAGCCCTAAGAAGGTTAGTTCCTGAACAAATAATGTACTTTTCCAATATGACAAATAATTGATTCTCCCTGAGTCTCTGAAGAACGGTTTTCACATGTGGAAAATGAGAGTGCTCGTCAGTTGAATAAATCTAAATAAATGACAACAAAGCGGCCAATTAGGTCTGCAAATATTACATTGATAAAGTTTTGAAAAACTGCTGGAGCATTAGCGAGGCCAAATGGCATCACAAGGTTTTCAAATAACCCCTCAGTGATGAGGAAAGCAGTTTTCCATTCGTCTCCCTTTTTTATTCGTATCAAATTATATGCCCCCCTAAGATCTAATTTGGAGAACCACTTTGCGCCCGAGAGTTGGTTGCACAGATCTGGAATCAAGGGTAAGGGATATGCATTCTTGATGGTAATTTTGTTGAGTTCCCAAAAGTCGAGGCAGGGACGCAGGCCACCATCTTTCTTTTTGACAAAGAAGAACCCCGCTGCTATCGGGGAAACTGAAGGTCTAATATGTCCTTTACGGAGACTTTCTGCAATATAATCTTTCATTGCGAGACGCTCAGGCCCTGATAAATTAAATAGACGGGCTTTGGGTAATTTGGCCCCAGGGATCAGGTCAATGGTGCAGTCGTAGGGCCTGTGTGGGGGTAATGCCTCGGCCTCGCTTTCAGAGAACACGTCCTCAAACTCCTTCAGGTATTCCGGAATACCCTCCGGACAAATAGAAGACTCAAACACAGGTTTTGCAGGGGAAACACAACACACAGTTTTATAGGAACAGTCAATACAATTCGGGCCCCATTTAACAATTGTTCTTTTCTCCAAATCAATTACCGGGTTGTGTCGTTGAAGCCACGGCATGCCCAATACCAGCCCTTCAGGCAGATTGTCCATCAAAAAGCATCTTATGTCATCAACATGGGAGGAACCAACCTGTAAAACGAAATTATTGGTCACATAACAGATACCCGAACGGGTGAGAGGGGAAGAGTCAATGGCTACGATTTTCAGGGGGGTCTCCAACCTGACTGTCTTGACCCTGGAGACTGTGCTGGAACTGACCAAGTTCAGGGATGAACCGCAGTCCACGGATGAACCGCAGTCCACCAAGGCTGTAGAAATAAAACGATTATTGTCTACCACCAGTTCGATATTAAGCAAAAATTTAGGGCATGAGGAAAAAAGTACCTGAGGATCTGGCAGCCCCCTCGATCACTACTCAGACCTAGTAGTTTCCCGACGGCTTGGCAGGCGCCGGACAAGACGGGGGCAGTCTCTCCTCCAGTGTCCTGATTCCCCGCAGTAGAAACACAGTTTATCACGCCGACGTCTCCTCTCCTTTTCTCGGATCGAGGTGGCGCCAATTTCCATGGGCATAGAACTGGCCTCCACCTCCTTGCTTCCGAAGAACAAAGATGTTTCGGAGTGCATCACTCCTCCGGCTCTCAGCCGGCGATCCATCCGTACCGCCTGGGTCATAGCCTCGTCCAGAGTATCGGGAGGCGGGTGCAGGGCCAGAGCATCCTGAAGGCATTCCGACAGACCTCTACGAAACAGTCCCCGGAGTGCAGCATCATCCCAAGAGACTTTGGCTGACCACCGCCGAAACTCCGAGCAAAACCACTCCGCAGAGTGCCGACCCTGACGTGCACTCATCACCATGTCCTCCGCCAGGCGTACTCTGTCAGGCTCGTTGTATATACGGCCCAAGGCCTCAAAGAACGCATCTACAGTCATACGTTTGGGTGCTGTATGTGCTAGTGAAAATGCCCAAGCTTGAGGGGCACCCCGTAGCAAGGAAATCACTACCCCCACCCTTTGAAATTCTCCCCAGACGAACGGGGCCTCAGAGGGAAGAATAATTTGCATCCCTCCTGAAAAGCCCTGAACTCCTTTTTGTCTCTGGAGAAGAAATCAGGTAATCTAACCGGAGATTCAGTGGACGTGAGGGACACATCCCTACTCTCAGGAGCCATAGCCCCTTGCACAGTACTGACCAGCTGCTTTTGAGTGTGGGCCAGACTGCGTTGTTCCACGTTCATTTTTTGGAACATTTGTGAAAGCTGCTTAACGTTCTCGGATAGAGGCTGCATTGCATCCATGAGGATTAAACACCCTTCCCTTTTTTTTTTTTCCTCTTCAGAAGAAAAAAACTGAAAAGGTCGTTTATAAAGTCGCGCTCACCTGTAGTAGCTGTCAGGAGTGGCGTGACAGGCGAGCGTCAGCGGGCCCTGAGGATGCTGAGACTCCAGGGGAAGGTAACTCTTGGTGGCCGGGCAGGGGCGCAGTACCTGAGATCAGGAAAACGGTCACAGGACCTGCAGGACGGGAGGAGCGATGGAGAGGCACTCAGTACCCGCAGGACCTTCCACCATGTGAGGCCAGTTTCAGATTTGCGCTTCAGGGCGCAGCGACGGCCTGCGCACGGCTGCCGCTAAGCCCCGCCCCTGCCGCGCCTCCGCCGGTAGTTCCGCCTCCGGGCGCATGACGCTACATGCGTCATGCGTCCCCTATCTTTATCACTGAGGACGCAGGCCGTGCGCAGTATGCGTTTGGCGGCTCCTGCGTCCTTTTGACGGTGCGCCGACCAGCACCAAACGCAGCCTGTTGCAATTTGGTTCCGCTCGGCACACCGTCAAAAGGATGCAGGCGACGCCAAACGCATACTGCGCACGGCCTGCGCCCTCAGTGATAAAGATAGGGGACGCATGACTCATGCAGCGCCATGCGCGTGGAGGCGCGGCAGTGGGCGGGGCTTAGCGGCGGCCGTGCGCTGGCCGTCGCTGTGCCCTGAAGCGCAAATGTGAAACCGGCCTGACCGCTTGTCAGAGGAGGGGGCGGGGCTTACCCCCGGGACCCAGCAGTGACAGGCAGGAGACTAAGTCACACAGGGGCTGAGCAGCAGCGATAGTCAGATAAAGCAGGGGGTCATACACAAATCTAGTAATGCAGTACAGACTCAGAATGGCAGAGGATCGTCAGGTGCAGCAGAGGGTCAGACACGGGTCGGGCAACGCAGTACAGAATCAGGATGATAGAGAACAGTCAGGGGTAGCAGAGGGTCATACACGGGTCGAGCAGTACAGTACCAAATCAGAAACCAAGAGACGTAAACCATGTCCACAACAGATCATACACCAAACAACGTACAAGAACAGGCAAGAGGCACTAGCGATGCAGGGTCGGGCACACTCTAGTTAGGAGTATAAACGACAGAGAGGGGTGCTCACCTAAGGCTATAAAAACCCTCCCTGGCATCAAAGAGAGGCTCTCCCTATTAACCCCTCCACCATCTGTCCAGAATCCTGAATAACTCAAGACACCAGGGTTGAATTGCTGCCCAGCCTTTACACTAATGTCTCCACCCCATACCAGTCATTGCACTGGTTGTATCTAATATAGAGTACAATATAGACTTCTCTCACCTGCAAATTTCTCCACAGTTCTGCACCACCCTACATCTCCTCCTTCATCTCTGTCTGTAACCATACCTATAGTCTCTGTTCTGCAACTGATATAAGACGAACATCCTCCATAATCTGAATCTCTCACTTCTGTCTCCAAGACTTCTCTTGTGCTTACCCAGTTTTCTGGAATGCGCACTACCCTGGACAATCAGATTAATACCTAGGCCCCACATTTTTAACTATGCTCTAAAAACATATCTTTAGAAGGGCTCATCACCTCACTTCTCTAATCTAATGCTTTTCTGTTCCCCCTTTTCTAAATTGTCTTCAGAATCTGGCCCTTCCTATTGATCTGTTTTCTCATCCTTCATAATGGCTGATGACCAATACAGGCAGCTTATTGGAAAACCTCTATTTTATTATAATGATGGCTGGACCATACATAACAGGCACATTCTACCTAGTGTGTGCCTCCCAATTTCCTAATAGAACGTAAGCACAGCCTCACCACTCTTTGTTTGTGGAATATGTTGGTATATATAAGTAATATTATCCCCTATTGTCTGGAATTAAGCATATCCGATTGTCTTCCACGATTAAAGTCTTCGGATATACCGCAACCTGAACCCAATAATCCCACTGCCACCAAATCCATTCCAACCTTCCATCACCCTTGACCTGCCTCTTTCCTCAATACCTTGTAGGTTGTAAGCCTGTGAAGACAGGGCCCTCATTACTTTTGCCATTGTTGGTTCATTTATTGTACTGTGAAAGTATTTATTATAAACCTATTTTTATTTTGCAAATTTGACCATCATCTCACATAAAAAGAGAGCGCATTATAAAGGCCATATTTGGGAAAAAAAAAGTGGATAAGCCCATCACATCCAAAGATAAAAAAAAAAAAATCTTCAAGCTTTATTGAAAATTCATATCTTTAAAAATTCCATATGGTAAAAGTGGTACAGAAACCGCTCTAAAGCGTTTCAGGCGCTAACTGCGCCCGTAGTCATAGAGCATCGCTCAGTCCATTGCTTTTGGTATATCTAATACTAGCTGAAGACCCCGGCGCTGCCCGGGCATAGTAACTAACTGTGGTTAGTTATAACAAATTATAATTATCCTCCATCCCATAGTCTCATGCCCATATACCCATCATACATATCTACCATCCCATAATCCCGTGCCCATATACCCATCATACATATCCTCCATCCCATAGTCGAGTGCCCATATACCCATCACACATATCCGCCATCCCATAGTCCCGTGCCTATACACCCGTCATACATATCCTCCATCCCATAGTCCCGTGGCCATATACCCATCATACATATCCATGATCCCATAGGCAAGTGCCCATATACCCATCACACATCCTCCATCCCATTATAAATTGTTATAACTAACCACAGTTAGTTACTATGCCCGGGCAGCGCCGGGCTCTTCAGCTAGTTAGATATAAAGCTCAAGTGTATGTATGTATGTTTGTATGTGTGTATGTCCGGGATTGGCATCCGCACCGTCGCAGCTACAGCCACAAAATTTGGCACAGTCACACGTCTGGACCCTGAGAGCGTCCTTGGCTATGTTGTGAGGCAAAATCTTAACCCCGCGCGTTCCAATTCACCAAACAATTTTGCCCCTATTTACATAATGGGGAAAAAGTGTGTGTATCAAGCCCCGCCCCTCATTATGATGTCTTAATGGTTGCCATGGCGACGCTGATGTCATCATAGGTTGCAAGCCCCGCCGCTCATTATGATGTCATAATGGTTGACTATGGGATGGAAGATGTGTGATGGGTATATGGGCACTGGACTATGGGATGGAGGATATGTATGACGGGTATATGGGCACGGGCCTATGGGATTGGAGGATGTGTGACGGGTATATGGGCACTGGACTATGGGATGGAGGATATGTATGATGGGAATATGGGCACGGGACTATGGGATGGCGAATATTTATGATGGGTATATGGGCACGGGACTATGGGATTGGAGGATGTGTGATGGGTATATGGGCACTGGACTATGGGATTGGAGGATGTGTGATGGGTATATGGGCACTGGACTATGGGATGGAGGATATGTATGATGGGTATATGGGCACTGGACTATGGGATGGCGGATTTGTATGATGGGTATATGGGCACGGGACTATGGGATGGAGGCTATGTATGATGGGTATATGGGCATGGGACTATGAGATGAAGGATGTGTGATGGGTATATGGGCACTCGACTATGGGATGGCGAATATGTATGATGGGTATATGGGCACGGAACTATGGGAAGGAGGATATGTATGATGGGTATATGGGCACGTGACTATGGGATGGAGGATAATTATAATTTGCTATAACTAACCACAGTTAGTTACTATGCCCGGGCAGCGCCGGGCTCTTCAGCTAGTGGACTATAAAGGCCATAATTAATAGGAAAACTACAGTCCATGCCATATTATATACTGTTCTTAGATTTACAAACCTTATGGGGTCGATGCATCAAAGTTTTGTCGCTAATGTCATAATTTTTATTGCTCAACGTGCCTCTTTGTGAATCATTGTCCACTCCACAATGCCTCCTCATCTAGACTGGCGAGCGTATCGCCCCATATGTATCTCATTGAGAAAGGCTGTTTCTATCGTCATGTGGTTCTATTGATAGAATGTATTTATTTCGGATGGACATTAGTGTCTTCCAGGCATAGGTGATGTAATACTTGCTAGACAGAACAATGTATTCTATATGATCGTTGTATACATGTGCAAGTCACTTGTGTATGTTTCAGAGGAAAGCCCACTCAATCATCTTTTGGGAGCTTATGTCCATAGAAATTATTTCTTGGCCACAGACTTGCAATGCCTTGACAGATTTTTATGACAAAATGGCTATTTTCTGTTCTGAATTCAAAGGATGTCAATGTAAATTTCCTTGAAGGACACGGGATAAAAAGAAGTTCTGTTGTTCTGTTAAATGGCTTCGTGATGAACCAGGGTCAGATCTATACGTGGATGAAATCCCTTTTTAACACATTTCTGGATAGCTGCTCCCCATTCGACATTTGTTTGCCACGTACATTAAATATTTATATGCATGTCAGATTGAGACTTCATAACTTCTTTTCAAAAGCGGCTGCCATAGTGTCAGCAGAAATATGTAGTTTATGACACTGCACCTGGTCTACATTGCAGAGGATGAACTTAAGATTTACCCTCAACCGCAAAGGATTTTTGGAGAAGAGATTGGCTGTGGGTAGACTCGCTGCTAGCTGAGCACATCCAATGCATGCCTTGCTGGGCTACACAGGGAGAAAACAAACCCTGAGCCTATCGACCGGCGGTTTGACAGCAATTATTGGCAAGATTCTTCAAATTAACAAATGACACGACAATAAACAGAAATACCGTCTGCAGAAAGAAAAAGGGAAACTTTTGTTTATCTGGTCAGGTGGTTTAGATTAGCCGTGATGCTGGTCTGTATTATGTTACTTTAAATCATTGCGTCCCAGCAGGACATAAATTATGAAGATTGCTACAGTATGTTTCATCCAATGTAGAAACAACAAATTGGAATATTTTTTACGGGCATATCACAGCATTTTGGCAGAGATCTGTGCTGCATTATATTTAACACGAGCTACAGCTCATATGTTACTCCTTAATACACACACTGCTATTTGCATAACAGCCAGTTGGAAAATCAAAACAGTTTGGCCGAAGATCTGTTTGCGTGATTCATTCTTTTCATTGAAATAGAGTACGTAAAAGGAGATCGGCCACCGGATTGGCCGAGTGCAGAAATCTAGAAATGTCTAGAGTCATGGCCTTCAACTGTCATGTCATCACAACATCATGGTAGAAGAAGTTATAATTGGCAACATTTATGCCTATTATTTAGTTTATGAGCCCTGGGGGATATGCCTGTTGGGGCCACCTCCGATCCGGAAGATGTGTCCCCTGTGTAAATGGAGCTGATGACTTATCTGCACCTCTTGGATCGACCATCAGATTTTGTCTGTCAGTGTCTGACAACTCCATCCTTCATGCATCAGCAGATGGAAAGGGGCCTCCAGCACCTGTCGGGTTGCTGTGAACTCTTCGCTGTATTACTTGATGTATTTAATCAGCTGTTGAGGAAATATGGGTTCCAGAGGGATCCAAAACAAAATGAAGACTACCTTTCTTACTGACACTTATAGGCGAAACACTGAGCTTGTAATAAAGCTACTCATCAGCCAAGATTGATGACTTCCTAAGGGGCGTTAATAAAATGGTTAGCAAGGCCAAAAAAAAGACATTTGTCCATCCAGTTCAGCCTATATTCCGTCAGAATAAATTCCCAGATCTATGTCCTTCTAAAGAACCTAATCACTGTAAGATACAATATTGTTACGCTCCAGGAAGACATCCAGGCTTCTCTTGAATCCTTCAACTGAGTTCGCCATCAGCACCTCCTCAGGCAAGGAATTCCAGTTTCTCACTGCCTTTAACAGTTATGAATCCTTTTCTATGTGGGTAGAAAAACCTTCTCTCCACCAGACACAGAGAATGCCCCCTTGTGACCATCATCTTCTTTGGTATAAACAGATCCTCGGAGAGATATTTGTATTGTCCTCTTATATACTTGATTATTAGATCGCCCCTCAGTCGTCTTTTTTCTAGACTAAGTAATCCTAATTTTGCTAATCTCTCTGGGTATTATTACATCCTTCCTGAGCACCGGTGTCCAAACTGTACACAGTACTCCATGTGCGATCTAACCAGGGATTTGTACAGAGGCAGTATAATGCTCTCACCATGTGCATCCAGACCTCTTTTAATGCACCCAATGATCCTGTTTGCCTTAGCAGCCGCTGCCTGGCACTTCTGCTCCAGGTAAATTTATCATTAACTAGGATACCCAAGTCCTTCTCCATGTCAGATTTACCCAGAGGTTTCCCTTTCAGTGTATAATGGCCTTACCTACTGAACAGTAAATTAACAGCGAGTTCTCCCTTCTTTGTGCCTTATTTTTTTCCGCACCATCTTCCAAGACCCATCATTTTTTTTTATTTTTCAGCTGACATAGACTTCTGAGGGCTTAACATATGCTGGACAATTTGTAGTTTTAATTGGCACCATTCATTTTACCATATATTGCACTGAAGAGTAAGCCATCAATCCCCAATAGGTTTTCTGCAGTCTGAATAATTTTTCTGTGTACAAAACCACATATAGGTCGCTATATAACTTATTTCTGTCAGTTCATCAATTTTCTCCTCTGCATTCTCTATATCTTAATTTGCAGTTCACTCTGAGCTGGTGGGAAGAGACTAGCTGCTATGATGTCTCCCTTACGCCTCATAGCACATAAGAATGAATTCTTACTCTTAATTCCTTACTTGCCACACACAGCAAAGGTGCAGCTGCATGGCGTAAATTATACAGCAGTCCTGAGTGGTGTAGATGTGAACCCGGAGGGTGAGGTACAATGCTGTGCAAATTAATTGGGACAAAGAATTTTTTTAAGTAAAATCGTAAG
The DNA here is from genome assembly GCF_039654945.1 of Dendrobates tinctorius. NCBI lineage: Eukaryota > Metazoa > Chordata > Amphibia > Anura > Dendrobatidae > Dendrobates > Dendrobates tinctorius. The sequence continues at coordinate 41,958,751 of NW_027361704.1, read as the reverse complement.
TTGGTTACCAGTCAGTGATTCAAACCAGTTTTAACTGCTTTGAGCAGGTGTGAGTGCCTGTTCAAAGCAGTTAAAACTGGTTTGAATCACTGACTGGTAACCAACTTACGATTTTACTTAAAAAAATACTTTGTCCCAATTAATTTGCACAGCACTGTTACACTTTTTGGAGTGTGTTCACACTGGCTGGATAGAAGTTGAATGCTGGTCATTTTAAAAACCAGTTTAAAGAGGCTAATTGCACTTCCCGTATGCACAGTATGATTGATAATGATTGTTCTGTGCGCATAGACTGTCATTTCACCCAAATTAATAAGCTTTTCAGGGGATTTTAAGCCAGTTTATGCTGGCTATCGGGAACAGAGAGTTTCTAAGACATTTGTTTATAATAATCGGCCAGTGAAAATGTTCAGCACAATCTTTGTCTACTTCTAGCATTTTTTTCATTCTGCTCCTCACTTGTTTTCCCTCTTCTCTCCTCTCCATGGATTATAATTGGTTGTGTAAGCTGACACTTCATTATGCTGCCAGTCAGTCTGGTCTTCAGCAATACTGAATCTAGCTGTTTTATTTTTCAGATAAAGTGGATGACAAGTGTAGGAGGAAGTGAGCTGGGAAAGAGATGGCTCATAAGTGGAGAAAGAAGTAGATTTTTCTGATAACGTGTTTTGTTCAACATTTCTTACATTTGCAGATACTATTGATTTTAAACAAAGTTTGTTGAAAGTAAATTTCCCTTTTAGGGTACTAAAACACATTAGATAGCTTTAAGCTGTCGACTGAAACATTTTTTTTTTTCCCCCCAACTTCCCACTTCTTAGGAATGCTCTGCTTGGCCAACTGTTCCTGTGTTTTATACGAAAGAAAAGCTATTTGACTTCTCTGGTAGCAGCTAATTCCCAGAGAAGGAGTGATCATTGGAAATCCAAAAGACCAAATCCCCCCCCCCCCCTCGACATTGTGTTGGTAGGTCCCCATGGACATTAGATTGTCAGTTGATTCCACTAAGGCCAGTGACACACTACCGTAGAATACTGCTGAGTGCTACGTGAGAAACCATCGCATAGCACTCGGCCCAGTGTTACTCTGTGGGGCATCTCACATCAGCGGTTTTTTTTAGGCGTATTCGACGTGTGTGTAAAGTCACAGCAGGCTGTGATTGGCACCGAAATTTGCCCGAGACTCTCCAATGCAAGCCTTTGGTTGTGAGAAAAAAATTGCACGGCATTTGGACCATACGAGTGCTGTCTGATTTTTACGCAACAATCTCCTTTGAAAAGCCGGCAATTCATCTGCTGTGTACAGCAAAATGACAACATGACAGGTTAGAATAGAATGGATAAAATAGATATATACACGTAGAATAAATAGATATAAATGTCACTGAGATATACAATTAGTACAGGGCGTGTGCAGCTTACTGTACGTGTATTTAATTATTAAAAGATTATTTTTCTGAAAAAATAGCATCGGCAGTGGCAAAATTTTCTTAACCAGCAGAGGGAAAGCCGACAGCTGGGGGCTGATGTTTATAGCCTGAGAACGGGGTAATACCCATGGAACTTTCCAGGCTATTAATATCAGTTCACAGCTTTATACTTGGCCTTTACTGGCTATTAAATTTGGGGACCCCCCAAAAAAAGACGTAGGGTCTCCCTATTATTAATAAGCAGCAAAGGCTAGGCAGGCAGACAGCTGCAGGCTGATATTAATAGCCTAAGAAGGAGCCCCCCAGGCTAAAAACATAAGATTTCAGCCACCCCAGAAAAGGTGCATCTATAAGATTTCCCAATCAGGAACTTAACCTCACTCTTCTCACTTGCCATATTGTGGTGGCAAGTGGGGTGATAGTTGGGAGGGTTGATGTCACCTTTTGTATTGTCAGGTGATAACAAGCCCCAAGGTCAGTAATGGGAAGGCATCAATAAGATGCCCCCATTACTAACCCCATAGTCATATTGTATAAAAACACACACAACCAGAATAAAGTTCTTTAACAGACTCCTTTAAAAAATCTTAATTAAACCATAGTTACTGCGTCACCCATTCCAGAGACACCATTGTCTCCTGCAAAAGAGTTAAAATAACAAACCACAATGTTCCTCAGCTTTCTGCAGAGATGATGATTATAATCCATTTGTTCCATGCTCTGCTCATTATCTCCCAGTGAACTCCTATTACCTGTCTGACAGCACCATGACCATGAGAAAGTTCTCATGCTTGCATTGACATCAAAAAGGTCCTGGGATTTTACAGCCAATGAACTCAGTTCACCTAACTGATGTCAGCGCGAGTGCCGTGGGAAATTTTCCCACTGAATTGACAGTCAATGATTGTCAGGGCCACTCTAGTGGTAAATTCCAGCTATTAGAACTACCTTTTATAGCTGGGGAAATTAGAGGCAGAGGGTGACTGTATAACACAGCTGACACATGTCATGCATGGAGAAAGCTCTGCTCCACACACCCTGACCCGCAATACTCTAGTATTTCAGTATATGGGTCAATTATGGTCTCCTATAAAGCTTTGTCTTCGGCTCTGCTTTATAGGAGTATCAACATGGCAGTGACATGGGGCCTGTGGCTGCCATTTCATCTCCTCAGTGCAATTTGCTCACATTGGATGGTGTACCAATGGTCACCTGGAATGGATGTCTTAGTGGGTTTGCACAGGTTAAATAACACTGTCAGTCATTGACTGTGGCATTTAAGGGGTTAGTATTGTAGTTTATAGTACCAGTGATTAAACAATTGTAGGTTGAAGTCCACAATGGTGTCTAAGATATAAAGTGTAAAATTTAAAAATAAAAGTTTAAAAATATTGAAAAAAAAATATATAAAAACTTAAGAATATTTGGAATTGCCACTTCCATAAGAGTCTGGTCTATGAAAATCTAACATTGATTAACCCATACAGTAAAAGTCAAAAGAAAAAAAAAAAGTTAGAATTGCCATTTTTGGTTGCCAGACTTGCCCAACAATGCAAGTAAACAATGAAAAATGCATAATATATATGTACCCCATACAGTGATGGAAATAATTATTTGATCCCTTGCTGACTTTGTAAGTTTGCCCACTGACGAAGACATGAACAGTCTATAATTTTAAGGGTACGTTAATTTTAACATTGAGAGCTAGAATATAAAAAATAAAATCCAGAAAAACACATTGTATAAATTATATAAATTTATTTGCATTTTGCAGTGAGAAATATTTGATCCCCTACCAACCATTAAGAGTTCTGGCTCCTACAGACCAGTTTGACGCTCCTAATCAACTCGTTACCTGTCCACAGACACAATTAGTCAGTCAGACTCTAACCTCTACATCATGGGCAAGAACAAAGAGCTTTCTAAGGATGTTAGGGACAAGATCATAGACCTGCACAAAGCTGGAATTGGCTACAAAACCATAAGTAAGACACTAGGGTGATAAGGAGACAACTGTTGGTGCAATAGTAAGAAAATGGAAGAAATACAAAATGTCTGTCAATCGACATTGATCTGGGGCATCATGCAAAATCTCACATCGTGGGGTATCCTTGATCATGAGGAATGTGAGAGATCAGCCTAAAACTACACGGGAGGAACTTGTTAATGATCTCAAGGCAGCTGGGACCACAGTCACCAAGAAAGCCATTGGTAGCACATTACGATGTAAAGGTTTAAAATCCTGCAGTGCCCGCAAGGTCCCCCTGCTACAAAAAGGCACATGTGTAGCCCCATCTGAAGTTTGCTAATGAACACCTGGATGATTCTGTGAGTGAATGGAAGAAGGTGCTGTAGTTAGATGAGACAAAAATTGAACTGTTTGCCATTAACTCAAGACTCCGTGTTTGCAGGAAGAGAAATGCTGCCGATGAGGGAGACTCAAATTTGGATTTATTAATTCAGGCCCAATATATTGTCCAGAGATCTTCCTCCGCTCCTAAAGTGGCCTTCCCACCCTTGGGATAAGTACACAAATCCCCAAAAGAACAGAACTTCGCCATTTGGCCAGAGAATTAGAGGCCACGTGTTAATGAAGGCAAGGAGGAGCAGAGCTGAGACCCCCTGCTCTCTTTTGTGCAAGGCGGCCAGCATCAATTATCTATCAATGGAAACTCTCTATAATGAGCATCACCGACATTTAGAGATGAATTATGAGAGTACCGTGAATCTCAGGATTAAGGCCAATATACCACCAGAACCCTGGGAGCTCTTTGCACGCACACACGTGTGTCTCACCTTTCTCTAGCTGTCGCAGATACTGAGATATCGAGACTGTCTCTCCAGAACCACTTAGCCGGCCCAAGTTTGGACTCTCCATATCGGTCCAGCCCCATCAAACCCGCTGAGACGTAAGTCGTTGCATTTGGACCTCCCACTAGGAAGCTATGACCCATCCTAGATATTGGGTCTTATTTTAGCTAGGTGGTCAAGGGAGGAGAATTCAGTGCAACCTAGAGGGGCGGTGGCAAATATGGGAGAGGCCGAGCTAGGGGTTAGAGGCTAGCTACACACCTTTAGTGTTTTTCATTGTTCTGCCATGGAAGCCGCCTCGGACCAGAAACTAAGAAGGTGCCTGTGGATGTGAGAGCTTCCCTTCATCCACAAGCTATGTGGAACGGTAACGTGACACATACAGCTAACTGCTATTCCCAACCTGTACCCTACCATTATCTGTACTTCTGGTTACAATACCTGTATATTACTCTGTATATATTTGTATTATCTAGTGCGCCTATCGGCAATTAAAATATCAATTAATTTTGTGCTGCTCTTTTATCTCGAAACCCGATTTCCCACATCCGTGAGACCGGCCAGTACTTATACGCTACCTGGGGTTGGTTTCCGACCTGATTTAAGCTTGTTAATGGGCCACATTTATATCTAATAAGGAACTGGTGGCAGCATACCATTCTGGTGTCATTGGGGGATCCTGGCAGTGACAGACTGAAGGTGTGTGTGTATGTGTATATATATATATTCCCGGCGTGGGACTGGTGATATATAGATAGAGAGATATATATATATATATATATATATACCACCCTCATACCACCCTCACTGCAGAGTGCCCTGATAACCAGTACGTGACAGGGCAGCCTCTCCGGCGACTACTTATCCTAGGTGCAGTTCCCTGACTGACCTGAGGGTTAGGGGGCGCCAGAGAGCTACGACTGTAAATTCCGTCACAGATTGGTGATGTTGGGGATGATATGATATCCATATCCCCCAACTCCCTTGTGTACACTGTCTATGACTCAAAGAACACCGTCCCCACTGTCAAGCATAGAGGTGGAAGCATTATGCTTTGGGGGTGATTCTCTGCTAAGGGCACAGGACTACTTCACAGCATCAATGGCAGAATGCATGGAGCCATGTACCGTAAAATCCTCAGTGACAACCTCCTTCCCTCCACCAGGACTTTAAAAATGGGTCCTGGCTTGGTCTTCCAGCAAGACAATGTCCCAAAACATACAGGCAAGGCCACAAAGGATTGGCTCAAAAAGAAGCACTTTAAGGTCATTGAGTGGCCTAGCCGGTCTCCAGACCTTAATCCCATAGAAAACTTCTGGAGAGAGTTGAAGCTCTGAATTGCCAAGCGACAGCCTCAAAATCTTAATGATTTAGAGATGATCTGCAAAGAGGAGTGGACCAAAATTCCTCCTGACTTGTGCGCAAACCTCATCATCAACTACAAAAACATCTGACTGCTGTGCTTGCCAACAAGGGTTTTGCCACCAAGTATTAAGTCTTGTTTGTCAGAGGGATCAAATAATTATTTCTCACTGCAAAATGCAAATTTATATAATTTATACAATGTGATTTTCTGGATTTTATTTTTGATATTCTATGTCTCAATGTTAAAATCAGCAAGGAATCAAATAATAATTTCCTTCACTGTATTGGCACCATTTTAAGCTATAGGTCATCATGCAAAAAAAATTACGCTTTTACGCAACCCAATCAATGGAAAAAATATGGTATGGGTCTTGAAAAACGGCAGTACAAACATTATATATTTTTTTAAGCCACTAAAATAATTAAGAAGAAAACTAAAAAGCTAGATATTTGGTTTCGCTGTCATCCAACCGATTAGGAGAATTATGTTGCGCTGTCAATATTACCATACAATAAGTGCTTTAAAAACCCGAAAATAAATGGCCTAATTGCACATTATTTATTTTTTTACAATTCCGCCTTATTTAAAACATTTATTTCCCAGTTTTCAGTACATGATATGGTAAAGTGAATGGTGTCAATCAAAACTACAACTTGTATGGTTGTGTCAATAGTGATTAAAAGTTCTGGCACTTGGGAGACCGGCATTTTTGTTTCTAGAAAGTCATTCTTTCAGCGTTACCATAAAGTGATCAGCCTTTCCTATTAAGACTTGGCCTCATAAAAATTGGCCGTTACTGAGTAGATTTGGCTTGCTGGTTGAAATGCCGAGTCCATACAATGCGTTTTAATAGGATTATTATTTGGTTGCATTACTTAAGACATTTTCTGGCCTTGATATATGCTTTAAACATAATATCTTTTACTGGGCAAGGAATAGTTTTTTTGGCTCAGTGTTTTAAGAAAGTGTGAGACCAGATATATTATGAGATTAGTTAAAAGACTTTGCAAGTTGACTTAAGCTTTTCCTAGACATTTGATCTGAGGGGTAGTGTGCGGTTTGTCACACCTAGTCCTGGAAAAATGCAGAGCTTCAGCAGAGCATGGTCAATTTCTGAAGTTACCATACCATTTAGGATTGAGTTAAAGGCAGCCTAGGGTTAATGGTTTAAAATATGGTAATGAGGCACAGAGATTGGCCATAGTCGGTGTGCACATGGCTGCCGAGAGACGCGATTACACATGTTGTTTGGAAATAAAATGTTCAGCATTATGGCCAAATGATTTCGGTCTACATCACAAATAAACAAGCAAATTTCATGAAACTGAACTATATTCATTGAAGAAAAGACTGTAGGTACCTAAAGTAAGGGAACACGTTAAATTCTTGTGACGTGTTAAATGGGCTACCGGGTGCCCCATGTGCAACCCCCTAAACTGGAATCCGGTGTTGTGGCAAAGTGTGATGTTAAAGGGAATCTGCCAGCAGGATTTTGTTGTATACTTTGAGAGCTGATTAATATAGGGCAAGAAATCCTGATTCCAGGGATGTATCCACTTACTGGGCTGCTTGGTGCAGTTTCGATAGAATCCTTGTTTTGTCTGATGTAGATGTAGTAGAGTTGTCTTATGCTCTGTGTATAACCTGCCCACACCCCTAATTTTCAGCTTCCTATGTACACTGTGAATTGTCAGCAAGCTGCCACTCAATAGTGGAGGCGGGATTACACAGGTTAGCCTGACTGGTCTGCACTTGAGATGTAGTCCTCTAGTATTCACGGACCGCCCCCGGCACATTAACCCTTGGCACACTGCAATCAAACATGATCGCAGTGTACCAGGGGATTAGAGAAGCATCGGCCACGATGTGCTGCTCTGCTCCGACGGTATCCTTCAACTGCAGGCCCCCGGATCCAAGATGGCCGTGGGGGCCTTCGGAGGCATGCAGGGAGGTGGCTTCCTCAGTGCCTGCTGAGAGCAGGCACGAGGAGGCCTGCTGCGAACAGACATGAGGAAGCCTGCTGCAGCGCCTGTCAGATCGCTGATCTTTTTTATAAAAAATCACTAAATTAAAGAAAAACAAAAAAAATAATCCCTAATAAATTCATTTTTTGGAAATAAAAAAACCAAAACAATAAAAGTACACACATTTAGTATTGCCGCATCCGTAATGACCCGCCCTATAAAACTGTCCCATTAGTTAACCCCTTTAGTGAACCCCTTAAAAATTAAAGCAATATTTTTTGCTTTGTTCTTTATTTTTATCATCACACCGCCGAACAAAAAGTGCAATAACGCACGATCAAAAAGACAGATATAAATAAACATGGTACCGCTGAAAACGTCATCTTGTCCCGCAAAAAACGAGCCACCACACAGCGTCATCAGCGAAAAAATAAAAGTTATAACTCGCAGAATAAAGCGATGCAAAAATAATTTTTTATATAAAATTGTTTTCATTGCATAAGAGCGCCAAAACATAAAAAAATGACATGAATGAGGTATCGCTGTAATTGTACTGACCCGGAGAATAAATCCGCTTTATCAATTTTACCACACGCGGAACGGTGTAAACGCACCCCCCAAAAGAAATTCATGAAACGCTGGTTTTTGTTGATTCTGCGTCCCAAAAATCTGAATAAATAGCGATCAAAAAATGATACATGCCCAAAAATGGTAGCAATAAAAACATCAACTCGTCCCGCAAAAAATAAGACCTCACATGACTCTGTGGGTCAAAATATGGAAAAATTATAGCTCTCAATATGTGGTGATGCAAAACTATTTTTGCAATAAAAAGCATCTTTTAGTGTAGGACAGCTGCCAAACATAAAATCCCACCATAAATAGTAAATCAAACCCCCCCTTTATCACCGCCTTAGTTAGGTCAAAATAATAAAATAAAATAAAAATGTATTTATTTCCATTTTCCCATTAAGGCTAGGGTTAGGGCTGAGTTAGAAGTTAGGAGTGTGTTGGGGGTTAGGGTTGGAGTTAGAATTGGGGGTTTCCACTGTTTGGGCACATCAGGTGCTCTCCAAATGCAACATGGTGTCTGATCTCAATTCCAGCCAATTCTGCGTTGAAAAAGTCAAATGGTGCTCCTTCCCTTCCAAGCTCTGCCATGCGCCCAAACAGTTTTTTACCCCCACATATGGGGTATCAGCCTACTCAGGACAAATTGCACAACAACTTTTGGGGTCCAAATTCTCCTGTTACCTTTGGGAAAATAAATTGGGGGCAAAAATATCATTTTTGTGGAAAAAAATAGGATTTTTTTTATTTTTATGGCTCTACGTTATAAGTTTCTGTGAAGCACTTGGGGGTTCAAAGTGCTCACCACACATCTAAATAGGTTCCTTGGGGGGTCTTGTTTCCAAAATGGGGTCACTTGTGGGGGTTTCATCAGATTTGGCACATCAGAGGCTCTCCAAATGCGACATGACACCCGCAGACCATTTAATCAAAGTCTGCATTCCAAAACGTCACTACTTCCCTTCTGAGCCCCTGACGTTTGCCCATACAGTAGTTTTCTCCCACATATGGGATACCAGAATACTCAGGACAAATTGGACAACAGCTTTTGAGGTCCAATTTCTCCTCTTACCCTTGGAAAAATAAAAAAAAAATTGGACTAAAAGATCATGTTTGTGGAAAAAATGATTTTTTTATTTTCACGCCCGGAAGTTATAAACTTCTGTGAAGCAATTGGGGGTTCAAAGTGCTCACCACACATCTACTGTAGATAAGTTCCTTGGGGGGTCTAGTTTCCAAAATGGTGTAATTTGTTGGGGGTTTCCACTGTTTTGGCACATCAGGGACTTTCCAAACGCGACATGGTGTCCGATGTCAATTACAGCCAAAAAAGGTCAAATGGCGCTGCTTACCTTCCGAGCTCTGCAATGCTCCCAAATAGTGGTTTACTCCCATATGTGGGGTATCGGTGTACTCAGGCCAATTTGACAATAACTTTTGGGGTCCTGTTACCCTTGGGAAAATAAAAATTGGGGGTGAAAAGATCATTTTTTTGGAAGAAATATGATTTTTTAATTGTATGCCTGTACGTTATTAACTTCTGTGAAGCCCTTGGGGGTTCAAAGTGCTCACCACATATCTAGATAAGTTCCTTGGGGGGTCTAGTTTCCAAAATGGGGTCACTTGTGGGAGGTTTCCACTGTTTAGGCACATCAGGAGCTCTCCAAACGTGACATGGCGTCCGATCTGAATTCCAGCCAATTTTGCAGTGGAAAAAGTCAAACGGCGCTCCTTCCCTTCTGAGTTCTGCTATGCCCCGAAACAGTGGTTCCCCCCACATATCAGGTATCAGCGTACTCAGGCAAATTGCTCAATAACTTTTGCAGTCAAATTTCTCCTGTTACCCTTGGTAAAATAAAAAAAAATTGGACCTGAAGTAATTTTTTGTGTGAAAAACAGTTAAAAGTTCATTTTTTTTTTAAACATTCAAAAAATTCCTGTGAAGCAACTGAAGGATTAATAAACTTTTTGATTGTGATTTTGAGCACCTTGAGGGGTGCAGTTTTTAGAATGGTGTCATTTTTGGGTATTTTCTCTCATATACAGTTAGGTCCATATATATTTGGACAGAGACATTTTTCTAATTTTGGTTCTAGACATTACCACAATGAATTATAAACAAAACCATTCAGATGCAGTTGAAGTTCAGACTTTCAGCTTTCATTTGAGGGTATCCACATTAAAATTTGATGAAGGGTTTAGGAGTTTCAGCGCCTTAACATGTGCCACCCTGTTTTTAAAGGGACCAAAAGTAATTGGACAGATTAAATAATTATAAATAAAATGTTCATTTCTACTACTTGGTTGAAATCCCCTTGTTGGCAATGACACCCTGAAGTCTTGAACTCATGGAAGATTGAACGCTTTGATTGAGAAGGTGTGTCCAAACTATATATACACACACACACACACACACACATACACTATGACTTATCTCGTCTAAGATAAAGCCTAGATCCTCAGGCTACATTCACACTATGGGCGTAGCCAGGATCAAACCTGGGGGGGCAGAACCTCATACTGTTCTGCAGAATTCCATACTGCACACCTCAGCTGCTGCAGAACCTCATACTGCACACCCTAATAAAGCCTGCACCTTAAGAAGATGTGGTGATGAATGCAGTCTATTTATTGCAACTATCAATTGACATTGATGTGTTATTGAAGCCGAGCAATGCCTATCCTGGGCGTCCTTTTCGGCAGCTATGAGGTGTACCTGACTGGTGCTAAAAAAAAGGAGTGTTAGTCTGTGTGCTATCCGGCTTCCATTCTTTTTGGTACAGATAAGATATGGATATATAGTTAGAGCAGATTTCTAATCTGCTTTTGCTATTGAAAACATTATCTATGAGCTCAAAAACCTTTCAGGTGATGCCGTTTTTTAAAAAGCTGATCTGCTTTTGCAACTGAAAAACGTATACTCAAAAAATGCAGGAAAAACGCTGTGTGTGAATGTAGCCTTAGATCAGGAATAGAACACCCATTTATAGGACATTTCATAACTTTCCCAAATTCCTATGAAAAAATATTCAGCACATTCTGCATTGAACTACTGTACCCAATTTATTAAATATTTTAGGAGTCGGTCCATTTTATACCGACTCCAACTCCGACTCCACGAATCCGACTCCACAGCCCTGCTTGTAACGGCACATGCACAGTTAGTAGTCTCCCGGAATTAGATCTGCCAATCAGCGGTCTGGAATGCAAGCTACATCTGCTGTCATGGAGACTGCTTTTGCGCTCCTGTGTCTGCGTTATGAAGGATCAGGGAAACCCCAGCCGCGCATGCGTACCCGGGAGTCCATGGTGTGATGAAGATTCTGAGTGCAGCAAAGCATATAATGAAATAATAACATAAATAAACGAATTTGTATAAATAAATGTACAAATTCTAACAGTCTATTCAGTAGGACTATCACCTGTGTATCCACCAGACTTCTGCACAACACAACTGATGGTCCCAACCCCATTTATAAGGCAAGAAATCCCACTTATTAAACCTCACAGGGCACACCTGTGAAGTGAAAACCATTTCCGGTGACTACCTCTTGAAGCTCATCAAGAGAATGCCAAGAGTGTGCAAAGCAGTAATCAAAGCAAAAAGTGGCTACTTTGAAGAACCTAGAATATAAGACCTATTTTCAGTTGTTTCACACTTTTTTGTTAATTATATAATTCCACATGTGTTAATTCATTGTTTTGGTGCCTTCAGAGTGAATCTACAATTTTCATAGTCATGAAAATAAAGAAAACTCTTTGAATGAGAAGGTGTGTCCAAACTTTGGTCTGTACCGTATGTATGTAATCGATATTATACAGTGTATTACATATTTACAATTTATTACAGTTTTTTGTGTTCTAAAGTTGTATTACAATAAATAGATATTATCTTCTAACTAAATATTTTGATTATTGGATCATAGAAATTATTAAATGTCTGATGTTCACATTGTACTACAATACATTTTTCACTTAAATATAAGCAATATATGTGGGAGTCGGTGTAAGGGAAATTGAGGAGTCGGAGTCGCAGGTTTGGCTTACCGACTCCACAGCTCTGGTTACAAGGAAATGCCGTGTCTCGTCTTTCAATTTGCATTGTCGGCCAATCATTTTAAAATTAAACACGAAATTCATTAATCTAATGGACTGGCTGGTATTATTTAAGCAAGTCCATTTTGTTCTTTGGTGTTAAGACGTGTCAGAATGCAGACTACCCATCCCATGAAGAAGGTATACACACAGCAGAATGGGAAGATGGTCCCGTTAACAGCCCAGCTTGCATTAAGGAAAGTACCTGTCCATATCATCTGCTGCCTGTATGTCCCTTTCCAAAAAGCTGTGTAAATACTGCTCTGCAAAAAAAAGCTTCCAACAGTGTAGCTTTTGGAAAGCTTTGGGAGATGTGTGTTCCTTTTTGAAGTCCATGAGGTTTCCCCTTATCTAGGAGCCTAACAAGCATTTTTAAAGCGTTGGACCTGTTCCCAGGGCTGCCATCAGGGCATCTCTGCCCTTACTGCTGTATGGGGCCGATGCGCAGAAGCAAAGGGGGGGCCCAGACACAGTCTGGGACTCTCTTTTGCTTCTGCTGACCGGGCCCCAGGGTATAATATACTGTGAGCTGGCACGCCACCATCAGCAGCAGTCATCTCTGCTCAGGGAGCTTTCCTGGTGCTGCACAGCCATCAAACAGAATGGCTGCACTGCTCCCGGGCTATCTCTGCTTCTTTTGTGACGTGTTGGTGATGGCTCCCACCCGTTGATGTCATTGTGTACGTGCTGGCATTTATGCGCGCTGCTTGCCTGGATGGCAGAAGTGGAACTGCGCCTGCAGAGGGATCATATGAGAGGTAAGTATGGAATTTTTTTTTTCAATAAAATGAATTAAATGGGTGTGGGTAAGGAGGAGCAAATAATGAATTAAGATTGGGGATGGGGAACAGCAAATGATGGATTGAGACTGGGGATTTGTACAGCAAATAGTGATGAATTGGGACCAGGGGATGGGGTACAGCAAATGATGATGAACTGAGACTGGGGGATGGGGTACAGCAAATAATGATGAATTGAGACTGGGAGTGGGCAGGGCAAGTGATTATAAATTGCGACTGGTGGGGTGGGGACAGCAAATAAGAGCTGCCTCTGAAAATCCAAACCCTGCAGGAAACCACAGGGTTAAATTACTGTAGGATCGGGCTGCCGTCCCCCTATAACCATGTGGAGACATCAGGGATATGCAGCAGAGTTGTAAGTGCTGCATGGACTCATTGCGGGGGACAAACATGAGGATAAGCAAAGCGGCAAATGCAGGGAATAGCATGGCAGTGGGAGCACATGCGAGTTTTCGCTGTGAAACAACTGAGTGGCATTATTGAGAACTGGAAATCACAGATCACGTAAAGTTACAGATCAAGTAGCTGAGGGCTGAGATGCTTTGTTCATAAGTCACCCATGCTCTGACTCAGTAACTGCAGATTAACAAACCTTATCTGGCATCTGTTCTGTCTCCAACATAATTAATGACTCTTGACTGTCTATTTTGATAACCTATATTCAGTGATAATGCTCAGTTTTCCATAGATTTTGATGTTCACCGTTTTGGCTCCATCTAGTGGCCAAAGTCATAACTACAGTGTTATTTCTATTTGGTTTCGTTTTGATTTCCCTCCAATTCCCAATGCATCCTGGGTGGGTTTGCAAGGAATTGTGGTTAGTTCAGCCCATTTTCCCTCCAGTCCACCATTTTCCTTCTGCTTGCATATTGGAAGCATCTCATCTCTCTACACCCCTTGTGTCAGCATTGCTGGTAGGTAACATCCTCCCTTTATATAATCCCTATCCCACATTAGCCTTCTTAGTTAGCTCCTCTGATCAGCTATCACTGTAGACATGTATATATGTATTCTACTAACCCAGTACTCATTGTATTTATGTTTGTTTGTAGTTTCATTTCCTCTATAGACAGAACCTATGTTCAATAAAGCACAGATTCAACTACAGTCTCCCTTATTGGGCCCGGTATTGCGGTTTACCTGCTTGCTAAGCTATATGAATCCCGTTAATTTAGTGAGAGCATGACAACATCAGCACAAAAACTGTTCACCTGCAGTTTTATCCCATGGATTTCTGTGGTCGATTAGCTTCATGCACACTTTACATCTCCAAAGCACAATGGAGTAGTGTAAAATATGCTAACTTTGGACTAGTGCAGTGGTAATGTGTTCCATGGAGTGATGAATCACACTTCTCTATCTGACAGTGTAATGGACAGGTCTGGGTTTGAAAAAAATTGCTAAGAAAGCATAGGTTTGCATAATGAAGTCGGGCATGTAAAGTTTTTTGGGAAACGGATAATGCTTGTTGTTTTGGGTTGGGTTGTTTTGTCAGGGTTTGGCCTAGTCCCCTTAGTTCCAGTAAAGGGTGTTCTAAATGTTTCAGCTGAGCAACGCATTTTGGACAATTTTATGCTTTCAACTTTGTGGCAATGGTTTGGTGAAGGCCCTCTTCTGATTCTCACGACTGTCCCTCAGTGTGCAAAGAAAGGTCAAAAGAGATATGGTTGGGTGAGTTTGATGTGGAAGAACTTGACTAGCCACATATAGCCTTGACTTCAATACCTTTTGGGATGAACAAGAACTGTGATTACGAAACAGGCTCTCTCGCCAACATCAGTTTCTGACCATATAAATTGTTTTCTGGATGAATAGTCCCAAATTCTCTCAGAATGAGGCTCTAATAAACTTGCATTGAATGTTTGTGACCAGTATCTCTGACTTCTGGTCAGTCAAAAGTTGTGGTCACAAGTTGGAGGCGCATCAGGATCAACTGAAGACAATTGGTGAGTATAATACGAGCTCTCAAAAATGCAAAGAAAAGCAATATGCTTCTTCTTAATACTCCTTTGGCTGTGCACCTTTCAATATATATACAGTAACAATCATGTGGTCATAAATCAGCTGAGAAGAACCCAGGTAAGAGTTACAAACTCTCCTGCCGGATCATCAGAAGAAGCTCATTCTTAGTTAACTCATTCTTCAGCAGTAGACAATGCAACACCCTGAAACCAATTGCAAGAATGATTTTTTTTCTTTTTTTTTTTTAGCCCTGAATACATGCATTAGATACAAATAAGAAAATTGTCCCCAAAGGTGAAGAACCCCTCTAAGTATCTGGAAGGTCTGACCCTAAAGCTTATGCAACTGTTAAGCCCCTCAGGCACAATTATATTATCAGGGAGTGAACATGATCCTTTTATGGGGATATTATGCCCGCTGACAGATGTTACATAGTTGCCTTAACAGAATTTTCATCCCAGACAAGTTTCTACTTGGTTTCTTGTGGCATTAAAATAACTTTTGTTGTCCATAAGACCCTGCAAACACTATAAAAGAAACCTGTGGGATACCGCAAGATGATCAAATTGAACACTTGCCTGCCAGCAGTGAAACACATCTCCCATCTTTTAGTGGCTGTCTAAATCCGGTTATCCTCAGAGTCAACTAAGTTATAGAGATTCTGTGAAACATCATTGTACTGAAGCATGTGGGAAACATGGCTGGAAATCCCATCTAAGTTCACAGAAAACTGTAGGCTGTTATGCTTCTGTAACACCAAATTGTGGCTTTCCTGTTAGATTGTCAGTTGTGTATCACAATCAGATTGTCTGTGTATATCGGATGTATGAGGGAAAAAAAACAATAAGTTTGCATAATTAACCAAGAATGATTACTCTAGATCATTGAAACTGCATTGCTGCTATAGAAAAAGGAGAAAAATCGAAAAATGGAAAAAAGCGCTGTATAAT
The DNA here is from genome assembly GCF_039654945.1 of Dendrobates tinctorius. Lineage (NCBI taxonomy): Eukaryota > Metazoa > Chordata > Amphibia > Anura > Dendrobatidae > Dendrobates > Dendrobates tinctorius. The sequence goes on along the minus strand of NW_027361704.1, from coordinate 41,942,804 downwards.
GTATACATAACATCTGCAAAAATTGGTATGGAAAAAAAGGAAGGTACTTGGTGCTTAGATTGGCCAATATATGTGAGTCCAACTGCCATGTCAATGCGTCCTTCGAAAATTGTGTCCCTTTCCTGATATGTCACCTTCCTTTTTTTCATAGCAATTTTTGCAGATTTCATATATACATTAAATAGTGCTTTTATCCATTTTTTTCCTAATTTCTATGGCTGCAATGAAGTTTCAATAGTCTAGAGCAGGGGTCCCCAACCTGTAGCTCGGGAGCCACATGTGGCTCGCGGTCCCATGAATTGTGGCTCACGACTGTCTGCCAGCCTGGTGCATTAGGTCAGATCTAGCAAACAGGAGGAGGACATCTCAAAATGGTGAATTTTGTGAGTAGCCCTGCACAGAAGTGCAGATGTGAATGCACATTTACTGGTCTTAGGGGTTTAGAAATATTTTATGTCTGGTACGCTGGAGGATGGTACTACCTGTGAGAGGAGGTGCCTGAAGCTGAATGTGACAGTGTGTTGGGAGTCCCTGATGGGAGAATACTGAATGGGCGGATTGTGGGAACCCCTAGATCTCAGGGTACTGCTTTGGAGTGATTTCTGTGGAAAAGCTTTTGTTATCATTATACCTGTAATAAGGGCTGTGGTTGATACTACTTTGAAGGAGATGGGAGCTGGATGTCTCAGTGCTGAATGTGGCTTGTGACCCTCTGTCTAAGCTGAATGTGGCTCTCAAGGTCAGAAAGGTTGGGGACCACTGGTCTAGAGTAATTCTTGGTAAACTATGGTGCAACCTTATTGTTTTTTTTACTTATATGCTTTCTTTGATTGGCACCTGTTCACACTAGCTTAGATGTGCTGGTCCTTTTCTCTATTTGTATAGGATGTATAAGTTATAGGTTACAACTAGAGCTGAGAGAATCACTGAAATTCGATTTGTGGCAAATTAAAAGTACTGCAAATTTTAATTTTTTTCTTTAAAAACGTGTATGACACTCCTCTTTTCTGAAATGTAATAATTGGGTTAATTCTGCGTTGTCTGTATATCAAGGGTGGAGGATAAAAGCAGTGTCCAGCAATGCGATTTATTTGTCAATACATTTCAAAGTTAGATTGGGTAAACTAATTCAAAACACGTTGACAAAAGGCATTCCTGGATACCGCTCTTATCCTCCTTCCTTGATATACTGGCGGCGCAGAATTAACCCAATCATTCCATCTCCATTGTTTTTCAGTCATGGGTCAGCAGCGGCTTTGAGGCTTGTTAGTGGCTGTGGTCACACAACCACGTCAGATGAGTACCATTGCCTTTGGTCTCACCACTGTAACGTGAATAAAAACCCTATTGCTCTTATTGTTCCAGTTTCTTCACCTCTCTATTCTCTTTTCCTTAAACATTAAATCCATACTTCCTGTGATGAACCCGCACCTCGCCACCCCGCCTGAAGTCACTATTAATTCAAGCGGATCATGTAATGTGCGGTTTCCCCACTTTCACCAATGGGACGTTCCACGCCCCCTGGGAACATGGAAGGTCAGCTTGGTACAGTTTTACCCAGACACTCTGTCCACACGGCCTAGGGAGGCACGGGGAGTGAGAGAATGTGGCCCACGCAGTCACTGATGTGGCACCACACTCCACTCACTCACAACCCTGACAAGTTATGAGGCCACTTTCACTAGCACCAGTGAACCAGAGCGCAGTCAGCCCAGTAGGACTGCCATCCGTTCCTTTTCCGATATAAGCCCGGTCTGTTATCTGGATTATATCAGGACAGAAACCATCCCTGGTAGCATGGAAAGTGAAACCGAGAAATGGATGAGTAAAGTCATGGCTCGAGATAAAAAAGCAGCCCAAGGTTAAATTATTTATTTATTCACCTTCACCCCCTCACCCTGAAGCCTGCTTTCACCTTCCTGACCAGGCCAATTTGTACAATCCTTACCACTATCGCTTTATGAGGTCATAACTTGGAACGCTTCAATAGATCTCACAGATTCTGAGACTATTTTCTGGTGACATATTGTACTCCACGATATTGGTAAAAGTTATTTGATATGACTTGCGTTTATTTGTGAAAAAAATTGGAAATTTGGCAGAAATTTAAAAAATTTCACAATTTTCAAACTTTTAATTTTTATTTCCCATATGTCTACTTTACATGATCACAATTTTTGAAACACAATTTTTTGTTTTTGGGAAGTTATAGGGTTTAAAAGTTGACCAGCGATTTCTCATTTTTGCAACACATTTTTTTTAGGGACCACCTCACATTTGAAATGACTTTAGGGGCTTATAGGACAGAAAATACCCAAAGGTGACACCATTATAAAACTGCACCCCTCAAGGTGCTCAATACCACATTCAAACACTTACTAACCCTTGAGGTGCTTGACAGGAATTAATGGAATGTGAAAATAAAAAAATAAACATTTAACTTTCTTTTGCAAAAACTTTCCTTTAGATCTAATTTTTTTTTATTTTCGTAAGGGTAACAAGAAAATGAACCATACAATTTTTGTTGTGCAATTTTTCTCTGAGCATGCTGATACCCCATATGTGGGGTAAAACCACTGTTTGGACATACGGTAGGGCTCAGAAGGGAAGGGGCGCAATTTCACTTTTTGAATGTAAAATTTGCTTGCATAATTAGTGTTTGGAGAGCCCCTGATGTGACTAAACATTGGAAACATACCACAAGGTACCCCATTTTGGAAACTTAGACCCTGTAGGGAACTTATCTAGATGTGTATTGAGCACCTTGAACCCACAGGTGCTTCACAGAAGTTTATAACGTAGAGCAGTGGAAATAAAAAATCACATTGTTCACAATTTTTTTTTAGCTGCAAGTTTTGCATTTCCATAAGGGTGTAACAGGATAAAATGGACCGCAAAATTTGTTGTGCAATTTCTCCTGAGTTCACCGATACCCAATATGTGGTTTAAAACTACTTTTGAGGCACAGTGCAAAGCTCACAAGGGAAGCAGGGCCATATTACAGTGCAGATTTTGCTGAGGGTGCCATGTTACATTTTCAGAGCGCCTGCCAGAACAGCAGAACCCCCCATAAGTGACCCCATTTTGCAAATGAAACATCTCAATCTAGGGGTGCAGTGATTATATTGATACCATATATGTGTCACAGACTTTTATACCATTGGTCAGTGAACAAAAAATAATTTACATTTTTACCACCAAGATTGTGTTAGCTCCAAGTTTTATATTTTCATACTTTTAAATATGTAAAAATGGCACCAAAATTTGTCCCGCAATTTCTGCTGAAAGTAGAAATACCCAATATGTGGCTGTACAGTACTGCTTCACCAGAGAGACTCATGAGGGACGGAGCGCTATTTTCCCCCTGGGGTGCAGATTTTGCTAGAACAGTTTGCTGATTCCATATAAAGAGACCCTAAGTGCTAGAAAAGCAGAATCCCTCCTTAAGTGACCACATTTTGGAAATGATAACCCTTTGGGAATTTATCTATAGATGTAGTGACAATTTTGACTCCATGGGAGTTTTCCAGAATCAAGCAGTAGTGGATGTTGCTGAGGGAAAATTGCAAACTGTTGTTGTAGTGACCAAGTATGTTGGTCATCAGTACATTATGCCCAGCTCATGCTTCTGGAGACACGCACCTGTAAATTGGTTGGGCTCTCATCATTGCAGAAATGCCAAACATATGGGTGTTAAATGTGGTTTAGGCCCATTAGGACTCAGAAGGGAGGGGGCATTTTTTTTTGGGAGTGGAGAATTTGCTGAATTTCTTTTTAGGAGTGAGGAGCCAATTGGCTTTTCCAGAGCCTTTGTGCTACCAGTAACGTGGAAGCCCACTATCATTCCCTTTAACAGATGACAGACCTGAGCCAGGGCCTGCTTTTTTGTGGAGTGAGTTGAATCTTTTATTGGGAACATTTTACATAATGTTTGGGATCACTTTTATCCAAAGCTCTACGCTGAAAACTTTGTGGTTTCCATCTAAATCTCTGAGTCACGTGACAGGTGAAACCCCTGAGGGGATCCATTCACTATAACAAGGCAGCAGAGTTACTGTGGACTCTGTCTGGCCTTTGCTCACCGACATTCCTTTCAGAAGTGCAAAAAAACTGTGGCCAACGGCACTTTTATGAAATCCTAAAAGGACAGACACCGCCGGATCACAGGTCCTATGGTGACCACAGTACCTCCATCTGCCTCATTATGAAGAATCTGTCTGAATCACATATTTCAGCAATTTACACAGAAACCCCGATGTAAGTGCTCAGCGCAGGATTATTGTGCATCGAGCCTTGCTGCAATCTTTGGGAGGCAGAATGAAAAAATCAACAGCAGGTGAAAAATTGGTTTTATTTATTTTTTACATTGTTTCTCGTGCGGTATAAGTGATTAGGCAACTTTATTCTTCGAGTCGGTGCAATTACAGCGATACCAGGTTTATATCAGGTTTTTATGTTTGACTGCTGTCACACAATAAAGGATGCTTTTTATTGCAAAAATAGTTTTTGCATCACAAGATTTAGACAGCTATATTTTTTAAAATATTTTGTCTGACAGTCATGTGATGGCTTGTTTTTTGCGGGACGAGTTGACTCTTTTTATTGTTATCATTTTCGGGCACATGACTTTTTTTATTGCTTTCTATTACGATTTTTGGGAGACAGAATGAACAAAAACCAGCAATTCAGGGTAAACTAGTGGGACAGTTTTATAGATAGGGTCGTTACAGACACAGCGATACCAAATATGTGTACTTTTATTTGTTTATTTGCATCAATGTATTCATTGGAAAAATATTAGGTTTTTTTGTTCTTTATTTGGGGATTTCTAAAACTATTTAAACTTCTTCTTTTTTTTTTTTTTACTTTTTTACATGGATGGGACATTACTGCATAGCATTAGATCGCTGATCTGATGTTCTGCAATGTTTCTGAACTGCAGAGCATCAGAACAGCATCTGACAGGCAGGGAAGGAGGCGTCTCAGGTCCTGCTCTGGGCAGGCACTGACACGACTCCTTCCCTAAGGGACCCCGTGGCCATATTGCAGCCGGGGGTCTCCATGGAGACCATTACAATGCGATCGCATCGTGTTGTCCTGATGGAAGCGCGTAGGGAACCCATTCCCTGTGCGATGCTCCTTGATGTCACTGTCACTACTGTCAGTGTTATCAGAGGGGTTAAATGCCCGTGATCGGGCTAGCACCAATCATGTGCATTGCTGTGTGGTGTCAGCCCTCACATAGAGCTGACATCCACACCCAATCACTGTGGCCCTCAGCATGAGGCCCCACGATTGTGACAACGTACATATACTGCTGTTTGCGGGAACGAATCTCCTGCAAAGCAGTATGTGTACGGTGCATTTCAGGAAAGGGGTTAAAGGCACACTAGACAATACACTATATACACACTAAAAGCAGATGAATCATGTCAATTACTGAGTTGATGTTCGGCCATGTGTGCGCTTGGCCACAGGAGGCATGGGCTGCCAGCTGGCTCTTATACATGTGGTCAAAATTGTTGGTGCCCCTCGTTTAATGACAGATAAACCCACAATGGTCATGAGATTATTTTTTTTTTTTTACATTTTGTGGAAGCATCGTTGAAAAGCAATGTCTGACTTTCATTTGTTCATTTTCATAGATTTTTTTTATTTATTTCTTTTGTCAGATTCAAGTTATTTCTGTGACCATTGTGGGTTTTTCTGTCATTAAACGAGGGGTTCCAACAATTTTTGCTACGTGTGTAAGTCCTTCACGGCACATTACTCGACATGACCCCCCCCTTTTGAAGTGGATTGTTTGCATAACAGAGAGCGAGACCATATGGCCTTACAGTAGCCTTTATTCCCTTTGGCTCACTCTCCTCATGCACTCTGGGCTGAACCTGAATCCACTCCCCTTGCCTCTACCAGCTAAAAACTCCAAAACCTAAGATGAGTCATGAGTTCTTTAATGGACGGTCCTAGGAAGGTGGTTTTGGTGCCATTGACTCTGGCCGGGCAGTTGCTACGTGTTAAAACTAAACACATCTTTGCTATCTGGTTCCTACTGACCATTCTACTTATCTTCCCTCCATGTGTGCTAGAATGGATCAAGACCCTGGAAGATATTCACCATGTTCTGGAGATCTCGGAAATATACAAGATGTACGGCTAGAATGTATAGTAGCTCCATAACTCGGGAAAAAAAAGGGGAAAACTTGCCTCACCATGTAATATGTGCTTGGTAGCCTTGAATGTTGCAGCAGCGATCCAGATTTCGTCTGATCATCGGATAGTAGTATAAGAAAAAGTAGAATTATACATTCAGCAAGCTGATTCTACTTTTTCTTATCTCCATAACTCCTTATGGAATTATGTTTCTAGAATGTTCTTTGGCAGCTTCAGCATGACTCTTTATTGCAAGCAAACCTTTGTTCTGCTCTGAGCTTGCTCAAGTTGTGAGACCTGTCACTCACAGCTGAAGGCTTGCCCCTTCCTCAGCTAAACAAGGTGCCATCTTTCTTCTTGAGGCTTTGAGAATATTGGCCTTCCTGCTGAGCCCCTGCTGGACAAAGAAAAGGGGGTTTATAATCCCAGGCCAAATAGGATACAAATGATTGGCATGAAATTACATTTCCTATATTCTTCACACTTCCCCACTATGAAAGGCAAGTAAGAGGGACATATACTTTGGCGTGAATAGAACTCGGCTACAATTTTTATTTTGAGAAAAGACATTTCCCTAACATCGTGCAGTCCTTTATATGCACCCACACAGAAGTATTGAAGCACACTAGTATTTTCACACAGTACCCAACATATGCCATATGATGTGCACAAAACTGACACTATGATGGTTCCACTTTGCCCATCCCACACAATTGCTATACTGTGTATTTACTTTATTCTGTCAGTTTGGGCTCGCAGACTCCTATTAAATATATATATTAAAAGTTATGATGTGTTTTTCAATTTTCCATATCACTAGTTAAAACACAAATATGAAAAAACTGAAGGCAGCACTCCTTTTCAAAGAGAAAATAATGAGGTTTTATTTCAGACCCACATGGTTGACGACATTTTGGCTCATGCAGAGCCTTTATGAAGCAGTGAATCTAATACAACTGTGCATATATATAGGTATTTAAAAAAACAACACATTTTTGTACTTACTACTAGTGTCACGGATTTACCGTGACAGAGATGAACCAGAATATCGCGGTGTCTGGTTTCTCCTGCTCCTGCACTGATTAGTAGCACTTCACCTTCATATTAAATGGTGTAAGTTTCTTTTAGGAGTGCAGGGGTTAATATGCTCAGTTGAGAGCTCCTGAAAGCTTTCTTGCATTAAGACTCAGCTTTCCACTGATCGTCACTCCCATCTCCTATATAATCTTGGCCCTGGCTAGCACTCATTGTCAGAGAAGCTTTTGTTGCATAGCTGGAGGTTGTTGGTGGTTGTTAATGGAGAAGGCGTTTGGTGGATTTATCTGGGACTGTTGCTAGGTTTTGAGTGTCTGATAATTCCCTTTCTTCCCCTTCTTTGGTTTAACCCCATCCTGCACTACCCTGTGTTTACCTCTGTTTATAGGAGTATATTTTTATGATTGGTATTCTCCTTTATCCATGTTCGTATTACTTTTTAGTCTGGTTGGTGTATTACGGTACACTACTACTCCTCTCTTCACCAGGTAGTTGAAGGATACAGACAAATTCAGGAGCAAGGTAAGGTATGTGGCCGCAACATCTTCACCATCAGTAGTAATCCGGGGAGCAGGGCGAGTTGGGTGCCCCTAGTGTTAGGGATAGGTAAGGAACCCCTGGTCCTGGGACCTGTGAAAAGAGTTGTGACATTAGCTCTGACTGAAACCATTTTTTGATCCATTATGGATCCTATCACTACTCTGACAAGGAAGCTGCAGAAGCTCAGCCTGCAGGTGACAAATCTACACACTTATTTTGCAGCACCCGAACACATTATGTTTGGAGACCGTGACTCCCAGGCAACCCTTAGTAGAGCCCAAGATAGCTTTGCCTGACAGGTTTTCTCAGGTGTGTGACAAATTTGCTTTTTACAGGGAGACCTGTAAGCTATACTTCAGGTTACGTCCTTGTTCCTCAGTGACCGAGGAGCAATGAGTGGTGATAATAATCTCTCTCCTTCAGTGTAACCACCATGCATGGGCATTCTCTCTCCCGTCTGAATTTTTTCTAGCACTGGATCACTTATACAATGACCCCGACCACTTCTCCCTGGCTGAGTTGACTCTACGTTGGCTTCAGCAGGTAGACCAGCTGGCGGAGGAGTATTGCTCCGAGTTTTGGAGATGGCCAACTGACACGAAGTGGAATGACCCCGCTCTCCGTAGCCAGTTCTGTGAAAGGCTATTAGTAAGGGTGAATAATGCCTTAGCACTGTATTAGACTCCAGTTTCTCTTGAGGTGGCCATGTCTCTGGCTATCCAATTGGATCACCATCTTAGAGACCAAAAGAGACGCCTCAATGTGCGGGAGGTCCGGAGCCAAGGGGAAAACTGGTCTGAGTCATCTGAGGAACCTATGCAGTTGTGTGGGGCAACTCACTATGGAAAGAAGTCTGTTCGACGCAAATGGGAGTACTTTTACTGTGGTATAAAGGGCCATATTGTGGGCACATGTCCTTCCCTATCTCACTGTAAACAGCCCCTGGAAAACTAAGGACCCCGGGTTGCTGGAGAGGTTAGCAACATGGCTGTACATGTCCCCTCTGTGGGTAGGCCTCTATTTTTTCTCTCTGCTGAAATCCAGCTGGACAAAAATAAGGTGGTTGTTTCTGCCTTTCTGGACAGTGGGGTGGGGTTTAACTTGCTTGACGAGAGGATCGTCCAGGGCCTCAAACCACGTACACTGTCTAGACCTATACCCATAATCTCCATTAACTCTGCACCCTTGAGACAGGGGTAATTTATTCAACTCATCCGAGGGTTATATCTATAGGTAGGGTCCATGCACTTAGAAGGTATTGACTTTTATGCGCTAGAGTGTCTGCCCTCTCCTGTGATTCTTCCTTGAATGACTCTGCACAACCCTGTGGTAGGTTGGCAGACTTGGGAGGTGATAAAGTGGAGTGAGTATTGTCAAGGACACTGCTTGGGCACATGGGTGGCACAGGTGAATACCCAGTCTGAGCCTATATACCTGTCTGACTTTGGGGATGTGTGTTCGGAGCAGGGGTGCCAAGAAATTCCTTCCGATTGTCCTTATAACTGCGCCATTAGTCTGTACCTGGGGCCAAGCAACCAAAGAGCAGACTATATAATATCTCTGGTCCAGAGAGGCAGGCCATGAAGGATAATATCGCAGAAAGTTTGGCAGAGGGTCATATCAGACCATCCTCATCCCCCATTGCTGCAGGGTTTTTCTTTGTAAAGGACTGCAGGGGGTTACGTCCCTGTCTAGATTTCTGCTAACTCAATCAGATCACGATTTGGGATCCGTGTCCATTTCATCTCATCACAAACCACTCTAATCAGATTGTAGGAGTAAAATGGTTTTCTAAACTGGATCTCAGGGTGCATATAATCTCATATCATCCCAGAGTCATCAGTCCTTATAAGATTCTGCCTTGCCACCCACTTTTAGGATCCATAATGTTTCATTGATCTCTACTCAAAAAATAAGTTGCATCCTTAGTACCATCACCTCTACTGCTGTCTCCAGTCATTGTGGATGTAAATTTGGAATTTCAAATAGCAAAGATCGTTGATTCTCACTTAGGCTAGTTTCACATTAGCATTTACGGACGCAGTGTCGGGCTGCGCACGGCCGCCGCTAAGCCCCACCCCTGCCGTGCCTCCGCTGGTAGCTCCGCCTACGGACGCATGACGCTGCATGCGTCCTGCGTCCCCTATCTTTAGCACTGGGGATGCAGGCCGTGCGCAGTATGCGTTTGGCGGCGCATGTGTCCTTTTGACGCTGCGCCGACCAGCGCCAAGCGCAGCATGTTGTAATTTGGTGCGCTCGGCGCAGTGTCAAAAAGACTCATGCTCCGCCAAACACATACTGCGCACGGCCTGCATCCCCAGTGCTAAAGATAGGGGACGCAGGGCGCATGCAGCATCATGCGTCCGTAGGCGGAGCTACCGGCGGAGGCGCGGCAGGGGGATGGGCTTAGCGGCGGCCGTGCGCAGCCCGACGCTGCGGCCGTAAACGCTAATGTGAAACTAGCCTAACTTGATCGGTCGCTTCAGTATCTGGTACACTGGATCTGACATCCATGTTGCCAGCCTGATCTGTTCTTTTCACATAGCACACCCTGATAAACCCGGTTCTTAGGTTCTGGAGGTCCCTCATAGAAGGGGCTGTACAGAAGCCCACAGTGTATGATTTCTCTTGCTCCTGAACTGATTAGAAGCACTTCACCTTCCTATTAAATGGTGTTTTTTCAGCAGTGCAGAGGTTAATCTCAGTTGAGAGCTCTTGGAAACTTTCCTGTGTTAAGGCTCTCAGCTGTTCACTGTTGGCCACTCCCATCCCCTATGTGGGAGGAAGGACCGAAACAATAGAGGCAACATTGTCTCTGGGCCGGAACCATTGGGACTGCCACTAGTGTTGCAGGGGGACAGAGAACCTGACCAGGACAGACCTGTGACCCCTGCTGCCAAGGGCGGGTCTGTGATAAAAGGGGCTGGGCGCGGGAACCCGGGGCTTTTGGTGGGAAGACAAGAGCTGCAGCAGGTGAAGGTTTGCTCCCTCCCTGCGAGCAATCCAACAGACGGCAGACTACGCTTGTGTGTACTTCCCTGCATCCAGCAACAGCTCCAGTGACTGCTTACCGCTGCCGGATGCCGGCCCTACGTGACCATAAGCAGGAAACGCTGACCGTACTGCACAACACTTGACCGCTGACAGCTTAGGGTGCACAGCCCCCCGTCAGAGACTTCAACTCTAAAGCCGTGGCTGAGGCCTTGAGACCGGATCCCTCCTCATACGCTGAAAAAGCCACTGGTACCTGGACATACAGCGGCCCACCAAAAGTTCCCGGACTCTTTGCCGCCGCCACCAAGAGACAGTGCCTCCGGTACATCCAGGACCACTTCCTCATCGTGACGCGCTGTCTGCAGCGCCATCGTGGGATCTTCCAACCACCTCCCTGCGGACGACAGTCTGATAAGTTGAACCCTACATTTTTCCTTCCCCGCCATTAGCAACTCTTTTTTTTTTTTTTTACCGTTGTTGACAGCTGAAGTCAGGCTGTCACCCCATTATACTGCACTTTCACATATCTGAATACTGCTCTGCATCTTGTACATATCAACTCCCTGCGTGGAGAAAGCTTTGTCATCTTTTTTCCTCTTGTTATATAAAAAAAACACCCGTTAACACTTGCTCTGCCTCCTGCTTGTCACTGCATCCTACGCACCTGCTAGTAACCTACACCTACATAATCTGGCCCTGGCTAGTGCTCACTGTCAGAGAAGGATTTAGCTGCATGGATGGTGGTTGTTGGTTGTTATTGGAGAAGGTGTTTTATTTGCGACTGTTGCTAAGTTATGAGTGTGTGATAATTCCTTTCTAATTTGGTTTAACCACATCCTCTGCTACCTGGTGTTTACTTCTGTTGTTTATATGTGTATATTTGTATGATTGATTTTTTCCTTTTATCCCTATTTGTATTACCTTGTTGGTCAGTTTGGATTAAGGTACACTACTACTTTTCCCTGGGTGGGGGAAGGCTACAGAGTGAGAGCAGATTCATGAACTAAGGCAAGGTATGTGGCCCCGGCATCTACACCATCAGAAGTGATCTGGGGAACAGGGTGAGCTAGAGTGCCCCTAGCATTAGGGACCGTGAAGGAGCACCTGGTCCTGGGACACCCTTTAACAGAGTCGTGACAACTAGGCCTCAAAGGTAAAGTCATGCTTTCTGCTCTGTAGAGAAGACTTTCAGCAGTCTCATTATCACAGACAAGATTGTTGCAATGACAGTACTTCTTATCTACTATTCAGAATAGGTGATGTCTCAGTCCTCCTTTCCCTTTCACTTTGTTGACCTACAGTATGTCCAGATAAGAGCATGCTGAACTTATGCTTTTATACAAATTAGTGTCCACGAGCACAACAGGAAGTAGGAGTCTAGTATTAGGTTTAATGATCACAATTGAATTTGCAAGATTTTTAATTTATTCTTTACTCTAGATAATGATATGATTAAAATGTTTAAAATATGTATATTTAAAATTTAAAATAAAATCTGACTTTAAACAATAGGTCATTTTAAGAGAACACATTCCCATTAGGAAATGGCACAGAGTGTTGTCAGTCATAGGGGTGTGCAGTTGCAGTCACTGCTGACTGTACTGTGAGCATATTCTGAAATCACTCACCAGTTTGACTCCCAGCACTGTCCGCACGCATGCGCCGCACAGCAGTCTGTCAATCAGTGTCGCCACTCAGTTTATCCTTGAGAGTAAAAATACTATAGCATTTTCCCTACCACTAAACATACCAAACGGTCAGCAAACGGATAGATTTATCCATCAGACTCAGAAATTACGCATAAAAAGATTTACATAATTAGAAAAAAAACTTGATTCGATCGGTATTTCAAAATGTGAAAATGTAAACTAGCCATAAAATACTTCTGATTTATACCGTGAGTTCAAGTAAGTCCACGCTATGATGAATTTTGACAGCACTTCCACCTGCCTGTTCCCACACTTTACACATTGTAGGGCTTAATCTGGGATTACCTAGTTATCAATTTATAACATTCCATTTCTATTCATTCGTTGAGCTGTGAATAACGTAAAAAAAAGAAAAGATGGGCATTTAACCGTATTAAATGTCTGTTAGTGAAAGGAGATTGAACTCTGCACAAAAAAGGGAAATGGGGAAGAGAGGGAAGTAAGTAATCTAAAGAATAGCCATACAGTACATAGCAGAGACGTGTGTAAGTAAATGCTGGGAGAAGTCAGCCATGTCAGTGGTCGGTAATCTGCTTTTACAATAATGATGTTTTTCTTGCAACCTGAAGGAGGATGTGTCAGTAGAACAGCATAGGCCAGGTTTATATAGACAGCTCACTATATGGAAGCAGCTCCTCTTGTATAAAGTCAATGCTGAAGGATGATAGGTTTGTATTATTATTTATTCTGGTTTAGCTGAGATTAAAGGGAACCTTTCACCATGATTCAGTCCAGTCTGTAGGCACCATGTTATAGAATAGGGGGAGCGGAGTAGATTGATATACAGTTTTGTGAGAAGAGTCAGTATAACCTGTCTCAGTATTTATACTCTGCTCTGGGATTTTTGGTCCAGTGGGCAGTCCTATCCTTGACTGATAGCTGCCTTTGAATAAAAGTGCATACAGAGATGGCTGCCAGTCACTGATGGGACCGCCCACTGGGCCAAAAATCCCAGAACAGCGTCTAAGTGCGCAGCGTTTCGTGCGCACCTAGAAACGCATGTAAACGCACACTTTTTTAGACGCATGCGTTTAGCGCCTGCGCATAAAAACGCTGCGTTTGCATGCATTTTTCATGCGTTTGCGCTTTTATGCGCATGCGTTCGATTGGGAAAAAAATTGCAAGAAGAAATTCCATGATAATTTTTGGATATATACCTTTGCAGAGATGAAATCCTCCCATTTTGCTCCTGTATCCTGCGTCAAGATGGATCTTCGGATGGACAGTTTGTACCGCAATCTGGATTTGGATGTCTGCTTGTTTCTTGCTTTTGCTTGTGATGAAGAACGGAAGTCTCCTGGTCTCCTCTTGCAGCTTGCCTCACAATAGTCTGTAGAGAAGTGAACTAGCAATGCCCACCCCCTATTTGTATATATCTTTTTTGGTGGGTGGCTTTAAACAAGTTCCTGGATTTTTTTACTCAGACAGCGCACGCGAACGCATATGCTTGCGCACATATGCGTTCCCATAGACTGTAATGCAGTCCGTGCGCATGCGTTTTTAGACGGAACTTCGGCGCCAGAAAAATGCAACATGTTGCATTAGCTGCGCCCCGGCGCACACGCCCAGAGGACACATGCATTCAAAAATGCATGTGGGTCGCCCTCGCACACCCAGGGCAGCGGGGTACTCGGTACCGGGCCGGTGTCGAGGCGGGAAAGTGTCACAGCAGCGGTGACCCAGTCCGTGACCCTGGGCGCCCAATATCAATGGCGGTGATGTTAATGGTGTTAAAGTTTATTAGGTAGTTCGTGACGCCACCCGTGGTGTTTGGCAAGTAAGATGGGAAGCCAACGCTGCATACAGATCCGCTGGGACTGATGGTGTGGTGCAGCAGAGATGGTATAGCTCCCCACAGGTGGAGCTGTAGTCCCAGGGCAGTGTAGGTGCAATGGATGAGGAGAGGCACAGAATGGTATAGATGTTGTTACCCAGATGTAGCGGTGCTGGAATAACTGGAGGACATCAGAGTATGCGGTTCCAAAGCTTTACTCACTGTTTGCAGTTCACACAACTGCCTGCCTCCGTACTGTGTTCTCCAGGTCAGGGCTCCAGCCAACCTCCAGGCAGGATAGTATTCTCCCTTCCACACTCCGCCAACATGTACCTTACTGAACGACTCCTCCAATGCACCTTTAGGTGCGAAGCACTACAGCACTTAGTTACCCTGGAATGCCTCTCTCTAGGTGTTCCTAGTCTTTACTTGTATGACAGACAGCTGTAGCCTGCTTCGGGGACTCCTCACTGCGTCCTGGCTCACTAGTCAATTGCTGTTGTGTCCCAAGTCTTTGCTGGGAGCAGGGCATTTACAGCCTCCTACTCCTCTGGTATCTGTGGTAGGACCATCAGTATCTGTACCACCGTGGAGACCAGGCTCCAGTTCTGTGCACTCTCAAGCTGAGGGAGCTCATCCTTCTGCGGCTCAGCCTCTCAACTTTGCACCTCCCGTCTGCACACTTCACCCTCCGCAGACTATCTGTTCTATTTCCCTCCTGGCCCTCAGAGGACACCCCCTTTCCAGGATCCTGGTTCAGAGTTCCCCCTGCTGGCCTGGAGTGGAACTGTGTTGCATGCATTAGGTTAACTGCTGGAGAGACCCATCACTGCTTCCAAGCCTGGCATTACCCTCCCCTGGAGGAAGGCAAAGCCAGTGTGGCGACCATACCCCTTGGGGCGCCACACATGCGAACGCATACATACGCATGTCCATGCGCTCCCAATGTTAAAGATAGGGGCGGATGAAGGATGCACCGCTAACGCAGCGCACAAAGACGCTAATGTGAAATCGGCCTTACACTGACTCTTCTCACAAAACTGTATATCAATCTACTCCGCTCCCTTTGGTTTCTAAGATAGTGCCAGCGGACTAGACTGCATTCAATTTGTAACAGGTTCCCTCCAATCTAATTTCTTTATGACTTTCAAATTTTTGTTATTGCAAGTTCCTTTTTCCCACCATTTTCCCAGGCCATCGTTGTTTCATTTTTCTGTCAACATAGCTGTATGAATGGGTGTTTTTTTGCGGGACCATTCACTTTACTATATACTGTACTGAAAAAACGGGTTAAAAATGCATTTCTGCTATTGTTTTATGGGTTTTGTTTTTACAGAATTTGTGTGGCAAAAAAAAAGGACCTGGCAACATAATTCTTCAGGTCAATACGATCGTAGCAATACCAAATTTATAAGCCTTTTTTTATATTGTAGTGGTTATAAAGAAAAAAAAAATCTGAACTTTTGTAGAAAAAAAATAGGATTGTGAACAATTTGACACATTTGATTTTTCTGTTGATGGATCTGTATAAGGTCTTTGTTTTTTCGTTGACCGAGCTGAAATTTTACTAATACCTTTTGGGGTTACATAAAATGTTTTGATCTTATTGCTTTTTTGCTTTTTATTACAATTTTGATGGAAGTGCAGAGACCAAAATATGGCAATTCTATAGTTTTATATTTTGGGCTTTTTTTTTTTCAATGTTTACATATGGTTTAAATAATTTTAGATTTTAATAGATCTGAATTTTATTGCCACTAAAATGGTAAATGTGTATGTTTTTTTTATTCTGGAACATTATTTTTTACCTGCAGAAAAAGGGAAATGTGTATATGTATATATCTCTATCTATATATCTATAGCTTTCTATATATATCTATATAATTTTGAGCACTTTATACAATTAGAAAACAAAATTAATGCAACTTCATAGGCGCCAGAGGTACACTGTGGATTAATGGCACTGCCTTCTGGGAACTTTCTATGTTGTTTAGCTATGATCATCTGTGTAGCGCTGAAGTGCCGGTAATTGAGAGGTGCGCATGCGCAAGTTGGAATGACAATATCCAAGATGGCGCTGGGTACAGCGATAGAGAAGTGCACATGCGCTGGACAGAAACGTCAAAGATAGGATTTGCCGACAGCCTAATACAACATAGTAGTGCGCTGAGCCATGCGCAGTACACCAATGGTAACGCTGGAGGCAGCGATAATGGCGTTCTCCACGTGGGGTGATGTGATCCTAGGGGGGTAAGACATCTTATAATATTTTAACACAGCTGCATTGGGCAAAATAATTTAGCCACACTTTGGACACATAATGATATTAAATATAAGGAGGCGGCATTGAATGAGAATTTTGATAAATTGCACTTCAGCACTATTAGTTGTTGATTGTTAATTATGTCTATATAAGCACAAGTTAGTGATACCCACTGCTTGAGAAAGGCTCAGTGCGAGTCGAAACATCGACCTGACATGTGGGTCTGAATAAACCTCATCATGTTTTCACTTTGAAGACTATGGAGTGCTACCTTTATTTTTGCTTCTTCTATCTATCTATCTATCTATCTATCTATACATACGTGTATGCATGCATACATACATAAATACAGTCATATGTAAAAGTTTGGGCACCCCTATTAATGTTAACCTTTTTTCTTTATAACAATTTTGGTTTTTGCAACATGTATTTCAGTTTCATATATCTAATAACTGATGGACTCAGTTATATTTCTGGATTCAAATGAGGTTTATTGTACTAACAGAAAATGTGCAATCTGCATTTAAACAAAATTTGACCGGTGCAAAAGTATGGGCACCCTTATCATTTTCTTGATTTGAACACTCCTAACTACTTTTTACTGACTTCCCGAAGCACTAAATTGGTTTTGTAACCTCATTGAGCTTTGAACTTCATAGCCAGGTGTATCAAATCATGAGAAAAGGTATTTAAAGTGGCCACTTGCAAGTAGTTCTCCTATTTGATTCTCCTATGAAGAGTGGCATCATGGGCTCCTCAAAACAACTCTCAAATGATCTGAAAACAAAGATTATTCAACATAGCTTTTCAGGGGAAGGATACAAAAAGTTGGCTCAGAGATTTAACCTGTCAGTTTCCACTGTGAGGAACATAGTAAGGAAATGTAAGAACACAGGTACAGTTCTTGTTAAACCCAGAAGTGGCAGGCCAAGAAAAATATCAGAAAGGCAGAGAAGAAGAATGGTGAGAACAGTCAAGGACAATCCACAGACCACCTCCAAAGACCTGCGGCATCATCTTGCTGCAGATGGTGTCACTGTGCATCGGTCAACAATACAGCGCACTTTGCACAAGGAGAAGCTGTATGGGAGAGTGATGCGAAAGAAGCCATTTCTGCAAGCACGCCACAAACAGAGTCGCCTGAGGTATGCAAAAGCACATTTGGACAAGCCAGTTACATTTTGGAAGAAGGTCCTGTGGACTGATGAAACAAAGATTGAGTTGTTTGGTCATACAAAAAGGCGTTATGCATGCGCTGTATTGTTGACCGATGCACAGTGACACCATCTGCAGCAAGATGATGCTGCAGGTCTTTGGAGGTGGTCTGTGGATTGTCCTTGACTGTTCTCACCATTCTTCTTCTCTGCCTTTCTGATATGTTTCTTGGCCTGCCACTTCTGGGCTTAACAAGAACTGTACCTGTGTTCTTCCATTTCCTTACTATGTTCCTCACAGTGGAAACTGACAGGTTAAATCTCTGAGACAACTTTTTGTATCCTTCCCCTTAAAAGCTATGTTGAATAATCATTGTTTTCAGATCATTTGACAGTTGTTTTGAGGAGCCCATGATGCCACTCTTCATAGGAGAATCAAATAGGAGAACTACTTGCAAGTGGCCACTTTAAATACCTTTTCTCATGATTTGATACACCTGGCTATGAAGTTCAAAGCTCAATGAGGTTACAAAACCAATTTAGTGCTTCAGGAAGTCAGTAAAAAGTAGTTAGGAGTGTTCAAATCAAGAAAATGATAAGGGTGCCCATACTTTTGCACCGGTCAAATTTTGTTTAAATGCAGATTGCATATTTTCTGTTAGTACAATAAACCTCATTTGAATCCAGACATATAACTGAGTCCATCAGTTATTAGATATATGAAACTGAAATAGCTGTTGCAAAAACGAAAATTGTTATAAAGAAAAAAGGTTAACATTAATAGGGGTGCCCAAACTTTTACATATGACTGTACATACATATGTGCATACATACATATATACATATGTGCATACATATACATAAATACATACACACATACATACGTGTGTATGTGTGTATATATATATATATATATATATATATACATGCATACGTGTGTGTATATATACATACGTGTGTGTGTGTATGTGTGTGTGTGTGTGTATATATATATATATATATATATATATATATATATATATACACGTGTGTATGTGTGTATATATATATATATATATATATATATATATATATAACGTACGTGTGTGTGTGCGTGTGTGTGTGTATATATATATATATATATATATATATATATATATATATATATATATTTGGCAAATTTGATATTGTCCCCCTGAGCACATGGGACAAATTTGACAGAGCCTGGAGAAAGTTCTGTTGCTTGCAATATCCTCCTGCATGACCGGTTTGGCAGTGGGTCAGTAATGGAGTGGGGTGGCATTTCTTTGGAGGACCGCACAGCCCTCCATGTGTTAGCCAGAGGTACCCCAAGTGCCATTAGGTACCAGGATGAGATCCAAAGACACATTGTGGGACCATATGCAGGTGCACTAGGCCCTTGGTTCCTTCTGATGTATGACAATGCTAGGCCTCATGTTGCTGAAATGTGTCAGCAGTTCCTGCATGATGAAGACATTGATACTATGGATTGGCCTGCCCACTCCCCAGACCTCGATTCAATCGAACACATCTGGGACATCCTGTCTCATTCCATCCACCAACGCCACGTTGCATCACTGACTTTCCAGGAGATGACTGAAGCTTTAATCCAGGTTTGGAAGGAGATCCCTCAGGAGAACATCCGCCGCCTCATCAGGAGCATGCCCAGGCGTTGTAGGGAGGTCATACAGGCCCGTGGAGGCCACCCACACAACTGAGCATCTTTTCTTTGTCATGAGGCATTTCCACTGAAGTTGGGTCAGACTGCAATTTTATTTTCCACTTTGATTTTGAGTATCATTCCAAATACAGACCACCATGGCATATTAACTTTGAATTACATTGATCATTTTTATGTTTTTTTTGTTTTCAACACATTTCACTATTTAATGGATAAAGATTTGCAACTGAAATATTACATTCTGGAATATCTAGGATGTGTTTTTTTAGTTTCCCTTTGTTTTTGAGCAGTGTACATTCCTTAGTGGAATTAACCATGCAATCATTTTGAAATGCAAGAAAAGGAGAATAAAGGAGTGTATAGGCATAAAACATTTGTATTTTACTCACAACAAGTGGTAAAATATGACAAGGAAGTACAAAAATACAATAATAAGGTGCACAAGGATGGAATAAAAGGAGGAACCCCCAATGTGGATGGCCGGCTCAATCAATAAATATATAGGCAGATAGCTTGCTCCATATAATATCAGTACCAATTGGCCAAATAAAGGTCACAAATAAAGCCCATTGGGCATGAAGAGCAGCGCTTACCAGTATGTATAGCAGGCAAAAGACACCGGGTATGATCCTGAGGGGGGCCTGGAGAATCATGGTGGCAGGCAGTGCTATGGTGTGTGACCAGCAGCAACCAGCAGGTGAGGGGAGTGCTGACTAGCATAGTGGCACTGGTCTGACTGGCAGTGCTGGGCACATAAGGTTTGTGACTGAAGAGAAGAACTTACTGTGCCTGCATGCTCGTCCCCAACACACACTCTTTTCTTCAGTGAAGGACCTGACCTCCATTATTTTATGATGTCTCAATGTCTGTGCTGTACAGAGATCATTAAGACGTGCTCAAGGCAACACACAGTAGGGCTACATTCACACGGAACCCTAGTGCTCCGCTAGTTTCCCGTTTTGTACGGATCTGCTATTGCAGTGACGGCTGTCCCAGGCAAGTCAATTTCACAATTCTGCATTCACACACTCTGCTTTTTACAGAGGCTGCAGCCTGTGAGATGACCTGGCACGGCATCATGTGACAGAGTGACGTCACTCAGTCTCATGCATAGGGTCCTAGAGGCACAGAATGCTGCAGCCTCCAGGATGAGAGGACATCGCTGGAGAGCACTTTGGGGGCATGGGGAAGGTGAGTAATTAGCGCATCAGCATTCACACACACAAAGCTGTGCTTTGTGAAGATCCATTCTTGGTTCAGTTTCTGCACCAAAAACGGATCCTCACAAAATGCAATCAAAATGCTGTGTGTGAATGTAGCCTTAGTGTGCGAAATGAATAGGGAAAATGTGAATTTGGGTGGAAAATATTTTGGCATGGGGGAGGGGGGGCATTTGAAAGTTTGCACCGGGGCCCATAAGTTTGTAGTTACTCCACTGGTGTATATACAGTACATGTTGGTTCACAGGAAAGTAAATATGGAAGAACGTGTCAGGCAAAACTAAACATTTATATGGACTTACAGAAAGAGAAAATGTAGGGATAAACAAGCAAAGGCTATTCATCAATAAAAGCCGCAAAATATAGTGATTCGTTCATGCCAAGAGGATGACAACACTGCAAACTATGTATCCACCTGCACTCTTTTTAGAGAAGTGTTCTGTCCCAAATGGCCATATCACTGGTTCCACAATTAATATATTCTGTAGTGCAAGTGAAATTGGACTTAATATACAAAGCCTAAAGCATTAAACAGTATTTACACAAACTATGTGAAGATGGCACAACATTGGGCTATAAGCCAGATGTCGAGCTACAGGTGTCCATTGGCCTCAGCTATCATGGTGCAGAATAAGGCAGCATTGGAGGTTGGAATGTTGGTTATATCCTCTTAAGTCCAGATTTTTGTTCTTGGACATAATGATAGGAAGAGATTGGTCTGGAGAACAAGTGAGCAATGCCATGAAAAGTTCTTCACGAGAGAATGTTACATTGTTCTTACTCCCAAAATTATGGTATGGGGAGGCAAAATGTACGGTAGCCGGCTCCCTCTAGTCTTCATTCCAAGTAACCTTACGGCTCAGCATTACATTGATTTGGGCTTAGTTTCAGGGGCATGGCCAATTATCCAAAGTATCCCAAGAGCCATTTTCAAAACCACAATGATAGGCTGCGTTTTGCTCACACTGTTGGGAGCACCTTGCGTGATGTAAATGTGCTGCCATGGCATCTCTGAACTTCTCTCCCTTTTTGTACAATTGGGACGTCATTGAGTGGCAATTGCCAAAAGGATCAGCCAGCAGTGGATCTTGACGATTTGTGTGTTCCTCAAACAATCATTAACCTCATTGATACCATGCGAAGGCATGTAAGTGCGCATGTATCTGCAAATGGATGTCCTACTCAATACTGAATAAATTGAGATGTTTTGAAACTGTTATCATTTTGTCATAATTTACATATCATTTGACATATCTTTTGATCGTGTGATTTCCATAATTGCATGACTTCTCCTTCATAGTGGTGTAATTTCAGTATTGAGGAGTACTCATATATAGCAAAGAGAAAGTAATTTTATTGTTTAAATTCATTTTAATATTACTGATGATCAAATATGATCATATTCTCTGTCCTACACGCAGTTATGGAGCAATTGAAAATAAAAATATCTCCGGAAGGTTCTTACCTTATTTAAAAAAAAAAAATGCAATTAACTAGGATACGAGCCCACAAACAAACATGATCTTACTAAACCTTGGGTTGATGCCGTATGACATAAATGTGTTTGACAATAATATTACTTTGCAAAACTGTTTGATAATTTTCATTATTGCTAATTAAACTTGAAGAAGCACAGACGTCTGCCAAAATTAACAGAGGTTTTGCAGCCGGAAGCTCAAAATTACTTTAATTGATAGTAAGATAGTTTCCCTGATCACCAATTAGACCAAATTAGTGATCAGATTTCAAGACGTGAATAAATACCCTGGCTGATGAGGAATAAAATCAAGATTACATAGTGTAACATAAATATCATTTCCTTTTATCACCAATTGTATCATAGCAAGTAAGAAGGTTGCAGACCTTTAAATACATAAGGTTGGTCAGATACAATACTTTTCAATTAATGTAATGACAGGGGAAGTATTTAGGAGTTTAATGGAGATTGCATGGGAGAAATTACTTCCAAGTTGAGGGTATTTTTTTTTCTGAACTTGGTCTCGTGTCTGTTTTTTTCTTTTTCTAATATTTGCGTAATACATTTTTAATACTTCACTGAACACCCCATGTTGCTGGACTTCACTTTGTGAGCTGCTGTTTTCTCTGAAGCTTTTGCACTGTACAAGATGTTCCTTTCCTATTTGCAATATAAATATGCATGAGCGGTTACCGAGAAGTCAAAAACAAATTTTTTTAATCCAGAATTAGCTTTACTGATTTTCTTAGAGATGGTTTTTATTGCTACTATTTCTGCCTTAGCGTATTAAACAGATTATTTTAGAAATAAAAAGACACTTGTTGTCTACTTTAGTATGCTTTTAAATACACTGCTCAAAAAAAATAAAGGGAACACTAAGTTACCACGTCGTAGATATCACTGAATGAAATATCGCAGCTGCAAATCTTTTATTCATTACATAGTGGCATGCGTTGAGAACAAGTAAACATAAAAATGATCAATGTAAATCAAAATTAATATCCCATGGAGGTCTAGAAGGATACTCAAAATCAAAGTGGAAAATCAAATTACAGGCTGATCCAACTTTTGTGGAAATGCCTCAAGACAAGGAAATTATGCTCAGTAGTGTCTGTGGCCTCCATGTGCCTGTTTGACCTCCCTACGACACCAGAGCATGCACCTGATGAGTCAGCGGATGTTGTCATGAGGGATCTCCCAGACCTGGACTAAAACATCCACCAACTCTTGGACAGTCTGTGGTGCAACATGATGTTAGTGGATGGAGTGAGACATGTCACAGATGTTTTCAATTGGATTCAGGTCTGGGAAACGGGCAGACCAGTCCATAGCTTCAATGCCTTCATCTTGCAGGAACTGCTGATACACTCCAGCCACATGAGGTCTGGCATTGTCCTGCTTTAGGAGGAACCCAGAGCAAACCGCACTAGCATATTGTCTCACAAGGGGTCTGAGGATCTCCTCTCAGTACCTAATGGCAGTCAAGCTATCTCTGGTGAGCACATGAGGGCTGTGTGGCCCTCCAAAGAAATGCCACCCCACACCATTACTGACCCACTGCCAAACCAGTCATGCTGAAGGATGTTGCAGGCAGCAGATCGCTCTCCCCGGCATCCCTAGACTCTGTCATGTCTGTCACATTTGCTCAGTGTGAACCTGCTTTCATCTGTTAAGAGCACAGGGTGCCAGTGGTGAATTTGCCAATCCTGGTGTTCTGTGGCAAATGCCAAGCGTCCTGCATGGTGTTGGGCTGTGAGCACAACCCCCATCTCTGGACGTCGGACACTCAGACTATCCTCATGGAGTCTGTTTCTAACCATTTGTGCAGACATATGCACATTTGTGGCCTGCTGGAGGTCATTTTGCAGGGCTCTGGCAGTGCTCCTCCTGTTCCTCCTTGCACAAAGGCAGAGGTAGCGGTCCTGCTGCTAGGTTGTTGCCCTCCTATGGCCCCTTCCACGTCTCCTGGTGTACTTGCCTGTCTCCTGGTAGCGCCTCCAGCCTCTGGACACTACGCTGACAGACACAGCAAACCTTCTTGCCACAGCTCGCATTGATGTGCCATCCTGGATGAGCTGCACTACCAGAGCTACTTCTGTGGGCTGTAGAGTCCGTCTCATCCTACCATGAGTGTGAAAGCACAACCAACATTCAAAAGTGACCAAAACATCAGCCAGAAAGCATTGGTACTGAGATGTGGTCTATGGTCCCCACCTGCAGTGGATGACTACACTTGTAGATGACAGTGGTGTGCTTTACATTCCAAATAATTGATGTGACTCTCTTGAAGTGACAATACTATGACTTCAGGTGCCCAAACACATGATGGCTGTTGGCTGGCAACATTTATTTGCCGACTCCTCAACTCACCGTTGCCTCATTCGAGAGTTTGTGTTCAGAATATGGAGAAGGGGAATGCCACTGTCGGTCACCTCTGCTAGTGGCATGTCCAAGAACAATAAATTATTTTTTAAAAATCTAAACTGCTTAACAAAAATGAAAGGAAAGTTTAGAGACCTCTTTATCTATTGGATGGTAAGTTGGTCCTGAAAAAATCAATTTGTTGGGCTAACTTTTTTTGTGCTATGGTTATTATGT
This sequence comes from Dendrobates tinctorius, assembly GCF_039654945.1. NCBI lineage: Eukaryota > Metazoa > Chordata > Amphibia > Anura > Dendrobatidae > Dendrobates > Dendrobates tinctorius. The sequence continues at coordinate 41,918,206 of NW_027361704.1, read as the reverse complement.
TAACCCCTTCACCAACTTGGGTTTTTGCGTTTCCGTTTTTTGCTTGTCATCTTCCCAGAGACATAACTTTATTTTATTTTTCCATCAGTATGGCCATGTGAGGGCTTGTTTTTTGCAGGATGAGTTGTAATTTTGAATTACCCCATTTGTTTTGCCATGTGGTGAACTGGGAAACGGAGAAAAAAATTCAAAGTGCGGTGAAATTGCAAAAAAAAGTGCAATTCCACAATTTTTTTTTTTAACCATTTTTACTAAATGCTAAAACTGACCTGCCATTATGATTCTCCAGGTCATTATGAGTTCGTAGATACAAAATATGTATAGGTTCTTTTTTATTTAAGTGGTGAAAAAGAATCCAAAGTTTCTTAAAAAATTTTTTTTCGCAATCTGGGGCTGGTTGAGGACTTATTTTTCATGCACCGAGCTGACATTTTTATTGATACCATTTTGGTAAAGATATGATCTTTTGATCATTCATTATTGCATTTTAATGCAGTGTTGCGGTGACCAAAAAAACGGAATTCTGGCTTTTTTTTTTTTTTCTTTACACCATTTACCGATCGGAATAATTCTTTTTATATATTGATAGATCTGGCGATTCTGAACACGGTGATACCAAATGTGCATTTTTTATTGTTTTATTTTCAATGGGGTGAAAGGGCAGTGATTAGAACTTTTATATTATATATAGTTTTAAAAAGCATTTTTTTCTTTACACTTGCTTCTATAGTCTACATGGGAGTAGTCATGTGACACCGGCGACGATGGGCAGGATTAGTGATGTGCTTTCTGCACGAGCATGCTAAATGCCGTTTTGAGATTGACAACAGCATTTGACACGTTAACAGCCGTGGGTGGATCATGATTCCACCAGCGGCTGTTAGAGGCACATGTCAGCTGCATACCAGAAAATTTGCGGGCTCATTGCAGTTCACGCCAATGACTTGGGCAGAGCTGCTGAGCTCCATTATTGGCGGCAGCACTGTCTACACGACATCAGCGTTAAAGACAGAAACATAGTGATTAAATACCCTGCAGTAAATAAATAAACAGCATAATGCATGAAAATAAGGTTCTTAGTTAGCATGTTTTTAATTGAAAAAATTCAAAAGCCATCCCGCCACTTCAAGGTGACAATAATTGGGGCAGTTGCAGAAATTTTGTGCTGGAGTCAGAGAGGAGGAGTAAAGCGCTTTTTTTTTTTTTTTTTTTTATTTTTTTAAATTTACATTTTTTTTAAAAAAAAAAATTGTATTTCAACTGAGCAGTGGCACTCTTTGTAACCGTTCCAAAGTCATAAAATACTTGAAAATATTTTTAAATACGGTCTTACATAATGATCAGTGTGGATTGCTGATAAATGTATCTGAAGGTAAAAAACTCTAGGTTTAGTTATTGGAATTATAGAGTTCTCTTTTAATTCATAGATAACTGAAAAAATCCCCTGGAACAACTTAATTCATTCATTTTATGTAAACTTGTGCTATTTTGCAATAGTCCAACTTAACTGTTTGTCTGCACATCCACTAACGTCCATGACGAAACTGTTCTCTGGTGGGAAAATAAGAGATCAGTCCTTTTGAGGCCGCATCCATGCCAGCATCTGAATGTCATGTCCGTGAATGAGCAGCCTGTACTCCCCAGTGGCCTATGTATCGGTTTTGTCTCATTGAGGGAAAACATTTTAATTGCTGACACAAATGACAAACTTCATTGGGATCAATGGTGACCCGCCCTTTCTCTTCCCTGGCAAATTAGCTCTTGATTCATTCCTGCACAAAGTGTTTGTGATTTCTCTACACGCAGAGGCATGAAATCATTATCTGCCATTACACACTATTTGCTTGTGGCGATCATGTGGGAAAAGACTCATTTTCAATAAAGAACCAATTAACTGTGCTCGGCTGTATTGAGCAGCTGTGCAAATGTAAGCAAACATTCAGGCCCAGGGTAGACTTAATAGCCTATCCCTGATCTTCGAAGGTTGCTTTCCACCTTGAATACAAACATTATTTTATCAGCTTTTTTTCTTTTTCAAATGAAATGCTGTGACCATTTCAAATAATTATGCATGTATAGATTTACAATATAATATTTTTATATATTATAAAAACAGGGCAGATGTGGAAAAAATTGCTTCAAATTAATAATTCTTTAAAAAGTAGACTTGTCAATAGTTTATTTTTATGAATTCCCAAAATACAAAGTGAATGAACAAAAGAGAAATCTAAATCAAATCAATATTTGGTATGATCACCCTGTGCCTGCAAAACAGCCTCAATTCTTCCAGGTACACTTGCACACAGCTTTTGAAGGACCTCTGTGGGTAGTTGCTCCAAACATCTTTTAGAAGTATGTGAAAAAAGAATCCAGTCAGCTCACCTGTCAGGTGCATGGCAGCTCAACTCCAAAGTATAAAAAAGGGCCCGACAAGTAGCAAGTAGTTTCATTTTGAGCAGTATGTACAGACAAGAGATCAGAGGGCGCAGCGCATTCCACATAGGTGTACTAGTATCGACGCTCAAGCAGATTGAAAAAGAAGCGGTCTGTGAATACTAATCCAAAAATTCAAGTAATATATAGGGAAGTTCTGAGGTGGTTGAGTCACTCAATATGAGTGAATTGATTGATGTGAGATTTTCTGCAGTAAGAATATCTTAATAACATCCTTTTTTTTTCTCCATTTGTTTCTCCATTCTCCAATACTACTCTTTGGGCTTGATGTCACCTTGCAATACAAAGGTGATATCAACCCCACTTGCCACCGCTACAGGGAATGTGGGAAGAGTGGGCAAAGATCCAGAATTGGCGCATCTAATAGATGCGCTTTTTCAGGGCGGTTGCAGTCTGTTACTTTTAGGCTTGGATGGGGGGGCAATCTTCATAGACCCTTACCAGCCTGAGAATACCAGCCTAGCTACCATGACCCCTCTATTCTTGATAACCAGCCTAGCTAAGGCTGACCACTGAGGGTTGCAGCCTCCAGTTGTGAGTTTTGTCTGGCTGGTTATCAAAAAACCAGGGGAACCCACATTATTTTCACAATGCAGCGCTGAGTTCAGAGAGTTCATCGCAGTTTACTGAGAAATTTCTCACCGTGAACTGCAGTGGACACTCTGAGCTCAGTGCTGCACCATGAGACTTTCTCACTGTGTTAACGGGGATCTCACCAAGGTCACCGCAGTTCAGCCCATCTGGAATGCTGCATCAGTGACCTCCGACAGTAACCTTGATGGTGTTACCGTTAACCACTGGGGAATGAGCTGCTGTGAGCACCGCATCAGTGACTATCAGCCTGTATGGTCGCATCTTGTCACCGTCCAGGTTGAAAACTGTTTATGCACCAAACTTGGATTATGGCGTTGGGACAGAACGATGGACAGGTAAGGGATATTGTTGGTTTTTATTTTTGTTTTATTATGGGAGATGAGGGATTCAATAGAATGTCCATTAGGTGAGTATAACTGTGTTTGTAATTTTTAAATAAAATAAGGAAAAGTATGTTTTTTTTATTTCAAATAAAAGACTTTATTCTGGCTGTGTCTTTATTTACAATACAACTAATGGATTAGCAATGGATAGATGTCTTATAGACTCCTCTCTGTTACTAATTTGTGGGCTTGATATCATCGGACAATACAAAGGTGATATCAACGACATAAATATGAATCTTTTGTGGGCGGCTTCAGGGTGATAGTTTTAGGCTGGGGTGGCCAATATCCATGGCCCCTTACCAGCCTGAGAATACTATCCCCCAGCTGTATGCTTTAGCTTGGTTGGTTTTCAAAAATGAGTAGGATCCAAAGCTGTTTCTTAAATTTTATTTAATTTAAAAAATATTTGAAACTTCTGAGTGGGGACCCTTCTATTCTTGATAACTAGCCTTGCTGAAGCTGACAACTGAGGATTGTAGCCTCCACTTATGAGTTTTGCCTGGCTGCTTATCAAAAATGCAGAGAACCCATGCCATTTTTTTCAAATTATTTACAGCGCAGGCGCATGCTGATGAATACTCCCATCAGTGGCTCCTGCTCTCGTTGTTATTAGTGGCAGCAGGTGTCGGATGGTGGAAGCAGTAGTCCCATCAGCTGACAACAGTGACTGGAGGTAAACTTTATACCTCCGATCACAGCTGCAGGCTCACACTGTCTTTTGACAGTGTGGGAACCGCGGCTATCTAACCTGCGGTGTGGGTTTTAATGCTGATCAGAAGTGGTGTTTGCCACACAGTCATGCACTTGACAGTGTGGCAAACACTGGATGTTCAGGCCCCCCATTCAAGTGAATGAGGTTCGGGTACTGTTCTGGTACCCAAACCTGAACTTTTTGTAACTGTTAGGCCGAACCTGAACATCCAGGTGTCTTCCCATCTCTAATGTTAAACCAAAACATGGAGTGGGCAATGGTATGGTAGCATAATCACAATAAAATGTTTTCGCTAATAGCAGCAATAACACCAGCGTCACTGCTGGCAGCAGCCATCCCTGGCAGTAGTAGCACCAAAAACAGGTCACTCTTGGCCATCCTTGCCTCTGGCAAGGGTATTAATGGGGAGGAAGTGGAGGATGTAAAAATGTCAACAACTCATTTCAATCACAGGAAGTTGAGGTAGCTTCTGACAGCGACACCATTAGTTGGAGTCTCCTTGTTCTGCTCAGCCCATCTCCATTATATCCACTATCACCTTAACACTTCAAGTTGTACATAATTTCTATTATATCAATGACACTTGTTTCTGTTATGCATCATAGGAACAGTGCAGGTGATGTGTGGCTAAAAGATGTTATGGGGCAAAATCGACTTTTCTTCAGATAGCTGTGGAACAGGTGATGCTGTATGTACTGTTGGTGGAGGAGGCTCAACAGCGCCTGAAAGGTCTGGTCACTGTGGAGGCAGTTCGTATGTGTGGGTATCTTATATTCTTTTGCGCATTGCCGACAGACTATTCATTAGCACTTTGCAGTCAATGCAAGAGGATAATTAAGCCGTGGATCTTCTGGCTCATATAGATTAGTAGCTATGACTCTTAATCAGCACATGAAGTGATGTCACCTGCTTATTTGGCAAAGTCTTGACAGCAATTAGAGTAAACCTCAAATTGCCCTCCTCCACCTTCTTACCATTCTCCTCTTTTTGTCCACGCTGCTTCAACCTCAAGTAGTATGTGGTGGGCCTAATCAACACCACTATAATCATTGTAACCTACCACTACTGCTTGTCAATGTTATATTCCTATGATACTTTCTCCTTTTCTGGCTCAAAGGCAAATATCCATCCCTGACTGTGTTGAAGAATCAATCATACGCTCCCAGTCATCCTCTGGCTTGACAACTAAACTTTCACCTGGTCAAAATACTGGTGGTGTCCTCATTGCTTTACCACCTTGTGGAGTTTGCTGTCTTTTAGGAAATAACAGCGTGCAATAAGCCTTGGTAGAAGACACTCAGTTGTCATTATTTCTCACAGAAAAGTGTGCCTGCTCTCTCACATGTTATAAAATGTAGGCCACTCTATCGACTTGTGTTGGAACTCCAAAGTGCATTGCAATGTAAATACCTGGAGTAGCAACTATGGCAAGTGAATTACATGAGTTTCACAGCTCACTGGGTGATTTTTTTTTTTAGGGGCAGCAATGCCTCTGTTTCGTCTCTCACCTTCTGCGGATCCTGTTCAATTGACATGACCCCATCCTCAATAGACAAAGGGCACACAATTGATTCCACACACTACTCTCATTCTTTTTTGCTAATGTAAGGCAAAATGCTGGCAAGGAGTATTACCGCTTGATAGGTGGGGCGATAAAAGCCATACAGATGACAAGTTGCTGCTGCTATACATCTACCAGTAACTTGCCCCCTGGCTGGCTCCGCGTGACTGCAACTCAAAATTGTTGCATGTCACAAGGCACACCACTTTCTGGCTGCCTTACAGTAACTCATCCAAATTGCAAATCAACCCTATCTGTAAGGGATATGCTAATACATGACTTTTACTCAATTAAATTAAAAATAAAAATGAAATAGATAATTATATATATATTGTGGCGCTCATATACTACCTATATAACCGCTGCAAAATTAGGGTCTCAACTCTCAACCAATTAGGCCAAAAATAAAATATAAATATAAAATAATTTGCGCTGGTTATAGGTACTATTTTGTATTTCCTAATGCTTACACAAAGTACCAATCCGTATACGGAATTCTATAAGTATTTTACACATTCATTATCGTTAGGGGCAAGTGCAAAATAAACCAGGATTTTTACCTGATGAAGTTTATGAAGGATCCTGATTAGAAAAGTACTTTTGTGCGTAAAGTAGATGTCCTCTGAAAATAATCCAAATGGGATAAGTCCCATAGGATAATCACTAGTGGCTGGTGGATACAGCGGAGTCTTCCGCTGTTAGTTTCCAGCAGATAGGACCATTTCCTATGCGTTTCAATATGAATATCAAGAAAAAATTTGATGACCACCCCCTTTCAAGACATTTTTTAAAAATACATGGGGGTTCAATAGATGGAATTGATGCAGCAGGTATCCAAATTATTAAACACTGGTGCAAAGGGGATTTTATAAAGAAAATGTAACAAGCCTGAATCCGCTGGATATTTGAGCTTGATACATTAAAGCCAAAAGGACTCAACAACAAGATTGAATTATTTGCATTTGACTGATACTTCATTACTAAAAAACGCCCTGTCATGAAGGAAGGAAAAGGCAATTTTCCGAAACGCGTAGGAAATGGTCCTATCTGCTTGCCGTATTCAACGAGTGTGCACCACATGATCATTAAGTGTCACGTGACTGAAGACGTCACGCAGGTTCTACAGGTCCTGTAGGCATGCACGTGCTTACACATTGGACGCTGCATTCAGGTGCCTGTCCCCGGCTGGGACAGCTCTTTCTATACTTGGAAACTAACAGCGGAAGACTCCACTGTATCCACCAACCCCTAGTGATCATCATATGGGACTTAACCCATTTGGATTATTTTCAGAGGACATCTACCTCATGCACGAAAGCACCTTTCTAACCAGCATTAGGAAATACAAATTAGTACCTTAACCAGTGCAAATTATTTTACATTTAGCAAATTTTAAATCTTATAGGCCATTTTTATTTTTAAAGTGATCCAGTATTGATTTACATATGCACTGTGATTCCTAGATTAGCAAATCTTAGCCAACTGTAGCCGTGGTGATTAGGATAATCTAGTACCAATAATGTATTTGTAATAACTAGCAGAATGATTGCCAGATTAGCAAATACTATCCATTCTGCTTGCTATTCCAAATACATTATTGGTACTAGACTATCCTAATCACAATGGCTGCATTCCATGGCTCAACAGAAAATCACCAAGGGATGTATTAATCAATGTAATATATGATTTCAGTAAAGTGACTAAAAGTGGTTTATGGGTGTGGCTTTAGTGAAATCTTGCACACATCATTGATCAATACATTCTATGATGATTTTTCTAAAAAATAAAATTTTTTTTATTTCTTTAGCAATACAGCTTATAGGGATTTGCAAAACCCTGGTGCGGTATCTACGATACTCCATGGCCCTTGGGTTATGGCAGTGCTAACTTCTTCGTCTAGCATTTGAATTCTCTCATGATTGCTAGGCCCTGTAAGGATGAAACAGATTAAATGATCAATTACTCTCCTCTCCCCGCTCCTGCTCTGGCCTCCTCAGTCTTCTTACCCCCCACACAGATTGTCACAGAGGGTGCGCTGTAGTGACGTCATCACGCCCTCTGAAACGTCACAGAGCTCAGACGCAGAGAGGGAATGATGGGAGAGGGAGCGTCAACGGACGAGTTTTTCTCACATCATTGTTTTCAACTCTAACTGCATCCAGGAAAAGCCAAAATAGTTGAAAGTATCATGGAGTCCCCCAACTCGCTGGCCCCATAGTGGCTGCATGATCTGCCACCATTGGCCGTACGCCACTGTATTGGACACCGCATTATATAAATATATTGTTTTCTCATTGCAGACCCTCTGTATTCCCTATTAATGATACATATAGAGATTGTTGTAGAAGCATTGAATCCGTTACGTATTGGGGCTCATTTACATGAGACATTTTCTATCTGTAGGTCAACATCACATAAAAATACATGTAAAAACAGTCAGTATTCAGAAAATTGTAAGAGGTACAGGTTCTTGTTAAGGGAGACTCCACTAGTAGAGATGAGCACTTTTTTTTTTTTATTAAAATTTTTCAGTTTCACTGAAAAGAAAAAATATATTTTGTGGCAAAACAACAAAAAAAGATGTGTGCGGTCTCTTCCTCAGACTGTATCTATTCCTTTTCAAGGATGGTAATGCAAGCACAGCCTTAGTATTATTAAGTTAACTCAACATGTATGGCTGTGCGTAAGCCAATGGTAACGAGTGGTAACCAACAGTCTATTCCTCACACACTAATTTTTATCACTGCTGCTGTAGCACACGATCTGTAAGGTTTGCCAGTGTTTTATGGATTTCTCTATATGTATGACCAAGAAGTGAGCTGTGATGTCTTTTGACTATCCATAAAATGATTGCTCCATTCCTTACTTCTGCTTTTATACAGGCTATGATAGCCTTTGCTGATTAGGCATTATGGGAAAGTCTGAAACATAGAAAAGCACAGTAAAACAAACACATAAAAATACTGTTGTAAAGAAGTAACAGTAAACAGCAAGTGCTAGTAAAAAGATAAAAACAGGGTATTTGGTTGATACGTTTTTTGCACAAAATGTTTACTAAGCCGCTCTACCAAACATCAAGGTATACCCATATCTGAGCAGTCCCTAACTGATGTATTTAAAAACCTGGTCATGTGTATAATACCTACATGAGCAGTATTCAGACAGGTAATGTCCGATGTGGACATGCAGCAGAGGACGGCCTTTATGTGCATGGCCCACAAGGGAAGGGTGGAAACCTCCCTAATCTTGCAAAAACAGGAAACCAATTAAATACAAACACATGGGCCATGCACACAGTGAACATCGGACTTTACCTGTCTGAATACTGCTCATATAGGTATTATACACATGACCAGGTTTTTAAATACATCAGTTAGGGACTGCTCTGATATGGGTTACCTTGACATTTGGTAGAGCGGCTTAGTATACATTTTGTGCAAAAACCGTATCAACCAAATACCCTTTTTTATTATCTTTTTATTAGCAATTGCTGTTTACTGTTACGTCTTTACAACAGAGTATTTATATATGTTTGTTTTACTGTGCTTTTCTATGTTTCAGTCTTTTGGTGGTGTGAACACTGTCATACAGACTTGTTCACTGTGTGCATGGCCCATGTGTTTGTATTATGGGAAAGTCTGCCTAGCCCCAAACCAAGGTCATGTGAGCCCTCTCTTGATGTAATGTTCGACAATTTGTATAATGGTCACAGCAATTGCAAAGTGAACTGCAAATTTTAGAGTTTGCAGGGTTCAGCAAATTTCTAGAATTTCCACACAGATTCAGTTCAATTGAAATGATTTATTTCTATTTCCTGGGAAATAAAATATGCAAATGGCCTCATCACAGAAGTCAGTATTGACCCATTACAGAGTCTTACCACATGACTTAAGATCCTGGTTTGCCTTTATGTCCTATGTAAAAAAAAAAAAAAAAAAAAAGCTGCAATTGCAGTTCCTGTTTCAGGTTCTTGCCCCTCATCAGTGCAATGTTGGAGTTTGGTTGGGTGGAAGGGAAGATTCTTACTTTGGTTTATTTCCCAAAAGACTATTTAGAAGGTTGATATTGACCTCTAGGACTTCTATCTTCTATAGGTAGTATCAGAGGCACTACTATCTTTCTTTGTGATGATGCCATGTTCACTTTTATAAGCGAAACATATTTGTGATGTTTTACCTATTAAAACCAAATGACCAGTGGCTTCATTACAAAAGTGCTGTAAATTTGCAGTAAAACTGTAGTTTTACATGTTTTTTTTTAAATGCTGTTTTTTATTACAGCAGTTACAATCCTCTCATAGAAATGCACCTTTAAATATTGTGTCTACAGAGTTGTCCCCTTAATTCAGTGACAATATTGTACATTTAAGCAGTGTTATAATACAGTGGTGATTATAATATGCCCTTAAATATATATTACAGCCCTAAACGCTTTCAGCACTGCATGTAAAAACCATTTATGTTGTATTTGCTTGCATACGCCAGCCTGGGAGTTCAGAATAGCCCTCACATTTCCAAAAAATGTTTAAGTGAAAAGAGAAAAAAAAATCTCTGCATACATATCAGTTATACAAGAAAACCCTCCCATTAACAATGTTTCTATGTTCGCCTAATGTCTGTATAATTTTTGCTTCTTTTCCTAAAGGCCTTTGGATTTATGACTCGAGTAGCCCTGCAAGCAGAGAAAATGAATCACCACCCAGAATGGTTTAATGTGTACAACAAGGTAATTCATTACATTTTTATTCCATCACCTGAGCATAAACCACTGGTGCATTTTTTTCAGGATATCACTTTACTGGGTTTTGTTGCTCAGATGGGAATAGGGCTTCCTGCTAAGATTTTCTCTGCTCAGCCCTACAAGATCCCGTGCTGGCACACGTAAAGTTACAACACATGAATAGTTGTCAAATGTCGGAATGAGTTTGTCACCTCTGCACTACTGGCATGTTCAATCTGACACAGCGTAGCAACGGTGTCCGTCATACACTGGCACAGTGTTCACTGCTGACTTCAGCAATAGGAGTAGCAGAAACGTCCGCCTCCTTAGCTTTTACTATAGTCGGACAGAAGCCGTGCTTCTGTATCCTGGAAATATGACAGAAAATGTATCATGTAAAAATAGACAGATTTTCCTCCTCTCCTAGTTTCCCCAGTTTAATCACTAATGATGTAATTGCTTTTTCCTCTGTTTTGTTGATTAACACGAGTAAATATCATCATTGTCTGAATCTGAAATCTGTAGACGCCGCAATTATCTGTACAACGAGATGAACAATGAGCTTTTGGAATGAAGTCCCAATTGTACAAATATTTATTGGGACATCTTAAATTTTTGCATCCTTGACTACGTTATTCGGTTGACATACGAAAGATTGGCTGCTTTGCAGTGAATCATGCTTCTGACATGTTGTGGCTCCAAACCTTCATGTTCATTCCCTGTTTCTTCACACCTCAGTTTCCACTTTCCTAAATGTATAAGAATACCTGCCAAAATCACTGATTTCCTGAGGATTTTGATTATTTCATGGGAGTTTGAGATTTGCCAACTCTTCTAAGATTCCAGGAGGCCTCGCTATTCTTTGGGAGTCTCCTAGACATCCTGAGTTAGCAAGTATGCTTTCATACTTGAATCATTGTCCTTAACCTCACTTATCAAAATTGCTTAACCAAAAAACTATTTTTAATGCTTAAAGTATCTTTAGCTCTGCTTTAGATGTATAAACTGCTATGGAGGAATGAAATCTGCTCCATAATTGGTTGCTGTGTGCAACAAGACCCTAGTTTAATGACTGACTGTTTTCCCATTTGGGTCAATGCAAATTTTTAATATTTGGTACTCATTGAAGGAGTATTCTGGTCTTGAACAAAGAGGATATGGCATTGATGTTGCTCCCATTGGTAGGACCTGAATCTACCTTAGAACACCACTCCAGGGTTTTTTTTTCCTGAACTGTGGAGTAGTGCTTCTAATCTAAGGTTCCTGACCCAAGAGTATTATACACACCCTCTGTTGTCTTCACCTTCTATCAACACTGCACTGGTCTGTCTCTGGCATTTTGTGACTTGCTTGATTGCTCCAGTGTTGGATGAGCCGGATCACTCATCAATGCAAATCTGAGTGCCTCATTCATAGACTTGCACTGAGAGCTTGTGACATAACTTCTGAATTCCTACCAGTCAGAATGGCATTCACAAGATGGTGCCGTGGGATCGGAGCGGCACAGAAAAAATGTAAAGATGATGGAGGGTAAGTATAAGACCGAGGGCAGGGACATTACATTAGAAGCACCATTACAGGCCTGAAAGAAAAGAAAGCCCTGGAGTGGTGCTTTAAGAATGGCACTCTAGTGTCATTGGAAGAGGAAGTTCAAATTCTCATTCATTTGTATAGGAGTTCTGCTCATCTGTCCATTAGCATTAGCCTACAACTGAACTCCCTTTTGAGGATGTGGCTACCTAGCATGGAGTTAAATGACCTCATGTAGACATAAAAATGTTTTTTCTAGGTCTACAGCAGTAAGCAGCTATATACTTATCTTGATGTAGTCTAACTCTCTTAACCTGAGGTTGTACAGAGATGTAACATGAGTACGTGCATGAACCCTAAATAACATAATTCTCAATATGAAAATTTTCAACTTCCATTATTCCGATGGTTTTATATAGGTAAATAATGTTACACTTTCTATTACAAAAGGGAAATATTCTACTGTAAACTAGGCTCTGTCTGGAATATGATGGATTTTTTGGAGGACTGTAAAAGAGGAAGTTTATCATTGACATTAAGGCTGTGCACGCACGTTGCGGATTGTATGTGTTTTTGCCACGTTTTTCTCTGCAAAAACAAATACAGAACGCACCCCATTCATTCCTATGGCATTTCGCACATGCTGTGCTAATGCTGCATTTTTTTTTCCCGTGGCGGAATCGCATAGCGGAAAAAACTCAGCAGGCTCACTATTTTTGCAGAATCGCCACGGTTGTGCACCCATAGGAATGCATTGATCCGCTTACTTTCCGCATATGGCTATGCCCACCATGCACAAAGTGAGCGGATCATGTGCGGATGGTACCCACAGTCTGGAGGATAGGAGACTGTCCTCCAGGCCCTGGGTACCATATACCTGTAAAAAAAAAAGAATTAAAATAAAAAATCGGGTTATACTCACCTTCCGGCATCCCACGTAGCCTTACCGATGCTCCTGCCGACTCCCGTTCCCAGTAATGCCTTGCGGCAAGGACCTGTGATAATGTCACGGTCTTGCGAGAACGCTACAGTATCATGAGACCGCTATGTCATCAAAGGTCTTAGTCCCAAGGCATCGCTGGGAACGGGAGCATCGCTGAGGCCTGGGGATGCTGCGCGGGACGCCGGAAGATGAGAATATCACGATTTTTGTAAAATTATTTTTAACATTCTATCTTTTTACTATTGATGCTGGATAGGCAGCCTCATAGTAAAAAGTTGTTCACACTAGTCAAACACTATGTTTGACAAGTGTGACCAACCTGTCAATCACATTCCAAGTGATGCTTTAAATCGCTTGGAATGGGCTTGAATTTCAAATGCGAAAATCGCGTGAAAAACTCTTGTTTTCTGTGGGAAAAATGCATGCGTTTTTCCCGCGGTGGGAGTTGCGGAAATGCTGCGGAAATTTCCACAGCATCTCTGCAACGTGGGTACATAGCCTAAATTAGATGAAGAATCTCCCGATATGCTATACTATTACGAAATACCAACATTTAAATTACAGATTTGTGCCTCCACTAAAAACATCCAGAAGAAACCAAGCAACTAACCATACACCCTGCCCCTTTATTTCATCTGGTTTGTAAAATGGTACTTTTGGTGGTCCTGCACATTGCTCCCTGCTGTCCATCAGCTCTCCTACTTGTACAGTTTATTCAAAAAGTATTTAATTGACAAAAAAAATGTGCAGTGTATATTGGACACGTGATGCAAATCCTGAGAAAATGATCATCGAACCATAGATTTAGTCCACTTTCAGGTTTTATTAAACATGGTGTATGGAGACATCTGATACTCATGATGGTGATTTTAGATAAATCCAGATTATACTAATAGATCATGTAAACAGAGCAAAACAGGTAAGGTGTCCTTAATAAATGTGAACATTTTTTAAAATAGAGTTTAAAACCGAATAGTTTGAATAAAGCCATAGAAACAGGATAATGAACAGCAAACTCTAAGTGAAAAATGGTAATAAAAACATAACTATTTAGTGTTTTTAATAGCGGAGTCCTTTTTCTTTAACTATTACTGTATATATTGTGGCCATAATGAAATAAATTGAAAAAATCAATTTGGTACACGTTGCGATCAGTAGTAAGTGTCCTTGATCGCTTAAACACTGGTTAGTCATCAAGCAACAAAATATTCCATGGAAAGCATGGATAGACCACCTAGCAGCGGAAATAGTTCAAGCTCAAATACATTCAGTATTGGGCATATTCTCAATATACATTTGATTATTTGACATTAATCTTTGTGTTTTTGTATACATATGCAGTTGGTAAAATTACTATTTGTTACACTGATGATTTTTCCCACTTACAAATAATGGAGAGGTCTGTAATTTTTATTGTAGGTACACTTCGACTGTGAGAGACAGAAGCTAAAAATAAAATCCAGAAAAACACATAGTATGATTTTTAAATAATTGAACTGCATATTATTGCATGAAATAAGTTTTTGATCACCTACCAACCAGCAAGAATTCTGGCTCTCACAGAGCTGTTAGATTTTCAACCCTCCAACCCTGCACTCATTACCTGAATTAATTTCACATCTTTAAACTCATTACCGGTATAAAAGACATCTGTCCACACACTCAATCACACTCAACTTGTCAGAGACACCGCACTGAACTTGCTCACTGAGCCAATGTGCGTGTCCTGAGTAAAGCGAAAGCGTGCTCAAAGCTACCTGTGGAGCGGGCAGCAACCGAATGGATGCGTACTTCAGAGCCGCAGGACCTGAAGCACGTGACTGCTAGAGGCGTGGCCTAAACTCCACAGAGCTAGGAGCTGCAAGACAATTCCTAGCAGAGTAACTGCGAGACAAAGTTACCCAGGGGCATAGACAGTGAGAATAGTCAGGACGTAGCCAATGAGTCACACACAGAGATAGCTGCAAGGTACCAGAGGGGCGAGGAGAGTAGAAAAGGTCACAGGCAATGAGTCATACACAGATAATAATGCAGTACAAAATCAACAGGCAAACTCACAATGGGAAAACAGAGCTGGGTCAGAACCATATAAACAAGCTATAGCAACAAACAGGCACACGGGGTCAGCACACTAGGCCAAAGGCAAAAGTATAACTGGCAGGGATTGAAGCTACCCAGGGGTTTATGAAGCTCTCCCAGAACCAGAAAGAGGCCACAATCATTAACCCCAAGTGTGCAGGTCAAAACCTGCACAGAGCTCCAGACATTAACCCCCGGTGTGCAGCTCAAAAACCTGCACTGGGATCATGACACAACTTCTCCACCATGGCCAAGATCAAAGAGCTGTCAAAGGACAACAGGGACAAAATAGTAGATGTGCACAAGGCTGGGATGGGCTACAGGGCAACAGGCAAGCAGCTTGATGAGAAGGCAACAACTGTTGGCACAATTATTAGAAAATGGAAAAAACACAAGATGACTGTCAATCTTCCTCGATATGGGGCTTCTTGTAAAATCTCACCTCGTGGGGTAATGATAATTCTGAGAAAGGTCACTAACCACACAGGAAGTCCTGGTTAATAACCTGAAGAGAGCTGGGACCATAGTGTCAAACATTACCGTTGGAAACACACTACGCTGTCAGGGATTAATATCTGTTATGAATGAGTCACCGGAGGAGGAGAAAACAAAAATACAAGCTAAGTCCAGAAAACCGGAGAGGTTGGTAGCTATCGGATTGCAGACCCCTGATCCTATACACCACAACTAACAGTAGCCGTGGGGGGTTCCTACGGTGCCCTAGACCCCTCGTCACAGCCGGAGAACTACATAAGCCTAAAGAAGGAAAGGGGAAATCTAAACTGCCCCAGAGCAGACCCCAAAGCAATAGACAGCCCCCAACATATATTGTCGGTGAAAAACAGATGAAAACACAAACACAGACAGAAAGACAGGCTGAGCAAACGATGGGGCCCAACTAACTAGATAGGACAGGACAGAAAAGATGCTGGCTGCAATCTGCAAAAAACCCTACCAAAAATGTCCCAACCGTCTGATAGGGAAAAAGGCCCTGAAGTCGCTAGACTTCAAAATCACTATATCAGCACTCAGGTATATTCTGAAAACAGAGCAAAGAGATCAACTGATCAGAGACAAAAATGGAATTCAGCCAGTCCCAACCAGGACTGGCTGAATACAAACACTAAGGAAACCAGACAAAACCTCATGGAATAATAGCAGGGAAAAAACTTAGCTTTTAGAAGACAGGAACTAAGCTGGATGCAAGAGCTCAGAGCAGAAAGGATCACCAGCAGCCCTGCAGGGTGTCGGCTGCCTTATATCCACTCAGAAATTCCAGATGTCCAATCACACTCTGCCTGTTCAGATGACAGGTTCTTCCCATCCCAATCAATTTCACTACCTCTCTTCACCAGCAGAGGGAGTTCATCAGACATCAAAGGTGAAGGGGAGAATGAACTCACAACAAATATCCTTCAGGACCCGCAAGGTCCCCCTGCTGACGCCAGCACATATCCAGGCTCATTTGAAGATTGTCAGTGACCATCTGGATGATCCAGAGATGGTATGGAAGAAGGCCACTATTCTTAGTTGAGTCCAAAATAGACCTTTTTGGTATCAAATCCACTTGCCCTGTTTGGAGGAAGAAGGATGAGTACACCCCCCAGAGCACCATGCAGCATGATGAGGGAAACATCATATTTTGGGGGTGCTTTCTGAAAAGGGAGCAGGACGACTACTCTTTATTGAAGAGAGGATGGATGAGGTCAGGTATAGCGAGATTTGGGTGAACAACCTTCTTTCCTCAGTAAGAGCATTGAAGATGAGTCGTGGCTGGGTTTCCAGCATGACAATGACCCGTAGCACACTAAGGAGTGGCTCCGTAAGAAGCATTTCAAGGTCCTGGAATGGTCTAGCCAGTCTCCAGACCTGAACCCAATAGAAACTCTTTGGAGGAAGCTGAAACTCAATGTTGCCCAGCGACAGCCCCAAAATCTGAAGGATCTGGAGTAGACCTGTATGGAGGAATGTACAACCTTTGTCAAGAGCTACAGGGAAACGTCTGACCTCTCTAAAAGCAGACAAAGGTTTCTGTAGCAAATATTAAGTTCTGTTTATTATTGTATGAAACACATTTTATTACATGAAATATGTGAAATCATACAATCTGATTTTCTGGATTTTTTTTCAATATTCTGGTACTCAAAGTTGAAGCGTACCTACAATAAATTACAGGTCTCTCCATTCCTTGTAGGTGGGAAAACTTGCAAAATCAGCACCGTATATAATACTATATATTGTGTGTGTACGTGTTTTCTTCAATGTTGATAATCATTTTAAAATTGTGTGCTTTGTCCTTACAGGTTCAAATAACTCTGACAACACATGATTGTGGGAAATTGACCAGAAAAGATGTGAAACTTGCTCAGTTCATTGAAAAAGCTGCTACATCCTAATAAATTATCAAGTTCTTTGTATTCTGTAATACAGTACTTTTTTTGTTGTATAACTATCTAAGTGGTCCAAGTGCAAAATAAAACATTGCCTCTTTCAGTCATTTACTATTTTATATAATTTTATAATTCACTTTCAATAGATTTTTAGTCCAATACAAAGCTTTGTAATATGTAGTGATAAACGTTCTTTAAACTTAAAGGGGTTTTTCAAGAATGTGAAAAAATGGCCCTTTGATGTAATTCAAACTTCAGCCTATCCTAGTTGCATGTCAGGGCGAGTACTGCAGATTACACAGATCCAATCTCTCCTGTGCCTCAAGTGACAGAGCTATATCATAAACATATGTATCTCAATAAGACGAGTAGTAAGAGTATGACATGACCAGAAATAAATGACTGCTCACTGAGGTTTGAGGGTAGAGGAAAAATATCTGTGTGCTCAGTTAGCCAAGGAGAAGATTTATTTCTCTTCTTGCCATAGCCCTTCTCCTGCAGCTCACCAATATGTGTATTTTCAATAGAACAGTCATTTGAAATGCATGTGTTGCGAGCTGTTTCTTCAGACTGCAACCCATTTTGACACATGGATAGGACATTCTGGCGGACACAGACCGAAAAGTGCCCTCTGCAAGTACAACACTTGGGCCCAATTCCATATGTTTTGGAGGTGAAAATTGGCCCCATTACCTCTTGGGCTCCTTTTTTTATTATATATATATATATATATATATATATCTATACAGTACAGACCAAAAGTTTGGACACACCTTCTCATTCAAAGAGTTTTCTTTTTCATCCCTATGAAAATTCTAGATTCACTCTGCATCAAAACTATGAATTAACGCATGTGGAATTATATAATTAACAATGTGTGAAACAACTGAAAATATGTCTTATTTTCTAGATTCTTCAAATTAGCCACCTTTTGCTTTGATTACTGCTTTGCACACTCTTGGCATTCTCTTGATGAGCTTCAAGAGGTAGTCACCGGAAATGGTTTTCACTTCACAGGTGTGCCCTGTCAGGTTTAATAAGTGGGATTTCTTGCCTTATAAATGGGGTTGGGACCATCAGTTGTGTTGTGCAGAAGTCTGGTGGATACACAGCTGATAGTCCTACTGAATAGACTGTTAGCTGCTTTTTTCTTGCCATAATACAAATTCTAAGTAAAGAAAAATGAGTGGCCATCATTACTTTATGGAATGAAGGTCAGTCAGTCCGAAAAATTGGGAAAACTTTGAAAGTGTCCCCAAGTGCAGTGGCAAAAACCATCAAGAGCTACAAAGTAACTAGCTCACATGAGGACCGCCCCAGGAAAGGAAGACCGAGAGTCACCTCTGCTGCGGAGGATAAGTTCATCTGAGTCAACAGCCTCAGAAATTGCAGGTTAACAGCAGCTCAGATTAGATACCAGGTCAATGCCACACAGAGTTCCAGCAGCAGACACATCTCTACAACAACTGTTAAGAGGAGACTTTGTGCAGCAGGCCTTCATGGTAAAATAGCTGCTAGGAAACCACTGCTAAGGACAGGCAACAAGCAGAAGAGACTTGTTTGGGATAAAGAACACAAGGAATGGACATTAGACCAGTGGAAATCTGTGCTTTGGTCTGATGAGTCCAAATTTGAGATATTTGGTTCCAACCACCGTGTCTTTGTGTGACACGGAAAAGGTGAACAGATGGACTCTACATTCCTGGTTCCCACCGTGAAGCATGGAGGAGGAGGTGTGATGGAGTGGGGATGCATTGCTGGTGACACTGTTGGTGATTTATTCAAAATTGAAGGCATACTGAACCAGCATGGCTACCACAGCATCTTGCAGCGGCATGCTATTCCATCCAGTTTGCGTTTAGTTAGACCATCATTTATTTTTCAACAGGACAATGACCCCAAACACACCTCCAGGCTATGTAAGGGCTATTTGACCAAGAAGGAGAGTGATGGGGCGCTACGCCAGATGACCTGGCCTCCAGTCACCAGACCTGAACCCAATCGAGATGGTTTGGGGTGAGCTGGACCGAAGAGTGAAGGCAAAAGGGCCAACAAGTGCTAAGCATCTCTGGGAACTCCTTCAAGACTGTTGGAAGACTATTTCCGGTGACTACCGCTTGAAGCTCATCAAGAGAATGCCAAGAGTGTGCAAAGCAGTAATCAAAGCAAAAGGTGGCTACTTTGAAGAACCTAGAATATGACATATTTTCAGTTGTTTCACACTTTTTTGTTAATTATATAATTCCACATGTGATAATTCATAGTTTTGATGCCTTCAGAGTGACTCTACAATTTTCATAGTGATGAAAATAAAAGAAAACTCTTTGAATGAGAAGGTGTGTCCAAACGTTTGGTCTGCACTTTGTGTATGTATGTATGTGTGTGTGTGTGTGTATGTGTATATATATAATATATATATATATATATATATATATAATATATATATATATATATATATATATATATATATATATATATTATACTGTATATAGGTGTAAGAAGATGAGCCAGGATGGCATCAGCAGTTCCCTGTACACTTTGGGGCTGGAACTATTGGAACTGTCACCACTGTTGCCAGGGGATGATTTTTCTGAGTGGGGAGGACCTTTGCACTGGACAGCAGGGGGCGTGGGGGAAATGAAAGTGGCTGAGCGTGGGAATGGGGAGATTTGGTGGGAAGGCGACTGGAGAACAAGGAGAAGGTTGACTCCCTCCCCACTGCTCCGACTGCTTTTATATATATATATATATATATATATATATATATATATATATATATATATATAATATACTGTATATATAATGTAGGGCAACTACAGGATAGATAGTTGATAGGGGGGATATATCACAGAGATGGTTGCTGTCTGTGATTTAATCCTGGACTATTGCTCAAGTGCACATAGCACTATGAGGATTGTTTGGTGCATCTGAGCTAGGTTTTACAGACAGCCTGTGTGAACTGGATTGGTTGACAAGGGACTTCATCCAAAGAAATGTTTTTTGTTTTTTTTTGTTTTGCCTGCACTGAAGGCTGTTTTATTTTTTCCTTTGCTTATGAATGGTTTATGAAGAAGTAATAAAACCAATTTGGATGTTTGAATAGAAAGACTTCCTGTTTTGCCTGCTGAGTATCCTAAGGCCTCTTTCACACATCAGGTTTTCGCCGTCAGGCGCGATCCGGCGCTTTTGACAGAAACCGGATCCGGCGAAATGCAATGCCGGATCCGGTTTCCCCCCCATTGACTTGCATTAGAGCCGGATCGAGCCGGATGGCCATGCGCTTCATCCGATTTTCGCCGGATCCGGCAATGTGACGCGATCCGACGTCTGGAAAAAACGGCTACTGTAACGTTTTTTGTCTCCGGCTTTTTCATACAATGAAAGCCTATGAGCGCCGCAATGCGCCTGATTCGGCGACAGCCGGATCCGGTGGCCGGATCCGGTTTTTTGGTCTGAGCATGCTCAGTAGCTCTGCCCACAAGACATATATAAAAGCAAGACAGTGGGACCCTCAGCCACACCCAACATGCCACCCAAGCCAAGAACCAGGAGCAGGAGAAGGCAGCAGACATCTGCAGCAGCACCATCAGCACCACCCCACATGGAGCAGCATGCTGAACAACGGGAGGGGAGTCCAGCAGCAGATGAGAGACGGTAATTATCAAATCCCCCATTCCTCCAAACTAGGGCTATGGAATATCAAGATATTCATTGGCCCTTTGTTTCTCTTTATTCAACAGCCGCCCAATAGATGCAGCAGCAGCAATGGCAGCAGCAGGAACACCACCCACAGCCATGGAGTCTGGCCAGCAGGAAGACAGCACATCTTCTTCTGGGAGCCCTCCCTCGCATCGTCAGAGTTTGACGGTAAGTTTTTATTTCCAAAATCCATCATCTATGTAATATATGTCTATTCATTGCCTTTTATTTCAAAACAGGAATCACAAGATGAAGAGGAGCTCCCAGAAGAAGAAGGAAGGGGTGGACAGACACTTGGAGTGGGCTCACAATTGGTAAGTTTTTTGCATCAAACGCAGAAACACAACATCACACTACACACAACACATAGAAAACAATGTTCTGCAGACCACACACAGCAAACAAATGCCTACATCCAAAGACATAAAATTTTTTGTTTTCTTCTCTAGTCTTCCCAATCTGGTGCTCGGCCAAGAGGTCCTCGCAGTGCCTCCCAGGGTCGTCGGCGACAGCAACGCGGCGGTCACCAGTGTGTAAGTATAAATATTTTTGCTTTGTTTTTTTGCACTTTTTATTTCATTTCTTTTGTGGAGGCTAATTATGTTATTTTTGTCTTTTTCTTTAACAGCCTTCACAGCGTGCTCCCGACTCTGACGGTGAGGATGGAGGAATCGATGTGGACCACCTCATCGATCTCGTCAGAGAAAGGGAGCCGCTCTGGAATATGGCTGACCGCCGCCACGCTGACCTTATCGTTACCCGACGACTCTGGGAGGAAATCTGTTCGCTCCTAGTGGACCGCTGGGAGGACCTCGAAGCTCGGGCCCAGATTAAATAGCGTAAGTATATACAGTACCGGTTGCTTTATTTAAACCAGTGTTTCCCGAACTCCAGTCCTCGTGGTCCCCACGGATCATGTGTTCAGGATTTCTATTTACTTTGGAAATCCTGAAAACATGACCCCTGGGGACCATGAGGACTGGAATTTGGGAAACACTGATGTTGTATACTAACCACTTTGTCCTTTCTCGTTTCAGGGGAGAGAATTGTGAAGCGGTGGCGGTCTGTGAGGGATCGTTTCAAGAAGGAGTTCAATAAAGAGATGCGGGCCCCGAGTGGATCTGGAGGACGCAGGAGCAAGTACAAGTACGCACGAGCCCTGTCGTTCCTCCGGGAAACAATGCTCACCAGAAGGTAAATATTACACACCACATGTGACAAAAAAATGTTTAGATGTAACTTTTTTTTTTTCAGCCAGGGCCATACCATGTCACTATTTTAATTGTTTTTTTTTCTCTTTATTCCACAGCACGGTGAGCAGCACTCGGGAGCCTGCACGATTGGACCCTTCTGAGGCGATCCCTGAGGAGACCGGCACCGAGGGACACTTCGACCACCCCGGTACATCTGCACCTTCCCAGCCTTCCCACACATTCGACCCATCTGTCCCATCCACCAGCACAGGAGCATTGTGGCCGCCTACATTACATGAAGCTGCTGGTGAGGAGATCGCTTTCCCTTTACCCCACCCTTCTGCCCCTGCCACCTCTAGTACACCTGCGGGTACTGGGCGGCAGCGGCAGAGGGGTCAGGAAAAGAGTTATGCGCCAGAGTTCTTGCATCTGAATGCATCTTTCCAGAACTGTCTAAAAGTCTTGTCAGAGCAAATCTCCGCAGGCTTTCAGCAGATCAACTCCAGCATTCTGGAGGTGAAGACACTTCTGCAAACCATGCATTCAGAAGCAAGATCTTCGCTAAACCACACCTTTTTCAGGTCTGCTGTGGAGCGCATGGAAACGCTATCTCCTACCCAGCAGATGCATGTAATGCATTCGTGCCACGGTGCTCTACAGCAGGTTACCTCCCAACCTCCACCTCCCACCACTGTAGTTCCTCCACCTGCACCCCCTCCAGCCACTTTCCATCCTCCCCTTCCTATTACATCTGCACCCCCTCCAGCCACTTTCCATCCTCCCCCTCCTATTACATACCAGCAACCTCCCCAGTACCAGCAACCTCCCCAGTACCAGACATCTCCCCACTTCCAGCAACCTGCCCCGTACCAAACTCCTTCCCCGTACCAAACTCCTTCCCCGTACCAAACTCCTTCCCCGTACCAAACTCCTTCCCCATACAACTTTCCATCAACATCATCTGCTCCTACAGTCCCTGCCCAACCCTCCACTCCACCGCCCACCACCTCTTCTGCCTTCCACATGTCCACCCATTCTGTAGCTTTTTCCACACCATCACCTCTAACTGTTCCTTCCCCACCACGATCCCAGTCCTCTCTCCACACTCCCATTGTCGAAGTGTCCCGCAGCCCCTCCAGCAGTATTTCCACCCCACACTACACAGATTTATGATGTGTTTTGTAATAAAAATGCCCAGTTGGTTTCAAACCTTTATTAAAAAAGTTTTTTTAACTTTAAAAACAGTTTACAAAAAAAAAATATTTTAAATAAAAGTTAAATTATTGTTTACACTGGTTGTCTGTCATTTCTTTCTACGGCGAAATATGTTTAAAAAAAAGGTTAAATACAGGGTATTTAAAAGGTAAAAAGGTATTCAAAACCAGGTATATAACTGTGGGTAAATTTTAGCTTTTTGCCACAGTTGTGTTCCTGGTTGTGTTTGAAGCAAAGTATTTCACCTAAAAAGTTGTGTTTATTGTTGGTGATTTCCTAACAATGTACACAACTTTTGTTAAAAGGTGAAATACTTTGCATAAAACACAACCAGGTACACACCTGTGGCCTAAAGCTAAAAATAGAGACCATGACAAGATAGCCAACTTTGGTTGGCAAAGGTATATACTGTTGGTACAGAAGGTACACAAGTTTGGTTAGGGCACAAATCTTTCACACTCTGTCATCCTGCCAGTGTACTCTGCCTTGAGGTGACATAAAGTATAGTGCAAAATTGTCCCTCATTACTGAAACCGTCACAGAACTTCTAGTGGTAATGTCATGGTAATCTTGCAAGGTGGTTTCTTCAGAGGTGTCCTCAATGGAAATGGGTTCCTTGCAGATAACAAAATTGTGGAGTACCACGCAAGCTTTGATCACCTCGTCAACAGTTTCTGTCTTGAGGTTGATCGCAGTCAATAGGACCCGCCATTTGGCTGTCAGAATACCAAAGGTACATTCAACCATTCTTCTTGCTCTTGTGAGGCGGTAATTAAAAATGCGTTTTGTTCTTGTCAATCCTCTGCTAGAGTACGGTTTCAAAAGGTGTTCTGACAGCTGGAAGGCCTCATCCCCTACACAGACAAATGGCATAGGTGGACCAGATGTTTGCGGCAGCGGTCTAGGTGGTGGGAACTGGAAGGTGTTTCCATACAGTTTACGCCCCATGGCAGACAGTTTGAAAACTTGAGTCATTGGAGCGGCCATAGGCCCCAATATCAACAGCAATAAATTTGTATTCCGCGTCAGCGATGGCCATGAGGACAATTGAAAAATATTTCTTGTAATTGAAATATTCCGATCCCGATCCGGCTGGCTTTACAATGCGGATATGTTTCCCGTCCACAGCGCCCAAGCAGTTGGGAAACTGACATATCTGTTGAAACTTGTCAGCAATTTCAATCCACCTCTCTGTTGTGGGCTCTGGTAAAAACTCTTCAGCTAAGGAGTCCCACAGTGCACGGCATGTGTACTTCACTATTCCAGATATGGTGGAAATCCCGAGTCTGTACTGGAAATGCAGTGACGAAAGGGATTCTCCAGTTGCAAGAAATCTGTGGGGAATTAAAAAACAATAAATTAGTTTTAAATCACAGCATTACATACCAAAACTCAGCTATAACACTTGGAGATACAAACTACCACCAACAAGATTGCAGTGAAAGTGTGCTCTGATGCGATCACATCCAATAAATGTGGCTTACCTTAAAGTCACCATCAGACGCTCTGCGGGTGAAACAGAGAAGCGGCAATAGGTGTCCGCTTTTCTTATGAGGTGTGCAATGCGCTCCACCAAGTAATCAAAATTCTCCATTTTCATCCGAACATATCCAAAAACTTTATCCGGGTTTCGTCGAAGGTCCATGCAGAGTATAGAATAGACCCCACGCGTCATTCTCTTGGCTGTGATGGGGTGGATCCACAAACGTCGTCTACGATGCCTGATGCGCTGCTGTCTCGCTCTCTCCTTCTCCAGAACAATCACCCTCAAACGATTCGCCTCCGCTATAAAATCCGCCAAATTCTTCAAAATATTTCCAATGACAACATCCATCTTCGCCAGTAACTTGCTCTTCTCTCCAACCTGCACTTTCTCCTCTACAACCTGTCAAAGAAGGGCTGTAGGAACACGCTATATATAGTTTTCCAGTAGCCAATCCCGTTCGGAAGGCCACAAGGGTCAATTTTAAAAACCGGATCCGGCGTAATCC
Source organism: Dendrobates tinctorius (assembly GCF_039654945.1). NCBI lineage: Eukaryota > Metazoa > Chordata > Amphibia > Anura > Dendrobatidae > Dendrobates > Dendrobates tinctorius. Next base: position 41,892,740 of record NW_027361704.1, on the reverse strand, counting down.
GTCGAAAAACGGATAGAAAAACGGATGAACCGGATGAGACGGATCCGTTTTTGTCTGTCAAGAACAAGACGGATCCGGCAGAAAACCGGATCCGGCATATCAGGTTTTACAAAACATTTGCCGGATCCGGCGTTCCGGCACGACGCCGGATCGCGCCTGACGCCGAAAACCTGATGTGTGAAAGTGGCCTAAGCGAGTAGCATTCCCTACAATAAATATATGTACATACCTTCCATCCAGGACTTTATCAGCTACTTATCTACAATAGAGAGCTAGACATAAACTCTGTGTATACGTAAATATATATTTATATATACACACAGTATATGTCTATCTCTTTATTGTAGGAAAGTAGCTGATAAAGTCCTGGACAGAAGGTATGTGTCACTGAGGTGGCTAGTCTTGGTGATGAAAGTTTCCATCAAAATTTTTAATAGGACAACAGGAACACCAATTCACGCATGCGTACTTATTATTTATTATTGTGGGGACAGGTTGGATGTGTATTGTTAATTAGGAACGTTATTATGAGGGTAGGCATGATCAAAGTTCTGACTATGGAGGGATAGTTAAAGCTAATCAGCATCATCAGGCATAGCAGAATGAGCCTGTGACCTTCATTGTCTACTCCTAGACACATGAAGCCTCTTGGTGAACCTGAAATATTGGGCAATGCATTGAGGCACAAACAATGTACTACAAGTTAGCTTTAGATCTATACTTTTATATCAACTGTGGACTTTATCAACTTGCATGTCCTGCACCACTGTTGCAAATATCTTTAATCATCTATATGTACTGTATTTTCCTATTGCAACAGGGTTTGCTTTGGATATCTAGGGAGAGCCACCATTTGAGTAAGGATGCTACATCTCATCTTGCATAGGGTGCCAACCTCAGTGGCTACACAATACCAATTTAGGCTACCAGAACAGGGATTCACAGGGTCCTTGGTGTTGCCTGGTGTTTTCAGGTGGACTATTCTATATCCACAATTGCCAGAAGCAGCGTCAGGAGTGCTCTGCCTGTTCAGACCCCTCCTTGTCTGATGCGGATGGCGCAATCCCAGGGTCCGGGTAATGCCACCCTGGCTTGCGTGGGTGCGGCGCAGGTGGAGGTGAAGCTCCCAGCATTCATCCGGAGTAGCATCGGCTGGCGGGCACTGCATGTGGGCCATTTCCGGTCGGTGGTCACGAGAGTGCAGTAAAGCACCTGTAACCCGGAAGTGCATGGCTGGACTTCCAGGGGGAGAACTGGGAGGTACATCACCGAAGGGGCATGGCCGGGCCTTCTTAAGCTGGCAGTGGTGTGCTGCGAAAAATATCTTCCTCGGGGGGACATTGAGGAGCACCTACCACGTGTAGGGGTGTTGTCCGAGCAGCACAAAAGCAGTGGTCGCTCTAGGGGGAGCGATACCACTGATGTCAGAGGCAAGTGGGGGCGGTAAGCATCTATGGCCCCAAAATCGCACGCTGGATCCCCATGTCCTGAACCGGTACCCTACTAAAACAGAGTTCCAGATGGTGAGCACATGTATGGTCACCTGGTAAGATGAATCCCCCCTTTCTGTTCTGTATGTTCTCAAGTAAAGAAGTCTGCTAAAACCAATTACATGCAGTGTGCTTTGTGCTCAGTACCCCTGCCTGACGCCTATGTTAAAAGGCTGTGTCAGTCATGCATATGCCAGACCCTGGAGGAGGAAGCTCCTATGCATACATCTGATCTTAGGTCATTCATCACATCTGAGGATGAATCTCTAGCACTTACCAAGCTAGAGATAAACAAAAAATATATTAAAAAGGGGAACACTCTTCATATTAGATCACTCAAAGTACCTCATTCTGTTACTCCTTCCTAAATGACCCAAATATCTATGAAATTCTTCCTACTGATCCAACCTCCACATGTACCAACATACTTTGTCATTCTTAACCCCTTTACCTTCAAGCTTGTTTGCATTTTCATGACCAGGACAAATTTTACAATTATGACCAGTGTCACTTTAGGAGGTAATAATTCTGGAACTCTTCAATGGATCCTGTGATTCTGACATTTTCTCGTGACATATTGCACTTCATGATAGTGGTAAAATTTCTTTGATATGACTTGCGTTTATTTGTGAAAAAATGGAAATTTGGCTAAAATTTAGAAAATTTCGCAGTCCGTGACTGCTCCTGGCACTTAGTGCCAGGTTTAAGCTGTGATTATGAGATTGTTTTTTTTCAAGCCATATTGCACTTCATGATAGTGCTAAAATTACTTCAATATCACTTGCATTTTTTTTGTGAAAAAAAACAAAAATGAAAATTTAGCAATTTTCAGACTTTTAATTGATATGCCCTTAAATCAGAGAGTTATGTAACACAAAATAGTTAATACATAACATTTCCCACATGTCTATTTTCCATCAGCACAATTTTTTTGTTAGGAAGTTATAACTTATAAGGGTTAAAAGTTGACCAGCGACTTCTAATTTTTTCAACAAAATTTACAAAACCATTCTTTTCAGAAACCACATTACATTTGAAGTGACTTTGAGGGGCCTATATGACCGAAAATACTCATAAGTGACACCATTCTAAAAACTGCACCCCTCAAGGTGCTCAAAACCACATTCAAGAAGTTTATTAACCCTTTTTGAACGTGGAAGGAGAAAATGAACATTTCATTTTTTTTCACAAATTTTATTTTAGTACCGACAGGAAAGAATGGATTTAAAAATTTGTTGTGCAATTTTTTTCTGTGGATACTTGATATGTGGAGGAAAACTATTTTTTGGATGAATGACGGCTCAGAAAGGAAGGAGTGCCATTTTAAAAGCAAAATTTGCTGGAATGATTATAATTAGCGGACGTCGTGTCACGTTTAGAATGTCCCTGAAGTGCCTAAACAGTGGAAACCTCCAACAAGTAACACCTTATTGGAAACTAGACCCATCAGGGAACTTAAAACCAAAACCAAAGATATTCAGAGTGCTGACTATTTTTATTATTATAGTACACATCCAAATAAAAGATACTAAAGACAATACACTGTCACTAGAATTTTATTTGTATCACAATTTTTTATATAAAAATATAATTAAAAACCAATGCACAAATGGTGTGCAGGGGGCACGAAGAGACACAATATGGCCAACAACAAAACACACATAGCATTCAGTAAATGTTAGAAAGTCAGTGATATGAACCAAATCAATATATCATAAAAATAAAGTACATATATATTCACCCAAATATGCAGAAAATATGTGAAAATATATAAAATATAAAGTGTTCTGTGCACAAATAAACTATTTATTAATTATATCCCATAAAATGGTGTGAAAATGTTTATTTCAATATGCAACCACCTTCAAAAAAAAAAATGAAGTGCTCAGTGCAGAAAATACATAAGGGGCTATATAGCCTTCATTGCATATAAATAAGAAATGAACAATAAAATAAAATATTTAAGTGCAAAAAGAATGGCTTAACACTGCTGGATCACTGCTGACTACCAACACAAATGTTGCGGTATAATTAAGTGAATGGAATAATATCACTTCATGTGGTTACTGACCAGAGTCTCCTCCTGCCCCCTGCACACACCACACTCCAACGCACGTTTCGCTCTTGCTTGCCCCTGCTCACATCACTCACTTTTTTTTTTTTTTGAAGGTGGTTGCATATTGAAATAAACATTTTCACACCATTTTATGGGATATAATTAATAAATTGTTTATTTGTGCACAGGAAACTTTATATTTTATATATTTTCACATATTTTCTGCATATTTGGGTGAATATATATGTACTTTTATTTTTATGATATATATTGATTTGGTTCATATCACTGACTTTCTAACATTTACCGAATGCAATGTGTGTTTTGTTGGCCATATTGTGTCTCTTCGTGCCCCCTGCACACCATTTGTGCATTGGTGTTTAATTATATTTTTATATAAAAAATTGTGAGATACAAATAAAATTCTTGTGACAATGTATTGTCTTTAGTATCTTTTATTTGGATGTGTACTATAATAATAAAAATAGTCAGCACTCTGAATATCTTTGGTTTTGGTTTTATATCTTTTTGATATTTTGAGTTTTTTGATTATATATTTTTCTATTGTTGGTATCTTTTTCCATATAGGTATTTTTCCATCAGGGAACTTACCTAGATATGTGGTGAGTACCTTGAACCCACAGGTGCTTCTCAGAAGTTTATAACATTGAGCCATAAAAATAACAAATCAAAATTTTCACACAATGTTTTTTAGTCCAAACTTTGTATTTTCAGAAGAGTAACAGGAGAAAGAGTGCTTTCTCCCAGACATTCATAGGGGAGTTTGACCGACTCCACTTGCGAATTAAGAGTCCTATAAAACAGAGGCAATCCATGTTTATTTGGATATTCTACTTTAAAGTATTTCTGCATCATGTCTGATGGGTCAGGACTCGGCCAAGCTGGAAATGTATGCTTAAAAGCACGTTTCGGGAATCTTGTAAGGTTGGGACAAATCTGCAAAGGAGGGGAAAACAATGCCATCAAAGAGTTTATCAAGGGTGCTTACACTTGACCCCACCCACAGGTCTAGTGACAACCCAGAGATGCGTGCCTCTATCGCTTTTACAGAAATGAATGTAGATAGGAATTTTGTTAATGTTCTATCAGTTATTCTGTGCTTCACAGGATTTTACATTTATCTGTGAAATAAAAAATGTTCCCACAATACTGTTGTTTTAGCCCCAATTTTTTTAGTTGTCGCAAGGATAGCAGGAGAAAATTGACTCAAATTTGTTGTTCAATTTCTCCAGAGTACAATGATACTCGACATGTGGTCGAAAACTACTTTTGAGGAACAGTGCGAAGCTCAGAAGGGAAGAATCGCTATATTTTTTAGTTCAGATTTTGCTGGAAGTGGATTTACGGTGCCATGTCACATTGACAGAACCTCTGAGTTGTCAGTACAGAAGAAATCCCCCACAAAGGACCTCATTTTACAAGCTACACTCCCAAATAATTTCATCTAGGGGTGTATTGATCATATTGACACCACACATGTCTCACAAATTTTTATAATATTGGGCGTTGAAGAAAGAATAATTACATTTTTACCACTAAAATGTTGTTTTAGCCCCAAGTTATTACCTTTTCACCTTAGGAAATAGGTGAAAATGGCATCAAAATGTGTCCTACAATTTCTGCTGAATGTAGACATACCCAGTATGTGACTGTACAGTACTGCTTAGCCATTTGGTGAGACTCTGGAGGGACAGAGCACTATTTGACTCCTGGAATGCAAATTTTCCTAGAATAGTTTGCAGATTCCATACACAGAGACCCTAAGTGCTAGAAGAACAGAATCCCTCTCAAGTGACCATTTTGGAAATTATACCCCATTGGGAATTTATCTACTGTTATGAAGATTTTGACTCTGTGGGTGTTTTTCAGAAACAGGTGCCCAGCTCATTATTCTGGAGACACTCGCCTGTAAATTAGGCAGGCTGTCATTGCTACAGAAATGTCAAACATATTAATATAAACACAAATGTCAAATATGGGGATGCTAAAAGTGGTTTAGGCACACTGTGTGGCTCAGAAGGGAGAGGGGCATTTGGATTTGGGAGCGCAGAATTTGTTGTATTTCTTTTGGGGTGCGAGGAGCCTTATTGCTTTTCCAGAGCCTTTTTTTCTACCAGTAATGTGGAAGCCCCCTATATTTCCATTGATAGAAGATAAACCTGAGTGGGGACTTGTTTTTGTAAATTGAGTTGAAGCTTTTATTGGGAACATTTTACTTAACTTTTGAGATCACATTTATCATTTGCTGTACGTTGAGCACGCACTTTGTGGTTTCCATCTAATCGCCAAGTGACATGATTCAGATGAAACCCCTGAAGGATCCATTCACTATAATGAAGCAGCAGAATTACTCTGGACTGCATCTGGGCTCTGTTCAGCAGCTTCCTGCTTTTCAAAAGTGCACAAAACAGGTGGACAGCGCTTTTATGCACGCCAAAAAAGACATACACTGCCGGATCATAGGCCATTGTCCACAGTTCCTCCATCTACCTTGTTATAGGGAATCTTCTGCCAGTGGTTCCATCTGGATCATGTATTTCAGAGAATTACATGGAAACCCCAATGTAAGCGCAGCGCGCAGGATAAATGTGAGCCGAGCCCTACTGATATCTTTTGGAGGCAGAATGAAAAACTCAACAGCAGGTGAAGAATTGGTTTTATTTATTTTTACACAGTTCCTCAAGCGATATAAGTGATTAGGTAACTCTATTCTTTTACTCTTCGGGTCAGTACAATTACAGCGACACAACATTTATAAGACCTGTGAAGACTCAGACGTCAAGGTTAGATTTCAGAAAGGCAGATTTTAAGGGATTCAGAAAGAGAATTGGAGGGATCCAATGGCTGGATATCCTTAAGGACAAAAATGTCCAGGAAGGATGGGAAATCTTGAAAAATGAAATTCTCAAAGCACAATTGTTAACAATTCCGAAAAGAGGGAAGAATAGGAAGCATTTAAGGAAACCAGGATGGATGAACACAGAACTTAAGCACATGCTAAAAAGGAAGAAAGAAATGTTTATAAAATGGAAAGAGAGAGGAATAGCTAAAGAATAATATAATGCTGTCTGCAGAACTTGCAGGGCACGAATCAGATTACTAAAGCTGACAATGAATTGAGGCTTGCAAGAGACGTCATGTTCACCCGAACATGTTACGACCCTGTTTGTCGAGAGATTCCAACCCGGGACAAAAGTTGTCAGACGTCGTAAAGGAAGTTCCAGCAGTCCCTGTAACAGATGAAGAGGAGGAATCAGATGTCGACAGTCCTGACAGGGGGGACATGTCTACCAGTCCCCGAGGACAACCTGATGCAGTCGAGCCAATGGAATCTACTACTCCTGCTTTACGGTGCTCCGAACGTTCCACTACAGGCATACCCCCTATATGCTACAATCAAGATCAGTTTGTCTAGCAACAATATAGTTCAAGGTTTGGAAGAATGCCGGTGTGAGGTAGAGAAGCTCTCGCCCGTGGAATGGTGAGCTAAAAGAGGGGAGAATGTAAGGAAGAGTACCAGAGCAGAAGTACCTTTTACATGCCGGTTCCGGAACTGCCGGGGCTGTCACCCATGTTGCAGGGGGGAATATCTAGAGTGCTGGACCAATCAGGTCATGTGACTGGAGAATGCGAGACAGGACTATATAGTGCTGTGCACAGGAAAAAGGGGAGAGCTTGCACGGGAGAGCTGACAGCAACTGTGACCGCCGTCCAAACAGATCCCCTGCAGAGAGGTTGACCGCTGATAGGCAACCAATTGACAGGTTCCCATCTCTTTCCTCGCCTGGAGGTGACTCAGGGCTCACGCCACAGACCGTGCCTTTGGTAGAACACCACGAGGAACTCCTGGCTAGGCCAGGACCTATTGTACAAGGACTTGCACAAAAAATGCCCAGGCTTCCATCACAGGGCCACCCACCTCTGTGATACATACCGGCCATTCATCACGACACCGGTCAGTGTCTCACCATCCAAGCGTTTCCTGAGGAGCCAATACAGCGCCCCCTAGCTGTAACAGGGGTCACTGCCTCACACTATACAGTGGGGAAAAAAAGTATTTAGTCAGCCACCAAATGTGCAAGTTCTCCCCCTTAAAAAGATGAGAGAGGCCTGTAATTGACATCATAGGTAGACCACAACTATGAGAGTCAAAATGAGAAAACGAATCCAGAAAATCACCTTGTCTGATTTGGCAAGATTTCTTTTGCAAATTATGGTGAAAAATAAGTATTTGGTCATTAACACAAGTTCATCTCAATATTTTGCTATTTATCCTTTGTTGGCAATGACAGAGGTCAAACATTTTCTCTAAGTCTTCCCAAGGTTGGCTTGCACTGTTGGTGGTATGCTGGCCCATTCCTCCATGCAGATCTCCCCTATAGCAGTGATATTTTGGGTCTGTCACTGGGCAGCACAGACTTTCAAATCCCTCCAAAGGTTTTCTATGGGGTTGAGACCTGGAGACTGGCTAGGCCACTCCAGGACCTTCATATGCTTCTTATGAAGCCACTCCTTCATTGCCCTGGCAGTGTGCTTGGGATCACTATCATGCTGAAAGACCCATTCACGTTTCATCTTCAATGCCCTTGCTGATGGAAGGAGGTTTGTACTCAAAATCTCACAATACATGGCCCCATTCATTCTTTCATGTACACGGATCAGTCGTCCTGGTCCCTTTGCAGAGAAATGGCCCCAAAGAATGATGTTGCCACCCCCATTCTTCACAGTAGGTATGGTGTTGTTTGGATGCAACTCAGCATTCTGTCTCCTCCAAACACAACACATTGTGTTTCTACCAAACACTTCTACTTTGGTTTCATCAGACCATATGACATTCTTTCAATACTCTTCTGGTTAATCCAAATGCTCTCTAGCAAACTTCAGATGGGCCCAGACATGTACTGGCTTAAGCAGGGAGACACGTCTGGCACGGCAGGATCTGAGTCCCTGACGGTGTAGTGTGTTACTGATTGTAGATTTTGTTATGGTCGTACCAGCTCTATGCAGGTAATTCACTAGGTCCCACCTAGCCCTTGGCTTGAGAAAGATCTTGCGTGATTGAAATGTCGCCACAGAAGGCAGAATAAAGGAGATGTAAAATCCACCAACCTGTGAAGCACTGAGTCTATTTTGCTTGTGAAGTTTGAACGTATTCCAAGAGGGACTCCTTGGACCTGACGTGCACTCCTATTGTGACTAACGTTAACCCTGTGTTGCTTTGAGGTGCTGTGGATGTATGTTTCTCTCTGTTTGAATCATAGTCACCACAGTCACCATGGCAACCTATTATGACATCATCATCGCCATGGCAACCATTATGATATCATTGTCGCTATGACAACCTATTATGCCATCATAGTCACCACCGTCACCATGGTAACCTATTATGACATATTCGCCATGGCAACCATTATGACATCATCGTCGATACACACACATATACACACACACATACACTCGTTTTTATATATAGATGCTATAGCCAAAGGTAGAAAAGAAGCTAACCTTGCAAGAACAAATGTAAAAAGAGAACAAGAAAAGGCAGAGGAAATAGCTGCAATCAAAATTATTCAACACTAGTGATGATCAAGCAGTATACTGCTTGGTACTCAAATTGAGCAGGTCGGATGGGCTTGGCTCAAGTACAATGTGCACAGATTCTTAACTTTTTGTTGGTTTGTTCCTGTTCCTATAAAAAGGATATTTTTTGGACAGCTTGATAGAAAGCATTTGCAATTGCTTAGAAATGTTTGCCACCTTTTTTTGTTACTTAAATGCATGTTTTTTTAGCTAAAAATCATTTTTGAATTTAATTTTAATTCCAAATTTTGTGGCATTTTTCCTTTACAGGCTGTTTGTTTCTCTGCACATCCAATGTCCACATAGCCTGTGGCCATAAATCAGCTGAGAGGAGGTCAGAAAAAGACAGCTAAAAAAGAGTTTCCTGTTAGACTGGCAGAAATAGCTCACTTATGGAATCTTGTGTAATAATTGACCACTTTCTCTTGCTAGTGAAGTTTTCCTCACAAACTTACAGCACTTTTGTCCATAAAATGGTTGCTGGAGGAAGAGCATGTGACCAGATCAGGCCATCAGGCTGTGGCACCCCTGTGGGTTCAGTTGCCACAGAGTACTGCACCTCAGCCAGAGATGTGGTGCTTCGCTCTCTGGTAAGGAGGGGGCACTACCCAGTACGCAGACACTCGCATCCAACACCAGACCTCTCCAGGCCAGGGAGGGACTAGGCAGAGGGTGTGGGTGGAGAAAGCAGCAGGGGGAGAGCTGAAGGAAGTGACAGTGCAAGAGTGAGACAGTAGTTGGAGCTGGGGACTTGAGCAGTGAGGAGCTCATCCCTAGACCAGACAACAGTAGAAAGAGAGAATGGAAAGACAGAAGAAACAGAAAGATAAGCATCAGTGGAAGAGAGGAAGAAGGGGTCCTAGGGGCACGGGTAGTGAGGAATCCACCATTGGGGCCTGTAACCAGGGCTGTGGAGTCGGAGTCGTGGAGTCAGAGTTAGTTTTGGTCGGAGTCGGTAGAAATGTACCGACTCCGACTCCAGCTTTAAAAAAATGTATTAATATTTCATAATTGAACTTTCATATGAATTTTATAAATGTTACTCAAATATATATGTTCTATCAAACTATGAACAACAGTGATAAGCAGTTCTGCTGGCGATAGAGACATTTCTTACTTCTTGTGTGTCACTGTTCTCCACTGCCCTTATCTAATCTTATACTTGGTTAACCTCATGCTGCCCCAACCCCCCTACTTACAATGTATGAAACTGAAAGTGAAAATGTGTTGCAAATTCTTAGTAGTAAAGCTCCTCCTCTAGACTAGATCATACTAGGTGTGCGTCTTCCAAGCATCTCACAGCTGCCTGCTACTCAGAAGAGGAAGACTGTAAGAAGTATTATCCTTTCAACAAACTTTGCATCAGTTAACTGTGAGTACATGAGGAATAATAACAGTATTACTGACCACTATATCAGTTGTACGACCTGGCAATAATTTTGTACAATTGTTTTTAGGAAAAACAATTGTCATTTGGATTGTGAATGCAGAATTAAAAACCTGAGAATGTCAAAGAAGCATCACATTAAATCAGCTGTATTTGAACATTTCACCATCACTCAAGATAGAAAACATTATGTCTGTCAGTGTATGACAAATGATCCAGACGAAAACAAATGCGGTGAAGCCAAGATGAGTGCATATTCAGGCAAAGATAAAAATGCTCCTACCAGAGCTTCTAATCTAAAGAGACATTTACAGCGCTTTCATCCAGAAGTACTGAAAGCAGTGGATGAGAAAGACTGCATCCAAACCAATGAACCAGTGCCCAGCTCTTCCAGCCAAACAAAGGAGCAGAGAACTTTGCAGCCATCAATTGCAAGATATTTTGTCAGTGACAAAGTTACTGTGACAATGACAGTAGATACATTTAAAAAACAGATCATAGAGCTTGTTGTAAAGGATAGTGTGCCTATTTCATTATTTTCACGACCAGCTTTTATGTGTCTGAATGGGGAAATGGCCCGCAAGCTTGGTGTTTCTCTGGAGAGAGAGAGTATTAGAAAATTAGTAATCGAAGAAGCTTTTAAACAAAAGGAAGAACTTAAAAAAACTCTCAAGGGATGCTTTCCGTTTCTTAAAATGGATGCCTGCACACGTCACAGAGTGAACTATTTTGCCATCAATGTCCGATTTGTTTGTGACAAAAATGAAATAGTTACCAAGACATTGGCAGTAAAAGACACCAAAGCTCATCACACCAGTGAGTTTCTCCAGGTCTTGGTGGAAAAGGTTCTGCAAGACTATGAACTTAAAAAAGAGCAAGTTCTTTCTGTCGTAACTGACAATGCTTCAAATATGATAAGTACTATTAAGCTAATGAATGAGAGTAATGATGGTGACCAGCAGCTAGAAGAACATTCTGGGTCCACAGACACAGAAATGTTTGAAAGAGAGGAACACAGTATTGTAACTGAGGAGCAAACTGAAGTTGCTTCAGATGAACAGCAACATGATAGTTTAGATGATCTTGTTGAAACTGTGTCAATATGTTCTTTCATTCATCACATGCGCTGTGTTGTGCATACGCTACAGCTGGCTATAAGAGACAGTCTGCAAGAAGGACATGCTGCTGCACTGATTGGCAAGGTGAGAAAATTGGCAACTGTTGCCAGAACCCCTAAAGTTGACTCAATTTTGAAGAGACGTGCTGGAAAAGGGGCAATTATTGATCAAGCCACACGATGGGGCAGTACTTACTTAATGATTCAGCGCTTGGTTGAACTGAAAACCTTTCTTGTAGACATGGCTAACCCTCAACTGACGCTAAATGAAAGTCAGTGGAATCAGGTGACTGAGCTGGAAAAATTGCTAGAGCAACCATTTACAGTGACTAAAAAATTACAAGCAGAGGACTTAACTCCAGGTATTTTCTTAAAGGAGTGGAAGAACCTGATGTTTCGCCTGTCCCAAAGAGGAGGGTTAATTGCAAGTGGCATTGCTACATCAATGAAACGGAGAGAGGAGCTACTATTACAAAATAACATTCTTTTGGCAGCTGTTTATGTAGACCCAATGCATCGGATTCTTCTAGATGATCAACAGCTAAGTAAAGGAAAAGAAGCTCTGTTTGAAATAGCAGTAAGGATGAAAGGGTTGCAGAACAGTCAGGAGGAACAAGAAGAATTTGGTCGTCCTGCCACATCTTCACCCTCATCATCAACTGATGAAGAATTTAATTTAGAAAAATATTTGGATCACAAGGACCGTGCAAAGCGTTCCCGCATAGAAGAAGAGTCATCCCCATCAAGGAACACAGCCAGTACATTTCAGCAGAATTTTTCATGTGCACTAAAAGAAATTGAGAAATTTGACCGTTCATCAAAAATAACAGTGCAACAAGCGATTCCTCTGTATCCTGACATTGTCAGAGAGGTTGCCCGAGTGGTTACTGCTTTGCCACCAACACAAGTTAGTGTAGAGAGGTTGTTCTCTGCTCTCAAAATAATTAGATCAGATTTGAGGGCATCCATGAAGGAGGATCTGACAGAGGCAATACTTTTTCTGAGGACAAATTTATAGATTTCTTCTTATTAACTGCATAAAAGTGTTTATTGCATATTTACTTACAGTTTAGAAAAGTTTATAAAAGTTATTTGCTATATTCTAATTGTATTCTAATAAATGTAGTTTTTGCTCTAAGTGGTCTGATTACTTATATGATGGTGAGAAACTGAATAAGCACGATGTTTAATATTTTACAACAGTAAATTTGTTGTTATGAATTGGCCATTTATGAAGGAGTCGGAGTCGGAGCCGGAGTCGGAGCCTGATAAAATCCAGGAGTCGGAGTCGCCACTGTTGCTTACCGACTCCACAGCCCTGCCTGTAACTACGCCAACTATAGTCAGTTGGTGGGACCAGGTCGCAGTATGGGACCGGCCCCAGACTAGTGGAGAAACTAAGGACTCGGCTAGCTAACCGGAGGTTGCAGTATCTGCATGTGCTGCAGCCACATCCATACACATTTGCTGAAAAGGCAGTCAGATAGGAACAAGGGAACCTAGAGCACATCGCCGACAGCATCCGGGGCTGCTGGCTTGGGACACTGTGTGTGAAGGCGCAGGGCAGGAGAGGTGGGAGCCAGCGCAGTGAGACGGCCAGGAAAGGAACATCTGAAAGGGGTTCTGACACGGTGTACCCCAAATTACCTGAGAAGTGGCTGGACCACCGACCCAGAGCACACAGCATCCCGGCTGGGGATTGTAACTGGAAGAACTGTGAGTAAAAGTGTGAAGACTGCACTCCACTGTGTCCTATGACTTATTTACAGCGTCACCTGCCTTGCACCATGACTACAACCATCATCATCATCTCTAACACCTATAACTGTCCTGGGGCTTAGCTCTACCCGTGGAGAGCTGTAACAACTCTGTTGCATCACCAACAGCCCCAGCGGCCTCTTTTGCTGCATCGGCTATCACCTTCCATGCCAAACACCATGGTTGGCGTCACGAATCATCCCCATCTTTATTCCCTAAAATCATCATCTTTATTTTCATTGCACGCCTTGGGCTATAGACCAGGTCACTGCTGCCGTGACATCCCCTTTAAGAACTGACTGGCCCGGTACCGAGTAACCCCAACCCTAGGGGGCGCTGCAAGGCCATCAGCCAACTCCAATTATAAAAAACCTCACATGGTTAAGCTGCTTTTCTATTGAAGGATGGACAGGTTTGATCACATGAATTTTAATCTTAAATGATTTTAGCCCAAACCCCTCACGTTTAAGTAAAAAAAATTACCCACAAAGGTGGCCAACCCTTTTAGCAGACCTATTATGTATCCCTAAAAAGGATCATTTTTACCTCCTATTTGAGAAGCCTTTACTTCACATTCAAAACAGTACACCTGTTTTGTCTGCCTATATAAAGGGATCATATTTGAATAGCTTGTAACAAAGCTAGTGCTGCTTTATCTAGCAAAGAACAAAGCTCTTAATCTCCTAATAGGGATATATTTTGCATTTTATGTGAAAAAAACACCGCTTTTGTTTGCATCGCCTGTGTGTAAACCCCAGCAAGATGGGCATGTGTACCCAAAAAAGAGATTTTTGGATCACTTATACAATACAAGTAGCCTAAAAAGTTTAAATAGTTTGCTGATTACCACCACTTCCAATCCATTATGCCTAGCCAGATAGGTTAAATTCAGATGGAAATGAATTTGGCTGTCTTTGCATTTCAGACGAAACGGGTTCTGTACACATCCAGAAGACCTTCTGAGTGTCATATATTTTCCAGGCAATTAGTGTCGCGACTCCTTCCTTGTCCCTACCGCTAGGGGGCACCCTAGTTCGCTCTGCCCCCCCGGATTACTTCTATTGGTGAAGATGCCAGGGTCATGTACCTAGCCTTAACACCTGAATTCGCCCTACATCTGTACCTTTCCCCACCCAGGGAAGAGGGGATTAGTAGTTTATCGTAATACACCAACCATACGTTACGAACAGGGGTAACGGATAATACGAAACATACAAATATACACACATATAACATAGGTATGCATCAGGAAGTGGAAGATGGGGTTAAACCAAAGTTGGAGAAGAAAGGGAATTATTACACACTCAAAACCAAGCAACAGTCTCCGATAAATCCACCAACTACCTTCTCCAATAATAACCACCAACAACCTCCAGCCATGCAGCATGTTCTGCTCATTCTGTGCAGCAAGATATTTTTAAGTGTAGTTCGAGCTATCGCCAGTAGGTGTCATAAGTTGCCCTTCTCTTTCTTATTCATGTGTTTGGAATCTTCTGTTTTCCTAAATGGTTAACTGTTCAGAACCGCCCTTCTTCCTTCCCTGGTCAACAACATGTAACCATTTTCAGCCGGTCTTCTGAGTAGATCACATCTGCTCAGCTCTCTGCAAAAACACTGCTTATAACAAGCGGATTCCAATAAGGTTAATGCAATTATGAGTTATGCATCTGTGTTAACAGCCATAATGCAGCCCCTCATGATGTTTGCAATACATGTTCAGCTCCTGTAATGTTATTACACTGCATGATAGTTACTTGCATCCTCTGGCCAGTGAATGCATAGCTGGCAACCATGAGTTGTTTCAGTTATCTTTCTCCTTTGCTGCTGTGTATGTTATATTGCTCAGCTTTTATATAATGCATGATAACAGCATCCTGTATCATTGCTACTGTTGTGATAGTACCTTGTATTGCTGTGGTTACCTGCCAGTATTTGTGCATTGTATATTATCTACCAGTACTGACATGCTGCATTATCTGTTTCTTATAGTTTTACCTAAATCATCCACATTTTGTACAACAATCTGCTGAATCATCCATATCTGTGTTCAACAACCTCTTATATCATCTACTACTATGTTCTACTATACCATCTGTTATCATCTCCCATTGTTGTCCATATAATCCCAATAAATATAGACTTAAGCACCCATATAGTCTTGTTTCTGGGAGTGGATAAAAGGTTAAGCCGTATGCTGGAATCCACACAGCATTATACGTGGAAGGAGACAGAACAGTAAAAACGGACCACTGGTTGCACGCGGTGGTTACCCAGGCTATATGGGACCGCTATCACCCAAACTGCTCCGCATACAGGTATTACAGCAGCCGCAATACAGCAGCAGGGATAAGAGCCCAGAGCTCAGTAAAAATGGACCGCTGGTCGCATGCGATGGTTACACAGGCTGTACGGAGCCGCTATCACCCAAACTGCTCCGCATATGGGTACTACGGCAGCCGCCATACAGCCGCAGGGGACAAGAGTCCAGGGCCCAGTAAAAATTGATCCGCCGGTCACAGGCAGTAGTTACCCAGGCTATACGGCACTGATACCACCCAATCTGCTCTGCATACGAGTACTACAGCAGCCGCCACACAGCCACAGGGATAAGAGCACAGGTCTCAGTAAAAACGGACCCACCGGTTGTAGGCGGTGGTTACACAGGCTGTAAGGAACCGCTATTACCCAGACTGCACTGCTTACGGGTAATACAGCAGCCGCCATACAGTGAATAAGAGCCGAGGGCTCAGTAAAGAGCCACTGGTCGCATGCTGTGATTGCATAGAGTGTATGGGATCATTTACGCCCACACTGCTCCACATACGGGTATCACAGCAGCCTCCATACAGCTGCAGAACGCTACTGCAACCCGCCAAGAAGTGCTACATCTTTCCCACCACGCGGAAGCCCACCATACATAGACTGTTTCCCACCAATATACTCAGCAGTACGCAGCTAAATGCACAATGTCTCGAAAAAGCACATCCTAACTCAAAACAAGGTCATGAGCAAGCTCCAGCAGGTCGTCGTTAGCAGAGCTCGCTGCTATCGCTCATGCCGAAGCCGAGGCAGCCAAAGCAAGATCTTCCTTCACCGAACGAGAGATGCATCTAAAGCTGAGACAAGCAGATCAAGATACGGAAGCTGCATGTCTGCAAGCCGAAACTGCACGCCTGCAAGTCGAGACCGCATGTTTGCAGGCGGAGAGAGAGGCCGAAACCACACGTCTGCAAGCCGAAGCCGCATGCCTGCAAGCAGAGAGAGAGGCCGAAACTGCATGCCTGCAGGCAGAACTAGAAAGACTTGCTGCAGACTAAGAGTCAGCAGCTGCAATAGCTAAAGGCTGAGTGTTTGGAAGCTATGAAGAATCGCAATTCTGAGAGACGCAGCAGTATTCTCGGACCAATTATAGAGCAGCAAGATCCAGTGCAGCGCGTCACAGACTACGTCCGTCAACATTCCGGTGTGGATGACAGCCCTGAAGCATCATATTGATCAGCCCATGCCGATTACCAGCGATCCAAGCCCAAGCTTCACTACCATAGGTGAGGAGACCTCCAGCACAGAGATATCGACCACAGCTACCGTTCCACTGAGAAGAAGGTACAGCTCCCATCCCGCCTTAAACAGACACCTTCACCGAGAAGGTACCGCACAGACTATCCTGAGTCAGAAGCGTCTTACAGGTATGGTGATACACCACACACTAGACATGACTATAAAACACCGGCTCGTGCCATCACTGACAGAGCCACCATGGACTTTGCAAAGTTCTTTGCCCGTCGAGAACTGGTTACAAAGGGACTTGTAAAGTTCACTGATAAACCTGAGAACTATCAGTCATGGCGAGCCTCATACCAGAATGCCATTCATGGTCTAGACCTTTCTTGTAGTGAGGAGTTATATCTCTTGGTAAAGTGGCTCGGAAGTGAGTCAGTCGAGCATGCCAAAAGACTGAGAGGCATTAATGTAAAGCGTCCTCGCACAGGTCTACATACAGTGTGGGAAAGACTTGATGAATGCTAAGGGACAGTAGAAGTCATAGAGAATGCTTTATATAAAAGAATTGATGATTTTCCTAAGATAGGACCTAAAGGTTATCTAAAGCTTAGAGAACTGAGTGATTTATGGATTGAGCTACAGGTTGCCCATAAGGAAGGAGACTTGCCCACATTGGCATTCTTAGACACTGGAACTACTGATGGAGTCATTTTGACTCCTTTCGTTTTTTATTTCTCTTCTGTGACTACATTTTTCAGAATTCCGGCTTGAAACTCGGTGACTTTTCCTCAAATATGATGTGAAAAAAGATTTTGTGAGAATAAATAATTTTGGTGAAAAATTTGCGCTTTTTTTTCAAAATTTACCAAGAACTACTGAAGGGAGTCATTTTGACTCCCTACTATATTTTGAGGTCCTTTTGTCACTAAATGTTGCTATAAAGTTTTGTGCATAATTTTTTCACTCTGTCTTATTTACCCTGATGTTCATATAGATGTAGTTCAATTTACATGTCAACTTTTCACATTTTCCTTGTGTTTTACCTGCTTGTATTACTGTGTAATGCTGAACAAAATAGCTTGTTTACTCTAGGCTCTTATCTTATGCTAATGAAGGGTGGTGTTTTTCTAAGGTCCTAGCAGGAGACAGTATTCTGGATAGTAACTTTACTTTCAGTTCAGCTGAAGAGACAAAGAGAACAGACGCAGACATAGGAGCTCTGAAGACTCATACAGGTATGAATTGTTATGAAATAGTTTAGCTGTCTGTCAACTGATTCAGCCCACCTACTTTTGAAGGTGGCAGAACAGTTATTATTTCTTTTAGTTTTCATTTCTATTTTTCAGCAGGGAACTATATAGAATTATGGAATTTGTGAGGAATATGGAGAGAAGACGTTTGATAAAGCCTCAGGATATTCTGGCTACTTTGCAATCCATACCGGAGGATGAATCCGAATCCGAATTGCAGGAACATGTATTTGATTCTGACAGTGATGAAGATTTCATTCCTCAGAACATATCAAGTGAATCTGAAGACTCAGAAGGAACAAATCCAGAAGGTAAGTAGTTATGTGTATTTATTTGTTCTTCCACACACTGAGTTAGGGCCTGTGCACACTAGCAGAATTCTGGCTGAATAGCCATCTGGATATTCTTGCCGCAATACAGGCCGTACCTGCCCGCTCATGCCTGAAGCTCCGCTCCGAACCCCGGGCTGGAGCCGCTGTCAGGGACAAAGCAGCGCTTGCTTACGCGCGAGCACGGCTCCGTCCCAGACAGCGGCTCCAGCCCGGGGTTCGGAGCGGAGCTTCAGGTATGAAACTTCGCTCTGTACCTGTACCAAAAAATGTCACGCAAGGCATTTTTGCAAACGCTTGTGAGAGAGTTGAGTGGTCCTTATGTCACAGATAGGGAAAAGGGTTCCACGTCCCAAGTTTCTACATGCTCAGAAGTGATGGTTCAAACAAAATTTTGCCAGATCAAAGAAAAGTGCAAGAAAAATAGATCTGTCGGCAATTGTAAGACTTGTGGTAAGTCTTTGTGTGGGCAATGTACTGCCATAAATCAAAGGCAATGCCTAAAATGCGAAACACCAAATGTTTAGAAGGTGAATTCTGCGCCATATTTTCATTTTTATGCTCCTCCACCTACATTTTCTCTGCTTTTTGTTCTTCAGTTGTTGTTTATATGTGTGCACTTGAATAAAAAAAAAGTTTGAAAAACGTCTATTATAATTATTGTTATTTTCTGTAGAAAAATAAGAAAAGCAGAAAAAAAACAATCAAAAGCATTACTGTTGGATCTCACAATAATAATACATTACAAAAAATATAATTATTAATAAATAACCACAAATGAAACTCTAAAAATAAACGAAAACAAGCAAGGAGTCAAAATGACTCCTTTCAGTAGTTCTAGGCGGGGTCACGAGTCCAGTAGTCCTAGTGTTAAGGGTGTCAATCCGATAGTACAGAAACTTCCTTACAACCTAAAAGAAAAGTGGATTACATGTGGTTCACAGTATAAGCAAAATCATAATGTATAATTCCCTCCTTTCACTGTATTTGTTGATTTTGTCACCAAACAATAGGCTGAGCATGCATCCACCAACATAGACCGGTTTGGGATTATTCAGGTTAAGGATGATATGGAGCAAGAGAGGAATCTGAAAGAAGAGTTCCAAAAGGCTAACAAACAAGAAGATTGGAATTATGAATGTCTCAAGCTATTGTATCCTGGTTAAATCCAGCTAACTGGTTTAATGGCCTTTGCACTTGGTTTTAAGAAATATTTCAAATTGTAGTCCCAGTGGTAGCTACAGCATTAACTTTATAAGTAATGATGATAAGTATAATTATTTGTTTACCAATGTATGCAAACAGGCTAACTAGATTTTTATAGAAGTCTAAAGCTGTATTTTCTGTTTTAGCAAAAAATGAAAACACTCCTATCCTTCTCATGACCAGCATATTAATACTGTTGCAGTATCTTAACTAGAGATGGGTGAACTGAACAGTAAAGTTTGGGGTCTGTACTGAACACCTACTATTTCAGGCATAGACCCAGAATACGGATCGGCGGTAAGATTAATACCACCAGTCAGAGCGCTGCAGCTCCCTTGCTATCAGCTGTGACCAGAGGTACAAAGTTTACCAGCGGTCACAGGCATTGGCCCATCAGACTTCACCTGCCGCCACCAAAAACAGCAAGAGCAGGTGGCACTTAAATAAATAAATAAATAAAAAAACAAAATGGTGTGAGTTCTTCTGTATTTTGATAACCAGCATGGAAAAACTGACAGCTGCGCGCTGCAACCCTCAGCTGTCAGCTTTAGCAAGGCTGGTTGTCAAAAATAATGGAATCTACATGCCATCTTTTTTAATTATTTGAATAAATTTAAAAAAAACGATGTGGGGTTCCCCCATTTTTCAAAACCAGCCAAGCTAAAGCAGACAGCTGAGGGCTGGTATTCTCGGGCTGGTAAGGGGCCATGGATATTGGGCCCCCCAGGGTAAAAATGGCAGCACACAGCCACTCCAGAAAAAAACGCATCTATTAGATGCACCAATTTTGACGCTTTACCCAGCTCTTCCCACTTGCCCTGTGGTGGTGGCAAGTGGGGTACAATTTGTGGGGTTGGTGTCACCTTTGTATTGTTAGGTGACATCAAGCTCACGGCTTAGTAATGGAGAGGCATCTATAAGACGCCTATTTATTGCTAATCCTATAGTTACAATGTAAATAAACACACAGCCAGTATAAAGTACTTTATTTGAAATAAAAAAAACATACTTTTACTTTTTATTTAAAAATAACACACAATTATAATCACCTAACGCTCATTTCTTTGAAGCCATTGTGCCCTGTAAAAAAGCAAAAATAAAAAACAACCATATCCCTCACCTATCTAGCATTCTGTTCCATGCCCTAATCCATGTCTACAATAAATAACTTTCACAGAGAAAACAAAAGCAAAAATATCCTAAAATAAAAAATAAACTGCAAGTAATGCATAAAGGTAAGGTTTCACAGCTCAGAAAGAGGGCGATCACACCCATATATGCACAGAATGCACAATGAAATGAATAAAAAACTGGAGTCTGAACTGAGAAAGTAAGTTAATGTGTATGAACAATGTACAGTTGTGGCCAAAAGTATTGACATCCCTGCAATTTTGTCAGATAATACTCAGTTTCTTCCTGAAAATGATTGCAATCCCAAATTCTTTGCTATTATCTTCATTTAATTTGTCTTAAATGAAAAAACACAAAAGAGAATGAAGCAAAAAGCAAAACATTGATCATTTAACACAAAACTCCAAAAATGGGCCAGACAAAAGTATTGGCACCCTCAGCCTAATACTTGGCTGCACAACCTTTAGCCAAAATAACTGCGACCAACCGCTTCCGGTAACCATCAATGAGTTTCTTACAATGCTCTGCTGGAATTTTAGACCATTCTTCTTTGGCAAACTGCTCCAGGTCCCTGATATTAGAAGGGTGCCTTCTCCAAACTGACATTTTTAGATCTCTCCACAGGTGTTCTATGGGATTCAGGTCTGGACTCATTGCTGGCCACCTTAGAAGTCTCCAGTGCTTTCTCTCAAACCATTTTCTAGTGCTTTTTGAAGTGTATTTTGGGTCATTGTCCTGCTGGAAGACCCATGACCTCTGAGGGAGACTCAACTTTCTCACACTGGGCCCTACATTATCCTGCAAAATTTGTTGGTAGTGTTCAGACTTCATAATGCCATGCACACGGTCAAGCAGTCCAGTGCCAGAGGCAACAAAGCAACCCCAAAACATCAGGGAACCTCCGCCATGTTTGACAGTAGGGACCGTGTTTTTTTCTTTGAATGCCTCTTTTTTTCTCCTTAAACTCTATGTTGATGCCTTTGCCCAAGAAGCTCTACTTTTGTCTCATCTGACCAGAGAACTTTCTTCCAAAACGTTTTAGGCTTTTTCAGGTAAGTTTTGGCAAACTCGAGCCTGGCTTTTTTATGTCTCGGGGTAAGAAGTGGGGTCTTCCTGGGTCTCCTACCATACAGTCCCTTTTCATTCAGACGCCGACGGATAGTACGGGTTGACAACTGTTGTACCCTCGGACTGCAGGGCAGCTTGAACTTGTTTGGATGTTAGTCGAGGTTCTTTATCCAACATCCGCACAATCTTGCGTTGAAATCTCTTGTCAATTTTTCTTTTCCGTCCACATCTAGGGAGGTTAGCCACAGTGCCATGGGCTTTAAACTTCTTGATGACACTGCGCACGGTAGATGCAGGAACATTCAGGTCTTTGGAAATGGACTTGTAGCATTGAGATTGCTCATGCTTCCTCACAATTTGGTTTCTCAAGTCCTCAGACAGTTCTTTGGTCTTCTTTCTTTTCTCCATGCTCAATGTGGTACACACAAGGACACAGGACAGAGGTTGAGTCAACTTTAATCCATGTCAACTGGCTGCAAGTGTGATTTAGTTATTGCCAACACCTGTTAGGTGCCACAGGTAAGTTACAGGTGCTGTTAATTACACAAATTAGAGAAGCATCACATGATTTTTCGAACAGTGCCAATACTTTTGTCCACCCTCTTTTTATGTTTGGTGTGGAATTATATCCAATTTGGTTTTAGGACAATTCTTTTGTGTTTTTTCATTTAAGACAAATTAAATGAAGATAATAATAACAAAGAATTTGTGTTTGCAATCATTTTCAGGAAGAAACTGAGTATTATCTGACAAAATTGCAGGGGTGTCAATACTTTTGGCCACAACTGTAAGTGCATATAAACACATGACCTTTACACAGCAGCTGGAAAATCCATCCTGTCTGGCCTATGCTTTTACTACTGGTTCAGTCCCTCGAACCTTGTTCACATTCACGTCACTTGGCAAGTGGAAAGGTTTTAAATACTAGAGCTAGGACTGTCCCACAAGGCTTTTACATTCTTTTGATCAAAATTGTTTACTAAATACCCTTATTATTATTATTATTATTATTATTACCTTTATGCATTATTTGCAGTTTATTTTTTAATTTTTTATTTTTGGATATTTGTGTTTGTTTTTTGTTTTCTCTGTGTAATGGTCATGTGTTAATATGCACTTATATTGTGCCTACACATTAACTTACTTTCTCAGTTCGGACTCCAGTTTTTTTAATAGTTTTCAACCTGGACAGTGCCAAGATGCGACTGTCCAGACTGAAAACCACTGGAGAATGAGCAGCTGGAAGCTCAGTCTCAGTGACTAGCGGTGACATCATCAAGGTTACTGCAGGTCACTGATTCTGTGTTCCCAGCCTACCCCTGAACTGTGGCGAGCTTAGAAAAAGTCTCACAATGCAGCGCTGAACTCAGTGAGTTAACCATGAGATTGAGCTCAGTGCTGTACCGTAAGACTTTTTCTCATGGTGCGAGCAGTGATCTCACTGAGGTCACCGCAGTTCAGGGACCTGTAGTAACCTTGATGATATCACCACTGGTCTAAGATTAGGTAGCAAAAACCTGTCGACAGATTAAGCATAGCCCTGGGTGGGTTAGCCAAACTCCTCAATAAGGAAGGAAGAGAGCACCTTACCAGACATGAAGGAAAAGAGGTAAATGAGTAAGAAAGGGGTTAATATCTTGGGACTGCCAAATTTCACAGTTAGGGTGTGGTAGTTCTCACAAGAACTTTTAGAAAGCCACAGGAACACAGACCTCTGAATTCCTGTGGCATTTCCTGATGAAGTCGCTTAGACGTGTTGAATAAACCACCATACTTATGTGATATACATCTGGACCTACAATTATTCAGCAGTGCAGATTATATTCACATTAACCCATTCATTCACTTACAGCATGCTCACTTGCTGACCTGTGGATCTCCCGCTATGGATAACTTTATATGCTTTATCAACAGCTCCATCTGGTGAGTAGAATTTGATTACATCAATTCTCTTTGCTCTGGATAAGACCCTATTTGCGCTGTCTTCTCCAACAGCATTCCTAAGAACTGTTAGAACAAAGAAATTAATGGGTTTTTAACTAAATGAAGTGGATACATGGAGTGTTTTTGACTTGAAGATAACAAGAAAAAAAGATCATGCAATAAAGTCTGGGGGTGTGCTTGACGCATGATAGATGTAGGATGGCTGGCTTCCCAGGAATAGCATATAAGGAAGGTTTCAACCAATAATGTCTGTAAAGCGCTGTGTAATTAATGGCACTATATAAATGAGTAAAATAAATAAACCAACAGTCGAGAGCCGCCACAAACAAATTCTTCTTTATTGATTCATCCATAATAGAAAGTGACAGAAAAGATATAAAAACAGACAAAAAAACACATTTCAGGTGGTTAGACATCCATTACTCATGGAATGAGCCACATATCTACTATATAATCCTCTAATTCTGTCTGTCTTTCTGTAACGGAAATCCCGCATCGCTGATTGGTCGCGCCCGGCCAGCCGCGACCAATCAGCGATTTCGAACGACGCACTCCCCTGGGAGATGTATAGAGAGAGAGATTCTAGAATACCTGATGCGTTAGAATCGGGCCACCATCTATTATAATGGCTGTTTGTTAAAATCCAATTTTTTATGAAAGAAACAGATCCCATAATGCAGTTCAGCCATTGAAATTTAATTAACCTTGCAAGCCACACATGATGCAATGGTCAATGGATGAGACCTAGAAGAAACATCAATATTAGCCCATGATTTAATTATTTTTACAGCAGCTACCAAAAGTGAGGTCTGAAAAAACATCTAAAGTGTGCGACTATTTGCGATGTATAAAGATGAAATGAGGGTGGACATTTCATCAATACAATACTCTCAAACACACAGCCAAGGAAACTTTCAACTGGTTTGAGAGAAAAATAATAAATCTACTAGAATGGCCCAACCAATCACCTGACCTGAATCCAGTAGAAAATTTAATGAAGGAACTAAAGCTCAAAGCTATTAGGAACTCACAGAACCTTCAGGATTTTAACAGTGTTTGTGTGGAAGAATGGGCCAAAATCACACCTGAGCAATGCATGCAACTAGTTTCTCCATACAGGAAGAGTCTTGAATCTTTCATCACCAACAAAGGCATTTGTACGAAGTATTAATTAAATTTGAGTAAGTGTGTTCAATGCTTTTTCCATGTGTCATTTCGCATTATTAGAGTAGATAAAATTGGAAAAAGAGAGCGCAATAGGGTCTTAACCGATAAAAAATGAGGTGAAGGAAGGCAATCCACTCACCTAGTATGGTTGCTACAAAGCAACTTGTATCTCGCATATATAATTATCACACAGCTGCTGCAAGGGCACCAGTCTTGAAAGGATGAAATTGGATGAAGACAATGTGATGGACATGTCACTCATGCGCTGCCAACGATGAATCCATAGTATATCCAACAGAATATATTGTGTTAGGACTCAGATTTCTGCCTCTCCTTTGCTGAGATCTAGGTCCTCACTGTCATGATCCAAGGTGGATCTGACAAGTAAATGGACAAAGTGAACTTTTTTTCCTTTGGCTTGGTGCCAAAGTGGGTTGATTGCCCCCGGTGGCCATTAGAATTATTACACGTGGTGTCGTTCATTCTAAGTTGCCCCGGTGGTGGTGAGTGGTAGTGCACTTTAGTTTCTTTGGTTTAATGTGCACGTAATTATAAATCAGGTGTGAGGCTCTATGAAAGAGTTCAGGTGTGTTTGTTTTCTGTTGGTGATATTGCGAGTTCATCATTTGTGAAGCAAGCCTGGGTGATGAAGGAGCTGAACAAGAGTCCTGGGCAGCCCAGCCAGAGGGGTTGAGTCAGCTATGGAGTCTGCATGGAGGGCTGGCATGGCGTGGTGGAGTCTCAGTTTATGGTGTCAGCAGGAGGTGCTTGCATGGCTTGGGGGAGTGGTGACGATGGTGAGAGTTGCACTCAGCATGCTGGACTTGGTTGCTGTAAACTGGACTCAAACATGCTGGACTTTTTGGCAGAAGCTGGACTAATTTTTGGGACTCTGTTTACTGGGCAGCTGAAACTGGTGGTGGACTCTGCTCCAAGGCTGCACTATGGTGATGGATCCGGTTAGGGTGATGGATCCGGGTGGAGGAGAAGATGCACGCAGGTGGTGGGCTCTGTTGCTAGGAGCGTATGCAACAGAGCAAAGCTAAGTGGTGTTTCCCCTGTTTTGTCATCTTTCCTCGTGTGTTTAGTGCAGTGGTGGGATTAGTTTCCGCACCGACCAATTCCCTAGTGAGGGTTTAGGTGCAGGGCGAGTCAGGGTTTTAGGTACGCGTGCGTCGCCCGGTGCGGAACCGGCATAGGGAACGTTAGGAGTGCAGGGACACTGGCTCAGGGGAGTACAGGAGGTCTCCACGTCCCTATTCCCTATCGCAGGGCCCACCATTGTTAATGTTACCCAGGTTTCCCTTTATTATTTAATTTCTCCTTACTGGAGGCGGGGTTTCCAGACTATTATATAAATACGTGTAATACCTAAATTCGCCAGTTGGAGGCGGTGTATCCAGCTGCACGTCTTATTATTTAAATTCGCCCCACTGGAGGCGGTGTATCCAGGGTCACGTGAGTCATATGGGTTCGCCTTGCAGTACTCGCTGCGTCCAGACACACGTGACCGTGACATTATCACTAGAGTTGAGCGACTTTTGGTTTTTTAGGGTCGCGTTTCGTTTCGTGAAACCCGACTTTTCCAAAAGTCGGGTCGAGCAAGATCGTCCGATTATAGGGAAAAGTCGGGGTCGTCCCGAAACACGAAACCCAATGTAAGTCAATGGGGAATAAAAGTCGGCAGTGAGAGGAGGACAGGAAACACACCTACAGTGCCCATTTGAATGCCAAAAGCATCAATTCTTCTTACTTAAGCTTGTCAACCTTAATTAACTTCATAATACAAGTTACGCACTGAAAAATGGGGGTTATTTGGCTAAAGTTGTGGGGGGGGGAGGGCTGGCTGCAGGTTTTCATGTGCCCTGGGCGAAAGAGCGCCCCTTTAACACATACCACAACTCATCATGCTCCGATACGGCAGATAAATAGCGGAATAGTACAATGAAAAATACCTCACTTTTTACATCTCATGACGAGGCCCATCTATTTCTCCATACAGAATCATTGGTCCCATATAATGTTTGAAACAGTATATGATGAGCTCCACATAATGCTACAGTATATGTTGGTCCCCATGGATGAAGCTCCACTGTCTTATGGGCCCAAATAATGCTCCAAACATAATGGGCCCCATTTCTAATGCTCTAGTGTATAATGGGCCCTGTAAATGCTGCTCCAGTGTCTGATGTCCACCTTTGGAATGTTCCAGTGTATGGTGGGCCCCATCTTTCATTCTCCAGAGTATAGTGCTCCCCAAAAATTGCTGTCCCAACATTGAAAACAATCAAATAAGTCTCCTCGCTAGGGAATCCCTGTACTTGTCTGGACAGGTGCTGTAGCTTGCTTAACAGCTCGCCAGCCGTTCTCACACCCAGTATGGATTGCACGTGATTGCACAAAGGTTAGAAAAGGTACCGTATCCCTGGATAACATGTATGGATAGCGTACACATTCAAAATATATGTCTCAGGAGGCAGGCTCAGACGGTGTCAGGCACAGTATGGATTGCACGTGATTGCACAAAGGTTAGAATGGGTACCGTATCCCCGGATAACATGTATGGATAGCGTACACATTCAAAATATATGTCTCAGGAGGCAGGCTCAGACGGTGTTAGGCCCAGTATGGATTGCACGTGATTGCACAAAGGTTAGAAAGGGTACCGTATCCCCGGATAACATGTATGGATAGCGTACACATTCAAAATATATGTCTCAGGAGGCAGGCTCAGACGGTGTCAGGCCCAGTATGGATTGCACGTGATTGCACAAAGGTTAGAAAGGGTACCGTATCCCTGGATAACATGTATGGATAGCGTACACATTCAAAATATATGTCTCAGGAGGCAGGCTCAGACGGTGTCAGGCACAGTATGGATTGCACGTGATTGCACAAAGGTTAGAAAGGGTACCGTATCCCCGAATAACATGTATGGATAGCGTACACATTCAAAATATATGTCTCAGGAGGCAGGCTCAGACGGTGTTAGGCCCAGTATGGATTACACGTGATTGCACAAAGGTTAGAAAGGGTACCGTATCCCCGGATAACATGTATGGATAGCGTACACATTCAAAATATATGTATCAGGAGGCAGGCTCAGACGGTGTTAGGCCCAGTATGGATTGCACGTGATTGCACAAAGGTTAGAAAGGGTACCGTATCCCCGGATAACATGTATGGATAGCGTACACATTCAAAATATATGTCTCAGGAGGCAGGCTCAGACGGTGTTAGGCCCAGTATGGATTGCACGTGATTGCACAAAGGTTAGAAAGGGTACCGTATCCCTGGATAACATGTATGGATAGCGTACACATTCAAAATATATGTCTCAGGAGGCAGGCTCAGACGGTGTCAGGCCCAGTATGGATTGCACGTGATTGCACAAAGGTTAGAAAGGGTACCGTATCCCTGGATAACATGTATGGATAGCGTACACATTCAAAATATATGTCTCAGGAGGCAGGCTCAGATGGTGTCAGGCACAGTATGGATTGCACGTGATTGCACAAAGGTTAGAAAGGGTACCGTATCCCCGGATAACTTGTATGGATAGCGTACACATTCAAAATATATGTCTCAGGAGGCAGGCTCAGACGGTGTTAGGCCCAGTATGGATTGCACGTGATTGCACAAAGGTTAGAAAGGGTACCGTATCCCCGGATAACATGTATGGATAGCGTACACATTCAAAATATATGTCTCAGGAGGCAGGCTCAGATGGTGTTAGGCCCAATATGGATTGCACGTGATTGCACAAAGGTTAGAAAGGGTACCGTATCCCCGGATGACATGTATGGATAGCGTACACATTCAAAATATGTCTCAGGAGGCAGGCTCAGACGGTGTCAGGCACAGTATGGATTTGACGGCCCAGATTACACAGCGGAGGAGCAGGGAGAGGTAAAGATTGCAAATGCTGGGGCCCTGCCCAAGCAAGGGGGGCCCACTCGTGGGTGTCGGTACTGGCACTGGGCCCCTCATAGTACAGCGGTGTGTCTGACGGCGGGTGTGCACCACCACCGTCAGAGACACTTGATTGCACTATGAGGGACCCTGTGCCAGTGCCCGCGCCCAAGAGTCGGCCTACCCACCTGTCCAGGGCAACGGCACTCGCACGGTGTCATGCGGTAGGTGGTGACCCCGGCCATGGGGGGGGAGGCAGCACAGTTAGGGAGTTTTAGAAAGTGGCATATGTTGATGTTGGACATTCAGCTGATGCAAAAGGCGAAATAGGTGAAGTACCAGGAAGAGGTGGACCAAAGCAAGCCATTTTTCTGTCACCCTATGTGTCATCAGGGGAAGGTGGGACAAAATCCTTGGAAACCCATGCGTGGTTCATTTTAATGAAGGTCAGATCATCCACATTTTGGGTTGACAGACGGGTCCTTTTTTCTGTCAGGATTGATCCAGCTGCACTGAAGACTCTTTCCGATAGCACACTTGCAGCTGGGCAAGCGAGCTCCTGTAAGGCATATTGGGCCAATTCAGGCCAGGTGTCCAGTTTAGCGGCCCAATAGTCAAAGGGGAATGACCTGTGTGGGAGAACATCGATATGGGAGGAAAAGTAGTTTGTAACCATAGTTGACAACTGCTGTCTCCTGTCACTTTCCATCGATGCAGTATTACCAGTTGTGTGAGCGGTATTTGAAAAATCAGTCCACAACATAGTCATGAAACCCCTGTCTCCAACGCCACTTCTGCTGTGTGCACCACGAACACCTCTGCCAAGCTGCCCCCGGCCCGTACGGCTCGTGTGAGAACCATCACCGCTGCTGTGTGCTGGGAATGCCTCAAGCAACCGATTTACCAGAGTTGCTTGTTTATTAGCCAATATTAGGTCAAGGTTCTCCTGTGGCATGATGTTTTGTAATTTGCCTTTATAGCGTGGATCCAGGATGCTGGCCAACCAGTAGTCGTCATCGTTCATCATTTTGGCAATGCGGGGGTCCCTTTTTAGGATCCGCAAGGCATAATCTGACATGTGGGCCATTGTTCCCGGTGTCAATGATGCACTGCGAGTGCTGGGTGGAGGAGCACTTTCTGGCAAATCCACATCCCTCCAGTCACGCACAAACCCTGTACCAGACCTTGCCACGCCAACATTTTCACTTGCCCCACGAGATGCATCCTCCTCCCCTAAGTAATCATCCCCATCATCCTCCTCCTCCTCCTCTTCTTCCTCCACCTCGTCCAGGAGAGGTCCCTGAGCAGACAATGGCTGAATGTCATCAAGGATTCCCTCCTCCTCTTCCTCCTCATCAACATTGGCTGCAGACGCCTGCTCCTTAAGGTGCGTCAAAGTTTGCATGAGCAGACGCATAAGTGGGATGCTCATGCTTAGGATGGCGTCGTCTGCGCTTACCAGCCGTGTGCATTCCTCAAAACACTGAAGGACTTTACAAAGGTCTTTCAGCTTCGACCACTGCACGCCTGTCAACTCCATGTCTGCTCTCAAAGTGCCTGGCCGTGTATCCTCCCACAAATGCATTATGGCCTGCCTCTGCTCGCACAGCCGCTCCACCATGTGCAGGGTGGAGTTCCACCTTGTTGCAATGTCGATAATGAGGCGGTGGTTGGGAAGGTGGAGCAATCGCTGCAGCTTCTGCATACGAACGGAGTGTACAGGCGACCGGCGGATGTGCGCGCACAGTCTTCGCACCTTCTGGAGCAGGGCTGTTAACTCCGGATAATTTTTGAGGAAGCACTGCACCACCAGGTTCAAGGTGTGAGCCAAGCAAGGTATGTGGCTGAGTTTTGAAAGGGCTATGGCTGCCACAAAATTACGGCCGTTATCACTAACTACCTTGCCTGCCTCAAGATGTACACTGCCCAGCCATGACTCAGTTTGTCGCTTCAAGTACTCGGCCAGCACCTCGGAGGTGTGTCTGTCGCCCAAACACATCATCTGCCACACAGCCTGCTGACGCTTTCCACTAGCTGCTCGATAGGGGGACACATCGTGTGCAACAGTGGCAGCTGCAGATGGAGTGCTCGTACGACTGCGCTCTGTGGACGAGCTTTCGCTTCTGGAGGAGGAGGAGGAGGAGGAGGAGGGTCGAACGCCTACAGCCAACTGTTTCCTATACCGTGGGCTAGGCAGCACTGTCCCACCACCGCTGTCCCCTGTGGACCCTGCATCCACCACATTAACCCAGTGCGCAGTGATGGACACGTAACGGCCCTGGCCATGCCGACTGGACCATGCATCAGTTGTGAGGTGCACCTTTCCGCTCACTGACTGCTTGAGTGCATGGACAATGCGGTCTTTCATATGATGGTGGAGGGCTGGGATGGCTTTGCGAGAGAAGAAGTGGCGACTGGGTAGGTCATAGCGTGGTACTGCATAGGCCATGAGTTCGCGGAAAGCTGTGCTTTCCACCAACCGAAAGGGCATCATCTCAAACGAGATTAGTTTGGCAATGTGGGCGTTCAAACCCAGTGTACGCGGATAAGAGACTGAGTACTTTCTTGA
This sequence comes from Dendrobates tinctorius, assembly GCF_039654945.1. Lineage (NCBI taxonomy): Eukaryota > Metazoa > Chordata > Amphibia > Anura > Dendrobatidae > Dendrobates > Dendrobates tinctorius. The sequence continues at coordinate 41,861,254 of NW_027361704.1, read as the reverse complement.
CCTACTCATAGTGTCTGGGAGGGTGAGCTGGACTTGAGAGCTGCACATGGTGGAAGTAGCGGTGGACAGGGCGGACTGAGAGAGGGTTGATGATGGTGATGGAGTCGGTGTTCTTTCTGATGGCCTAGAATCAGTCTTTCGTTGATATAACAGTGGGATTCCCTGACTGCTGTGGTCTTGCAACGACACCTCAACATTTGCTGCTGTGCTAACCGGTGGGCTTACAGTGGGGGAAATAATGTAGCGTTGCTGACTACCTTCGTTGTGATCAGTTGCACATGTGGCACTTGAGGTTTGGTGTTGTGTCCATGCTTGCAAGTGCATGCTGGTTAAATGTCTAAGCATGCAACTGGTATTCAAATTTTTCAGATTTTTCCCTCGGCTAAAGGTCTTTGCGCACTTCTTACAGATAACCTTGGCCTGATCATGAGGATTTTGTTCAAAAAAGTGCCACACTGCACTCTTCCTACTTTGGCAGACATTTTGCGGCCTAGCACGCTGTGATCTTTTGACCCTCTGGACAAGCTGTCCAGCAACTCTTTTGATGTTTGGAACCTGTCTTTGGAGTGCTCCGGGCCTGCCAGATAACAGCTGTTGCGATGTCGATGTCTGCTGTGGATGCTCCTCATCTGAGCTATTGGAAGCAGCACCCTCTTCCCCCAATGGATGCCAATCTGGGTCAACAACTGGGTCACCCATCACCTCCTCTTCTATGTCATGTGCACCTTTCTCTGTGTCACCGTGTATGGTGGTATAGTGTGCGGGAAGGGGCACCTGAGTCTCATCAGGGTCAAAATCTGGCTCTGTACACTGCGAGGACAATGTAGTGCTCTGAGTGAATGTACCAGCAGAATCATCCATCAGCGGCTGTGCATCAGTGCACTCCATGTCAGATTCATCTTGGCCTGGGTAATTCACCATTTCACTTGATAATCCAGGCATGGTATGTGAAAACGGCTCCATGGAGTAATCAGTAGTATGGCCTGCGTCATCCTTCAATCTTGGTTGGGGTGAAGGACACAAGGAAAGGTGTGGTTCATGAACATGAGCCTCCAATGATGACTCAGTGCTTTTACTTTTTACAACTGAAGAAGAGGAGGCGATAGAGCTGGAGGCTGAGTCAGCAATGTAAGACAAAACTTTTTCCTGATGCTCTGCCTTTAAAAGCGGTTTGCCAACTCCTAGAAAACTAAGCGTTCGAGGCCTTATGTAGCCAGACGATGACGCAGGGTCAGCACCTCCTGCATTCGGTCCTATTTTGCTCTTGCCACTACCATCAGATCCACCACCAACACCATCATTACCAGCTGCCAACCCCCGCCCAATTCCACGGCCTCTTCCACCAGCCTTCCTCATTTTTGGTAGAAATGTAGACAAAATCCAACAAACTATATAGTAATGTAAAACAAGGTACAAGGTGTCTATAGGACAGGGGAGATTTAGAATTTCTGCACACACTTGTGGACAGTGGACACTTTTGGATTGTGTGAGGCCCACTGATATCTGAGCGCTATGTGACAGGTTCGATGGCACAGCTGCCTGTGACCAAAGTGACGAGAGGATAATGGAGATTTTGAATCTCTGCGCACACTTTTGGACACTGGACACTTGTGGATTGTGTGAGGCCCACTGATATCTGAGCGCTATGTGACACGCTCGATGGCACAGCTGCCTGTGACCAAAGTGACGAGAGTATAATGGAGATTTTGAATCTCTGCGCACACTTTTGGACACTGGACACTTGTGGATTGTGTGAGGCCCACTGATATCTGAGCGCTATGTGACACGCTCGATGGCACAGCTGCCTGTGACCAAAGTGACGAGAGGATAATGGAGATTTTGAATCTCTGCGCACACTTTTGGACACTGGACACTTGTGGATTGTGTGAGGCCCACTGATATCTGAGCGCTATGTGACACGCTCGATGGCACAGCTGCCTGTGACCAAAGTGATGAGAGGATAATGGAGATTTTGAATCTCTGCGCACACTTTTGGACACTGGACACTTGTGGATTGTGTGAGGCCCACTGATATCTGAGCGCTATGTGACACGCTCGATGGCACAGCTGCCTGTGACCAAAGTGACGAGAGGATAATGGAGATTTTGAATCTCTGCGCACACTTTTGGACACTGGACACTTGTGGATTGTGTGAGGCCCACTGATATCTGAGCGCTATGTGACACGCTCGATGGCACAGCTGCCTGTGACCAAAGTGACGAGAGGATAATGGAGATTTTGAATCTCTGCGCACACTTTTGGACACTGGACACTTGTGGATTGTGTGAGACCCACTGATATCTGAGCGCTATGTGACACGCTCGATGGCACAGCTGCCTGTGACCAAAGTGACGAGAGGATAATGGAGATTTTGAATCTCTGCGCACACTTTTGGACACTGGACACTTGTGGATTGTGTGAGGCCCACTGATATCTGAGCGCTATGTGACAGGCTCGATGGCACAGCTGTGACAAAAGTGACTAGAGGATAAGGGAGATTGGATTGCTTTTAAAAAAGCAGTTTGCGGAGCAGTGGGTAAACAGCAATGCCAGCGTGTCAGGAAGCCTTAAAAGGCAGCCCAACAACCAACACCACTGATACACCACAATATAGCCTCCCCTTGCACTGCACACACAGTGACTTGTGTGTTGTGCAGGCCAAATCGCTAGCAGCAGAAGCAGTTTTTTTGTCTTCTTCCCTGCCTAACGCTCTCCCTACAGAATCAGCAGCAACCTCTCCCTATACTAAGATCGGCAGAAGTAAGATGGAGGTCGGCGTGCACGCCCTTTTATAACCCCTGTGATGCCCACCAAAGCAAGCCAATCACTTGCATGCCCTTCTGAAAGATGGTGGTGACCCGTGCCTAGGTCATCACGTTGCCCACAGTGTCCGTGGATCCTGATTGGCTGAAAAAGAGCGCAAAACAAACTTTTGAAACGCGACTTTGGCGCGTAAGTCGCCGACCTCGTGGCCGACCTCATCCTAGGGTCGGGTTTCGTTTCATGAAACCCGACTTTGCCAAAAGTCGGCGACTTTTGAATTTTTTCGACCCGTTTCGCTCAACTCTAATTATTACCAACCCTACATTTTTTTTTTCTGGTCAGCCTTGGCCATGTGGAGACCTGTAAATAATTGCTGCTGGGCCTCACTGAGGTGAGTGAGGAGTGGCATGGTGTGTTAGAGTCGCTGCAGCAGTAGTTATCAGGGTCTGGGGCCTTCCCTTTGGCTTCACCAGAGAATCAAATGGTGGCTGCGGTCTGGCAAAAAGCCCCTAGAGTCGCTGCTGGGGAGCGGGACTTGTTCATACAGGCAGATGTAACCAGACAGGTGGGTGGAGTTGGTGATCCCCATGGTGCTGTCTGGGGTTCCCCGAGGTGAAGGGGTACGTCCCTGTAGTGAGCAGACTGGTGTATAGTCCGCAGGGCTCACGCCAAATCTTCCATGCCATTGAAGAAACCGCCCCCTCCTGGTCATGTGGAGGCAACCAGAGAGTGTGTTTCTCCTCCATATTCCTGCGGCTCTGGCAAAGTGCCCCCTAGAGTCGCTGCTGGGAAGCTGGACTTGTTCATACAGGCGGACGTAACCAGACAGCTCGGTGGAATTGATGATCCCCATGGTGCTGTCTGGGGTTCCCCAAGGTGAAGGGGTACATCCCTGTAGTGAGCAGACTGGTGTATAGTCCGCGGGGCTGACGCCAAATCTTCTATACCACTGAAGAGGCCGTCTCCTCCTGGTCGTTTGGAGGAAGGCGACCAGCGAGTGTATATTTCCTCCATATTCCTGTCCCCTTCTCCTCCAGGTGTGAGCGGCAGGTGTGCTGCGGGGGAGTAGGGACAAATCTCACCCCTCGCCATTAACCAACCCTGGGAGGTGCAAACCTCATGATGAAAAGGTTGGAGGGTGGTGTCCCTTGGTGAATAGCGGGGGTGTGAGGGTGGTGACAGCAGGGGGACGCCTTTGTTGTCAAGTCCAGAATGAGTTCACCAAAATATGACAAACAAATGTGTGGCAATAAACGTTCAGGTCCGGACCTGTGTGTGAACGAGCATGTATGGGTGGCCACCAAAAAACATCTTGTGGAAGTGTGTTGTTGGAGTCTGATCAGCTCATAGCGAACATACACATTCATAAACTCGTTCCCCAGGTCGGCGCTGTGGAGATGAGTGGTGCCTCCAGAACATGTATTGCCAATACCAGCGGTGCGTTTGTCATAAACCTGAAGTTTCAGGTGGTGGTGGGGTGAACCCAGGATCTGGGCATCCCCGCTGTAGGTTTTTCCCTTATGAGGAGTGGTCTTGAGGGTCCAGAGGCCCCTCATTAAGGAGGGGGTACTGTCATGATCCAAGGTGGATCTGACAAGTAAATGGGCAAAGTGAACTTTTTTCTTTTGGCTTGGTGCTAAATTGGGTTGATTGCCCCCGGTGGCCATTAGAATTATTACACGTGGTGTCATTCATTCTAAGTTTCCCCGGTGGTGAGCGGTAGTGCACTTTAATTTCTTTGGTTTAATGTGCACGTAATTATAAATCAGGTGTGAGGCTCTATAAAAGAGTTCAGGTGTGTTTGTTCACTGTTGGTGATATTGTGAGTTCGTCATTTGGGAAGCAAGCCTGGGTGATGAAGGAGCTGAACAAGAGTCCTGGGCAGCCCAGCCAGAGGGGATGTCAGCTATGGAGTCTGCATGGAGGGCTGGCAGTTGCAGTTTATGGTGTCAGCAGGAGGTGCTTGCATGGCTTGGGGGAGTGGTGACGATGGTGAGAGTTGCACTCAGCATGCTGGACTTGGTTGCTGAAAACTGGACTCAAGCATGCTGGACTTTTTGGCAGAAGCTGGACTCATCTTTGGGACTCTGTTTACTTCTGCAGCTGCAACTGGTGATGGACTCTGCTCCAAGGCTGCTCTATGGTGATGGATCCGGTTATGGTGATGGATCCGGGTGGAGGAGAAGATGCACGCAGGTGGTGGGCTCTGTTGTTAGGAGTGTACGCAACCGAGCAAAGCTAAGTGGTGTTTCCCCTGTTTTGTCATCTTTCCTCATGTGTGTTTAGTGCAGTGGTGGGATAAATTTCCGCACCGACCAATTCCCTAGTGAGGGATTAGGTGCAGGGCGAGTCACCGTTTGAGGTACGTGTGCTTCGCCCGGTGCGGAACCGGCATAGGGAACGTTAGGAGTGCAGGGACACTGGCTCAGGGGAGTACAGGAGGTCTCGACATCCCTATTCCCTATCGCAGGGCCCACCATTGTTAATGTTACCCAGGTTCTCCTTTATTATTTAAATTCGCCTTACTGGAGGCGGGGTTTCCAGACTATTATATAAATACGTGTAACACCTAAATTCGCCAGTTGGAGGCGGTGTATCCAGCTGCACGTCTTATTATTTAAATTCGCACCACTGGAGGCGGTGTATCCAGGGTCACGTGAGTCATATGGGTTCGCCTTGCGGTACTCGCTGCGTCCAGACACACATTCTGCAGTCTCCTGCGCTTTTCCTGTTGCAGAGGAGATTGCAGAGGAGATTGCCCTGCGGCAACTCTCTACAGAGGCTAAGTCCTTTGTTCCCTCATCTGAGCATGCTCATGGGACGAGCTCCCATTGGAGTTCGGGAGTCAGGTGCTCAGGTCCTGTGTCGAATCCCATTGGCTCCTCATGGAGCCTTGGAGATTTCCAGAAGGTCCCGATTGGTATAAAAAGCGAGCATGGCTATTCCGCCATGCGCTAGTATTTTTCATACTTGCTGCTGTATGTATGGTGATGGATGCTTGGACTGGTGACAGACTTATTAAGAAACCCCATTCCCTCTGATAATACAATTGTGTGAGTGTTTGGGGTCAGCCAGTAGCAGCGCTAGCGCCAGCGCACCTTCGCTCCATCTTGCACAACAGCTTGGCGTCTGCATTGTGCCAGCGTTATTGCAGCGCCTTGCTAGCGGCTCAGTTCTTGCCACGCTGCAGTTGCAGCTTATTTCTGCGTCCGCAGTTGCGATGTCACGCAGCTCATTTTATGGTAGGTCTAGACGGAGTAGTCCTGCTGTTTAAGGCTACTCCTGTGACCCTTAATACCGGGTCTGCGTCGCTGAAAGTCTGTGACTCTGAACAGACTCAGCGTTTAGTTTATGCTTTGTTCCTGCAGCTCTGTGAGCATAACAGAGCTTGCTTGAGTGCACTGGGTGCAGTTAAAACCCTATGCACATTACCGCCTTAGTGCTCTGCCTCTTTTCACAGCGGTTTTTCCATCCACCGCACGGTGGACCCCGAGTGGCGAAGGCACTTTATTTATTTTTTATTTAGTGTCTTCCGCCACTCCTAGCATAATACTAGTACCAGGGTCTGGCTAGAGATGGCAGAACAGCAGCAACTTCTGCAGTGTGTACGTCAGCTCGAGACTCGCCTGGTTACCCTCGAGAGGTCTCTCGCTGCTGCGCAAGCCACAGACGCTGCTGTCCAGGCACTCACAGATGCGGTAGGGCGTATGTCCATGTCTTCCTTTGCGCCGACAGTTACCCGCCTCCCGTTGCCCGATAAATTCTCTGGGGATGGTGCCTCCTGCAGGGGTTTCATCAGCCAGTGCTCAATACATCTGGAGCTGCTGGCTGCGCAATTCCCTACAGAGTGGGCTAAGGTGGCCTTTATTATCTCCCTACTGTCGGGCAAGGCCTTGGAATGGGCTACGCCTTTATGGGAACGTGGTGACCTCGAGATTCGGACCGCTGCCAACTTGCTAACAGCCATCAAGCAAGTATTTCTCAGTCCTCGGGTCACGCACGATACGTCTCTGCAACTACTCGCCCTTACTCAGGGGTCACTCTCGGTTAGCCAGTATGCCGTCCATTTTCGGACACTGGCGTCTGAGTTGGAATGGTCTGACAAAGCCCTCATCCCCATTTTTTGGCGAGGTCTAGCAGAGCACGGGAAGGATGCTCTCTCCACTAGAGAGATCCCCACCAGCTTGGTGGAGTTAATTTCCGTCTCCTCACGTATCGACCTCCGTTTTTCGGAGCGCGGTATGGAGCGGGCTCACTCCAAGCGAAGAGCTGTTTCGGCATCTAAATTTTTTGAACCTCTTGAGCTGTCTGAGCCAGAGGTTCTACCCCCTGAGCCCATGGAGGTGTCTCGTACCAATCTTAATACAGACTCAGATCAGGAATCCATTTGCGGTTGTCACCATGTATGTGCGGTTTCTCCGGAAACCAGCTCCCCGCAACGGTCGGAGTCTGAACCAGTCATCGAGACCTTTGTCCCTCCTCATCTTAGGGCTCAGGTTCTCGCATTGGGCGCATGCGTCCAATGTGCCTCACCATCGGGGCTAGATGCAAATCTCGAAGCTTTTGGCCGGAGCGTATTGGTGGCCCCATAGAGCTCGGGACACTAAAAAATGTATCCAGGCTTGCACCTCATGTGCTCAGAATAGCCTTCCTAGGCAGAGGGTGGCGACAGCTGCCGACTCACGGCGACACTCTGTTGCATCGGCCGCTCCCGCCATTTCCCAGGTGTCTCTTCTGAAACCTGGTGACCTTGCCTCCACTAATGCTGTCCAGGTGTCCCGGTTTACCGTCTCACCTACCAGGACACCAAGCTCGCCTTCGGACGAGTTTGTGCCCTATGCCATCATAGGGCACAGGTTGATGGTCCGGAGGGCTCAGGGAGGAGGGGGCCCTAGGAGGGGGGGTAATGTTAGGACTCAGATTTCTGCCTCTCCTTTGCTGAGATCTAGGTCCTCACATTCTGCAGTCTCCTGCGCTTTTCCTGCTGCAGAGGAGATTGCAGAGGAGATTGCCCTGCGGCAACTCTCTCCAGAGGCTAAGTCCTTTGTTCCCTCATCTGAGCATGCTCATGGGACGAGCTCCGATTGGAGTTCGGGAGTCAGGTGCTCAGGTCCTGTGTCGATTCCCATTGGCTCCTCATGGAGCCTTGGAGATTTCCAGAAGGTCCCGTTTGGTATAAAAAGCGCGCATGGCTTTTCCGCCATGCGCTAGTATTTTTCATACTTGCTGCTGTATGTATGGTGATGGATGCTTGGACTGGTGACTGACTTATTAAGAAATCCCTTCCCTCTGATAATACGATTGTGTGAGTGTTTGGGTTCAGCCAGTAGCAGCGCTAGCGCCAGCGCGCCTTAGCTCCATCTTGCTCAACAGCTTAGCATCTGCATTGCGCCAGCGTTATTGCAGCGCCTTGCCAGCGGCTCAGTTCTTGCCGCGCTGCAGTTGCAGCTTATTTCTGCGTCCGCAGTTGCGATGTCACGCAGCTCATTTTCCGGTAGGTCTAGATGGAGTAGTCCTGCTGTTTAAGGCTACTCCTGTGACCCTTAATACCATGTCTGTGTCGCTAAAAGTCTGTGACCCTGAACAGACTCAGCGTTTAGTTCATGCTTTGTTCCTGCAGCTCTGTGAGCATAACAGAGCTTGCTTGAGTGCACTGGGTGCAGTTAAAACTCTGTGCACATTACCGCCTTAGTGCTCTGCCTCTTTTAGCAGCGGTTTTTCCATCCACCGCACGGTGGACCCCGAGTGGCGAAGGCACTTTATTTATTTTTTATTTAGTGTCTTCCGCCACTCCTAACAATATTGAATGATTTATTGAATAGGTTTACAGAGTGTTTCGAAACCAAGCAGGACATCTTCATCAGGACAGAAACCTAGTGTGATGGGCAGAAATGATTGTCCCTTTATGCTGTATTGTTTAAAGAAATCCGCCAAACCGAGCACCTGATCGTGTCAAAGTTCAGCAGTGTCACGGAGCTGATGATGATTCAAAACCTGATATAAATTGCTTCAAAGACAAAATTGTCACACACTAACATAGGTAAAATTAATATAATAAAATGTATAACAATGTCATGAAATTAAAAAACAATAAAATAATAAGAGATGGATCTTAATAAAATGTGGACCCATTAAATGAATGTGTGTGTGTGTGACACGAGGGATCCGAACTTGAGCAGAAAAAAATAATATACCGATTTATAGCACCAGAAACTCTGTTTGGAACCACTATGCTAGTGCAGTGTCACTAAAGAGAGAATAAAAGCAATGATCAGATGGTTATATGTGTGTAGAAATGAGGTGGCCCCTATTATCTTAAAATATTGACGTAGGTCACACACACATTCATTCAATGGGTCCAAGATCCATCTCTATTATTATTTTATTGTTTTTTTTTGTTCTGATTTCTTGACTTTCCTATGATGATACACAAAGAAGCAGTGTGTTTCAGGTGTGCATTAAAATACATCCACAAGTGTCTCTAAAAAATAAGAGTCGAAAATGATAAGAGATTTACCTTTTGTTTTCGATATAGTCCCATGGATCGTCAGATACGAGCAGCAATTAGAAAAAATTGGCATATTTTGGAACAAGATAGGGATTTAAGCGATATAGTATCTAGAGGGCCCCTTATCTCATGTAAGCGGAGTACAAGAATTAGAGATATTTTGGTTAAGAATCGGATCATCACTAAGCGTGACACTTGGCTGAGTAAAGGAACACCACAAGGGAATTATAGGTGTGGCCATTGTTCTTATTGTAAATTTCATCGTACTGATCGTACATTGCACATGGGCGCGGTCACGCATACAGTAACAGATTTGATCACATGCAAGACAGACCATGTAGTCTATGTGATTTTTTGCACATGTCGGTTTTTCTATATAGGTAAAACCATACGTCCGCTATACATTCGTTTTCGTGAGCATTTTAAGTCCATTAGAACGGGAAAAGGAGTCCCACGTTTAATTAACCATGTAAGAGATGCACATGGAAATGCCCCTAATGTTCTCTCCTTTGCAGGAATCGAGAAGGTGGTTTTACCGCCGCAGGGAGGGTATTTAAACAAAATCTTATTAAAACGAGAATCCAGGTGGATTATGAATACACAGGCGACAGGTCCGCTGGGTTTTAATGATAGAATAGACATGGCTGTTTTTTTATGAAGGAGTTTATATTTTCCCTCATTTCCCTTGATGTTGATAGGAGAACTAGGTCACATATGTATACATGTGGCTTTTCTGGCTGGTACCTTTTTTCTGGAGTCTCTTATCGCAGTTTGATGAACTTTCACATATTTGAGGCAAAGACATCTTTTTGAATTTGGTGGGTTTTCTTTCCCGTAACATTTGATTCGTTTAGTGACTTGTTTTTTGTTTGTTTAGTATACGTGCACATATACATTGTGCGTTTTCAGTGCAGCAGTTTCTGTCCGCTAGGATTGAGATTTGTCATTGATAGTCCATTTTTGTGTTTATCCATAATAAGACACAGCTATGCATGTACATAGTCGTTTATGAAAAAACAGATATTAAGTTGCACACAATTTGTATTTTTTATTTCAGGAAAAAAAAATTTTTAAAAAAAATTTTTTTGGGAGAGTTTTTTTGAAAATTTTTTTTTTTTTTTCTTTCTGTGAGTATATTAATAGTTCATTATAATAATAGTGAGACAGTTTGGTCTCTGAATACATATGATTGTAGATGTTTTCCATAAGAAAAAAGAAAAGAAAGAAATAGTAGTTTTCGACATATGAAAATAACAGTAGTCTTCGATATATGAATATGCATTGTAATTTATCTCTCGATGTAACCATTTTTTCTGCTTGTGCAGTAAGTTGTATTTATGCTTTTGTATGCTGTAATGCATCTCAGCATGTTTTTAATTCACCGATGTCATTTAGACAGCAGCTGTGGAGGGAGGAGGTACAGAGTGATGTGATTTGCATATGAACCTGGCACTTCCCCCCACTGTTTGACCCGTTGAAGCGCTCGAGCAGCGCGAAACGGCCATTGTCAGCCTTTCTTGCACTCCTTATTTCACTCCCCCCGACTTGACATGTTTATGATATGTCAATAAATCAGTGAAACTTCCATCTCGATGAGTGCGACCTCTTCTCTTTGCATGGATTCCCAGGATTGACTGTTTCCAGGTCTGGCACCCGAGATTCCCAGCTGCTGGGCTTCTGTATGCCGCACATCATTTGAAGTCACACGGTAACAGCGGTGCCGTCCGCTTTTTATCTTGAGTTTTGTGATTTAACATCCACAAGTGTGTCTCTAACTCAGATGTTGCCAAAAAAACTATCTAAAGCTTACAAACACATGACATCATCATTTGGGCAGTCCAGAATTGTTTATAGGCATAGTAATCTTAGTGTATGTAAACTTTAGACTTTGCAGTAAGTAAAAAAATGCATTAAAACATTCTATCTCTCTCATTATTCTGGCATTTGGCAAATATTAATAATTATGGTAATCCTAATTGACGGGAAAGGTATATTCTGATTTCATGTCAGATATTGAGAAAAATATGCACATATGTCTTTTTATATAATGAATGTAAACTTCTAATTTCAACTGTGTATGAATGAAGGGAAGGATAGGCACTAGTATTTCTATATAATTCTATTTAATTATAAAAATAAAATGTATAAATGTCTTTAATAAGAGAACTTTATTTGCCTATGGTAATTTGTATATACAGTACGTTGTAGTCAACAGTACGTTGTAGTGCCCAGTTCATTATGTACTCATGCTTCTGGAGACATGCACTTGTAAATTAGGTGGGCTTTCATCACTTCAGAAATACCAATCATGTGGACACCAAATGTCATTTAGGCACACTGGGGCTCAGAAGGAAAGGGGCATTTGGATTTGGGATAGCAGAATTTGCTGAATTTCTTTTGAGAGGCGAGGAGCAATTTCACTTTTCCAGAGCTGTTTGTTCTGCCAATTATGTGGAAGCCTATATTTCTGTTAACAAATGACGGAGTGGTTTTTTTTTGTGAATTGAGTTGAAGCTTTTGTTGGTAACATTTTACATAATGTTTGGTATCACATTTATCTGTCGCTCTATGCTGATCACTTAAAATGGGGTTTCTACCTTAATTTCTGAATTACGTGATTCAGATGAAACCCCAAGGGATTCATTCATTATAATGAGGCAGCAGAGTTACCCTGGTCTTCAACTGGCCTCTATTCAGCGGTATCTGGGTCGCCCTCCCAGGGCTGTGGGGTACTCGGTACTGGGCCGGTCTCTCAGAGGGAGGTGTCACAGCAGCAGTGACCCGGTCCATGTCCCTGGGCGCCCATGTAAAAGGGGTTGAGTGATGGGAATAAAGTTTATGAGTGGATGATTCGTGACGCCTCCTGTGGTGCTCGGCAACGAAGATGTTAAGCCAACGCTGCAAACATATCCTCTGGGACAGATGGTGTAGTGCAGCAATGATGTTGTAGCCCTCCACAGGCAGGGCTGTAGTCCCAGGGCAAAGTAGATGAAGAGGATAGGTGTTGAGGAAGAGGGTGCAGTGTTTGGCACAGAGATGTAGCAGTGCTGAAGAAGTTGCAGGAAGAAGGCAAGGACAAAACAAAGTGTAGTTTCTTTACCTTTACTTTGTAAGTGCAGTCCAGGGTCCAGATTACAGATGGCACAGGAGCTGATTAGCCTGGAAGCAACTTAGGAATCTCTCTGTCAGACGGGTTGTGTAGTCTCCTCTCTAGCGCTTACTTGAGGTACATGCAGTACTGTGTTACACTGACGTTCCTCCTTCTTCCCTTTTGGATCTACCTCGTATGGCAGACAGCTGTAGCCTTCTATCTCCTTTGGCTCACACGTCGCTGTTGTGCCTCTGAGTCTTAGATGGGAATAGGGCATTTACAGCTTCCTATTCCTCTGGTTTCTTTTACAGGACCGTCAGTATCCATACAACCTTGGAGACCAGGCTCCAGATAATGCACTCCAGCTGGGAACGAGCTCTCTACTCCGCTCAGTCTCCCAGCTTCTCTCTCCACGTCCACACACTTTGCCCTCCTCACAGAACTGACTAATTTCCCCTCCTGGCCCTCAGAGCGCACTCCTCCCCTAATTCTGGTTCAGAGCTCCCTCTGCTGGCCTGGAGTGGGAACTGTGTTGCATGTTATGGTTAACTGCCAGAGAGACCCTTCATTGCTTCCAAGCCTGACATCACCCTCCCTGGAGGAAGGCAATGCCAGTGTGGCGACCATACTCCTGGGGGTGCCACATATCCTTCTTTTTATGCACTCCTAAAAAGACACACTGCTGAATCATAAACAAGGAAAAGGAACAGCATCCGGTCCAGGTGAAAAATTGTATCGAAAATTTATTCTGCCAGTACAAAATACAACGTTTCGGCCATATTGTGGCCTTTTTCAAGCATACTTGAAAAAGGCCACAATATGGCTGAAACGTTGTATTTTGTACTGGCAGAATAAATTTTTGATACAATTTTTCACCTGGACCGGATGCTGTTCCTTTTCCTTGTTTGGACTACTGTTCATTTGGGTCCATGAACCTTTGAACTGGCATCCACCCCTCCGTTGTGCTGTCAGCTGCTCTTTGCTGTTTTACACTGCTGAATCATAGTCCACAGTGTCTCCATTTGCATCATTATAGGGAATCTTCCACCTGGGGTTCCATCTGAATCACATATTTCAGAGATTTACACGGAAACTTCAGTGTAAGCGCTCAGCGCAGATCGCAGGATAAGGCTGGAGTCACACACAACGTAGAAAAATACGGACCGTATTGTATGGCATATACGCATAAATGCTCCCTAAATAGTGATCCGGAAGTCATCCGTTGTCTGGGTGTGGCCGCGTATTTTTCTCATGTAAACATCCGTATACCATTTTTTTCTCGCAGGCTTGCAAAATGGACATATAATGGAGCCCAATGACAGATTTTCAAACACAAATGAAAGAATAGATATAGACACATAGAATGCATATACTGTGTGTATATATATATATATATATATATATATATATATATATATGCATATATATACATATACATGTTATAGAGACACACACATATATATTAATATATATATTTATTTATATTTCATATAGTTCTACATAGCAGAATAGCCGCAAAATCAATTGCCGACTTTTATAAAATCATTCCCCAACCCGACTTGAAATGACACATGGTTTACATACAGTACAGGATACAGACAGGCGCCTCCTAGCATATGGGCTTGTGGTGTAAGACAGCTCATTTATGTGCATGTCACACAGGAGAGGGGTGGGGTCTCCCAAACCATGCTGAGCACGGAAAAAATGGATTAAAAACCATATGTGACATGCACAAGAGTGAACAAGTCGGTAAGACACTGCTCACACTTCCCAATGGCTGAAACACAACAAGAGAACATAAAATGACAAATTTGCAAAAATTCTCTGTAATAAAACATGACAGTAGTCAGCAAGTGCTGTATAACAAATACAGGGTATTTAGTCGATACGTTTTTTGCAAAAAATATATACCAAGCTGCTTCACCACGTCACGGTAACCCTTCACGAAGCAGTCCCTATCTAATGTATTTAAAACCTGAACATGTGAACAGTGTCTAAATGAATAGGATACAGACAGGCGCCTCCTAACATATGGGCTTGTGGTGTAAGGCTGGTTTCACATTAGCGCTTTTGTGCGCAGCGCATCGTGCGCACCTGTGCGCATGCGCACTGCGCACCTATGTTTAACATGACGTGAGCATGGTCTTGCGCACACTTGCGTTTTCGTGCGCATGCGTTTTTTGTCTTTCGCGCCAGGTGCGCCAGACGCAACATGTTGCATTTTTTGGTCTGCCCTGTCTCGTCAAAAAAACGGATGCGCACGCTTGCGCACGGAATACGCAAAAACAACACATTGAAGTCTATGGGAACGCATGCATGCGCATGGTCTTGCGCACGCTTGCGTTTTTTTGCGCATGCGTTTTTGAGGTAAACAAGTCTGGAATGTTCTCTAGACAATGGAAAAAATGTCACACCTAAAAACGCATGCGCATAAAAATGCGAACGCATGTAAAACGCAAGCAACGCTGCGTTTTTGACGCATCAGTGTACGCATGACGCTAAAAAAACACGTGTTTGTTTTGCGTTTTTCTTTGCATTTTTAATGTGAAACTAGCCTAAGACAGCTCATTTATGTGCATGTCACACAGGAGAGGGGTGGGGTCTCCCAAACCATGCTGAGCACGGAAAAAACGGATTAAAAACCATATGTGACATGCACAAGTGTGAACAAGTCGGTAAGACACTGCTCACACCACCCAATGGCTGAAACACAACAAGAGAACATAAAATGACAAATTTGCAAAAATACTCTGTAATAAAACATGACAGTAATCAGCAAGCGCTGTATAACAAATACAGGGTATTTAGTCGATACGTTTTTTGCAAAAAATATATACCAAGCTGCTTCACCACGTCACGGTGACATATATATATATATGTATTCTATGTGTATATATCTATTCTTTCGTTTCTTTATTAAACCTGTCAGTGTGATTTTATTGTATCGCGCACTGAATTGCCGGCTTTTCTAAAGGACACCGGGTGCATATTTCTCGCAAGTCGCACATCTGGTCTGTGTGTAATGCATTTTTTTTGCGCACCCATAGACTTGCATTGGCGTACTATGGTCGTAGCACGCTGACAATCGCAGCATGCTGCGATTGGAACGGACAATAAAATATACGCGAGAAAAATACGGCTGATGGGAGCTGCCCCATAGAGAATCATTGGTCCGTGTGCAATGCGTTTTTTTGACGCCTCTCACTCGTCCGTATTTCTCTCTAGTGTAACGCCGGCCTAAATGTGAGTTGAGCCTTACTGTGATCTGCTGGAGGCAGAAAGGAAAAAAATTCAACAGCAGGTGCATTTTTTTATGCTGTTCCACGTTTGTTAAACTTGATAAGCCAGATTTTTTCCTCGGGTCAGTAGGATTATAGTGATACTACATTTATATTTTTTTATGTTTTGGTGCTTTTACACAATAAAAACTATTTTATAGAAAAATAATTATTTTTGCATTGTTTTATTCTGAGAGCTATAACTTTTTAATTTTTCTGATGATCCAGCTATATGCTATAGTTATGCTATACTATTTAACCAGCCCATCAACGCTATGCATTGAACGGGCTGGTTAAACGCAATGTGAACCTAGCCTAATGCTTTTACATTGCAGGGCATTAGATCAGCGTCTCGCACACAGGGAGAAGGCGTGTCAGCTCCTGCTCTGAGCTGGAGCTTACAGGCCACCATTCCTGATGACTCTGCAACCATCTTTTGGCCCAGGGTTCCGTCCCATTGTGCCGATGGGAGCAGACACGGAGCTCCCTCCCTCTGCGATGCCCATCGATGTCGCAATCACTACTGAAAGCAGCATCAAAGCGGTTATTTGCCTGCGGTTGGTGCTAGCTCTGATAGTGGACGTTGCTGCAGAGTGTCAGCTCTCATATAGAGCTGACTTCTGCACTTGATGATGGCGGTGCTCAGCTTGAGGCTGTGTGACCATCAGGAAGTATATGTACGGTGGGGTTGCGGGAACACAGCTCCCGCAGCATTGTACATATATTTTGCATGTCGGGAAGGGGTTAAAGTATCCCTTATAGCATGGTTTGGCAATTATTTTTCCATAGGAGCCATATGAGAACCTGTGACTGTTTTGTAATATCCTAACCATAATATTGGTGCTTGATATTGAGCACTATATACTTTGAGCCCCTACACAGCCCCCTTTATAAAGTGAGCCCACACATTGCCCCTTTATACAATGTGAACCCCCACATAGCCCCTTTATACAATGTAAGCCCCCACATAGCCTCCTACATAAAGTATGAGCACCACATAGCCTCTTTATATGCAATAGCCTTCTATATATAGTATGAGAGCACCCACACAGCCTCCTATATACAATATGAAAGCCCATAAAAAGCCTCATATATAAGTTGAGTGCCCCCACACAGCCTCCTATGTAAAGTATGAGCCCCACATATCTTCACATATACAGTATGTGGCCCCACATAGCCTCTCTATATACAGTATGAGCCCCCATAGCTCTCTATATACAGTTCATAGCCCCTACAGCTCATTACATAGCCCCCTATATACAGCATTCAAACATCCCATACACATATAAAAAAAATAAAGCACAGCAAATAATCATCTTGCTCCCGTTACTCCTGGCACTCTGCTCTGGTCTCTGGTGCACTGTCAGCACAAAAGATGTGATGAAGTGATGTCATCTTGTCTGCTGGCTTGGTCCCACACGCTGATTGGTAGAAGAAGGGGCTGCCTCGGTCCTCCACTAAAATATTCTCTGCTGGTGAATCCCGAGGATGCGGATAGCAGAGACAGTGGGCGGCGGTATTGGACGGGCGCGAGCATGGTGCTGCTCGTGACCACTGTTTCAGCCATGGGCTGGACTGGAACTGCCAGAGGGCTTGATGTGTCCTGCAGGTTGCGGTTTGCCCAGCTCTGCCTTATGGTATTTGACTCCTATTTAATTATAGTAGTAAAATCTTTAGGATCTTGTTTAATAAGATTCTGGAAGTAATTCATAGTAGGAACCCTGCCATGGATTGGATAAGATTTTGGATTATTAATGTGGAATGGAGCAATATTGTCCATATGAATCCTATGGATCAGTTCAGGTGTGATGTTATATAAACAATTTAAGAAAACTTGCTCCTGTTGACATTTAATAGTGTTGAATACAGGTCAAAATGTGAGGTATCAACAAAACCAAGTCCTTTAGATAAAACCTCCAACTGGTAGTCCATTAGCATTTCAGATGATAAGTTAAAGGGATGGTCCAAAGGCAAAGTAATTTTCATTCTAAATCCCTCTCTATTTAGTGTCATTATCTAAACTATTTTCTAATATACTTGCATTAAAAATTCCTTATCCTTCCCTAACTACACTATCTAACAGCTATGTTTTTTTTTGCCTACTTCCTTTTTGATGATGCTTTGTTTGAGAATCACAGTGCATGCTGGGATACTCAAACAAAGCGTCAAGGACGGGCAGAGGCTGCTGACACTGCTGTTAACCCCTGCCCTTTGCCTGAAATGAAGCATCATCAGTGAAGCTTGTTTCAGGGGAGGGACTATTCCCTGCTCTATCCTTGAGCACGCTCTGTTGCTGACTCATATCAGCAGTAGCAAGCCAGCAACAGAGCGTTCTCACAATACCTGGTGTGCAAGTGACCAGTGATGTCACTTGTGGGGGCATGCACTGGGGTTCTCCAATGAAGCGTCATCAAAGTACGTAGGGAAAGAAATAGAAGAGCAGTAAGATCGTGTACTTAGGGAACATTAGGGAATTTTTATAGCAAGTACATTAGAAAATAGTGGCATTATGGCATTATGATTATGGCACAAAATAGTTAAAGATTTAGAATGAAAATTTCTTTAGCTTTGGACCACCCCTTTAGTGATACAGTCCTGATTCTCTACTTGCAATGACACATGTAGTAATACCTGGTTGTGCCGATTATGCTTGTTATGCTTCCTGCTGGACCTGCAGCATTTTTTCCCCCCAAGGGCTCTTATTCTCTGGCTTTTTACTCACCCTACCTGGGTCCAGCACTGGCTTTCTGCTGCTGCTCTGGTTCCAGTATTTTGACTACAGCTGTGATGTTATGTCAACAGCACATGTCACTGTTCTAGCCAGTCACTCAGTGCTGGTGCATTAAGGTTGACGGTACTCATTGCTAAGGTCAGGGAATGTGGTCCTGAGCTCAGTGATTGGCTGGTTAAAGAGGTGACATCATGTCACCAGCATGTGTCACTGGTATAGCCAATCACCGAGCTGAGCGGTGCACTGAATTCAGAGTTGCTTGCTTTCACCCTCAATACATTAGAACTGAGCTCAATGACTTTGTAAAGTGGTGAAGTGCACTATTGATGTGATGTCACTACTGTAGTCAAAATATTGGGCTGGAGCAGTGGAAGTTAGCCTTCACTAAGTGCTTGCTGAGGTTATTATATTGTTTATTTTACACAGTTTAGGTCCGCTTTCCTAAAAGTGGACAACCCCTTTAAAATAGCAGTTACTAGCTGCCTGGGCATAGTAACTAACTACGGTTAGTTATAACAAATTATAATGATTATATCTATATATATATAAAGCTGAGTGTAGAGCCCTGCCACTCCGCATAGCCACATTCACTATAATATCCCACATCATTCCGTCAGCCAGAGCTACCGGACTACTACCTGTTATGATGAGTCACAGAAGGGGGGAAAAAACAAAATACTAGCTAAGTCCAGAAAAACCAGAGTGGTTGGCAGCTATCGGATTGCAGACCCCTGAACCTATCCACAACAACTAGCAGTAGCCGTGGGGGGTTCCTACGGTGCCCTAGACCCCTCGATCACAGCCGGAGAACTACATAGCCTAAAGACAGAAAGGGGAAAAACTAAACTGCCCCAGAGCAGACCCCAAAGCAATAGGCAGCCCCCAACATATAATGACGGTGAAGCAAGATGAAAACACTAACACAGATAGAAAGATAGGTTGAGCAAATGATGGGGCCCAAGCTAACTAAATAGGACAGGATAGGAAAGCTGCTGTCTGCCATCCGCAAAAACCCTATCCAAAATGAGCCAACCGACTGATAGGAAAAACAGGCCCTGAAGTCGCTAGGCTTCAAAAGACTATATCAGCACTCAGGTATATTCTGAAGACAGAGCAAAAGATCAACAGATCAGGGACAAAAATGGAATTCAGCTCACCCCCAGCCGGGGATGGCAGAACTCCCAAAAAACAAGGCAAAACAAAAATAAAACTGAAGAGTACAAAGCAGAGCAGAAAAACTTAGCTTTGAGATGCAGGAATCAGACTGGTCTCCAAGAATCCAGCAGGATCACCAGCAAGGCAGAAGGGCGTCAGCTGCCTTATATCCAGTCCCCAATTCCAGCCACCCAGTCATCATCTAGCTGCCCAGGTGTTTGGTAATCAGCCTCACTACCTTCCTTCACCAGAGGAGGGAGTTCATCAGACCTCAATGGTGAAGGGAAAAATGAACTCACAACAACTACCCCTAATATCCCACATCGTCCCGTCATCCAGAGCTACCGGACTACTACCACTAATATCCCACATCATCCCGTCACAGCCGCGGACTACCCCTAATATCCCGCATCATTCCGTCAGTCTGGGGTCAGAACCAGAGCGCTGAGGGGAACGGTCCTAACTTCCATACCGGGGATCCCTTTAAGAGAGGCTTGGCGTCAGAACCAGAGCGCTGAGTGGATTTGCCCTGACTTCCATACCAATGATCCCTTTTATAGAAGCCTGGGGTGAGAATCAGAGTGCTGAGGGATTTGCCTTAACTTCCATACCAGAGATCCCTTTAAGAAAGCCTGGCATCAGAACCAGAGCACTGAGTGGATTTGCCCTGACTTGCATACCGATGATCCCTTTAATAGAACCCTGGGGTCAGAATCAGAGCGCTGAGGGATTTGCCCTAACTACTGTACAGGAGATCCCTTTAAGAGAGCCTGGGGTCAGTACCAGAGCATTTGAAGGCAATTGCCCTGACTTCCATACTGGGGATCCCTTTGAGAGAGGCATAGGGTCAGTACCAAAGTGCAGAGTGGATTTGCCCTCACTTCCACACTGGGGATCCCTTTAAGAGGGGCCTTGGGTCAGAACCAGAGCACTGGATGGATTTGCCCTGACTTGCATACCAATGATCCCTTTATTAGAACCCTGGGGTCAGAATCAGAGCGCTGGGGGATTTGCTCTGACTTCCATACAGGAGATCCCTTTAAGAAAGCCTGGGGTCAGTACCAGAGAATTTGAAAGCAATTGCCCTGACTTCTATACCTGGGATCCCTTTAAGAGAGGCATGGGGTCAGAACCAAAGCACTGGATGGATTTGCCCTGCCTTCTATACTGGAGATCCCTTTAAGAAAGGCCTGTGGTCAGTACCAAAACACTGATTGGATTTGCCCTAACTTGCACACCAATGATCCTTTTAAGAGACCCTGGGGTCAGAAACACAGAGCTGAGTGGAACGGTTCTAACTTCCATACCGGGGATCCCTTTAAGAGAGACCTGGGGTCAGAACCAAAGTGCTGGATTGATTTGCCCTGACTTCCATACCAGAGATCCCTTTAAGAGGGAAGATGTGCCTACGGGATGGAGGATGTGTATATGGGCACAGGAGGGGGGGATTCATTTCTGTCATGTGCTCTATGCTCCTTTCTGGGGGGCAGACAATGGCTGGGAGCTTATGTTCCCGGGGATGCTAGATTTCTCTCACCATGTCAGTGTCTGCTGAGGTGTTGTCAAGTTGGAAAACTTGCTCATAGCAACCAATCACAGCTCAGCTTCTTTTAACCAGCTCTGGTGAAATGAGAGATGCTTAGTGATTGGTTGCAAGGAAAACTGCTGCTCATAGCAACCAATCACTGTTCAGCTTCTGTTGAACAGCTCTGGTGAAATGAAAGATGCTTCGTGATTGGTTGGTGATACACACACATAGATACATTTAGTTTTATATATAGAGATTGGCAGCATATTGTCCTGTGTAAACAATTGTTTGGTGCACTTACAATTCTGGTCTCCTATCTATATAGGTCATTAAATGTCTGCTTATTGGCTTGTATATAGCAATTATTGGCTGTAGTCAAATCAAATCAGTGGGATGAAACAGTGAAAGGTGGCCGTTGCTAAACCCAGGGAAGGTACCTTCTGAAGTTGTTATTTTGTGTATATTAAACAGTTCGGGTCCATTTTCCTGAAAGTGGACAACCCCTTCAATCCCTTACCGATTTATGACTTACTGGTTTTTCAAATTTCGGCTCCCTGACTTTGATGTGAACCCGCATCTTTCAAGGCAGACGATGGCTGAACTACTCAGCCATCCTCTGCTTCTAACAGCCACGGGTGGAGTGGATCTGCTAATCTGTTAAATGCCACTATCAATCGCTGATGAGCATTTCACAAATTCCGGCAAAGGGCACATCATTTCATGATCCCATCGAAGTGCCTGTGATGTGATCACGGGGGCACCGATGACTTTCTATGCTAACCAAGGTTCTGCTGAAGTCCCCTGTTCCAGTCATTACGATACTCCTGTGAAAGCCAATCTGCAGCTGGTGTTAATAGGAGATCGTGATTTTAAATATAGATAGTATAGTACATTACAAGCGTTTAGATGATCGCAGCTTCAAGACCGCTAAAGAGACTAATAAATACAGTAAAAAGTGAAAAAAGTTAAAAAAAAAAAAATAAAGTTGAAATCACCCCCATTAAAAATAAAACCATAATAAAATACTCATATGTGATATTGCAGCATTTGTAAAAGTCTGATCTAACAAAATATTTTTACAATTTCTGATTTTTTTTTTCACCAATTAAAAAAAACAAAAAACAAAACTATACATGTATGATATCTGCGTAATCACATAGTATTTACCTGGAAAATCATATTGTTAAAATCATATTACTAGATCAGTTTTGCCATATTATGAACATAGTAAATAAAAAAACACCCCAAGACATTCGTGGAATTACTTTTTTTGGCTATTTCAATGCACTTGGAATTTTTTTCCCCATTTTCCAGTGCATTACTTGATAAAATTGAATGGTGTCATTCAAAAGTACAACTGCAGCTTACAAAAAACAAGCCTTTGTACAACTAGGTGGACGGAAAAGTAAAATAATCATGGCTCTTGGAAGAAGGGAAAATAAAAAGGAATAAATGGAAAATAGCCCCTTCAGGAAGAGGTTAAAATCATAGTTATTGGCAGCAGATCATCCTGTGTAAACAATTGCCTGGTACATATACTGTATATTTCTGGTTTCTTGTTTATACAGGGCATTAAACCATTGCTGATCATCTTGTATATAGCTGATTATTGGTCTTTTAAAGGTCGCAGTCAGCAGGCGTAAACTTGCCTTAAGATATGTCTGATGGGTCATAAATCTGTGTATATAAACCCAGCTGTAGCTTTTTTTTCACACTATGTAAATCATTTGGTTGTATTTTTAGAATTGTCACCTAGTTATGTTATCTTTATAGCTGTTATCTGTTCGATTAGGTGGATAATAAAGTTAAACTTCCGTGATTTGATAAAATATAGATATGTATACAGCTTTTTTATTTAAACTATGAGTGATAAGACAATGTTTGCACATATCATTCTGCTGATTCATAAAATAAAGATTCTTGACACAAGGGTTCAGAGTTTCTTACATTATACTGCACAGCAAACATTGACTTCAATATAAAATTATTCATACTTTTTTTTTCTATATATTATATGCCAGCTGTCTCTACTGCTGCGATCGAAGTTCCTGGCCATATAACTACTAATATGTCATGGGTGATAGACATAGAATTTGTGCGATTAGAGTGAGTTGGTTCCCACTGAACTCTCGCATTACTATTGCTTTTTTTCCCGTGAATTGGAATGATAGCATGCACAAGCTTAAAGCGAACCTGTCAGCAGGATTATGCTAACTAAAACTACAAGCACTGTCAGGTTGCCTCTGTTATACTGATTAAAATGATACCTGGGGTGAAGAAATCCATCTTGTGATTCTTGTACAATCAGTGTAAGGGTACCGTTACACTTAGCGATGCACCAGCGTTCTCGACAACGATATGGATCGCAGGTGCATCGCTAAGTGGCCGCTAGTGAGCTGCCACACAGGCAGATCTCACCAGCGACATTGCAGGGGTCGGGGGGTCGCTACTTACCTGTCAGGTGCGGCAATCCTGACGTCCTCCCACCCGCGTCAACGCGTCGCTTGTCGTCACAGCAGGAAGCTGATGATGAGAAACAGTCCAGGACCTTCTCGCGCGACCAGCGATAACCAGCGGGGGAGCCGGTCGGAGGTAAGTATCACATTTAGCGATATCGCTAGCAATATCGCTGCTACGTCAGAAAATTGGTGACTTTACAGCGATATTGCTAGCGATATCGCAGTGTGTAACGGGGGCTTAAGACCAAGTCAATGTCTCCTGTTTTGAATGCCGGCGTCTGTGCTGTGACAAGAGTTCTCAGGTATGCGCAGTGCGCGCTGCCCGAGAACCGACATCAGGCTATTGCGCCTGCGTGTTGCGGAGGCCCCCAGCCCCGCAGTGTGAATACATCATAACACACTGCGGGGCGGGATCAGGGGCCTCCACAACATGCAGGCGCAATAGCCTGATGTCGGTTCTCGGGCAGCGCGCACTGCGCATACCTGAAAACTCTTGTCACAGCACAGACGCCAGCATTCAAAACAGGAGGAGGCACCGACGCACAGGGGCATCATGATTGACAGATGGTGGGCGGTGCCGAGACACCGGACAGGCATGATGGACGGATGGTAGGCGGCTGATACAGGGGGACACAACATACCTATGGGACACATTACAGGTAAGAGGAGCTAGTTATAAAAGTCAATATTTCAGCATTTCTAGGGGTCAGAAAAAGAAGAGCCACCTTCACAGAATGCAGCCTTAAGGCCCTTTTACATTTAGCGATGCACCAGCGATCCAACCAGCGATCCGACCCGGTCAGGATCGCTGGTGCATCGCTAAATGATCGCTAGTGAGCTGCCACACAGGCAGATCTCACAGCGATGCAGCAGCGACGCAGCGCACGATACTTACCATTCACACACAGCGATCCTGGCGTCCTCCCGCCCGCCTCCACGCGTCGCTGGACGTCACAGCAGGAAGCCCAGCAGGAAGCGCCCGACGAGAAATGGAGCTGGACATTCTCGCGCGATCAGCGATGAGCAGCGGGGGAGCCGGTCGCTGGTAAGTATCACACATAGCGATATCACTAGCAATATCGCTATAACGTCACAAAACCAGTGACGTTTTAGCGATATTGCTAGCGATATTGCTTAGTGTAAAACCCCCTTTAGTGCTGCTGAAGGTGGCTCTTTAACTGAAAAACGCCCTGGGGGGGGTGACAGGTTCCCTTTAAGCTTTTGACTGAGATCAAGCATTTGTACTTTTCTTCAATTTATCCATTCACACTATATTTTGCTTATTACTTTTTTGCCTATATTTTGCAAAACTGCAATGTTCCAGAATTTAAAAAAAATATATGATCAAGAGATAGAAAGTAACGATTTGAAAAGTTTTGGGAAACATTAACAACCTAAATTATTTTTCTGCAAGCAACAAAGATTGACTGTTCAAAGAGGGGGGAAAAAATAGAAATTTACAGTGTCATTAGGAAAAACGTTTGCTTCTTTTCCCAGAAATAGTGTCACTCTGGTCTGTCAATGATTTTCCACTTTAGCAGCATTTAAGCAAATAACAGATACAGCCCGATGTCCACTAATTCTTCCCTGTTGGATTTAATTTCCTTTAACCATTGGCACACTCACAATGCCCTGTATTCTGGTAAGAATTGTCAAGGAATTATTGAATTGTAGGGAGATGAAAATCAGTTTATCAGATGTATTTTCAGTGTTATTCAGCATTTTATGCAAAACTATATTAAGAAATGTAATAATGTACAATAGTAGAATCTAAATTTCAATTAATCTGTTAATATTTGGTAGAACTGTATTTGTGCTTTGTGTTAATAATGTTCTATACTAATCGATAGGAAGAAATACACACGATAAAATGTCAGCTGTACATTTTCCCATTGGCTTTTTTCCAGAACATATTAAAAATATCTTGCGTGGTGTATTTATAATGTCCCAAAGAAACATATTACCTATAGAAATGTAAAATTGAGAGGATATGTGTCCTTTTCATAGAAAAGATTGTAAAGCATTACAGATGTAAAGGTCATCAAAATGTATTCAGTCATTACCAGACTTCTCCATTCTGTCGGATGGAGACTTAACAATAAAACACTTAGTTATTACTCAGTGGAAATTGGAAAATCATAGAGACTAAGCATGCTATGCAGTGGAGTTTTTACAACATTTTTACCTTTTTAAATATTTTGTTTTCATTCAAAATAATATAAAACATTTTGACAAAATTGTGTGGGTACTTCAATTTTTTTCCCTTGACATCCTCAATTGATTTGCTCACTGTTTTCTGAGAATACATGACATATGAATATTATTTGTAGTCTGACAGAGCCCGAGTATTAGTGAACGTGAGTGAATATCAGTACGCTTTCAAAGTAGACTGCAGGAGAATGGGGTTAAAGAACAGAATTCAAGGATGTGTTAGGAATCATGCTGTGTGCTCTTGTTTACTTACAATGAAGTTTTTATCACTAGGACATTGTCACTGCCAGGTCTCTTGTGCATGTGACTGCTTGCCTGACTCCACCCCTTTCATGATAATCAGCTCACTGTCAATAGATAATATACATAAAGAACATGGTGTGGAGTGTTAGCTGTGGGCGGGGTTAGATTTCTCAGCTCTGCTTCACACTATATCTAAAAACTCTCATTGTGTGAGAACTGCTGCACCAGTAAACTAAGTGATACATCTTTGGATTCAACTTCTCTTTGCGTACATCATGCTGATCTCAGATGAGGTAGCAAAAACCTGCTGACAGGTTCCCTTTCATGACATGCAAATAATTAAAAAATGAAAACAACATTTTAAAAACATTTTGATTTATTCCGTATTAAGCATGAGAATCACGCACATAAATACATGCACTTAATCAGCTTGGCAGCTATCAATAAGGTTAATGGTGGTCTGAAAAATGTCTTGCCACACGTACTGTTCCGCCTTCTTCCACGTATGACGCTGTGTGAATTCCAGCATATGGTTAAACCCTTCATCCACTCCCAGTAACAAGACTGCATGGGTGCTTGTCTATATTTATTGGGATGATATGGACAACAATGGGAAATAACAGATGGTATAGTAAAAAACAGTAGTAGATGAGATCAGGGGTTGTTGTAAAAGTTGTGGATGATTCAGAGATTGTTGTACACAGTTATGGATGATTTGGGTAAAATCTATGAGAAACAGATAATGCAGCATATCAGTACTGGCAGACAATATCACAGCAATACAGGGTACTATCACAACAGTAGTAATGACACAGGATGCTGTTATATCAGTAGCATGTATTATATTGAAGCTGAGCAATGCAACATACACAGCAGTAAAAGAGAAAGCGATATCTAAAACAACTAATGCTTTGCATTTACTGACCAGAGGATGCATATAACTATCATGCAGTGTAATAGCATTACAGGAGCTGAACATGCATTGCAAACATCACAGGGGGCTGCATTATGGCTGCTAACACAGATGCATAGCATAGTTTACATAAATGCATTAAACCTTACCGGAATCCGCTTGTTATAAGCAGTGGTTTTTCAGGGAGCTGAGCACATGTGAGCTTATCAGAAGTCCGGCAGAAATGGTTACATGCTGCAAACCCGGGAAGGAAGAAGGGCGGTTCTGAACAGTTAACCATTTAGGGGAACAGAAGATTCCAAACACATGAATAGGAAAGAGAAGGGCAACTATGACACCTAATGGCCATAGCTGGAACAACACTTAAGAAATGTCTTGCTGCACGGAATGGGCAGAACGCGTACAGTAATAGATCTCGGGAACACAAATCATCTAGCAGCTACCTTTGCCATTGCAGACCAATGATGTGCCAGATGTATTCGAAGATGCTCCAGGCAATGACATCACATTTAGGCAATGAAGACTACTAACAGAAGCATGTGGCTTGGAGTTTTATTGAAAAGCCGCTCTTGGGACATTTTTGAAAAGTGGCCTTACCGTTGGTTTCACAACCAAATCATAGAAGAATCATAGAATCATAGAGTTGGAAGGGACCTCCTGGGCCATCTGGTCCAACCCCCTGCTCAAAGCAGGATTCGCTAAATCATCCCAGACAGAAATCTGTCCAGCCTCTGTTTGAAGACTTCTATTGAAGGAGAACTCACCACCTCTCATGGCAGCCTGTTCCACTCATTTATCACTCTAACTGTCAAAAAGTTTTTTCTAATATCTAATCTGTGTCTCCTCCCATTCAGTTTCATCCCATTGCTTCTAGTCTTTCCTTGTGCAAATGAGAATAAAGATGATCCTTCTGCAATGTGACAGCCCTTGAGATATTTGTAGACAGTTATTAAGTCTCCTCTCAGTCTTCTCTTTTGCAAGCTAAACATTCCCAAATCCTGCAACCTTTCCTTATAAGACAGGGTTTGCAGACCGGTCATCATTCTGGTCGCTCTTTTCTGAACTTGCTCCAGTTTGTTGATGTCTTTTTTAAAATGTGGCACCCAAAACTGGACACAGTATTTCAGATGAGGTCTGACCAAAGAGGAGTAGAGGGCAATAATGACTTCACGTGATCTAGACTGTATGCTTCTGTTAATACATCCTAGAATTGCATTTGCCTTTTTTGCTGCTGCATCACACTGTTGACTCATATTCAGTCTGTGATCTATTAGTATACCCAAGTCTTTTTCACATGTGCTGTTGCTTTGCCCTATTCCTCCCATTCTGTATATGCTTTCTTCATTTTTATTGCCCAGATGTAGTACTTTGCATTTTTCCCTGTTAAAAACCATTCTGTTAGTTGCTGCCCACTGCTCCAGTTTATTTATATCTTTTTGAATCTTCTCTCTCTTCTCTAGTATTAGCTATCCCTCCTAGCTTTGTGTCATCAGCAAATGTAATCAGTTTACCCTCAATTCCTTCATCTAAATCGATGTAACACTCGACCTGTTAGTGTACTTAGAATGTAGGCTAAAGAAGATCCAGCTACATCTAAATCAATGTAACTCCCGACCTGTTAGTGTACTTAGAATGTAGGCTAAGGAGGATCCAGCTACATTATGCCAAGCTACACCATAATTCCAATAGTAGCACCAGTATTATGTACCCTGATGAAGGAACCTACATGGCATGGCCCACGTGGTCTCTAGGCCAACTCTGCATTTCATTCCATCCAAGACAAGATTGAAATGGAGATTAGAATAGAAGTCTATCCTATTCTGTGATGAGTGCTGCTTTTGTCTTGGATGCATATCAAGGGGTCTAAAAAGGAATGAAGAATGCAGTCTGAAACTGCAATTATATTAAAGGGAAGACATAAATAGAAAATACAGGTTCTTCTCACAAAATTAGAATATCATCAAAAAGTTAATTTATTTCAGTTCTTCAATACTGAAAGTGAAAATAATATATTATATAAAGTCATTACAAACAGAGTGATCTCTTTCAAGTGTTTATTTCTGTTAATGTTGATGATTATGGCTTACAGACAATGAAAACCCAAAAGTCATTATCTCAGTAAATTAGAATACTTTATAACACCAGCTTAAAAAATTATTTTAAAATTCGAAATGTTGGCCTACTGAAATGTATATTTGGTAAATGTACTCAATACTTGGTCGGGGCTCCTTTTGCATGAATTACTGCATCAATATGGCATGGCATGGAGGTGATCAGCCTGTGGCACTGCTGAGGTGTTATGGAAGCCCAGGTTGCTTTGACAGCAGCCTTTAGCTCGTCTGCATTGTTGGGTCATTGTCATCTCTTGGATACATAATCTCTGAGAATGGCCTGAAAATGGATCCCCAAAAATACTCACCGTTCTGAAGTGGCCTCAGCCTGACGGTCTGAAAGCTATCCAGCGGTTCATTGGTTTAACAAACTACTACCGCCAGTTTATCCCTTATTTCTTCTCATGGACAGCTCCAATCTCAGCTCTGACTCACAAGGGGGCCATTCCTAAGGTATGGTCTCCAGAAGCAGAGAATGCCTTTGTGTCTTTGAAATGGGCCTGCATATGCATGCATGTAGTATATATGTTGTATGTATGTTGCATGCATGTAGTATATATGTATTATGTATGTAGTATGTATGTAGCATGTATGTAGTATGTATGTTGCATGTAGTATATATGTAGTATGTATGTTACATGTAGTATATATAGTATATATGTAGTATGCATGTTGCATGCATGTAGTATATATGTTGTATGTATGTTGCATGCATGTAGTATATATGTATTATGTATGTAGTATGTATGTAGCATGTATGTAGTATGTAGCATGTATGTAGCATGCATGTAGTATGTAGCATGTATGTAGCATGCATGTTGCATGTAGTATGTATGTTACATGTAGTATATATGTAGTATGTATGTAGCATGTAAATTTTTTTTTTACATTCAACACATTAGCCGGATGATGGGACTACTACTGTCCCATCATTGGCTAATGTGTCAATCACTGTCATGGTAGCAGGCATCGCCCGATGGGACTTGTAGTCCCATCGGACGATGCCTGCACAGACCCCCGGAGCCTGCACAGACCACCGGCAGGCCGGCACAGCCCCCCGGAGCCTGCACAGCCCCCCGGCAGGCCGGCACAGCCCCCCGGCAGGCCGGCACAGCCCCCCGGCAGGCCGGCACAGCCCCCCGGAGCCTGCACAGACCACCGGCAGGCCGGCACAGCCCCCCCGGCAGGCCGGCACAGACCCCCGGAGCCTGCACAGACCACCGGCAGGCTGGCACAGACCCCCGGACAGTCGGCACAGCCCCCCCGAAGGCCCGAACTGACGGCGCATCATGATGACGTCATTTCGGCAGCCAATCAGAGCCACAAAAGTGGCTCATTGCATTTTGGACTTCCGATTCCGGTATCCGATACGAAAAAAGTATCGGTACTCGGTATCGGAATTCCGATACGGCAAATATCGGCCGATACCCGATACTTGCGGTATCGGAAAGCTCAACACTAGCTGTCAGATAACAACATCAAGACGGACTCTCTCTCTAGATCTTTCCAGTCTTCCGACCAGAAGGGGGTGCCCCAACACATCATTGAGCCTATCAAAATTATTACAGTCGCTCCATTGAATTTGTCTCGGCTCCATCCCGGTAAGACTTTTGTGGATGAACCAGATAGGAAGTGGTTCTTCTGTGGGGCCATTTGGTGAGAGGAAAACTGCTCTCCTCATCTCCCAAAATTTTTTTTTGGTCTGCCCTGTGTAAGGGTATTGCAGATTTCATTTCTAAAGTAATAAAGATAAATGTCCAGCTCCACGATATAGTGAAAATGCAATTCTTTATTCACTTAA
Organism: Dendrobates tinctorius; assembly: GCF_039654945.1. Taxonomy (NCBI): domain Eukaryota; kingdom Metazoa; phylum Chordata; class Amphibia; order Anura; family Dendrobatidae; genus Dendrobates; species Dendrobates tinctorius. Next base: position 41,830,462 of record NW_027361704.1, on the reverse strand, counting down.
TCCATACACGTGAGGTTAAAAGCCAGCATGAGGTCACAAGGCTAGCGTTCTACGCGTTTCAAGTGACTAGGCACTCTTAATCATGATACGCAGCTTTGTTGTAAATAGGTCTTATATACTCTATCCGGTCTACACACCGGTAAAATAATTAGTTTGACACATAAAAGAAAAAAACATATAAAACCAACAGAATAAAAGAGATTTTCTTTACAGAATATCACAATTACATATGACAAGATGTGCAATTACGTCATTTGATATTATTAAAGATATTTAAAATTACGATGTTATCATTTTAATTTTATTTTCTTTATATTTCTTGATTCTTTTATTTCTGTTGATGTTCATTGCGTAAAGCTATTTCTCTGGGGAAAGACCAAATGCTTCAATCATTATACACAAGAATTTACACCAAGCAAAGAAGAAAAAAGTTAATTTAGAGGATATCAGGAAAGCGCATCAATCAAAGAACTACAGCCATTCAGGATATTACTGCAGAATTTCGTTACATATGATTTTTAAATATATTTGGAAAAAACGTAGTTACACTTCCTTTCTATGCATCAAATATGCAGACAGCCATTCTGCAGCCATTCAAAGTCTTGCTGCGGTATTTCTTCATATATGGATTTTTTATGGCTGAAAAAGAGCATAATTACACATTCTCATTTTCTATGCACTAAATATGCAAACAAGGAAATATCATTTGGATAATTATACACTTTTATTTTCTATGCACTAAATATGCGAAAAGAGGAAATATTATTTGAATAGGGTTCAATACACACAGCAGTAAAAAGCTGCCGCTTTTTAACATATTTCTGTGTTTTTAGTTGGCTACAGGCTTTTTTTGCTAAATAAGGGAGGGCAAATATTTTTCCATTTTTCTTTGTGTATAGAGACAAACACTAATTAAAACAAACAAAATTTATAACAGATATAATGAATTCAGCAAAAAAGTTGCAGTCGTGTAAATTGTTTCTACCTTGTTCATCTCTATACACAATAAGTGCATACAGTCAAAAGGAAAAAATATATATATGCATGCAACTATTTAAATGTTTTTTAAATGCTTTTTACAAGAAAGGGAGTGAAGAAACTGATTTAATAGAAAAGCATGATGTCTTTTCTTTTATTCAAACCCCGTGGCATACTCGTGTTCAATTTGAACATCCACCACGCCTCCCTGTTCCTGAGCACAGGTTCTAGATCACCACCTCTTATTCGATTGTGAATTTTCTCAACCCCATATAACCTCAATGAATCTAATTGTCTGTTATGGACCTCAACAAAATGTTTAGACAGCTGAGATATATTTCTATTCATATTAGCGCTCTCTATATCAAGGATATGTTCTCTTATTCTTGTTTTTAATGTACGTTTTGTGCTGCCCACATATTTTAATCGGCACACGGTGCATTCCATGATATAGACTACGTTTTTAGTGTTGCAATTTATATAATCCTTGATTTCAAATAAATTGCTATCGTCAAAATCTCCAAATTTATTACATTTCTTAGTGGAAGTACATATCTTACACTGACTAGTGGCACACTTGAAAAAACCTCTCGTTTTTAACCAATTACCTACATGCTCGTGCGGAGTGCAGAGAAAGCTCGGTGATAAACTGTTTTTTAAGGATGGTGCCTTTCTGGAGACTATTCTAAGTCCTTTCTTTGTTATTTTCTCAATACCTGGATCTTCTTTGAGAATTGCCAAATTATCCTGAACTATCTTTTTAATACTTGAAAACTGATTACTAAATTGTAACACCATTGTTACAGGATTGGCAGAATTTTTAGACATATTATGTGATTCTTTAAAACGAGATTTCTTAGATACAATCTTTTCAGCTCTGTCTAAACTCCATTCATTGTAACCTCTTCTGCCCAAACGTTGCCTAATACCATAAACTTCTTTTTTGTAATCTGATGGACAACTACAATTTCTTTTGGCACGTGTCATTTCACCCACAGGGATCCTTTTAATTGTATGCCTGGGGTGATGACTTTTTGCATGAAGGATCGTATTCCCAGCTGTCTCCTTTCGATGTGTGCGTGTGATAACAGGCTCATTGGGTATACCAGTTAAATTTAGGTCCAAGAAATCAATGTTGGATTTTTCGTGTCGTGTAAGAAATTTTAAATTTAGAGGATTGCAATTCAGATACATGTTGAAATCCTGTGCTGTTACTGTATCGAACTTCCAGATAATGATAATATCATCGATATATCTCCCATAATACTGTATACAATCAATATAGGGATTATCAAAATTATAGATATACATCTCCTCTCACCAACTCATGACAAAATTTGCCAGTGAAGGGGAGTATTTGGCTCCCATGGATACGCCATTTACTTGCAGCCGCGGTTCTGCACCTCCCTCTCCTTCTCCTGCTATGGCGCCGGCATCTCTGCACTCTGTCTCCTTCTCCCAGTAGAGACACTGACACACACCGCCGCATCCCTCACTTTCTTCATCCTCCTGGGGCTGCCCAGGGTCTGTTCATGTCTCACAGATCCCCAGGCACTGTACTTAGGGTGAATGCTTGCAAGGTTGCATCTTCTTAAAGGGACCAGGTGGGAGATACATGTGCAACATTGTATACTGTTTCTAACACCTTTGCTAGTTCTCTGGTCCCAGTGCTCGTATTCCTGTATGATAACAAAATTCGTCGAACAGAAAACATAATATTCAAGATAAGACCCTATACCAAGTGGTGCAGAGGGTCCCTGGTATTATAGTACACTCTCATATAATCACAGAAACATCAAAAAGAAAAAACAGAGAGGGGGAGTCCAAAATAAAAAGTAAAAAGTACCAATTTTATTAAACACATGTTTTTGTAACATTGTTGTAAAGTATAAGTACAGTGAAAATCATAAAGATGGACAATGTGGAACAAAAGTGCAGAAAGCACACAGACCCCAGAAATATACAGTGGATGGGGGACCAATGGAAATAGCAGCATTGCAAATAAAGTGCCAGTGCTTAATACAGTTCCTAACCACACTTCCTGTGCCCTCACAGTGTATCTATTAAACTTGAAACCTCACCAAATACAAGTCCAAAGTCCAGGATCAATAATGATATCTCAGAGGCTCATAATACGGGTCATAGGAGCATAGAGTGGCGTGGATCAGGCATTATATGCTACAACCATTACTGATAGGTCTTACACATAGTCTACACACAGGGTCTCGTGCTAGCAGCCCCGACACGCATTTCACTTGGGCTTCCTTGTGGGCTTTCAAGGAAGCCCACGCGAAATGCGTATTGGGGCTGCTGGCACTTTATTTGCAATGCTACTATTCCCATTGGTCCCCCATCTACTGCACATTTCTGGGCTCTGTGTACCTTCTGCACCTTTGTTCCACATTGTCCATCTTTATCGTTTTCACTGTACTTATGTTTTTGTAATATTGTTGTAAAGTATGTGTTTAATAAAATTGTTAACTTTTACTTTTTATTTTGGACTCCCCCTCTCTCTTTTCTCCTATTCCTATATGCCTACCTTACTATCAGCCATGCCTGCCTGCCAACCAGACGTGCCCACCTGCCGGTCTATCAGTCGTATTCCTCTGATACAATAGAAAAACAGAATTTAATATTTGGTATAGAAACTTTTGATTGCAATTACAGAGGTCAGACGTTTCATGTAGTTCTTGACCAAGTTTGTGCACACTGCAGCATGGATTTTGGCCCACTTTTCCATAGAGATCTTCTCCAGATCTTTTAGGTTTTGAGGCTGTCGCTGGGCAGCATTGATTATTAGTTCCCTCCAAAGATTTTCTATTTGGTTCAGATCTGGAGACTGGCTAGGACACTCTAGGACCTTGAAATACTTCTTACAGAGACACTTCTTAGTTGTGTGGCTGTGTGTTACTGGTCCTTGTCATGCTGTAAGTCCCATCTGCACCCATTTTCAATGCTCTTACTGAGGGAAGGAGGTTCTTAGCCAAAATCTTGCAATTCATGACCCCATCCATCCTCCCTTCAATACAATGCAGTTATCCTTTCCCCTTTGCAGGAAAACACCCCCAAAATATGATGTTTCCCCCTCCATGCTTCACGGTTGGGATGGTGTTCTTAGGGTTGTATTCATCCTTCTACTGCATCCAAACACGGCCAGTGGAATTTATATAAAAAAGTTCTCTTTTGGTCTCATCTTACCACATGCTCTTCACTCATGCCTCCTATGGGTTATCCAGATGGTCATTGGTGAACTGCAAACATGCCTGAACATGTGCTGGTGTGCCCTCTGGGATTTTAATCCATAATGACATTGTGTGTTACTAATAATAATGTTTGAGATTGTGGTCCCAGCTCTCTACAGGTCATTGACCAGGTCCTCCCATGTAGTTCTAGGTTGATTCCTGACATTTCTCAGAATCATCCTTATGCCAAGAGGCGAGATCTTTCATGGATCCCCCAAACCGAGGAAGACTGACAGTCACCTTGTGTTTCTTCCATTTTCTACTAATTGCTCTAACAGTTTTTGCCTTCTAACAAAGCTGCTTGCATATTGACCTGCAACCCTTTCCCTGTTGTCCTTAGACAGCTCTTTGGTCTTTGCCATGGTGGAGAGGTAGTAGTGTGATTGATTGAGTGTGTGGACAGGAGTCTTTTATACAGATAACAAGTTCAAACAGGTACAATTAATACAGGTATTGAGTGCAGAGTAGGAGGGCTTCTTAAATAAATACTAACAGGTCTGTGATAGCAAGAATGCTTGATGGTTGGTAGGTGATCCAATACTTATTTAATGCAATTTAATTATTTAAAAATAATACTATGTGATTTTTCTGGTTTTTATTTTTAGATTCTGTCTCTCACAGTTGAAGTGTACCTACAATACAAAATACAGACCTCTCTATTCTTTGTAGGCGAACAACTTGCAAAATCGTCAGTGTATCAAATACTTATTTTGCTTCTGCATACAATGAATAGGGGGAAGTATAAGATGAAGATAAATATAGTGTCAGATTTAGGAGAGAGCTTCATTTACACAAGATAAAAAATTACATACCGTATTTATGGCAGAACACCATAGAGATATGATTAGTAGTAAGTACAGTAGTTTGTGCTACCTAATCATAATGTAACTGATTGTTACCATGCTAATTTATGTGGCGCAATGAGGTATGCTACTCATTTTTTTTTAAAGAAGGGAAATAAAACCTTCCAGAAAAATGTTATATGCTTTTCCTAAACATCCACAGACCTCATATATTTAGTTCTTAGATGTCTTCGATGTGCCTGTTTTTTTTTTTTACTAATGAACAATTATTCCCCAGATTAAATTCATGTTTCAGTCCTAATTCATAACCAATAAACCCTATTAAAAATACCAAACAGTTAGAAATACATACGGTTACCTAGCGTGTAATTGCTTTTAATGGTGTCATATAGCAGTTTCGGATCTGTATAGTAGTTGGGAGGGATATAGGTGAATGGCAGGGTTCTTTATAGCTATTTAACATGAAATTTGAACTAAGTAGCTTTTGAAATTTGTGTATAGAAATGTCGAAAGGGATTGTAATAAAGCTGCTGGCCTTCACTCACTACAAGGTGTTAATCTATGAAATGACTGAGCTTAAATGCATAAGAATTGAAGCCTAAAGATTAACACCTTCTGCTCAGTCTGGGGCATTGTGCACAGTACGTGAGCTGCATATCTTGTGAGAAAGGTGTATACTTGCATTCAAGAATAAGAATCAGAGCATTCAAAGCACACACACACGTAAATGTCATGGATTTATGAAAATCACAGAACTGACATAAATGTTAATGATCTGCAAATGATGGAAAAATGGAAACTACATTTTTAAAAAATATCTTGATTTATTCAATATCAACTATGAGCACCAAGCAGAGAAATACATGCAGTCACGTGCCTGGTAATGAGGTTATTACTTGTCTGCAACAAGTTCTGACACCTTTATTCTGCTTGGGCATGCTAACCATGAAGATCAAGATGGCTGCTCCCTTTATCGTTGTCGACCAATAACGTCCCAGAAGTGATTAAATGGGGACAAGTACGGGGATGCTGCAGGCCATGGTAGCACAGTAGCAGGAGCATCATTCCACCTTACATTGTTGTGTTTAAAAAATGGATCCTGGGACACATTGGAAATGGCTGCATCACTTGTTCCGAGATTGATCCATTCTGTAATGCAAGAGAAATTGGACATCACATGCTGAGCCTAAAGCTACTAAGAGTATCCACACAAATCAACAGAAGGCATTTGCAAGACATTGGGCTATAAGCCAGACATCCAGCTTCAAGTGTTCCTTTGCTCATACACCACCAGTCTTGAAGCCTATCCTGGAGCAGATTAAGATGGCAATGGAAGGGTGGCAACATGCAACCATAAAATGGATAAATAAGCAATGATAGATTAAGCAAATCACCCATATGAAAAGGCATAAAAAAGTCGCATCAGGAGATAAGACCCATATGGAGTAGAACCAGGGAAGGCGAATACCCGACGCGTGTCGCCACCCGCAGTGGCTTCGTCAGGGGTACTTAGTGCAGTGTAAACATGTCTTAAATATACACAAAAGAATGAGCTGATAGTGCGCAGCTGCGCCACTTACCAGGCACACATGAAATGATTAGCAGCCCGGGAGATGCTGGCTCCTGCCTGCCGAGCTATGATTGAATGTATTGCGCATGTGCTGGACCCCAATACACAGGAAGCGCGTCATTCACTTGGTTGTCATAGTGATACTCAAACAGATCGATTGCGCAGGCTCCAAAATAACCATGCCATGTTGATACACTTAACATAAATATCCGTGAGCGCGCAGCAATACAAAAGTAGCCCTGGTAGACAGAAAAGTTGTCACCCGAAATGGGACACAAGATGCGATACTCGTACAATGATGGCGCGCCACCTACCTAGCGGACATAAGATAGTAAGCGACAGAAAACAATATACTGCGCATGCGCTGAGGCTTTATTGTGCAGGAGGCATGTCCCAGCACAGAGTAACCATGGAGTCCACTAACAGATCAACTGCGCCTGTTCCAAAATAGACTGTAGCGCACATATATGAAATGTTCAGTACAACTCCTAAAGTCACAACATGATGCAATCTTGCCATGGAAACCAATGTATAAGCCACCTACTCTACTGCATACCCCTTAATGAACAAAGTACAATGCGCGCATATGACCTCCCCAATATATATTTTATTCAAGTGATACCATATGTCAAACTAAATAGTTTACTGAAATGCACATACATAAACCTGGGGTACATGCAACCGGAAAGGGCATGTTCTAGACCAAGGATAATTATAATGTGCCTTGGGCACACGCTTGGAGCCCAGGTATAAGGCGCATAAGATGTTCTGGACACAGTAATAAAATGATTTATTTAAGCTCTGCATAGAAACGCGATGATACTGAACGGTAGGGTACCTACAAAAGGTACCCTGTTGTATCCCACCGCATATACTGTTAATATAGGTCTGATATAAAAATCAGGACCATCAACAAGACCAAAATTAGTCTTAGGATCAATTGATGTAGAACCCAGTCAAGTGTAATTCAAGATAGGCTGTGGCACCCATGTTTGAAGTGTTCAATACAACTCCTAAGGGGCACATCATGACGCAATCTTGCCATGGAAACCAATGCATGAGCCCCCAACTCCAATGCATATCCCTTGATATACATAGTGCAAAGCGCGCATATGAACACCCAAATATATATTTTGTCCTATTCAGATGATACAAAATGACAGACTAAATAGTTTGCTCAAATGCATCTACATAAACCTGGAGTGAATGCAGCCAAAGAGGGCATGTTCTAGGACAAAGATAGTTATAATGTGCCTAAGGCACACGCTGAGAGCCCAACTATAAAGCGCATGAGAAGTTCTGGTCACAGTAATACAATAATTTATTAAAGCTCTGCATAGAAACGCGATAATATTGAATGATGGGGCACCAGCAATAGGTGCCCAGTTGTATCACACCGCATATGCTGTTGATATAGGTCTGATGTAAAAATCAGAACCATCAACAAGAACAAGATTAATCATTAGACCAATTGGTGTAGAGCCAGGTCAAGTTTAGTTGAGAATATAACAATGAAATGAGGCGACACAATATACATCAAGGACCCTATCAACATCTCATTGGCAGGACACACTCAGAAAACAACTAACAGGGTTACAAGTGATTATCATGGAGTAGCAAATGTTTAGTAATAATACTTTTAAGTGATTAGACCACATTTAAATTCTAAAGACGCTGTTCAACCATTGGTCAAACAGTTTTTTGTCAAGAATTGTCAAATGTAGATAAACGAAACCTTGAAAAAGGTATAAGACGAATAATAAATATCCTTATTCAACTTAAACTAGTGCTTAGGACAGTTCCCCATCCAACATTCATACACGGAATGACTCAAAAACAAAGTATGCTGTTTATACAGGGAACAAAACCAATCTAAATGTCACAAAGGCACTAGTAATAAATATCACAAGGGTCGAAAACATGATATTTAATATTTACTGTTCAACCAACCTATTCCCATAATCATTAAAGACTCAGTATGTTATTTATGCAGAGATGAAAAGTATGTAAATGTCTTAAAGCTACTGATCACGCATGGCGTAACAACACTCTAAACACACGTAAATGTGTAGGCCAAATAGGCCAAAGGGAGGGAGAGAGAGAACTATTTGTTCTTCGAAGAGGAAATATTGCATATAAGGTCAATTCTGTTTATAAAACCCTGTGAAAAGCAAGTCCTCATTTAGACCCATAGGGGTTAGAGAGTTCAAATTAAAAATCCACTTAGATTCCCGTCTGAGGAGCTCTAGGGAAATGTCACCCCCTCTAATATCGAGTATCACTGATTCTAGTCCCAAGATCTTTGTTCCATTCCACCGTGAGTTATGCTCAGCAAGGTAATGCGAGGCGACTGTCGTAAGCGTATTGCCCTTTTCTTTGTCCTTCTTGGCCGTGGTGATGTTTGAGAAGTGTTGCTGCATCCGCCTTCTCAATTCTTGGGTAGTCTTGGGTAGTTTGTCCCACATACACTTTGGGACAGGGACAGATTAAGGCATAGATAAGGTAACGCGATTTGCAGTTGAAATATTTCTTTCTTTTTGATGCAATTTCAATATTGAGGAGTGTTTGTGTGTGCGTGTGTAGGGTCGGTGGTGGGGTGCCGAGCTGGGGGGGTGGTCCTACTTTTATACCGCGCAGAGATGACAACAGAGACACGATGGAGGCAGATTCTGGGTGCAACAGGTCCAAGTTTATTTCTTCACTTGCCGTCCGACTGACGGCACACCTCGCGGCCCTCCGTTTCCAGAGCCGCTTCTCACACCGTACACTGGAGACGTGTCTGCACACACCGTCCCCTCCTTTACTGTCGACGCTCCTGACAGTTCCGTCACTGTGGCCGCCTTAGGCCCATTAACCAACAGCGCTTCTACTGCTCAGTCGTCGTGTCACATACGGTGTCTTACACCCAGTACCTCGTCTCAACTGCGGTCCTTTCCTGTCAGGACCACCCCTCTGACGTCCTCTCTCCTCAGTCCCCCTGGTCTGGATTCTCCTCAGAGTGCACAGACTGTCGTAGTCCTCCTGTCACTTGAGCTCCCCCCTGGGGACTGGAACCTTCTGGAACCCTCCCTCAGTATTTATAACTCTCCCGGTTCCTTGAAACTGTCACTCTAACTGTCACCACGCCCCCCATGACCAACGGTTTCTAAAGCCCTAAGCTGCTGTAAAGTCCTTTGCTCACACTCCACCCTGCCATCTAATGGTCATCCCAAGGTACTGCACGTCCACTACACTTTCCTAGTTGTTTCCCCACTGTAATCACTGACTCCTACCTACACTGTGCAAACCTATCTTTCTTCACTCTGGCTAGTCCGTCCATCCGTCAGGTCACCTTCCCTACACTCCCCCTTCCTTTGTCCATTGTCGTCCTCGACAATCGTCATCCCTGCCTTCGTCGTTCTGAATCTACACCTACATTCTGTTGTCGGACCAGAAGTTGAGCCAAACCCACTATCTGCGGGGGCCGAACCATACTGGGAGCACTATGCTCTGAGCAGCCTACTGCTACTCACCAGCGCGCACGCCACATGACAACGTCTTTCAAATTGGGCAAGGTACACCCGTATTCTCTCTACGGCGTGTATCTTTCCCCTACTCTCCCCTACTGTTACCTTTCACTATCCGGTACGCCATGATCGAGGCCACTCACCTACCAGATCATTGCCGGCGCCCGCCTTTCCTTCTTCAGGGGTGTCCGTGGTGTTGGGGACCTGACCTAGGACGGCTGTCTTTCTCACGTCTTCCCACTCATTTTCCTTCTTTCAATTACATGTCATGGTCGGCGTCCCGGTCTCCCAGACCTCCTCAACTCTTAGATCCCTACCAGATCTCACACTTTCCTTTGGTCCCGCAGACCTTCCCTTACCCGGACCTGTTGCATTTTACTTTGCATATTATACATCATACAACTTTATAATAGCACAAGTACCCATTTTTTTTATAATTTTTTTTTTTTTATTTTCTCTTACTTTTAAAACCAAAATATAACATAACATTGCATTTCCTCTTTCTTCCTCCCCCCCTTCCTTGGACCTGGACACTCCTCCACTTTTCCGTATCCCCGTTCTGTCAGGTAAACATATTTTCGTATATAAAGAACATAGAAAGAAGAAAGAAAGAGAGAGAAAATAGTTGCATCAGTTAAACAACAACAAAACTTTTTTCTAAATGCAACTGTCCTTATAATCTGCACAACGGTGCATCGAACTCCTGACAGTCTATACCACTCTCAATGGACAGAGGTGAGGGCTCCACGGGGATACTGAGGGTGTCCATTCAAGTCCTCTTCTTTTCCATGACGGCCTCTCCTTGAGTGTGGAGCAGGTTCCACACTTCCTGCTCCCGGGCCTTTTTCTTCCTGATCACCTCCGCTTCCCACACGGAGGGAACAGCACGGGCCCTGGAGTCCGGTGGGCGGGACTCCGCGGAAAAAGACCGCAAGACAGAAACGGCCGAAGATTTCTGCGGCCCAGCAGCCGCTGGGGTCAGGTGGCAAATGGGGAGAACCGGGTCCTCGGGGGCTGGAATCACAGGGCCCGCTAAATCGGTCGCAGCCAACTCCAGCAGCGGCATAACCGCGGCCTCAGGACAGGCCGCATCCACTACTTCCAACGGAGTCGGAGTAACGGCCGATTTCAACAATGCAGCTGCTATTAGCAGGGAAAGCGCAGCAGCATCTTCTTTGGGTGAGCTCTGCACTGGTGACTCCGGGCGGGGTAGTTCGGGGACATGAGCGGGGACCTCGCTCAGCTCTGCATACACCACGGGGCCCGTGGTAACTAGGCCTTCCAGTGCGCAGGGGGCCGCGTGCTGCAGCAGAATGGTGGGGGCCGCTTGCGGAGGCACTGGTAGGGCCGGGGGTACTCTCACCTTCCCTGGCGCTGCGGCCTCCGTTCCATCATCACGCAGTTTCCCCCGCAGCCTCCGTTCCTTGCTCCACTGTCCTGCGGGCCTTCCCTCCGGACTCGGGGGCTCCGCTGAGAAATCCTCTGCTGGTATTGGTGGCAGCCGTTCTCGCTGACTCCCCTCAGGCTCCGCTCCCCGGCTCAGCATCCCGCTGCCTGCCCGTAAATCTGAAGATGACTTCTGGTGCAGCTCCATCTCTCGCCGCCATTGCCACTCTAGGCGGCCGATGCCCCAACACCCGCAGCATCTCATACCGTCCGTTGGGCAGCACTCGAATGGCGTCAGACAGCCGCAGCCAAGTTTTTCTTCTGTGCCACTCCTCCTGCTGGGTGGGGCGTTGGCAGACCTTTCCATCCATCTGCCAGGGTCCAATATATGGAAACGTCGGTCTCCGGGCATATATTGCTTCCTTTTGGGGTATGTTGGAGGGGGTCCCAGTCCACTCTGAACAACTGCAAACACCCGGACCTCTCCTCTGCGCTGAAGTAATACCGCCATCTTGGGCAGAATCAGCTACTGCCTTGGATCCTCTGCAAGCAACACAGATCCGACACAGCGTCCCAATTTGTAATCCACAGGTCAGTAATTTTTAGTCCACAGGTATTTATAATCCGAAATAGAGCAGTCCAAGTTTTCCTCAGTCCTTCAGTTGCAGGCCTGCCGCAGAAGATAGCGTATTAGCGGCGGCGATCCTGCCGACTACGCCAAATGTAGGGTCGGTGGTGGGGTGCCGAGCTGGGGGGGTGGTCCTACTTTTATACCGCGCAGAGATGACAACAGAGACACGATGGAGGCAGATTCTGGGTGCAACAGGTCCAAGTTTATTTCTTCACTTGCCGTCCGACTGACGGCACACCTCGCGGCCCTCCGTTTCCAGAGCCGCTTCTCACACCGTACACTGGAGACGTGTCTGCACACACCGTCCCCTCCTTTACTGTCGACGCTCCTGACAGTTCCGTCACTGTGGCCGCCTTAGGCCCATTAACCAACAGCGCTTCTACTGCTCAGTCGTCGTGTCACATACGGTGTCTTACACCCAGTACCTTGTCTCAACTGCGGTCCTTTCCTGTCAGGACCACCCCCCTGACGTCCTCTCTCCTCAGTCCCCCTGGTCTGGATTCTCCTCAGAGTGCACAGACTGTCGTAGTCCTCCTGTCACTTGAGCTCCCCCCTGGGGACTGGAACCTTCTGGAACCCTCCCTCAGTATTTATAACTCTCCCGGTTCCTTGAAACTGTCACTCTAACTGTCACCACGCCCCCCATGACCAATGGTTTCTAAAGCCCTAAGCTGCTGTAAAGTCCTTTGCTCACACTCCACCCTGCCATCTAATGGTCATCCCAAGGTACTGCACGTCCACTACACTTTCCTAGTTGTTTCCCCACTGTAATCACTGACTCCTACCTACACTGTGCAAACCTATCTTTCTTCACTCTGGCTAGTCCGTCCGTCCGTCAGGTCACCTTCCCTACACGTGTATATGTAAAAATTGGTATACCATTAAACATTCAAAAATCGCCCATTTTGAACATATGGCAAAGCATATTTTTTGTTTTACTTTCAACACCTCATTCCAGTAGCAATACTATTTTATATTTCATTGGCGCAGCTGAATAACGGCTTGTATTTTACAGGATGAGTTGTATTTGTCACTGGTCCTTTTTTGGATACATATTGAAATGATACAGCATCGAATCTTAATTATCCTGACATAAATTCAGTAATCCAGGAGGCATACACTGTTATCTATATGATGACTTTTAAATTTATGTGTTTGTTCTTCAGTTGGTCAAGAACCATACACTGGTATCATATGAGTCTTAAACATTGATTTTTTACATTTTTGAATCGCTGAGCTTTGCCTCTTATATCATCTCCTATGGCTTATAGTCTGCTATGTTTGCAAGACAGTGATGCAGGGTCATTGAACAATGGATGTTTGCTTAATATGTTGTTTGACCATTGTGTGGGTCCTGTTGCTTGCTGACTTGCAAAACTGATGAGTAAAAACCATGCAAATTGATTAACTTGCATTGTTTGAGTATTTAATCTTGACATACCTTCATCTTGACCGCTGGGTGATGGCTTGAAGAACAACAGTTGTGAACTATATAAGGGGGATATGCATCTGTAACAAGAGATCCAAACATCCAGAGATCCAAAGAACCAGAGACTCTTTACAAAACTGCAACCAGAAACACTCTACAATACATCTGCCAGAACATCATGGCTCCATCACGAAGGACACTGATTTGACATTCTACAGGATTTTAGATTAGGGGACTATTACTCTGGCTGAAAGAATGCAGATTTGCTCCATTGAGCATCATTGAACCCATGGATATGTTTGGGGAAGTCAGAATTTGGACCCACCTGGCTCCATGGAGATGTTCGGAGAAGACAAGTTGTAACCCTCTGGTCACCTGGCCTTGTACCTTAATGGACTCTCAGCTTCCGAAGCTTGTCATTACCTTTTCTCTGTGTGTGCCACAGGTGGTGGCAGTCTGACCTGGAAGATGCAACTGGTTTTAATCCCGGTGAGTCAGCAGATGGGTGAGACTCTGTAATTTTGCAACATGTTGAGTAGTTTTCTGGGAGTGTTCTATGTGAGTTTTGCCTGTTTTGTGGATCAAAAAAGTATTGTCACTTTTTTTCACCCTCACCCTGTGTTGTCTGAGTAGTCTTATGACAACGGAGTGCAGGCAATCAGTGGGATGATTCCTGGTCCACGCAGCCTCAAGCCAGCGGACTAGAGCAACTGCTGACCCCCAAGTCTCCACACATACTACCTAACTCTTATGAAGAGAAATATAAACATTCTGCTGACTTTTGATGTTTTTAAATTTTACACTATTCACCTGCTGCACAAATAAACTGTAATTTTTATTTTGTGGATCTGCACAATTATGACAATACCAAATTTATACGGTGTTATCTACAGTGGTAAGTAAAAGTTTGGGCACAGTTAATCAAGTTGAAGATGAAATGATCTCTAAAAAGCCTAAAGTTAAAGATGACACATTTCCTCTGCAGTTTTGGCATTTTAAAAATTACAAAAAGGATAATGGACCAGTTCAAACGTTTTGGCACCCTGCATAGTTAGTACCTAGTAGCATCCCTTTTGAAAGTATCACCGCTTGCTGACATTTTTTGTTACCAGGCAAGAGTCTTTGAATTCTTGTTTGAAGAAATTTCATCCATTCTTCCTTTGAAAATTCTTCCACTTCTGTGAGATTCATGGGTCTTCTTGAATGCACTGCTATTTTAAGGTCTAGCCTCATATTTTTCAAAACCTTTAGCTTGCACCAGTCTTGAAGATTTTGACTAGTGTTTAGGACCACTATCCATTTGTAGAAGCCATCCTCTTTTCAATTTCAGCTTTTTAAAGATGGTGTTATGTTTGCATCAAGAATGTGTTCAAATTTAATTGAATCTATTCTTCACTCTATCTGTGAAATGTTCCCTGTGCCGTCGGCTGTAACACAACCCCAAGGCATGATTGATCTACTCCATGCTTAATGGTAGACAAGATGTTCTTTTCCTGAAATTCTGTGCCCTTTTTTCTCCACACATACCTTTGATGATTGTGGCCAAAGACTTCTATTTCAGCCTCATCGGTCCATAGGACTTGTTTCCAAAAAGAATCAGAACTTCTATAGATGTTCTTTTGCATACTTCTGATGCTGATTTTTATGATGAAGTCACAGGAAAGGTTTTCTTTTGATAACTCTTCCATGAAAGCCATATTTGTGCAGGTGTCTTTGAAAAGTAGAACAGTGTGCCACAACTCCAGAATCTGCTAAATCTTTCTGAAGGTCCTTTGTAGTCAAGTGGGAGTTCTGATTTACTTCTCTAGCAATCCTATTAGCAACTTACACTGAAATAATTCTATTAGCAGCTTACACTGAAAATTTACTTGGTCTTTCAGACATTATCTTGACCTCCACTGTTCCTGTTAACCACCCTTTCCTAATTACATTTCAAATTGAGGAAAGAGCAATTTTAAAATGCTTTGCAATCTTCTTATAGCCTTCTCTTGCTTTGTGGGCCTCCACCATTTTCATTTTCAGTGTGCTAGGCAGCTGGTTAGAAGAACTCATGGCTGATGTTGTTTGGCACAAGCTTAGTGAAAAAGCCATAACTATAACAAGCTACCGTATATACTCGCGTATAAGCCGAAATGTTCAGCCCTTTTTTTGGGGCTGAAAGTCCCCCTCTCGGCTTATACGCGAGTCATATAGCCTGGGGGTAGGTGGGGGAGGGGGAGCGGGTGTGTCACATCATACTGACCCCCCTGGCAAGGTCTCTGCACCCCCCCTGCTTGTCCTACGGTCTCCTTTCCTTCCTACAACGGTCACATGGTACTGCTCATTAAAGTCATGAATATGCACATATTTATGACTTTAATGAGCAGTACCACGTGACCGCTGAAGGAAGGAAGGGAGGCCGCAGGAGAACGGGGCTGCAGAGATGCGCCAGGGGAAGGTAAGTATATGCTATATTCACCTCTCCCGGTTCCAACGCTGCTCGCCGCTGTCTGCCCGCCGGGTCCCTCTGTCAGTGACGTTCAGGCAGCAGAGGGCGTGATGACATAGTCAGTGCATGCCCTCTGCCTGACATCACTGACAGAGGGACTCGGCGGGCAGACAGCAGCGAGCAGCGTTGGAACCGGGACAGGTGAATTTCTCTGGTGCCCGGTCCTGAGCCAGCGGCGACACCTTTCCCCCATAACACGCCGGAGTCTCTGCCTGCTCAGCACACAGGTACCTAGCCCCCAGGGACAAGAGGTGAGTATGTCTTTTTTTTAATACCTGCAGTAGCGGCAGCAGCAATATATGAGGCATAATCTATGGGGCAGCATATGGGGGCAGCATATGGGGGCATATTCAGTGGAGTATCTTATGGGGGGCAGCATATGGGGGTATATTCAATGGAGCATCTTATGGAGGCAGCATATCGGGGCATATTCAATGTAGCATCTTATGGGGGCAGCATATGGGGGCATATTCAATGGAGCCCTCTGGCCTCTATCAGGCCTCTTGGAGTGAGTGTTGGTATATTACTTATCCTATCCCTATAGTGGATTTTATTCTCACTCCCTCCCTCATAGGGCTATTTACAGGCCCCCCTGGTCTTTTTGAGGCCGCTTGGAGTGAGTGTCTGTATGTTATTGTTTTTCTGGGGACGCCCAGATTTGGGGTCATTGGGTCATGTCTTATGTATTATTCTGTACATGTAATCCTACATTCTGTTTCTTCAACTATGTGGTTTTGGTCTATTAGAAAATACTGTTAGATTTATTGGGGACATTTGGGGTGTGCTTTGCCTTTTAAATGCTTTTATTGTATGTTTCTTTTGTCTTTCAATAAAATTTATATACATTTTTTCATATACCTCTATTGTCTTGGGTGTGCGCCTAATATGCTGGGTTCTATGTAATACACTGACTCACCAGTGAAATCTCGAGGTGAAGTCCTCCATCTTCGCTTTTCAACTTCATCCAGAACAGACCGCCATCTGTTATGAATAGGTCACCAAGGAGGATAGCAGGCCCAGGCTAAGCCACAGAAAACCAGAGAGGTTGGTAACTAAGCGGATTGCAGACCCCTGATCCTGTCCACACAACTAGCAGTAGCCGTGGAGCGTACCTACGATGATCCTAGATGCCTCGGCCCAGCCGGAGAGCTAACTAAGCCTAAAACAAGAAAGGGGAAATCTAAACTGCCCCGCAGCAGACCCCAAAGGAATAGATAGGCCCCAAACATATTGTCGGTGAGACAAGATGAAAACACAAACGCAGGCAGAAAAATAGACTGAGCAAATGATGAGGCCCACACTGACTAGACAGGACAGGAAAGGAAAGACACTGTCTGCAATCACACAAAAAACCCTGCAAAATATCCAACACGTCTGATGCACAGAAAACACTGAAGTTGCATGACTTCGCCCCCACTCTATCAGCACTTTGGTATATTCTGAAAGCAAAGCAAAAAGAGACCAATATAACAGGAGACAAAACAAACTGGCACAAGCAGTAACATATGGGCGGTGATTCAGCACAGCCCCAGCCAGAGCTGGCTGACCCGCACAAAGCAGAGATAGACAAAACCAGATCAAATGCAAACAGAATTGCAAATGAACCACTTAGCTGAACCATGCAGGGAAAGAGAAGGAGATATCAGACCTCAGAAGGCACAGGAAGAAAATCACCAGCAGGGATAGAGGGAGTCAGCTATCTTAAATCCCAATCAGAAACCCCAGATCTGCAGGAAATAACACAGTTACCTAGAGCACCACTTGCAGAGCACATTGCTTATTTTTTACCCAACTTCTACACTACACCAGATGAAGAAAAAAAGGTGAAATAGTGTCTCTCAGTACAGTAACAGGACCCTCCAATTGAAAACAGTATCCGCCAAAAATAAAATACATCACTGCAGTAATAAAATCCCTTAATTAGCCTATACAGTAGTAATATTCCCCATCCTGGCCCCCTTGTGTCTCATTCCTGCCTCCAGCCATATGAGCTTCCATCCTGCCCCCATATGAGCTCCCATCCTGCCCCCACATGAGCTCCCATCTTGCCCTATATGAGCTCCTATCCTGCCCCACATGAGCTCCCATCTTGCCCTGTATGCACTCCCATCCTGCCCAATATGAACTCTCATCCTGCCCTGACATGAGTTTCCAGCTTGCCCTGTATGAGCTCCCATTCTGACCCCATATGAGCTCCCATCCTGTCCCCATATGAGCTCTCATCCTGTGTCTTTCAGTACAAAAAGAAAGTAAAAAAATCTCCCTACCTGGCCATGGCTGAGCGGTGCCTTCTCCCTCATTTATTTGAGGTGCAGACGTGCCAGCACATGATAGTGACATCATACGTGCGTGCCGATGTCAGCTGCCGATGTCAAGTGACCTACAAAAGGAATGGCAGCTGGGGTGAAGTGCACGGCAAGAATTGTTTGTAACAGGCTCCTAGAAGCGGGGCTCAAGTCATGTAAAGCTAGAAAAAAGCCTTTCATTAATGAGAAGCAAAGGAGAGCCAGGCTGAAGACCATAAGGATTGGACCATAGAGGACGGGAGTAAGGTAATCTTTTCTGATGAGTCTAATTTTCAGCTTTGACCAACACCTGGTCATCTAAGAAGGAGACCTGGAGAGGCGTACAAGTCACAGTGTCTTGCATCCACTGTGAAATTTGGTGGAGGATCGGTGATGATCTGGGGATGCTTTAGCAAGGCTGGAATTTGGCAGGTTAATTTTTGTGAAGGACTTATGAATCAAGCCACATACAAGGTTATCCTGGAAAAACAGTTGATTCCTTCTGCTCAGGCAATGTTCCCCAACTCTGTTTTTTTCCAGCAGGACAATGCGCCATGCCACATAGCTAGGTCAATCAATGTGTCGATGAAGGACCACCACATCAAATCCCTGTCATGGCCAGCCCAGTCTCCAGATCTGAACCCCATTGAAAACCTCTGGAATGTAATCAAGAGAAAGATGGATAGTCACAAGCCATCAAACAAAGAAGAACTGCTTAAATTTTTGTACCAGGAGTGGCATAAGGTCACCCAAAAGCAGTGTGAAAGACTGGTGGAAAGCATGCCATGATGCATGAAAGCTGTGATTAAAAATCATGGTTATGCCACAAAATATTGATTTCTGAACTCTTCCTGAGTTAAAAGATTAGTATTGTTGTTTCTAAATGATTATGAACTTGTTTTCTTAGCATTATTTGAGGTCTGCAAGCACTGCATTTTTTTGTCATTTTGACCATTTCTCATTTTCTGAAAATAAATACCAAATTTAGTGCTTGGAAATTCGAAGACATGTTGCCAGTAGTTTATAGAATAACAGAGCAATTTACATTTTACTTAAAAATATATCCATAAAGAGAAAAATCAGACAAACTGAAAATTTTGCAGTGGTCTCTTAATTTTTGCCAGAACTGTATATATGTTCCTATGTGATTTTCCTATTTTTGGTCCCCTGTCTTTGTAGTCCTTTTATCATTATATATTTCATCTAATCATTTTCGTTACTATTGGTCTTATATTCCAAGTATGGGCACATTGTTTGCTATAGTGCTACTATTTACCACTTCTGTCTAATAAAGGTAATTTTATTTAAATAATTAAGCTGTATTTGTACCTTCTTTTTTAGACCATAAGTTCAGGTTGCTCTTTTTTTGGTATCTCTTAAATTCGGAATGGTCTGCCACTCATCCGCCTAGCAACCATATATCATTAATTTTATTTTATTTTCCCAAATATTAATTGATATATTATTGTTTTTAATTTTTGGTATATAGGTATTGCTACGTTCAATTTGTGTTTACCTCCGATACTATCCATTAGACTCTAGAACTCCTGCCTTAGATTGTTTCCAGACAGGTAGTGTGGCGAGTAGAGTTGAGCGACTTTGGTCGGATCGGGTTTCATGAAACAAAATTTGTTTCAGATGAAACTGGTCCGACTAGGGCAAAAAAAATCAGAGTTTCGTCCGAAACCCGACCCCAATGCAAGTCAATGGGAAAAAAAAGTTGTCATTGAGCGGATGACATTCATCCACTCAATGCCGACTTTTAATCCCCATTGACTTGCATTGGGGTCGGGTTTCGGACGAAACTCCGACTTTTTTTGCCCTAGTTGGACCAGTTTCATCTGAAACAAATTTTTTTCATGAAACCCGATCCGACCAAAGTCTCTCAACTCTAGTGGCGAGCACTCTTGCCTGGAGAGTTCCGAGGTGCTGGTGAAGTGGGATGGCAATCCCCGTAGTAGAGAAATTTTCGATCACCGAAAACTCTTGATAGGTGCTTGTGAAAATTTTATTGTATAGATGCAGCAAAAGCACAATTCAGGTGCAGGGATAGAGAAAATGGTGAGGCAACAAGAACATAACATTTCGATCCTCACAGGGTCTTATTCATATAGTCGCTGTTGGCAAGGTTCACTGAACGGTATAAAGGATATTCTGATTGCAAAGAACACCTTGGTCCAGGGGAGGTCCAGCGCACCTGCTCCTTGGATTATAGGCTGCAAAGTCCATAGATTGTTTCCAGTCTTTGGTCGAATAGGATTTGAAAGCTTTGCATATGCAGATTGGAGATTCATCCACACATAGAAATTTATCTAGTAAATAACTTATGGCTATAAAAGAACTTTGTATGAATACTAATTTAGTGATTCATCAATTAGATAAGGCTAGGTGTGTGGTAGTTTTAGATGCTTCATTCTATGAGAGTTTGGTTTTTACTTTGTTAAATGATTCCAACACATATTCAACATCATTGAAAATTACATTGACAAAAATATTATATGAGGGTTTGTCATTGATTCTAAGGGCAGGAAATTATATATACAGGGGTTGGACAAAATAATGGAAACACCTAACGTTTTGGCATCAATCTTCGAACATGTTATAAACATGCAAACCGTGACATATGGTAATGTTTTGCAGTTGATTATTTGTGTTATGTGATACAGTGGGGAAAAAAAGTATTTAGTCAGTCAGCAATAGTGCAAGTTCCACCACTTAAAAAGATGAGAGGCGTCTGTAATTTACATCATAGGTAGACCTCAACTATGGGAGACAAACTGAGAAAAAAAAATCCAGAAAATCACATTGTCTGTTTTTTTTTCATTTTATTTGCATATTATGGTGGAAAATAAGTATTTGGTCAGAAACAAGCAATCAAGATTTCTGGCTCTCACAGACCTGTAACTTCTTCTTTAAGAGTCTCCTCTTTCCTCCACTCATTACCTGTAGTAATGGCACCTGTTTAAACTTGTTATCAGTATAAAAAGACACCTGTGCACACCCTCAAACAGTCTGACTCCAAACTCCACTATGGTGAAGACCAAAGAGCTGTCAAAGGACACCAGAAACAAAATTGTAGCCCTGCACCAGGCTGGGAAGACTGAATCTGCAATAGCCAACCAGCTTGGAGTGAAGAAATCAACTGTGGGAGCAATAATTAGAAAATGGAAGACATACAAGACCACTGATAATCTCCCTCGATCTGGTGCTCCACGCAAAATCCCACCCCGTGGGGTCAGAATGATCACAAGAACGGTGAGCAAAAATCCCAGAACCACGCGGGGGGACCTAGTGAATGAACTGCAGAGAGCTGGGACCAATGTAACAAGGCCTACCATAAGTAACACACTACGCCACCATGGACTCAGATCCTGCAGTGCCAGACGTGTCCCACTGCTTAAGCCTGTACATGTCCGGGCCCGTCTGAAGTTTGCTAGAGAGCATTTGGATGATCCAGAGGAGTTTTGGGAGAATGTCCTATTGTCTGATGAAACCAAACTGGAACTGTTTGGTAGAAACACAACTTGTCGTGTTTGGATGAAAAAGAATACTGAGTTGCATCCATCAAACACCATACCTACTGTAAAGCATGGTGGTGGAAACATCATGCTTTGGGGTTGTTTCTCTGCAAAGGGGCCAGGACGACTGATCCGGGTACATGAAAGAATGAATGGGGCCATGTATCGTGAGATTTTGAGTGCAAACCTCCTTCCATCAGCAAGGGCATTGAAGATGAAACGTGGCTGGGTCTTTCAACATGACAATGATCCAAAGCACACCGCCAGGGCAACGAAGGAGTGGCTTCGTAAGAAGCATTTCAAGGTCCTGGAGTGGCCTAGCCAGTCTCCAGATCTCAGCCCTATAGAAAACCTTTGGAGGGAGTTGAAAGTCCGTGTTGCCAAGCGAAAAGCCAAAAACATCACTGCTCTAGAGGAGATCTGCATGGAGGAATGGGCCAACATACCAACAACCGTGTGTGGCAACCTTGTGAAGACTAACAGAAAACGTTTGACCTCTGTCATTGCCAACAAAGGATATATCACAAAGTATTGAGATGAAATTTTGTTTCTGACCAAATACTTATTTTCCACCATAATATGCAAATAAAATGAAAAAAAACAGACAATGTGATTTTCTGGATTTTTTTTTCTCAGTTTGTCTCCCATAGTTGAGGTCTACCTATGATGTAAATTACAGACGCCTCTCATCTTTTTAAGTGGTGGAACTTGCACTATTGCTGACTGACTAAATACTTTTTTTCCCCACTGTATGTGTATGTAAATTAACTGTTTGTTTTGCAGAATTGTAAGAACATTGATGAGAACCTGATACCAATGGCAGACCTCTCGGATTTTCAAAGAGGCCAAATTGTTGGGGCTCGTTTGGCAGGCGCTAGTGTAACAGAAAGTGCCTGAATGCTTGGCGTGTCAAGAGGTACTGTCTCCAAAGTAATGACTGTGTTTGAAAGAGAAGGAAAAACGACCGCAGCAAAGCACAGGTCCGGCCAAAAGTCAAAGTTGACTGAGAGAGACCGTCGGACTCTAAAGCGAAATGTGAGAGGATCCGAAAATCACTGCTGAGCTCAATGAACACCTACAGAACCCAGTTTCCACGAAAACTGTTAGTCGGGAGCAGCATAAATCTGGATTCCACGGAAGAGCAGCAATTAGAAAACCGCTGCTCTCAATGACAAATGTTTCAAAGCGTTTAGAGTGGTGTAGAAACCTCCAGAATTGGTCCCTCGAGCAGTGGAAACATGTGATATTCTCAGACGAATCATCGTTTACCCTATTTCCGACCTCCGGTCGAGTGTACATTTGGAGACAGCCGAAAGAAGCATTCCATCCAGACTGCCTTCTCCCAACAGTAAAACATGGCGTAGGTTCTGTGATGATTTGGGGTGCTATTTCGTGGAGATCCGCAGGGCCAATGATATCCCTTCATGGAAAAATTAACAGCCGAGATTATTTAGGCATTTTGGGCGACCAAGTGCATCTTATGGTTCAAGCACTGTTGCCGGAGGGGAACGCCATCTTTCAGGATAATAATGCACCAATTCATACAGCTAGAATCGTTAAAGCATGGCACGAGGAACATTCTAATGAAGTTGAGCATCTCATCTGGCCCCCACAATCCCCAGACCTCAACATTATTGAGCATTTATGGCCGATTTTAAAGATTCAAGTTAGACATCGATTTCCACTGCCATCGTCGCTCAAAGAACTGGAGGGTGTTTTAACTGAAGAATGGGCTAAAATTCCTTTGGAAACAATTCACACCTTGTATGAATCCATACCTCAGAGAATTGAGGCTGTAATCGGCGCAAAAGGCGGACCTACACCATATTAAACTAACTTTTGTTGATGTTTCCAGGTGTTTCCATTATTTTGTCCAACCCCTGTAGATCAACCTATAGTACCCATATTCTACGGGGTTACCTAAAACACATAAGGGGTTTTTCTCCCCACCATTATGACCTATTATTTTGGGAATAGGGTCCCTATTTGAGGGGGTCAGATACTGGCTGGATAACCATCTACAACCTTTAACTATCAGAATACCCGGTAACCATAAGGACAGCTCCTCGGTTCTATGTAGTTTCAATAATTTCCACTGAAAATATGAATACAGTTTTGTTACATTGGACATATCCAATTTGTATTCCTATATTCCACAATCAATTGCAGTTACAGCTGTTCAATAACAGGTAGGTAGTCAATTACAGTACATTCTGATTTGAAGGAATATATAATTACTGTTTTGTATTATTTATTAAAGCACAAATATTTCAGTTTTGATTCACAGCATTTTTTGCAGACAGTTGATGTGCCAATGGGCATGAAATTCTCCCCTTCCCTGGCCATATTTTAAATGGCCTGGTGGAAGAAGTTAATTTACCATCCTTCTAACCCTTTTTGCACTCAGTTGGTATGGTCATTATATGGATGACCTCCTTCTACTGTGGATGGGAAACACATCAGAGTTTTCTAGATTGGTTTTGTTTCTGAATGACAACACTCTTAACTTGAGATATACAGCTAAACCACCATCAAATCATGTTGCATTTCTGGACATTTGTCTTGATGGTGATCACATCAGTGGTAATGTACGTGCATCTGTATATAGAAAGAACATCTCTGGAAACACCATAGTGTAATATACGAGCTGTCATCCAAAACGTATCACTAGAGCTATCCCCTATGGGGGAACTGTTAAGTGCCAGACATATATGTTTCTCTGCAGAAAGTAATATTGTTTATCATAGATTACAAGGAAAGAGGATATGGCAATTATACAATTCATAGTGTGTTAAACAAAATCAGGAAATGCTATTAGTGCACCCGTTACCTTTTCCTCATCTTACAGCCTACATTATAAGCAAATTATTAAAATCATACAAACAAAATCTTACCGTCATAAATGAAGATGACATATTTCGTAAAATCATTTCTCAAGGTTGTAGATTTGTGGCTAAGAGAGGCCGTACTTTAGGCAATATACTTTCACCTAGTATGTTCCACAATAGCCCTAATGTGGCAAGTTGGTTGAAATCAAAACTTTTTTTAAATGTTGTGGAAGCTGCCGTAACATGTGTGTCTTTCCTGTAGACAAAACAAAAAGTTTTTTTTTAATCTCAAGGAGACATACTGTTAGGGTTGCGGATCGCACTAAATATAAAATATAATAAAGTGCGATCGCAACCCGGAGTCCACCGTGCAGAGATGGTAAAACTGCTGCTCGGTAATGGCGGACACTAGCTGAACACCGGCGGAGTAACCGCTGACTCGGTGTGCGCAGGAGCGGACTATGTTACAGCACAGGGCCGCAGAAAGAGACACCGAAGCCTGCTACCTCACAGACAACGGCTTAGGGAACCGCTACCGCGGCACCAGGGATTAACCCTAGAGAAACGCTGTACCCTGTTAATGTTCATTTCCCTCTGCTGTGTCCCTGTACCTTCTGCTGGGTATATGAACCAGCAGATAAAGAATTTAGGGACAGATAAGAGGATGGATAGATTACCCTTTTTTATTGATCCTCCTGCCTTCACCTATTGATTCACCTACAAGTTTGTTTGATGTAAAATGGGGTTTTACCAAAATGTGCAAAGTGTAACCTTTCTGAAATGCATTTTTTTGTCTTGCAGTAAAGATGAAAGGAAGATATTGTCCTCTTATCAGAGACTCAAGCCATGCCACATTCATTTTAGATCATTTATATGGGAGGAAAATGCTCTGCTCATTTTTTTAATAATATCCAAGAACATTTTCATAATAAGCCAAAGAGTTAGCTCCGAAGAGACCCCAATCTAATTTACATCCCCTTTTCAGCATGGTGAATTGTTCCACAATGAGAATGTGAATGTGCTAGTTTACAGGAAGGTCAGAGTGATCCTTGTACTGATGCAGATGTTCACGTTTATTAAAACGAAGTGAATATAATAAATGCTAAACCATAAAATCTAATGAACATTGTGCATGAGGCTTTATTAAATGTGGTTGTTGAATAATGAGGTAGATAAAAGGCATATAGAAAATGGCGAACAAAAAGTTTAAATCTCCCAGTTAATAGTTAACCTGTGCTTGTACATGAACAAAGCTTAATCGCCTGCCTTCCAGAATTCACTCCCCTAACCCTATGCATATTATATTACAATATAGATATGAGGGTTAGAGCTGGAGAATATGACTAATATCCTTGGTACTATTGCATAATTGTACACAATCACTCTGGACAAAGAACTTCAGCACATATATTATATATACACTGCTCAAAAAAATAAAGGGAACACTAAAATACCACATCCTGTATATCTCTGAATGAAATATTCCAGTTGCAAATTTTTATTCATTGCATAGTGGAATGTGTTCATAACAATAAAACATAACAATTATCAATGTAAATCAAAATGAATATCCCATGGAGGTCTGGATTTGGAATGATACTCAAAATCAAAGTGGAAAATCAAATTACAGGCTTATCCAACTTCAGTGGAAATGCCTTATGACAAGGAAAATATGCTCAATATTGTGTGTGGCCTCCACGTGCCTGTATGACCTCCCTACTGTACAATACCTGGGCATGCTCCTGATGAGGCGGCGGATGGTCTTCTGAAGGCTCTCCTCCCATACCTGGACTAAAGCATCCACCAACTCCTGGACAGTCTGTGGTGCAACGTGACGTTGGTGGATGGAGCGAGACATGATGTCCCAGATATGCTTAATCAGATTCAGGTATGGGGAATGGGCGGGTCAGTCCATAGCTTCAATGCCTTCATTTTGCAGGAACTGCTGATACACTCCAGCCACATGAGGTCTGGCATTGTCCTGCATTAGGAGGAACCCAGGGCCAACCGCACCAGCATATGGTCTCACAAGTGGTCTGAGGATCTCATCTCGGTACCTAATAGCAGTCAGGCTACCTCTGGTGAGTAGAGATGAGCGACTTTGCCTTTTTTAGGGTCGAGTCGGGTTTCATGAAACCCGACTTTCTCAAAAGTCAAGTCGAACGAAATTGGCCGACTATAGGGAAAAGTCGGGAAAAGTCGTGAAACACGAAACCCAATGCAAGTCAATGGGGAGAAAAGTCGGCAGTGAGTGGAGGACTGTAAACACATCTGGCATGAATTTTAACCCCAGAGGCTGCAAAATCTCTCTCTCTCTCCCTCTCTCTCTCCCACTCCCACTCCAACTACGCTCCCGCTATGCTACGCTCCGCTTCTCTCATTGGCTGAAAAAAGTCACGTGCAAGCATTCGGCGAAACCCGACTTTGACGCTTGGGTCGCCGACCGCATGGCCAACGTCACACTGTGATCGGGTTTCTTTTCATGAAACTCGACTTTGGCGAAAGTCGGCGACTTTTGAATGTGACCGACCTGTTTCGCTCAACTCTACTGGCGAGCACATGGATGGCTGTGCGGCCCTCCAAAGAAATACCACCCCACACCATTACTGAGCCACTGCCAAACCGGTCATGCTGAAGGATGTTGCAGGCAGCAGATCACTCTCCATGGCATCTCCAGGCTCTGTCATGTCTGTCACATGTGCTCAGTGTGAACCTGCTTTCATCTGTGAAGAGCACAGGGCGCCAGTGACGAATTTGCCAATCCTGGTGTTCTGTGGCAAATGCCAAGCGTCCTACACAGTGTTGGGCTGTGAACACAACCCCCATCTGTGGACGTCGGGCCCTCAGACCATCCTCATGGAGTCGGTTTCTAACCGTTTGTGCAGACATATGCACATTTGTGGCCTGCTGGAGGTCATTTTGCAGGGCTCCGGCAGTGCTCCTCCTGTTCCTCCTTGCACAAAGGCGGAGGTAGCGGTCCTGCTGTTGGGTTATTGCCCTCCTACAGCCCCATCCATGTCTCCTGGTGTATCGGCCTGTCTCCAGGTAGCGCTTCCAGCCTCTGGACACTACACTGACACACAGCAAACCATCTTGCCACAGCTCGCATTGATGTGCCATCCTGGATGAGCTGCACTACCTGAGCCACTTGTGTGGGTTGTAGAGTCCGTCTCATGCTACCACGAGTGTGAAAGCACAACCAACATTCAAAAGTGACCAAAACATCAGCCAGAAAGCATTGTTACTGAGATGTGGTCTGTGGTCCCCACCTGCAGAACCACTCCTTTATTGAGGGTGTCTTGATAATTGCCAATAATTACCATCTGTTGTTTATTCCATTTGCAAAACAGCATGTGAAATTGATTGTCAATCAGTGTTGCTTCCTAAGTGGACAGTTTGATTTCACAGAAGTTTGACTTACTTGGAGTAAAATTCTGTTGTTTAAGTATTCCCTTTAATTTTTTGAGCAGTACATATATACATATATATATGTACATATATATATATACTGTATATATATATATATGCTGCAACCCCCCAACCTACTGTCTCCTTCCCCACCATCCTGTAGAATGTAAGCCCACAAGGGCAGGGTCCTCTCTCCCCTCATATCAGTCTGTGATTGTTAGTTTGGTTACTGTAAGTGATATCTGTACTTTGTATGTAACCCCTTCTCATGTACAGCACCATGGAATCAATGGTGCTATATAAATAAATAATAATAATAATAATAACAATGTGTGTGTCTCGATGACATGTGTATATATATATATATATATATACACTCACTGGCCACTTTATTAGGTACACCTGTCCAACTGTGTGTTAAGACTTAATTTCTAATCAGCCAATCACATGGCGGCAACTCAGTGCATTTAGGCATGTAGACATGGTCAAGACAATCTCCTGCAGTTCAAACCGAGCATCAGTATGGGGAAGAAAGGTGATTTGAGTGCCTTTGAACGTGGCATGATTGTTGGTGCCAGAAGGGCTGGTCTGAGAATTTCAGAAACTGCTGATCTACTGGGATTTTCACGCACAACCATCTCTAGGGTTTACAGAGAATGGTCCGAAAAAGAAAAAAAATCCAGTGAGCGGCAGTTCTGTGGCCGGAAATGCCATGTTGATGCCAGAGGTCAGAGGAGAATGGGCAGACTGGTTCGAGCTGATAGAAAGGCAACAGTGACTCAAATTGCCACCCGTTACAACCAAGGTAGGCAGAAGAGCATCTCTGAACGCACAGTGCGTCGAACTTTGAGGCAGATGGGCTACAGCAGCAGAAGACCACACTGGGTACCACTCCTCTCAGCTAAGAACAGGAAACTGAGGCTACAATTTGCACAAGCTCATCGAAATTGGACAGTAGAAGATTGGAAAAACGTTGCCTGGTCTGATGAGTCTCGATTTCTGCTGCGACATTCGGATGGTAGGGTCAGAATTTGGCGTAAACAACATGAAAGCATGGATCCATCCTGCCTTGTATCAACGGTTCAGGCTGGTGGTGGTGGTGTCATGGTGTGGGGAATTTTTTCTGGGCACTCTTTGGGCCCCTTGGTACCAATTGAGCATCGTTGCAACGCCACAGCCTACCTGAGTGTTGTTGCTGACCATGTCCATCCCTTTATGACCACAATGTACCCAACATCTGATGGCTACTTTCAGCAGGATAATGCGCCATGTCATAAAGCTCGAATCATCTCAGATTGGTTTCTTGAACATGACAATGAGTTTACTGTACTCAAATGGCCTCCTCAGTCACCAGATCTCAATCCAATAGAGCATCTTTGGGATGTGGTGGAACGGGAGATTCGCATCAGGGATGTGCAGCCGACAAATCTGTGCCAACTGTGTGATGCCATCATGTCAATATGGTCCAAAATCTCTGAGGAATGCTTCCAGCACCTTGTTGAATCTCTGCCACGAATAATTGAGGCAGTTCTGAAGGCAAAAGGGGTTCCAACCCCTTACTAGCATGGTGTACCTAATAAAGTGGCCAGTGAGTGTATATGTATTCTATGTGTCTATATCTATTCTTTCTATTCTTTATTAAACCTGTCAGTGTGATTTTACTGTATCGCAAAATGAATTGCCGGCTCTTGTTAAAGGACACCAGTATTTCTCGCAAGTTACACTTGTTGTCAGTGTGTAATCCAATTTTTTCTCGCACCCATAGACTTGCATTGGCGAGTCTCGGCCGAGAATCGGTGACAATCGCAGCATGCGAGAAAAAATCGAATGATGGGAGCTGCCCCATAGATTAACATTGGGACGAGTGCAATGCGATCTTTTATCGCATAGCACTCATCTGTTTTTCTCGCTAGTGTGACTCCGGCTTTATTCTGATAAACATCTGTAGTGAAAAAGCAAGTGATATGTTAGCAGTCTTTTGCTACCGGCACACAAGTTTTTTTTAAGACAATAACTAACTAGAGATAATATTATATATCGTGTAGCGCTGTCTGCAATATATCACTATATGGGGTTTTAGTGATAAATGATAACATATTCAGGTTCTGCCCACAGACATTGGTTTAGGCTATGTGCACACGATGTGGATTCTGCTGCGGATCTGCAGCGTTTCTGGCCCTGCGGGTCTGCAGCAGTTTCTGCTGCGTTGTACAGTACCATTCTTTGCAATGGTAAAACCAAAAATGCTGTGCACGTGCTGCAGATTTTTGCGTGCGGACCTTCAGCATTGTGAGGTGTGAAACCGCAGGGCTAAACCGCAGGCTAATCCGCAGGTAAACTGCAGGTATTTTGACCAGCGGATTTACCTGCAGATTTTTCAAAATCCGCAGCAGTTCCAACTACGTGTGCACATAGCCTCAAGGTCCCAATGCAAAATCATCAAAAGGGCTTTGAGATGTTGCATGTACCATTTAATTAATGGTACCTACTTATGTCTCAGAAGGGCCTTTATGACAAAACATGGGTGTCTACTATTTTTGCATCCTCCGTAAATCCTAATATTTATGTGGCTACATTCATACATTTTTGTCACCATCTTATGCATTCTACAGTTTTTTTTGTGGCATTTCTTTTTTATTTATACGGTTCTGAGATTCATTTTTGGGGGAGATTTTTCTTTTTTCTTTCTCATATAGAGATTTAATAATAATAATAATAATAATAATAATCTTTATATAGCGCTAACATATTCCGCAGCGCTTTACAGTTTGCACACACATTATCATAACTGTCCCCGATGGGGCTCACAATCTAAATTCCCTATTAGTATGTCTTTAGAATGTGGGAGGAAACCGGAGAACCCGGAGGAAACCCACACAAACACGGGGAGAACATACAAACTCCTTGCAGATGTTGTCCTTGGTGGGATTCGAACCCAGGACCCCAGCGCTGCAAGGCTGCAGCGTTAACCACTGAGCCGTGCCGTGCCGTGCCGTGAGATTTGAGGAAAATTGTCTGAAAAAACATCATATAAAAAGCATGCTGAATTTTGAAAGAAATACAAAATTAAATTGCTAAAAAATTCAAAAAAATAAATTCTTTTTTTAAAAATTCACAATGCTCTGATTTTTTTGTGTTGCATTTCATAATATCTTATTGAATACTGGTTAACATCTAGATACTGGAAAGATATATATCTTTGTACTGTGTTAGCCAGTAGATAGAAAAATATTCAGAATTGAGAGTCCTCAGTGGTCGATACCTTTTAATGGCTAACTGAAAAGATGGCAACACATTGCAAGCTTTCGAGACTACTCAGGTTTCTTCATCATCTCTTCATCTGGTTAACATCTAGTCATCTGTTTTTCTGTTAAAAAATAAAACTAAAAAATGCCAGAAAGACCCCCAAAGGATCACTGCAAAAAAGTGAGTATAAAATTTGGCCTACTCGAAAGGCGTTTATTTGTATAAAAAAAAACACCCAAAACTAGTTCTGCTAAAAGAAAAGACATCCACTAAAGCTCCAGAACTTTTCCTCTCTGGAAGAATGTATCCAATTATATCTTAGAAACATACATTGCCATAGACTCTCATAGGCAAAAGAACCTTCATTTTCTTTTTTCCCTGTGGTTCTTGGCAGCACTCACACTACCATTTTCTTTTTCAGAAGGAACATTGATTTTTCTGCCCCTACCTCCCCATTGAATGATGGTGCCCAGTGTAAATATTGTGAAATATGTCTGGGCACAAGAATGGTAACAAGAGAGCTCTTTTTTTGTTTTACAAAGTATCATCATTACAAATAAGCAAAAAATAAAGTCATTTGAACAAAGATATTTCTGCAAAGTATAATTATTGAAACTGACTCTAAGGAACTGTATGTAGCCATGAACATTGGAAGAGTCAGCGAATATTTAAAGCTAAATGTTGAATGAAAAATGCTAGCGTTGGGTTATCTTGGGATAATATTTATTTTGGTTCTCACAAACCTCATACCACACTCGTGGGTAATATTAGCCATGCTGACACAGAGGCATTTTGCTGTGTTTTTACATAACTGTTCTACTTTCTAAATCTACAGCTTGAAACCAACAGTAAGAACTAAGACATATTTCCTTTCAGGGTTATAGCTGATTTCCATCTTAACAACTTTGAAAATAAATGGCAAGTTTGAGGCGTAGAATTATATTATAGAAGCATTACCGATGTTGTATCACATACATAATATTCTAACCCTTATGGCGTTCCCACGATATAACTTTTAGTAAAATGTGGAACAAGTGAGTGTTAACAATAAACTAATTAGATTATTACAAGTTACTGTGCTGTATGTTGTATGGTATTGAGTATTTTCTATATTTTGTTATTTTTTGTGTAGACAGAAATGAATGCATATACCTTCTTCCAATTTCTTATTAATATTTATCAGTGTTAAGATATTGGCTTTAACTTAGAAATGACTAGCACACTCAATTTTTTTTTACAACCATTCATTAATGGAGGTTTAGAGTGATTGTCTTGTATAAGGTCCACTTTCTGGCAGTAAGTTTCATATTATACTCAAGCATCCTCTGGAACAATAAAGATCCTGGGAAATTAGAACATTTCCGCTACTATACTTTAAAGTTGGGCCTGTCTGAGTTCTATATTTGGTTTTGCAAAATATGAATTTTAGAACTAAATGGCTTTATCTTTGTGTCATAAATCCGCAACACATTGTCTCAGATGTAGTGCTTGCTCAGGCAGAAGTGAATCTAGGTTTTCCTGCAATGTGAGCAAAATTTCACTTTGGCGCCACCTCCTACACAAGGATGAAGCAGCTTAAGTAGTTGTCATGTGACTGCTCATATGTTCTTTTCATATTTACCCTGTAACAGAAGAAAAGACGACCGGCACCGCCGGTACAGCTGCAAGTCTATGCTGTCGGTATCATGTCACGTTGCAGGCTTAGCCCCATGATCACGGGTGCGTGTACAGAAAACACAGTGTATTGAAATCCACCAAAAGAAGAGGACAGACAGCACTCACCGATCCAAGATGAAATTCCGCTCTTTATTGGCAAATGTTTAAAACATCAAGGCCAGGAGAGTGAGTATAGGAGTGAGCAATAGCTGACGACGGCCCGTTCGCGCCTAGTGGCGCTGACCCGAGGAAGTGTTACTAGGCGCGAAACGGCCGTCGTCAGCTATTGCTCACTCCTATACTCACTCTCCCGGCCATTATGTTTTAAACATTTGCCAATAAAGAGCGGAATTTCTACTTGGATCGGTGAGTGCTGTCTGTCCTCTTCTTTTGGTGGACTTTTTATATTTACAGTTACGTTCCCACTAGAGCCCCTGCTTCATAGATAGAAGAAGAAGTAGAAGCTAGTTGTCATATGTCCTTAACCCCTTAAGCCCCAAGGGTGGTTTGCACGTTCATGACCGTGCCAATTTTTACAATTCTGACCACGGTCCCTTTATGAGATAATATCTCTGAAACGCTTCCATGGATCCCGGTTATTCTGACATTGTTTTCTCGTGACATATTGCACTTCATGTTAGTGGTAAAATTTCATTTAAATAACTTGCGTTTATTTGTGAAAAAAACGGAAATTTGGCGAAAATTTTGAAAATTTCGCAATTTTCCAACTTTGAATTTTTATACTCTTAAATCACAGAGATACGGCACACAAAAAACTTGATAAGTAACATTTCCCACATGTTTACTTTACATCAGCACAATTTTGGAACCAAAATTTTTTTTGTGTTAGGAAGTTATAAGGGTTAAAAATTGACCAGCGATTTCTCATTTTTGCAACACCATTTTATTTATACGGACCACATCACAATTGAAGCCACTTTGAGGGGTCTATATGATAGAAAATACCAATAAGTGACACCATTCTAAAAACTGCACCCCTTTCGGTGCTCAAAACCACATTCAAGAAGTTTATTAACCCTTTAGGTGCGTCACAGGAATTTTTTGAATATTTATAAAAAAATGAACATTTAACTTTTTTCACAAAAAAAATACTTCAGGTTCAATTTTTTTTATTTTACCAAGGGTAACAGGAGAAATTGGGCTGCAAAATTTATTGTGCAATTTGTCCTGAGTATGCTGATACCTGATATGTGGGGGGAACCACTGTTTCGGCACATGGCTGAGATCAGAAGGGAAGGAGCGCCGTTTGACTTTTTCAATGCAAAATTGGCTGGAATTCAGATCGGACGCCATGTCAGGTTTGGAGAACCCCTGATGTACCTAAACAGTGGAAACCCCCACAAGTGACCCCATTTTGGAAACTAAACCCCCAAGGAACTTATCTAGATATGTGGGGAGAACTTTGAACCCACAAGGGCTTCACAGAAGTCTATAACGTACAGCGGTACAATTAAAAAATCATATTTTTTCCACAAAAATGATCTTTTCACCCCCAATTTTTATTTTCCCAAGGGTAACAGGACCCTAAAAGTTATTGTGCAATTTGTCCTGAGTACGCTGATACCCTACATGTGGGGGTAAACCACTATTTGGGCGCATGGCCGAGCTAAGAAGGGAAGCAGCGCCATTTGACGTTTTTGGCTGGAATTGAGATCGGACACCATGTCGCGATTGGAAAACCCCTGATGTACCAAAACAGTGGAAGCTCCCCACAAATGACACAATTTTGGAAACTAGACCCCCCAAGGAACTTATCTAGATGTGTGGTGAGCACTTTGACCCCTCCAGTGCTTGACAGAAGTTTATAAAGCCCGGGCGTGAAAATAAAAAAATCGTATATTTCCACAAACATGATCTTTTAGTCACCAATTTTTTTATTTTCCCAAGGGTACCAAAAGAAGTTGGACCCTAAAAGTTGTTGTCCAATTTGTCCTGAGTATGCTGATACCCCATATGTGGGAGAAAACTACTGTATGGGCACACGTCAGGTCTTGGAAGGGAAGTAGTGACGTTTTGGAATGCAGACTTTGATGGAATGGTCTGCGGGTGTCATGTTGCTTTTGGAGAGTCCCTGATGTACCTAAACAGTGGAAACCCCCCACAAGTGACCCCATTTTGGAAACTAGACCCCCTAAGGAACTTATCTAGTTGTGTGGTGAGCACTTTGAACCCCCCAGTGCTTCACAGAAGTTTATAACGACCGGGCATGAAAATAAAAAAATAGTATTTTTTCCACAACCATGATCTTTTAGTCCCCATTTTTTTATTTTCCCAAGGGTAACAGGAGAAATTGGACCCCAAAAGTTGCTGTCCAATTTTTCCTGAGTACGCTGACACCCCATATGTGGGAGAAAACTACTGTATGAGCGCACGTCGGGGCTCGGAAGGGAAGTAGTGACGTTTTGGAATGCAGACTTTGATGGAATGGTCTGCGGGTATCATGTTGCCTTTGGAGAGCCCCTAATGTACCTAAACAGTGGAAACCCCACAAATGACTACATTTTGGAAACTAGACCCCCTAAGGAACTTATCTAGATGTGTGGTGAGCACTTTGAACCCCCAAGGGCTTCACAGAAGTTTATAATGCCCGGGCTTGAAAATAAAAAAAATCGTATTTTTTCCACAAACATGATCAATTAGTCCCCAATTTTTTTATTTTCCCAAGGGTAACAGGAGAAATTGGACCCCAAAAGTTACACTAATACCCCATATGTGGGAGAAAACTACTGTATGGGCACACGTCGGGTCTCGGAAGGGAAGTAGTGATGTTTTGGAATGCAGACTTTGATGGAATGGTCTGCGGGTGTCATGTGCGTTTGGAGAGCCCCTGATGTACCTAAACTATTGAAACCCCCCACAAGTGACCCCATTTTGGAAACTAGACCCCCCACATAACTTATCTAGATGTGTGGTGAGCACTTTGAACGCCCAAGTGCTTCACAGAAGTTTATAACGCCTGGGCGTGAAAATAAAAAAATCATTTTTTTCCACAAGAATGATATTTTTCCCCCAATTTTTTATTTTCCTAAGGGTAACAAGTGAAATTGGACCCCAAAAGTTGTTTTGCAATGTCCTGAGTAGGCTGATACCCTATATGTGGGGGTAAAACACTGTTTGGGCGCATGGCAGAGCTTGGAAGGGAAGGACCACCATTTGACTTTTTCAACTCAGAATTGGCTGGAATTGAGATCAGACGCCATGTTGCATTTGGAGAGCACCTGATGTGCCCAAACAGTGGAAACCCCCAATTCTAACTCCAACCCTAACCCAAACACACCCCTAACCCTAATCTCAGCCCTAACCCTAGCCCTAACCCTAACCCTAGCCCTAACCCTAGCCCTGGCCCTAACCCCAGCCCTAGCCCTAACCCTAACCCTAATGGGAAAAGGGAAATAAATACATTTTCTTTTAATGTTATTATTTTTCCCTAACTAAGGGGGTGATAACGGGGGGTTTGATTTACTATTTATGGCGGGTTTTTATGTTTGGCAGCTGTCACACGCTAAAAGACGCTTTTTATTGTAAAAATAGTTTTTGCATCACCACATATTGAGAGCTATAATTTTTCCGTATCTTGACCCACCGAATCATGTGAGGTCTTATTTTTTGTGGGACGAGTTGACGTTTTTATTGGTACCATTTTCGGGCATGTGACATTTTTTGATCGCTTTTTATTCCGATTTTTGAGACGCAGAATGAACAAAAACCAGCGTTTCATGAATTTCTTTTGGGGGGGTGCATATACACCGTTCCGCGTGCGATAAAATTGATAAAGCCCTTTTATTCTTCGGGTCAGTATGGTTACAGCGATACCTCATTTAGGTTTTTTTTATGTCTTGTCGGTTTTATGCAATGAATACTATTTTATATAAAAAATAATTATTTTTGCATCGCTTTATTCTGCGAGCTATAACTTTTTTATTTTTTCACTGATGATGCTGTATGGTGGCTCGTTTTTTGCGGGACAAGATGATGTTTTCAGTGGTACCATGGATATTTATATGCGTCTTTTTGATCGCGCGTTATTACACTTTTTGTTCGGCGGTATGATAATAAATCATTATTTTTTGCTTCATTTTTTATTTTTATTTTTTAAGGGGTTCGCTAAAGGGGTTAACTAATGGGACAGTTTTATAGGGCAGGTCGTTACGGACGCGGCGATACCAAATATGTGTACTTTTATTGTTTTTTTTTTATTTCCAAAAAATGAATTTATTGGGGGAATATATATATATTTTTTCTAATTTATTTGGCGATTTTTTAAAATTATTTTAACACTTTTTTTTAACTTTATTACATTGTCCCAGGTGGGACATCACTGTCCTGTGACAGATCGCTGATCTGTCACATCACAGATTACTGTGACAGATCAGCGATCTGTCACAGGCAGTGCAGCAGGCTTCCTCATGCCTGCGCTTTGCAGGCACTGAGGAAGCCGGCTCCCTGCAGGCCCCCGAAGGTCCCCGTCGCCATCTTGGATTCGGGGGCCTGCAGGGAAGGAGCCCCCCGCAGCAGCGCTACACATTGCGCTGCCGTGGGGGGCTCAGGGAAGCACGGAGGGAGCTCCCTCCCTGCCGATGCTTTCCTTTAACCCCCGGTACACCGTGATCGTGTTTGATCGCGGTCTGCAAGGGTTTAACGTGTCGGGGCGGTCCGTGACCGCCCCTGACACATTGTGCCGGGTGTCAGCTGTGATAATCAGCTGACACCCGGCTGCGCTCAGCGGCGCTCAGCACATGGGCGCCGCTGATCGCTATGACGTACTATCCCGTCCCTGGGTATTAAGTCCCAGGGCACATGGACGGGATAGTACGTCATATGGGATTAAGGGGTTAAATATGAAAATCACGTAAGAGATTATGATACAGGAAAGATGTATATATTTGCACCGTGTTAGCCAGTAAATAGAAAAATATTCAGAATTGAGAGTCCTCAGTGGTTGATACCTTTTAATGGCTAACTGAAAAGATGGTAACACATTGCAAGCTTTCGAGACTACTAATCTGAAAAGCTTGCAATCTGTTACCATCTTTTCAGTTAGCCATTAAAAGGTATCAACCACTGAAGACTCTCAATAAGAAATTATGCGATGACTGTTGTCATTTGTGTAAGAAGATGGACTAGCTGCTGTGTTTCCCCTGAAGGCATCAATGCTGCTCTGGTAAAAAATGGGAATAATATTTTGTTCCTGATATGTTTCCTTGTGATAACATTTATTAATTTTTCCGTGAGCTTCAGTACTAATTCATGGTCACATGATGTCACTGTCTAGAACTAGGTGAAAGGTTAAGTTTTACCAGCAGCAGTGGAACAGAGACAGTGCGAGAGTTAAGGCCAACCCATTGTGGGGAGGAGATTTGCAAATCTGTGGTTAGTGTGAGGAACAGGAAGTAGTGTTCAGTTAGTAAGTGGTTCTGACAAGGAGAGAAGCAAGGACATGCCTTTGGTCTCAGTGATCCCCACTGGAGTGTGTGTGTGAAAGAGTAGAGCAGAGAAGCAGACAGGCAGAGAAGGAAAACTACTAAAAAAGGGGCTTGAGTGGAATACTTCTAGCAGGTGACTTGGGGAAGAGAACTTTGGTCAACTAGCCAAAAAAAGTGGTTTTTAAAACTTAACATTTACTGTTTAGTTCTATAAAAAGAGGCAACCACCTCTCTAAAAACAAGTGTAAATGTTCCAAAAACACCAAATATAATTAGCCAATGAAACAGAGTTCCCTGTTTGGGGCATCTAGCATTTAAGCAATAAACTCCTAGATTAGGAAAATCATTCCATAATTCAATGCTATAAGAGAATTTTCTATACACACATTTTATCACTCAAAAACTCCTGTACAGGAGGAAAAATGGAGTGCCTGTGTTATCCTGAGACCGGAAATAACGCGATAGAACTGCAGCGTCCCAGAAACAGGAAGTGAACGTGGTGTTCACATGGGAGACATACCATGATCGTGGCTTTTGAGGCATAATCTAATATCAGGTGAGGCTTATTATGGGGATTTTTTTACCTATCCATACTTCGTCATAAGGATCCAATGAACGGAATTATGCTAATGATTAAGGAACAGGTGTTCTTGACTTTGTTATTTAAGAGAGGTGATGATGATTGATAGCGCCACTGCCTCTTGCCTCGTATGGAATGATATGCTGCCCAAGTTTTTTCCTGACAGGTGCCATTCCCCTGATGAATCAATTTTTTGAAGAAACGCATCGGGAGGCTCCCAGGGTCAGTCCAGGGCTGGCTAGACATCAGGGCTAGCTGTGGGATGTCCTTGTAAGGGCAGGAGTCTTTGAGGGCCAGGGTCAGTCAAAAGAACAGGGACTGACAGGGAAAAAGACTGGACTCCACACTCTTTTCTGTTATGTGAACATCAACAAATGGTGAGAGTGTTCCTTTTTCTCCATAACTATGTATATGTGAATTTTTCCTCCTGAACAGGAGTTTTTGAGTGATAAAATGTGTGTATAAAAAATTCTCCTATAGCATTGAATTATGGAATAATTTTCCTAATCTAGGAGTTTATTGCTTAAAGGCTAGGTGTCCCAAACAGGGAACTCTGTTTCATTGGCTAATTATATTTGGTGTTTTTGGAATATTTACACTTGTTTTTAGAGAGGTGGTTGCCTCTTTTTATAGAACTAAACAGTAAAGGTTAAGTTTTAAAAAAACACATTTTTTTGGCTAGTTTTGCATCTATCTTGTGGTACATTTGGTGAATTAAGAATCATAAAGAATTCTTTGGCTATTTTTCGAAGGGAACTTTGGTCCAGAAACTGTGACGGTCCGTACGGGCCTTCAGGAACAGAAAGTGTCAGTCAAGTCCTGGGAGCTGTGGGTCTGAGAAGAGACAATGCAGTGAGGCTGGAGGCACATACATTAAAGAAGTTAATCACAGGTTCTTCATTTCCATTGTTCCTGAAAATTTGGCTGAATATAGCGAGCACAGGAAAAGAGCAGCTAAAGTGTCCAACTGGAACAAATGGTTAAAAAAAGAAAGAAAAAAAGAGACTGGCACAGCTGTTCAGCTCCGGGGTAATGAGACAACACAAACTCCTGGGATACGGGTGCCAAGTTCAGAGAAGCAATGCAGCAAATTTCCAGAGTCACCATATAGAAGCAAGGAACTGGCACTCACCGTCCCATTAAAAATGTCCTTTATTATGGAATCATATAAAATCAATGCAAGCAGGCATATAAGTGGAAATCGTGCTGGACGATGGCAGTTTCACACTACATTGCGCTTCTACGGGTCCTGTGTAGGAAGGAGCCGGCAAAGTTCAAATAAGAATGCAACCACTCAGTTCCACCTACAACATCCAGGTTTGTAGAAACCTTCATCTACCTGGGAATTTCTAAGTGAACAAACATTAAAAAAAACTTGCTGCAAGCAAGTACAAAATCCAGCAAAATCAGAATAAAAACAATGCAAAAATTACCAGAATTACAAAAACACAGACATATCTATTTTATCATTAAAACGTGTTGGACCCTGAGCCCGCGTATGGAGAATCCATTTGGCTTCCATCGTTAACAGCATCTTATGGAGGTCTCCTCCCTGTACGGGCAATTTGACAATCTCAATATCTGCAAAACGCAAAACTTCTGGATTGCCGGCATGAATATTCCTAATATGACTAATAAGTCTAGGGACCCTTTTACCAGATAAAATAGAATTGAAATGTTCATGAAAACGCACAAAAAGCGGGCAAATAGTTTTTCCAATATAGTGGAAACCGCAAGGACAAAAAACAATGTAGACAAAAATAATTAGTACGGCATGTTATAAAATCTCGTACTTTATGTGAAATGCCTCCCAAATTGGGATACTTACTAGTTAAATGGAATGAACATAAAGAACAATTTCCACACTTATGGTTACCGACCAACGTATTTCTTTGTAACCAATTTTTTTATTCAGTTCTGATCCGGTTTTGGACTAATATATCTTTACTATTTTTAGTCCTTCGAAGATTTCTTTTTCTCCCTCTAGTAAATGCCAATTTTTACTAATCGCAGTCTGAATTTGTCTGTCCATGGGGCCAAATTCAAGGTTGAAAATAAAATTTTTGGCTCAGACCAAAAATACGGCCACGTGATTGAGCCCTTAAAATGAGGAAAAATCACAAAAAGCTGTAAAAATAATTCTTTTTTATAACATTCACAAAAGTGAGTTTTACATAAACTAGAAAAAATGGTTTTGAAATTGTATCTACATAAGGACTGAAATAAACGTGTACTTGCAAGTGTCAGAGACTGAAAAGCAAGTTGCTCCTAGCTACTCAGCCATATTTTATCTTTTAGAGAAGTTTTAAAAAAATGAAAGTTAAAAGAGGTTATCCAGTTACTTAAAAACAAAAATAAAAAAGAGAAGCAAATGCAATTCCTCAAAAAAAATATACATGATCAGTGACCGGCAACCAGTGGTGATCACTTGTGAAACTGCTGGCACCATAACTTTATGATGAATGGTAATGCCAGAAAAGTGTAACACTATGCTTCTTCAGTCACTGACTGGCTGCACCCATCATGTACTGTCCCTTTTTAAATCAAGGGTGGGAGGACCAATGAGGAATCTGCACTGGATTCACTTAAGAAATTAGATTCAGTGTTCCTGTTTGAGTAGTTTTTACTATTTTTATATATATAATAATAATAATAAATAATTATTATTACTTTTAGTATTACTATTTATTATTATAGCGTCATTTATTCCATGGCACTTTACATGTGAAAAGGGGTATACATAATAAAAACAAGTACAATAATCTTAAACAATACAAGTCATGGCTAGTACAGGAGGAGAGAGGACCCTGCCCGTGAGGGCTCCCAATCTACAAGGGATGGATGAGAATACAGTAGGGGAGGATAGAGCTGGTCGTGCAGCAGTTTGGTGGATCGGTGGTTACTGCAGGTTGTAGGCTTGTCAGAAGAGGTACTAATTAGTAGTAAAATATTGACAGAAATGGAGGTATGCTTGCCTCTTCATGGCCATGAGTTTTGACTTTTTTTATATCTCTAAGAAGCATGTCTAACATGTTAAGTGAGCATAATGAATCGTTCAGTAAATACCGTATATACTCGCATATAAGCCGAGATTTTCAGCCCATTATTTTGGGCTGAAAGTCCCCCTCTTGGCTTATACACGAGTCATATACGCCAGGGGTCGATGTGGGAGGGAGAGCGGGGGTGTCAGATCATACTTACCCCGGGCGCATCTCTGCAGCCCCCTGCTTCTCCCATGGTCTCAGGCACCTTCTTTCAGCGGTCACATGGTAACGCTCATTAAAGTCATGAATACGCGCATATTCATGACTTTAATGAGCAGTACCACGTAACTGCTGAAGGAAGGAATAGCTGCCGGAGACAGTGGGAAAAGCGGGGCTGCAGAGACCGGCGCCAGGAGGGGGTAAGTATATGCAATATTCACCTGTCCCCATTCCATCACTGTGCACCGCTCTATCCTCTGCATCCTCTGGCTGTGATGTTCAGGTCAGATGGCGCGATGATGTAGTTAGTGCGCGCCGCGCCCTCTACCTGAACAGTCACTGACAGAGGACCCGGAAGGCAGAGCGGCACGCAGCGATGGAGCGGGGATCGATAAATATTGCCAGTGCCAGGGTCCTGAGCCAGCGGTGACACCGGCACCTGTCCCCCATAGCATGCCAGTGTCCCCGCATGTTCAGGACATTGGCTCCTGGCCCCCAGCAACGAAAGGTGAGTATGTCATTTTTTCTTTTTATTTGCAGCAGCAGTGGCAGTATATGGGGCCAATTCTATGGAGCATCTTATGGGGCAGCATATGGGGCCTATTCT
The DNA here is from genome assembly GCF_039654945.1 of Dendrobates tinctorius. Lineage (NCBI taxonomy): Eukaryota > Metazoa > Chordata > Amphibia > Anura > Dendrobatidae > Dendrobates > Dendrobates tinctorius. The sequence continues at coordinate 41,787,654 of NW_027361704.1, read as the reverse complement.
ATGGAGCATCTTATGAGGCAGCATATGGGGGCATAATCTATGGAGCATCTTATGGAGCATCTTATGGGGGCATAATCTATGGGGCATAAACTATGGAGCATCTTATGGAGCATCTTATGGGGGCATAATCTATGGAGCATTTTATGGGACATAATCTATGGAGCATCTTATGGGGCATAATTTATGGAGCATTTTATGGGGCAACATATGGGGCATATTATTCTATGGAGCATCTTATGGGGCCATAACCTTTATGGAGCAGCATATGGGGCATATTATTCTATGGAGCATCTTATGGGGCCATTATTAACCTTTGTGCAGCATGATATGGGGCATATTTTGTATGGAGCATCTTATGGGGCCATGATGAACTGTATGGAGCATTATATGGGGCTCTTGATTCAATATTGATATTCAAAAACATTTAACCTACTGATGTCTCAATTAATTTTACTTTTATTGGTATCTATTTTTGTTTTTGAAATTTACCAGTAGCTGCTGCATTTTCCACCCTAGGCTTATACGCGAGTCAATAAGTTTTCCCAGTTTTTTTGTGGCAAAATTTGGGGGGTCGGCTGTTGTGAGCTCATCTGTTCATGCATCTTTTGTGTCCGAGGATCTCCCTCTTCTGGTGAAAGAAGGTAGTGAGGCTGATTTGGATGAAAGAAACCACACACCTGATCAGGTGGATGGTGACTGGGTAATGGGAACTTCAGACTGGATATAAGGCAGCCGACGCCCTTCTGAGGCGCTGGTGATTTCTCTGCTGGATTCTTGGAGACCAGTCTGATTCCTGCTTCCCAAAGATATAAGTTTTTGCTCTGCTATTGAACTTATTAGTTTTGTGCTTACCTTGTTTTTTTAGTTCAGCCATCCCCGGCCGGGGGTGTGCTGGATTCTTTTTCCTTGATCAGTGTTCTCTTTTGCTCTGCTTCCAGAATATTCTGAGTGCTGATATAGGGTTTGAAGTCTAGTGACTTCAGGGTCCTTTTTGCTTATCAGTTATGTTGGTAATATTTTTAGCAGGGTTTTCTCGGATTGCAGACAGCAGCTGTCCTGTCCTGTCCTTTTTAGTTAGCTTGGGCCCCATCGTTTGCTCAACCTATCTTTCTATCTGTGTTAGTGTTTTCATCTTGCCTCACCGTCATTATATGTTGGGGGCTGCCTATTGCCTTGGGGTCTGCTCTGGGGCCGTCAGTTTTTCCCTTTTCTCTCTTTAGGCTTATTTAGATCTCCGGCTGTGACGAGGTGTCTAGGATCACCGTAGGAACACTCCACGGCTACTGCTAGTTGTGTGATAGGATTAGGGGTCTGCAATCCGCTAGTTTCCAACCTCTCTGATTTTCTGGGCTGAGCTTGTGTTTTGTTTTTTCCTCCTCGGTGACTCAATCATAACAGTCGGCTTATACTCGGGTCGGCTTATACATGAGTATATATGGTATATATTTTTTGCACAACAACAGAAAAAGAAATCGCTGGGTTTTCATTGGCTGTAAGCCATAATCATCAAAATTAACAGAAATAAACACTTGAAATACATCATTCTGTTTGTAATGACTCTATATAATATATGAGTTTCACTTTTTTTACTGATGAACTTAAATAAATTAACTTTTTGTTGATGTTCTAATATTGTGAGAAGCATTTGTATATACAAATATATAAATAAAACTTTTCCCTTCTTCTGTTTTTTTCCTGTGGTGCAAAGAGGTTGTGGTCATATCCTCTTGACTTATATTCTTTATGACCTACTGTATATCATGTTCATTATAAGCTTTTATATTTATTTGCAATCTCATTTGTGGTTTATGTAGATGCACAGGTTTGAACATACATGTACATTAATATTCAGCTGAAGCTTTATGTATTAATAGTTAACATTTTCCTTGATTCTTCACTTATACCCCTTTGGGGTGTATGCACACATAATATTAACCCTTTCGCGCCAGAACCTGTTTTTGCCTTCGTGATTGGGACAATTTTTTCAATTCTGACCAGTGTCACTTTATGAGGTCATAACTCTAGAATGCATCAATGGATCCCGGCGATTCTGAGAATTTTTCTTGTGACATATTGTACTTTATGATAGTGGTAAAATTTATTCGATATGACTTGCATTTATTTGTTAAAAAAATGGAAATTTGGTGAAAATTTTGAAAGTTTCACAGTTTTCAAACTTAATTTTTATGCCCTTAAATCAGATAGTCATATCACATAAAAAAGTTAATAAATAACATTTCACATATGTCTACTTTACATAAGCACAATTTTTGAAACACAATTTTTTTTTGTTAGGAAGTTATAAGGGTTAAAAGTTGACCAGCGATTTCTCATTTTTCCAACCAAACTTACAAAACCAATTTTTTTAGGGACCACCTCACATTTGAAGTGAGTTTGGGGGTCAATATGACAGAAAATTTCGAAAAGTTACAGCATTCAAAAAACTTCACCCCTCAAGGTGCTGAAAACCAGATTGAAGAAGTTAAATAACCCTTTATGTGAATCACAGGAACTGAAGCAATGTGGAAGGAGAAAAGGAACATTTAATTTTTCTTCAGAAACATTTTACTTTAGAACCAATTTTTTTTATTTTCACAAATAAAAAGAGAAAATGAAACACAAAATTTTTTGTGCAATTTCTCCTGAATACTGTTTGAGCGCACAGCAGAGCTCGGAAGGGAAGGAGCGCCGTTTGATTTTTTCAATGCAGAATTGGCTGGAATTGAGATCAGACGCCCTGAAATTGGACCCCAAAAGTTGTTGTCCAATTTGTCCTGAGTATGCTGGTACCCCATATGTGGGAAAAAAAAATTATTTTCCCAAGAGTAACAGGATAAATTAGACCTCCAAAGTTGTTGTGCAATTTGTCCTGAATACGGCGATACCCCATATGTTGGGGTAAACCACTGTTTGGGTGCACGTCAGAGCTGAGAAGGGAAGGAGCACCGTTTGACTTTTTCAAAGCAGAATTGGCTGGAATTGAGATCGGATGCGATGTTGCATTTGGAGAGCCCCTGATGTGCCTAAACAGTGGAAACCCCACAATTCTAACTCTAACCCTAACCCCAACACACTCCTAACCCTAATCCCAACCCTAGCCATAACCCTAACCTTAACACCAACACACCCTTAACCCTAATCCCACCCATAACCCTAACAACAACCCTAACATCAACACACCCCTAACCCTAATACCAACCCTAACCATAACCCTAATCACAAAAATAACCCTAGCACACCCCTAACCCTGATCCCAACCCTAACCCCAGCCCCAGCACTAACCCAAATTTTAGCCCCAACCCTAACCCTAACTTTAGCCTAACAACAGCCCTAACTTTAGCCTAACATTAACCATAACTTTAGTCTAACAATAACCCTAACTTTAGCCTAACAATAACCGTAACTTTAGCCTAACCCTAACTTTAGCCTAACCCTAACTTTTGCCTAACCCTAACCCTAACTTCAGCCTAACCCTATCCATAACTTTAGCCTAATACTAACCCTAACTTTAGCCAGACATTAACCCTAACGTTAGCCTATCAATAACCCTAACTTTAGCCTAACATTAACCCTAACTTTATCCTAAAATTAATCCTAACTTTAGCCTAACCCTAACTTTAGCCTAATACTAACCCTAACTTTAGCTCAACACTAACCCTAACTTTAGCCTAACAATAACCCTAAGTTTAGCCTAACCCTAACCCTAACTTTAGACTTACCCTAACTTTAGCCTTATCATAACTTCAGCCTAACCCTAACTCTACTTTAGCCTAACCCTAACCCTAACTTTAGCCTAACAATAACCCTAACTTTAGCCTAACCCAAACTTTAGCCTAACCCTAACCTTAGCCTAACCCTAACTTTAGCCTAATACTAACCCTAACTTTAGCCTAATACTAACCCTAACTTTAGCCTAAAAATAACCCTAACTTTAGCCTAACCCTAACTTTAGCCTAACCCTAACCTTCACCTAGCCCTAACCCTAACCTGCCTTATCTGTTTTTTTACTTTATAACAAGATCGCTGACTGGCACAGCTGTTGCTAGCAGCACTTGTCACACTGTTTATCCTCTAATCTCTCAATGACAGGAGATCAGAGGAGAAACAGCGTAATTATGAGTCAGATCGCTCGGGAAATTCTGTTGCTACAACAAACTTTCCCAGTGATTTGTCTCATTTGCTGCTGTGATGGTGACTTCATTAGGACCTGAACCAATCAGGTCTCGATGAGGTCAGGAGTCACAGGAAGCATTGTGTGCCAGAATCCCCTTGCTATGAGGTACATGGGGATCCCGAGCAGCACAAAACCGCTGATCGTAGACAAACGGCGCTGCACAGAGCCCTGCTAGTGCCAATGTTTATTTACCATTGGCGGTCATGAAGCGGTTGACTTATGTGTAGTGAAGAGCGAGTATACTCGTTACTCGAGATTTCCCGAGCATGCTCGGGTGATCTCCGAGTATTTGGATGTGCTTGGAGATTTAGTTTCTGTCACTGTAGCTCCATAATTTGCGGCTGCTAGACAGCCTGAATACATGTGGGGATCTCCTAACAAACAGGCAATCCCCACATGAATTCAGGCTGGCTAGCAGCCACAAATTATGCAGCTACAGTGACAGAAACTAAATCTCCGAGCACATCCTCGGAGATCACCTGAGCATGCTTAGGAAATCTCGAGTATACTCGCTCATCACTACTTATGTGTCATATTTTGACAGCACGGTGACTCAGTGGTTAGCACCTTACAGTGCTGGGGTCCTGGGTTCAAATCCCACCAAGGACAACATCTGCAAGGAGTTTGTATGTTCTCTCCATGTTTGCGTGGGTTTCCTCCTGGTTCTCCAGTTTCCTCACACACTCCAAAGACCATACTGATAGGGTATCTAGATTGTGAGCCCCATTGGGGACAATGATGATAATGTATGTAAAGCACTGTAGAATTAATGGCGCTATATAAGCAAAAGCATAATAAATAAATAAAAAATACATTCTTTAATTTATTGAATATATACTCACTATCAGTTTTACTTGCACCTCACTTTATTGTTTCTAACATGTTTCCTACATCTTTCTTTTTTCTTTATCCCTGTCTGTGTGCCCTTATGTATCCAAATGTGTTTTCACATGTGCATATGCCGTCACCCATGAGTGCATCTATGGCCTTACAATGAACGAATATGGATTTGCACTGTCAAGTCTACTTTTTCATTGCTTTATTTTATATTTCATATTTATATTATTTTATTATTCTTTATTACTTATTTTTTATTTTATTTTTTTACCATTTATAATATTTTTTCATATTTTTTATTTTTTACATTATTTTTTATTTCTTACTTTTCACATTGAATTTTATTTTTATATATTTTTTATTTTTTACCCATATTTATATACATACAGTTGAGTGAAAAAGTGATTTACCTCTCCCTGATTTCCTATGCATTTGCATGTTTGTCACACTTAAATGTTTCAGATTATCAAACAAATGTAAATATTAGACAAGATTAACACAAGCAGCCAAAAAATGCAGTTGTTAAATGAAGTTCTTTATTATTAAGGGAAAAAGAAATCCAAACCTACAGGGCCCTGTGTGAAAAAGTAATTGCCCCCTTTCCTTAAAACACAAATTTAACTGTAGCTTATTACATCTTTGGGAAGGTGAGTTCAAATTCCCTAGTCACATGCAGACCTGATTGCTGCCACACCTGTTTTCCATCAAGAAATCACTTAAATAGGACCTGCCTGACAAAGTGAAGTAGATCAAAAGATCCTGAAAAGCTAGACATCATGCCACGATCCAAAGAAATTCTTTAACAAATGAGAAACAAAGTCATTGAGATCTATCAGTCTGGAAAAGGTTATAAAGTCATTACTAAAGCTTTGGTACTCCAGTGAACCACAGTGAGAGCCATTATCCACAAATGGCAAAAGCATGGAACAGTGGTGAACCTAATAGGATACCGATGGTCACCAAGTATTGCGAGTAGAGTAATTCAATTTCTGGGATTATCAAAAGGCATTGGCCTATGTTGAGTAGATATTTGCCTGAGATTTCTGAATATAGGAACCCCCCCTATTTTCTTATAAACGAACAAGGAACTTAAAAGACAAATTAATACGTGCAGATATTGGATCCTCTAAAACTAACAAACAATTATCTCTAACAGGCTTATTTCATGAGTTTTATTTTTTGAAAAATTCTGTGGAAGCATAGCTGAAAAGCAATGTCTGACTTTCATTAGTTCATTTTCATAGAGTTTTTATTATTACTTTTGTCTGATTCAAGTTATTTCTGTCACCATTGCGGGTTTTTCTGTCATTAAATGAGGGGTACCAATAATTTTGACCACGTGTATATATAAGATAGATAGATAGATGGAATAAAAGCCGGCAATTCAGCAATAACGTACTGTAAAATCACAGCATAGAATAGATAAATTACATACAGAATATACACATATAATAGATAGATATATAGCTGTCAGTAACATATACAGTTAGTACAGTGTGTTTAGCTTACTGTACATGTATTAATAAAAAATTATTTTTCTGAAAAAAATGGTGTGGGCTCCCGCTTCAATTTCTTAACCAGCAGAGGGAAAGCCGGCGGCTGGGGGCCGATGTGTATAGCCTGGGAAGGGAGTAATACCCATGAAGCTTCCCAGGCTATTAATATAACCTCACAACTAGAGATGAGCGATTATTTCAATGTTTGGTTCGGATTACGATCACCAAATTTGCAATATTCACCATTTAATTTGATGAATAAAACGCAAATGCAGTGGTTGTGGTGTACATGGACTTTTCAAAAACTTTTGATACGGTGCCACACAAAAGCTTGATACATAAAATGAGAACAATGGGGATAGGGGAAAATATGTGCAGGTGGGTTAAGAGCTGGCTCAGGGATAGGAAACAAAGGGTGGTTATTAATGGAGCACACTCAGACTGGGTCTCGGTTAGCAGTGGGGAACAACAGGGCTCAGTATTGGGGCCGCTTCTTTTTAACATATTTATTAATGACCTTGTAGGGGGCATAGAGAGTAGAATTTCAATATTTGCAGATGACACTAAACTCTGCAGGGTTATCAATACAGAGGAGGACAATTTCATATTACAGGAGGATTTATGTAAACTAGAAGCTTGGGCTGATAAATGGCAAATGAGCTTTAATGGGGATAAATGTAAGGTCATGCACTTGGGTAGAACAAACAAGATGTATAATTATGTGCTTAATTGTAAAACACTGGGTAAAACTGTCACTGAAAAAGACCTGGGTGTATGGGTGGATGTCAAACTCACATTTAGTGGCCAGTGTCAGGCAGCTGCTGCAAAGGCAAATAAAATAATGGGATGCATTAAAAGAGGCATAGAAGCTCATGAGGAGATCATAATTGTACCTCTATATAAGTTACTAGTGCAACCACTCTTAGAATACAGTGTACAGTTCTGGTCTCAGGTGTATAAGAAAGACATAGCTGAACTGGAGCGGGTGCAGAGAAGAGCGACCAAGGTTATTAGGGAACTAGGGGGTCTGCAATACCAAGACAGGTTATTACACTTGGGGTTATTTAGTTTGGAAAATCGAAGGCTTAGGGGTGATCTTATTACAATGTATAAATATATGCGGGGACAGTACAAAGACCTTTCTAATGATCTTTTTACTCATAGACCTGTGACGGGGACAAGGGGGCATCCTCTACATCTGGAGGAAAGAAGGTTTAAGCATACTCACAGACGCGGATTCTTTACTGTAAGAGCAGTGAGACTATGGAACTCTCTGCCATATGATGTTGTAATGAGTGGTTCCCTACTAAAATTTAAGAAGGGTCTGGATGCCTTTCTTGAAAAGTATAATATTACAGGTTATATACACTAGTTTTCCTGATATTGCGTTGATCCAGGGAGCTAGTCTGATTGCCGTATGTGGAGTCGGGAAGGAATTTTTTTTCACCAATGTGAAGCTTACTGTTTTCCACATGTTTTTTTTTTACCTTCCTGTGGATCAACATGTTAGGGCAAGTTAGTATAGGATATGGATTGAACTAGATGGACTTAAAGTCTTCCTTCAACCTTAATAAATATGTTACTATGCTACTATGAATATTCGCCAAACATAACTGAACATCATTTACTGCTTTCAATTGAATGTCACAGTAAGATGAGGTGGGTGAGGGATCGGTTTAGGCCCCTTTTGCTGGAAGCTCTGATACCAAATGCAACACCTCTACCTTCTTTCATGCTGAGCCACACTCAGGTGGCACAGATATCAGTTTAGTATGCTACCATTGTAAGAAAAATGTAAGGATAGTAACATGGGTAGTTGAGTCCAAGGAAGTGGAGCCATGACGGTGTCGGAGGCCTGCTGCTACAGGCAACATGCATTAAGGAGACCCAACCAGGAGTGTTCACATTTGCAAAAATTATTGGCAGACACCACCAAAGTGACATCAATTTCACCACAGTAGAAATAGTATACTAGGGACCGATAGGTCTTCCACTCCACCCAATCCAAAAGATGGACATCCAACCAGAAGTGTTCACATTTAAACAAATGAGGGCCTTACACCACAGAAATGGCATCAATTTCACGAGAGTAGAAACAGTATAATAGGGACCAATAGGTCTTCCACTAAACCCAATTCAGCAGATGGACACCCAACCAGGAGTGGTGAAAAAAACACAGCCAACAGCACACAAACTTAATGGAATGCACGCTCCAAAGATCCCAGGACCCGATGGGATCAATAAGGCAGCCAAATGATGAAAGAGGAACAGCATCCACTCCAGGTGAAGAAATAAATATCTTTATTCTGCCAGTGGTAGAAACAATTTATCTACCACTGGCAGAATAAAGATATTTATTTCTTCACCTGGAGTGGATGCTGTTCCTCTTTCAAAATAGAAAAAGCACGGCACTCAGTGAGGAGGGAGGTGCACAAGTCGGGTATCCAGCCAACTAACAATGTAGTACAAAAACTTGGCACTCAAAAGAAAAATTGATTTGACAGTTCCTTTATTGTAAAAGGCATCCAGTTAAATAAACTTCTTTTACTTCTTTAAACGTTTTCGGTCATACAATTGACCTTCATCAGAAACAGAATTTTTTCACAGTTGGTTTTAACTAGAATGAGTTTACAAGAAGACAAGACAGTATGGTTAGTGAACAAATAAGTATATAACAAATATCTGAGCAACAGGATGTTGATAATGACCGTATGAACATCATGTAAAGTTTAGACGAAAGGTCGATGACTAGATAAATACTGAAATAGCGAATCCTGAGATAAGGTTCAAGTGAGCTTAGTGAAACTCCACAGGTTCCATGGGCGGTGATAGAGAGTCCGTGCTGTGATGGTATGTAAGGAACATATGTAAAAGATGTGCCCTAGGAGGTTGAAAACAAACAACAAGTGTGACACTGGTCAATAAAGGATACAGTGAAAAAATGAGGATGATTGACCTCATTGAGATCAACATCCGACACTGCGGAGACACCATCACGTGTTTCTCAACGCAGTGATTCTAGAGCACTGCTCCCATCCCTTATGGGAAATATGTAAAACATGCAAATATATAAGCCGCGGAGACACCATCACATGTTTCTCAACGCAAGCAATGACTAGCCAGGTCTTTCACCGGGAAGGAACAACCACGGGAAGGGCAGTCTCCAATGAAGGAAACCACCTATGCCAAAACATGGTATCCATCCACAGACAGCTGTTTCGGGGTATTGCCCCTCATCAGTGTGGAGTAGGAAACTGGCTAGTAGGAGCAATGCCTAGTAGCAGACTATGAAAAAATGAGGATGATTGACCTCATGGAGATCAACATCCGACACTGCGGAGACACCATCACGTGTTTCTCAACGCAGTGATTCTAGAGCACTGCTCCCATCCCTTATGGGAAATATGTAAAACATGCAAATATATAAGCCGCAGAGACACCATCACATGTTTCTCAACGCAAGCAATGACTAGCCAGGTCTTTCACCGGGAAGGAACAACCACGGGAAGGGCAGTCTCCAATGAAGGAAACCACCTATGCCAAAACATGGTATCCATCCACAGACAGCTGTTTCGGGTATTGCCCCTCATCAGTGTGGAGTAGGAAACTGGATAGTAGGAGCAATGCCTAGTAGTAGAGTTGAGCGACTTTTGGTTTTTTAGGGTCGCGTTTCGTTTCGTGAAACCCGACTTTTCCAAAAGTCGGGTCGAGCAAGATCGTCCGATTATAGGGAAAAGTCGGGGTCGTCCCGAAACACGAAACCCAATGTAAGTCAATGGGGAATAAAAGTCGGCAGTGAGAGGAGGACAGGAAACACACCTACAGTGCCCATTTGAATGCCAAAAGCATCAATTCTTCTTACTTAAGCTTGTCAACCTTAATTAACTTCATAATAAAAGTTATGCACTGAAAAATGGGGGTTATTTTGCTAAAGTTGTGGGGGGGTAGGGCTGGCTCCAGGTTTTCATGTGCCCTGGGCGAAAGAGCGCCCCTTTAACACATACCACAACTCATCATGCTCCGATACGGCAGAGAAATAGCGGTATAGTACAATGAAAAATACTTCACTTTTTACATCTCATGATGAGGCCCATCTATTTCTCCATACAGAATCATTGGTCCCATATAATGTTTGAAACAGTATATGATGAGCTCCACATCATTGCTACAGTATATGTTGGTCCCCATGGATGAAGCTCCACTGTCTTATGGGCCCAAATAATGCTCCAAACATAATGGGCCCCATTTCTAATGCTCTAGTGTATAATGGGCCCTGTAAATGCTGCTCCAGTGTCTGATGTCCACCTTTGGAATGTTCCAGTGTATGGTGGGCCCCATCTATCATTCTCCAGAGTATAGTGCTCCCCAAAAATTGCTGTCCCAACATTGAAAACAATCAAATAAGTCTCCTCGCTAGGGAATCCCTGTACTTGTCTGGACTCCTCGTCGTCCCCATCTTCCATCTCACTGCACAGTATTTCAACTTTGCAAGTGCTGTGATCCTGAGCAAGCAGGGGGGGCCCACTCGTTGGCGACGGCACTGGCACCGGGCCCCTGATAGTACGGTGGTGTGTCTGATGGCGGGTGGGCCGAACCTGCACTTTCATCTGCAGCTTCCTCTTTGTCACCGTGTAAGATGGAACTGTATATGGGAAGGGTAACCTGAGTTTCATCAGGGTCAGATTCAGGCTGTGTAGCGTGCGAGGGGAATGTAGTGGTCTGGGTCAATGTACCAGCAGATTCATCGAGCAGTGGCTGGGCATCAGTGCACTTGTGTCGCCCCCAGGAGTACGGTCGCCACAGTGGCATTACCTTCTTCCTGATTGCACAAAGGTTAGAAAGGGTACCGTATCCCCGGATAACATGTATGGATAGCGTACACATTCAAAATATATGTCTGTACATCAGGAGGCAGGCTCAGACGGTGTTAGGCCCAGTATGGATTGCACGTGATTGCACAAAGGTTAGAAAGGGTACCGTATCCCCGGATAACATGTATGGATAGCGTACACATTCAAAATATATGTCTGTACATCAGGAGGCAGGCTCAGACGGTGTTAGGCCCAGTATGGATTGCACGTGATTGCACAAAGGTTAGAAAGGGTACCGTATCCCCGGATAACATGTATGGATAGCGTACACATTCAAAATATATGTCTATACATCAGGAGGCAGGCTCAGACGGTGTTAGGCCCAGTATGGATTGCACGTGATTGCACAAAGGTTAGAAAGGGTACCGTATCCCCGGATAACATGTATGGATAGCGTACACATTCAAAATATATGTCTATACATCAGGAGGCAGGCTCAGACGGTGTTTGGCCCAGTATGGATTGCACGTGATTGCACAAAGGTTAGAAAGGGTACCGTATCCCCGGATAACATGTATGGATAGCGTACACATTCAAAATATATGTCTATACATCAGGAGGCAGGCTCAGACGGTGTTAGGCCCAGTATGGATTGCACGTGATTGCACAAAGGTTAGAAAAGGTACCGTACCCCCGGATAACATGTATGGATAGCATACACATTCAAAATATATGTCTGTACATCAGGAGGCAGGCTCAGATGGTGTTAGGCCCAGTATGGATTGCACGTGATTGCACAAAGGTTAGAAACGGTACCGTATCCCCGGATAACATGTATGGATAGCGTACACATTCAAAATATATGTCTATACATCAGGAGGCAGGCTCAGACGGTGTTAGGCCCAGTATGGATTGCACGTGATTGCACAAAGGTTAGAAAGGGTACCGTATCCCCGGATAACATGTATGGATAGCGTACACATTCAAAATATATGTCTATACATCAGGAGGCAGGCTCAGACGGTGTTAGGCCCAGTATGGATTGCACGTGATTGCACAAAGGTTAGAAAGGGTACCGTATCCCCGGATAACATGTATGGATAGCGTACACATTCAAAATATATGTCTGTACATCAAGAGGCAGGCTCAGACGGTGTTAGGCCCAGTATGGATTGCACGTGATTGCACAAAGGTTAGAAAGGGTACCGTATCCCCGGATAACATGTATGGATAGCGTACACATTCAAAATATATGTCTGTACATCAGGAGGCAGGCTCAGACGGTGTTAGGCCCAGTATGGATTGCACGTGATTGCACAAAGGTTAGAAAGGGTACCGTATCCCAGATAACATGTATGGATAGCGTACACATTCAAAATATATGTCTATACATCAGTAGGCAGGCTCAGACGGTGTTAGGCCCAGTATGGATTGCACGTGATTGCACAAAGGTTAGAAAGGGTACCGTATCCCCGGATAACATATATGGATAGCGTACACATTCAAAATATATGTCTGTACATCAGGAGGCAGGCTCAGACGGTGTTAGGCCCAGTATGGATTGCACGTGATTGCACAAAGGTTAGAAAGGGTACCATATCCCAAGGATAACATGTATGGATAGCGTACACATTCAAAATATATGTCTATACATCAGGAGGCAGGCTCAGACAGTGTTAGGCCCAGTATGGATTGCACGTGACTGCACAAAGGTTAGAAAGGGTACCGTATCCCCGGATAACATGTATGGATAGCGTACACATTCAAAATATATGTCTGTACATCAGGAGGCAGGCTCAGACGGTGTTAGGCCCAGTATGGATTACACGTGATTGCACAAAGGTTAGAAAGGGTACCGTATGCCCGGATAACATGTATGGATAGCGTACACATTCAAAATATATGTCTATACATCAGGAGGCAGGCTCAGACGGTGTTAGGCCCAGTATGGATTGCACGTGATTGCACAAAGGTTAGAAAGGGTACCGTATCCCCGGATAACATGTATGGACGGCGTACACATTCAAAATATATGTCTGTACATCAGGAGGCAGGCTCAGACGGTGTTAGGCCCAGTATGGATTGCACGTGATTGCACAAAGGTTAGAAAGGGTACCATTTCCCAAGGATAACATGTATGGATAGCGTACACATTCAAAATATATGTCTATACATCAGGAGGCAGGCTCAGACAGTGTTAGGCCCAGTATGGATTGCACGTGACTGCACAAAGGTTAGAAAGGGTACCGTATCCCCGGATAACATGTATGGATAGCGTACACATTCAAAATATATGTCTGTACATCAGGAGGCAGGCTCAGACGGTGTTAGGCCCAGTATGGATTACACGTGATTGCACAAAGGTTAGAAAGGGTACCGTATGCCCGGATAACATGTATGGATAGCGTACACATTCAAAATATATGTCTATACATCAGGAGGCAGGCTCAGACGGTGTTAGGCCCAGTATGGATTGCACGTGATTGCACAAAGGTTAGAAAGGGTACCGTATCCCCGGATAACATGTATGGATAGCGTACACATTCAAAATATATGTCTGTACATCAAGAGGCAGGCTCAGACGGTGTTAGGCCCAGTATGGATTGCACGTGATTGCACAAAGGTTAGAAAGGGTACCGTATCCCCGGATAACATGTATGGATAGCGTACACATTCAAAATATATGTCTGTACATCAGGAGGCAGGCTCAGACGGTGTTAGGCCCAGTATGGATTGCACGTGATTGCACAAAGGTTAGAAAGGGTACCGTATCCCAGATAACATGTATGGATAGCGTACACATTCAAAATATATGTCTATACATCAGGAGGCAGGCTCAGACGGTGTTAGGCCCAGTATGGATTGCACGTGATTGCACAAAGGTTAGAAAGGGTACCGTATCCCCGGATAACATATATGGATAGCGTACACATTCAAAATATATGTCTGTACATCAGGAGGCAGGCTCAGACGGTGTTAGGCCCAGTATGGATTACACGTGATTGCACAAAGGTTAGAAAGGGTACCATATCCCAAGGATAACATGTATGGATAGCGTACACATTCAAAATATATGTCTATACATCAGGAGGCAGGCTCAGACAGTGTTAGGCCCAGTATGGATTGCACGTGACTGCACAAAGGTTAGAAAGGGTACCGTATCCCCGGATAACATGTATGGATAGCGTACACATTCAAAATATATGTCTGTACATCAGGAGGCAGGCTCAGACGGTGTTAGGCCCAGTATGGATTACACGTGATTGCACAAAGGTTAGAAAGGGTACCGTATGCCCGGATAACATGTATGGATAGCTTACACATTCAAAATATATGTCTATACATCAGGAGGCAGGCTCAGACGGTGTTAGGCCCAGTATGGATTGCACGTGATTGCACAAAGGTTAGAAAGGGTACCGTATCCCCGGATAACATGTATGGATAGCGTACACATTCAAAATATATGTCTGTACATCAGGAGGCAGGCTCAGATGGTGTTAGGCCCAGTATGGATTGCACGTGATTGCACAAAGGTTAGAAAGGGTACCGCATCCCCGGATAACATGTATGGATAGCGTACACATTCAAAATATATGTCTATACATCAGGAGGCAGGCTCAGACGGTGTTAGGCCCAGTATGGATTGCACGTGATTGCACAAAGGTTAGAAAGGGTACCGTATCCCCGGATAACATGTATGGATAGCGTACACATTCAAAATATATGTCTGTACATCAGGAGGCAGGCTCAGACGGTGTTAGGCCCAGTATGGATTGCATGTGATTGCACAAAGGTTAGAAAGGGTACCGTATCCCCGGATAACATGTATGGATAGCGTACACATTCAAAATATATGTCTATACATCAGTAGGCAGGCTCAGACGGTGTTAGGCCCAGTATGGATTGCACGTGATTGCACAAAGGTTAGAAAGGGTACCATATCCCCGGATAACATGTATGGATATCGTACACATTCAAAATATATGTCTGTACATCAAGAGGCAGGCTCAGACGGTGTTAGGCCCAGTATGGATTGCACGTGATTGCACAAAGGTTAGAAAGGGTACCGTATCCCCGGATAACATGTATGGATAGCGTACACATTCAAAATATATGTCTGTACATCAGGAGGCAGGCTCAGACGGTGTTAGGCCCAGTATGGATTGCACGTGATTGCACAAAGGTTAGAAAGGGTACCGTATCCCAGATAACATGTATGGATAGCGTACACATTCAAAATATATGTCTATACATCAGGAGGCAGGCTCAGACGGTGTTAGGCCCAGTATGGATTGCACGTGATTGCACAAAGGTTAGAAAGGGTACCGTATCCCCGGATAACATATATGGATAGCGTACACATTCAAAATATATGTCTGTACATCAGGAGGCAGGCTCAGACGGTGTTAGGCCCAGTATGGATTACACGTGATTGCACAAAGGTTAGAAAGGGTACCATATCCCAAGGATAACATGTATGGATAGCGTACACATTCAAAATATATGTCTATACATCAGGAGGCAGGCTCAGACAGTGTTAGGCCCAGTATGGATTGCACGTGACTGCACAAAGGTTAGAAAGGGTACCGTATCCCCGGATAACATGTATGGATAGCGTACACATTCAAAATATATGTCTGTACATCAGGAGGCAGGCTCAGACGGTGTTAGGCCCAGTATGGATTACACGTGATTGCACAAAGGTTAGAAAGGGTACCGTATGCCCGGATAACATGTATGGATAGCTTACACATTCAAAATATATGTCTATACATCAGGAGGCAGGCTCAGACGGTGTTAGGCCCAGTATGGATTGCACGTGATTGCACAAAGGTTAGAAAGGGTACCGTATCCCCGGATAACATGTATGGATAGCGTACACATTCAAAATATATGTCTGTACATCAGGAGGCAGGCTCAGATGGTGTTAGGCCCAGTATGGATTGCACGTGATTGCACAAAGGTTAGAAAGGGTACCGCATCCCCGGATAACATGTATGGATAGCGTACACATTCAAAATATATGTCTATACATCAGGAGGCAGGCTCAGACGGTGTTAGGCCCAGTATGGATTGCACGTGATTGCACAAAGGTTAGAAAGGGTACCGTATCCCCGGATAACATGTATGGATAGCGTACACATTCAAAATATATGTCTGTACATCAGGAGGCAGGCTCAGACGGTGTTAGGCCCAGTATGGATTGCATGTGATTGCACAAAGGTTAGAAAGGGTACCGTATCCCCGGATAACATGTATGGATAGCGTACACATTCAAAATATATGTCTATACATCAGTAGGCAGGCTCAGACGGTGTTAGGCCCAGTATGGATTGCACGTGATTGCACAAAGGTTAGAAAGGGTACCATATCCCCGGATAACATGTATGGATATCGTACACATTCAAAATATATGTCTATACATCAGGAGGCAGGCTCAGACGGTGTCAGGCACAGTATGGATTTGACGGCCCAAATTACACAGCGGAGGAGCAGGGAGAGGTAAAGATTGCAAATGCTGGGGCCCTGCCCAAGCAAGGGGGGCCCACTCGTGGGCGTCGGTACTGGCACTGGGCCCCTCATAGTACAGCGGTGTGTCTGACGGCGGGTGTGCACCACCACCGTCAGAGACACTTGATTGCACTATGAGGGACCCTGTGCCAGTGCCCGCACCCAAGAGTCGGCCTACCCACCTGTCCAGGGCAACGGCACTCGCACGGTGTCGTGCGCTAGGTGGTGACCCCGGCCATGGGGGGGAGGCAGCACAGTTAGGGAGTTTTAGAAAGTGACATATGTTGATGTTGGACATTCAGCTGATGCAAAAGGCGAAATAGGTGAAGTCCCAGGAAGAGGTGGACCAAAGCAAGCCATTTTTCTGTCACCTTATGTGTCATCAGGGGAAGGTGGGACAGAATCCTTGGAAACCCATGCATGGTTCATTTTAATGAAGGTTAGATCATCCACATTTTGGGTTGACAGACGGGTCCTTTTTTCTGTCAGGATTGATCCAGCTGCACTGAAGACTCTTTCCGATAGCACACTTGCAGCTGGGCAAGCGAGCTCCTGTAAGGCATATTGGGCCAATTCAGGCCAGGTGTCCAGTTTAGCGGCCCAATAGTCAAAGGGGAATGACCTGTGTGGGAGAACATCAATATGGGAGGAAAAGTAGTTTGTAACCATAGTTGACAACTGCTGTCTCCTGTCACTTTCCATCGATGCAGTATTACCAGTTGTGTGAGCGGTATTTGAAAAATCAGTCCACAACATTGTCATGAAACCCCTGTCTCCAACGCCACTTCTGCTGTGTGCACCACGAACACCTCTGCCAAGCTGCCCCCGGCCCGTACGGCTCTTGTGAGAACCATCACCGCTGCTGTGTGCTGGGAATGCCTCAAGCAACCGATTTACCAGAGTTGCTTGTTTATTAGCCAATATTAGGTCAAGGTTCTCCTGTGGCATGATGTTTTGTAATTTGCCTTTATAGCGTGGATCCAGGATGCTGGCCAACCAGTAGTCGTCATCGTTCATCATTTTGGCAATGCGTGGGTCCCTTTTTAGGATCTGCAAGGCATAATCTGACATGTGGGCCAATGTTCCTGGTGTCAATGATGCACTGCGAGTGCTGGTTGGAGGAGCACTTCCTGGCAAATCCACATCCCTCCAGTCACGCACAAACCCTGTACCAGACCTTGCCACGCCAACATTTTCACTTGCCCCACGAGATGCATCCTCCTCCCCTAAGTAATCATCCCCATCATCATCCTCCTCCTCCTCTTCTTCCTCCACCTCGTCCAGGAGAGGTCCCTGAGCAGACAATGGCTGAATGTCATCAAGGATTCCCTCCTCCTCTTCCTCCTCATCAACATTGGCTGCAGACGCCTGCTCCTTAAGGTGCGTCAAAGTTTGCATGAGCAGACGCATAAGTGGGATGCTCATGCTTAGAATGGCGCGTCTGCGCTTACCAGCCGTGTGCATTCCTCAAAACACTGAAGGACTTTACAGAGGTCTTTCAGCTTCGACCACTGCACACCTGTCAACTCCATGTCTGCTCTCAAAGTGCCTGGCCGTGTATCCTCCCACAAATGCATTATGGCCTGCCTCTGCTCGCACAGCCGCTCCACCATGTGCAGGGTGGAGTTCCACCTTGTTGCAATGTCGATAATGAGGCGGTGGTTGGGAAGGTGGAGCAATCGCTGCAGCTTCTGCATACGAACGGAGTGTACAGGCGACCGGCGGATGTGCGCGCACAGTCTTCGCACCTTCTGGAGCAGGGCTGTTAACTCAGGATAATTTTTGAGGAAGCACTGCGCCACCAGGTTCAAGGTGTGAGCCAAGCAAGGTATATGGCTGAGTTTTGAAAGGGCTATGGCTGCCACAAAATTACGGCCGTTATCACTAACTACCTTGCCTGCCTCAAGATGTACACTGCCCAGCCATGACTCAGTTTGTCGCTTCAAGTACTCGGCCAGCACCTCGGCGGTGTGTCTGTTGCCCAAACACATCATCTGCAACACAGCCTGCTGACTAGAGTTGAGCGATACCGTCCGATACTTCAAAGTATCGTATCGGATGGTATCGGCCGATCTTTAAAAAAAGTATCGGTATCGCCGATTCCGATACCGGAAGTCCCATTCAAGTCTATGGGACTTCCGGTATCGGAATAAGAAAAACCCTTTCCTGCCCTTGTACAGCCTCTCTGGGGTCTGTACGGGCCTTTCGGGGGGCTGTGCCGGCCTGCCAGGGGGTCTGTGCAGGCTCCGGTGGTCTGTGCCGGCCTGCCGGGGGGCTGTGCCGGCCTGCCGGGGGGCTGTGCAGGCTCCGGTGGGCTGTGCCGGCCTGCCGGGGGGCTGTGCCGGCCTGCCGGGGGGCTGTGCAGGCTCCGGGGGGCTGTGCCGGCCTGCCGGGGGGCTGTGCCGGCCTGCCGGTGGTCTGTGCAGGCTCCGGGGGGCTGTGCCGGCCTGCCGGGGGGCTGTGCCGGCCTGCCGGGGTGCTGTGCAGGCTTCGGGGGTCTGTGCAGGCATCGTCCGATGGGACTACAAGTCCCATCGGGCGATGCCTGCTACCATGACAGTGATTGACACATTAGCCAATGATGGGACAGTAGTAGTCCCATCATCCGGCTAATGTGTTAAATGTAAAAAAAAAAAAAAAAAAAAATTACATGCTACATACATACAACATGCATACTACATACATGCTACATTCATACTACATACTACATACATGCTACATTCATACTACATAAATACTACATGCAACATACATACTACATATATACTACATGCATGCTACATACATACTGCATGCTACATACATACTACATGCTACATACATAAATACTACATGCAACATACATACCACATATATACTACATACATACTACATACATACTACATGCATGCTACATGCATGCTACATGCTACATACATAACACATATATACTACATGCATGCTACATACATACTACATGCTACATACATACCACATACATACTACATGCATGCTACATACATACTACATATATACTACATGCATGCTACATACATACTACATGCTACATACATACTACATGCTACATACATACTACATATATACTACATGCATGCTACATACATACTGCATGCTACATACATACTACATACATACTACATGCTACATACATACCACATATATACTACATACATACAATACATTCATACAATACATACATAGACATACAGTACATATAACATAGAGTAACATACTTACCAATACTTGTCACATTGTTCCCCGAAGCCATTGTCTTTTCCGGAATAAATATTAACATAACAAACCACAAAAATACTCACCCACGATCCGAAGCAGTCCACGAGTGTGTCCCACGACAATCTTGGGTAGAGAACTGTAGCATCAGATGATGCTGCCGTTCTCTACGGGCTGCAGGAATCCAATGACGGAAGGTAGGTATCCTTCCGCACTGTATTCCTCCGCCACTTAAAAAAAAAAAAGTCCCTAGTCTCACTTTATGCCATTGCTGTGTGGGAATTTCCCACGCAGCAATGGCATAAAGTGAGACTAGGGACTTTTTTTTTTTAAGTGGCGGAGGAATACAGTGCGGAAGGATACCTACCTTCCGTCATTGGATTCCTGCAGCCCGTAGAGAACGGCAGCATCATCTGATGCTACAGTTCTCTACCCAAGATTGTCGTGGGACACACTCGTGGACTGCTTCGGATCGTGGGTGAGTATTTTTGTGGTTTGTTATGTTAATATTTATTCCGGAAAAGACAATGGCTTCGGGGAACAATGTGACAAGTATTGGTAAGTATGTTACTCTATGTTATATGTACTGTATGTCTATGTATGTATTGTATGAATGTATTGTATGTATGTAGTATATATGTGGTATGTATGTAGCATGTAGTATGTATGTAGTATGTATGTAGCATGCAGTATGTATGTAGCATGCATGTAGTATATATGTAGTATGTATGTAGCATGTAGTATGTATGTAGTATGTATGTGGTATGTATGTAGCATGTAGTATGTATGTAGCATGCATGTAGTATGTATGTAGTATGTATGTAGCATGTAGTATGTATGTAGTATGTATGTAGTATGTATGTGGTATGTATGTAGCATGTAGTATGTATGTAGCATGCATGTAGTATATATGTAGTATGTATGTAGCATGTAGTATGTATGTAGTATGTATGTGGTATGTATGTAGCATGTAGTATGTATGTAGCATGCATGTAGTATGTATGTAGCATGCATGTAGTATGTATGTAGCATGCATGTAGTATGTATGTAGTATGTATGTAGCATGCATGTAGTATGTATGTAGTATGTATGTAGCATGCATGTAGTATATATGTAGTATGTAGTATGTATGTAGTATGTATGTGGTATGTATGTAGCATGTAGTATGTATGTAGCATGCATGTAGTATGTATGTAGCATGCATGTAGCATGCATGTAGTATGTATGTAGTATGTATGTAGCATGCATGTAGTATGTATGTAGCATGCATGTAGTATGTATGTAGTATGTATGTAGTATGTATGTAGCATGCAGTATGTATGTAGCATGTATGTAGTATGTATGTAGTATATATGTAGTATGTATGTAGCATGTAGTATGTATGTAGTATGCATGTAGTATTTTTTTTTTTTTTTTTTTTTTTTAACATTTAACACATTAGCCGGATGATGGGACTACTACTGTCCCATCATTGGCTAATGTGTCAATCACTGTCATGGTAGCAGGCATCGCCCGATGGGACTTGTAGTCCCATCGGACGATGCTTGCACAGACCCCGGACATCAGCACAGCCCCCCGGCAGGAGGCACAGCCCCCCGGCAGGCCGGTACAGACCCCCACAGGGTGCACAGACCACCGGCAGGCCGGCACAGCCCCCCGGCAGGCTGGTACAGACCCCCACAGGGTGCACAGACCACCGGCAGGCCGGCACAGCCCCCCGGCAGGCCGGTACAGACCCCCACAGGGTGCACAGACCACCGGCAGGCCGGCACAGCCCCCCGGCAGGCCGGTACAGACCCCGGGCAGTCCACACAGCCCCCCGGCAGGCCGGCACAGCCCCCCGGCAGGCCGGCAGAGACCCCCGGAAGGCCCGAAATGACGGCGCATCATGATGCGCACACACCGCGCATCATGATGACGTCAGTCTGTCAATCAACTTTGAACTTCCGATTCCGATGCCGAATTCCGATATTGAAAAAATATCGGAAGTCGGTATCGGAATTCCGATACAGCAAGTATCGGCCGATACCCGATACTTGCGGTATCGGAATGCTCAACACTACTGCTGACGCTTTCCACTAGCTGCTCGATAGGGGGACACATCGTGTGCAACAGTGGCAGCTGCAGATGGAGTGCTCGTACGACTGCGCTCTGTGGACGAGCTTTCGCTTCTGGAGGAGGAGGAGGAGGGTCGAACGCCTACAGCCAACTGTTTCCTATACCGTGGGCTAGGCAGCACTGTCCCACCACCGCTGTCCCCTGTGGACCCTGCATCCACCACATTAACCCAGTGCTCAGTGATGGACACGTAACGGCCCTGGCCATGCCGACTGGACCATGCATCAGTTGTGAGGTGCACCTTTCCGCTCACTGACTGCTTGAGTGCATGGACAATGCGGTCTTTCACATGATGGTGGAGGGCTGGGATGGCTTTGCGAGAGAAGAAGTGGCGACTGGGTAGGTCATAGTGTGGTACTGCATAGGCCATGAGTTCGCGGAAAGCTGTGCTTTCCACCAACCGAAAGGGCATCATCTCAAACGAGATTAGTTTGGCAATGTGGGCGTTCAAACCCAGTGTACGCGGATGAGAGACTGAGTACTTTCTTGACCTACTCATAGTGTCTGGGAGGGTGAGCTGGACTTGAGAGCTGCATATGGTGGAAGTAGAGGTGGACAGGGCGGACTGAGAGAGGGTTGATGATGGTGATGGAGTTGTTGTTCTTTCTGATGGCCTAGAATCAGTCTTTCATTGATATAACAGTGGGATTCCCTGACTGCTGTGGCCTTGCAACGACACCTCAACATTTGCTGCTGTGCTAACCGGTGGGCTTACAGTGGGGGAAACAATGTAGCGTTGCTGACTACCTTCGTTGTGATCAGTTGCACATGTGGCACTTGAGGTTTGGTGTTGTGTCCACGCTTGCAAGTGCATGCTGGTTAAATGTCTAAGCATGCAACTGGTATTCAAATTTTTCAGATTTTTCCCTCGGCTAAAGGTCTTTGCGCACTTCTTAAGGATAACCTTGGCCTGATCATGAGGATTTTGTTCAAAAAAGTGCCACACTGCACTCTTCCTACTTTGGCAGACATTTTGCGGCCTAGCACGCTGTGATCTTTTGACCCTCTGGACAAGCTGTCCAGCAACTCTTTTGATGTTTGGAACCTGTCTTTGGAGTGCTCCGGGCCTGCCAGATAACAGCTGTTGCGATGTCGATGTCTGCTGTGGATGCTCCTCATCTGAGCTATTGGAAGCAGCACCCTCTTCCCCCAATGGATGCCAATCTGGGTCAACAACTGGGTCATCCATCACCTCCTCTTCTATGTCATGTGCACCTTCCTCTTTGTCACCGTGTATGGTGGTATAGTGTGCGGGAAGGGGCACCTGAGTCTCATCAGGGTCAGAATCTGGCTCTGTACACTGCGAGGACAATGTAGTGCTCTGAGTGAATGTACCAGCAGAATCATCCATCAGCGGCTGTGCATCAGTGCACTCCATGTCAGATTCATCTTGGCCTGGGTAATTCACCATTTCACTTGATAATCCAGGCATGGTATGTGAAAACAGCTCCATGGAGTAATCAGTAGTATGGCCTGCGTCATCCTTCAATCTTGGTTGGGGTGAAGGACACAAGGAAAGGTGTGGTTCATGAGCATGAGCCTCCAATGACGACTCAGTGCTTTTACTTTTTACAACTGAAGAAGAGGAGGCGATAGAGCTGGAGGCTGAGTCAGCAATGTAAGACAAAACTTTTTCCTGATGCTCTGGCTTTAAAAGCGGTTTGCCAACTCCTAGAAAACTAAGCGTTCGAGGCCTTATGTAGCCAGACGATGATGCAGGCTCAACACCTCCTGCATTCGGTCCTATTTTGCTCTTGCCACTACCATCAGATCCACCACCAACACCATCATTACCAGCTGCCAACCCCCTCCCAATTCCACGGCCTCTTCCACCAGCCTTCCTCATTTTTGGTAGAAATGTAGACAAAATCCAACAAACTATATAGTAATGTAAAACAAGGTACAAGGTGTCTATAGGACAGGGGAGATTTTGAATTTCTGCAGACACTTGTGGACACTGGACACTTTTGGATTGTGTGAGGCCCAATGAATATCTGAGCGCTATGTGACAGGCTCGATGGCACAGCTGTGACCAAAGTGACTAGAGGATAAGTGAGATTTTGAATTTCAGCAGACACTTGTGGACACTGGACACTTTTGGATTGTGTGAGGCCCAATGAATATCTGAGCGCTATGTGACAGGCTCGATGGCACAGCTGTGACCAAAGTGACTAGAGGATAAGTGAGATTTTGAATTTCAGCAGACACTTGTGGACACTGGACACTTTTGGATTGTGTGAGTCCCAATGAATATCTGAGCGCTATGTGACAGGCTCGATGGCACAGCTGTGACCAAAGTGACTAGAGGATAAGGGAGATTTTGAATTTCTGCACACACTTGTGGACACTGGACACTTTTGGATTGTGTGAGGCCCAATGAATATCTGAGCGCTATGTGACAGGCTCGATGGCACAGCTGTGACCAAAGTGACTAGAGGATAAGGGAGATTTTGAATTTCAGCAGACACTTGTGGACACTGGACACTTTTGGATTGTGTGAGGCCCAATGAATATCTGAGCGCTATGTGACAGGCTCGATGGCACAGCTGTGACCAAAGTGACTAGAGGATAAGTGAGATTTTGAACTTCAGCAGACACTTGTGGACACTGGACACTTTTGGATTGTGTGAGGCCCAATGAATATCTGAGCGCTATGTGACAGGCTCGATGGCACAGCTGTGACCAAAGTGACTAGAGGATAAGGGAGATTTTGAATTTCTGCACACATTTGTGGACACTGGACACTTTTGGATTGTGTGAGGCCCAATGAATATCTGAGCGCTATGTGACAGGCTCGATGGCACAGCTGTGACCAAAGTGACTAGAGGATAAGGGAGATTTTGAATTTCAGCAGACACTTGTGGACACTGGACACTTTTGGATTGTGTGAGGCCCAATGAATATCTGAGCGCTATGTGACAGGCTCGATGGCACAGCTGTGACCAAAGTGACTAGAGGATAAGGGAGATTTTGAATTTCTGCACACACTTGTGGACACTGGACACTTTTGGATTGTGTGAGGCCCAATGAATATCTGAGCGCTATGTGACAGGCTCGATGGCACAGCTGTGACCAAAGTGACTAGAGGATAAGGGAGATTTTGAATTTCAGCAGACACTTGTGGACACTGGACACTTTTGGATTGTGTGAGGCCCAATGAATATCTGAGCACTATGTGACAGGCTCGATGGCACAGCTGTGACCAAAGTGACTAGAGGATAAGGGAGATTTTGAATTTCAGCAGACACTTGTGGACACTGGACACTTTTGGATTGTGTGAGGCCCAATGAATATCTGAGCGCTATGTGACAGACTCGATGGCACAGCTGTGACCAAAGTGACTAGAGGATAAGTGAGATTTTGAATTTCAGCAGACACTTGTGGACACTGGACACTTTTGGATTGTGTGAGGCCCAATGAATATCTGAGCGCTATGTGACAGACTCGATGGCACAGCTGTGACCAAAGTGACTAGAGGATAAGTGAGATTTTGAATTTCAGCAGACACTTGTGGACACTGGACACTTTTGGATTGTGTGAGGCCCAATGAATATCTGAGCGCTATGTGACAGGCTCGATGGCACAGCTGTGACCAAAGTGACTAGAGGATAAGTGAGATTTTGAATTTCAGCAGACACTTGTGGACACTGGACACTTTTGGATTGTGTGAGGCCCAATGAATATCTGAGCGCTATGTGACAGACTCGATGGCACAGCTGTGACCAAAGTGACTAGAGGATAAGGAAGATTTTGAATTTCTGCACACACTTGTGGACACTGGACACTTTTGGATTGTGTGAGGCCCAATGAATATCTGAGCGCTATGTGACAGGCTCGATTACACAGCTGTGACCAAAGTGACTAGAGGATAAGGGAGATTTTGAATTTCTGCACACACTTGTGGACACTGGACACTTTTGGATTGTGTGAGGCCCAATGAATATCTGAGCGCTATGTGACAGGCTCGATTACACAGCTGTGACCAAAGTGACTAGAGGATAAGGGAGATTTTGAATTTCTGCACACACTTGTGGACACTGGACACTTATGGATTGTGTGAGGCCCACTGAATATCACAGCGCTATGTCACAGGCAGAAATTGGCTAGTGTATCACAAACTACAAGGTGTATGTAGAATTGGGCAGAATAGGAATCTCCCTAGAGTGCAGGTCTGTAAGAACGGAACATGTCCTCGTTTTATTCTCACAGAGTGACACACTGATAGCTTCACTGTGGCTGTGATAACAGCCGTTACACGGTACTGTGTGAGGAGCGTACACCGCTGTATGGTGTGAAAAAATGCACGCTCAGTACCTCAGCAGGACAAAAAAAAAAATTGGGATTGCTTTTAAAGAAGCAGTTTGCGGAGCAGTGGGTAAACAGCAATGCAGGAATGTCAGGAAGCCTTAGAAGGCAGCCCAACAACCAACAGCACTGATACACCACTATATAGCCTCCCCTTGCACTGCACACACAGTGACTGGTGTGTTGTACAGGCAAAATCGCTAGCAGCAGAAGCAGTTTTTTTTTCTTCTTCCCTGCCTAACGCTCTCCCTACAGAATCAGCAGCAACCTCTCCCTATGCTAAGATCGGCAGAAGTAAGATGGCGGTCGGCGTGCACGCCCTTTTATACCCTCTGTGACGCCCACCAAAGCAAGCCAATCACTTGCATGTCCTTCTGAAAGATGGTGGTGACCCGTGCCTATGTCATCACGTTGCCCACAGTGTCCGTGGATCCTGATTGGCTGAAAAAGAGCGCAAAACAAACTTTTGAAACGCGACTTTGGCGCGTAAGTCGCCGACCTCGTGGCCGACCTCATCCTAGGGTCGGGTTTCGTTTCATGAAACCCGACTTTGCCAAAAGTCGGCGACTTGTGAAATTTTTTGACCCGTTTCTCTCAACTCTACATAGTAGCAGACTATGAAAAAATGAGGATGATTGACCTCATGGAGATCAACATCCGACACTGCAGAGACACCATCACGTGTTTCTCAACTCAGTGATTCTAGAGCACTGCTCCCATCCCTTATGGGAAATATGTAAAACATGCAACTACAGTCATATGTTAAAGTTTGGGCACCCCTATTAATTTTAGCCTTTTTTCTTTATAACAGTTTTGGTTTTTGCAACAGCTATTTCAGTTTCACATATCTAATAACTGATGGACTCAGTTATATTTCTGGATTCAAATGAGGTTTATTGTACTAACAGAAAACGTGCAGTCTGCATTTAAACAAAATTTGACCAGTGCAAAAGTATGGGCACCCTT
This sequence comes from Dendrobates tinctorius, assembly GCF_039654945.1. Classification (NCBI taxonomy): domain Eukaryota; kingdom Metazoa; phylum Chordata; class Amphibia; order Anura; family Dendrobatidae; genus Dendrobates; species Dendrobates tinctorius. Next base: position 41,760,205 of record NW_027361704.1, on the reverse strand, counting down.
ATCATTTTCTTGATTTGAACACTCCTAACTACTTTTTACTGACTTCCTGAAGCACTAAATTGGTTTTGTAACCTCATTGAGCTTTGAACTTCATAGCCAGGTGTATCAAATCATGAGAAAAGGTATTTAAGGTGGCCACTTGCAAGTAGTTCTCCTATTTGATTCTCCTATGAAGAGTGGCATCATGGGCTCCTCGAAACAACTCTCAAATGATCTGAAAACAAAGATTATTCAACATAGCTTTTCAGGGGAAGGATACAAAAAGTTGCCTCAGAGATTTAACCTGTCTGTTTCCACTGTGAGGAACATAGTAAGGAAATGGAAGAGCACAGGTACAGTTCTTGTTAAGCCCAGAAGTGGCAGGCCAAGAAAAATATCAGAAAGGCAGAGAAGTAGAATGGTGAGAACAGTCAAGGACAATCCACAGACCACCTCCAAAGACCAGCAGCATCATCTTGGTGCAGATGGTGTCACTGTGCATCGGTCAACAATACAGCGCACTTTGCACAAGGAGAAGCTGTATGGGAGAGTGATGCGAAAGAAGCCGTTTCTGCAAGCACGCCACAGAGTCGCCTGAGGTATGCAAAAGCACATTTGGACAAGCCAGTTACATTTTGGAAGAAGGTCCTGTGGACTGATGAAACAAAGATTGAGTTGTTTGGTCATACAAAAAGGCGTTATGCATGGAGGCTAAAAAACACAGCATTCCAATAAAAACACTTGCTACCCACAGTAAAATTTGGTGGAGGTTCCATCATGCTTTGGGGCTGTGTGGCCAATGCCAGCACCGGGAATCTTGTTAAAGTTGAGGGTCGCATGGATTCAACTCAGTATCAGCAGATTCTTGATAGTAATGTGAAAGAATCAGTGACGAAGATGAAGTTACGCAGGGGATGGATATTTCAGCAAGACAATGATCCAAAACACCGCTCCAAATCTACTCAGGCATTCATGCAGAGGAACAATTACAATGTTCTGGAATGGCCATCCCAGTCCCCAGACCTGAATATCATTGAACATCTGTGGGATGATTTGAAGCGGGCTGTCCATGCTCGGTGACCCTCAAACTTAACTGAACTGGAATTGTTTTGTAAACAGGAATGGTCACAAATACCTTCATCCAGGATCCAGGAACTCATTAATAGCTACAGGAAGCGACTAGAGGCTGTTATTTTTGCAAAAGGAGGATCTACGAAATATTAATGTCACTTTTATGTTGAGGTGCCCATACTTTTGCACCGGTCAAATTTTTTTAAAATGCAGATTGCACATTTTCTGTTAGTACAATAAACCTCATTTGAATCCAGAAATATAACTGAGTCCATCAGTTATTAGATATATGAAACTGAAATAGCTGTTGCAAAAACCAAAATTGTTATAAAAAAAAAGGTTAACATTAATAGGGGTGCCCAAACTTTAACATATGACTGTATATAAGCCGCGGAGACACCATCACATGTTTCTCAATGCAAGCAATGACTAGCCAGGTCTTTCACCGGGAAGAAACAACCACGGGAAGGGCAGTCTCCAATGAAGAATAGGAAGCATTTAAGGAAACCAGGATGGGTGAACACAGAACTTAAGCACATGCTAAAAAGGAAGAAAAAAATGTTTATAAAATGGAAAGAGGGAGGCATATCTAAAGAAGAATATAATGCTGTCTGCAGAACCTGCAGGGCACAAATCAGATTAGCTAAAGCTGAAAATGAATTGAGGCTTGCAAGAGATGTCAAAAGCAATAATAAAGGATTTTGGGGATATGTCAAAAGTAAAAGAAAAGTCAAAGATGCTATAGGATTTTTACAGGATGAAAATGATGAAATGGTAAGACAGGATGTTGAGAAGGCTGAACTTTTAAATTCCTATTTTGCATCTGTTTTCTCTCAGAAAGGAAATGTAACACCAACTGTTATTCACTGTCCTATTAAGGGAATAGAAGAATCCAGGATATCTATAAACAGAAAGATAGTGAGGAAACACTTAGCTAACCTAAATGAATTCAAGTCTCCAGGTCCAGATGAATTACACCCCAGAGTACTGAAGGAGATAGCAGAAGAAATTTTTGAACCCCTCTCCATAATCTTTGAAAATTCTTGGAGAACAGGAGAAGTGCCAGAAGACTGGAGAAGAGCAAATGTTGTTCCTATCTTCAAAAAGGGGAAGAAGGTGGACCCAGGCACCTATAGGCCGGTGAGTCTGACTTCTATACCAGGAAAGATCTTTGAACAAATTATTAAACAACATGTATGTCAATACCTGGATAAGAATGAAGTGATCAAACAGTGTCAGCATGGGTTTGTAACTAATAAGTCATGTCAGACTAACTTAATTTCCTTCTATGACGGTATCACTGATTGGGTGGATCAAGGAAATGCTGTAGATATAGTATATCTTGACTTCAGCAAAGCATTTGACAAAGTCTCTCATACAATCCTTATTGAAAAAATGACTAAGTATGGAATGGACAAGGCAACTGTTAGGTGGCTTCATAACTGGCTTAGTGATCGGACCCAAAGAGTGGTCGTAAATGGCTGCACATCCAGTTGGAAGAATGTCTCAAGTGGGGTACCATAGGGCTCTGTCCTGGGCCCTGTATTGTTCAACATCTTTATCAACGATTTAGATGAAGGAATTGAGGGTAAACTGATTAAATTTGCTGATGACACAAAGCTAGGAGGGATAGCTAATACTAGAGAAGAGAGAGAGGATTCAAAAAGATTTAAATAAACTGGAGAAGTGGGCAGCAACTAACAGAATGGTTTTTAACAGGGAGAAATGCAAAGTACTACATCTGGGCAATAAAAATGAAAAAAGCATATATAGAATGGAAGGAATAGGGCTAAGTGACAGCACATGTGAAAAAGACTTGGGTATACTAATAGATCACAGACTGAATATGAGTCAACAGTGTGATGCAGCAGCAAAAAAGGCAAATGCAATTCTAGGATGTATTAACAGAAGCATACAGTCTAGATCACGTGAAGTCATTATTTCCCTCTACTCCTCTTTGGTCAGACCTCATCTGGAATATTGTGTCCAGTTTTGGGCACCACATTTTAAAAAAGACATCAACAAACTGGAGCAAGTTCAGAAAAGAGCGACCAGAATGGTGACCGGTCTGCAAACCCTGTCTTATGAGGAAAGATTGCAGGATTTGGGAATGTTTAGTTTGCAAAAGAGAAGACTGAGAGGAGACTTAATAGCTGTCTACAAATATCTAAAGGGCTGTCACATTGTAGAAGGATCAACTTTATTCTCATTTGCACAAGGAAAGACTAGAAGCAATGGGATGAAACTGAATGGGAGGAGACACAGATTAGATATTAGAAAAAACTTTTTGACAGAGTGATCAATGAGTGGAACAGGCTGCCACGAGAAGTGGTGAGTTCTCCTTCAATGGAAGTCTTCAAACAGAGGCTGGACAGACATCTGACTGGGATGATTTAGCAAATCCTGCTTTGAGCAGGGGGTTGGACCAGATGGCCCAGGAGGTCCCTTCCAACGCTACGATTCTATGATTCTATGAAGGAAACCACCTATGCCAAAACATGGTATCCATCCACAGACAGCTGTTTCGGGGTATTGCCCCTCATCAGTGTGGAGTAGGAAACTGGCTAGTAGGAGCAATGCCTAGTAGCAGACTATGAAAAAATAAGGATGATTGACCTCATGGAGATCAACATCCGACACTGCGGAGACACCATCACGTGTTTCTCAACGCAGTGATTCTAGAGCACTGCTCCCATCCCTTATGGGAAATATGTAAAACATGCAAATATATAAGCTGCGGAGACACCATCACATATTTCTCAACGCAAGCAATGACTAGCCAGGTCTTTCACCGGGAAGGAACAACCACGGGAAGGGCAGTCTCCCATGAAGGAAACCACCTATGCCAAAACATGGTATCCATCCACAGACAGCTGTTTCAGGGTATTGCCCCTCATCAGTGTGGAGTAGGAAACTGGCTAGTAGGAGCAATGCCTAGTAGCAGACTATGAAAAAATGAGGATGATTGACCTCATGGAGATCAACATCCGACACTGCGGACACACCATCACGTGTTTCTCAACGCAGTGATTCTAGAGCACTGCTCCCATCCCTTATGGGAAATATGTAAAACATGCAAATATATAAGCCGCGGAGATACCATCACATGTTTCTCAACGCAAGCAATGACTAGCCAGGTCTTTCACCGGGAAGGAACAACCACGGGAAGGGAAGTCTCCAATGAAGGAAACCACCTATGCCAAAACATGGTATCCATCCACAGACAGCTGTTTCGGGGTATTGCCCCTCATCAGTGTGGAGTAGGAAACTGGCTAGTAGGAGCAATGCCTAGTAGCAGACTATGAAAAAATGAGGATGATTGACCTCATGGAGATCAACATCCGACACTGCGGAGACACCATCACGTGTTTCTCAACACAGTGATTCTAGAGCACTGCTCCCATCCCTTATGGGAAATATGTAAAACATGCAAATATATAAGCCGCGGAGACACCATCACATGTTTCTCAACGCAAGCAATGACTAGCCAGATCTTTCACCGGGAAGGAACAACCACGGGAAGGGCAGTCTCCAATGAAGGAAACCACCTATGCCAAAACATGGTATCCATCCACAGACAGCTGTTTCGGGGTATTGCCCCTCATCAGTGTGGAGTAGGAAACTGGCTAGTAGGAGCAATGCCTAGTAGCAGACTATGAAAAATATTTGCATGTTTTACATATTTCCCATAAGGGATGGGAGCAGTGCTCTAGAATCACTGCGTTGAGAAACACGTGATGGTGTCTCCGCAGTGTCGGATGTTGATCTCCATGAGGTCAATCATCCTCATTTTTTCATGGTCTGCTACTAGGCATTGCTCCTACTAGCCAGTTTCCTACTCCACACTGATGAGGGGCAATACCCCGAAACAGCTGTCTGTGGATGGATACCATGTTTTGGCATAGGTGGTTTCCTTCATTGGAGACAGCCCTTCCTGTGGTTGTTCCTTCCCGGTGAAAGACCTGGCTAGTCATTGCTTGCGTTGAGAAACATGTGATGGTGTCTCCACGGCTTATATATTTGCATATTTTACATATTTCCCATAAGGGATGGGAGCAGTGCTCTAGAATCACTGTGTTGAGAAACACATGATGGTGTCTCCGCAGTGTCGGATGTTGATCTCCATGAGGTCAATCATCCTCATTTTTTCATAGTCTGCTACTAGGCATTGCTCCTACTAGCCAGTTTCCTACTCCACACTGATGAGGGGCAATACCCCGAAACAGCTGTCTGTGGATGGATACCATGTTTTGGCATAGGTGGTTTCCTTCATTGGAGACAGCCCTTCCAGTGGTTGTTCCTTCCCGGTGAAAGACCTGGCTAGTCATTGCTTGCGTTGAGAAACATGTGATGGTGTCTCCATGGCTTATATATTTGCATGTTTTACATATTTCCCATAAGGGATGGGAGCAGTGCTCTAGAATCACTGCGTTGAGAAACACGTGATGGTGTCTCCGCAGTGTCGGATGTTGATCTCCATGAGGTCAATCATCCTCATTTTTTCATAGTCTGCTACTAGGCATTGCTCCTACTAGCCAGTTTCCTACTCCACACTGATGAGGGGCAATACCCCGAAACAGCTGTCTGTGGATGGATACCATGTTTTGGCATAGGTGGTTTCCTTCATGGGAGACTGCCCTTCCCGTGGTTGTTCCTTCCCGGTGAAAGACCTGGCTAGTCATTGCTTGCGTTGAGAAACATGTGATGGTGTCTACGCGGCTTATATATTTGAATAAAGGATACAGTGAGATTCGTAGTCGGCTGGTGCTACTGGATGTGCAATACCACATGAAAGGTAATAGCCGACTGGAATGAGTGTCAAGACAGGTACCTGAGAGGAACTGTAATGGAAAATTCCATATATTATTATTAAAGAACCACTGTCATAAGTAGGCACACTATTCAGTACTGGAAAAAAAAAAAAAAGAACAAGACGGTGAGTGACTATGGCACATAAACATAAACATATTGGGCGATGTTATGTGAATGAGGAAGGAGAAAAAGTCCAAAACAGTCAATTAGTACCTGGGTATAGTCAATAATAATGTGGAGAAACAGACGTCTGGGAAGCAGCAGCTACTGAGGATGAAAGGACACTGAGTATTCCCATGGAGACATTCCTCTTACTCCTTCCACAGAGGGATGGACGTCTAGGACATAAGCGCCGCCCTCTACCCGCCCCCTGTTACATCATGTGCTCCCCCCTCCTTCTTTCTCCTCTTACTTGGACACGGCGCCGCCCCATAATTAACATCCTGATCATGTGACCGCCCTCCTGGGGCCGTGATAGGCTATCATTCTCCACTTATACCCGGATATACTTTCCTTATCTACTAGCTGTTGACTTATGGACTGATTCACTATGAATAAATTCACCTTGTTTTGCAACACATCCATGTGAGTGCCGAGTGTCACTACTACAACTGAAGAGAGCTTGGACCATAGTCTCAAACATTACCATTAGTAACACACTATGCCGTCAAGGATTAAAATCCTGCTGGGCATGCAAGGTCCTCTTGCTCATGCCAGCACAAGTCCGGGCTCGTTTGAAGTTCGCCAATGACCATATGGATGATCCAGAGGAGCAATGGGAGAAGGTCATGTGGTCAGATAAACCAAAATAGAACTTTTATTATCATCTTCACCTGCCGTATTTGGAGGACGGAGAAGGATGAGTACAGCCCCAAGAACACCGTCCCAACCATGAAAACCATGAAGCATGGTGGGGGAAGCTCATACTTTGGGGTGCTTTTCCACAAAGGGGAAAGGACAACTGCACGGTATTAAAGGGAGCATGGATGGGGTCATGCATCCCAAGATTTTGACCAAGAATCTCCTTTCCTCAGTACGAGCTTTGAAGATGGGTCTTCCATAATGACAATGACCCTAAACACACAGCTATGGCAGCTAAGGAGTGGCTCTGTAAGAAACATTTCTAGGTCCTGAAGTGGCCTATCCAGTCTCCAGACCTGAACCTAATAGAAAATTTTTGGAGGGAGCTGAAATCCAATGTTACCCAATGACAGCCCTTAAACCTGTGTGGGAGGAATGGCCCCCATCGAGTGTCCGGGCCGGAACCAGAGGAGCCGTCATCTGGGTTCCGGGGGAAACTGTTCCCGGGGAACAGGATTCGAGGACGGACCATTGTGACTGACAGGTGGGCTGGGGGAGGGACCGGTATAAAGGAGGTGGGGAATTCCCCAGACGATGTCAGCAGACCTGGTGAGAGACAGCAGGAGAGCGTGGGAGTGACTGCCAGCCAGAGTGACTGACCAGCGCCAGGGAGGACGCCAACTGAGGACTCCAAAGGGACGGTATCCAGGGAGCCGTCCGAGACTTGTTGCCACTCTCCAGACCGCGGCCACTGCATGCCCAGCACAACTCGCGGCCGCTTTCGCCTCCCCTTTGCCCGTGGTTGCGGCCTACCCGCGGCCATCTCCCCTGAGCTCGTGACCGCAGCCTGTTCCCTGCCACCCGCGGACACCCTGCTTTCACCAGTGGCCGCGGCCAGCATCGCGCCGTCGGTGGCCACGACTGTTCCGCCCCGGTCCGCAGTAGGAGCCAGGCCCCTCTTGATCGCGGACTCCCCATGACAGCCGTTAGCTGCGCAGGTGGCCTGTCACTCGCCACTATACATCGCTGCCGCCTGCCCAGGTCAAGGAGCTGCGACCCACCCGTCCAAGGACTCCACCGGGGCCTGTGGGGCTCCAGTGTCCTCAGCGCGCCGGAGAGCGCGAAGACTGCGTCAACACCTCAGCAACTGGGCTCGGCAACTATTTCACCGAAAGACCACCAGCCCGAACGGCGAGGGACATCTGGACGGCTAAGTAGACTCTAGACTTAAGGACACGTAGTCGGCCAAACCGCAGCCCTATAGTGACCGGCCGTTGCTGGGAGTAGTCGTGTGCTGCGTTACTGTGTTTGCTTGTTTAGAGCCCCTGCGTGGGCAACCTGTGTTACCCCTGTTTCGGTGATCGGGCCGTGACTGAGGAAAGTCCCCTCAAGTCCCATAAACGTATTCTTAAAAAGCACCGCAGTTGTCTCGTGACTCAACACTGCATCCTGCGTACCTGCGGGTACTACACCTGAAACATCTGGAGAAGATCTGTATGGAGGAATGGGCCAAAATCCTTGTTGCAGAGTTTGCAAATTTGGTCAAGAACTACAGGAGAAATGATAGGACCGATCCCTCAAAAAACCATTTTGATACTGGGTCATGAGGTTATTCTCATTGCGATTCTCCAGGATAGCATCTCTTAGGAAGCCCTCAAGGATTCTATCCAGAGCTGAAGTTAAACTTAGCAACTTGACTTCCCAGCCTCATGGCATGTCAATGAGTAGTGACTAGCATCACAATGGAAAGTTAAAAAGAATAATAAAATATTGATAGGAGTTTGTTATAAGTCTCCAAATATAATGGAATTGGCAGAAAATATCTAAGTAACTATTATGGAGGACTTGAAGTACCTTGACATAAATTGGGGAGCTGAAACCTGCAGGCCCAGAAAAGGAAAAATATTTTTGACAACAATGAAAGACAATTACCTTTCGCAACTGGTTGGAGGTCACTTGAGTAATAGTGATCACAAAATAATGTTTTCTTATATCCTTTAATAAGATGAACTTCAGAAAGGTGAATTTCCAACGGATGAGAGATGATCTTAGTGCGATAAACTGGGACAATTTCCTCAATAATAAAAATACACAAAGCGAATGGGACACATTTATAAGCATCTGGAATAAGATCTGTGGAAATCAAATACCCTATGGGAATACACAAACTATAAATAGGGGGAAACTACTATTACTAAATAGAGGTGTAAGGGCACAATAAATGACAAAAGGAAAGTGTTTCAAGAATTAAAGGAAGATGGTAGTGATCAGTCATTAAATATTAATAGAAACAAATTGTGTAAAAATCAAATCAAGGCAGCAAAGATTGAAACACAAATACTCATTGACAAAGAAAGTAAATATAATCCAAAAATATTCTTCAACTATATAAACAGTGAGAAACTGAAAAATGATACTCTGGGTGAAATGGAAGAAGATGAAGGAAGGGTCAATCTGTCCGAGGTCAAAAGTCAGGAAGGTACGTCAAAACAAAAGGTAGACAAAAGGTAGTGGATCAAGACAAAAGGGCTAGGAAACCGGATGGTCAAGGAAAAACCAAGGTCAAGCAGCAAAGATCAGACTGCAAGACTAGGAGCACAGAGCAAATACACACCACTTGAGCAAGGCTACAATTGACAAAAATCTAAGGCAGAGATCCAGCTATATAGCCAAGTAATTTCTCCAAACAGGAGACAAATGAAGGAGATCCCGTCACGCCCTGGCCCATATTGAAAGGCTAAACTGTCACTGAAGACACTGACAGTTCACAACCCTCCAGGTTCCGATTGGACGCAGAGTTGTCAATCACCATACTGACTGCTCAGCATGCCCCCACCCTAGATTAGACTGCAGAACAGTCATTCACTGAGTCCAATGACAAAAAGACTGACTGGCACTTCCAAGCTAATGTGAACAGGTGCCAACGAGAAGCAGCTACCTCCATATACAATAAACAAAAAAAGTTACTGTTTCTGGATGCTAGGAAAAAATGAGACGCTTAGCACATAATGTGGCCAATACATGCATGCCCATCAACCAACGACAAGGTGGTCTCAAAACTGATGGGTCCTAACTTATCTAATGTGAATACCTCTCTAAGACTGAAGTCTGAATTCCTGGGTAGATGTGAAAACCTCTCTTCCAAGTCTGATTTTATGGGTAGGTAGGATCTTGCTGAAATTAAAATCTACCACATGCTGAAGGGCGGAGAGATCAGTCAGAAAGCTAATATACAATGACAAAAAGACTGACTGGAACTTCCAGGCTAAGGCCTCTTTCACACTTCAGTTATTTGCATCAGTTAAAATCCGCCAAAACGGCAGAGAAGCGGATCCGTTCTCAACTGATGTGAACGGATGGCACAGGATCCGTTTTTAGACGGATCCTGAAAATGAGGAAATTTAAAGGAACCGCTGGCCGGGGAGAGAGAGAGAGAGAGAGAGAGAGAGAGAATATTTTTGTCCGGCACCCAGACAGATTTTGGGGTTAATTCAGTGTCTGGAGGATCCGCCGACCAAAAAAACGTTGCAAGCTCCGTTTGGAAATCTTTGAGTATGTTGACGGACACTAACATTGTGGCGGATCCTCAAAAAAACGGATGCAACGGATGGCAATCAGTAAGGATCCACCAATAATGAAAGTCAATGGGGAAAAAAACGGATCCGCAAAGAAAAATGGCGGATCCGTTTTCTTTCAAAATTGGCGGATCTTGACTGATTGTCAAAAACGGAAGTGTGAAAGAGGCCTAATGTGAACAGGTGCTAACTAGGAGCATGCTGCGGACATGTGTTCTTGTGAAATATCATGAAAATAAAAGTAGATGGACGTTTCTGGTTTACTGGGCTGCTGCTGGAAAAAAAAACATTCCACGATCTGGTAGTATTTAATAGTAACTTTATTACATGTTTCAAGTATGTACTGAATGATTTTTCAAAATTACACTACATACCACTGATGGTTTTACATTATCATTAGCTGATTCTAGAAGAGCTCAACTCTCATGCATTTCTCCAGAATGACAGAATGGCAAAAGATAATGCTCTGTCATTTGCATCAATAGAGCAGCATTTGCAGTTTTACATCACTGGTATCTCAGCAGCTGGAAGCAGACACAGCTCCTCTCAGCCCCCTGTCTACAGCTTATTCTGCAGTATATCTCTCCTCTCATTTCCATATGTATAGTCCATCCAGCAGGCAGGCTGAGACAGACTGCAGTGCCCACTATCGACCAGGGATACAGATCGGTCCCAAGGGCATTTAATTGATAAAAAGAAACTGGGAGCGCATCCTATGAGGTAGCATGAGCAAAACAGGCTATTTTTAAAAATGGTTTACATTAGCATGAATGAATAAATACGTACAGCAGGAAAAATAAGCATGTGGTACACTGCCGATTTTGCAAGTTTTCCCACCTACAAATGAATGGAGAGGTCTTTAATTTGTATCGTAGGTACACTTCAATTGTGAGAGACAGAATCTCAAAAAAAATCCAGAAAATCACATTGTATGATTTTTACATAATTAATTTGCATTTTATTGCATGAAATAAGTATTTGATACAACAGAAAAATAGAACTTAATATTTGGTACAAAAACCTTTGCTTGCAGTTACAGAGATCAGACATTTCCTGTAGTCCTTGGCCAAGTTTGCACACACTGCAGAAGGGATTTTGACCCACTCCTCCATACAGATCATCTCCAGCTCTTTCAGGTTTCTTGACTGTCACTGGGCAACATTGAGTTTCAGCTCCCTCCAAAGATTTTCAATTGGCTTCAGGTCTGCAGACTGGCTATGCCACTCTAGGACCTTGAAATGCTTCTTATGGGGCCACTCCTTAGTTTCCCTGGCTGTGTTTCAGGTCATTGTCATTCTGGAAGACCCAGCCACGACCCATCTTTCACATCCTGTCCCCTTTGTTCCCCAAACTATAATGTTTCCCCCACCATACTTCATGGTTGGGATGGTGTTTTTGGGGTTGTACTCATCCTTCTTCCTGCAAACATGGCGAGTAGAGTTGATACCAAAAAGTTATTTTTGGTCTCATCTGACTATATGACCTTCTCCCATGCCTCATCTGGATCATTCAGATAGTCATTTGCAAACTTTAAATGGGCCTGGACATGTGCTGGTGTGTTCAGGGGAACCCTGCATGCCCTGCAGGATTTTAATCCATGACGGCATAGTGTGTTACTAATGGTAATACTTGAGACTGTAGTTGTAGATCTCTTCAGATCATTGACCAGGTCCTCCCTTGTAATTCTGAGCTGATTCCTTACCTTTCTCACAATCATCCTTGAGGTGAGATTTTGCAGAACCCCAGACTGAGGAAGATTGACAGTTATCTTTCGTTTCTTCCATTTTTTAATAATTGTGCCAACAGTTGCTGCCTTCTCACCAAGCTGCTTGCCTAATGTCCTGTAGCCTATCCGTAGCCTTGTGCAGTTCTACAATTTTGTCCCTGATGTCTTTAGACATCTCTTTGGTCTTGGCAATAGTGGTGGAGTATTGATTGAGTAGACAGGTGTTTTTTTTATACAGTTAACGAGTTCAAACAGGTGCAACGAATACAGATAATGAGTGCAGAGTAGGAGGGCTTCTTAAATAAAAACTAACAGGTGTGTAAGAGCCAGAATTCTTGCTGGTTGGTAGGTGATTTTAGAGATACAGAGGGGGAGGGGTTAACATCCTACTGAACTCCTGCTCTCCTTTCCCGTGGGCATAATACTACTCAGACAACACATGGTAAGGGTGAAACAGTGTGGCAATACTTTATTGAACCACAGAGAAAAACATATAGACTGGTCCCAGGTTCCCAGCAAAATACCCAAGCTGATGCAAAAATACAGAGTCTCACCTTTCCACTTACTCGTTGGGATTAGAGAAGCTGTGACTACAGGCTTCTAGGGCCGACTACCCCAACCTGTGACATACACAGAGAGGAGATAACAAGCTTATGAAGCTGACAGTCCATTGAGGCACGCAGCCAGGTGACCGGATTGTCACAACCTGGCTTCCCCAAATTTTTCCATGGTGCTCAGGTGACCAGTGGGTCAAAATCCTGGCTTCTCCAATTGTATCCATGGGGATAGCCAGAGTCATAGTCACCAAAGCTGGCATCCTGTAGAATGTCAAATCTGTGTCCCTCGCGATGGAGCCATGTGGTCCTTGGATGCTGTCCTGTAGAGTGTTCCTGGCTGTGGTTTTGTAAAGAGTCTCTGATTCATCTTGCAGAATGATAGAAATCCTTTTTTATATGCACATTTGTGTTTGAGGTCATCATTCCACAGGTCAGGGGGGAGGCATCATTCCAGAGGTCAGGGGGGAGGTGGCAATGGCTCATCTCTCATTGTTTGAGGTTTTAATCAAGCTGCATAGTTTTTCCTCCACTGCACTGCAGGTCAACAAGCCACAGGGTCCCACACAATAGTCAATTAACATTTTATCAAACATCAATTGTTCAATGACCCTGCACCCCTGTCTTGTCTTGCAAAGATCACAGACAGTGAGATGTAGGAGCTGATATAAGAGGCACATAGGCATTCAAAAATATCAAGAATCAACTTTTAAGATTCATATGACAACAGTCTATGGTTTTTGACCTACTGAAAATTGACGTCTTGATAATTAAGCTTAAATGCTGTGTCATCACAGTGATCAAATACCTATTTCATGCAATAAAATGCAATTTAATTATTTAAAAATCATACAATGTGATTTTCTGTTTTTTTTATTTTTAGATTCTGTCTCACAGTTGAAGTGTACCTAGGATAAAAAATACAGACTTCTCCATTCTTTGTAGGTGGGAAAACTTGCAAAATCGGTACAGTGTATTAAATACTTATTTTCCCCATTTTCCCCACTGTATGTAAATTATTATAAGCCCACATTATGATTTTGGGAATACACCTTTTAAAGAAAACCTGTCAGAAACTTTTCATTTCCCCTCAAACTATGTATATGATTGTGTGATCCTTTAAAAGATAAGGCAGTCATTCATTTTATGATCCCAAAGCACTGCCCCAGCAGACAGAAATCACATATTTTGAAGTTGTGTCTGGAAGTGAATTGGAGCTTGACAATGCACTTCCTACCTAACAACCACCTTCCCCAGGTCAGTGGCAATGTACCAGAGCAAATGACCTGTCAATTAGCCAGAGGTTTGGTGGGAAATACAGAGTGAGGATGAAAAGATAGAAGTGCATCGTCAAACTCTAAAGCACTTCCGAATACAACCTCAAAATAGCATAATGTTCCCTGTCACATTCCGTTTCCTGCTATAATGTTCCCCATCCATGCTCCCCTCCTATTATATTGTCCCAAATTCTGGGCCCCTTCTTGTTATAATGTCCAGAATTTGGGTCCTGCACATGTTATAATGTCACCCATTTGGGTCCCCCCTTCTGTTATATTGTCTCCCATTCTGGTCCCCTTCTTGTTAAAATGTCTCCCATCCTGTGGCCTTCCAGTAATAATATCCCCAATCCTGGGCCCCTAACTGTTATATTGTTCCCCATCCTGGGCCCTTCCTATAATAATATCCTCCATCCTGGGCTTCTTCATGTTATTATGTCCATAATCATGGGCCCTCTCCTGTTATTATGTCCCCCATCCTGTTCTAATGTTCCCAATCCTGGTATTCCTCCAGCTATAATGTCCCTAATCCTGGGTCCCTTCCTGTTATGATGTCTTCCATCCTCGGCCTTTCCAGTTAGAATCTGCCCCATCCTAGACCCCTCCTGTTATAATGTGCCCCATCCTGGGTCCCTTCCAGTAATAATATCTCCCATCCTGCCCCCCACAGTAATAATTTTCCATGTTCTGCTGCTCTTCTTTAATACATTAAAAAAATAAACAATTCTTCTTACTTCTCCCTGTTCCCATGTGGTTTCTTCTTCCATAGCAGGATCAGAGGCCAGCAGTTGAAATCGGTGAGCTTGCTACAGGAGGTGCATGATGTCATTGCGATGGGCCACCCCTGACGAAGACACTGAAGTCAGCTGCCTGTCTCTGATTGGCTGGCAGTATGTATTGCTGAACAGGGAGACTTTTTTTTCTCTGTGCAACTGAAAGTGAGTCTGAGGATGGACATCCAGAGGAAATTGGCGCTGGCGGGCCCCCTTCTGTCCAGTTGTGGTGTATGTTCTGTGATGATGGCGTTGGCGATGATTCCTCATGGTCCTGTGTAGTTCTGGAAAAGATAACATCGTGGCTCCTGGTGGCGATGGTAATTCCTCGTGGTCCAGTCGGTGATCTGTGTGTCAGGAAGCGACAAGCTGGACAGAGCACAGTCTTTCCCCCTGTTAGCGTACAGGGACAATGAGCAACTCAACTCAAGTACAAAGGGAAACCCCTCACAGCGTGTGTCCTAATTCTCCTGTCAGGGCGTGCGCGCGCTGATGTCCTGACTGGGCGTCCTGTCACTCACAGTCAGCGTTGTCAGCAGTCCCTGTTAGCAGCTTTTTGACTCTGCTTGTTTTTGCCCTCTTTGGCAGTTGGTTTATTCCCTGAAGCCCTGACACTGCCCTCCTGCATGCTGCACATTCCCGCGGCAACCAACCAATTTTCTGCGCACTGTCGCCCTTTTATATTATCCACGCCCCCTTCTCTGCAGTGCAGATGTCAGTTCGGGGCCTTAAGCTTTCTCCCGTGAAACCTGGGTGACAGCCCCGACAGTTCTAGATCTGTCACGGGGTAAGTAGGCCTGGTCCGGGTCTTCTCCTTTCACCTGCACACAGACCAGTGCCAAGTAGGAGATCCTAAAAATAGCCCAACATTGGGGAGAGTCACATTGGCCATTTATCTCAGTCAAGGATCGCAACACAATGCTAGGACTGGCCATTGGCTCTCCCCACCCGAGTGTGACAGATGCATGGAAATGCTCCTGCCGGGAGAGCAGACGGCCAGTCTGAGCATTGCGTTGCAATCCACGTCCAAGTTATACAGCCTTGTGACTCTCCCCCTCCCCTGAGTGATGATTTGGCATACACTAGACACTAAAGCAGTGTCAATTCAGAGATGAGAAGAAGTGAACTTTGCACATTACCTAATATTCGTGAAGAGGAAGCGCTGTAGGATCACATGTCTGTGGCTGGAAATCAGAGAATGTCAGTATAGTTTTTTTTTCCATTACATTTGGAGCTTCAAAAAAAAGTACAAAAAATGCAAATTGACAGTTTGGACAACTCCTTTTAATTAAAATAAAAAGACAAAGAACCCCTATAATGGTTTATTTCCTCATCTTCCTACTCCTGTTATTAAAATAAAATCATTATATTCCAGGATAATAAGTCTGATAACCAGACTGGTAAGTAAAATTGGAACTAGAATTTCACTATAGCTGAATTTACCACAGCGTGCTCTAGAGTGGTAGGTGGAGACCAGAAAAACGCAATTTATTACTGTCCAAGAGCAATCACTGTTCCAATACTGTTAAGTAATAACAGGAGTAAAACTTTTGCTTTTACAAAGCTGTGCCAAATTTGACCAGAAAATTTCACTTCTTAATACCACAGTATGTTGAAATATAAATAGGATTATGAGTTTTTATGATTGATTTCCTCGAGCATACAATACAGTGCTGATATTGTGCAAACACAAATCTTTACATCTGGGAAGGCCGTAGGAATTCGAGATGCCAAACAGCTGAAACATAAATACCATTTTTGTCAGCACGGCGCTGCTTATCAGATGCATACAGACCATGTAAATATCAGTAACTGCAATGAACTTTGCATTTATGAGTTCATAGATTTTATTTTGTTTTCCTTAGTTATTGCTGTGAAGCAAACTGCAGACCTCTCTGGCCATGAGCAAGCTCCATGCCAAAAAAGACACAGTTGCTGCTTTAAGTCTTATTAGTTGCGGCAAGTCATAAAACTCAAAGAAAGAGCAAGGCCAGAAGTTCTACGTTTGGCATCAGGAGCTAAGAGCGAAAACCAGCCAGAGAAAATACTGAATTACAAGAGCTGCATGAAGCGAACAAGATCTCGGTGGTGATACTTTGGTTGCTAGGTTCCCTAGACGTTTAATGGTAACTATTTTTTCTCATTCTTTCCTTGTTTTGACACTTTTCATTTCATTTTCTGTAATGTAGTTTGTGATGGTAGTTTATAGTTACTTTTCAGCTCCGTAGTCTGAAAACTCACAAGCGCTGTCAGTAGATAAAAAAAATTAAAGTTGGTAATTATGGTAAATGGTAGCTCTAGAAAAGTTTTCTTCAAAGATGACCTTTCACCAGATGTTTCATGTTGAACTAGACATAGGATGTAACAATGGCTGCAGAGTGGAATAAAACTTTTTCTTTTTCATATTTCCTTTGCAATGACATTAGCAATCAAAACATTTGACACTTATTGAGTTAACTTTTCTCAGATAGTTTTCACTGGCGGCGTGTACATCACCCTGTATGATGCTGACTAGGGATGAGCGAGCACTAAAATGCTCGGATGCTCGTTTCTAGTAATGAGATAATGGGAGTCATTAAGAAATCTGGCAGACCCTACAAGGAGAACTGGGAGGCAGTAAAAATGTTGAAATGGATAGAAAAAGTGCTGAATGGAAGGAGAACAGCTTGAGGAAGACCCCTGGAAGCGGCTCTGTCTCCCAGATCGCTGCTGAGAACAATGGTGTCACACTTTTACTCCACTTTTAGGACTGACAATAAAACTGTCACAGGGCAGTAGGGGGAAAACAAGAGACGCGGAACCAGGGCCCCTGAACTGCCCCTCAGGCTAAGGGGGTGCCCTGACTTTCCTTAACTTGGGAGTACACTTGATGGTAGTGAGGCCCAAATCCCCGACCTGTCCCTATCTCCTGTTTCACCCTGAGCTAAACCCCCAACCCCCTCCCTAGGAGGTGAGACAGGGAAAAAAGTGTACTGCACCAAAAACCAAAGGAAAGATCCAACAGACAGGGTAAAACAAAACAACACTTAGCTTGCTCTGCTGCAATGCTCTTGGACAGCATAGTTAGACACCTGACAACAGCATATAACTGAAGCACCACAGAACTCTGCCAGCTCCTGACTCCAGCTTGGTTGGTCTCCAAAGAGGAAATGCATCACCAACAGTGAGCTGCAGCACCTGGTGACCTTTTAAAGGAAGGTGGGAGTGGTCAACCACCAGCATAGCAAAACAGACCAGCCATGCAATAATACCAGCAGCCACCGGGGGAAAAAATTGATATTAACCCCCGATGGCCTGAAAGGAAAAAAGGTTTAATATGCAAAGCAAAATCTGCCACAGATCCAAAAATGGATTGTGACAAAAACATTCAAAATTGCTGAGAAATTTGAGTTTACAAAAAAAGTTAAGAAACATTAGTTTCTGTATAATGACAAATGTAAAAAATATTTTAAAAAAATAATAATTAAACCCCTTTCCGACATCGGGTGTAAATATGCGCCGATGTCGGACTCCCTCCCTTTGATGTGGGCTCCGATGGTGAGCCCACATCTTTCCTGGCACATGTCAACTGTTTTGAACAGCTGACATGTGACAGCAACAGCCGCTGGTGTTGAATCGTTATCAACCCGCAGCTATTACCCACTTAAATGCCGCTTTCAAACTCTGACAGCGGCATTTAACATGCGCTTCTGGCAATCATGCCAGAAATCTGCCCATCGGTAACCCCCCTCATGTGATCGCGGGTCACCGATGGTTGGTATGACAACCAGTGGTCTCCTGCAGACCTCTGTTGTTGTCACTGCAGGATTGCTATGAGTGCCGCCCGGTGGTCGGCGCTCATAGCAAGTGAGCAATTCTGCTACATACAAGCAATCAACATCACCTGTATGTAGCAGAGCTGATCGGACAAGTGCAGCTTCAAGTCTCCCATGGAGACTATTGAAGCATGTAAAAAGTTAAAAAAGTTTTAAAAAATATAAAAAATATATAAAAGTTCAAATCACCCCCCTTTCAACCCCATTCAAAATAAAACAATAAAAAACAAAATCAAACATACACATATTTGGCATCACCCCATTCAGAATCGCCTGATCTATCAATGCAAAAAAAAAATTAACCCAATAGGTAAACGGCGTAATGAGAAAAAAATTCAAAACTCCAGAATTACGTTTTTTTTGACACCGCATCATTGCATTAAAATGCAATAACGGGAGATCAAAAGATTGTATCTGTACCAAAATTATATCATTTAAAATGTCATCTCGGAATGCAAAAAATAAGCCCTCACCCAACCCGATATCACAAAAAATGGAGAAGCTATGAGTATCGGAAAATAGTGCAATTTCTTTTTTCTTAGCAAACTTTGGAATTTTTTTACCACTTAAATAAAAAAGAACTTAGACATGTTTGGTGTCTATGAACTCATAATGACCTGGAGAATCATAATATCAGGTTAGTTTTAGCATTTAGTGAACATGGTTTAAAAAAAAATCCCAAAAAACTGTGGGATTGCACTTTTTTGCAATTTCACCGCAATGGGAATTTTTTTCCTGTTTTAAAGTACATGACATGATAAAAACCATGGTGTTGTTCAAAAGTACAACTTGTCCTGCAAAAAACAAGCCCTCACATGGCCATTTTGACCAAAAAATGAAAAAGTTATGGCTCTGGGAAGAAGAGGAACAAAAAATGAAAATGCAAAACCAAAAATACCTCTGGTCATTAATGGGGTAAAGTAAACCGTAATTGAAATTATTCGTAATTTTTATTACATTTTTAAAAAATTGGAAATTTCAGTCTAACTTATGAAGGAAACAAGAATTGCTAAAAATTAGATAGAAGAGTGACTCAGATAGACCCTGTATTAGACATAAAGGAGGGCCTCATACACATTATGTTCAAATTGTCATGTAGTGGTACTGCTACACTCATGAATGCTTTGCACAAAGTTCAAAGCCAAGAAAAGATAGTCATCTATAGACTTCTGAAGGCAACAACTTGGGGGCCTTATTAACCCCTTTCCGACAATGGACGCACTATTCCGTCCATGTGTCCTGGGACTTAATGCCCATGAACGGAATAGTACATCATATGCGATCAGCCGCGCTAACGGGGGAACGCGGCTGATCGCGGCTGGGTGTGAGCTAATTCTCACAGCTGACACCCGGCACTAAGTGCCAGGAACTTTAACCCCAGCACACTGCGATCAAACATGAGCAGCATTCTGGGAGTTGGCAGAGGGGCTGTCACCTGTGACAGCCACTCTGCCTTTGTATCGGAGACGCCGCGGCAAGACGTCCCGATCGCTCCCATGGTAACCTGATGTCATCATGACGACAAAAGGGTTACCAGAGCTCATAGATTTCCAGTCATGCGCAGTCCATGTCAGGAAGTCTCTGAGGTTAGTGACAAGTCCCTGCAGTGCTGACAGCTTATATGGCATGCACATCTGCATGCCATATAAGCGATCAGCCTGCCCAAAATGAGTGTCCCATAGTGGGACACAGTGTAAAACATAGAATGAAATAAAAAAAATTAAAATAATTGTAAAAATATTTTTAAAAAGAATAAATAATAATAATAATAAAAAAAAAAATCAATATTTATTCCATCAATAAATCCCTCCACCGCCGGGAAAGAGGTCCCGTAACCCTAACCCGAACCCTAATTCTCACACAGCATTGCTGTAAAGTGATGCACTGCAGGAGCCATTGTCTCCTGTCAGTGCATTGTGGGAGGCCCTATAGAGCAGTGACATCACCTGATGTCACTGTTCTATAGGGGAGATCATGGTGGGACACTCGTTATTAAATGGATTATGTCGGAACAGGGAGTATTTGTTTGTTTATATCATTTTTTTTTCAGGAGATCGAGGGCATTGCATTGATTAGGCGCACAAAAAAATGGGAAAACTGTGTAGTGTTTTATTTCATTAAAAGACTTTTTTCTGGCTGTGTGTGTGTTTGTTTAACCCTTAACAACTATAGGATTAGCATTGGATAGGTGTCTTATTGACAACTCTTCATAACTAACCGGACTTAATGTCACCTTACAATACAAATACAGATGCGCAATTTCTGGGCCCCTGGGGGCAGATGTTTGTAGCCAGGGGGGCCAATAACCATGGTCCCTTCCATGGCTATCAATATCTGCTCCCAGTAATCGGCTTTCCCCTCTCTGGTGCAGAAAATTGCATGGGAGCCCACGCCATTTTTTTCCCTTTTTTTTCAAAATTAAACATATTGTTCATTAATAAACATCGGCCTTGCTATTATATATCTATCCATCTCTAGATATATATGTATAGATATATCTGTCTATAGATATATCAATAGATAGATATATCTAGAGATAGATGTATCTATAGATACATAGATATATCTATATCTATCTATATCTATAGATATATCCACTTATATCGATCTATATATCTATCTATCTATCTATCTATCTATAGATCTATCTGTGTGTGTAATGGAATATGCAAAAAAAGAGGTTGGATAAAGAAATGACATCACAACTCTTTTTTTTGTTAAATAATAGATCTTTATTTAGATTACAAAAATGCATAAAAAAAACACATCAAATCCGCATCAAAAGGACAGTGGCAACAAGCTAAGTTGTGACGAAGTAGGGTGAAACAGTGTGCTTCACTGACCCTGGAGAAGACTGCAGTGAAAGGAAATTATGTGTGTGAAAATGCTTTACACTGCAAATGAAATGTCCATAAGACTTTGAACCTGCTACCCCTTGTACATACTGTAACCTTTACCAAGTTACCATTAAGTAAAGGCTGTGTTTTTGAACAGGAGTCTCCTTTATTGAACTCTGGAACTTATGGTTCTGTCCGGCCAACAAAATCAGATACAGGCGGCCTGCATGGGCACAAAGGCCTCATGGCACAAACGCCAATACCTAGTCAGGACCTACTGTCTCATGTAGAGCACCGGGGCGTGAGATGAGTGCCTTGCCCACGGCTACCGTCCCGCACCACACTACAGCTGCGCCATACAAAGAACATAGCTATCCAATGGAGTTTCCTAGGACGAGTAGAAGAAGTCACTTTATACTCTTGTCATGTTTTTGCTCATGCAGAATAGGTTAACCAAGAAAGGGAAATTTATTATTCTGTAGACTGGCTTTACATTTTATTTTTCATAATGCCTTCCTGGGGGAAAGTATTTCAGATTTTTTTTTCCATTTCCAGGCATCCTGATATAACAATAAAATCTTGGAAGCTTGCCATAATGAATTTCTAAGAATCTTTTTTTTTATATAATGAATTGCTGATGAGTGGGATGACTACAATGAGTTCTGCATACTTTTTAAACCATTGTGAAACACTGTATATGTATCTGTTGCCTGGTGATACTGCTGAAGTGGAGCCAAATTCCCATTTGTGCAATGATGTAGGGCCTGCAAAACCAATGAAAGTAGGCTACAAATTCTAGGATCAGTGTCCCAGAGTCAGGAATCATATTGCTTCTCACATATTACCTCAAATTTTATAATAATTAGTTAATTGAAATGGAGTGACTGCTACTTATCATAAATGGTGTAAAATACAACAAGGGGCAGTGCGGGGAGATGAAAAAGTATTGCAATTATACTTATCCAGGGCCAGTATGTGCCCTGTGAGGGACCGCAGAAGCCCTTATGTCTAAGGTTTGGAATTACAGGAATGTTTCAAGAGGTTTTCCCATGAACAAAAGTACATTTTATTCAACGGATCTTGGAATAAAAATAAACTCCATAATTGGATGTGTTTACAATATAATGTTCCTGTGCAGCGATAATCTTATAATTGTGCCCCTGCTGTGTAATGGCTGTGTCTGACCGTACAGCAACATAGTCTGATCATACCACATCTCCTGGGCAGGGGAGGAAGCAAAAGAGAGTATACAGACACTACAGCACGGGATCACAACTGATTCTTTGTTTGAGATAAAATATTGTTTAAAAACAGGCAGGGAAATGTTTTACCTCACAAAAGGAATCTTTTCCATCCTCCCATGCCCAGGAAGTGTGGTATAATCAGACCATGTCCCTGTACGGACAGACACGGCCATTACACAATACACAGCAGGAGCACAATTATAAGATTATCTCAGCACAGAAAAAATGTTTTAAATACATCCCATCGTGGAAATTCTTATTATTCCAATAACTATTGATTAAATATACTTTAAGCACTAAAAAAAGAAGGCCATGAAGAATGAACATATTCACTGCAATGTCAAAAAGACAAGCTCTGCATATATTCCATCTTTTTTCACTTCTAAACCTGACCACTTCATTCTTAAGGCAGCTTCTACTATCTTATATGTAAAACAAATTTAAAAAAAGAGAGAGGTGGTAGCAAAGTAGCAAAAGACGTGAAAGAAAGTCCCTCAGGAAAAGCACAGGTGGCGTTTTCTTGACACTTCTCCTGTTTCAGAAACAATTTAAAAGGAAATTCCCATCTCCGAGATCCTATACCAATATGTAGTAGGTGTTATAATAATAATTTTAGCAAATACCTCCAGTTAGAAATGTAGTAGTTCTTCTGATTCGCTATGTCACTTTCATCATGTGCAGGCATTGGAGGACTTTAGGCAGGGCCGCCATCACGGCATTACTACCCTTACTAGTGTATGGGGCCCGGTGAGCAGAAGCAAGGAGGAATGGCGCAGACCGGCTGAGACATGCTGCCCCCCCTTTTGCTTCTGCTCACCGGGCAGTTTGAAAAAACTTTATTTGTGAACAGGGGTGGAATTCAGCCATTTCTGCAGAACCAGTAGCAAAACCAGCAAGAAAAAGTGTTCCGATCTGGTTCTAATGTCAGCATCTATTCTGTGCTCGTAGGTGTCTCTCAGGGGGCATCACTATCCTCCTGTAGCAGAAGCATTGTGCCATCCCCTGAGATATAGCACTCTGCGCTGCAGTGCATGCTGGGCAGAAGCAGTGCTGTCATAATCACTCACCCCAGCCTGCAGTCAGCAGCAGAGCCAGGATCCGGCAGCCGATCCCTCCCCTCCAGCAGTGTCACACCTATCAGAATGTGAAACAACATGGAGTGTTGGGGCTAAACAGAGGGGGTGGAGCCACAGACAACCAGGGAGAAGGCAGACAGAAGGAAAGAAAAAAAAGTGGGAGATACAAAAGATGGAAGAAGTCACAACAGAGAGATAGAGGCACGAGACACCAAACAGAGGTAGAACACAAGAGAAAGGCTTGAGACACAAGAGAGACAGGTGAGGGGGTTGTATATAAGACGCTGTCAGTCTCCTTCCTGACGTACCCCTTTTTCCTGCACTGTCCTCCCTCTGGTCTAGCTGCAGTATATTGGCAATGCATGCCAGTACTGCTTGTCATTTATGATAAATTCAATGTATTATTCTGGGTCCCTTTTCTATTGGCTGCAGCCTATGATGCTATAGGCTGTCAGAAAAGGACATAACCAGAGGTGAGATTCATCTGGTTTGGGGGATCTGATTGTTCAAATTACAGCCACCTATTTCAACTGAATGCGTGTCCTCGGTCTGTGCCCCTCTCTTCACCAGTTCAGGCCCCCTTCCTCGCTGGGCCCCAGGGGCAGGATTCAGCCATTTGCTCATTAACTGAACATGCATCCTCATCTATTGTAGTGCAGGACCGCTTCCTGCTTAGCAATAGGAGCCGCCAGCCAATTAGGCTATGCTTCCACAATCAGGAAGTAGCAACACTTTGGATGCAGTGTATTTTGCCAGTGCATCCAAAGCACTGGTAAATCTGCATGTTTTCACTGAACTGTGTGGATTTACTGAATACAAATACATTTATATTTTTGAAAATTCTAGCATCTCCGCAAGAGAAATTGACATACTGCAGCTCATAAACCCGCGCTGCATGTCAGTGTCCACGGGTGATCCGCAGGTGCACATACATGCATAGTGGACATGGGATTTTAGAAATCCCATCCACTATGCTGTAACATCTTACCACTGCGATCTTGACGTAGCATAAATACACAGCGTCAAAACTGCAGCAATTCCTGATCTTGGGAACGTACCCTTAGAGGCCGGCAGCTCACATCGCTGGCACATAGTGTCACTGTCATGGACCAGCACCTCAAATCGTTGAGGAAGAGGACACCACTGGACCACGGCCATGTAAGGAGAATCTTATTTTTCTCTGAAATCTGCAATATGGAGAGACATGTGGGAGGCAGGGTGAGAGGACATATATGGGGCAGGATGGAGGCATATATATGGGGCAGGATGGACACACATGGGGGCAGGATGGACACACATGGGGACAGGATGGAGAAATATTGGGGGACAGTATGAGAGAACATATATGAGGGAAGGATTGAGACATATGGTTGTCAGGATGACACCATATGGTGGTCAGGATGATTGAGTCAACTTTAACCCATGTCAACTGGCTGAAAGTGTGATTTAGTTATTGCCAACACCTGTTAGGTGCCACAGGTAAGTTACAGGTGCTGTTATTTACACAAATTAGAGAAGCATCACATGATTTTTCGAACAGTGCCAATACTTTTGTCCACCCTCTTTTTTATGTTTGGTGTGGAATTATATCCAATTTGGCTTAAGGACAACTCTTTTTGTGTTTTTTCATTTAAGACAAATTAAATGAAGATAATAATACCAAAGAATTTGTGTTTGCAATCATTTTCAGGAAGAAACTGAGTATTATCTGACAGAATTGCAGGGGTGTCAATACTTTTGGCCACAACTCTAAGTACTGCTGTGATATATTTTATTTTTGAAGATACTGTTTTCAATGGATACCCTGCTACTGTGCAGGGCGATACACACTTTTTTCTTCATCTGGCGCAGTGAAAAAGTTGGGGAAACATTGGGGAATGTGCTCTAGATAACTGTGTTATTTTCTGCAGAGATGAGTCCTGGCTGGAAGAAATGATGGCGGTCTGTCCTGGATGAAGAAAAAAAGCGAAGATGAGCATCTTCAACTAGAGACATCATTGGTGAGTCAATGTGTTACCTGTATACTTACACTATACATTTTGCAATATTTTTTTTATATTTACACTATGTTTCCACGATCAAGAAGCAGCAGCGCTTTGGATGCAGTGTATTTTGCCAGTGCATCCAAAGCACTGGTAAATCAGCATGTTTTCACTGAACTGTGTGGATTTACTGAATACAAATACATTTCTATTTTTGAAATTTCTAGCATCTCCGCAAGAGAAATTGACATGCTGCAGCTCATAAACCCGCGCCGCATGTCAGTGTCCACGGGTGATCCGCAGGTGCACATACATGCATAGTGGACATGGGATTTTAGAAATCCCATCCAGTATGCTGTAACATCTTACCACTGCTGTCTTGACACTGCATAAATACACAGCGTCAAAACTGCAGCAATTCCTGATCTTGGGAACGTACCCTTAGAGGCCGGCAGCTCACATCGCTGGCATATGGTGTCACTGTCATGGGCCAGCACCTCAAATCGTTGAGGAAGAGGACACCTCTGGACCACGGCCATGTAAGGAGAAACTTATTTTTCTCTGAAATCTGTAATATGGAGAGACATAGGGGATGCAGGGTGAGAGGACATATATGGGGCAGGATGGAGGCTTATATGGGGCAGGATGGACACACAAGGGAACAGGATGGAAAAATATTGGGGGACAGTATGAGAGAACATATATAAGGGAAGGATTGAGACATATGGTGGTCAGGATGGAGACATATGGTGGTCAAGATGAGTGGACATATATGGGGCAGGATGGAGACATATGGGGCAGGATGGAGACATATGGTGGTCAGGATTGCTATATATGGTGGTCAGGAAGAGAGGACATATATGGGGGAAGGATGGAGACTTATGGGGCCAGAATGGGAGAACATATATAGGGGCATTATGGAGACACATGGGGCCAGGATGGGAAGACATATGGGGGCATGATCAAGATATATAGGGGGGGCAGGATGGGAGGATATATGGGGGAAGGATGGAAGGACGGACACATGTGGCCATAATGGGAGGACTTATGGGAGCAGGATGGAGACACATAGGGGCCAGGATGGGGGATGTTATTACAGGAAGGTGACAGGATGTAGGACATAATTACTGTTGGGGCTAATTAAGGGATATAAGTGCTGCTGTGATATATTTTATTTTTGAGGATACTGTTTTCAATGGGGGGATGCCCTGCTACTGTGCAGAGCGATACTCACTTTTTTTCTTCATCTGGCACAGTGTAAAAGTTGGGGAAACATTGGGGAATGTGCTCTATATAACTGTGTTATTTTCTGCAGAGATGAGTCCTGGCTGGAAGAAATGATGGCTGTCTGTCCTGGATGAAGAAGAAAAGCGAAGATGAGCATCTTCAACTAGAGACATCACTGGTGAGTTAATGTGTTACCTGTATACTTACACTATACATTTTTTATATTTACACTATACATTGTATAATTTATACAGAGCTCTTGTGCATAATGTCACTGGTGATCACTGTGATACCTGTACACTGACACTATGTGCAGAGCTCCTGGGTATAATGTCACTGGTGATCACTGTATAACCTGTACACTGACACTATATACAGAGCTTCTGTGTATAATGTCACTGGCGACCACTGTATTACCTGTACACTATATACAGAGCTCCTGTGTATAATGTCACTGATGACTACTGTATTATCTGTACACTAGATACAGAGTTCCTGCGTATAATGGCACTGGTGATCACTGTATTACCTGTACACTGACACTATGTACAGAGCTCCTGTGTATAATGTCACTTATGGTAATATTAGTGTGTTTTTTATTAGTGATCAGTATTGCAGTACTATTCAGTCACTACGTGGTGGTAATATATGGTCTGGTCATGGTGTGGCAGTATTTGTCCCTTGTATGTGGTATTATTCTGTTAGGCGTCGGGTTCCTGTCGCTGCACAGCAGGAATCCCGAAACTTGCCTTCTGCGGTCTCCCATTCCTCTCCGGCCGCAGAAGAGGCTGCTCAGGAGACTCGTCGATCCCGGCGCTCTGCTCAGACTAGCACTGTAGGTTTGGTTGCTGCTGCCACCTCTGGTCCAGCTATAGCAATGCATGCTGGTCAGCAGCGAGCTACTCCAGGGACTTAGTCTTCTTTTCGGTCCACTGAGCATGCCTGTGGGACAATCTCTCATTGGAGATCGGAGGTCACATGCTCAGTTCCTGCTCCTGCTCTGATTGTACCATCAGGAAGGTCCCGGAAGGTCATGGCTATAAAAGCCTCGCATGGCCGCCCCGCCATGCGCTATGATAGAGATTAACTCTTATGGTTATAGTGGTGTGTGTGATGATGGATGTATGTGACAGGTGAATGACTCATTATGACTCCCCTCCCTCAGTTGTGTATGAGTTAGGGTCAGAGAGTAGAGTCAGCACCTAGCACTGGTACTGCTTAGTGCCGCAGTGATTTTTGCTCTCATCCATTAGCGCCAGTGGGTGCCAGTCAGCACTAGCACCACAGTACCGCATGTGAAGCAGCGTCTGTCTGCACGGCGCTGTGCACAGATAGTGTGCTTTCCAGCATCGAGCTCCGGCTGGTTAGTGGCGACCGCATGTGCAGATGCAGTACATGCTCAGAGCTGTGGTCTATTATTTGCTGCGCCCTGTGACGGTTAACAGGGCACAGCGTTCCAGGGGGAACTTTCCCTGGCTCTGCAGTAGCGGTTCCGGGTGCTAGTGGGTCTAGAGGGGCACTGTTTTCATGTCTCGGAAGCAATGTCCTGTGACCACACACTAGCGCTCCACTAGCCGTAGCCTATGAGGTTTAACAGGCTTAGGCATTGGGGTCTGTGGACTCTGTGCAGTAACAGAGCCCGCTTCCTATTACACCGAGTCAGTGGTTCCCCGCTGGTGTCAAGCAAGCGGTTTACTACACGCTGTCCGTTGTTGCTAGCAGCAGTATACCATCTCTGCACAGTGGAACCTGGGTTGCAATCGCACTTGCTTATATTTTTTATTCAGTGCGATCCGCAACCCTAACATATTCAGTCACTATGTCATAGTAATATGTGATCTGGTCATAGTGGGGTAGTATTTGTTCCTTGTATGTGGTATTATTCGGTCACTATGTGATGGTAATATGTGATCTGTTCATGGTGTGGCGGTATTTGTTCCTTTATATGTGGTATTATCAGGTCATTATGTGGTGGCAATAAGTGATCTGATCATGGTGTGGTGGTATTTGTCCCTTGTATGTGGTATTATGTGGTTACTATGTGATGGTAATATGTGATTCGGCCTTGGTGCTAAAAAATGTATGTGACATATTTTCTTAAAGAAAAAAGAATAAAAATATATCTAAAAAGACTACTGGATATTTCAAGAAATGTTTAATAATTTACAATAGAGTAGGGCCTGGCCAAAAGAGTACCTTGTTGTGATGGTGGCCTAAAAAAATCTTTTGGCCAAAACAAAAGCTGCTGGCTATGTATGTGGAAAAAAGAAATCGGAGGCGCTCCCCTCTGGTGAAATGAATCCTCAAACAGATGTCAAATGTGAAAAACTTTAAATAGGTATTAAAATTACAACATGTTTCTGCTCTAAAAAAGCCTTCCTCAGGTGGAAGGTTCAAGGGGTGGAGGCAGAGCTGAGGTGGAGTCTGGGTGGAGTGTCAAGGGGGCCTGGAAATTTTGTCAGTATGGAGCCCTAAAATTCCTAGTGGCAACCCTGACCTTAGGTATCCATGGTTATGATGACTAACAAATGGTTAACTAACTGTCACTATATCAGTGGTCATGAGACGACTAGATTATCTTACACTTCTGCTTTAAAATTAAATAGGTTATCCACCCTTTTAAAAAAATAATGATAATAAAAAATAGTCCAATTTGTATTAAAATAAACAGTAAGCTATACTTTTCTCTTTTTATATAAATGATCCAGCAGTGGTTAGCATGTGACCTCATTGGTCACATACCATACTACTGGTATCATGGTTCCCAATGCTAAGCACTGATTGCTGAGGCCACTTCTGTAGTGGTTGCATCCCAGCATCTTGCTGGAGCTTCTGCGCTGAATTGCCAAGGGAAACAAATTATAGGGCTATGTGTGGGGAGGAGGACCCCCATACAGTGATTGGGCTAGAACCAGGGGGACCGCCATCAGGGTTGTTGAAGAAACCACATCAGGGGGATTACAAAGGGAGACATGCGACTGAAGTTGTCAGGGCAACAGGGGGCGGGGCGAGGGTAAAAGGAGCAGGGGACGCGCTGAGGTGGCAGTTGGAAGAGAGCCTGACAGGAGAGAGAGAGCCGTGTGGCAGGGGGAGGACTGTGGCAACTGACGGTGTGGGGAAGAGAGACAGGCAGGAGACTGTCAAAGGAAAATTTGAGACTGTCCGAAGAGCGGCGCATAAGAGACTCTTCCCGGGAGTCCATCCCCGGATACATACAGATAAATTGATGCCCGCTGATTCCCTCCGTGCTGTGACAGGACCGGGATCTCAGGCAACCGCTGCGACGAGACAGCAATCCGGTATAGTGGCCAGGACACTGCCCCCCTGTCTTCTCCCACAGCTGCGACCCCGTCATTACCGACATCAGGGGACGCCACCTCGCTATAGGCGGCCGCAGAGCCCCTGTCCCGCTTACTGAGGGGACACTGAGCAGAGTTTGTTAAGATTTTATGTTTTTGGACTGCGTCATGACCTGGCTGGGGGACGAGCGCCTTTAAACGGACGCCTGGGAGATTTATCCCCCCGAACAGTTTCTTCAGGGCCTATTGCGCCCCACCATTCCAGCTTCTTCAGGGCCCATTGCGCCCCACCGTTCAGTTTCTTCAGGGCCTGTTGCGCCCCATCGTACTGGTTTCTTCAGGGCCCGTTGCGCCCCACCGACCAGTTTCTTCAGGGCCTGTTGCGCCCCAACGTTCCGGTTTCTTCAGGGCCCATTGCGCCCCACCGTCCAGTCTCTTCAGGGCCTGCTGCGCCCCATCGTTCCGGTTCCTTCAGGGCCTGCTGCGCCCCACCGTTTTGGTTTCTTCAGGGCCGGACGAGCCCAAGTCCTTCCGTGAAATCTTGGATTACAAGGCAGCCACATCTGCAATCCCTGAGTGTTCGTGGACTCGAGCGACGCCCGGGAGGCTAAGTGCATTATAGAGTATAAGGACCCTTTTTGTTTTGAATGTTTGTTTTACGAGTCCCTGCGAGGACAAATAGGTGTTTCCCCTTTTGTTTCATCGAAGCAGTTTAGCCCTTGCGGCTTTAAACTTATAAAAGTATATTTCACCCCACATTCAGTCTCGTGTCTCGTCACTGCATCCTGTGAGCCTGCTCGAACCCTACACTTGGCGTAGTCGGCAGGATGCAGTCTCCGAGCGCGGACAGTGGTAGCCCCGAACATGGGGGAGCTGTAAGCTCTGTAAATAATGAGGGTCCCCGTACCAGCATCTCATTGGGGGCCATGTTGAACAACCTGCCTAGATTCTCTGGCTCAAATACTATGCTATGGAGCTGGACAGAGCGGATGAGGGGGCTTTTTCGGATGCACCCAATGACCCCTGACCTGGAAGCTGAAGTGGCACTCATGGCCCTAGACGGGGAGGTGCGGAGGTCAGTGATGTTGAAACCCCCGGGGCACCGCAACACTTTTGAAAAGGTGTTGCAGATAGTGGAACAGACCCACGGGGATCCCACTAATGTGGGAGAGTTAAGGACCCGACTGTTTAGCCGGATGCAGGCAGAAGGGGAGACGATTACTCAGTATATGAATGTACTCCAAGAGTTGCATACGGCTATTGAAAGAAAAGATGGGGTAGGGGTAGGACCTGTTGACATAACCCTACATGACCTACTGGTGACTGGACTGCGAGATCCACTGATAAAGCAGGCTTTAAGGGAACGGATCAGAATGAATCCCCAAATCGACTTTTCAGAAGTGGGAAGTCAGGCACGGGTTCAGGAGCAAGAGCAGGGGATGGCGGTCCCTGTGGGGAAGGTCCGAGGTGTGGAGGCCTCCTCGAACACAGTTGAGGAACCTCAATGGGTGGAGGAGATGAAGCGTGAATTGAAAAATATAAAGAGCGAGTTGGCTGAAGTAAAGAGAAGAACCGAACCGGAGACTGGACGACCCAGTGCTAATCCCGGTCCCTGGGGGTCACGCTCTCCGCGAGGTGGTCAATCTCTACCGGCCCGGTGTTATGAGTGTGGAGAACCAGGCCACTTCGCCCGAGAGTGTCCGCGGCGTGGGAGATACCCACCCCGGCGGCCATTAAAACTAAAGGGCTCCGGGCTGGGGGGACGCCGCTCGGAGCCGAAAACCACAACTAGGGGTGGTGGAAGTCCCAAAGATTTGGTAGCAAAGTGTCCTGAAGTTTGGGCAGAAGTAGAGGGCCGGGCCGTCCGGTGTCTGGTAGACACGGGGTCACAAGTAACCACTATGCCCGCATCGTACTTTCAACAAAACTTTCCGGAGGCAGCAAGGCCTCAGTGGGGGCCCATGATTAGACTAGTAGCCGCCAACCAACTGCCGGTTCCGGTTGCCGGGGTAGTGTGGGTGCAGGTGACGTTGTGCGGTAAACCCCTCGGCCGCAGAGGGGTGGTGCTGACTCAAGGAGAAGCTGATCAACGACACCCCGTCACCCTAGGCATGAATATTTTAAAAGAGTTTGGTAACCTGTTGCTTAATGATCCCACACAAAGAACACTGAAGCAGTGGGGTTCTCGCACAGCTCAGGGACAGGTATTCCAGCAGCTGGTGCGAGGTGCGCGGGTGCATCGGGACTGCCAGGAGGGTGAGGCTCTGGGCAAGGTCATCGCGACAGCGGCACCCCTGCTTGTGCTGCCTCCTGGACAGACAGTGGTGGCCCTGCCAATTCGGGCCCCGATACCTTTGGAAGGCGTAGAGGTGCAGGTGGAGCCGTGTCACTCAGAGCACTTACCTCCTGGCATACTGGTGGCCCGTTCCCTCGCTACGGTGCGAAAAGGAACCGCCCTGGTCCGCTGCGTTAACCTTGAAGACCGAGATATCATTCTGAAAGCACGGACTGTACTGGCCAAACTAGTAAAGCCTCTAGAAGAAGTGCTGCCCGCTGCTGCGGTTCAATTACGAGTACACCCCGAGGATCCCGGGGAGGTAACAATACGAACCCTACAGGCCCACGAAGTCTCGACACAAGAGAAGGGCCGAAATATTTTGGAGCAGATGCGGGCCGAGCTTTCTGGACTAACTGCGGCCCAACTTTCACAAGTAAAAGCATTGCTGGGACAGTACCATGAAGTATTTGCTAGTCATGAGGACGACTTTGGGTGTACCACCGCCATCACTCATGAGATCCCCACAGCAGGGGCGGCCCCTATCCGAGAACGATATCGACAGATCCCGCCACAACTCTATCAGGAGGTGAAAACTTTGCTGGCTCAGATGCTACAAAAAGGGGTGATACGGGAAAGTCAAAGCCCTTGGGCGGCCCCCATCGTGTTGGTTCGGAAGAAAGATGGTACACTACGATTCTGTGTGGATTATCGTAAATTGAATGCTTGCACTATTAAAGACTCATACCCACTGCCCCGCATAGAAGAATCTCTGTCTGCATTGGGTAAAGCAACATATTTTTCGACCCTGGACTTGGCCAGTGGGTACTGGCAGGTGCCTATGTCAGAAGAGGACAGAGCTAAGACGGCGTTCATAGTGCCCATGGGACTGTTTGAGTTTAATCGAATGCCATTCGGGCTGGCCAACGCCCCCGGGACATTTCAGCGATTGATGGAGCGATGTCTAGGGGATCTCAATTTTGAGGCCACGTTGATCTACCTGGACGACATCATCGTCTATGCCGCCTCCTTCGAGGACCACCTGAAGCGGTTGGGACAGGTACTCAGCCGGCTGCAAAAGTACGGGTTGAAGGTGAAGCCTCAGAAATGTCACCTATTTCGCTCTCAGATTGAGTATCTGGGTCATGTCGTTTCGGCAGAAGGTGTGAGGCCATCCCGGGAGAAGATTGCTGCTATCCAGGAATGGCCTACCCCCGAGACGGTGAAAGACGTGCGGGCTTTTCTGGGGTTAGCTGGATATTACCGTCGTTTCGTAAAGAATTTTGCATGTCGAGCTCGAGCCCTACATGACCTGCTGAAGGGGGCTCCCGCTGGGGCCAATGGGCGGAAAATCCAGTGGCAACACCCTCAGGAAGAGGCCTTCCGAGATCTCAAGGCTGCACTCTCGGATGCCCCAGTGTTGGCTTATGCGGATTTTTCTCAGCCGTTCATCCTGCACACTGACGGGAGTCTTCACGGGCTAGGAGCTGTGTTGTCACAAGTTCAGGATGGCCGGGAAAGGGTGATCGCATATGGAAGCCGTTCACTCCATGACTCCGAGCGTAACCCTGACAATTACAGCTCTTTTAAGCTCGAGCTCCTCGCAGTGGTGTGGGCTATGACGGAGAGATTCGCAGAGTACCTAGCGGGCTCCGAGGTGGTAGTGCGAACTGACAATAACCCACTGGCTCATTTGGAAAACGCCAAGTTGGGGGCTTTGGAGCAGCGATGGGTGGCCCGAATGGCGAAGTACAATTACAAGATTATTTACAAAAGAGGGGCCGAGAATGTTCATGCAGATGCTCTCTCTAGGATTCGACATACAACTCCTGGACAGAATCGAGACGAAGAATTAGAAGGAGAGGAAATACCGTTCGCTCTTACCGCTGCCGTGCTCACCAATGTTGATGCAAAAGTATCTTCCCCAGAGGCCCACAGGGGCATCCTGGAACAATCTCGTAATAAGTGGATACAACAGCAACAAGAAGATGAAGAAGTTGGACTTCTCCAGAAATGGGTCGCTGCTGGTCAATTACCCACTGACACTCAACGACAAGCTTTGACCCAAGACCTGTCGCTGATGCTGCGACAATGGGAGAGACTGATTATCCGAAGGGGATTACTGTACCGTAAGATCACTTCGCAAACAACCTCAACGACTGTTTGGCAGGTGGTTACGCCCGGAGCTCAACTACACGAACTGGCTCGAGAGGCTCACGAAAAAGGGGCCCACTTTGGAGTCCAAAAGACTTTGCAATGGTTACAACAGAAAGTTTATCACCCACGCTTGTCGGCTGTTGTGGACGAAGTTTGTCGTACTTGCCGCTTATATGAATTGGCCAAACCGCCTGCTCAGAGGGCCGCAACACAGACGATTGTGACTTCAGAACCCTTGGAGCTCTTGACGGTGGATTATCTGCACATTGGTCCCGCATTCCAGGGATACGAACACTGCCTCGTCATGGTGGATCATTTCACTAAATTCGCTGTGGTCACCCCTACTCGAGACCAGACCGCGGAGTCAGCCGCCTCCGCAATTTGCAGAAATTTTATACAAGTGTACGGCTGTCCTCAACGCATACATTCCGACCAGGGAGCATGTTTTTTGGGGAAAGTTATGGAGGAACTACATCATCTTTATGGGATTGATAAATCCCGGACCACACCATATCACCCGCAAGGGAATGGGGCTTGTGAGCGATTTAATCGGACATTGATTCAAATGCTACGCACTCTGGAGAGTGACAAGAAAGCTCGTTGGCCTGAATATGTTTCTGAATTAGTGTGGGTTTATAATAATCGGGTACATCGAGTAACGGGCTATACTCCTTATTTCCTGCTGTTCGGACGAGAGGGTAAAGGGATCACGGAGGTAGAGTTGGACCCCGAAGAGCCTCGGCCCTGGACCGGAGTGTCGTCTTGGGTCCGAAATCATCGCCACAGGTTGCAAACTCTTCACCGAATTGTACATACCAAACTTCAAGACTGGGAACACCCCGGGAAGAATACAACCTCCCCTCCCCATCTCCAAAGCGGGGACCGTGTGCTTGTACTAGATCAACGCCCCCAGAATAAACTGGAGTCACGTTGGGAAGAGAGTCCTTATCGGGTACTACGCCGTATCCATTCAGAAGGACCTGTGTACGAAATACAGCCCGAGCAGGATGAAACACTGCCCACTCGCATTGTGCATCGTAATATGTTACGCCTGTGTATTTCTTCCGACCCGAAGCAACTGGAACCCGTCCCGAAGACATCCGAACCGGAGTCCATATGCTGGGACTCAGACGACGAGGATTTCCCTCCAGTTCCCAAGGGCCCTCCACCCAATAATGAGCCAGTTGACACAATTAACCCACCGGCATCTTGCAGCTCACCGACGTCCACCACCCCAGAAGATTCCACCCCAGTCGAACTTAGACGCTCCGAGCGGTCAACAGCCGGCAAACCCCCCGAACGGTATGAACAAGACCAGTTCGTATGGCAACAAATATTGACACCTTTACAGACCAATCTCAATAGACTAACACCCTCGCCCGAGGACTGGCGAGCTTACAGGGTGGGGGAATGTGGGGAGGAGGACCCCCATACAGTGATTGGGCTAGAACCAGGGGGACCGCCATCAGGGTTGTTGAAGAAACCACATCAGGGGGATTACAAAGGGAGACATGCGACTGAAGTTGTCAGGGCAACAGGGGGCGGGGCGAGGGTAAAAGGAGCAGGGGACGCGCTGAGGTGGCAGTTGGAAGAGAGCCTGACAGGAGAGAGAGAGCCGTGTGGCAGGGGGAGGACTGTGGCAACTGACGGTGTGGGGAAGAGAGACAGGCAGGAGACTGTCAAAGGAAAATTTGAGACTGTCCGAAGAGCGGCGCATAAGAGACTCTTCCCGGGAGTCCATCCCCGGATACATACAGATAAATTGATGCCCGCTGATTCCCTCCGTGCTGTGACAGGACCGGGATCTCAGGCAACCGCTGCGACGAGACAGCAATCCGGTATAGTGGCCAGGACACTGCCCCCCTGTCTTCTCCCACAGCTGCGACCCCGTCATTACTGACATCAGGGGACGCCACCTCGCTATAGGCGGCCGCAGAGCCCCTGTCCCGCTTACTGAGGGGACACTGAGCAGAGTTTGTTAAGATTTTATGTTTTTGGACTGCGTCATGACCTGGCTGGGGGACGAGCGCCTTTAAACGGACGCCTGGGAGATTTATCCCCCCGAACAGTTTCTTCAGGGCCTATTGCGCCCCACCATTCCAGCTTCTTCAGGGCCCATTGCGCCCCACCGTTCAGTTTCTTCAGGGCCTGTTGCGCCCCATCGTACTGGTTTCTTCAGGGCCCGTTGCGCCCCACCGACCAGTTTCTTCAGGGCCTGTTGCGCCCCAACGTTCCGGTTTCTTCAGGGCCCGTTGCGCCCCACCGTCCAGTCTCTTCAGGGCCTGCTGCGCCCCATCGTTCCGGTTCCTTCAGGGCCTGCTGCGCCCCACCGTTTTGGTTTCTTCAGGGCCGGACGAGCCCAAGTCCTTCCGTGAAATCTTGGATTACAAGGCAGCCACATCTGCAATCCCTGAGTGTTCGTGGACTCGAGCGACGCCCGGGAGGCTAAGTGCATTATAGAGTATAAGGACCCTTTTTGTTTTGAATGTTTGTTTTACGAGTCCCTGCGAGGACAAATAGGTGTTTCCCCTTTTGTTTCATCGAAGCAGTTTAGCCCTTGCGGCTTTAACCTTATAAAAGTATATTTCACCCCACATTCAGTCTCGTGTCTCGTCACTGCATCCTGTGAGCCTGCTCGAACCCTACATATGTACACACTACCTTTGCGGACCTGGACTTTTTTCTAACGTGTACTGTAACATTGCCATCGGCGACCATTCACCAAGAGGAGGACAAAAGTGTGTTCATTTGGCCTCTGTGTGGCCAATGTGCACCTGCATAGCATTTATTTAACTGTGTAAGTAAGAAAATTCAAATAACTCAGCTTGACTATACAGAGGGCCATCCGGTCTGTATGCAGATGGCCAATGGGTCCTTATGGTGAACAGATGCATCAGCACTTATCCTGACTGTGGCTACTGTAAGGTGCATACTTCCTGAGCATATGTGCCCCGACACTGGTCCCAGACACAATGTGGACCCAACTAAAGCTACTTCGGACAGACTTAATGCAAGCCGCTCTGGCAGATTCCAGAGGAACCCCATTCTTCACCCTTCAACCCATTTACAGGGATCTAGTCTTACAATGAGGCCCACTGGATTGCTTCCACAGAATGGCTTCTGGCCAGATGAGAGTACCAGAGTTGAGAAAGATCATCATGCAGGGTCGATACCAAGAGGTCACGTCACGGACAAAATCAGAACCCAAGCAGATAGTCAAAATACAAACCGAGATCAGAAAATGGAATAAATCAGGAAACAAAACAGGAGCAAGAGGAAGGGCTAGGGCTATAGAACTGGTAAGCAGAAGAACTTATTGACTGGCAGTGGAAGTCAAGAGGCCCAGAGGGTTTTAAACAGTAGCCCCAACCAAGGCTCTTAAAACGAGTAGTCAAAACCAGACATCAATTAATCCCATAGCTCCATGATATAGTGGAACCACAGGTGAATAAAACAGGACTGTAGTAGTCATGTGTCACCCAAAACAAAGGCATGGCGGCACCCAGTAACTGAAACAGAGAGGGGACAGGAATCGGCACAGATGATATATTATAGTTTCTTTTTCAGAAGTTGCCTAACCCCATTATTGTAATATTACTGAGATATTTTATGGTGCTGATGTTAGTTTACTTTATGTATGGTGCTGTATTTAGGGTACTTTGGTATTATTTGAGTACTGCATGCAAGTATTTACTTACATAGTGTAACTGATGCTTAGGCACAGTTTCTTATTTTTCCTCTATGTATACTTGCTTCATCACATGTGTTTGTTTTCTTTTACTCAGTCAATATAAGTATACAATGTAATATAAAAGTGGAGTCCCATTTGTATCCTCAGCTGGTGATTGTGTGTTGTGTTGTGTTGGTATCACTGTATAGGAGTGTAAGTTAGGCTACTGAACAGAAATGTTACTTGGGCACCATACTACAGTATATGGAGCGTATAATGGGAAAATGGAAGTATTCCCAAGACCTCACACTATTTTCATCACAGCAAGGTGGAAAAAAAATCACTCATTTATTAATCCAAAAGAGATTTAATTACTAATCTTACCCACTATTAGTGGCTACCCCATCATTTTTCATTTTTAAAACACTTTGGTTTAAGTTCTTTCACTCTGGTTCTTATTTTTTTCCTCTGTGGGCAACACAATTCTGTTTCTTGGCCAGTAGTAGAGTAAATATATTGTCAGGAAAAGGAGGAAAAGGGATCCAAAGGCAAAATTCTGATAAAAATTTAGATATTATTTCACATGATTGAAAACCATGATGTCCAGACAGATTAAAAAGAGATGCTCATTCTGGATGTAGCCCTTAGTCATAGAATGCAGCAATGTTAACAGTGGAAGTAATATATAGAGGTTTAACCCCTTGTGACATCCTAATACAATTAATATACTTAGGTATTGCAACAAATCAGGGAAAGAAAAAGGTACAAGATGAACATTAAAAAAAACTATCTGAAAAATACAAAATGAATTACTGAATAAATTGTATGATTGGAAATATAACAGTGTGTTATAACACATTCAGTGCAAGCAGTGGGGAAGGTCTATTGCGTTTGACTTGCATTTGTCATCTGAAAAACAAAAAAATGTATCTAAGAGATTATTCAATAAAGCACAAGTTACTTTTCCGAAATGTGGATAAGAACAAGCCGGAGATATAATCGTAACAGAAAACACAGTAAGTATTACTCGATTAGCCTTGAATCCAAAAACATTTTTTGGGGGAATCGAGGTATAAATGTCTGTTAATAGAGAGAGAAATTGCTGTATAACTGCACATACAGCTGGAGTGCATTGCGAAGAGTCCGCCAGCATCGCAACCCAAGCCATCAATGAGCATAGCACGGAATAATTCATTGTGAGGAGAAAATTGTAGCTTTGCATCTAAAAATCAAAGAAGCCCACTACAAGATGAGTACAAATAATATATCAACATATAGACCTCTCCCACTTCTTGCATTTAATGTGTTATAATTATAACACATTGTTATATTTCAAATCATACAATTTATTTAGCAATTCAA
Organism: Dendrobates tinctorius; assembly: GCF_039654945.1. NCBI lineage: Eukaryota > Metazoa > Chordata > Amphibia > Anura > Dendrobatidae > Dendrobates > Dendrobates tinctorius. The sequence goes on along the minus strand of NW_027361704.1, from coordinate 41,720,693 downwards.
TATGTATTTTTCAGGTTTTTTTAACCCCTTTCCAACAATGGACGTAATAGTACGCCGAAAGTGCATCACTAATCCCGCCCATCTGTGACCCTGTCACATGATCGCGGGTCACCAATGGGTCAGCATGACAGCCAGAGATCTCCAGCAGACCTCTATGGTTGTCATTGCCATATTGTTATAAGCATCGGCCCATGGTCAGCACTGGTAGCAAGTGAGCATTCATCTTCTAATCTCCCACTGAAACTATTAGAGCATACAAAATGTTAAAAAAAAATGTTTTTAAAATATTAAAAAATATTAACGTTCAAGTCACCCCATTCAAAATAAAACAGTGAAAAAAAAATCAAACATACACATATTTGGTATCGCCACTTTCAGATGTAGGGAAGGTGACCTGACGGACGGACGTGTCAGAATAGAGAAAGATAGGTTTGCACAGTTTAGATAGGTGACAGTTACTACAATGGGGAAACAGCTAGGAAAGTGTAGTGGACGTGCAGTACCTTGGGTTGACCATTAGATGGTAGGGAGGAGTGTGAGCACAGGACTTGACACCAGCTTAGGGCTTTAGAAACCGTTGGTCAGGGGGGGCGGAGTTACAGTGACAGGGGACCGGAAATGCTATAAATACTGAGGGAGGGTTCCAGAAAGTTCCAGTCCCCAGGGGGAGCTCCAGTGACAGGTGGACTACGACAGTCTGTGCGCTGTGAGGAGAATCCAAACCAGGGGGACTGAGGAGAGAGAACGTCAGGGGGGTGGTCCTGACAGGAATACCGCAACAGAGACGAGTAAAAGAGAGTAGGCATACCGTGTTAAGGACCACGTTTGACCAGTGAAAGGACTGTCAGTGATTAGGCCTATGGCAGCCACAGTGTCGGAAGCTGTCAGTGCGTCAGCAAGGAAAAAGGGACAGGACGTATATATACGTCCCAGGCGAAAAACACGGTGTGTGAAGCGGCCCTGGACACAGAGGGCCATGAGTGAGGTACTGTTTTGTAATGTGAGGGCCGTCAGTTGGACGGCGAGAGCACGATTAAACTTGGACCTGTTGTACCCGAAAATGGCCTCTATTTGTCTCTGTTCATCTCTGCGCTGTATGATGAGGGACCACCCCCCCCAGCTCGGCCACCGACTCTACACAGAATCGCCCAATCTGTCAATATAAAAAAAGAATTAAGCCAATCGCTAAACGGCGTAATGAGAAAAAAATTTCAAAACATCAGAATTACGTTTTTTTGGTCGCTGCTACATACATTGCAATAAATTGCAATAATGGGTGGTAAAAAGATCATATCTACACTAAAAGAGAATCCATAAAAACATCAGCCAAGTGGGCAAAAAAATAAGCCCTCACCCAGTCCCAGATCGCATAAACAACAGGTCTTAGAAAGTGGCACCATTTTTTTTTAACAAATTTTTTTTTTCGCCACTTAAATAAAAAAGAACCTAGACATGTTTGGTTTCTATGAACTTGTAATGACCTGGAGAAGCATAATAGCAGGTCAGTTTTACCATTTAGTGAACATGGGGAAAAAAACAACTGTGGAATTGCACTTTTTTTGCAATTTCATCGCACTTGAAATTTTTTCCCGTTTTCCAGTACACAATATGTTAAAACCAATGGTGTCATTCAAAAGGACAACTTGTCCCACAAAAACCAAGCCCTCATATGGCTATCAATACTGCAGAGAAAAAAATCCCGAACCGCTGCAACACCTGAGCCCAAATAACCACTGCGTGTGATCACCATGTCAAATACACCGCCCTAATGGATTCACGGGTGCCAACCCATGTGAACAATTGCATGAATCCATATAATAAAGAGAAAAAAGGGTGGAATTCACCGGTTCTAAAATCCAATCTTTATTGTGACAAATTAAAACATCTTCAGCAGGGGGGATAGAACGGAAAGAAAAAGTCGGACGACGGCCGTTTCGCTCTCCTTTGCACTTCTACAGGACCCGTAGAAGTGCAAGGGAGAGCGAAACGTCGTTGTTTGACTTTCTTCCTGTTCTATCCCCCTGCTGAAGATGTTTTACTTTGTCACAATAAAGATTGGATTTTAGAAACGGAGAGTTCCACCCTTTTTCCTCATATGGCCATATTCACCAAAAAAAAAGAAAGTTATGGCTCTGGGAAGAAGGGGAGCAAAAAATGAAAACGCAAAAACGGAACTACTCCTTGTCATGAAAGGGTTAATGTTCATCTTGTGTCCTTTTCTTTCCCTGATTTGTTGTAATACCTATGTATGTTAAACCTCTATATCTTTCTTCCGCTGTGAACATTGCTGCATTCTATGATTAAGGGCTAAGGCCAGAATGAGCATCTCTTTTTAATCTGTCTGGACATCGTGTTTTTTAATCATGTGAAATAAAAAACAAATTTTTATCAGAATTTAGCCAATGGATCCTTTTTCCTCCTTTTTCTGACAATATATTTACTCTACCACTGGCCAAAAACCAGAATCGTGTTGCTCACAGAACAAAAATTGTTTATCAGAATTTAGGCAATGGATCCTTTATCCTCCTTTTCTTGATTTTTCTGGTGGTTAATGGACTCGGATCTCAGCTACACCAGTGAGGATCAACTTTTCATATACTACATTGTGGGGCTTATTTCCACTTTCTTGTAGTTTTTTCCTAAATATATTGTCAGAATTATTATTGTTATTATTATTTTTAATATTAGTGTTACTTAACAAAAGCTCCAGTGCTGAATAAATGGGAGAAACTATGTATCTGTACCAAATTGGTCTGTGAATGTTGACAATTAATAACTACTAATACTTTATATAATAAAATTATATTGAAACATTTTATGTGAGGATTAGTGTTGAGCATTCCGATACTGCAAATATCGGGTATCGGCCGATATTCGCTGTATCGGAATTCCGATACCGAGTACCGATATTTTTTCAATATCGGATATCGGAATCGGACGTTCCCATAATGCAAAGAGCCACTGCTGTGGCTCTGATTGGCTGCCGAAATGACGTCATCATGATGCGCGGTCTGTGCGCATCATGATGCGCCGTCAGTTCGGGCCTTCCGGGGGGTCTGTACCGGCCTGCCCGGGTGTCTGTGCCGGCCTGCCCGTGGGTCTGTACCGGCCTGCCCGGGGGTCTGTGCCAGCCTGCCCGGGGGTCTGTACCGCCTGCCTTGGGGTCTGTGCCGACTGCCCGGGGGTCTGTGCTGACTGCCCGGGGGTCTGTAGCGGCCTGCCGGGGGGCTGTGCCGACTGTCCGGGGGTCTGTGCAGGCTGCGGGGGTCTGTGCAAGCATCGTCCGATGGGACTACAAGTCCCATCGGGCGATGCCTGCTACCATGACGGTGATTGACACATTAGCCAATGATGGGACAGTAGTAGTCCCATCATCCGGCCTATGTGTTGAATGTAAAAAAATAAAAAAAAAACATACTACATGCTACATACATACTACATACATGCTAAATGCATGCAACATACATACATACTACATATATACCACATGCATGCAACATGCATACTACATATATACTACATGCATGCAACATACATACATACTACATATATACCACATGCATGCAACATGCATACTACATATATACCACATATATACTACATGCATGCAACATACTACATGCATACTACATATATACTACATGCATGCAACATACATATATAGTACATGCAACATCATACTCCATATATATTACATGCATGCAACATACATACTACATATATACCACATATATACTACATGCATACTACATATATACCACATGCATGCAACATACATATATACAACATATATACTACATGCAACATACATACTACTAGTTTTGAGCATTCCGATACTGCAAATATCGGGTATCGGCTGATATTCGCTGTATCGGAATTCCGATACCGAGTACCGATATTTTTTCAATATCGGATATCGGAATCGGAAGTTCCCATAATGCAAAGAGCAACTGCTGTGGCTCTGATTGGCTGCCAAAATGACGTCATCATGATGCGCGGTCTGTGCGCATCATGATGCACCGTCAGTTCGGGCCTTCCGGGGGGTCTGTACCGGCCTGCCCGGGTGTCTGTGCCGGCCTGCCCGGGTGTCTGTGCCGGCCTGCCCGGGGGTCTGTACTGGCCTGCCCGGGGGTCTGTGCCGGCCTGCCCGGGGGTCTGTACCGGCCTGCCCGGGGGTCTGTGCCGACTGCCCGGGAGTCTCTACCGGCCTGCCGGGGGGCTGTGCCGGTCTGCCGGTGGTCTGTGCCGACTGTCCGGGGGTCTGGGCAGGCTGCGGGGGTCTGTGCAAGCATCGTCCGATGGGACTACAAGTCCCATCGGGTGATGCCTGCTACCATGACGGTGATTGACACTTTAGCCAATGATGGGACAGTAGTAGTCCCATCATCCGGCCTATGTGTTGAATGTAAAAAAAAAAATACATACTACAAGCTACATGCATACTACATACATGCTACATACATACTACATGCTACATACATACTACATGCATGCAACATACATACATACTACATATACACTCACTGGCCACTTTATTAGGTACACCATGCTAGTAACGGGTTGGACCCCCTTTTGCCTTCAGAACTGCCTCAATTCTTCGTGGCAGAGATTCAACAAGGTGCTGGAAGCATTCCTCAGAGATTTTGGACCATATTGACATGATGGCATCACACAGTTGGCGCAGATTTGTCGGCTGCACATCCCTGATGCTAATCTCCCGTTCCACCACATCCCAAAGATGCTCTATTGGATTGAGATCTGGTGACTGAGGAGGCCATTTGAGTACAGTGAACTCATTGTCATGTTCAAGAAACCAATCTGAGATGATTCGAGCTTTATGACATGGCGCATTATCCTGCTGAAAGTAGCCATCAGATGTTGGGTACATTGTGGTCATAAAGGGATGGACATGGTCAGCAACAATACTCAGGTAGGCTGTGGCGTTGCAACGATGCTCAATTGGTACCAAGGGGCCCAAAGAGTGCCAAGAAAAAATTCCCCACACCATGACACCACCACCACCAGCCTGAACCGTTGATACAAGGCAGGATGGATCCATGCTTTCATGTTGCTTACGCCAAATTCTGACCCTACCATCTGAATGTCGCAGCAGAAATCGAGACTCATCAGACCAGGCAAAGTTTTTCCAATCTTCTACTGTCCAATTTCGATGAGCTTGTGCAAATTGTAGCCTCAGTTTCCTGTTCTTAGCTGAGAGGAGTGGTACCCAGTGTGGTCTTCTGCTGCTGTAGCCCATCTGCCTCAAAGTCCGACGCACTGTGCGTTCAGAGATGCTCTTCTGCCTACCTTGGTTGTAACGGGTGGCAATTTGAGTCACTGTTGCCTTTCTATCAGCTCGAACCAGTCTGCCCATTCTCCTCTGACCTCTGGCATCAACAAGGCATTTCCGGCCACAGAACTGCCGCTCACTGGATTTTTTTTCTTTTTCGGACCATTCTCTGTAAACCCTAGAGATGGTTGTGCGTGAAAATCCCAGTAGATCAGCAGTTTCTGAAATACTCAGACCAGCCCTTCTGGCACCAACAATCATGCCACGTTCAAAGGCACTCAAATCACCTTTCTTCCCCATACTGATGCTCGGTTTGAACTGCAGGAGATTGTCTTGACCATGTCTACATGCCTAAATGCACTGAGTTGCCGCCATGTGATTGGCTGATTAGAAATTAAGTCTTAACACACAGTTGGACAGGTGTACCTAATAAAGTGGCCAGTGAGTGTATACCACATGCATGCAACATGCATACTACATATATACTACATGCATGCAGCATACATACTACATATATACCACATGCATGCAACATGCATACTACATATATACCACATATATACTACATGCATGCAACATACATACAACATATACACTACATGCATGCAACATGCATACTACATGCATGCAACATACATATATAGTACATGCAACATGCATACTACATATATACCACATGCATGCAACATACATACATACTACATATATACCACATATATTCCGATACCGAGTACCAATATTTTTTCAATATCGGATATCGGAATCGGAAGTTCCCATAATGCAAAGAGCCACTGCTGTGGCTCTGATTGGCTGCTGAAATGACGTCATCATGATGCGCGGTCTGTGCACATCATGATGCGCTGTCAGTTCGGGCCTTCCGGGGGGTCTGTACCGGCCTGCCCGGGTGTCTGTGCCGGCCTGCCCGGGGGTCTGTACTGGCCTGCCCGGGGGTCTGTGCCGACTGCCCGGGGGTCTGTGCCGACTGTCCGGGGGTCTGTGCGGACTGCCAGGGGTCTGTACCGGCCTGCCGGGGGGCTGTGCCGGCCTGCCAGTGGTCTGTGCCGACTGTTCGGGGGTCTGTGCGGACTGCCGGGGGGATGTACCGGCCTACCGGGGGGCTGTGCCGGCCTGCTGGTGGTCTGTGCCAACTGTCCGGGGGTCTGTGCAGGCTGCAGGGGTCTGTGCAGGCATCGTCCGATGGGACTATAAGTCCCATCGGGCGATGCCTGCTACCATGATGGTGATTGACACATTAGCCAATGATGATGTATGTAGCATGTATGTAGTATGCATGTAGCTTGTAGTATGTATTTTTTGTTTACATTCAACACATAGGCCGGATGATGGGACTACTACTGTCCCATCATTGGCTAAAGTGTCAATCACCGTCATGGTAGCAGGCATCACCCGATGGGACTTGTAGTCCCATCGGACGATCCTGCACAGACCCCCCGCAGCCTGCACAGACCCCCGGACAGTCGGTACAGACCACCGGCAGGCCGGCACAGCCCCCCAGCAGGCCAGTACAGACCCCCGCAGCCTGCACAGACCCCCGGACAGTCGGTACAGACCACCGGCAGGCCGGCACAGACCCCCGGCAGGCCAGTACAGACCACCGGCAGTCCGCACAGACCCCCGGGCAGTCGGCACAGGCACCCGGAAGGTCCGTACACCCCCCCGAGAGGCTGTACAAGGACAGAAAAGGGTTTTTCTTATTCCGATACCGGAAGTCCCATAGACTTGAATGGGACTTCCGGTATCGGAATCGGCGATACCCGATACTTTTTTCGTATCGGGCCGATACCATCCGATCCAATATTTTAGGGTATCGGATGGTATCGCTCAACACTAGTGAGGATAAAATAAATAGGGGAAATATTACAAGGAAAACCTATATTTCTCTTTATGATGGCTCAAGATATTGGTAACTTAATTGTGCCGTCGGTAAAAAAATACTATGGGTAATAATGTGGTAGTTAATTTGAGAAATAATGATTTTTTTTCAAATGCAGTAAATGTAAAAAATGCTGAGTATTAAAAACCAAAAATGTAATCACTGAATTTAAAAAGGTGGATCAAGTGTTTAAAATCACTGAACAACTCACATGCCAATCCAAAGGAGTGATTTATGGGATAAGATGTCATCAATTACAAAAACGCACTGGGGAACACATAAATAATATCTCCAAAAAGCTACCCCATCACCCACTGCCTAAGCATCCAATTAAGCATGTAGGTCAATTTGTAGCAACAGAGGTATGGGATCAGTGTCAGACTGGGTTGGCAAAGGCCCATCTGTAACATTGAACCTTGGGGCTCACTATTCAGCTACGTGCAAAAATAACCTGAGTCTAGTACAGAAATATATTTTTTGCTTCTATATAATATTAATTTGGCTAGCTAGTTTAATGAGTTGTTAGATTATACCTTTTTTCTGCAAATTGGGAATCAAGTGTAATAGCACTACTCATTAGCACTCCTTCACAGGGGCCTACCGGAGGATTGTCCTGTTCTCCAGTGGGCCAGTCCGAGCCTGTATGGGATATATAACCTGAAAAAAAACATTGGAGAGGAGGTGACTATGCAAAAGCCATCCTATATGATAAGATGCTGGATGCTGTCTGCATCCGCTTCTAACCTACTGTTGATGTATACTGTTTATGCCTATAACACATTGCCCTTTTTAAAAATTGCTGCATTAATTGTTGGGTCACAACTAATGCCTGTGTGAACTAATTAATATGCTTCCTAACGGTATAAGAATGATTTGCACGTGAGCAGTTAGATCAATACTTCTATGTTTTGTAAGTACCTTCCCAAACCACTGTTCCAAAAAGAAAGGATCTTATTCATACCATCTGTGAAACATTATAGCTCTGTACTTTTATTGTCCAATGTGGTCAACATGTCATTTGGCAGCCATTTTAATGAAAGAAGAAAATAAAAAATAAATATTTTTTAAAAGTTAAATATTTAGAACACAAAACAAAAATCCCATATCGTATGACAATGGTAATATAATGAGGATGTAAACACAAGGCCAAAAATGACACCCTATAAAATGGTGGTTGCCTAAATGATGAGCCTATTCCAGTCAGTGCTGTCTTTTGTAATAACTGCTCACTAACTATTCTTGTTGGTACAAAATGAGCCTGCATGAACAGTCAACTGGTCCCTAGGGTGGAAACCCAAAAGTCAATTACAACTAGGCACATGGATATAAACAGCTATTAAAGAGAATGTATCATAAGAAATGTTTTCAACAATTGAACAAATGTAAAGTATTAATTCTTTAATTAAAAAATATACACAGTAATTTTTTTAAATGATATAAAATATATTTTTTTATATTTTCCACCAGGGGAGCAGCTCCTGAAATTTGAGATGAAAACCTAGTATACTGCTAGCTTGCATTACGACTGCAGTAAATGTGGGCGGGGTCTGCTGACGTGTGTGATACCACACCTCCCCTCCTCTTCTGGCCGTATACAAAAGGATAAGGGAGAATGAAGTTTAGGATCACAGTGCAGAAACATTTTGTTGGTGACTGAGGTGTGGACAGTGTTACCGCCACGTCTTTTCCGGTAGTTGATGCTGATTGCCATATCACACGCTGGCGTTAAATACTTGACTTGCCTCACTTGTATTAGATGCGTGGTGTGTATCACGTGCTGGGATTGAATGCACAGTGTGTATCACATGCTGGAATTGGATGTACAGCATGTATCATGTACCATGCACTAGGATTGGATATATGAGGTGTTTTATGCACTGGGATGGGATATGTGAGGTATTTAACAGGGAGAAATTCAAAGTTGTACATCTGGGCATGAAAAATGAAAAAAGCATACACAGAATGGGAGGAATAGGGTTAAGCAACAGCACATGTGAAAAAGACTTGGGTTTACTAATAGATCACAGACTGAACATAAGTCAACAGGGTGATGCAGCAGCAAAAGGCAAATACAATTCTGGGTTGCATTAACAGAAGTATAGAGTCTGGATTACATGAAGTAATTGTCCCCCTCTACTTCTCTTTGTTCAGGCCTCATCTGGAATACTGTGTCCAATTCTGGGAACCATATTTAAAAAAAGATATGAACAAACTGGAGCAAGTTCAGAGAAGTGCGACCAGAATGGTGAGCGGTCTGCAAACCATGTCCTATGAGGAACGGTTAGAGGATTTGGGAATGTTTAGCTTGCAAAAGAGAAGACTGAGAGGAGGCTTAATAGCTGTCTACAGATATCTAAAGAGCTGTCACACTGCTGTTGGATCAGCTTTATTCTTATTTGCACAAGGAAAGACTGGAAGAAATGGGATGGAACTGAATGAGAGGAGACACAGATTAGATAAAAGAAAAAAACTTGTTGACAGTTAGGGTGATCAACGAGTTGAACAGGCTGCCACGAGGTATGGTGAGTAGTGATGGGCGAGCACAAAAATGCTTGGATGCTTGTTGCTCGCGCCGAGCAAATTGAAATGCTCGGGTACTCTACCCAAGCAACGAGCCCAATGTAAGTCTATGGGAAACTCAAGCATTTTTCCAGCGCCCCCCCTGGCAGTCTGCAAAGGGACTAGAAATTGCGGAAATCGATGGGAACAGCATGGGGAAGACCCTTCGAAGCATTTCTGACTCCCAGGTCACTGCTGTGAGCAATGTTGTCAGAGTCTTATGCCACTTTTACAGACTCACAATAAAACATACAAAAATGGATTTTCCTGGGAAATATGTTAAGGAACATCCTTTCCAGGGTAATGACTTGTATATAAGGCAAAATAAATAATTAAAAACAAAAATGCTTCTCCTCCCTTTGGGCTATGTTCACACGTAGCGTTTTTGAAGCGTTTTTGAACTTTAGAATTGCTTTCAATCAAGAAAAATGCATTCCCTGGGAAATGTCATTTTACAACCTTATCTGGCCATGTGGTGTGTGACACATCATCAGACACATCCTGTTTCATTTATGAAGGAGGGACTCTGAAAGTCACAAAGCCTATTTTTATAGGGCCATTAGGCGGCCTTTATTATTCTTAAAGGGCCAGCAGTCGGCCCTCACTATTCTTAGTGGGTCATCAGCCAGCTATACTTTGCTGTTCTGATTATTAAACAGTGGGTCTCCTATACTGTTATTGCGTATGCAGTGAGTGGCAGGGTTGCCCAAAATTTGGATGCACCCCAATACCCCTTTGAAGACGCATACAGGAGGGCCTCCTGAAAACAATGTTCCAATTTTTAGGAAGTGGGTCTCCCATAGTGTTTGCCTATGCAGTGAATGCAAGGGCTGCCAAAAATTTGGAGGCACTCAAATGCCCCTTTGAAAAGATGTAGAGGAGGGCGTCATGAAAAAATGCTCCCATTATTAGGAAGTGGGTCTTCCATAGTGTTTGCCCATGCAGTGAATGCAAGGGCTGCCAAAAATTTGGAGGCACTCCAATGCCCCTTTGTAGACATGTAGAGGAGGGCGTCATGAAAAAATGTTCCCTGTTGTGAATTCGCTTTCTGGCCTCCCTCTTCTTATTACTGAAGGTAATGGGCTGGTCAAATTGACAGAGGGGTTGCGAGTTCTCTTTCTGGGCTCCCTCTGGTGGTTACTGGAGGTAATGGAGCTGATCTGATTAACAGTGGCTTGCCACTTGATAATGAGGATGACGATTGGAGATCTGGGGTTTCAGACTGGGATTTAAGACAGCCGACTCCCTCTATCCCTGCTGGTGATTTTCTTCCTGCCTCCTGAGGTCTTGCTTTCCAGCTCAGTCCCTGCCTTTTCAGCTAAGTGTTTATTTGCTATTCTGTTTACTTTTGATCTGGTTTTGTCTATCTCAGTTTTGTCTGGGTCCACCAGCTCCGGCTTCGGCTGTGCTGAATCACCATCCATATGTTACTGCTTGTGCTAGTTTGTTTTTGTCCCTTATTAGATTGGCCTCTCTTTGCTCTGTTTTCAGAATATACCAGAGTGCTGATATAGTGGGCGAAGTCGTGCGACTTCAGTATTTTTTGCATCAGACGTGTTGGACTTTTTTGCAGGGTTTTTTACGTGATTGCAGACAGGGTCTTTCCTGTCCTGTCTAGTCAGTGTGGGCCTCATCATTTGCTCAGTCTATTTTCCTGCCTGCGTTTGTGTTTTCATCTTGTCTCACCGACAATATATGTTTGGGGGCTATCTATTCCTTTGGGGTCTGCTCTGGGGCAGATTAGATTTCCCCTTTCTTGCTTTAGGCTTAGTTAGCTCTCCGGCTGTGTCGAGGCATCTAGGATCATCGTAGGCACGCTCCACGGCTACTGCTATTTGTGTGGATAGGATCAGGGGTCTGCAATCCGCTTAGTTACCAACCTCTCTGGTTTTTTGTGGCTTAGCCTGGGCGGCTATCCTCCTCGGTGACCCAATCATAACAGTTCCCATTATTAGGAAGTGGGTCTCCCATAGTGTTTGCCTATGCAGCGAATGCAAGGCTGCCAAAAATTTGGCGGCACACTAATGCCCCTTTTTAAGAGAAGTAGAGGAGGGCCTCATGAAAAAATGTTCCCATTATTAGGAATTGGGTCTTCCATAGTGTTTGCCTATGCAATGACTGCCAAAAATTTGAAGGCACTCCAAAGCCCCTTTGAAGAGATGTAGAGGAGGACCTCATAAAAAAATGTTTCCATTAGAAAGGATTGGGTCTCCTATACTTGTAATGCCCATGCACTAAGTGTATGGGCTGAAAAATATTTACCCCTTGGGGGAATACATGGACATACTGTATAGCATTTTTTTGCGGGTATCATAAACATCCTTTAAAAAATTATGTGGGTGATGCATCACGGTCCACGATCATCCTGGTGATATGGTGTTGGACGATGAGGAGAAGGAGGACAACAGCAAATAGCCAAAATCAGGACGCGTATACCCACGTATGGATGTGAAGAGGTGCAAGGGAATAGACCTCCCAAAAAAGACTGGATTTGAGTTTATGTTATGCTGCTATCATTCAATGGTGTTGAGAAGTCTGGCCCAATCCAGCCCTTGTTCATTTTTATAAGAGTCAGCCTATCAGCATTTTCATTTGACAGCCGGATGCACTTATCAGTTATAATTCCCCCAGTGGCACTAATAACCCACTCTGACAAAATGCTAGCGGCAGGGCAGGCCAGGACCTCCAAGAGCCATGGCACTGCAAAGGACAGTTCCCATTGTCTCCCACCACTAAAAGCAGTACTGCCATTTACCAAGGTGCCATTTGGCCAGTAACCGCCAGAAAGCGAGGGGTCGTGCACTCCTTGACCGTGAGTACAGCACACATGCACAGTAGAGAGAACCAGTTCATGCCGCATGTCCAGTTTGGATACCCGATAATTATAAGGCACAGAGCAATCATGGAGGACGTTGGTACGGTCAGCAAGGTACTCCCTCAGCATCTTCCCAAACTTTGCACTCCTTGTGAGAGTACCCTGCGCCTCAGGGCCTGTGCAATTGGATTATCTGAGAAGACTCTCCAAGAAATTTGACAGAGTTCCCCTGCCTCTGCTGGATTGGATTTGTGTCTCTCTTGCCTGTATTCCATGGTTGTCCAACAAACTGTGACCTCTGCCACCAGTGTTTTCAGATGGTAATTTTTTTATAATTCCGCAACAATGGCCTTCTGGTGCTGCCCCATTTTAGTAGGCTTATCTGCCTCTGGAATAAGAGACAGAAAGTTCTCCTTGTAGCATGGGTTTAGAAGTGGCACCAACTGGGTGCGGCATTACAGTGTGTGGCAGACAATCCCTGCATGTTCATTGACTCTCTAAAGAGTGCAAAATATGCAGGGTGGGGACCAGAGCTCCCACCGAGCAATCCCGGAAATACTTGGCGAGCTCGAAGAGTGAGATGCTCGGGCGAGTACCGAGTAGTGGCCAGCATGCTCACTCATCACTAGTGGTGAGTTCTTCTTCACTTGAAGCTTTCAAACAAAGGCTGGAAAGAAATCTGTCTGGGAATGATTTTGTGAATCTTGCACTGAGCAGGGGGTTTGACCAGATGACCCAAGACGTCCCTTCCAAGTCTACCATTCCATGATTCTATGAGATGCGGTAATTGTTCATTATATGGGTAATAAGCACATATCTTCTGTATACAATCATAGCTACAAGACTTTCAAGAAAATCCATAATTTGTTCTAAATAGCTTGCAATTTTGGGATTATTAACATAAGAAATGTATCCACTGAACACTTCTCAGCCTTTTGGCTAAGATCAGGTGTAGTATGGTTAGAAAGAAAACCAGCTTTCGTCCAGAGGCCACCCTAGTAGAATGGTACATTGTGAGCAAAAGGGTGTGAGGTTTCCCAGGAGTGGTGACCCTGCGGAACTCTAGCTCTCTGGGTGTGGAAAACCCACTTGAGTTTTTGCACATTTGAGCTGCACTTCAATTGCATTCTTTTAAGTACATGCCCTATTACAGGCCTTCTGGCGAGGATGTGGAATTTTGAAATTCCTGCTTGAACGTCCATTCAGTATTACACTGAAAATCCTTCACTATTTGTTTTGCTTGTTTTTCACTTGTGTGTCACCCTTTTCACATGTGTCCACATCATTAGGACTTGTTCAGGGTCCAGTTCGCTCATAGGTTCCCTTTTGATCAGTTTGGAGATCTGGTGTGTGGCCATCAGGTTTTATTTCTCCCTTGCAAACCCCAGGCTCTCCACTATCAGGTGGGACTTCAATCTAGACTGGCTCCTAGATCTGCTTAGGTAGCAGCCTGGGTGTATGCCAAGATTGGGTCTCCCTATGTTATTGTAAGCCTCTGTGTGCCTTTCTGATTTGGAGGGTCGGGCATTATTTATTTGGAACCCTTCTACTGATGGAGATGGCTGCTATGACTCATCATTATTCTGCCCTGAATTTCCATCAATAAAAAGTTTTGGTTTCTATTATAGGTTTTGAATGTTAAACAATTTTGTAGCAGGGGGAAATATCAATCATTTACAAGAAGAAATATAGTATTCATTTATTGTGCCTCAACTGTCCAATTATTTGGATTCTACTTCTATCACATATGAAACTTTTTGGACCAATTTAAGATGAATCACAGTGGAACATTGGAGGAGCAATTAATTATTTTATTGTGAAATAACTACAATTCCCTTTTACGTATAACTAGAGTTGAGCGAAACGGGTAGGCCAAATTCAGAATCCGCCTACTTTGGCTAAAGTCGGGTTTCGTCAATCGAAACCCTACCATAGCGTGAGGTCGGCCATGAGGTCGCCGACTTGAGCGCCAAAGTCGTGTTACCTACAATGCTTTCAGTGCCTTTTCTCAGCCAATCATCAAGGATGCACACTGTGGGCAACGCGATTACATAGGCAGCGGCCCCCACCATGTTAGAGAAGGGCATTCTAGTGATTGGCTGGCTTTGTGTGGCGTCACAGTGCCTATAAAAGGCCATGACCGCCATCTTACTTCTGCCGATCTTAGCATAGGGAGAGGTTGCTGCTGCTCGTTCTCTATAGGGAGAGTGTTTAGGCAGGCCAAAAAAAAACCAATTGCTTCTACTGATAGCGAATGTCACTGTACAACACAACAATATAGTGTGTAGTGACAGGGGAGGATATATTTGTGTGCAGCAGCTCTGTTAGTTATTAGGCTGCCTTATAAGGCTCCCTGATAGCTGCATTGCTGTTTGCACACTGCTGTGCAGAGTGCTTTTTTAAAAGCAAAAATATTTATATTCCTTTTTTCTGCACAGTTACCAATCGTTGATTTTTTCACACTTTTTTGTGCAGCAGTTCTGTTGGTGATTAGGCTGCCATATAAGGCTCCCTGATAGCTGCATTGCTGTTTGCACACTGCTGTGCAGACTGCTTTTTTAAAAGCAAAAATCCTTTTATTCCTTTTTTTTCTGCACAGTAGATACTGAGCGCAAATTTTTTCACACACCGTATAGCGGTGTACGCTCCTCACACACTACCGTGTACCGACTGGTATCACGGACAAATACATGCTATATGTGTGTGACTCTGTTAAAAAAATACACGGAGATTAACATTTTTCCATACAAACACCATATATAGATGTCCGATTCTCAAACAGTATCGGATATCTGGTGTTCTTATTACGGTCACATCTACACAGAGTCAGCTTTTGTCTGTGAGAATCTGTAAATACATATACGGACATTTCCATTTCTTTATACACTGTATTGAGCTGGTGTCCGATTCTCCAACAGTATTGGATATCTGGTGTTCTTATTATGGCCACATCTACACAGAGTCAGCGTGTGTGTGTGTGAGACTCCAGAAATACATATACGGACATTTCCATTTCTCCATACATCGTATTGAGCAGTCCGATTCTCAAACAGTATTGGATATCTGGTGTTCTTATTACGGTCACATCTACACAGAGTCAGCGTGTGTCTGTGAGACTCTGTAAATACATATACGGACATTTCCATTTCTCCATACACCGTATTGAGCTGGTGTCCGATTCTCAAACAGTATTGGATATCTGGTGTTCTTATTATGGTCACATCTACACAGAGTCAGCGTGTGTGTGACACTCCATAAATACATATACAGACATTTCCATTTCTCCATACATCGTATTGAGCAGTCCGATTCTCAAACAGTATTGGATATCTGGTGTTCTTATTACGGTCACATCTACACAGAGTCAGCGTGTGTCTGTGAGACTCTGTAAATACATATACGGACATTTCCATTTCTCCATACACCGTATTAAGCTGTCCGATTATCAAACAGTATCAGATATCTGGTGTTCTTATTACGGTCAGTGCACATCTACACAGAGTCAGCGTGTGTGTGTGTGACACTGCATAAATACATATACGGACATTTCCATTTCTCGATACACCCTATTGAGCAGTCGGATTCTCAAACAGTATCAGATATCTGGTGTTCTTATTATGGTCAGTGCACATCTACACAGAGTCAGCGTGTGTGTGTGACACTCCGTAAATACATATACGGACATTTCCATTTCTCAATACACCGTATTGACTGCTGTCCGATTCTCAAACAGTATTGGATATCTGGTGTTCTTATTACGGTCACATCTACACAGAGTCAGCGTGTGTCTGTGAGACTCTGTAAATACATATATGGACATTTCCATTTCTCCATACACTGTACTGAGCAGTCCGATTCTCAAACAGTATCAGATGTCTGGTGTTCTTATTACGGTCACATCTACACAGAGTCAGCGTGTGTCTTTGAGACTCTGTAAATACATATACGGACATTTCCATTTCTCCATACACTGTATTGAGCTGCTGTCCGATTATCAAACAGTATTGGATATCTGGTGTTCTTATTACGGTCATATCTACACAGAGTCAGCGTGTGTGACATTCCGTAAATACATATATGGAGATTGACAGTTTCACCAACAACGTATACAGCTGTACACCTCTGATACAGTACCGTATATCTACTTGTTGGATTACGGTGAAATACATACTGGGTGAACGTCTGTGACTCACAAAATATATACGGAGATTTCACTTCTTACATACACCTTACACAGCTGTACGCTACTCATACAGTACCATTTCTCTGCTGTTATTTTTGGTACATTTTCCCAAACATGAGGAAGTCTGGTGAAAGAGGCCGCGGACGTGGGTGGGGGGGCGCAGTTGGTACTGATGGTGGTTGTGGTGGTGCATCGGCTGGTTCTGGCAAAAGCACAATAGCAGCTAAGGCAGGAGGTGTTGAGCCTGCGTCATCGTCTGGCACAAGAAGGCCTATAAGGTTCCATTTTCTGGGATTAGGTAAACCGCTTTTAATGTCGGAGCATCAGGAACAGGTCTTGGCTTACATTGCCGAAACAGCCTCCAGCTCTATTACCTCCTCTTCTGAAGTTACAAAAACTGCAAGCACAGAGTCGTCAGTGCAGTCCTCTGGTCAGGAACAACACCTTTCCTTGTGTCCTTCACCCACACCAAAAGTGAAGGATGCTGCAGCACACACTTCAGATTACTCCATGGAGCTCTTTTCACATACCATTCCTGGGTTATCAAGTCAAATCCTTAATCGCCCAGTCCAAGATGAATCTGACATGGAGTGCACTGATGCACAGCCACTGCTAGATGAATCTGCTGGTACATTCACCCACAGCCAGGGCCGGCGTCAGCACCCGGCGCACCTGGGCAAATGCCGGGGCCCTGGTGAGACGAGGGGGCCCACTCACACTGTCTGGGAATCGATACCCGCGGCCGCCGCCACGCCCTTCGTATACCGACGCCATCCTCACCCTGCCAGAGACCCCACCGGCCACCGCAGCCCTGATAAATCCCAGCAATGACAACGCTCCTGCTGGGCTTCTCTGCACGCACAAGACCTGTGATGAGGTCACAGGAGGGGAGGAGTTGGGTCACATGATCAGGGCACTCGGTGTATGCAGGACTCGGTTGTGCTGGTTGTCATGCTGCTGGATGAGGTGAAGTTTATTAAGTGTGGGGTCAGGAGGGTTTTACGGGGGGATGTAGCAGAGCTGTGTGTGTATACGAGGTCTGAGGAGCGGAGGTGTGGGGAGCAGAGCAGCATGTGTACGAGTTGTACGGAGCGGAGCCACATGTGTACGAGGTGTGGGGAGCGAAGCCACATGTGTACGAGGTGTACAGAGCGGAGCCACATGTATATGAGGTGTGGGGAGCGGAGCCGCGTGTGTACAAGGTGTATGGAGCGGAGCCATGTGTGTACGAGGTGTGGGGAGCAGAGCCGCATGTGTACGAGGTGTACGGAGCAGAGCCGCGTGTGTCCAAGGTGTACAGAGAGGAGCCGCGTGTGTATGAGATGTGGGGAGCGGAGTAGCGTGTGTATGAGGTGTACATAGTGGAGCCGTGTATACGAAGCGGAGCCGCGTGTGTACGAGATGTGGGGAGTGGAGCAGCGTGTGTACGTGGTGTACGGAGCGGAGCTGCGTGTGTGCAAGGTGTGGGGAGCGGAGCATCGTATGTACGGAGCAGAGCCGCACATGTACGAGGTGTACGGAGCGGACCGCGTGTGTATGAGGTGTGGTGAGCGGAGCAGCGTGTGTATGAGGTGTACGGAGCGGAGCCGTGTGTGGGGAGCAGAGACGCGTGTGTAAAAGGTGTGGGGAGCAGAGCCGGAAATGTACTGACTGGAGCCGTGCGTGTACGAGGTGTATGGTGGGGAGCATTCATACCTCTCAACCGCCCCAGGTCCAGCCGGACAGTCCCGATTTTGAGAGAGAGACTGCCCCAGCCGGGGGGTTTACTTTTCCCATGGACACAGGAGTACACGGCGGAGCCCCGAGGAGCACTTTAAAACTCGCACGTGACTTTCTACCGGAAGTGTCGTCCTGGAAACTGACCGGAAATGAGGTAATTTTGGGAGGAGATTGTGACGGAACCATGGAGGCACTTCAGGGAATGCTTCAGATCCATCATCGTGTCCTCCAACAGCGTGAACAGCGGGATCGCCTTGGACTCGGGGATGTCGGCCATGTGAGCGGATCATGATATGTCCTGCATTGGGAGGCTCAGGTGGGCACTACAATGGGAGCCGGGCTGCTATGGCATCTATAGAATCTTTCTTTCTCTCTGTTTCTTTCTCTCTCTCTCTGTTCTTTCTTTCTTTCTCTCTCTGTTCTTTCTCTCAAATCTTTTTTTTCTTTCTCTCTCTCTGTTCTTTCTTTCTCTCTCTTTGTTCTCTTTCTTTCTCTTCTTTCCTTCTTTCTTTCTTTCCTCTCTTTCTCTCTCTGTTCTTTCTTTTTCTCTCTCTCTGTTCTTTTTTTCTTTGGCATCTTTCTTTCCCATCTTTCTTTCTCTCTCTCTGTTCTTTCTTTCTTTCTCCTCTTTCTTTCTCTCTCCCTCTCTGTTCTTTTTCCCCTCTTTCTTTCTTTTTCTCTCTGTTCTTTTTTTCTGTCCACGCTTTCTTTCTATCTGTTCTTTTGCTTTCTTTCTCTCTGGTCTTTCTTTCTTTCCCCTCTTTCTTTCTCTGTTTTTTCTTTCTTTCTTTCCCCTCTTTCTTTCTCTCTCTGTTCTTTCTTTCTTTCTTTCCCCTCTTTCTTTCTCTTTCTCTCTGTTCTTTCTTTCTTTCCCTCTGGTCTTTCTTTCTTTCTCTTTCTTTCCCCTCTTTCTTTCTTTCTCTCTGTTCTTTCTTTCTTTCCCCTCTTTCTTTCTCTCTCTCTGTTCTTTCTTTCTTTCTTTCCCCTCTCTTTTTTTTCCCTCTCTCTCTGTTCTTTTTTTCTGTCCACTCTTTCTTTCTCTCTCAATCTTTCTTTATTCCTCTCTCTGGTCTTTTATTTCTCTCTCTGTTCTTCCTTTCTTTCTCTGTGTTCTTACTCTCTTTCTCTGTTCTTTCTTTCCCCTCTTTCTTTCTCTCTGTTCTTTCTTTCTCTTTCTCCCTGTTCTCTCTCTCTCTCTGTTCTTTCTTTCTCTCTCTGTTCTTCCTTTCTTTCTCATCTTTCCTTCATACGCACACTACTAATCAATAGTCTCCTTCACATGAGCGTGTTTCGCCACAGAGCGTGTGTCTGTGTGTATCACATGCGTGTCCGTGTGATCCACAAGGAGACAAGTCCGTTTTTTGGCCAGCACCACGGATGCCACACGGCATGAATCGTGGTATGTGCTAAAGGGGGGGCCCACTGAGACTCTTTCACCCGGGGACCTAAAAAACCTGGAGCCGGCCCTGCCCACAGCACTACATTGCCCTCGCAGTCTACTGAGCCCAAATCAGACCCTGATGAAATTCAGGTGCCCCTTCCCGCATACTATACCACCTTACACGGTGACACAGAGGAAGGTACAGAGGAAGGTGCAGATGACATTGAAGACGAGGTCATGGATGACCCAGTTGTTGACCCGGATTGGCATCCATTGGGGGAAGAGGGTGCTGGTGACAATAGGTCAGAACAGGAGAAGGATCCGCAGCAGGCATCGTCATCGCAGCAGCGGTTATCCGGCAGGCCGTAGCTTTCAAAAAACTTGGCAAGAAAACTAAAAGAGTTGCAGGACAGCTTGGCCAGACGGTCAAATTCTCACAGCGTGCAAGCCCTGAAAATTTGTACCATACTTGGAAGAGTGCAGTGTGGCACTTTTTTGAACAAAATCCTACTGATGACACAAAGATTATCTGTAAGAAGTGCGGAAGGACCTTTAGCAGAGGGAAAAATCTACGAAATTTGAATACCAGTTGCATGCTTAAACATTTAACCAACATGCACTTGCAAGCGTGGACGGACTACAAAACCTCAGGTAGCACATGTGCACCTGCTCTGACTGAAGTTAGCTGGCATCACTCCATCGCTTCCCCCACTGTAAGGCCAACGCTAAGCACACCACCATCAAGAAATGTTGAGGTGTTGTCGCTAGGCCAAAGCAGTCAGGCAATCACAATATTTTCGCGAGGAAACACCGAATCTAGGCCATCAACACCCTCACCATCACCAACCCCTTCTCAGTCCATCATGTCCAATGCTAGCTCCCCCATATGCAGCTCTCAAGTCCAGCTCACCCTACCAGACACTCTGAGTAGGACAAGAAAGTACTCATCCTCTCATCCGCGTACACTGGCTTTGAACGCCTACATTGCCAAACTGATCTCATTAGAGATGATGCCCTTCCATTTGGTAGAAAGCAAAGCTTTCCGAGAGCTCATGGCCTACGCTGTCCCATGCTATGACCTACCCAGTCGGCACTTCTTTTCTCAAAAAGCCATCCCTGTCCTCCACCGGCATGTGAAAGACCGCTTTGTCCATGCACCAAAACAATCAGTGAGTGGAAAGGTGCACCTCACAACAGATGCATGGGCCAGTAGGCATGGCCAGGGCCGTTACATGTCCATCACTGCGCACTGGGTTAATGTGGTGGATGCAGGCTCCAAAGGGTACAGCGGCGGTGGAACAGTGCTGCCTAGCCCACGGTATAGGAAACAGTTGGCTGTAGGCATTCGACCCTCCTCCTCCTCCAGAAGCGATAGCTCGTCGACAGAGCGCAGTCGCACAAGCACTCCATCCACATCTGTCAGTGTTGCACACGAGGTTTCCCACTATTGAACAGCTAGTGGTAAGCGGCAGCAGGCTGTTTTAAAAATGATGTCTTTGAGCGGCAGCAGACACACCGCGGAGGTACTGGCCAACTACTTGCATCGATAAACGAGTCATGGCTGGGCAGTCTACATCTTGAGCAAGGCAAGGTAGTCAGTGATAATGGGTGGAATTTCGTGGCAGCCATAGCCCTTTCAAAACTCACACACATACCTTGCCTGGCTCACACCTTGAACCTGGTGGTGCAGTGCTTCCTAAATAATTATCCGGAGTTAACAGCCCTGCTCCATAAGGTGCAAAGACTGTGCTCGCACATCCATTGCTCGACTGTCCACTCCAGTCATATGCAGAAGCTGCAGTGATCAATCAACCTCCCCAAGCACCGCCTAATCAGAGACGTTGCTACAAGATGGAACTCCACCATGCACATGGCTGAGAGGCTGTGCGAACAGAGGCAGGCTGTAATGCATTTGTGGGAGGATACACGGGCAGGCAGTTTGAGGGCAGACATGGAATTGTCGGGTGTGCAGTGGTCAAAGCTGAAAGACCTTTGTAAAGTCCTTCAGTGTTTTGAGGAATGCACACGGCTGGTAAGCTCAGACGACACCATAGAATCATAGAATCATAGAGTTGGAAGGGACCTCCTGGGCCATCTGGTCCAACCCCCTGCTCAAAGCAGGATTCGCTAAATCATCCCAGTCAGATGTCTGTCCAGCCTCTGTTTGAAGACTTCCATTGAAGGAGAACTCACCACTTCTCGTGGCAGCCTGTTCCACTCATTGATCACTCTAACTGTCAAAAAGTTTTTTCTAATATCTAATCTGTGTCTCCTCCCATTCAGTTTCATCCCATTGCTTCTAGTCTTTCCTTGTGCAAATGAGAATAAAGTTGATCCTTCTACAATGTGACAGCCCTTTAGATATTTGTAGACAGCTATTAAGTCTCCTCTCAGTCTTCTCTTTTGCAAACTAAACATTCCCAAATCCTGCAACCTTTCCTCATAAGACAGGGTTTGCAGACCGGTCACCATTCTGGTCGCTCTTTTCTGAACTTGCTCCAGTTTGTTGATGTCTTTTTTAAAATGTGGTGCCCAAAACTGGACACAATATTCCAGATGAGGTCTGACCAAAGAGGAGTAGAGGGAAATAATGACTTCACGTGATCTAGACTGTATGCTTCTGTTAATACATCCTAGAATTGCATTTGCCTTTTTTGCTGCTGCATCACACTGTTGACTCATATTCAGTCTCTGATCTATTAGTTGTCACGTCCGCCATGTCTGCCATGTCTGTTTGTCTCAAGAACTCCTGGAGCGATGTGCATGCGCATGTTTTGTCTGCTGTCCTGCATGTTCACTAGAGCTGTGTGCAGACTCACCTCATGTCTGAGCTGCAGGATCCCTGCGTTTCTGCTCTGCCTTCTGTGATCTTCTCGTCATGTCTGGAGTCCTTGATCATGTGATGTTTCTTAAGATCCTGCACTGTCTGGTTCTGCAATCATCTCGTCATGTCTAGAATCCCGGATCATGTGTTCTTCCTAGGATCCTGCACTGGTTGGTTCGGTGATCATCTCGTCATGTCTGAAACCCTGATCATGTGACGTTTCCTAAGATCCTGCACTGTCTGGTTCTGCTATCATCTCGTCATGTCTAGAATCCCGGAAGTTCTCCCCTGGTCCTGACCTGGAGGAGGAGGTGCTATGCCCTATATCAGGCCGCCTCTTCCTATGCTCAGCGCCTGATTATTGTGTTGCTTCCCTGCAAGGCTCTGGGTCTGTGGGGTTGCTCCCTCTATTCTGTGCCCTTGCACTTTGCTCTGTAGTGCGTCTCTGCACACGCTCCGTGCTCGTATTCCGCCTCTTGTCTTGTGCCATGTCTTGTGTTGTCTCTCGTGCCATGTTTGTCTTTGCCTTGCTTTGCCTTGTAGTCCTTCTGCTGTTCTTTGTCTTAGTCTGTTTTGCTATGTCTCGCCTTAGCTATGCTTTGACTTGTAGTCCTTCCTGTGTTCTCTGCCTCGCCTGTTTTGCCATGTCTTGCTTTTGCTATGCTTTGACTTGTAGTCCTCCCTGTGTTCTCTGCCTTGCTATTCCTTGCTTTGTGTTCCTCCCTATGGTCTCAGTCTTTGCTTGCTCTGCCTCGCTCTCTCCTATGGTGCTCTGTAGTGCTCCCTGGCACACGCACCATTTCTCCTCTCCTTAGTGCTCGTTTCTTTGTCTAGTCCCAAGGTCTTCCCTTGGCCCGGCTCTGGGCTTCTGCCTACGCTCCGCTGCTAGACTCTGTCCTCTCTCTGACCTGACTCTGTTTCTGCCTGTATTCCTTGCCTTGTTCCCTGCCTTGTCCTTGCATTGAACCCCGGCGTGGGTTCCCCTTGGCCGTCTCCTGTGCCGTGGTAAGTGCCACGTGTTTGTGTACAGCCGTGTGTACTGGCCAGTGTGGCGTGCCCCCTGCGTGGCTCCTAGCACGCAGCCCTTCCTTGTGCCCTGGCGTGGCTCCTAGCACGCACCCTGCCTTGAACCCTGGCGTGGCTCCTAGCACGCACCCTGCCCTGAACCTGGCGTGGCTCTTAGCACGAAGGTTCCTTTGCCCCCTCCTGTGCCTTAGTCGTGCCTCGTGCTGGCGTTACAGCCGTGTGCATTGGCCAGTGAGGTGTGCGTCCCTGCGTAGCTCCTAGCACGCAGCCCTGCTCTGAACCCTGGCATGTCTCTACACGCACTCTGTCTTGTGCCTTGGCGTGTCTCTACACGCACTCTGTCTTGTGCCTTGGCGTGTCTCTACACGCACTCTGTCTTGTACCTTGGCATGTCTCTACACGCACTCTGTCTTGTACCTTGGCGTGTCTCTACACGCACTCTGTCTTGTACCTTGGCGTGTCTCTACACGCACTCTGTCTTGTACCTTGAACCTTGGCGTGTCTCTACACGCACTCTGTCTTATACCTTGTACCTTGGCGTGTCTCTACACGCACTGTCTTATTCTATGCTTTGGCGTGGCTACACACGCACCCTGTCTCGTTTGCGAACCTTGGCGTGTCCCCTACACACGCACCTCGTTTTGAACCCTGGCGTGTCCCCTACACACGCACCTTGCCTTGCACCTAGTCTTGAACCCTGGTGTGTCCCCTACACACGCACCTAGCCTTGGACCCTGGCGTGTCCCCTACACACGCACCTAGCCTTGGACCTTGGCGTGTTCCCTAAACACGCACCCTGCTTGGATATCTGTCGTGCCTCCTTGCCTGAACCCTGGTTTGCCTGCCGGATGCCCGGAACCTGCCGACCGTTGCCAGAGGTCCGGAACCAGATGACTACGGCCTGATGTCCGGAGCTGACGTCCGCAGCCTGATCCCTGGACCCTGTCGGTTTGCCAGCAGTCCGGAGTCCGATGCCATTATGCCATTACCTGTGCCTAGGCGTGCCATCTGGCACGTACCATGTTATGGACCTTGGCGTGCCCACGCGCGCACCTTGCACGTTTTGCTTGTTTTCTCTGTATGTGATCTTGTGTTATTCTAATGAAGATACCTTGCACCTACGTCTAGTCTCGTCTTGCTTCCTGCTCGTCCTTGTCGTCAGACACTCGTCTAGTGTCCCCTGAGCCGGCCGTCTGGTCCCAGCAGTCGTGGTGGCTCACCCCCTTGGTCTTGCCCCTGACACTCCCTGTATAGGGGGTGGATTCTCACAAGGTCAGCTCGCCCTCGGTGGGTGGGTGCCACGACCCAGAGGGTCCACTCAAAAAATGGGCTCAGCAGGAGCTGAGTCCGTCACAGTTAATCAGGCCATGGACTCCGCTGGTACCTCGGCTACCCGTCTGATGACCTGTCTGTTATAGAATCTGATCTGCTCTGTCTCCTGGACTCTCCTGAATATGGCGGTACCCCGGCCACTCTTCTGATGTAAATCAGACCTGGCCCTTGACCTCTGGACTCATTTGGAAATGATGGCAGCCAGAGTAAGAAGACTTGCTTGTCTAACCGCAGTCCTCACCACTGGATCTTCATGTCTCGTTAGCGGCTCCTGTGTCTTGACCGGTGCAGGTGTCCGTTTCAGATGTCGGATCAACATTGTTGGAGTGGTTTTGTACTAAACTCTGGTTTCTGCCGAAGAAAATTTTTTTTTTTTCTTCTTTCCAGCCCCGGTGAGAGGGGGCTTAAAGAGGGGGGTACTGTCACGTCCGCCATGTCTGCCATGTCTGTTTGTCTGAAGAACTCCTGGAGCGATGTGCATGCGCATGTTTTGTCTGCTGTCCTGCATGTTCACTAGAGCTGTGTGCAGACTCACCTCATGTCTGAGCTGCAGGATCCCTGCGTTTCTGCTCTGCCTTCTGTGATCTTCTCGTCATGTCTGGAGTCCTTGATCATGTGATGTTTCTTAAGATCCTGCACTGTCTGGTTCTGCAATCATCTCGTCATGTCTAGAATCCCGGATCATGTGTTCTTCCTAGGATCCTGCACTGGTTGGTTCGGTGATCATCTCGTCATGTCTGAAACCCTGATCATGTGACGTTTCCTAAGATCCTGCACTGTCTGGTTCTGCTATCATCTCGTCATGTCTAGAATCCCGGAAGTTCTCCCCTGGTCCTGACCTGGAGGAGGAGGTGCTATGCCCTATATCAGGCCGCCTCTTCCTATGCTCAGCGCCTGATTATTGTGTTGCTTCCCTGCAAGGCTCTGGGTCTGTGGGGTTGCTCCCTCTATTCTGTGCCCTTGCACTTTGCTCTGTAGTGCGTCTCTGCACACGCTCCGTGCTCGTATTCCGCCTCTTGTCTTGTGCCATGTCTTGTGTTGTCTCTCGTGCCATGTTTGTCTTTGCCTTGCTTTGCCTTGTAGTCCTTCTGCTGTTCTTTGTCTTAGTCTGTTTTGCTATGTCTCGCCTTAGCTATGCTTTGACTTGTAGTCCTTCCTGTGTTCTCTGCCTCGCCTGTTTTGCCATGTCTTGCTTTTGCTATGCTTTGACTTGTAGTCCTCCCTGTGTTCTCTGCCTTGCTATTCCTTGCTTTGTGTTCCTCCCTATGGTCTCAGTCTTTGCTTGCTCTGCCTCGCTCTCTCCTATGGTGCTCTGTAGTGCTCCCTGGCACACGCACCATTTCTCCTCTCCTTAGTGCTCGTTTCTTTGTCTAGTCCCAAGGTCTTCCCTTGGCCCGGCTCTGGGCTTCTGCCTACGCTCCGCTGCTAGACTCTGTCCTCTCTCTGACCTGACTCTGTTTCTGCCTGTATTCCTTGCCTTGTTCCCTGCCTTGTCCTTGCATTGAACCCCGGCGTGGGTTCCCCTTGGCCGTCTCCTGTGCTGTGGTAAGTGCCACGTGTTTGTGTACAGCCGTGTGTACTGGCCAGTGTGGCGTGCCCCCTGCGTGGCTCCTAGCACGCAGCCCTTCCTTGTGCCCTGGCGTGGCTCCTAGCACGCACCCTGCCTTGAACCCTGGCGTGGCTCCTAGCACGCACCCTGCCCTGAACCTGGCGTGGCTCTTAGCACGAAGGTTCCTTTGCCCCCTCCTGTGCCTTAGTCGTGCCTCGTGCTGGCGTTACAGCCGTGTGCATTGGCCAGTGAGGTGTGCGTCCCTGCGTAGCTCCTAGCACGCAGCCCTGCTCTGAACCCTGGCGTGTCTCTACACGCACTCTGTCTTGTGCCTTGGCGTGTCTCTACACGCACTCTGTCTTGTGCCTTGGCGTGTCTCTACACGCACTCTGTCTTGTACCTTGGCGTGTCTCTACACGCACTCTGTCTTGTACCTTGGCGTGTCTCTACACGCACTCTGTCTTGTACCTTGGCGTGTCTCTACACGCACTCTGTCTTGTACCTTGAACCTTGGCGTGTCTCTACACGCACTCTGTCTTATACCTTGTACCTTGGCGTGTCTCTACACGCACTGTCTTATTCTATGCTTTGGCGTGGCTACACACGCACCCTGTCTCGTTTGCGAACCTTGGCGTGTCCCCTACACACACACCTCGTTTTGAACCCTGGCGTGTCCCCTACACACGCACCTTGCCTTGCACCTAGTCTTGAACCCTGGTGTGTCCCCTACACACGCACCTAGCCTTGGACCCTGGCGTGTCCCCTACACACGCACCTAGCCTTGGACCTTGGCGTGTTCCCTAAACACGCACCCTGCTTGGATATCTGTCGTGCCTCCTTGCCTGAACCCTGGTTTGCCTGCCGGATGCCCGGAACCTGCCGACCGTTGCCAGAGGTCCGGAACCAGATGACTACGGCCTGATGTCCGGAGCTGACGTCCGCAGCCTGATCCCTGGACCCTGTCGGTTTGCCAGCAGTCCGGAGTCCGATGCCATTATGCCATTACCTGTGCCTAGGCGTGCCATCTGGCACGTACCATGTTATGGACCTTGGCGTGCCCACGCGCGCACCTTGCACGTTTTGCATGTTTTCTCTGTATGTGATCTTGTGTTATTCTAATGAAGATACCTTGCACCTACGTCTAGTCTCGTCTTGCTTCCTGCTCGTCCTTGTCGTCAGACACTCGTCTAGTGTCCCCTGAGCCGGCCGTCTGGTCCCAGCAGTCGTGGTGGCTCACCCCCTTGGTCTTGCCCCTGACACTCCCTGTATAGGGGGTGGATTCTCACAAGGTCAGCTCGCCCTCGGTGGGTGGGTGCCACGACCCAGAGGGTCCACTCAGAAAATGGGCTCAGCAGGAGCTGAGTCCGTCACATTAGTATACCCAAGTCTTTTTCACATGTGCTGTCACTTAGCCCTATTCCTCCCATTCTATATCTGCTTTTTTCATTTTTATTGCCCAGATGTAGTACTTTGCATTTCTCCCTGTTAAAAACCATTCTGTTAGTTGCTGCCCACTTCTCCAGTTTATTTAAATCTTTTTGAATCCTCTCTCTCTCTTCTCTAGTATTAGCTATCCCTCCTAGCTTTGTGTCATCAGCAAATTTAATCAGTTTACCCTCAATTCCTTCATCTAAATCGTTGATAAAGATGTTGAACAATACAGGGCCCAGGACAGAGCCCTGTGGTACCCCACTTGAGACATTCTTCCAACTGGATGTGCAGCCATTTACGACCACTCTTTGGGTCCGATCACTAAGCCAGTTATGAATCCACCTAACAGTTACCTTGTCCATTCCATACTTAGTCATTTTTTCAATAAGGATTGTATGAGAGACTTTGTCAAATGCTTTGCTGAAGTCAAGATATACTATATCTACAGCATTTCCTTGATCCACCCAATCAGTGATACCATCATAGAAGGAAATTAAGTTAGTCTGACATGACTTATTAGTTACAAACCCATGCTGACTCTGTTTAATCACTTCATTCTTATCCAGGTATTGACATACATGTTGTTTAATAATTTGTTCAAAGATCTTTCCTGGTATAGAAGTCAGACTCACCAGCCTATAGTTGCCTGGGTCCACCTTCTTCCCCTTTTTGAAGATAGGAACAACATTTGCTCTTCTCCAGTCTTCTGGCACTTCTCCTGTTCTCCAAGAATTTTCAAAGATTATGGAGAGGGGTTCAAAAATTTCTTCTGCTATCTCCTTCAGTACTCTGGGGTGTAATTCATCTGGACCTGGAGACTTGAATTCATTTAGGTTAGCTAAGTGTTTCCTCACTATCTTTCTGTTTATAGATATCCTGGATTCTTCTATTCCCTTAATAGGACAGTGAATAACAGTTGATGCTATATTTCCTTTCTGAGAGAAAACAGATGCAAAATAGGAATTTAAAAGTTCAGCCTTCTCAACATCCTGTCTTACCATTTCATCATTTTCATCCTGTAAAAATCCTATAGCATCTTTGACTTTTCTTTTACTTTTGACATATCCCCAAAATCCTTTAATATTGCTTTTGACATCTCTTTCAAGCCTCAATTCATTTTCAGCTTTAGCTAATCTGATTTGTGCCCTGCAGGTTCTGCAGACAGCATTATATTCTTCTTTAGATATGCCTCCCTCTTTCCATTTTATAAACATTTTTTTCTTCCTTTTTAGCATGTGCTTAAGTTCTGTGTTCATCCATCCTGGTTTCCTTAAATGCTTCCTATTCTTCCCTCTTTTCGGAATTGTTAACAACTGTGCTTAGAGAATTTCATTTTTCAAGATTTCCCATCCTTCCTGGACATTTTTGTCTTTAAGGATATCCAGCCATTGGATCCCTCCAATTCTCTTTCTGAATCCCTTAAAATCTGCCTTTCTGAAATCTAACCTTGACGTCTGAGTCTTCACAGGTCTTCCGCCTCTAGTTATCCAAAATTCTAAAATAGCATGGTCGCTACCTCCTAGGGTCCCAGCCACTTTTACCTCCTCAACCATTTCCTCCCTGTTTATAAGGATTAGATCCAAGGTAGCAGTTCCCCTTGTTTTCTCCCTTACCTTTTGGAAGATAAAGTTGTCAGCAAGAGAGGATAAGAATTTCCTTGACCTGTTAGTTTTGCCTGAGAGAGATTCCCAACAAATGTCTGGATAGTTGAAATCTCCCATGACAACTATGTCATATTTTTTGGAGAACTTGGCCATTTGATGCATAAAGAGTTCATCCATATCTTCAGCTTGCACAGGCGGCCTGTAGTAAATGTCTACAATGGTGTCCTTTCCATTGTTCTGTCCTTGTATTCTTACCCAAACAGTTTCCACAGAACTCCCAGTCTCTGAAGCTTCAATCTCTGTGCAGATATACGCGTTTCTAACATACAATGCGACACCCCCTCCTCGTTTATCAAGTCTGTTTCTTGCAAATAAGTTGTATCCTTCTAGTCTTGTATTCCAATCATGTGTATTGTCCCACCAAGTTTCAGTGATTCCAATGAGATCATATTTCTTTTCCTGTGTTAGTAGTTCCAATTCTCCTTGTTTGTTGCCCATGCTTTGTGCATTAGTATAGAAACATTTTAGTTTGTGATTGGTTTCTCTTTCTCCAATATTTTTATTAATTAGATTCTTTCGTCTTTGTTCTTCCTTTCCACTTCTAATAGCAGAGTTCTCAATAGCATTTGTCAGGTGTATGGCTTTTTCTGGTCTTTTGCTTCCCTTCCCATGTTGTTCTAGTTTAAAGCTCTCCTTACAAATGTAGCAAGGCGACTTCCAAATACATGCTTTCCAGTCTTCGTAAGGTGCACCCCATCTCTAGCAAGTAGTCCATCGTATAAGTAGTTCACTCCGTGATCCAGAAATCCAAATCGTTGCTGACGGCACCATCGACGTAGCCAGTTGTTCACCTGCAGAATCTTATTCCACCTCCTTGTTCCATGGCCATCCACTGGGAGGATGGATGAGAAGACCACCTGCGCTCCCAGTTCTTTCACTTTCTTGCCTAAGTCTTCAAAGTCTCTGCAGATGGTTTCCATGTCGTTTCTTGCGGTGTCATTTGTCCCCACATGTAGTAGCAGGAATGGGTAGTCATCTGTAGGTCTGAAGAGTCCTGATATCCTGTCAGACACATCTTTAATTTTTGCACCTGGAAGACAGCACATTTCTCTTGAAGTTATATCCGGTCTGCAGATAGCGGCCTCTGTTCCTCTCAACAGGGAATCCCCCATGACCACCACTCTCCGTTTCTTCTTCACGACATTTTTCTTTCTCTATCCAGGAGGACTCTGAAGGCGTACAAGGTTGCTGTTTGTTGGCAAAGTCTTATCCTGATGTACCACTTATGCGT
Organism: Dendrobates tinctorius; assembly: GCF_039654945.1. Classification (NCBI taxonomy): domain Eukaryota; kingdom Metazoa; phylum Chordata; class Amphibia; order Anura; family Dendrobatidae; genus Dendrobates; species Dendrobates tinctorius. Next base: position 41,689,795 of record NW_027361704.1, on the reverse strand, counting down.
CTGCTCATGCAAACTTTAACGCACATTAAGGATCAGGCGTCTGCCGCTGAGGAGCAACAGGAGGAGGAGGAGGAGGAGGAGGGAAGCCTTGATGACAGTCAGCCATTGTCTGTTCAGGGAACTGGCGTGGACGAGGTGGAGGAAGAAGAGGAAGATGAGGAGGAGGATGAGGGGGATGATTATTTTGGGGAGGAGGATGCTTCTCAGGGGGCAAGAGAAACTGTGGGCGTGCCAAGGTCAGGTACAGGGTTTGTGCGTGACTAGAGGGATGTGGATTTGCCCAAAAGTGCTCCTCCACCCACCACTGGCAGTGCAGCATTGACACCTGGAACATTGGCCCACATGTGTGACTATGCCTTGCGGATCCTAAAAAGGGACCCCCGCATTGCCAAAATGATGAGGGATGATGACTACTGGTTGGCTAGCATCCTCGATCCATGCTATAAAGGCAAATTACACAACATCATGCCACAGGAGAACCTAGAGCTAATATTGGCTATCAAACAAGCAACTCTTGTAAACCGGTTGTTTGAGGCATTCCTAGCACACAGCAACAGAGCTGGTTCTCCCACGAGCCGTAGTGGGCAAAATGGAAGAGGTGTTCGTGGTGCACACAGCTGAACTCGCGTTGGAGACAGGGGTTTCCTGACCATGTTGTGGTCTGTTTTCTCAAGTTCTGCGCACACGACAGCTAATACAGAATCGATTGCAAGTGACAGGAGACAGCAGTTGTCAACTATGGTTACAAACTACTTCTTCTCCCATATCGAGGTTCTCCCTCACAGGTCATTCCCCTTTGATTATTGGGCCTCAAAACTGAACACATGGCCTGAATTGGCACAATATGCCTTACAGGAGCTCGCTTGCCCTGCTGCTAGTGTGCTATCCAAAAGCGTCTTCAGTGCTGCTGGATCAATCCTGACAGAAAAAAGGACCCGTCTGTTGACCCAAAATGTTGATGATCTAACCTTCATTAAATTGAACCATGCATGGGTTTCAAAAGATTTTGTCCCACACTCCCCTGATAACACATAGGTTGCCAGAAAAAAGGCTAGCTTTTGTCCTCCTCTTCCTCTGACTTCTCCAATTCCTACATTTGCAGCAGCTGAAAGTCCAGCCTACACATCAACATATGCCATTATTTAAACCTCCCTAAATGGCCTTCCCCCCCACACCAGGACCGGGGTCACCACCTGCCGCACCTGAGCAAGTGCTGTTGCCTTGAACAGGTGTGTGGCCCCACCCTTAGGTGACAGCACCGGCACAGGGCCTCTCATAGTACCATAAAGTGTCTCTGATGGTGGGGGGGCCCACTCGCCGTCAGACACACTGGCGTACTATGAGGGGCCCTGTGCCAGTACCGGCGGCCACGAGTGGGTCCCCTCTGCTTGCTCAGGGACACAGCACTTGCAATACTTACCTGTCCCTGCTCCACTGCTGTGTAGTCTGGCCAGTTAAATCCTATACAGGGACGGCCACTACAAATTTGGTGTACTGATCGATGATGGTTAAGATGTAGCTATGTCCTGTCCTGCTGGCCTCTACCTTCAGATTACCAATGGCTAACATTTGTAATGGACATCAACTCCCAATCGGATGCAGTGGTGCTTTTTGATCACCTTTCACATTTTTCATAGTCACAGACGTGTGACATTCCTGCCACCATTTTTCAATGTATCCTCTCATGGCAATCCAATAGAATCGCCTACGTCCTGTGGCTTCTTTGTTTTGCACTCAAAAGTGACCAGACAGATCATGATAGGCAGTGAGGACCATGTCTACAGCTCTCCCTGTGATCACAATTTGATGGAGACGAGTAACGGTGATGGGATCGACGCTACTGCGATACAGCAACCCCTTCATCAATAATTTGCATTTTAGCTGTATTCACAGTAAAAGTTATTGAGGGTCAACATCGCCTCTGCGAATTCTCCCGGGAGGTTTTCCTGTGATTAGTAATTCCAACACTTCTGAAATCATGCGACTTTACGTCTGTACTTTTATCCATCTAGCTTCCTCTAGAGGTGAGTCTGGACTGGCTGACTGACACTGAAATATAAACGAAGATTTCAAAGTACTCCAACACTGTATACTGGTGTACGTTTAGAATACATTTCCCTTTTTCTCATTTTTATATTCTGGTGTAATCCATACTGAGCCTGTGAGAGTTTGTGTCTTACTCTGGTAAAATATAAGAAGATTTAAAATGACACCAACACTTTATGCAGCTGAACGCTTGTAAAACATTACCCTTTTTCAAGTTTTTAGATTCTTGTGTAATCCATACTGAGCCTGTGATTGTCTTTGTCTGAAGCCTGAAGTATAGATGGAGATTTACAATTACCCCTAGACTGGAAAAACCTGGGATCTGCTGATACAGTACCTTTTTCCAACATTTTGTATTACGGTTAAATCCATACTGACTGATAGATAGACCAAGTAATAGAAGACAGAGATGCCCGTATGATAGGTTCTGCAGCCCTGAGAACACCTTCCAAAGCCCGGTTGGACTCAAAGAAGCACGCTTCTTCCGCATCCGGGGACAATTACCGAAAACGCTACCACTGTGAACGAGATCAAGAATCAGCAATGGAATTCCTAATACCTGCCACCTGAGAAGCCGTCACATGAGCATTAAGCATTAAACAAGTCAAAATTAAGTGCCGCAGGACTCAAATCACTGGAGGAGAGGATGCTGTCAAGCTGTTAATGGAACACACAAGTCCCATGTTGTCACAATTAAAGGCCCCATCACACTAAGCAATCTCGCTAGCGAGATCGCTGATTTTGTGACACATCACCGATCTCACCAGCGAGATTGCTGTGTGTGACGGGAATCAGCGACCGGCCCCCCTGCCAGTTATTGCTGATCGTGCTCGAGCTGGTCTCCCGCTGCCCAGCGTGCATTGCTGCATGTGGCAGTGAGAGACCAGCGATCAGCGACGCTGGATGCTGGTTGCTAATGTAAACGTCGGGTATCCAGGAACCGCGGCTCCTGGATACCCGCTGTTTACCTTGGAAACCGGCGTACACGCTGGTTTCCAAGGTAAACATCGGGTATTCAGGAGTCACGCAGCTCCTAGATACCCGATGCTTACCTTGAAAACCAGCGTGTACGCCGACTTCCAAGGTAAACAGCGGGTATCCAGGAGTCGTGCGGCTCCTGGATACCTGACGTTTACATAAGAAACCAGCGTCCAGCGTCGCTGGTACTGATCGCTGAGGCTGTCTATGTGACAGCTCACCAGCGATCAGCCTAACGATGTCCCAGCGATCCCATCATGTCGGATCATTGGTGGGATCGCTGGGACATCGTTTAGTGTGATGGGGCCTTAAAACGGATCCTTTTGTCCCAAAACTCCTCCTTCCCTAGGTTCACAGCCACCAGTATAGGCAAAATATCCAACCAAGCAATATTCCTAACAAGGCCCAGCTGAAACCACTCCTCAGGCCACGCAGCCGTGCACCATAGGCCCAGAAAATATGACCAAAAACACACACCATCACACACATCTGTGAACAACTCCAAGTCATCATTTACAACTGCCACCTCCATGAGCCAAAAACGTCCGTTGTATTGCTCCAAAAAATAGTCCCACAATTCCAAATCAGCCTTATGTTCACTGTAAAGCTGAACAAAATGATGTGGAGCCCACACTCCCGCCGTAGTGCTCGCCAATCGCCGAGAAAAGACCCGACCCATTGTAATAATGCAACAACCAAAAGTCAAATTCATAAGTAGTGACTGCACCTTTGTAAACGACAATTTCTTCAATCGTCTTGCCCCAAACACCGCATCCCGCAACGCCTTTACCTTATCCTCCATCAAACGGAACTCACATTTTAATGAATCAATCACAATTCACAAAAACGCTAGGCACGTACAAGGCCCCTCTGTTTTACCTGGAGCAAGCGATACAACAAAACGCTCCACCACCCATTCTGCCGCTCTAACTAACCTCTCCTAACAACCAGAATTAGCCTTAGCCCGACCGATACACAAACAGTCATCCAGGTAATGAATCAAGGAATCAAAAGCTGATACTTCTCGGACAACCCATTCGATAAAAGAACGGAATTCCTCAAAAAACGCACAAGACACCGATCATCCCATTGTCAAACACCTATCAACCCAAAAAACACCTCCCCAGTAACGCACCAACAACTTAACACTATCAGGATGAACAGGGATCAACATAAATGCCGACTCAATATTCGTTTTAGGCAAAAGTGCCCCCTTTCAACATTTCTGGACAAACTTTGCTGCCTCCTCAAATGGCTTATAAAACAAAGACCACAGCTCCGGATCAATTCCATCAGTCAACGACCTACCACGAGGGAAAGACAGATGATGAATGAGCCTGAACTTATGCTGCTGTTTCTTAGGCTCTACACCCAGGGGCGTGACTACCAAATCATAAAACGGAGGATCCCTAAATGGCACAGACATCCTTCCCAACTTAACCTCCTTCCCCAACTGTTACGACACCACCTCAGCATATTGTTCAGCTGACCTCAGATTGTTAATCACCCGTGGTATCTCAAAAGGAGGGGCGGGAAGGTTAAGCCCATCACTGAAAACGGACAACAACAGTTCCGACTTAACACCATCCGGAAACCTACTTACATAAGGGACCGTCGCAGCCAGGTTCAATGGCGGATACCCCTTTTGATTTTGCACTCTCACTCTGCTTCTCCTTTCTGCTTCCTAAAGCATCTGGAAGCACCACGCGAGGTTAATTTGCAATGGGATCAAAGGTGCTTGAATTTACAGCAATGTAGCCCCAAATTTACACTGGCCATCATTCAATTGCCAGCAGAGACCCTGCTTATGGCTGACCGATTGCCCCGACTGACCCCCTTGGCCTTGTCCACTGCTTTGTGCATTTCACGAACTGGCACCCCCGGAACCCCCAGGAAAGGAATGGCCGAACTTAGTCAGCGTCATAACCTTCAACCACAGACGTATGTCTTTCTTGTCCCACTGAATTGCCGGACGAAACGCCTTCCTATGCCTAAACTGTTTGTCGTAACGGAGCCAAGCCTGAACCCCCTACACCCTATAAGCCTCCGCAATCGAATCCAAAAAACAAAAAAGAGGAGAACATTCTCAGGTGCCTTCTGTCCAAACATGCTAGCCAAAATATCGAATGCCAGTAGCCAATTAGATAATCTGTGCGGAATCAATCGCCATTTCCGTTTTCCTCATCCTCTTTTTGGCTATCATCCTTCTTCCCTTTGTCCAAGTTCAACTTTTCCAAAGGAAGCAGTGACAAAATCGCGACATATTCATCCTTCTATATCTTTTCCCGCACCTCCTTCTTACGATGAGCACCCAGTGGGCCCTCAAAGCATACATATACCTCCCCATGCGCCCTGTCATCTACATTGATCCGACATTCCTTTTCCTTCTCAGTCTGAACCGAAACAGACACAGGGTCAGCTCGGCCAACTGACACCCCTGTAACTGCCCCCGACAAACTAGTTCCTCGCTCCTGCGACCCCACCCAAGCGGCTAAATGCACCGGGTGTGCTCCAAATCACTCCATCCATGACATCAAATCCCGCAAGGAAGTCAACATCTCCCCCAGCCCCCCAATCCATGAAGGAACTTGGTCCACAACTCCCTGACCTAACGTCACCGGCCGGCACCCCAGCCCACTCCCGACCGCAGGGGACCTCACTGGAGATGAGGACAAACAAGACATGGAGCCATACTCACTGGGCTGCGATGACGCTGTGACTCCTCCAGCCGCCAATCCCATATCCCGCTGGGCGTCGACTACGGAGCTTCCCCTCAGACCCTCTGTCCCCAGAGGTCCGCCACCTTGTGAAGCAGGCTTTCTCACCACTGCCACCCTCACGGGGAACTTCATTATTGGCTGTTTGCTTCTCCGGCCCCCTCTGAGGCAGGCAGGCTGCACAGCCATGGGGGCTTCCGCCTGCGGACACCCACCCCCCGCAACCCCCACGACTGTCTGATGCACCGTCCATGCTGATCCACCGCCGTTGTTCCAGTCAGGGTGCCCGAGGTACTAGGCATAGCTGACAGCCTAGGGCAAAGGGGGCTGCTGTCTGACGACCCCGCCTCCGGGTAACTTCCACCGCCGCCCCAAGAAGAGGAGGCAGATCGCACGGCTCTATGACGGCCTGCCGTGATGTCATTGTTCATCGTCGACCCGGCTAGTGAGGGCCCCGCCTCCTGCTCTGCTCGGGGAGAAGGACTTGCAACCGCCACTGAACCCAGCATGGCTCATGGATTCCTCCCAGCCCAGGGCCTGCCTGCACCCTTACCAGCAGGCACCCGACCCGGAGGGTCCCTGGAAGGGGCTCCGTCGCCAGCGCTGGGTCCTGGGATCTGCGTCGGGGGATAAACGCTCCATGGCCCTTGACCGCTGCCTTGCATGGGAAGAGACACCAGCGGCTGACCCACTGCTTCCACCGATGATCCCCGTGACCTGCTCCTCGATCCACACCGGCAGGCTGCAACTTCGCTGCAGCGCGCAGCCTCTCCAATCCAGCTGATATGGATTCCATGCCGTCTGGGCGTGGGACAGTCTCTGCGGCTCTTTAGCAGGAACTGAGGTAACCGCCCCATATGCCGACTTCAAATACCCACCCTTATTTCCATACTCCACCCCCCAGGGACAGTTAACCCCCTCCCTCCAAACCAATGTCATGTGGGCCTCCACTTATGCCTCTGGGGAGGCGGGGTTTGGCTCGCTCTGGCCCCTGTCTTTAGGGAGACACTTAGGCCTGTAAACAGAAGTTCTTATGTGCTTGTGGTGAACGCAATTGTTGGGTACAGTTAGTGTGCAGTGACAGGGGAGGATTTTCTTGTGTGCGGCAGCGCCGATTATTAGCCTGCCTTATAGCAGTATTGCTGTGTGTACTGTACACTGCAGTGCAGACTGCTTTTTACACAGCACTAATACTTTTATTCTTTTTTTCTGCACAGTGAACGAACGTTCATTATTTGCCACACCGTATAGAGCTGTACGCTCCTCACACAGTACCGTGTCCCGGCTGGTATCACGGAGAAATACATGCTGACTATCTGTATGTGACTCTGTAAATATATAGGGCGATTTATATTTTCACTTATACTATACACACCTGGTATCTGCTGATACAGTACCTTTGTTCCAAATTTTTTACTATGGTATAATCCATAGTGAGTGAGCGTGTGTGGTTTAGTCCTTCAATATATACGTAGATAAAAAGTTTACCCTATAATATATACACCTCCTATCTTGTGATACAGTACCTTTGATCAACATTTTTAATTACAGTCAAATCCATAGTGAGTGAGCGTTTGAGGGTGACTACAGAAATAGATCCCAAGATGTAAAATTTTCCAAACACTAGAAAAAGCTGTACGCTAAGGATACAGTACCCTTTTTTGCTATTTAGATTCTGGTATAATCCATATTGAGCCTATGAACGTCTGTCTGTAACTCCAGAAATATATTTGTAGATTTAAGATTACCCCAACACTGTATACAGCTGTATGCTTGTGATACCTTACCCATTTACTGCTTTTTATATAGTGGTCTAATCCATACTGAGCCAGTGAGAGTCTGTTTCTGACTCTGGAAATATATACTGAGATTTACAATGACCCCTACACTGTATGCAGCTGTACGCTTCTGATCCATTACCCTTTTACTGCTTTTTATATTGTGTAATCCATACTGACCCTGGGAGCATCTGTGTCTGCCTCCTGAAAAAAATAAGGAGATTTATAATGTTAAAACAATACTATATGTACCTTGTATCTGGTGATACAGTAACCTTTGTATATTTTTTATATTCTTGGTTAATGCATACTGGGACTGACAGCGTCTGTGTCTGCCTTATGAAATGTCTATGGAGATTTAGAATGTTTAAACTATGCTATATATACCTTGTATCTGGTGATACTGTACCCTTTTTCAACTTTTTACATTATTGTCAAATCCATACTGAACGTATGAGCATATGTGTCTCCCTCCTGAAATACATACGGAGATTTTTTGTATTTTAAGTATACTATATATACCTTGTATCTGTTGATCCACTACCCTTTGTGCCTGAAATTCATCCTCCACCCACCACTCAAAGTGCATCATTGACACCTGGAACATTGGCCCACATGTGTGATTATTTCTTGCGGATCTTCTTTTTATATTATAGTGTGATCCATACTGAGCCTGTGAGAGGCTGTGTGTTACTCTTGAAATATATATGTAGATCGCCCAATGACCCCAACACTGTATACAGCAGTACGCTTGGGATCCATTCCCCTTTTACTGCTTTTTATATTGTTGTGTAATCCATACTGGGCCTCAGAGCGTCTGTGTCTGCCTCCTAAAATAAATACGGAGATTTTGAATATTGAAACTATACTATATATACCTTGTATCTGGTGATACTGTACCCTTTTTCTACTTTTTAGATTGTTGTCGAATCCAAACTGGCCATGACAGCGTTTGTGTCTGCCTCTTCAAATATATATGTAGATTTATAATGTTGAAACTATACAATATATCCCTGTTATCTGGTGTTAAAATGAAACACCACACAGGGCCTGGGGTTACTCAGTAACGGGCCTTTCAGGCTCTTTTAAGGGGGAAGTATGTCACGGTGGTCATTGGGACCCGGTCTGTGGCCCTGGGTGTCCAATAAAAAAGATGACAGTTCAGATGAGGGGGAAGATGGTATGATAATTAATTTGGAAAAGGGGGATCATGACGCCACCCGTGGTACTCGGCTAGGGTAGCCGACGCTGCAGTGCAGAGCCTCTGGGCCGGTGTTAAACAGCCAAGATGATGAAGCTCTCCATGGGCAGAGCTGTATCCCAGGGCAGTTGAGATGGTCTTTGTGAGCCGTTGACGGTGATGGTGAGTGTAACGTGTGCAGCAGTCGAGTTGTAAAAGACACCAAGGACACAGTTAGGTGCAGTTTCTGAGAGTTTCCTCAAAAGTTTTGTGCACAAGATGACCCGATTGGTACTGTGTCATCCGACGGAGGGGTCCGGCAAACTCCAAGGTAGATCAGGAACACCTGTTCAAGACTCCTCCTTGTGTATCCTTTCTAGGCCGTGTCTCTGCACTGATCTCTCCCTTCCTTCCTGCTGTGCGCCTTCGCAAACAGTGTCCCAAGCCAGCAACCACGTATCACACCGGGCGACGTGGGTCAGGCTCCGGGGTACTTTATTCCAACTGCTGCCTTTTTGAGTATTGAATGTGGCTGCGACTGAGGCACTTAAAGTTACCTCAGCCTCCGTCTTTCTAGCTGAGCCCTGTATTTCTCCACTACCTTCAGGAGCCACCTTCCCCAATGAGGCCTGGTCCTTCCTTCTCCAGAAACGGCCTTCACTGGTGGCTTATTGCACTTCCCGTGCCCCAAGAACCCCTTCCTTTCAGTCTAGGAGCTTGGACAAGATTTGTCTCTCTTCTCTGACCCTCTGCCCTCTCACAGCAATCCTGCTCTTACTCTGTCCTGTCACCGGCTGACAACTCTCTAGAAAGATCCATTTAACTCAGACAGGCTCCACCCACCAACTGTCACCTTGCTCTCTCTGATTGGATGCCCACAATCACTCCACTACCTAAGTTCCTCCCACTGAACCTACCTTCCACACTAACCCCAAACACCCTTTCCTAGTCAGTCTGGGATGAGGCCATCCTCCCGCCGGGTACACCCAGAAGGCACTGACTAACTAGTGTGTGTGTTGAGTGCAGGGTTAGGAGTCCTGAGTGGTGATCCCTCGTTACCTGAGGGTGGGATACCACACCTTTGGATGAGGTGCAGTACCTCTGTGGCGACCGTACCCTCAGGGGTGCCATAGTACCCTTTTTAAACTTTCTATATTGTTGTCGGATCCATACTGGGCCTGAGAGCGTCTGTGTTTGCCTCCTGAAATGGATACGGAGATTCAGTATGTTTAAACTATACTATATATACCTTGTCTCCAGTGATACTGTACCCTTTTGCAAATTTTTATATTATTGTCTAATCCATACTGATCCTGTGACCATCTGTGTCTGAATCATGAAATATATATGGAGATTTACAATTATCCTTAGACTGTATAGAGCTGTCCACTTCTGAAACACTACCATATATCTGCTGGTATTTTGAGTCCATTTTCACAAAAATTATTAAGTATGGAGGAAGAGGCCGCGGATGTGGGTGTGGGGGGGCCAGCTGGTACTGATGGTGGTGGTGGTGCATCTGCTGGTAGTGCCAAAAGCACAATAGCAGCTAAGGCAGGAGGTGTTGAGCCTGCGTCATCATCTGGCACAAGAAGACCTTTAAGGCTCCCTTTTCTGGGAGTAGGTAATCTGCTTTTACAACCGGAGCATCAGGAACTGCTTTTGCCTTACATTGCCAAAAAAGCCTCCAACTCTATCGCCTCCTCTTCTGAAGTTTAAAAAAATGCAAGCACTGAGTCATCAGTGCAGGCTTCTGGTCAGGAACCACCCCTTTCCTTGTCTCCTTCACCCCCACTAAAAGTGAAGGATGCAGCAGCCCACACTTCAGATTACTCCATGGAGCTCTTTTCACATGCCATGCATGTGTTGTCAAATTCTGAATTCCCCAGTCCAACATGAATCGGAGATGGAGTGCACTGATGCACAGCCACTGCTAGATGATTCTGCTGGTACATTGACCCACAGCACTACATTCCCCTCGCACTCTACAGAGCCAGAATGTGACACTGATGAAACTCAGGTGCCCCTTCCCGCATACTATACCACCTTACACGGTAACACAGAGGAAGGTGCAGATGAAAGTGCTGGTTCCCTGAGCAGGTGGGGGAGTCCTACTCGTGGGCGACGGCAGTGGCACAGGGCCCCTCACAGTACGCAAAAGTGTCTCTGCCGGTGGGAGGGCCCACACGCCGTCAGACATACCATCGTAGTATGAGGGGCCCTTTGCCAGTGCCGTCGCCCACGAGTTGGCCCCCCCATGCTTGCTCAGGGCCACAGCACTTGCAATACTTACCTCTCCCTGCTCCACCGCCGTGACATCTTCTACCTTTCCTGACAGTGACATTCAGGTTACAGAGCACGATGACATCACGTCTGTATGCCCTATACTGAAACAGTACAAGTGCAGAGATCTTGAAGATGGCAATGCTGAGGAGTCCAGAGTAGAGCAGTGCCCACCGAGGAGGGGTATTTAATTTTTTTAAATGTTAGGAGCATTTTTTGGGGAGCAATATACACTGGAGAATGATATATGAGGCCCATCATACACTGGAGCATCGTCAATTTGGCCCATCATATACTGGAGCATTCCAAATGGGGGACATCAGACACTGGAGCAGCATTTACAGGGCCCATTATACACTGGAGCATTAGAAATGGGGCCCATTATATATGGAGCATAATTTGGGCCCATAACACACTGGAGCATCGTCCATGGAGACCAACATATACTGGAGCATTCCAAATGGGGGACATCAGACACTGGAGCAGTATAGTTGAGCGAAACGGGTCGGTCAAATTCAAAAGTCGGCGACTTTCGCTGAAGTTGGGTTTCATGAAATGAAACCCGACCATAGCGTGAGGTCGGCCACCAAAGTCGCGTTTCAAATGATGCTTCCAGCTCCCTTTTTCAGCCAATGATGGAGGACGCACACTGTGGGCAACGCGATGACATAGGCATCGGTCACCACCATCTTTGAGAAGGGCATGCAAGTGATTGGCTGGCTTTGTGTGGCGTCACAGGGGCTATAAAAGGGCGTGCACACCGACCGCCATCTTACTTCTGCCAATCTTAGCATTAGGGAGAGGTTGCTGCTGCTGATTCAGGATAAGGGAGAGCGTTAGGCAGGGAAGAAGAACCAAAAAACTGCTTCTGCTGTTAGCGATTTCCACTGTACAACACAACAGTTTGTGTGCAGTGACAGGGGATGCTATGTTTTTGTGCATCAGCTCTGTTGGTTATTAGGCTGCATTATTAGGCTCCCTGATAGCTGCAATGCTGTTTGCACACTGCTGTGCAAACTGCTTTTTTAAAAGCAAAAATACTTTTCTTCCTCTTTTCTGCACAGTTACCAAGCGTTCATTTTTCCACCCTTTTGTGTGCAGCAGTCCTGCTTATTAGGCTGCCTGCGTCCATACTTGGACTGAGAGCATCATTGTCAGCCTCCTAAAATCTCTAGTGAGATCCAAATTCTCACCAATACTACATACACCATCCACCTTGTCATACACCATCCAATTTCAGCCTGTTACATTGAGGTGTAATCTCTACTGGGCCTGAGACAATAGTTCAGCGTCCTCAAATCTCTAGTGAGATTCAAATTCTCACCAATACTATATACACCCTCCACCTTGTCATACACCATCCAATTTCAGCCTGTTACATTGAGGTGTAATCTCTACTGGGCCTGAGACAATAGTTCAGCGTCCTCAAATCTCTAGTGAGATTCAAATTCTCACCAATACTATATACACCTTCCACCTTGTTTTACAGTACCATATAGCTGGTGATATTTTGGGTACATTTTCACAAAAATGAGGAAGTATGGTGGAAGAGGCCATGGAAGTGGGCGGGGGTTGCGAGCTGGTCCTGATGGTGGTGGTGTTGGTGGTGCATCTGTTGGTAGTGGCAAAAGCACAATAGCACCTAAGGCTGGAGGTGTTGAGCCTGTGTCATTGTCTGGCTTCACAAGGCCTCGAAGGCTCCCTTTTCTGGGAGTAGGTAAACCGCTTTTAAAGCCAGAGCTTCAGGAATAAGTTTTGGCTTATATTGCTGACACAGCCTCCAGCTCTCTCGCCTCCTCTTCTGAAGTTTCAAAAAACAAAAGCACTGAGTCGTCAGTGGAGGCTCCTGGTCAGGAACAACACCTTTCCTTGTGTCCTTCACCCCTACCAAAAGTGAAGGATGCGGCAGGCCACACTACAGATTACTTCATGGAACTCTTTTCACATACCATGCCTGGGTTATCAAGTCAAATCGTGAATTCCCCAGTCCAAGATGAATCTGACATGGAATGTGGGTGGCCAGCCAGGGCAGTGGGTTTAACCGGTACCGGGCTGGTGTCTCAGAAGGATGTGTCACGTTGGTGGTGACGACCCGTTCCGTGGCCCTGGGCGTCCATGCAAAGGGGTGAATAATGTTTATAGGTGAATGATACGTGACGCCACCTGTGGTTTCTGATCAGATTGACTCGCGCTGCAATGTCGCTTCTCTAGGACAGATGTTGTGGTGCAGCTAAGATCTAGAAGCCCTGCACAGGTAGGGCCGTAGTCGCAGGGCAGATGAAAGAGTTGGTAGATGGTGTGCAGTGCAGGATGTAGCAGTGCCATGCGCCAGGTGCAGGAGAAAGATGACAGACACAGTCGTGCAGTTCCTTTACCTGTACTTGGTAAGTGCCGTCCAGGACCCAGAGTACAGATGGAGAAGGAGTTGGTCAGCCTGGAAGCAAATTTGGAATTCTCTCTCTGCAGATAGGTAGTGTGGCCTCCGTTCTAGCGCTTATCTGAGGTACTCGCAGTACTGAGTTCACTGAAGTTCCCCCTGTTGACTCTCTTTTGGAACTTTCTTTTATGGCAGGCAGCCATAGCCTTTTCCTTCTGGCTCACACACGTCGCTGCTGGAGCCTCCGAGCCTTAGTTGGGAACAGAGCATTTACAGCTGCTACTTCCTCCGGTTTCTGCTGCAGGACCATCAGTGTCCCTACAAACTCGGAGACCGAAATCCGGACCATGCGCTCCAGCTAAGAGTGAGCCTTAACTTGGCTCATCCTCCAGCTCCCCTTCTCACGTCCACACACTTCCCCTTCCCTTCACAGACTGCCCTAACTTACCTCCTCCCGACCACAGAGAGCAGCTTCTCAGCAGTCAGGTTCAGAGGTCTCCCTGCTGGCCTGGAGTGGGAACTGTGTTGTGTGTTGGTTTAACTGCTAGAGAGATCCTTCGTTGCTCCCAAGCATCACATCACACTCCCTAGGAGGAAGGTAATGCCACTGTTGCGACCGTACTCCTGGGGGCGCCACAAGTGCACTGATGCCCTGCCACTACTAGATGATTCTGCTGGTACATTGACCCAGACCACTACATTCCCCTCGCACTCTACACAGCCAGAATCTGACCCTGATGAAACTCAGGTTCCCCTTCCCGCATACTATACCACCTTACACGGTGACAAAGAGGAAGGTGCAGATGAAAGTGCAGGTTCCTTGAGCAGGTGGGGGGGGCATATTCATGGGCAACGGCACTGGCACAGGGCTCCTCATAGTACACAAAAGTGTCTCTGCCGGTGGAAGGGCCCTCCACCCGCCGTCAGACACACCACCGCCCTATGAGGGGCCCTGTGCCAGTGCCGTCGCCAACGAGTGGTTGCTCAGGATCACAGCACTTGCAAAGTTGAAATACTTATCTCTCCCTGCTCCACCGCCGTGACGTCTTCCACGTTTCCTGACAGTGACATTCTGGTCAGAGAGTGCGATGACATCACATCTGTAAGCCCTCTGTCTAAACAGTCCAAGTCCAGTGAGATGGAAGATGGGGACGACGAGGAGTCCAGACTAGTACATGGATTCCCTAGCGAGTAGACTAATTTAATTGTTTTCAATGTTGGGCCAGCAATTTTTGGGAGCACTATACTCTGGAGAATGATAGGAGAACAAAAAGGGAATCCAGCAAGAACTCAGCAAACCAGGATTGGAGTAAAATGGTGCTTTTCTTTATTTCTTCAATAAGGTTAAAAAACGACCCACAAGGATCAGGAACCAGAGTACATGGCCGAAATAAACGCAAATGGGACTACGTGTTTCGGCGACCTAACCGCCTTCTTCACGGTCCAAACCTAATCTGCTCCTTGTATGTGGAGCCATATAAAAGGCAATCCTGAATAAAATTAGTACAAATGATTACAAACATATGTGCAGAAAAAGGGTTTAACCAATGCGCTACTGAGCAGTGACTAACAGCCTTGCTACAAAATAGACAACTTTTTCTTATATAATAAAACATACAAATAAACTTCCTAAATAATGACATAATAATATATAATAGGATGATAAAGAGAATGAACAATGCGGAGAAGTTGTACAAAAAGAAAAAAAAAAATTGAGGAAAAAAAATAAATAAATAAAAAATAAAAAAAATAATTATGATCCACTGAAACCTCAATAATGTAGAATAATATCTGTACGGCTATTAAATCCTAAAGGAGTTCTTGTACCCATTTCAAAAATCCATTTGCTTTCTCTAGCTAGAACCTTCCTGCGTAAGTCCCCCCCCTCTAAGAGGTTTTTTTACTTGTTCAATTCCCATGAAGGAAAAACTAGATAAATTACCACTATGAGTTTTAGAGAAATGGCGTGAAACAACTGAAGCTCCAACCAAAGGTAAATTTTTAGCATCGGATATGTGTTTTCTCATCCTGGTTTTCAAAGAATTCATAGTACAACCAATATACTGAAGTCTACACGAGCTGCAGCTGATCAAATAGATCACATTTTCAGTGTTGCAGTTTATGAAAGATGCAACACTAAACTCTTTATTATTAGAAAATGAAGAAAAAACTTTTGATTTATTAGCAAAGCCACAGCAGATGCAGACATTAGCTCCACATTTAAAGAAACCCACAGTTTGTATAGTTTTTAACCAATTATTGGACTTCTTGTTCTGATCAATAAACATGCTAGGAGACAATAAAGAGGCTAAGGTAGGTGCCCGTCTAGCTACAAACGCCACATTGTGATTGTTTACAATATTTTTTAAAACATCATCCTGCGTTAAAAGTGGCAAGTACCGTTTTATAATGCTAACTATGGTATTGTATTGTGGGCTGTAATTAGTACTAAATACCACCTTCGAGTCAAATGAGTTCATTGAACGTCTCTCAGTTTTCTCCTGAAGAAGTAAATTTCTATCAATATTATTATCAATTCCTCTAGCTCTGCTAAGTGACCACTTAGAATATCCTCTTTTTAATAGGTTAGTGCAGGTTTTATTAGCTTCCATCTCAAAGTCCGTATCCAAGGTGCTATTTCTTTTTAATCTAGTAAGTTCACCTACTGGAATATTTTTTATGACATGTTTAGGATGGTTAGAAGTTGCCATAAGAATGCTGTTGCATGCCGTGGGTTTCCTATAAGGGGCCACAGTGACTTTACTTCCACTACTGTCTCCAAATAGCAATAAATCCAGAAAATTGATGGAACACATGTCACTAGAACTAGTAAAACATAAATTGAAATCATTGTTATTCAAATAAACAACAAACTCATCCAAAGATAAGGTGTCACCCCTCCAGATAAACATCAAGCCATCAATATAGATACTATATACATACTACTCTGGAGAATGATAGATGGGGCCCACCATACACTGGAGCATTCCAAAGGTGGACATCAGACACTGGAGCAGCATTTACAGGGCCCATTATACACTGGAGCATTAGAAATGGGGCCCATTATATATGGAGCATTATTTGGGCCCATAAGACAGTGGAGCTTCATCCATGGGGACCAACATATACTGTAGCATTATGTGGAGCTCATCATATACCGTATGGAACATTATATGGGACCAATGATTCTTTATGGAGAAATATATGGGCCTCATTACTCTGTATAGTGCACTATGCGGCGGCCATAATACTGTATGGAGTAATACACTGTCCGTTTTTGGAGCTATTGGAGAATATAAAATGGATATCAGTCATGAGATGTAAGAAGTGAAGTATTTTTCATGGTACTATACCGCTATTTCTCTGCCGTATCAGAGGATCATGAATTGTGGCATGTGTTAAAGGAGCCCAGTGACACTCTTTGGCCTAGGGCCCACGAAAATCTGGAGCCAGCCCTACCCACCCACTACTTTAGCCAGATAACCCCCAGTTTTAAATGCCTGACTATTATTATAAAGTAAATTAAGGTTGACAAGCTTAAGTAATAAGAATTGATGTTTTTGGCATTAAAATGGGCACTGTAGGTGTGATTTGGGCCCATAACACACTGGAGCATCGTCCATGGGGACCAACATATACTGGAGCATTTCAAATGGGGGACATCAGACACTGGAGCAGCATTTACAGGGCCCATTATACACTGGAGCATTAGAAATGGGGCCCATTATATATGGACTCTTTGGAGCATTATTTGGGCCCATAAGACAGTGGAGCATCATCCATGGGGACCAACATAGACTTATGTGGAGCTCATTATGTGGAGCTCATCATATACTGTATGGAACATTATATGGGACCAATTATTCTGTATGGAGAAATATATGGGGCTCATTATTCTGTATGGCGCACTAGGTGGTGGCCATAATACTGTATAGAGTAATATACTGTCCGTTTTTTGAGCTATTGTAGAATCTAAAATAGATATCAGTCATGTCATGTAAGCAGTGAAGTATTTTTCATTGTACTATACCTATATTTCTGTGCCGTATCGGAGCATTATGAATTGTGGTATGCGTTAAAAGGGCGCACTGACACTCTTTGGCCCAGGGCACATGAAAACTTGGCGCCAGCCCTACCCCCCCACAACTTTAGCCAAATAACCCCCAGTTTTCAATGCGTAACTATTATTATAAAGAAAATTAAGGTTGACAAGCTTAAGTAATAAGAATTGATGTCGTTGGCATTGAAATGGGCACTGTAGGTGTGTTTACTGTCCTCCACTCACTGCCGACTTTGCTTCCCCATTGACTTGCATTGGGTTTCGTGTTTCAGTCGGACCCCGACTTTTCCCTATAGTTGGCCGATTTCGTTCGACTCAACTTTTAAGAAAGTCGGGTTTCATGAAACCCGTCGACCCAAAAAACGTCAAAGTCGCTCATCTCTACGTATAACTCTTCTCTGAATGATAATAATGAAATACTATAATATTGAAAAATTAATTCATAATAAAAGCACATATAGTTTAGTTTTCTAATTCAGTTTAATTTCTACTTTCCTATTTTATGGAAAATTATCATGTATAGGAAGATGAAATGGAATTACACCAAAAAATATCCTCTCTGTAGTGCCGCCTATAGCTGGCTACTCTGGTAAGAAATATCCAAACCTAGCAGTGGTTTAAAGACATAACCTAAAAAGTGCCTAACATGAGACCAACATGCAGATCCTTCAAAGTTTTAGAGCAAAATATCTGTTTAGTTGTGTGAGATGCCATTAACTCATAAGGTCAGACACCTTCCCTTTAAAAAGAATCTGTCCCCATGTTTTTACTACCTCATCAGAGTGCAGCATAATATAGGGGAAAATACCTTGATTGCAGTGATGTATCACTTACTGGGCTACTTGCTGTTATTTTGATAAAATCATTATTTTATCTGCTATAGATATAGCAGTTCTCTGAATGCTGAGCTCTGTATAACTCCGCCCACATCACCGATTGGCAGCTTTCTGATCTTTTACAGTGTACACAGAAAGCTGCCAGTCATTGTGGGGGCGGGGTTATGCGGAGATCATGAATAAGGAGGATTACCTGACAGCATCTTTACTAGTCCTCTAGTCTCTAATCTTCTGCTCATAAAACAGTGGTTTTGTCAAAACTACACTAAGCATCCCAGTAAGTGGCCCATCGTGGAAATCAGGGTCTATGTCTCCACATCATGCTCCTCTCAGATTAGGTGGTACCTTTTAAGGATGTGATAGCTGTGCAAATTGAGGTCATAAAAACACAATTACACTTTTCGACACAAATTTGTCACAAATAGTTATCCGTACAGGTTGCTTACTTTGCAAATAAAATAAAATAATATTTTCTTCCTTGTAACATAAATTACTGCAGCGGTTTGACATCTGATGAGACTAATTTAGCTGTGACAGTGATTAGAGAGCTGCAGGAGCGAACGTCCATAGCCTTCAATGAGCAAATAGTCATTCACCGTGAGTCACTGAACATAATTGAACTGCTATTTAGGGTGAGAGAAGTGGAAAGTCAAATCAATTTGTAAATGTAAGTACTTCTACAGTTCACCATTCAACATTTCATACAGGTACGCGTCCAATATATGCAAAGTCTTACAGACAATCATTGAAAACCATTACACTAAGCAGAACATGATCTATCGTAAATTTCTTTTGGATGAATTCTCCATTTTCCTCAGTCTGGTAATGACCTTAACATTCCGCTCACAGATCTGTGTCCAATTACTTTGTGCTGGTGAGTGCAAAGAACTTCCTTGAAACAGGCTGTGATGATATAATTAGAGACATTACACGTAATTGAATGTGATTGCCAGTTTTTCCAAAACAGAGTAAAAGGTTTTGGCAGCATGTTGCCAGCGTTCACTGCACACGGCTACATTCATTTTGCTCTTTTCAAAGTAAAATGTCCCCCACTCACATCTATACTGTGGGGTGGAGAAGTAGGAATATTGAAGGTTTCATATGTATGTTAAACTTAGAACTCCAGAAACGTCAGAGGCTAATTCTTCCCTACAACTGATTCTCTGTCTCTCTCTGTAGGTGCCGAGAGACAGGTTCAGATGAGTTAGGCTATGTGCACATGCTGCGGATTCACCTGCGGGTTTTTCCGTGCAGAACTGCAGGTAAAACTGCAGATAAAGTGACCTGCGGTTTTCCTGCGGTTTGGCCTGCTGTTTTCCCCTGCGGTTTCACACCTCTACTATGTTAAAGGTGTGAAACCGCAGCGGAATCCGCAGAAACAATTGACATGCTGCGGTTTATAAGATCAATTTCATTTTCGGTGTTTCTCATCTTTGCACATTCTATTTATTGGTATTCAGTCTGTCTATTATATTGATTCAGTCTGTCTATTATATTGATTCGTGCTGTTCTACTTGGTAGAGTCTATTATTTTCTGTATTTTCTCTCTAAAGTGTTAATAATAATAATAATAATAATAATCTTTATTTATATAGCGCCAACATATTCCGCAGCGCTTTACAGTTGAACAGTTTCAAACACAACAGTCATAAGTAACAACGTTAACAATACAATAATTAAAGCGAAATAAGACGACCCTGCTTGTGGAGCTTACAATCTACAATGAGGTGGGGGAGATACAAAGCATAGGTTTGTATTTACAATGATGTATTTACAATGACGGTCCAGCCATCTTCAGGGGATGGGGGTTAGATGGAGATAGTGAATGGGCTACACACACACAAACATAACATGAATTTGATTACTGAATGTGATAGGCCGCTCTGAACAAATGCGTTTTGAGCGAGCGCCTAAAACTATGCAAATTGTGGATGATCCTAATATCTTGGGGTAGAGCATTCCAGAGGATTGGCGCAGCACGGGAGAAGTCTTGGAGTCGGGAGTGGGAGGTACGGATTAGGGCAGAGGTTAGTCGAAAGTCATTTGCAGAGCGCAGCGGTCGGTTAGGCCGATAGACAGAAATGAGGGAGGAGATGTAAGGGGGTGCCGCACTGTGGAGAGCTTTGTGGGTGAGAACAAGTACTTTGAATTGTACCCTGTAATGAATTGGCAGCCAGTGTAACGACTGGCGAAGAGCGGACGCGTCTGAGTAACGATTAGCCAGATGGACAACCCTGGCTGCTGCATTAAGGATAGACTGGAGAGGGGAGAGTCGAGTGAGAGGGAGGCCAATTAATAGAGCATTACAGTAGTCCAGGCGGGAGTGGATCAGGGCGACAGTGAGAGTTTTTGTTGTTTCCATGGTGAGAAAAGGGCGGATTCTAGAGATGTTCACATCTTCATAATGTGTTAACATTAGAGTTGAGCGAAACGGGTCGAAAAATTTCAAAAGTCGCCGACTTTTGGCAAAGTCGGGTTTCATGAAACGAAACCCGACCCTAGGATGAGGTCGGCCACGAGGTCGGCGACTTACGCGCCAAAGTCGCGTTTCAAAAGTTTGTTTTGCGCTCTTTTTCAGCCAATCAGGATCCACGGACACTGTGGGCAACGTGATGACATAGGCAGGGGTCACCACCATCTTTCAGAAGGGCATGCAAGTGATTGGCTTGCTTTGGTGGGCGTCACAGGGGGTATAAAAGGGCGTGCACGCCGACCGCCATCTTACTTCTGCCGCACACAATCCAAACTTCTGAGATCAGTATAGGGAGAGGTTGCTGCTGATTCTGTAGGGAGAGCGTTAGGCAGGGAAGAAGACAAAAAAACTGCTTCTGCTGCTAGCGATTTGGCCTGCACCACACACCAGTCACTGTGTGTGCAGTGCAAGGGGAGGCTTTATAGTGGTGTATCAGTGGTGTTGGTTGTTGGGCTGCCTTCTAAGGCTTCCTGACATTCCTGCATTGCTGTTTACCCACTGCTCCGCAAACTGCTTTTTTAAAAGCAATCCCAATTTTTTTTTTTTGTCCTGCTGAGAAGAAAAAAAAACTACTTCTGCTGCTAGCAATTTGGCCTGCACAACACACCAGTCACTGTGTGTGCAGTGCAAGGGGAGGCTATATTGAGGTGTATCAGTGGTGTTGGTTGTTGGGCTGCCTTTTAAGGCTTCCTGACAGGCTGGCATTGCTGTTTACCCACTGCTCCGCAAACTGCTTTTTTAAAAGCAATCCAATCTCCCTTATCCTCTAGTCACTTTTGTCACAGCTGTGCCATCGAGCCTGTGACATAGCGCTCAGATATCAGTGGGCCTCACACAATCCCAAAGTGTCCAGTGTCCAAAAGTGTGTGCAGAGATTCAAAATCTCCCTTATCCTCTAGTCACTTTGGTCACAGCTGTGCCATCGAGCCTGTCACATAGCGCTCAGATATTCATTGGGCCTCACACAATCCAAAAGTGTCCAGTGTCCAAAAGTGTGTACAGAGATTCAAAATCTCCCTTATCCTCTAGTCACTTTGGTCACAGCTGTGCCATCGAGCCTGTCACATAGCGCTCAGATATTCATTGGGCCTCACACAATCCAAAAGTGTCCAGTGTCCAAAAGTGTGTGCAGAGATTCAAAATCTCCCTTATCCTCTAGTCACTTTGGTCACAGCTGTGCCATCGAGCCTGTGACATAGCGCTCAGATATTCATTGGGCCTCACACAATCCAAAAGTGTCCAGTGTCCAAAAGTGTGTGCAGAGATTCAAAATCTCCCTTATCCTCTAGTCACTTTGGTCACAGCTGTGCCATCGAGCCTGTGACATAGCGCTCAGATATCAGTGGGCCTCACACAATCCCAAAGTGTCCAGTGTCCAAAAGTGTGTGCAGAGATTCAAAATCTCCCTTATCCTCTAGTCACTTTGGTCACAGCTGTGCCATCGAGCCTGTCACATAGCGCTCAGATATTCATTGGGCCTCACACAATCCAAAAGTGTCCAGTGTCCAAAAGTGTGTGCAGAGATTCAAAATCTCCCTTATCCTCTAGTCACTTTGGTCACAGCTGTGCCATCGAGCCTGTGACATAGCGCTCAGATATCAGTGGGCCTCACACAATCCAAAAGTGTCCAGTGTCCAAAAGTGTGTGCAGAGATTCAAAATCTCCCTTATCCTCTAGTCACTTTGGTCACAGCTTTGCCATCGAGCCTGTCACATAGCGCTCAGATATCAGTGGGCCTCACACAATCCAAAAGTGTCCAGTGTCCACAAGTGTCTGCAGAAATTCAAAATCTCCCCTGTCCTATAGACACCTTGTACCTTGTTTTACATTACTATATAGTTTGTTGGATTTTGTCTACATTTCTACCAAAAATGAGGAAGGCTGGTGGAAGAGGCCGTGGAATTGGGCAGGGGTTGGCAGCTGGTAATGATGGTGTTGGTGGTGGATCTGATGGTAGTGGCAAGAGCAAAATAGGACCGAATGCAGGAGGTGTTGAGCCTGCGTCATCGTCTGGCTACATAAGGCCTCGAACGCTTAGTTTTCTAGGAGTTGGCAAACCGCTTTTAAAGCCAGAGCATCAGGAAAAAGTTTTGTCTTACATTGCTGACTCAGCCTCCAGCTCTATCGCCTCCTCTTCTTCAGTTGTAAAAAGTAAAAGCACTGAGTCGTCATTGGAGGCTCATGTTCATGAACCACACCTTTCCTTGTGTCCTTCACCCCAACCAAGATTGAAGGATGACGCAGGCCATACTACTGATTACTCCATGGAGCTGTTTTCACATACCATGCCTGGATTATCAAGTGAAATGGTGAATTACCCAGGCCAAGATGAATCTGACATGGAGTGCACTGATGCACAGCCGCTGATGGATGATTCTGCTGGTACATTCACTCAGAGCACTACATTGTCCTCGCAGTGTACAGAGCCAGATTCTGACCCTGATGAGACTCAGGTGCCCCTTCCCGCACACTATACCACCATACACGGTGACACAGAGGAAGGTGCACATGACATAGAAGAGGAGGTGATGGATGACCCAGTTGTTGACCCAGATTGGCATCCATTGGGGGAAGAGGGTGCTGCTTCCAATAGCTCAGATGAGGAGCATCCACAGCAGACATCGACATCGCAACAGCTGTTATCTGGCAGGCCCGTAGCACTCCAAAGACAGGTTCCAAACATCAAAAGAGTTGCTGGACAGCTTGTCCAGAGGGTCAAAAGATCACAGCGTGCTAGGCCGCAAAATGTCTGCCAAAGTAGGAAGAGTGCAGTGTGGCACTTTTTTGAACAAAATCCTCATGATCAGGCCAAGGTTATCTATAAGAAGTGCGCAAAGACCTTTAGCCGAGGGAAAAATCTGAAAAATTTGAATACCAGTTGCATGCTTAGACATTTAACCAGCATGCACTTGCAAGCGTGGACACAACACCAAACCTCAAGTGCCACATGTGCAACTGATCACAACGAAGGTAGTCAGCAACGCTACATTGTTTCCCCCACTGTAAGCCCACCGGTTAGCACAGCAGCAAATGTTGAGGTGTCGTTGCAAGGCCACAGCAGTCAGGGAATCCCACTGTTATATCAACGAAAGACTGATTCTAGGCCATCAGAAAGAACACCAACTCCATCACCATCATCAACCCTCTCTCAGTCCGCCCTGTCCACCGCTACTTCCACCATATGCAGCTCTCAAGTCCAGCTCACCCTCCCAGACACTATGAGTAGGTCAAGAAAGTACTCAGTCTCTCATCCGCGTACACTGGGTTTGAACGCCCACATTGCCAAACTAATCTCGTTTGAGATGATGCCCTTTCGGTTGGTGGAAAGCACAGCTTTCCGCGAACTCAAGGCCTATGCAGTACCACGCTATGACCTACCCAGTCGCCACTTCTTCTCTCGCAAAGCCATCCCAGCCCTCCACCATCATGTGAAAGACCGCATTGTCCATGCACTCAAGCAGTCAGTGAGCGGAAAGGTGCACCTCACAACTGATGCATGGTCCAGTCGGCATGGCCAGGGCCGTTACGTGTCCATCACTGCGCACTGGGTTAATGTGGTGGATGCAGGGTCCACAGGGGACAGCGGTGGTGGGACAGTGCTGCCTAGCCCACGGTATAGGAAACAGTTGGCTGTAGGCGTTCCACCCTCCTCCAGAAGCGAAAGCTCGTCCACAGAGCGCAGTCGTACGAGCACTCCATCTGCAGCTGCCACTGTCGCACACGATGTGTCCCCCTATCGAGCAGCTAGTGGAAAGCGTCAGCAGGCTGTGTTGCAGATGATGTGTTTGGGCAACAGACACACCGCCGAGGTGCTGGCCGAGTACTTGAAGCGACAAACTGAGTCATGGCTGGGCAGTGTACATCTTGAGGCAGGCAAGGTAGTTAGTGATAACGGCCGTAATTTTGTGGCAGCCATAGCCCTTTCAAAACTCAGCCACATACCTTGCTTGGCTCACACCTTGAACCTGGTGGTGCAGTGCTTCCTCAAAAATTATCCGGAGTTAACAGCCCTGCTCCAGAAGGTGCGAAGACTGTGCGCGCACATCCGCCGGTCGCCTGTACACTCCGTTCGTATGCAGAAGCTGCAGCGATTGCTCCACCTTCCCAACCACCGCCTCATTATCGACATTGCAACAAGGTGGAACTCCACCCTGCACATGGTGGAGCGGCTGTGCGAGCAGAGGCAGGCCATAATGCATTTGTGGGAGGATACACGGCCAGGCACTTTGAGAGCAGACATGGAGTTGACAGGTGTGCAGTGGTCGAAGCTGAAATACCTCTGTAAAGTCCTTCAGTGTTTTGAGGAATGCACACGGCTGGTAAGCGCAGACGACGCCATCCTAAGCATGAGCATCCCACTTATGCGTCTGCTCATGCAAACTTTGACGCACCTTAAGGAGCAGGCGTCTGCAGCCAATGTTGATGAGGAGGAAGAGGAGGAGGGAATCCTTGATGACATTCAGCCATTGTCTGCTCAGGGACCTCTCCTGGACGAGGTGGAGGAAGAAGAGGAGGAGAAGGATGATGATGGGGATGATTACTTAGGGGAGGAGGATGCATCTCGTGGGGCAAGTGAAAATGTTGGCGTGGCAAGGTCTGGTACAGGGTTTGTGCATGACTGGAGGGATGTGGATTTGCCAGAAAGTGCTCCTCCACCCAGCACTCGCAGTGCATCATTGACACCGGGAACATTGGCACACATGTCAGATTATGCTTTGCAGATCCTAAAAAGGGACCCCCGCATTGCCAAAATGATGAACGATGACGACTACTGGTTGGCCAGCATCCTGGATCCACGCTATAAAGGCAAATTACAAAACATCATGCCACAGGAGAACCTTGACCTAATATTGGCTAATAAACAAGCAACTCTGGTAAATCGGTTGCTTGAGGCATTCCCAGCACACAGCAGCGGTGATGGTTCTCACACGAGCCGTACGGGCCGGGGGCAGCTTGGCAGAGGTGTTCGTGGTGCACACAGCAGAAGTGGCGTTGGAGACAGGGGTTTCATGACAATGTTGTGGACTGATTTTTCAAATACCGCTCACACAACTGGTAATACTGCATCGATGGAAAGTGACAGGAGACAGCAGTTGTCAACTATGGTTACAAACTACTTTTCCTCCCATATCGATGTTCTCCGACACAGGTCATTCCCCTTTGACTATTGGGCCGCTAAACTGGACACCAGGCCTGAATTGGCCCAATATGCCTTACAGGAGCTCGCTTGCCCAGCTGCAAGTGTGCTATCGGAAAGAGTCTTCAGTGCAGCTGGATCAATCCTGACAGAAAAAAGGACCCGTCTGTCAACCCAAAATGTGGATGATCTAACCTTCATTAAAATGAACCATGCATGGGTTTCCAAGGATTTTGTCCCACCTTCCCCTGATGACACATAGGGTGACAGAAAAATGGATTGCTTTGGTCCACCTCTTCCTGGGACTTCACCTATTTCGCCTTTTGCATCAGCTGAATGTCCAACATCAACATATGCCACTTTCTAAAACTCCCTAACTGTGCTGCCTCCCCCCCCATGGCCGGGGTCACCACCTAGCGCACGACACCGTGCAAGTGCCGTTGCCCTGGACAGGTGGGTAGGCCGACTCTTGGGCGCGGGCACTGGCACAGGGTCCCTCATAGTGCAATCAAGTGTCTCTGACGGTGGTGGTGCACACCCGCCGTCAGACACACCGCTGTACTATGAGGGGCCCAGTGCCAGTACCGACGCCCACGAGTGGGCCCCCCCTTGCTTGGGCAGGGCCCCAGCATTTGCAATCTTTACCTCTCCCTGCTCCTCCTCTGTGTAATCTGGGCCGTCAAATCCATACTGTGCCTGACACCGTCTGAGCCTGCCTCCTGATGTATAGACATATATTTTGAATGTGTACGCTATCCATACATGTTATCTGGGGATACGGTACCCTTTCTAACCTTTGTGCAATCACGTGCAATCCATACTGGGCCTAACACCGTCTGAGCCTGCCTCCTGAGACATATATTTTGAATGTGCACGCTATCCATACATGTTATCCGGTGATACGGTACCCTTTCTAACCTTTGTGCAATCACGTGCAATCCATACTGGGCCTAACACCGTCTGAGCCTGCCTCCTGATGTATAGACATATATTTTGAATGTGTACGCTATCCATACATGTTATCTGGGGATACGGTACCCTTTCTAACCTTTGTGCAATCACGTGCAATCCATACTGGGCCTAACACCGTCTGAGCCTGCCTCCTGAGACATATATTTTGAATGTGTATGCTATCCATACATGTTATCCGGGGATACGGTACCCTTTCTAACCTTTGTGCAATCACGTGCAATCCATACTGGGCCTAACACCGTCTGAGCCTGCCTCCTGAGACATATATTTTGAATGTGTACGCTATCCATACATGTTATCCGGGGATACGGTACCCTTTCTAACCTTTGTGCAATCACGTGCAATCCATACTGGGCCTAACACCGTCTGAGCCTGCCTCCTGAGACATATATTTTGAATGTGTACGCTATCCATACATGTTATCCGGGGATACGGTACCCTTTCTAACCTTTGTGCAATCACGTGCAATCCATACTGGGCCTAACACCGTCTGAGCCTGCCTCCTGAGACATATATTTTGAATGTGTACGCTATCCATACATGTTATCCGGGGATACGGTACCCTTTCTAACCTTTGTGCAATCACGTGCAATCCATACTGGGCCTAACACCGTCTGAGCCTGGCTCCTGAGACATATATTTTGAATGTGTACGCTATCCATACATGTTATCCGGGGAAACGGTACCCTTTCTAACCTTTGTGCAATCACGTGCAATCCATACTGGGCCTAACACCATCTGAGCCTGCCTCCTGATGTATAGACATATATTTTGAATGTGTACGCTATCCTTACATGTTATCTGGGGATACGGTACCCTTTCTAACCTTTGTGCAATCACGTGCAATCCATACTGGGCCTAACACCGTCTGAGCCTGCCTCCTGAGACATATATTTTGAATGTGTACGCTATCCATACATGTTATCCGGGGATACGGTACCCTTTCTAACCTTTGTGCAATCACGTGTAATCCATACTGGGCGTGAGAACGGCTGGCGAGCTGTTAAGCAAGCTACAGCACCTGTGGTTTGCACACGTAAGTTTTTCATTTTTTCAGGAATGACGGTTAGGCCTAATTCCGGAACTGCGGTTGACCTGCACTTACTGGGAAATCATTGTTCACGGGTAATAATTGTAATCAGTGATCCCCATCACTAACGTTGTTCAGCGGGTTATCTGCACCTGTAAGCGACAAACGCTGGCCTTTTCAGTGTAGCGCACAATGAGCCACGGACATGTAAGGGCATGACACACCAGTTATTGGCCAATCTCATGTGCCAGAGCCTCACGTGTCCCTCTAGTAAGCCGGACTCGGACCGCGGGGCATGACGGAGTCTCGTTCGTTAACGGAATTAAGCTTGCAATGTGTGCATCTGTTCTGTAGCTGGCATGGTTGAGGTTTCCCAGGTGGAGTCGAATTTAACCGTAGGCTCCTCTCCTGGTGGTGCCCTTCTGGACATTCCTTTAAGGTTCAGCTTTGCAACCATACTGCCCACGTAAAACAAACACTTTGCCTTCATGAACGCTGTTTGGAGGGTCATGACTCGTGAGAATAACGCCGCCCAATCAGTTAACCTGCTAGAGAGATCCTTCGTTGCTCCCAAGCATGACATCACACTCCCTAGGAAGAAGGTAATGCCACTGTGGCGACCGTACTCCTGGGGGCGACACAAGTGCACTGATGCCCAGCCACTGCTCGATGAATCTGCTGGTACATTGACCCAGACCACTACATTCCCCTCGCACGCTACCCGGCCTGAATCTGACCCTGATGAAACTCAGGTTACCCTTCCCATATACAGTTCCATCTTACACGGTGACAAAGAGGAAGCTGCAGATGAAAGTGCAGGTTCGGCCCACCCGCCATCAGACACACCACCGTACTATCAGGGGCCCTGTGCCAGTGCCGTCGCCAACGAGTGGGCCCCCCCTGCTTGCCCAGGATCACAGCACTTGCAAAGTTGAAATACTGTGCAGTGAGATGGAAGATGGGGACGACGAGGAGTCTAGACTAGTACAGGGATTCCCTAGCGAGGAGACTTATTTGATTGTTTTCAATGTTGGGACAGCAATTTTTGGGGAGCACTATACTCTGGAGAATGATAGATGGGGCCCACCATAGACTGGAACATTCCAAAGGTGGACATCAGACACTGGAGCAGCATTTACAGGGCCCATTATACACTAGAGCATTAGAAATGGGGCCCATTATGTTTGGAGCATTATTTGGGCCCATAAGACAGTGGAGCTTCATCCATGGGGACCAACATATACTGTAGCATTATGTGGAGCTCATCATATACTGTTTCAAACATTATATGGGACCAATGATTCTGTATGGAGAAATAGATGGGCCTCGTCATGAGATGTAAAAAGTGAGGTATTTTTCATTGTACTATACCGCTATTTCTCTGCCGTATCGGAGCATGATGAGTTGTGGTATGTGTTAAAGGGGCGCTCTTTCGCCCAGGGCACATGAAAACCTGCAGCCAGCCCTCCCCCCCACAACTTTAGCCAAATAACCCCCATTTTTCAGTGCGTAACTTGTATTATGAAGTTAATTAAGGTTGACAAGCTTAAGTAAGAAGAATTGATGCTTTTGGCATTCAAATGGGCACTGTAGGTGTGTTTCCTGTCCTCCTCTCACTGCCGACTTTTATTCCCCATTGACTTACATTGGGTTTCGTGTTTCGGGACGACCCCGACTTTTCCCTATAATCGGACGATCTTGCTCGACCCGACTTTTGGAAAAGTCGGGTTTCACGAAACGAAACGCGACCCTAAAAAACCAAAAGTCGCTCAACTCTAGTTAACATGTATATTCAAAAGAGGCTTAGGTGGCCACCATGAAAAATAAGGAATATAGAAAGAGTTCAAAGGGAAGAATGTATACTTGGAAGAAAAAGACATAAATCCTGGCACATTGGAAAATTAAACGTTTATTATACAATAAAAAAAACTGAACAACAAGGAAAAAATTCATTAAAAACATTTAAAATAGAAAAAAGCCCCAAAATTTTCTTTTTAACGTATGATACAGCTAAAAACTGGAAATGAACCCCCCCCCACTTAATGTCCAAAATCATGGACTATTAGGCAAGTGAATCCCACACTACTATAACATGAGATAAACACAGAATATACATAAATACCTATCAGTTGTGTGGCGTACAGGTGAAGATCATGTAAAAGGATTGGGAAGCAAAAGGTCAAAGGTCTAAGCCCTCTTCTTTCTCCTTTTAATTGTATGTATTCAATGATTTATTACATTTTTTATTAAAAAAGTATGAAACATTTGATAAGATTAAGTATTTTGACATTTAGTTTCTCCTTCTTTTAGGTTGTTATATGTATAATTATATATTCATAGCCTATTTTAAATTTTTAGTTCATATAGGTAATCAAGGTATTACATATGACAAATATAGAGTTACTTTTTAGTTCCATGTGGGAGGGTCACTTTAAAACATCATTCCAGCATTTTTTTTATTGCTGGAGTGGTGATTTAAATGTAATTCTCCTGCCACCAGTCTCATACCCCCTGCAACCGCCTTCATCGTTTTCCTGCTTCGCTACCAGCGAAAAGTGACCTGTCGGCAGCTCCATTGTTTCACCGAGATCACTACAATACAAGTCTATGAGAGCCTCGGTCTGGCCTTGTTCTGGCGCTCATAGCCTTGGATTGAGAGCTTATGACTTAGCTTCTGACTTTTGGTCAGTCAGTAGCTGTTCTCACAAGATGACATCGTGGGACCGGAGCAGTTCCAAAAACCGTTGAAGACCAAGGAAGTGTGACCGGCTGATGTGACCGGGGGCAGGGGGCTTACATTTATAGCACCACTGAGATAAAAATCCAGTTGGAGTGGAGCTTTCTTTAAAGGGGGTTTTACACTAAGCGATATTGCTAGCAATATCGCTAAACCGTCACTGATTTTGTGACGTTATAGCGATATCGCTAGCGATATCGCTATGTGTGATACTTACCTCCGACCCGCTCCCCCGCTGTCCATCGCTGATCGCGCGAGATCGGGCGGCTCCTTTTTTTGTCGTCAGCTTCCTGCTGAGACTTCCTGCTGTGACGACGAGCGACGCGTGGAGGCGGGCGGGAGGACGTCAGGATCGCTGTGTGTGAAAGGTGAGTATCGTGCGCTGCGTCGCTGCTGCATCGCTGTGAGATCTTTCTGTGTGAAAGCTCACTAGCGATCATTTAGCGATGCACCAGCGATCCTGACCGGGTCGGATCGCTGGTCGGATTGCTGGTGCATCGCTAAATGTAAAAGGGCCTTAAGTGCTGCAATATTAGACACAGTCAATAGACAAAAGTGAAGCTGTTTCAGAAAAGAAAAGTCCTCATCTTTCTAATGCCATAGATCCCATTAATATGTATACAGAAACATTAAGGTGATAATGCTGGAATTACCATACTACCAGGTAGTTCACAACATCAATATTTTTGGGGATAGGAGACAGACCAACATTTGTAAAAAAAAAATATATATATATTTTTGGATGTTCAACGGTGATCAAAATGCAAATGTAATATACTCTGTGCCCTGTCTGAATTTTTTTTTTTTACAGTAAGTATCAGATTTAAAGTCATTTATTCATGCAGGAACCTGGTCTGCACAACATGCATGGTCTGCTCATGGGCAGGGGAGGAAACAAAATAGTATACAGACAGACCAGCCTGCGATCACAGCTGATTCTTTTTCATAGAATCATAGAATCGCAGAGTTGGAAGGGACCTCCTGGGCCATCTGGTCCAACCCCCTGCTCAAAGCAGGATTCGCTAAATCATCCCAGACAGATGTCTGTCCAGCCTCTTTGTGAGATAAAAATTTTTTTTTCTGTGAGACGAAATTGAGGGAGCCCGGCTTTGTATGCTGGGGTCCACTGACTTGGCCAGCCGTGGGTAGGAGTCAGTTTGCCTTCTCCTTCTTTCCTAGGGGCGCATGGAAAGGGTTAAGAGATTTGGTCTCTTACCTTAATGGTGATGCGCTCGTTGGCTGATAAAGGGTTCTTACGGGTCTGGTTCCTCCTCTTTCAGAAGGTAGAAATTGATGAGCTTGGGGTCTCTCGGCCTCTTTGACCCCGGTGGATCGAGAGCGGAGGTTTACTGAGAGTTAAAGAATGTCAGCATGGGAGACCAAGATTAGGGACCAAATAGGCAGGGAGGGCGTAGGGTAGATAGCGGAGTTAATGCAGGAGCCGGCGGCGAGCTCTATTAAAAGAAATGCAGCTCCGGGAGGTCGGCGGTCAGGACGTGGGCCCCGCCCCTGTGAGCGGTGGAGTCTGGCGGTGACTCAGCCTGGGCGCAGGCGAGGAGGTGCCGCGTCTGTTGCTGGCATAAGTGAGGCGCTTGCTGAGGAGACGGAGGGGTTGGAGATGGCCCCTCCCCTCGTGTATAAAATTAAAAAAGGAGCGTGAAAGTTGCAGGACGCGGCCGCAGTGCGTCTCGCAGCTCAGGGAGGAGGTGTTCGGGTACACCGAAGCTCTCAGCTGTTATCCCGCTCAGTAGGGGGAGGGGTTAGCTGAAGGACAGGGCGCTTTACACAGAGGAGGAAAAAGAGCCGCTGCAATGGGGGGAGCACAAAGCAATAGTTCCTCAGCAAGTGAAGAAGGGAGGAAAAAAGGGGAGGTGGAGGGGCAACGCAGGGCATTACAGCAGGAAAGGGGAGTTCAAGCGACAGTGGAAGAGGGTATTAAGGGGAACCAAGTGTTGGGTAGTCAGCAGTTGGTCCCTATGGCTCCCATGCTGGACATAACGGCGGCACAGCTGGCTCAGCCGCATATGGCGGTAAATTTGCAGGCACAGCTGTTGCCCCATATGGCAAGTGCCTCACAGACAACCACCTTGCCGTCAACAATTTTGGCACCGTCTATGGCAATGGGAGCTGACGGTACCTCACAGGCAACCGGTGTAGTTTTTTCCCCGACACAAAATCAGTCGCATATGGGTATGTCGGTAGCAGAAATGGCAGGCAATTCAGCCTTTGTCAGTAATATTGGAGCATGGGGATCTTGCAACAGCAGGGTATGATGGCTGCTCCCACGATGGGTTTGGTCCATTCTGGAATAGCTTCTAGGGAAGCGTCTGCTGATACACGGAGTCGCAGAGGTTCGGGAAGGAGGAGATATGACAGATTCTCGTCCTCTTCATCGGATTCATGGAAAGGGCCTGGCAGATGTTATAGATGCCGCAGTTATCATAGGAGGAGGAGAGCTGGGTCCTGGTGCAGTCGTAGGTCAAGATCTTCGTGTCACCATTCGCCATCATCATCAGAGTCTCGTGGCTGGAGTCGGGCATCGACTCGTCAGTCAGATCATGCCCAGCAGGAGCAGCAGAGTGTGCACGAGAAAGAAGAGATTGTGGCGCAAACGGCAAGGCCAGTTCCTGAGGTGGCGAGTGATGAGTTTAATTATGCGGGAGCCTGGGGGGGCTCGGGTGAGAGGTTTGTCACGATTGAAAATTTGAGGAGCAGTTTGGAGGGTAAAAAATTAGTAGTGAACCCAAAATTACTAGAGCAAGCTAGAGGTCCCAATACTCCTGCACCTTCGCGTTCGGACATTCATAGGGATGCGTTTTATTGTGGTGCAGTTCCATTGGGTGCTCATTTGGAACAGGAGACCATAGAAAAAATTTGGGCGAATGATTATATTGACATTTGGTCAATTATATCCACAGAGCAAAGCACAGTTGATCGCGAGCGGAGCTTGAATGACAGACCTTATGAGCGTAGGCCGAAGGTGGCAAAAACAATTAATAATTGGCTACAAGCCTTTTTTATATTAGGCTGCGTCATGGGTAGAAAGCACCCTGAGCGTTGTTCGGAGCTGTTTTTATACATGGATACTATATACAACTCATATAAGACTCACAGCGGTGCAGCTTGGTGGAGATATGATGAGGATTTTAGGCGGCGTTTAGCTAACAATCCACAGTTGGGATGGGGGGTAAAAGCCACGGATTCGATGTCGCAGAAGAGCAGCTAGCCCTTTCACTCTGGGGCCCTTAGCCAGCAGCAAGGTTAGGGGCCAGTTGTCCTACGAAGGCCAGGAACCTGCTGGTTGTTCAACGAAGGTCACTGCAGGTTTTATGGATTATGCAAATTTAAGCATGAGTGCTCATCATGTGGTGAGGCGCATGCAGCCACAAAATGCCCACGTATCAATGCAAAAGGTGCATTTGCCAGGACTACAGCACAACATGAAAGTAAGGACCCCGGTGAAAATCACCGCGATGGAGCCATGGTTAAGCAGGTACCCCAATGAAGTGGCTGCGGCCCAATTGAGAGTGGGTTTTAAGTTTGGGTTTTTCATACCATTCAAGTTTTCCGAATTTTCATCATTTTCGGAGAATTTGAAATCAGCCAGGGAGCTGCCGCTGGTGGTGGCTGAAAAAATAGGTAAGGAAGCGTCGTTAGGT
The DNA here is from genome assembly GCF_039654945.1 of Dendrobates tinctorius. Lineage (NCBI taxonomy): Eukaryota > Metazoa > Chordata > Amphibia > Anura > Dendrobatidae > Dendrobates > Dendrobates tinctorius. Next base: position 41,655,532 of record NW_027361704.1, on the reverse strand, counting down.
CGTATGGCGGGACCTTTTGTATTCCCCCCTTTTCAAATTTAAGGGTTTCTCTGTTGGGAATTGTTCCCAAAAAAGAGCCTGGAGAATTCTGGCTGATTCACCATGTGTCGCACCCGAAGGGTTCGTCAGTAAATGACAGAATTAGTGAGGAAGAGTCTTCGGTGGTTTATGCTTCATTTGATCAGGCGGTAAGGTTGGTGCGGGTGGCAGGTCATGGAGCATTATTGGCCAAGTTGGACATTGCGTCTGCGTTTCGGCTGTTACCTGTTCACCCGGATTGTCATCATTCATTGGGTTGTTTTGTGGATGGTGCTTATTATTACGACAATTGCCTTCCTATGGGTTGTGCCATTTCATGTAGGTATTTTGAGTTATTCAGCAGTTTCCTGGAATGGGTTATAAAGGTGGAAGCGGAGTCACAGTGGATTACACATTACTTGGATGATTTTTTGCTTGTTGGATCAGCGGAGTCGGAGAGTTGCGGCAAGGTTTTGGCTAAGTTTAAGGAGATGATGAGCAAGTTTGGAGTACCGTTAAGTGAAAAGAAAATGGATGGTCCGGTCACTTGTCTCTCTTTTCTGGGAATCGAGATAGACACGGTGAAAATGGTGTTTAGTTTGCCTCTTGAAAAGATTTCAAAATTATTGGATTTGATAGACGGTTTCTTATCAAGAAAAAAAAGTGACGCTGGTTCAAATGCAATCCCTTTTGGGTTTGTTGGCTTTCGCTTGTAGGGTCATGCCAATGGGTAGAATTTTTTCCCGTCGGTTGGCAATGCCGACTCGGGAATTAAACTGCCATATCACAGGGTTCGTTTGGGGGTTCCTTTGTTAGAAGACTTAAGGGTATGGAAGAGTTTCTTGATCAAGTATAATGGGTGTACTTGTTTTCAAGAGGCAGAGAAGTCCTGTCAGGAGATATCTTTGTTCGCGGATGCTGCTGGTTCTACAGGTTTTGTAGTCATTTTTCGGAGCCAGTGGTGCGCTGAGAGATGGCCATTGGAATGGGCTGAAAGGGAGTGGACAAAAAAATCTTACGCTTTTGGTGCTTTTTCCATTGGTGGTGGTGGGGATTTGGGGGGAACAGTTGCAGAATTCTCGCATTTGTTTCTAGTCAGACAATGAAAGCGTGGTTCACACGCTGAATCACTTATCGTCATCTTCCATTATGGTTATAAAATTGATTCGGTTTTTGGTTTTAAAATGTTTGCATTGGAATATTTGTTTCCGCGCGCATCATGTGCCAGGTATTGAAAACACTATGGCTGAGTCATTGTCACGTTTTGATTTTCAGAAATTTTGGGAGCTTGCTCAAACCGCCAGTTAAAAAGGAATGCAGTGCCCAGAGTACCTTTGGGAGATTTTGGGAACCTCCTAATGCCATTGGTTCAGGCTTCAGTTGCTTTGTTGACATGGAATGCATACGGTAAGGCATGACACGAGTGGTTGGGATTCGTGGGTGATCTTCTGGTGGGTTTTTCTAACGAATCAAGGTTGGTAGTGACCGTGGCATACATTCAACATTTACATGCAAGGGGTGTCTCAGCAACGTTGGCGAGAAATAGGTTATCAGGTTTGGCTTTTCATTTTAAGCTTTGGGGTTGGGAGGATGTTACAAAATGTTTTATTTTGCATCAGGCTTTAAAGGGGTGGGAAAGATTGTGGGTACCGATTCAAGTAAGATGACCTATTACTTTTTCATTGTTGGGTAAAATTATTGGGTGCACAAATGCAGTTTGCAGCTCTTCTTTCGAATCAGCGCTGTTTTCAGCGGCATTTGGGGTGGCCTTTTTTTGGGGCTCTGCGTGTCAGTGAGCTGTTGGCTCCGTCAGCCAGGGTTCATGGTGGTCTGCAGAGCAGTGATGTGTTATGAACGGGTAGCCAAGGAGGAAATAATAAAACAACACAAGCTATGTCTCAGAAAACCCAAGAGGTTGGTAACTATGCAGACTGCAGACCCCTGATCCTAACACGCAACTAGCAGCAGTTGTGGAGCGTTCCTACGGTGGTCCTAGACGCCTCGTCACAAGCGGAGAAACTAAATAAGCCTAAAGTAGGAAAAGTGGAAAACTAACTGCCCCAGAGCAGACCCCAAAGGAGAGACAGCCCCCCACATGTATTGACGGTGAAAAAAGATGAAAACACAAACAAAGGCAGGAAAATAGGCTGAGCAAACGATGGGTCCAAACTAACTAGAAAGGACAGGAAAGGAAAGATACTGTCTGCAGTCTGCCAAAAACCCCTACAAAATGTCCAACACAACTGATAGCAAAATTAACCCTGAAGTCACTAGACTTCTCCCACTATATCAGCACTCTGAAATATTCTGAGACAGAGCAAAAAGAGGCCAATCTAAAAAGGGATAAAAAAAGGCAATTTGACAAATAAGAGTGGAAATTCAGCACAGCCCAGCCAGGCTGGCTGACCACACAAAAAACAGAAAAGACCAACAAGAGCAAGTGTGAACATTATCAAAAAACAAACTTATCTTTAGAAGACTGGAACAGAGCTGAGTCCTAGGCCTGAGAAACAGACTGAATCACCAGCAACAGGATAGGGCGTCGCCTGTCTTATATCCAGTCTGATACTCCAGAGATCCAATCACTATCTTCTTCACCAGGTGGCAGATCACTACCACTCAAACCAACCTCACCACCTTCCGTCACCACCAGAGGGACAACGGAAGGGGAACTCTCAACTGGTGGAGCAGAAAATGAGCTCATAACAGTGATGTATCACTGTGCGATGGGGGAATTTATATTCGGATTCGGCGGTCAAAAACTGATCCTACGGGTAGTGGGTTATGGTTCTCGCTATGGTCTATCGCTGGCCCTATATGCCCCATCGCGTTGGTAACAAGGTATTTGGAGGTTAGGCCAAGCAGTGACTTGTTTTCTGCACACGCGGACGGGTCCCCATTAACTAGATTCCAGTTCATGGCGGTGCTGCGCTGTATTTTATCAAGCTTGGGCCTCCCTCCGGGTGAGTTTGGTACGCATTCATTCAGAATTGGCGCAGCAACAGAAGCAGCTCGCGCGGGCCTCAGCTAAGAAGAAATAATGAAGATAGGAAGGTGGCGTTCTGCGTGTTTTTTCAAGTATATTAGGCCTGAATTGTTAACTTTATAGTATGTCTGTAGAAGTATTTTCTAATTCTCTTTTCGTTTCAGGTGGTGCCGGACCGAGCGTTTGGATATTGGGACATTCGTATGTTTTTTGGGCTGAGCAAAGGGTCGAGTTGCGCCCCGGTGGGAGATCTCTGGGTTTTTTTAAATATGGAAGTAAATTGGAGAGGTATTCGGGGATTATTGTGGTCGCAGGTGTTGGTGAAAATGGTGCAAATATCGAGAATTGTGTCCTCCCCGGTCATTTTGGTCTTGCATGCAGGGGGAAACGATTTGGGGTCCATACATCTGACGGAGCTATTAACTTTACTGCGGTCAGATATGGATAAGTTTCCTGGTTTCTTTTCTCAGCTGGTTATGGTTTGGTCTGAAATGATTCCTAGGGTGGTGTGGCGTAGCGCTCGAGATTGGGCTGGGATCGAAAGGGCTCAAAGAGCAGTAAATCAATGAATATCACGTTTTGTGAATTTTAAGGGAGGCATAGTGGTACGGCACAGGCAGTTAGAGGGTAATAATGCCACGTTTCTGCGTCCGGATGGAGTACACCTAACAGACGAGGGGTTGGATATTTTCTTGTCAGGTTTGCAAGAGGGTATTGAGGAGGCAAATTTTTCATTGGGGGGGGTCGTAGCTCCTTGAGGTGGTCGCTACTCCCTGGCGGAAAAGCAAGAATGGGTAACATGTGCTGGGAGACCGGTGACATATCCCCACAATTTTCCGATGGTTAATTTGGAGTGCTGCGACCTTACCCCTCCAACAGTTGGGTGTTAAAAGAAGAGAGTTGTTGTGATTGGTTACTCTCCAATAAATTTTTTCTGTTGAAGAGTGTGTGATAGTGTCTTTCTTTGCGCCGGGAAAGAAGGAGAGGGGCAGGTTTATAGGGTATGGACAGTCTGAGGGAGCCCGGCTTTGTATGCAGGGGTCCATTGACTAGCCAGCTGTGGGTAGAAGGAGTCAGTTTGCCTTCTCCTTCTTTCTTAGGGGCGCATGGAAAGGGTTAAGAGATTTGGTCTCTTACCTTAATGGTGATGCGCTCATTGGCTGATAAAGGGTTCTTCCGGGTCTGGTTCCTCCCCTTTCAGAAGGTATAAATTGATGCGCTTGGGGTCTCTTGGCCTCTTTGACCCCGGTGGATCGAGAGCGGCCCTCCCACCCTCCCATTTGGATGGTTTAGTGGGCTATGGTTTGGTTTTGTCTCAATGTGATGAAAGTCGCAGCAGTGGCGGAAAAGCAAGAATGGGTAACATGTGCCGGGAGTCCAGTGACACATCCCCACAATTTTCCGATGGTTAATTTGGAGTGCTGCGACCTTACCCCTCCAACAGTTGGGTGTTAAAAGAAGAGAGTTGTTGTGATTGGTTACGCTCCAATAAATTTTTTCCGTTTAAGAGTGTGTGTTAGTGTCTTTCTTTGCGCCGGGAAAGAAGGAGAGGGGCAGGTTTAGAGGGTATGGACAGTCATTGTCTTTAAGCATGCAGGGAAATGTGTTGCCTCACAGAAAGAATCTGCTGTGATCCCATACTATCCTGTCTGTATATACTCTTTTGCCTCCTCCCCTACCCAGGAGCTGTGATCTCCTGCTGTCCTGTCTGTATACTCTCTTGCTTCCTCCCCTGCCCAGGAGCTGTGATATGATCAGACCATGTACAAGTAGGGTCAGACACAGCCATTACTCAGTACATAGCAGGGGCACATTTATAAGATTATCTCAGCAGAGGAACATTTTTTTTAATACATCCAAATGTGAAACTTATTTTTATTTCAATCTATTTATTAAAATGTCCTTTGTTTGTGGGGCAACCCTTTTAATATATTATCTGAGTAGCTAGTAGAGCCCTTTAAAAAATGTGTATGCAGATAACTTAACAGCAATTACTTATCCATATTTGATTGTGGCTAGGAAAAAGCTGACTTTAATATCTCATCATTTGACCAATATGAAAACCATGAAACAACTAATCATATTTATCACCTATCCACAAGAGACTTTAGTAGTGTTGTATAAAATGATTGGTTTCACTTTTGAAAGAAAATATAGAAAAACTTGAGGCAAAGAACAAATGGATTTTTCTTAAATTTAAGTTGAAATACCACTTAAGATAACCCAGTCTTAGTGGGGGGCATGGTCTTTTTTAGTAACAGTTATAACTTGAAAATGAAGGCTTTAATGTACAAGGAAGAATATTTTGAAAAAAATCTCTTCTATCCTAACATTATTTTTAGTGAAATTAGTCATTATTCTTTAAGTGAAGAACATTAAAAGGACTTTCATATTAATGCAGTTCATTATAGAAAATTCCACTGGCAATGTGTATTAGCAAAAGAACATTTCTCTTTTGGGTCTTTAATGTGTTTCCTTGGTCAGGAAAATGCCGCAAACCTACCAAGTAGATAGAAATTTTGGCCAAGGCTAAGGGTAGAAATTACAAGTAGTGTTTCAAGCAGGGCTTCAATACAAATGACACCATGAAGTAGATACATAAGTAGATGGACACCAGTTTATGGATCAGGATATTTAAATAGAAACCTGTCAGCAGATTTATGAGGCCTGAGCTGCAGTAAGCATGTAACAAGGACAGACTGATACAGAGCAGAATACTTATATGAAGCTGCGTATACTGTGACCTGCATCATTCTAATATTTACAAAGATTTGTAAAAGCTTTTCCAGTTTCAAAAATTGTTTTGGACAAATCAATTTTTATTTTTCAGACATAAAAAAAGCCTAGTATACCGAACCAGAAGAAAAACCCGAAATTATGGTCAAAATATAATATAAAAATAAATGAAATAAAATATATATATATATTATATATATAATAAAATAGTCATAAAACATATGAGATTAAAATACCTTTATTAAGTAATAGTAGTACAAATACATATGAAAAAGCAATGTGTGCTCAAAAAATATTCAAATTATATATACCTGTATAGCTTAATAAAACACAGCGTTCCTCGTTAATAAACAACCTGTAATTACCCTTTTAGAGAAGTGACATGAAGTATACGGAGCCAGTCTAGGCTCAGACAAGTGTGTGTGCATGGAAACAAGTGATGAGTGCAAATTGAACCAACAACAATAAAATTGAAACCAATGTAATAATATAAAGTGCAAAGTGCTTGATCCAAAAATAAGGAGGTGAAAAGGGGGGACAATAGAGGGTATATACCTTTAAGGAACGCTGCTGAATGAGCTACACAGACCCGATGTACGTTTCGGAATAAATCCTTCGTCAGGGGGTGGTGTGTATAATTACCGATCTCCCTAAATACTCCTGTGCAAGTAACATGTGGTAAGATTGAACCTATCACGGCGCGCGCGCTCCACCATATTGTCCCGGACGTAAACCCGCCCTCCTGTCATGTGACTGGTAACCTAGTAACAGGATGCCAGATATAGACGCCGGAATAGGGAAGCCGGGACTCAGGCTGCGCGTGCGCACAGGCCATCCACTCACATGGTACAAACACACCTCCAAATGCGGAAGGGTGACTGGATTATGCGGCGCATGCGTAGTCAGCAAGACAAAGGGTCCCCGACCATGTCCGAAAAAACCCGACCGGGGATTCCGATACATATGTCAAAAAACACCGAGTCCCTGGCCGCGCACGCGCACATCCAGTTCCCAAACACATAGGCTAAAAAATGTGTATAATATAATGAATAGAGCACAAGAACAGCAAATGGGTATAAACTCCAAAAAAATATATACAACAGAAAAATATATATATATATATATATATATACACATGCTTACAAAAATTGGTAATAATAAATATATGGAATCCACTCAATAGAAATGTATACATATGTATATAAACTACTTCAATCGAGGAATATCATTATAAGTCCATATACAAATAATTATAGAAAGACAACATGTATAAAAACAATATGTGAACACATATTAAAATGGCATATAACAAATACATCAAGAGTGTCACAAATGGATTATCATTCAAAAATACAAATAATGTTACAAAAGCAAGGAAAAAGAAAGAAGAAAAAAGCAAAAAATAAATAAGCAAAAAATAAAAAAATAATAAAAAATAAATAAAATAAAAAATAATAAAATATAAAATAATGTGAAAAATATATATATATATATATATATAGAGAGAGAGTATTAATAATAAATAATAATTAATAATAAATAATAAATAAAAAAATAAATAAATAAAAATGAATGAATAATAAATAAAAATAAAATAATAATAAATAAATAAAAAATAATAATAAATAAAATATAATAATGAAAAATAGTAAATAAATGAATAAATAAATAATTAAATAGATCTTCTTCCATGGATTTGCAGTAAACATTATGGACAATCACAGGTATGTATTTCTTCATGCATCAAATGATTCCGGCTCATCCATCATCAGTCAAACCATAAGGAAAGAAGGAAATTGTTTCCTTGATAAAAGAAATATAAAAAATTAATTAGTAAAACATAGGGAAGGGAGGGGAACGGATGGGAGGGGAGGGTAAGGGAACAGGGATTCACAGGATAAAAAATAAAAATTAAGTAGATGAAAATATATTACAGTTTACAAAAAAGAGGCAAAGCTAAGATTTTCGTTAAGACCTAGAGGTGAGACCGTTTTGAGGTTCCAGATCCACTTGGCTTCTAAACGTGCTAAAGGGGCACTTATTCTGCCACCTCTAATGCTTGGTTTTACCATATCAATGCCAATTATCCTCAATTCATCGGCATTGCAATTGTGGAAGAGTTTAAAATGTTTCGGTATGGTTTTCAATGTATTTATATCCTCAATTTCCTTTGCCGCTAAAATCCCCAAAACATGTTCCCGAACCCTTACCTTTAGTTGACGGGTTGTTAGTCCAATATAGATTAGGGAACAGGGACAGGTGGCATAATAAACAACCGCTTTGGTTGTACAAGTTATTGTATGAGTGATTTTATACATGGTTAAACCATCTGAACTAAAAAAATGTCTGGGCTTGATCAATATTTGAACAAGCCACACATTTTCCACAAGGTTTACAACCCCAAGCTGGTTTAGAATCCAAAAAAGACATTGACTGAATTGGTTCTGGAACATAGTGGCTTTTAACCAATTGGTCCCCCAAATTTACTGGTCTCCTATAGGTTATGCTTGGTTTAGATCCAATGTAATGAGATAAAATTGGATCAGTATGTAATATGGGCCAAGCTTTTTCCAACAATCTTATCATCATTTTCGTCTGACCATGATATTGGGTAATATACCTTATTTTCCTATCAGATGTTGATGGTCTCGAGGAATATAGAGCCTGATGTCGTGATACATTTTTTGCTCTATTAAATGCCCTTTTCACAGATCTGTGGCTGTAGCCACGATCAAGAAATCTAAGTTTAAGATCATCCGCTTGTTTTAAAAAATCTTCCTCATTTGAACAGATCCTACGTAATCGCAGGAACTGTCCAATGGGAATAGATTTCACCAGAGCTGGGGGATGCGCTGAGGTAGCATGTAGAAAGGAGTTTACTGAAGTACTTTTCCGAAATAAGTCAGTCTGTATGCAATTCTCCATATCTCTTTTTACTTTTACATCTAAAAAGTCAATCACATCTTTATCAGACTGATATGTAAGATGTATATTCATAGCATTGTCATTTAAATTTAAAATAAATTCATTAAGTGTTTCAACAGGTCCCTGCCAGATCAAAAATATGTCATCAATGTACCGCGTCCAAAAGAGAACGCGGTGCATTGATGACAAACGATCCGGCAAGAAAAGGTCCCTCTCCCACAGCCCCAGGAAGAGATTTGCATAAGCCGGTGCATAAGAAGCACCCATCGCTGTGCCCTGGAGCTGAAGGTAGAAGGACCCTTTAAAAAGAAAAACATTGTGAGACAATGCAAATGATAAGAGTTGCTCTACAAATTGACTCATAGATGGAGACATGGTTGAGGATTGCAAATAAAATTTAGTTGCATTAATGCCATCAGAGTGAGGTATATTTGTGTAGAGTGATTCGACGTCACACGTCACAAGCAGTGTATCCACACCAATATACAGTCCATCAACTTTTTTTAAAAACTCATTTGTATCTTTGGTAAATGAGGGTAATGTTTCTACTAATGGTTGTAACTTTGAGTCTATGAATTTATTTACATTCTCCATAAAATTACCACACCCTGAAATGATGGGCCTACCCGGGGGTATGTTTTGGTTCTTATGAATTTTGGGTAGCAGATAAAGGGTGGGAATGGATTGTTCATCTATCTGTAAGGCCATAAAGAGTTCCTTTGATATGATGCCATTGTCCCTTGCATTGCACAGGATAGACACTAATTCAGATTGATATTTAGTCAAGGGGTTGAATGTCAATCTTTTATAGCATGTGGCATTTTTAAGTTGCCGAAATGCTTCATTTTCATATAGTGATTTTGGCCAGACCACCACATTCCCACCCTTATCTGCAGGTTTAAAAACCACATCTTTCAGATCCTGCAACCGCTTAAGACCCAGCCTTTCTTCTCTACTTAAATTATTGTTACTGGGATAACGTGGTATTTTTTCAAATTCTTTACTCACTGCCTTAACAAAAACATCAATTACTGAACAAGATGATAATGGTGGAAATTTCCGTGAGCGTGGACGAATTGATTCAGGGATCTTACCTTTCTCCAATGTATTATGATCATTAGCCAGATTATCAAGAATATCTAGCGCCTCTTGTTCCACCTCTGTAGGGAACAATTGAAAAGTAGTCTCGTCATGAAAATGCCGTTTAAATAATAATTTTCTTGCAAAGAGGTTTAAATCTTTGATTGCCATAAACTGATCAAAAAGTGGAGTAGGACAAAACATAAGACCTTTATTGAGTAAATTAATTTCAACAGATGAAAAAATATGAGTACTCAAATTGATTACCTTAAGATTATTGTCAGGAGTATATCTAGTGAGTCGTTTCGTCGGTTGATACCGTACATCTCGTTTTCTCTTGGGTGTAGAGATAATAGAAGTTGATACAGAGGCAGAAGTAGAGGCGCCAGAAATATCACTCACAGATGGATTGGAAGACATAGATGGATTACGATTATGTTGATGGTCACCGTTGATCTCATTGGTTGCATTCTTACGCCATCTGTATACTCTACCCAAATTGAAATCTCTTTGATCCCTCATCAGTTTATTACTCTGATTGACTTGTATATCCTTGATCCACTGTTCAATATGTTTGTCCAATTGCAGACCAATCAGTTGTAATTGGTCTGCAGATAAATTAGCTTTGGCACTGATATATGCCTCTTCAAGGGCCTTATCAATCTCAACTAAGGAGTTAATATTCAATTTAATTAGCAGCTCCATTAATTTCTTAGACGTATCATTACAAACGCTTTCCCAGTTTGAAATGAATTCTTGGTCACTCACTATAAAAGATGGAGTGACATGGACTCTCAGGCCTCTTGGAATTAACTGTCTTTCAATATAGTTTTCCAAGAAGGCCCGATTCCACCAAAAGCGGATTCTTTTATGTGTCAGATTCTTAATCACATTAAAAACGGAATTAAATTGTGAACCACTTGTCACCGTTGTTGTGGTACCACTATTACCAAAGACTTCTATAACACGTCCTTGCCAGGATAATTCCCTGGCTTTAAAATCCATATTCAGGTAGAAAAACCTGTGCAAAACACAGACAATTAGCAACAAATCCAATTAACCTGATTATAAGCAATACCACAAAAAACACGTTAAAAAATAAATAATATGATGATTACAATTTAATAAATTACCATTTCCAACGTGTATAAGTGTATGCTAATAGAGGAATGGTAGACCATTTGAGAAAAGACTTGTATACCGAACCAGAAGAAAAACCCAAAATTATGGTCAAAATATAATATAAAAATAAATAAAAAATATATATATATATATATATATATATATATATATATAATAAAATAGTCATAAAACATATATGAGATTAAAATACCTTTATTAAGTAATAGCAGTACAAATACATATAAAAAAGCAATGTGTGCTCAAAAAATATTCAAATTATATATACCTGTATAGGTTAATGAAACACAGCGTTCCTCGTTAATAAACAACCTGTAATTACCCTTTTAGAGAAGTGACATGAAATATACGGAGCCAGTCTAGGCTCAGACAAGTGTGTGTGCATGGAAACAAGTGATGAGTGCAAATTGAACCAACAACAATAAAATTGAAACCAATGTAATAATATAAAGTGCAAAGTGCTTGATCCAAAAATAAGGAGGTGAAAAGGGGGGACAATAGAGGGTATATACCTTTAAGGAACGCTGCTGAATGAGCTACACAGACCCGACGTACGTTTCGGAATAAATCCTTCGTCAGGGAGTGGTGTGTATAATTACCGATCTCCCTAAATACTCCTGTGCAAGTAACATGTGGTAAGATTGAACCTATCACGGCGCGCGCGCCACCATATTGTCCCGGACGTAAACCCGCCCTCCTGTCATGTGACTGGTAACCTAGTAACAGGATGCCAGATATAGACGCCGGAATAGGGAAGCCGGGACTCAGGCTGCGCCTGCGCACAGGCCATCCACTCACATGGTACAAACACACCTCCAAATGCGGAAGGGTGACTGGATTATGCGGCGCATGCGTAGTCAGCAAGACAAAGGGTCCCCGACCATGTCCGAAAAAACCCGACCGGGGATTCCGATACATATGTCAAAAAACACCGAGTCCCTGGCCGCGCACGCGCACATCCAGTTCCCAAACACATAGGCTAAAAAATGTGTATAATATAATGAATAGAGCACAAGAACAGCAAATGGGTATAAACTCCAAAAAATATATACAACAGAAAAATATATATATATACACATGCTTACAAAAATTGGTAATAATAAATATATGGAATCCACTCAATAGAAATGTATACATATGTATATAAACTACTTCAATCGAGGAATATCATTATAAGTCCATATACAAATAATTATAGAAAGACAACATGTATAAAAACAATATGTGAACACATATTAAAATGGCATATAACAAATACATCAAGAGTGTCACAAATGGATTATCATTCAAAAATACAAATAATGTTACAAAAGCAAGGAAAAAGAAAGAAGAAAAAAGCAAAAAAATAAATAAGCAAAAAATAAATAATAAAAAATAAATAAAATAAAAAATAATAAAATATAAAATAATGTGAAAAAAAAATAATATATATATATATATATATATAGAGAGAGAGAGTATTAATAATAAATAATAAATAAATAGAAGATCTATTTAATTATTTATTTATTCATTTATTTACTATTTTTCATTATTATATTTTATTTATTATTATTTTTTATTTATTTATTATTTTATTTTTATTTATTATTCATTCATTTTTATTTATTTATTATTTATTATTATTTATTATTAATTAATATTTTTTATTTATTATTAATACTCTCTATATATATATTTTTCACATTATTTTATATTTTATTATTTTTTATTTTATTTATTTTTTATTATTTTTTTATTTTTTGCTTATTTATTTTTTGCTTTTTTCTTTTCTTTTTCCTTGCTTTTGTAACATTATTTGTATTTTTGAATGATAATCCATTTGTGACACTCTTGATGTATTTGTTATATGCCATTTTAATATGTGTTCACATATTGTTTTTATACATGTTGTCTTTCTATAATTATTTGTATATGGACTTATAATGATATTCCTCGATTGAAGTAGTTTATATACATAAGTATACATTTCTATTGAGTGGATTCCATATATTTATTATTACCAATTTTTGTAAGCATGTATATATATATATTTTTCTGTTGTATATATTTTTTTGGAGTTTATACCCATTTGCTGTTCTTGTGCTCTATTCATTATATTATACACATTTTTTAGCCTATGTGTTTGGGAACTGGATGTGCGCGTGTGCGGCCAGGGACTCGGTGTTTTTTGACATATGTATCGGAATCCCCGGTCGGGTTTTTTCGGACATGGTCGGGGACCCTTTGTCTTGCTGACTACGCATGCGCCGCATAATCCAGTCACCCTTCCGCATTTGGAGGTGTGTTTGTACCATGTGAGTGGATGGCCTGTGCGCACGCGCAGCCTGAGTCCCGGCTTCCCTATTCCGGCGTCTATATCTGGCATCCTGTTACTAGGTTACCAGTCACATGACAGGAGGGCGGGTTTACGTCCGGGACAATATGGTGGCGCGCGCGCCGTGATAGGTTCAATCTTACCACATGTTACTTGCACAGGAGTATTTAGGGAGATCGGTAATTATACACACCACCCCTTGACGAAGGATTTATTCCGAAACGTACGTCGGGTCTGTGTAGCTCATACAGCAGCGTTCCTTAAAGGTATATACCCTCTATTGTCCCCCCTTTTCACCTCCTTATTTTTGGATCAAGCACTTTGCACTTTATATTATTACATTGGTTTCAATTTTATTGTTGTTGGTTCAATTTGCACTCATCACTTGTTTCCATGCACACACACTTGTCTGAGCCTAGACTGGCTCCGTATACTTCATGTCACTTCTCTAAAAGGGTAATTACAGGTTGTTTATTAACAAGGAACGCTGTGTTTCATTAACCTATACAGGTATATATAATTTGAATATTTTTTGAGCACACATTGCTTTTTTATACGTATTTGTACTACTATTACTTAATAAAGGTATTTTAATCTCATATATGTTTTATGACTATTTTATTATATATATATATTTTATTTATTTTTGTATTATATTTTGACCATAATTTCGTGTTTTTCTTCTGGTTCGGTATACAAGTCTTTTCTCGAATGGTCTACCATTCCTCTATTAGCATACACTTATACACGTTGGAAATGGTAATTTAGTAAATTGTAATCATCATATTATTTATTTTTTAACGTGTTTTTTGTGGTATTGCTTATAATCAGGTTAATTGGATTTGTTATAAAAAAAGCCTAGAATTTTTCCAGATTTTCATGAATTTTTTAGTGATTGGCAAATCACCTCAAAATAAATTCAGTCTCCACCTGAGACCCAAAATACATTTAGACCCTAGACTAGACCGCAAAGTAAATACAGACTCTGGATCAGTCTTTAAAAATAAAGGGGTATCTAGAATAGAGGCATCAATAAATACCACACCTTGAAGTAAATCAAACTTTAGAGTGAACAGTCAATAAAAACAGAGATAAAACCCCAAAATACTGTAATAACATATGCGCCAAACCACACCCTAACAGGAACACAGAACTCCAGACTCCAAAAAAATCATAATAACCCTAGTCGAGACACAAAAACAAAGTGATGAAACCATTGAACAATAATAAACATAGATCCCGGACCAGACCCCAAAATATATACAAGCCCTAGATCCGAGAGCCAAAAATAAATACAGATCCCGGAAAGTCTATAAAAAGGAATCCAGACCCTAGACTAGATATTGAAATAAATACAGACCCTAGAACTTAAACAAATAGGTCCGATATGTCAAGACTAGCATTGTTCACTCTGGTCTTGATGAGGAGATGGTCTGGAGTCAGATGTTCCTGATTCATACCCTATTCCTCTTCATGGATCAGGAGCATTGGACGAGCGGCCTTGACACATAGGAGACTTACCTCCACAATTAGCTGAAATTTATAAAATAAACTAGCTGAAGAGCCCGGCGTTGCCTGGGCATAGTAACCAACTGTGGTTAGTTATAACAAATTATAATGATTATATTGCACATAAAAACATTTCACATCATATATTCAACACTACTGATTTTCAACACAAATTAACTAAACGATTACCCAAGTATTGATAATATTTTGTTTTCAACTCATTCAAGAGCCTTTTGATAAACAACATTTTTGTTTTTTCCTTTTGCTGCAAAGATGAACAGATTTTTGGCAGTTCGAACTCTTGAACAGACCACGTAAAGTTGACCATGAGAAAAGCATGGAGATTGCAATTTGATCCCTACTACTTTCAAGGACTGTCCCTGAGCCTTGCTAATGGATATTGCAAATGCCAGTCAAAGTGGGAACTGGAGGCATTTAAAATCAAAAGGCAAATCAGATGGAATGAGTGGACTTCTTGGAATGAAAATGTCCTCTACTTTGGCACATCCTGCTGCTGAGCTGTGTATCTATCTAATCCTATCCTGTGTGATACTGACAGCTGAACCATGTATCTAATCCTATCCTGTGTGATACTGACAGCTGAACCATGTATCTAATCCTATCCTGTGTGATACAGTCTGCTGAACCATTTGTCCAATCCTATCCTGTATGATACTGACTGCTCAACTGTGTATCTAATCCTATTCTGTGTGATACTGACTGCAGAGCCGTGTATCTAATCTTATTCTGTGTGATACTGTCTGCTGAGCCATGTATCTAATCCTATCCTGTGTTACTGACTGCTGAGCTGTGTATCTAATCCTATCCTGTGTGATACTGGGCTGTGTATCTAATCCTATGCTGTGTGATACTGTCTGCTGACTTGTGCATCTAATCCTATCCTGTGTGATACTGACTGCTGAGCTGTGTATCTATTCCTATCCTGTGTGATACAGTCTGCTGAGCCGTGTATCTAATCCTATCCTGTGTGATACTGACTGCTGAGCTCTGTATCTAATTCTATCCTCTGTGTTACTGTTGGTTGAGCTGTGTATCTAATCCTATCCTGTGTGATACTGTCTGCTGAGCCATGTATCTAATTCTATCCTGTGTGATACTGTCTGCTGAGCCGTGTATCTAATTTTATCCTGTGTGATACTGACTCCTGAGACATGGATCTAATCCTATCCTGTGTGATACTGACTGCTGAGCTGTGTATCTAATCCTATCCTGTGTGATACAGACTGCTGAGCCGTGTATCTATTCCTATCCTGTGTGATACTGTCTGCTGAGCCATGTATCTATTCCTATCCTGTGTGATACTGTCTGCTGAGCCATGTATCTAATCCTATCCTGTGTTACTGACTGCTGAGCTGTGTATCTAATCCTATCGTGTGTGATACTGACTGCTGAGCTGTGTATCTAATCCTATCCTGTGTGATACTGACTGCTGAGCTGTGTATCTAATCCTATCCTGTGTGATACTGACTGCAGAGCCGTGTATCTAATCTTATTCTGTGTGATACTGTCTACTGAGCCATGTATCTAATCCTATCCTGTGTTACTGACTGCTGAGCTGTGTATCTAATCCTATCCTGTGTGATACTGGGCTGTGTATCTAATCCTATCCTGTGTGATACTGTCTGCTGACTTGTGCATCTAATCCTATCCTGTGTGATACTGACTGCTGAGCTGTGTATCTATTCCTATCCTGTGTGATACAGTCTGCTGAGCCGTGTATCTAATCCTATCCTGTGTGATACTGACTGCTGAGCTGTGTATCTAATTCTATCCTCTGTGTTACTGTTGGTTGAGCTGTGTATCTAATCCTATCCTGTGTGATACTGTCTGCTGAGCCGTGTATCTAATTCTATCCTGTGTGATACTGTCTGCTGAGCCGTGTATCTAATTTTATCCTGTGTGATACTGACTCCTGAGACATGGATCTAATCCTATCCTGTGTGATACTGACTGCTGAGCTGTGTATCTAATCCTATCCTGTGTGATACAGACTGCTGAGCCGTGTATCTATTCCTATCCTGTGTGATACTGTCTGCTGAGCCATGTATCTATTCCTATCCTGTGTGATACTGTCTGCTGAGCCATGTATCTAATCCTATCCTGTGTTACTGACTGCTGAGCTGTGTATCTAATCCTATCGTGTGTGATACTGACTGCTGAGCTGTGTATCTAATCCTATCCTGTGTGATACTGACTGCTGAGCTGTGTATCTAATCCTATCCTGTGTGATACTGACTGCAGAGCCGTGTATCTAATCTTATTCTGTGTGATACTGTCTACTGAGCCATGTATCTAATCCTATCCTGTGTTACTGACTGCTGAGCTGTGTATCTAATCCTATTATGTGTGATACTGGGCTGTGTATCTAATCCTATGCTGTGTGATACTGTCTGCTGACTTGTGTATCTAATCCTATCCTGTGTGATTGTTACACCGCTCCGCCATACTCACCCGGCCTCCGCTCCCACGCCGCAGTCGCCCTCCGCTCCCACGCCGCAGCCTCTCTCCACCCGACGGCCGCGGCGGTCACCTGAGACAGACCCGCGACCGATGCCTTCCCTGCATGCTATGCGCATGCGCCATAGGCCGCGGCCGCGCCTCCTTCCTGCTTCTTATGCTCCGGCTGTGCCCTGACCCGGAAGCACATTTGGACCAATGGCTGACCAGACGGAGCCATATCAGGCCGCTTCCCCCTGAGGGAGGCGCCTGATCGTTGTGTTTCCTGACACTCTGGCCTCGCTCCTTCGTGCACACTCTGCTCCTGCAGTTCCTGTCTCGGCTGCTCCTCACAGCAGCTTCTCAGTCCTGCTACCCGTGTTCCTGTCGTCCTACTCCAGTCCTGCCTTGTGTTCCTGCCGTCCTACTCCAGTCCTGCCTTCAGTGTTCCTGCCGTCCTACTCCAGTCCTGCCTTGTGTTCCTGCCGTCCTACTCCAGTCCTGCCTTCAGTGTTCCTGCCGTCCTACTCCAGTCCTGTCTTCAGTGCTCCTGCCGTCCTACTCCAGTCTCAGTCTTACTCCGGTCCATCCTGAGCCGCCCCTCTCGGTACCGGCTACCGTGGTACTCGAACCCCTGGGCCTGCTCCTAACGGTCCTGTATAGGGGTCGGTTCCACCTGGCAGCTCGCCCGGGGTCCCTCGGTGCCACGGTCCAGAGGGTCCACTCTCGGAGCTCCCGCTCCTGACCACCCACGCTAACAGTACGATCAGGCCATGGACTCCGCCGGTACTACGGCTGCTACCCAGAAGGAGTTGCTATTCCTACGGGAGAATCAGGGGCGCATTATGTCAATCATGAAGTCGATGGACACCCGTTTGTCGGCCTTACAGGTGGCCGATCCTGGAAATGCCACTCAGCTGGCCAGTCTCCAACAGGAGCTGGGTCAGCAGCAAGATACTCAAACCCACATTTTGTCCTACATGGCCTCCTTTGATAGTCGCTTGTCGGCCCTCCAGGCTGCCGCTGCAGTGCCGACTCCTCCCCCTGCGTCTGCTGCTCATCCGACGCCCCACCTCGCCAAGCCGCCTCGTTTCACCGGGGATCCCAAGCTCTGTAGGGGGTTCTTAAATCAGTGTAGTCTCCACTTTGAATGGCTGCCGCAGCAATATCCCTCGGACCGGGCCAAACTGGCCTTCATCATGTCCCATCTGGAGGGAGAGGCCCTTTCTTGGGTAAACCCGCTCTGGGAACGTGACGACCCGGTCGTTTCGAGTCTCCCGGTTTTCCTGGATACGTTTCGTAAGGTTTTCGATGAGCCGGGCCGGTTAGCCTCTCTCACTGAGTCACTCTTTAACTTACACCAGGGCTCTCTCACGGTCGGACAGTACGCTATTCGCTTTCGCACTATTTCCTCTGAGCTCGGCTGGAATAACGCAGCTTTGGTGGGGGCATTCTGGCGCGGTCTTTCTAGTAAAATAAAGGATGAACTCGCTGGTCGAGATACCCCGTCCACCTTAGAGGACCTTATCTCGCTGGCTACCCGCATTGACCTGCGCTTCCTGGAGCGCGCTCGGGAGTCAGTGAGAGACAGGCGCTCCTCCAGGTCAGTTCCTCCTTTCACTCAGTCGGCCAGCTCACGTTCAGTCGGATCTTCTTCCCTCTCTTCGGGTGAGCCCATGCAGATAGATCATCTCAGGTTGGCCGAGTTACGTCAGAGAGAGAGACGGGCACAAGGTCTGTGCCTCTATTGCGGTCATTCGTCACACTATATCCGCACCTGTCCTAAGAGACAGGGAAACGACTCCACCTAGGTCAGGTAAGAGAGGCCTTCCTAGGTGATGATGATGATTCCTCTCAACCCCTTACGATTTCTGTGCTTTTGGTTTCAGGAGGGAGGCGTGGTTCCGAGGTGGCCTACGTGGATTCGGGCTCAGCGGGTAACTTCATTCGGCCGGAAGAGTTAGACAAATACCAAATTCCTGTAGTCACTCTATCTAACCCAATTCAGATTGCCACCGTGGATGGCAAACCGCTACAGGTGACCGTCACCTTGGTCACTGAAGAGGTGGAATTGCAAATCGGAGCCTTACATCGAGAGAAGATAGCCTTTTACGTTTTACCTAAGCTCTCTCACGCCATTCTACTCAGTCTTCCATGGTTAAGGACTCATCAGCCTGTTCTCGACTGGTCTTCTGGGGAGATACTCCGCTGGGGGCACCCGTGCCAAACTCGCTGTCTGACTCCTGTCCGCCTGGTGGCCGCTCCACGGTCACCTCCAGACCTCCCGGGTCTTCCTCCAGCTTACAGCTCCTACGCCGATGTTTTTGATAAGAAGGAAGCGGAGGTCCTCCCTCCACACCGGCCGTTTGACTGCCCAATTGAACTTGTTTCTGGTTCAACCCCCCCAAGGGGCAGAATCTACCCTCTGTCTCCCGCGGAGACCACCGCCATGTCCGAGTACGTCCGAGAGAACCTCGCCAAAGGCTTTATACGGAAATCCTCTTCGCCCGCGGGAGCCGGGTTCTTCTTCGTCAAAAAGAATAACGGGACTCTACGGCCATGCATTGACTATAGGGGCTTGAATGAGATTACCATCAAGAACAGGTACCCTCTTCCACTCATTCCGGAACTGTTTGACCGTCTCAGAGGGGCTCGGGTCTTTACCAAGCTGGACCTCAGAGGAGCCTACAATCTGGTCCGTATCCGTGCAGGTGACGAGTGGAAGACCGCTTTCAACACTCGAGATGGCCATTACGAGTACCTGGTCATGCCCTTCGGTCTTTGCAATGCTCCTGCAGTCTTTCAAGAGTTCGTCAACGAGATCTTCCGGGATCTCTTGTACTCCTGTGTGGTCGTGTACTTAGACGACATCCTCGTCTTCTCGCCGGACCTCTCGTCCCACAGAAAGATTGTCCGCCTGGTGCTTCAGCATCTTCGGGAGAACCGTCTGTATGCAAAGATCGAGAAATGTCTCTTCGAACAGACCTCTCTGCCATTTCTGGGATACATTATCTCCGACGCTGGTCTAAGGATGGATCCCGAGAAGTTGTCTGCCATCCTCAAATGGCCTCGCCCCGTCGGATTAAAGGCGATACAACGATTCCTCGGGTTCGCCAACTATTACCGGCAATTTGTCTCCCACTTCTCCGCGATCACAAGACCCATTTCTGTGCTCACCCGTAAAGGGTCTACTTCCAAGGATTGGTCTCCTGAGGCAGAGGAGGCCTTTCTGTCCCTAAAACGGGCTTTCTCCACGGCTCCGGTCCTGCATCGCCCTGAGAGCGATCGACCTTTTGTACTCGAGGTGGACGCTTCCTCGACTGGTGCCGGGGCGGTGCTGTCCCAGAGAACCGCCACCGGTCACCTGCACCCTTGTGGCTTCTTCTCGAAGGCCTTTTCTCCATCCGAGTGTAACTACTCGATCGGTGACCGGGAACTCTTGGCCATCAAGTTGGCCTTGGAGGAATGGCGCCACCTCCTGGAAGGAGCTGTCCATCCTTTTGTCATCTTCTCGGACCACAAGAATCTGGCCTATCTCCAGTCTGCCCAGAGACTAAACCCTCGCCAGGCCAGATGGTCTTTATTTTTTGCCCGATTTGATTTCGAGCTCCGATTCCGTCCCGGCAACAAGAATTCCAAAGCAGACGCCCTGTCCAGGGTCTTCCAACCACACGAATCCACGGAGGAACCGTCACATATCATTGATCCCACTAGGATCATCACCGTGGCTCCAGTGAACTGGCTTACTCCTCCGCCTGGCAAGACGCTTGTGCCAGAGAATCTCAAGCAAAAGGTTCTTCTATGGGGGCACTCCTCCAAACTGGCTGGCCATGCCGGAACTAAGAAGACCCTTCATCTTATCAAACGTCACTACTGGTGGCCCTCACTTCGCCAAGATGTACTCGATTTTGTGGCTTTTTGTCCATCCTGTGCAAAGAACAAGGTACCACGGAGATCTCCGTCTGGCTTGTTGCTCCGTTGCCTGTCCCTACGGTTCCTTGGGAGAACATCGCCATGGATTTCATCACCGACCTACCCTGCTCTGCAGGCTGCTCAGTCATTCTGGTGGTGGTGGATCGTTTTTCCAAGATGGCTCACTTCATCCCTCTGCCCGGTCTTCCCTCAGCGCCAGAGCTGGCCGAGATCTTCATTAATCAAGTCTTCAGGCTTCATGGACTACCTCGACGCATTGTGTCTGACCGAGGGGTTCAGTTTACCTCCAAGTTCTGGCGTTCGCTTTGTAAGCTTATGAACATTTCCCTCGACTTCTCCTCAGCCTACCATCCACAGTCCAATGGACAAGTAGAGCGTACCAACCAGACGCTTACGGGATACTTACGCCACTTCTCTAACGCCCACCAGAACGATTGGGTCAACTTACTCCCCTGGGCAGAGTTCGCTTATAACAACCATGTTGGTGAGTCTTCAGCCAAGTCTCCGTTTTTCATTGTTTTTGGCAGACATCCTGGTGTCCCTCTTCCGATAACCCCTGCCTCTGAGGTACCCGCGGCCAATGCCTTGTCCTCGGAATTTTCTAAGATTTGGGCTGAGACCAACACATCACTCAAGAAATCCGCTGATCAGATGAAGAACTATGCAGACAAAAAGAGGTTGGATTCTCCTCCGTATCGTGTTGGCGACAAGGTCTGGCTCTCCTCCAAATTCGTCCGACTAAAACTGCCCTCCTACAAGTTGGGTCCACGCTACATCGGTCCGTTTGAAATTCTGGGACGTATTAACGAAGTTGCCTACAAATTGAGGCTGCCTGCTTCGCTCCGGATCCCGAACACCTTTCACGTCTCTCTCCTGAAGCCTGTGGTGCTGAATCGTTTCCATTCCTCGCTTGATCTTGGTCCTCAGCCGGTGGGTGCCGACAACGTTTTTGAAGTGCAGGACATCCTCGCTGTGAAATGGGTTAGAGGTAGGACTTTCTTTCTCGTTGATTGGAAGGGCTTTGGTCCTGAGGAGAGATCCTGGGAGCCTCGGGAGAATATTAATGCTCCCCGTATTCTCAAGAGGTTTCTTGTTAATCTCCGGGGGGGGCGGCTTAGGGGAGGGGGTACTGTTACACCGCTCCGCCATACCCACCCGGCCTCCGCTCCCACGCCGCAGCCTCTCTCCACCCGACGGCCGCGGCGGTCACCTGAGACAGACCCGCGACCGATGCCTTCCCTGCATGCTATGCACATGCGCCATAGGCCGCGGCCGCGCCTCCTTCCTGCTTCTTATGCTCCGGCTGTGCCCTGACTCGGAAGCACATTTGGACCAATGGCTGACCAGACGGAGCCATATCAGGCCGCTTCCCCCTGAGGGAGGCGCCTGATCGTTGTGTTTCCTGACACTCTGGCCTCGCTCCTTCGTGCACACTCTGCTCCTGCAGTTCCTGTCTCGGCTGCTCCTCACACCAGCTTCTCAGTCCTGCTACCCGTGTTCCTGTCGTCCTACTCCAGTCCTGCCTTGTGTTCCTGCCGTCCTACTCCAGTCCTGCCTTCAGTGTTCCTGCCGTCCTACTCCAGTCCTGCCTTGTGTTCCTGCCGTCCTACTCCAGTCCTGCCTTCAGTGTTCCTGCCGTCCTACTCCAGTCCTGTCTTCAGTGCTCCTGCCGTCCTACTCCAGTCTCAGTCTTACTCCGGTCCATCCTGAGCCGCCCCTCTCGGTACCGGCTACCGTGGTACTCGAACCCCTGGGCCTGCTCCTAACGGTCCCTGTATAGGGGTCGGTTCCACCTGGCAGCTCGCCCGGGGTCCCTCGGTGCAACGGTCCAGAGGGTCCACTCTCGGAGCTCCCGCTCCTGAACACCCACGCTAACAGTGATACTGACTGCTGAGCTGTGTATCTAATCCTATCCTGTGTGAAACTGACTGCTGAGCCATGTATCTAATTCTATCCTCTGTGTTACTGTTGGTTGAGCTGTGTATCTAATCCTATCCTGTGTGATACTGTCTGCTGAGCCGTGCATCTAATTCTATCCTGTGTGATACTGTCTGCTGAGCCGTGTATCTAATTTTATCCTGTGTGATACTGACTCCTGAGCCATGTATCTAATCCTATCCTGTGTGATATTGACTGCTGAGCTGTGTATCTAATCCTATCCTGTGTGATACTGACTGCTGAGCCGTGTATCTATTCCTATCCTGTGTGATACTGTCTGCTGAGCCGTGTATCTAATCCTATCCTGTGTGTTACTGTCTGCTGAGCCGTGTATCTATTCCTATCCTGTGTGATACTGTCTGCTGAGCCATGTATCTAATCCTATCCTGTGTGATACTGTCTGCTGAGCCATGTATCTAATCCTATCCTGTGTTACTGACTGCTGAGCCGTGTATCTAATCCTATCCTGTGTGATACTGACTGCTGAGCTGTGTATCTAATCCTATCCTGTGTGATACTGACTGCTGAGCCGTGTATCTATTCCTATCCTGTGTGATACTGACTGCTGAGCCGTGTATCTAATCCTATCCTGTGTGTTACTGTCTGCTGAGCCATGTATCTATTCCTATCCTGTGTGATACTGTCTGCTGAGCCATGTATCTAATCCTATCCTGTGTTACTGACTGCTGAGCTGTGTATCTAATCCTATCCTGTGTGATATTGGGCTGTGTATCTAATCCTATCCTGTGTGATACTGTCTGCTGAGCTGTGTATCTAATTCTATCCTGTGTATCTAATCCTATCCTGTGTGATACCGTCTGCTGAGCTGTGTATCTAATCCTATCCTTTGTTATACTGTTCTGTGTATGTGACACCCCAGAGTCCAGTTGTCACAGTGACATTGCCTCCCTCTAAGAGGTGAAGTCATGCTTGGAGGCAGAAAGGGACCCCCATGCAAGGTAATAGAAAAAAAGTCACAATTTCCTGCTGCAGGTCAGAAAAGGGGAATACCTTATAAATTCTGGCCAGCAGAGGGGGTTGGTGAGTCAGCTAGAAATCAGCTGAGGGAGTTGTCATGGAAACAAAACAGCTGTGAGCTGTGAGGAGAAATGATGATGACAGTTACAATGTGAGGATGTGAGGTAAAGAGATCTTTCTGGAAGGTCGTGTCAGATAAAGACAGGCAGCTGATCTGTGAACAGTAGTGTTGAGCATTCCGATACTGCAAATATCGGGTATCGGCCGATATTCGCTGTATCGGAATTCCGATACCGAGTACCGATATTTTTTCAATATCGGATACCGGAATCGGAAGTCCCCATAATGCAATGAGCCACTGTTGTGGCTGTGATTGGCTGCTGAAATGATGTCATCATGATGCGCGGTCTGTGCGCATCATGATGCGCGGTCTGTGATGACTGCGGGGGGCCTGTACGGGCCTGCCGGGGGCCAGTGCCGGCTGTCGGGGGTCTGTACGGGCCTGCCGGGGGCTTGTGCCGGCTGCCAGGGGTCTGTACGGGTCTGCCAGGGGCTTGTACCGGCTGCCGGGGGTCTGTACGGGCCTGCCAGGGGCTTGTGCCGGCTGTCGGGGGTCTGTACGGGCCTGCCGGGGGCTTGTGCCGGCTGCCGGGGGTCTGTACGGGCCTCCCGGGGGCTTGTATCGGCAGCCGGGGGTCTGTACGGGCCTGCCAGGTGCCTGTGCCGGCTGCCGGGGGTCTGTACGGGCCTGCCGGGGGTCTTGCGTGTGTGCAGGCATTGTCCGATGGGACTGCAAGTCCCATCGGGCGATGCCTGCTACAATGACAGTGATTGACACATTAGCCAATGATGGGACAGTAGTAGTCCCATCATCCGGCTAATGTGTTGAATGTAAAAAAAAAATATATATATATACATACTACATACATACTACATACTGCATACATACTACATATATACTACATTCATACTACATTCATACTACATACATACAACATGCTACAGACATACAGTACATACTACATTCATACTACATACATACATACTACATATATACTACATTCGTACTACATACATACTACATATATACTACATTCATACAACATACATACATTCTACATACATACTACATACATACTACAATCATACTACATACATACTACATGTACACTACATTCATACAGCATACATACTACATATATACTACATTCATACTACATACATACTACATATACACTACATTCATACAACATGCATACATACTGCATATATACTACATTCATACTACATATATACTACAGACATACACTACATACATACTACATATATACTACATTCATACTAAATACATACATACTACATACATACTACATTCATACTACATACATACTACTACATTCATACTACATACATTCAACATGCTACAGACATACAGTACATACTACATACATACTACATATATACTACATACAAACAACAAACATACTACATATATACTACATACATACAACATACATACATACTACATACATACAACATGCTACAGACATACAACATACATACAACATACATTCATACAATACATACATACTACATACATACATTCATACATTCATACAATACATACATATAGACATACAGTACATATAACAGAGTACATACTCACCAATACTTGTCACATTGTTCCCCGAAGCCAGTGTCATCTAAGAAAAAATATGAAAATAACAAACAAGCCATATACTCCCTGATCCGCAGAAATCCACGTGTCCCATGCCGATTTCCCGTGGAGAACAGCAGCATCAGCTGATGCGACCGCTCTCTACAGGGCTCCAGGAATCCAATGACGGGAGGTAGGTATCCTTCCGCACTGTATTCCTCCAGCACGGAAAAAAAATCGTCCCTGGCCAAAACTGCGTCACACAGTGTGAGCGAGCAGAGAGGGGTGTGCCAGTGAAGCTGGAGCTGCGCTCTATTGTGAGTGAAAAACAGGAAGAAAATGCCCAACGTGAAGATTCAGCGGCGGTCGCAGCCGCAGCCTCCATAATGCCGCTATCAATGCCATATATACCAGGAGCAGCCTGGTTACCACAATACTCAGGGGAGTCACACACCCAGAGCAATTTTAAAGAAAGACTATTTAGTTTGTTCAAAGTGGACCCCTTGTCAGACAGGCAAAAAGTCAGTATCCTCATTGGTGCGGCTCAGAGGGAAGTAAAGTCCTGGCCGGACACTGATGAAAAAACTGTCAAACAAATCTTAGCCAGACTGAAAGACACTTTTGATACCCGTACTGCAACAGAGATAAAAATGAGATTTTTTGGGTGCAAACAGAGAGTGCAGGACAGTATACGGGACTATGCCCTAAATCTTCAGGAGGCACTACGGGCTGTAAAGCAGGTTGACCCTGAGAGCGTGCAAGATGAAGATAGATTATTAACAGAGCAGTTCATAGAGGGACTCCAGACTAACAATCAAAGGACACAGCTGCGCATAATGGCCCTACAAAATCCTGAATTGGACTTTGCACACTTTAAGGATCAGAGTGCTGCGTGAACCGAACCCTGCAGCACAGAGCCCTCTAAGCATCCTGAAATTACATACCAGCAGGAGACAGCATCCTTTCCAAAGACCTCTGATGACACAGAAGACGTCCCGTGGTGACAGCAGAAGAGGATCCTGCTGACCAGAGGGAGAGACAGCTATCGTTGCGACGAGGACGGACAGCCCATCTGTTGCCACTGCAACAAGGCAGGACACCTAGCAAGATACTGTCATTTAAACAAGCAACCCCTGGGGCCAAGGGCCATCCCCCAGGAGTAAGACGACCAGGCCCACCAAATTGGCGAGACAATTACGTAGGAGGATGTCCAGTCTTGCCTGTTGTGATTGACCGTTTTCCGATGAACGCTTTACTGGACACAGATTCCCAGGTGACAACGATACCATATGTTCTTTTTAAGCAGTACTGGGCAGATTCAGACATTACTCACAGCCCAGATAAAGACCTTATCATTTTTGCCAGCAATGGTCAGCCCTTGCCTCAGATGGGGTATAAAGAGGTGACCATCAAGTTTGACCGAGTAGAATTGCAATCGCAAGGTTTGATAATAGTTGATATTGACAAACGAGAATGCCATCCTATGATCACTTTAGGCACTAATGTAATTGAAAATTGTCTTGGAGAAATTATTGTTTTGTTACAACAGGTAGCCGAGACCGCCAGCTTCAGTCAGCAACGGGTCCTGCAAAAGGAGATCAGAGCCCTGATGCAGAGACAACAAGTAGAGCTGTCTGGCAGAGAAGTCGGCAGTGTCAGAGTAAGTGATCCTTTCCACATTGCAGTACCTCCCAGAAGTGAAATGTTAATTTGGTGTTGGGCAGCAATAGGCCTAAGGGGTCAAGATTACCAAGCCTTGGTAGAACCCATGTATTCTGATAGTAGGCCCACTATCCTGACAGCCAGAGGGGTAGTTGATGTCTGCAAGGAGAGAGTACCAATACGCATCTCAAATTGTGGGGAGAGAGAGGTCCAGTTACCCCGGTATGCCACCCTTGCTAAATTGTTCACCGTCAGTACCAATGCAATAGAAGCACTAGAACCCTTGCTTCCATCTGACAGGGTGGAAGAGAATGGCTCTGAACGGCAGCAGGAGGATTGGTGTCAGCAGCTACACATAGGCACTGACTCCACCCTTTTGAACTAAAAACATGGGGCTTACCGGGTGGCTCGAGAATTTGAACGGGTCTTCAGCAAGCATCCTCTAGATTTTGGGCAGGCAAAAGGGGTTCAACATCATATCCCCATCGGAGATCATCCACCCATTAAAGAGAGACACCGGCCTGTACCCCCAGCACACTACCAATGTGCCCAGAGTATGTTTCGAGAGATGAAGGAGGCTGAGGTAATCAGAGATAGTTGTAGCCCCTGGGCAGCTCCATTAGTCCTCATTAAGAAGAAAGACATTACACATAAAGACGTGTACCCATTGCCTAGAATTGAGGAATCACTAGCTGCACTGAGAACTGCTGATTATTTCTCTACCATAGATCTCACCAGTGGGTATTGGCAGGTTCCTGTGGCAGAGGCAGACAAAGAGAAGACAGCGTTTACAACACCATGAGCCTATGCGAGTTTAACTACATGCCATTCGGTCTCAGCAATGCACCAGAAACATTTCAGAGGTTAGTGGAATGCTGCCTTGGACATAAAAACTTTGAAACCGTTCTGCTGTACCTGGATGACATCATCATCTTCTCTAAAACCTACGAAGACCATTTGAAGCACCTAGCCGAGGTATTCGAAGCCCTGTCAAACTTTGGTCTGAAAATAAAACCGTCCAAATGTCACCTTTTGAAACCCAAGGTGCAGTACCTAGGCCATGTGGGGAGCGCGGAAGGTGTGGCACCCGATCCTGACAAAGTCACCGTTATCCAGGACTGGCAAAGACCCAGCACTATTCATGAAGTGAGGCAATTTCTTGGGTTAGTAGGCTACTACCGAAGATTTATCAAGGACTTCACCAAGATAGCAGCACCGCTGCAAGATCTTCTAGTGGGCCAAACTAAGAAGGCCAAGAACAAAAATCTTCTGTTCGAGTGGAACAAAAGGATAGAAGAGTTCTTCACCAAGTTGAAATTGGCCCTCACAGGAGATGAGGTCCTGGCCTACCCTGACTATGACCAACCATTTGTACTTTACACTGACGCCAGCAACATGGGATTGGCAGCAGTGCTGTCACAAGTGCAGAAAGGCAGAGAGAGAGTGATTGCCTACACCAGCAGGAAGCTTCGTCCCACTGAGAGGAACCCCGACAACTACAGTTCCTTTAAGCTGGAGTTCTTCTCCATAGTCTGGGTGGTAACAGAGCGCTTCAAGCACTACTTGGCTTCAGAAAAGTTCACCATCTACATGGACAATAATCCGCTAACCCACCTTGAAATGGCAAAGTTCGGGGCATATGAGCAGCGATGGATGGCATGGCTGTCCAACTACGAGTTCACCATCAAGTACCGAGCAGGACATAAGAACGCTAATGCAGATGCGTTGTCCAGGATGCTCAATACACCAAACAGGGGAGAAGATCCAAAAGAACTTGAAGAAATCGAGTTACCAGCCTTCCACCGTTCAATTGAAGCCCAGCGCTCTCAAGGAATAAGGAATAAGCGCTTTATCGTACGAGAGGTAATGTTGAACCCATTACTCCATCATGAATGGGCAGAGACACAAGACATTGACTCAGCTGTTCGTCTAGTAAAGGAGTGCCAGGCAGAAGCTGATGCACACCCTGGTCCAAATGACCCACAGGAAGCACAGCAGCTATGGAAGGAAAGAGGCAAGCTGTTCATCTACGAGGGTAAACTGTGTCAGAGGAACATCAACTCGCGCACACATGAACTAGTCTGGCAGGTGGTAGTCCCGAAGAGGGATGCGCCAATGGTCTTAGAGGCATACCACAGTGGAGCAGGACACTTTGGTTGGAAGAAGTTGGAGGTCCTACTTCAAGAAAGATTCTACTGGGTTGGCATGAGGAGTTCCTGCACAGAAAATACCGAAACAGCCAGCGAGCCCCATTACAGCCGATCATCACAAAACAGCCGCTTGAACTGGTAGCCTTGGATTACATGAAGTTAACTCCAAGTAGGAATGGCTACACCTATGCATTCACCATCGTGGACCATTACTCAAAGTTCTTGGTAGTCGTACCTGTTAAAGACCAAACAGTGAAGCCAGCAGCCAATGCATTTCAGCAACACTTTTGTCGACCGCACGGATACCCTGAACAAGTGCTCACTGACCAAGGTCCAGCCTTTGAGGCAGAAGTGTTCCAGGAGTTTTGTAACATGTATGGTTGCAAGAAAATCAGAACGACGCCGTACCATCCACAGACAAATGGCATGTGTGAGAAGATGAACCAGGTGGTAATTGACTTATTGAAGACCTTACCTCTGGAAGAACGAAACTAGTGGCCAGAGAAGTTGCCAGATTTGGTAGATCTATATAATCATATACCGATAAACTCCACAAATTTCACTCCGGCCTACCTGATGAGAGCAAGACTTGGCAAGTTATCCCTTGATTTAGACATGGGAGTCTTAACTTCAGAGACAACATCACCAGATGCAGATTGGGATACAGAGCGGCAGCAACAATACCGCAGAGTACAAGAATGTGTGGAGAAAAGTTTGTCCCAAGCAAGACAGAGGCAGGAAAGTAATTACAATCAACATGCCCATGCAGTTCCCTTGACACCAGGAGAACAAGTACTGAAAAGAAAAAGAAGAGTTCACAAACTAGATGACCAGTGGGAAGCAGAGCCATACACCGTGATACCTTCAGACTTTAATAACACCAAAGTATTGTCATGGTATGCCTAGGTTACTTTAGGCTAAAACCCCGGGGCCCCTGCGGTGTCCCTCAGACTAGGGAAAACCCTGTCTGTCCCTCAACCCAGGGTTTACACTGAAGGTGTGCCTGCCTGGGCCTCCACCCTGTCCCTGTCTCCTGTCCAGCCCTAAGCTGAACCCACCACCCTCCACCCAGTGAGGGGACCAGACACCAGACCCCACAAATACGTATGGACAGGGGTAAAAGAAACACCACACCGTTTATACACAAGGGAATACAATAATGTGCAAGGGCAACCAAATATATATATAATAGATAGGAGAAAGAACAACTGAGAAATATACTGCACCAGATATCAGACGCTCCAAAACCACCACTGCTGACCGGTATTGCTAGCACTAGGCAAAAGCTATAGTCGGCGACGTCCATAGTCAGGAAGGGCTATTTAAAGACCAAGGGCGTGGCCAAGCCCTCAGCCAGCATGACAACCTGGTTAACCCTATCCCGACTGGAACAGAATACCCAACAAAGTCCCTGAGCATACTGTAGTGGAATAGGGTATTACCGCTGTCTGCCGGACACCCTGGTGTGAACAGTGTCCAACATGACAAGTATGTATCATCAGCAAAGATGGAGAAACCTTCGAAGCAGTCTCAAGAGATCATCTAAAGATGTGCCCTGATCAATTGAAGGACAAGAAGGAAGTCCAAGACACTCCACAACCCTTAGTAGAGGTGGAAGAAAAGATTGAAACTATACTTGGAGAATTTCCTCGGACGTGGACACAAATAAATCAGGCAATAGTAGTACCAGTACTAACCTTTCATCAGCCTACTGCACCAGATGAAGAAGAGACTCTAAATGAAATGGCTCCAGTATCAGATACCACATCTGCAGAAGAATTCGGAAATCTGTCCCCTGCTAACAGCGAATCTGACAATCTCATGGTGAGTCTAGGAGTAGAGAAAAGGCAGTCTAGAATACCTATCTTACACAAGTCTACTTATAGCGTAGTGACTAATGCACCAACAGTAGACATCAGAGAACAGGTCATGTCATCAGAAATACCTATACTGCGTAGATCCACTCATAGTACTAGAGGTCAGATCCCTGCCCGTTACAGAGATTGCATAATGTAAATAAAGTAATAAGAATGTATAGTAGTAACCGTTAAGCATGAGAGCCTACAGAGACTTACTGTATGAACCTTTTTTTAAAGTATTCGTAATAACCAGTTAAAGGACAATTGGGCCACAGGACTATGTGTGGTCAGAACTGTATTTGTAAATAATTACTCCAAAAAGGCCTTTGAAATAAGATGCCGGCATGGCCGAAAAACAGGCCCATCTACAGAGTGTCCTGTAGCCACGTCCAGGGATGACATACAAAGTGGGTTAAGGCGGTTCCCACCAACTAAACTCCAAGTACAAGCTCAAAGACAATTCCTGGACAGCAGCGTAAGGACTGGTCGCTGCAGTAACTGTGCTATTGTTTTCCTTTTCTTGTCTGGTTTTTGATAATTTTTACTCTTTTAAGACTTTGTAGATTTGCATTAATTATTGCTAACAATTCTTGTTATGTTTCCTCAGTCCAGGAGTACTGAACTTAACTGGGAGGAATGTGACACCACAGAGTCCGGTTGTCACAGTGACATCGCCTCACTTTAAGAGGTGAAGTCATGCTTGGAGGCAGAAAGGGACCCCCATGCCAGGTAATAGAAAAAAATCACAATTTCCTGCTGCAGGTCAGAAAAGGGAGATGACTTATAAATTCTGGCCAGCAGAGGGGGTTGATGAGTCAGCTAGAAGTCAGCTGAGGGGGTTGTCATGGAAACGAAGCAGCTGTGAGCTGTGAGGAGAAATGGAAAGGACAGTTACAACGTGAGGAGGTGAGGTAAAGAGATCTTTCTGGAAGATCCTGTCAGATAAAGACATGCAGCTTATCTGTGAAGAGGGAAAGGACAAGAGCAGAGACTGAGAGACTCTAGGGAAGCTAAAATACTGCATATAGCAGACCCCTGAGTGAAGCGCTAATAAAGAGAAGAGGGACATCAGAGTCCTAGGCTGACAGGAGCTGTACACACTGATAGCCGAATCTGAAAGTATAGGGGATTGTAAACTCCTGCGTACATTGATCACCTGAGGGCACGTCAGCGGATAAGGAGCCTGGGGCCGACGGTGAAGAGAACGGTACCCGTGGAATAGGCTCACGCTGACAGCCGTACAGGTTAGTGAAACCATCACAAATAGAAGGTCGCAGCATAGTTATATACAGCGGAGACCCACACACAAAGCGCAGAAAGGAAGGTCCTAAATCACCACCTGGCAAGGTGGATCCCCTGAATGCCTCCAGGCGAGCCGGACTCATTCCATCACCTGTATGTGGTACTCCGGACTGCAACCTATTACCAGTAAAAGGTAAAGAAACTGCACCTCTCTGTGTCTTTCTCTCATTTATCTGCACCCCAACGTTTACAGCCATTTGTAATATTTATTTAACATCTTTGCCCTGGAACTATTGCTCTACCTGTGGAGGGCTACAATATCATAGCTGCGCCCAACATCCATCCCAGAGAAGCAACACCGCAGCGCTGGTCACCTCTGACTAGAACACCACAGGTGGCGTCACGTATTTCACCATCTAATAACTTTATTTTCATTTTTACCACACAACTTTCCCCTATTTTAATTACTGGACGCCTCTGGGCCACGGACCGGGTCGCCGCCGCCGTGACACCATCCCCCATGGAAGTCGATGGGCCTGGTACCGAGTACTCCCAGGCCCTGCGGGGCGCTCCATGTATCTAATCCTATCCTGTGTGATACAGTCTGCTGAGCTGTGTATCTAATCCTATCCTGTATGATTGTGACTGCTGAACTGTGTATCTAATCCTATTCTGTGTGATATTGACTGCAGACCTGTGTATCTAATCCTATTCTGTGTGATACTGTCTGCTAAGCCGTGTATCTAATCCTATCCTGTGTGATACTGGGCTGTGTATCTAATCCTATCCTGTGTGTACTGTCTGCTGACCTGTGTACCTAATCCTGTCCTGTGTGATACTGACTGCTGAGCTGTATATCTCATACTATCCTGTGTGATACTGACTGCTGAGCTGTGTATCTAATCCTATCCTGTGTGATATTGTCTGCTGAGCCATGTTTCTAATCCTATCCTGTGTTACTGTTTGCTGAGCCATGTATCTAATCCTGAAAAAAAGATGATGATTGACCTCATGGAGATCAACATCCAACACTGCGGAGACACCATCACGTGTTTCTCAACGCAGTGATTCTAGAGCACTGCTCCCATCCCTTATGGGAAATATGTAAAACATGCAAATATATAAGCCGCGGAGACACCATCACATGTTTCTCAACGCAAGCAATGACTAGCCAGGTCTTTCACCGGGAAGGAACAACCACGGGAAGGGCAGTCTCCAATGAAGGAAACCACCTATGCCAAATCATCTTTTTTTCATAGTCTGCTACTAGGCATTGCTCCTACTAGCCAGTTTCCTACTCCACACTGATGAGGGGCAATACCCCGAAACAGCTGTCTGTGGATGGATACCATGTTTTGGCATAGGTGGTTTCCTTCATTGGAGACTGCCCTTCCCGTGGTTGTTCCTTCCCGGTGAAAGACCTGGCTAGTCATTGCTTGCGTTGAGAAACATGTGATGGTGTCTCCGCGGCTTATATATTTGCATGTTTTACATATTTCCCATAAGGGATGGGAGCAGTGCTCTAGAATCACTGCGTTGAGAAACACGTGATGGTTTCTCCGCAGTGTCGGATGTTGATCTCCATGAGGTCAATCATCATCTTTTTTTCATAGTTTGCTACTAGGCATTGCTCCTACTAGCCAGTTTCCTACTCCACACTGATGAGGGGAAATACCCCGAAACAGCTGTCTGTGGATGGATACCATGTTTTGGCATAGGTGGTTTCCTTCATTGGAGACTGCCCTTCCCGTGGTTGTTCCTTCCCGGTGAAAGACCTGGCTAGTCATTGCTTGCGTTGAGAAACATGTGATGGTGTCTCCGCGGCTTATATATTTGCATGTATCTAATTCTATCCTGTGTGATAGCATAATGAAAGAAAAAAGAATGGCACTCACCGTTACCAATAGTAGAAGTCTTTATTTCATGGATAAAAATGCATGGGCTCGGGAGCAACGCAGAGAGTGTGGACAACGGCCATTTCGCGCTCCTGCGCTTCAACAGGTCCTAATGGCAAGCGGCATGAGAAAGGTGCCTATAACCACACACCTGTGGAGCACCGCCTCCTGACAGCTGACATTAATAACACTCTTACTTACCAGAGTGAATGCATAGAACATTAAAATCAACATATGCACAGACGGTTAAAAACAAAAGCAAAACTTATAAATCTTAAAGAGCACAAATTACAGTGAATTCAGAGAAAAACGGACATGTCCACCCTTTCATTCAAGCCCAATGCACCTGTTGCGTTGGACCGCAGTATCCATCTAGCATCTCTTTGCAGAAGGAGCCTGCCATGATTACCTCCCTGACTGGGAGGATTAACCCTTTCTAAACCCCCAAACCGCAGCGATTCTGCCTTACCACCATGGAATTCTCTAATGTGGCTGATCAAATGGGGGACTCCTTTGCCAGATGAAATGAAAATGCTCCCTAAACTTAACGTAAAGGGGACGGATTGTTTTACCTATATAGAAAAAAACACATGGACAGAATAGAATATATACTACAAATAAGGTTTTACAAGAAATAAACTGACGAATTTCATGCTGAATGGGACCAATCTTCATAGAATTGCCAACAAGTTTAAATGGACAAAAAGGACAGTTATTGCACTTAAAGTTACCCTTAGGAATGCCGGAACGTATCCAATTTATTGTCACTCCTGACTATATTGCGGACTAAAAGATCTCTTAAATTAGCACTGCGGCGGCAAGCAAAAAGAGGGCCCCTCTGAACTACTTCTGCCAGGTCTTTATCTCTTTCTAACAGGTGCCAGGTTTTTTTTTTATCACCGATCTAATCTGCTTATCCATAGGACCAAATTTAAAGCAGAAAGTAAAACGCTTAGTATATTTTGGCGATTCTTCTCATGATTTTTATTTTTTGGCAATACGGTGTCCTTTCCTTCTACCCGTTTCCTGGCCAAATCTAAAACAGAATCGGGATACCCCCCCATCAGAAAATCTTTTATGTAAATCCTGAGCCTGTCTTTCAAAGCCCTCTCTTTTAGTTTTATACCTTTTCAACCTCAAAAATTGTCCATACGGTAGGGAGTTTTTATTGTGGATTTGCACTTTCATAGTGCAAAAGCGAATTGGATGCAGAAGGTTTACGGAAAACTTCCGTGTGAACCACACCATCCTCAATAAATAACGTCCAGATATTCCAAGAAAGAACTCCCAAATTGGGTCGTAAACCTCATATTATTTTCTATGTTTAAATACTCCACAAAAGAATTAAACTCTGACTCAGTGCCATCCCAGATTACAAGGATTTCATCCACATAACGTATAAATAGCCTGATGTATTTCAGAAAAGGGTTATTCACAGAGTACACAAATCTTTCTTCAAAAACAGAAAGAAACAAATTCGCGAACGTACATGCGACTGGCGTCCCCATCGCAGTTCCTTCCGTTTGCCTATAGCAAACATCACCAAATCTGAAAGCATTATATGTCAAAATGAACATCAAGCTTTCACAGATAAAATATATTGCTGTCATATCCTTGTCAGTACTCTGAAGAATCTGTCTTATGGACTCCACTCCAATGCTATGACGGATCCTGGTATAGAGGCTCTCTATATCAATAGAAGCCAAGTGACAATTATCTTGCAAGTCAAATTCACTAATTATGTGTAACAAATCTTTCATGCCCTTTATATATGACGGAATTTCACTCAGGAGAGGGCGCAAAAGCCAATCAATGTACTGGGACAGGGGCTCAGTAAGAGACTAGATGGATACTGCGGTCCAATGCAACAGGTGCGTTGGGCTTGAATGAAAGGGTGGACATGTCCGTTTTTCTCTGAATTTGCTGTAATTTGTGCTCTTTAAGATTTATAAGTTTTGGTTTTGTTTTTAACTGTGCATATGTTGATTTTAATGTTCTATGCATTCACTCTGGTAAGAGTGTTATTAATGTCGGCTGTCAGGAGGTGGTGCTCCACAGGTGTGTGGTTATAGGCATCTTTCTCCTGCCGCTTGCCATTAGGACCTGTTGAAGCGCAGGAGTGCGAAACGGCCGTTGTCCGCACTCTCTGCATTGCTCCTGAGCCTATGCATTTTTATCCATGAAATAAAGACTTCTACTTTTGGTAACAGTGAGTGCCATTCTTTTTTCTTTCATTGTGCTATTGGATTTTGTTATATTTCTTCAGGATTGAGCACCCGTTCTTGGGGTATGTGGTGTTCATATAGTGTGTGAAGGGTATCTTTAGATTTGTTTAAGGGACCTTGGTGGTGCAGCGGTGCCGAATCTGTTTCTCTTTTTTGGACTCTATCCTGTGTGATACTGGGCTGTGTATCTAATCCTATCCTGTGTGATACTGTCTGCTGAGCTGTGTATCTAATACTATCCTGTGTGATACTGGGCTCCCCCTGCAGTCTGTGTCAGAGGGTGGTCTGTGTTGGCATGGTAAAAAATTGTGCTATTTCCAGCTTTACAGAAGGATGATAACATCATAGAAATGATAAGAATAATAGGCCTCAGTTACAACTACTGTCTACAAGGAAAACTGTTGCTTATAGCAACCAATCACAGCTCAGCTTCTTTTAAACAGCTCTGGTGAAATGAAAGATGCTTAGTGATTGGTTGCTATGTGGAGAGGATGTGGCTGATACACACATATACACACACACACACACACATACATACACTCATTTATATATATATATATATATATATATATATATACAGATAACATGAATAAATCGTTCCCCAACAAACACTGAACGTCACTTGGGAATGATGACAATATCTCAGAATTACTTTTCAGCAGGTTAATTTTATGAAGCCTAAAGACAACTTCCCTGTACTGCGGTTAATAGTGTCGTGTAAGATGAGTTGTCTGGTTGGATGGAGGAATGCATGGCTGCAGGCTGATATTTACATTTCACAGCTATTGGAAGGATTACTACTACTTTGTTTATTCAAGTACACGTACACGTTTTTTGCTGGTAGATTTTACCTGTAATGTTGTAATTAATTTCTTGGTAAAAAGTAAAATGGATGATACAATGTCTCTGGGATACCAGGATCTACATTATTTTCAGAGTAAACATAGACAATAATATATGTATTCCATTTCCACAATAGACTGAGTGGGGGGGTGGCTGTTTAGAGTTTTAATCAATGAGAATGCACATTTGTTCCAGGCTATGGCCTGCCTAGATTTCCTTTTTGTTGGATGTTCTTTAAAGGACTTACATTTGCTGATTGACTGCTCAGATGTCTATTTATTTTTACTGTGTCCATTAGTAATGAGCGAGTATACTCATTGCTCGGGTTTCCCCGAGCATGCTCGGTGATCTCCGAGTATTTTGGCGTGCTCCGAGATTTCGATTTTGTCGTCTCATCTGCATGATTTGCGACTTGTAGACAGCTTGAATACATGTGTGGAATGCCTGTTTGTTAGGGAATTCCCACATGTATTCAGCCTGTCTACAAGTCACAAATCATGCAGCTGAGACGGCGAAAACTAAATCTCCGAGCACGCCAAAATACTCGGAGGACACCCGAGCAACGAGTATACTCCCTCATCACTAGTGTCCATCAATTCTAATGTTGTGTTGCACTGATCATACAGTATGTTTTTCAGATGCCGCAGGGGGACCAT
This sequence comes from Dendrobates tinctorius, assembly GCF_039654945.1. Taxonomy (NCBI): domain Eukaryota; kingdom Metazoa; phylum Chordata; class Amphibia; order Anura; family Dendrobatidae; genus Dendrobates; species Dendrobates tinctorius. The sequence continues at coordinate 41,617,326 of NW_027361704.1, read as the reverse complement.
TTACGGAATGTTCTGAATATTATCTCAAGTGCGTGCCAGACAGGCAGTAGGTATGAGAAAGTGATAGACTGATACTGTGGACACCAGGAAAAGCAACTGGATCATCTCTAGAGGGGCAGAAAACAATTGTTAGTTTGCTGAATTGAAGTTGTGAACCGGTGGTTAGGAGACACAATTAAAAGGCCTGTTAGTATCTGTGGGAAAAGGTCACCTGTTGTAAGCTTACCTTGGAATGGAAGACAATTTGGCCTGTCTTGTTTAGTGATTTCTAGGGAACCTCTCATGTTTGACCCATATGACAAGACTCTACATTTTTATTGGGTCCTTTGAGAGTGGGAGATAAAACGCTGTCCTATGGGTAAATGAAGAATCCAATTAATACTTCCATTCTATGCCTGCTTCTAGTCTTTCATTTGAGTTTCAGTGTCCCAAAAGGTGAGTAACATAGGTTACAGAACATTGGCTTTTGTACTATGTCAGGCTACTACTTTCCTTCAGTAGTACTAGGGATTTATGTTCATAACTTCAGTTTCCCAAAGAAACAATTCTTACATTAACTAACAAAAAAGTGTGAGGCTTAAAGGAATTGAGAGTTCAAGGGGTTTTCATTTTGGAGGAACATGTTTCCTTTCTGTGCTAGTTAATTAGTACAGCAAGGCATGTTTACTTTATAGGAGGCGCAACTAGTGGATGTTATTCGAAAGAAAATGATCTCATAGTCCATTTCAATCTCGAGGAAGTGGTGGAATACAGCACTACTTTTAGAGTCCAGAGAGCAACTGGTGAGATGCATACAGCACCTTGTCCCTATGTGTATTGTTTTGTGTTATTATTTTGCCAGCAATAAAAAAAGAGATGTCAATAACTATTTCTATTGATAATGTGATGACTCTGCAAATACTTCCCCAGTCTGTACAGTAAATCTTATAAGTGAGCTACAGAAAGTAGCAAGTGTTAGCCTTCTGTGATTTCTTCTGTGAAAACTGGAATATTTTAAATGGGTTTCCTGGTCTCAAAAGAAGGGTCTGCATTCACATGAAGCACACGGTGTCAGAATTCCCATTTTCTCTGTGCTGATGGGTAGTCACATAGCCACATGTATGCAATTTGCCAACTAGACTTCTGTGCATCTCTTAATTCTCTTCTATCAAGAGATGCCCAGTGAAACTAGCCGAGACAAGACCACAAGTACGCAAACAGCATACATGCGGTCATGTGACTACTCCCCCGCATAGGGAATACAGGGGAATCATGACATTGTGCACTCATTTGCCTGGGGAATACAGTCTGTAGGCACATTGTATGACTGTAGACTTTACGTCAAAGATCAAGCAACCCCTTTTAAGATTTTAAGTGGATAGTCACATTCAAACAAAAGAAAAATCTGACTTAAATAATAAAATGTGCATACCTGCAGCCATAGTATTAATCTGCAGGTAAACACCATTCTAAATATACTAGCTTGGCCCGTGCAAAATTTTCGCACATTGGTTGTCAGGGGCGAAGCCAATTTCAGAAAAAGCAAGCTGGTCAAATGTAAATGTATTTCATGAGCTGATGAACACAGACAGGTATTTATATATGTAGATTGGTAATACAATAAATTGGTTTGATAAGTAGAGGCCAAAAAATGTCTTCTGGTTGAGGTGCCACCTGCAGGTCAGTGTGTCTTTCTGAAGGTTTATCAAAATGAATGTTTAAACTGTATTTAGTGATAAAATCGTGAATGTGTGGATTGTTTGGCTCTTTTCTTGATGAAGGGAGCAAGTTTACCTTTCAAATCGTGTATCATGTGTGTGTTGGGCGAAGTAATCATCGAAAAAGCAGTGTATGTTTACAACTGTGTTTGCATATGTGACTCACCTGCAGTGAAGTGTGCAATCCTCCAATGTGCCTGAAGTAGGCTGGGCAAGCACTTGAGCAAGCTGGAAAGACCCCAAGGCAAATGTTTGGATTTGTTTGTGATGTCTGTAAGCAGCTTTGTGGTAGTATGCTTTGGGGTAGTGTGCTGCCACCAGCAGGTAATTTGACCTTTCAAATGGTGTATCATTTGTTTGTGTGGGTGGAGTATGAACGGAGCAAGTGTCCAATTCAATAGGCAGTGCATGTTTACAAATGTGTTTGCATATGTGCCTCACCTGCAGTGAAGTGTGCAATCCGCCAATTTGGCTAAAATAGGGTGGGCAAGCCACCAAGGCAAATGTTTGAATTTGTTTGTGATGTCTGTAATCAGCTTTATGGTAGTGTGCTTTGGGGTACTGTGGTGCCACCTGCAGGTCATTTTTCCTTACTGCAGATTTATGAAAATTAACGTTTAAACTGTATTTATTTTGTGATCAGATTGTGGATGTGTGGTTTGTTTGGCTAATTTCTTGCTGAAGGGGGCAAGTTTACCTTTGGTGTATCATTTGTGTGTGTGGGTGCAATATGAACGGAGATACAAAGTAATCACCGAAAAACAGTGCTTAGAAATAATAGAATAGATGTCTAAAGTAATGTTTGGCGCCAATGAAAAAATAAAGTTTTATTCACTGATTGCTTCCAGTCAAGTGGGTGACAAAGGGGGCTGTAAGCAGTCAGTAGTCTGCACACTGTGTGCGAGCTGCAATCACTCCCCCTGCTACTTGATGGACAGCCTGTCCCACAGTGTTTGATGAAATAAATGCATTAGGTTATGGTGTAAAAATTTGAAGGTAAAATAATCATATAATATCATGCATTGCTGTGAAGCTTTTAATTACTTTTTTTTATCTATAGGATTTTACTCAGAATGTCAATGGTGTAGCCTCGAATACCTGGATTTTGTAACGTAACCATGGCAAAGAACATATGAAGAACATTTAATAATGAAATTACATTTTCTCAGGACTATTAAAAATAAGAAAATGTTTATAAAAATGTGTCAATAAATGATATCGCATTGAAAGCCTCCATACAATTCCAGTTTCACTAGAGCATTTTAATCCAAGGGTCAATCGATCAAAGAATCATTCTGTGCAGCCAAAGGTGATTTATGGAAAAAATAATTCAATGTGTTCAGCCAGTGATAACCAACAATACCTAATGTTCAGCCAAAGGCAAATTCTGTCAAATATTGACAGAAAATAAAATGAACAAAAAGCAGAATGACAGAAAACTTAAAGTCCAAAATTAATGAAAAATTGAGCAGACTTAAAGGCAAAAAAGGTAAGTGAATTTATGCAAATCAAATTGTAATACCAAATATCATTAAATATTTCACCAGTTTGAGAATGTTAAACTGGCTACATCAGAGGATAATGGCTTGAGAGGTGAATATAACATTTTTATTTTTAATTTTCTCCCCTCCATTGAAGAGATACTAGGTTGTAAAGTTCTATAAAATATAATTTATGCTCAACTGGGTGTTACCAAAGATATGTCTCTGGGGGAGTGTACTTCTTCCTCTGCATAGGCAGGCAGCAACATATTGTGGAAAAAAGAACATGCCACTGGAGCGCCCCACGGGGCCTGGGGGTACTCGGTACCGGGCCCGTCGACTTCAATGGGGGGACAGTGTCACGGCGGCGGTGACCCGGTCCGTGGCCCAGAGGCGTCCAGTAAATGGAATAAGGGAAAGTTGTGTGGTATTTATGTGGTAAGAATAAAGATAATGTTTATAGATGGCGAAATACGTGACGCCACCTGTGGTATTCTGGTCAGAGGTGACCAGCGCTGCGATGTTGCTTCCCTGGGATGGATGTTGGGCGCAGCTATGATGTTGTAGCCCTCCACAGGTAGAGCAATAGTCCCAGGGCAAAGATGTTAAATAAAGTCAGTCAGTCTCTGCTCTTGTCCTTTCTCTCTTCACAGATCAGCTGCCTGTCTTTATCTCCTCTTAGATCAGCTCCCTGTCTTCATCTGACAGAATCTTCCAGAAAGCTCTCTTTACCTCACATCCTCACATTTTACTGTTTTACTGTCATTTTTCCTCACAGCTCACAGCTGTTTCGTTTCCATGACAACTCCCTCAGCTGATTTCTAGCTGACTCACCAACCCCCTCTGCTGGCCAGAATTTATAAGGCATCTCCCTTTTCTGACCTGCAGCAGGAAATTGTGATTAAATCTATGCTGCCTGGCATCGGGGTCCCTTTCTGCACCCAAGCATGACTTTACCCAGTAGAGCGAGGTAATGTCACTGTGACAACCGGACTCTGGGGTATCACATTCCCCCCCAGTTAAGTTCAGTACTCCTGGACTGAGGAAACATAACAAGAATTGTTAACAATAATTGATGCAAATCTACAAAGTCTTAAAAATGTAAAAATTATCAAAAACCAGACAAGAAAAAGAAAACAATAGCACAGTTACTGCAGTGACCAGTCCTTATGCTGCTGTCCAGTAATTGGCTTTGTGCTTGTACCTGGAGTTTAGTTGCTGGGAACCGCCTTAACCCACTTTGTGTGTCATCCCTGGGCGTGGCTACAGGGCACTCTGTAGATGGGCCTGTTTTTCGGCCATACCGGCGGCTTATTTTCAAGGCCTTTTTGGAGTAACTATTTACAAATGCAGTTCTGACCACACATAGTCCTGTGGCCCAATTGTCCTTTAACTGGCTATTGCGAATATTTCAAAAAAGGTTCATACTGTAAGTCTCTGTAGACTCTCATGCTTAACGGTTACAACTATACATTCTTATTACTTTATTTACATTATGTAATCTCTATAACGGGCAGGGATTTGACCTCTAATACTAAGAGTAGATCTACGCAGTATAGGTATTTCTGATGACCTGACCTGTTCTCTGATGTCTACTGTTGGTGCATTAGTCACTACGCTATAAGTAGACTTGTGTAAGATAGGTATTCTAGACCGCCTTCTCGTTACTCCTAGACTCCCCATGAGATTGTCAGATTCGCTGTTAGCAGGGAACAAATTTCCGCATTCTACTGCAGATGTGGTATCTATTACTGGAGCCATTTCGTTATGAGTCTCTTCTTCATCTGGTGCAGTAGGCTGATGAAAGGTTAGAACTGGTTCTACTATTGCCTGATTTACTTGGGTCCACGTCCGAGGAAATTCCCCAAGCATAGTTTGAATCTTTTCTTCCACCTCTACTATGGGCTGTGGAGTGTCTTGGACTTCCTTCTTGTCCTTCAATTGATCAGGGCACATCTTTAGATGATCTCTTGAGATTGCTTCTAAGGTTTCTCCTCCATCTTTACTGATAACACATACTTTGGTGTTATTAAAGTCTGAAGGTATCACGGTGTATGGCTCTGCCTCCCACTGTTCATCTAGTTTGTGAACACGTCTCTTTCTTTTTAGTACTTGTTCTCCTGGTGCCAAGGAAACTGCAGGGGCGTGTTGATTGTAACTTCTTTCCTGCCTCTGTCTTGCTTGGGACAAACTTTTCTCCACACATTCTTGCACTTTGCGGTATTGTTTCCGCCGCTCTGTATCCCAGTCTGCATCTGGTGATGTTGTCTCTGGTGTTAAGACTCCCATGTCTAAATCAATAGGTAACTTGCCAGGTCTTGCTCTCATCAACTAGGCCGGAGTGTAATTTGTGGAGTTTACCGGCATATGATTATATAGATCTATCAGATCTGGCAACTTCTCTGGCCACTAGTTTCGTTCTTCCAGAGGTAAGGTCTTCAATAAGTCAATTACCACCTGGTTCATCTTCTCACACATGCCATTTGTCTGTGGATGGTACGGCGTCATTCTGATTTTCTTGCAACCGTACATGTTACAGAACTCCTGAAACACTTCTGCCTCAAAGGCTGGACCTTGGTCGGTGAGCACTTGTTCAGGATATCCGTGCAGTCGTCAAAAGTGCTGCTGAAATGCCTTGGCTGCTGTCTTCGCTGTTTGGTCTTTAACAGGTACCACTACCAAGAACCTTTTGTAATGGTCCACAACGGTCAAAGCATAAGTGTAGCCATTCCTACTCGGAGTTAACTTCATGTAATGCAAGGCTACCAGTTCAAGCGGCTGTTTTGTGATGATCGGCAGTAATGGGGCTCGCTGGCTGTTTCGTTTTTTTCTGCACAGGTTGCATGGGCCACATTCTCGGCACCACTTCTGTCATGGTCACTGTGTGTCTGGGCGCAGGTGTTACCGCAAGGCGAACCCATAACACACGTGACCCTGGATACACCGCCTCCAGTGGGGCGCATTTAAATAATAAAAACGTGCAGGTGGATACGCCGCCTCCACCTGGCGAATTTAGGTATTACACGTTATACATACAAATAATCAAATAATAAAGGGGGAACCTGGGAAACTTTAACAATGGTGGGCCCTGCAATAGGGAAAAGGGAATTGGAGACCTCCTGAGCTCCCCTGAGCCAGTGTCCCTGCACTCCTAACATTCCCTATGCCGGTTTCGCACCGGGCGCCGCACGCGTACCTCAACGCCCTTGCTCACCCTGACCCTAAACCCTCACTCGGGAATGGGTTGGTGCGGAGACTAATCCCACCACTGCACTAATAACACACATGAGGAAAGAGACAATACAGGGGAAACACCACTTAGCTTTGCTCTGTTGCGTGCGCTCCTAGCAACAGAGCCCTCCACCTGAGTGCATCTTCTCCTCCACCCGGATCCATCACCATAACAGGATCCTTCACCTTAGTGCAGCCTTGGAGCGGAGTCCAACACCAGTTGCAGCTGCTTAGAACCAGAGTCCCAGGGATGAGTTCAGCTGCTGACACGAAGTCGAGCATGCTTGAGTCCAGCTCAGCGGCCAAGTCCCACATGGTGAGTGCCACTCTCCATAGTCGCCACTCCACCAGCCCATGCAGACACTTCCTGCTGACACCATCACTGCGACTCCACCACGCCATGCCAGCCCTTCGTCCAGACACCATAGCTGAAACACATCCCCCCTGGCTAAGCTGCGCAGGACTCCTCACCAGCTCCATCCTCCAGGCTCTCCAAAAACAGAGTGAACACAAACTCACAATATCACAGGCAGTGATTGCACCCCCTAGCACACCTTTATAGGGTGTCACACCTGATCCCTAATTAAGTGCACAAAAACCTAAAGTGCAATACTGCTAACCACCACTGGGGACAGTCAAGACACCTTGGAACTTTCCCAAAGTAAAAAAAGTTCACTTTGTGCTTTTAACACCGCCAGATCCAACACTGGATCATGACAACTTCTCAATGGAACTCCTCATGCCAACCCAGTAGAATCTTTCACGAAGTAGAATTTCCAACTTCTTCCAACCGAAGTGTCCTGCTCCATTGTGGTATGCCTCTAAGACCATTTAGTAAAACGAAAAAAGTGGTTTGGTACCGTGTTAGCCAGTAGAAAAAAATATATATAAAGTGCTCTCAGTGAGAGAAACAAAATAGGAATCTTGTGGGTATGATACCTTTTAATGGCTAACAAATAATAGTGAATGTTGTTACAAAGCAAGCTTTCGGGACTGCTTATGTCCCTTCATCAGGCTGATATCAGCCTGATGAAGGGACATAAGCAGTCCCGAAAGCTTGCTTTGTAACAACATTCACTATTATTTGTTAGCCATTAAAAGGTATCATACCCACAAGATTCCTATTTTGTTTCTCTCACTGAGAGCACTTTATATCTAAGACCATTGGCGCATCCCTCTTTGGGACTACCACCTGCCTGACCAGTTCATGTGTGTGCGAGTTGATGTTCCTCCGACACAGTTTACCCTCGTAGATGAACAGCTTGCCTCTTTCCTTCCATAGCTGCTGTGCTTCCTGTGGGTCATCTGGACCAGGGTGTGCATCAGCTTCTGCCAGGCACTCCTTTACTAGGCAAACAGCTGGGTCACTGTCTTGTGTCTCTGCCCACTCATGATGGGGTAATGGGTTCAACGTTACCTCTCGTACGACAAAGTGCTTATTCCTCACTCCTTGAGAGCGCTGGACTGCAATTGGACGGTGGAAGGCTGGTAACTCGATTTCTTCAAGTTCTTTTGGATCTTCTCCCCCGTCTGGTGAATTGGGCATCTGGGACAATGCATCTGCATTAGCGTTCTTATGTCCTGCTCTGTACTTGATGGTGAACTCGTAGTTGGACAGCCGGGCCATCCGTCGCTGCTCAAGTGCCCCAAGCTTTGCTGTTTCAAGGTGGGTTAGCGTATTATTGTCCGTGCAGATGTTGAACTTTGCGGAAGCCAAGTAGTGCTTGAAGCGCTCTGTTACTGCCCAGACTATGGTGAGGAACTCCAGCTTAAAGGAACAGAAGTTGTCGGGGTTCCTCTCAGTGGGACGAAGCTTCCTGCTGGTGTAGGCAATCACTCTCTCTCTGCCTTTCTGCACTTGTGACAGCACTGCTCCCAATCCCACGTTGCTGGTATCAGTGTAAAGTACAAACGGTTGGTCATAGTCAGGGTAGGCCAGGACCTCATCTCCTGTGAGAGCCAGTTTCTACTTGCTGAAGGACTCTTCTATCCTTTTGTTCCACTCGAACAAAAGATTTTTGTTCTTGGCCTTCTTGGATTGGCCCACTAGAAGATCTTGCAGTGGTGCTGCTATCTTGGTGAAGTCCATGATAAATCTTCGATAGTAGCCTACTAACCCAAGAAATTGCCTCACTTCATGGATAGTGCTGGGACTTTTCCAGTCCCGGATAACGGTGACTTTGTCAGGATCGGGTGCCACACCTTCCACGCTCACCACATGGCCTAGGTACTGCACCTTGGGTTTCAAAAGGTGACATTTGGACGGCTTTACTTTCAGGCCAAAGTTTGACAGGGCTTCGAATACCTCGGCTAGGTGCTTCAAAAGGTCTTCGTAGGTTTTGGAGAAGATGATGATGTCATCCAGGTACAGCAGAACGGTTTCAAAGTTTTTATGTCCAAGGCAGCATTCCATTAACCACTGAAATGTTCCTGGTGCATTGCTGAGCCTGAACGGCATGTAGTTAAACTCGCAGAGGCCCATTGGTGTTGTAAACACTGTCTTCTCTTTGTCTGCCTCTGCCACAGGAACCTCCCAATACCCACTGGTGAGATCTAAGGTAGAGAAATAATTAGCAGTTCTCAGTGCAGCTAGTGATTCCTCAATTCTAGGCAATGGGTACGCGTCTTTATGAGTAATGCTGTTAATCCGCCTGTATTCTACACACATTCTCATAGTACCGTCTTTCTTCTTAACGAGGACTAATGGAGCTGCCCAGGGGCTACAACTATCTCTGATTATCTGAGCCTCCTTCATCTCTCGTAACATACTCTTGGCACATTGGTAGTGTGCTGGGGGTACAGGCTGGTGTCTTTCTTTAATGGGTGGATGGTCTCTGGTGGGGATATGATCTTGAACCCTTTTTGCCTGCCCAAAATCTAGAGCATGATTGCTGAAGACCCGTTCAAATTCTCGAGCCACCCGGTAAGCCCCATACTTTTGGTGTGAAGGGGTGGAGTCAGTGCCTACGTGTAGCTGCTGACACCAATCCTCCTGTTGCCCTTCAGAGCCATTCTCTTCCACCTTGTCAGACCGAAGCAAGGGTTCTAGTGTCTCGATTGCATTGTTATTAACGGTGAACAATTTAGCAAGGGTGGCATACCGGGGTAACTGGACCTCTCTCTCCCCACAATTTAAGTAGCATATTGGTACTCTCCCCTTGCGGACATCAACTACCCCTTTGGCTGTCAGGATAGTGGGCCTACTATCAGAAACCATGTGTCAGGAACACCGCACTGTACTTGCTCACTGAGCCAGTGCGCGTGTCCTGAGTGTCAGCGCCGGCGTGCAGCCTCCGCTGAGCAGTGACTCACCCGCAATGTAGGGGTACCGGGGTCAGGTACAGCCAGAAAGTACCGATGCACAGGACCTGTGGATGCTGAAGTTTAGGAAGCCAGCATAGGACCTATGGTCATGTGAATGGTCATGTGACTGCAAGGGGGCGGGGCTTAGCGTCCTGCACACAGAGAAGGAAGAGAACTCAGAGTCCAAGCAAAGCAGAGGTTATGCACAGTACAGACCAGCGAGGTACAGGAGAGATAAACAGATGGGAGGTCAGACAAAGCCAAAGGTCATACACAGGATCACAGTACAGTACCAGGGAGGAGACAGAGCGGATAATCAGGGCCAAGCAGAGATCAAAACCAAACAGACATAGGAGGTACCAGGCAGAATCCAAAGCGATATCCAGAGAACAGACCGAGTCATACACAGAGAATCAAGTAACCAGAACACAGCACTAACACACTCAGGGGTCACCACACAATGCCAAGGGCGAAAGTATAACTGACAGGGATGGGAGCGTCCTGAGGCTATAAGAAGCCTCCCCCAGAACCAGGGAGAGGCCACAATCATAGCCCCAGGTGTGCAGGTAAGCCTGCACCGGGATCACAACCTTTAACCCCAGAAATGCCAGTCATCAGCACTGGTTCCAAACATTAACCCCACGTGTGCGAGTCAAACCCGCACTGAGATCATGACAGTACCCCCCTCTCAACGGGGAGCCTCTGGACCCCCAGGCTTGCCCGGGTACTTAGCATGGAAAGCCCGCACCAAGCGATCAGCATGCATCAACCGGGCTGGTACCCAGTACCTGTCCTCCGGTCCATACCCCTTCCAATGAACCAGGTAGTGTACCGACCGCCGTACCAACCTGGAATCTACGATATGACCAACCTCGTACTCCACCTGCCCCTCGACCAAAACCGGAGGAGCAGCAGACTCGGAGTCTCCCTGTACTGCTTCAAAAGGTTTCAGTAGAGATTTGTGGAAGACGTTAGGGATCTTGAAAGAGGGTGGAAGGCACAGCCTATACGCCACTGGATTGATTTTTTCCACAATCTTGTACGGGCCAATGAATTTGGGTCCCAACTTGGCTGACGGAATCTTTAACTTAATGTTTCGCGTGGAGAGCCAAACTTTCTCTCCCACCCGAAACATGGGACCAGGTGTTCGTTTCCTGTCCGCGAAAAACTTATACCTGCCTTGAGACCTAGATATACGCCGCTGGACTTCTGCCCATGTATCTTTTAACCGCTGAACAGAATCCTCAGCCCCGGGACACCCCGAATCCAGACGAGAAAACTCACCAAAATGAGGACTGAACCCATAGTTAATCAAGAAAGGGGACCTACCAGTGGATTGACTCACCCGACTATTGAAGGCAAATTCAGCCAACGGCAGTGCATCGCACCAGTCATTCTGTCTAGCAGAGGTTAGACACCTGAGGATCTGTTCCAGGGACTGGTTAGTGTGCTCCGTCTGCCCATTGCTCTCAGGATGGTATGCAGACGAAAAGGACAGAGACATACCTAATTTTTTGCAGAAAGCACGCCAAAACTTAGCCACAAACTGCACACCACGATCAGACACCACATTCAGGGGTACCCCATGCAACCGGATCACATGCTGCACAAACAACCTGGACAACGTCTCAGCTGACGGTAGTGCGGACAGGGGTACGAAATGAGCCTGCTTAGAAAACCTGTCCACCACTACCCATACCACTGTATTACCCTTAGATGGAGGGAGATTGGTAACAAAATCCATGGATAAATGAGTCCATGGCCTTTCGGGCACTGCCAAGGGTATCAGCTCCCCTGCCGGCCGGCTATGAGAGCTTTTAGAACGAGCGCAGACCCCACAACCAGCAATGAATTTTTTTATGTCCGAACCAAGGGTAGGCCACCAAAAGATCCTAGCCACCGCCAGACGTGTGGCTGAAATACCAGGGTGAGCACTCAGCTTGGATTCATGGAACTCCTGCAAGAGTTTCAGGCGAAGTTGCTCTGGGACAAACAACTTCCCCTCCGGCTAGGCCGCCGAGGCCTGCGACTGGGCCCCCAGAATCTCCCGTTCCAATTCAGATGAGACCTCTGCTATCACAACCCCAGGGTGAAGAATGGAGGACGGTGGCTCAGGGGGCGACACCGGCTGAAAACTGCGTGATAAGGCGTCAGCCTTGACATTCTTAGACCCTGGATGAAATGTAATCGTAAACTGAAAACGGGAAAAAAAAAGTGACCAACGGGCCTGTCTGGGCGTTAGTCTTTTAGCAGACTCAATGTACGACAGATTTTTGTGATCCGTGATCACCGTAACCGGGTGACTGGCCCCCTCCAAAAAGTGCCTCCATTCTTCAAATGCCAATTTGACCGCAAGAAGCTCTCTATTGCCTACGTCGTAATTTCTTTCCGCAGCAGAGAACTTCTTGGAAAAGAAAGCACATGGCCTGAGGTTGGTTAGAGTGGCAGGCCCTTGGGACACCACCGCCCCCACCCCCACCTCAGAGGCATCCACTTCCACGACGAATGGTTTGGATGGATCTGGCTGCACTAACACAGGAGCAGACATAAAACATTTTTTCAGGGTTGCAAAGGCCTCTTTTGCGAGCGAGGACCAATTTCTCACATCCGCACCTTTGCATGTTAGATCCGTGAGAGGTTTGACCACTTGCGAAAACCCCCGGATAAATTTGCGGTAATAATTGGCGAACCCCAAGAAGCGCTGAAGACCCTTAAGATCTCGGGGTTGCACCCAATCCGCAATGGCCTGCACCTTCTTGGGGTCCATGCGAAAACCCTCACCGGATACAATTAACCCCAAAAAGGACAACTGTTGTACACAGAATACACATTTCTCCAATTTGGCATACAAATGATTTTCTCTAAGCCTTTGGAGCACAGTTCGTACATGTTCCAAATGAGAATACTTGTCGGGGGAATATATCAAAATATCATCTAAGTAGATAACGACAAAACGACCAATGAGATCCGAGAATACCACGTTGATGAAATTCTGAAATATGGTAGGGGCGTTGGTAAGACCAAACGGCATGACTAAATTTTCAAATAGTCCCTCGGTCGTGAGGAACGCGGTTTTCCATTCATCCCCCTCCCGGACCTTTATGAAATTATATGCCCCCCGAAGGTCAAGTTTAGAAAACCACTTTGCCCCTGATAGCTGGTTACATAAATCGGGAATCAACGGAAGGGGGTACGTATTCCGTACAGTAATTTGATTAAGCTCCCGGAAATCGAGACAGGGACGTAACCCGCCATCTTTTTTCTTTACAAAAAAGAAACCTGCCGATACAGGTGAGACTGAAGGACGTATGTGTCCTTTGGGCAGACTTTCAGTAATGTACTCCTTCATAGCCAAGCATTCAGGACCAGACAAATTAAACAGATGGGCTTTGGGTAATTTAGCCCCCGGGACCAGCTCAATAGCGCAGTCAAAGGGTCTATGTGGCGGTAACGTCTCGGCCTCGCTTTCGGAGAATACATCTTCGAAGTCCTTCAGGCATTCCGGAATACCTTCCAGCTTGACAGATGATACAGACACAGATTTAACTGGTTCAACCAGCAGTGCGGATTTATCACATAACTCAAAATCATTAAACCCCCATTGAACAATCTCCCCTGTTTTCCAGTTAATAACTGGGTTATGGCGTTGTAACCAGGGCATGCCCAACACCAACCCTGCAGGTAGATTGTCCAGCACAAAACAACTTATGTTTTCCACATGAATAGCGCCCACTCTGAGCGAAAACACATCAGACATAAAGCGAATTCCCTCCTTAGTGAGGGGAGATGAGTCAATGGCCATCACCTTGATCGGAACCTTGAGCCTAACTGTCCCTATCTTGCAGTGTGTGACCAATTGGGAGTCAATGAGGTTAATAGATGATCCGCAGTCGACGAAGGCTGTAGAGGAAAAAGAACTACCGTCCACAAATAGTTCCACAGGCAGTAATACTTTAGAAAACGAGGAAAATGGTACCTGAGGGTCTGAGCAGCCTCCCCGTTGACTACCCAGACCTAGTCGTTTCCCGCCGACCGGGTTTGAAGACGGGCAATTCGGGCACTCCCTTTTCCAATGTCCCGTTTTACCGCAGTAAAAGCATAACTGCTTGTCCTTCCAGCGTTTCCTCTCCATATCCTTCAGGGAGAGGGCGCCTACATCCATGGGCTCAGGGGCAGTCTCTTTTCCACTGGGGAATAATGGAGTATCCACCTGCATCACCCCTCTGGCCCGCAGCCTGCGGTCCATCCGGACGGCCTGGGTCATGGCGTCCTCGAGAGAGTTAGGTGGGGGATGTAACGCCAAGGCATCCTGCAGCCGCTCGGACAAGCCTCTGCGAAAGAGTCCTCGGAGTGCGGCGTCGCTCCAAGAGACCTCTGCCGCCCAGCGGCGGAACTCAGAACAAAACCACTCAGCTGAATGTTTCCCCTGACAGACACTCATCAACATGTCCTCTGCCAATCCCACTCGGTCAGGTTCATCATAAATGTGCCCGAGGGCCTCAAAGAATGTGTTCACTGACATACGTTCAGGAGCAGAGGAAGACAGAGAGAAAGCCCATGCTTGCGGAGCCCCCCGAAGTAGGGAAATAATGACCCCCACCCTCTGGAACTCATCCCCGGAGGAGCGGGGCCTTAGAGAAAAAAAAAGCTTGCATCCTTCTCTGAAAGACCTGAACTCCTTTTTGTCCCCTGAGAAAAAGTCTGGCAATTTGACCGGAGATTCGGGGGACGCTAATGACACATCCCTACCCCCAGAACTAGAAGCCCCTGCATTGACAGCCCCCTGCACAGTAACCACCAACTGTTGCTGGGTCTGGGCCATCGTGCGTTGTTCCACATTGAGCTTATGGAACATTTGGGTCAGGTGCTTGACCTGATCAGACAAGGCTTGTATGGGATCCATGAGGATAACACACACCTTTTTTTTTTTTTTTTTTTTTTTCTGAAGAAAAAAAACCCTGAAATGGTCAGTTATAATGTCAGGAACACCTCACTGTACTTGCTCACTGAGCCAGTGCGCGTGTCCTGAGTGTCAGCGCTGGCGTGCAGCCTCCGCTGAGCAGTGACTCACCCGCAATGTAGGGGTACCGGGGTCAGGTACAGCCAGAAAGTACCGATGCACAGGACCTGTGGATGCTGAAGTTTAGGAAGCCAGCATAGGACCTATGGTCATGTGAATGGTCATGTGACTGCAAGGGGGCGGGGCTTAGCATCCTGCACACAGAGAAGGAAGAGAACTCAGAGTCCAAGCAAAGCAGAGGTTATGCACAGTACAGACCAGCGAGGTACAGGAGAGATAAACAGATGGGAGGTCAGACAAAGCCAAAGGTCATACACAGGATCACAGTACAGTACCAGGGAGGAGACAGAGCGGATAATCAGGGCCAAGCAGAGATCAAAACCAAACAGACATAGGAGGTACCAGGCAGAATCCAAAGCGATATCCAGAGAACAGACCGAGTCATACACAGAGAATCAAGTAACCAGAACACAGCACTAACACACTCAGGGGTCACCACACAAATGCCAAGGGCAAGAGTATAACTGACAGGGATGGGAGCGTCCTGAGGCTATAAGAAGCCTCCCCCAGAACCAGGGAGAGGCCACAATCATAGCCCCAGGTGTGCAGGTAAGCCTGCACCGGGATCACAACCTTTAACCCCAGAAATGCCAGTCATCAGCACTGGTTCCAAACATTAACCCCACGTGTGCGAGTCAAACCCGCACTGAGATCATGACAGTATGGGTTCTACCAAGGCTTGTTAATCTTGACCCCTTAGGCCTATTGCTGCCCGACACCAAATTAACATTTCACTTCTGGGAGGTACTGCAATGGGGAAAGGATCACTTACTCTGACACTGCCGACTTCTCCACCAGACAGCTCTACCTGTTGTCTCTGCATCAGGGCTCTGATCTCCTTTTGAAGGACCCGTTGCTGACTGGAGCTGGCGGTCTCGGCTACCGGGTTTAACAAAACAATAATTTCTCCAAGACAACTTTCAATTACATTAGTGCCTAAAGAGATCATAGGATGGCATTCTCATTTGTCAATATCTACTATTATCAAACCTTGCGATTGCAATTCTACTCGGCCAATCTTGATGGTCACCTCTTTATATCCCATCTGAGGCAAGGGCTGAATATTGCTGGCAAAAATG
Organism: Dendrobates tinctorius; assembly: GCF_039654945.1. Classification (NCBI taxonomy): domain Eukaryota; kingdom Metazoa; phylum Chordata; class Amphibia; order Anura; family Dendrobatidae; genus Dendrobates; species Dendrobates tinctorius. Next base: position 41,601,455 of record NW_027361704.1, on the reverse strand, counting down.
ATAAGGTCTTTAACTGGGCTATGAGTAATGTCCGAATCTGCCCAGTACTGCTTAAAAAGAACATATGGTATCGTCACCTGGGAATCGGTGTCCAGTAAAGCGTCCATCGGAATACCGTCAATCGCGACAGGCAAGACTGGTCGTCCTCCTACGTACTTGTCTCGCCAATTTGGTGGGCCTGGTCGTCTTTCTCCTGGGGGATGGCCCTTTGCCCCAGGGGTTGCTTGTTTAAATGACAGTATCTTTCTAGGTGTCCTGCCTTGTTGCAGCGGCGACAGATGAGCTGTCCGTCCTCGTCGTAACGATCACTGTCTCTTCCTCTGGTCGGTGGGATCCTCCTCTGCTGTCGCCACGAGACGTCATCTGGACTGGAGGCCAGCTGGATCTTTTTTGGAATCACTTGCAGGGACTGCACAGATTTTGTGAGTGTAGCCACACTTTTAGTTAGTTCCTTGACTTGGAGATGTAAGTCTGCAGCAGAGTCATCATCTTGGGACGGCTTGTCAGTCTCAATAGAGGTCTTTGGAAAGGATGCTGTCTCCTGCTGCTATGTAATTGCAGGATGCTTAGAGGGCTCTGCGCTGCTAGGGTTCGGTTCACACAGCACTCTGTTGGCTCTATCCTTAAAGTGTGCAAAGTCCAATTCAGGATTTTGTAGGGCCATTATGCGCAGCTGTGTCCTTTGATTGTTAGACTGGAGTCCCTCTATGAACTGCTCTGTTAATAATCTATCTTCATCTTGCACGCTCTGAGGATCAACCTGCTTTACAGCCCGTAGTGCCTCCTGAAGATTAAGGGCATAGTCCCGTATACTGTCCTGCACTCTCTGTTTGCACCCAAAAAATCTCATTTTTATCTCTGTTGCAGTACGGGTATCTAAAGTGTCTTTCAATCTGGCTAAGATTTGTTTGACAGTTCTTTTATCAGTGTCCGGCCAGGACTTTACTTACCTCTGAGCCGCACCAGTTAACTGGCCAATAAGGATACTGACTTTTTGGCTCTCAGACAGGGGGTACACGCTGAACAAACTAGTCTTTCTTTAAAATCTCTCAGGGTGTGCGACTCCCCTGAGTACTGAGGTAAAATAAAGTACTCATAAACACACTCAGACAGGAGAACATATTCCTGGCATAATAAATTACACCTAGATGCCTCCACTGGAGTGTTGGACCTAAATATAGATCAGTCGCTGACAGCAACTATGAAAAAAGGGGGGAGTGGAAAACCACTCAGAAACGACCACAGATCCGATTTAAGAAAATTTATATATCTTTATTGGGACATACAAACAGATCCTAGACAAAACAGTGCTAGAGTGCACAGATTTAATCCACGCACCATGGAAAACACGGCAGACCTCCCTAGAGCATAAAGATGATATAGTCCAACAAGGACATAAAACTCTCCTCACCAAAATAAATGTACCATAGGGACACTATACTCCCTATAACTGATTCATTAATCAACCAGTCCTAATAACATAATATATACACATATCTATATAAAGTCAATAAATAGATGTAAACAAATATATATGTGTATATACATAAACGCTGAATAAGACAATGGTGTAACATGAACATGTTGTCAAGAAGGCCGCTATAATAGTGGCTAAAGGATATCACTATCAACATATAGCACCAAATGGTGGTGTAACATCCTCATTATAACCATTACATATATTATATATTACAAAAAAGCCTTATTAGGGAGATACAAAAAACGTTTGAGAAAAAATCTCTCAAACCCTCACCCTCTATAACCATTATGTGGTGACAATTGCTACCATACTCAAAATGAAAGGCAGCAAAAAAATCGGTAATTATTACCAAAATGAACGGTGGTAGGTGAGGAGTCTCAGGGGAGACCGCGCGTGTACCCCGACGCGCCTGACGAAGGACGAGCTTCCGAAACGCGCGTCGGGGTACACGCGCGGTCTCCCCTGAGACTCCTCACCTACCACCGTTCATTTTGGTAATAATTACCGATTTTTTTGCTGCCTTTCATTTTGAGTATGGTAGCAATTGTCACCACATAATGGTTATAGAGGGTGAGGGTTTGAGAGATTTTTTCTCAAACGTTTTTTGTATCTCCCTAATAAGGCTTTTTTGTAATATATAATATATGTAATGGTTATAATGAGGATGTTACACCACCATTTGGTGCTATATGTTGATAGTGATATCCTTTAGCCACTATTATAGCGGCCTTCTTGACAACATGTTCATGTTACACCATTGTCTTATTCAGCGTTTATGTATATACACATATATATTTGTTTACATCTATTTATTGACTTTATATAGATATGTGTATATATTATGTTATTAGGACTGGTTGATTAATGAATCAGTTATAGGGAGTATAGTGTCCCTATGGTACATTTATTTTGGTGAGGAGAGTTTTATGTCCTTGTTGGACTACATCATCTTTATGCTCTAGGGAGGTCTGCCGTGTTTTCCATGGTGCGTGGATTAAATCTGTGCACTCTAGCACTGTTTTGTCTAGGATCTGTTTGTATGTCCCAATAAAGATATATAAATTTTCTTATATCGGATCTGTGGTCGTTTCTGAGTGGTTTTCCACTCCCCCCTTTTTTCATGAGTACTGAGGTAACCAGACCGCTCCTGGTATATATGGCATTGATAGCGATATTATGGAGGCTGCGGCTGCGACCGCCGCTGAATCTTCACCCACGTTAGGCATTAGGCATTTTCTTCCTGTTTTTCACTGGCTCACAATAGAGCGCAGCTCCAGCTTCACTGACATATGCCCCTCTCTGCTCGCACGCACTGTATGACGCAGTTATGGCGGTTATTTGAATGCTCAGTAAAGTCTTTAGCACTTAATTTAATAAAGTCTATGGCGCACAGTACCCAGCTTTGCCAGGCTCCTTGTACCCAACTTTGCTAGGCTCGCTAAGTCCTGTTCGTGACGCCATTTGTAGCGCCCCGTGGGGCCTGGGGGTACTTGGTACCAGGCCCGTCGACTTCAATGGGGGACGGTGTCACGGTGGCGGTGACCCGGTCCGTGGCCCAGAGGCGTCCAGTAAATGGAATAGGGGAAAGTTGTGTGGTATTTATGTGGTAAAAATAAAAATAATGTTTGTAGATGGTGAAATACGTGACACCACCTGTGGTATTCTGGTCAGAGGTGACCAGCGCTGCGGTGTTGCTTCTCTGGGATGGATGTTGGGCGCATCTATGATGTTGTAGCCTTCCACAGGTAGACCAATAGTCCCAGGGCAAAGATGTTAAATAAATAGTAAAAATGGCTGTAAACGTTGGGGTGCAGATAAATGAGAGAAAGAGACAGAGAGGTGCAGTTTCTTTACCTTTTACTGGTAATAGGTTGCAGTCCGGAGTACCACATACAGGTGATGGAATGAGTCTGGCTCGCCTGGAGGCATTCAGGGGATCCACCTTGCCAGGTGGGGATTTAGGAACTTCCTTTCTGCGCTTTGTGTGTGGGTCTCCGCTGTATATAACTATGCTGCGGCCCTCTATTTGTGATGGTTTCACTAACCTGTGTCAGCGTGAGCCTATTCCATGGGTACCGTTGTCTTCACCGTCGGCCCCAGGCTCCTTATCCACTGCCGTGCCCTCAGGTGATCAATGAGCACAGGAATTTACAATCCCCTGTACTTTCAGATTCGGCTATCAGGGCGTACAGCTCCTGTCAGCCTAGGACTCTGATGTCCCTTTTCTCTTTATTAGCGCTTCACTCAGGAGTCTGCTATATGCAGTATTTTAGCTTCCCTAGAGTCTCTCAGTCTCTGCTCTTGTCCTTTCTCTCTTCACAGATCAGCTGCCTGTCTTTATCTCCTCTTAGATCAGCTCCCTGTCTTCATCTGACAGGATCTTCCAGAAAGCTCTCTTTACCTCACATCCTCACGTTTTACTGTCATTTTTCCTCACAGCTCACAGCTGCTTCGCTTCCATGACAACTCCCTCAGCTGATTTCTAGCTGACTCACCAACCCCCTCTGCTGGTCAGAACTTATAAGGCATCTCCCTTTTCTGACCTGCAGCAGGAAATTGTGATTAAATCTATGCTGCATGGCATGGGGGTCCCTTTCTGCCTCCAAGCATGACTTTACCCATTAGAGGGAGGTAATGTCACTGTGACAACCGGACTCTGGGGTGTCGCACCACCACAATAGCTTAGAGCAGGCTTTTCCAGTGTGAGATATATAACCACAAACAGTCTGATCTCCTCACTGATTTCGCTATAGAACTATTACAAGTGGATGGAGCAGAGCAGAGATGATTGTGATTACTAAAAACTTCTTCAGCTTTCATTTCACAGCAGTCCGTGTGCGCCTAGGGGCAGTATAGCAGAACTGAGCTTTGCCTAATTATAAACACCTTTGCAGCTGCAGCACTCCTCTCATAGTGCTGTCAACTCTGCTGCTTCCTGAAAAGGAGTGGAGAAGCTGCCCACACCCTCCCTTGAAGATGTAATATGCATATAATATATTGCCATGTTTTGAATGTTGTTTTATCTATGTTGTGTTGTGCAACAGTGGGTTACTACATACAGAGGAGCCTCTTAAAGAAGTTACAGTTCTGTGAGAGCCAGAAATCTTGTTTTTAGGTGACCAAATACTTATTTTCCACCATAATTTGCAAAATAAATCTTGCCAAATCAGACAAGGTGATATTCTCGATTTGTTTTCTCATTTTGACTCACATAGTTATGATCTACCTATGATTAGAGTTGAGCGAAACGGATCAAAAAATTTCAAAAGTCGCCGACTTTTGGCAAAGTCGGGTTTCATGAAACGAAACCCGACCCTAGGATGAGGTCGGCCACGAGGTCGGCGACTTAAGCGCCAAAGTCGCGTTTCAAAAGTTTGTTTTGCGCTCTTTTTCAGCCAATCAGGATCCACGGACACTGTGGGCAACGTGATGACATAGGCAGGGGTCACCACCATCTTTCAGAAGGGCATGCAAGTGATTGGCTTGCTTTGGTGGGCGTCACAGGGGGTATAAAACGGCGTGCACGCCGACCGCCATGTTACTCATGCTGATCTCAGAATAGGGAGAGCTGCTGCTGCTTTTGAAGGGAGAGCGTTAGGCAGGGAAGAAGACACCAAAAACTGCTTCTGCTGCTAGCGATTTTCCCTGTACAACACACCAGTCACTGTGTGTGCAGTGCAAGTGGAGGCTATATTTTGCTGGATCAGCGGTGTGGGTTGTTAGGATGCCTTCTAAGGCTTCCTGACGGCTGCATTACTGTTTACCCACTGCTCTGCAAACTGCTTTTTTGAAAGCAATCCCAATTTTTTTTTGTCCTGGTGAGGTGCTGAGCGTGCATTTTTTCACACCATACAGCGGTGCACACTCCTCACACAGTACCGTGTAACGGCTTTTATCACAGCCACAGTGAACCTATCTGTGTGTCACTCTGTAAGGATAAGTCGAGGACATGTTCCATTCTTACAGACCTGCACCTTCTAGTTTTGTCTAGCTTTCAAACAGTTAAATACAGTATATTTGCTGTTTGATCACATTCAAAACTATAGAGAGACAGCGTGTGTCAGTCCGTATACTTAAAAAACACGGAGCTTGACAATTTTACGTACACCGGACAGCCGTGTACGTGCATGCTCCTCTCTCAGTACCGTGTAACGGCTGTTATCACGGCCACAGTGAAGCTATCTGTGTGTCGCTCTGTAAGGATAAGTTGAGGACTTGTTCCGTTCTTACAGACCTACACTCTAGGGAGATTCCTATTCTACCCAATTCTATATACACTTTGTAGTTTGTCATACACTAGCCAATTTCTGCCTGTGACATAGCGCTGTGATATTCACTGGGCCTCACACAATCCAAATGTGTCCAGTGTCCACAAGTATGTGCTGAAATTCAAAATCTCCGTTATCCTCTAGTGACATTTTTCACACCTGCGACATTGAGCCTGTGACATAGCGCTGTGATATTCAGTGGGCCTCACACAATCCAAAAGTGTCCAGTGTCCACAAGTGTGTGCTGAAATTCAAAATCTCCGTTATCCTCTAGTGACATTTTTCACACCTGTGACATCGAGCCTGTGACATAGCGCTGTGATATTCAGTGGGCCTCACACAATCCAAAAGTGTCCAGTGTCCACAAGTGTGTGCAGAAATTCAAAATCTCCGTTATCCTCTAGTGACATTTTTCACACCTGCGACATCGAGCCTGTGACATAGCGCTGTGATATTCAGTGGGCCTCACACAATCCAAAAGTGTCCAGTGTCCACAAGTGTGTGCAGAAATTCAAAATCTCCGTTATCCTCTAGTGACATTTTTCACACCTGCGACATCGAGCCTGTGACATAGCGCTGTGATATTCAGTGGGCCTCACACAATCCAAAAGTGTCCAGTGTCCACAAGTGTGTGCAGAAATTCAAAATCTCCGTTATCCTCTAGTGACATTTTTCACACCTGCGACATCGAGCCTGTGACATAGCGCTGTGATATTCAGTGGGCCTCACACAATCCAAAAGTGTCCAGTGTCCACAAGTGTGTGCAGAAATTCAAAATCTCCCCTGTCCTATAGACACCTTGTACCTTGTTTTACATTACTATATAGTTTGCTGGATTTTGTCTACATTTCTACCAAAAATGAGGAAGGCTGCTGGAAGAGGCCGTGGAATTGTGCGGGGGTTGGCAGCTGATAATGATGGTGTTGGTGGTGGATCTGATGGTAGTGGCAAAAGCAAAATAGGACCGAATGCAGGAGGTGTTGAGCCTGCATCATCGTCTGGCTCCATAAGGCCTCGAAGGCTTAGTTTTCTAGGAGTTGGCAAACCGCTTTTAAAGCCAGAGCTTCAGGAAAAAGTTTTGTCTTACATTGCTGACTCAGCCTCCAGCTCAATCGCCTCCTCTTCTGAAGTTGTAAAAAATAAAAGCACTGAGTCGTCATTGGAGGCTCATGTTCATGAACCACACCTTTCCTTGTGTCCTTCACCCCAACCAAGATTGAAGGATGACGCAGGCCATACTACTGATTACTCCATGGAGCTGTTTTCACATACCATGCCTGGATTATCAAGTGAAATGGTGAATTACCCAGGCCAAGATGAATCTGACATGGAGTGCACTGATGCACAGCCACTGATAGATGATTCTGCTGGTACATTCACTCAGAGCACTACATTGTCCTCTCAGTGTACAGAGCCAGATTCTGACCCCGATGAGACTCAGGTGCCCCTTCCCGCACACTATACCACCATACACGGTGACACAGAGGAAGGTGCACATGACATTGAAGAGGAGGTGATGGATGACCCAGTTGTTGACCCAGATTGGCATCCATTGGGGGAAGAGGGTGCTGCTTCCAATAGCTCAGATGAGTTGGAGGAGCATCCACAGCAGACATCGACATCGCAACAGTTGTTATCTGGCAGGCCTGGAGCACTCCAAAGACAGGTTCCAAAAATCAAAAGAGTTGCTGGACAGCTTGTCCAGAGGGTCAAAATATCACAGCGTGCTAGGCCGCAAAATGTCTGCCAAAGTAGGAAGAGTGCAGTGTGGCACTTTTTTGAACAAAATCCTCATGATCAGGCCAAGGTTATCTGTAAGAAGTGCGCAAAGACCTTTAGCCGAGGGAAAAATCTGAAAAATTTGAATACCATTTGCATGCTTAGACATTTAACCAGCATGCACTTGCAAGCGTGGACACAACACCAAACCTCAAGTACCACATGTGCAACTGATCACAAAGAAGGTAGTCAGCAACGCTACATTGTTTCCCCCACTGTAAGCCCACCGGTTAGCACAGCAGCAAATGTTGAGGTGTCGTTGCAAGGCCACAGCAGTCAGGGAATCCCACTGTTATATCAACGAAAGACTGAATCTAGGCCATCAGAAAGAACACCAACCCCATCACCATCATCAACCCTCTCTCAGTCCGCCCTGTCCACCGCTACTTCCACCATATGCAGCTCTCAAGACCAGCTCACCCTCCCAGACACTATGAGTAGGTCAAGAAAGTACTCAGTCTCTCATCTGCGTACACTGGGTTTGAACGCCCACATTGCCAAACTAATCTCGTTAGAGATGATGCCCTATCGGTTGGTGGAAAGCGCAGCTTTCCGCGAACTTATGGCCTATGCAGTACCACGTTATGACCTACCCAGTCGCCACTTCTTCTCTCGCAAAGCCATCCCAGCCCTCCACCATCATGTGAAAGACCGCATTGTCCATGCACTCAAGCAGTCAGTGAGTGGAAAGGTGCACCTCACAACTGATGCATGGTCCAGTCGGCATGGCCAGGGCCGTTACGTGTCCATCACTGCACACTGGGTTAATGTGGTGGATGCAGGGTCCACAGGGGACAGCGGTGGTGGGACAGTGCTGCCTAGCCCACGGTATAGGAAACAGTTGGCTGTAGGCGTTCGACCCTCCTCCTCCTTCTCCTCCAGAAGCGAAAGCTCGTCCACAGAGCACAGTCATACGAGCACTCCATCTGCAGCTGCCACTGTTGCAAACGAGGTGTCCCCCTATCGAGCAGCTAGTGAAAAGCGTCAGCAGGCTGTGTTGCAGATGATGTGTTTGGGCGACAGACACACCGCCGAGGTGCTGGCCGAGCACTTTCAGCGACAAACTGAGTCATGGCTGGGCAGTGTACATCTTGAGGCAGGCAAGGTAGTTAGTGATAACGGCCGTAATTTTGTGGCAGCCATAGCCCTTTCAAAACTCAGCCACATACCTTGCTTGGCTCACACCTTGAACCTGGTGGTGCAGTGCTTCCTCAATAATTATCCGGAGTTAACAGCCCTGCTCCAGAAGGTGCGAAGACTGCGCGCACATCCGCCGGTCGCCTGTACACTCCATTCGTATGCAGAAGCTGCAGCGATTGCTCCACCTTCCCAACCACCGCCTCATTATCGACATTGCAACAAGGTGGAACTCCACCCTGCACATGGTTGAGCGGCTGTGCGAGCAGAGGCAGGCCATAATGCATTTGAGGGAGGATACACGGCCAGGCACTTTGAGAGCAGACATGGCGTTGACAGGTGTGCAGTGGTCGAAGCTGAAAGACCTCTGTAAAGTCCTTCAGTGTTTTGAGGAATGCACACGGCTGGTAAGCTCAGACGACGCCATCCTAAGCATGAGCATCCCACTTATGCGTCTGCTCATGCAAACTTTGACGCACCTTAAGGAGCAGGCGTCTGCAGTCAATGTTGACGAGGAGGAAGAGGTGGAGGGAATCCTTGATGACATTCAGCCATTGTCTGCTCAGGGACCTCTCCTGGACGAGGTCGAGGAAGAAGAGGAGGAGGAGGATGATGATGGGGATGATTACTTAGGGGAGGAGGATGCATCTCGTGGGGCAAGTGAAAATGTTGGCGTGGCAAGGTCTGGTATGGGGTTTGTGCGTGACTGGAGGGATGTGGATTTGTCAGAAAGTGCTCCTCCACCCAGCACTCGCAGTGCATCATTGACACCGGGAACATTGGCCCACATGTCAGATTATGCCTTGCAGATCCTAAAAAGGGACCCACGCACTGCCAAAATGATGAACGATGACGACTACTGGTTGGCCAGCATCCTGGATCCACGCTATAAAGGCAAATTACAAAACATCATGCCACAGGAGAACCTTGACCTAATATTGGCTACTAAACAAGCAACTCTGGTTAACCGGTTGGTTGAGGCATTCCCAGTGCACAGCAGCGGTGATGGTTCTCACACGAGCCGTACGGGCCGGGGGCAGCTTGGCAGAGGTGTTCGTGGTGCACACAGCAGAAGTGGCATTGGAGACAGGGGTTTCATGACAATGTTGTGGACTGATTTTTCACGGACCGCTCACGCAACTGGTAATACTGCATCGATGGAAAGTGACAGGAGACAGCAGTTGTCAACTATGGTTAACAACTACTTTTCCTCCCATATCGATGTTCTCCCGCACAGGTCATTCCCCTTTAACTATTGGGCCGCTAAACTGGACACCTGGCCTGAATTGGCACAATATGCCTTACAGGAGCTCGCTTGCCCAGCTGCAAGTGTGCTATCGGAAAGAGTCTTCAGTGCAGCTGGATCAATCCTGACAGAAAAAAGGACCCGTCTGTCAACCCAAAATGTGGATGATCTAACCTTCATTAAAATGAACCATGCATGGGTTTCCAAGGATTTTGTCCCACCTTCCCTTGATGACACATAGGTTGCCAGAAAAATGGCTTGCTTTGGTCCTCCTCCTATTCCGCGAACTTGACCTATTTCGCCTTTTGCAGCAGCTGAATGACCCACATCTACATATGCCACTTTGTAAACCTCCCTAAGTGGGCGGCCCCCCCATGGCCGGGGTCACCACCTAGCGCACAAAACCGTGCGAGTGCCGTTGCCCTGGACAGGTGGGTAGGCCGACTCTTGGGCGCGGGCACTGGCATAGGGTCCCTCATAGTGCAATCAAGTGTTTCTGACAGTGGTGGTGCACACCCGCCATCAGACACACCGCCGTACTATGAGGGGCCCAGTGCCAGTACCGATGCCCACGAGTGGGCCCCCCTTGCTTGGGCAGAGCCCCAGCATTTGCAATGTTTACCTCTCCCTGCTCCTCCGCTGTGTAGCCTGGGCTGTCAAATCCTTCACTGGGACTGCCACTACAAATTGATTGAACTGAAAGATGATGGTTAAGATGTAGCTATGCCCTGTCCTGCTGGCCGGGCTCTAGCTCCAGATAATCAGTGGCTTCCATTTCTTATGGACGTCGACTCACAATTACATGCAGTGGTGGTTTATCATCAGCTTTCACAGTTTTCCTACTCACAAACGTGTGACATTCCGGCGCACATTTCAAAATGTGCCCTCTCATGCCAATCAAATAGAATCGCCTACGGCCTGTGGCTTCTGTCTTTTGCACTCCAAAGTTATGTGACAGATCATGATAGCCAGTTAGCATCATGTTTACAACGCTCCCTGTGATAAAAATTGGATTGAGATGAGTAACAGTGATGGAATCAACAGAAGTGCGATACAGCAAGACTTTATTCACAAAACAATGTTTTCACTGTCTCAACACACAAATTAATTGAGGGTCAGCATCGCCTATGAGAATTGTGACAGGAGGTTTTTCCCGTGAATAATAATTCCTAGATTTCTGCAATCAATAGCCTTTATGTCACTAATTGTATGCATCTCATTTCCTATTGCGGAGAGGCTGGACTGTATTACTGAGACAGAAATATATATGAAGATTTAAAAATAACACCAAAAGTATATAGTTGTGTACGCCTCAAATGCATTTCCTTTTTTCAACTTTTTAGATTGCTGTGTAATCCATACTGAGAACACGGAGATTTTACATGTTTAAACTATGCTATATATACCTGCTATCCAGTGATAAAGTACCCTTTCTCAACTTTGTACAATCTGGTCAAATCCATACTGGGCCTGAGAACATCTGAGTCTGCCTCCTGATCTATAGACATATATTTTTAATGTGTAAACGAGGCTACATATATACGTGTTATCCGTTGAAACTGTACCCTTTATCAACTTTCTACAATGTTGTTGAATCCATACTGGGCCTGAGAACGGCTGCCGAGCTGTTAAGCAAGCTACAGCACCTGTGGTTTGGACACGTAATTTTTTCAGGAATGACGGTTAGGCCTAACTCCGGAATTGCGGTTAACCTGAACTTACTGGGAAATCATCGTTCGCGGGGATAATCTGAATCCCAGATCCCCATTACTAACTGAGTTCAGCAGGTTATCTGCACCTGTAAGCGACAAAAGCTGGTCCTTTCAGTGTAGCGTGCATGCAGCCCCGGACATGTACTGGAATGCTAGACCTGTTATTGCTCGATCTCACGTGCCACAGCCTCGCGTATCCCTCTAGTAAGCTTGACGCGTACCGCGGGGCCATGCCGGAGTCTCGGTCGTTAACGGAATAAAGCTGACAAATCACTAGCACAACTACAAACGGACATACCACACCACACACAGAATCGACAATGCTTGCAATCTGTCCATCTTTTCTGTAGCTTGTATGGTAGTGGTTTCCCGGGTGCAGTCCAATTAAGCCACAGGCTCCACTCCTGGTGGTGCCCTTTTGGACATTCCTTTAAGGTTCAGCTTTGCAATCATACTGCCCCCGGAAACCAAAAACTTTGCCTTCAGGGACGCTGTTTGGAGGTTCGTGGGAATAACGCCGCCCGATCAGCAGTCGGCATATGGGTCGCCCTCCCAGGGCTGTGGGGTACTCGGCACCGGGCCGGTGTCAGTGGGATGTGTCACAGCAGCAGTGACCCGGACGGTGGCCCTGGTCGCCCATGTAAATGGCGTGGTATAATGGTAAATAGTTTATATAGATAGTTTGACGCCACCTGTGGTGTTCGGCAACATAGATGTTAGGCCGACGTTGCATGCAGATCCTCTGGGACTGATGGTGTTGTGCAGCAAAGTGGTGAAGCTCCCCACAGGTGGAGCTGGAGTCCCAGGGAAGTGTAGATGTAGTGATGGGGGAAAGGCACAGGCGGTGTAGGTGCTGGTACCCAGATGTAGCGGTGCTGGAATAACTGTAGGACACTAGAGCGTGCAGTTCCAAAGCTTTACTCACAGTCTGCAGGTTACACAGATGCCTGCCTCCGTGCTGTGTCCTCCGGGTCAGGAACTCTGCCAACCTCCGGGACCAGAATGGAAAGCTCCCTTCCAACACCCCGCCAACATGTACCTTCCTGAACGTCTCCTTTCTAGCACTTGTGGGGGAAGCACTCACAGGACTGTGGTTCACTGAAACGCCTCCTGTCTAACAGATGATCCTCAGACTTTACTTGTATGGCAGACAGCTGTAGCCTTTTCCTTCTGCCTCGCACACATCGATGCTGGGGCCTCCGAGCCTTAGTTGGGTAAAGAGCATTTATAGCTGCTACTTCCCCCGGTTTCTGCTGCAGGAACGTCAGTGTCCCTACAAACTCGGAGACTGGAATCCGGACCATGCGCTCCAGCTAGGAGTGAGCCTTAACTCTGCTCATCCTCCAGCTCCCCTTCTCACGTCCACACACTTCCCCTTCCCTGCACAGAGTGGCCTAACTTACCTCCTCCCGACCACAGAGAGCAGCTCCTCAGCAGTCAGGTTCAGAGGTCTCCCTGCTGGCCTGGAGTGGGAAATGTGTTGTGTGTTGGTTTCACTGCTAGAGAGCTCCTTCGTTGCTCCCAAGCTTGACAACACACTCCCTAGGAGGAAGGCAATGCCACAGTGGCGACCGTACTCTTGGGGACGCCACAAGTGCACTGAGGCCCAGCCACTGCTGGATGATGCTGCTGGTACATTGACCCAGACCACTACATTCCCCTCGCACTCTACACAGCCAGAATCTGACCCAGAGGAAACTCAGGTTCCCCTTCCCGCATACTATACCACCTTACACGGTGACAAAGAGGAAGATGCAGATGAAAGTGCAGGTTCCTTGAGCAGGTGGGGGGGCATACTCATGGGTGATGGCACTGGCACAGGGCACCGCATAGTACGCAAAAGTGTCTCTGCCGGTGGGAGGGCCTAAACAGCCAAGTGCAGTGAGATGGAAGATGGGGACGACAAGGAGTTCAGAGTAGTGCAGGGATTCCCTAGCAAGGAGACTTATGTAATTGTTTTCAATGTTGGGACAGCAATTTTTGGGGAGCACTATACTCTGGTGAATGATATATGGGGCCCACCATACACTGAGGCATTCCAAAGGTGGACATCAGACACTGGAGCAGCATTTACAGGGCCCATTATACACTAGAGCAGTAGAAATGGGGCCCATTATATATGGAGCATTATTTGGGCCCATAAGACAGTGGAGCTTCATCCATTGGGACCAACATATACTGTAGCATTATGTGGAGCTCATCATATACGGTTTGAAGCATTATATGGGAATAATGATTCCGTATGGAGAAATATATGTGCCTCATTACTCTGTATAGCGCACTAAGCGCTGGCCATAATACTGTATGGAGTTATATACTGTCCGTTTTTGGAGGTATTGGAGAATTTAAAATGGATATCAGTCATGAGATGTAAGAAGTGAAGTATTTTTCATTGTACTATACTGCTATTTCTCTGCCGTATCGGAGCATCATGAGTTGTGGTATGTGTTAAAGGGGCGCTCTTTGGCCCTGGGCCCACGAAAACCTGGAGCCAGCCCTCCCCCCCCACAACTGTAGCCAAATAACCCCCATTTTTCTGTGCGTAACTAGTATTATGAAGTTAATTAAGGTTGACAAGCTTCAGTAACAAGAATTTATGCTTTTGGCATTCAAATGGGCACTGTTGGTGTGTTTCCTGTCCTCCTCTCACTGCCGACTTTAATTCTCCATTGACTTACATTGGGTTTCGTGTTTTGGGACGACCCCGACTTTTCCCTATAGTCGGCCGATTTTTCTCGACCCGACTTTTGGAAAAGTCGGGTTTCATGAAATGAAACTCGACCCTAAAAAAACAAAAGTCGCTCAACACTACCAATGATGTCAATTACAGGCCTCTCTCATCTTTTTAAGTTGGAGAACTTGCACAATTGGTGGCTGACTAAATACTTTTTTCCCCACTGTATATATGCTGAAAAAAAGAGAGAGGACAGCACCTCCAAAAATCATACAATGATCTAATGCCGAGATTTGCCGTGACGTGGCAGTGGGCTTCATACAGTCTGATCAGAATGTTAAACTAAGAACCTCATGTTCAGTTATATAAATTTTTGCCTAGTGGCATTACATCAACTATGATTTTTGAAGGTGCAGTTCATGCTCTTTTTTGGCATATAACATTATATATATATACACTCACTGGCCACTTTATTAGGTACACCTGTCCAACTGTGTGTTAAGACTTAATTTCTAATCAGCCAATCACATGGCGGCAACTCAGTGCATTTAGGCATGTAGACATGGTCAAGACAATCTCCTGCAGTTCAAACCGAGCATCAGTATGGGGAAGAAAGGTGATTTGAGTGCCTTTGAACGTGGCATGATTGTTGGTGCCAGAAGGGCTGGTCTGAGAATTTCAGAAACTGCTGATCTACTGGGATTTTCACGCACAACCATCTCTAGGGTTTACAGAGAATGGTCCGAAAAAGAAAAAAAATCCAGTGAGCGGCAGTTCTGTGGCCGGAAATGCCATGTTGATGCCAGAGGTCAGAGGAGAATGGGCAGACTGGTTCGAGCTGATAGAAAGGCAACAGTGACTCAAATTGCCACCCGTTACAACCAAGGTAGGCAGAAGAGCATCTCTGAACGCACAGTGCGTCGAACTTTGAGGCAGATGGGCTACAGCAGCAGAAGACCACACTGGGTACCACTCCTCTCAGCTAAGAACAGGAAACTGAGGCTACAATTTGCACAAGCTCATCGAAATTGGACAGTAGAAGATTGGAAAAACGTTGCCTGGTCTGATGAGTCTCGATTTCTGCTGCGACATTCGAATGGTAGGGTCAGAATTTGGCGTAAACAACATGAAAGCATGGATCCATCCTGCCTTGTATCAACGGTTCAGGCTGGTGGTGGTGGTGTCATGGTGTGGGGAATTTTTTCTGGGCACTCTTTGGGCCCCTTGGTACCAATTGAGCATCGTTGCAACGCCACAGCCTACCTGAGTATTGTTGCTGACCATGTCCATCCCTTTATGACCACAATGTACCCAACATCTGATGGCTACTTTCAGCAGGATAATGCGCCATGTCATAAAGCTCGAATCATCTCAGATTGGTTTCTTGAACATGACAATGAGTTTACTGTACTCAAATGGCCTCCTCAGTCACCAGATCTCAATCCAATAGAGCATCTTTGGGATGTGGTGGAACGGGAGATTCGCATCAGGGATGTGCAGCCGACAAATCTGCGCCAACTGTGTGATGCCATCATGTCAATATGGTCCAAAATCTCTGAGGAATGCTTCCAGCACCTTGTTGAATCTCTGCCACGAAGAATTGAGGCAGTTCTGAAGGCAAAAGGGGGTCCAACCCCTTACTAGCATGGTGTACCTAATAAAGTGGCCAGTGAGTGTATATATATACACACATATATACACACATATACACATATATATACAGTATATATATATATATGTATTTATATTACATAGATAGAAGAAAAGCTGGCAATTCATCTGCTGGGTATTGTAAAATAACTGCAGGAGCCAACAGGATAGAAGAGATGGATTACATACAGTAAATACAAATAGAATAGGTAGATATATAGATGTCTGTGACAAATACAATTAGTGCAGTGTTTGTCCAGCTTACTGTACCTGTATTTAATTATTAAAAGATTAATTTTCTGAAAAAAAAGGTATGGGCTCCTGCGCAATTTTTGTAACTTGCAGAGGGAAAGCCGATGGCTGGGGGCTGATGTTTATAACCTGGGAAGGGGGTAATACCCATGGAGCTTCCCAGGCTATTAATTTTAGCTCACGGCTGGATACTTAGTCTTTACTGGCTATTAGAATGGAGGACCCCCCAAAAAATGACGTAGGGTCCCTCTATAATTAATAAACAGCAAAGGCTATGCAGACAGCTGCAGGCTGATATTAATAGCCTAGGAAGGGGCCATAGATACTGGCCACCCCAGGCTAAAAACATCATCTCTCAGCCACCCCAGAAAAGGCGCTTCTCTAAAATGCACCAATTCTGGCACTTAGCTACACTCTTCCCACTTGCCCTGTAGCAGTGGCAAGTGGGGTGATAGTTGGGGGGTTGATGTCAGGTGACATCAAGCCCTGAGGTTAGTCATGGAGAGGTGTCAATTAGAGTTGAGCAAAACGGGTCGAAAAAATTCAAAAGTCGCCGACTTTCGCCAAAGTCGGGTTTCATGAAACGAAACCCGACCTTAGCGTGAGGTTGGCCACGAGGTCGGCGACTTTAGCGCCAAAGTCGCGTTTCAAAAGATGCTTTAGCGCCCTTATTAAGCCAGGAAGAACGGACACTGAGGGCAACGTGATGACATAGGCAGCGGTCACCACCATCTTGGAGAAGGGCATGCAAGTGATTGGCTTGCTTTGTGTGGCGTCACAGGGGGTATAAAAAGGCGGGGACGCCGACTGCCATGTTACTCATGCTGATCTCAGAATAGGGAGAGCTGCTGCAGCTGCTGATTCTGTAGGGAGAGCGTTAGGAAGGCAAAAAGAAAAAAAAACTGCTTCTGCTGCTAGCGCTTTTCACTGTAGTTACTGTGCAGTGAAATGTGAAGATTTTTGCTTTGTGCAGCAGCGCTGGTGGTGATTAGCCTGCCTTTTAAGGCTAGCTGCATTGCTGTGTGCACACTGGTGTTCAAACTGCTTTTTTAAAAGTAATCCAAATTGTACTGTTTTGTCCTGGTGAGGTAGTGAGCGTTCATTTTTTCACACACCGTACAGCGGTGTACGCTCCTCACACAGTACCGTGTAACGGCTGTTATCACGGCCAAATTGAAGCTATCTACGTGTGTGACTCTGTAAGTAAAAGTTGAGGAGTTTGTCCGTTCTTATAGACCTACACCTTACAGTTTTGTTCGTTTTTCAAACAGTTTAGTATATTTGCTGTTTGATTACATTCAAAACTAGAGAGAGACAGTGTGTCAGTCCGTATACAAAAACACGGAGCTTGACAATTTTACATACACCGTACAGTTGTGTACGTGCACGCTCCTCTCTCAGTACCGTGTAACGGCTGTTATCATGGCCAAATTGAAGCTATCTAAGTGTGTGACTCTGTAAGGAAAAGCCGAGGAGTTTGACCATTCTTACAGACCTACACTCTAGGGAGATTCCAATTCTGCCCAATTCTATATACACCTTGTAGTTTGTCATACACTAGGCAATTTCTGCCTGTCACATTGCGGTGTAATATAAACAGGGCCTGACAGAATCCAATTGTGTCCTGAAGTCTAGAGAGATTCCAATTCTCCACAGTCCTCTATACACCTTTCTTACACCATCCAGAATCTGCCTGTCACATTGCGGTGTAATATAAACAGGGCCTGACAGAATCCAACTGTGTCCTGTAGTCTAGAGAGATTCCAATTCTCCCCAGTCCTCTATACACCTTTCTTACACCATCCAGAATCTGCCTGTCACATTGCGGTGTAATATAAACAGGGCCTGACAGAATCCAACTGTGCCCTGAAGTCTAGAGAGATTCCAATTCTCCACAGTCCTCTATACATCTTTCTTACACCATCCAAAATCTGCCTGTCACATTGCGGTGTAATATAAACAGGGCCTGACAGAATCCAACTGTGTCCTGAAGTCTAGAGAGATTCCAATTCTCCACAGTCCTCTATACACCTTTCTTACACCATCCAAAATCTGCCTGTCACATTGCGGTGTAATATAAACAGGGCCTGACAGAATCCAACTGTGTCCTGAAGTCTAGAGAGATTCCAATTCTCCACAGTCCTCTATACACCTTTCTTACACCATCCAGAATCTGCCTGTCACATTGCGGTGTAATATAAACAGGGCCTGACAGAATCCAACTGTGTCCTGAAGTCTAGAGAGACTCCAATTCTCCCCAATCCTCTATACACCTTTCTTGCACCATCCAGAATCTGCCTGTCACATTGCGGTGTAATATAAACAGGGCCTGACAGAATCCAACTGTGTCCTGAAGTCTAGAGAGATTCCAATTCTCCCCAGTCCTCTATACACCTTTCTTACACCATCCAGAATCTGTAAGCACAATACCCAAACCCATTATCCTTCAAAGGAGCGGGCTACACTCTGAATGCACAAATATATCACAAAGGTTATGTCACTGTCAGGTGACCCAATAACCATGAGTGTCACTCATTTCATAAAATACATGTTTTATTAAACATTAATTGACATACAACCATAAAACCATTGCCTCAAACCAACACTTATAGTTAGGAGAAACAGCAAAAGGATACAAATTCAATTATATGAGTCAAAATTTAAAGAAAATGACTATAGTATCCTGAATAATATAATATGCCCAACAATATACTTAGTATTTATTGATTAGATACATTTTTAATAAAACTCTAGAAAATTGCATGGAAAAAACCTGCATAGGTGTGAATAAAATTTACTGCCTTAATTTGAATAGAATCTAACACATAATTCACACCATTGAATAACTATTCATTAATCAGCTGTTGCTGCTGCTACACCGCCATAGCCTTACACATGGCTGCAGAAAATTGCATGCAAAAACCTGCATAGATGTGAATAAAATTTACTGCCTTAATGTGAATAGAATCTAACACATAACTCACACCATTGAATGACTATTCATTAATCAGCTGTTGCTGCTGCTACACCGCCATAGCCTTACACATGGCTGCAGAAAATTGCATGCGAAAAACCTACATAGATGTGAATGAAATTTACTGCCTTAATGTGAATAGAATCTAACACATAACTCACACCATTGAATGACTATTCATTAATCAGCTGTTGCTGCTGCTACACCGCCATAGCCTTACACATGGCTGCAGAAAATTGCATGCAAAAACCTGCATAGGTGTGAATAAAATTTACTGCTTTAATGTGAATAAAATCTAACACATAATTCACACCATTGAATGACAATTCATTAATCAAATGTTGCTGCTGCTACACCACCATAGCCTTACAAATGGCTGCAGAAAATTGCATGCGAAAAACCTGCATAGATGTGAATGAAATTTACTGCCTTAATGTGAATAGAATCTAACACATAATTCACACCATTGAATAACTATTCATTAATCAGCTGTTGCTGCTGCTACACCGCCATAGCCTTACACATGGCTGCAGAAAATTGCATGCAAAAACCTGCATAGGTGTGAATAAAATTTACTGCTTTAATGTGAATAAAATCTAACACATAATTCACACCATTGAATGACAATTCATTAATCAAATGTTGCTGCTGCTACCCCACCATAGCCTTACAAATGGCTGCAGAAAATTGCATGCGAAAAACCTGCATAGATGTGAATGAAATTTACTGCCTTAATGTGAATAGAATCTGACACATAATTCACACCATTGAATGACTATTCATTAATCAGCTGTTGCTGCTGCTACACCGCCATAGCCTTACACATATGTGGATTCTAATCACCCACAATATGCAATATATGCAGCCATTGCTGCTACAGCGCTACCACAGTCTCATGTATGCAGGTTAAAATGACCCAAAGCATGAAAATAAATGTGATGAATGAATCGCCAAATACATATTACCTAAGCAGTGTGCACAGTGGAGTTAGGCATAGAGTAGGATGCTGCTTCCCCGCACCCCAACGCGCGTTTCGCCCGTGCTTCTTCCTGGGGGTGTGAATTATGTGTTAGATTCTATTCAAATTAAGGCAGTAAATTTTATTCACACCTATGCAGGTTTTTTGCATGCAATTTTCTAGAGTTTTATTAAAAATGTATCTAATCAATAAATACTAAGTATATTGTTGGGCATATTATATTATTCAGGATACTGTAGTCATTTTCTTTAAATTTTGACTCATTATATAATTGAATTTGTATCCTTTTGCTGTTTCTCCTTCCTATAAGTGTTGGTTTGAGGCAATGGTTTTATGGTTGTATGTCAATTAATGTTTAATAAAACATGTATTTTATGAAATGAGTGACACTCATGGTTATTGGGTCACCTGACAGTGACATAACCTTTGTGATATACCATCCAGAATCTGATTGTCATATTGCCGTGTAATATAAACAGGGCCTGACAGAATCCAAGTGTGTCCTGAAGTCTAGAGAGATTCCAATTCTCCCCAGTCCTCTATACACCTTTCTTACACCATCCAGAATCTGCCTGTCACATTGCGGTGTAATATAAACAGGGCCTGACAGAATCCAACTGTGCCCTGAAGTCTAGAGAGATTCCAATTCTCCACAGTCCTCTATACACCTTTCTTACACCATCCAGAATCTGCCTGTCACATTACGGTGTAATATAAACAGGGCCTGACAGAATCCAACTGTGTCCTGAAGTCTAGAGAGATTCCAATTCTCCACAGTCCTCTATACACCTTTCTTACACCATCCAGAATCTGCCTGTCACATTGCGGTGTAATATAAACAGGGCCTGACAGAATCCAACTGTGTCCTGAAGTCTAGAGAGATTCCAATTCTCCACAGTCCTCTATACACCTTTCTTACACCATCCAGAATCTGCCTGTCACATTGCGGTGTAATATAAACAGGGCCTGACAGAATCCAACTGTGTCCTGAAGTCTAGAGAGATTCCAATTCTCCACAGTCCTCTATACACCTTTCTTACACCATCCAGAATCTGCCTGTCACATTGCGGTGTAATATAAACAGGGCCTGACAGAATCCAACTGTGTCCTGAAGTCTAGAGAGATTCCAATTCTCCACAGTCCTCTATACACCTTTCTTACATCATCCAGAATCTGCCTGTCACATTGCAGTGTAATATAAACAGGGCCTGACAGAATCCAACTGTGTCCTGAAGTCTAGAGAGATTCAAATTCTCCCCACTCCTATATACACCTTGTACCTTGTTTTACAGTACCATATAGTTGGTGTTTTTTTGGGTACATTTTCCCCAAAAATGAGGAAGTGTGGTGGAAGAGTCCGTGGAAGTGGGCGGCGGTTGGCAGCTGGTAATGATGGTGTTGGTGTTGGTGGTGGATCTGCTGGTAGTGGCAAAAGCAAAATAGCACCTAATGCAGGAGGTGTTGAGCCTGCGTCATCGTCTGGCTCCACAAGGCCTCAAAGGCTCCCTTTTCTGGGAGTAGATAAACCGCTTTTAAAGCCGTAGCTTCAAGAACAAGTTTTGGCTTACATTGCTGACTCAGCCTCCAGCTCTATCGCCTCCTCTTCTGAAGTTTTAAAAAATAAAAGCACTGAGTCGTCATTGGAGGCTCATGGTCATGAACCACACCTTTCCTTGTGTCCTTCACCCCAACCAAAATTGAAGGATGCGGCAGGCCACACTACAGATTACTCCATGGAGCTGTTTTCACATACCATGCCTGGGTTATCAAGTCAAATCGTGAATTACCCAGGCCAAGATGAATCTGACACGGAGTGCACTGATACACAGCCACTGATAGATGATTCTGCTGGTACATTCACACAAAGCACTACATTGTCCTCGCAGTGTACTGAGGCAGAATCTGACACTGATGAAACTCAGGTGCCCCTTCCCGCATACTATACCACCATACACAGTGACACAGAGGAAGGTGCACATGACATTGAAGAGGAGGTGATGGATGACCCAGTTGTTGACCCAGATTGGCATCCATTGGGGGAAGAGGGTGCCGCTGCCAATAGCTCAGAAGAGGAGGAGGAGCATTCGCAGCGGGCATCGACATCACAACAGCTGTTATCTGGCAGGCCTGGAGCAGTCCAAAAACAGGTTACAAAAGCCAAAAGAGTTGCAGGACAGCTTGGCCAGACGGTCAAAATAGCACAGCGTGCAAGGCCTCAAAATGTCTTCCATAGTAGGAAGAGTGCAGTGTGGCACTTTTTTGAACAAAATCCTAATGATCAGGCAAAGGTTATATGTAAGAAGTGCGCAAAGACCTTTAGCCGAGGGAAAAATCTGAGACATTTCAATACCAGTTGCATGCTAAGACATTTAACCACCATGCACTTGCAAGCGTGGATGGACTACCAAAACTCACATACCACATGTGCAACTGCTCCCAAAGGAGGTAGTCAGCAACACTACATTGTTTCCCCCACTGTAAGCCCACCGGTTAGCACACCACCAGCAGCAAATGTTGAGTTGTCGTCGCAAGGGCAAATCAGTCAGGGAATCACACTGTTATTGCAACGAAAGACTGAATCTAGGCCATCAGAGAGAACACCAACTCCATCACCATCATCAACCCTCTCTCAGTCCGCCATCTCCACCGCTAGTTCGACCATATGCAGCTCTCAAGTCCAGCTCACCCTACCAGAGACTATGAGTAGGACAAGAAAGTACTCATCCTCTCATCTGCGTACACTGGGTTTGAACGCCCACATTGCCAAACTAATCTCGTTAGAGATGATGCCCTATTGGTTGGTTGAAAGCGCAGCTTTCCGCGAACTCATGGCCTACGCAGTACCACGCTATGACCTACCCAGTCACCACTTCTTTTCTCACAAAGCCATCCCTGCCCTCCACCTTCACGTGAAAGACCGCATTGTCCATGCACTCAAGCAATCAGTGAGTGGAAAGGTGCACCTCACAACTGATGCATGGTCCAGTCGGCATGGCCAGGGCCGTTATGTGTCCATCACTGCGCACTGGGTTAATGTGGTGGATCCAGGGTCCACAGGGGACAGCGGTGGTGGGACAGTGCTGCCTAGCCCACGGTATAGGAAACAGTTGGCTGTAGGCGTTTGACCCTCCTCCTCCTCCAGAAGCGAAAGCTCGTCCACAGAGCACAGTCGTACGAGCACTCCATCTGCAGCTGCCACTGTTGCAAACGAGGTGTCCCCCTATCGAGCAGCTAGTGAAAAGCGTCAGCAGGCTGTGTTGCAGATGATGTGTTTGGGCGACAGACACACTGCCGAGGTGCTGGCCGAGCACTTTCAGCGACAAACTGAGTCATGGCTGGGCAGTGTACATCTTGAGGCAGGCAAGGTAGTTAGTGATAACGGCCGTAATTTTGTGGCAGCCATAGCCCTTTCCAAACTCAGCCACATACCTTGCTTGGCTCACACCTTGAACCTGGTGGTGCAGTGCTTCCTCAATAATTATCCGGAGTTAACAGCCCTGCTCCAGAAGGTGCGAAGACTGTGCGCGCACATCCGCCGGTCGCCTGTACACTCCATTCGTATGCAGAAGCTGCAGCGATTGCTCCACCTTCCCAACCACCGCCTCATTATCGACATTGCAACAAGGTGGAACTCCACCCTGCACATGGTTGAGCGGCTGTGCGAGCAGAGGCAGGCCATAATGCATTTGAGGGAGGATACACGGCCAGGCACTTTGATAGCAGACATGGCGTTGACAGGTGTGCAGTGGTCGAAGCTGAAAGACCTCTGTAAAGTCCTTCAGTGTTTTGAGGAATGCACACGGCTGGTAAGCGCAGACGACGCCATCCTAAGCATGAGCATCCCACTTATGCGTCTGCTCATGCAAACTTTGACGCACCTTAAGGAGCAGGCGTCTGCAGTCAATGTTGACGAGGAGGAAGAGGTGGAGGGAATCCTTGATGACATTCAGCCATTGTCTGCTCAGGGACCTCTCCTGGACGAGGTCGAGGAAGAAGAGGAGGAGGATGATGATGGGGATGATTACTTAGGGGAGGAGGATGCATCTCGTGGGGCAAGTGAAAATGTTGGCGTGGCAAGGTCTGGTATGGGGTTTGTGCGTGACTGGAGGGATGTGGATTTGTCAGAAAGTGCTCCTCCACCCAGCACTCGCAGTGCATCAGTGACACCGGGAACATTGGCCCACATGTCAGATTATGCCTTGCAGATCCTAAAAAGGGACCCACGCACTGCCAAAATGATGAACGATGACGACTACTGGTTGGCCAGCATCCTGGATCCACGCTATAAAGGCAAATTACAAAACATCATGCCACAGGAGAACCTTGACCTAATATTGGCTTCTAAACAAGCAACTCTGGTTAACCGGTTGGTTGAGGCATTCCCAGTGCACAGCAGCGGTGATGGTTCTCACACGAGCCGTACGGGCCGGGGGCAGCTTGGCAGAGGTGTTAGTGGTGCACACAGCAGAAGTGGCGTTGGAGACAGGGGTTTCATGACAATGTTGTGGACTGATTTTTCACGGACCGCTCACGCAACTGGTAATACTGCATCGATGGAAAGTGACAGGAGACAGCAGTTGTCAACTATGGTTAACAACTACTTTTCCTCCCATATCGATGTTCTCCCGCACAGGTCATTCCCCTTTAACTATTGGGCCGCTAAACTGGACACCTGGCCTGAATTGGCACAATATGCCTTACAGGAGCACGCTTGCCCAGCTGCAAGTGTGCTATCGGAAAGAGTCTTCAGTGCAGCTGGATCAATCCTGACAGAAAAAAGGACCCGTCTGTCAACCCAAAATGTGGATGATCTAACCTTCTTTAAAATGAGCCATGCATGGGTTTCCAAGGATTTTGTCCCACCTTCCGTTGATGACACATAGGTTGCCAGAAAAATGGCTTGCTTTGGTCCTCCTCCTATTCCGCGAACTTGACCTATTTCGCCTTTTGCAGCAGCTGAATGACCCACATCTACATATGCCACTTTGTAAACCTCCCTAAGTGGGTGGCCCCCCCATGGCCGGGGTCACCACCTAGCGCACAAAACCGTGCGAGTGCCGTTGCCCTGGACAGGTGGGTTGGCCGACTCTTGGGCGCGGGCACTGGCACAGGGTCCCTCATAGTGCAATCAAGTGTCTCTGACGGTGGTGGTGCACACCCGCCGTCAGACACACCGCCGTACTATGAGGGGCCCAGTGCCAGTACCGATGCCCACGAGTGGGCCCCCCTTGCTTGGGCAGGGCCCCAGCATTTGCAATCTTTACCTCTCCCTGCTCCTCCGCTGTGTAGTCTGGGCCGTCAAATCCATACTGTGCCTGACACCATCTGAGCCTGCCTCCTGATGTATAGACATATATTTTGAATGTGTACGCTATCCATACATGTTATCCGGGGATACGGTACCCTTTCTCACCTTTGTGCAATCACGTGTAACCCATACTGGGCGTGAGAACGGCTGGCGAGCTGTTAAGCAAGCTACAGCACCTGTGGTTTGCACACGTAAGTTTTTCATTTTTTTCAGGAATGACGGCTAGGCCTAATTCCGGATCTGCGGTTGACCTGCACTTACTGGGAAATCATCGTTCGCGAGTAATAATTGTAATCAGTAATCCCCATCACTAACGTTGTTCAGCGGGTTATCTGCACCTGTAAGCGACAAACGCTGGCCTTTTCAGTGTAGCGCACATGCAGCCACGGACATGTAAGGGCATGACACACCAGTTATTGGCCAATCTCATGTGCCAGAGCCTCACGTGTCCCTCTAGTAAGCCGGACTCGGACCGTGGGGCATGACGGAGTCTCGTTCGTTAACGGAATTAAGCTTGCAATGTGTGCATCTGTTCTGTAGCTGGCATGGTTGAGTTTTCCCAGGTGGAGTCGAATTTAACCGTAGGCTCCACTCCTGGTGGTGCCCTTCTGGACATTCCTTTAAGGTTCAGCTTTGCAACCATACTGCCCACGTAAAACAAACACTTTGCCTTCATGAACGCTGTTTGGAGGGTCATGACTCGTGGGAATAACGCCGCCCAATCAGTTAACCTGCTAGAGAGATCGTTCGTTGCTCCCAAGCATGACATCACACTCCCTAGGAAGAAGGTAATGCCACTGTGGCGACCGTACTCCTGGGGGCGACACAAGTGCACTGATGCCCAGCCACTGCTCGATGAATCTGCTGGTACATTGACCCAGACCACTACATACATATAAGTATATGTGAAAATCAGTATTAGACCACTAATGAGCTAATACTATACAGTAGTGTGCAAAAGTTTTAAGCAGATGTGTAAATAATGCTGCCAAGAGCGAATGTAGAAGTGTTAGTGGTTTATTTTTATCAACTGACAAAATATAAAGTGAATAAAGTGAATAAACAAAAGAAAAATCAAAATTAAATAAATATTTGGGGTGACTGATCATCCATGGCCTTCAAAAATTGTTCAAAACTGCATCAAAGAATCAATTTTTTAAGTAGACTTGCTCACACTTTTTGAAGGATCTCGGCCGAGAGGTAGAAAACTAACCACAGATCTTCTGTGGATGCAGCTTTGTGCAAATTCTTCTGTCTTGTCATGTAATGGCAGACAGACCTAATGATGATATGGATCCCATCATGGCACTGTGGGATCCATATCATCACTTCCAGGACTCCTTGTTCGTCTTTATGCTAAAGATCGTTCTAATGACATTGGCTGTATGTTCTGTGCTGTTGTCATGTTACAGAATGAATTTGGGGCCAATGAGGCACCATTAATCTTGACCAAATCCGCAACTCCTTTTGTCAAATAGCGGCTTAAGTCTTGCTAGAAACGTCCACCATGCTCCACTGTTGTGGTGACACAATATGCCACTCTTCAGTCCTTTAACAAACCTACCTGCTATATTTTGACTGAGCAGTCCAGAGCACCTGCTGCTATTTTTTTCACCCCAATTCCTATGTTTTGTGCACATTTGAGTCACTTGGCCTTGTTTCCATGTCAATGGTGTGTTTTTTTGGGCCACAATTATGTCATGAAGACAAGAAAACAACTTTTGTACAGACTTCTCTGAACAGTGAATGGGTTAGCTGGATACCATTGCTGGAGATCTTCCAATTTCAAAGGGAAATAAGCACGTCTTTCATCTGCTGCACTGTTTCCTTGGCTGACCACTGTGTCTATGGTCCTAAAGGGAATCTGTCAGTAGGTTTTTACTACCCAATCTGAGAGCAGCCTGATGTAGGCAAAGAGAAGCTGAATCCAAAGATGTATCCCTTAGATTACTGGGTGCAGTCATTCTGACAAAATTTTTAGATTTAGCAATGCAGCAAAGCTGAGAAAGCTAAACCCACCCACACCAGGCTCTGTATATACAGTATCCATAAACAGTGAGCTGCTCATTACAGGAAGGGGCGCGTCGGACCAGGACTCGCTGACCAGCTAGTCACCGCAATCATAAGCTACTGATGCTAATACAATCATTAAAGCAAACTAATCCTCAGAGCTTAAGAGGCATGGCTGAAAGTGTTTAACCCCTAAAATATAATACAAAATCACAAAGGCAAAGTACATTATCAATAGTGGTCAACAGCAATCGTTCCAAACCACCAAATAGCATTAGCCCATGGAACACTCCACTAAGCACATAAGTATTCAAAAAGAAAACAGGAGTTTAAGTTCCCAAGGTACAATAAAAAAGAGTATTTTTATTTATCACAAGACATATGCTAAAAATAGACAATTATATGTAGCCGTTCATATGACAGAGTGTCAATTTACAAGAGACAAAGGTGCAACAAAAAGCGGCATGCCTGGCAGCTGGGTAAGTACTTAGCAAGTGCAATAATCTCTCAGAGGCCCCATAGGTACTGATTAGCATCGGTATTGTCATCCCCCAGTGAGGTATGAAAAATCAAAGTGATTCCTTGCTAGCCGGTCTTTAGGTAATAACCCCATAGTCACTGCTCACTCATAGCTGGCCACGTCACCGCACGCTCCGCCCCGACGCACGTTTCACGTGGGCTTCTTCTGGGGGCCGTTGCGGGGCTTACTGTCCCCTAGTCCTCATTATATGAACCTGTCACAGGTGTCCGGAATCACCGCTAATCGCGGTGCATGTTTCCGGATCAGAGACCGGATGTGACGTCACACCCGGCGCCAGGAAGACCGCGCATGTCACGTGGCTGCCCTGATGATGTAAGTGACACGCACACATCATTCAGCAGCGCCGATGGGACGCACAAATCGGTCCCTTCCGCAGACATGCGCACTAGCGGTGGCTGTTCCTAAACGGGGCTCACATATATCGATGGTGCTCAGAACCCAATATACAGGTTACAATTCCCATATCCCAGTCATCACATAACGATCCCAAACAATAGCACATTGCTATAACCCCCCACAACAAGTGAAATATAATATAAATATATAATATTAGATTTATATAATATAAATTAATACTTTATGAAAAATATTTCCAACAGTCACATTTATATAGTACAAAAATAATAAAGTGACAAGTGCTACATATATTTCTGACTACATATTAATATTGTCATCACTACAAAGTGACAACATAAAAACCTATTTTTTATATAATTATTTCCAGCGACCGTATAATACAAAAAATAAATAAAGTGACATGTGTAGCGTATATTAGCATTATCATTACAAAAGAGGGACTAAAATTAAAAGGATTCTTATATATATACACCTTGGATAATAAATATCACATATAAAGGGCATAATATTAAAAGTATATAACTGGTGAAGTCATATCTCTTCTCAAAAGAATTCCGTGTTAAAGAAAGAAGGGATATCTCCCACATGATGACAGGGATATTATCCCTGAGTATACTTTCGGCAGCATTCGTGCAGCGATCTTCCATCCCATGCACAAAGTATCATGATGGTATATAATGAGGACAGCACATCTCCATACAACAAAAATCTGCAAGAAATTACAGACAAAAACACCAATTAAAAGCATAGAACAATTATCATAAAAAAGGGGAAAAACTCAATTGTTCATTTAAACCCGCCGGCGAGAGTGTATTTAATGAGACTATCCATTTGTATTCCCTCTGAAGAAGGGATCGCATGGCATCACCACCGCGAATCACCAACCTGATACGTTCAATACCCTTGATCTTCAAACATGGATTTATGTTTTAGCCGAAAATGTCTCGGTATTGGCTTCAACTCCTCCATGTTGTCCACGTCACGAGATGCCTCAATATCTCTCACATGCTCTCTTGTGCGTATACGCAGTTCACGAGATGTGAGGCATATGTACACTAAGTTACAGCTACATCTAGCGTAATACACTACATGAGTTGTCATGCACGTGATGTACTCATTGATATTGTATTTCTGGAGGCCATCTGATGTGATGATAATGCTAATATACGCTACACATGTCACTATATTTTTTGTATTATACGGTCGCTGGAACTACAGTAATTATATAAAAGATAGGTTTTTGTGTTGTCACTTTGTAGTGATGACAATATTAATATGTAGTCAGAAATATATGTAGCACATGTCACTTTATTATTTTTGTATTATATAAATGTGGTTGTTGGAAATATTTTTCATAAAGCATTAGATTTATATTATATTTCACTTGTTGTGGGGGTTATAGCAATGTGCTATTGTTTGGGATCGTTATGTGATGACTGGGATATGGGAATTGTAACCAGTATATTGGGTTCTGAGCATCATCGATATATGTGTGCCCCGTTTAGGAACAGCCACCGCTAGTGCGCATGTCTGCGGACGTGACCGATTTATGCGTCCCATCGGCGCTGCTGGATGATGTGTGCGTGTCACTTACATCATCAGGGCAGCCACGAGACACGCGCGGTCTTCCTGGCTCCGGGTGTGACGTCACATCAGGTCTCTGATTCGGAAACATGCGCCGTGATTAGCGGTGATTAACGACACCTGTGACAGGTTCATATAATGAGGACTAGGGGACAGTAAGCACCACAATGGCCCCCGGAAGAAGCCCACGCGAAACGCTCATCAGGGCGGAGCGTGCGGTGACCTGACCAGATATGGGTAAGGAGTGACTATGGGGTTATTACCTAAGGACCGGCTAGCAAGGATTCACTTTATTGTTTTTTCATACCTCACTGGGGGGATCACAATACCGATGCTAATCAGTACCTATGGGGCCTCTGAGAGATTATTGCACTTGCTAAGTACTTTACCCAGCTGCCAGGCATGCCGCTTTTTGTTGCACCTTTGTCTCTTGTAAATTGCCACCTGTTGAACAAATGTCTGAACCTATGCAATGTGATAGAGTTTTGTCTAGGGCGCAACATCAGGAGTGCAGAAGGCGTAATAAGCTGTGTTTCTTCTGTGGTGATGCCTCCCATATTATTTCTGTCTGCCCTAAACAAGAGAAATGTTTTGCACACACATTTGCTGTGAGTGGTGTTCAACCTAAGTTTCTTCTGGCAATTACTCTGATCTGCTCCCTGTCCACATTTTCCGCTAAGGCTTTTGTGGATTCGGTAGCAGCTCTGAACCTGATGGGACTTGGATTTTGCTAAACGTTGTGGATTTCCTATGACACCTCTGCGGACGCCTATCCCTTTGAGGGGTATTGATGCTACTCCTTTTGGCGAAGAATAAACCTCAGTTTTGGACCCAGGTGGTAATGCGGGTCGCCCCAGACCATAAAGAGAATTGCAGATTTTGGGTGTTGCATAATTTGCATGATACCATTGTTCTGGGGTTTCCCTGGTTGCAAATCCATAATCCAGTTTCGGATTGGAAATCTGTGTCTGTGGTGAGTTGGGGTTGTCGGTGTGCCCTTAGTGATGCTCCTGTTTTCTCCACCTCTCCCCAGTTGCATGATGTTCCTGACTATTTGGCTGATTTTTATGATGTATTTAGTGAGAATGCGTCTGCGTCTTTGCCTCCTCATAGGAGTTATGACTGTGCAATTGAGCTGAGCCCTGGGTGTAAATTTCCCAAGGGTCGACTTTTCAATTTATCTGTACCCGAGCACGAGGCTATGCGATCCTATATTAAGGAGTCGTTGGAGAAGGGTCATAATAGACCATCCTCTTCACCCTTAGGTGCTGGTTTTTTTTTCGTGGCTAAGAAAGATGGGTCATTAAGGCCTTGTATTGACTATCGTTCCCTCAACAAAATTACTGTTAAATATCAGTATCCTTTACCCCTGATTTCTGATCTATTCTCCAGAGTTAAAGGTGCTTGCTGGTTTACAAAGCTTGACCTCAGGGGCTCGTATAATCTTATTCGCATTAAGCATGGGGATGAATGGAAGACGGCGTTTAATACTCCGGAGCGACATTTTGAGTACCTGGTGATGCCTTTTGGGCTCACTAATGCCCCTTCTGTCTTCCAGTGCTTCATGAATGATATTTTCCGAGACTTGGTGGATAAATTTATGATCATCTATCTGGATGATATTTTGATCTTTTCCAAGGATTGGGACTCTCATGTGGAACATGTTCGGACTGTGTTCCGGATTTTGAGGGAGAATTCCCTGTATGTCAAGGGATCGAAATGTCTTTTTGGTGTACAGAGGATTTCATTTTTGGGATTTATTTTGTCTCCGTCAACTATTGAAATGGACGCGGCCAAGGTACAGGCCATTTATGATTGGGTTCAGCCCACTTCTTTGAAGGCCCTCCAGAAGTTTTTGGGTTTTGCTAATTTTTATCGTAAATTTATAGCTAATTTTTCTGGTGTTGCCAAACCATTGACTGATTTGACTAAGAAGGGTGCTGATGTGCTGAATTGGTCTCCGGAGGCTGTTTCTTCCTTTTGAAGAAAATTTTTTCCTTAAATTTGATTTACCTGGAGTCGGCCAAACGCTTGAATCCTAGACAGGCTAGGTGGGCCTTGTTTTTCACATGTTTTGATTTTGTGGTCTCTTTTCTTCCGGGCACTAAGAATGTCAAGACAGACGCCCTCTCTAGGAGTTTCTTTGCTGATTCTCCTGTTGTGACCAAGCCTGCTACCATCTTAGGTGAGGGGGTAGTTCTTTCTGCCATCTCGCCCGATTTGAGACGTGCTCTGGAAGAGTTTCAGGAGGACAAACCTGAGCGTTGTCCCATTGGAAAATGGTATGTTCCTGACCAGTGGAGGAAGAGAGTGATGTCTGAAGTTCGTTGCTCTGCATTGGCTTGTCATCCAGGTATTTTTGGTACTAGAGATTTGGTGAGTCAGTCTTTTTGGTGGCCCGCCTTGTCTCGTGATGTCAGGAATTTTGTGCAGTCCTGTGGGACTTGCTCTCAGTCTAAACCTTGTTCTCGCTCTAGTGGGTTGTTGATGCCTTTGCCGGTGCCCAGGAGGCCATGGACCCATATTTCAATGGATTTTATCTCTGATATGCCTGTCTCTCAGAGAATGAATGTTATTTGGGTGATTTGTGATAGATTCTCTAAGATGGTCCATCTTGTACCACTCCCTAAGTTGCCATCTTCTTCAGAGTTGGTGCCCTTGTTTTTGCAACAGGTGGTTCGCTTGCATGGGATTCCTGAGAACATTGTATCTGACAGAGGAGTTCAGTTTGTGTCTAGATTTTGGAGGACTTTCTGTTCCAAGCTGGGAATTCAGTTGTCTTTCTCCTCTGCGTTTCACCCTCAGACCAATGGGCAGACAGAGAGAACAAACCAGACTTTGGAGTCGTATTTGAGATGTTTTATTTCTGCTGATCAAGATGATTGGGTTTCATTTTTGCCCTTGGCCAAATTTGCTTTAAATAATAGAGCTAGTTCTGCCACTTTCATGTCACTTTTTTTTGTAACTTTGGGTTTCATCCTCGATTCTCTTCAGGGCAGATGGAGCCTTCTGCTTGCCCAGGTGTTGACACTGTGGTGGAGAGAATGCACCAGATCTGGGACCAAGTGGTGGATAAGTTGTCTCTCTCCCAGGAAAAGGCCCAGCGGTTTTCCAACCGGCATAGGACCATTGGTCCCCAGTTTAAGGTGGGTGATATGGTTTGGTTGTCTTCAAAGAATATCGCTATGAAGGTGGCTTCTCCAAAGTTTAAACCTAGATTTATTGGACCTTACAAGATTTTGGAGATTCTTAATCCGGTCTCTTTTCGATTGGCTCTACCTGTTACATTTAAGATCCATAACGTGTTTCATAAGTCTCTGTTAAAGAGGTTTGTTGAGCCAGTAGTTCCTGTGGTGGCACCTCCTGACCCGGTATTAGTTGAAGGTAATGTGGAATATGAGGTTGAGAAGATACTGGATTCTCGCCTGGCTAGACGGAGACTCCAGTTTTTGGTTAAATGGAAGGGTTATGGCCAGGAGGATAATTCTTGGGTCCCTGCATCCGATATTCATGCCAAAAGATTGGTTCGTGCCTTTCATCGGGCCCATCCTGATCGCCCTGATGGCGTGGATGAGGGTTCGGTGACCCCTCCTCAAGGGGGAGGTACTGTTGTGAGTTCATTTTCCCCTTCACCGTCGATGTCTGATGAACTCCCTCTTCTGGTAAAGGAAGGTAGTGAGGCTGATTACCAAACACCTGATCTGGTAGATGATGACTGGCTAACAGGAACTTCTGACTGGATATAAGGCAGCCGACGCCCTTCTGAGTCGCTGGTGATTTCTCTACTGGATTCTTGGAGACCAGTCTGACTCCTGCTTCCCAAAGATAAGTTTTTGCTCTGCTATTGAACTTATTAGTTTTGTTTTGTTTACCTTGTTTTTTGGAGTTCAGCCATCCCCGGTCGGGGGTGTGCTGAGTTCCATTTTTGTCTTTGATCAGTTTGTCTCTTTGCTCTGTCTTCAGAATTTACCTGAGTGTTGATATAGTCATTTTGAAGTCCTAGTGACTTCAGGGCCTGTTTTTCCTATCAGACGGTTGGGATATTTTTTGGTAGGGTTTTTTACGGATTGCAGACAGCAGCTTTTCTATCCTGTCCTTTTTAGTTAGCTTGGGCCCCATCGTTTGCTCAACCTATCTTTCTATGTGTGTTAGTGTTTTCATCTTGCTTCACCGTCATTATATGTTGGGGGCTGCCTATTGCTTTGGGGTCTACTCTGGGGCAGTTTAGATTTCCCCTTTCTTTCTTTAGGCCTATTTAGTTCTCCGGCTGTGATCAAGGGGTCTAGGGCATCGTAGGAACCCCCCACAGCTACTGTTAGTTGTTGTGGATAGGATCAGGGGTCTGCAATCCGATAGCTTCCAACCTCTCCGGTTTTCTGGACTTAGCTAGTATTTTTGCTTTTTCCTCCTTCGGTGACTCATTCATAACACCATGATTCCAGTGCTTGGCTATTTACTGGGCTTCTTGCTGTAGTTCTGAGAAAATTACTGTTACCTGATGCAGCTGTGGTACCCCTGAGGGCCCAGTCACCACAGAGGTACTGCACCCCAGCCATAGGTGTGGTACTCCACTCCCAGATAAGGAGGGGGCACTACCCGGTAGCCACACACACTAGCATCCAACACACCACACCTCTCCAGGCTAGGGAGGAGCTGGGAAGAGGGTGTTGGTGGAGGAAGTGGAGAAGGGGAGGAGTTAGAGCTAGTGACAGTTGGGAGAGGACAGTTGGTGGAAGGGACAAGAAGAGTGAGGAGCTCATCCCAGGACAAGAGAGAGAATAGAGGAGTGACGAAAGAGTCAGAGAGGGGCTCCAGAGAGTAAGAAGGGGTCCTAGGGGCACGGGAAGTGAGGAATCCACAAGTGGCACCCGAATCCACACTGACTGTAGTTGGGTGGAGGGACCAGGTCACAGGAGGGGACTGGCCCCAGACTAGTGGAGATACTGCAAGACTCAGATAGCAAACCGGAGGTTGTAGTGACTGTTAGTGCAACAGCCAAATTCACAAACATTCGCTGAAAAGGCAGCCACATAGGATCAAGGGGACCAGGAGGACGTCACCGAACAGGATCCGTGGTTGCTGGCTTGGGACACTGTGTGAGGTGCAGGGCAGGAGAGATGGAAGCCTGCACAGAGAGATGACCAGAGAAGGAACATAAGAAGGGGGTTCTGTTAAAGAGTACCTCAAATTACCCGAAAGCTGGCTGGACCGCCAACCTGGAGGACACAGCACCCCTGCTGGGGACTGTAACTTGAAAGACCGTGAGTAAAAGTGTGAAGACTGCACACCACTGTGTCCTCAGATTTATTTACTGAGTCATCTGCCCTGCACTACAACAGTTACCATCAACTTGAACCTTATTACTGCCCTTGGGCCTAGCTCTACCAGTGGATAGCTGTGACATCTCTGCTGCATCACCAACTACCCTTGGGGATCTGAATCGCAGCGTCAGCCATCTTCTTATTGTCGAACACCACGGGTGGCATCACAAACTTTCCCCTATAACTTTCCCCATCTTTATTACATTGCACGCGCCCAGGGCCATGGACTGGGTCACTGCTGCTGTGACAACCCCCTGGTGAACCGTCTGGCCCGGTACCGAGTTCCCTGGCCCCACGGGGCACTGCACAGCTGTGCCATTTCTCTCACTGATAAGCTTTTTCCTGCCATTTCATTGATTGACTACATTGTCATAGGCAGAAAGCTGTCAATCAATAATGGAGGCAGTTCATGAATAATGATGACTACTTAACAGGAACTCATTATTGAGAGGACTAGAAGAGATGCAGTAGAAAACAAAACTGTGTTTTAGAAAAACTACATCAAAAGTTCAGTATGGCTGGCATGTTATGCTGCTCTGAGTGGCTTTTTGTGGCACTGTTTTGTGGCTGTAGTATAAAAGGCACTTTTTTTGCTTTAAATTTCAGAGTTCTTAGTTGGTATAGTGAATGCCTTGTTTATTTTTCTATTAATTAGAACAAAGAACAGCCACTAACCCCTTCACCACCTTGCTATTTTTCATTTTTTGAACTTTTGTTTTTTGCTCCTCTTCACAGAGCTATAACTCTTATTTTTTTTGTCAATATAGCAGTATCAGGGCTTGTTTTTTGTATGACTAATTGTACTTTTGAATTTCACCATTGATTTTACCATATAGCATACTGGAAAATGGGAAAAAAATTTCAAGTACGATAAAATTGCAAATTCCACAAAGTGCAATTCCACAAATTATTTTTTTTCATTACCATGCACATTATATGTTAAAATAGACTTGGCAATTTGATTCCCCGGGTCATTAAGAGTTTACAGATACCAAACATTTATAGGTTCTTTTTTATTTAAGTGGTGTGGTGAAAGAAATCCAAAATTTGTAAGAAAAAACAATTTGCTTATGTCGCCATTTTCCGAGACCCGTGTCGTGTCCATTTTTCAGGATCTGGGGCTGGGTTATGGCTTTTTTTGACCCCTGAGCTGACATTTTCATTGATATTATTTTGGGGTAGATACGATGATTTGATCTCCTCTTATAGCATTTATTGCAATATTGCAGTGGCCAAAAAAGTGTAAAACGTAGCGATACCAAATATGTATATTTTTATTATTGTTTTATTTTAAATGAAGCAAGTTCGTATAATTTGAACTTTTGGTTTTTTATTTCATATTTTTACTTTTTACTAACTTGAAGCTGTGATCATCTGATACCTGTGCTACAAATAGCAGGTCTTTAGCACAATGACAGGCATAGAGATCTTCTGCAGACCCCAAGCTGTCATAACAATCCATCAGCGCCCAGTGATCACATAACAGGGGTGCTGATGGGCAGGACGTGTGATGCGATTCCAGCCAGTGTGTCAAATGCAGCTGTCAGTGACTGAAAGCGGAATTTTACTGATTAATTGCCGCAGGTGGATCCGAGATCCACCCGCGGCTGTTAGAGGCACATGACAGCTGATTAGATCAGGTGTGAGGAAAAACGTGCGCTCAGTGTTTAAGCCAGTATCAAAGGCAGGGACACCAACTTGGACATCCCTATACTTCCAAGGTCATGAAGGGGTTAAGCCCATTGTTTTAAATAATGCCATGCAATGCTTTTTTTGTTGGTGACATTTGGGAATTGCGTGTCTTTTTCATGGTTCCCCTATAGCTGACAGAGAACTACTTGGGAATCCAACAGAGTGATGTCCTATAATCATCTGATTTTTAGGGGCAAAACCTTTTAAATATTGATGATATAATTTCTGATTTTTATATTTTTTGTGTGAAATGGTTATTCGTTTGCAGCTGTATCTACAGTTGCGATTTTAATAACTAGTAAGCTGCTTTTGCCACCTGAGTTGTGTTTTACCAGCCCCATTATAGCACAGATAATATTCCTTGGATGGGGACAAACTCTTGAAAAGAACCCCCCAGCTGGATCTGACTCTAAAACTCAAAAAGACCACCATGGCTCAATCAGGATTGTAGCAGCTGTGTGCTCCCCAGGACAAC
Organism: Dendrobates tinctorius; assembly: GCF_039654945.1. Taxonomy (NCBI): domain Eukaryota; kingdom Metazoa; phylum Chordata; class Amphibia; order Anura; family Dendrobatidae; genus Dendrobates; species Dendrobates tinctorius. Next base: position 41,564,016 of record NW_027361704.1, on the reverse strand, counting down.
ATCTTTCTTCTATTCTTAACTGCTTTTTGTTATAAAACCTTTTAAAGTGTTTCACCACTTGTATCTTGAATTTCTCTGCACTGCCTGAAGCTTGTCTAAGGTGTCGGACAAGAATGTTGCTGAACCATGACATCTCCCACTGCTATTCTCAGCATGTTACTTTAATCTAGTGCTTCAGATGACTTTTACATTTGGAAAAGGATTAATTTTAAAATGTATATCATTTACAATTTACATTTATAAGTATGCTAATTTACATTTTTTCCCAATTTTCTTCTGGTGTAAAATATTTACACTTGACAAGATTCAACAGTATTGTCCTAAAGTTTTAAAGGATACAGAGACTGCACCAAATTAATGACCCAGGTACAATCTGAAAAACGTAATAAACCAGGTGCATGATGTGTACAACATGTTATAAAGCAATTTGTATCAGAATTTGATGTCTTGTAAATCATTCCTATTGTTTCTTAACTTGTAGATTTTATTAATGTCTTACTGGAAGACAAATAAGAAAAATTTAAAAAATATTTTAACAGATCTACAGTTATTACCTATTCATTATTTTATTTTGAAATCACTTTAAGGCCACATTCACATGTTCAGTATCTGAACATAAAAGAACAATAAAAGTACACATATTTAGTATCGCTGCATCCGTAACGACCTTCCCTATAAAAGTGTCCCACTAGTTAACCCCTTTATTGAACCCCTTAAAAAATAAAAAACAAAGCACAAAATAATGCTTTATCATCATATCGCCGAACAAAAAGTGCAATAACGCGCAATCAAAAAGACAGTTATAAATAATCATGGTACAGCTGAAAACGTCATCTTGTCCCGCAAAAAACGAGCTGCCACACAGCGTCATCAGCAAAAAAATCAAAAAGTTATAGCTCGCAGAATAAAGTAATGCAAAAATAATTTTTTATATAAAATTGGTATCGCTGTAATCATACTGACCCGAAGAATAAATCCGCCTTATCAATTTTACCAGACGCGGAATGGTGTAAACGCACCCCCCAAAATAAATTCATGAAATGCTAGTTTATGTTCATTCTGCGTCCAAAAATCGGAATAAAAAGCGATCAAAAAATGTCACGTGCTCGAAAATGGTACCAATAAAAATGTCAACCCGTCCCGCAAAAAATTAGACCTCACATGACTCGGTGAGTCAAAATATGGAAAAATTATAGCTCTCAAAATGTGGTGATGCAAAAACTATTTTTACAATAAAAGGCGTCTTTTAGCGTGTGACAGCTGCCAAACATAAAAACCCGCTAAAAATAGTAAATCAAACCCCCCGTTATCACCCCCTTTCTTAGGGAAAAATAATAAAATTAAAAAAATGTATTTATTTCCATTTTCCCATTAGGGTTAGGGCTAGGGCTAGGGTTAAGGTTAGGGCTGAGATTAGGGTTAGGGGTGTGTTGGGGTTAGGGCTGGAGTTATAATTGGGGGGTTTCCACTGTTTGGGCACATCAGGTGCTCTTCAAACGCAACATTGCGTCTGATCTCAATTCCAGACAATTCTGCATTTAAAAAGTCAACCTGTGCTCCTTCCCTTCCAAGCTCTGCCATGCGCCCAAATAGTGGATTACCCCAACATATGGGATATCAGCCTACTCAGGACAATTTGTACAACAACGTTTGTGGTCCAATTTCTCCTGTTACCCTTGGGAAAATAAAAAATTGGGGGCAAAAATATCATTTTTGTGGAAAAAAATATGATTTTTTTATTTTTATGGCTCTATGTTATAACAACATGACACCCGCAGACCATTCCATCAAAGTCTGCATTCCAAAACGTCACTACTTCCCTTCCGAGCCCTGACGTGTGCCCATACAGTAGTTTTCTCCCACATATGGGATATCAGTGTACTCAGGACAAATTGGACAATTACGTTTGGGGTCCAATTTCTCCTGTTAACCTTGGGAAAATAAAAAAATTGGGGACTAAATGATCATGTTTGTGGAAAAAATATGATTTTTTTATTTTCACGCCCGGGTGTTATAAACTTCTGTGAAGCACTTGGGGGTTCAAAGTGCTCATCACACATCTAGATAAGTTCCTTGGGGTGTCTAGCTTCCAAAATGGGGTCACTTGTGGGGGGTTTCCACAGTTTTTGCTCATAAGGGGCTCTCAAAAGGCAACATGACACTTTACCCTTGGGAAAATAAAAAATTGGGGGGCAAAATATGATTTTTGTGGAAAAAAATATGATTTTTTATTTTCATGGCTCTATGTTATAACAACATGACACGCGCAGACCATTCCATCAAAATATACATTCCAAAACGTCACTACTTCCCTTCCGAGCCCCGACGTGTACCCATACAGTAGTTTTCTCCCACATATGGGATATCAGAATACTCAGGACAAATTGGACAAAAACTTTTGGGGTCCAATTTCTCCTCTTACCCTTGGGAAAATAAAAATTGAGGGTGAAAAAAATCATTTTTGTGGAAAAAATATGATTTTTTAATTTTACAGTTGTAGCTTATAAACTTCTGTGAAGCCCTTGAGGGTTCAAAGTGCTCACCACACATCTAGATAAGTTCATTGGGGGGGTCAAGTTTCCAAAATGGTGTCATTTGTGGGGGGTTTCCACTGTTTTGGCATATCAGGGGCTTTCCAAACGTGACATGGAGTCCGATCTCAATTCCAGCCAAAAAAGTCAAATGGCGCTGCTTCCCTTCCAAGCTCTGCCATGCGCCCAAATAGTGGTTTACCCCCACATGTGGGGTGCCAGTGTACTCAGGACAAATGGCACAATAACTTTTGGTGTCCTGTTACCCCTGGGAAGATAAAAATTGGGGGTGAAAAGATCATTTTTGTGGAAAAAATATGATTTTTTAATTGTATGGCTGTACGTTATAAACTTCTGTGAAGCCCTTGGGGGTTCAAAGTGCTCACCACATATCTAGATAAGTTCCTTGGGGGTCTAGTTTCCAAAATGGGGTCACTTGTGGGGGGTTTGAACTGTTTAGGCACATCAGCTCTCCAAACATGACATGGCTTCCGATCTGAATTCCAGTCAATTTTGCAGTGAAAAAGTCAAACGGCGCTCCTTTCCTTCTGAGCTCTGCCATGCGCCGAAACAGTGGTTCCCCCACATATCAGGTATCAGCGTACTCAGTACAAATTGCACAATAACTTTTCCAGTCCAATTTCTCCTGTTACTGTTGGTTAAATAAAAAAATTGAACCTGAAGTAACTTTTTTTGTGAAAAAAAGTTAATTGTTCATTTGTTTTAAACATTCAAAAAAATTCCTGTGAAGCACCTGAAGGGTTAATAAAGTTCTTGAATGTGGTTTTTGAGTACCTTGATGGGTGTAGTTTTTAGAATGGTGTCACTTTTGGGTATTTTCTATCATATAGACCCCTCAAAGTGACTTCAAATGTAATGTGGTCCCTAACAATACAATTGTGTTGTAAAAATGAGAAATCGCTGGTCAAATTTTAACCCTTATAACTTCCTAACAAAAAAAATTTTGGTTCCCAAATTGTGCTGATGTGAAGTAAACATGTGGGAAATGTTACTTATTGAGTTTTTTGTGTGCCATATCTCTGTGATTTAAGAGCATAAAAATTCAAAGTTGGAAAATTGCAAAATTCTCAAAAGTTTCGCCAAATTTCCATTTTTTTCACAAATAAACACAAGATATATGAATTAAATTTTACCACTAACATGAAGTGCAATATGTCATGAGAAAATGTCAGAATTACCAGGATCCATTGACGCGTTCCAGAGTTATTACCTCATAAAGGGACAGTGGTCAGAATTGTAAAAATTGGCCCGGTCATGAACGTGCCAACCACCCTTGGGGATAAAGGGGTTAATTCACTTCTGGAACAGCTGCGGGCTGTTATTTTTAGGCTAGGAATGGCCCAATAACCATAGACATTCCCAACCTGATAATATCAGCTCTCAGCTGCCTGCTTTACCTTTGCTAGTTAGCAAAAAAAGTGGGGACCCCATGATATTTTTTTTCCATTTATTTATTAGGTTAATATATGTACAGTAAGCTACACATGCAAGACACAAATTACCGTATTATAAGATGCTCCAGATTATAACATGCACCCCAAATTTTGAGGAGAAAAATTGGAAAAAACTTTTTTAATAAAATTGTGGTAATTCTTATAATCCATGCATCTTATTGCTTACCGGGGGTGGTGGCTGTGGTGAAGCGGGGTCCCAGGGTCGCTGCTGGATGTGGCAAGAGTGGAGCTTTGCTGCAAGCCACAGGCTGTGATGAGGGGGTGTTCAGATGTGCAGCGCGCCGCTGTGGGTGTCCGGTGCTGCGGGGGCTCTGCCGACATTTTATGAAAGGCCAGAGCCCATGCAGTTCCATGGTTTCCTATGCGGTGGACTCCGGGAAAATGGCTGCCGGGGTCAGCACATGCGCAGATGGAGATCTCGGCAGCAATATCTCAGGAGATGAGATCTCAGCGCAGGCCGCCTGTGAACCCTATAAATATTTTAAGTGAGGGCTGCCTGTTGACGCTGTAAAGATTTTGAGTAAGGTCCGCCGGATGACCCTACATTTGAATTGACTTTATTTTCCACTGCTGTCATCCGGTGGGGTTGAGAGGTCTGGACCAATCCAAGCTTTGTTCATTTTGATAAGAGTCAGCCTGTCAGCATTTTCAGTTGACAGGGGGATGTGTTATCACTTATTATGCCACAGGGGCACTAAAATCCCACTTTGACAAAATGCTAGCAGCAGTGCAGGTCAGCACCTCCAAGGCGTAGAGGAACAGATCATGCCACATATCTATCTTGGATGCAAAGTAAATGTACGGCACAGAGGATTCACGGACGATGCTGGTACCGTCAGATAGGTACATCTTCACCATCTTAATAAACTTTTCCCTTCTTGGGTGATCACCCCACGCATCAGGACCTGGGCGCTGGCAGGGTCTAAGAAAACTATCCCAGACTTTTGATACAGTTCCCCTGCAACTGTTGAGTCTAGTGTGTGTCTCCCTCATCTCTCCTCCTTGGTTGCCCAAGGATCTATAACCTTTGACACCAGTGTTGTCGATGTGAATTTGTGTACTAATTGTATATACCGATGGGCATGTTGCAGCTGGTATTTAACTGCTGCCCTCTGCTTCTCACAAAGCTTTGCCAACATATGTAATGTGGATTTATGTGGTCACATCACACACCAGTCATTGAGTTGGCACTTGCAAGCGCTATTGCAGCACTGCCAGACCAGAGACATCTACAGTATATCTGACTAGTGGAAACGTGCACACACACGGCGTAGCTTCCCAAGTAGCTCAGGCAAATCTGGGTAGGTTTTCAGAAAACGCTGAACCACTAAGTTGAGCACATGGGCCAGGCATGGTGCATGTGCGAGCTTGCCAAGCTTCAGAGCCGTCACCAGTTTACGGTCATTATCCCAAACGACCACGCCTGGTGGTAGATTCAGTGGCGAGAGCCACAGATCTGCCTGGTCTGCTATACTTTTCAACAACTCAGCAGAGGTGTGCCCTTTTGTCACCTAAGCAAACTATTTTCAGCAGAGCCTTTTGCAGATTCATTGATGCAGTTCTGCAGTGCTTCAAGCTTGCAACTGATATGGATGACAATTCGGAGATTTAGGATGATTATTATAACACCTACTACATATTGGGAATGGTTGAGTATGTTTATTGAACTCCAGCAGGCAGTTTCATCTGGCCCATGGCCTTGGCATGCAGCATGTCCACTTCCCATATCTTGCGCATTTTAAATGAACTATATATAATCCTGTCCTGCAAACTTTACTGTATCAAAAATGCAGATAATAGATATTTTACTACGGAGAGGAAAATATTAAACCCTGAAAAGAACTGTTGTTTCAATGTTGCAGGAGCAGTATACAAGTACTATAAACACCATCAGCAACAGTATCATTAACAGCTAGAGTGGGGCAGAGAGCCATTAGCTCCCTGCTCTGCCACTTACCCTGGCAGATCACAAACTGCTTCCGGACTATGGACAGATGGAGGCCAGGGGCACGCAGGGAACTTCAGGTGGTGCAATACAGTGATGTCCACAGATGAAATTGAAGAAATGGGTGAATATATGGGAGTGTAGACTTTTTATATCCTTTTTATGTCCTGTATACAAAGTTCTGAAATAATTCTTCTTGGTATGATTTTTTACACAAGAAATACCTGGCAATTGAAAATGAGGTGGGTAAACACAGGATATACATACACAGGATATAAATCATCTAGCCCCCTTGTTAAAATGCCATTTTTTTCATGTGAAATTTATATCAACAAGAAAATTTTCAGAAAATGTTCTACCTTGTGTTCAAAGATAGCCAATCACATTTAAACTCATGTTAAATAGTAGTCAGTACACAGCTGCCATCATACATACTGTGAGATAATGCTCACTGAATGTCTTGAGGGACACTCACTTGGCAGCGGGATTAAGGCACACAGGAACAATTTTTCACATAAACAAGCTTTAGACACAGTATAAACCGTATAAAGTACAGTCCATTTCATTACATCAAAGACAATGCTAGGACCACCAGTCTTAGCCGATGTCAGATAAACCTGTCCGCTTTTCATATAACCCCCTGGTCCGGGGTTACCTTACAGGAGCTCCGCTTCACACACTGATTTCTTATCAGTCCTGACTTCCAGTGAAGCTGTCTTACAGGGATCACTGACCCGTACTATGACTTGCTCCAGCCTGCCATTTCCAGATCCACAGAAGGACGATAGCTTCACCAACGCAGTAGCCGTCACAGACTCTGCAGGTACATGATCTTCACCATGTGCTTTTCAGGAACCCTATCCTCCTGCAGGACTTACCAACACAGAGACCATGTGACCAAATCATAGTCTCATTATAACCCATGAGAGACACCCCTTGATGAGAGGTAGGTGGTTGGCCAGATCCGCCCAGCTCTCTGGCCAACCTGCAAGCCCAGCCCCTTATAAACTAAACAAGGCTCATTGAACTACAGGTTCCAGAGCAACATTCCAGGCTTACAGAGCAGAGGACCTCCGCCTCTGCGACACATACTGGCCATTCACAATAAAGTCTATCACTGTCTTACAATACATACATTTATATATACTGTATGAATAAATGAATATATGAACACTACCATTCAAAAGTTTAGGATCACTTAGAAATTTCCTAATTTTTGAAAGAAAAGCACAGTTTTTTACAATGAAGCTAACATTAAATTATTCAAAAATACACTCTATACATTGTTAATGTGGTAAATGAATATTCTAGCTGCAAACATCTGGTTTGTAAAGCAGTATCTTCATAAATGTATAGAGGCCCATTTCCAACAACCATAACTCCATTGTTCTTATGGTACTTTGTGTTTGTTAACTGTGTAAGAAGGCTAATAGATGGTTAGAATACCCTTGAAAACACTTGTGCAAGTATGTTAGTGGAGCGCCCTCACTCGCCAGGGCCGTGGGGTACTCGGTACCGGGCCAGTTGATCTTCTCAATGGGAGTTGTCATGGCAGCAGTGACCCAGTCCGTGGCCCTGGGGCTCCATTGCAAAAGGGGTTGTTTCAGTGTGCTTATGGTGGTGAAAGTTTATAAGTGATTCGTGACGCCACCTGTGGTGTTCAGCAATGAAGATGTAAGGCGACGCTGCTGTCAGATCCCCTGGGAAAGATGGTGTGGTGCAGCAATGATGTTATAGCCCTCCACAGGCAGGGCTGTAGTCCCAGGGCAGTGTAGATGAAGTGACACTTAGATGGTGTAGTGTCGGGCGCAAGGGATGTAGCAGTGCCGGGCAGGTTGGCGCAGGAATAAGTGGAGGACACCAGGGCATGTAGTTCCAAAGCTTTACTCACAGTCTGTTGCAGGTACAGGTGCCCGCCTCTGTGCCGTGTCCTCCTGGTCAGGAGCTCAGCCAACTTCCAGGCAAGATGAAGTACTCCTTTCCAGCACTCCGCCTACATATGTGCCTTTTCTGAATGTCTCCCTCTTAGCGCCTTTGAGTGAAGTACTCACAGTACTGAGTTACACTGGAGTTCCTCCTGTCAGATGTTCCTAAGAATTCTACTTGTACGGCAGACAGCTGTCGCCTACTTCGGGGACTCCTTCTACCTAGTCCCGGCACACACACGTGGCTGTTGTGCCCCCAAGTCTGGTGTGGGAATAAAGTGGTCACTACTTCTATTCCTCCGGTGTCTGCTGCAGGACCATTAGTATCCATACAACCTCGGGGACCGGACCCCGGCATTGCGCTTAGAACTTGGGAAGGGTTCTCCTCTAACCCTGGTCCTTGTTCTCATTCTCCTCACGTTCCGTATCAATCCTTTCTTTCTTATGGAGAGTCAGGCTTTCTCTCAATGTTCCTTTCTTGTGCCAGCGGACCCAGATCACTGAGGTCGGCTGCAGCACTTCCTTCATCCGTCCCACTCAGGGGATCTCCTTTCACAGACTGACCTCGTCAGACTCCTGTGACTAACTGACTGACAATCCTATCCTCTTCCAACTCTTTTAGTGCAAGCTAAACTCCACCCGCCTCCCAGCACGCTTCGAGTTCCAAGCAGGGAGCCACCAAAGGGTGCTTTTGCTACACTACTATGTTGTGTGGGATGCAGGTGTTGGAGTGTGGTCAGGTGTCTCCACCTTACCTGGATGGTAGGGTGCCACACCTCAGGAGGAGGTTCAGTACCTCTGTGGCGACTGAACCCTCAGGGGCGCCACATATCCCCCGTTAAACACAGCACGTCCGTGGGCTGCAAGAAAACAGAAGTTGACAAATACAGGAACATACAAAAATTTAATAATGCTAATAAACAGTTCTTATCTAAACATCCCAATGTGGGAGGCACTGACTCTTGAACGTTGCAAACAATTTTAACTATCTATATCTTACTACAGTTCCTAGTTCAAAGTGCTATTTCAAGCATTATCATTCATCACTTCTTTTTTCACATTTTCTACTTTCTTTTATTAACCTTAAGTGACAACCGTTGATGCCTGGTTCGTCACCTGCATTTTTCCAATCTTCATCTTTATTCAAATTTCTTTATTAAAACATTCCTATTAGTCATTGCCATTAACTAAATTCTATATAAAAGCTATTCTCTATTAATACTTTCATAAGATACATTATAAAATACTTCACATCAAAACTTCAATAATTCTTGTAAGTGCTGGACACCGCTCCCAGTCAGGATCTCTTGCAGTGTCCTTTTGGTAGGAGCCATGCTCCACGATGAGGTAGTTCTTAACCATAAAAGGGCTATGTAAAACCAAGAGAGGGCACCTAAAGAAGTGCAACTATATACATTAACCCCTTCCTGACATCCGACGTACTATCCCGTCCACGGTACCCGGGCCTGTATGACCGTGGACGGGATAGTACGTCTACTGCGATCAGCGGTGCCCACGTGGTGAGCGCCGCTGATCGCGGCCGGGTGTCAGCTGATTATCACAGCTGACACCCGGCACAATGTGTCAGGGGCGGTCACGGACCGCCCCCGACACGTTAACCCCTTGCACACCGCGATCAAACATGATCGCGGTGTACCGGGAGTTAAAGGGAAGCATCGGCAGGGAGGGGGCTCCCTCCGTGCTTCCCTGAGGCCCCCACGGCAGCGCAATGTGCAGCGCTGCTGCGGGGGCTCCTTTCCTCCAGGCCCCCGAATCCAAGATGGCGACGGGGGCCTTCGGGGGCCTGCAGGAAGCTGGCTTCCTCAGTGCCTGCAAAGCGCAGGCATGAGGAAGCCTTCGGCACTGCCTGTGACAGATCGCCGATCTGTCACAGTGATCTGTCATCATCAGCGATCTGTCACAGGACAGTGATGTCCCACCTGGGACTATGTAATAAAGTAAAAAAAAAAATAAAAAAAAGTGTAAAAATAAATTTGAAAAAATCGCCAAATAAATTAGTAAAAAAAAAAAAAAAATATTCCCCAATAAATTCATTTTTTGAAAATAATAATAAAAAAAAACAATAAAAGTACACATATTAGGTATCGCCGCGTCCGTAACAACCTGCCCTATAAAACTATCCCGTTAGTTAACCCCTTTAGCGAACCCCTTAAAAAATAAAAATAAAAAACGAAGCAAAAAATAATGATTTATTATCATACTGCCAAACAAAAAGTGTAATAACGCGCGATCAAAAAGACGCATATAAATATCCGTGGTACCGCTGAAAACGTCATCTTGTCCCGCAAAAAACGAGCCACCACACAGCATCATCAGCAAAAAAATAAAAAAGTTATAGCTCGCAGAATAAAGCGATGCAAAAAAAATTATTTTTTATATAAAATAGTTTTCATTGCATAAAACCGACAAAACATAAAAAACGACCTAAATGAGGTATCGCTGTAACCGTACCAACCTGAAGAATAAAACCGCTTTATCAATTTTACCGCACGCGGAACGGTGTAAACGCACCCCCCCAAAAGAAATTCATGAAACGCTGGTTTTTGTTCATTCTGCGTCCCAAAAATCGGAATAAAAAGCGATAAAAAAATGTCACGTGCCCGAAAATGGTACCGATAAAAACGTCAACTCGTCCCGCAAAAAATAAGACCTCACATGACTCGGTGGGTCAAAATACGGAAAAATTATAGCTCTCAATATGTGGTGATGCAAAAACTATTTTTACAATAAAAAGCGTCTTTTAGCGTGCGACAGCTGCCAAACATAAACACTGCCATAAATAGTAAATCAAACCCCCCCGTTATCACCCCCTTAGTTAGGGAAAAATAATAAAATAAAAAAAAATGTATTTATTTCCATTTTTCCATTAGGGTTAGGGTTAGGGCTAGGGTTAGGGCTAGGGTTAGGGTTAGGGTTAGGGCTAGGGTTAGGGCTAGGGTTAGGGTTAGGGCTTGGGTTAGGGCTAGGGGTGTGTTGGGGTTCGGGTTGGAGTTAGAATTGGGGGTTTCCACTGTTTGGGCACATCAGGGGCTCTCCAAATGCAACATTGTGTCTGATCTCAATTCCAGCCAATTCTGAGTTGAAAAAGTCATATGGTGCTCCTTCCCTTCCAAGCTCTGTCATGCGCCCAAACAGTGTTTTACCCCCACATGTAGGGTATCAGCCTACTCAGGACAAATTGCAAAATAATTTTTGGGGTCCAATTTCTCCTGTTACCCTTAGGAAAATAAAAAATTGGGGGCAAAAATATCATTTTTGTGGAAAAAAATGATTTTTTTATTTTCACGTCCGAGCGTTATAAACTTCTGTGAAGCACTTGGGGGTTCAAAGTGCTCACCACACATCTAGATAAGTTCCGTGGGGGGGTCTAGTGTCCAAAATGGGGTCACTTGTGGGGAGTTTCAATAGTTTAGGTACATCAGGGGCTCTCCAAACGCACATGACACCCGCAGACCATTCCATCAAAGTCTGCATTCCAAAACGTCACTGCTTCCCTTCCGAGCCCCGACGTGTGTCCATACAGTAGTTTTCTCCCACATATGGGGTGTCAGCGTACTCAGGACAAATTGGACAACAACCTTTGGGGTCCAATTTCTCCTGTTACCCTTGGGAAAATGAAAAAATTGATCATGTTTGTGGAAAAAATATGATTTTTTTATTTTCATGCCCGGGCATTATAAACTTCTGTGAAGCCCTTGGGGGTTCAAAGTGCTCACCACACATCTAGATAAGTTCCTTAGGGGTTCTCGTTTCCAAAATGGGGTCATTTGTGGGTGTTTCCACTGTTTAGGTACATTAGGGGCTCTCCAAAGGCAACATGACACCCGCAGACCATTCCATCAATGTCTGCATTCCAAAACGTCACTACTTCCCTTCCGAGCCCTGACTTGTGTCCATACAGTAGTTTTCTCCCACATATGGGGCGTCAGCGTACTCAGGACAAATTGGACAACAACTTTTGGGGTTCAATTTCTCCTGTTACCTTTGGGAAAATAAAAAAAATGGTGACTAAAAGATCATGTTTGTGGAAAAAATACGATTTTTTTATTTTCACTCCCGGGCGTTATAAACTTCTGTGAAGCACTGGGGGGTTCAAAGTGCTCACCACACATCTAGATAAGTTCCTTGGGGGGTCTAGTTTACAAAATGGTGTCATTTGTGGGGGGTTTCCACTGTTTAGGTACATCAGGGGTTTTCCAATCGCGACATGGTGTCCGATCTCAATTCCAGCCAAAAACGTCAAATGGCGCTGCTTCCCTTCCGAGCTCTGCCATGCGCCCAAATAGTGGTTTACCCCCACATGTGGGGTATCAGCATACTCAGGACAAATTGCACAATAACTTTTAGGGTCCTGTTACCCTTGGGAAAATAAAAATTGGGGTGAAAAGATCATTTTTGTGGAAAAAATATGATTTTTTAATTGTACCGCTGTACGTTATAAACTTCTGTAAAGCCCTTGTGGGTTCAAAGTTCTCACCACATATCTAGATAAGTTCCTTGGGGGGTCTAGTTTCCAAAATGGGGTCACTTGTAGGGGGTTTCCACTGTTTAGGTACATCAGGGACTCTCCAAACGTGACATGGCGTCCGATCTGAATTCCAGCCAATTTTGCATTGAAAAAGTCAAACGGCGCTCCTTCCATTCTGAGCTCTGCCATGCGCCGAAACAGTCGTTCCCCCCACAAATCAGGTATCAGCGTACTCAGGACAAATTGCACAATAACTTTTGCAGTCCAATTTCTCCTGTTACCCTTGGTAAAATAAAAATAATTGAACCTGAAGTATTTTTTTTGTGAAGAAAAGTTAGATGTTCATTTCTTTTTAAATATTCAAAAAAATTCCTGTGACGCACCTAATGGGTTAATAAACTTCTTGAATGTGGTTTTGAGCACCTTAAGGGGTTCAGTTTTTAGAATGGTGTCACTTTTGGGTATTTTCTATCATATAGACCCCTCAAAGTGGCTTCAAATGTGATGTGGTCCTAAAAATAAAATGGTGTTGTAAAAATGAGAAATCGATGGTCAACTTTTAACCCTTATAACTTCCTAATAAAAAAAAATTTTGGTTCCAAAATTGTGCTGATGTAAAGTAAACATGTGGGAAATGTTAGTTATCAAGTTTTTTGTGTGCCGTATCTCTGTGATTTAAGGGCATAAAAATTCAAAGTTGGAAAATTGCGAAATTTTCAAAATTTTTGCCAAATTTCTGTTTTTTTCACAAATAAACGCAAGTTATTTGAATGAAATTTTACCACTAACATGAAGTACAATATGTCACGAGAAAACAATGTCAGAATCACCGGGATCCATGGAAGTGTTCCAGAGTTATGACCTCATAAAGGTACAGTGGTCAGAATTGTAAAAATTGGCCCGGTCATGAACGTGCAAACCACCCTTGGGGGTGAAGGGGTTAAAGTTCTGGATCATTCAATGTTCCATGATCTCCACAGTTCAGTAAAGAAAAACGCTGCCAATAGAACTGGGCAACAAAACTGGAAAACATGATGACTAAACAAAAATAACTTTAAAGCACAACATTGCAAATACCCTCCTGGGTAACAGTTAGTTTTTGGTATTTCCTTTAATGTTGGTGGGCCCCTCCTGGGGTACTGAAAGCTGGTTTTCTTGGCTGCTTCCAGGGGAGCACTTCAGGGCATCCTTGTCCTGTTGACTGGTTCACATAGGACGCGGTGGTGGCAGCTGGTGCAATTGCTGCCTGAGGTACAGCGGGTGTAGCTACCTGTACCATGGGTTGGATGACCGAGGTAGATATCATTCCTGCTTGGGGTACATACGCCTTCTCCTTCTTATAGGCTGCAATAAAATCCTCAGGGATGCTGAGGATATTAATGGCGTACCAACCTCTTAACCCTCCATGCCGGCTGAAGGTTACATATTCGCCCGGGTGCAGATCTCTAGCAGGGTGTCCCTTCCTCAGGCGTGACTCCACATCTCGCCTGCTGAAGAACAGGTCACTGATCCTCTTGGGGTCTGCAATGAACCCAAACCCCCGCTCATGGTTCACATTGAGGACCTGTCCCCATCCAGCAGAGTCCCGGGGACCATAGTGACTGGCACGGACCTTTTCCTTCCAGTCCAGATCTGGGCCTAGCACAGCCAGTCTCCTCTGTTCTCTCTCCCTCTGCTCCGCTGCCAGCTGGCGGATGGTCTCGTGGCAACGAGCCCATGTCTCATCTTTCTCTTCCTGGGGCCTACCACTACCCACGGTGGACAGGGGCACTACCGCTAGGGGTTCAGGCGTTCCCCCCAGGGATCAGAGTCTCAGTCCCAGACAAGGTCCAGCACGACCTGTCTTGCCGCTGCCATGGGCGTACACCCCAGGGCCTTCCCAGGTGCAGGGACAGCAGACATACCTGGGATCTCCGGGTGGTGTTCCGGCTCCGGTGCAGGCTTGAGACGGTGGGCAGCTGCAAGGGTATCCACAGGGGTAGTCTGTCTGGATGTCGGTGGTGGTGGAGCAGATGGCGGCTCCGGGTCCACAGAGGTCTCCGGTGGGACCTGCGCAGCCACGTCAGGTCCAGGTGGGAGCGCAGCTTCTTCCTCTTCAGCTCCCGGGCCTTCGGACAACTCCTCCTGGCAGTCCTCTCCCAGCGATGGTGACAGTGGGGCGGCGGTGACAGGTGCTACCGGTGGTATGGCAGCGGCCGCAAGCTCCACAGGGTTTGCCTGGAGGAGATCCGGTGCAGCAGTGGCGGGTACCGGTGACTGAGGTACCGTGGATGGTGGCCCCTCCCGGGCATGCTGCCATTTCATCCTCCATAACGCCTCCTGCCTCAGTCGGAGATGGGTGGTCAGCTGTGCTCTCTCATCCTCCAGCTGCTAACGGTCCAGATGGGAAGCCAGATCGGAGCCTTCAGCCATTGCACCAGGGAGGTTCAGCTTAACCTCCCTTCGCTCTTCAGGCCTCCTCTCTCCTTCCATCATGGCGTTCTCTCCTTTCTCTTCCTGTCTCGACTCTTTTCCCGCCACCGGCTCCCGCTCCTCCTTCTGAGGGCGGCGTCTTCTTCCTACTCCTCCATACCATGCCAGTATATGAACCCCTCGGGGGGTGGGCCATGTTGCTGTCGCATAGAAGTTAAGACAGGGGAGGCCCAGGACAGTTCGTGGTCTTTTCTTAGGACCACCCACGCCCTTTTTCTCCGCGCCGGCGGCCATTTTTAGAGTCCATTTTACAGTCTATTAATTTGGTTATTCTGCACATTCTCAGCAATCTTTAAGTCCAATAAATCCTAGGCACACAGAACCCGGTGGCACCGGGCTTCGTCATCCTGTTCGTGATGCCAAGTTGGAGCGCCCTCACTCGCCAGGGCAGTGGTGTACTCGGTACCGGGCCGGTTGATCTTCTCAACGGGAGTTGTCACGGCAGCAGTGACCCAGTCCATGGCCCTGGGGCTCCATTGAAAAAGGGGTTGTTTCAGTGTGCTTATGGTGGTGAAAGTTTATAAGTGATTCGTAACGCCACCTGTGGTGTTCGTCAATGAAGATGTAAGGCGACGCTGCAGACAGATCCCCTGGGACAGATGGTGTGGTGCAGCAGTGATGCTATAGCCCTCCACAGGCAGGGCTGTAGTCGCAAGGCAGTGTAGGTGAAGTGACACTTAGATGGTGTAGTGTCGGGCGCAAGGGATGTAGCAGTGTCGGGCAGGTTGGTGCAGGAATAAGTGGAGGACACAAGAGCATGTAGTTCCAAAGCTTTACTCACAGTCTGTTGCAGGTACAGGTGCCCACCTCCATGCCGTGTCCTCCGGGTCAGGAGCTCAGCCAACTTCCAGGCAAGATGAAGTACTCCTTTCCAGCACTCCGCCAACATATGTGCCTTTTCTGAACGTCTCCCTCTTAGCGCCTTTGAGTGAAGTACTCACAGTACTGAGTTACACTGGAGTTCCTCCTGTCAGATGTTCCTAAGAATTCTACTTGTACAGCAGACAGCTGTAGCCTACTTTGGGGACTCCTTCTACCTAGTCCCGGCTCACACACGTTGCTGTTGTGAACCCAAGTCTGGTGTGGGAATAAAGTGGTCACTACTTCTATTCCTCCGGTGTCTGCTGCAGGACCATTAGTATCCATACAACCTCGGGGACCGGACCCCGGCCTTGCGCTTAGAACTTGGGAAGGGTTCTCCTCTAACCCTGGTCCTTGTTCTCTTATTCTCCTCACGTTCCGTATCAATCCTTTCTTTCTTATGGAGAGTCAGGCTTTCTCTCAATGTTCCTTTCTTGTGCCAGCGGACCCTGATCACTGAGGTCGGCTGCAGCACTTCCTTCATCCGTCCCACTCAGGGGATCTCCTTTCACAGACTGACCTCGTCAGACTCCTGTGACTGACTGACTAAATCCTATCCTCTTCCCACTCTTTTAGTGCAAACTAAACTCCACCCGCCTCCCAGCATGCTTCGTGTTCCAAACAGGGAGCCACCAAAGGGTGCTTTGCTACACTACTATGTTGTGTGGGATGCAGGTGTTGGAGTGTGGTCAGGTGTCTCCACCTTACCTGGATGGTGGGGTACCACACCTCAGTAGGAGGTGCAGTACCTCTGTGGCGACTGAACCCTCAGGGTGCCACATTAGCACAGCTGAAGACAGTTTGGCTGATTAGAGAAGCTATGAACCTGACCTTCCTTTGAGCTAGTTGAGAATCTGGAGCATTACATTTGTTGGTTCCATTAAACTCTCAAAATGGCCAGAATAAAAGAACTTTCATATGAAACTCGACAGTCTATTCTTGTTCTTAGAAATGAAGGCTATTCCATGTGAGAAATTGCCAAGAAACTAAACATTTCCTACAACGGTGTGTACTACTCCCTTCAGAGGAGAGCACAAGCAGGCTCTAACCAGAGTTGAAAGAGACGTGGGAGGCCCCATAGTGGATCACACAGAAGAGCATATGTGAGAAGCAAAACAACTGAAAAGATGCTGGAAGAGTGCCTGACGCCATCTGTCAAGCCAAGCATGGTGGAGGTAATGTGATGGTCTGAGGTTGCTTTGGTGCTGGAAAAGTGGGAGATTTGTACAAGGTAAAAGGGATTTTGAATAAGGAAGGCTATCACTCCATTTTGCAACGCCATGCCATACCCTGTGGACAGCGCTTGAATGGAGCCAATTTCATCCTACAACAGGACAATGACCCAAAGCACACCTCCAAATTATGCAAGAACTATTTAGGGAAGAAGCAGGCAGCTGGTATTCTATCTGTAATGGAGTGGCCAGCGCAGTCACCAGATCTCAACCCTATTGAGCTATTGTGGGAGCAGCTTGACCGTATGGTATGCAAAAAGTGCCCATCAAGCAAAACCAACTTGTGGGAGGGGCTTCTGGAAGCATGGGGTGAAATATATTCAGATTACCTCAGCAAATTAACTGCTAGAATGCCAAAGGTCTGCAATGCTGTAATTGCTGCAAAGGGAGCATTCTTTGACGAAAGCAAAGTTTGAAGGAGAAAATTATTATTTCAACAAAAATCTTTTTTTCAAACCTTGTCAATGTCTGGACTAGATTTTAAATTCATTTGGTAACTCATTTGATTAATAAAAGTATAAGTTTTCATGGAAAACACAAAATTGTCTGAGTGACCCCAAACTTTTGAATGGTAGTGTATATATATGCAATTAAATATAAATATATATGTTTTATATATAAAAACGTACCTGTATATAGATATGTGTTTCTATGTACCAGTAGGATGTACCTATAAAGAAGAACATCATTATTTACGGATATAGGCAGAGGAACATCTCCAGTCCCTGGATGTGCAGGCCACGGCTCCAAGCTAAATCTACTGTGTGTGTCATACTGTGAGTACATGAGAGGATCGCTTTGTATGCAGTGTACATGTCACTGCTAAACCCAGGCTGCTTCTCTGCTGGGCTGCAAGCTATTTGCCAGAGTCACGGCTGAGGACTAGTGTTGAGCGATACCTTCCGATATCGTGAAATATCGGATCGGACCGATACCCAAAAAGTATCGGATATCGCCGATTCCGATACAGGAAACCAATCAGAACAAAAAGATACAGGATTCCGATACAGGAAACCATACAGGATACAGGAAACCAATCAGAACAAAAGATATTATCTAAATTATAAGCAGAAGAAGACTAAGTGTATGGGGGTAAGTCCGTTCCTCTTCGTGGTGCCCCTGGAAAATGCTTGCTGCTGCAGGCCAAACTGAACGCGGACAAATCCTGTTGTAAATCTTTTGTGACAGGCAGAACGGAAGGTGTAATCTTCAAACTTCTTCTTTTTCATCAACTTCTTCACCTTATTCATCTTCTTCTTCTTCACCTTCTTCCTATTATTCTTTTTTTTACATTCTTCATATTCTTCTTATTCAACTATTCTTCTTCATATTCTACTTCTTCATCATATTCTTATTTGTGACAGACATTACTGTAGTTGTTATCTATAAAAGTTTGAAGATTACACCTTCTGTTCTGCCTGTCACAAAAGATTTACAACAGGATTTGGCCGCATTCAGTTTGGCTTGCAGCAGCAAGCATTTTCCAGGGGCACCACGAGGAGGAAAGGACTCACCCCCATACACTGCTTAGTCTTCTTCTGCTTATAATTTAGATAATATCTTTTGTTCTGATTTTTAGTCTTATGCTTAATGTTCTTCTGCTTTTTGTTGTTCTGCTTCTTGATCTTCTGTCTCTTGTTGTTCTGTATCTTGGTGGTTGTCTTCATGTTCTTTGTCCTCTTGGTCATCTTCTTCAGGGTCATCTTTTTGGTCTTCCTTCGGGTGGTCTTCTGGGTCGTCGTCAGGGAGATCCAGAGTGATTACCAAAAACCATTTCAAAAAGCTTGAACTTGGAAATGTAGCAGAAGGTACAAGAAGGCTGAGGAACTGCCGAGACCCAGCTGACGGTACTGGAACCCGGATGGGTAGCAGAAGGAACAAGAGCCAATGGCACTACCGAGGACCAGCTGACGGTATTGGAACCCGGTTACTAAGCAGGAGGTACCTGTGCTACAAAGCACTACCAAGGACCAGCAGACGTTGCTGGAACTCGGATACCGAGATGGAGGCACCTAAGCCAAAGGCACTGCCGAGAACCAGCTGACGGTGCTGGAACCCAAAGGGTCAGCAGAAGGAACAAGAGCCAATGGCACTACCGAGGACCAGCTGACGGTACTGGAACATGGTTACTAAGCAGGAGGTACCTGTGCTAGAAAGCACTACCAAGGACCAGCAGATGTTGGGGGAGCTCGGATACCGAGAAGGAGGCACCTAAGCCAAAGGCACTGCTGAGAACCAGCTGACAGTACTGGAACCCAGATGATAGCAGAAGGTACCCCTGAAAAACATCGTTGCAAGGCCGCGAGCTGGCCGCAGTTACCGAAACCCACAGTCCTACAGGGGGTGCTTGTCCTATTGGCACTACGGAACCAGCCTTTATTGCCAGATCCCGCAGCCCACATAGGAAGCACCTAAACTGCAGGCACCATAGAGTCAGCTAACCCGACTGCAACACGACAGGACAACGTATTGGTGCCAAAGTGACGTTGACACTTCCCGGAAACAGCTGGCATGCTGGAACCAGGCTGGGCAGGAGGGAGTACCCATGCCAAAGACACTGCCAAGAACCAACTGACGGTGCAGGAAACGGGAGGGGTAGCAGAAGCTACAAGAGCCAATAGCACTACCGAGCACCAGCTGACGGTACTGGAACACGGTTACTAAGCAGGAGGTACCTGTGCTAGAAAGCACTACCAAGGACCAGCAGACGTTGCTGGAACACGGATACCGAGATGGAGGCACCTAAGCCAAAGGCACTGCCGAGAACCAGCTGACGGTGCTGGAAACCGGTGGGGCAGCAGAAGGAACAAGAGCCAATGGCACTACCGAGGACCAGCTGACGGTGCTGGAACCCGGTTACTAAGCAGGAGGTACCTGTGCTAGAAAGCACTACCAAGGACCAGCAGACGTTGCTGGAACTCGGATACCGAGATGGAGGCACCTAAGCCAAAGGCACTGCCGAGAACCAGCTGACGGTGCTGGAATCCGGAGGGGCAGCAGAAGGAACAAGAGCCAATGGCACTACCAAGGACCAGCTGACGGTACTGGAACATGGTTACTAAGCAGGAGGTACCTGTGCTAGAAAGCACTACCAAGGACCAGCAGACGTTGCTGGAACTCGGATACCGAGATGGAGGCACCTAAGCCAAAGGCACTGACGAGAACCAGCTGACGGTACTGGAACCCGGATGTGTAGCAGAAGGTACCCCTGAAAAACAACGCCGCGAGCTGGCCACAGTTACCAAAACCCACAGTCCTACACGGGGTGCTTGTCCTATTGGCACTACGGAACTAGCCTTTATTGCCAGATCCCGCAGCCCACATAGGAAGCACCTAAACTGCAGGCACCATAGAGTCGGCTAAACGGACCACAACACGATAGGACAATGTATTGGTGCCAAAGTGACGTTGACACTACCTGGAAACAGCTGGCATGCTGGAACCAGGCTGGGCAGGAGGGAGTACCTGTGCCAAAGACACTTCTGAGCAGCAACTGGAGGTGTTGTAGCCCAGGGATTACAGTAGAAACATACTGTAGCCAGTGGCCTAATTGGAGCAAGTTTAAAATTTGGAGTAGTGTGAATGTGGACAGAGCAGGCGAAATTGCCGGACACACAGCAGGGGATCAGCTGACGTTACTGAACCCCAATAACACTGGAGCATATGTTTACTGTGCATAAAATTCCAAGTGATCGAACATGTCCCAATGCCCTGACGGGGGGGGGGTGATCGGATCAGGTTATTAAAACGGAGAGAATCCTATTGGATTCATGAGTTGCAAACACTTGCCCCTCGGGGACTAAATAGAGATTATGACCTATTATCTTTCATATGATTTCAGGATAATTCTCTTTAAGTTGGTAATACTACTTATGATGTGGAATTATGACCATGATGTCCGATTTGCTATATTTGTGTGTTCGTTTCCTGTGGGCGACAAGGGAATTGAATATCAAGTTGTATGATTGAATATTTACCTGTCAATCATTGGCCGATATTATGAAAATTAATTTTGTCTTTTTCTTTATTCTAGAGTCGCCTCTACTGATCTCAATTGGCTATCCTCACGTATCACGTCCATCTGGACTTCACTTTATCACCCTTTCACCCGACCGCAAAATATTGATACTGGTAACCGTAACTCCTCATCTTTCCTTTCACTATACTGTACTATAGCATTACGGGTATAGTAATTGTAGTGCTTTCATTAAAGGAAATCTTGCACAGCCACAAGTCATGACCTACACCTTCAATCAGCCTTATTTTAAGTCCCCCTTTTTTTCCAATTTTTTTTCCCATTTATTTGGCCACTAAATTCTTTCATCATTTTTTCACTACTGCAACACTACAGTTTTCCCTTCTGATCGTTAGGGACGTTACTGTTTAAGAACGCTAGGGCTTCCCTTTTTTACATCTTTTTTTTTTTCTATGCAAAGGTTCAGATTAATCCCATTCACTCAGCTCCTCCCAGTCCTCCCATATGACACACTCTCCTCCGTTGTCATTGGAGCGCGGCAGCTCCTATACACAAGACACGGGGCCGGACACTTCCTGTGAGCACGGACACTGTCCCGCCTCCACATTATTTAGGATTGCTGGCATGGGCACACGTGGCCAGCTGACGAGCGGGGGAATACCGCGGCCCACCTGTGTATGCCACCTCCATATCTAAACAAGGTACGCTTTTACAGCAGAGTCCCTTTTCTACTTAATTACAGGGCTTGGTAGAGGCTTTTTTATTGCTGAGCATACATGTTTTTTTTTCCTTTTGTGCCTCAGCTTTATATGGACCCATTTACCTCCTGGACTATGCAGCACTAGTTTCAAACAGATTAAGCGTCCATGATACCTCCAAGGAGATTTATACATTTCTCTATGTATGGTTATATATTCCTTTTTGCAAGGTATAAAATCTGACTATTTCCACTCATTTTTACTCATCCTTGTAAGATAAAAATAAATTTTTGCACAATTTTTTCATTTTTTTTTTTTTTTTTTTTTCATTCTGTTTTTTATTTTTCATTTCTCAGGCATTTAAATCAGTATATCCACTCTTATAATACGAGATACCATTTAAATCAACATGACATTCTGAAGTAGGTATGACCACAACATTCACCTATTGATTTCACCATCAGTAGATATTTCACCACCATAACCATTCACCTGATTCACCATAGATCTCCATAGGAATCCTTACTTGGGTACCGGATTAGTATTTCGCGATAGCAGTCGGGTATGTCCCCTCTCTCTTCTATTTCAATTTTATTTCAACTTTATTTTTCCTTTTCACCTGGTTCTCCTCTCTCAATATTTGATATATATTGTGATATATATTTCTGCAGTTTTTGTGCGGATTTCCCCTGCAGTTTCCGCCTGCAGATTTCTATAATGGAGCAGGTGGAGAGCTGCAGCAGAGCCGCACAGGAGAAGGAACATGCTGCTTCTTTTATTCTGCACCAGATCTGCGCAGAAAAATCTGCAGCATGTGCACAGCCTTTTTTGTTTTACATAGCCTTAAATGGTACTGTGCATCACGTGCTGTTCTGTTGCTTTTCTGCTGCGGTTCTGCAGGGCCAAATCTGCTGCGGAACTGCACGGAGTCTGCACTGTGTGCACAGGGTCTTAAATCTTATGGTCAGGTTATTGGACATTCCTAATGTACTTTTCTCCAATATGTTGAATTCTTTCCTTATAATCTTTATGCATGCTGTATACTGATCAATATGTGGATAGTTTATATGTTTGATCTGCTTTTATAGCACATGTTTTTAAGTCTCTCACATATGTTTATAATTACCCTGATGGGAGTGAGATGTATATAAGGTTCCATGTTTGGAAAGCAGATTAGATTCTGGACCGTGAAGAAGGCGGGTTCTACCGCTGAAACGCGTAGTCCTATCTGCACGACTTTCCTGCGTTATTGCTGTTTTGAACTGCTTGGACCATTGCATTTTAATGGATTTATGAATAAAAAGAAAAAATTTTTTAACAGCATCCTGGATTGCTCACGTTATTGCTGACTTTGCTTTGTCGTTGTTCATATATTTCTCTGTATACAATACGGATACCACTATATGATTATATCACCTGTGATTTACATCAAGATTATTAATCAATATGTTTGTACCACATTGTATATTATTTTTATGAGGACCCATTATGATTTTCTTCTGTATATATTTTGTACCTTTTATATAGCAGACTGAGGAAGGCCGATAATAGGCCGAAATGTTTCCAGGACTGCAATAAATTATAAAATAAATCTAATTTGCAAAGGATTATTCAGTTGAGTGCCAAGTTACTTTATTATATGTTTACTGTGCAGACGGCACTTCTGAGCAGCAATTGACGGTGTTGGAGCCCGGGGTCAATCATGGAGTAGGCTGAGGCCTAATTGGAGCAAGTTTAATATCTGATGTTTGGATGAATGTGGAGGGAGCAGGAGATATTGCCGGACACACAGCAGGGGAGCAGATGGCGTTACTGAACCCCACTAACATAGGAGCTAGTGTTTTTCTCTGTGCAGACGGCACTTCTGAGCAGCAACTGGTGATGTTGGAGCCCAGGGTCAATCAAGGAGTAGGCTAAGGCCTAATTGAAGCAACTTTAATATGTGATGTTCAGATGAATGTGGAGGGAGCAGGAGATATTCCCGGCCACACAGCAGGGGAGCAGCTGACGTTACTGAACCCCACTAACACAGGAGCTGGTGTTTTTCTCTGTGCAGATAGCACTTCTGAGCAACAACTGGCGGTGTTGGAGCCCAGGGTCAATCAAGGAGTAGGCTGAGGCCTAATTGGAGAAAGCTTAAAATCAGTTGTTGGGTGAATTATGAGGGAGCAGGAAATATTGCCGGACACACAGCAGGGGAGCAGCTGACGTTACTGAACCCCACTAACACAGGAGCTAGTGTTTTTCTCTGTGCAGACCGCACAGCAAATGATGTGGGCCCAAGCTAACTAAATAGGACAGGATAGAAAAGCTGCTGTCTGCAATCCGCAAAAACCCTATCCAAAAATGAACCAACAAACTGATAGGAAAAACAGGCCCTAAAGTCGCTAGGCTTCAAAAAGACTATATCAGCACTCAGGTACATTCTGAAGACAGAGCCAGAGATCAACAGATCAGAGACAAAAATGAAATTCAGCTCACCCCTGGCCGGGGATGGCTGAACTCCAAAAAACAAGGCAAACAAAACCAGAACTAAAGTGTACAAAAAGCAGAGCAAAACTTAGCTTTGAGAAGCAGAAATCAGACTGGTCTCCAAGAATCCAGCAGGAGAATCACCAGCAAGGCAGCAGGGCGTCGGCTGCCTTATATCCAGTCATCAGTTCCTGTGACCCAGTCATCATCTACCTGCTTAGCTGTTTGGTAATCAGCCTCACTACCTTCCTTCGCCAGAAGAGGGAGTTCATCAGACCTCACTGGTGAAGGGGAAAAATGAACTCACAACAGTACCTCCCCCTTGAGGAGGGGTCACCAAACCCTCATCCATGCCACCAGGGTGATCAGGGTGAGCCCGAAGAAAGGCACGCACCAATCTTTTGGCATGAATATCAGAGGCAGAGACCCAGGAATTATTCTCCTGACCATAACCCTTCCACTTAACCAAATACTGGAGTCTCCGTCTAGCCAGACGGGAATCCAGTATCTTCTCTACCTCATACTCCATGTTACCTTCAACCAATACAGGGTCAGGAGGTGCCACCCCAGGAACTACTGGTTCAACAAACCTCTTCAACAAGGACTTATGGAACACATTATGAATCTTAAATGTGACAGGAAGAGCCAACCGAAAAGAGACCGGATTAATAATCTCCAAAATCTCGTAAGGTCCAATAAATCTAGGCTTAAACTTAGGAGAAGCCACCTTCGTAGCGATATTTTTTGATGACAACCAAACCATATCACCCACCTTAAACTGGGGACCAATGGTCCTATGCCGGTTGGAAAACCGCTGCGCCTTTTCCTGGGAGAGAGACAACTTATCCACCACTTGGTCCCAGATCTGGTGCATTCTCTCCACCACAGTGTCAACACCTGGGCAGGCAGAAGGCTCCACCTGCCCTGAAGAAAATCGAGGATGAAACCCAAAGTTACAAAAAAAAGGTGACATCAAAGTGGCAGTACTAGCTCTATTATTTAAAGCAAATTCGGCCAAGGGCAAAAATGAAACCCAATCATCCTGATCAGCCGAAAAAAAACATCTCTAAAAAGACTCCAAAGTCTGGCTTGTTCTCTCCGTCTGCCCATTGGTCTGAGGGTGAAACACAGAGGAGAAGGACAACTGAATTCCCAGCTTGGAACAGAAAGTCCTCCAAAATCTAGACACAAACTGAACTCCTCTGTCAGACACAATGTTCTCAGGAATCCCGTGCAAGCGAACTACCTGTTGCAAAAACAAGGGCACCAACTCAGAGGAAGATGGCAACTTAGGGAGTGGTACAAGATGGACCATCTTAGAGAATCTATCACAAATCACCCAAATAACAGTCATTCTCTGAGAGACAGGCATATCAGAGATAAAAACAATTGAAATATGGGTCCATGGCCTCTTGGGCACCGGCAAAGGCATCAACAACCCACTAGAGCGAGAACAAGGTTTAGACCGGGACTGCACAAAATTCCTGATATCACGAGACAAGGCGGGCCACAAAAAAGACCGACTCACCAGATCTCTAGTACCAAAAATACCTGGATGACCAGCCAATGCAGAGCAATGAACTTCAGACATCACTCTCTTCCTCCACTGGTCAGGAACATACAACTTTCCACTGGGACAACGCTCAGGTTTGTCATCCTGAAACTCTTCCAGAGCACGTCTCAAATCGGGCGAGATGGCAGAAAGAACTACCCCCTCGCCTAAGATGGTAGCAGGCTTGGTCACAACAGAAGAATCAGCAAAGAAACTCCTAGAGAGGACGTCTGCCTTGACATTCTTAGTGCCAGGAAGAAAAGAGACCACAAAAATCAAAACGTGTGGAAAAACAAGGCCCACCTAGCCTGTCTAGGATTCAAGCGTTTGGCCGACTCCAGGTAAATCAGATTCTTGTGGTCAGTAAGGACCACAACCTGGTGTTTAGCTCCCTCCAACCAATGTCTCCACTCCTCAAATGCCCATTTCATGGCCAACAGTTCCCGATTCCCCACATCATAGTTGCGTTCAGATGGGGAGAACTTTCGGGAAAAGAAAGCACAGAGATTCATTTTAGATGTCACAGGATCTTTTTGGGATAAAACAGCTCCTGCACCAATCTCAGAAGCGTCCACCTCTACCTGAAACGGGAGTGAGACATCAGGTTGCCGCAGAACAGGAGCAGAAGTGAATCTTCGCTTCAGCTCCTGAAAAGAAGAAACCGCCTCTGGAGACCAATTGAGCACATCAGCACCCTTCTTAGTCAAATCAGTCAATGGCTTGGCAATACTAGAAAAATTAGCTATAAATTTCCGATAAAAATTAGCAAAACCCAAAAACTTCTGGAGGGCCTTCAAAGAAGTGGGCTGATCCCAATCATAAATGGCCTGTACCTTGGCCGGGTCCATTTCAATAGTTGACGGAGACAAAATGAATCCCAAAAATGAAACCCTCTGTACCCCAAAAAGGCATCTCGATCCCTTGACATACAGGGAATTCTCCCTCAAAATCCGGAACACAGTCCGAACATGTTCCACATGAGAGTCCCAATCCTTGGAAAAGATCAAAATATCATCCAGATAGATAATCAAAAATTTATCCACAAAGTCTCGGAAAATATCGTTCATGAAGGATTGGAAGACAGAAGGGGCATTAGTGAGCCCAAAAGGCATCACCAGGTACTCAAAATGTCCCTCCGGAGTATTAAACTCCGTCTTCCATTCATCCCCATGCTTAATGCGAATAAGATTATACGCCCCCCTGAGGTCAAGATTGGTAAACCAGCAAGCACCTTTAACTCTGGAGAATAGGTCAGAAATCAGGGGTAACGGATACTGATATTTAACAGTAATTTTGTTGAGGGCACGATAGTCAATACAAGGCCTTAATGAACCATCTTTTTTAGCCACGAAAAAAAACCCAGCACCTAAGGGTGAAGAGGATGGTCTATTATGATCCTTCTCCAACGACTCCTTAATATAGGATCGCATAGCCTCGTGCTCGGGTACAGATAAATTGAAAAGCCGACCCTTGGGAAATTTACACCCCGGGCTCAGCTCAATAGCACAGTCATAACTCCTATGAGGAGGCAAAGACGCAGACACATTCTCACTAAATACATCATAAAAGTCAGCCAAATAGTCAGGAACATCATGCTACTGGGGAGAGGTGGAGAAAACAGGAGCATCACTAAGGGCACACCGACAACCCCAACTCACCACAGACAAAGATTTCCAATCCAAAACTGGATTATGGATTTGCAACCAGGGAAACCCCAGAACAATGGTATTATGCAACACCAAAAATCTGCAATTTTCTTGATGGTCTGGTGCGACCCGCATTACCACCTGGGTCCAAAACTGAGGTTTATTTTTCACCAAATGAGTCGCATCAATACCCCTCAAAGGGATA
Source organism: Dendrobates tinctorius (assembly GCF_039654945.1). Classification (NCBI taxonomy): domain Eukaryota; kingdom Metazoa; phylum Chordata; class Amphibia; order Anura; family Dendrobatidae; genus Dendrobates; species Dendrobates tinctorius. Next base: position 41,536,537 of record NW_027361704.1, on the reverse strand, counting down.
GGCGTCCGCAATGGCGTCATAGGAAATCCACAACCTTTAGCAAAATCCAAGTCCATCAGGTTCAGAGCTGCTCCCGAATCCACAAAAGCCTTGGTGGAAAATGTGGACAGGGAGCAGATCAGAGTAATTGCCAGAAGAAACTTAGGTTGAACACCACCCACAGAAAACGTGTGAGCACAACGTTTCTCTCGTTTAGGGCAGACAGAAATAATATGCGAAGCATCTCCACAAAAAAAAAACAGTTTATTATGCCTTCTGAACTCCTGACGTTGTGCCCTGGACAAAACTCTATCACATTGCATAGGTTCAGACATTTGTTCAACAGGTGGCAACACCGCTCGTGCGGTCTTGCGTTCACGCAAACGCCGATCAACCTGAATGGCTAATGACATAGAATCGTCAAGACCAGAGGGAACAGGAAATCCCACCATAGTATCTTTTACGGTTTCTGACAAACCTTTCCGAAAGAGAGCTGCCAAGGCATCATCATTCCAGGTAGTAAGGACCGCCCACTTTCGGAATTTTTGACAGTACAACTCTGCAGAATCCCGACCTTGGCTCAATGCCAACAGGTCCTTTTCAGCCTGATCAATAGCATTAGGTTCATCATACAACAACCCCAAGGCTTGAAAAAATGCATCCACATTATTTAGAATAGGATCATGAGGTTTCAAAGAAAACGCCCAATCCTGGGGATCGCCGCGCAGCAAAGAGATGACAATTTTAACACGCTGCGCGGAGCTCCCCGACGAGTTAGGCTTCAAGGCAAAAAATAATTTACAATTATTCTTGAAATTCAAAAATTTAGACCGATCCCCAAAAAACACATCAGGAGTAGGGATCTTTGGTTCAGCAGCATGTGAATCAGTAAGATAGGGGGAAATTCCCCGCACTTCCGCAGCGAGCTGCTCCACACGATCAGACAATTGCTTCATCTCCATTGAGAGAATAAAAATTCCCCCTACGGCCTCAGAGATATAGAGGAAAAAATATACACAAAGAAATTCTGACACTTTTTTTTTTTTTACACAATTCTTTCCTGCTATTGAGTACCCTAGGATCTGCGGTATGGCTGGTGATTCTGTTATGGATGAGTCACTGAAGGAGGAAAAAACAAAAATAAAAGCTAAGTCCAGAAAACCACAGAAGTTGGCAGCTATCGGATTGCAGACCCCTGAACCTATCCACAACAACTAACAGTAGCCATGGGGGGTTCCTACAGTGCCCTAGACCCCTCGATCACAGCCGGAGAACTAAATTAGCCTAAAAGACAGAAAGGGGAAATCTAAACTGCCCCAGAGCAGACCCCAAAGCAATAGGCAGCCCCCAACATATAATGACAGTGAAGCAAGATGAAAAACACTAACACAGATGGAAAGATAGGTTGAGCAAATGATGGGGCCCAAGCTAACTAAATAGGACAGGATAGAAAAGCTGCTGTCTGCAATCTGCAAAAACCTATCCAAAAATGAACCAACAGACTGATGGGAAAAACAGGCCCTGAAGTCGCTAGGCATCAAAAAAACTATTAGCTCTCAGGTATAGTCTGAAGACAGAGCCAGAGATCAACAGATCAGAGACAAAAATGGAATTCAGCTCACCCCCGGCCGGGGATGGCTGAACTCCAAAAAACAAGGCAAACAAAACCAGAACTAAAAAGTGTACAAAAAGCAGAGCAAAACCTGGCTTTGAGAAGCAGAAATCAGACTGGTCTCCAAGAATCCAGCAGGAAAATCACCAGCAAGGCAGCAGGGCGTCGGCTGCCTTATATCCAGTCATCAGTTCCTGTGACCCAGTCATCATCTACCTGCTCAGCTGTTTGGTAATCAGCCTCACTACCTTCCTTCGCCAGAAGAGGGAGTTCATCAGACCTCACTGGTGAAGGGAAAAATGAACTCACAACATCCCACCACCTTCCTGTTCCTCACGCCATGATGGGTCAAGGACCCCATCATCTACACTACCCTCTTCAAACACCTGCTTCTCCTGGGTAGTCTCGCCAGCACAGTACGCACCAGAAAGTGGCACCTGAGTCTCATCATCAGATGCGTACTGAGGTGTGCTGACCATAGGCTCTGGCCCACCCACCTCTTCAGATTCAGAGAGACAAATCTGTTGCGCATCACTGCATACTCCCTCTTCTTCAAATTCTAGAATGCTGCTTGGTTGGCCCCCTCTTTCCAAGCCAAGTGATTCAGAGAGCAGAAGTAGAGAATGAGATGGCTCCTGTCCAGGGCTCTCTGACTGCCTGGGCAATTTGGCAGGTGGTGAAGAGACAGATGGTTCCTCTTCAATGCTCTGGACCTGAGAGGATGTGGAAGTAATCGAAGTCGATGTATTAGCTGCCATCCATCCGATAATGGCTTCAATTTGTTTCTCCCGCAGCAGTGGGGTACGGCGAGCTCCTACAAAGCTGCGTATAAAGGACTGTTCCCTGTTAAAACTGGGGGATGCTGAGTCACTGGTGCCCGCAGCAGGCACAGAATCCCCACGTCCTCTCCCTGTTGAAACTCCACGCCCACGACCACGTGCCTTGCTCCCTGCCTTCTTCATCTTAGTAGACTGATAAAGATAGGCAGAAAAGTACTAAGGGCTTAGTGTGCTTATTCCTGAACAGCTGCTAACAGGTATAAGAAGCACTAATTTTATAAAGTGTGTGGACTACACTTTAATATGAGCTAATGTGGCCTACACAACTGTAAAGTGGAGTGTTTGGTGAACTTTATTTAAGTGTTTTTTTTTTTAAAAAAAACAAAGGATGTGACCAAAGATGTAAAAGCGATAGTGTAACAAATTTTTTGGAGCTATTACAATGCAGGAAGGTAAGATAAGAAAAGATAATCCTTTAATCGTCCCACCATGGGAAAATTCAGAGCATTACAGCAGCACGGCAGGAACAAATACAGATGCATAAAGGCATTACATTGACAGTAGGTAGGTACATATACGGAAAAAAAAAAAAAAAAAAAAAAAAAGATATAACCGGACTATCACAACTATGGATCTATCAGTTCACTGTTTGGGTCGTTCTCCGTTTTGGACAGTGCTGGTTATACAGCCTAACTGCAGCAGGAAGGAAGGACTTTCGATAGCGCTCCCTCTCACGTTTAGGATGAAGTAGCGGGTCACCGACCGGCTAACCTACATTGCAATAGATGAGGCACCAAAAAATAGGCTAATACTAATCTGGCTGGGGCTGCAGGGCAGAAGCCAGCAAAAAGGCTCCTATCTACTCCTATATAGTGTTTGCAACCAATCTAGCTGGATACGGGTGGAAGCACACTAATAGGAGAAATTAATGAAAAATAAGCAGCACTACAGCAAAAAAGGACAATGTATGAGGCAGTGATGCACTCTGAGCGGACTAAAACCAGAGGTGGCTGCAGAACACACTACAGCGTGAGCTGCACTCACACACAGAGACCTCACAGACAGCCGTGAACAGTGCAGAGAACTGTGCACTAGCACTGAAAGACTGCAGAAAGGCTCCGCTATCTACTCCTATATAGATAGTGTTTGCAACCAATGTAGATGGATACGGATGGATGCACACTAATAGGAGAAATCAGTAAAAATGAGCAGCAATAAAAAAAAAAAAAAAAAAAAAAAAATATGTATGAGGCAGTGACGCACGCTGAGCGGCCTACAACCAGAGGTGACTGCAGAACAAACTACAGCGTGAGCTGCACTCACACACACAGACCTTGCAGACAGCTGTGAACAGCGCTGCAAGGCAAAAGAAAGCTACAGCAGTTGAAAAATAGCCTAGGTAAAGCACTATATAGAAAATCGCTCTCTCTAACTGTCCCTCAGAGTCTGAACAGCAGCAGCGTCCTGTCCCTAAGTGAATTCACAGCAGAGTGAACCCAAAATGGTGGCGGCGGTTTTTATAGTGCATCATGACATCATTTCAGCAGCCAATCACAGCCATGCCATTAGTTAACATGCCTAACAGGATGTGCCCACACTTCTTAGGATTCCTCATTGGCTGAATCAAATCAAACTGGCTCATAGCATTATGGGAACTTCCAATTCCGGTATTCGATATGCTAAAAGTATCGGAACTCAGTATCGGAATTCTGATACCGCAAATATCGGCCGATACCCGATATTTGCAGTATCGGAATGCTCAACACTACTGAGGACATACACACTGTAAAGCACTGGGAGAAGCAGCAACAGAGAGCATACATGGATGGAGGCCATCTCTCTGTTACATACTACCACTATTACTCGAGAAGGAAGCCCATGCGAAACACGCATCAGAGCTGGCAGCACTCAATCCCTGCAGGTGGGTACTATGGGTAAGACTCCATTGATTTAATCAAATCTCGGTATATGTATTTGACTATTGGTGCTCTTTGTATAGATGCTATCTTTCTCTGATTATTAGTCATTAATACTATTGATTCACTATGGACCAAGTGGAGAAGGACAGGGAAATGAATACTATATATGAGCACTAAAGATTTAGACAGAATTTATATTTGCACTTGCATATGATATATACAGTATATAAAATTAGATCACTTTCAAGAGGTCTCCCATCCATGTATTTTCTTCTAAGGGGGTTTGTTGCTTTTTCATCTTGTTTCCACGTTAATTATTCTTTGTCAGTTTCCATGATAAGTGTATTTATTAAATTGCCATTTTTTAATACGTCTATAATAAAGTGAGTTATATTTTATTGGACAGTGTTGGTCTCTGTTCTTCTTCTGGTCCTTTTGATCTGACCTGGTGTACCACTTGGTGTTGGGTTAATTATAAATACGTAGTATGCTTTCCATTCTTTGAATTGTGTTCTCATTAGTGATGGGCGAACACTAAAATGCTCGGATGCTCGTTGCTCGGGTCAATTAAATTGGAATACTCGGGTACTTTGACAGAACAGCGAGCCTAATGTAAGGCTATGGGAGACCCGAGCATTTTTACCGCGATCTCCCCGGGGGGGTCCTTTTAAGATCTAAACGCATCTGAAAATGATGGAAATACTGCTCAAATGATACGGGGATATCATGGGGATCGCCCCTGGAAGCATTCCTGACTCCTAGTTCACAGCTTTAAACAATGTTGTCAGCGTTTCATGGCATTTTTACCCGTGCACCAAAAAACATACCAAAACGAAACCAAAATAGATTTTGGTGGGAAATATGTTAAGGTGCATCCTTTCCAGGTTGATGACTTGTATATAAGGCAAAATAATTAACCTCAGACCAAAATGTTCCTCCCCCACTTGGGCTATGTTCAGACGCCGCGCTTTTGAAGCGTTTTTCAGCTTTTACATTGCTTTCAACCAATACAAATGCATTCATTGGGAAATGTCATTGTAACATTTATCAACCCAGCTGGCCATGTGGTGTGTGACACATAAGAAGACCCATCTTGTTTCATTTATGAAGGAGGGACTCTTAAAGTCACAGAGCCTATTTTTACAGGGGCATAAGGCAGCATTAATCTGCTTAAAGGATCATTATTAAACAGTGGGTCTCCTAAACTGTTATAGCCTATGCAGTGAGTGGATGGGCTGAAAAGAATTACGATGCACCCCAATACCCCTTTCAAGAGATGTCCAGGAGGGCTTCTATAAAAAATGCTGCATTGAATGCAAGGCCTGCCCTGCTACCAAGTCATATGCACCCCAATAAGCCTTTGAACCCACATACTGGATAGGCACATGAAAATCCACTTCACATTATTCATTTTATATTCCCATTCTGTTTTCTTATGCATTGACAGCATAGCCCTGCTACCAAGTCATATGCACCCCAATAACCCACCCCAATCCCCCCTTGGAAGAAACATGGAGGAGGGCCTCTTAACAAAAAATGTTCCATTAAAAAGGAGCGGGTCTTCTAGACTTGTAATGCACATACACTAAGTGTGTTGGCTGGCAAACATGTTCCCCTGTGGGGTACACCTCAACCTTTTCCATAATAAGTATTTTACGCCCAACAAAACCACCCACCCTTGTTCGCATGACGACTCCTGGAGTGGACCCTCTGGGTCATGATACCTACCCAACCCGTGTGAGCTGGCCTAGTGAGGACCACCCCCTATACAGGGAGCATCAGGGGCAGGGTCAGGGGAATAAAATACCATGACTGCTGGAACCAGGTGGCTGGCTTGAAGGAGGCATGAGAGACTGTGTTTGGCAGGTGAAGATGGGGGCATGCAGGGTACAGGAATATGAGAAAAAGGAGGACATAGAATCCATTTCCATTGCAAAACATATATAAATTTATTTATCAAAAAGAAGGACACGTATAAGAGATACAGGATATTACAAAATCCAATAAAATGGGTAATCACATAAGGCCCGATACTAAAAAGACAAACAAGTGGGCAGCCTGTGATGGCGCATCTGCTCTTCGGAGGCAACATTTTTGGATCAAGCCGGGGAACTAAGAGATCGTTTTCTCAAACGGGGCTACAGTCGACGCTGTGTCAAGAAGGGCTTTGACAGAGCAAGAAAAACAAATCGGCTGGCCCTATTACAACCAAACATCAACAAGAAAAAACAAGAGCAGGGCTGTGTCAGATTTATCTCCACTTTTAATGGGGGATGGAACCAAATGAAGGACATACTTACCAAACATTGGAATATTCTAAGGACGGAGGTCTCATTGACGAATATAATCTCTGAGCATCCGCTCATGACATATCGTAGAAGCCCCAATTTAGGGGATATGTTGGTACGTTCACATTATGTCCCACACATTAAAAATCCCTTTGATTCTCGTGGTCCTCCTCTGGGATGTTACCCTTGCGGTAACTGTATTGCATGTAAAAATATTGTGCGGACATCGTCTTTTCAATCTGTAGATGGAACAAGAACTTATTCAATTAGACAACACATAACTTGTAATACTGCACAGGTCATCTATTACGCCACGTGTGGATGCCCGAAAGTGTATATAGGCCTTACGAGCCGCCAACTTAAACTACGTGTCCGTGAACATGTCCGTGACATCTTGGCGTCTAAAACAATAACCGATTTGACACAGCTTAAAACGATACCTAAACATTACAAGCTTGTACATAATAGCGACCCTAAATCTTTTCTAGTGAGAGGCATTCAAAACGTAAAAAGTGGTATCAGAGGCGGTGACATCAAACACCTCCTTGCACAGAAGGAATGAAAATGGATCATGGTTCTTGGGACCATGACACCACAAGGGCTGAATGAATCACTCAGCTTTGCGCCATTTTTGTGATCTATAGTATTAATATTTTTTCTGCCTGCCATCTCTAGATAGGTATCTCTCTCTCTCCCTCTTTTAATTTTCTATATGTTGTTTTTATGTCATGAGTGTTTTTTGGATTGTTGCACTCATTTTTAATTTGCTATTTGTCTGGCTATAGATAATACAATTCTTCCGTTGATGTCCTGCATTGGGAGTTTTACTATCACGCAATCAACATGCGGTATGGTGATCTACGTGGCAAGCTCATCACTGAACTCACGACAATATATGCTTATGTTTCGGCACATTATCTACAGAAAGTATAAAAACAGAGGACTTGGTGCGAATGGAAGAATATGTATCATGGTGATATTTTATTACCTCCCATTTTTGCCTCTTATTGTATTTATTATTTTTCTCTCTCTTTCTGTTCTGATGGATGCACATGCATTCATTGGTTGCATTGTTATATGTGCCATTTTGCTTTTTGTTTGTTGGCTATTCCCTCAGTAGACACCACTTATAGACAGCACACGCATGGTTGACTAGCTTAACATCTCCTCTCATTCATTCACATTTCTTTTCCCTCCCCTCCCCTTTCCCCTCCCTTCCCCTCTCCCCCATCCCATTCCTTCCCCACTACCCTCCCCTTTTCTTATTTATACGGGTCCAAGTCATCTGTTGTGCCGTGACCCTGTTATGGCTGAGTTCACGCGCGCCACACATGCAAACAACATATTGGACGGACGCTGCCTGTGTGGCGGTCTAGCGCCGGCCGCCCTCACGTGGCGTCTGTTTACTATGCCCGCCCGTCCTGGCGGTTACCCAGGTAGCGGTCAGACGCCGGCCGCTTTTGGATGACGCCAGCTGACTGACGGGTTGCGTCATAGATACAAGTGCGCATGTGTGGGGCTCATTCCATGATAGGCTCACGGCAGTCAGGTGACTTCTCCCAGCCAGCCATATAACTGGGATGTTCACAATAATAGCCACGCCCCCCGAGGAAGCAGTCCTGCATACCGCGAAACGCGCGTAGGGGTACACAAGTCGGCGCCTGTCATACATCTGGACATGATGGGTATGTCTATCCAGCTTATTTAAGCACACTTTGTCTTTTCCCACATTGTTCTTACTCACATGCCACATCATTCTCTACCACATGGTATGTAGCTGAGCCTTGCACAGATTCAGTGGTGGAACATGTCAGCTTATTTACACCTTGTGCAGTCATTATTGGTATCACCAGCATTATCCATCCGGGCTATACGTATGATATAATATTGCCCAAGGGGAAAATAATTTTTTGTTTTTGGTGACCTCTGCACTAATATATTCCACCATGTACTTCTTTGGCTGGTAGAATAACTACATTTCATTGCTTAATTATCTTACATTATCAACTTTTGTGGTATTGACTATGGATATCCATTCCCATCACAGGCTGCCCACTTGTTTGTCTTTTTAGTATCGGGCCTTATGTGATTACCCATTTTATTGGATTTTGTAATATCCTGTATCTCTTATACGTGTCCTTCTTTTTGATAAATAAATTTATATATGTTTTGCAATGGAAATGGATTCTATGTCCTCCTTTTTCTCATGATATTGAGAATCGTCTCCATTATATTTGACTTTATGAGGCATTATCAAGGTATTTTACTCTTTAATGTAATAGGATGTTCTTTTGGAGTTTTCTTTTTCACGTATAGGGTACAGGAATATGTAAAGCGTGTACTCGGGGCACGCTGGGTACGGAAGTGCATACAGCGTGTACACAGGGGCATGCAGAGTATGGGATGGTGCAGAACGCGTGCTGGGAAGCACGTCAGGGTACAAGACAGAGCAGAGCGCGTGCTGGGAAGCATGCCAGAGTACAAGGTAGTGGACCTGAGTACAGAGAGCCAACATGCAGGCACCAAGAAGGCCTAGCAAGGAAGCAAAAGCGATAATCAGGTGCCGCCTACAGGAAGAGGCGGCCTGAAATAGGGAATGCATGCCGGGACTTCCAGGTCAGGCCCTCCAGGACCATAGAGATGTAAGATTCAGTGCGGGCACAGTCAGAGCTGCGGGTTGTGCGCAAGGGTGCCTGATGGGACCTGGTACCGGGCAGGCAGCCGCAGAATCAATAGCGCGTGGCACCTGTGCACACCCTATGGGACCTCAGTGCCGGACATGAGCCCGGAAGTGAAGAAGTTGGGTGGCATGCACCAGCTGCGGCGATACATGGTGAGAGCGGCGTAACAGTTCGGAATTTGACACTGGCTGTAGCAGCACGGAACACGTTAATCCTGTTGATCTAGTGGGGGTGGATGATGAGACATGGAGGAAGGCCTGATTTAAAACTATGCCCAATTTAAAGGAGTCGGTCTCCTAGACTTGTAATGCAAACTTTTCCCCCTGGGGGTAGATATCAACATAGTGTGGCCATTTTTTTTGGGGGGGGGGCTTCATAAACACCTTGCAAAACTGTAACGTGGTTTCATACACAGTTGCTGCTGGGAAGGTGCAGGTTTTTAGTAAAAATATGGCGGACGAATCGTTGAATGAAGTGATCTGGAAAAGGGGCATGGTGATAGGAATATGAAAGTACATGATTAATAACAGCAGTGGCTATGGGAGGTATGACATCCAGGATACAGCCAACAATGATTCGTCGTTTAGCCACCATCAATTACCAGAATCAGTTTCATGCCCGTCAGAAGATCGGTGTACCATATGTGTGTGTGAGACTCGCCCTAAGAAATGCCCGTCCCAAATATGTTGCCAAACACGCACATGTCTATATAAAGGGCAAAGTGCAACATGCTCGTGAGATGCTGAATTATATAAAGCAGATCAGTGTCGAAGGAAAACCAAGCAAACTGATGGATGCTCGTGAAAAACTAAGTTTAAAGAGTAGTGCACCGTTCGTAACTATAAACACATCCGTGACACAAGCTTCTTCATATTCACCCATACATATTACCAATAATATACAAATGTGACAGTCTAAAATTAATTGTCCAAGTGTAACCAACATTGTTAAAGGAATTCCACAAAATCTACACAACCCCGACCCTTTGAAAAACCTGATTTCCTCTGTGCAACATATGGACGATGATGGTATTGATGACGGCTTCAATTGATGACGAAATCATTTTCTCTAGGGCAAAGTTTACCTGTTACTAAAGTGGTACCGAATGAGGCATACACAACTCTCAGGTGTACTCAGTGAGAGATGCTTGAAAGATGATTTATTCTGATTTGTCCATGTCCAGTTTGTCCACTCTTTGAAAGTGAGCAGAAAAGAAGGAGGATATAGCGGGAAGATGGCTGATTCTGGTCAGTAAAGAGGAGATGTCAAGTACAGATAGGTAGATGTGCATGTCTTCGGTGTAGTGATGATATTGCAAACCGTGCCATTACATCATTTGGTCCAGGCCAAAGGTGTAGATGGAGAAGAGTAGAGGTCCTAGAACAGAGCCTTGGGGAACAACGAAAGACAGGTGTCGAGGTGAGAAGGTGGTGTGGTAGAGGGAGACAATGAATGTCCCCCTACCAGTCTTCTTGTTTTTTAAAGACTCTGCTGATAACCCCAAAAAGGACATTTGCACCACCGGCCATGGCCGCATCAGCAGGGGTAGTAAAACTACCAGCTTTACCACCACCAGCATGATCCGAAACATGGCAGCATGGCAGCAAAGCAACAAACTTTGTTGGTTGAACACCAGGCTTCATGAACAGTGTCTGCGGGTGATACCGCTGCTTCTTCCGCTGTTGTGCGTGCAAGCCAATCCCCTGTCCACAGTGCATGTAAAGATGCCGCCTCCTCTGCACCTGCCGTTGACCACAGTCAAAATAGCACCATCATCAAGCACGTCCACGTCCTTGTCCCAGCGCAGCCTTCAGTTGTCCATACCCCAGTCATTGGAGCGTAAGCGGAAAGACGCAGTCAATGCCCCACAGGCCACAGTACTAAATTAACAAATTTCTCATCTGCTTGCACTCAAAATATTGCATTTTAGGCTCGTGGGAAACAGACACTTTCCGCAAACTGATGGCGGTGACCATAATAAGGTACTCTGGCCCCACCTGACACTATTTCTCACGGTGTGCCGTCACGACATTAGACAAGCAAGCACGTGTCCCACAAACATTACCTGGGCCATCAACAATGATGGTACAGGGAAAGTGCACCTAACCAGGGACCGGTGGATAAGTGCTTGTGAGCAGGGATGGTACATCTCGCTGATGGCACATTGGGTTTGCGTAGAAGAAGTCATGAGTCTGTTGGACATTGGGAGACCATGTCACAGATGTATGGAGGAGACAGGTTGTGGAAAGCTTTGTATGTCATATTTAGGGTTTTGAACTGTAGCATATGGGCAGTAGGAAGGCAGTGAATGGCATGGCAGAGAGGAGAGGCTGGGAAATAATGGAGGGACATTTGGATTACTCTAGCAGCAGAGTTTTGGATAGAATTGAGTGGGACAAGAGTGCTAGAGGGGAGGCTAGAGAGTATAAGGTTGCAATAGTCGAGGAGGGAGATCATGTGGGAGTGCACAAACATTTTTGAATTTTCTTGGAATGTACAGATCCAGTAAGTGTTTTTGAGTTGTATGGGCAAGAGAAGGCAAGTGCTTGGATCTTAGCTTGAAAGAGAGGGCAGAATCGAGTATCACCCCAAGGGCACGAACATGTGGGAATATTTGTCCCGGTGTGCCATCCCGGCATTACACAGGCACGTGTCCCACAATATTACCCGTGCCCTCCACAGTGCTAATACTTGGAAAGTCCACCTAACCACAAACACGTGGATAAGTGCTTCTGGTCAGGGATGGTACATCTCACTGAGGGTACAATGGGCTAACATAGTGGAAGCGGGACCCACTCCAACCTTGGCATGGTGCACGTCCTCCCAAACCCAGAGTATTGCGTGCCCTAAGTAAATCTGGGTTGCCCCCACAGTCTACAGCTCCTGTACCTCCACCTCGTTTGCCTCCTCTTCAGCCTCCAGCTAGAAAAAGTAGCACATCAGTCACAAGCTGGAAGCACTGCAGCACTGCCAAATGAAAGTGGGAACAGGCCGTGCTGAAACTAATATGCTTCTGTGACAAACCCCAAAATGCTGAAGAGTTTTGGACAGGTCTGAAAGAGCAGGCACATCAGTGGTTGAGATGGCTGAACCCAAAGCCTCTTCATAACCGCTCAAGGGTATCCACTTCCTGATTTGGTCTGTTTGGTGTTATCCTTATCAGCCTCCGCCGAACAGGGACTCACCCGCACTGTAGGGACCCCTGGGGACCAGAATAGCCAGAAAGTATAGGTGCACAGGACCTTAGTGGTGAAGATTAGCAAGCCGGCACGGGACCTACGGTCATGTGACTGCAAGGGGGCGGGGCTTAGCGTCCTGCTTTCACAGAAGACAGCAAACTCCGAGTCAGGCAAAACGGAGGTCGTTCACAGAACGGACAGCAAGGTACAGAAGGGGTAAACGGACGGGAGGTCAGACAAAGCCAAAGGTCATACACAAGAGGGCGATGCGGTACCAAGGGGACGAGCAGAGAGAAGTCAGGTCACAAGCAGAGAGTCATACACGAGAGTTAGCGCAGTACAAGAGGGACAGGCAGAACTCGTAACAGGGACAGAACTGAATCAAAACCAAACGAGCAAGCAAGATATCAGGCACAAGGCACACGTACGCATAAGGTTAACTAACTCAGTCGAGGGCAGGAGTATAACTGACACCGGACCTAGGTCCAGTGAGCATTAAATAGCCGCCCTCTGCCAGGGAGAGGAGGAATAATTAACCCCCAATCAGACCAGGACAGGCCAAAGCGAAACCCCGTCCTGGATCATGACAATCCTCCTCCTTATCCTCATCCACAACCAGCAGAACACCAGGGTGAACGTATTCCGTGATGCAAAAGTCACTCAATTTTTGTGCAAGGGTGTTTTTATGATACCAGCTACTAATTTGAAACCAAAACAAATGTTACCCCCCAGGGGGAACTGTCAAAAAAAAATTGATATGTACTTATATTCTTTCCATTTATTCTTAAATTTTCCAGTTTTACTATCTCTGGACCATCCTCTTAGGACCTAGTGTATTCCTGTACAATAGAAAAATATTGAAATCCTATTATATTTTTTTTTATATCCCTGTTTCTGAGCTGTTGCTAGGGACAAACATCTCGGACACATTCTGGCTTCATATCTATGAACCTATGGTCGCCCCTCCCTTTTGTATTTTTCTTACATAGGTGGATTCACATTTTTTGTTTGATTTCATTATGATTTGTCATTATGTCTCCTTATTCTCCGCCACTAAATCACCAAGGTTACCATGTTCTGTGCTGCTACAGGCAGTCCAATTTTAAGTAAGGGTGTCTATGATGCCCATAGTATATTTTTAACCCCTTTAGCCCCAAGTGTGGTTTGCACGTTAATGACCAGGCCAGTTTTTACAATTCTGACCACTGTCCCTTTATGAGGTCATAACTCTGGAACGCTTCCATGGATCCCGGTGATTCTGACATTGTTTTCTTGTGACATACTGTACTTTATGTTAGTGGTAAAATTTCATTCATATAGCTTGGGTTTATTTGTGAAAAAAATGGAAATTTGGCAAAAATTTAGCAATTTTCCAAATTTTAAATTTTATGCCCTTAAATCACAGATATATGGCAACAAAAAACTTAATAAATAACATTTCCCAGATGTTTACTTTACATCAACACAATTTTGGAAACAAATTTTTTTGTTAGGAAGTTATAAGGTTTAAAATTTGACCAGCGATTTCTCATTTTTACAACACCATTTCATTTTTAGGGACCACATCACATTTGAAGTCACTTTGAGGGGTCTATATGATAGAAAATACCCCAAGATGACACCATTCTGAAAACTGCACCCCCCCAAGGTGCTCAAAACCACATTCAAAAAGTTTATTAACCCTTCAGGTACTTCACAGGAATTTTTTGAATGTTTAAAAAAAAAAATGAACATTTAACTTTTTTTCACCAAAAAATTATTTCAGGTCCAATTTTTTTTTTTATTTTACCAAGGGTAACAGGAGAAATTGGACTGCAAATGTTATTGTGCAGTTTGTTCTGAGCATGCTGATACCTGATATGTGGGGGGGAACCACTGCTTCTGTGCATGGCAGATCTCAGAAGGGAAGTACTGGAAGGGCTGCAATTCAGATCGGACACCATGTCATGTTTGGAGAACCCCTGATGTGCCTAAACAGTGGAAACCCCCCACAAATGACCCAAATTTTGGAAAATAGACCCCCCAGGGAACTTATCTAGATATGTGGTGAGAACTTTGAACCCCCAAGGGCTTCACAGAAGTTTAAAACGTACAGCCGTACAATTAAAAAATCATATTTTTCCACAAAAATAATCTTTTCACCCCCAATTTTTATTTTTCCAAAGGTAACAGGACCCAAAAAGTTATTGTGCAAATTGTCCTGAGTATGCTGATACCCCAGATGTGGATGTAAATGACTATTTGGGCGCAAGGCAGAGCTTGGAAAGGAAGCAGCGCCATTTGACTTTTTTGGCTGGAATTGAGATCGGACGCCATGTCGCGATTGGAAAGCCCCTGATGTGCCAAAACAGTGGAAACCCCCAACAAATGACACCATTTTGGAAACTAGACCCCCCATGGAACTTATCTAGATTTTTTGTGAGCACTTTGAACCCCCAAGGGCTTCACAGAAGTTTATAACGCCCGGGAGTGAAAATAAAAAAATCATATTTTTTCCACAATCATGATCCTTCAGTCCCTAATTTTTTTATTTTCCCAAGGGTAAGAGGAGAAATTGGACCCCAAACGTAGTTGTCCAATTTGTCCTGAGTACGCTGATATCCCATATGTGGGAGAAAACTACTGTATGGGCACACGTCGGGGCTTGGAAGGGAAGTAGTGATGTTTTGGAATGCAGACTTTGATGGAATGGTCTGCGGGTGTCATGTTGCCTTTGGAGAGCCCCTGATGTACCTAAAGTGTGGAAATCCCCCACAAGTGACCACATTTTGGAATCTAGACCCCCCCAAGGAACTTATATAGATGTGTGGTGAGCACTTTGAACCCCCAAGTGCTTCACAGAAGTTTATAACGCCCGGGTGTGAAAATAAAAAAATCATTTTTTTACACAAACATGATCTTTTAGTCCCCAATTTTTTTATTTTGCCAAGGGTAACAGGAGAAATTGGACCCCAAAAGTTGTTGTCCAATTTGTCCTGAGTAAGCTGATACCCCATATGTGGCGGTAAAACACTGTTTGGGCGCATGGCAGAGCTTGGAAGGGAAGGAGCACCGTTTAACTTTTTCAACGCAGAATTGGCTGGAATTGAGATCAGACGCCATGTATCGTTTGGAAAGCACCTTATGTGCCTAAACAGTGGAAACCCCACAATTCTAACTCCAACCCTAACCCCAACACACCCCTAACCCTAATATCAGCCCTAACCCTAATCCTAGCCCTAACCCTAACGGGAAAATGGAAATAAATACATTTTTTTTAATTAAAGGGTGGTTTGATTTACTATTTATGGCGGTTTTTATGTTTGGCAGCTGTCACACGCTAAAAGACGCTTTTTATTGTAAAAATAGTTTTTGCATCACCACATTTTGAGACCTATACGCTTTCCATATTTTGACCCACCGAGTCATGTGAGGTCTTATTTTTTGCGGGACAAGATGACGTTTTCAGCGGTACCATGGTTATTTTTAGCCGTCTTTTTGATCGCAAGTTATTGCACTTTTTGCTCAGCGGTATGATGATAAAGCATTGTTTTTTGCTTTGTTTTTTATTTTTAAGGGGTTCGCTAAAGTAGTTAACTAGTGGCACAGTTTTATAGGGCGGGTCGTTATGGACACAGCGATGCTGAATATGTGTACTTTTATTGTTTGTTTTTTTTTATCCAAAAAATGAATTTATTAGGGAATACTTTTTTTTTTTTTTTTTTTTTATAAATTATTTTTACACTTTTTTTTTTTTTTACTTTATTACATTGTCCCGGGGGGGACATCACTGTCATGTGTCAGATCACTGATCTGACACATTACAGAGCTGTGTCAGATCGGCGATGACAGGCGCTGCAGCAGGCTTCCTCATGCCTGCTCTCTGCAGGCACTGAGGAAGCCACCTCCCTGCAGGCCCCCGCGGTCATATTGGATCTGGGGACCTGCAGGGAAGGAGGCCCCCAGATCAGCGCAGCACATTGCGCTGCACTGGGGGTCTCAGGGAAGCACGGAGGAAGCCCCCTCCCTGCCGATGCTTCTCTAAACCCCCGGTACACTGCGATCATGTTTGATCGCAGTGTGCCAGGAGTTAATGTGCCGGGGGTGGTCTGTGATAATCAGCTGACACCCGGCCACGATCAGCGGCGCTTCCCCTGGGGAGCGCCGCTGATCGCTATGTACTATCCCGTCCTTGGGAATTAAGTCCCAGGGCACATGGATGGGATAGTACGTCCAATGGCAGAAAGGGGTTAAAAAATGTACCCCCCCAAGGGGAAAGGTTTGTCAGCCCAGGCACTGTGTGTATATAATGAGAGTCACCAAAAAAGAGAATTTAGGCCTAAAATGCTTCAATTTTTGGCACATGGATAAATGAGGTGTGCCAGAGAGACCCCACTGTAAAATGTGGCCTGTTTTTTAAAATAATGCAACATAGTGCTCTATATAAGTACAGTTTAACCCAGGAAAAAAAAAAAGAAAACCACTGTAAAACTTTGAGCACACACAGTTATGAGCTAGCACGGAAATAGCACTACGACAAATGTGTGCCCTGTTTTTTTTATTTTTGGGCTAACTAGTGCTGTATATAAGTACAGTTTCACCCAGGAAAAAAAGAAAAGCGCTGTAAACTGGCAAAACTTTGAGCACATACAGATATGAGCTGGCATGGAGATACTATGACAAATGTGGGCCCTGTTTTTTTTTTAATTTTTGGGCTATATACTGCTGTATTTAACCAAAAGTGACAGCCAGGCCAAAAAAAAGAAAACGGCCGTAAACTGGCCAAACTTTGCGCATGCACAGCTATAAGCTTGCACGTAGATACCACACCAAAAAATGTGTGGCCTGTATTTCAATTACACCTGGGGCTAGCTATATAGGTCTAATATATCCTACAGGTAGCAGCAGCAGCACCAGAACACAGGAAGGGAATGAACCCTCTTCATATATGCAATGCTCTATATACACACATACAGTGCCTGCAGGCCTTGCACTGATGTGTATACAGCGACGTACACTACCATGCCTACCTAACACTGGAACGTACATACTCTGGAATTAGTCCTTAGAAGGACTGTTGCTTTAGCTGGATGTGAGTATTTAGGATTGTAGACCCCACACTAACTAATAAATCCCCAATTCTGACCCTATTTCGGCAGCACTTCTCCCTACACTCTTTCAATCCGGAGCTGAATGCACTGAGCAGGGCGGCGTCTTATACCCCTGATGATGCTGTGTGGCCAGCCAATCACTGCATGACCACAACAAAGATGTGTGCAGTGTTTCATTGCCTGGCAGACAATCCCTGAGCATGATTAGGTCTCTATAGTCCGCAAATAATGCTGGGTGGAGACCCGAGTTACCGCCAAGTAATCCCAGAAATGCTCAGTGCTTGTCGAGTACACCGAGTACAGTGATACTCGGGTGAGTACCAAGTAGTGGCGAGCACGTTCGCTCATCACTAATTACAGTCTATAATAATCAGTGGCATGATATTCGTGGTATTCTTTCCAAACATTGGGAATCTTACTCAGTGAACCCAGGGTAAAGCCCAATATTTCTTTGCAGCCCAGTTTGGTGGCAAGGAGTGTGAATAGCCTTAGGGACAATCTGAGTCACAGTGACTTCAATTGACCCACTGTAAAAATGAATGGGGTTATATACCTGTGTGGTACTTTTCTCTGTGGTGGCTGTACTATATGCCAGTTTACAATCACCTGTGACTTATACCCATAATCCTAAATAAATAAGGCAATGGTCACTTCAGTAAATATATCCAAACAAAAATCATCATGAGGTATTTCATGAAAATTGAAGAAGTGAAGACAATAGTGAATTATTAAAGAAGGTCAAGTTTTATTAATAAACAATTTAAAACAGTAGGGGCGCCCCTGGAAGAAGCAACAATTGCGAAACGGCGCTGTCGGGCGGTGGGGACAAGTTTACCCGCATTCAGCTTCATTATACCTGCCCTGTATTCCACTAACCAGCAATAGGTAAAAATCTGAACTCTAATTCTTTAATGAAATGTTCCTCTAATGTTTTTTTTTGCTGTGCCACAAACTCCAAGATAAATTCCTGGAGAAAGAATGATAAAAACCAAATAGGAGACAGAGGCATTGTATATTGACTTATAATAATTTCCCTGGTGTGGTTTTTTCTTTGTAGCTGCCCTTTAGTTCCCAACTTATAAGAAATAGACCATATCCTTCTATAGTGCTGCTGCACTTTATTTAGCAATTTCTTGCATTTATTGGTGATTTTTCTGGCCAGAAAGGAATTTTTCTATTGATGGGGGTCTATGGGCATTATGGACTATAGATGTAATATCATGTTCTTAAACTGCTACCATACTTTGCACCTCATGGGGAACTAAAATATTTCTTTTCGCTGGTCATCCTTATCCCCCTTTTTTGTTGGAGACCCCGCATTGTCTTTTTTATGCAATTCCCTACTGTTTTAAATTGTCATATACTTGCACATGCGCAGTAGCTTGTTTATGCGCCGCTCACCAGTGTTGTCATGCCTTCAGGACGCTGTCGCACGGTGCACATGCGCTTCCGGTTTTGTTCCTTCACGCTCCCTTGGTAAGCAGCACAGCAGTTAATTATTGAGTCTTGTTAAACGTGTATTTATTGACAGCAACCCACTGACAATGACTGCCCCTGACGAAGCCACCGAGTGTGGCGACACGCGTTGGGCATCTTTTCAGCCCTTTTCTGCTCCCATGTGTGCCCCATAGATTATTGCTTGGCGTGAAACTGCACCTATAAATGGGTATTTATTTCAGGCTATTTGGTCTTCCGCCTGTGCATGGTCAGCTTGCCCTCTCTGTTTTAGATTTATTATTAGACCTTATCTTTGGTCTTTGAGCCTTATTAGGGTCATTTTTAGTGGCCGTCTTATTCCAACTTGTAGATTTTTGATGCATAATAACTAGGTGAGCTTTCTAAGTGCTTGGGTTTATTTGCTCTGGTATAACTTCTTGAGAAGATTATCAAATTTATTTATAGCCTGTTTGGCATTAGCAAGTCTTCATGATATATTTATATCTCTCCTTTTGTATATTTTGCATTTATACAAGGTGGCGTGCTGTTTATATCAACAAGCATAGGGCTTTTAATAATGATATACACAGGTTTCAGGTCTTGGGCTGAGGCTTTATTATGAGCTTCACTGTTGTCTTTGCTATGTCACATGTGTGACTTTTAAATGTTTTAATGTTTACTATTGTCATGTGTGTTTTTAAATAAAATGGATTTTTGTACATACTGTATATACTGCTTGGTGATCCCCTCTATATGGCCTATATCTTTTCTATCTAGTGTTCAAATTCTTAAGGCCCTTTTACATATAGCGATGCACCAGCGATCCGACCCGGTCAGGATCGCTGGTGCATCGCTAAATGATCGCTAGTGAGCTTTCACACAAAGACCTCACAGCGATGCAGCAGCGACGCAGCGCACGATACTCACCTTTCACACACAGCGATGAAGACGTCCTCCCGCCCGCCTCCACGGAAGCTGACGACGAGAAATGGAGCAGGACATTCTCGCGCGATCAGCGATAACCAGCAGGGGAGGCGGTCGGAGGTAAGTATCAGACATAGCAATATCGCTGTGACGTTATAGCGATATCGCTATGTGTAAAACCCCCTTTAGCCTTCCTATAAATAAACTTGGGATGTGGTGGTATTTTATCACCTATTACTTTATCTTCTTTTCATAGATCCCAGTGTCTCCCCACAATTTTTTTCAAAATGTGCACATTTGCATTATATTGAGTGATAATGGGAATGTCACCCATTTACAAAGTATAGTTCCCCTACTACCATCTTATCTGAAAGATAGTGCACATATTTTGCAGATTGTAAACAAAATTCATTGGCAGAAGCACTATATTTTAGTCACACTGGATATCACCTCCCTCTATACTGTGATCCAGCATAAAAAAGGCTGCAAAGCAGCCATGTACTTTTTAAACAAATTGGGATCTTTCCCATACGTGTGAACTGGCTTTTTGGTGCATTCACAAGCCAGCTAGGTAGATGGCAGCTATCTCTTGAAATATAGTTTTTTAGAGTCAGTTGGTTTAAAATAGGTACGAGTATGAACTGTGTTTTTGCTGCATCTATACAATAAAATTTTCACAAGCATCTATCAAGAGTGTGCGGTGATTGAATATTTCTATACATCTTATATAAGGCAGCTCTTTCTGTAAGTGGACCATCCCTGACCTAGGAAACCGCGCTTTTCCGAAATGCGTAGGAACTGGTCCCTGTCGTGCCTCGTATCTTTCTGCCGGTCCTGTGACTGACGTCACACAAGATCATGTCGGCTCTGTGCCTTACCGAAGGTCCTGAATACGAGTTTAACCACGCTCGCGCATCGCTGGAGAAGAGGCTATAGGGAACGGGTGTCATCAACCGGAACAGCGCCCCTGAAGATGTGTATTTCTTTTTTTGCAAATCTTTATTGAAGATGTGTATTTCTGAGCTGCTTCAAGTATTTTTACAGAGGAGGACATACCCATGGATCCTTTACGGTCTATGGCTGCAGCACCTTTTTCATCTAGTGGATGAGAGGTAAATTAATTCACCTTTGTACATTACTTCTATGTACTTTTTAGCCGGGTATGTGACTTTGCCAATTCAAGAATCTCTGTGCACTTTATGTTCTAATCAGACTAACTTGGACACATCACTTTTTGGCTTGGATTATTTATGTAATTGCAATGGACTTTGTTACTTTATATTTATAGTGATGAGCAACGAGCTGTTGGTTTTATATTGAGCTTTTCCATTTAGGTAAAACCGAATCCCTTTTCTGATTACACTTGCGCCCACCTATATTTATTGTTTATTTTTCTATTTTATTACATCCCTATGAAGGTCACTGATCACTTTTAGAGCACTGAAATTGAGAAAATTAGATATCATAGGCATTTTTCTAGCCTGTGCCTGACAGACGCATTGTACCTGAAATCATTAGTGAAGGCATTGTTCAAAACGGAGGGTTAATTAAACATGAATGTTTATTGGATGAAGCAGATGAGATGATGTGTGTTTGTGTAATGAGGGAGGGTGAGGCCTAAGGATATCATCACCCATTATCAAGATGTGCAGAATTATTAGGCAGCGTGTTTTCCTCAGGCAGAATAGACAAAAAAAAAAAAAAATTAACAGCTTAGTGATGTAGCCAATTTTCACTTTAACGACCAGGCAACATTTTTTTAAAATCGGACAAGTGTCACTTTATGTGGTAATAACTCTGAAACGCTTCAACGGATTCCAGTGATTCTGAGTCTGCTTTTTTATTACATATTGTACTTCAATATTGTAATAAAACTTGCTTGAAACGACTTGCGTTTATTTGTGAAAATCTCTTAAATTTGTTGAAAATGTAAAAAATTTTGCAATTTTCAAACTTTTAATTCTTATATCCTTAAAATAGAGAGTTATGCCACACAAAATAGCTAAAAAATATAATTTCCCACATGTCTATTTTACATCTGCATTGCTTTTGAATTATTTTTTGTTAGGAAATTAGAAGGGTTGAAAATTGAACAGCAATTTCTCATTTTTCCAGCAAAATTTTTAAAACCATTGTAGAGACGACATAACATTTGAAGTGACTTTGGGGACCAAAATGACAGAAAATACCCAAAAGTGACACCATTCTAAAATCTGCACCCCTCAAGGTGCTCTAAACCACATTCAAGAAGTGTATTAACCCTTCTGGTGTTTTACATGATCTAAAGCATTGTGGAAGGAAAAAAATGAAAATTTACTTTTTTTCCAAAATTTTTTTACTTTAGCCCAAATTTTTTATTTTCACAATGGTAACAGGAGAAAACGGACAAAAAATGTTTTTTGTGCAATTTCTCCTGAGTACACTAATACCCCTTATGTGGAGGAAAACTATTGTTTGGGCGCATGGCATGACTTGTTAGGGAAGAAGCACGGTTTTATTTTTTGAATGCAAATCAAGACTGAACACCATGTCCTGTTTGGAGAGCCCCTGATATGCCCAAACAGTGCAAACTCCCCACAAGCAACCACATTTTGGAAAAAGATCCCTCAAGGAATGTATCAAGATGTGTGGTGTGCACCTTGAACCCCCAGGTCCTTCACAGAAGTTTATAGCATAGAACCGTGAAAATAAAAAAATCAAATTTTTCCCACAAAAATGTATTTCAGCCCCAAATTTTATATTTTAACAAGAGTAGCAGGAGAAAGCAGACCCAAAAATTTGTTATTCAATTTCTCCTGAGTATGCTGATACCTTCTATGTATGAGAAAACGATTGGGTGCATAGCAGGGCTTGAAAGGGAAGGAGCGCCATTTCACTTTTGAAGCACAAAATTGGCTGGAATCATTAGCGTAATCCATGCCACATTTGGATAGCCCATGATGTGCCTAAACAGTGGAACCCCCCCCCAACTAGTGACCCCATTTTGGAAAGTACGCCTCTCAAGGAGATCATTTAAATGTGTGGTGTGGACCTTGAACCCCTAGATGCTTCATAGAAGTTTATAATCTAGAGCCATTAAAATTAAAAAATCTAATATCCCACAAAAAAAGTACTTTTATCCCTATTTTTTTATTTTCACAAGGGTAACAGGAGAAAATGGACCCCAAAATTTGTTGTGCAAAATTTTCTGAGTAGACATTTAGGATTGAATCAGTGCTAGTTTTGGACCACTACTTTATTTTTTTTTTTATCTGTTCCCTCAATATAAAAATTACGTAACATTAGCAGCCAAAGTATTGCACGAAAAGAGGCAAGGAATGGGGTAAAATGGCCTGGTCCTGAACTGGTTAAATAGTAACAATGGGCCAAAAATTATCCCTTTTTGGAAGCAAATGCCTGCCTTGTTGGTTTTCATAAAGAAGTAATGAAAATGGTAGAAACTATTTCTTTATCAATTGTGTTGTGCAAAAATTATCTTCATTTTGGGGTTTCAAGATCTTTATTATTAATGCAATATGTAGAAGTTATACAATTTTTTTTATGCACATGAAAAAAATCACTGATGACAGATAGCAAAAACTGATACTCTGGTCAACAATGATAAAAATGTAATCCAAAGCAGATATTAAAATAGGTCTGAATGAGATTTAACTGTACAGTAATATTCATGAGCATATTTAAAGTGTTACTGTTTGGAAATAAAAAAATTGCAATTGCTATTTATACTTCTTTACATTGTTGCTTTATAAATAAATATTGAAAAAAGTCTGCACATCCCTTCCATATACAGGGTGGGTCATTTATATGGATACACCTAAATAAAATGGGAATCGTTGGTGATATCAATTTCCTGTTTGTGGCACATTAGTAAATGGGAGGAGGGAAACTTTTCAAGATGGGTGGTGACCATGGCGGCCATTTTAAAGTCTGCCATTTTGGAACCAACTTTATTTTTTTCAATGGTAAGAGGGTCATGTGACACATCAAACTTATTGAGAATTTCACAAGAAAAACAATGGTGTGCTTGGTTTTAACATATCTTTATTCTTTCATGAGTTATTTACAAGTTTATGACCACTTAGAAAATGTGTTAAAAATGCTGCCCATTGTGTTGGATTGTCAATGCAACCCTCTTCTCCCACTCTTGACACACTGATAGCAACACCGCAGAAGAAATGCTAACACAGGCTTCCAGTATCTGTTGCTTTAGATGCTGCACATCTCGTATTTATCTGTACATTCCAACAGTGCAGATAGAATCCCCCCACCTCCGTATTGCGCAGTGTTCAAATTAATATGCCTTGGGGATCACAGCCACACTCCTCAAGAGTTATGGACAGCTATCCAGGCTGAGTTAAAGCATTGGCTGTCTCCACTGAACCTGTGGCCAGGAAATCTGTGTGCAATAACAGTGCAAACCTGGTGGCGACCCTACACCGGGGCAACCTCACACACATGCCTTGCATGGTTCACGTTTTAAACCTGGTGGTACAGCAATTTCTCAGCAACTATTTATCATATCTTTCCGCAGAGATACGGTGGCATTTATGGCTGACATGCAACAGATGTTCCACTGTTTTCTCGTCAAAGAGGAACACAAAAACTACTTTTGTTCTTCAGTTACCGTGATAACAATCCGGACAAAGACATTGCAGAATACCGGATGAGGGTGCACATATTCAGAAACAGCCCTTCCCTGGCAGTTGCTATCTATGGTCTCCGAAATTCCGCCAAAGAGGGCAAAGAAAAGTATGGGTCAGACGTCAGATCCATCATAGGAAAGGACTTCTATGTAGACGACTGTTTGAAGTCCACACCGACAAATGAGGCTGCAATCAGTCTACTAAAAAGGCTCAAGAAATGCTCACTCAGTCTAACCTAAGGTTACACAAGATTTCCTCCAACAGCCAAGAGTTGATGGAAGCCTTTCCCTTTCAAGACTATTCCAGCGATCTAAAGGACCTAGACCTAAGCATTGACTCCCTTCCCATGCAGCGGAGCCTTGAATTGCTTTGGGATCTGAAGACAGATGCCTTCACCTTCCAGATCAGTAAAGACGAGAAACCCTTCACACGCAGAGGATTGCTCTCTTTCGTGAATAGTCTATATGACCCCCTTGGATTTGTAGCTTCAGTAACTATCCAAGGAAAAATTATGCTAAGAGACTTCACTCAAGACACGTCTGATTGGGATGATCCACTTCCATCAGAAAAAGCAGACCTGTGTGCAAAGTGGAGGAGGTCTCTCGAGGCCTTGACCTACCTTCCTGCGAAACAACTGTATGCTCATGTGCCATCAACAGAAGTCAAGACACAAAGACTTTGTATCTTCTGTGTCGCATCAGTCAAAGCGATCGCAGCAGTAGTGTACCTCAAAACCATAGACGTAAACAAACAGAGCCACATCGGGTTTGTGATGAGCTGGACTAAACTGGCACCACTCTGCGAACACACGATATCCAGACTGGAACTCTGCACTGCTGTCTTTGCAGTTGAGTTGGCCGAGCTATCAGCTATCATGAACGCCAGGCCACTGACAGCACTTTCCAGCAATTCCAGAGACCGGTGAGTCCTTACTCCTGCAATGCTACTGATGCAGACAATCTGTGTCCCGAAAGCTCCACTCGGAGAATTCAACAATAAAAACTTCTACAGACAACAATGGAGGCAAGTACAAAGAGCATCCAATGTCTTCTGGGACAGATGGAAGAAGCAATACCTCTCCACTGTGCAAACCAGGATAAAGTGACAAAAAGACCACCCAAACATCCAACCCGGCGATGTTGTACGTATCAAAGACAATCAGTCACATCGAAATGAGTGGCCACTCGGCCTAGTCTCCAACCCTCTTCCCAGCAAAGATGGGAAAGTGAGAAAAATAGAGGTCAGAGTGTGCAAACTTGGGGAGAACAAACTGTTCCTCAGGCAAGTTACTGAACTTGTGTTGTTATTGTCCCCAAAAGAACCAAATAGTGGCATCTGTTGATGCCAATCGGGGAGTGTTCTGCCAATTTATGTGCAGCAAGTAATTTCATAAGTGCTGTACCAGTTATGACCATTAGATGTCATTCTCTTTTCCTGTTCCTGGATTTAGTAGCCTTTCCCTTTAATATCTTGTTCTGATTAGAATCGCCTCTTCAGTTTCCCCCGGACTAGAGAACTTGTAGCCATTTTCTCCCTGGATCTCTGAGTTACACACACGTGTTCCTGGCTCGCCCTACAAATCACTGCTTCTGTCAAGTGGATTCCGGTGAGGGTTAATACAGTTATGTTTTTTTAAATGTATCTGTGCTAGCTAGCCATTATGCAGCCACCGTGCAGTGTCTTATGAGTGAGGTATATGGTGCAATGTATCTTCCAGCTAGTTGTAATGCTCTTTGCACTG
Organism: Dendrobates tinctorius; assembly: GCF_039654945.1. Lineage (NCBI taxonomy): Eukaryota > Metazoa > Chordata > Amphibia > Anura > Dendrobatidae > Dendrobates > Dendrobates tinctorius. The sequence goes on along the minus strand of NW_027361704.1, from coordinate 41,510,265 downwards.
CATGTAGATAGGTGCATTTCTGTTTAGGGTAGTGCAATGCTGGCAGCCTAAGTTTGCTTTAGATATCCCTCTTAACTGCATTTATGTGTTGTATTGTGCAACCTCTGTAATACTCCTGCTACTGATGTAATAGCACCCTGTATTATTGCTGTTGCTTTGTATTATTATTTATTATTATAGCATAATTTATTCCATGGCGCTTTACATGTGAGGAGGGGTATACATAATACATACAAGTACAGTATTCTTAAACAATACAAGTCACGACTGGTACAGGATGAGAGAGGACCCTGCCCCCGTGGGCTCACAATCTACAACGGGATGGGTGAGGATACAGTAGGCGAGGGTAGAGCTGGTCATGCAGCAGTTTGGTGGATCGGTGGTTACTGCAAGTTGTAGGCTTGTCGGAAGAGGTAGGTCTTCAAGTTCTTTTTGAAGGTTTTCATGGTAGGCGAGAGTCTGATATGTTGTGGTAGAGAGTTCCAGAGTAGAGGGCATGCGTGGGAGAAATCTTGTATGCGATTGTGGGAAGAGGAGATAAGAGTGGAGTACAGAAGGAGATCTTGTGGGGATCGAAGGTTTCGTGCAGGTAAGTACCAGGAGACTAGGTCACAGATGTACGGAGGACTCAGGTTGTAGATGGCTTTGTATGTCATGGTTAGGGTTTTGAACTGGAGTCTTTGGGTAATGGGGAGCCATTGCAGGGATTGACAGAGGTCAGAGGCTGGGGAATAGCGGGGGGACAGGTGGATTAGTCGGGCAGCAGAGTTAAGAATAGATTGGAGGGGTGCAACAGTGTTAGAGGGGAGGCCACAGAGCAGGAGGTTGCAGTAGTCATGGCGGGAGATGAGGGCATGGACTAGGGTTTTTGCAGATTCTTGGTTGAGGAATGTACGGATCCGTGAAATATTTTTGAGTTGAAGTCGGCAGGAAGCGGAAAGGGCTTGGATATGTGGTTTGAAAGAGAGATCAGTGTCAAGGATAACCCCGAGGCAGTGAGCTTGTGGGACTGGAGAGAGTGGGCAGCCGTTTACTTTAATGGATAGGTCCGTTGGGGGGGTCACATGAGATGGGCGAAAGATGATTAATTCTGATTTGTCCATATTAAGTTTTAGAAATCTAGCGGAGAAGGATGAAATAGCAGACAGACATTGAGGGATTCTGTTTAGTAGGGAGGTGGTAAGTGCATATTAACAGATGGCATGGTTAGTGGTCATGTGTTAATATGCACTTACATTGTGCATACACATTAATTTATTTTCTCAGTTCAGACTTTAGTTTTTTTATCCATTTCATTGTGCATTCAGTGCATATAGTGGTGTGACCGCCCTCTTTCTGAGCTGGGAAAACCACCCAGTCTGGCCTATGCTTTTACTAGTTGGTCAGTCCCTCGATCCTTGTTCAGTCACGTCACTTGGTAAGTGAAAAGGTTTTAAATACTAAAGAAGGACTGTCCCACAAGGGTTGCCGTGACGTGGCGGGATGGCTTGTACATTATTTTGATCAAAATTATGTTTGCTAAATACCATTATTATTACCTTTATGCATCATTTGCAGTTTATTTTTTACTTTTTGTGTTTTTTGCTTTTTGTTTTCTCTGGTTAATGGTCATGTGTTAATATGCACTTACATTGTGCATACACATTAATTTATTTTATCTGTTCAGACTTCAGTTTTTTTTTTCTCTCAGGACTACTGTCAGATTCATCCCCAAAAGTCAATACCCCTCACTACCGAGTCAGCTTCTTCTGTCACTACATGTGATCGCCTCTGGACAGGATTTATAGTAGCTCACTTATGTCGGGTTGCAGCACAGGTCACACAAGTATCTTTCCAATCTGGGTTTGGCTGACCATAATGTTTACAAGTCCACCTGTCTTGTCTGGGTCTCTGGTTATACAGAGGTGACGCAGTAGCAGTCATGTGGCGGTAATAGTCTTAAACTTTTGTGCATCAAAATATTCATAATACACCTTATATCACTACTGCTGCACTTTTTCATCTACACGACACCATTTATTCACTTGCTATTTTCTTCCTTTGTCTGTGCAATTTTTGTACATTCAAATATCCACACTCTGGCATGTTTGCCTTTTTCAATATTGGTCCCACATTCTTTTACTGCCTCTTTTCCTTCTCTCTCTTTTACGATCTTTATAGCCATTTTCAATCCCATTGGTGGCCCTGACTGCACACAGAACAAGTTGCCCATGGGTTCAACTTATTCTCCAACCAGCTCACCTTTCTGCAAATGCCCTCTCAGTGTGCCGGGGCCTTGTCTACAGGCCATACGCTAGCAAGTCAGAATTAGGCTCTCGTGGCTCTCTCACCCGGTAGACCTACAGAGTTTAACGGGAAGGCTCTTTTAGCTCTCTCACCCGTTAGACCAGCTGACTAAACTAGGAAGGCCCAGGTGTGATAGGCCTTTCACCTAGTAGACCAGCTCCATGGACAGTGGAAGGCTCACGTGGCTCTCTCACCAACAAAAAAAACTTTGCTGACTAAAGTAGGAAGGCCCAGGTGTGATAGGCCTACTAGATCAGCCATGCAGTTGGCTACCCCTTCTGCTGATCCTTAACTAGCTGTACATCAATCACACAACTAGAAGAAGGTACAAACACATTAATAACCAAATAATCACTTTCAAGTTTTCTTCTAAAAATTACCCCAATATTTTACTTTCAACTTCCATACAGTACTGTTTCTTTAAATGCACAAAACTATCAGCACTCACTGCCTGCAGTACGGAAATACAGAGAACTTGCGTGCAGCTACACAGCTTTGTTACCCCTCCCGTCATGTACCAGCAGAGATAAGAAGAACTCACACTGTCTTTTTCCAGTTCAGTATAGGTCTGGCACAAATTTCTTAGCGCATACTACACCCAGCACAGAAATACAGAGAACTCGTGCACAGCTTCATCCCCATCCCATCATGTACTAGGGAGATAAGAAAAACGTACAAGATCTGTCACATAGAGAGGAAAAACTCATACGCAGCTTCATCCCCCCTCCCATCATGTCCAAACAGAGATAAGAAAAATCACTTGCAGCATCTTTTATACAGAAACAGAATGCAGTCTGGGGAGTCACAGCAGCAGTTCTCAGACTTAATTTATTTCTGCACAACCTTTATGCCTGACCGTGTCTGACCAACACATATTTGTCACACTTATTTGTCCCTTATACTCAGTTACTCATCACTCATGTCATTCAGACTCTCATATACATACTGTACATACCAAGATTCACACAGTCTGCCTAATATACCTAAGAATGAGCACAACTTATGAAAACTGCAGTGCCCACTGACACTCCAAGAACCCCGAAGCCAACTACATAAACATAAAACACAGCCCTATACAAAACAGCCCCATACAATGTGCTGCCAATCCAAGATGACCAAAGTAACAAAACTGCAGAGCTCTGCATTATACAACCAGTTAGTATATTGACAGATAATACAGATAACAGTTATCATCTTAATACTCTATTATTCAACTCTCATACAGGCATAAACAGACCATAATCACAAAACTCACTGGTGATGTCGGTTCTTGAACCATGTTTGCAGCCCTTACCCAGAGATATGGAGAGATCCAGAGAGATTGCAAGTGCAAAAAAGGGGGAAGAATAAGTATTTCTACCTTGCTGCAGCTAGGATTTGTATGTCCAATCTCTCAGGAAACTCCCACATATCGATTTTGAATCGGCTGGTTACCATGGCCCCACTTTGGGCGCCAAAACTGTCGTAGCTGTTTTTGTTCTGACCCAAAGTCAGATATGTCAGATCACCAATGAGCCCAAATTAAGAGATTTCATCCCAGATAACGAGCTAGGAGAAAAGCATGCACACTGGTTGTGAGCAAATCACTTTTCTGGTTTATTGAAACAAGAAGCAGTATTTTATACCATTTACAGCAATGTAAATCAATGTAATTCGTGCAGCCCCCCTGTTGCCAAGGTCATGATGACTTATTTACCATGTACCCAGAACATATTCTTGCTGATTCTTAAAAACATGGCATTGAAGATAAGAAGTGTAAAATCCTTGAACTGGAGACTATAAAGGGGGTTTTACACATAGCGATATCGCTAGCAATATCACTAAAGCGTCACCGATTTTGTGATGCAGCAGCGATACTGCTAGCGATATCGCTATGTGTGATACTTACCTCCGACCGGCTCCCCCGCTGTCTGTCGCTGATCGCGCGAGATCGTGCAGGTCCATTTCTCGTCGGGCGTTTCCTGCTGAGCTTCCTGCTGGCGCCGACGAGCTACGCGTGGACGCGGACGGAGGACGTCATGGTCGCTGCGTCTGAAAGGTAAGTAACGACCGCTGCTGCATCGCTAGTGAAATCTGCCTGTTTGGCAGCTCACTAGCGACCATTTAGCGATGCACCAGCGATCCTGACCGGGTCATATCGTGGTCGAGATCGCTGGTGCATCGCTAAATTTAAAAGGGCCTTAAGGCTACAACATTATAAGAACAAGTTCTATTAATAAAAGGAAAAACATTAACACTTCTGTATCAATCATCTAAAGCAAAGCAGACAACTGGGGCCTGATATTAATAGACTGGGAAGGGCCATGGATATCGGTCCATTCTCAGCCTGATAAGACCAGCCCTCAGCCTCCCCAGAAGTGATGCAACCATTAAATTTGCCAAGTCTTGCACTTAGCCTTGGCGCTTCCCGATTCCCCTTGTGCATTGGCAATCGGGGTAATGGGATTGTGGGGTTGATGTCAGCATCTGATACTGACATGAAGCCCACTAGTTAGTAATGGAGAGGCATCTGTCAAACACCCCCATTACTAAACTAGCAGTCAAAAGAAATAAACACAAACGAAAAAATCTTTATTTGAAAAAAAACTCCCAAACAATTTCCTTCTTTCACCCATTTATAAAAAAACACCAGTCTGCCGTAATCCACATGCAGGTCCAATGATGATTCCAGTCTCCATTGTCTAGTGTATGGAGCCCCATTCAGAGAACTTGGTTGCATAGACTAGAGAAGCAGCGACTGCCGGGTCTCACACTATACTCAACCAGGTTTTTCAGAGTACAGCATAAGAGCCGGAATGATGAGAGGTGACATAACTGAGATTGACCTATGCAGCCTCATTTTCAGGGTCACGTCTAATGGGCACAGACATTATTGATGTCATAGCCAGTGACACATGACCGTGAGTGACCTATGCAGCATTGAGAACAAGGCTTCAGGTTCACTTTCAGTCGTGTCATCGGTCATCATTCCTGCTCTCATGTTGTACTAAGCGAGACCAAGAGGAGTATTTATTAACAAGTGCAGGAAACTACCCATGCAAGGCAGTTATGCACTCCCCCACTTGAACCTCCGCCTCCTGGTTCAAGATTATTTTTTATTGTAATGTTATTTCAAGTCATTTTCTTATCCACTTTTGTTTGCAGGGCAGTTGCCCTGCTCTTACCCCCCATTTAACTTCCTTTTGCAGCCTCCTAGCCCTTACTATGACCATTTTGCAGCACCAAAAATTGAGTCACCATTGACTTATATTGGTTTTGGTTCCAGGGTCAAGGGTCAAGTTTGGGTCAAGTTCTGGTACCAAATTTGAACTTTGGACAAAAGTTCGGCAGAACCCGACGAACCCGAACTTACATGGGTCCGCTCATCCATATTCATTTATAGCATTTAAAGACAGTTTTTGCTTATGTATGTTATTGTAAATCAGTACTTGATCACATTGGCAATGCTTTGGACTACTTTGCACATCCTTGGGTGGACAAAGGTGTAGCCCATCCCAGGACAATTTGCCATCCCTGAACTTGTGTACAAGGCACCCAGATGCACAATATACAGAATATTTTTTTCAAAAATGATAATACATTGATCATCATTATTATTTTATTATAATATTACACAGGCCTACCAAATTTGTTTTTTCAGAAGCAAAGGATTTTTCAATAGATTTAAGGTATTTTGAGGTTGCTGAATTCAAAAATCCCATTAGTTTTGCTGAATTGGTTCTAGCTTTTAAGATAATTCATACATTAAAATAATGCATTCCCCCAATGTGTCTTATGTGTGTTAACAAATACAATAGCTTTTGGTCTTTTGAGTCTTTATCAATGTCTTTGGTAATAAAATATCCCATATAATTATTTAGTATTTCAAATTGTAGGATCATAATGCATAAAAGTGACTTTTTGAAGCCATAATTCTACTGTAATTAAATCGTTATCTATTAAATATCTCAGAAACTAGAGCCAATTTGACAAAACCGAAGTTATATTCTTAATTAGCACCATACTCTTAATGTAAAACTTTTCAGACATTGTTGGCACCAAAATCATTGTATACCAGTGCTATCTATGGCTCAAATGTTAGCACTGTAGCCTTACCTCATTGATAGAAGCCAAGGCCTGCAGGTGCAGAGATTTCTGAACGTTGATTTCCTACTCTTAGGGACCCGTCACACACAGCGAGATCGCTAGAGATCGCTGATTTTGTGACGCATCAGCGATCTCTCCAGTGATCTCGCTGAGTGTGACATCCATCAGCGACCGGCCCCACCGCCGGGTATTGCTGATCGTGCAGGATCGTCCTGGGCCATTTTTTGATCGCTGGTCTCCCACTGGCCAGCATGCATCGCTACATGTGGCAGCGGGAGACTAACAATCAGCGACGCTGCACGCTGGTATCTAGGGTAAACAGTGGGTTACTAAGAGCCGCGCAGCTCTTGGATACCCGCTGTTTACCCTAGATACCAGCTTGCTCGCTGGTCCTGATCGCTGGTGAGTCTGTCTATGCGACAGGTCACCAGCGATCAGCCTAACTATGTCCCAGAGATCCCATCCATGTCGGATCGTGGGTGGGATCGCTGGGACATCGTTGTGTGTAACGGGGCCTTATGCTTAATAAATTGAGATATTGTGAATATGTTGTTTCCATTTTTCCATCATTTACATATCATTGACACATCTATTGATGCTGTGATTCCCCTAATTCCACAATTTTTCCTTCTTGGTGTTGAAATTCTAATGTTGTAGTAAGTGTTGACATTTGCTGTTACAATTTTCTTTTGAGAATATAAATATTCACTCTAATTTTAAGCGATGTACCAGCATGGGTTATTGATGATAAAATCAACTTTTTTAGAAAAAAAAAAATTAAAAATGCACATGTGTATTAAGTTACTTATACTGAATATTTGCAGTAATACAATGGGTGTTGCATTTTAAAACAAATCGTCTACATATCCAGAAGCATTAGTTGAAATGTAACTCGCATACTGTATCTATTTCATGTCTTTTAGTTTGGTCTTGATGATTGTTCGGCCTTAACTGTGCCCACATAACGTGCAGTCAACATCTTCCAAATCAAATTAACACAACACGCTTGAACAAAACAATAGCGCTAGCTCATATAGGAACCTCACCTCCCTTAAGATTTAGGAAGTAATTAAGAGGTGTTTTATAAGTACAGGTTCCTGCTGTTCAACAGACCAGTAAAATGTTACTTGGGTTTTCTGATCGAGGTGTGTAAGGATGGTTAGCGCAGGTGGTCAGATAAGTGAGCTTAAGTTATTACCTGTTGAATGATTTCATTGTAAAAATTTCATCTCATTTTCAGTGTCACTGGAAAAAAAGGCCTTGAGACAACTGTACTTAAAGGCTTTCATTTGCTATTTTTCGAAACTCCAGAGGCACTGAAGCATGCAGTGTAATCATTCGGCATAGCATGACGGCGGCAGCTGTCTTCCATGTTTTAATAGTGGAACGGTAGTTTATAAAAGGGCTGTGTGACTTTCCCATTTACTATGGATAGCACAACATATACGTAGCCAGAATATACGCAATATTTTTGCCTCACTGCTTCATGGCTTCTCATGTATCATATACCCATGCACATTATTTCTGATTAGGTTTTGTTCTTTTAGTGAGAAAAGAGCTGTAGTTGGTGGATAAGGCTTGTCTGGTAAAGCTTACTCTAGACCTGGGGTGGGCAATACATTTTCCAAAGGGGCAACATGAGAGACCACGACAGTTATGTAGGGCAGAACTAACATGCCAAACTTAATTCTGATTATTATTATTGTTGTTTTATATTAATTTTTATCACTCAATATTGAGCACAATTAATTATGTTGACTAGTTGCTCCTGAAAACACATGTTACTACAGGGCTTACTGTAACTTGTATTCTTATCAATAGCAGCTAATCAATTTTATAATTTATTGCTTTGTATAAAGGTTATAAATCATAATTTTCTTGCTATTCAGCCATTGTAAATTTATCAACAGCTCCCAACACTATATGATGTCCTAACATAGACCCTGAAACAGTATGATGGCCTCCCACAAAGTATGATGTCACCACAAGGCTCTCTGTACAGCAGTTCTGATCTAGTGACATCATCGTAGACACACAGGTTCAGTGGTGGAAGAGGGAACTCGTGGCTCCCTGTTCCATCATTATATTCACTGTTACCTACATTATCGAGGAAAAAAGAGATACCAGGCATGAGATGGGCATGTGGTGAGGGAGAGCACTTTTTCCAGACCCCTGATTGTCCCATTGGCCCATGGCCCATTCTTTAATGCTGTAGATCTGACACCAACACGACCTGTAAGAGAAGAAAAATAACTTTTATTACACTCACCTACAGGGCGGTCTGGTCTGAGGGGTGTTGCTCTTCTTGGTTTGGCGCCTTCTTCTTCTTGCGATGCTCTCCTCCTTATTGGTTCGTGTGGATGATGCATCCCAGCATCATCCACACAGTCTTCTCGGCATCGCGCTCCTGTGCAGGTGTACTTATTTGCCCTGTGGAGGGCAGGCAAAGTACTGCAGTGCGCAGGCGCCGGGAAAGGTCAGAGAGTAGATGAGAGGTGTCGAACCAAGAAGAGCAAAACCCCTCAGACCAGACCACCCCACAGGTGAGTATAATAAAAGTTATTTTTCTTCTCTTACAGGTTGGGTTGGGGGAAGATATCATGTCCTCACTATATCTGAAACTGAACCTGTCAAAGACTGAACTCCTTGTGTTTCCTCCCGCTACTAATGTACCTATACCTGACATTGCCATTTCCGTGTGTGGTTCCACTATTACTCTCCAGCAACATGCCCGCTGTCTTGGGGTCTTACTTGACTCCGAGCTTTCCTTTGCCCCCCACATTCGATCACTGGCTCGCTCTTGTCATCTGCACCTCAAAAACATTTCTAGAATTCGACTTTCTTACTTTTGACTCCGCAAAAACTCTTATTGTTTCTCTTATTCATTCTTGTCTCGACTATTGTAACTCTCTTCTAAATCGGTCTCCCTCTTACCAAACTCTCCCCTCTCCAATCTGTCTTGAATGCGGCAGCCAGGATCATATTCCTCACCAATCGTTACACCGATGTCTCTACCTTGTGCCAGTCATTACACTGGCTACCCATCCACTCCAGAATTCAGTATAAACTTATTACCCTCACCCACAAAGCCCTCCATGGCTCAGCACCACCCTACATCTACTCCCTTGTTTCAGTATACCACCCTACCCGCGCCCTCCGTTCTGCTGATCACCTGAGGTTAGCATCCTCAATAATCAGAACCTCCCACTCCTGTCTCCAAGACTTTACACGTGCTGCGCCAATTCTTTGGAATGCATTTCCCAGGTCAATACGATTAGTCCCCAATCCCCACAATTTTAAGCGTGCCCTGAAAACACATTTATTCAGATAGGCCTACCGCCTCAACACATTAACCTAATCTATCCCTGGGTGGCACAGTCAAAAGTTTTACCATAACCAGGTTCCCCGCATCATGTTCCCACATGCTTTATGCATCCATTAGCCCTATGTGTCTGCACTGTTACACACTTAACATTATGGCTGGTCCAAACAATCAGGGCAATTGTTACCACCCACCTTTCATGTCTACCTCTTTCCTCATAGACTGTAAGCTTGCGAGCAGGGCCCTCATTCCTCTTGGTATTTGTTATAATCTATGTGATTATTGTTATGCTGTAATGTCTATTGTCTGTACAAATCCGCTCTGAAATGTAAAGTGCTGCAGAATATGTCAGCGCTAAAGAAATAAAATTTATTATTATTATTAAGATATACAGCATTATAGAATGCTGTATATCAGCCCTGAAAGGTGGTGGCCGTAACTCGTATCGACCTAACCTGGTGACAGGTTCCTTTAATTATCACTAACAGATTGTATACAGTTTTTTCTTTTGTTGTGACAGTGACTTACCGTAACTTTTGTCTCCTCCTCATAGTTAGCATTCCCTACTTCAATTATATGTCACTAATCTCCAGTCACAGTGTGCATGTACAGCCATCACTTCCGAATACTTTTCCGCAGTACGACACAGCGGGACATCGGCACATGCGTGGACATGGTGGCATCATGCTGCCATGGTTTCCAGGCATGGCTTGCGTCCCGCGGACCGAAAACAGGGAATGGACCTTATGCTATTCTGGAGCCATCTTGTCATGCACCGCACATGTGATTGGGTCGCCCCCCCCAGGGCTGCAGGGTACTCGGTACCGGGCCGGTGTCGGTGGGATGTGTCACAGCAGTGGTGACCCGGACCGTGGCCCTGGGCGCCCAAGTAATGGCGATATGTTAATGGTGAATAGTTCGTAACGCCACCTGTGGTGTTCGGCAAGGGAGGTGTTAAGCTGACGCTGCAGACAGATCCTCTGGGACAGATGGTGTGGTGCAGCAGTGATTGTATAGCCCTCCACAGGCAGGGCTGATGTCCCAGGGCAGTGTAGATGTGGGGACACTTAGATGGTGTAGTGTCCGGCGCAGGGGATGTAGCAGTGTCAGGCGGGCAGACGCAGGAAGGAATGGAGGACACCAGGGCATGTAGTTCCAAAGCTTTACTTACAGTCTGTAGTGCCCACTTCCGTGCTGTGTCCTCCAGGTCAGGGACTCAGTCAACCTCCAGGCCAGATGGAAAGCTCCCTTCCACACTCTGCCAACTTATGTGCCTTTCTGAACGTCTCCTCTATAGCGCCTTTAAGTGTGAAGATCTCCTAGTACTTAGTTACACTGGAGTTCCTCCTGACAGATGTTCCCAAGAACTCTACTTGTACGGCAGACAGCTGTAGCCTGCTTTGGAGACTCTCTACTCCTGAGTCCCGGCTCTCTACACTGTGTTCCAAATTATTATGCAAAAAGAGTTTAGGAGTGATAAGGTTAGAATTTTTTTGTTTGTCATTTAAACTCATTGATGGTGATGTGTGTCAGGGCTCTTTATATCACTGAAAGCAATTGCAGATACCTGTGCACATTAGTTTGGCAGGTGTGTCCAAATAAAGGCAAGACTACTTAAGAAGGCTATTCCACATTATTAAGCAGCCTACATTTTTTGCCAAAATGGGAAAGAAAAAGGATGTGTCGGCTGCTGAGAAGCAACAAATTGTGGAGTATTTAGGTCAAGGCATGACTACAATCAACATTGCCAAGACACTTCATCGTGATCATCGCACAATCAAGAAGTATGTCGCTGATTCCCAGCACACACGTGTGCATGCTGATAAGGAAAAATTGAGGACTCTTTCCAACAGGCAATTGCGTCAGGTTAAAAGAGCAGCTGCAAAAATGCCTGGTCATAGCAGCACACAAGTTTTTGAAGCTGCTGGTGCCTCCAACGTCCCCCGAACAACAGGATGCAGGGTCCTTCAGAGGTTTGCAGCTGTGCGTAAGCCATCCTGTCGACCACCTCTATCCACTGCACACAAGCAGAAACGGCTCCAGTGGGCCAAACGATACATGAAGACTGACTTCCAAACTGTTTTGTTCACCGATGAGTGCCGTGCAACGATCGATGGTCCAGATGGATGGAGTGGAGAATGGCTGGCTGGTTGATGGACACCCCATGAAAACACGGCTAAGGCGCCAACAAGGAGGAGGTGGAGTAATGTTTTGGGCTGGAATCATGGGGAGAGAGATTGTCGGCCCCTTTAGGATCCCTGAAGGGGTAAAGATGAACTCCATAATCTGTGTGGAGTTTCTAAAACAGCACTTCCTGCCATGGTTCAAGAGGAAGAACCGCGCTTTCCGCAGCAAGATCATTTTCATGCATGATAATGCACCGTCACATGCTGCAAATAACACATCTGCATCTCTGGCTGCTATGGGCATAAAAGAGGACAAACTTATGGTGTGGCCACCAACTTCCCCTGACCTCAACCCCATTGAGCACCTCTGGAGCATCATCAAAAGGAGTGTCTATGATGGCGGGAGGCAGTTCACATCTAAGCAACAGCTCTGGGAGGGTATTCTGTCCACATGCAAAACAATTGAAGCACAAACCATCTAAAAACTGACAAATTCAATGGACGAGAGAGTTCAGAAGCTTCTTTCGAACAAGGGGTCCTATGTGCAAATGTAACATCACCTAGAATGAAGTTTTGACTTGAAAATGTTTGATTTCATTTTGTAATAAGCTGATAATGCTTATAATTTCACAATTGACCATTTTTTTGTTCAAAATAAAAAGTTTGAAAACTCTGCTGTGCATAATAATTTGGAACATGCATTTTGAGTGTTTCTTATTTTTAAAAATATACTATTTTCATAGGCAGTTTGTTCAAAAACATTGCAATTATACTAGAATATTAGATGACTGGAAAATAAGAATGACTGCAATTCATATAGGTAATTTAGAGAAAATATGAGGAAATATTTTTTGCATAATAATTTGAAACACAGTGTATCCATATTGCTGTTGTGCCCCAAGTCTTAGATGGGAGTAGTGCATTTACAGCCCACTACTCCACCGGTGTCTGCTGAAGAACCATTAGTGTTCATACAACCTCGGGGACCAGGCCCCGGCCTTGCGCTTAGAACTTCTAGGCAGGGTTCTTCCTCTAACCCACGTCCTCTGAGTTCCCTTTTACTCCTACGTTCCGTACTTGTCTTTCCCTTCTATGGAAGCTCAGGTTTCAGTTTTACGTCTTTCTCCTTCTTTCCTTTCCTTTCCTGTGCCAGCTGGCTCAGGTCACTGAGGCAGCTGCAGCACTCCTTCCTCCATCCCTTCTTCCAGGGATCTCCTTTCCTCACTCCTTTCTGAGTGACTTCCTCCCGCCGACTGACCTCCTGTCAGACTGACCTGTAATCCTAAACCATCCCGCTCTTTTATGTATCCTAAACTCCACCTGCCTCCCAGCACGTTTAGTGTTCCAAGCAGGGAACCACCAAAGGTGCTCTGCTTCTCTCTAAGCAAGGAGCCGCAATGTGGTTATGCTGAACTACTCTATTGTGTGGGGTGCGAGTGTTGGAGCGTGGTCAGGAGCCTCCAACTTACCTGGATGGTGGGGCACCACACCTTAGGAAGGTGCAGTACCTCTGTGGCAACCAAGCCTCAGGGGCGCCACATACCCCCCGTTAAACACAGCACATCCGCGGGCTGCAAGGCAAACAAAGTTGACAGTACAGGAACATACAAAATTTTATAATGCTGAATAAACATTTCTTATACTATACTTCCCAATATGAGAGGCACTCATTTTTGAATGTTGCAAACAATTATTAATTAACTATCTAAAATTCTAAGTCAAAAAGTGCAATTTTTCAATTCCAAGTGCTGTTATCTGTTACTCACTATCACTCCAGTATTCTTAATCTTTCCTTCTCTAGTACACATTTCTTTTTTCTTTTCTCTCTCTAGTGCACATTTTCTACTTTCTTTCAAGTGACAACCATGATACCTGGTTCACCATATACATTTTAAACTCTTTATTCAAATCTCTCATCTCTGTATCAAAAGATTTCTCATTCTATATAAAAGCTATCATAATACACATTATCAAATACTTCACATTAGAACTTTCAACAATAATTCTTTTAAGTGCTGGACACTGCTCCCAGACGGGATCTCTTGCAGTGTCCTTTGAGGTAGACGTAATCTTCGCAAAGTGTCCATATGTAAAACCAAGAAAGGGCACCTAAAGAGGTGCAACTATTTACAAGTAAAAGTTTTTGGATCACTCCAAGTTCATGATCGCTAATTCACTAGGGAAGCTGCCAACAACACAGGGCAACACTGGGAAAAACAAAAACTAAACATGATGGTCAAAAAAATGGAACAAAAAGGCACAACGGTGCAAACAAACCCTCCTGGGTCACAAAAGGTACTGCAATTTTTTAGTGCTGATCCCCTCCTGGGGTTCTGGAAGCTGCTGATGGGGTACTGCTACCAGATGAAATACTTTGGGTGTCTTCATCCTGCTGGTTACTTGCTAGTCACATGTTCTCTACTTCCCAAAGGGTGAGATAGGGACTGGTCGGGGTAATGGAAAGGGCCATGGAAACGTCCACTGCCTGCATATCCGCTACCTCCAGTGGCACTTCTGCCTCTGTCGGTGACTCAACCAGCGCTGTCGCTGGTTCCTCAGAATCCGATTCTTCAGTGTCCATCGGGACCTCGGTGGGCAGCACAGTAACTTGGGGCTACCGGCGAAGGTCAATTGGGCCATTTCTATTTGTGGGTTCCGTTCCCAAGACTAGGGATAGGTCGGGGGCAGTGGTCGTACCTTGTGCCTCCAGGCGAGGTTCCTGTCCCGGCACCTGGTAGTGGATGGTGACAGCCGCAACTCCCGTAGATGTTGATGGAGTGGGCCGCAATTGGATCTGGGCAGGGACAAGGCCGGTCTCAGCTGGGGTCGTCGTCGGAGGCTGGTGCAACAGCGCCCGGTCCAGACGGAGATGTGGCCCCGGCCCTCCGTTCTGCTCCAGAGCCCTCATATCTCCTCCGGACGGGACTCACCCAATGGCAATACCGGTTGTAAGGTGGTGGCGGACGCTGCAGAGGATGTATCAGCGGTCGCAGCCTCCGCAGGGGCGGCCTGGGGGCGAGTGGCTTCTCCTCCCCCCGTTCTTCTGTCTTCTCTTCTCTTTCCATCATGGCGTTCTTCTCTCTCCTCTCTCGACCCCTTTCCCACCACTGGCTTCTGCCCCTCCTTCTTGGGGTGGCGTCTTCTTCCAGAGCCTCCATACCAAGCCAGTATACGAACCTCTCGGGGGTGGGCCATGTTGCTGTCACATAGTAATTCAGGCAGGGGAGGCCCAAGACTCTTCGCAGTCTTTTCATAGGACCTCCCATCTCTTCACGCCCTTCTTCTCTAAAGCCAACAGCCATTTTTAATGTTCATTTCACAGTCTATTAAATTGGGTCTTCTGCACATTCTCACAAGTTTTAAGTCCAACAAATCTCAGGCACACAGAACTCGATGGCATCGGGTCTCGTCATCCTGTCCGTGACTCCAAGTTCGGTCGCCCCCCCCAGGGCTGCGGGGTACTCGGTACCGGGCCGGTGTCGGTGGGATGTGTCACAGCAGCGGTGAACCCAGACCGTGGCCCTGGGCGCCCAAGTAATGGCGATATGTTAATGGTGAATAGTTTGTGACGCCACCTGAGGTGTTCGGCAAGGGAGGTGTTGATCTGTCTGCAGCGTCGGCTTATTGGGACAGATGGTGTGGTGCAGCAGTGATGGTATAGCCCTCCACAGGCAGGACTGATGTCCCAGGGCAGTGTAGATCTGGGGACACTTAGATGGTGTAGTGTCCGGCGCAGGGGATGTAGCAGTGTCAGGCGGGCAGACGCAGGAAGGAATGGAGGACACCAGGGCATGTAGTTCCAAAGCTTTACTCACAGTCAGTAGTGCCCGCTTCCATGCCGTGTCCTCTGGGTCAGGGACTCAGTCAACCTCCAGGCAAGATGGAAAGCTCCCTTCCACACTCCGCCAACTTATGTGCCTTTTCTGAACGTCTCCTCTATAGCGCCTTTAAGTGTGAAGATCTCCTAGTACTGAGTTACACTGGAGTTCCTCCTGACAGATGTTCCCAAGAACTCTATTTGTACGGCAGACAGCGGTAGCCTGCTTTGGGGACTCTCTTGTTGTGAGTTCATTTTCCCCTTCTTCACTGAGGTCTGGGGAACTCCCTATTATGGTAAAGGAAGGTAATGAGCCTGATTATCAGGCACCTGAGTCCAATGAGGATGACTGGCTGAGTGGAGTCACTGACTGGATATAAGGCTGCCGACGCCCTCCTGCCCTGTGGGTGATTTCTCTGTGGACTTCTAGGACACCAGTCTGATTCCTGCTTCCCTAAAGCTAAGTTTCTGCTTTCCTGTTTGCATTTATGTTTTGTGTTTGTTTTCCTTGCTTTTCTGGATTCTGCCATTCCCTGCTGGGATGAGCTGAATCTCCTTTTGCCGGTTGCTCTGTCTTCAGAATATTCCTGAGTACTGACATAGCTTTTTTTGAAGCATAGCGTCTTCAGGGCCTTTTTCACTGTCAGTCTGTTGGCTCTTATTTTCATAGGGTTTTTCACGGATTGCAGACAGCAGCCTTCCTGTCCTTTCCTATCTAGGTAGTTTTGGGCCCCGTCTTTGCTCAGTCTATCTTTCTGTCTGCGTTAGTGTTTTCATCTTGCTTCACCGTCATTATATGTTGGGGGCTGCCTATTGCTTTGGGGGTCTGCTCTGGGGCAGTTTAGATTTCCCCTTTCTTTCTTTAGGCCTATTTAATTCTCCGGCTGTGATCGAGGGGTCTAGGGCATTGTAGGAACCCCCCCACGGCTACTGTTAGTTGTTGTGATAGGATCAGGGGTCTGCAATCCGATAGCTGCCAACCTCTCTGGTTTTCTGGACTTAGCTAGCATTTTTGTTTTTGCCTCCTACGGTGACTCAATCATAACACTCTCTACTCCTGAATCCCAGCTCTCTATCCGTATTGCTGTTGTGCCCCAAGTCTTAGATGGGAGTAGTGCATTTACAGCCCACTACTCCACCAGTGTCTGCTGCAGAACCATTAGTGTTCATACAACCTCGGGGACCGGGCCCCGGCCTTGCGCTTAGAACTTCTAGGCAGGGTTCTTCCTCTAACCCACGTCCTCTGTGTTCCCTTTTACTCCTACGTTCCGTACTTGTCTTTCCCTTCTATGGAAGCTCAGGTTTCAGTTCTACGTCTTTCTCCTTCTTTCCTTTCCCGTGCCAGCAGACCCGGGTCACTCAGGTCTGCTGCAGCACCTCCTTTCTCCATCCCTCTCTCAGGGATCTTCTTTCCTCATTCCTCTCTGAGTGGCTTCCTCTCTCAGACTGACCTGTAATTCTAAACCTTCCCAATCTTTTATGTATTCTCAACTCCACCCGCCTCCCAGCACGTTTAGTGTTCCTAGCAGGGAACCACCAAAGGTGCTCGGCTACTCTCTCAGCAAGGAGCCGCAATGTGGCTTTGCTGAACTACTCTGTTGTGTGGGGTGCGAGTGTTGGAGCGTGGTCAGGAGCCTCCAACTTACCTGGATGGTGGGGCACCACACCTCAGGAGGAGGTGCAGTACCTCTGTGACAACTGAGCCTCAGGGGTGCCACATTAGCCAATATTAGCTCTAGGTTCACCTGTGGCATGATGTTGTGTAATTTGCCTTTATAGCATGGATCGTGGATGCTGGCCAACCAGTAGTCGTCATCCCTCATAATTTTGGCAATGCGGGGGTTCCTTTTTAGGATCCACAAGGCATAGTCACACATGTGGGCCAATGTTCCAGGTGTCAATGCTGCACTGCTAGTGGTGGGTGGAGGAGCACTTTCTGGCAAATCCACATCCCTCCAGTCATGCACAAACCCTGTATCTGACCTTGGCATGCCCACATGTTCTCTTGCCCCCTGAGAAGCATCCTCCACCACAAAATAATCATCCCCCTCCTCATCATCTTCTTCCTCCACCTCGTCCATGCCAGTTCCCTGACCAGACAATGGCTGACTGTCATCAAGGCTTCCCTCCTCCTCCTCCTGTTGCTCATCAGCTGCAGATGCCTGATCCTTGATGTGCGTCAAAGTTTGCATGAGCAGACGCATAAGTGGTATGCTCATGCTTATGATGCCGTCGTCTGCGCTTACCAGCCATGTGCATTCCTCAAAACACTGAAGGACTTTGCAGAAGTCTTTCAGCTCTGACCACTGCACACCCAACAATTCCATATCTGCCCTCAAATTGCCTGCCCGTGTATCCTCCCACAAATGCATTACAGCCTGCCTCTGTTTGCACAGCCTCTCAACCATGTGCATGGTGGAGTTCCATCTTGTAGCAACGTCTATGATTAGGCGGTGCTTGGGGAGGTTGAGTGATCGCTGCAGCTTCTGCATACGACTGGAGTGGACGTTTGAGCGGCGGATGTGCGAGCACAGTCTTCGCACCTTAAGGAGCAGGGCTGTTAACTCCGGATAAATATTTAGGAAGCACTGCACCACCAGGGTCAAGGTGTGAGCCAGGCAAGGTATGTGTGTGTTTTGAAAGAGCTATGGCTGCCACAAAATTCCACCCATTATCACTGACTACCTTGCCTGGCTCAAGATGTAGACTGTCCAGCCATGACTCAGTTTGTCGATGCAAGTACTCGGCCAGTACCTCCGCGGTGTGTCTACTGTCGCCCAAACACATCATTTTTAAAGCAGCCTGCTGCCGCTTAGCACTAGCTGTTCGATAGTGGGACACCTCGTGTGCAACACTGACAGATGTGGATGCAGTGCTCGTGCGACTGCGCTCTGTCGACGAGCTTTCGCTTCTGGAGGAGGAGGAGGGTCGAACACCTACACCCAACTGTTTCCTATACCGTGGGCTAGGCAGCACTGTTCTACCGCCGCTGTCCCCTGTAGAGCCTGCATCCACCACATTAACCTAGTGCGCAGTGATTGACAAGTAATGGCCCTGGCCATGCCTACTGGTCCATGCATCTGTTGTGAAGTGCACCTTTCCACTCACTGATTGTTTTAGTGCATGGACAATGCGGTCTTTCACATGCCGCTGGAGGGCAGGGATGGCTTTTCGAGAAAAGAAGTGCTGACTGGGTAGGTCATAGCATGGGACAGCGTAGGCCATGAGCTCTCAAAAAGCTTTGCTTTCTACCAAATGGAAGGGCATCATTTCTAATGAGATCAGTTTGGCAATGTAGGCATTCAAAGCCAGTGTACGCGGATGAGAGGATGAGTACTTTCTTGTCCTACTCAGAGTGACTGGTAGGGTGAGCTGGACTTGAGAGCTGCATATGGGGGAACTAGCATTGGACATGATGGACTGAGAAGGGGTTGGTGATGGTGAGGGTGTTGATGGTCTAAATTCAGTGTTTCCTCGTGAAAATATTGTGTTTGCGTGACTGGTTTGGCCTAGCGACGACATCTCATCATTTCTTGATGGTGGTGTGCTTAGCGGTGGCCTTACAGTGGGGGAAGCGATGGAGCGTTGCCGGCTAACTTGAGTCATAGCAGGTGCACATGTGCTACCTGAGCTCTTGTAGTCCGTCCACGCTTGCAAGTGCATGTTGGTTAAATGTCTAAGCATGCAACTGGTATTCAAATTTCTTAGATTTTTCCCTCTGCTAAAGGTCCTTTGGCACTTCTTACAGATAACCTTTGCGTCATCAGTAGGATTTTGTTCAAAAAAGTGCCACACTGCACTCTTCCTACTATGGTACAAATTTTCAGGCCTTGCACACTGTACTAATTTTACCATCTGGCCAAGCTGTCCTGCAACTATTTTAGTTTTCTTGCCAAGTTTTTTGACAGCTATGGGCCTGACGGATAACCGCTGCTGCGATGACTATGCCTGCTGCGGATCCTTCTCCTGTTCTGACCTATTGTCACCAGCACCCTCTTCCCCCAATGGATGCCAATCCAGGTCAACAACTGGGTCATCCATGACCTCGTCTTCAATGTCATCTGCACCTTCCTCTGTACCTTCCTCTGTGTCACCATGTAAGGTGGTATAGTTTGCGGGAAGGGGCATCTGAGTTTCATCAGGGTCTGATTCGGGCTCAGTAGACTGCGAGGGCAATGTAGTGCTGTTGGTGAATGTACCAGCAGATTCATCTAACAGTGGCTGTGCATCAGTGCACTCCATGTCAGATTCATCTTGGACTGGGGAATTCAGGATTTGACTTGATAACCCAGGAATGGTATGTGAAAAGAGCTCCATGGAGTAATCTGAAGTGTGTGCTGCAGCATCCTTCACTTTTGGTGTGGGTGAAAGACACAACAAAAGGTGTTGTTCCTGACCAGATGCCTGCACTGATGACTCTGTGCTTGCAGTTTTTGTAACTTCAGAAGAGGAGGCAATAGAGCTGGAGGCTGTTTCGGCAATGTAAGCCAAAACCTGTTCCTGATGCTCCGGCTTTAAAAGCGGTTTACCTACTCCCAGAAAAGGGAACCTTAAAGGCCTTCTTGTGCCAGACAATGACGCAGGCTCAACACCTCCTGCCTTAGCTGCTATTGAGCTTTTGCCAGAACCAGCCAATGCACCACCACCATCAGTACCAGCTGTGCCCCCCCGCCCACGTCCGTGGCCTCTTCCACCAGACTTCATGTTTGGGAAAATGTAGCAAAAAATACCAGCAGAGAAATGGTACTGTATGAGTAGCGTACAGCTGTGTAAGGTGTATGTAAGAAATGAAATCTCCATATATATTTTGTGAGTCACAGATGCTCACCCAGTATGTATTTCACCATAATCCAACAAGCAGATATACGGTACTGTATCAGAGGTGTACAGCTGGTGAAACTGTCAATCTCCGTATACCAGTCATATGTTAAAGTTTGGGCACCCCTATTAATGTTAACCTTTTTTCTAACAATTTTGGTTTTTGCAACAGCTATTTCAGTTTCATGTATCTAATAACTGATGGACTCCGTACAATAAACCTCATTTGAATCCAGAAATATAACTAACAGAAAATGTGCAATCTGCATTATCTGCATTTAAACAAAATTTGACCGGTGCAAAAGTATGGGCACCTCAACATAAAAGTGACATTAATATTTCGTAGATCCTCCTTTTGCAAAAATAACAGCCTCTAGTCACTTCCTGTAGCTATTAATGAGATCCTGGATGAAGGTATTTGTGATCATTCCTGTTTACAAAACAATTCCAGTTCAGTTAAGTTTGATGGTCGCCGAGCATGGACAGCCCACTTCAAATCATCCCACAGATGTTCAATGATATTCAGGTCTGGGGACTGGGATGGCCATTCCAGAACATTGTAATTGTTCCTCTGCATGAATGCCTGAGTAGATTTGGAGCAGTGTTTTGGATCATTGTCTTGCTGAAATATCCATCCCCTGCGTAACTTCAACTTTGTCACTGATTCTTGCACATTATTGTCAAGAATCTGCTGATACTGCGTTGAATCCATGCGACCCTCAACTTTAACAAGATTCCCGGTGCCGGCATTGGCCACACAGCCCCAAAGCATGATGGAACCTCCACCAAATTTTACTGTTGGTAGCAAGTGTTTTTCTTGGAATGCTGTGTTTTTTAGCCTTCATGCATAACGACTTTTTGTATGACCAAACTACTCAATCTTTGTTTCATCAGTCCACAGGACCTTCTTCCAAAATGTAACTGGCTTGTCCAAATGTGCTTTTGCCTACCTCAGGCGACTGTTTATGGCATGCTTGCAGAAACGGCTTCTTTCGCATCACTCTCCCATACAGCTTCTCCTTGTGCAAAGTGCGCTGTATTTTTGACCGATGCACAGTGACACCATCTGCAGCAAGATGATGCTGCAGGTCTTTGGAGGTGGTCTGTGGATTGTCCTTGACTGTTCTCACCATTCTTCTCTGCCTATCTGATATTTTTCTTGGCCTGCCACTTCTGGGCTTAACAAGAACTGTACCTGTGTTCTTCCATTTCCTTACTATGTTCCTCTCAGTGGAAACTGACAGGTTAAATCTCTGAGACAACTTTTTGTATCCTTCCCCTGTAAAGCTATGTTGAATGATCTTTGTTTTCAGATCATTTGAGAGTTGTTTTGAGGAGCCCATGATGCCACTCTTCATAGGAGACTCAAATAGGAGAACTACTTGCAAGTGGCCAGCTTATATACTTTTTCTCATGATTTGATACACCTGGCTATGAAGTTCAAAGCTCAATGAGGTTACAAAACCAATTTAGTGCTTCAGGAAGTCAGTAAAAAGTAGTTAGGAGTGTTCAAATCAAGAAAATGATAAGGGAGCCCATACTTTTGCACCGGTCAAATTTTGTTTAAATGCAGTTTGCACATTTTCTGTTAGTACAATAAACCTCATTTGATTCCAGAAATATAACTGAGTCCATCAGTTATTAGATATATGAAACTGAAATAGCTGTTGCAAAAACCAAAATTGTTATAAAGAAAAAAGGTTAACATTAATAGGGGTGCCCAAACTTTAACATATGACTATGTATTTATGGAGTGTCACACACACGCTCACTCTGTGTTGATGTGACAGTAATAAGAACACCAGATATCCGATACTGTTTGATAATCGGACACCTCTATACGGTGTATACATGGAAAAATGTTAATCTCAGTCAGGGCCGGACTGGGACCAAAAAGCAGCCCTGGCACAAAAAAAATTCACCAGCCCACATACAATGAATGTCCTCACTGCACACACATTACACACTCACACACTACAGATACCGCACAGACACACACACTACAGATACCGCACAGACACACACACACACTACAGATACCGGACAGACACACACACTACAGATACCGCACAGACACACACACACACACTCCAGATACCGCACAGACACACACACACACTACAGATACCGCACAGACACACAAACACTCCAGATACCGCACAGACACACACACACACTACAGATACCGCACAGACACACACACACTCCAGATACCGCACAGACACACACACACACACACACACACACTCTACAGATACCGCACAGACACACACACACACACTACAGATACCGCACAGACACACACACACACACACTACAGATACCGCACAGACACACACACACACACACACACTACAGATACCGCACAGACACACACACACACACACTACAGATACCGCACAGACACACACACACACACACACTACAGATACCGCACAGACACACACACACACTACAGATACCGCACAGACACACACACACTACAGATACCGCACAGACACACACACACACACTCCAGATACCGCACAGACACACACACACTCCAGATACCGCACAGACACACACAAACACTCCAGATACCGCACAGACACACACAAACACTCCAGATACCGCACAGACACACACAAACACTCCAGATACCGCACAGACACACACACAAACACTCCAGATACCGCACAGACACACACACACTCCAGATACCGCACAGACACACACACACTACAGATACCGCACAGACACACACACACACACACTACAGATACCGCACAGACACACACACACTACAGATACCGCACAGACAGACACACACACACACACTCCAGATACCGCACAGACGCACACACTCTACAGATACCGCACACACTCTACAGATACCGCACACACAAGCATTACACACTTACATACTACAGATACTGCACACACATTACACACACACACACACATACATACTACAGATACCACACAAGTATTACACACACACACTCTCTCTTCTGTGGTGCAGAGGAGGCTGATGTCCATATGCAGCTCCTCAGGTTCTAGTGCTCACAGCAGCTCTGTCCCCTCACCTCCCCCGATGCAGATCAGAGCAGAAGACATGTCACCGTGCTGGCTTGAGCTGCTTCCATAGCTCTCCCTGGAAGCACAGCACTCACAGGCAGGTATTACCTTTAATCTTGCGTGCTGGTGGCTCTCTCCACTGTTCTGACGCTGGTACTTTCCAGCGTCAGACAGAGGCAGGAGTCCTGTGTGTGCTGCTGCGGCGGCCTTTTCAAACTTCTGACAAGGTCCAGTGTGCGGCGCGAGCTCTCCAGCTTGCCTGCCCTGAGGAGGGCAGCAGCGGCGCACAGTCACGGACGTGGGGCACGCTCATGCACTGACTCCAGCAGATGTGGCCCTTGTCAGTGCATGCAATGAGGGAGCCTAGTCAAAGGTTTTAAAGGGCCGGCGGCCCATTTCCTAGTTCTGAGCCACCGGCCCACCGGGAATCTGCCCGGTTCGGTATATTACCAATCCGGGCCTGATCTCCGTGTATTTTTTTATGGAGTCACACACATATAGCATGTATTTGTCTGTGATACTAGCCGGTACACGGTAGTGTGTGAGGAGCGTACACCTCTATACAGTGTGTGAAAAAAATGTATGTTCAGTATCTACTGTGCAGAAAAAAAGGAATAAAAGGATTTTTGCTTTTAAAAAAGCTGTCTGCACCGCAGTGTGCAAACAGCAATGCAGCTATCAGGGAGCCTTATAAGGCAGCCTAATCACCAACAGAGCTGCTGCGCACAAATATATCCTCCCTTGTCACTGCACACTATACAGTTGTGTTTTACAGTCACATTCGCTATAAGCACAAGCAATTTTTTTTTTCTTTTTCCCTGCCTAAACACTCTCCCTATTGAGAACGATCAGCAACCTCTTCCTATGCTAAGATCGGCAGAAGTAAGATGGCGGTTGGCGGTCACGACCTTTTATAGGCACTGTGACGCCACACAAAGCAAGCCAATCACTTGCATGCCCTTCTCTAACATGGTGAGGGCTGCTGCCGACGTAATCACGTTGCCCACAGTGTGCGTCCTTCATGATTGACTGAAAATAGGTGCTGGAAGGATTGTGGGAAACGCGACTTTGGCGCGCAAGTCGGCGACCTCATGCTATGGTCGGGTTTCAATCGGCGAAACCCGACTTTAGCAAAAGTCGGCGGATTCTGAATTTGGCCAACCCGTTTCGCTCAACTCTAATCTGAACAGCTCCACCATCGAGTACATGTGTGTCTTCTCATGTCTTCATATAACAGATTATTCTTTATAGGGTCAACAGACTGTTCACCTATGGAACTGCAGTCAACAATTCACTCTTAGCTTTAGACCATATCTATTTCTGCACTTTTTCCCAGCTGGAGCTTCTGGAGTACCTGCCTCTGAATACAGTATGGTTTCAGAATTGACGTAAGAGCTAGTCTGGTCTTTGTCTTTTTCCCAGAATATAGTTAAGAGCTATCCATTAGCAATACCAGTTTTTATAATTTTATTTTCGAGAGTCCCCATTGACCTGTATATTACAGAAACTCAGAATGCCACAGTTCTTAAAGCACCACTCAAAAATATTTTTATTTCAACACTAGAGTGTTTTCACTAATGCAGGAAAGATCTATATCTTTGTACCGTGTTAGCCAGTAGATAGAAAAATATTCAGGATTGAGAGTCCTCAGTAGTTGATACCTTTTAATGGCTAACTGAAAAGATGGTAACACATTGCAAGTAGTCTCGAAAGCTTGCAATGTGTTACCATCTTTTCAGTTAGCCATTAAAAGGTATCAACTACTGAGGACTCTCAATCCTGAATATTTTTCTTCACTAATGCATGTTTCCTGCTTCTAATATACTTAACAGTCGTTGTCTTCAGGTGTTCTCAGAGCCACTGTGGTCCTGGGGCACCATCTTGTGACAGCAACTTCTGATTTTACTGGAAGTCAGAGGTAATGGTTACAAGCTCTCAAAGTAAGAGCCTCAGACGCGCATTCAACTGAAATGTATTGCAGTGCACAAACCATTGGGTCCATGCATGGCAATACATGCTGCCAGCCAATCAGAGGCCAGCAGCTGATGTGGCATGCACGTGACCGGGGGTGCATGGCAGTGACAACATGAGCTGCCATCACTTGCATGCTGAAGTCAGCTGCCAGCTTGAGAAGAGGATGATGTGTGGCGGGGGAATGGATGGGAAGTGCGTTTTTTTTAATCAGTGAGTACATAGTGAATATGCAACTACATGAATGACCATAGACTGTGCATTATACTACATTGATAACTATGTACTGTGCATTATACTACATGGATGACTGCAGGCTGTGCGTTATACTACATGGATGATTATGGGCTGTGCAGTATATTATATGGAGGGCTTTGGGCTGTGCATTATTCTTCATGGCTGACTATGGGATGTGCATTATACTACATGGCTGACTATGGAATGTGCATTATACTACATGGATGACTATGGCCTGTGCATTATACTACATGGATGACTATGGCCTGTGCATTATACTACATGGATGACTATGGCCTGTGCATTATACTACATGAAGGACTATGGCCCGTGCATTATACAAAATTGATGACTATGGACTGTGCATTATATATGGAAGTGCATTATACTATTTAAACTATGAGCTGTGCATTATATTATTTGAAGGCAAAGGGCTGTGTATTATATCAATATGGAGGACTATGGGTTGTGCATTATACAAGTGCTTCTCACTAAATTAGAATATCATCAAAATGTTAATTTATTTCAGTTCTTCATTACAAAAAGTGATACTCATGTATTATATAAAGTCATTACAAACAGGGTGATCTATTACAAGTGTTTATTTCCGTTTATGTTGATGATTATGGCTTGCAGCCAATGAAAACCCAAAAGTCGTTACATCAGTAAATTAGAATACTTTATAAAGACAGCTTGAAAGATGACTTTAAAATCTAAAATGTACATTCAATAAATGCACTTAATACTTGGCCGGGCTCCTTTAGCATCAATTACTGCATCAATGCGGCGTGGCATGGAGGCGATCAGCCTGTGGCACTGCTGAGGTGTTAAGGAAGCCCAGGTTGCTTTGATAGCAGCCTTCAGCTTGTCTGCATTGTTTGGTATGGTGTCTCTCATCTTCCTCTTGACAATATCCCATCTATGAGGCTAAGGTCAGGCGAGTTTGCTGGCCAATCAAGAACAGTGATATTGTTGTTTTTAAACCAGGTATTGCTACTTTTGGCAGTGTGGACAGGTGCCAAGTCCTGCTGGAGAATGACATTTCCATCTCCAAATAGCTTGTCAGCAGAGAGAATAATGAAGTGCTCTAATATTTCCTAGTACATGGCTGCACTGACTTTGGTTTTGATAAAACACAGTGGACCTACACCAACAGATGATATGGCTCCCCAAACCATCACTGATTGTGGAAATTTCACACTAGACCTCAAGCACCTTGGATTGTGTGCACCTCCACTCTTCCTCCAGACTCTAGGACCTTGATCTCCAAATGATGTGTAAAATTTACTTTCATCTGAAAACAACACCTTGAACCAGTAAGCAACAGTCCAGTTCTTTTTCTCCTTGACCGAGGTAAGACGCTTCTAGTGTTGTCTGTTGGTCATGAGTAGCTTGACTCAAGGAATGCGACACTTGTAGCCCAAGTCCTGAATATGATTGTATATGTTGGCTCTTAAAGCAATTACTCCAGCAGCAGTCCACTCCTTGTAAATCACCCCCAAATATTTGAATGGCCTATTCTTAACAATCCTGTCAAGGCTGCAGTTATCTCGGTTGCTTGTGCACCTTTTTCTACCACCTTTTTTTCTTCCACTAAACCTTCCATTAATTTGCTTCGATACAGCACTTTATGAGCAGCCAGCTTCTTTAGCAATGATCTTTTTTGGCTTAACCTGTTCTGGGGTGTGTCAATTACTGCCTTATGGACATCTGTCAAGTCAGCAGTCTTCCCCATGATTGTGGAGCCTACTGAAACAGACTAAGGTACCTTTTTAAATGCTTAGGAAGCCTTTGAACATGCTTTTTGTTAATTCTTCTAGTTTTCTGAGATAATGATTTTTGTGTTTTCATTGGCTGTAAGCCATAATTATAAACATTAACAGAAATAAACACTTGAAGTAGATCACTCAGTTAGTAATGGCTCTATATAATATATGAGTTTCAGTTTTTGTTTTGAAGAACTGAAATAAATTAACTTTTTGATGATATTCTAATTTTGTGAGAAGCACCTGCATATATTTAATATAGTGAGGCAGTGACTGGGGTTATTTGCGAGGGTCGCTATGTTTCCCCCAGGATGTGCACAGAAGTGTATTGAGGCCACGGTGATGCATTGCAGGCATAGCTGTGATTGCAATTCAAAATAAAATAAAGGTAAGTGTTGGTCTTGGGCAAGCTATTTGTCCAAGGCAGATTTAGGAAAACCTGCTATGGGTTTTTATTTTTGAAACGGACTACAGGATGGTAGTGGGGTGGTCCGTTTCCTTCAAAGCTGGGTTTTCCATGTGGCCTACAGCCACATGTTCCTTGTAAAGGCACCTGCAACAGAGCCTTTGGTGTGTCAGTCTTGTTTTGCAAACCTGCAGAGCAGAAGATTCTGCCATAGCTTCAGCCTGTGTGAAGCAACATGGAGCCAAAATGCCTGGCACCTCTCAGCGTACACGGCTGCGCAGTCGCCCACGGTAACAGGTCCCGGTTACCAAATATCTTGTTTCCTGGCTGCAATTCGGAGGATCCTATTTACTTTTTTGTTTTTTGAGTACGCTGACTAATAAAAGAGATTTTGAATTTTTGGAGGATCTCTAAATCCCCTTTTTGTGCTATATTTGTTTAATGTTAGGACTCGTAAGCATGGAGACCCTTGACATGGGTTACGAGCTTGCGTATTTTGGCAAAAATATTAACTAATACCTCACATATTTTTATATGTGTTTTTTTGCACTTTTTTCAGGGGGCAGTTGGGCTCATTTAGTCTTGTAAACTGTAGTGTCTCTTCACATGGGATGCATTTGGATAGCACTGGGCAGCCCACCTGATCTATTAGAAGGGCGTCACTAATAGGCTGTTAACCTGGATGCTGTGCATTTGCGTTGTGTGAACACTGAACAGCGCAACATACAATCCTTTTTTATGCAGTCATATAACAAGCAGCCGCTTCCTCCATTGGTATTGGTAGGTGGTGAGTGGTTGCCTTATCGGTATTTCGGCACTTGTGTTGCCGCCATCTTAACTACATGGGTCCACTGCATCCTGATAGTGCATTTGTTTGGAGGCCTGGGCAGGTAAGAATCTCTGCCTTTTTGCTAGTATTTTTTGAATTTTTGGAGGATCTCTAAATCCCTTTTTGTGCTATATGTGCTTATCCAAATAGCTATAGAGCCCAAGAAACAAGCTCTCCATGCATGTGTTGTGACTGCCACACAGAAGCAACACATGCAGATGCGGCGCTGAACAGCTGATTATCGGGAGCGCTCCAGGTATCAAGGTTACCGAGGCAGCTACTCAGTAAGCGCTATAGCTATTTTGATAAGCACTTATCCGAAGCTATTCGATCAACCCTAATAAAGATGTTACTGACAAATCAAATATATAGTTGTCAGTGACATCTTTACATCTATCAATTCTATGTGTATTAGGGTGGTTTCACATTAGCGCTTTTTAAGCGCACGCACGGCCGGGGGTAGCTCCGCCCCCGAGCCGGCTCTCTGCCCGGCGGGCCCGCCCCTTGCTTGTAGCGCCGCCTCCTAGCGCACAGCGGCGCCTGCGATCGGCGCACCCTATCTTTAGCATAGGGTGCGCAGATCGTGCGCAGGCCGTGCGCTAGTTGCGCTTTGACCTGCGCTGCGCACTTTTGACGGTGCGCCGTGCGCGCCAAAATCAAACTTTTCGGATTTTGGCGCGCACGGCGCACCGTCAAAAGTGCGCAGCGCAGGTCAAAGCGCAACTAGCACACGGCCTGCGCACGATCTGCGCACCCTATGCTAAAGATAGGGTGCGCCGATCGCAGGCGCCACTGTGCGCTAGGAGGCGGCGCTACAAGCAAGGGGCGGGCACGCCGGACAGAGAGCCGGCTCGGGGGCGGAGCTACCCCCGGCCGTGCGTGCGCTTAAAAAGCGCTAATGTGAAATCACCCTTATATATATGTAAAAACTCAGGAGGGCACTACTGAATAAGATATGCGGATCAACCAGCAGTCAGTATAAACACAAACTGAGAAAATGGAGAAAAAGCTACTGACCAAAATGCAGGGATCACTGCAAAATTACAAATTTTATTGGTAACAAAAAGACAACATCCATGTAAAAACATTTTAAAAAGTCATACAATGACATGAAACTATCACAGAGGCTTATAATAAAGCCCAAAGAGCTCCCTCCAGTAAATGGACATATATAAAAAAGGCTCTAGAATATATCACATACAATAGCATACCTGCAATGAAGAAATGTTCAGAGATGTAATACTAAACATAATGATCCATTGAATAATCCATCCAAATAGACTATAGTACAATAATGAATGCAAGTGCATTCATTATTGTACTATAGTCTATTTGGATGGATTATTCAATGGATCATTATGTTTAGTATTACATCTCTGAACATTTCTTCATTGCAGGTATGCTATTGTATGTGATATATTCTAGAGCCTTTTTTATATATGTCCATTTACTGGAGGGAGCTCTTTGGGCTTTATTATAAGCCTCTGTGATAGTTTCATGTCATTGTATGACTTTTTAAAATGTTTTTACATGGATGTTGTCTTTTTGTTACCAATAAAATTTGTAATTTTGCAGTGATCCCTGCATTTTGGTCAGTAGCTTTTTCTCCATTTTCTCAATGTGTATTATATATCTATTCTAAACTGTCAGGCTGTGATTTTACAGTACGCGGCAGATGAATTGCCGGCTTTTCTAAGGAGACCAGTGCGTAAAAATAGGACAGCACTCACATGGTCAAGTGCTGTGTGATTTTTTTTCTCTCGCACCCATAGGCTGGAATTGGCGAGTCTCGATGCCAATCTCAGCCTCCTGCGATTTTACACGCACTTTGAATATGCCAGAGAAAAAAAAACGGGGTTGAGTGCCATGCAATGTTTTCTCGCATAGCACTCAGCTGTATTCTACAGTAGTGTGACTCCGGCCTTAGGGGCCCACTCAGAAGTTTTGCCTTATCTGAACCAAAACCCTAGCTACGCCTTTGGCTCATGTACAGTATGAGAGTTTAAAATGAGTCCATCATCTATTTACAGAAAAAAAACTCAAAAATTTTAAAGACTATAGTGTTTTGTCCTGTACTCTCATATTCTTTTATGGTTGACCAGGAGAAAATTGCTGCACCAGAAGACAACCAGGAGACACCCACTGCACCAGAGAGTTGGCCAGTGTACAAGGAACAGAAAAAGCATTCAGAGAGACAGACATTTCCAAAGCATCTGTACTTACATAGACATTGTTGTCCTCACCATGACAGAAAGCAATACCAGGAGACGAACAGGAGAAACCCGCTGCACCAGGAGCTAACCAGTAGCCAACCACTGCACCAGGACAGTCGACACATCTAAAAGTAAACAGAAAAAAAAAATTAGTACAATGTACAAACAGCAGTGAAAGAGACAGACATTTTCTAAGATTCTATACTTACATAGTCAGTGTTGTGTTATCGTCCAGAGTCCAGAGAGTTATGGCCTTGCAGTATCCACAATTCCTTTTTTAGAGCTCTCAATTATCAGGTAAATGAATCACTTCCTGGAACAACTCATTAAAAAAAGCATGCGTATAGAACGCATGTGCATACGCATGTCCGTGCATACGCATGCGTTCCTATAGACAGTAATGCTCTTATTTGATGCAATCATCTGCATGCGCATGAATGCGCATATTTGACAGATTTTTGGCGCTTCCAAAAATGCAGCATGTTGCGTTCGCCGGACCCGACCGCACACCGAAAATCAACGCATGCGTATGCTGACGCATGCGAACTGATACAAAATGTTAAAGGTAAATAAACATGACGCATTCGGATATTGCTGAGGATGAAACGCTGCAAAAAAGATGCAAATGTGAAACCAGCCTAAAACGTGATAAAAAATACGAATGTAAATAAAAATGGTATAACTGAAAACTTCATCTGGTCCTGCAAAAAACAAGCCACCATACAGCTCTATCAGTGGAAAAATAAAAAAGTTAAAGCTCTCAGAATAACGTGATGCAAAAATTATTATTTCTTCTATAGAATAGTTTTTATTTTGTAAAAGCACCAAAATATAAAAAAAAATATAAATTTGGTTTTGCTGCAATCGTACTGACTCAAAGAATAAAGCTGCTTTATCAATTTCTCCACACATGTAAAGGCACAAATCACCCCCCCAAAAATTCCTAAATTTCTGGCTTTTGTTCATCCTCCCAAAAATTGTCATGTGTCCGCAAAAACGTCACCTTGTCTCACAAAAAACAAGCCCTCAAATGACTCAGCAGAAATATGGAAAAATTATAGCTCTCAATTATGGCAATGCAAAAACTAGTTTTTGCAAGAAAAGCATCTTTTAGTGTGTGACAGCTGCTAAACATAAAAACCCAGATATAACTCTGGTATAGCTGTGATAGCACCGATCCAAAGAATAAAGTCATCTAATCACTTATACTGCATGAGGAACGGTGCAAAAAATAAATAAAACCAATTCTTCACCTGCTGTTTGTGTTCATTCTGCCTCCCAAAGATCACAGTAAGGTTCTGCTCACATTTATCCTGCGCTGTATGCTGAGCTCTTATACCAAGGTTTCTGTGTAAATCTCTGAAATACATTCAGAAGGAACCCTCAAAGGAAGATTTCCTACAATGAGGCAGATGGTGGCACTGTGGCCAATGATTTGGTGGTGTCCATCTTCTTAGGTATGCATAAATGAACTGTCGGCCACAGTTTTGTGCATCTCTGAAAAAAAGACAACAATAAACAGAGGTCAGACATAGTCGAGAGAAACTCTGCTGCCTCATTATAGTGAATGGATCATTTGGGTGTGTCATCTGAATCACATCATTCTGAGAATTAGATGGAAACCCCAAATATAAGTGCTCGGGTAAATATGATCCTGAATGTGATGTAAAATGTTCCAAATCAATCGACAAAAAAGCAAGTCCCTACTCAGGTCCCTCATCTGTCAAGGGAAATATAGTGGGCTTCTACGTTACTGGAAGTACAAAGGTTTTGGAAAAGTGCTATGGCCCCAAAAAGAAATCCAATGAATTCTCACAAATCAAAATGTCCCCCTCCCTTTTGAGCCCTACAGTATGCCGAAAGCACATTTAGCTTCCACATGCTTAACATTTCTGCAACGATGAGAGCCTGACTAATTTATGGGTGCATGTCTCCAGAAGCACAAGTTGGGCACTATCACATACTGGTCAATACAATCTCAGTTTGAAATTTTCACTCAGCAACAGCCACTGCTGCTTGTTTCTTGAAAACACCCATGGAGTCAAAATCATAAGTACACCTGTCGATAAATTCCCAAAAGGCTATAATTTCCAAAATGGGGTCATTTGAGGGGGCTTCTGCTCTTCTAGCACTTAGGGGCTCTGTATATGGAGTACGCAAACTATTCTAGGAAAATCTGCATTCCAGGAGGCATATAGCACTCTGTCCCTCCAGAGTCTTGCTGTATGGATAAGCAGTACTGTACAGCCACATATGGGGTATTTTCACAATCATCAGAAATTGTGGGACAAATTTGGTGCCACTTTTACCCACTTCTCCATATGCGAAAGTAAAATCTGCGGCTAAAACAAAATTTTGGTGGTAAATATGTCATTATTTTTGCTTCATTGCTCAATTGTATAAAATTCTGTGGGGTCACTTGTCAGGGGTTTCCACTGTTTTGGCACATCAAGGGCTCTACAAACACGACATTGTGTTCGCTCTTGATTCCAGCCATTTTTGTGTTCAAAAAGTAAAAATGTTTTCCTTCCCTTCCGAGCCCTGATGTCCACCCAAACAGTAGTTTTCCCCCACATATAGGGTCCATTTTCTCCTGTTACCCAAGTGAATCATGTCAATGTTGGGTATTTTCTGTCATACAGACCTTTCAAAGTCACTTCAAGTGTGATGTGGTCCCTAAAAAAATAGGTTTCTAAAATTTATTGTAAAAATTAGAAATCTTTGGTCAACTATTAACCCTACTAACTTCCAAGCAAAGTAAAAATATGTTTCAAAAATTCTGCAGATGTAAAGTAGACATGTGGGAAATGTTATTTATTAACTATTTTGTGTGATATAACTGTCTGGTTTAAGGGCATAAACATTTAAAATTTAAAAATCACAACATTTTTGCCAAATTTCTGATTTTTTTCTCAAACAAACGCAAGTCTTATTGAACAAATTTTACCACTGTCGTAAAGTACAATATGTCACAAGAAACAGTCTCAGAATCAGTGGGATCCGTAGAAGTATTCCAGAGCTATTATCACATAAAGTGATGCTGGTCAGAATTGTAAAATTTGGCTTGGTCATGAAGGTGAAAACAGGCTTGAGTGGTGAGGTTGTTAAGAACTATTCAGATTGCAATGACCCTTATAATATTGGCCATTCAGATAAGAACGACTTGAAGCAGTTCAGAGTAAATTAAATCACAATACCATACAAATGATAGGAAAAACATTCCACCCATAATGAAGGTAGGGTTCCGAGTGGTACAGTCAAATAATGGTATTTGTAGTGCTGCCAAATAACAGCCCAGACAAATTATTTCGACACAGGTATGCTTCTCCTCTCCAACAAGGAAGCAAGGTTTCTATTGGTTAATGTTCCACTAACCCATCAAACATGTGAAAATAAAGTAAAAAAAGAAGGCACTCCATGTGAGAAATGTCACAACACATATGCGGTAGGGGAAGAGGTGTTCAACTCATCTCTGGTAGTTGTGCATGGCAGGCACTATGCTGATGCTCACCAGTGAATGATGGCGGTCCTGGAGTATGTTGAATGTTGAAGCATAGATGTACCGACTTTAAATCTAGGGTGACTGGAGAAACATTTGAGGTTTACCAACCTGTGGTACGTCATTTGCTGTTTACCTGTTGGAATGTGGGTGCGGACCCCAATATATAGGACGCGACACGCAGCAGATTCACAGCAGAATTAATGACCACAGGTACAACATCAAAAATGGAGTAACCAACCATAGCCTGTGGAGGCATCTTCTAATGTGTCATCAAACTGATAATTTATGGTTGACCATTCTTGAACATATACCAATACCAGAGACCAGTCCAGATTGGATACAGAGGCTGAAGAACAGAGAATCCTTCTGGATATATAAATTGGCTTCTCTGCATTCAGAGTGTTTGAACATTAGTACTGAGCACATCCATTGATTGAACAACATATAACTTAGCCAGGTGCGGTTTTGATTAATATGAGCATTGAATTTATGGGTTCCATCTATAAATGCAAATAAGTTCTGTTAAACAATTTTTGATCCAGATCTAGTGGTGCCACCTAGGGGGGTAGGATCTTAGATGTATTTGAATTATACTTATTATTATTTTTTTTTTTTTCTCCTCTAACAATTTTTTTAGTTTATTATTTTTAATATTGTTTTGCCTCACATGATTTTTATTATGTACATTTTATTCATGATTTTTAAAAGACTGTATGCAATTAATTATCAACCAATCACAGCAGTGCCTGTCTGTCTATTTAAAGCACTGAGCGTGGTACACATTTTGTAATCACCTGATGAAGGGGAAGGATTGTCCCTGAAATGTGTTCTGTGTTGAATATATCAACTTTTCTTATCTGACCTGAGTAGTTTTTGATTCATAGCCCGGTGTCCTGTGGATTTCCAACGCCCACATTTCAACATATTTCACTGTATCACAGCTACTGAACAGGATGCCAGGAGTCAGTGGGAAGTGCTGCAGCACTTCAGGACTACCGTCATTCACTGCATAGCATCAGTGTTGTGCCTGACTTGCACAACTATCAGTGATAAGTTGATGCAGGAAAGATATATATCTTTGTACCGTGTTAGCCAGTCGATAGAAGAATATTTAGAATTGAGAGTCCTCAGTGGTTGATACCTTTTAATGGCTAGCTGAAAAGATGGTAACAATTTGCAAGCTTTCGAGACTACACAGGTTTCTTCATCAGGCTAGACTAATACAAAATCTGAAGAATCACATTTATACACAAGACAGCACAGAAATAACCTAATAGCTAAGACAAGTGATGTGAAGCGGAATGGTCATTGTGGGAGAGGGATAAGCATAAATATTGGAACAGTTCATAGATAAGGAGTGTGAAGGTTTTATTGCCCTCTGATTGCAGTCTGGTTCTGTGTTGTGATGACCCCAGAAGGTCTGAAGAGCAAATTCCTTAATTGATGTAAAAAGACAAATCTATGCGGCACATTCATTCCTGCACTGAATGTGTGGAAAGTTTTCATAAATTTGTACTCCGAGAAACTTCTCTCTCTCTGATACTTGAAGTTACCTTTTAATACAAGTAATTTAATGTCCATCAAGCTATGACCAGGGACACAAAAATGTTTTGCCACAGGTAGATCCATTTTTTCTCCTCTTATTGTGTGATGATGAGAATTCATCCTTGTTCTCAGTTTTTGCCCGGTCTCCCCCACATACAGACCCCCAGTAGGACATTTAGTACAAATAATTAAGTACACCATATTAGATATGATGCAGCTGAAAGTACCTGGGATCTTGTAGTCCTGATGTGAGTTGGGGATCTTTATCTTGTTAGAGAGGACAGGGAGGTTCTGACAATTATGCTTCTTAAATTTGGGGACTGCCTAAAACACAGCAGTGGGGGGTCTGGAAATATGGATTGTAATCAGGCATCTTTTTGAAGTAAAGGTTGTAATTTCCATGCAGCTCCTCTTAGCATCTCCAGATTTGGATTGTAGGTGACCACTGGAGGCACCCGGTTATTTTCTTCTTTAGATTTGTAATATAGCAGGTGATTTCTTGATATTCTGGTGGCTCTTGTAATTTGGTTTTCAATTGTTCTTGGATGGTAGCCCTGATTCAAAAAGGTTTTTCTGAGGCGACCAAGGTGTTTGTCTCTATCCATGGGGTTGGAACATATACGAATGTATCTGATGGCTTGGCTGTAGACAATAGAGTTTTTTATGTGTTTTAGATGGAAACTGTCCCATTTAAGGTATGTTGGACAGTCGATTGGCTTCTGATACAGGGGTGTCTATTTCATTGTTCTTTAGCTTAATGATGGTGTCTAAAAAGTTAAATTCAGTGCTGGAATAGTTGAGTGTTATGTTGATGGTGGAATGAAATTGATTAAACTGTTCGTGAAACATCTTTAGCTGTTGCTCAGACTCAGTCAGATGATTAAAATACCATCAATGAAGCGATAGTAGGCCAGAGGCCTGATGGGACATGAGGACAAAAAGTCGCTTTCAAGCTTGGCCATGAAAAGACTTGCATACTGTGGAGCCATTTTACTTTCCATAGCTGTGGCAGTCTCCTGTCAATAGATCTTATTGTCAAATTCAAAGTAATTGTGGGTGAGGATAAATTTTGTGAGTTTCACCACAGAATTCGCATCATTCCCGGTGTTTTCCATGAAGACTTTGCAGGCATTTAATCCATCCTGGTGTGGGATATTAGAGTACAAAGATTCCACATCCATGGTGGCCAGGATGGTTCATAGAATCGTAGAGTTGGAAGGGACCTCCTGGGCCATGTGGTCCAACCCCCTGCTCAAAGCAGGATTCGCTAAACCGTCCCAGACAGATATCTGTCCAGCCTCTGTTTGAAGACTTCTATTGAAGGAGAACTCACCACCTCTCATGGCAGCCTGTTCCACTCATTGATCACTCTGTCAAAAAGTTTTTTCTAATATCTAATCTGTGTCTCCTCCCATTCAGTTTCATCCCATTGTGTCTTTCCTTGTGCAAATGAGAATAAAGATGATCTTCTGCAATGTGACAGCCCTTGAGATATTTGCAGACAGTTATTAAGTCTCCTCTCAGTCTTCTCTTTTGCAGGCTAAACATTCCCAAATCCTGCAACCTTTCCTCATTAGACAGGGTTTGCAGACTGGTCACCATTCTGGTCGCTCTTTTCAGAACTTGCTCCAGTTTGTTGATGTCTTTTTTAAAATGTGGAACCCAAAACTGGACACAGTAACCCAGATGAGGTCTGACCAAAGAGGAGTAGAGGGCAATAATGACTTCACATGATCTAGACTGTTTGCTTCTGTTAATACATCCTAGAATTGCATTTGCCTTTTTGCTGCTGCATCACACTGTTGACTCATATTCAGTCTGTGATCTATTAGTATTCCCAAGTCTTTTTCACATGTGCTGTTGCTTAGCCCTATTCCTCCCATTCTGTATAGGCTTTTTTCATTTTTATTGCCCAGATGTAGTACTTTGCATTTTTCCCTGTTAAAAACCATTCTGTTAGTTGCTGCCCACTGCTCCAGTTTATTTATATCTTTTTGAATCTTCTCTCTCTTCTCTAGTATTATCTGTCCCTCCTAGCTTTGTGTCATCAGCAAATTTAATCAGTTTACCCTCAATTCCTTCATCTAAATTGTTGATAAAGATGTTGAGCAATATAGGGTCCAGGACAGAGCCCTGTGGTACCCCACTTGAGACATTCTTCCAACTGGATGTGCAGCCATTTACGACCACACTTAGGGTCTGATCACTAAGTCAGTTATGAATCCACCTAACAGTTGCCTTGTCCATTCCATACTTAGTCATTTTTTCAATAAGGATTGTGTGAGATACTTTGTCAAATGCTTTGCTGAAGTCAAGATATACTATATCTACAGCATTTCCCTGATCCACCCAATCAGTGATTCTGTCATAGAAGGAAATTAAGTTAGTCTGACATGACTTATTAGTTACAAACCCATGATGACTCTGTTTAATCACTTCATTCTTATCCAGGTACTGACATACATGTTGTTTTATAATTCGTTGAAAGATCTTTCCTGGTATAGAAGTCAGACTCACCGGCCTATAGTTGCCTGGGTCCACCTTCTTCCCCTTTTTGAAGATAGGAACAACATTTGCTCTTCTCCAGTCTTCTGGGACTTCTCCTGTTCTCCACGAATTTTCAAAGATTATGGAGAGCGGTTCAAAAATTTCTTCTGCTCTCTCCTTCAGTATTTTGGGGTGTAATTCATCTGGACCTGGAGACTTGAATTCATTTAGGTTAGGCTGGTTTCACATTTGCGTTTTTTAGCTCTGGAAAAAAACGCATACCTGCGCATGCGTTTTTTCCCCTATATTTAACATGGGTGCGCATACCTGCGCGCTGGTAAGCGCATGTATGCGATTTTCATGCGCTGCGTTTTTTTGGGGTGTGCGTTGGTATTTTCCAGACGCAGCATGTTGCATTTTTTGGCCCTGCAAAAAAGCGCATGCGCACATATGCGCACGTTTTGCGCTAAAAATGGCCATTATAGCCTATGGATGCGCATATGTGCGCACTGGCATGCTCATGTATGCGTTTTTTTGCATATGCGTTTTTTTTTTTTAACCATGGAATTTAGGGGTTTGGGTTAGAGTTAGGGTTAGTTAAGGGGTTTAGGGTTAGGGTTAGGGTCAGGGTCAGGGTTAGGGTTGGGGTTTGGGTCAGGGTTAGGGTTAAGTATGGTTTGGTTAAGGGTTAGGGTCAGGGTTAGGGTCAGGATTAGGGTTAAGTATGGTTTTGTTAAGGGTTAGGGTCAGGGTTAGGGTTAGGGTCAGGGTTAGGGTCAGGGTTAGGGTTAAGTATGGTTTTGTTAAGGGTTAGGGTCAGGGTTAGGGTCAGGATTAGGGTTAAGTATGGTTTTGTTAAGGGTTAGGGTCAGGGTTAGGGTTAGGGTTAGGGTCAGGGTTAGGGTTAGGGTTAGGGTCAGGGTTAGGGTTAAGTATGGTTTTGTTAAGGATTAGGGTCAGGGTTAGGGTCAGGATTAGGGTTAAGTATGGTTTTGTTAAGGGTTAGGGTCAGGGTTAGGGTTAGGGTTAGGGTCAGGGTTAGGGTCAGGATTAGGGTTAAGTATGGTTTGGTTAAGGGTTAGGGTCAGGGTTAGGGTTAGGGTTAGGGTCAGGGTTAGGGTTAAGTATGGTTTTGTTAAGGGTTAGGGTCAGGGTTAGGGTTAGGGTTAGGGTCAGGGTTAGGGTTAGGGTTAGGGTTAGGGTTAGTTAGGGTTTAGGGTTTGGGTTAGGGTTAAGTATGATTTGGTTAAGGGTTAGGGTCAGGGTTAGGGTTAGGGTCAGGGTTAGGGTTAGGGTTAGGGTCAGGGTTAGGGTTAGTAAAGTCATGGTTTGGGTAGTGTGAGGGGCCACCTAAAAATGTTGGAAAAAAACGCAAACGCGGTAAAAACGCACTAAAAACGCATACAAACGCATAAAAACGCTGCGTTTTTTTCATGCATGCTCATAAAAATGCTTGAAAAAAACGCAGCAGTTGTATGCTTATGTATGCGTTTTTTCAATGCGTTTTTTTGCGGGAAAAACGCGCTGCAAAAAAAAGCAAGTGTGAAACTAGCCTTAGCTAAGTGTTTCCTCACTATATTTCTGTTTATAGATATCCTGGATTCTTCTATTCCCTTAATAGGACAGTGAAGAATAGTTGATGTTACATTTCCTTTCCGAGAGAAAACAGATGCAAAATAGGAATTTAAAAGTTCAACCTTCTCAACATCCTGTCTTACCATTTCATAATTTTCATCCTGTAAAAATCCTATAGCATCTTTGACTTTTCTTTCACTTTTGACATATCCCCAAAATCCTTTATTATTGCTTTTGATGTCTCTTGCAAGCCTCAATCCATTGTCAGCTTTAGTAATCTGATTCGTGCCCTGCAGGTTCTGCAGACAGCATTATATTCTTCTTTATAAAATGGAAAACCGGATTACTTACCGGTAATACTCTTTTGTAGAGTCCACGACAGCACCCACTGAGAGAGGGGATCCGCCCCCGGAACAGGAAACCTACAGAGAGATAAATGGGGCGGTCCCCCTCGCTCCCTCAGTTTGTGTTACCAAGAACAACGGAGGAACCGCCATACATGTTTTAGTCAATTTGTTTGGGCGATTCATCTATCTTACCCCTACATCATTTAAGTTTGCTAAGTTAAACCACGTATAAAATTTTAATTACAATCTCCGCCACCAAGGAGACCCATGTGAAAAAAGTTTTACGGGAGGGAAGTGAGCGGGTGCTGTCGTGGACTCTACAAAAAGAGTATTACCGGTAAGTAATCCGGTTTTTCCTCTTCGCCACGACAGCAAACACTGAGAGATTTCCAGAGATAATCACTTGGGAGGGCACACCGTGTTAAGGACTGATCTACCGAAAGACAAATCCTCGGTAGAGGATAAATCTAGTCTATAGTGACTATAAAAGGTAGATGGAGAAGACCAGGTTGCAGCCTTACATATTTGCTCAATTGGGACGTTTGCCCTCTTGGCCCAGGAGGATGATATTGCGCTAGTAGAGTGCGCCTTAATCCCCAGCGGAGGTTCTTCTCCTTTAGCCAAATATGCCATTGTGATCGCATCTCTAATCCAGCTGGATAATGTGCCTGTTGTAACTCCAGACCCCTTTCTGTTGCCCTGGAAGGAGACAAAAAGAGACCTACTCTGCCTCCAGGGACTGGTCCTATCAAGGTAGGCTAGTACAGCTCTCCTCACATCTAAGGTGTGATATTTCACCTTGTCCTGGTTTGACGGGTTTTCGTAGAAGGAAGGTAGGCATATCTCCTGAGACCTATGAAATTTAGTTACCCGTTTGGGAAAGTAGGACGGATCCGTCTTCAAAATTAGTCTGTCTCGTGTTATTGACAAGAACGGAGGGTCTATTGATAGAGCATGAAGATCACCTACTCTTCTAGCTGATACTAAAGCCACTAGTGTAGCAGTTTTCAATGAGAGGCACTTCACTGATGCTGAATCTATGGGTTCAAACGGGGCCTGAGTAAAGGCATCCAAGACCAGAGTAAGGTCCCATGCCGGAAGCTGAGGAATATGCACCGGTTCTGATCGTTGACAGGCTGAAACAAAACGGGTCACCCATCTATTTGCTGCCACGTTATAGTTAAATAGGGCTCCTAAGGCCGATATATGGACTTTAAGAGTATTTACTGAGAGGCCCAATTCTCGGCCTCTTTGAAGAAACTCTAAGATGGCCGTAATGGGTGGTTCATCGGCTAGCCCTGCTGGGTGAAAGGTCAGGAATTTCCCCCACACCTTGGCGTATATCCTTGTTGTAGATTCCTTTCTACTTTGTAGCAGGGTATTAATCAGGTTTTTCGAAAAGCCTTTCTGCTTTAAATAGTTCCCCTTCAAATTCCAGGCCGCTAGGTGTAGTGCTTTGACCTGTGGATGGTAGCAAGGTCCCTGCGAGAGAAGATCCTGGTGCAGCGGCAGGATCCACGGGTCTGTTATTGACATGGCTCTCAGCCATGAAAACCACGGCCTTTTGGGCCAAAACGGGGCTATCAAGATGACCCTCGCCCTCTCTTGTCTTATTTTCCTGACTACTGTTGGCAGGAGAACCATTGGAGGGAAGGCATAGGCTAGCTGGCATGTCCAGGGTGCTTGGAGGGCATCTAGAATGTCTGGGTTGTCTGACCTATAGAGCGAAGCAAACCTTCTTACGCGTCTGTTGGCTCTGGTCGCGAACAGGTCTATCTCTGGTCTGCCCCATTCTGACGCTATCGTCTCGAAGACGTGCCTGCTGAGGACCCACTCGCCCTGATATAGGACCTGGCGACTGAGATAGTCTGCTTGAGAGTTGTCCACTCCTCTTATGTGGAGTGCCAACAAGGAGTGAAGATGTACCTCGGCTACCTCCAGGATCTTTTCCACGATAGACATCAACGGTCCCGATCGCGTACCTCCTTGTCGGTTTATATAGGCCACTGCGGTGGTATTGTCTGTCTGGACCCTCACGTGGGTTCCTCTTAACTGCGGGAGAAATTGAGACATCGCATAGTAAATTGCTTTTAGCTCCTTTACATTAGAGGAGGTTTCTATTTCATGTTTACGCCACCGGCCTTGCATCATGTGCCCCTCCAGGTGGGCCCCCCAACCTAAGGGGCTAGCATCCGTGGTGAGCACCTTGGAGGGAGTTACCCACCATTGCACTCCTTTTGACAAATTGGTAGGATTCAACCACCACTTTAGGGAATTAACCACTTCCAGCGATCGGGACATCTTCCCTTCCAACCGTCCCTGCAGTCTGTTTCCTGCAGAATAGCCCATTGTAGCTTTCTGGAGTGGAACTGAGCCCATTGCACCACTGGGATGCACGATATCAGGGATCCCAACAAGGACATACCCTGTCTCAATGATATTACGGGTCTTCCTATAGTATTTTGTATCTTATTGATTATAGCCACCGCTTTAGAGTCTGGTAGAAAGCATTTTTGGCTTACGGAATCTACTTGCAGGCCTAGGAACCTCTGACAGGTCACCGGTTCTAGCCTGGACTTCCAGTTAATTATCCAGCCCAGTGTTTGTAAGGATGAGATAATCTTAGCCATTCTTGTTTCGCACTGAGAAACAGAATTCCCCACTACGAGTAGGTCGTCCAAGTAAGGGATCACTAGGGTGTCATTCAGTCTTACATACGACATCACCTCCAGCATCAATTTGGTAAATACCCGAGGAGCCATGGATAGCCCGAATGGCATTGCCGCAAACTGGAAATGCTGAATCCGACCCTTGAACCAGACCGCTACCCGCAGGAACTTCTGGTGCTCTCAGAATATGGGGAGATGGTAA
Source organism: Dendrobates tinctorius (assembly GCF_039654945.1). Taxonomy (NCBI): domain Eukaryota; kingdom Metazoa; phylum Chordata; class Amphibia; order Anura; family Dendrobatidae; genus Dendrobates; species Dendrobates tinctorius. Next base: position 41,467,004 of record NW_027361704.1, on the reverse strand, counting down.
TAGGCATCCTTTAGGTCCAAGACTGCCATATAACACCTGGGAAACAAAAGTTTTATTGCAGAATTTATTGACTCCATCTTAAATGGCCTCAGCTTCAAGAAGGTATTAAGCTTCTTTAAATTTATTATAGTCCTGAAAGAGCCATCTGGTTTTGGGATTAAAAATAGAGGAGAATAAAAGCTCATTCCTCTTTCGTCCCCTGGGACCTCTATCAGGACCTGTTTAGTTAGCAGTACTGCAATCTCCATCTCTAGTGCTTCCTGCTGTATCTGGGATTTCATGGAAGTCAATAGGAAGAGGTTCGGTGGATGCCGAACGAATTCTAGTTTTAGGCCCGATGAGACGATATCAATGGCCCATGGGTTTGATGTTACCTTCCCCCATTGGTGGCTGAATTTCAGTAGTCTGCCACCTGCCGGTGTACTGGTATTAGTGGAACCTGTCTCCTCTGAAGGGACGTTTTCCGAATAGATTGCCCCTTTGTTTGGGGTCCTTATTTCCCCAGCGATCCTGGGGTTTAAAGTCTTTCTTTTAGCCAAACGGAGGTTTTCTGTAGGCCCTCCTATTAAAGGGAATATACGGGTTAGGAAAACCTTTCTTTCTCTCCCCCGCTTTTGTTAAGATCTCGTCCAGTTCCATACCTAATAAAGTACTTACCCTGGCAGGGTATAGCACACAGTTTAGTTTTTGTTTGCGTGTCTCCTTTCCACCCCTTCAACCATAAGGCCCGCTGGCCTGCATTGGTTAGTCCCGCTGCTCTAGCGGATAAACGGAGAGAGTCCGCTGAGGAATCGGAGAGGAAGGCAGCTGCTCCTTTAATGAGGGGCATAGCCATAGAGGACAGGAGTTTACTCCTGGCCACTCCATTCTTAATATTGTCCTCTAGGTCATTCAACCACACCAACATTGACCTTGCCGTGCACGTGGCTGCTATTGCGGGCTTAAAAGCTGCCGCACATGCTTCCCAGGATCGTTTAAGGAGTGTATCGGTCTTACGATCCAATGAGTCAGCCAACGTTCCTGAATCCTCTACCGGCAGGGAGGATCTACGAGAGGTAGAGGCCACGGCCGCATCCACCTTGGGGGCTCTCGACCAAGCAGTCAATTCCTCGTCGTCAAAAGGATATTTACGCTTTGACGTTAAGGGGAGGAAGGTTCTCTGCCCCTGTTTCTCCCACTCCCTTTTTACTAGCTCTTTTATAGCTGGGACCACTGGGAATGTTCGGACCTTTTTACGGGAAATGCCTGCAAACATTATGTCTTGCGGAGTCTTGGGGTCCCTACTCTCTGGTAGCCCCATGGTATTCCGGACCGACTTAACCAAGTTACTGACGCTATCTGTAGGGAAGCACGTCTGCTCCTCACCTCTGAGGAAGGGTATTCCTGGGATCTATCAGAGTCTAGATCCCCGGTTTCTGACGGCGAGTTTGACGCCGGCGAAGCTCCCCCTCTTGGTGAACCTATTTCTCTCACGGAGGAGTGACCTCCCAGACTACTGGAGCTGCCTAAGGCCCGTAGCTCTTCTCTAATTATCGCTTGGATATCCTCCTTCCGCGAGGATTCGTCTTGTAAGGCCTCCTCAATACACGACTGACACAATCTTTTAGGGTGGCTGTCTGGGAGGGGCTGAGAACATAAGGCACACTCTCTATCTATTTTTCGCCTTCTCCGTTCTTTTGGCCTAAAAAAGGGGGATGTGGACCAGAAAAAACGGACAGTTATTTATTCTGACTAAAAACACTCACCCGTGAGTTTCGTCAGTAAACTACCGGCTGCGGGGTCCGCGACTCAGGTGAGGCGTGGGACGGTTTCTTCTCTTTACGTTTTTTCTCTAAGGTCTCGCTTGTCTGGAAGGTCCGCTAGATTCCTTCCTGGAGCTGCCACTTCTTCTGGTGCTACTACTTCTCCTTGTAGTACCGCTTTGTCTGCTGCCATGTGGGGATTCCACTGGCTGATTTAATGGGAGCGAAGCTGGGTCATCTATGGATGACATGACTGCGCCCTTGCGCTATGCTCGTGGCTTCTTTTTATAGGTTTTTTCTTATTGAAGCTCCACCATTTTTTTTTTTTTTTTGCCCCATCTGCGCATGCGCGGGCGTTTCCCCATGATCGCCGCCGCCTCCTGTGTTGACCCCGGAAGTTGTCCTACCAATTCCGGGTCGCCTCTGCCTGGGAGCGCCGCTGGAAGTGCTTACGCAGCGGCCGCCGGACAGTGATCCCCCCGCACCAGGCCGCACCCCTTGCCGCAGGTATGATCTCCCGTAGCGCTGCCTGGCACAGCGCTCAGGCCCCTCTGCTTTCTCCCGGGGGGGCGCACGGCCACCATCCTGGATATAGCCTCATGCATCTGTAATGCGCTCGCCACTTTCTGGGCTCTCAGGCTCTTCTGCCTTCTCCCGGGGGGGGCGCATGGCCACCATCCCGGATATGCCCTCATAGCATATGTAATGCGCTTCTTGCCCCTTCCTGGGGGGGGTATACGCCCCATCCCTTCAGTGAGCCTTGGCACCTTTCTTACCTCCGGCCTCACCTGCATTACCAGCTCTGGGGGGGGGGGAAATCGCCTCTCCGCCCGACGCTGCTTCCAGTTCTGGGGCCCCTGCTGCTCATATTATGCACGCAGGCGGCTACCAGACCAGGTATCCTCTTCTGCGGGTTCCTTTCCAGGAACAGGAAACCAAACTGAGGGAGCGAGGGGGACCGCCCCATTTATCTCTCTGTAGGTTTCCTGTTCCGGGGGCGGATCCCCTCTCTCAGTGGGTGCTGTCGTGGCGAAGAGGAAAAGAGGGAGGCATATCTAAACATTTCTTTCTTCCTTTTTAGCATGTGCTTAAGTTCTGTGTTCATCCATCCTGGTTTCCTTAAATGCTTCCTATTCTTCCCTCTTTCCGGAATTGTTAACGATTGTGCTTTGAGAATTTCATTTTTGAAGATTTCCCATCCTTCTTGGACATTTTTGTCCTTAAGGATATCCAGCCATTAGATCCCTCCAATTCTCTTTCTGAATCCCTTAAAATCTGCCTTTCTGAAATCTAACCTTGATGTCTGAGTCTTCACAGGTCTTCCTCCTCTAGTTATCCAAAATTCTAAAATAGCATGGTCGCTTCCTCCTAGGGTCCCATCCACTTTTACCTCCTCAACCATTTCCTCCCTGTTTATTAGGATTAGATCCAAGGTAGCAGTTCCCCTTGTTTTCTCCCCTACCTTTTGGAAGATAAAGTTGTCAGCAAGAGAGGATCAGAATTTCCTTCACCTGTTCGTTTTGCCTGAGAGAGATTCCCAAAAAATGTCTGGATAGTTGAAATCTCCCATGACAACTATGTCATATTTTTTGGAGAACTCGGCCATTTGATGCATAAAGAGTTCATCCATATCTTCAGCTTGCACAGGCGGCCTGTAGTAAATGCCTACAATGGTGTCCTTTCCATTGTTCTGTCCTTGTATTCTTACCCAAACAGTTTCCACAGAACTCCCAGTCTCTGAAGCTTCAATCTCTGTGCAGATATACGTGTTTCTAACATACAATGCGACACCCCCTCCTCGTTTATAAAGTCTGTTTCTTGGAAATAAGTTGTATCCTTCTAGCCTTGTATTCCAATCATGTGTATTGTCCCACCAAGTTTCTGTGATTTCAATGACATCATATTTCTTTTCCTGCTTTAGTAGTTCCAGTTCTCCTTGTTTGTTGCCCATGCTTTGTGCATTAGTATAGAAACATTTTAGTTTGTGATTGGATTTTCTTTCTCCAATATTTTTATTATCTAGATTCTTTTGTCTTTGTTCTTCCTTTCCACTTCTAATAGCAGAGTTCACAATAGCATTTGTCAGGTGTATGGCTTTTTCTGGCCTTTTGCTTCCTTCCCGCATTGTTCTAGTTTAAAGCTCTCCTGATGAGTGAAGCAAGGTGACTTCCAAATACATGTTTTCCAGTCTTCGTAAGGTGCACCTCATCTCTAGCAAGTAGTCCATCGTATAGGTAATTCACTCCGTGATCCAGAAATCCAAATCCTTGCTGACGGCACCATCGACATAGCCAGTTGTTCACCTGCAGAATCTTATTCCACCTCCTTGTTCCATGGCCATCCACTGGGAGGATGGAAGAGAAGGCCACCTGCGCTCCCAGCTCTTTCACTTTCTTAGGCTAGTTTCACACTAGCGTTTATGAGCGCAGCGACGGCCTGCGCACGGCCGCCGCTAAGCCCCGCCCCCTGCCGCGCCTCCGCCGGTAGCTCCGCCTACCGGCGCATGACGCTGCATGCGCCCTGCGTCCCCTCTCTTTATCACTCGGGGCGCAGGCCGTGCGCAGTATGCGTTTGGCGGCGCATGCGTCCTTTTCACTGTGCGCCGACCTGCACCAAACGCAACCTGCTGCAGTTTGGTTGCGCCGGCGCACCGTCAAAAAGGCGCATGCGCCGCCAAACGCATACTGCGCACGGCCTGCACCCCCAGTGATAAAGATAGGGGACGCAGGGCGCATGCAGCGTCATGCGCCGGTAGGCGGAGCTACCGGCGGAGGCGCGGCAGGGGGCGGGGCTTAGCGGCGGCCATGCGCAGGCCGTCGCTGCGCTCATAAACGCTAGTGTGAAACTAGCCTTACCTGTTTTCAAAGTCACTGCAGATGGTTTCCAGGTCGTTTCTTGCTGTCATTTGTCCCCACATGTATTAGTAAGCACAATTGACAGCACAATGAGCTGGAAAACAGTAACATCATATATAGAGACTCATAAATAAAGATGATAGAGTAGATAAGTGTTCCAGCTCATTGTAAAGCAGTGCAGGACACACTGTAAGCATACAATAACTCAGGAGAAAGAACCAGTGAACAAACGCCCAGAATATAATGTGTTAAAAATCACAAATCTTTATTGAGGTCCCAAATTAAAATATCATTGTGGCAAAGAAGTGACACATGAAAGAACAGGGCAATAGTGACCAGCGCTCATAGATAGATGACCCAATAATCATAGCATAAAACCTGGTAATGTGAATAGTTATACATAGCATATGGTCACAGGAAAACAGCCACCAAGGGCTAGTAGTGAATAGTAGAGTTGAGCGACTTTTGCTTTTTTAGGGTCCAGTTTCGTTTCATGCAAAATCGGCCGATTATAGGGAAAAGTCGTGGTTTCGACCGAAACACGAAACCCAATGTAAGTCAATGGGGAATTAAAGTCGGCAGTGAGAGGAGGACAGGAAACACACCTACAGTGCCCATTTGAATGGCAAAAGCATCAATTCTTCTTACTTAAGCTTGTCAACCTTAATTAACTTCATAATACTAGTTACGCACTGAAAAATGGGGGTTATTTGGCTAAAGTTGTTGGGGGGTAGGGCTGGCTCCAAGTTTTCATGTGCCCTGGGCAAAAGAGCGCCCCTTTAACACATACCTCAACTCATGATGCTCCGATACATCAGAGAAATAGCGGTATAGTACAATGAAAAATACTTCACTTTTTACATCTCATGACGAGGCCCATCTATTTCTCCATACAGAATCATTGGTCCCATATAATGTTTGAAACAGTATATGATGAGCTCCACATAATGCTACAGTATATGTTGGTCCCCATGGATGAAGCTCCACTGTCTTATGGGCCCAAATAATGCTCCAAACATAATGGGCCCCATTTCTAATGCTCTAGTGTATAATGGGCCCTGTAAATGCTGCTCCAGTGTCTGATGTCCACCTTTGGAATGTTCCAGTGTATGGTGGGCCCCATCTATCATTCTCCAGAGTATAGTGCTCCCCAAAAATTGCTGTCCCAACATTGAAAACAATGAAATAAGTCTCCTCGCTAGGGAATCCCTGTACTAGTCTGGACTTCTCGTCGTCCCCATCTTCCATCTCACTGCACAGTATTTCAACCTTGCAAGTGCTGTGATGCTGAGCAAGCAGGGGGGGCCCACTCGTTGGCGACGGCACTGGCACAGGGCCCCTGATAGTACGGTGGTGTGTCTGACGGCGGGTGTGCCGAACCTGCACTTTCATCTGCAGCTTCCTCCTTGTCACCGTGTAAGATGGAACTGTATATGGGAAGGGTAACCTGAGTTTCATCAGGGTCAGATTCAGGCCGTTTAGCATGCGAGGGGAATGTAGTGGTCTGGGTCAATGTACCAGCAGATTCATCGAGCAGTGGCTGGGCATCAGTGCACTTGTGTTGCCCCCAGGAGTACGGTCGCCACAGTGGCATTACCTTCCTCCTAGGGAGTGTGATGTCATGCTTGGGAGCAACGAAGGATCTCTCTAGCAGGTTAACTGATTGGGCGGCGTTATTCCCACGAGTCACGACCCTCCAAACAGCGTTCATGAAAGCAAAGTGTTTGTTTTACGTGGGCAGTATGGTTGCAAAGCTGAACCTTAAAGGAATGTCCAGAAGGGCATCACCAGGAGTGGAGCCTATGGTGTAATTTGACTCAACATGGGCAACCTCAACCATCCAGCCACAAAAAAGATGCACACATTGCAAGCTTAATTCCGTTAACGAACGAGACTCCGTCATGCCCCGCGGTCCGAGTCCGGCTTACTAGAGGGACACGCGAGGCTCTGGCACGTGAGATTGGCCAATAACTGGTGTGTCATGCCCTTACATGTCCATGGCTGCATGTGCGCTACACTGAAAAGGCCAGCGTTTGTCGCTTACAGGTGCAGATAACCCGCTGAACAACGTTAGTGATGGGGATCTGGGATTACAATTATTACCCGCGAACGATAATTTCCCAGTAAGTGCAGTTCAACCGCGGTTCCGGAATTAGGCCTAACCGTCATTCCTGAAAAAATGAAACTTACATGTGCAAACCACAGGTGCTGTAGCTTGCATAACAGCTCGCCAGTCGTTCTCATGCCCAGTAAGGATTACATGTGATTGCACAAAGGTGAGAAAGGGTACCGTATCCCCGGATAACATGTATGGATAGCATAGTGTACACATTCAAAATATATGTCTATAGATCAGGAGGCAGGCTCAGATGGTGTCAGGCCCAGTATGGATTACACGTGATTGCACAAAGGTGAGAAAGGGTACCGTATCCCCGGATAACATGTATGGATAGCATAGTGTACACATTCAAAATATATGTCTATAGATCAGGAGGCAGGCTCAGATGGTGTCAGGCCCAGTATGGATTTGACGGCCCAGACTACACAGCGGAGGAGCAGGGAGAGGTAAAGATTGCAAATGCTGGGGCCCTGCCCAAGCAAGGGGGGCCCACTCGTGGATTCTGCGTCTATTTGCTTCAATGAAGAAAAGAGGATTCATAGTTCTTAATTCTGTTTGATGGATTGACTTTCTATATTTGGGGCATCCTGCTGTATATTTGTATTTTTTGTATGCATAGATGCATTTATATATGTATATATATTCAATTGTACTTGTACATTTGAGCTATGTCATTTTTGCATACATGTTGTTCTTTTTTGAATAATGTAGCTTAATATGTTGGTGGTAATTGTCATTTGAACACTGTACGATTATATCTGTCTGTGTTATGCCCTTTTATAGTTATTATCATATTTATGTGTATCTGAAGTAATCTTGCAATTTATTTGGTGTTATGGGCATCAACATATTTATTGCCACCTTCTCCCGTCCCTAATGTCCTGTTTTTCGTATATTTTCTGCCAGTCTGCACTTTGCATGTCCTCTTGCATGTATGGAGGATGTTCCCTTAAGTTGGCCCTCTTTCAAGATGGCCACGATATGTGATTTTTACTCTGCACATGCGCGGGACGGTGCGGCTTCCGCTCCACCCCCGTCCGCCCACGGTCTGGCATCTGACGTCACGGGGCCCCGTGCATTTGTCAGCGTCAGCTGTGGTGCCGATGGGGGTTGGGGAGCTTGACCGCGCTCTCGTGTGACTGGCTTTACTTTTTATGGACCCCTATATAACCCCTATATATAGCGCTCACAGTAGCATTGCGACACACCCCCTGAGGAAGGAACTTTTTCCGAAACGCGCATTGGGGTCTGCAGAGCGTGGTGTTCTGTGTCTCTTTTCTCCTGGTATGTGCCTGATAATCCCTTTGGTCGCATGGTTTCATTACATCTGCTATTTGGGTGATCAGCTTGGGACTTTTCCCTTTACTTATTTTATGCTGGCCATCTATTCACTACTAGCCCTTGGTTGCTGTTTTCCTGTGACCATATGCTATGTATAACTATTCACATTACCAGGTTTTATGCTATGATTATTGGGTCATCTATCTATGAGCGCTGTTCACTATTGCCCTGTTCTTTCATGTGTCATTTCTTTGCCACAATGATATTTTAATTTGGGACCTCAATAAAGATTTGTGATTTTTAACACATTATATTCTGGGCGTTTGTGCACTGGTTCTTTCCCACATGTATTAGCAGGAATGGGTGGTCATCAGTAGGTCTGAAGAGTCCTGATATCCTGTCAGACACATCTTTAATTTTTGCAGCTGGAAGACAGCACATTTCTCTTGAGGTTATATCCGGTCTGCAGATAGCGGCCTCTGTTCCTCTCAACAGCGAATCCCCCATGACCACCACTCTCCGTTTCTTCTTCACAACATTTTTCTTTCTCCATCCATGATGACTCTGAGGGCGTACAAGGTTGCTGTTTGTGGGCAAAGTCTTATTGTGATGTATTTCTTCATCGTTCTCCTGTGTAAGAGCCTGGTACTGGTTCCGGAGCAGTATGGGCACTGACTGCCTCCCGATACTCCTGCTTCTCTGGGTCACATGTTTCCACTCCTCTGTTTCTTCAGGTGCACTTCGAATTTCTTCTCTTTATGTAACATGAAGAGATAATTCTGCTCTGTCTAAGAACTCTTCACCTTCCTCAATGATTTTCAATGTAGCTACAGTTGTGGCCAAAAGTATTGACATCCCTGCAATTCTGTCAGATAATACTCAGTTTCTTCCTGAAATTGATTGCAAGCACAAATTCTTTGGTATTATTATCTTCATTTAATTTGTCTTAAATGAAAAAACACAAAAAGAATTGTCCTAAAGCCAAATTGGATGTAATTCCACACCAAACATAAAGAGGGAGGACAAAAGTATTGGCACTGTTCAAAAAAATCATGTGATGCTTCTCTAATTTGTGTAATTAACTGCACCTGTAACTTACCTGTGGCACCTAACAGGTGTTGGCATTACCTAAATCACACTTGCAGCCAGTTGACATGGATTAAAGTTGACTCAACCTGTGTCCTGGGTCCTTGTGTGTACCACATTGAGCATGGAGAAAAGAAAGAAGACCAAAGAACTGTCTGAGGACTTGAGAAACCAAGTTGTGAGGAAGCATGAGCAATCTCAAGGCTACAAGTCCATCTCCAAAGACCTGACTGTTCCTGTGTCTACCGTGTGCAGTGTCATCAAGAAGTTTAAAGCCCATGGCACTGAGGCTACCCTCCCTAGATGTGGACGGAAAAGAAAAATTGACAAGAGATTTCAACGCAAGATTGTGCGGATGTTGGATAAAGAACCTCGACTAACATCCAAACAAGTTCAAGCTGCCCTGCAGTCCGGGGGTGCAACAGTGTCAACCCGTACTATCCGTCAGCGTCTGAATGAAAAGGGACTGTATGGTAGGAGACCCAGGAAGAGCCCACTTTTTACCCCGAGACATAAAGCCAGGCTGGAGTTTGCCAAAACTTACCTGAAAAAGCCTAAAACGTTTTGGAAGAATGTTCTCTGGTCAGATGAGACAAAAGTAGAGCTTTTTGGGCAAAGGCATCAACATAGAGTTTACAGGAGAAAAAAAGAGGCATTCAAAGAAAAGAACACGGTCCCTACAGTCAAACTTGGGGAGGTTCCCTGATGTTTTGGGGTTGCTTTGCTGCCTCGGGCACTGGACTGCTTGACCGTGTGCATGGAATTATGAAGACAGAAGACTACTAACAAATTTTGCAGCATAATGTAGGGCCCAGTGTGAGAAAGCTGGGTCTCCCTCAGAGGTTATGGGTCTTCCAGCAGGACAATGACCCAAAACACACTTCAAAAAGCACTAGAAAATGGTTTGAGAGAAAACACTGGAGACTTCTAAGGTGGCCAGCAATGAGTCCAGACCTGAATCCCATAGAAAACCTGTGGAGAGATCTAAAAATGGCAGTTTGGAGAAGGCACCCTTCAAATATCAGGGACCTGGAGCAGTTTGCCAAAGAAGAATGGTCTAAAATTCCAGCAGAGCATTGTAAGAAACTCATTGATGGTTACCGGAAATGGTTGGTCGCAGTTATTTTGGCGAAAGGTTGTGCAACCAAGTATTAGGCTGAGGGTGCCAATACTTTTGTCTGGCCCATGGTTGGATTTTTGTGTGAAATGATCAATGTTTTGCTTTTTGCTTCATTCTCTTTTGTGTTTTTTCATTTAAGACAAATTAAATGAAGATAATAATAAAGAATTTGTATTTGCAATCATTTTCAGGAAGAAACTGAGTATTATCTGACAGAATTGCAGGGGTGTCAATACTTTTGGCCACAACTGTAAAATCTCTTAGAGATTTTGCAACTTTTCCTCCAACAGGGACACAAGCTTGCATTTGTGGCATGTGAAGTTTGGCTTTTCCACTGGTAAGTCTGTGAACATGTAGCAAGAAATGCAGCTCACCAAATGGCTCCTGGCCTCTTCCATATTGTTATTATTAAAGAGATTTCAAAGCAATGAAAAATGAGCCAAAATTCCGATTTCCTCTTTTCAGCTGCAACGGCCAAAATCCAGTGATCGTTGAGCTCACGGAGACTCTTCACTTATCTCAGAAGGCACTGGGAATATGCAAATTATCTCCTCTGGTTCCTTCTGGTAGAGGACCTATAGCTGCCAGTTTATTCAATAGGTCAGTTGTGTCCTGAATGTAGCTGGGTGTATCCTTTACCAGGGGTTTAAGAATACCCTCTACCCATCCAGATACCTGCTCAGTAAGGGTGCCCACACATGAAATAATCGGCCTCCCTGGATTTCCAGATTTGTGGATTTTGGGAAGCATGTAGAATGTCCCTATTCTTGGACTCTCTGGTATCAGGTCATTGCCTCTTTATGGATCCATCAGGCAGACCAGATACCAACTTGTTTATTTCCTTGTAATAGTCCTGTGTAGGATCAGACTCCAATTTTCTGCAGTAGCGTGTGTCCATAAGTTGTCTGTTTGCTTCCTTCATATAGTCTGATGTGTTCATCATGACTATTGCACCTCCCTTGTCAGCAGGTTTAATGATTTTTTTGTTGGTTTTCAGAGACTGTATGGCCTTTCTCTCCTGGGCACTGATGTTGGATGCTTGTCTGCTGTTGCTGTCTATGATGGTGGATTTTACCAAATGTCTGAATGAGTCTATGTATTTATCCAAATGAGTTATTTCTGTGCTGTCTTGTGTATAAATATGTGATTCTTCAGATTTTGTATTAACCTAACCTGATGAACAGACCTGAGTAGTCTCGAAAGCTTGCAATGTGTTACCTTTTAATGGCTAACTGAAAAGATGGTATCAACCACTGAGGACTCTCAATTCTAAACATTCCTCAGTGATAAGTTGAACACCTGTTCCTCCACCTCATAAGTGTGGTGACATTCTTCACATGGAGCGCCCTCGCTATTGGCTTGTTTTCTCATCTGTCTCTCCTGAAGATGATGCTCCTGTTGTTCAGATGTTCCAGCTGCCTTTGAGTCAGCCTATCTCATCCATTTCCTTTCAAGCTATGACTTGCGTTGTTCACTTGTCTCAGACTTTGAGATAGTTTTGCATTTTTACCATTTGGATTAACTTGCACAATACATGGTATTTTTTTAGGCAGCATTTTAGAAAACAATCCTTAGTATTATTACCCTTAGTAATCACCTCACACTGATCAGAGATCTAATAGGTGAATCTACATTGCTCAAAAAATAAAGGGAACACTTAAACAACAGAATATAACTCCAAGTAAATCAAACTTCTGTGAAATCAAACTGTCTACATAGGAAGCAACACTGATTAACAATCAATTCATGCTGTTGTGCAAATGGAATAGCCAACAGATGGAAATTATTGGCAGTTATCAAGACACCCTCAATAAAGGAGTGGTTCTGCAGGTGGGGACCATCTGTGGACGTTGGGCACTCATACCATCCTCATTGAGTCGGTTTCTAACAGTTTTTGCAGACACATGCACATGTGTGTCCTGCTGGAGGTCATTTGGCAGGGCTGTGGCAGTGCTCCTCCTGTTCCTCCTTGCACAAAGGCTGAGGTAGCGGTCCTGCTGATGGGTTGCTGCCCTCCTACGACCCCCTCCACGTCTCCTGGTGTACTGGCCTGTCTCCTGGTAGTGCCTCCAGCCTCAGGACACTACACTGACAGACCCAGCACACCTTCTTGCCACAGCTCGCATTGATGTGCCATCCAGGATGAGCTGCACTACCTGAGCCACTTGTGTGGGTTGTAGAGTCCGTCTCATGCTACCACAAGTGTGAAAGCACAACCAACATTCAAAAGTGACCAAAACATCAGCCAGAAAGCATTGGTACTGAGATGTGGTCTGTGGTCCCCACCTGCAGAATCACTCCTTTATTGAGGGTGTCTTGATAATTGCCAATAATTTCCATCTGTTGTCTATTCCATTTGCACAACAGCATGTGAAATTGATTGTCAAGCAGAGTTGCTTCATAAGTGGACAGTTTGATTTCACAGAAGTTTGATTGAGTTGGAGTTATATTCTATTGTTTCAGTGTTCCCTTTATTTTTTTGAGCAGTGTATATAAATAAAGCAGAAAATGTGTGACTGCCTCACAGTCAGACTGTTCTAGGTGTACATAGCAACCAGTCAGAGCTTAGCTTTCACTTTACCTCAGCAGCTTCAATGCTGAAAGCTACACTGTGGTTGCTATAGGCAATCAGAACGATCTTACTGTGAGGCAGGTTTAATAAATCAGGCCCCCATTATTTCTGCAGAGGCTATAGGCAATTAGAACGATCTTGCTGTGAGGCAATTATCATAAATGAGGCCCACTTTACTTCTGTCACAGCCGTTACTATAATTAGAGACTTTAGAGCGACTTATCAGGTTTCCCCACCTTAGCGGCTACAAGCTACATAGTTGCTGCCCCTTTATGAATCACTCTTAGGGCGCTGTCGCTTTAATTCTTTAAGACCCTTTAGGCAAAAACTGTGGTTTTGCATTCAGCACACAGAATTTCTCCTTCATTTCTATAGAAACTAAATTTGGATGGCAAAATCTCATGAAGGGGGGAGATTTCAAGTTTTAAAATTTACAGTATTTTTAGTCTGGTGTTAAAGACAGGCTGTGCAGTTTAATTCAAATCGAGTGAAAAATGTAGTTTTGTATTCAACGGGTTACCATACATAGATTTTCTGCTTTATGCATATAGATGTAAGTACAGTATTTAATCTGAAAACATACTCTTAAAAATTATGTGACCATAAATATATATTTCCTGTTTATATATTTTGTAACAATTAGTGACAAGCAAACCTGAACCGTAAAGTTTGGGGTTCGTACCCGACACCTTTTGTCCCATACCGAGCACTGAAAACGGTCATTTTACGGTATCTCTGGTTTCCTGTTGGGATTCATCAGTCTAATAAAGCTTGTTGAAAGGCTGCAGCATAGCCTGGGTACTTCAGGAGCATTCCCAGCCATGCCAAGTTTTGACATGGCTGTGACAGGCTGACAAAGCACATGACCTGGCCTTTATAAAAGGCCAGATCACAAGTGACGCCACCATTATGCTCTTGCTAGTGTAAGGATTGGATGCTGTTACGCACATTGTGGAAAGACTAAGTGTAAAATGAGGGGAAGAGGGGAAGGAAGCCCAAACGCTAGGGAAAGGAGGAGTGGAGACTCCTAGGCAGATCTAAGAGCACCCTGCCTCCCCTACCGTCCCTACATTGGTTCCACACCAATCGCCAAGCAGGAACCTAAGCCCTGTATATCCATAGAGCTAGGCCCAGAATATGGAAGGGGGATGAGCACGTGTCAGTTCCCACTATACACTAAAGACAAGAAGGGAGACAAAGAACGGGGAAGCAACTTATCTTGAACAGAATATATCCAAATAGTTGGGCCTAATTAAATGGCACTTCTATACAAAACAACATCCAACAAGACAGAGTAAGTTTAGCCATAAAATAAATAGCCGAGCAGAAACAAGAAACGGGGGCACTACCGAACTATTAAGGGGATCCAACCTAGACCTATAGCAGAGTAAGTGATTAACAAAGAAAAAATAAATAGGCCACAAAGCAGGGGATCACCCTAGGCAAGAGATAGCATAAACAATTCAAATTTTATTCAACACAGAAAAACAGACAAAAAAAAATTGTTAAAAACATTAAAAATGGTCAAACATATGACACATATACACAGCTCATAATAGAGCATACCACCTACCGCTAAACACTCCACAATGGGAAAATGACCCTAGGTCCATGTAAACAGCATACCAGAGTGTGAAAAAATACACCCCCTGAAATAGAAAAATTTAGCCATGCAGAAGGTAGAAAACACTCTCTGTGTAGTAAAGGTGGACAATAAATTCATTACCTAAAAAGAGGGTTAACACTAATACCATAAGTGACCACGGATAGAGATATATAACTCATGGAGTGTCTTGTCCGAATGCAATAAAAAAGAATATATTAGAGGCAAACGTTAAATCACCTCCTTTAACCCCTTCACTACCAAGGGTGGTTTGCACGTTAACTACCGGGCCAATTTTTACAATTCTGACCACTGTACCTTTATGAGGTCATAACTCTGGAACGCTTTCATGGATCCCGGTGATTCTGACATTGTTTTCTCGTGACATATTGTACTTCATGTTAGTGGTAAAATTGCATTCAAATAACTTGCGTTTATTTGTGAAAAAAACGGAAATTTGGCGAAAATTTTGAAAATTTCGCAATTTTCCAACTTTGAATTTTTATGCCCTTAAATCACAGCGATACGGCACACAAAAAACTTAATACATAACATTTCCCACATGTATACTTTACATCAGCACAATTTTGGAACCAAAATTTTTTTTTGTTAGGAAGTTATAAGGGTTAAAAATTGACCAGCGATTTCTCATTTTTGCAACACCATTTTATTTTTAGGGACCACTTCACATTTGAAGCCACTTTGAGGGGTCTATATGATAGAAAATACCCAAAAGTGACACCATTCTAAAAACTGAACCCCTTAAGGTGCTTAAAACCACATTCAAGAAGTTTATTAACCCTTTAGGTGCATCACAGGAATTTTTTGAATATTAAAAAAAAAAATGAACATTTAACTTTTTTTCACAAAAAAAATACTTCAGGTTCAATTTTCTTTATTTTACCAAGGGTAACAGGAGAAATTGGACTGCAAAAGTTATTGTGCACTTTGTCCTGAGTACGCTGATACCTGATATGTGGGGGGAACCACTGTTTCGGCGCATGGCAGAGCTCAGAATGGAAGGAGCGCCGTTTGACTTTTTCAATGCAAAATTGGCTGGAATTCAGATCGGACGCCATGTCACGTTTGGCGAGCCCCTGATGTACCTAAACAGTGGAAACCCCCCCAAGTGACCCCATTTTGGAAACTAGACCCCCCAAGGAACTTATCTAGATGTGTGGTGAGAACTTTGAACCCCCAAGGGCTTCACAGAAGTTTATAACGTACAGCAGTACAATTAAAAAATCATATTTTTTCCACAAAAATGATCTTTTCACCCTCAATTCTTTTTTTTCCAAAAGTAACAGGACCCTAAAAGATATTGTGCAATTTATCCAGAGTACGCTGATACCCCACATGTGGGTGTAAACCACTATTTGGGCGTATGGCAGAGCTCGGAAGGGAAGCAGCGCCATTTGACGTTTTTGGCTGGAATTGAGATCGGACACCATGTCGCGTTAGGAAAGCCCCTGATGTACCAAAACAGTAGAAACCCCCCACAAATGACACCATTTTGGAAACTAGACCCCCCAAGGAACTTATCTAGATGTGTGGTGAGCACTTTGAACCCCCCAGTGCTTCACTGAAGTTTATAACGTCCGGGCGTGAAAATAAAAAAATCGTATTTTTTCCACAAACATGATCTTTTAGTCCCCATTTTTTTATTTTCCCAAGGGTAACAGGAGAAATTGGACCCCAAAAGTTGTTGTCCAATTTGTCCTGAGTACGCTGATACCTCATATGTGGGAGAAAACTACTGTATGGGCACACGTCGGGGCTTGGAAGGGAAGTAGTGACGTTTTGGAATGCAGACTTTGATGGAATGGTCTGCGGGTGTCATGTTGCGTTTGGAGAGCCCCTGATGTACCTAAACAGTGGAAACCCCCCACAAGTGACCCCATTTTGGAAACTAGACCCCCTAATGAACTTATCTAGATGTGTGGAGAGCACTTTGAACCCCCAAGTGCTTCACAGAAGTTTATAGCGCCTGGGCGTGAAAATAAAAAAAACATTTTTTTCCGCAAAATTATATTTTTGCCCCCAATTTTTTATTTTCCTAAGGGTAACAGGAGAAATTGGACCCCAAAAGTTGTTTTGTAATTTGTCCTGAGTAGGCTGATACCCTACATGTGGGGGTAAAACACTGTTTGGGCACATGGCAGAGCTTGGAAGGGAAGGAGCACCATTTGACTTTTTCAATGCAGAATTGGCTGGAATTGAGATCAGACGCCATGTTGCCTTTGGAGAGCACCTGATGTGCCCAAACAGTGGAAACCCCCAATTATAACTCCAACCCTAACCTCAACACACCCCTAGCCCTAACCCTAACCCTAGCCCTAACCCTAACCCTAACCCTAGCGGGAAAATGGAAATAAATACATTTTCTTTTAGTTTTATTATTTTTCCCTAACTAAGGGGGGTGATAACGGGGGGTTTGATTTACTATTTATGGCGGTTTTTATGTTTGGCGGCTGTCGCACGCTAAAAGACGCTTTTTATTGTAAAAATAGTTTTTGCATCACCACATATTGTGAGCTATAATTTTTCCGTATTTTGACCCACCGAGTCATTTGAGGTCTTATTTTTTGCGGGACGAGTTGACGTTTTTATTGGTACCATTTTCGGGCACGTGACATTTTTTGATCGCTTTTTATTCCGATTTTTGGGACGCAGAATGAACAAAAACCAGCGTTTCATGAATTTCTTTTGGGGGGTGCGTTTACACCGTTCCGCGTGCGGTAAAATTGATAACGCGTTTTTATTCTTCGGGTCAGTACGGTTACAGCGATACCTCATTTAGGTTGTTTTTTTATGTTTTGTCGGTTTTTTGCAATGAAAACCATTTTATATAAAAAATAATTATTTTTGTATCGCTTTATTCTGCGAGCTATAACTTTTTTACTTTTTTGCAGATGATGCTGTATGGCAGCTCGTTTTTTGCGGGACAAGATGACGTTTTCAGCGGTACCATGCATATTTATATGCGTCTATTTGATCGCGCGTTATTGCACTTTTTGTTCGGTGGTATGATAATAAATCATTATTTTTTGCTTCGTTTTTTATTTTTATTTTTTAAGGGGTTCACTAAAGGGGTTAACTAATGGGACAGTTTTATAGGGCAGGTAGTGAGGAAGTCAGCTCCCTGCAGGCCCCCGTCGCCATCTTGGATCCGGGGGCCTGTAGGGAAAGAGCCCCCCACAGCAGCGCTGCACATTGCGCTGCCGTGGGGGGCTCAGGGAAGCACGGAGGGAGCCCCCTCCCTGCCGATGCTTCCCTTTAACCCCCGGTACACCGCAATCGCGTTTGATCGCGGTGTGCAAGGGGTTAACGTGTCGGGGGCGGTCCGTGACCGCCCCTGACACATTGTGCCGGGTGTCAGCTATGATAATTAGCTGACACTCGGCCGCGATCAGCGGCGCTCACCACGTGGGCGCCGCTGATCGCGATGACGTAATATTCCGTCCATGGTAATTAGGTCCATGGTCACATGGACAGAATATTACGTCAATTGTAGGTAAGGGGTTAAGAACATATATTGCACTGCTTCAAAAATACACATGAAGCATACAAATAACTCACATGGTCTAAGCCCCTGAAATAAGGAGAGAGAGGTATAGGCTAAAATAGCCTCCTAAAATGATCAGCACATGTTCACATTAGCGATATACAAAACCCATGTAGAGAGAGGTATGGGCTAAAATAGCCTCCAACAATGGTCAGCGCATGTTCACATTAGCGATATACAAAACCCATGTAGAGAAAGGTATAGGCAAAAATAGCCTCCTACAATGGTCAGTGCATGTTCACATTAGCGACATACAAAACCCATGTAGAGAAAGGTATAGGCAAAAATAGCCTCCTACAATGGTCAGTGCATGTTCACATTAGCGACATACAAAACCCATGTAGAGAAAGGTATAGGCAAAAATAGCCTCCTACAATTATCAGCACATGTTCACATTAGCGATATACAAAACCCATGTAGAGAGAGGTATGGGCAAAAATAGCCTCCTACAATGGCCAGCACAGGTTCACATAAGCAATATACAAAACCAATGTAGAGAGAGGTAAGGGCAAAAATAGCCTCCTACAATGGTCAGCACATGTAAACATAAGCAATATACAAAACCCATGTAGAGAAAGGTGTGGGAAAAATAGCCTAATACAATGATCAGCACATGTTCACATAAGCAATATACAAAACACATGTAGAGAGAGGTATGGGCTAAAATAGCCTCCTACAATGATCAGCACATGTTCACATTAGCGATATACAAAACCCATGTAGAGAAAGGTATGAACAAAAATAGCCTCCTACAATGGTCAGCACATGCTCACATAAGCAATATACAAAACCCATGTAGAGAAAGGTATGGGCAAAATAGCCTCCTACAATGATCAGCACATGTTCACATAAGCAATATACAAAACCCATGTAGAGAAAGGTGTGGGCAAAAATAGCCTCCTACAATGGCCAGCACAGGTTCACATAAGCAATATACAAAACCCATGCAGAGAGGTATGGGCAAAAATAGCCTCCTACAATGATCAGCACATGTTCACATTAGCGATATACAAAACCCATGTACAGAAAAGGTATAGGCAAAAATAGCCTCCTACAATGGTCAGCACATGTTCACATTAGCGATATACAAAACCCATGTACAGAAAGGTATAGGCAAAAATAGCCTCCTACAATGGTCAGCACATGTTCACATAAGCGATATACAAAACCCATGCAGAGAGGTATGGGCAAAAATAGCCTCCTACAATGGTCAGCACATGTTCACATAAGTGATATACAAAACCCATGCAGAGAGGTATGGGCAAAAATAGCCTCCTACAATGGTCAGCACATGTTCACATTAGCGATATACAAAACCCATGTACAGAAAGGTATAGGCAAAAATAGCCTCCTACAATGGTCAGCACATGTTCACATAAGCGATATACAAAACCCATGCAGAGAGGTATGGCCAAAAATAGCCTCCTACAATGATCAGCACATGTTCACATTAGCGATATACAAAACCCATGTACAGAAAAGGTATAGGCAAAAATAGCCTCCTACAATGGTCAGCACATGTTCACATTAGCGATATACAAAACCCATGTACAGAAAGGTATAGGCAAAAATAGCCTCCTACAATGGTCAGCACATGTTCACATAAGTGATATACAAAACCCATGCAGAGAGGTATGGGCAAAAATAGCCTCCTACAATGATCAGCACATGTTCACATTAGCGATATATAAAACCCATGTAGAGAGAGGTATGGGCTAAAATAGCCTCCTACAATGATCAGCACATGTTCACATTAGCGATATACAAAACCCATGTAGAGAGAGGTATAGGCAAAAATAGCCTCCTACAATGGTAAGCACATGTTCACATTAGCGATATACAAAACCCATGTAGAGAGAGGTATGGGCTAAAATAGCCTCCTACAATGGTCAGCACATGTTCACATAAGCGAAATACAAAACCCATGTAGAGAGAGGTATGGGCTAAAATAGCCTCCTACAATGATCAGCACATGTTCACATTAGCGATATACAAAACCCATGTGCAGAAAGGTATAGGCAAAAATAGCCTCCTACAATGGTCAGCACATGTTCACATAAGCGATATATAAAACCCATGTAGAGAGAGGTATGGGCTAAAATAGCCTCCTACAATGATCAGCACATGTTCACATTAGCGATATACAAAACCCATGTAGAGAGAGGTATAGGCAAAAATAGCCTCCTACAATGGTCAGCACATGTTCACATTAGCGATATACAAAACCCATGTAGAGAGAGGTATGGGCTAAAATAGCCTCCTACAATGGTCAGCACATGTTCACATTAGCGATATACAAAACCCATGTGCAGAAAGGTATAGGCAAAAATAGCCTCCTACAATGGTCAGCACATGTTCACATAAGCAATATACAAAACCCATGTAGAGAAAGGTATAGGCAAAAAAAGCCTCCTACAATGGTCAGCACATGTTCACATAAGCAATATACAAAACCCATGTAGAGAAAGGTATAGGCAAAAAAAGCCTCCTACAATGGTCAGCACATGTTCACATAAGCAATATACAAAACCCATGTAGAGAAAGGTATAGGCAAAAAAAGCCTCCTACAATGATCAGCACATGTTCACATTAGGCCTCTTTCACACATCAGGTTTTCGCCGTCAGGCGCGATCCGGCGCTTTTGACAAAAACCGGATCCGGCGAAATGCAATGCCGGATCTGGTTTCCCCCCCATTGACTTGCATTAGAGCCGGATCGAGCCGGATGGCCATGCGTTTCATCCGATTTTCGCCGGATCCGGCAATGTGACGCGATCCGGCGTCTGGAAAAAACGGCTACTGTAACGTTTTTTGTCTCCGGCTAAAAAGCCGGACACGCCGGATCCGACGTGTCCGGCTTTTTCATACAATGAAAGCTTATGAGCGCCGCAATGCGCCTGATCCGGCGACAGCCGGATCCGTTTTTTTTGGTCTGAGCATGCTCAGTAGCTCTGCCCACAAGACATATATAAAAGCAAGACAGTGGGACCCTCAGCCACACCCAACATGCCACCCAAGCCAAGAACCAGGAGAAGGCAGCAGACATCTGCAGCAGCACCATCAGCACCACCCTAAATGGAGCAGCATGCTGAACAACGGGAGGGGAGTCCAGCAGCAGATGAGAGACGGTAATTATCAAATCCCCCATTCCTCCAAACTAGGGCTATGGAATATCAAGATATTCATTGGCCCTTTGTTTCTCTTTATTCAACAGCCGCCCAATAGATGCAGCAGCAATGGCAGCAGCAGGAACACCACCCACAGCCATGGAGTCTGGCCATGAGGAAGACAGCACATCTTCTTCTGGGAGCCCTCCCTCGCATCGTCAGCGTTTGACGGTAAGTTTTTATTTCCAAAATCCATCATCTCTGTAATATGTCTATTCATTGCCTTTTATTTCAAAACAGGAATCACAAGATGAAGAGGAGCTCCCAGAAGAAGAAGGAAGGGGTGGACAGACACTTGGAGTGGGCTCACAATTGGTAAGTTTTTTGCATCAAACGCAGAAACACAACATCACACTACACACAACACATAGAAAACGATGTTCTGCAGACCACACACAGCAAACAAATGCCTACATCCAAAGACATAACATTTTTTGTTTTCTTCTCTAGTCTTCCCAATCTGGTGCTCGGCCAAGAGGTCCTCGCAGTGCCTCCCAGGGTCGTCGGCGACAGCAACGCGGCGGTCACCAGCGTGTAAGTATAAATATTTTTGCTTTGTTTTTTTACACTCTTTATTTCATTTCTTTTGTGGAGGCTAATTATGTTATTTTTGTCTTTTTCTTTAACAGCCTTCACAGCGTGCTCCCGACTCTGACGGTGAGGATGGAGGGATTGATGTGGACCACCTCATCGATCTCGTCAGAGAAAGGGAGCCGCTCTGGAATATGGCTGACCGCCGCCACGCTGACCTTATCGTTACCCGACGACTCTGGGAGGAAATCTGTTCGCTCCTTGTGGACCGCTGGGAGGACCTCGAAGCTCGGGCCCAGATTAAAGAGCGTAAGTATATACAGTACCGGTTGCTTGATTTAAACCAGTGTTTCCCGAACTCCAGTCCTCGTGGTCCCCACGGATCATGTGTTCAGGATTTCTATTTACTTTGGAAATCCTGAAAACATGACCCCTGGGGACCATGAGGACTGGAGTTTGGGAAACACTGATGTTGTATACTAACCACTTTGTCCTTTCTCGTTTCAGGGGAGAGAATTGTGAAGCGGTGGCGGTCTGTGAGGGATCGTTTCAAGAAGGAGTTCAATAAAGAGATGCGGGCCCCGAGTGGATCTGGAGGACGCAGGAGCAAGTACAAGTACGCACGAGCCCTGTCGTTCCTCCGGGAGACAATGCTCACCAGAAGGTAAATATTACACACCACATGTGACAAAAAAATGTTTAGATGTAACTTTTTTTTTTCAACCAGGGCCATACCATGTCACTATTTTAATTGTTTTTTTTTCTCTTTATTCCACAGCACGGTGAGCAGCACTCGGGAGCCTGCACGATTGGACCCTTCTGAGGCGATCCCTGAGGAGACCGGCACCGAGGGACACTTCAACCGCCCCGGTACATCTGCACCTTCCCACACATTCGACCCATCTGTCCTATCCACCAGCACAGGAGCATCGTGGCCGCCTACATTACATGAAGCTGCTGGTGAGGAGATCGCTTTCCCTTTACCCCACCCTTCTGCCCCTGCCACCTCTAGTACACCTGCGGGTACTGGGCGGCAGCGGGGTCAGGAAAAGAGTTATGCGCCAGAGTTCTTGCATCTGAATGCATCTTTCCAGAACTGTCTAAAAGTCTTGTCAGAGCAAATCTCCGCAGGCTTTCAGCAGATCAACTCCAGCATTCTGGAGGTGAAGACACTTCTGCAAACCATGCATTCAGAAGCAAGATCTTCGCCAAACCACACCTTTTTCAGGTCTGTTGTGGAGCGCATGGCAACACTATCTCCTACCCAGCAGATGCATGTAATGCATTCGTGCCACGGTGCTCTACAGCAGGTTACCTCCCAACCTCCACCTCCCACCACTGTAGTTCCTCCACCTTCACCCCCTCCAGCCACTTTCCATCCTCCCCCTCCTATTACATCTGCACCCCCTCCAGCCACTTTCCATCCTCCCCCTCCTATTACATACCAGCAACCTCCCCAGTACCAGACATATCCCCACTTCCAGCAACCTGCCCCGTACCAAACTCCTTCCCCGTACCAAACTCCTTCCCCATACAACTTTCCATCAACATCATCTGCTCCTACAGTCCCTGCCCAACCCTCCACTCCACCGCCCACCACCTCTTCTGCCTCCCACATGTCCACCCATTCTGTAGCTTTTTTCACACCATCACCTCTAACTGTTCCTTCCCCACCACGATCCCAGTCCTCTCTCCACACTCCCATTGTCGAAGTGTCCCGCAGCCCCTCCAGCAGTATTTCCACCCCACATTACACAGATTTATGATGTGTTTTGTAATAAAAATGCCCAGTTGGTTTCAAACCTTTATTAAAAAAGTTTTTTTAACTTTAAAAACAGTTTACAAAAAAAAAATATTTTAAATAAAAGTTAAATTATTGTTTACACTGGTTGTCTGTCATTTCTTTCTGGGGCGAAATATGTTTTAAAAAAAAAGGTTAAATACAGGGTATTTAAAAGGTAAAAAGGTATTCAAAACCAGGTATATAACTGTGGGTAAATTTTAGCTTTTTGCCACAGTTGTGTTCCTGGTTGTGTTTGAAGCAAAGTATTTCACCTAAAAAGTTGTGTTTATTGTTGGTGATTTCCTAACAATGTACACAACTTTTGTTAAAAGGTGAAATACTTTGCATAAAACACAACCAGGTACAAACCTGTGGCCTAAAGCTAAAAATAGAGACCATGACAAGATAGCCAACTTTGGTTGGCAAAGGTATATACTGTTGGTACAGAAGGTACACAAGTTTGGTTAGGGCACAAATCTTTCACACTCTGTCATCCTGCCAGTGTACTCTGCCTTGAGGTGACAAAGTATAGTGCAAAATTGTCCCTCATTACTGAAACCTTCACAGAACTTCTAGTGGTAATGTCATGGTAATCTTGCAAGGTGGTTTCTTCAGAGGTGTCCTCAATGGAAATGGGTTCCTTGCAGATAACAAAATTGTGGAGTACCACGCACGCTTTGATCACCTCGTCCACAGTTTCTGTCTTGAGGTTGATCGCAGTCAATAGGACCCGCCATTTGGCTGTCAGAATACCAAAGGTACATTCAACCATTCTTCTTGCTCTTGTGAGGCGGTAATTAAAAATGCATTTTGTTCTTGTCAATCCTCTGCTAGAGTACGGTTTCAAAAGGTGTTCTCACAGCTGGAAGGCTTCATCCCCTACACAGACAAATGGCATAGGTGGACCAGATGTTTGCGGCAGCGGTCTAGGTGGTGGGAACTGGAAGGTGTTTCCATACAGTTTACGCCCCATGGCAGACAGTTTGAAAACTTGAGTCATTGGAGCGGCCATAGGCCCCAATATCAACAGCAATAAATTTGTATTCCGCGTCAGCGATGGCCATAAGGACAATTGAAAAATATTTCTTGTAATTGAAATATTCCGATCCCGATCCGGCTGGCTTTACAATGCGGATATGTTTCCCGTCCACAGCGCCCAAGCAGTTGGGAAACTGACATATCTGTTGAAACTTGTCAGCAATTTCAATCCACCTCTCTGTTGTGGGCTCTGGTAAAAACTCTTCAGCTAAGGAGTCCCACAGTGCACGGCATGTGTACTTCACTATTCCAGATATGGTGGAAATCCCGAGTCTGTACTGGAAATGCAGTGACGAAAGGGATTCTCCAGTTGCAAGAAATCTGTGGGGAATTAAAAAACAATCAATTAGTTTTAAATCACAGCATTACATACCAAAACTCAGCTATAACACTTGGAGATACAAACTACCACCAACAAGATTGCAGTGAAAGTGTGCTCTGATGCGATCACATCCAATAAATGTGGCTTACCTTAAAGTCACCATCAGATGCTCTGCGGGTGAAACAGAGAAGCGGCAATAGGTGTCCGCTTTTCTTATGAGGTGTGCAATGCGCTCCACCAAGTAATCAAAATTCTCCATTTTCATCCGAACATATCCAAAAAATGTATCCGGGTTTCGTCGAAGGTCCATGCAGAGTGTAGAATAGACCCCACGCGTCATTCTCTTGGCTGTGATGGGGTGGATCCACAAACGTCGTCTACGATGCCTGATGCGCTGCTGTCTCGCTCTCTCCTTCTCCAGAACAATCACCCTCAAACGATTCGCCTCCGCTATAAAATCCGCCAAATTCTTCAAAATATTTCCAATCACAACATCCATCTTTGCCAGTAACTTGCTCTTCTCTCCAACCTGCACTTTCTCCTCTACAACCTGTCAAAGAAGGGCTGTAGGAACACGCTATATATAGTTTTCCAGTAGCCAATCCCGTTCGGAAGGCCACAAGGGTCAATTTTAAAAACCGGATCCGGCGTAA
Organism: Dendrobates tinctorius; assembly: GCF_039654945.1. Lineage (NCBI taxonomy): Eukaryota > Metazoa > Chordata > Amphibia > Anura > Dendrobatidae > Dendrobates > Dendrobates tinctorius. The sequence continues at coordinate 41,441,568 of NW_027361704.1, read as the reverse complement.
TCCGTCGAAAAATGGATGAACCGGATGAGACGGATCCGGTTTTGTCTGTCAAGAACAAGACGGATCCGGCACATCAGGTTTTACAAAACATTTGCCAGATCCGGCGTTCCGGCACGACGCCGGATCGCGCCTGACGCCGAAAACCTGATGTGTGAAAGTAGCCTTAGCGATATACAAAACCCATGTAGAGAGAGGTATAGGCAAAAATAGCCTCCTACAATGATCAGCACATGTTCACATAAGCAATATACAAAACCCATGTAGAGAAAGGTATAGGCAAAAATAGCCTCCTACAATGGTCAGCACATGTTCACATAAGCGATATACAAAACCCATGTAGAGAGAGGTATGGGCAAAAATAGCCTCCTACAATGATCAGCACATGTTCACATTAGCGATATACAAAACCCATGTAGAGAGAGGTATAGGCAAAAATAGCCTCCTACAATGATCAGCACATGTTCACATAAGCAATATACAAAACCCATGTAGAGAAAGGTATGGGCAAAAATAGCCTCCTACAATGGTCAGCACATGTTCACATTAGCGATATACAAAACCCATGTAGAGAGAGGTATAGGCCGGAGTCACACTGGCGAGGAATACGGGAGAGTGAGAGGCGCTAAAAGCACGCATTAGACACGGACAAATGATTCTCTATGGGGTCACTCGCACCAGCCGTATATTTCTCCTCCATATCCTACGCTCCGTGCCACTCGCAGCATGCTGCGATTGTCAGCGTACTACGCCCGTAGTACGCCAATGCAAGTCTATGGGTGCGCAAAAAATACGCATTACACATGGAACACACGTGTGACCTGCGAGCAATACGCAGGTCTTTTGGCTGGTGAAAAGGAAATGGGCCAATCCATCATCAGGAAGCGTAGACATGCAAATGAGCTCAAAAAGCACTCCAGACATCCAGGAAGTACGCCTCCACGGAGTACAGCAGCAGCATGGCGTCCACATATATTAATGTAGAGATGCTAATTGTGCTGGTGCAGGAGCGTCCAGAAATATGGGACCCACGCGACGCAAACTATGCGAACCGCACAAGAAAGGAGGCGTCATGGAGGCGCATCTGTCGCCAGATGTACCATGACTTTGGTGACAGACCACGTGATGAGCAGCATAAAATTCGTAAGTGCAACCATAAAAATATAATTAACGTTAGCGCGCGCTCTAAAATGAATCTACAATCAGCCCCCCCCCTTCCTGTGCATGTACTTTTATTAGCCTCATGAGGCCGTTATATTAGGATGTGACACGTGGCTTCACACAGCCATAATTAGGGGTTAGGCCACAAGCTCCTCATCCTCCTAGCCACTAAAATTTGTTTCAGGGGAGCTAATGAGACCCTGGGTATCGGCACAATTACATATGCCACCATGGGTAGAACGCACACCCCATAAGGCCCCATGCCTAGACTACTGTTTGAAAATGTGACCTCTCAAATATCTGATTTTGACAATCTTTCCTGTCACATTGCAGTGGAAGATGTGATGAAACGGTGGAGAAGCATCCGGGACCAGTACCGCCGGGAACGCCAGCAGCGGTCCAGGAGTGGGGATGCTGGCCATGTCAAGAGCAAATATATCTACTATGACCGGCTGAACTTCCTCGCCCCAATTCTGGCTCTGAGACCGTAAGTACATACCTCACACCACATGACACAAAAACATTACACAAATACTTTACAGGGACAAAAATATTGATGTATTTTTGCCTCTGTTCGATTTCATAACAGAACTCAATCCAACCTTACGGATCGAGGAACGGCCTCAGAGGCAGAGCCCATTATAGATCCTGTAGGGGATGAGGTGGCTGGCCCATCTTCTCCCCCTACAAGAAGGATGGCTGAAGAGGAGGCATCACCAGAACACACAATGGCTGCCCTACACAACACACCACCAGGACGGTCTGCAGCTGCAAACTCACCCATCCTGGAAGAGATGGGCAACTTGAGCAGCAGCCCAACTGCCCAGATCAGGCCCTCCCCACAGGCTGCTCTAGCATCACGGCGAATAAGAAGAAGGCGCCAGGTCACCATTCAAGAGAGCAGGACCAATGTGGACACTGGGGTGCTGAATTACTTGTCCAGAGTCACTACAGATGATGGTGAGGAGGCCTATGCACGTAGCCTCACCCTTTATCTCCGTGCCCTTACCCGTGAGGTCAGGCTCCGTATTAGAGGGTGTATTCAGATCCTGCTTGATGCCAGCACCCCCCCAATACCCCATATGAGGTGTTTGAATTTCTGGAGAGGTGGCAGCTGTCACCAAGAAATTTAAGGCGCATGAGACCATCCACACAGATGCTTGCTCAAGCAGGGTCTGAACAGTCCCTAATACGTGGGCCAACACCTCAACCCCTTCCTCCCCCTACCCATCCTTCTATTCCGCAGCCCCAAATGTCTTCATCAAGCCAACCCCACCAATATGGCCACTTGTACCCACCCAGTGTTGGAGGCTGGTCCCTACCTGGTTGGGGACGATCTGGCTATCTTGGTGGGTATGAGCCACGGGCCTACCAGAGCCAACAAGAAGCCCCTCACCATCATCATTATTACTCTGGCCAGTATCACCAACAGGCCCAGGAGGCTGGACAACAACAGCATCATGGGCAACAGTATGGCCCCACACAGGGCGATGTTGGCCACAATGTCCAGCAGCACCCACAGACTGTTCCTCCCCGTTCCCCTTCCCCTACATATGAGGATTTATGAATCAAAAGTTTGGAGATGTCCAGTAACAGGTAACTGGTGCTTCTAATCTAGACAAAAAAACAGGTGTTCTCCTTCACCAACATTTAGAACATAATTTAACACTCACATTTTTAAACAATGTTTTCCAAACATATGAAACAATCCATCATGACAGGCAACGCTACCTCACGACTTTCACACAGATATTACATGTGTGTATAAAAGAGAATATTTAAATGCGCTATACTGTTACCTGAAAGGATGAAAATACACTAATCACTTGCTAATGCATAGGAAAGGCGTGCTTGCCTTTAGTTAAGTAGTCAACTTTGTTATTAGCATTCTCTAGTAAACCAATTTGAGGCGACCAGCATTCACAATATCACGCTCTCTCTATGTCTTAACAAGTGAGTTTTGTATTTTCATGCTTTCCAGTATAGCATGCTTAAATATTGTCTGTTCTACAGACAGGTAATATCTGTGTGAAAGATGTGAGGTAGCCTTGCCTGTCATGGTGGAATCTTTCTATGATTGGATAACATTATGAGGAAATGTGAGTGTTATCTTGTTGCCTTTATTTTGGTGATGGAGCTCACCCTTTGTTGCCTAATCAAGGTTAATGTAGGCATGCAGCAATGTTGTTATTGCATAATGTTTGTTGCAGTTTTTTTCTGTAATGTTAATGTTACACCAAGTTAAAGAAGGCCCAAAGGGTCATTTTGGCCATTGCCAAATTTGTGTTATGGCAAAATTATGTTTGCCTTTAAGCAAAACCAAAAAAAAAAAGGCAAAACTAAAAATTTGGCTACTCTAGTTAACGTCTCTGTGTGATTTCTCACTATCCCTCACAACATACTAACAGACACCAACCAATGCAAAGAAACACTCATAGAATCATAAAAAGGCTTGAGTAATATATATTTAGACACACTTTGAAAAAAAAAAATTATAACAGACACAGCATTCTCTTGCCAAGAAGTTGCCCCCTCAGGTGAGATAAAGTAATTCGTGAATATATCACGCACTTTGAGGCCAGAGAGCGGTCTACGTTGAGGGATGATAGGTGGTCTCACCCTGCGCACATTGTCCGGCCTACGCACAACACCATCAGAGGAGGAACAATCATGTATCCTGGTGAAGTTATGCAGAACAACACAGGCTTTGACAACTTCATTCACATTTTGCTCACTCAACTGAATGGCAGACTGGAGTACCCGCCATTTGGCACAAAGAATCCCAAAGGAACACTCCACCAGTCGCCTAGCACGTGATAGGCGCAAGTTAAAAATTCTGCGCCTGTGGTCAAGGTTGCGCCGGGGATATGGCCTCATGACATTACGTGATAACTGAAAGGCCTCATCTGCCACAAGGACATAAGGGACTGATTGTTCGGGGGAGCCTGGTAGCTGGCGTGGTGGTGGTAGATCCAACTGGTTGGTGCGTAGGCGCCGACCCATTATGGAAGTATTGAAGACTCTAGAGTCTCCCGTCCTTCCATAGGCCCCAATGTCAACAATTATAAACTTGTATTGAGGGTCTACCAGAGCCAACAATACAACAGAAAAGTATTGCTTATAATTGAAGAATTGGGAGCCTGAGTTCGGCGGCTTACGCACCCTGATATGTTTGCCATCCAGGGCCCCAATACAATTTGGAAACTGGCAGTCCTCCTCAAAGTCCCTTGAAATCCTTAACCAGTCTTCCATCCTGGGCTCGGGTAGGACCACCTGATGGAGTCTTGTCCAGATTTCTGCACATGTAGACCTCACTATGCCTGAAATGGTTGACTTTCCAATGAGAAACTCATGGTGGAGGGCGGCATAAGACAGGCCAGTGGACAGGAAGCTGTAGAACAACAGAAATAGTACAGGTTAGAATGGGTAAAGTAAAAAAAAATCAGTTACATGCCGACCAAACTTGGTAGGGAATGAGAGAGAACAACACACACATATTTGGTGGCACAATGACTAAGTGATATGCAGTACATATTAGATGTAACATTCTGCTGTGTCAGGTGAAACATATTTTGAGTAAGATGAGGGTATTAAACTTTGTCCAAGAAGGCCAAAAAACATAAATTAACACACACATTATGAACATAGAGAATGTGGTCGTGGAGTACATACCGTATTGTGAGTAGAAGTCGCTCCTCTGCAGATATGGCTTTGCGCATCCTAGTGTCCTGAAAGGTGATCCCAGGGCGCACTGTCTCCAAGAGGCGATCAAATGTGGAAATGCTCATTCGACAGTACTGGTAAAATTTGTCCGGATGCTCCCGCAGAGACGAATAGAGGCGGTGAAAATGACCTCTTGTGAGTCGTTGCCTCAAAAGTGGATGTACCCACATGCGTCTCCTCCTCCGCGGATCCACTATCACAGGATATGGTTGGCCAAAGCGCCGTGACAAAAGCCAGGTAAAGAGAACCTGCTCAGTTGTATTGAATGTCATGCTGCACAAAGAACACCAACACACCTCGTGAAAGCAAGGTGAGAAATGTACAGAATGTAGGCAGCCACCTGTTTCTGAGTGTCTAAATAGGGTGCAGGCTAATGATTTAAATTCTTTGCAGGCCTCAAAACCGTTAAATGTCCATTTTGCAAGGCTGCGAGAAAATCTCGCCATACGGATTGATTACGGATTACATACGGATACACACATGCGCAAAATACGCGACCTCACCTTGCTTACGGATGACCTACGGACCACTATTTAGTGGTCATTGATCCGTATTATGCATGTAAAATACTGACCGTATTTTGCGCAGGTTAGTGTGACTCCAGCCATAGGCAAAAATAGCCTCCTATAATGATCAGCACATGTTCACATTAGCGATATACAAAACCCATGTAGAGAAAGGTATAGGCTAAAATAGCCTCCTACAATGGTCAGCACATGTTCACATTAGCGATATACAAAACCCATGTAGAGAGAGGTATAGGCAAAAATAGCCTCCTACAATGGTCAGCACATGTTCACATAATCAATATACAAAACCCATGTAGAGAAAGGTATAGGCAAAAATAGCCTCCTACAATGGTCAGCACATGTTCACATAAGCGATATACAAAACCCATGTAGAGAAAGTTATGGGCAAAAATAGCCTCCTACAATGATCAGCGCATGTTCACATAAGCAATATACAAAACCCATGTAGAGAGAGGTATGGGCAAAAATAGCCTCCTACAATGGTCAGCACATGTTCACATAAGCGATATACAAAACCCATGTAGAGAGAGGTATAGGCAAAAATAGCCTCCTACAATGATCAGCACATGTTCACATAAGCAAAATACAAAACCCATGTAGAGAAAGGTATGGGCTAAAATAGCCTCCTACAATGGTCAGCACATGTTCACATAAGCAATATACAAAACCCATGTAGAGAAAGGTATAGGCAAAAATAGCCTCCTACAATGGTCAGCACATGTTCACATAAGCAATATACAAAACCCATGTAGAGAAAGGTATAGGCAAAAATAGCCTCCTACAATGGTCAGCACATGTTCACATAAGCGATATACAAAACCCATGTAGAGAAAGTTATGGGCAAAAATAGCCTCCTACAATGATCAACACATGTTCACATTAGCGATATACAAAACCCATGTAGAGAAAGGTATAGGCAAAAATAGCCTCCTACAATGTTCAGCGCATGTTCACATAAGCGAAATACAAAACCCATGTAAAGAAAGGTATAGGCAAAAATAGCCTCCTACAATGGTCAGCACATGTTCACATAAGCAATATACAAAACCCATGTAGAGAAAGGTATGGGCAAAAATAGCCTCCTACAATGGTCAGCACATGTTCACATTAGCGATATATTAAACCCATGTAGAGTGGAGCAGGCAGAGTGGAAAGACCTGAAGCGTGTCGCCATGCTTGGTGGCTCTTTTTAGGTAATGAATTTATTGTCCACCTTTATTACACAGAGAGTGTTTTCTACCTTCTGCATGGTTACATTTTTGTATTTGAGGGGGTGTATTTTTTCACACTCTGGTATGCTGTTTACATGGACCTAGGGTCATTTTCCCATTGTGGAGTGTTTAGCGGTAGGTGATTTGCTCTTTTATGAGCCTTGTGCAATGTGTATATGTGTCATATGTTTGACCATTTTTAATTTTTTTTAACAATTTTTTGTCTGTTTTTCTGTGGTGAATAAAATTTGAATTGTTTATGCTATCTCCTGCCTAAGGTGATCCCCTGCTTTGTGGCCTATTTCTTTTTTCTTTGTTAATAAAATAAATAGCCTTTATTACTGCATGATAGCACAAATATAAAAACACTTTAAAAAGAGATACATGTCCAATACAGACTTACAAGGCAAATATGTAAATATACTGCCATGTTGCAAATAAACACCATAAAGGAGCATCAAATGTGCAAATGCAGACAAGTGTAACAATACAGTGACCGCATGGAAATAACTTCCTCAGTGGTGTTGTCTATGACTACTCTGCAGATATGGCCTGCATTACTATAGGTCTACAAACATATATGGTACAGACAAATTTTCCCACATAGGGCAAATATAGCATATGATAACCAATATAATAGTCCAACCAATTTGAAATTAATACAGCCTAGGTACACAATCATGTGATGTAATCAACAATATCCCAAACTGATAATCAGAGCCATAAAGTAGTAATCAACAGTTGCCACTGATAGTTAAAATGCACAGTGCATATAGGCAGGGCCGGTTTTAGACAAAGTGGGGCCCTAGGCAAAAGTTTAAAGTGGGGCCCCAAATGCTAACATTGTAAAATCATACATTTAGGTTACATTACATGAACAGTTGGCAGAGGGGCCTGGAGCCAGTGCTGGCACTGTGGCCCCCATATTCAGGGGCCTTATATCGGCCGATGGGTCTGCCACTATTAGCATTACACAGGAGCGTTGCTAGGGTCAGAAAAGATTGGGGGGGCCCAAGCCCCAAAGACAAAGAGTTGCCCCCCAACCCCCTCTTAATTTTTTTTTTAAACATGCAGATAACACAGCAGGGCTTCCAACCGTCCTGGATCCAGCGGGACAGTCCCGATTTTGACACTCCCACCTGCGGGATAGTAGATTTCCCACACTGCGAATCAGCCGCCACGTCCACCTGTCATTTCAGAAGGGACTGTGTACTGATCGCCATACAATTCCCTCTATGCACAGCACACTCCAGAACAGAAGCCCTCCCCGCTCACGTGACCAGTCACATGACTGTGACCTCATCCTATGTAACACCAGAGAGAGCAGTAAGAACTCTCTGAGAACAGATAATGTAGTAGATGTCACCTGCAGTCCTATGTAACACCACAGATAGTCTTACTCTAAAACGCTATGGCTATGTTCACATGCATTTTTTTCAGTAGCCAAAACCTGTTCTATTGGCAGTAAAAATGTTGCGTTCAAAACACTTGTTTTTCAGCTTGTTTTCTGGTGTTCTTTACACTTTTTTCACCTTTTTTAAAGTGAGGATGTTTTCTTTGTCTACAGTATGTTTAAGGTCACGATCACACGTTGAGTATTCGGTCAGTATTTCACATCAGTATGTGCAAGTCAAAATCAGGAGGGTGAGAAATCCAGAATTGGTGACGTGTTTCAATTATACTTTTCCTCTGATTGTTCCACTGCTGTTTCTGCACTACAAATACTGATGTGAAGTACTGACCAAATACTGAACGTGTGAATGAGACTTAACAGTTTAATTCACCAAAACCACTTAAAAAATTGCAGCAAAAAATGCCGTTGCAATATCTGCAGCTTTTTTTCTTATATTCTTTCATAGCTTTCTACGGGTGAAAACACACTGAAAGAAGTGACACGCTGCAGATTTAAAAAGTGCTACAGTTCTGAAACTCAGTCAGAAAAAAACAAGCGCATGCAGGAGATTTCGGAAATCTCATATGTTTTGCTGCCACTTTAAAAGCCACTCTTGGCCATGTTCATATGCAGAATTTTTGCAGCTTTTTCTTCTGCAAATAAGAAGTTGACGGCATTTTATAGCACAAGCAAAGACTGAGATTTTCAGAGATCTCCTCACACCCTTTTATTGTCTCCTGACTGAATTTCACAACTGCGGCGTTTTTTAAATCTGCAGCGTGTCACTTCTTTCAGCAATTTTTTTCACCCGTAGAAAGCAATGAAAAAGTTTTAGAAAAGCTGCAAAAGTCGCAACGTTGTTTTTCGCTGCATTTTTGGTGAATAAAACGAACTTTATTAAACATGTACTGTAGACAAAATTAATACTATACAAAGAAAAAAACAACAGCAAAAGTTCTGAGGGAATGTGTCCACAATCAGTAAACTCTGGATGCTGCGTACATCCGCAGCATCCAACCCGCAGCGGCCAGATGTTACAGCATAGTGGAGGGGATGAACACATGTGGAATCACCTGCGTAACACAGCAACACTTTAGACGGAGCACATGTCCGCTGCGTTCAAAGTGCTGCCATTTCTGGATCATCTGCACATAGCCTAAAAATGGGTATTTTGAAAGCAGTGTTTTTACTGCCAAAGAGAGCAGGCTTTGGCAGCAAAAAAAAATGCACCAAAAACGCTGATTCATATGCACACCTGTACTATATATATGTATGTATGGTTTACCCTTATTATTTCACATGGAAATTAATTTATTTATATATCATAAATCCCCTGACTCAGCAGACAACATTCCTGTCTTGTGTCATCCAGAAAGTAGTGACAGGAGGTCGCCCTGTCACATTACAAGCAGTGATTAGTGACTGTGGTCAGAGATGATGCTGATCGCTGCTGTATGTGGCTGTGAATCTTGATCCTACAGCAATCAGCACAGAGCTCTGGGACCACAGTGAGTAAATCTGTGGCTTCACTTAGGCATATCCATTCTCAGGACAGTGCTAGGAGCAGGCATGATCAGGACTCAGGACTGGAGGAGACACACAGAGCTTCAGGCATCTTCCTGGCTGTCACTGTGCTGTAATCGGCCCCTCCCCCTCACTCTCAACTTTTAACCTAACTGCAGGGAGAAAGAGACCGGGGGGTTCAAGGGGCTTTGCGAGAGACTCTCCAAGACTTCAGAGCAATGTACAGCATTATTCACTGCTGTACACCCTCTGGGAACTTGATAAATGGGCTGCAGATGCAGGGGGCCCCCTTTGTAGGTGGGGGCCCCAGGCATCTGCCTGGTCTGCCTATCCCAAACGCTGGCCCTGCATATAGGTGAGAAACATGCAGCCCATACTTATATGGAGCCAGTGCCCGTATATAAATAATGCACATATATAGCTTTCAAAGTACAAAGATGCATGTCATGTAGAGACATACAGACTCATAAAATATAGGTAAATGTACAGTGACAGTACAAATATATATGTACATAAATCTAGTATAATATATATATATGCTAATACGGTGTATGGTAAGGTGGCATAAAAGGCAGTATACAGCTAAAGTGTACTCCAGCTGGACGGGTAAGCAATGACCCTACAGAGTTACCTCTGCCACCAAACTAATACCGGGCATGACTGATGGCAAGAAAGTGCAGAGTGCATATAAGAAACATACAACCTTGTAAGGCGCAAGGACTTAGATTTAGAGAGATAACGCCAAACGTCCTCCATCAGCACCAGAGAGGACGTAAGCCAAATGCTATAGCTCCAAGCCATCACAAGGTAAAAAGTGAATATTACCGGCAGCTCCCTGAAGCAGATAGAGAGTCTATAAACACCCAGGTCCAGGTATGTCAATTGGAGCCGGAGGGAGGTTGCTACTGGGTCCAAAAGTCAGTAGGATTAAGAAAGCATCTACAATGCCAAACAGAGACCTTCTGCAGCCAGAAGTAGAGCGAATGTCTGAAGCATCTGACACACTCGTGACAGATGCATCTGAAGTGAGGGACATATTGTGACTGCGCACTCAGTAAACACAATGCTGTGTGTACTCTGCAACCCCTATATATGTTATTTATGTAGTAAAAGCAGCTGTGTGTGCTGTGCAAATCTGTATATGTGCTATTTATGTGGTAAAACCCGCTGTGTGTACTCTGCACCCCCCCAGCCTGTGGGAGTACTATCCTTGAAGCTGCTGTGTGTACTCTGCACCCTTTGCCTGTGGGAGTACAGTCCTTGAAGCCTCTGTGTGTACTATGCATCACCTGCCTGTGGGAGTACTATCCTTGAAGCTGCTGTGTGTACTCTGCACCCTTTGCCTGTGGGAGTACTGTCCTTGAAGCCTCTGTGTGTACTATGCATCACCTGCCTGTGCAAGTACTGTCCTTGAAGCTGCTGTGTGTACTTTGCACTCCTTGCCTGTGGAAGTACTGTTCTTGAAGCCACTGTGTGTTTTCTATTAGTCTGAGAAATAAATAATTGGCATGAGTAATGTCATTGCTTTTAGTAGGCCCAAAAATAATTTTTAAGGCATGGTTTGTGTTTTCTAATACTTTTGCAAATTAATGTATCGCATCAGCTGTGTTGTTGTCATTTCTAAAATCAATACAATGCATCAGCATTCTCGTTGCCATTTGTAGGCACAAAAAAATAAGTTTTAATGCCTGGAGTGTATTTTCTAGTAGTTTTGCAAATCAATATATCGCATCAGCCATGTTGTTGCCGTTTCTAGGCTCCAAACCTAATTTTTTCAGGGCTGGTGTGTAGTTTTTATGAGTATGGGAAATAAATTATTGGCGTCAGCCATTTACTTGCCATTTTTAGGTTAAAGACATAAGTTTTCAGGACAAATTTTGTAGTACTGTGCAAATAAATAAATCTACTTTTCTGCCGTCTCTGTGCGAGTAGTGTTAACAAAATCAACTTCTGAAAATGAGGAGAGAATCAAATAAGGGCCACGGTCGAGCTGGTGGAGCTGCTGATGGTGGTGGTGTAGCTGATGCAGAGAGTGGACATGATCTTTCTGTACTGGCTACATGCAAAATTACAACACCTTCCCCTGGTGCATGCAGGCAACAGGATGTTATGCGTCCTTCTTAGGCCCGAATACCGCTACACGAATGGTGAGACCACAAGATGTTGAAAAGTTGTTAGATCGGATGGCTGAGAGTGGCTGAGAGTAGCTCCAGTTCCTTCACATTATCTTTCACCTGGTCCAGTGCAGAAAGTGCATAGTTGGCACCTGAGGACCATGGTCATCTGGCTTTCACTTCACCCAGTTGAAAATGAGTCAAGCAGTCTGAGCCCCAGGTCATGCCACAGTCTCTTCTGCTTTTTGATGACTCTGCTGGCTGGGGTTCCATAGCCCATCCACCTGCCCTTGCTACAGAAATGGAAGAGAATGAGTGCACTGATGCCCAGCCGCTTGTTAGGTTGGATGATGAATATGTGGGAGGACTAGTGCACGTAGTCAGTGGACCACCACAGCACATGTCAGATGATGACAAAACTCAGTTGCCCACTGCAGCGTCTGTTAGGTGTTGGGTTCCAGGGGCTGCACAGCAGGATTCCCATTCCTCTTCTGCCGCAGTGAGGCCTGCTCAGCAGACTCGTCAATCCCGGCGCTCTACTCACACCAGCACTGTGGGTTTGGTTGCTGCTGCCACCTCTGGTTCAGCTATAGCTACGCATGCTGGTCAGCAGCGAATGATTCCAGGGACTAAGTCCTCCTTTCGGTCCACTGAGCATGCCTGTGGGACGATCTCCCATTGGAGATCAGAGGTCACATGTTCAGGTCCTTCTCCAGCTCGGATTGGACCACCAGGAAGGTCCCGGAAGGACGCGGCTATAAAAGGCTCACATGGCTGCCCCGCCATGCGCTATGATAGACATTGAGTCTTTTGCTTTAGTGGTGTGTCTGAAGATGGATGTATGATTCTGGTGACTGTCTCATTCTGATCCCCCTTCCTCGGTTGTGTATGAGTTAGGGTCTTAGAGTTGGTACCAGCAGCTAGCACTAGTACTGCTTAGCGCCGCAGTGCAGTTAGCTCAGGTTCCATTAGCGCTAGTGGGCGTCATACAGTGCAGACACCACAACTCCACAGTTACCGTAGCGGCTACCTGGGCGGCGCCATGCACAGTTACTAGCACTTTCCAGCACGGTCCTTATGCTGGTTAGTGGCGACTGCCAGGGTAGTCGTAGCACCCGCTCTGTGCGGTGTACTACTCCCACTCATGTCCTGTGACACTTAACAGGGCACAGTTATATGCCGGCTAGTATGGACTCCGTGTGGTAATAGAGTCCGCTCTTGCAAGCACCGAGTCAGTGGTTGCCCGCCGGTGTCCAGGTTCCACCTGTGTTATTGTATCCGTCATTGTCTAGCAGCAGTTTCCATCTCTGCACGGTGGACCCCGGGCTGCGAACGCTCCATATACCATCTTCTTTATCTGGTGCGTTTTGCTAGCCCTTAACATTATCACAGCACCAGGGTCTGGCTAGCAATGATGGATGATCAGCGTCTGCAGAGATATGTCCAGCAGCTGGAGGGCAGGTTGTCAACTCTCGAGTGGTCAGCCTCAGCTGTGGATGTCACTGCAATCGCTGTTCAGGCAGCTGCAGAAGCTGTCTCCCACGCCTCCACGTCCATTCCTGCCCCGATGTTGTCCCGTCTCCCGCTGCCCAATAAGTTCTCGGGTGACAGCGCCTCCTGCAGGGGTTTTATGAGCCAGTGCTCTATTCAGTTTGAGCTGCTGGCTACATGATTCCCCTCAGAACGGGCTAAGGTGGGATTCATTATCTCCCTCCTGTCGGGCAGGGCTCTGGAATGGGCCACTCCACTATGAGAGCGTGGTGATCCCATGGTACAGAGTGCCTCCCAGTTCCTGGTCTCTCTGAAACAGGTCTTTCTGGGGCCACGGGTCACACATGATACCGCGCGTCTGTTGTTGGCACTGGTACAGGGTTCCTCCTCGGTCAGCCATTATGCCATCTGGATCCGGACACTGACTTCCGAACTGGAATGGCCTGACAAGGTGCTTATACCGGTGTTCTGGAGGGGTTTAGCGGAGCACATCAAGGACGCTCTGGCCACCAGGGAGATTCCCGTTAATCTGGAGGAGCCTTTCACCATCTCCACCTGCATAGATCTCTGTTTCACGGAGCGCGGGTTGGAGCGCTCCCAGCCCAGATCGAGGGTTAGGTTGGCTCCCACCTTCTCTAAACCTCTGGAACCTCCTGATCAGGGGATCGAGCCTCCTGAGGCCATGGAGGTGTCTCGCACGGGCTCCAAGTCCCGCTCGGTGTGCACCCCCATACTCTGTTTCCAGTGTCGACAGCCTGGTCACCTGGCCAATAGGTGTCCACAGCCGTCGGGAAACGCCTGCGTCTAGTGGTAATCGGAGGAGGCCTACTAGACACTGAAACTTTCACCTCTTCCTTTGTCCTTTAAGGGGACGCTAGAGAGTGGTGCTTCCACCTTGGTGGTAGAGGTCTGCGTGGACTCTGGGGCAGAGGGCAATTTTATGTCTTCAGCCTTTGCCCAACGGCACGCAGTCCCTTTGGTGCTGGTACCTCACCCCGTTACCATCAGGGTAGTGAACGGCTCGACACTACCCTCCCAAATTACACATCAGACTGCTCCCCTTAGGCTCTCGTTGTCTCCGTCCCACCACGAGACCTTGTCTCTCCTCATTATGCCCGAGGGCATCGATCAGGTTCTCCTAGGAGTTCCCTGGTTGCGTTGCCACTCTCCTCACATAGAGTGGTCCTCGGGGAGAATACTGGCTGGAGCAAGTCCTGTGAGGGTAGATTCATGAGGGAGTGTGTTCAGGTAGCTTTCACTGAGGTCCCCTTGGATCTTTCCTTGCTCCCTAAGCAACAGTACGCGGACATATTCTCTAAAAAGTCTGCAGAGACTCTTCCGCCGCATCTCCCCTACAACTGTACTATAGACCTTTTGCCAGGTGCGGAGTGTTATGAATTCTCTCTCTGGCTTTCCTCTGGTGATTACTGAAGGTAGTGGAGCTGGTCAGATTGAGAGTTCTCTTTCTGGGCTCCCTCTGGTGGTTACTGGAGGTAGTGGAGCTGATCTGATTGACAGAGGCTTGCCACCTGATAATGAGGAAAACGATTGGAGATCTGGGGTTTCTGATTGGGATTTAAGACAGCTGACTCCCTCTATCCCTGCTGGTGATTTTCTTGCTGTGCCTCCTGAAGTCTGATGACTCCTGCTCTTTCCCTGCATGTTCAGATAAGAGGTTCATTTGCTATTCTGTTTGCATTTGATCTGGTTTTGTTTATCTCTGCTTTGTGCGGGTCAGCTAGCTCCGGCTGGGGCTGTGCTGAATCACCGCCCATATGTTACTGCATGTGCCAGTTTGTTTTGTCCCCTTTTATATTGGTCTTTTTGCTTTGCTTTCAGAATATACCAGAGTGCTGATATAGTGGGGGGTGATGTCGTGCGACTTCAATGTTTTTGTGCATCAGACGTGTTGGATTTTTCAGGGTTTTTGCGTGATTGCAGACAGTGTCTTTCCTTTCCTGTCCTGTCTAGTCAGTGTGGGCCCTATCATTTGCTCAATCTATTTTTCTGCCTGCGTTTGTTTTCATCTTGTCTCACCGACAATATATGTTTGGGGGCTATTCCTTTGGGGTCTGCTCCGGGGCAGTTTAGATTTCCCCTTTCTTGCTTTAGGCTTAGTTAGCTCTCCGGTTGTGCCGAGGCGTCTAGGATCATTGTAGGTACGCTCCACGGCTACTGCTAGTTTGTGGATAGGATCAGGGGTCTGCATCCGCTTAGTTACCAACCTCTCTGGTTTTCTGTGGCTTAGCCTGACCTGCTATCCTTCTCAGCAACCCATTCATAACAGCGGAGTCTCCTCGGGGTCACGTGTATCCCCTGTCTCTCTCGGAGACGGAGGCCATGTCGCAATATATCAGGGAGAATCTGGC
This sequence comes from Dendrobates tinctorius, assembly GCF_039654945.1. Lineage (NCBI taxonomy): Eukaryota > Metazoa > Chordata > Amphibia > Anura > Dendrobatidae > Dendrobates > Dendrobates tinctorius. Next base: position 41,426,055 of record NW_027361704.1, on the reverse strand, counting down.
AAGAGGGTTCATTAGGAAGTCGGTGTCACCAGCGGGGATTCTTCTTCGTGCAGAAGAGTGGAGAACTGCGTCCTTGCATTGATTAAAGGGGTCTTAACGCCACCACTATTAAGAACAAATACCCTCTGCCCCTGATATCTGAGCTGTTCGACAGGTTGCGTGGAGCGAGGAGCTTCTCCAAACTAGATCTACAGGGGGCTTACAACCTGATACGTATTTGCGATGGGGCAGAATGGAAGAAGACCTTCAACACCAGGGATGGCCACTATGAGTATCTGGTCATGCCATTCAGCCTCTGTAATGCCCCAGCCGTCTTCCAAGACTTTGTGAATGATGTCTTCCCAGATATGCTCCCCACCTCGGTGGTGGTCTATCTGGATGACATCCTTATCTTCTCTCCAGACTTGGCCTCCCACCGGAGAGACGTCTGCAAGGTCTTCGACCGCTTGCGAGCGAACTCCCTCTACGCCAAGTTGGAGAAGTGCCAGTTTGAGCAGGAGTCCTTGCCTTTCCTGGGCTATATCATCTCGGCCCAGGGTTTGGCTATGAATACTGCCAAATTGCAGGCAGTAATGGACTGGCCAGAACCCCACTCCCTTAAGGCGGTGCAGCGCTTTTTGGGGTTCATTAATTACTATCGCCAGTTCATTCCCACTTTTCCACCTTGGTGGCTCCCTTGGTCGCCCTCACCAAAAAGGGAGCCAATCCTAAGGTATGGTCGGAATAGGTCTCCGAGGCCTTCTCCTCCATCAAGACCCATTTTGCTGGTGCTCCTATCCTCCACCGTCCCAATGTGGATAAACCCTTTATCCTAGAGGTAGATGCCTCATCTGTCAGTGCCGGAGCGGTCCTTTTTCAGAAGGAAGCTCAAGGTCGGAAGCATCCCTGCTTCTTCTTCTCTAAGACCTTTTCCCCGGCGGAGAGGAACTATTCCATCGGGGACAGGGAGCTGCTGGCAGTAAAGTTGGCCTTTTCCGAGTGGAGGCACCTCCTGGAGGGAGCTCGGTTCCCCTTCCAGGTGTACACCGACCATAAAAACCTGGTATACCTGCAAACGGCCCAGCGCTGAATTCTTGCCAGGCCAGATGGTCGCTATTCTTCTCCCGTTTTAGTTTCACCCTGCATTATCTGTCCGGTGAGAGGAACGTCTGGGCCAATGCCCTCTCTCGCTCCGTGGTGTCAGCGGAGGAGGAGGAGTTTGAGCCTCGGCTAATCGTCCCATCCGAGAGCCTGAGGACCGTGGCCCCGGTCACTCTTGAGTCGGTGCTTCCAGGCAAGACCTTTGTTCTTCCTCGTCCTACTTTACCCCCTACCAGTGGTGGACAGACCTTGGGAGATGGTCAGCATGGACTTTGTGGTCGGTCTGCCCAAGTCCATCAGCAGCACGGTCATCTGGGTGGTCACTGATCATTTTTCTAAAATGGTGCACCTGATGCCACTCTCGCGGCTACCTTCTGCACGGGGCCTGGCAGTGTTGTTCATAAAACACGTATTCCGCTTGCATGGTATGCCAGACAAGATAGTCAGTGACTGGGGTCCCCAGTTCATGTCTCGGTTTTGGAGGTAGCTCTGCAGTCTTCTAAGTATTGAGTTAAACCTTTCTTCGGCCTATCACCCCGAGACGAATGGGTTGGTTGAGAGAGCTAACCAAACCCTGGTCACATGCCTGCGACATTTTGTCTCGGCCAGGCAGGATGACTGGGCATCCTTACTACCATGGGCAGAATTTGCCTTGAACAACACTGTGGCCGATTCCACCGGTAAGACTCTGTTCCTCCTTAACTACAGCCAACATCTGCGCATCCCTGTCCCAATGCCCATGTCATCCACTGATTCCAGGGTGGCAGACTGGGCAGTGGAGGCTCGTGACATTTGGGACCGCACTCAGGATGCCATCCGGGCCTCTAAGGAGAGAAGGAGGGCGTCCGCCGACACGCACAGGCGCCCCGCTCCAACTTTTGCTCCTGGCAACTTAGTGTGGCTCTCTGCCCGTAATATCAGGCTGCGGGTCGAGTCCACTAAGTTTGCACCTCGCTATGTTGGCCCCTTCAAGGTTCTTGAGCAGATCAATCCAGTGGTATACGGCCTGGCCCTGCCACCACACTTGGCTATCTCTCACACCTTCCACGTGTCCCTCCTTAAACCTGTTCACATGTCCCGGTTCTCCAAGTCATCTGCCGGGACATCAGACCTGTCTTCGGACGAGTTTGAGGTCAATTCCATCGTGGGATGCAGGGTGGTGCGTGGTAAAAAGTTTTATTTGGTGGACTGGAAGGGTCATGGTCCAGAGGCTTGGACCTGGGAGCCAGTGGAGAACATCTACGCTCCACTCCTTATTAGCGAGGCTCAGAGAGGAGGGGCCCTAGGAGTGGGGGTAATGTTAGACATCAGGTTCCTGGCACTGCACAGCAGGAATCCCGAGATTTGCCTTCGGTGGTCTCCCATTCTTCACCAGGCACAGTGGAGCCTACTCAGCAGACTCGTCGATCCCGGCGCTCTACTCACACCAACACTGTGGGTTTGGTCGCTGCTGCCTCCTCTGGTCCAGCTATAGCAACGCATGCTGGTCAGCAGCGAATGATTCCAGGGACCAAGTCCTCCTTTCGTTCCACTGAGCATGCCTGTGGGATGATCTCCCATTGGAGATCGGAGGTCACATGTTCAGGTCCTTCTCCAGCTCAGATTGGACCACCAGGAAGGTCCCGGAAGGACGCGGCTATAAAAGGTTCGCATGGCCGCCCCGCCATGCGCTATAATAGACATTGAGTCTTTTGCTTTAGTGGTGTCTCTGAAGATGGATGTACGATTCTGGTGACTGACTCATTATGATCCCCCTTCCTCTGTTGTGTATGAGTTAGGGTCTTAGATTTAGTTCCAGCAGCTAGCACTAGTACTGCTTAGCGCTGCAGTGCAGTTCGCTCAGGTTCCATTAGCGCCAGTGGGCGTCAGACAGTGCAGACACCAAAACTCCGCAGTTACTGCAGCGGCTATCTGTGCGGCGCCGTGCGCAGTTACTAGCGCTTTCCAGCACTGTCCTTACGCTGGTTAGTGGCGACCGCCAGGGTAGTCGTAGCACCTGCTCTGTGCAGTATTCTACTCCCACTCGTGTCCTGTGACGCTTAACAGGGCACGGTTATATGCCGGCTAGTATGGACTCCATGTGGTAACAGAGTCTGCTACAAAACACAGATGCGGAGGGCACCATCAACTGTTAAGACAAAGTTTGCTAGGGATCCAACCACAATATGTCTTAGAATAGGTTCAAAGAGACTGAAAGCAAAAGAAGACATATACAAACGTAGGGATCTCCTTTAAAAATTCACAATTTTATTCCATAGGACATACAAAAACACCACAAATATAAAAACAGTTAAAAATACAATGGTTACCACATGTAACCTGTATAAATGGGGGCAGCAACCAGCCCTCAATAACACCTTATATAAGTTAGAAATACCTAGTTGAGAATCAGTATCATAATCAGCATATCCAAAGATGGAAAAATATAAGGACAGTATAGCCAATTCTGTACCGTGGTTATGTAGCAAGTTGATTCATAAACAAGATTAATGCATTAAATCACAAATATAAAAAATAGAATGCATATATCTTAATAGTCAACAAATAAGACATCTATAATAAGACTAATAATAGCCGCAGTAAGGTTGGAGTTGGCACCAAATAGTAGACCACCAATATCAAGGCCAATACATTAGCTGATATACAGTGGAATGTATTACCCCACTAAGGTTGTGGGGTTTAGAAAGGGTTAAAGAGTTGTCCAAAATTACATGTAGATAAAAAAAAAGCAACCTCTCCTCCAATACTATACCACCTCAAACTGCAGGCTGAGAAGATCATGCTCACTGAACATGGAAAGCCATTACGTATATGCTGGAATTAAGGTGCAAGATGCCGCTTCCATAACCCGACACGTATCGTCACCGAGGTGACTTCATCAGGGCCAAGAAGAAGTGAGGAGGTATGTGAGGAGAGAGAACATCGGAACAGAGAACATCCCACAAAGCCCGGCAGGTGTCTGCAACTATTCCAGACAAGGTTGATATTTCCAATACGGTAATGGAAGTGCAGTGAAGAGAGGCTCTCGCCAGTAGCCAGGAATCTGTGAAACCGAGAAACCAAAAAAATTAATTTTTGTGTATATGGATTGTTTAGAACCACAAAAATACATAACACAAGAAAAAAACAAAGGCATACAAATATATATGCAGTCTTTTCTTTACTATATGGCATAAAAAAAAAATTCAGCCTTTGGTACATGGCAGAACAATAATTCTGCCAGCTTTGGAATAGTCCATGTGAGAACAAAGAAAATTATGCAGGCATTGTTTTTGCAATACTACGTACCGCAATGTGACCAGGAGCCGTTCCTCGGGAGGAATCGCATGACGGAGCTGTGTGTCCTGTCTCTGGATGGCATCTTGGACACTACCAAGCAAATACCTGAAGGTTTGTTGGGATATCCGTGTGTAATCAGTAAATTTATCCGGGTTTGCTTGGAGCTCGCTGTAGAGGGTGTGGTACGCTCCACGGCTCTCCCAGAGTTCAATAATCGGATGTATCCACAAACGCCGCCGCTGCCGTCTTCGCTGTCTCTCTCTCTCTCCCTTTGTTGATGGCAAGCAACTGGATAAGCCTGAGCCATCCTGATGTCCAGATCCAAGTTGAAGTGAAAACTCTTCCAGCGCAGATCCATGTTGTCAAGAGAAAATCCAAGGAAATGTGAAGAATTCAGCTGTAAACTGGGTCTATATAAAGAATTTCCATAACAGAAGCCCACTGCTGTCCCATTGGTGGTGTCTGTTGCAAGAATTTTTCTAGAATTTTCCTCCTGTGATTGTGACACCATGCGCATAAAAAACGCAAATGCATAGAAAACGCTTGAAAACGCATACAAACGCTGCATTTTTTTGTCGTAATGCGCAAGATGATGCGACGAAAAAACGCAGCATTTACAAGCGTTAGTAAGCGTTTTTTGCATGTGATTCATGTGCGCTCAAAACTCTGCGCAAAAAGGCGCAAGTGTGAAACTAGCCTAATAATGAGGAAGTTCCGCTCTTATACACTATGGGCTTTAATGTATGGTTCTTGCCGAACTTCTGGTACCAGACAATACTTTATTGATTCTGTAGAGAATTGGTTGTTTGTGCATATAGCGGTTCCAACCTTGGCGGGTGGGAGCTTGCTATTGTGTACCACATCTATTGGCACATTTGTATCTCATATAGGGATTGATGGAGCTAAACAGACGTTGTACGACCAGTCTCTGAAAGTGTGTGTCATTCTAGCCCTGCTGGTGTTCTTTCATCTTTGGAACAAACTCAGCGTTGCCACCTAGTTGGCTGCATTTTCTTCCACATTTTGCCCATCATTCCAGTACAGTTTATTATTCCTGCTACAATATACACAAATTTGCAAAAAGGAGGTACACAGCAGCAATCTGTAGAGATCAATACATATGTGAACACAAAAACTATCACAATTGCTGAGTAAACTGTAATAAAAAATAAATTAAAAAAAATTACTTACAAAAGTGAAGGTTCTTAGCGCATAAATTGGCCAATTCATGTGAGCCCATCAACCTCGACACTTCTCTGATGGGTCCTATCATCTAATAAATACCTCTCTTATGCTTTAAAAGTCTACAGTGAGAATGGGCAAACATTCCTTTCTTGGGTTAAAACCTGCACATTCAAATGAGCTCGTAGGAACCAAAGTTGATTATAAACATCCTTGGGCTGATGGGTGGGGTGCAGAGTCAGAAAGGAGGCAGTAACAACCTCCAATGGATAACTGCATAGAACAAAAATCTGACCAGCACCTCTGTATAGTATGAACAGGTGCCTACTTCAATGAATACATAACTTGCAAAAAGGGGGAACGCAACAGCCCTCTGTAGAGACCAATATATTTGCGAACAGTATAGATAACATGATTGACAGTGAGTAGATGCCTGTCAGAGTATGGTCTATTGGAACCGGAGGCAGCAGAACAGTGTGGACGATAGTCAACAGGCAGACAAATAGTATGGCTTATTTTATTATTGGCATCAGTTGTTTGTAAATGTGAGTCTGTGCTGATCCATGCTTGATATATTTTAGCAAATGTTAGGTTTTCCACGCTTGTGACAGATAACCTGTTCCACCTTCATGTGACAAATTCACAGGCTGTGCTAAGCGCCTCTCTGACATGATACTAGAAGATGGACGTAACAGTACTCCCACAGCAAACTAGGCCAGTTCTTGCCACTGGCCCAACTTGTTGATCTAGAAATCAATGAGATAGAGTTTGGTGTATCTGACTCATAAAGGATGTTTTCTGTTATGACTGAACCTGACTGTTCAGATGGTGCATCTCTGTTTCCTGAAGTGTGCCAGATTGTCGCAATGGTAGAAAAAACATATGGTTCATCATGTCAGACATACTGTAGGAGTTGCTGCTGCTGCTGCTTCGGCTACTTGTGTTAACTTGAGATCCGACACTGGCAGGTGATGAAAGATGCAGATTGTAGCGCCGGCGCTCCTGCATACTTCTCTCTCCCCTGACAGGGACACCGACTCACCTTCGCAGCCCCCATCCTGCACTTCCCTCTCTTCCTTCTCTGGCTGCGGTACAGCATCTGCTCTTCTGGCACTGTGCCTAGGACGAGAGCGCATGTGCGTTCTCTCTTTCTTAATGGGACCATTGTCTCAATGGCTAAGAGACAATTATTATTTAAGGCACCTCTACATGAATGGAACAACTTGTATAGATTGTCTTCTGAACATTTGCTAGTTGTCAGGTCACCTGTATCCGCCAGTCAGTCTACCAGCCCAATACCTGACTGCCTGTACTTGCCTTATGTCCCTGTATATCAGCCATGCCAGCCTGCTTGTATTTCAGTCATACTAATGTGGTACTCTCAGGTACACAGGATGCAGTGACGAGCCGGAGACAGAGCAAGGGTTAAACTCAACTTTTATATATGGATAAAGAGTAAAGCTAACAATGGTTTTCCATGCAGGGAAGCCAGACACAAATACACAAGTAATACGATGCTAAACAGTACGGCGAGAGATGGTAACTATATGGCCACGATATGGCTGACTACGGGTCCTTGGACTAAAATCAACGGAAAACAAAGTGTCACATAACAATCTGTGACGTCCTGCAGAGTTGTTGTCCGGGAGATGTCTGGTTGGCGCCTCAGCCTCTGGGTCCAGCCAAAGAAGAGTTGTTGCAGGCTTCAGGTGTTCCTACGCCCTGGTGCTGAGGGAATGAGACAGGCCCCAGGCCGGTTCCCCTACGCCGGGGTTGCCTCGTGGGGAGGCGAGGCAGCCGCGGGTCTCGCTGTAATGGCCGCAACCGTGGTATGGAGCGTGGCAGTGGTGGCCACGGGTCTCGCTGTACAGGCCGCAGCCACAGTAAGGAGTGGGGCAGAGGCGGCCACGGGTCTCGGCATACAGGCCGCACCTGCGGTATGAAGCAGGGTAGTGGCGGCCGCGGGTCTTGCTGGATCTCCTCCTTATGCTGCTCAGCACGTCCTCTCCCCTGGTCAGGTGAGCCCCCGTCTCTCCTCTGTCGAAAGCACTGACTCACTCTTGCTCTGGGATGCCACTTAGACTTCTCCCTCCTGTCTCTCGTCTCCCATGTCTCTCCCCGCCAAGTGTCCTCTGCTGGTCTCCACTGCTCGTTTTATAGTCATCCCGCCCCCTTTCTTTGTCCCACCCCCACGTTTCCTGATCCACTGTCGGTCTTGGCCTGTAACCATTTTCCCCAGGAACGTACCCCCTGGGAACCTGGGTGACAGCCCCCCTAGTTCTGGCCCAGATACACAGCTGGTCCTTTTTCCAGGGCTCTCTCCCCTACACTCCCTCATCCTTTTCGCTTGCTAGTCCATGGGCGAGGGTTTTGGGGGGGTTGCACGCCAGTCCTGACACTGGAGTCATTTTTGCCATACAAACTTGTTGTTAGGTGTCAGGTTCTTGTCGCTGCACAGCAGGAATCCCGAGCCTTGCCATCAGCGGTCTCCCATTCCTCTCCGGCCACAGAGGAGGCTGCTCAGCAGACTCGTCGATCCCGGTGCTCTGCTCAGATTAGCACTGTGGGTTTGGTTGCTGCTGCCACCTCTGGTCCAGCTACAGCAATGCATGCTGGTCAGCAGCGAGCTACTCCAGGGACTAAGTCCACCTTTCAGTCCACTGAGGACACCCGTGGGATGATCTCTCATTGGAGATCAGAGGTCACATGCTCAGGTCCTACTCCTGCTCTGATTTGGACCATCAGGAAGGTCCCAGAAGGTCGTGGCTATAAAAGCCTTGCATGGCCTCCCCGCTATGCACTATGATAGAGATTAATTCTCATGGTTATAATGGTGTGTGTGATGATGGATGTATGAGAATAGTGAATGACTCATTATGACTCCCCTCCCTCAGTTGTGTATGAGTTAGGGTCAGAGTTAGGCTCAGTACTCAGTACTGGCACTGCTTAGAGCCGCAGTGCAGTCAGCTCTCTTATCCGTTAGGGCCAGTGGGCACCAGTGAGCACAGGAATCTCTACCGCATGTGTCGCAGCATCCGTCTGCACGGCGCTGTGCACAGATTGTTTGCTTTCCAGCACTGAGCTCAGGCTGGTTAGTGGCGACCGCAAGCGCAGATGCAGTGCATGCTCAGAGCGGTAGGTTTATGTTTGCTGCACCCTGTGAAGGTTAACAGGGCACAGCGTTCTGGGGGGAACTTTCCCTGGCTCCGCAGTAGCAGACGTTAGCGGGTCTAGAGGGGCACTGTTCTCGTGTCTCGACAGTAGTGTCCTGTGACCACACGCTAGCGCTCCTCTAGCCGTAGCCTGTCAGGTTTAACAGGCCCTGTCATCGGTTCTGCGGACTCTGTGAAGTAACAGAGCCTGCTTTCTATCACACCGGGTCAGTGGTTACCCGTCGATGTCCACCGAGCATCTTTCTACACGCTGTCTGTTGTTGTATAGCAGCAGTATACCATCTCTGCACAGTGGACCCCGGGTCGCGATCGCACTTACCTATATTTTATATTCAGTGCGATCCACAACCCTAACAATGGTCTTGTTCATATCGTTCGGGGGTTTTTCCTGCTGTAGACCACTCGGAGCGTCGCAGTTTAGTTTTTGTGGTGGAGTCATCTGGGGTGGTGGGAGGCGGTTGGGTAGCTGGGATAACAGGGGCATTGGCCCCTGGTGAGTCGGCCTTTGCTGTTGAGAAGTCTTCTTCATCCTCATCATCCCAGATTGTTGGTGTAGGATCTGAGGCCTCAGGAGGGGCCTCGGATTGTTCGGGGTCCGTGGATATACAGGGACGCAACATGTTAAAATGCACTGTTCGAACGAGTTGGTCCCCTTCTTTTTCAGACTGTATTTTGTATACAGGCCCATCTGGGCTTATTCGACGTAGTACTTGGTAAGGATCCTCCTCCCACCGGTGCTCCAATTTGTTTTGGGGGTGCCGCTCCCGTACAAAGACACGATCTCCCACTTGGAATTCTGTTGGTTGTGATGGGGCTTTTCCTGGGTGTTTCAGGTCTCGGAGCTTTGTCTGTACTAGTCTGTGTAGAGTCTGCAGACGATACTGGTAATCTCGGACCCATGAGGAGACCCCTGCCCATGGTCGTTCCTCGTTTGGGCCCCTTTCCTTCTCAGCCGAAGAGTAACGAGTATGGAGTGTAGCCAGTGACTCGATGAACCCTGTTGTTGTATACCAACGAGGCAACCCTGGTGGAGGGGTACCGGCCTGGGGCCTGTCCCATTCCCTAAGCACCAGGACTTAGGAACACCTGAAGCCTGCGACAACTCATCTTTGGCTGTATCCGGCGGCTGAGGCACCGACCAGACATCTCCCGGACAACAACTCTGCAGGACGTAAGAGATTGATAAGTGGCACTTCGTTTTCCATTTATTTTAGTCCAAGGACCCGTAGTCATCCATATCATGGTCATATAGTTACCGTCTCTCGCCGTACTGTTTAGCATCGTGTTACTTGTGTATTTGTGTCTGGCTTCCCTGCGTGGAAAACCATTGTTAGCTTTACTCTTTATCCATATATAAAAGTTTAGTTTAAGGGCCCCGTCACACATAGCGACTCACCAGCGATCCCGACAACGATATCAACGTGTCAGGATCGCCGGTGAATCGCTACATGATCGCTGGTGAGCTGTCAAACAGACAGCTTCACCAGCGATCAGCACAGCGATGCCGAGCGCGCGGCATCGCTGTGTTCGTTAGTTACCAGCGCGCTGATGCAGGGAGCTGGTAACTAATGTACACATCGGGTATCCAAGGGACGCCCGTCCCTTGGATACCCGATGTGTACGTTAGTTACCAGCAGATCGCTGGTCTTCCGCCTGTCACACGCAGCGATGCGTGCTGGCCAGCGGGAGACCAGCGACCAAAGAAAAGTCCAGAGGTTTCCCAGAGCGATCAGCGATACCAGCAGGGGGGGCGGTCGCTGATCGCTGTCACACACAGCGATCTCGCTGATGAGATCGCTGTTGTGTCACAAAACTTGTGACTCAGCAGCGATCTCGCTAGCGAGATCGCTATGTGTGACGGGGCCTTAACCCTTGCTCTGTCTCCGGCTCGTCACTGCATCCTGCGTACCTGCGAGTACCAAATTTGGCGTAGTCGGAAGGACGCAGTCTCTGAGTGTGGAATCCGCAGACCAAGGGGGTAAGAGTGGCCCCCGGTCCAACAAATCTTTAGGGGCTATGCTGAATAACCTGCCGAGGTTCACAGGCAGTAATACAATGCTGTGGAGCTAGACAGAGCGGGGAATGCGGGGCTTGTTGAGGATGCACCTGATGACCCCTGACCTGGAGGCTGAGGTGGCCCTAATGGCATTGGACAGGAACCTGGATGACAGCCCCCGTAGTTCCGGCACAGATACACAGCGGGCCCTTTTTCTGGGGCTCTCTCCCCTACACTAGCATGCCTGTATATCAGCTGTGCCCACCTGCCTGTATTTCAGCCACACCCGCCTGCACCTGCCAGTGCTTATCTTATATCTGCCGAACCTGTCAGCATTTGTGGTTCTAGTATTCCTGCCGTACCTGCCTGTATCAGCTGTACTCTCCTAACTTGCCGTTCCAGCTACCTGTCCCTTGGGGGTCAAATGCCGTGTGTCCGAGGTCTTCTCTGATGTAGCACCTGGCATCCATTTGGAGCCAAGCCTAACCCCACCATCAGGAGCTCTAGTGAAGAGCCAGGTACTCACCTAGTTACGCCCTTCTAGGCTTTCCTCAAACCACAGCACAGTGATTCCACCACTCCCGTTACAGTTTGCTCATGACATGGAATCCTCTGGCTCACAGGCCTCCTCTATGTCAGATCTGTACCAGAAATTCAGAAGCCAGAAAGACCAGCAGGATAAAATCCTCTTCTACTTATGGACAGTGACTACCCACCTAGATATGCTGACAACTTTAGTCACATCGGCACCTACCCAAACTGCGACAACCTCAGCCATAACCCATCAGTCTGACAGCTATATTCCCGGTTACGCATCCCCTCTGTTCCTCCACGTTATGGCTGTCGATCTGCCCTTCGTCGAGGGTTCATCAATGAGTTCATGCTGCACTTCAAACTCTTGGCTCATCAGTTCGCTTCAGATCAAGCCAAAGTGGCTTTCAACATGTCTCATCTCAATGGCGAAGCTCTGATGTGGGTCAATCCCATATTCAAGAGAAGGCATCCTCTTGTTTCGAACCTTCAGTCTTTTCTAGAAGTCTTCCGTATGGTCTTTGATAACACCAGCCACGTTTCATCCGCAGCATCTTCTCCCCTCGGACTGTGCTAGGGGAACTTACAGTATGCCAGTACACTGTCTGATTCTGTACCCTGTCCTCCGATCTCGCCTGGAATAATTAAGCACTGGTGGCCGCTTTCTGGGATGGCCTTTCCAAGATCATCAAGAATGTGGTGTCCAGTCTTGATATACCCTCTTCGCTGAATGACCTCGCAACTTGGATCAACATCAAGTGTAACAATTATGTGGGTACTATTCAATCTGATTGCGTGGGATAAAATGAATCTGAGACCAAAGCTGAGACAAACAAATGTATTTAACAAAGTTAGAAGTGGAAACAAAACTAACAGATTTTCCTGCAATTGTAACGAAGTACACAGCACAGTATAGAAATGTTCAACAAAATGAATAGCAGTCCAGCAGTAATATGACGTAGGAGTGCACACAGCATTTAAACATGGAAGTCCAGCAATAATATGTGTGAATGCACCCAATACTTAAACATATAAGCCCAGCAATAATATGAGTGAGAATGCACACAGCACTTAAACGTGGAAGTCCAGCAATAATATGAGTGAGAATGCACACAGTACTTAAACGTGGGAGTCCAGCAATACACAGGTGGAGTGTTAGCAGGACAAGGTCTCTAAATGTACCTTTTGGGCTGAAAAGTCCCACTCAAGTCCAGCACCACAGCCCAACAGACACAGTCCAGAAAGAAATAATGGTGTCAGAATTTCTTACTGACCACCGCAGTTCCAGAGGTGAGTAGCTCCACACCAGAAGTCCAGACAAAAGGTATTCCCGGTCAGGATAAAAGGAGCAGCACAGAGGACTGAACATAGTAACATAGTAACATAGTTATTAAAGTTGAAGGAGGACTTTAAGTCCATCTAGTTCAACCCATATCCTATCCTATCTTGCCCTAACATGTTGATCCAGAGGAAAGCAAAAAAAACCCCATGTGGCAAACAGTAAGCTTCACATTGGGGAAAAAAATTCCTTCCCGACTCCACATACGGCAATCAGTCTAGCTCCCTGGATCAACGCAATATCAAGGAGACTAGTGTATATAACCTGTAATATTATACTTTTCAAGAAAGGCATCCAGTCCCTGAATGCATCCAGTTCCTTTTAGTAGGGCATCAATCATTACAACATCATGTGGCAGAGCGTTCCATAGTCTTTGCTCTAGTAAAGAATCCGCATCTGTGAGTATGCTTAAACCTTCTTTCCTCCAGACGTAGAGCAGCAGCAAGGAGTCCAGAAGAAGCCGGCAGAAGCTCAGGAGTCAACAGCAACAAAATACTCAGGCAAGGAGGATCTCCTAGCCCGGACTAAAATAGCAGGACGGACCGACAGGAAGTTCAAGGGCAGGGCGAACTACCAGACTCCATCTTGGAAAAGGGAAAAACAGGCTCCAAGGAACATCCAGATCCTTTACATCAAGTTTCAAGAGCATTCCAAGGAGGTGAACTGTGAGAAGACCTATGCTCCTAGCTCCTACCTTCCAAAGGCCAATCATACAGGAAACCTCAGTTTTGGCACCTTCCCCAGAGTTCATGCAAATTTGCCAAGTAAAGATAGCCAAGCATCGTCAGGAGAGAAGATGACAAGGGAAGGTGTTTCTATTTTGTCAGTCCTGAACATTTAATGCGTTCCTGCCCTAAAAACCCTTGAAACTCAAGAGCCTAGTATCTGCTGGAGATGTCACGCTGGGCGAGGATCACTCATCTCCATCACTGACTGTCATTATTTGTTTTCTCTGATGATATCTGTTTGTCTAGTCATCCTACCTGGACTCTGGTTCCACAGGAAATCTCACTCAATAAGCTGTTGTGGAGCGTTATCAAATCCCGATTCAACCTCTCCAAGATCCATTGGTGGTTTCATTGGTGGAGGGAAAATCTCTTTCTGAGACCATCCTTTTCATTACTGAGCCTGTGGAACTTTGGGTAGTAATGCTACACTCAGAGAAGTTTCCTCTCTATGTGCTCTCACGTCCGTCTCATCCTCTGCTTCTAAGTCTGCCATGGCTGCAAAAACTCGAGCATGTCTTGGATTAGAAATCTGGTGAAGTCTTGGATTGGAAATCCGGTGTAATACTCCGTTGGGGTCAGGAGTGCCATGAGTTGCATAGTTCCCATTTGTCCTGCTTGACCCCTGTCTTCTCCATCCCATTTACCTGGCATGCCTGCTGCATTTAGGATGTACGCTGACGTCTTTGACAAAAACGTGGCTGAAATTTTACCACCTCTTAGGCTCTTCCTGGCTCTTCCACTCCATGAGGCCTAATCTACCTCCTGTCTCAGGCCGAGACCCGAGCCATGTCCAAGTATATTTAAGACAATCTAGCCAGGGGATTTACCTGGAAGATATCCTCCTCGGATGGAGCAGGGTTCTTCTTAGTAAAGAAAAAGGAGAACTCCTCTGTCTCTCATTTCATTTAATCTTATTGTTTGATCATCACAAAGGTACCAGAGTCTTCATGAAACTAGACATTCAGGCATATAACCTGATCAGAATGACATGGTGACGAACGGAAGGCAGCCTTCAACACCTGCGATGGCCATTATGAGTAGCAATGAGCAAATTTGTTAAAAAAATGATTGCCAAACATAAATTCGGCACGAATATGGCACATTCGGATTCGTGATCAGAAATACAGGCAAAATTTTATAAAATCTGTAAAAATTCGGTAAAAGTGCAGGAAAATATTTGCGTTGTCACAAAAATATTGTCAGCGCTTTAGCAATAATAGTAATAGATAATAGTGGTGTATCATGAGTGTTTGCCATGTGTTTGATGAGGGGAGGGGGTTTGCAGAGCTCAGAGGCATGGCATTCTTCTAAGCACAGCACAGCAGTCAATTTTTTTCCTATCTTTATGTGTGCACATTGCGGAAACACGCACAATACACAATGTCCTGACACTACGGCTTGTGTTATTGGCTGCTGAAATAACATATCCCTCTCCATATAAATAGCTGTCATCTTGTTTTAGTGACATTTTGACACTGTAGCAGTGCAGAGAGGCTGCCCCTAACACTGCCACTGTTAACATCAAGATTTTAGCTAGTTAGTTAGGTGGTTGTATATCAGTCAGATAGTGTAGCTAGATAGTGTCCAGTGTGGCTGTAAAATTTATCTTGAAGAATTTTTTTGGGGGGCCATTACTGAGGTCCACAGACAATGCCAGCAGGGCACATGTCCTACAAGTGTGTTGTGCACAGCTTCTATAGTGCTCCATGCACGAGTATAGCATTCTAAAAAATATTTTGTCAGCAGCTAAATTAAAAAAAGCCTGCATTATCCCACACTCCATATTTTAGCTAGGTGGTTGTATATCAGTCAGATAGTGTAGTGAGCTCCTGTCCAGTGTGGCTGTTAGGCTGGAGTCACACTTAACGTATAAAAATACCGACCGTATTGTATGGTCGTAATATGCAGAAATGGTCCCTGAATAGTGATCAGTATGTTGTCAAGGTGTGGTCGCGTATTATTATTATTATTTATTTATATAGCACCATTGATTCCATGGTGCTTTACATGAGAAGGGGTTACATAGGAATTACAGATATCACTTACAGTAAACAAACTAACAATCACAGACTGATATAGAGGGGAGAGAGGACCCTGCCCTTTCGGGCTTACATGCTACAGGATGGTGGGGAAGGAGACAGTAGGTTGGGGGGTTGCAGCAGCTCCAGTGATTATGAGGCGGTAGCTCCAGTAGTGGTGAGGAGGCAGCGGGGATCATTGCAGGCTGTAGGCTATCCAGAAGAGGTGGGTTTTCAGGTTCCGTCTGAAGGATCCGAGTGTGGATGATAGCCGGACGTGTTGGGGCAGGCAATTCCAGAGGATGGGGGCTATTCGGGAGAAGTCTTGAAGGCGGTTGGGCGAGGAGCGAATAAGTGTGGAGGAGAGAAGGAGGTCTTGGGAGGACCGGAGATTACATGAGGAGAAGTATCGGGAGATTAGTTCAGAGATGTATGGAGGAGACAGGTTGTAGATGGCCTTGTAGGTCAGTATTAGTAATTTGAATTGGATACGCTGAGGGAATGGGAGCCAGTGAAGAGATTTGCAAAGGGGAGTAGCGAGGAGAGAGATGAATTAGTCGGGCGGCAGAGTTGAGGATGGACTGGAGAGGTGCGAGGGTGTTAGCAGGGAGGCCACAGAAAAGGATGTTGCAGTAGTCGAGGCGGGAGATGATGAGGGCATGCACAAGTAGTTGAGTAGATTGAGGGTTGAGGAAGGGACAGATTCTGGAGATATTTTTGAGCTGGAGGCAACAGGAGGTGGAGAGAGCTTGGATGTGCGGTTTGAAGGACAGGGCATATTCTGCACTGTAAGCATCCGTATGTAATCCGTATGGCATCCGTATAGCGTTTTTTTCTCACAACCTTGCAAAATGGACATTTAATGATTTTGAGACCTGAAAATAATTTAAATCATCATCAGCAACCCTATGTATTGCCGCTACAACAGGTAGCAGCCTACAATCTTTTCCATTTTGGTGCTGTGCGTATGTTGGTGTAGTGGTTGTTGGATGCAAACTTGTCAGACACACTTCAGTTCACCCCAACTGACCACGTTCTGTACAGCTGGGTTTTGTCCCGCCGCTTTGGCCAGCCATACCCAGTGATTGTGGATCCAAGGAGGAGGAGACAAATGTGGGTGCATCCGCATTTGAGGCAACGCCTCACTAAAGGCCATTTTCACAGGCTTTATGCATCTCTTTGGACACATCCCGACAAGTTTTTCCTTTATTGTCGTATGAGCATTGCCACCTTTGATGTTTTGTTGGAGACAGTACGCCCAGGGATCACCTTCTAGGACACCAGGATGCGCAACTGTATCTCTGCTGAGGAGCACCTTCTCCTTACGTTACGGTATGTGTTCCTCAGATACATACTGTATGTTGATGATGCGTTTTCCAAAGAATTCTCTTTGTCAGTGACCCCTTTTGTTGAACTATCTTCATAATATATCCCAAATCTCTGCTCAAAGTAAGAATACTAGGATTTTTAGGTTAAATTCACATAGCCATTTGACTTGTCTATATGTAGTGTTTGCCTTGCTTGTTAGTTACACACTGTTCGGGTGATCTATATGTAATTTGTGAAACCTTTTGCATGTTGTAATGTATATTTTCTCTACATTTGTTTAATTGTAGGTTCCTCACAACTGGTCTTTCATATGCCGCACTCCATCTGGAGTTTTTGACTGGGAGCTCTACCATATCTGGCAGAGTCCGGGATACATGTTCTCAAATCTGGATCAGACTTCATCAAGTGGTCATGCCTGAGCCCAAGATGGAAGACTGGTTGAGGATTGCCATGGGGATTTTAGGAGCACTGCCAATTTCCCAATTGTATTGGAGCCCTGGATGGGAAGCACATTCGTGTGCGTAAGCCGCTGAACTCAGGGTCCCAATTCTATAATTATAAACAATATTTTTCTGTAGTTTTGTTCGCTCTGGTTGACAGTAGCTACAGGTTTATAATAGTAGACATTGGAGCTTATGGAAGAACTGGAGACTCTCAAGTCTTCAATTCTTCCATTATGGGTCGGCGGCTGTGCAATAACCAGTTGGACCTACCACCACCACGTCAGCTTCCAGGCTCCAATCAAGAATCTGTGCCTTATGTCATAGTGGGGGATGAGGCCTTTCAATTGACCAGGCATGTAATGAGGCCATATACGTGAAGAAACCTTGACCACCAGCGCAGGATCTTTAACTTGCACCTATCACGTGCCCGACGACTGGTGGAGTGCGCCTTTGGCATTCTTTGTGCCAAATGGCGGGTCCTCCAGTCAGCCATTCAGCTTAGTGTAGCCAACGTCAATGAGATCATCAAAGCTTGTGTGGTCCTCCATAACTTCACTAGAATGCATGATTGTTCCTCATCTGATGGTGCTGAAGGTGTGGTGGGCAATGGGGATAGGCCTAGCCCACATGTGATCCCTTTACGTCGTCTGCTCTCAGGACTCAAAGTCTGTGATGTGTTCACATAGTATTTTGTTTCACCTCAGGGTGCTACTACCCGGCAAGATCAGGCTGTATCTATGTTGTGATGTTCTTATGTGTGTCTGTATGAATATTAGTTTTTCCTTTAATTTGTTTTGTGTGTTCTGTTAATTTTGCTACCAGATTTGTTCATTTTGTTATTTAATGAATTAATGAAAGAAGAGTCAAAACTTGGCATTTTCAAATTTTTTATAAAGCCAAAAGGTAACTTGTGATACTGGCTACCATATTATTTTCATATAGCATATTTTGCCCTAAAAATTTGGGCATTTTTTTTGTAAAAAATATTTGGACAACCAAATAGATAATAAAACAAAAACATTTGCTAACGCAAACACATAACAATATGAGATTGTTTACAATTGCTGGTATGTTGGTGGAGGTGAGGGCAGGAGAGCATCCTCTCTTTGTTGATGGGTGGGGTTCCCAGCTTGACCATCACCCTGTTGGGGTGGATAATCTTGGTGTCACGGTCATGTGTGTCTGGAAGCAGCGAGTACCGCAAGGCGAACCCATAAGACACCCGTGACCCTGGATACAGCGCCTCCAGTGGGGTGAATTTAAATAATAAAACGTGCAGCTGGATATGCCGACTCCAACTGGCGAATTTAGGCATTACACGTATATACAAGTCTGGAAACCCCACCTTCAGTAAGGCGAATTTAAACAATAAGGGAAACCTGGGAAACATTAACAATGGTGGGCCCTGCGATAGGGAATAGGGAAGTGGAGACCTCCTGAGCTCCCCTGAGCCCATGTCCCTGCACTCCTAACGTTCCCTATGCCGGTTCCGCACTGGGCCCGCAACAGGAACCTAAAAACCTTAGCTCGCCCTGACCTAAACCCCCACTAGGGAATTGGTTGGGGCGGAAACTAATCCTACCACTGCACTAAAACACACGAGGAAAGATGTCAAAACAGGGGAAATACCACTTATCTTTGCTCTGTTGCATACGTTCCTAGCAACAGAGCCCACCACCTGTGTGCATTTTCTCCTCCACCCGGATCCATCACCATAACTGGATTCTTCACCATAGTGCAACCTTGGAGCAGAGTCCACCACCAGTTGCAGAAGTCCAGTAACAGAGTCCCAAAGATGAGTTCAGCTCCTGCCCAAAAAGTCAAGCATGCTTGAGTCCAGCTCTCAGCAACCAAGTCCTGCATGCTGAGTGCAACTCTCTCCATAGTCGTCATTCCACCAAGCCATGCAAGCACTTCCTGCCAACACCATAAACTGTGACTCCACCACATCATGCCAGCCCTTCTTGCAGACCACCTAGCTGCCACTCGTCCCCTCTGGCTGGGCTGCGCAGGACTCATGTTCAGCTCCTTCCTCACCCAGGCTTGCTTCCCAGATGACGAACACGATATCACCAACAGTGATTGAACCCACCTGGCTCCCTTTTATAGAGCCTAACACCTGATTTGTAATTAAGTGCACATTAAACCAAAGAAACTAAAGTGCACTACCGCTCACCACCACCGGGGCAACTTAGAATGAACGACTCCATGTGTAATAATTCTAATGGCCACCGGGGACAATCAACCCACTTTGGCACCTAGCCAAAGGAAAAAAAGTTCACTTATCCATTTACCTTGTCAGATTCAGCCTGGATCATGACAGTACCGCCTCCTTAATGAGGGGCCTCTGGACCCTCAAGGCCACTCCTCATTAGGGAAACACCAACAGCGGGGACGCCCAGATCCTGAGTTCACCCCACCACTACCTGACACTTCAGGTTAATGACAAATGCACCGCTGGTATTGGCAATAATGTTCATTTTGGAGGAACCACTCATCTCCACAGTGCCGACCTGGGGAACGAGTTTATGTATGTGTATGTTTGCTATGAGCTGATCAGACTCCACAACACACTTCCACAAGATGTTTTTTGGTGGCCACCCATACATGCTCGTTCACACACAGGTCCGGACCTGAACGTTTATTGCACACATTCGTTTGTCATATATTTGGTGAACTCATTCTGGACTCGACAACAGAGGCGTCCCCCTGAGTCACCACACTCACACCCCCGCTATTCACCAAGGGACACCACCCTTCAACCCTTTCACCATGAGGTCTGCGCCTCCCAGGGTTGGTTAATGGCGAGGGGTGAGATTTGTCCTTACTCCCCCGCAGCGCACCTGCTGCACACACCTGGAGGAGAAGGGGACAGGAATATGGAGGAAATATTCACTCGCTGGTCGCCTTCCTCCATACGACCAGGAGGGGGCGGCCTCTTCGGAGGTATTGAAGATTTGGCATGAGCCCCGCGGACTATACACCAGTCTGCTCACTACAGGACGTACCCCTTCACCTCGGGGAACCCTAGACAGCACCATGGGGATAACCAACTCCACCCACCTGTCTGGTTACGTCCACCTGTATGAACAAGTCCCGCTCCCCAGCAGCGACTCAAGGGGCTTTTGCCAGACCCGCAATTTGCCAAAGCCGCCATTTTGAATTCCTGGTTACCTGAGCAGAGGCCCCATACCCTGATAACTGCTGCTGCAGCAGCTCTAAACACCTTGCCGCTCCCCACTCACCTCAGTGAGGCCCGGCAGCAATTACTCAGCGGTCTCCACATGGCCAAAGCTCACCAGAGAAAAAAAATGTATGGTTGGTGATAATGTCACGGTCACGTGTGTCTGGACGCAGCGAGTACCGCAAGGCGAACCCATAAGACAACCGTGACCCTGGATACAGCGCCTCCAGTGGGGCGAATTTAAATAATAAAACGTACAGCTGGATAAGCCGCCTCCAACTGGCGAATTTAGACATTACACGTATATACAAGTCTGGAAACCCCGCCTCCAGTAAGGCGAATTTAAACAATAAGGGAAACCTGGGAAACATTAACAATGGTGGGCCCTGCGATAGGGAATAGGGAAGTGGAGACCTCCTGAGCTACCCTGAGCCAGTGTCCCCACACTCCTAACGTTCCCTATGCCGGTTTCGCACCGGGCGCGCAACAGGAACCTAAAAACCCTAGCTCGCCCTGACCTAAACCCTCACTAGGGAATTGGTCGGTGCGGAAACTAATCCCACCACTGCACTAAAACACACATGAGGAAAGATGACAAAACAGGGGAAACACCACTTAGCTTTGCTCTGTTGCGTACGTTCCTAGCAACAGAGCCCACCACCTGCGTGCATTTTCTCCTCCACCCGGATCCATCACCATAACTGGATCCTTCACCATAGTGCAACCTTGGAGCAGAGTCCACCACCAGTTGCAGAAGTCCAGTAACAGAGTCCCAAAGATGAGTTCAGCTCCTGCCCAAAAAGTCAAGCATGCTTGAGTCCAGCTCTCAGCAACCAAGTCCCGCATGCTGAGTGCAACTCTCTCCATAGTCGTCACTCCACCAAGCCATGCAAGCACTTCCTGCCGACACCATAAACTGTGACTCCACCACATCATGCCAGCCCTTCTTGCAGACCACCTAGCTGCCACTCGTCCCCTCTGGCTGGGCTGCGCAGGACTCATGTTCAGCTCCTTCCTCACCCAGGCTTGCTTCCCAAATTACGAACACAATATCACCAACAGTGATTGAACCCACCTGGCTCCCTTTTATAGAGTCTAACACCTGATTTGTAATTAAGTGCACATTAAACCAAAGAAACTAAAGTGCACTACTGCTCACCACCACCGGGGCAACTTAGAATGAACGACACCACGTGTAATAATTCTAATGGCCACCGGGGGCAATCCACCCACTTTGGCAACTAGCCAAAGGAAAAAAAGTTCAATTATCCATTTACCTTGTCAGATCCAGCCTGGATCATGACACTTGGCCCTGAGGTAATATGTGGCCAGGGTCAGATTGCTGAGTGGCGAATTGGCCATAAGGAAAATGGAGATTATACTCATGTGGATGATTGTAGCCCCGTCCATCATACCCCCAATATGACCATGTCATCCAAATCCAGGTTGGAGCCAGCCTCCAACACCAGGTCAGTACAAGTGGCCATATTGGGCAGGTTGGTTAAAGGCCACCATTTGGCCCTGTTGTGGCCAAGGTTGGTTTTGGGAGGAATGGGTTGAGGTGTAGGCGCACGTGCAGGAGGAACTTCTGATCCTAATTGAGCATGCCATCTGGGTGTGGAGTAAGGCAGAGACGTTTATGGGGTGAGAACTGCCACCACTCAAGAAACTCAAATACCTCATATGGGGTATTGGGGTGTGTGCATGCATCAATTAGGATCTGAATGGATCCTCGCACACATAGCCTCACCTCACGGGGTAGGGGATGGAGGTACCTGGCCACGCTTTGGGAATATGCCTCTTCACCCTAATCCAGGGCAGCCCTGGACAGGTAATTGAGGACCTCTGTGTCAACATGCCTCCGCGTATCAGAGGCAGGGTTCTCTCGGCTACGTCTCCCATGGTGGGATATGGCAGAAGGCTGGGGGGAGCACTCCATACGTACCGTAGGGCTGCTGCTGTTGCCTGGTTCCTCAAGGCTGTCGGGTGCTGGTGCAGCTGCTGGGTCAGGACCAGGTAAAGAAACTGACGCAGGTCCTGGTGCTGGTGCAGGTGGAGCTTGGCGGTTGCAGCTGGAAGGCTCAGAAGATGTGCCAGCCACCTCTTCACCTCCCTCGACCGGGTCTATAATGGACTCAGAATCTGACCCTGTCTCCCTCTCTGTGAGGTTGGACAGAGTTCTGTTAGGAAATGTAAACAAATTAAAAAAAGGTTGGAGATCTAACCCTAAACACCATATGTGTAATGTGGTGTGATATCTGTACTTACGGTCTGAGATCCATAATAGGAGCCAAAAAAGCAAGCCGATCAAAATAGATGTACTTTCGTTTGGTTGGTGCTGCAGCCCCACTCCTGGCCCGCTGCTGACGTTCCTGCCGGCACTGGTCGCAGATGCTGCGCCAGGGTCTCATCACATCTTCAACTGCAATGTGACAGAAAAATTGCAAATCACATTGCTGAAATGTGAAAACCTACTTTCAAAACATTTCACATAGTCATATGGCCTAGTAGAGTGTCATTTTAAACACAGATTCTCACTTACAAACAATGATCCCAAAATACCAAGTATAGGATTTTAGGGGTTACTTTGAAAAATTCTTATTTCTGGCATTTAAGATGATTGTTCAAAAATTTGCGAACTTACTCATTTGTTGCTGCTCCTCACGTGGACGTTCCACAAAGTCAGGAAACATCTGCCCACAAATGCGCCTCCTTTTCTGGCATGGTCAGAATAATGTGCATCCCTTTGGTCCCAAGTTTTCGGCCTTTCCTAGACCAAAACGATTAACATCTCCACATTGATGTGTGGAGACATGCTGCTGAACTCCGTGGAGGCATTCTTCCGGGATGTCTGGAGCGCTTTTTGTGCTAATTAGCATGTCTAAGCTTCCTGATTATGGCTTGGCCCATTTCCTGTCACCTGGAAAAGTCTTGCGTTTTTCTCGCAAGTCACACATGTGGTCCATTTGTATTGCGTACATTTTGTGCACCCATAGACTTGCATTGACGTATTTTGGCCGTAATATGCTGACAATCACAGCATGCTTCGATTGTCTCGGCCTGTAAAACACGGCCAAGAATTATACGGCTGATGGGAGCTGCCCCATAGAGAAGCATTGGTCCGTGTGCAATGCGTTGTTTTTATGCCTCTCACTCCTCCGTATTTCTCTCTAGTGTGACGCCAGCCTTAAATTTACCTTCCAGCATTTTTTTTTCTTTTTTGGACATTCTAATTCACATGTAGCTAGTGAAAAAAATAGTAAACAGCCTGCTGTATCTCACCTTGTCATTTCGTGCTTTGGTGATATAAAAATGTCTGCAGACCTAAGGCACATTAAAAAAAAATTATATTTTTTTCTGTTGCCAAATGTGAAACAGTCTGCTGTATCTCATATTGTCATTTTGAGACGGTGACATAAACCTGTCTGCAGACCTAAGGCACATTAAAAAAATAATATAATTTTTCAGTTACAAAAAGACAACCCACCGTATCACAATTTGTCATTTGGTTGGGTTGAAAATAAAGTTGTAGAGGCCTGACCAAGAGGCCACAAAAAATTCTTCTGTTATTAACGTCATACAGTAAGAGACCTGACTTTAAAATAGTTCGCAGCATCTAGTGTGTTATAGAGGCCTGATGCATAGGCAACAAAAAATTCTTCTGCTTGCTAACAGTGAATGGAGTGAATACATGCAGGGTGGAGCAGTTGATTTACCATTTGGATATATTGCAGCACAAATGAGAGCCAGCATAGGTGGGGAGTTCTACCATTCAGGCTGCTTGCTAACAGTGAACGGAGTGAATACATGCAGGATGGATCAGTTGATTTACCTGTGTGAAGACAGAAGAAGAATGTTAATTCCTTGTCATGGATAACTGTCGTTTTCTTGATGCTTAGCTTCTGTGATGCTTTGCTTATGGGATGCCTGCGTGCACCCCTCACAAAGGTGGATCTCTTTCAAACTGCATGATCTCTTTGGGATTATTTCTGGACCCAGTACTGTAGCTAACCTCCCATCAATTTCCATGCCCTCCCTCCCCTACCTAGTTTTTTGTTGTCATTCGTCTAGGTCTGTCTTGTTCTTCTAAGTTCGTGTCATTGGTTTATTGATATCTCATCATTATGTATGGAAAACTGTATGGAACACATGAGACATTCTGATAAGCCTTACCTGTTTTCCCTGTGTAACAATTTACATAATTATTTCTGTGTAATTGTTTAAGATTATTGTTATTCTATATAATTTTTAATATGGGAAGGACTTGGGGGTCAAATCACCAGACGCATTTTTAGGGCTACCTGCACACTTAAACTGGCTTTGAATGAGTGCCGGGTGCAAGGAGGAACCTTAAAGGGGTTTTTCCCTTGAGCATAAGTTAATTTAAATTATTATATTTTGGAATAATGATAACTTCCACAATTGGATTTGTTTAACCCCTTCACGACATTTGACGTACTATACCGTAGGAGGAAACAGGAGGCACATTCTCTTCAACGTCCATGTGAGTTTATTTGCTCCACAAACCATCAAATCCACAACGAAAGAGGTAAACAGTCTTTACATCAGGCAGACACAGCATCAATGTCCATAGCAGAGCTCTATCTGGAGCCACAGACACAGGAAGGCTTCTCCCTCTCTACAAACAGACCACTCTGTTGTGTCCCACCTGTACACATGGAAGTCTGTGCACACTGCCAGACTCCCAAACACTCACTCCCATGTGCTAAACACACCTTGATTACATAGCCTATAACCACACCCACAGGTAAGATATGGATCACATGGGCTGGTCACTTGGTCATGACCTCACTGCAGGTCCTGAACCTGATGACCATACACATAGGGAAAAAGGGGTACAGTTAGCACCCTCTTCCAGAGGTGTGGTAATTTGGGTAGCCAGACCCTCCCATCTCTCATAACTACCCGCAACCCGGACCCAGGTGCACAAAACGCCATATTAGTGCTTATGTGCACTAACGAGAAAATACTCCGGGTTGCATCGCAGGGAGCATCCATTCCTGTGACATATACCTCCCATTAACCATGCGACCACCAGTCACACCACAGTATTTATATTACATAGAGAGATAGAAGAAAAACCGGTAATTCAGCAGCCGTGGTAGTGTTAGAATCACAGCAAGAGCCGACAGGATAGAAGAGATGGATTACATACAGTAAATACATACAGAATAGGTAGATACAGTATATAGAAGTCAGTAACAAATACAATTAGTGCAGTGTGTGTGTGCAACATACTTTACATGTATTTAATTAATTAAAGATTATTTTTTAGGAAAAATGGCATGGGCTCCCACGTAATTTTTAAAACCAGCAGAGGGAAAGCCAGTGAATTGGGGCAGATGTTTTTTCATAGCCTGGGCAGGGGGTAATACCCATGGAGCATCCCAGGCTATTAATATCAGCTCCCAGCTGTATACTTAACCTTTACTGGCTATTAAAATGGGGGACCCCCAAAAAATGAAGTGAAGTCCCCCTATAATTAATAACCAGCAAAGGCTATGCAAACAGCTGGGGCTGATATTAATAGTCTAGGAAGAGGCCATGGATACTGGCCCCCTGACTAAAAACATCAGCTCTCAGAAAAGGCACATCTCTAAGATGCGCTAATTTTGACACCTGGCCTCACTCTTCCTACTTGCCCTGTTGCGCTGGCAAGTGGGGTAATAGTTGGGGTGTTGATGTCACCGTCAGGTGACATCAAGCCCTGAGGTTAGTAATATAGAGGGGTCAATAAGACATCCCCATTACTAACCCCATAGTCACATTGTAAAAAAAACCAGACACCCAGAATAAAGTCCTTTATTTGAAATAAACACAGAAGACTCCTTTAATATTCTTAATTAAACCATACTTATGACCTCACCTAATTCCTGCGAAGCCCTTGATCTCCTGTAATAAAAGTAAAATAAAAAAAACAACAATATACTATACCTGTCCGTCGTTGTGTCCCATGCCGTAATCCATATCTGAGGGATATACAGTTTTCAACCTGGACGGTGCTAAAATGCGACCATCCCAGCTGAAAACCAGTGTTGGATGAGATGCTGTGGGTGCAGCCTCAGTGACTGGCAGTGATGTCACTAAGCCTGTGCTTCCTGCTAGCCTGAACTGCAGTGATCTCTTCACTGGCATTTTCCCACGGTCCATAGGTCACCGCAGTTCAGCCCAGCTGGGAGGGCAGCCTCAGTAACGTTGTTCTGCCTTCATACACGTTGACACGGTGTTCACTCTAGCATACAGCATAAACCACCTTCTATCTTCCAAAATAAGCAGACTGTTCCCTGTAGTCTATCTTGTTTATTGGTGAAGAGTATAGAACATGCGGTAAAACCATAAAGAATACAAACGACATGGGTAAGTATTGGGCAGATGATCACACAGCTAACACAATTACAGGAAGTATAACAGTGTGATGCAAACTTTACATAGAAACACACAGGTGTCTAATTGCATCTGCTGTGCACTGGCTGCCATACAGTTAATAACATCTCTAAACAAAACTGCATTGCAAGAAAGATATTAATCTTACCAGGTATGCTTTACCCGGATAACGAACTCAAGTAGGGGAGTTAACAGGACGACAGATAAACACGTGTGTCCTTATGAAATACACAGAATAAAATGGCATCTTCTTTATCCCAGAATACACTGCTTCATTCCCACTGCATTGCTTTAATCCCGCACTGCATTGCTTCTGTTAAAGAGACAGACTGTAAGTGCTATTTAAGACACAGCTATAAATTCAGCCACTACTAGATGGTGCAAACTAACCTAGCACATAATGCAAACATATTTGCCCTATTTAGAGGGCAGAACAGACATCATAACACTGTATTGTTGGGCCCCCCATTCAAGTGAATGAGGTTTGGGTTCGCTCTACTGGTTGACAGGCTGTATGAAAGCATCATGCAGCCTGCCATCTAGAGGTAGCAGAGCTGAGTGTGAGGTCACACTCGGCTGTCCTTGACTTGTCTGCAACAAATACGCTGCAAAAAAGTCAACCTGCATATTTGCAGCATTTTTTCACCATCCATTCAAGTCAATGGGTCAAAAACGCTGCAAAAACGCTGAAAGAAGTAACATGCTCTATGTCAAAAAATCGCTGCAAAGCACAAAATCCTGATGAAAAAAAACAATGTGTGTGCATTAGATTTCTGAAATCTCAAAGACTTTGCTGGTACTGTAAAAAGCAGCTGAAAATTAGCATACAAAATGCAGCAAAAAAAAATGCTGCAAAAACGCCCAGAGTGAACATACCCTTAACAATCAATTTAATCCACATTTCACTAGCTTTACAGACAAACATTCCATTACTTTGTTAGATTTAGAATTGGTTGGCTACCATAGCTCCCTCATTACTTCCAAAACATATAGAAAACTGGCATCCGGTAACACAATATTGCATGCACAAAATTTCCACCCACTTCATACAATTCGAGCCATTCCTGTTGGCAAACTTAACAAAACCAAGAGAAATTGCAGCAATAAAAATCATCAATTCTAGATTAGCCAATAGAAATTATTCCACTTGGTCTCTGGCTCATGCCACAAAAATTGGCGATTCTGTTTCAAGAAACACCCTGATTAATAAAACAACCAAAATGCGCAATGTGAACACCACCATGCAAAATAAACCTACTTTGGTACTCACTTACAACGCTCATTTTTCAGTCTCAGTAAAATTCTTGTGTTCTGTGTACTGTTTGGATTTTATGGGATGGAAATAAACTTAGATTTTAAGTAAAGAGATGGTGGAGTTTCAGTCCCTTTATGCTACACTAAGGCTACTTTCACACATCCGTTGGTGGCATTCCGGCGTCGTGCGGCGAAAAGATGGAGTGTCGGACGTATATGCGGTGCATCTTACGGCGCTTGACACGGCTTTGCTGCAAAGGAGTCGCGGGGGAAGAAAGGAAGAGAGAGAGAGAGAACACGAACACGAACAGAGAACAGATCTGGGCATGCGCACAGGGTAAAATTGTGCATGCGGTGGCCGGATCAGGTAGAAGCCTGATTCGGCGGCCGGAATGTGCCATTGAGAAACATTGTCCCGCAGAGCCGGGAGGGCCGCATACGTCCAAGTCCGGCTTTTTTCGCCGGACAAAAAAACGCAGCAGCACCCGTCCTGTCCGGCCGCCAGACACAAGAATTCAGCCGGATCCGGTAAAACCCGGAACAAACGGAAGCACATGCGGCGCGATCCGGCGCATGCGCTTCTCAATGACAAAAAAACGCATCCGGCGGGAAAAAAAAAAGATCCGTTTTTTAATCACATGCCGGATTGTGCCTGATGGCACAAACCGGATGTGTGAAAGAGGCCTAAGTGAACTTAATATTTTGACATAAATGTTGCCATCAATAGAGAAAGACACAGAGAAAATTCATAATGTATATCCCTGCCTTGTGCATGAGCAATTTAAGGGGGCTAAAGAAGCCCAGTAGGTGGTTGCTTGGCTAACACATGGATCATTTGTCTGCTCATTTTGTATCCCAAAGGCAAAACTCATCTTATTATAAGCAGTAATTTAACCCCTTAGATCCTGAAGGTATTTCCGTTTTTACGTTTCTATTTTTTGCTCCCCTTCTTCCCACGGCCATAACTTTTTTATTTTTCCATCAATATGACCATGGAAATGACGATGGACCATGAACAGGGCTTGTTTTTTTGCGGGATGAGTTGTACTTTTGAATGGCACCATATATTTTACCATATCATGTACTGGAAAACCGGAAAAAAAATCCAAATGAAGTGAAATTGCAAAAAAATTGCAATTCCTCAATTGCTTTTTGGATTTTTTTTTAACCATGTTCACTAAATGCTAAAATTGACCTGCCATTAGTATTCTCCAGGTAATTACAAGTTCACAGACACCATACATGTTTAGGTTCTTTTTTATTTAAGTGGTGAAATAAAAATCCAAATTTTGTGTAAAAAAAAAAAAAGTTGCCATTTTCCAAGATCTGTAGCGTATCCATTTTTCGGGATCTGGGGCCAAGTGAGGGCTTATTTTTTGCGCGCTGATCTGACATTTTTATTGATTATTTTGGTATAGATACAATCTTTTGATCGCCCGTTATTGTATTTTATTGCAATGTTGTAGCGACCAAAAAAATGTAATTCTGACATTTCAATTTTTTTTCTCGATTCGCCGTTTACCGATTGGATTAATTATTTTCATATATTGATAGATCGGGCAATTCTGAATGCAGCAATACCAAATATGTGTATATTTGATCTTTTTTTTTTTTTTATTGTGAATGGGGCGAAAGGGGCGTGATTTGAAGTTTTATACTTTTTAATATTTTTTAAAACTTTTTACTGGCTTCAATAGTCCCCATCGGAGACTAGAAGCTGTGATCATCCGATCGCTTGTGCTACATAAGGAGGGCTGCAGCTCTGCTCTATGTAGCCGATATGCTCACTTGCTATGAGTGCCGAACGCTGGGCGGCGCTCATAGCTATCCGGCTATAGCAATCACAGGGGTCTCCTGCGGACCCTGATGAAATGACCGTTATGCCGCTCGCTGCTCGAGAACGGAATGCGGCGCTGCTATGAATGACTCAGAGCACAATATGATATTAAACCAACTTTTCTTTATAACTTGTTCAAAGGATAACAGGATTCTATGTCTCAACAAAATATGGGCCACAACAGCCACAAACCGCACAATGCAAATTAAGCAGCCTGAGAAATCTCAAGTGCCAGCTTCACGGACAGGAGAAAGATTACCCCAAGACTATGCAACTCCCTCCCTTATCCCCTACCGGGCATATACGGGATTCCATCACGACTGTGACACGTGGTCCTCTCAGGTGTATATATTGTATTCCTGACCAAAGGGGATAGAATTATTTGATATAAGAAAAAAATTTACTCAGAGTATCTATATTAGGACTCATCAGTCCATGATACTCTTTTCCAGTTAATTGCTTTCTTTTAGTGTGTCAGCTGTTACTTTATAAGTAGTCTATTCCTCAGACAGCAGATATTAAAATACTTATTTTCAACTTGTACTTTTGTTTCTTGGGCTTTGAAGACCTTTCCATGAAATCTTTTGTGTGGTCTTCAAAAACAACATACTAACCTGCTTCTGAAATAGCTGTCTTATCTTTGGCCTTTTTAAAATAATAGAAATGCCAATAAAAGCCAAGCAGTAAAAAGAGGACAGACATAAGAAAGCAATACTGAGTAGGAACCATCACTTAGGCCATGTCAAAGATTTGGATATTTTATGGTGTATTTTTTTTCCAATAGTAGGAAGTACAAAGGTCTAAATTGTGAGCAAAGGCATTCTGACTATCTAATGTTTAAAGGGGTGGTCCAACTTAAAAAGTAATTTTCATCCTCAATCCCTATTTCATGTCACATTCAAAACTAATTTCTAAAATATTTGAATTAATAATAATAATAATAATAATAAATTTTATTTCTATAGCGCCGACATATTCCGCAGCACTTTACATTTCAGAGGGGACTTGTACAGACGATAGACATTACAGCATAACAATAATCACATAGATCATAACAGATACCAAGAGGAATGAGGGCCCTGCTTTCAAGCTTACAATCTATGAGGAAAAAAGGGGAGACATGAAAGGTGGGTGGTAACAATTGCCCTGATCCCTATCCTACCTTAACTACACTAACTGCTTTTCTTTTTTTTTTGCTACTTCCTTTTTTGATGTGCATTCTGAGCTACTCAAACGAAGCGTCTTTGGGAGCAGAGGTTTTGGTAACTGCCGCAGCCCCTGCCCCCACCTTGAAAATTAAGCTTCACCAGTGACGCTTGTTTCAGGGGCTTGGCTAACCTCTGTGCAATGTGCATAATGTGCATTGGTGATGTGCACAATGACAGCGCACTCTCTGTTTGCAGCACAGAGCAGCAGTAATGAGTAGACAACAGAGCGCACTGTTAGTGATTGGTGTCATAATATCTGGAGTGCAGAGACCAGAGCAGCCAACACAATTGACATCACTAGTCTATGCACTCCGGGTATTCTGCCACTGGCACTAACTGTGCACTCTGGTGCCAGCTCCTCACTGCAGATCTGAGCCAGCAACAGACTGCACACTGTCATTGTGCACATCACGCAGGGACTAGTCCAGCCCCTGAAACAAGCGTCACTGATGACGCTTTGTTTCTAGGATGGGGCAAGGCTGCGGCAATGACAACACTTGATAACACTTTAATTGAGAATCCCAGCATGCAATGGGATTCTCAAACGAAGCAACATAAAAAAGAAGTAATAAAAAAAAGAAAAACAGTTAGTGTGATTAGGGAAGTATATGGAATTTTTAATTAGATAGGAATTAGGATAAAAATTACTTTGTATGTCAGACCACCTCTTTAGCTTATAACTATATATACTCACATACTGGATATGCATATGACCACCATAAATCCTTGTTTTTAATTCCTTATACTGTTCGGAACAAAACAGAACTAAGTTTCCTAAAATCCTTTTGTAGTTGCTGTTCAATATGGATTCCAAAATCACATGATTTACAGTTATATAAAACTTAATGAATCTTTATACTTTAGAATAACTTTTCTGTCTGTGATACATGTGGATTCAATTAACTCCCATGTTTGCTTACTCAAACATTTTCCCCTTTAATTGCATGACTTGAAATATTTTCTTGCAATTTAAACTGAACATGAACAAAACTTTGCCATCTGCCACGAGCATAATGTCGCTTCCTGAGATATACAGAGCCCCACGTGAACCAGCAACAGAGAAATGTGTGAAAAACTTTTATTTCTAAGCACATAAAACAGAAATGTCTGCACCAAGCAGGAAACAGAATGGGTTACATCTTGAGGAACACCAAACAAGTTTTACGTAGGAATTCTAACATGTTCTATTCCCCACAGATAACTCAGTTTTAAAGCATATTTCCAACAGTGTGATCGTAAGAAAATTGTATTAAACATTCAAGTGCAGCTAACATGGCAATATAAAAGGCGCCAGACGAAAAACTTCCCAAAAGTCCAAGCAGTAAGACATAGTTGCAGTTCCCTGGAGTACATTTCTGGCATTAGTGGGGCAACTTTTCATGAATTAGACAGGTGAGCATGGATGTGCCCTGTTCCACACATGCTCTGCGCATGCGTCATGCGCACCTATGTTTAACATGGCATGTGCATGGTCTTGCATTTGCACGCGTTCCTATGCGTTTTCGTGCGCATGCGTTTTTTCAAAGTATGCGCCTAGGCGCGCCAGACGCAACCTGTTGCATTTTTGGGTCCGTTGAAAGGCATAAAAAAAACCACATGCACAGACTTGCGCACGCAATGTGACAAAATAACGCATTACAGTCTATGGGAACGCAGGCGTGCGCATGGCCATGCGTTCGTCTGCGTTTTCATGCGCATGCGTTTTTGGCATAAAAATGTGTAGACACTGGTTTTAACGCCTAGAGAACTAATGCGCATAAAAATGTAAACGCATGCAAAAATGCATGATGCGTTTTTTTCATGCGTTTCTATTGCACACGATGCGCCACGCAAAAAACCGCTAATGTGAAATTAGCCTTAGTCGTAACTTTTTTGATGTGTTGAAAAAAGATTTGCAAATTTTATGGTATTTAACCCCAGAATATTTGCTCAACTCTTTCACGCCATGGGCAATTTCCATATTTTCTTTTTCATTCTTTCCTCCCCTTCCTAGAAGAGCCATAACATTTTTAATGTTTTCGACCATATAGCCGTACGAAGACTTGTTTGTTGCAGGACGACTTAAAATTAACAATATCATTCCAAAGTATATCATGTGATGCACTAGAAAGTGGGAAAAAAATCCAAATGCATTGAGACTGCAAAAAAAGATTTGTTATTTAAAAAGTTCACTATACAGTGAAACTGGCCTGTTAATATGATTCCCCAGGTCAGTAAGATTACGCAAATACCAAACTTGTATAGTTTTTTTTTATTTAAGTGATTAAAATTTGGGGGGAAATTTGTAAAAAAAAAAAAAAAATGTTTGCTTGTGTCGCCTTCTTCCAAGACCCATAACGTTTTCAATTTTCAGAATATGGGGCTGTGAGAAGGATTATTTTTGTGCCCTAAGCTGATGTCTATACTGATACTACTTTGGGTGTAGATACAATGTTTTGATCACCTCTTATTGCATTATGTTGCAATGTTGCGGCGGCCAAAAAAAATTAATTTTGACATTTTATTTTTTTTCTCATCATGCTATTTACCATTAATTTATTTTATATTTTGATAAATCAGGCTTTTATGAATGCAGCAATACCAAATAT
This sequence comes from Dendrobates tinctorius, assembly GCF_039654945.1. Classification (NCBI taxonomy): domain Eukaryota; kingdom Metazoa; phylum Chordata; class Amphibia; order Anura; family Dendrobatidae; genus Dendrobates; species Dendrobates tinctorius. The sequence continues at coordinate 41,392,481 of NW_027361704.1, read as the reverse complement.
GTGTATTTTTTATTGCTTTATTTTTAATGTGCAAAAGAGAAGTAATTTTAACTTTTTTAAAATAATTTTTTAAGCCCTTCACCCCGAAGCCTGTTTTAACCTTCCTGACCAGGACAATTTTTACAATTCTGACCACTGTCACTTCATGAGGTCATTACTCTGGAACCCTTCAACAGATCCTGTGAGTGTGACAATGTTTTCTCGTGACATAATGTACTTTATAATAAGGTAAAGTTTCTTTGATATGACTTGCGTTTATTTGTGAAAAAAATGGAAATTTGGTGAAAATTTTGCAATTTTTAAACTTTTAATTTTTATGCCCTTAAATCAGAGAGTCATATCACCCAAAATCGTTAATAAATAACATTTCCCACATGTCTAGTTTACATCAGCACAATTTTGGAAGCATTATCTTTTTTTTGTTAGAAAGTTATAAGGGTTAAAAATTGACCAGCGATTTCTCATTTTTACAACAATATCTGCAAACCCATTATTTTAAAGGCCACCTCACATTTGAATTGACTTTGAGGTGCCTATATGACAGAAAATACCCCAAAATGACACCATTCTAAAAACTGCATCCCTCAAGGTACTCAAAACCACATTCAAGAAATGTATTAACCCTTCCGGTGCTTCACAGGAATTTTTGGAATGTGGAAGAAAAAAATAAACATTTACTTTTCTTTCACAAAACTTTTCCTTTAGACATAATTTTTTCACTTTCGCAAGGGTAACAAGAAAAAATGGACCATACAATTTGTTGTGCAATTTCTTCTGAGCATGCTGAAACCCAATATGTGGAGGAAATCTACTGTTTGGGCACACGGCAGGGCTTGGAAGGGAAGGAGTGCCATTTCACTTTAGGGAACTTATCTAGATGTCTATTGAGTACCTTGATCCCACAGGTGCTTCACAGAAGTTTATAATGTTAAGCAATGGAAATAAAAAATCACATTTTTTTCCCAGATAAATCTTTTTTAGCTCTATATTTAGCATTTTCATAAGGATAACAGCAGAAATTGCTCCAAACAATTTGTTGTGCAATTTCTCCTGAGTACACTGATACCCCATATGTGGGAGAATACTACTGTTTGGGCAAATGGCAGGGCTTGGAAGGGAAGGAGCGCCATTTGACTTTTTGATGGAATAATTAGCGATTGCCATGTCGCATTTGAAGAGCCCCTGATGTGCCTAAACAGTTGAGATCAATAGCATAGGTAAAGGGGAAAAGGAAAATAGTCAACTCACCAGTTTTCTGCAGGTTTCTCTGATTGAACACGCATGGAGCCGCCTTGATCAGAGGCGTGGTTCACAATGAAAAATGGAAGAGGAAAAAAATCTCCAGTGTGCAATCCAATAAAATCAATTCTTTTATTCAAGACTAGTGTTGAGCATTCCGATACTGCAAATATCGGGTATCGGCCGATATATGCTATATCGGAGTTCCGATACCGAGTTCCGATATTTTTACAATATCGAATACCAGAATCGGAAGTTCCCATAATGCAATGAGCCAGTTGTGTTAGCCATGTTAACTAATGGCATGGCTGTGATTGGCTGCTGAAATGATGTCATCATGATGCGCGGTCTGTGCGGGCCTGTCGGGGGTCTGTACGGGCCTGCCGGGGATCTGTACGGGCTGCTGGGGGTCTGTGCGGGCATGCCGGGGGTCTGTGCGGGCTGCCGGGGGTCTGTACGGGTCTGCCGGGGGTCTGTGCGGGCCTGCTGGGGGTCTGTGCGGGCCTGCTGGGGGTCTGTGCAGGCTGCCGGGGGTCTGTGCGGGCCTGCCGGGGGTCTGTACCGGCCTGCCAGGGGTCTGTGCTGGCTGCCGGGGGGCTGTACGGGCCTGCCGGGGGTTGTGTGTGTGTGCAGGCATCGTCCGATGGGACTACAAGTCCCATCGGGCGATGCCTGCTACAATGACAGTGATTGACACATTAGCCAATGAGGGGACAGTAGTAGTCCCATCATCCGGCTAATGTGTTGAATGTAAAAAAAACAAAAAACATACATACTACATACATACTACATATATACAACATTCATGCAACATACATACATACTACATACATACTTCATATATACTACATTCATACAACATACATACATACTACAAACATACTACATTCATACAGCATACATACATACTACATAATACATACTACATATATACTACATTCATACAACATACATACTATATACATACTACATATATACTACATTCATACAACATACATACATACTACAAACTACATACATACTACATATATACTACATTCATACAACATACATACATACATACTACATACTACATACATACTACATTCATACAACATACATACTACATAATACATACATACTACATATAAACTACATTCATACAACATACATACATACTACATATATGCTACATTCATACAACATGCTACATACATACAACATACATACTACATACATACTGCATACATACTACATACAATACATTCATACAATACTTACATATAGACATACAGTACATATAACATAGAGTACATACTCACCATCACTTGTCACTTTGATCCCCGAAGCCAGTGTCATCTCACTGTAAAAAATATTAAAATAACAAACAACCAATATACTCCCTGATCCGCAGAAATCCACGAGTGTCCCACGACGATCTCCTGCAGTGCATCACTGAGAGGTTACTACAGTTCACTGGTCTCACTTTATCGCAAAAGTTGCGTGGGAACTTTCTCACACAGCAATGCCAAAAGTGAGACTAGGGACTATTTTTTTACAGTGGCGGAGGAATACAGTGCGGAAGGATACCTACCTCCCGTCATTGTATTCCTGGAGCCCCTAGAGAGCGGTGGCATCAGCTGATGCTGCTGTTCTCCACTGGAGATCATCGTGGGACACTCGTGGATTTCTGCGGAACAGGGAGTATATTGGTTGTTTGTTATTTTAATATTTTTTACAGATGACACTGGCTTCAGGGATCAAAGTGACAAGTGATGGTGAGTATGTACTCTATGTTATATGTACTGTATTTCTATATGTATGTATTGTATGTAGTATGTATGTAGCATGTATGTAGTATGTATGTTGTATGTCTGTAGCATGTTTTATGTATGTTGTATGTAGTATGTATGTAGTATGTACTATGTATGTATGTATGTTTTATGAATGTAGTATATATGTAGTATGTAGTATGTATGTAGTATGTATGTTGTATGTATGTAGCATGTTGTATGTATGTTGTATGAATGTAGTATATATGTAGTATGTATGTAGTATGTATGCATGTATGTTGTATGAATGTAGTATATATGTAGTATGTAGTATGTATGTTGTATGAATGTAGTATATATGTAGTATGTATGTAGTAAGTATGTATGTATGTTGTATGAATGTAGTAAATATGTAGCATGTATGTATTATGCATGTATGTTGTTGAATGTAGTATATATGTAGTATGTATGCATGTAGTATGTATGTATGTATGAATGTAGTATGTATGTATGTTGTATGAATGTAGTATATATGAAGTATGTATGTATGTTGTATGAATGTTGTATATATGTAGTATGTATGTAGTATGTATGTTTTTTTTTTCTTTTGTTTTTTTTACATTCAACACATTAGCCGGGTGATGGGACTACTACTGTCCCATCATTGGCTAATGTGTCAATCACTGTCATTGTAGCAGGCAGAGCCCGATGGGACTTGTAGTCCCATCGGACGATGCCTGCACACACACAACCCCTGGCAGGCTCGCACAGACCCCCGGCAGGCCCGCACAGACCCCCGGCAGGCCCGCACAGACCCCCGGCAGGCCCGCACAGACCCCCGGCAGGCCCGCACAGACCCCCGAGAGGCCCGCACAGACCCCCGAGAGGCCCGTACAGACCCCGCCCACACACACACACACGCACAGTCTTTGCCCATGCACTGCCCACACTCTTCCCCCCTCCCGAACTGGATGTGCAAGGAAAGAAAGGGTTTATTTTCATTTGTGCCCCATTGACTTGCATGGGTTTCCGGTATCGGAATCGGTGATACCCGATATTTTTGGGGTATCGGTCCGATCCAATCCGATCCGATATTTCCCGATATCGGAAGGTATCGCTCAACACTATTCAAGACATATTGCAATGTATGTATCAAAAATACAAATGAACAAAGGAAAGAAAGGATGGGGTCCCCATAACAACCAACGGTTTCAACCTCTTGCGGTCTTAGTCATACCTTTTGTTTGTTCATTTGTATTTTTGATACATACATTTTAATATATCTTGAATAAAAGAATTGATTTTATTGGATTACATGCTGGAGATTTTTTTTCTCTTCCATTAAACAGACCCCCTACAAGTGAAACCATTTTGGAAACTAGACCCCTTAGGGAACTTCCACAGCAGACTACAGATATACATCTTCAAGTGACCGTGAGAAAAGATCCAGTATAATGATTCCTCTAAAAACAATTCTATTAATATAATTTAAAATATAAATTTAAAATAACAAAAATGCCCAGCAGAAGATAGACAATACTATAATATACACCGTCATCAAAACTTGGTATATAAGGTCCTTTTGAAATAATACACTTATTGAGGCTGCCAAACAGACGCCCCCGGAGGAAGCTAGTGCGAAACACGCGTTGGGGTGGAGGAGGTCACGCCATTTGAAGTCACTGCGGTCTTTCCTATTGAGGTATTCCAGCGTTCAGGTCCCCTGTATATTTATTTACTCCCTATATACCGCTTCATGATTCTTATTTCACATGTAGGCTTACATATACTTTATTGTGGGTAGAGTTGAGCGAAATGGGTCGGAAAAATTCAAAAGTCGCCGACTTTCGCCAAAGTCGGGTTTCATGAAACGAAACCCGACCTTAGCGTGAGGTCGGCCACGAGGTCAGCGACCATAGCACCAAAGTCGCATTTCAAAAGATGCTTTAGCACCCTTTTTCAGCCAATCAGGAAGAACGGACACTGTAGGCAACGTGATGACATAGGCAGCGGTCACCACCATCTTTGAGAAGGGCATGCAAGTGATTGGCTTGCTTTGTGTGGCGTCAAAGGGGGTATAAAAGGGCGTGCACGCCGACCGCCATGTTACTTATACTGATCTCACAATAGGGAGAGCTGCTGCTGCTGATTCTGTAGGGAGAGCGTTAGGAAGGCCAAAAGACAAAAAAACTGCTTCTGCTGATAGCGCTTTTCACTGTAGTTAGTGTGCAGTGAAAAGTGAAGATTTTTGCTTTTGTGCAGCAGTGCTGGTGGTGATTAGGCTGCATTTTAAGGCTACCTGCATTGCTGTGTGCACACTGGTGTTCAAACTGCTTTTTTAAAAGCAATCCAAATTTTATTGCTTTGTCCTGGTGAGCAGTGTTGAGCATTCCGATACTGCAAATATCGGGTATCGGCCGATATTCGCTGTATCTTGAATTCCGATACCGAGTACCGATATTTTTTCAATATCGGATATCGGAATCGAAAGCTCCCATAATACAAAGAGCCACTGCTGTGGCTCTGATTGGCTGCCGAAATGACGTCATCATGATGCGCGGTCTGTGCGCATCATGATGCGCCGTCAGTTTGGGCCTTACGGGGGGGTCTATGCCGACTACCCGGGGTTCTGTACCGGCCTGCCGGGGGTCTGTGCCGACTGCCCGGGGGTCTGTGCGGACTGCCAGGGGTCCGTACCGGCCTCTCGGTGGTCTGTGCCTACTGACCAGGGGTCTGTACCGGCCTTCCGGTGGTCTGTGCCGACTGCCCGGGGGTCTGTGCCGACTGCTCGGGGGTCTGTGCCGACTGCCGTGGGTCTGTACCGGCCTGCCGGGGGGCTGTGCCGGCCTGCCGGTGGTCTGTACCGACTGTCCGGGGGTCTGAGCGAACTGCTGGGGGTCTGTAACGGCCTGCCGGGGGGCTGTGCCGGCCTGCCGGTGGTCTGTACCGACTGTCCGGGGGTCTGAGCGGCCTGCCGGGGGTCTGTACCGGCCTGCCGGGGGGCTGTGCTGGCCTGCCGGGGGGCTGTGCCGACTGTCCGGGGGTCTGTGCAGGTTGCGGGGGTCTGTGCAGGCATTGTCCAATGGGACTACAAGTCCCATCTGGCGATGCCTGCTACCATGACGGTGATTGACACATTAGCCAATGATGGGACAGTAGTAGTCCCATCATCCGGCCTATGTGTTGAATGTAAAAAAAAAAAAAAATACATGCTACATGCATACTACATGCTACATGCATACTACATACATGCTACATACATGCAACATACATACATACTGCATATATACCACATGCATGCAACATGCATACTACATATATACCACATATATACTACATGCATGCAACATGCATACTACATATATACCACATATATACTACATGCATGTAAGATGCATACTACATATACCGGGGGGCTGTGCCGACTGTCCGGGGGGTCTGTACCAACTGCCGGTGGTCTGTACCGACTGTCCGGGGGTCTGTGCAGGCTGCGGGGGTCTGTACCGGCCTGCCGGGTGGCTGTGCCGGCCTGCCGGTGGTCTGTACCGACTGTCCGGGGGGCTGTGCCGACTGCCCGGAGCTCTGTGCGGACTGCCCGGGGGGCTGTGCCGGCCTGCCGGTGGTCTGTCCCGACTGTACGGGAGTCTGAGCGGCCTGCCAGGGGTCTGTACCGGCCTGCCGGGGGGGGCTGTGCTGGCCTGCCGGGGGGCTGTGCCGACTGTCCGGGGGTCTGTGCAGGCTGCGGGTGTCTGTGCAGGCATCGTCCGATGGGACTACAAGTCCCATCGGGCGATGCCTGCTACCATGACGGTGATTGACACATTAGCCAATGATGGGACAGTAGTAGTCCCATCATCCGGCCTATGTGTTGAATGTAAAAAAAAAAAAAATACATGCTACATGCATACTACATACATGCTACATACATGCAACATACATACATACTGCATATATACCACATGCATGCAACATGCATACTACATATATACCACATATATACTACATGCATGCAACATGCATACTACATATATACCACATATATACTACATGCATGTAAGATGCATACTACATATACCGGGGGGCTGTGCCGACTGTCCGGGGGGTCTGTACCGGCCTGCCGGTGGTCTGTACCGACTGTCCGGGGGTCTGTGCAGGCTGCGGGGGTCTGTACCGGCCTGCCGGGTGGCTGTGCCGGCCTGCCGGTGGTCTGTACCGACTGTCCGGGGGGCTGTGCCGACTGCCCGGAGCTCTGTGCGGACTGCCCGGGGGGCTGTGCCGGCCTGCCGGTGGTCTGTCCCGACTGTACGGGAGTCTGAGCGGCCTGCCAGGGGTCTGTACCGGCCTGCCGGGGGGGGCTGTGCTGGCCTGCCGGGGGGCTGTGCCGACTGTCCGGGGGTCTGTGCAGGCTGCGGGTGTCTGTGCAGGCATCGTCCGATGGGACTACAAGTCCCATCGGGCGATGCCTGCTACCTTGACGGTGATTGACACATTAGCCAATGATGGGACAGTAGTAGTCCCATCATCCGGCCTATGTGTTGAATGTAAAAAAAAAAAAAAATACATACTACATACATACTACATGCTACATACAATACTACATGCTACATACATACTACATACATGCTACATACATGCAACATATATACTACATGCATGCAACATACATACATACTGCATATATACCACATGCATGCAACATGCATACTACATATATACCACATATATACTACATGCATGCAACATGCATACTACATATATACCACATATATACTACATGCATGCAACATGCATACTACATATATACCACATATACCGGGGGGCTGTGCCGACTGTCCGGGGGTCTGTGCCGACTGCCCGGGGGTCTGTGCCGGCCTGCCGGGGGGCTGTACCGACTGTCCGGGGGCCTGAGCGGACTGCCGGGGGACTGTACCGGCCTGCCGGGGGGGCTATGCCGGCCTGCCGGTGGTCTGTACCGACTGTCCGGGGGTCTGTGCAGGCTGCTGGGGTCTGTACCGGCCTGCCGGGGGGCTGTGCCGGCCTGCCGGTGGTCTGTACCGACTGTCCGGGGGCCTGAGCGGACTGCCGGGGGACTGTACCGGCCTGCCGGGGGGGCTATGCCGGCCTGCCGGTGGTCTGTACCGACTGTCCGGGGGTCTGTGCAGGCTGCAGGGGTCTGTGCAGGATCGTCCGATGGGACTACAAGTCCCATCGGGCGATGCCTGCTACCAAGACGGTGATTGACACATTAGCCAATGATGGGACAGCAGTAGTCCCATCATTCGGCCTATGTGTTGAATGAAAAAAATAAATAAATACATACTACATACATACTACATACATACTAGATACATGCTACATACATACTACATGCATGCAACATACATACATACTACATATATACCACATGCATGCAACATGAATACTACATATATACCACATATATACTACATGCATGCAACATACATATATACTACATATACTACATGCAACATATATATTACATGCATGCAACATACATATATACTACATGCAACATGCATACTACATGCATGCAACATACATACATACTACATACAGTGGGGAAAAAAAGTATTTAGTCAGTCAACAATAGTGCAAGTTCCACCACTTAAAAAGATGAGAGGCGTCTGTAATTTACATCATAGGTAGACCTCAACTATGGGAGACAAACTGAGGAAAAAAAATCCAGAAAATCACATTGTCTGTTTTTTTTTCATTTTATTTGCATATTATGGTGGAAAATAAGTATTTGGTCAGAAACAAGCAATCAAGATTTCTGGCTCTCACAGACCTGTAACTTCTTCTTTAAGAGTCTCCTCTTTCCTCCACTCGTTACCTGTAGTAATGGCACCTGTTTAAACTTGTTATCAGTATAAAAAGACACCTGTGCACACCCTCAAACAGTCTGACTCCAAACTCCACTATGGTGAAGACCAAAGAGCTGTCAAAGGACACCAGAAACAAAATTGTAGCCCTGCACCAGGCTGGGAAGACTGAATCTGCAATAGCCAACCAGCTTGGAGTGAAGAAATCAACTGTGGGAGCAATAATTAGAAAATGGAAGACATACAAGACCACTGATAATCTCCCTCGATCTGGTGCTCCACGCAAAATCCCACCCCGTGGGGTCAGAATGATCACAAGAACGGTGAGCAAAAATCCCAGAACCACGCGGGGGGACCTAGTGAATGAACTGCAGAGAGCTGGGACCAATGTAACAAGGCCTACCATAAGTAACACACTACGCCACCATGGACTCAGATCCTGCAGTGCCAGACGTGTCCCACTGCTTAAGCCTGTACATGTCCGGGCCCGTCTGAAGTTTGCTAGAGAGCATTTGGATGATCCAGAGGAGTTTTGGGAGAATGTCCTATGGTCTGATGAAACCAAACTGGAACTGTTTGGTAGAAACACAACTTGTCGTGTTTGGAGGAAAAAGAATACTGAGTTGCATCCATCAAACACCATACCTACTGTAAAGCATGGTGGTGGAAACATCATGCTTTGGGGCTGTTTCTCTGCAAAGGGGCCAGGACGACTGATCCGGGTACATGAAAGAATGAATGGGGCCATGTATCGTGAGATTTTGAGTGCAAACCTCCTTCCATCAGCAAGGGCATTGAAGATGAAACGTGGCTGGGTCTTTCAACATGACAATGATCCAAAGCACACCGCCAGGGCAACAAAGGAGTGGCTTCGTAAGAAGCATTTCAAGGTCCTGGAGTGGCCTAGCCAGTCTCCAGATCTCAACCCTATAGAAAACCTTTGGAGGGAGTTGAAAGTCCGTGTTGCCAAGCGAAAAGCCCAAAACATCACTGCTCTAGAGGAGATCTGCATGGAGGAATGGGCCAACATACCAACAACAGTGTGTGGCAACCTTGTGAAGACTTACAGAAAACGTTTGACCTCTGTCATTGCCAACAAAGGATATATCACAAAGTATTGAGATGAAATTTTGTTTCTGACCAAATACTTATTTTCCACCATAAAATGCAAATAAAATGAAAAAAAAACCAGACAATGTGATTTTCTGGATTTTTTTTTCTCAGTTTGTCTCCCATAGTTGAGGTCTACCTATGATGTAAATTACAGACGCCTCTCATCTTTTTAAGTGGTGGAACTTGCACTATTGCTGACTGACTAAATACTTTTTTTCCCCACTGTATATACCACATGCAAACTACATATATACTACATGCATACTACATATATACCACATGCATGCAACATGCATATATACAACATATATACTACATGCAACATACATACTACATATATACTACATGCATGCAACATACATACTACATATATACTACATGCATACTACATATATACCACATGCATGCAACATACATATATACTACATGCATGCAACATGCATACTACATATATACCACATATATACTACATGCATGCAACATACATACACATACAACATATATACTACATGCATGCAACATACATATATACTACATGCAACATGCATACTACATATATAGTACATGCATGCAACAGACATATATACTACATATATACTACATACTACATATATACTACATGCATGCAACATGCATACTACATATATACCACATATATACTACATGCATGCAACATACATACAACATATATACTACAGGCATGCAACCTGCATACTACATATATACAACATATATACTACATGCATGCAACATACATATATATTACATATATACTACATGCATGCAACATGCATATATACTACATGCATACTACATATGTACTACATGCATGCAACATACATACTACATATATACTACATGCATACTACATATATACCACATGCATGCAACATACATATATACTACATGCATGCAACATGCATACTACATATATACCACATATATACTACATGCATGCAACATACATACACATACAACATATATACTACATGCATGCAACATACATATATACTACATGCAACATGCATACTACATATATAGTACATGCATGCAACATACATATATACTACATATATACTACATACTACATATATACTACATGCATGCAACATGCATACTACATATATACCACATATATACTACATGCATGCAACATACATACAACATATATACTACAGGCATGCAACCTGCATACTACATATATACAACATATATACTACATGCATGCAACATACATATATATTACATATATACTACATGCATGCAACATGCATATATACTACATGCATACTACATATGTACTACATGCATGCAACATACATACTACATATATACCACATGCATGCAACATGCATACTATATATATACACACCACATATTTACTACATGCATGCAACATACATATATACTACATGCATGCAACATATATATAATACATATATACTACATGCAACACACATACTACATATATACCACATGCATGCAACATGCATACTACATATATACTACATGCATGCAACATACATATATACTACATGCATGCAACATACATACATACTACATATATACCACATGCATGCAAAATGCATACTACATATATACTACATGCATGCAACATACATATATACTACATACAATACATTCATACAATACATACATATAGACATACAGTACATATAACATAGAGTACATACTCACCATTACTTGTCACTTTGATCCCCGAAGCCATTGTCATGTATGGAATAAATATTAAAATAACAAAGCACCAATATACTCACCCCTGATCCGCAGAAGTCCACGGGTGTCCCACGATGATCTTGCGTGGAGAACAGCAGCATCAGCTGATGCTACCGTTCTCTACGGGCTCCAGGAAACCAGTGTCGGGAGGTAGGTATCCCTCCGCCCTGTATTCCTCCGCCACTGTAAAGAAAAAAAAAAGTCACTAGTCTCACTTTATGGCAAACGCTGCGTGGGAAATTTCTCACACAGCAATGCCATAAAATGAGACTAGGGACTTTTTTTTGTTTTTTACAGTGGCAGAGAAATACAGGGCGGAAGGATACCTACCTCCCGACACTGGTTTCCTGGAGCCCGTAGAGAATGGTAGCATCAGCTGATGATACTGTTCTCCACGCAAGATCGTCGTGGGACACCCGTGGACTTCTGTGGATCAGGGGTGAGTATATTGGTGCTTTGTTATTTTAATATTTATTCCATAGATGACAATGGCTTCGGGGATCAAAGTGACAAGTGATGGTGAGTATGTACTCTATGTTATATGTACTGTATGTCTATATGTATGTATTGTATGAATGTATTGTGTGTAGTATATATGTATGTTGCATGCATGTAGTATATATGTAGTATGCATGTTGCATGCATGTGGTATATATGTAGTATGTATGTATGTTGCATGCATGTAGTATATATGTATGTTGCATGCATGTAGTATATATGTAGTATGCATGTTGCATGCGTGTGGTATATATGTAGTATGTATGTAGTATGTAGTATATATGTATTATATATGTTGCATGCATGTAGTATATATGTGGTATATATGTAGTATATGTATGTTGCATGCATGTAGTATATATGTGGTATATATATAGTATGCATGTTGCATGCATGTGGTATATATGTAGTATGTATGTTGCATGCATGTAGTATATACGTATGTAGTATGCATGTTGCATGTAGTATATATGTATGTTGCATGCATGTTGTATATATGTGGTATATATGTAGTATGCATGTAGTATATATGTTGTATGTATGTATGTTGCATGCATGTAGTATATATGTGGTATATATGTTGTATGTATGTTGCATGCATGTAGTATATATGTGGTATATATGTAGTATGCATGTTGCATGCATGTGGTATATATGTAGTATGCATGTAGTATATATGTAGTATGTATGTTGCATGCATGTAGTATATATGTAGTATGTATGTTGCATGTAGTATATGTTGTATATATGTATGTTGCATGCATGTGGTATATATGTAGTATGCATGTAGTATATATGTGGTATATATGTAGTTTGCATGTTGCATGCATGTTGCATATATGTAGTATGTATGTTGCATGCATGTAGTATGCATGTTGCATGTAGTATATATGTATGTTGCATGTAGTATATATGTAGTATGTATGTTGCATGTAGTATATATGTAGTATATATGTATGTTGCATGCATGTAGTATATGTGGTATATATGTAGTATGCATGTTGCATGCATGTGGTATATATGTAGTATGTATGTATGTTGCATGCATGTAGTATGTATGTAGCATGTATGTAGTATGTTTGTGTAGTATATATATATATATATATATTTTTGTACATTCAACACATAGGCCGGATGATGGGACTACTACTGTCCCATCATTGGCTAATGTGTCAATCACCGTCATGGTAGCAGGCGTCACCCGATGGGACTTGTAGTCCCATCGGACAATCCTGCACAGACCCCCGCCGCCTGCTCAGACCCCCGGACAGTCGGTATAGACCACCGGCAGGCCGGCACAGCCCCCCGGTAGGCCGGTACAGACCCCCGGCAGGCCGTTACATACCCCCGGCAGTCCGCTCAGACCCCCGGACAGTCGGTACAGACCACCGGCAGGCCGGCACAGCCCCCCGGCAGGCCGATACAGACCCCCGGACAGTCGGTACAGACCACCGGCAGGCCGGCACAGCCCCCCGGCAGGCTGGTACAAACCCCCAGGCAGTTGGCACAGACCCCCAGGTATATATCTAGTATGTATGTTGCATGCATGTAGTATATATGTTGCATGTATGTAGCATGTATGTAGTATGTATGTAGCATGTAGTATGTATGTAGTATGTATTTTTTTTCTTTTTTCTTACATTCAACACATAGGCCGGATGATGGGACTGCTACTGTCCCATCATTGGCTAATGTGTCAATCACCGTCATGGTAGCAGGCATCACCCGATGGGACTTGTAGTCCCATCGGACGATGCCTGCACAGACCCCCGGACAGTCGGCACAGCCCCCCGGCAGGCCGGTACAGACCCCCGGCAGTCCGCACAGACCCCCGGGCAGTCGGCACAGACCCCCGGACAGTCGGCACAGACACCCGGCAGGCCGGCACAGACCCCCGGGAGTCTACTCAGACCCCCGGACAGTCGGTACAGACCTCCGGCAGGCCGGCACAGCCCCCCGGCAGGCCGGCACAGACCCCCGGGAGTCTACTCAGACCCCCGGACAGTCGGTACAGACCTCCGGCAGGCCGGCACAGCCCCCCGGCAGGCCGGTACAGACCCCTGGCAGTCCGCTCAGACCCCCGAACAGTCGGTACAGACCACCGGCAGGCCGGCACAGCCCCCCGGCAGGCCGGTACAGACCCCTGCAGCCTGCACAGACCCCCGGACAGTCAGTACAGCCCACCGGCAGGCCGGCACAGCCCCCGGCAGGCCGGTACAGACCCCCGCAGCCTGCACAAACCCCCGCACAGTCGGTACAGCCCACCGGCAGGCCAGCACAGCCCCCGGCAGGCCGGTACAGACCCCCGGCAGGCCGGTACAGACCCCCGGCAGGCCGCTCAGACCCCCGGACAGTCGGTACAGACCCCCGGTATATGTGGTATATATGTAGTATGCATATTGCATGCATGTAGTATATATGCAGTATGTATGTATGTTGCATGCATGTAGTATATATGTTGCATGTATGTAGCATGTATGTAGTATGTATGTAGTATGTATTTTTTTTTCTTTTTTCTTACATTCAACACATAGGCCGGATGATGGGACTACTACTGTCCCATCATTGGCTAATGTGTCAATCACCGTCATGGTAGCAGGCATCACCCGATGGGACTTGTAGTCCCATCGGACGATGCCTGCACAGACCCCCGCAGCTTGCACAGACCCCCGGACAGTCGGCACAGCCCCCCGGCAGGCCAGCACAGCCCCCCGGCAGGCCGGTACAGACCCCCGGCAGTCCGCACAGACCCCCGGGCAGTCGGCACAGACCCCCGGACAGTCGGCACAGACCCCCGGCAGGCCGGCACAGCCCCACGGTAGGCCAGTAAAGAGCCCCGGCAGTCCAATCAGACCCCCAGACAGTCAGTACAGACCACCGGCAGGCCAGCACAGCCCCCCGGCAGGCCGGTACAGACCCCCGGCAGTCCACTCAGACCCCCGGACAGTCGGTACAGCCCACCGGCAGGCCGGCACAGCCTCCCGGCAGGCCGGTACAGACCCCCGGGCAGTCGGCACAGACCCCCGGACAGTCGGCACAGCCCCCCGGTATATGTGGTATATATGTAGTATGCATGTTGCATGCATGTAGTATATATGTGGCATATATGTAGTATGCATGTTGCATGCATGTTGCATGCATGTAGTATGTATGTAGCATGTATGTAGCATGTAGTATGTATTTTTTTTTTTTTTACATTCAACACATAGGCCGGATGATGGGATTACTACTGTCCCATCATTGGCTTATGTGTCAATCACCGTCATGGTAGCAGGCATCGCCCGATGGGACTTGTAGTCCCATCGGACGATGCCTGCACAGACCCCCGCAGCCTGCACAGACCCCCGGACAGTCGGCACAGCCCCCCGGCAGGCCAGCACAGCCCCCCCGGCAGGCCGGTACAGACCCCCGGCAGGCCGGTACAGACCCCCGGACAGTCGGTACAGACCACCGGCAGGCCGACACAGACCCCCGGCAGTCCGCTCAGACCCCCGGACAGTCGGTACAGGCCAGCGGCAGGCCGGCACAGCCCCCGGCAGGCCGGTACAGACCTCCGCAGCCTGCACAGACCCCCGGACAGTCGGTACAGACCACCGGCAGGCTGGCACAGCCCCCCCGACTGGCCGGTACAGACCCCCGGGCAGTCGGCACAGACCCCCGGACAGTCGGCACAGCCCCCCGGTATATGTGGTATATATGTAGTATGCATGTTGCATGCATTAGGTATATGTGTGGTATATATGTAGTATGCATGTTGCATGCATGTAGTATATATGTGGTATATATGTAGTATGCATGTATGTGGTATATATGCAGTATGTATGTATGTTGCATGCATGTAGTATATATGTTGCATGTATGTAGCATGTATGTCGTATGTATGTAGCATGTATGTAGTATATATATTTTTTTTTGTACATTCAACACATAGTAGTAGTCCCATCATCCGGCCTGTCTCATCATTGGCTAATGTGTCAATCACCGTCATGGTAGCAGGCATCGCCCGATGGGACTTTTAATCCCATCGGATGATCCTGCACAGACCCCTGCAGTCTGCTCAGACCCCCGGACAGTTGGCACAGACCACCGGCAGGCCGGCACAGCTCCCCAGCAGTCCGCACAGACCCCCCGACAGTCAGTACAGACCACCGGCAGGCCGGCACTGCCCCCCGGCAGTCCGCACAGACCCCCAGGCAGTCGGTACAGACCACCGGCAGGCCGGCACAGCCCCCCGCAGCCTGCACAGACACCCGGACAGTCGGTACAGACCACCGGCAGGCCGGCACAGACCACCGGCAGTCCGCACAGACCCCCGGGCAGTCGGCACAGACCCCCGGAAGGTCCGTACACCCCCCCGAGAGGCTGTACAAGAACAGAAAAGGGTTTTTCTTATTCCGATACCGGAAGTCCCATAGATTTGAATGGGACTTCCGGTATCGGAATCGGCGATACCCGATACTTTTTTCGTATCAGGCCGATACCATCCGATCCGATATTTTAGGGTATCGGATGGTATCGCTCAACACTACTGGTGAGGTACTGAGTGTTCATTTTTTCACACACCATACAGCGGTGTACGCTCTTCACACAGTACCATGTACCGGCTGTTATCACGGCCAAATTGAAGCTGAGTGTGACTCTGTAAGGAAAAGCCGAGGAGTTTGTCCGTTCTTACAGACCTACACCTTAGAGTTTTGTCCGTTTTTCAAACAGTTTCGTATATCTGCTGTTTGATTACATTCAAAACTAGAGAGAGCGTGTGTCAGTCCATATACAAAAACATGGAGCTTGACAATTTTACATACACACACCGTACAGCGGTGTACGTGTACGCTCCTCACACAGTACCGTGTACCGGCTGTTATCACGGCCAAATTGAAGCTGTGTGTGACTCTGTAAGGAAAAGCCGAGGAATTTGTCCGTTCTTACAGACCTACACCTTAGAGTTTTGTCCGTTTTTCAAACAGTTTCGTATATCTGCTGTTTGATTACATTCAAAACTAGAGAGACAGCATGTGTCAGTCCGTATACAAAAACATGGAGCTTGTCAATTTTACATACACACGCCGTACAGCGGTGTACGTGTACGCTCCTCACACAGTACCGTGTACCGGCTGGTATCACGGCCAAATTGAAGCTATCTGGGTGTGACTCTGTAAGAAAAAGCTGAGGAGTTTGTCCATTCTTACAGACCTACACTCGAGGGAGATTCCAATTCTGCCCAAATCTATATACACCTTGTAGTTTGTCATACACTAGGCAATTTCTGCCCGTTACATTGCGGTGTAATACAGTGGGGAAAAAAAGTATTTAGTCAGTCAGCAATAGTGCAAGTTCCACCACTTAAAAAGATGAGAGGCGTCTGTAATTTACATCATAGGTAGACCTCAACTCTGGGAGACAATCTGAGAAAAAAAAAATCCAGAAAATCACATTGTCTGGTTTTTTTTTAATTTTATTTGCATATTATGGTGGAAAATAAGTATTTGGTCAGAAACAAAATTTCATCTCAATACTTTGTGATATATCCTTTGTTGGCAATGACAGAGGTCAAACGTTTTCTGTAAGTCTTCACAAGGTTGCCACACACTGTTGTTGGAATGTTGGCCCATTCCTCCATGCAGATCTCCTCTAGAGCAGTGATGTTTTTGGCTTTTCGCTTGGCAACACGGACTTTCAACTCCCTCCAAAGGTTTTCTATAGGGTTGAGATCTGGAGACTGGCTAGGCCACTCCAGGACCTTGAAATGCTTCTTACGAAGCCACTCCTTCGTTGCCCTGGCGGTGTGCTTTGGATCATTGTCATGTTGAAAGACCCAGCCATGTTTCATCTTCAATGCCCTTGCTGATGGAAGGAGGTTTGCACTCAAAATCTCACGATACATGGCCCCATTCATTCTTTCATGTACCCGGATCAGTCGTCCTGGCCCCTTTGCAGAGAAACAGCCCCAAAGCATGATGTTTCCACCACCATGCTTTACAGTAGGTATGGTGTTTGATGGATGCAACTCAGTATTCTTTTTCCTCCAAACACGACAAGTTGTGTTTCTACCAAACAGTTCCAGTTTGGTTTCATCAGACCATAGGACATTCTCCCAAAACTCCTCTGGATCATCCAAATGCTCTCTAGCAAACTTCAGACGGGCCCGGACATGTACAGGCTTAAGCAGTGGGACACATCTGGCACTGCAGGATCTGAGTCCATGGTGGCGTAGTGTGTTACTTATGGTAGGCCTTGTTACATTGGTCCCAGCTCTCTGCAGTTCATTCACTAGGTCCCCCCACGTGGTTCTGGGATTTTTGCTCACCGTTCTTGTGATCATTCTGACCCCACGGGGTGGGATTTTGCGTGGAGCACCAGATCGAGGGAGATTATCAGTGGTCTTGTATGTCTTCCATTTTCTAATTATTGCTCCCACAGTTGATTTCTTCACTCCAAGCTGGTTGGCTATTGCAGATTCAGTCTTCCCAGCCTGGTGCAGGGCTACAATTTTGTTTCTGGTGTCCTTTGACAGCTCTTTGGTCTTCACCATAGTGGAGTTTGGAGTCAGACTGTTTGAGGGTGTGCACAGGTGTCTTTTTATACTGATAACAAGTTTAAACAGGTGCCATTACTACAGGTAATGAGTGGAGGAAAGAGGAGACTCTTAAAGAAGAAGTTACAGGTCTGTGAGAGCCAGAAATCTTGATTGGTTGTTTCTGACCAAATACTTATTTTCCACCATAATATGCAAATAAAATGAAAAAAAAAACAGACAATGTAATTTTCTGGATTTTTTTTTCTCAGTTTGTCTCCCATAGTTGAGGTCTACCTATGATGTAAATTACAGACGCCTCTCATCTTTTTAAGTGGTGGAACTTGCACTATTGCTGACTGACTAAATACTTTTTTTCCCCACTGTATACCCGGGGCCTGACAGAATCCAACTGTGTCCTGAAGTCTGTAGAGAGATTCCAATTCTCCCCAGTCCTCTATACACCTTTTTTCATCCAGAATCAACCCGTTAATTTGAGGTGTAAAATACACAGGGCCTGACAGAATCCAACTGTGTCCTGAAGTCTGTAGAGAGATTCCATTTCTCCCCAGTCCTCTATACACCTTTTTTTACCCCATCCAGAATCAGCCTGATACTTTGAGGTGTAAAATACACAGGGCCTGACAGAATACAACTGTGTCCTGATGTCTGTAGAGAGATTCCATTTCTCCCCAGTCCTCTATACACCTTTTTTACACCATCCATAATCAGCCTGTTACTTTGAGGTGTAAAATACACAGGGTGTCAAATTAGTACTATAGGTTCTATGGAACTCAGTGGCATGGGTCAGAGAAGACAAACACAGTATATGTTCAAAGGTTCAGTATTGTATTGTAGCAACAGGTCTCAGTACTATGCAGATGTAGTTCAGGGTATTATAGTAAACAAGCTTCAGTATTGTAACAACCCTGCTGGTATCACTTCATGGCCTCCCATCCCCCACACACCAACTTACTTTCTGCTTCAAGCCATGCTGTGAATTCTGTCTGTTGCCAGCCCTGAGCTCCATGTGCTATGCCTCTTGTCTTCCTGCTTGCTCTCCATGTTTCCTGACTGTGTGTATAGGGGGGCGGCGCCTGAACTCTCTGGTTCTTATGCAGTCTGGGTGCACCTGGCTAATGGGTCTCTGACCAATTACCTAGAGCCCTGGACTATTTAACCCTGCTACAGCCACTGAAACATTGCCTGTGCAATGTCTATACTCAGTTAGTATCTTGCTGCTGAGGAGGCCAGGCCCTGTTCTGTGTATCTCCTTCTCTGGAGGTTTACTCCTAGTCTTGCTTTGTACCTTGTCTGCCTGCCAGGAGGCTGAATATCCTGGCCCTTGAGTCTTGTTCCCAGTGCCTTGTCTGTTCTCTGTCCGCTTGCCAGGAGGCAGAATATCCTGGTCCTTGTGTCTTTGTCCCGGTGTCTCTGTCTGAACTCAGTCTTACCTCTGTCTGTCAGTCTCCTTGTTTGTGGTTCCTTCTCTGCCGTGTCTTTCCTTGTGTCCCCCCTATCTGTGCATCTGCACCCTCGAAGCTTTATCTGTGCATCTGCACCCTCGCAGCTTTATCTGTGCATCTGCACCCTCGCAGCTTTATCTGTGCATCTGCACCCTTGCAGCTTTATCTGTGCATCTGCACCCTCGCAGCTTTATCTGTACATCTGCACCCTCGCAGCTTTATCTGTGCATCTGCACCCTCGCAGCTTTATCTGTGCATCTGCACCCTCACAGCTCTGTCTGCACGGCTCCTTAGCCGCTCTGCCTGCTCCGCACTCCTGCGGCTCTGCCTGCTCCACACTCCAGCGGCTCTGCCTGCTCCGCACTCCTGCGGCTCTGCCTACCTGCACCTCCTGTGTGAACAGGTCCAAACCTGTTCTCTCATATACCACTCCTTCCTGCCTATATCCATACCTGCATCTCCTGTGTGAACAGGTCCAAACCTGTTCTCTCATATATCACTCCTGCTTGCCCTGTGTCTCAAGCCGTCACCTACCTGTCCTGTATCTCCAAGCCGTGCCCGCCTGTCCTGTGTCTCAAGCCGTGCCCGCCTGTCCTGTGTCTCAAGCTGTGCCCGCCTGTCCTGTGTCTCAAGCCGTGCCCGCCTGTCCTGTGTCTCAAGCCGTGCCCGCCTGTCCTGTGTCTCAAGCCGTGCCCGCCTGTCCTGTGTCTCAAGCCGTGCCTGTTTGCCCAGTGTCTCCAAGCCACGCCTGCTTGCCCTGTATCTGTCGTACCTTCTTGCCCTGTGTCTCAGTCTGCCTGATAGTCACACCTGTCCGAGTGACTTGTCCCCGTGTGGGATCAGCAGCCACAGCCAGACACCACCCTGGAGTGGCACCCGACAGCTATCTGCCGCACAAGCCTGACCTCACCATCAGAGGCTCCAGTGAAGACCGAGGCAGCTGTCGTAGTGACGCCCCTTCCTGGGTAGTCTGGTTTGTGGCACAGTGGGGCCACAAACCCCCGGCTCGCGCCATTCAGCCAAGGTGCGAGCGTGACAAATATTGCACGGTATGTAGATATAAGTTCTGGCAACAGGTAAAGTCTGTACGAACCAACTGGCAAGAGTCTGAGGTCCAGTCGCACACAGTCCAAAGGTCCTGAGACTGGACCGGGCTCCAAGCAGAGAGCAGGCCGCAGAGATGACAGAAGCAGAGCAGATCTGGACAGGAGAGGCGGTCAGGCAGGACGGCAGGTAAGTAACAAACGGGGAATCCCGAGGTTTAGAAGAAGCAGGCACAATGCAAGTTCTCCAAGCTTGGCAGCAGGTGAAGATCCAGATACACAAGCACAGGTATAATGTGCAGAGTCCCTTAAGTACACAGCAGGCAGGAAACATGAAAAGTCAAACAGGAACAAGATGGCCCCTTGTGAAGCTACTCACTCCATCTTTGATAAGGGCAAAATTAAGGGCAAAGTCAGGCAGAACAGAAACATGGCTCAGAACCTCACACAGGGCCTGACAGAATCCAACTGTGTCCTGAAGTCTGTAGAGAGATTCAATTTCTCCCCAGTCCTCTATACACCTTTTTTACACCATCCAGAATCAGCCTGTTACTTTGAGGTGTAATATACACAGGGCCTGACAGAATACAACTGTGTCCGGAAGTCTGTAGAGAGATTCAAATACTCCCCACTACTATATACACCTTGTACCTTGTTTTACAGTACCATATACTTGGTGGTATTTTGGGTACATTTTCACCAAAAATGAGGAAGTGTGGTGGAAGAGTCCATGGAAGTGGGCGGGGGTTGCCAGCTGGTAATGATGGTGTTGGTGTGGGTGGTGGATCTGCTGGTAGTGGCAAAAGCAAAATAGCACCAAATGCAGGAGGTGTTGAGCCTGCGTCATTGTCTGGCTCCAAAAGGCCTTGAAGGCTCCCTTTTCTGGGAGTAGGTAAACCGCTTTTAAAGCCGGAGCTTCAGGAACAAGTTTTGGCTTACATTGCTGACTCAGCCTCCAGCTCTATCGCATCCTCTTCTAAAGTTTAAAAAAAAAAAAGCACTGAATCATCATTGAGGGCTCATGGTCATGAACCACACCTTTCCTTGTGTCTTTCACCCCAACCAAAATTAAAGGATGCGGCAGGCCACACTACAGATTACTCCATGGAGCTGTGTTCACATACCATGCCTGGGTTATCAAGTCAAATTGTGAATTACCCAGGCCAAGATGAATCTGACATGGAGTGCACTGATTCACAGCCACTGCTAGATTTATCTGCTGGTACATTCACTCAGAGCACTACATTGTCCTCGCAGTGTACTGAGCCAGAATCTGACCCTGATGAAACTCAGGTGCCCCTTCCCGCATGCTATACCACCAGACACGGTGACACATGACATTGAAGAGGAGGTGATGGATGACCCAGTTGTTGACCCAGATTGGCATCCATTGGGGGAAGAGGGTGCCGCTGCCAATAGCTCAGAAGAGTAGGAGGAGCATCTGCAGCAGGCATCGACATAGCAACAGCTGTTATCTGGCAGGCCCGGAGCAGTCCAAAAACGGGTTACAAAAACCAAAAGAGTTGCAGGACAGCTTGGCCAGAAGGTCAAAATAGCACAGCTTGCAAGGCCTCAAAATGTCTTCCATAGTAGGAAGAGAGCAGTGTGGCACTTTTTTGAACAAAATATTAGGATTTTGTTCAAAATCCTGATCATTAGGGATCAGGCAAAGGTTATCTGTCATCCTCTCATCCGCGTACACTGGGTTTGAACGCCCACATTGCCAAACTAATCTCGTTAGAGATGATGCCCTATCGCTATGACCTACCTAGTCACCACTTCTTTTCTCGCAAAGCCATCCCAGCCCTCCATCTTCATGTGAAAGACCGCATTGTCCATGCACTCAAGCAATCAGTGAGTGGAAAGGTGCACCTCACAACTGATGCATGGTCCAGTAGGCATGGCCAGGGTCCTTACGTGTACATCACTGCGCACTGGGTTAATGTGGTGGATGCAGGGTCCACAGGGGACAGCGGTGGTGGGACAGTGCTGCCTAGCCCACGGTATAGGAAACAGTTGGCTGTAGGCATTCGACCCTCCTCCTCCTCCAGAAGCGAAAGCTCGTCCACAGAGCGCAGTTGCACGAGCACTCCATCCACAGCTGCCAGTGTTGCACACGAGGTGTCCCCCTATCGATCAGCTAGTAGAAAGCGTCAGCAGGCTGTGTTGAAGATGATGTGTTTGGGTGACAGACACACCGCGGAGGTACTGGCCGACTACTTTCAGCGACAAACTGAGTCATGGCTGGGCAGTCTACATCTTGAGGCAAGCAAGGTAGTTAGTGATAACGGCTGGAATTTTGTGGCAGCCATAGCCCTTTCAAAACTCAGACACATACCTTGCTTGGCTCACACCTTGAAACTGGTGGTGCAGTGCTTCCTCAATAATTATCTGGAGTTAACAGGCCTGCTCCATAAGGTTCGAAGACTGTGCTAGCACATCCGCCGGTCGCCGGTACACTCCAGTCGTATGCAGAAGCTGCAGCGATTGCTCCACCTTCCCAAGCACCGCCTAATTATCGACGTTACAACAAGGTGGAACTCCACCCTGCACATGGTTGAGTGGCTGTGTGAACAGAGGCAGGCCATAATGCATTTGTGGGAGGATACACGGACAGGCACTTTGAGGGCAGACATGGAGTTGACAGGTGTGCAGTGGTCGAAGCTGAAAGACCTCTGTAAAGTTCTTCAGTGTTTTGAGGAATGCACATGGCTGGTAAGCGCAGACGGTGCCATCATAAGCATGAGCATCCCACTTATGCGTCTGCTCATGCGAACTTTGACGCACATTAAGGAGCAGGCGTCTGCAGCCGAGGTTGATGAGGAGGAAGAGGAGGCGGGAAGCCTTGATGAGAGTCAGCCATTGTCTGATCGGGACCTCTCCTGGACGAGGTGGAGGAAGAAGCGGAAGAGGAGGAGGATGTTGATGGGGATGATTATTTAGGGGAGGAGGATGCTTCTCGTGGTGCAAGAGAAAATGTTGGCGTGGCAAGGTCTGGTACAGGGTTTGTGCGTGACTGGAGGGATGTGGATTTGCCAGAAAGTGCTCCTCCACCCAGCACTCACAGTGCATCATTGACACCGGGAACATTGGCCCACATGTCAGATTATGCCTTGCAGATCCTAAAAAGGGACCCCCGCATTGCCAAAATGATGAACGATGACGACTACTGGTTGGCCAGCATCCTGGATCCATGCTATAAAGGCAAATTCCAAAACATAATGCCACAGGAGAACCTTGACCTAATATTGGCTAACAAACAAGCAACTCTGGTAAACCGGTTGGTTGAGGCATTCCCAGCACACAGCAGTGGTGATGGTTCTCACACGAGCCGTAGGGGCCGGGGGCAGCTTGGAAGAGGTGTTCGTGGTGCACACATCAGAAGTGGCATTGGAGACAGGGGTTTCATGACCATGTTGTGGACTGATTTTTCAAGTCCCGCTCACACGACTGGTAATACTTCTCGTCCCATATCGATGTTCTCCCTCACAGGTCATTCCCATTTGACTATTGGGCCGCTGGCTGGGATCTAGCTTCAGATTATCAATGGCTTCCATTTCTTATGGACGTTGACTCACAATGACATGCAGTGGTGGTTTATCATCAGCTTTCACAGTTTTCCTACTCACAGACGTGTGTCATTCCGGCGCACATTTTTAAATGTGCCCTCTCATGCCAATCCCATAGAATCGCCTACGGCCTGTGGCTTCTGTCTTTTGCACTCCAAAGTTACATGACAGATCATGATAGGCAGTGAGCACCAGGTTTACATCTCTTCCTGTGATAAAAATTTGATGGAGATGAGTAACGGTGATGGGATCAACGGTACTGCGATACAGCAACACTTTCTTCACAAAGAAATGTTTTCGCTGTCTCCACACACAAATTATTTGAGGGTCAGCATCGCCTCTGAGAATTGTGACAGAAGTTTTTCCCGTGATTAGTAATTCCTAGATTTCTGCAATCACTAGACTTTATGTCAGTAATTGTATGCATCTCATTTCCTATTGCGGAGAGGCTGGACTGTCTTACTGAGACAGAAATATATATGAAGATTTAAAAATACCACCAAAAGTGTATACTGGTGTACGCTTCAAATACATTTCCTTTTTTCTACTTTTTAGATTGTTGTCTAATCCATACTGAGAACACGGAGATTTTAAATGTTTAAACTATGCTACATATACCTGCTATTCAGTGATAATGTACCCATTCTCAACTTTGTACAATCTGGTCAAATCCATACTGGGCCTGAGAACGTCTGAGTCTGCCTTCTGATCAATAGACAAATATTTTAAATGTGAAAACTATGCTATACATACCTGTAATCCGGTGATACGTTACCCTTTCTCGCCTTTGTCCAATCACCTCTAATCCATACTGGGCCTGAGACCGTCTGAGCCTGCCTCCTGATATATAGACATAAGTTTTTAATGTGTAAACCATGCTACATATATACGTGTTATCCGGTGAAACTGTACCCTTTATCAACTTTCCACAATGTTGTCGAATCCTTACTGGGCCTGAGAACGGCTGCCAAGCTGTTAAGCAAGCTACAGCAACTGTGGTTTGGACACGTAATTTTTTCATATTTTCAGGAATGCCGGTTAGGCCTAATTCCGGAATTGCGGTTGACCTGCACTTACTGGGAAATCATCGTTCGCGGGGAATAATTGGAATCCCAGATCCCCATCACTAGAGTTGAGCGACTTTTGTTTTTTTAGGGTCGTGTTTCGTTTCGTGAAACCCGACTTTTCCAAAAGTCGGGTCGAGCAAGATCGTCCGATTATAGGGAAAAGTCGGGGTCGTTCCGAAACACGAAACCCAATGTAAGTCAATGGGGAATAAAAGTCGGCAGTGAGAGGAGGACAGGAAACACACCTACAGTGCCCATTTGAATGCCAAAAGCATCAATTCTTCTTACTTAAGCTTGTCAACCTTAATTAACTTCATAATACAAGTTACGCACTGAAAAATGGGGGTTATTTGGCTAAAGTTGTGGGGGGGTAGGGCTGGCTCCAGGTTTTCATGTGCCCTGGGCGAAAGAGCGCCCCTTTAACACATACCACAACTCATCATGCTCCGATACGGCAGAGAAATAGCGGTATAGTACAATGAAAAATACTTCACTTTTTACATCTCATGACGAGGCCCATCTATTTCTCCATACAGAATCATTGGTCCCATATAATGTTTGAAACAGTATATGATGAGCTCCACATAATGCTACAGTATATGTTGGTCCCCATGGATGAAGCTCCACTGTCTTATGGCCCAAATAATGCTCCAAACATAATGGGCCCCATTTTTACTGCTCTAGTGTATAATGGGCCCTGTAAATGCTGCTCCAGTGTCTGATGTCCACCTTTGGAATGTTCTCCTCGCTAGGGAATCCCTGTACTTGTCTGGACTCCTCGTCATCCCCATCTTCCATCTCACTGCACAGTATTTCAACTTTGCAAGTGCTGTGATCCTGAGCAAGCAGGGGGGGCCCACTCGTTGGCGACGGCACTGGCACAGGGCCCCTGATAGTACGGTGGTGTGTCTGATGGCGGGTGGGCCGAACCTGCACTTTCATCTGCAGCTTCCTCTTTGTCACCGTGTAAGATGGAACTGTATATGGGAAGGGTAACCTGAGTTTCATCAGGGTCAAATTCAGGCCGAGTAGCGTGCGAGGGGAATGTAGTGGTCTGGGTCAATGTACCAGCAGATTCATCGAGCAGTGGCTGGGCATCAGTGCACTTGTGTCGCCCCCAGGAGTACGGTCGCCACAGTGGCATTACCTTCTTCCTAGGGAGTGTGATGTCATGCTTGGGAGCAATGAACGATCTCTCTAGCAGGTTAACTGATTGGGCGGCGTTATTCCCATGAGTCATGACCCTCCTAACAGCGTTCATGAAGGCAAAGTGTTTGTTTTACGTGGGCAGTATGGTTGCAAAGCTGAACCTTAAAGGAATGTCCAGAAGGGCACCACCAGGAGTGGAGCCTACGGTTAAATTCGACTCCACCTGGGAAACCTCAACCATGCCAGCTACAGAACAGATGCACACATTGCAAGCTTAATTCCGTTAACGAACGAGACTCCGTCATGCCCCGCGGTCCGAGTCCGGCTTACTAGAGGGACACGTGAGGCTCTGGCACATGAGATTGGCCAATAACTGGTGTGTCATGCCATTACATGTCCGTGGCTGCATGTGCGCTACACTGAAAAGGCCAGCGTTTGTCGCTTACAGGTGCAGATAACCCGCTGAACAACGTTAGTGATGGGGATCACTGATGACAATTATTACCCGCGAACAATGATTTCCCAGTAAGTGCAGGTCAACCGCAGTTCCGGAATTAGGCCTAACCGTCATTCCTGAAAAAATGAAAAACTTACGTGTGCAAACCACAGGTGCTGTAGCTTGCTTAACAGCTCGCCAGCCGTTCTCACGCCCAGTATGGATTGCACGTGATTGCACAAAGGTTAGAAAGGGTACCGTATCCCCGGATAACATGTATGGATAGCGTACACATTCAAAATATATGTCTGTACATCAGGAGGCAGGCTCAGACGGTGTTAGGCCCAGTATGGATTGCACGTGATTGCACAAAGGTTAGAAAGGGTACCGTATCCCTGGATAACATGTATGGATAGCGTACACATTCAAAATATATGTCTGTACATCAGGAGGCAGGCTCAGACGGTGTTAGGCCCAGTATGGATTGCACGTGATTGCACAAAGGTTAGAAAGGGTACCGTATCCCCGGATAACATGTATGGATAGCGTACACATTCAAAATATATGTCTGTACATCAGGAGGCAGGCTCAGACGGTGTTAGGCCCAGTATGGATTGCACGTGATTGCACAAAGGTTAGAAAGGGTACCGTATCCCCGGATAACATGTATGGATAGCGTACACATTCAAAATATATGTCTATACATCAGGAGGCAGGCTCAGATGGTGTTAGGCCCAGTATGGATTACACGTGATTGCACAAAGGTTAGAAAGGGTACCGTATCCCCGGATAACATGTATGGATAGCGTACACATTCAAAATATATGTCTATACATCAGGAGGCAGGCTCAGAAGGTGTTAGGCCCAGTATGGATTGCACGTGATTGCACAAAGGTTAGAAAGGGTACCGTATCCCTGGATAACATGTATGGATAGCGTACACATTCAAAATATATGTCTGTACATCAGGAGGCAGGCTCAGACGGTGTTAGGCCCAGTATGGATTGCACGTGATTGCACAAAGGTTAGAAAGGGTACCGTATCCCCGGATAACATGTATGGATAGCGTACACATTCAAAATATACGTCTGTACATCAGGAGGCAGGCTCAGACGGTGTTAGGCCCAGTATGGATTGCACGTGATTGCACAAAGGTTAGAAAGGGTACCGTATCCCTGGATAACATGTATGGATAGCGTACACATTCAAAATATATGTCTGTACATCAGGAGGCAGGCTCAGACGGTGTTAGGCCCAGTATGGATTGCACGTGATTGCACAAAGGTTAGAAAGGGTACCGTATCCCCGGATAACATGTATGGATAGCGTACACATTCAAAATATATGTCTGTACATCAGGAGGCTGGCTCAGACGGTGTTAGGCCCAGTATGGATTGCACGTGATTGCACAAAGGTTAGAAAGGGTACCGTATCTCCGGATAACATGTATGGATAGCGTACACATTCAAAATATATGTCTGCACATCAGGAGGCAGGCTCAGACGGTGTTAGGCCCAGTATGGATTGCACGTGATTGCACAAAGGTTGGAAAGGGTACCATATCCCTGGATAACATGTATGGTTAGCGTACACATTCAAAATATATGTCTATACATCAGGAGGCAGGCTCAGACGGTGTTAGGCCCAGTATGGATTGCACGTGATTGCACAAAGGTTAGAAAGGGTACCGTATCCCCGGATAACATGTATGAATAGCATACACATTCAAAATATATGTCTATACAACAGGAGGCAGGCTCTGACGGTGTTAGGCCCAGTATGGATTGCACGTGATTGCACAAAGGTTAGAAAGGGTACCGTATCCCTGGATAACATGTATGGATAGCGTACACATTCAAAATATATGTCTGTACATCAGGAGGCAGGCTCAGATGGTGTTAGGCCCAGTATGGATTGCACGTGATTGCACAAAGGTTAGAAAGGGTACCGTATCCCTGGATAACATGTATGGATAGCGTACACATTCAAAATATATGTCTATACATCAGGAGGCAGGCTCAGACGGTGTTAGGCCCAGTATGGATTGCACGTGATTGCACAAAGGTTAGAAAGGGTACCGTATCCCTGGATAACATGTATGGATAGCGTGCACATTCAAAATATATGTCTGTACATCAGGAGGCAGGCTCAGACGGTGTTAGGCCCAGTATGGATTGCACGTGATTGCACAAAGGTTAGAAAGGGTACCGTATCCCTGGATAACATGTATGGATAGCGTACACATTCAAAATATATGTCTGTACATCAGGAGGCAGGCTCAGACGGTGTCAGGCACAGTATGGATTTGACGGCCCAGATTACACAGCGGAGGAGCAGGGAGAGGTAAAGATTGCAAATGCTGGGGCCCTGCCCAAGCAAGGGGGCCCACTCGTGGGCGTCGGTACTGGCACTGGGCCCCTCATAGTACGGCGGTGTGTCTGATGGCGGGTGTGCACCACCACCGTCAGAGACACTTGATTGCACTATGAGGGACCCTGTGCCAGTGCCCGCACCCAAGAGTCGGCCTACCCACCTGTCCAGGGCAACGGCACTCGCACGGTGTCATGCGCTAGGTGGTGACCCCGGCCATGGGGGGGGGAGGCAGCACAGTTAGGGAGTTTTAGAAAGTGGCATATGTTGATGTTGGACATTCAGCTGATGCAAAAGGCGAAATAGGTGAAGTCCCAGGAAGAGGTGGACCAAAGCAAGCCATTTTTCTGTCACCCTATGTGTCATCAGGGGAAGGTGGGACAAAATCCTTGGAAACCCATGCATGGTTCATTTTAATGAAGGTTAGATCATCCACATTTTGGGTTGACAGACGGGTCCTTTTTTCTGTCAGGATTGATACAGCTGCACTGAAGACTCTTTCCGATAGCACACTTGCAGCTGGGCAAGCGAGCTCCTGTAAGGCATATTGGGCCAATTCAGACCAGGTGTCCAGTTTAGCGGCCTAATAGTCAAAGGGGAATGACCTGTGTGGGAGAACATCGATATGGGAGGAAAAGTAGTTTGTAACCATAGTTGACAACTGCTGTCTCCTGTCACTTTCCATCGATGCAGTATTACCAGTTGTGTGAGCGGTATTTGAAAAATCAGTCCACAACATTGTCATGAAACCCCTGTCTCCAACGCCACTTCTGCTGTGTGCACCACGAACACCTCTGCCAAGCTGCCCCCGGCCCGTACAGCTCGTGTGAGAACCATCACCGCTGCTGTGTGCTGGGAATGCCTCAAGCACCCGATTTACCAGAGTTGCTTGTTTATTAGCCAATATTAGGTCAAGGTTCTCCTGTGGCATGATGTTTTGTAATTTGCCTTTATAGCGTGGATCCAGGATGCTGGCCAACCAGTAGTCGTCATCGTTCATCATTTTGGCAATGCGTGGGTCCCTTTTTAGGATCTGCAAGGCATAATCTGACATGTGGGCCAATGTTCCCGGTGTCAATGATGCACTGCGAGTGCTGGGTGGAGGAGCACTTTCTGGCAAATCCACATCCCTCCAGTCACGCACAAACCCTGTACCAGACCTTGCCACGCCAACATTTTCACTTGCCCCACGAGATGCATCCTCCTCCCCTAAGTAATCATCCCCATCATCCTCCTCCTCCTCCTCTTCTTCCTCCACCTCGTCCAGGAGAGGTCCCTGAGCAGACAATGGCTGAATGTCATCAAGGATTCCCTCCTCCTCTTCCTCCTCATCAACATTGGCTGCAGACGCCTGCTCCTTAATTTCGTCAAAGTTTGCATGAGCAGACGCATAAGTGGGATGCTCATGCTTAGGATGGCGTCGTCTGCGCTTACCAGCCGTGTGCATTCCTCAAAACACTGAAGGACTTTACAGAGGTCTTTCAGCTTCGACCACTGCACACCTGTCAACTCCATGTTTGCTCTCAAAGTGCCTGGCCATGTATCCTCCCACAAATGCATTATGGCCTGCCTCTGCTCGCACAGCCGCTCCACCATGTGCAGGGTGGAGTTCCACCTTGTTGCAATGTCGATAATGAGGCGGTGGTTGGGAAGGTGGAGCAATCGCTGCAGCTTCTGCATATGAACGGAGTGTACAGGCGACCGGCGGATGTGCGCGCACAGTCTTCGCACCTTCTGGAGCAGGGCTGTTAACTCCGGATAATTTTTGAGGAAGCACTGCACCACCAGGTTCAAGGTGTGAGCTAAGCAAGGTATATGGCTGAGTTTTGAAATGGCTATGGCTGCCACAAAATTACGGCCGTTATCACTAACTACCTTGCCTGCCTCAAGATGTACGCTGCCCAGCCATGACTCAGATTGTCGATTCAAGTACTCGGCCAGCACCTCGGCGGTGTGTCTGTTGCCCAAACACATCATCTGCAACACAGCCTGCTGACGCTTTCCACTAGCTTTCGCTTCTGGAGGAGGAGGAGGGTCGAATGCCTACAGCCAACTGTTTCCTATACCGTGGGCTAGGCAGCACTGTCCCACCACCGCTGTCCCCTGTGGACCCTGCATCCACCACATTAACCCAGTGCGCAGTGATGGACACGTAACGGCCCTGGCCATGCCGACTGGACCATGCATCAGTTGTGAGGTGCACCTTTCCGCTCACTGACTGCTTGAGTGCATGGACAATGCGGTCTTTCACATGATGGTGGAGGGCTGGGATGGCTTTGCGAGAGAAGAAGTGGCGACTGGGTAGGTCATAGCGTGGTACTGCAAAGGCCATGAGTTCGTGGAAAGCTGTGCTTTCTACCAACCGAAAGGGCATCATCTCAAACGAGATTAGTTTGGCAATGTGGGCGTTCAAACCCAGTGTACGCGGATGAGAGACTGAGTACTTTCTTGACCTACTCATAGTGTCTGGGAGGGTGAGCTGGTCTTGAGTGCTGCATATGGTGGAAGTAGCGGTGGAGAGGGCGGACTGAGAGAGGGTTGATGATGGTGATGGAGTTGGTGTTCTTTCTGATGGCCTAGAATCAGTCTTTCGTTGATATAACAGTGGGATTCCCTGACTGCTGTGGCCTTGCAACGACACCTCAACATTTGCTGCTGTGCTAACCGGTGGGCTTACAGTGGGGGAAACAATGTAGCGTTGCTGACTACCTTCGTTGTGATCAGTTGCACATGTGGCACTTGAGGTTTGGTATTGTGTCCATGCTTGCAAGTGCATGCTGGTTAAATGTCTAAGCATGCAACTGGTATTCAAATTTTTCAGATTTTTCCCTCGGCTAAAGGTCTTTGCGCACTTCTTACAGATAACCTTGGCCTGATCATGAGGATTTTGGTCAAAAAAGTGCCACACTGCACTCTTCCTACTTTGGCAGACATTTTACGGCCTAGCACGCTGTGATCTTTTGACCCTCTGGACAAGCTGTCCAGCAACTCTTTTGATGTTTGGAACCTGTCTTTGGAGTGCTCCGGGCCTGCCAGATAACAGCTGTTGCGATGTCGATGTCTGCTGTGGATGCTCCTCATCTGAGCTATTGGAAGCAGCACCCTCTTCCCCCAATGGATGCCAATCTGGGTCAACAACTGGGTCATCCATCACCTCCTCTTCTATGTCATGTGCACCTTCCTCTGTGTCACCGTGTATGGTGGTATAGTGTGCGGGAAGGGGCACCTGAGTCTCATCAGGGTCAGAATCTGGCTCTGTACACTGCGAGGACAATGTAGTGCTCTGAGTGAATGTACCAGCAGAATCATCCATCAGCGGCTGTGCATCAGTGCACTCCATGTCAGATTCATCTTGGCCTGGGTAATTCACCATTTCACTTGATAATCCAGGCATGGTATGTGAAAACAGCTCCATGGAGTAATCAGTAGTATGGCCTGCGTCATCCTTCAATCTTGGTTGGGGTGAAGGACACAAGGAAAGGTGTGGTTCATGAACATGAGCCTCCAATGACGACTCAGTGCTTTTACTTTTTACAACTGAAGAAGAGGAGGCGATAGAGCTGGAGGCTGAGTCAGCAATGTAAGACAAAACTTTTTCCTGATGCTCTGGCTTTAAAAGCGGTTTGCCAACTCCTAGAAAACTAAGCGTTCGAGGCCTTATGTAGCCAGACGATGACGCAGGCTCAACACCTCCTGCATTCGGTCCTATTTTGCTCTTGCCACTACCATCAGATCCACCACCAACACCATCATTACCAGCTGCCAACCCCCGCCCAATTCCACGGCCTCTTCCACCAGCCTTCCTCATTTTTGGTAGAAATGTAGACAAAATCCAACAAACTATATAGTAATGTAAAACAAGGTACAAGGTGTCTATAGGACAGGGGAGATTTTGAATTTCTGCAGACACTTGTGGACACTTCACACTTTTGGATTGTGTGAGGCCCACTGATATCTGAGCGCTATGTCACAGGCTCGATGGCACAGCTGTGACAAAAGTGATGAGAGGATAAGGGAGATTTTGAATTTCTGCAGACACTTGTGGACACTGGACACTTTTGGATTGTGTGAGGCCCACTGATATCTGAGCGCTATGTCACAGGCTCGATGGCACAGCTGTGACAAAAGTGACGAGAGGATAAGGGAGATTTTGAATTTCTGCACACACTTGTGGACACTGGACACTTTTGGATTGTGTGAGGCCCAATGAATATCTGAGCGCTATGTGACAGGCTCGATGGCACAGCTGTGACCAAAGTGACTAGAGGATAAAGGAGATTTTGAATTTCTGCACACACTTGTGGACACTGGACACTTTTGGATTGTGTGAGGCCCAATGAATATCTGAGCGCTATGTGACAGGCTCGATGGCACAGCTGTGACAAAAGTGACGAGAGGATAAGGGAGATTTTGAATTTCTGCACACACTTGTGGACACTGGACACTTTTGGATTGTGTGAGGCCCACTGATATCTGAGCGCTATGTCCCAGGCTCGATGGCACAGCTGTGACCAAAGTGACTAGAGGATAAGGGAGATTTTGAATTTCTGCAGACACTTGTGGACACTGGACACTTTTGGATTGTGTGAGGCCCAATGAATATCTGAGCGCTATGTCACAGGCTTGATGGCACAGCTGTGACAAAAGTGACGAGAGGATAAGGGAGATTTTGAATTTCTGCACACACTTGTGGACACTGGACACTTTTGGATTGTGTGAGGCCCAATGAATATCTGAGCGCTATGTGACAGGCTCGATGGCACAGCTGTGACCAAAGTGACTAGAGGATAAGGGAGATTTTGAATTTCTGCAGACACTTGTGGACACTGGACACTTTTGGATTGTGTGAGGCCCACTGATATCTGAGCGCTATGTGACAGGCTCGATGGCACAGCTGTGACCAAAGTGACTAGAGGATAAGGGAGATTTTGAATTTCTGCACACACTTGTGGACACTGGACACTTTTGGATTGTGTGAGGCCCAATGAATATCTGAGCGCTATGTGACAGGCTCGATGGCACAGCTGTGACAAAAGTGACGAGAGGATAAGGGAGATTTTGAATTTCTGCACACACTTGTGGACACTGGACACTTTTGGATTGTGTGAGGCCCACTGATATCTGAGCGCTATGAGACGGGCTCGATGGCACAGCTGTGACCAAAGTGACTAGAGGATAAGGGAGATTTTGAATTTCTGCACACACTTGTGGACACTGGACACTTTTGGATTGTGTGAGGCCCAATGAATATCTGAGCGCTATGTGACAGGCTCGATGGCACAGCTGTGACAAAAGTGACTAGAGGATAAGGGAGATTTTGAATTTCTGCACACACTTGTGGACACTGGACACTTTTGGATTGTGTGAGGCCCACTGATATCTGAGCGCTATGTGACAGGCTCAATGGCACAGCTGTGACCAAAGTGACTAGAGGATAAGGGAGATTTTGAATTTCTGCACACACTTGTGGACACTGGACACTTTTGGATTGTGTGAGGCCCACTGATATCTGAGCGCTATGTCACAGGCTCGATGGCACAGCTGTGACAAAAGTGATGAGAGGATAAGTGAGATTTTGAATTTCTGCACACACTTGTGGACACTGGACACTTTTGGATTGTGTGAGGCCCAATGAATATCTGAGCGCTATGTGACAGGCTCGATGGCACAGCTGTGACAAAAGTGACTAGAGGATAAGGGAGATTTTGAATTTCTGCAGACACTTGTGGACACTGGACACTTTTGGATTGTGTGAGGCACATTGATATCTGAGCGCTATGTGACAGGCTCGATGGCACAGCTGTGACCAAAGTGACTAGAGGATAAGGGAGATTTTGAATTTCTGCACACACTTGTGGACAGTGGACACTTTTGGATTGTGTGAGGCCCACTGATATCTGAGCGCTATGTCACAGGCTCGATGGCACAGCTGTGACAAAAGTGACGAGAGGATAAGGGAGATTTTGAATTTCTGCACACACTTGTGGACACTGGACACTTTTGGATTGTGTGAGGCCCAATGAATATCTGAGCGCTATGTGACAGGCTCGATGGCACAGCTGTGACCAAAGTGACTAGAGGATAAGGGAGATTTTGAATTTCTGCACACACTTGTGGACACTGGACACTTTTGGATTGTGTGAGGCCCACTGATATCTGAGCGCTATGTCACAGGCTCGATGGCACAGCTGTGACAAAAGTGACTAGAGGATAAGGGAGATTGGATTGCTTTTAAAAAAGCAGTTTGTGGAGCAGTGGGTAAACAGCAATGCAGGAATGTCAGGAAGCCTTAGAAGGCAGCCCAACAACCAACACCACTGATACGCCACTATATAGCCTCCCCTTGCACTGCACACACAGTGACTGGTGTGTTGTACAGGCCAAATCGCTAGCAGCAGAAGCAGTTTTTTTTTCTTCTCAGCAGGACAAAAAAAAAAATTGGGATTGCTTTTAAAAAAGCAGTTTGCGGAGCAGTGGGTAAACAGCAATGCAGGAATGTCAGGAAGCCTTAGAAGGCAGCCCAACAACCAACACCACTGATACACCACTATATAGCCTCCTCTTGCACTGCACACACAGTGACTGGTGTGTTGTACAGGCCAAATCGCTAGCAGCAGAAGCAGTTTTTTTTTCTTCTCAGCAGGACAAAAAAAAAAAAAATTGGGATTGCTTTTAAAAAAGCAGTTTGCGGAGCAGTGGGTAAACAGCAATGCAGGAATGTCAGGAAGCCTTAGAAGGCAGCCCAACAACCAACACCACTGATACACCACTATATAGCCTCCCCTTGCACTGCACACACAGTGACTGGTGTGTTGTACAGGCCAAATCGCTAGCAGCAGAAGCAGTTTTTTTTTCTTCTCAGCAGGACAAAAAAAAAAAATTGGGATTGCTTTTAAAAAAGCAGTTTGCGGAGCAGTGGGTAAACAGCAATGCAGGAATGTCAGGAAGCCTTAGAAGGCAGCCCAACAACCAACACCACTGATACACCACTATATAGCCTCCCCTTGCACTGCACACACAGTAACTGGTGTGTTGTGCAGGCCAAATCGCTAGCAGCAGAAGCAGTTTTTTTGTCTTCTTCCCTGCCTAACGCTCTCCCTACAGAATCAGCAGCAACCTCTCCCTATACTGAGATCGGCAGAAGTAAGATAGCGGTCGGCGTGCACGCCCTTTTATACCCCCTGTGACGCCCACCAAAGCAAGCCAATCACTTGCATGCCCTTCTGAAAGATGGTGGTGACCCCTGCCTATGTCATCACGTTGCCCACAGTGTCCGTGGATCCTGATTGGCTGAAGAGCGCAAAACAAACTTTTGAAACGCGACTTTGGCGCGTAAGTCGCCGACCTCGTGGCCGACCTCATCCTAGGGTCGGGTTTCGTTTCATGAAACCCGACTTTGCCAAAAGTCGGCAACTTTTGAAATTTTTCGACCCGTTTCGCTCAACTCTACCCATCACTAATGGTGTTCAGCGGGTTATCTGCACCTGTAAGCGACAAAAGCTGGTCCTTTCAGTGTAGCGCGCATGTTGCCCCGGACATGTAAGGGCATGATAGACCTGTTATTGCTCGATCGCGCGTGCCAGAGCCTCGCATATCCCTCTAGTAAGCTTGACTGCGGGGGCATGCCGGAGTCTCAGTCGTTAACGGAATAAAGCTGAGAAATCACTAGCACAACTACAAACGGAC